>NC_142444.1:156910000-159452500 GCF_059453495.1 Arachis ipaensis
GAAAATAAATGAAACAGCTAGCTGCCTCAGAAAACATACAAGTGTCCCTACTTACCAATTCTTCACCGTACATTGTATTTCTCCATTGCTGTGTAGTTTTCATTTAGTTTAGTTCAGTCAAAGACGTTACTTATTTGGAAATTAAATCCATCTTAGGCTCTTAGCAACAGTGAGCTATGTATGCCTATGCGGGTCCCATGAATTCATTCATTTTCAAGTCTTAAACTCTTTCAAATCACACCTTCTCAATGTTATTAGTCGGTCAACAAAACTTAATTACTTAATAAACAAAGTACTATTATGATGAGGAAAAAGAGCTACAGTAGTATATAATATAAATTATATTATTGTTACTTTTGAAGAGAAATTCTTCAATACAGAACCATTTTTCTCTCTTGATTAAAAAAGAGATCAGACTGTGATTGTTGGACTAAAACAAGTGATCAAGACCCCTTAATTACTTGAATAAGGTTATATATTATGGGTCACAATGTCATAGAAACACAAAAATGCTAATACAGTACAATTCATCGCTATAGAGTCAACCAATTATTATTCCTTGAAAATAAATATATACGAATGTGTATAGCTAGATTCTGAGTATTAAACTCACAAAAATTTGAGGGCTAATAATTTTAATTGATATTAGTTAATATTTTTGGATAACAATCTAATTGTTCAATACTTTTAGATAATATTTTTAAATATTATTAATTAATTATTGGTAAAAAATAATAAATTATGCTGGTCTTATAACATTGTTCTTAAACTATGGCCTAAAAATGTTAAATTTTCTGCACTAGATAACCCTTAGCATAGAACCATTTCAATTCTTTAGGTGCTTGACAAATCAATAGAAGTAGAAGAAAGTGCCTGTAACTCAAGCCTTCACAATCAAATACTATAGAAAATTCTGGTTTCTACAAAAGTTATATCTCTTAAAGAATATATATTAGATGATTGATTAGATTGTTTCAGTGTATGGTATTGAGAAATTCTTTATGCATTAAACCTAGAACTTATTTACTTGAGAAAGAACCTTTATTAGTATGTTTGTCTTGGATTCTGCTATAGGTCAGAATCGATTCTAATAAAAGTGCGTTGAAAACCCCGTTCCTTTAAGCATATATTTCTTGATTTGCCGATTCTGTTACCTTTCTTAACAACATAACATCACTATGTTCCATTTTGTTTAACTTCCTTGTGTTTTGATCCATGATTACAGAAGCATCATCATCATTTCTAATATTAGATTAGATAAAGCTAAGTATAGACTATTTGATCTAATCTTTAACACTTCATCAAATAATAAAAAAGAACACTATATTAACATATACATGGCATATATGTATGTTATGTTACTACTAATATTATATTAAAAAATACCATTGCAATGGATTAACTATATCCATTATGATGGATGTTACAGCATAAGTAATCATAATTTAGTCGATAGTTAAGAATCGTTAGACGATGATTTAGTCAAACTTGTTAAATCATTGGATTTTCAAATATCACATTCACATGAAGATAACTGCATGCGAGTTTCTAGTTTAAAAGAGTACACAGTCTCTCACACTTTAGGTTACTGGTTACTGTTTGTAGCAGCTAGCTAAGACATATAGGGTGTTGCACCCTACTCTACCAAACCCATTTACGAAATTCCGTGGGGAGTATATATATATATATATATATATATATATATATAAGGAGCATGTACACACACTCATTCTCATTCACCTTCAAGCTAACCTTAAGAAGAGCAGCATCAATAGCAACTATGTCCACAATAATAGCAAAGAGAGAGATTGGTTCTTCCAATGAAGAAGAAACTGATTTGAGAAGAGGACCTTGGACTCTTGAAGAGGATAGTTTACTCATTCATTATATTGCTCGTCATGGTGAGGGTCGTTGGAATATGTTAGCCAAAAGTGCAGGTATGTTTATGTACAAACACATGTTATTATTGTATATTATTCTTTATTTGTCATTGTTTTCTCTAACATCATTTCATTATATTCCAACATTTCAGGACTGAAGAGAACTGGAAAAAGCTGCAGGCTGAGATGGCTTAATTACTTGAAACCTGACATTAAGAGAGGCAACCTTACCCCACAAGAACAGCTCTTGATCCTTGAACTCCATTCCAAGTGGGGTAACAGGTAATTCAATCATCACACAAATTAATTGGTACTAATATCTTTATTTATTGTTGCACTACTTAATAATTATCATGTTGATTTGTGTATAGGTGGTCAAAAATTGCTCAGCATCTTCCAGGAAGAACAGACAACGAGATCAAGAATTATTGGAGAACAAGGGTACAGAAACAGGCACGCCAACTCAACATTGAATCTGGAAGCAAGAGATTCATTGATGCTGTTAAGTGTTTCTGGATGCCAAGATTGCTTCAAAAGATGGAACAGAGTTCTGCTTCAAATTCCCCTAAGATCATGAACAACTTTAACAATCATGCAGAAGCTTCTTCAATGAGTACTTCACCAATCTCAAACTTCTCCAACAACATTCCTAATTCTCTATCTCCACCACAAAGGGAATTATTCATGGATGTTCCAAGTAATCATCACTTCAGCAATATGTCCAGCCCCAACAACAATAATGTTCCTCCTTCCTCTGATTCACTTCAATTCTCACAGCTATTTGAGATGTCACAACACTTAACATCAGCAAGTCCTCCCAATGTGTTTGAGAACTACAATGTTTATTACAACAACAATCCAATGATTCAAGAAAACTGGAATAATGTTGTTGATGCCAATGGCAATAATAATAATAATATTAATAACTATGGTGCCATGGTGGAAGGACTAAGCATGGATCCTCTGTCACCAATGGGAACTTATTATGACATTCCACAGTTTGATTTTCAAACCTGTGGGAGTGACTGGATTTTAGACAACAACAACAACATGGGTGATACTTTATGGAACATGGATTCTATGTAACAGTGTGTAAGACAGAGATAGTAGTAATTAAGAAGAGAAGGACATGCACATCTCTACTTCTTTTTTATTATGGGATGGTCTACCAGAGAATAGGAAAAAAAATCATCATATATGTTATTATTATAATTATATATAGATCATAGATTCTTATGCTGTATACTGATTCTTAGTGACTAAACAATATATTGTTATGTATGAATGATAGCATATTTAAACCTAAACTGCAATATATATAAATATACATGAAAGTTTATTAAATAATGGTCCCCTACACCCCCTATTTCAGGTTTATGTATGCTTCTGTAATTTGACTGAGACAGTGTATGTTGGTTTCTTATGTCTACGTTTTCCTTCTTTATTTCCTAAAAATATGAATTTTGCTGCTTGAAAACTAACTAACTTAAATCCAGTCTGTTATCCAAGAAAGAAAAAAGAATAGTGGAGTCACATCTTATTATGAATTATGACAAATTGATGATATGAACAACATGTTCAATTTTAATAATTAGACTCCAAATTATATTTGAAATGATGGCATAATAAGTGGGCACACACATACGTCACAGCTTGTGAGTGAAGAAATTGACTAACTAATAAGAAATCGAAATGTATATTATTCGCATGTGATGAAATGTGACCAAAGAATTTGAACTTTTTGGAAGTCACGAGTGCTTTCTTTTCTTTAATTTCTATGGATTCTTGGTTGGTTGAAAGAAAGAGCCAGCGAAATATTAGCTCATGGCACAGAAAGGACGGACCATTCTAATTTCTAAGTTTCTTCACAAACTACTTTACTGGCGAATCCCAAACTTTGTTCCAACCATGTGACCTAAACAGTGTTTCCTTAATTCATTACATACTATATTTTCTTCCTTAGTTTCCTTTCGATCGAACATGCATGTATCTGTTTTGCCATTTATAATTTAATAATTTTTTTTTTTGCTTTCTCATCAATAGATTTTTTCACAGTTTCGAATCCTCCACTTTGCCGATAAAACTTGCCTGGACTCGGGATATCATCTTAAAAGATGAAAGCAACTATCCCATTAAAGGTTAGATTTTAAAGACATTTAATTTTCACACGTTCTTATTAATAATTAGGGTTGTTGTTTTTATTGATTAAACAAATTTTAACTCTATTTATTATATGGGAAAAGTTCTGGATCCATGTATTTTTTACATAGTTGTTAACAAAGTAATTTCCTCTATACGCGCGTCTCCACCCTTCACTCGTTTGTCATATACCTCTTATTGTCATTCTTTTATTGTTGTTGCTGCTGTATTTTTTTGTTTTTTCCTTCTTCTCTCTCTGGTGAAGAAGCAGTAGAAGGTGAGGAAGAAGAGTTTTGAATAGTGAAGAATTAATCAAACACAGTACTCATGGTGAAATAATTGTATAGTACTGAGTGAACGAAACATAATTCATTATATAAAATCAAATTCAAATAACTCTGCCTATAATTTACATATTATCAATTCAATTCAATTCTGTATATCTCCGTCCATTTAATTCAATTCAAATTAACAATTGCATTCCATTCAATTCGATTCAAAATTGAATAATCCAAACTTTGTCAGTTTGATTCGTTTCAGAAGAGTAATCCAAATCGCTCTCCTGATTTGAAGTTGAGTCATTTATTGTTTCGATTCAAAAGTGCAGATCGAAGAAGAAAACGAAGAAGAATAGGAAGAAGATAAATGCAACCGGATCGAAATAAGGAAACGAGAAGATGAACGCGACCAGAGGAGAACGACGAAGGCAATGCAGATCAACAACAAAAGAATGACGATAGGGTTTCAGGGTTTAGGGTTTTAGGGTTTAGGGTTTATGGGTTCAGGGTTCAGTGTGTTTCAAACTTTTGGTTTGTCCTGTGTATTAATTTCGGTTCACCGTGTTCATGGTTTAGGGTTTAGGGGTCTAGGGTTTAGGGTTCAGGGTTCAGGATTTTAGGGGTTTAGGGTTTACGGTAGGGTTCAGGATTTAAGGTTTAGGGTTTAGCATTCAGGGTTCAGAGTTCAGTGTTCAGGGTTCGGGTTCAGGGTTTAGGGTTTAGGGTTTAGCGTTCAGGTTTCAGAGTTCAGAGTTCAGTTCGGGTTTAAGGTTTAGGTTTTAGGGTGTAGGGTTTAGGATTTAGGTTTTAGGGTTTTAGGTTCAAGGTTCAGTGTTCAGGGTTCTGGTTTTAGTGTTTAGGATTTAGGGTTTAGGGTTCAGTGTTTAGGGGTTCATAATTTTTTGGTAAACAGGAGAGCGATTTGAATTATTCAATTTTGAATCGAATTGAATGGAATGCAATTGCTAATTTGAATTCAATTAAATAGACGGAGGTGTATTGAATTGAATTGATAATATGTAAATTGTAGGCAGAGTTATTTGAATTTGATTTTATATAATGGATTATGCTTCGTTCACTCAGTACTATACAATTGTTTCACCATGAGTACTGTGTTCTGTTCATTCTGCAGAAAGCTGTTTGAATTTGATTTTATATAATGGATTATATTTCGTTCACTCAGTACTATACAATTGTATTGTGGTCGGTTCACCATGAGTACTGTGTTCGGTTCATCATGAGTACTGTGTTCGGTTCATTCTACACTATTCAAAACTCTTCTTCCTCACCTTCTACTGCTTCTTCACCAGAGAGAGAATGAAGAAAAGACAAAAAAAGTACAGCAGCAACAACAACAAAAGAATGACGATAAGGAGAAAACACGTGAAGAAGAAGGAATGCGAAAAAGGAGAAGAAGGAGGAACGCGAAGAAGAAGGCGAAGAAGAAGAAGACGCTCCGTGTGTAAACGAGCGTGAGAAGAAGAAGAAGAAGAAGAAGAAGAAGAAGAAGAAGAAGAAGAAGAAGCATTGGGCAAGAGCGATTTCGTGTGTGTTGGGCGCGTGTATTTCACGTTTCATTTAATGGTATTGAATTTTTTTTGTGTTGGGCCAACTTGGTTACATGGTTACATAGATGTGTAGTATCCCTGTTATTATATTATATCAATGATTCAGATTTAAAATTTAGAATTTAGTGTTTAAAGTATTTTTTAATTATTTGTCGATTAAATGTATATAATTTTTTGAATTAATCTGGGATGGTCGAGTGGTCAACCTATCTGTTTGTTTGAACAAGTGTCGAAGATTTGACTACTGTTTTGTATATGCATCAATCTATTAACGAGCAACTAACCCTTAGATGAAATTCAAATCCAATAGATTAAATTTTGATAAGTTAAATTAGGAATACGCAAAATATATATATAATTCTTTTAATTATATTGTATCTGCACTTTATAATAGTCATTATTTTGATATTAATAATTTTTAATAATCAACACACTTTTCTTTTTTTATTAATTAAAAATAATTTAAATACACATCAATTAATAATAACGATATATGAATGGAATGCTTATAATTATGATTTCCCTGCATCACTCAATTAGTAGTAGTTAAATCACTTTGCATAATTTGACACGCTAAGCAAACTAAGCTAAGGACGAATTTGGTATAATTTGCTTCTTTTGCAATAATCGGTTATGAGAAACTCTTTGGAACATCAATTTTTATTATTTTTTATTAGTATAAATATTAAATTATTATTTTATTAATTTATGTGTATAAATTTTAAAAAATATTAATATAAATTATATTAATTTATATATACAAAATTTTAATAAATATAAATATAAATTATATATTTTTTTATGTGTACAAAACATCTATAAATATAAATATAAATTTAAATTATTATTAACTAAATATTAACTAAAAATAATAATATTTATTGGCCATAAAATATTACTCAATCGATTATATCATATGCCAAAAACATTTAGCTGAAATAACACATGATATTGAGATATGTAAATAGAATATCTAAGAAATCATTTTTACATTACTGTTTTAATTTATTTTGTGATCAAATTAATTATTTAGTTATATATCACATCTATCGAATAAAAAATTGCATCTCGTATAATTTTATTTTTATTTTCAGTTTCGATGACAATAAAGAAATCGTTGTTGGCACTCAAACTAAAGAAGAGAACAAAAGTATCGTTTTCCATTTGTCAATAAATATATCTGTCATTGAATGTTACTGTACATCATATTTGAATTTCAACTTTAAAATTTCACAAAAATTTTACAATTTTATTAGGTAATTAATTAAGGATATAATCAATTGCAGTCGGCTAATAATCTTTTTTTTTTTCAATTTTTTTTATAGAAAATATAAATTCAAACTATCATAAAAAATATCTAAAATTTAATAAAAAAATATTTAAAATTTAAAAAAATTTAAAATTATTTTTATAATCATTATAAAAATTTTTAATAAAATGAAATCTCCGAAACCTACTAAAAAGGAATTTTTAAAACTTAACAAAAAAAAATATATCTAAAATCATTTTAAAAATAAAAAAATCTGATAAAACAAAATATAAAAAAAATATTAAAAAAAACATCTAAAAATTAAGTAAGAAATGTAAAAAAATATTAAAAAATATCTAAAATCCAAAAAAAAAACATCCATAACATAAAAAAGAAAACGTCCTAAATTTAAGGGAAATAAACATCTAAAACTAATAAAAATAAGGAAAAGTATATGGAACCAAAAGGTAATCAGTCAAAAAGTAAACAAAACCATTTAATTAGAATCACTTTTTGAATAATATGTTTGAAAACTGCTCCTCGAATCACGGAGCACAAACCAAAACCCGATTTTTCATGGAACCCAAACACATTTTGGCTGGTTTTTAGCTGATATGCTTTTGGTTCCCTAGTTGTTCTCAATAAATAATCATACAAAACTAAGAAGAAGAGCAACGACTATTCTTGCCGGCTGGATGCGCATGCATACGTTCGCGGAGAGAGGACGCTGCGTTCTTGAAAGAAGGACACGACATCCTTCTTTCTTGTTGGCCGTTTCATCGCGAGTCAGCAACGGCGTGCAGCAGCTAGACGGGTGTGCGTGAGTTTGCGGAGGGAGGGCGCTGTGTTCATAGTAGGAAGGGACGCTCTGTCCATGCGTGCGGCGGTGGTTGGAGGCAATGGCAACGACGCATACGTAATTATAAAAAAAGGAATAAGAGTTTGTGTGATTTTGTTTTGGGTAACGCTAGGTAATTAATAATTTTTTCGAACAACATAAATAACTACCAATCAAATTAAAATACATTACATTTTTAAATTATTCACCTAAATTTTAATATTAGAATAATTAGTCTATCTGCATACCTAGTGAAATGAACATCCGAGATATTTATTGTTCATATTGTTTAATATTTTTATTGTCTATCTATATTTTTTTATTATAAATTATTAATGAGGTGAGGATAAAATTAGAGTTTAACTCTTTGAGAATATTTTTTTTCTCTTTAGGAAACTTTTTTTCTTCTTTAATTAACTGCAGTCTGCAATTGATTGTCTAATTAGTCCCTAGACTTTCTCAAAATTTTATGTGTCTATAAACTGCAATTATTGCATACCTTAATAGTGAAGACACTTTTACTTCTTGGAAATGCATGCAATATAGCCATATAGGTATAACTTTTTCTGCAAGGATAAAATGTCTAGTCAATTTTATTCATTTCGGAGATAAATCATCTTGAGCAAGACGTTGATCGTATATTTGTATTTAATAATTTATAGTTTATTTTCCTACATATTATCGTAAATTAAATTTAGAATCAGTCATTCTGCCTAGCTAGGGTCCAATTATTCATAGTGGTGGGTCACTATTCGCCCTCCTCCAATAACCCCCCCCCCCCCCCCCCCTTCTCCATGTTTGTAAGTTTAAAATATCTTGATAAAGTAATGAATTCATGAAAATCTGAATAATGTGATGAATCATAACATCAAATATATACCTTCAAGCTTTCAAATTTTATTATAAATAAAATATAGTTATCAATGTTTTCTAAATAGTAGTGATACAATTACAACTAACTCTTGCTATTTAATTCTATATTATTTTTTATAAAATTAGAATCCATCCAAATTAAACTTCACTTAAAATAAATGATAGATTACTACTTAAATAGACGTTAGTTTGTAGTCAAGGGATACACAATCAAAAGCTAATTGCAAAATTTGCTCCAAATAAAATATATTTATTTTATAAGATGTTAATATAAATTAGCACTATTCAGTCAAATCCACAAGTAAGGTATATACTAAATAAGAACAAAGATCTCCCCTATATCTCTGATTAAAAATAGTAACTTGATTTAGAAGTCGTTCAACAATCATTAAAGATACTTCCCAAGAGAGTGGCAAGTATATAAATTATTATTATTAGTTAATTAATTGAAGATGGCGAAAGTATAATTTTGACTAACCAAAAATTCAGTCTCGTTATACGACTTTAAAACAGTAACCACAACCAAATATCCTTATCTTTTGCTAAATTAACGGCTAGGGTGCCACGAAATCACAACAAACTATTTCAGCAACTTGAAAATTGATCGATGTAGATGTGCCAATTAAGGTGGTCTTAGAAAACAAAATAAAATAAGAATGAAAACTACTATAACTCGGTTCAAATTAACATCAAATTCAAGGTTTCTCATCATGCGCATGATAGTGTGAAAGTGACCTATTGAAAGAAACTAAGAAAGCAACATTAGATGAAGCTATATAGATAAACTTTAAATTTAGTTATTGCATTAAGATCAAGGGGCGTGACTTCTCTGTTTTCCCATAGAAAATGACTTGTATTAAAGTTTTGTCTGCTACACTCTCTTTTTTTTTTCCTATCTATTCTATGAATCATGAAAAGAAACATCAACCAAATCATTGAATCACAGCTATATATTGCATACACCATTAACTGTATGTATTTTTTTAAATTAATAAAAGAGGAATATATTATATATTTTCAAAGTCCTCATAGCAAAATAAACAGGGGCATGCATGGGTGGATTGTAGGGTCAAAAACATTTAGCAAAGGAAATAGTAATAATAATTAAATAAAGGTGGAAACTCAGGTGCAGTCGACTTCACGTGAAGTTGATACGTGAAAATCGTTAAATGATTTGACTGATTTGACTAAATTTTTATTTAAGAGCTCTCAGATATCAACTTCACGTGAAGTCGACTTCACCTTTTTACTTTAAATAAAATGCCTCATATTTTACTCATGCTTCAATAAGCCGCCAATCGTCACGCTTATTACTTAGCTTGTGCATGCATGATTCTTTCCCCCAACGTGCTAATTTTGCAGCCACTTAATAAGTCAGAGCATAATAATCTCCCTTTCACTCTTCTCTTTTTTCATTTGTTGATTTTTTTTTCCTCTCATGAGAAATTCAATTAAAGCCATAGGATATATAAGTGATAATGTGTCAGTTCTAGATAAGTTGCCGTACCCAGTTGGTTCAGATAATAAGGGAAAAAAGTTTTTTTTTTTTTCAAAAAAAAAATATTAATGGTGGCACCTCAGCATGTGCATGTGCTCTAATTATTCATTATTCAAGAGAATTGGAACCTTTGAAAGCAAAAGAGATTAGATCGGTTAGATGGATATATAGATAAAATAATACTCATTCCTATGCTTTCATCAATCAAATCAACATCTCTCTATCAAATATAAGCGTGAATAGACCAAACTCCATAACCTAGAAATTATGAAACTATAGGGAGAGCCTTTAGTTTCATTTTATAACTTTATTTACCCTTTGCTTAGCAAGAGTCATCTTTTTTTTTTCTTTTTCTTTCTTTGATTGGTTATTGCAGCCCTTAAGTACATATATCTGGATTCTAATTATTCAATCTACTTTTAAAAAAAGAGTTTTGATATTCCAAGTGACGTGATCAATGAGATGTAGTTGATTTGATTGAACATAAATAATTGTATCATTTTGTCTAAATGATAAAATAATAAACAATCAAAATAAAATTCTTTTTACATATGTATGTATGTGTGTGCTAGGGTACGTTGATGCCACCCTAGGCAAAAGCCACCGACCCCACATCCTAAACTAAACTTAATAATTGAACTTCACCTCACAAAAGGAAAAAGGTTGAAAATTTGTCAACGAGTGAATATGGGGTTTGGACATAGGTCCCATTGTCCATTGAAGTGAAAAGCACTAACAAAGTAATAACTAATAAGTCTTCCACTCTTCCCACTTCACTACGTTACGAAGAATATAATGGAAATTGCAATGCGCTTTTGGTATATTGGTATCATATCGGTAATCTTAAGGTCCTTTAGCTTACTTTGAGAATATATCTAACTATCTAAGGTGTCTTTTAATTAGCAAGCGTTTTATGATGAGGATCATGGTATCGTTGAGAGTACTATATATGCATACTATAGTGTAAAAATAAGTATAAGGTTTATAATTTTATATTTTTTATGAGGTGATGGTATACGGTTCAATATGCCCTAGTGATATAGCATATAAGATATAACAGAATAACTACTTTCGGGTTGCTGATTGATTAGTTGGAATGAAAAATATAAGAATAATAAACTATCATTTCTCTTGTCACATTTTCATCGAAGGTCAATGCATGGCCATTCCATTATATTCTTCTAAATTACAGTAATATGCATACATTTTTTATAACTAAAGCATGAATGGATGAAATGAAGAGAGAGATTTGCATGTTTAGAGGTGAATTCTAAGTTATTATTGTTTATTGTAAAAGCTTTCTTGTTAGTTAAGCTTTCTTGATCGTGAGACGCGGCACTCCTGGCAGTTGATATGAAAGTCAGCATGAAAGGTTTATCTTGACACCTGTGTTTGGGTATTACGAATATTTCTTTAAAAGGAAACAATGAAACATGTCCACTTTCACTGCCAGTTTTTATTCTAAATCTAAAACAAACTAACAGCTGCGAAATTTGAATTTGTGATGATGTACCTAATTATACACATTACACGCTCACGATGACCACTGTACACAGTAGGCGCTACAGTCTGACTAATATTTTAGATCTAAACATCCACCTTAAATTCTATTAAACTGATTAAAGTTGGAGGACAACGAAAATGTGGTCCTTTCTTTGACTTGGAACGTAGTAGCAACTCTAGTATTCATCGAAAGGTAACCAACAAAGATCACTACAGTCAGAACATGAAATCGCCGAGGAAAAGTCCCTATGGACGCCGACAATTGACTATGACAGCTGGAGTAATGGAGTTAGGATAACGTGAAAATTGAGACCAATTACTCCACAACAAAGCATGGCAAAATACTAGGATATCAAAAGAAAACAAGACATGACAAGAGAATTGTGAAAGTATTTTAGGACTGTGTTGATAACCGCCGCTGTTGGATGTGTATTGTATTTTTTCTTTTTATTTTGTGGTTATGACCTTCGGATTGTTGGTGATATTTATTAGGATTGTCTTTTTTTTTATTGTGATGTTTCTTATTACTGTTCTGAACTGCTTTCCTCTTTTCCCATTTGGATTATGAGTGTTATTACTATTATCAAAAAAAGAGGATCATCGCGAAAGATTTAATTATATATGCATGAAATTATAAATTGAGACCTCAACACTACTGTTCGCCAAAGAAGATTTCAACACCACTGATATGCTTTAGAAAATAGTTTGATACATCGACGACTTATATCCTGTTACACGAAATGGTGAAAACGCCGGTAACGTTTTGGATAGAGCTTTTGAAAAGAACAAAGCAATTTGATTTAGGGGTTGCAAAAGCTAAGCAATTCATGCTAATGGATGATTCAGTTTTAAGAGTGTAAAACAATCCCCACACACGCTTAACGCTGATGGGTGCCCTCGTCCCAATACCCTGGGATTAACGAAATGGTGTACACTGTACAGTGTCGTGGAAGCGACTTAACTGTATGAACACAAAAGTGGTGTCAAAATAACAGTAATATTGTATTTACTTAACTGAGTAAACATAATGAATACAACCTTCAAACCACAAAACCATAACATGTAATTAAATAAATGAAGTTTGGTTGGTTCTTGCGAACAATGTACATAAACTACATGAACAGTAAAGCCTTACAATGTGTGCGTAAACCCCAAAAACAAAAGTTGATTTTTGTATCTATGGTAAATGGATTATTTGTTCTTGTAACTTGCTCTGACAATCCTACTTTCCACCCTTACCATAGCTTCCTTTTAGGGTCACAGTCCGATTAAAAACAAGTTTTTCCACAGTAGAGTCCTTGTCAACCACAAAATACCCTGGAATTACAGATATAAAAAGATCATGTATTGGGCAAACAATGACAACATCCATCATGCACGCATTATAAACTTCGATGCAGACATGCACACTTAAAGGATCAAATAACAAACACAAGTTGTAAAGTACCTAATCTTTCAAATTGGAACGCGTCCCCAACTTTTGCTTCCTTGAGTGAGGACACGCCATATGCATTGGGAACTATCACTTTGGAGTTCGGGTTTAGATCGCCAAGCCAATTGTCAAGTTCGGCAGGATTCTAGACAGTGATTAAACAAACAGAGCAGGGAAACATGATTAAAAAACAAGTAGGCGTGTAAACGTAATCATGTAAGGAATAGACTGATAAAAGTGACCAACCTCTGACAGGAATAGCCTCTCAAACAACCTGACTTCCATCTTCAATGGATCAACACCTGGAGAAGGCTGAGAAACCCAGTGGAGAACACCCTAAAACAAAAAGTTTTGTATATATCACCAACTGATCATATATTGCATTAACTTGATGACAGGATTCAGTTAAGTCAGCAAACCTTTGGCTTTGTCTTCTTTGAACGATCATACTCAGCCCGAATTTCAAGAATAGTCTCGTTATCATCAGCAAGAATAACTTCAGTGCACTTTATAGGAAAGGCATATCTACACATACAACAAAAATCTTGAATTTGGGACCTACAGTTTCTATTAAGAAGATTAATCTGTACCTCGTACCAACCTCAATATCACAGATTTACCAGGCGCAAGCCCATAATAATCTTTTGAATCTTGCATCCGGAAATCTGAACGCTCAATATATACAACATTGGAAAATGGAATCTGGAACAATTTTATGACCAAAGGATAATCAGAAACGAAAAACAAAGTGGCATGAACTTCAAAGTAGTAGTACCATCAGTCCATGACAACCATAAAAGGACAACTGTTCAGTAAAAATAGTTCAATAGGAACAACTAGGATCATTTGATTTCGAAATACCATTGTAATACCCAAAGATACAAGCTTTGACAAGTTCAATCTTACCTTGTATAAAGCAGATGGATCATCAGCTTGAGCATCAGGCCATTTTTTTCCATCAACCTCTATCACTGAGTTGGCTTCTAGGTTAGTAATTACCACCTTAAAAGACAAACCAATCAGTGTTCAGTTTTAAGTAATAAAACTGCGTTAGGTCAGACAGCATCCTTTGAGAGAACACAAAAGTAAAATATACCTTGAGTGGATTTAGGACAACCATTGTGCGAGCAGCAGTTTTATTCAGCTCTTCCCTCACATGATATTCAAGGCGTTCCACAGATATCAAAGTGCCATCACTGCAGAAGGAAGAGAACAATTTTAACAGAACTAGGCACTAACAGCGTAATGAAAAACTGACAGTAAATACAAAGATTGGAATACGTATCCTACCTTCTAGTGATTCCAATACCACGAACAAAAGCATTGATCGAAGTCGGGGTCATGCCTCTACGGCGCAAACCAGCTAGTGTCATTAGACGAGGATCATCCCACCCATCAACCCACTTCTCCGTCACTAGCCGATTTAGCTTCAACAAAGAAGAACCACTGATTAGGGGGATGAAAGAATAGAAAAATTATGATAACCCAACTCTAAAATGTTTATAATGTTCCAAATTGTTGTCTCACCTTTCGCTTTGACATTACTGTGTTTGAGACATTCAACCGTGAATATTCCCATACATAAGGTTGATATATGCCTAAGGAATGTAACAACCAATAGTATGATGCACGACGTGTCTCAAATTCAAGAGTACATAGCTGCGTGAAATATTCATAGATCAGTGAACCATTTTCTATTAACATGACACATGTAGGGAATTCATTGCAAGAAAACTTACTGAATGTGTGACATTCTCAAGAGAATCCACAGTGCAATGAGCAAAATCATAGCTTGGATAGATGCACCACTTATCTCCAGCATGAGGGTGTGGAGTAAACTGAAGGTAAACAGCATTTGTGGTCATACCATAAAATAACAATCTCACTGAAAATTTGAGTAATCAAACACATTTAGCGGTGTGCTTACTTTAATGCGGTACGCAATTAGGTCATACATATTGTAGTTATCACTTTGCATGTCTTGCTTCATCCTCAGTGTTGCTTTCCCTTCCTCTATAAGTCCACGTCTCATATCCTCAAAGAGTTTCAATGATTCTGAAATCGGTCTGTCCCTCCAAGGACTGTTTAATTTCTTCTCCCTATATTCCTTTACCTCATCAGGTGTCTGCAACCAAATCATTCAATAAGATCGTGTTTGTGATTGTTATAACCCCCCATAAAAGTAAAAAGTAGGAATAATTACATCCGTCATAATTTATTTCACATAAATATTTTGTCCTAGTTGGTATAATTATGCACCACAAGCATTCCCCCCACACAACGTATACCATCAAAAGCCTAAGAGTTATCATTTTGAAGGATTCAATTTATAGCTTATACGTGTATTATACCCACACTTACACCTTCAGTGAAGCATTTAAGAAAACAAAAACAGTTCAGTAATAGTTTATTGCAGATGTTTGGATGTCAACCTGATGATCGACATAAGCATGACCCCTTTTGATGAGCTCAACTGCTAATTCATATAATTCTTGGAAGTAATCACTCGTGTATGTAATCTGCAAAATGTGCAAGGCCGTTACACATAATAGAAAAAGAAGAAACACTCAGTTTGAACAAGGGAGGAAGCACTAATAACCTTGAAAGGTTCCCAACCCATCCACCGGACAATTTCCTCAATGTGATCAATGTACTCTTTCTTTTCTGCTTCAGGATTTGTATCATCATACCTGAAAGTGCCACAAATCATCAAACGTATGTTCAATAGATATCATGCAGAGATACAGAGGAATTGAAAATCTAGCTCCACAGAAACTTTACAAGATCAGACCATAGCACCCAGTCATCAATAAAGCACTCTGAAGCTCAATTTTTAATTCCAGTATGTCCAAGATGTTAAAGAAACCAATAGAATAACTAAAAATTCCATTTCCCTAGCAGCAACCTCTCTTTTTTGGCTGCAGATACACTGGTGACAGTAAAATTAAACATAAGGGATATAATAAAATAAACACACCTCAGATAGCAGCCTCCATTTCTATCTTTTGCCAACCCAAAATCAATAAACATTGCCTGACATTAATTTAAGATAAAAAATAATAACAATAAATCACTGCCAAATGGAAATCATTAATCAGTAATGATCTCAATGTGACACATCACATACCTTGGCATGACCAATATGCAAATAACCATTTGGTTCTGGTGGAAAGCGGGTCAAAACTTTCCCACCTGTTGCTTTCAAGTGCTTGTCAAGAAGTTCCTTTGTATTGGAACATCTCAGAATACTACCATCACTAAAGTGAACATCAGTATGTACCTGAAATGAACATGATCCTCATGACATAGCACAAATGCAACTTAATAAAAATGTAAATTCTGAACAATATCAGGGTCTAGGAATCCTAGTATAGTAGTATTGATAAAAATTTACAATGTTGAAAGCTCAACATTGTGATATCAACTAGGCATTTGCTAAGTGCACTAAGAAGTCAAAAAACACATAAAATTTTCATGAGCAAGCAATACATTGAAAATGGCTCACATATAACTTGAGCTCAGAATCAGAGTGAAGAATTTGTTTCAGAATACTAACACAAAAGAACAGGGACAAAATTATTATCAAAATAATGGAATTAAATACCTTGAAATTTTCCTCCGGATTAGGGAATATCAAGAATGGATTCAGTTCTTCTTCAGGCGGCTTTTCTGGGGCAGCAATAGGTGCTGCCTTCTCCTATTTACATAGATAACACTTGTAAAATTACCAAAAAGGACTTCTAACAAACATCATAAATAAGAGTGAAATAGAGCTCACCTCTACTTTAGCAGGCTTCTCTTTCTTCTTTTTAGTAGGCTTTTCATCATCTGCTGCTGTCTTTGGTCCAAGTAATTCAACTAGTTTTGAATCTACGAGTCCCTGATTCATGAAAAAGGGCAATACAACTAAAAAGTATTAACAAAACATATATAAATAAACCCATTGTCTACAATGTTAGATCCATTTCATAGCCATCATCACCTTGGTAACTTTTGCATCAGCCCATGGGAGTCTCTTCCGAACATGCCCGAGTAACTCACCCACTAATAAAATTAAAAACAAAGTTCATAAGCATTGTGCAAATTGGTAGTTTTAAAAGGGAGAGTTATGAATAAATTTAAAACTGATGGGGAAAAGGGCACAGGCCATATACAAAGAAATGCATCAACACATAAAAAAAAAAAAGTGAGCCATTCATTAAATACTCTTGTCAATAAGATTATTAAATGCGTATTCCAGATTAAATTTTGTAAGCGTGAAAATCTACATGTATAGTTTGTAAAACTGGAAGCCAAAACACATCATATCAAATTCTTACAAGGACATAAATACCTACCATTTATTCGGTAGCGTAGCTCCAAAATTTTCTCCTTATTCTCTTCAAAAACTTCATTAACAGCATTTTGTATATCTTCTGTTGACACCTCAATGCCTGCTCATACATACAACACATCTGAACCTTACTACCTTAGAAAAGAAACTTGGGACACTATAGAACAAAAGAACTAAAATGTGAAATCCAATCTACTTTAGAAAATGGCACATATTTTTTTCTGAAATCTAACGCACTATGAAATCAAGCCATCAAACTAATATCATGCTAAGGATTTTTCTCTGCATACCAACACCACAGGCTTCTTCAAATTTCTTCAAATCAAGATTGTCAGGGCCAATGGCAGCAAGGAAAGCTAGTGCTGCATCTAACTGAGCTGCTGTTTTCACCTGCAACAAGATGGAACAATTTCATGATACAGTTAGCAACAACACGTCAATCCCAGAACATCAAATAGCAGCAACATATTATAGTTCACACACCTTGGACGTGACAATGTATTGAAGTAATGTTGGGCGATTTGGCAGGGCATTCCCAGGGTACTTTGTCGCAACCTGCCACACAAAAACAAAAAACAATAGCATTAATAATCATGTCAAACAATCGAAAGATAAAACAACCAGAATAAGAAATGAAGATTATTCGTTTCTCTCCGTTACTATAACTTTCATGTATTAACTGATTATTAATGGCATCCAAGCAAGTAAGCTTAAAATTAGCTGCATGCAGTAAATATATTACCGTGTAAAGAAGATTTCCAACAGTTCGGTCGCATCCACCAGTAACACCAGCCTTAAAACAAATACACGTCGAAGAACAACACAAAAAATGTAAGAAAACAACGAGCAACGGAAACTTGAAGAGTGCCAGAACAGAACACAGAAATAGAAACAGTTATAGCTAAAAAAGACGGAATAGTTTTACCTCGTCGATTACGGTAATGAGGTTGGTGGTGACTTTTTTGTTGGCGACGGTGTTGCGGGCGGTGCCCTCATCCAATCCTATATCCTTAAAGAGCTCGAAGCACTTCTCCTTATCGGCTCCGTCGTCCTTCGTCGGCATTTTTTGCGGCGGCGCGAATCGGAAAAAGCGAAGCTCTCTTACACGCGCGAATTTAGGGTTTTAGCTCCGACAGCGGTAATTTCTGTAATTAACTGTGTAAGTGCGACTTAGATGCATTAGAAGGCAAAGAAAAGAGGGAGGAGCTTGTGACTGTGTGAGCTTCTGAATCAGGGTGCGTTTCTCTGTTTGCGTTTCGAAATGGAACAGATTCTTTGCTTCGAGAGATTCGGTTTCCTTTGGGCTCTTATCCCCGATTGGGACTTCCGTTGACGTTTACTTCATCAACTTGGGCCTCACGTCAACTTCATTTATTCTACCTTTTCAGTGGCTTGGGCTTTACGCATATGGGCCCACAAACCACTACTGATCTTTAAAAACGCTATATTAATGTAGGATCACGATGACCAAAAATAAAATGTCAGATCACAAAAAAAATAAAACTAGTTAGTTTGATTATCGCGATTAGTGACTGAAATTCCCATTTTGCTTTTCGAAGCAGCACGAGACATGCTACACATACAAGTCTTTTTGGCATACAAGTTTATACAAGTTAACTCTAACTCAATAAAATTCACTTTTATAATGCAAGAAAGAAGAGGAAGAGTTTTAAATTATACAAAACTTATTAATACACATACACCAAAAAATTTTAAACAATACAATATAAATGACTTGTATGAACTTGTATGTGTAAATAACTTGTATGTGAAGAATAATTCTCGAAACACATAACCTATTTTAGGATCTAATCAATTTGGATTAGTCTAGTAATTAATTTATTAGTCCACTTAAGTAGATATTAGAATTTAAAAATTTGAATCTTATCTTATACATACAACAACAACAACACATGACCAATAACTAAATCTTTGAGTGAAGCTCACATCCGTGATGGATTATAAAAGAGTGATATTGTAATATTTGTATATATATGATAAATTGAAGTACAATATTATATAGTAAGAACACAAAAATTATTTTCTTTATGGATGCAGTGTTGGTGTATTGGCGGGATATTAGCCAAGGAGGAAAATTGCCAATGGGTGGAGCTCACCCTCAACACACGGGGAGCGTGGTGACTGAGCGGGAGAGCGAGGTGGCAGCACGTCGGAGGCGTAGTGGCTGAGCGGGAGAGCAAGGTGGCAACACGCCAGGGGCGTGCTGACTCACCACGCGGGGGCGTGGTACATGGAGGCCCATGAAGCGCAACAGAGTTGCGCGGAGTTCCAATGCTGCTGCTGCACCACGCGGGGACGTGTTGCAGACCTGCCTGCATGCAGGGGACAGCCCCCCACCCCGAGAACCAGCGCCAGTGTGCCTCGTTGATGTATATATGCGTTCGGCTCTCTTCTTCTCCCATTCATGAAACACTTCTCCCGTTGAGCTGAAGCCAAAACATAAGAGAGAAGGAAAGAAGGAAGTGTGTGTCCGCGTTAGTCTGTAGGTACTAGTGAGAAGAGTGTAGTGAGTAGTAGTGAGTAGTAGTGAATAGTGGTGAGTTTAATTTATACGGGAAAAGAAAAAGAATATTAGTTCAAAGGATTAAAAGAAAAATGGTACGTAATTATCTGGCGCCTGAAGAACATATTATCAACTATTTGGATCATCCTATTTATGTAAGTGGGCAAATTTATTTTTTTGCTGTATTTAAAGTTTATTTTATTTTTTATGTATTTCTATTTTTTTATGCATATATATTTTGTAATGAGAATATTATTTTGTGTATTTTATAAATATTTTAAGAATATAACAATAGTTGGCTCAACCACACCATGCCACCTAGCTTCTACGCTCCCACGTGTTGCAGGCACCACGCTCTCTGCGTATTGTGCCTTCATCTGACACGTCTATCTATGTATAATACATACAGTTGCTCCATTTTCAACCAATACATCACAATGTTTTTTATATCTAAATTAATGAGCTGTAAGAACAATCAATTACAATAAAAAAAATGTAAAAATTGCAAAATTTGAGTTCACTAAACACAAAATGGTATAAGAGATAAAAACAAGTTGGAAATGCACGAAGAATTGGCCCGTAAGCTGTGTTATCCAATTTGCTATAAGCACCTGAGAAAAAAGAGACGCAAAAGATTGAAAAAGATGGAAGAAAAAAATTGAGATGCAAAGAATAGGAGAGAGGAAATTTTAGAAAAATAGAAAAAAAAATATATACCACTCAAAGTTTGTAGACGTAGTTCTCCAATCTCTTATTTGTAATTTTTTTTCTATTGTTACGCTTTAATATGGATCATATGCCATCTATCCTACTTTTGTAACTAAGTCTGCCTTCACAATTGAGGAGCCTAATTCATATTCATTGACATTGCTGTATTCATAAACAATTTCAATGTACCTAAGTTCATAGTTAATTATTACAAATTAATGCCTACCGATTGGAGAATATTATAAGAAACAAAAAAATAGAGTAAAATATCGTTTTTATCTCTAACGTTTGGGATAAGTTTTATTTGAGTCTCTAACATTTAAATTGTCCTATTTATATATTTAACGTTTATAAAAGTGATTCAATGTTATCCTGCTGTCAATTATACTATAGTTCAGATTGTATTTTTCAATTATTCTCACTTAGATGCATTCATTCTCAATTAGGTCTCACTTAAATATGTTCAATTTTAATATTGTACCTAAAATTTGTATTCAAGTTCAATTATGTCCTTAAAAATAGTGAATTATGTAAATGTTGTAGGAATTAATTTCAACTTTTAATGAATTATTATCCGGAGTGGATCATTGGTTTTGACCCAGACATTTGTATTCTAACTTTAAGGAGAGATTTTCAGAACTCCAACTAAAACTCATGATGTGTAATTGACGGCAGTAGGAGTGTGCATGGCCCGACCTGACCCGAAGACCTGTCCCGGTCTCGAACACTTTAGGGGCTATTTTGGTGTGATTTCACTGGGTTTAGAGTTGGGTAAGAGTCTCAAAAATAAATCTGGTCATTATTTCAGGTCGGGTACAGACCATGACTCGGGTCACCCGAACTCGGCCCGGTGGTCCAGTCATCGTACACAATTAATATTTTGTGTCATTAGTGATGGATGATAGCTATTCTTATGTGGAATTTAAATATTGTAAACCTTAATATTTTGTGTTATTAGTTATTATAAGACTATAAGTTAATGTTTTAAGTTTAAAATGCATAAGATTTTAGACCAATGCATAATATTGTGTTATTTATATTGATTTAAATATTTGGTGTTATTAGACAATATTAGTATTGATTATGGTTATGCTTTAATTTTAGAGAATAGTTTGTTCTTGTTATATTTTTCTAAGTGAATTTTACCATGTCAAATAATGGTTGGAGTCTTGAAAATTTGGATTTTTTCACATGCTAGCTTATAAGAAGGTATCAAGGTAATGTAATGTTAACGGCCCGATTTTCACCCGGTTTTTACCCGATATAATCGTGGCCCGAAAGTGTATAGGTTTCATCGGGTCTATGGTCGGGTTCGGGTCTAATAAAAGGTCCGATATATATTTAGGGCCGGGTCTGGGTCACATCAAATCCGGTTTCGCCCGACCCATGTACACCCCTAGACAGCAGGATAACATTAAATCACTTTTACAAACGTTAGAGATACAAATAGACCGATTTAAATGTTAGAACACAGATAAAACTTACCCCAATATTAAAAACAAAAACAATACTTTACTCAAAAAAATATTTTGACATATTTTGTAACATAATAGAGTTTGTTTTTTTGTATAGCTGTCAAGTTGGTTAGTTTGTTAGACATAATTATAGCACTATTAGTTAGTAATTTATTTTCCCTTTTGCTATATATATTGTAATTGGTACTCAGTACTCTGTGGTGGTTCTTTTAATCAATTATTCTCTCTTTTCACTTCTTTCTAATTCTTCTTCCATTACTTTAAATTTCAATGACCTGAGAGTACATCACTAACCTTCTTATTTTCTTATAATTATTTTTGTAATTCACTTGAATTTTAAGCTTGGTATCATTTTACATGGTATCAGAGCGAGAAGATCCAACTATAGCAGATAATTTAGCTAATCCGAATACAAGCCCTTCATCAAATTCCGCTGCAGATTTTGAGAATTTCACCGCTTTCATGCGTCAATTCTCTCAGTTCCAAGCACATCTTGGCAGATCTAGTTCCTCTTCTGCAATTTCTGATCCGATTAGCCCTTATTTTCTTCATCCAAGAGAAAGTCCTGGTTTGGCTCTAATTCCGCTTAAATTGACACCTCAAAATTATTATCAGTGGTCGCACGATATGTGGAGAGCACTCAGATCGAAGAACAAGGTGAAATTCCTCGATGGATCCATTCTAAAACCAGGTGAAGGTAATCCTAATTTTGAAGCATGGGATAGGTGTAACAATTTTCTCCTCCGCTGGATCAACCTATCTCTCAGCCCTGAAATCGCTAAGAGTGTGATGTGGATTAGCTCAGCTCCAGACTTGTGGAATGATTTAAAACGTCGTTACTCACAGGGAGATGTCTTTCGAGTTGGTGCGTTAAAAGAAGAATTTTATGCACTCAAACAAGGTGATCTTACTGTTACCTCTTACTTTGCTATGTTGAAAGCTATTTGGGAAGAATTAGAAAATTTACGTGCTATTCCTAGTTGTGTTGCTTGTGTTAATGGATGTTCATGTGGATTACGAATTGTTCGAGACTATGCTTCTGAGGAATATGTTGTCAAATTCTTAAAAGGATTGAATGAGCAATATTCAAATGTTAAATCACAAATCATGCTAATGAAGCCGTTACCTGAAATCAACACAGTACTATCTATGTTAACCCAACAAGAGCAAGAATTGAATTGTGACCCGTCAAATAGCAACATAGTGACTAAATCTTTAGAGGTGCAAACCTCAACTGGAGGCGGTTCATTTTCTGGAGAGGCAGAGGAGGAAATCAAAAATCTTATAGTCGAGGCTACACTTCAAAGTTTTGTAGCTACTGTAATCGAATTGGTCATTTAGCAGAGACATGCTATAAGAAAAATGGCTTTCCTACTCACCAAAAGCAGCGAGTAGCCAATCAACTTGGCACTGACGAGATAGTTGAGAATTCTAGTGCTGAGATTGCTGATTCTAACCAGGATAAAAAGAGCAATGATACAGTACTTGTGTTGACTCCAGATCAGAAGGAAACCTTACTAGCACTCCTTCAACAACCACGCATGCCAACTTCAAATAGTGTAAACCACATTACTTCTTCCGCCACCCTTACTCAACCAAAAGGTAGGCATTGCTTGAGTGTATCATCAAATTTTACTAAAACTTCTTGGATACTTGACAGTAGAGCTACTGATCATGCATCCTATATTCAAGAGTCTTTCAAAACTTTTCATTATATGAGACCAGTTTTGGTAAATCTACCTGATGGTTCTACCACTACAACAAACATTTGTGGTACTGTGCAACTCTCTAAACATTTGATTCTTACCAATGTTTTATTCATACCTCACTTTAAATATAATTTGATTTCAGTGTCTAAACTCACAAAGTCATTACATTGTGAATTAAAATTTACTGATTCTTTTTGTGAGATACAGGTACTCCCATCATTGAAGATGATTGGGCAAGCTAAAGTCATTGGTGATCTTTATGTGATGGATGCTCAACCTTGGAAACTAACTACACCAGAAGTTAACACACATTCTGTAAATGTTACAGTGCAGCAAGATTTAGGAACTCTATGGCATGCTAGACTAGGTCATTTACCATCCAAAAGAATGTCAATCATGAAAAATACATTTCCATTTATTGAATGCATTTCATCATCTCATGTTTGTGATTCTTGCCACTTGGCTAGACAAAAGAAATTGTCTTTTCCCATTAGTAATACAGAATCAGAATATATTTTTGATTTGTTACATATAGATATTTGGGGACCACTCTCACTTTTATCTACTGCTGGCCATAAATATTTTCTTACAATTGTGGAAGATAAAACGAGGTTTACTTGGATTTATTGCATGAAACTAAAATCCGAAACTAGAGTGTTAGTAGAAAATTTTGTTCAAATGGTGCAAACTCAATTTCATAAAGTTGTGAAACAAATTAGAACAGATAATGGGATGGAATTTAAAATGAACTCCTTCTATAACTCAAAAGGAATATTACATCAAACATCTTGTGTTGAAACTCCTCAACAAAATGGAATTGTTGAGAGGAAGCATCAACATATACTGAATATTGCAAGAGCACTTTTGTTTCATTCTAATGTGCCAAAATGTTTTTGGCACTATGCTATGCAATATTCAGTACATTTAATAAATAGACTACCAAGCACCTTCTTGAATCATCGAACGCCTTATGAGGCACTTTTCAAGAATAAACTAGATTTGACTCATCTTAAGGTGTTTGGTTGTCTTGTTTTTGCTACCACTTTGAGTACTAATAGAAGAAAATTAGATCCTAGAGCTAGAAAATGTGTTTTTCTTGGTTATCAATCAGGAACAAAAGGGTCCATTTTGTTTGATTTAAAATCCAAAGAAATTTTTATATCAAGAAACACTGAATTTTATGAACACTATTTCCCATTCAAACAAATACCAATCACTGATTTTTCTATAGATCAGCCTTCAATTGAATCATCCAATTTTGACCCTTTTGCATTCTTTTATAATAACTCTGCACATACTTCTTCATATGAGCATACTCATGGCATAATTGCACCTCACACCATATACACTACACCTGATTTATCTGCCACTTCTACATCACCTATGACATCTCTTCATGATATAACAGATTCTGCATCACCCGCCACCTTAGACTCAGCATCTGCATTGGCACCATTGGAACATTCATCCATTCATATTGAGTCACAATCTGCTGCACCAGTTTTGAGAAGGTCTGAACGAGAAAGAAAAACACCCTCTTATCTTAAAGATTTTCATTGTTTCCATATTTTATCACATAGAGATCCAATCAATGCGGCCCAATTACCTTCAACATGTAAGTATCCCCTTTCTCACCATTTGTCATATTCATTGTTTACTCCTAAGCACCAGGGCTTCACTTTTGCTCTCATAAATAACTCGGACCCCAAACACTATTCTAAGGCTGTTATGCATGATTGTTGGAGGAAGGCTATTGAGGCAGAACTCACTGCTCTTGAGCAAAACAAAACCTGGATCATCACTTCTCTTCCTCCTGGAAAGAATGCAGTTGGTTGTAAGTGGATTTTTCGCACAAAATTCCACCCAGATGGCACTATCGAGAGGCATAAGGCACGTCTTGTTGCCCAAGGTTTCACTCAAATTCCTGGAGTCGATTACATTGACACCTTTAGTCCCGTTGTGAAAATGAGCACTGTGCGTATTCTTCTTACCGTTGCAGCAGCAAAGAATTGGCATCTTCATCAACTTGATGTGAATACAGCTTTTCTCCATGGAGACCTACATGAGGACGTTTATATGAAACTTCCAAAGGGGTTACAGTGTTCCAATCCAAACTTAGTCTGCAAGTTGACAAAATCTTTGTACGGTTTGAAACAAGCTAGTCGCCAATGGAACATCAAGTTGTCTGCTGCACTTGCTGATCTGGGGTTTACTCCCTCTGAAAATGATCACTCGCTTTTTACCAAATCCACAGGTACAACTTTCACAGCTATTCTTGTTTATGTTGATGATCTTGTGTTAGCTGGAGATGATTTGAGTGAAATTCAAGCTGTCAAAATGTTTTTGGATGATAAGTTCAAAATTAAAGACCTTGGCCTTCTTAAGTTCTTTATTGGGATGGAGGTAGCACGAAGCAATGCTGGTATTGCACTGTATCAAAGAAAGTATGCATTGAATTTGATCACAGACTGCGGTTTGCTTGGTGCAAAACCAGCATCTACTCCTATGGAGTACGCTACTTCTCTGTCTAAGGCTTCAGGCTCCCCTCTTCCTGATGCAACCATCTATCGTAGATTGGTGTGCAGACTTCTGTACCTCACTAACACAAGACCAGATCTCAGCTACTCTGTTGGATGCCTATCTCAGTTCATGGATTCACCAACTGATGCCCACTTGAAGGCTGCCTATAGGATCATCCGTTATCTAAAACAATCACCAGCAACTGGCTTATTTTTCTCTGTCAACAATTCAATTCTTTCACACTATCTGGTTACACTGATTCTGATTGGGGGGCTTGTAAAGACACCCGAAAATCCATCAGTGGTTATTGTTTCTTCCTTGACCAAACTCTTATTTCTTGGAAGAGTAAGAAGCAGGCTATAGTTTCAAGGTCGTCCTCAGAAGCAGAATATCGCGCCCTTGCTAATGGCACTTGTGAACTCGTTTGGTTACTCAAACTACTAAAGGAATTCAACATTCTTCCTCCTCTTCCGGTTGATATCTTCTGTGATAATAAATCTGCTATCTATATTGCTTCAAATCCTGTCTTTCATGAAAGAACCAAGCATGTTGAGGTTGATTGTCATGTGGCTCGAAACAAGTTCAAAGAAGGGGTTTCTAATCTTAGGCACGTTGTCTCCAGTGAACAACCGGCTGATCTATTTACTAAATCCCTTCCTCCAGGACCATTCTCTCATTTGCTTTCCAAACTGGGATTACTTGATTTGCACAAACCACGTAATACCAGCTTGCGGGAGATGTAACATAATAGAGTTTGTTTTTTTGTATAGCTGTCAAGTTGGTTAGTTTGTTAGACATAATTATAGCACTATTAGTTAGTAATTTATTTTCCCTTTTGCTATATATATTGTAATTGGTACTCAGTACTTTGTGGTGGTTCTTTTAATCAATTATTCTCTCTTTTCACTTCTTTCTAATTCTTCTTCCATTACTTTAAATTTCAATGACCTGAGAGTACATCACCAACCTTCTTATTTTCTTATAATTATTTTTGTAATTCACTTGAATTTTAAGCTTGGTATCATTTTATATATTTCTTTGCCAGTAGAACTTGAAGTAAGCACAAACACATCATCAAGAGTTCAAAATAATGCCTAAGAAAATCTCAAATCTAACAACTTGATACATTTATGAACCAATGTCTAAACTTTTCTGTAACAATAACCCAGAAAAGGAAGGATGATCTACCATATTCCTTAGAACAATGAATCAATTTCATTTCATAAGTTTTGTACCAATGTTCCTTTTTATTTTTTTTAATTTGTATAACATAGGAATATTTTTCTATTGACTAAAATTAATATTCAAAACAGCCAAATCTCCAACCATGACAAGATCGTTTTTCTCAAAAGATATTATTTTTTTTGATAGTTTTCCTAATTAGCTTGATATTTCAATATAATAATCAGTGAATAGAATATATTTAATGAATTTTTTTAAAAAATAAAATAAAAAATTATTATTTTTTAATTTTAATTTTAATTTTTTAAATATGATTTTTTTTATTCAAAGTAAGTTCGTCGCATTTCGGCGATGAACTCCACTTTAAATTAAAAAAATGGCCAACTCAAATTTTTAAGCTTCATAACGCACAATAATTATTATTATCATCGTCTCCAAAGTACATAAGAATACACAAGAATAAGGTCCAGTTTGGGTAACCAACTTAATTAAGCTCCTTTTGATAAAATAACTTAAACAATAAATGACTCTGTTAGAAGTAACTTATAAATAAGTTATTTTGTGTTTGGATTTTTAACTCTAGAAGTACTTATTTTATAGAAATGTGATGAAAAGTAGAAGTATTATGAGAGAAGTCATTTTTTTTGAACTTCTCTATAAGCTCCAAAATAGCTTCTTAGAAAATTGCAATTTAGTTTTGAAAATTGCACCGGACATTAATACTAATACTTTTCATAAGTCAAAAGTTAAAAAAAAGTTACTTCTAAAGTTTCCCAAACGGGCCCTAAATCATATTTTTATAGGGGAAATAATAATTTTTTTATTTATAATGAAAAAAATTCTTGTTAAATATGGTTTATTTGCGTGCATCGGTGTATTTCTGGAGACTATGAAAATGGTTATCATAGCAATGTTAAAGAAGTCATGTTTATTGTTTGTATATTTTCACGTACTTTTATATACTTTTATATACGATGATAATGACTTAAAAATTTGAGTTTCATGTGTTTTGAAAAAAATTAAAGTGGAGTTCGCTGAAGGTGCGGTAAACTCTTCCTAAATCCCCAAAAAAAAATTGTATATATAAAATTAAAATTAAAAAATATAAAAATTTAAAAATAATAAATTTTTTATTTTATTTCGGTGAAAAATCCGAGATTTAATTGGTTAATATCTTCACTGTAAAGTTTCGAGCCACATTCAAACATTGATTCTTGGGAGGTGGTACAAAAAAAAAAAAGCTGCCGTTGTTGTAGTTTTCATTACTCAACGAAAGGCCGGATAAACCTATGCTACAAATAGTTTTTTTTTGTGACTGAAATAAATTAAACAAAGAAAAACAAAACAAACAAAACAAGGAATTGCCTAAATAGAGGGACAGTCCCGTTTAAGACTACTCTTAAACTCCTCCCAAGGTGAAAGAAGCTCCACATGCGAAAGTTGTAACTTCATCGCCATCTTTGCCATAGTATCTGCCACCGTGTTTGCATCTCTCATAATCAAACGAAAGTCAACCCGCCAATTCCAATGCATGATATCTCTTATTTTGAGCACCAGTGGATCAATAAACCCAAAACCATCTTGAGTAACAAGATTAAATGCTTCCACACAATCCGTCTCACAAATAACATCTCGTTGACCCACATCCCAAGCTAAGAGATATCCTCTCCAAATAGCAAACAATTCTTCTTGAAGAATACTATTACTCTCAATCATTCCCAAACACCCCCTTTGCCAGCTCCCATTACAATCTCTAATAACACAAGCAAAACCAACACTATCACCCGAACCAAAATAACTAGCATCACAATTAATCTTAAAAGTACCAATGGATGGGGGATTCCAAAAACCATTTAGAGTAGAGGGAAGGGACATACGTTGTAATTCAAAGATATTCCTAAGCTCCTTTTCTGAAGTTAATGCCAGACAAATCACTTTTTCCGGAGGCCAAGTTTCATTGGGATTAAAGATGTCATTATTCCTTGCTTGCCATATCCACCAAAGTCCCGAAAAGAACTTGAACGGATGCTCTCTGCTATGATACAAGAACCAGTTCTTCAAATCCAAAGGATGACAAGAAATATCCAACCTATGCCAGACAAGCTGAGCTTTGGGACAATCCCGAATACAATGTAAAACCGATTCCTGGCTAGAAAGATATCTTGGACACTTATCCGACGACGACATCCCTCTTCTAAAGCGAAAACTTGCAGTAGGAAGAGCCTCATTAAGACACAACCAAGCCAAAAATTTATGCTTTTCCGGAACAAGCTGGCGCCAAAGCCAAAGCCAATTCTCCCGCTCCTCCCAACCAAACAGCTGCTTACACAACCACAAGTAACCATTGCGAGAGTTATAGACTTTGGCAGCAGACCCACTCCAATACCAACCCACTTCCGGATCTGCTTGTTCATCTGGATTGTAAGAAAGAATATTATCTTTCAGATTTTGAGATAAAGGAGAATAAAGAGTATCCAAATGCCACCTACCAACCGACCAAATATCCTGTATCCGGAGATTCGAATCAGAAATGTGAACATAATCGATCTCATTAGATAACCGTCCTTCTTTCCTCCAGCTAGAAAACCAAAAATTCTGGTTCAAATCTCCAATACACCAAGCAAACCCATCCTTCAACACTTCCCAAGCCTTGCAAAGACACCTCCAAATGGGAGAGTCCTTGTTCTTAGGATAACTAAAACAGTCATATAGAGATGATCGGTATTTGGCATCTAACAATTGGACCCATAGCTTGTTTGGCTGCTGGAAGAAAGTCCAAACTAGCTTCCCAAGAAGAGCAATATTTACACAATAAGGATCTCTAATCCCTAAACCTCCATATTTTTTTGGAGTAACCAGTACCTTCCAACTAACAAGATTCAATCCTCTTCCATCAACTTGTCATTTCCAAAGAAAATTCCTCATCATAGACTCCAATTTACTAATGATTCCTTTGGGAAAAATAGAGACCTGCATCTGGTACGTGGGAATAGCAGCGACAACAGAATTAACCAAGCAAAGTCTACCAGCCCGATTGAGTAAACTTCCTTTCCAGCTTGCTAGCCTACTCTGAATCTTATCCAGGACACCATTGAAAGCTGAACGAGTCACCCTAGAATGGCTAAGGGTAACTCCAAGATACTTGCCCAAGTCCTGGACAAATCTGATAGAGGATACCCCAGTGAAAACCTCTTTCCTTGTTGTAGAGACATTCTTGGAGCAAAGCGCTTTAGACTTCTCCACATTAATCTTCATCCCAGATGCTTTGCAAAAAGTCTCTAAAACCAACATCACATTTTGCACTTGTCTCTTTGTAGCTTTATAGAATAGAAGCAAGTCATCCGCAAACATTAAGTGGGATATTCTTGGTCCTCCTCTAGAAATAGCAACCGGTTCCCACAAGGCCAAATCAACCTGATGACTAATAAAGCATGCCAATCGCTCCATACACAACACAAAAAGATAGGGTGACATAGGGTCTCCTTGTCTAAGACCTCGGCTAGGAGTAAAGCCATTCAGACGACTCCCATTCCAAAGAATAGATAAGGAAGAAGCAGTGACACAATTCATAATCAAATTAAGTGTAGGAATAGGAAAACCAAAGCTTTTAAGGGTATGAGCTAAAAACCTCCAGTCAAATCTGTCATAAGCTTTCTCCAGATCAATCTTAAATGCCAGTGTGTCTTTCTTTGATTTAGTCTTCTTCATAAAGTGGAGGACTTCTTGGGCAATAATGATGTTGTCAGGAGTTCCTCGTCCCGGAATAAATCCTCCTTGAAGCGGGCCAACAATCTCCGCAAGATGAGGACGAAGCCTATTAACAAGGACCTTCGTGATGATCTTGTAAACTACATTGCAGAGACTAATCGACCTGAAATCTTTCATAGATACCGGTGATTCAACCTTTGGAATGAGAACTAGTAAAGTCTCCAACATTCTCGGATCAAGAGGAACACCGGAGAATGCCTGCTTAACCATCTTCCAAACATCAAGACCAATGATCTCCCAATATTCTTTGAAGAAGAAAGCTTGAAACCCATCAGGACCCGGAGCTTTAAAAGAGTTCATGTGAAAAACCGCTGCTTTGACTTCCTCCATAGTAACTGGTGCCGTAAGGTTATTGCAAGCTTCCTCATTTAGAGAAGGAAGAGGCACATCACCAAGGCAACCCAAATCAACATCATCCAAATGACAGAATAAGTTTTTATAGAAAGACTCTGCTTCTTGACTCAAAACCTCTAGATCAGTTTCCCACACTCCATCCTTGAGAAAAAGCTATGCTACAAATAGTTAAACTACAAGTTGAAGTCCTATTATGTGTCATTGATAACCCTCTCTATTTATTTATTTATTTTTGAATCTAGCCTAATATGACTCAACTCAATTTACTTCCAAGTTTGAGGTGAAAAAATTTAAAGAAAAAAAAAGTAAAAGGAGAATTTTAGATAATAATTAAAAATTTTAAAAATTATTATATACTTTTACATGTTATCTTTTATTAAATATTATGCATGAAAATATAAATAATAACAAATGATAATATAATACTTTATTAAGAATAAAATAATAAATTTAATTAAAATCGAATAAAAATATCCAATTAAAAACACTTAAAAATAAAGAATTTTAAATGCTAAAAAAATTTATAAAATCATCATTTTGTAAATAATAAAATTCGTCAATAAGTTATAACTCAAATAATATAATTTTTTTATATTCATCTAATAATTAAAAAATTACGAGTTCGAGTCTTTTTATCTTTGGTGAAAAAAAAAAAAAAACTCAAACTTAAATCCTTTAAAATCAACCAAGTTGGGTTGGTCTAGTGGTTAGCTCACTAGTCCGCTTAAGCAAGTGTCGGGGGTTCGAATCCCGCCTTGTGCATGCAGCAACTCATTGGCCAGCGGCAAACCCTTAAATGGAGCTCAGTACCGCGACGGATTAGTCCTTGGCCTATCGGGTTGGGGGATACCGTGGGAAACCAAAAAAAAAAAATCCTTTAAAATCTTTCCTTTTACTTTAAAATTCTTAATTCTCCAAAACCATTCGTAAATACACCGGAACAAAGTATAACAGTGTCAGTGGCTTAGGTCTTAGGATGTGTACTTGCTAGTTACTACTCACCCAAGCAATAAAGTTGATATTTTTTAGACATGGAGATACCAAATGCATCTAATCCAATAGCGAACAATAAACCACGGATCTATCTAATCCAAATAAGGGAATAACCACGTGCTACCAGAGTATTAATAAAAAAAATACTTTACATATTCACTATATTTTGTACCTAAGAAATAAAATTGATTACAAATGAGTATAATATATTTTATTTTGTTCCTATTAAACATATATTAAAAATTTAAAATATGTAAAATAATATATATTCATTATAATTATATTTTTTACCTAATAAATATATATTAAAAGTAGGTAAAATAATATATAATAATTAAATTAATACTTAATTTTAATATACACACATTTTTAATTATTTTACATTCAATGAGACTTGAGAAATGAGAAATAAAATAGTCCAGCGGCGCTGCCAAATGCCAATACTACCCTGACACACATATGGGGATGCCCCCAAATCAGAACACACCCACCCCCTGCAGATTCCCTTTTCTATATTGCTTTCTCCATCACTCATATAACCGCATCAAGACATACCTTAAATAACGCAAATAAAGAATAAATTATGATTTTTTATAAATTATTTTATTTATAGGTAATTTTATTTAAATCTACCAACATTCAAACATTTCATAAATAAAATAATAATTTATTTGCAAATAAACATTTTTTTCCAACCATGTAGCGGTCATAGTAGTCTCAGAATGAGCATATGTCACCACCAGAATTGCAATCTGAAAAGATTCCATCCAGCCAATAAAAACGAATTGGTAGTCAAGGCTCAAGATCGCGATGACCATTCAGATTTCAACATAAAATACAGAACAAATTAATTCATTTTGTTTCGTGGTTTATCCTAATTTGCTATCTTTGCCACACTCACTGTGACACCTTGGTGTAAAATCAAGATTATGTAGCTATCATTGCAAATACTTCTCTACTGACTACTTTTTTTTTTTTTTTAACCAAAGATATAAGACTCGAACCCGCAATCTCTTAATTGAATATGGAGAAACTATGCTATTTGAGCTATTAATCATTGACTACTTTAAACCATAGTATCGATCTCAATGATAGAGATTTTAAGGGGGTGGCTAGATACGGTTAAAGTAAAATTAGTAAATTACATTTAAATGACGTAAGTTAGATAAAAATAGTAAACAACAGTGCCAATTTATAGGGCGCAAAATCAGGAAAAGTGAAAATAACTTACCTAACCTATGTGGTTAGTACACTTGTGAAATTTGAACGTTCACACCTTCCACTTAAAACACAGATACCTACAAAAACATTTGGACACTTCAATAAAAAACATTTTTTTATCTTTTTACTTAATGAAAAAATATATAAGTGTTTTTGGTACATTAACGGTTTTTAGATATTATATTCGTTGTAAAATTCATTAGAGAAATAAAAGTCTAACATTTTCATATTAAAAGAGATCATACTTATTTTTATGACCATTTATTCAATTGAGATTTACCGATTGTTTATTTTTTGAATAAATGATCATTTATACCCATAAAAGATGAAAACGCTGACATATGTACCCACACTAAATCGAAACTAAATTTATACTCGCGCAATATGCCTTTCGTGTGACAAAAGTACCCTGTCTTTGGAGGGTTGGAGTGCCACGTAGGGTATTTTTGTCACACGAAGGGTATCTTACGTGGGTACAAGTTTAGTTTCGATCTAGTATGGGTACATACGTCAGTGTTTTCATCTTTTATTGATACAAATGGTCATTTATTCTTATTTTTTATACCATACAAAATTATACAAAAAAATATATGCAAAAAAGATATAAACATAATTTTTATTCATTCATACCATGCATAAGAAACAATTTTATGTTTTTTTCAAAACCAATCATTTTACTGTGCTTTGAAACTAGAAGAGAGTTTATCTTCTTGTCTTAAAAGGAGCACATATATCTTGATTCTGATATCATGACCATCTTAGTCATGATGTTGGGCATTGCTTGAAGAAGTACTAAAGGTTGTGTGATACTAGAGATACTCCTGTGATAGTGCCTAGTCATAACAACAATAATTTCCTATGAACGAGGATAATTTTTGCCACTGTTTATTATTGTCCTAAATAATGGACCCTACATAGCGTGCCACATATGACATAAAGCTAAGATGTTCATTGATCAACAATTCAGCATGATGTTCTCACCACTAAGGCCAGCATAAATTGCCTGAGTTAGGTTCTACATCAAAATGTTGCAACTTGCAAGTATCCAAGAATGCAAGAACCATTAGTGGTACTAATGGAAACAACAATTACTGAAGATAAGTACCTTCTTCATGATGATGATTACGCAAATTTAGAAAATTAATAGTATAATTGTACTCAGATTGGTCATTAACTTACCCAGTTTGTACAATCTGTCTTTTAAGAACACTTGGGAATAATTAAGATTATATTACCATTTGTCTGATCTAATCAATGATACCTAAAGTCAACAGATTTTCTCTCCATTTCTTTCAAATATTTTAGTAATGTTAGAAGTTCAGTAAATTAATTATTTTTTGACAACAGTTAATAATATACAAAAAAAAGTGTTGGATAAAAATATATTATTGTACTGCTAGATTAAAAATATTATGTTAATGACAAAAAGTGTTAGCCAATGTAAAATAAAATTTCTTATTCTTAAAATTTTCTCATATTTTCAAAAGAAAAAAAAGTTTAATTTAAAGTAATACAACATTTTTAGAATGCTAATTATTTTTAATTTTAAATGTTCGGAACATGTTATTCAACCTTTTCAAGTTTTGTTTTTGGATATAAGATTGTTGTAATATTTTCACATTATTCTCTAAAAAAAAACAATATTAAAGAGATAATAATTTAAAATTAATTTATTTAACTTAATATTTATAATTTTATTCGTATAATATTATTACATCTAATATTATAAATTGTTTCAATAATAATTAATGAATATAAAATAAAATAATCTTATACTAATTTCGGATTGATTTTTATTGTTCTCCAACAATTTTTAAAAGGGAAAAACTACATTATTTTTTTTATTAAAAAATTATTTAAGAGGATAATAAATATCAGATTTGTCTTGCAATCATTAGCGATCAATTTTCCTTTCACTGTTTACAACCTCTATACCACTTGTCATTATCATCCCTACACATTACCTTTCTTTTCTCATAAAAACAAAAGAAAAATGTAGGAGTTGTAGATCTTGCTCACAAAGCAAAGATAATATAATAATAATAATAATAATAACTTTAATCAGTAGAATTGACATAAATCAGTTCACAAGGTTTTCCACTTTATATTATGTAGGTAATAAGTAATTTCATTTTGTGTCTAAGATAAGGTTAATAGTTAATTATGGCATAAGTATGTACAATAATAGATCTTGTGCTCTGATTCCTAAGGCTTCTTTGGACTTTGGAAGGTGAACCTCCACGAAAGAAAAGAGAGATCCTTTTATAGGCTTTCGGTGATTGGCCTCTCTTTACTCTCTCTCTCTACCTTCCTTTCTTTTCTTTCCTTTCCTTACTCTTTACCCTTTCTTCTCATAAAAACAGAGTTCAAAGAAAAGTATGATGAATCAGCCTCCAATGCTAAGCTTAAATGAATGTTCCTCTCGGTTTGGAACATCTTCATACACACACACCCCCCAAAGCTAAAGCTGCAATTTCTGACTTCCAAACCCTATAATTCCACAACCTTCCCCTGTTCTTTCTCTCTCTCACACTGTCTCTTTCACTCTCTTTGACTCCAAACACCTCTATATACATTTTTCTTTTTCTTTTTTTTTTCTTTTTTTAATTTTATTTTTTTCCATTTCAACTAACACCCTCACCTTACCCAATACTCACCATAAATTTTGAAACTTTTTCGCGGCTACTCCTCAAATCCCAAGAAACCAACACCAAAAACCTGTGACAAAAACAGAGTGGTAGTGGTTCCCCTGTTTTGAGAGTGAAGAAAGAAACTATGGCAATAGAAGTATGCTCTGAGACACCAAGCGCAGGAATCAGCCCTAGAATCTCATTCTCTCATGATCTCAAGAACACAGAAGGTGCTGTCCCCGTGGAGAATCGCCACCTTGGATCAGACCTCTGCATCTTTGACTCAACCGGCTCCGATTTCGTGTTCTGCATCACAAATTCCATAACAGAACAACTCTCTTCAGCCGATGAGCTTTTCTCCAATGGCAAGATTGTTCCAATGGAAGTGAAGCGAGTTTCAAATGCCCCACGTGAACCCTTACCCCATCATCGACCTCGTCCTCGTCCTCGTTCTTCAAGCACTGGAGGAGGATTCACAGAGAAGAAGAGGCTCAAGGAGTTCTTATCCGCAGAATCCGATGATGCAGAGAACGAAGAAGAGAAGCCATCTTCAAAGTATTTCTGGCAATTCAAGAGAAGTAGCAGCTTGAATTTCGATACGAATCGTGGGAATGGGTTAATTCGTTCGCTGCAGTTTCTATCACGAAGCAACTCAACTGGTTCTGCTCCGATTCCGAAGCAAACAGAGCCACAGAAACAGAGGTTGCAGAAACAGTGCTCTGTTTCGAGCCGAAGGTCTTCATCTTCATCATCTTCTTCCAGTTCAAGTACATATTATTTCTATAATTCTTCTCAGAAACCTTCATTAAAGAAAAGTAATGGATCTTCTGCTAATGGTGTTAGAATTAGTCCTGTTTTGAATCTACCACAATCATATATCCCAAAAGCAACTGCAAGATTCTTCGGAATTGGTTCACTCTTCTGTAATGGAAAGACTAAAAGGAAGAAGAAATAATATTTATTTTTTTAAAAAACATATAATGGTTATTTATTTATTACGTATATTTTTAATTTCTCAATCATGATCCAATTCTTAATTGTAAGCTACCCTGTCTTTGATTTAGGTTCATGTACTATTATCATGTGAGCTTAACTGTAAATTCAGAAAGAGAAAAAAAAATGGAAAAAGGAAGGAAATTTATTTAATGAAATGGTTAAATAAGACTATAATTTTGGGAAATTGTTACTACTTTTTCCATAGGGGGGTGTGGATTGTAATTTTGGAAAGTGAAAACTACAGTTGATGGGTGGGAATGGACAAAAATAAATCATGCATATCACTATGTTTAGGGCCAAGGAGACAAATAAACAAGGAATCATTTTTTCTTGGTCTCTCCCATGCTATTTCCCTCCTTCTATCTATCCTTTCCATTAATTAATTTTTTTTCTGCTTATAATTACATGTGGCTGGCTTTTATTCATCTCATCACTGATTGAACATTTATTTGAGGGGGCTCTTATTATTTTTATTTTTATTTTTTTTTTCTCTTCCTACATAAATTAATTTAAATAAAATTTTGAAACTGAAGGGGTCCCTAATTTTTTGTTCTTTTTGTTTTATTGGACCATCCAGACAAAACAGCCGAGTCAAAAAGAACAGGTTAGATTAGAAAAAGAAATAATTGATTAAGATGATACCACTACATATTATATGTAACCCTTAATTCTTTTTCAATGGCGCCAGTTTACATATATAGTTGATCATTCATAAGTCATGAGACATAACCACCCTTACCTGGCCCATTCTTTGAGTACACAGTCTTAACCAATTAATGACTTCACAGAAGATTATCCCATTTTCTATGTCTTTTATTTTCACTACATGGCCCATTCTTTGAATATACAAATTTCTGGTGAATGACTTTTTACAACACTGTTATAGTATCTTATATATTTTCTCGTTATTTTCTTGTGAACTGGGTCCATGACATAACTCTGCCAAGTCACGGAAAAAAAATATTATCTCAAAAGAAAAAAAACGTCCACAACGTCTAAACAATATAGTGACACAAAAGTGACAATGTGTATGCACCATTTTTCTGTTGTTGTTTACTGTCATGTTTGGATATGCTATGGTGTATGCGTGAAATCTATTTTCGAAAATTCTGCGGAAATGTCCTATCAGTTCATAAAGGAAAGTGTTTTGTGACCACCATTGGATGTAATCTCACATTATTAAAAAGACTATTGATGACCAATTGATGATTACAAAACACAAAAATTATTGGTCCCCTAACACTCCTCGTTCGTAAAACTTAAAGCAGAGGAAGAAATGAGTTAGGTGGAAGTTTTGGCCTGGCAAAGCTGTCTTGTATGATAGTACAAATGAACAACAACTAAGGATTGCCTATTCCCATGAAAAAAAGAAGCTATGGTCCATTAATGATGTTTGGTTGTCTACTATATGTTCAACAACATCGCCAAATTATTGTAGCTCCATAAAAACGACTAATCGGTAGTGATCATATGCATGCCATTTGAATTTATATAGGGTCTAAGTTCACGTGACGTATTTAATTAAATTGTCATCTAACAACTTTTATCTGTCAACAACTTGAATTTTCACCCTTATATATATTGAATAATTAGAGCATGATGTTGCTTCTCCCAACTTATACTATTCACTTTCATTGAAATGTTCAATTAGAACATCAACGAGTACTAGTATATCATAATTATTGTTGAATTTTGACTTAACTTTCAGTTTATTATTTTTACATTTTTTTTCTATTTTCAATTGAGTTAGTTGCCTATAAACATATACTCATCCGTGCCTGACTCTCAGATGTGGATCATCCAAGATACATTAGCATGACGTACTTCTTCTGTTCGAACCGGAGTTTGAAACCAAATTTTTTCTCAAGAGAATAGATGGAGCGATTCAGGTGAGATCCAATGTAGATCTAACTTTCTATTCACTCGTGGGATCTGGATGGTTCGGAGGGAGATCCTTCTGAACGAATCATATCATTCCAATCTATTGACAATTAAAAAAAAAATTGTTTATACTAAAAACATAGCATAACGGCGGTCGAAAAAGTAGGCCCCCATCGTCTAGTGGTCCAGAACATCTTGGAGAGCGCAGTACAACAAATAGTTGTATGTTGCGTTCGGGAAGGATGAATCACTCCGAAAACAATTTTAGTATGTAAATGACACAAGCCAAGTAATTGTGCTATATTTAATAGCGTGACCAACATTAGAAACACACATGTATAGTATGTACCTACATTCCAAAATACAAATTAAGAAAATAAATAATCCTATTTTAAGTCTGAATTTATTAGATTATCTGAATTCTGAACAAACCGAAACTTGACAACTATTCAATCTTGGGGTAAAGTAGGGTCTTATGAAAATAAGCATGTCCTGCTTATAGAGTTGTTGTAGCTGTACATTGCTTATATACATACGCGGTTTGAGAAAATCTAGCAGGAAAAAGAAAAAGCTATATATAGTATATAAAACCACATAGTCAAGATCCACATCCTACGTGTCACGAAATCTTCACGTGCAATATGGCCACAATTAACAAATAAAAACAACTTTCTATATATATGCGTGCATATTACACACTATATAGATGTTGATGGTGCTATTTTATATTCTCCCTTCCTTTGCAACAAAAACACAAACCCTTAGTTTTATTATCAACGTAACTTTGTGTGTTACGTTTGTGCATTAATTAATTGCAAGAAGGGAAGGGAAGAAGATGGGTGGCCATCATCATCATCATCATGAGCATCATGGAAAGGGTGGTGGTGGTGACATTGAAGCAGGGTTCTACAACTATGGGAAGGGGATGAATAGTGGTAATGAGTTGTATCCGGGGATGATAGAGTCACCGGAGCTACGATGGGGGTTTATTCGGAAAGTTTATATTATTGTGGCATGTCAACTGCTTCTAACCGCTCTCGTTTCATCCATCTACTTCATTTTCCCAAAAATTAAGGATACAATTCGCTCCAACCTCGTTTTCCTCATCCTTATGATCGTAATCCCCTTAATTGTTACGATAATCATTCTATTTGCATTGAGCAAATATTACAAGAAACACCCCGTCAATCTCATCCTTCTTGCCATCTATACCATCGCCACTGCTGTCGGCGTCGGCTTCTTTACTTCTTTTTCCAAAGGTATATGAATCGAGAATCGTTAAATAATTTGACAAATTTAATTAAATTATTATCTAAAGACAGCATACAAGTTTCCATAGAAATTTGTGCGAACTAATTTTTTTAATTAATAAATTAAGGTAAAAACTCAAATACAGTTGTAATTAATTTTAACGAATGTCTGTACAGGGCCAATCGTGTTCGAGGCTATATTACTGACGGGTGCGGTGGTTCTTAGCCTCACGGCATACACATTTTGGGCGGTTAAACGAGGCCACGATTTCAGTTTCCTTGGTCCATTCCTCTTTGCTGCTTCAATGGTCTTGTTATTTTTCGCAATCATTCAAGTAAATTAAATTACTCTCACTTATTTTCGAGTATATTTCTTCCCAATTTTATTTTAATTTTTCCCGAATCTAATGACTGGGTTTTTATGTATTTAGATGATTCACCCTTTGGGGCCAATCGGAAGGATGATATACAGTGGTCTTGGTGCACTGTTAATGTGTGGTTACATCGTATTTGACACGAATAATCTCATCAAAGTTTACGACTATGACGAGTATGTTTGGGGTGCAATCGCCATCTATCAAGATATCATCACCCTTTTCTTGCACCTGCTTTCGATATTGAACAATTAATTAATTTAGTGATTCAATCATGCCACCTTTAATTAGATGCAGCAGAGCAGAGGCCTCAGATGCTCAAATTGTACATCGATACATCTCTATTGTTTATTCAACAATAGTCCTGTATCTGTATGCTTTTTGTTTATTTATTCTAACTTCATATATTAATATAATTGATTTTCTTTAATTCTAATAGATGTCATCACTTTTACACGCTAAGGGTTTAAAATGGAATGATATTGCTTGGAATTTTTTCTTTCCAACTTATTAATATTAAAAAAAAAAAAAAGAGGAGGTGGACATATTAGGAGTAAAAGGAAGAAGAAATGAATGACTAAGTGAATTTAAAAGTTTAAAAATTTTAAACTTAAATAATTTTTTGATCATGGTAGAATACATATTTATATATTTCCTTTTTGCCAATAATTAGAATACATTTTCTATAGTTATTATATGAAGAAAAAGAAACGTGTAAATACCTTTCACAAAAAAAAAATTTAAATTGGATACCCAAATGTAGGAACTTGTTTTATGATAAGTCATTATGTAAAAAATATAAAAAAAAAATATTATAGGCTCACAAAAAATTAAATATAAAATTAGTCACTATATTTATTTATAAATACATATGTTATTTTATATTTAACATGTATATTATACCAATAATTAATTTAGTGACTAATTTTTAGTATACACATAACATAAATAAAAAAATATTGAAAAATTTTATAAAAACATATAAAAAAAACAACCAAATCCAAAATAGCAGCACTAGAGTGCAGACTGGCAGTTTAGTAGTTTATTTAGTCTCATATTAATTGTCATTTGAATATAAAGTCATACGTTTGATACTTTGATTATATAAATCCAACATGGAAAATCTACCATTTTGTAGCTCGTCTACATTATAAGAGGATTCAAGCCTTCTATATTTGTAGTCCACAACACTAACGTCTTTAAAGAGTGGAACTGGATAAGTAGTAAAGAATTGGAGATCAGTAGTTCCCAAAAATCATGGCAACCATACCAGCGATTTGTTGGGCCGTCATTTTCGAAAAAAATATCTTTTAAATGATATTTTTTTTTTAAATTTTTTTATAAAAATATAAGTAATTTTATACTTAGATATCTCATGTAAAAAATTTCTTTTATCTATCAATTATACTTAGATAAAATAAGATAATAGTACTTTTTTTTGTTTATTTATTATATGAAAGAACATCTTTTTTTAAAGAAAAAAATATCATTTAAAAAAAAAGATATAAATTGTAACTTCTCAAAAAAGAGTTTTTTTTTTTCTAATACTTTTACTTTTACTATTAGAAATTTATCAAACACACTAAAAAAATTAAAAAAAATCTTTTTTATTAAAAAAAGATTTTTTTTTATCGACTTAATGACACCCAACACAAGTACTAGATATACATTACAATTAATCACCAAAATCAGTCACAAAAATAAAATATATATTTTTTTATCTATTAATTATGTTTAGATAAAATAAGATAATAGTACTTTTTTGTTTATTTATTATGTGAAAGTACATCTTTTTTTAAAGAAAAAATATCATCTAAGAAAAAGATATAAATTGTAACTTTTTAAAAAAAGAGTTTTTTTTTTAATACTTTTACTTTTACTATTAGAAATTTGACAGAAAAAATAAAAAAATTCTTTTTTTATTAAAAAAGATTTTTTATCGATTTAAAATATATATTAAAATACAAAATACATATTAAAAATAAATTAAATTACATATATATTTATACACAAATATATGATAATTAATTTTAGTGTTTAAATTAGAATTCTTGAAATCCTAGAAATTTGCGAAAGCACATGCACTACACCTAATAGCAAGATCGGATAATTTGAAGTTTTGAACAAAACATGTTTAATTTGCCCCCTTAAAAAAACTGGTAAACCAAAAATATTATTGCAGCTGTGATTGTTCGTTGTAATTTTTTTTTTATTCACAGTATTTTTTAACTCGACAGGCCAACAAATAATTTGTCACGGATCGAAACTTGCGACGCTTGCCTAAGCTTGTTTGTTGTAGTTATAACTAACCAAAAATTTCTCTTTTTTGGGGTTTGCCATCAAAAGAGTCGTTGATAAAATAACGTAATAACTATACATATATTGAATAGTTTCGGCCCAAGCGAGATGTTATCGGTATTGGATCAATAATAATGTCCACAACCTTCATCAATTTTTTAACGCATCCCATCCATTGAAGCCCAAGCCCTGCTCACTAGTTTCCATAAAAGAGAGAGAAAAAAAAAAAGGGAATTACAGAATCAGTGGAAATCAAGGCTGGAGTCCGATTTACTTGCTGTGTGTGCATTTGTGGTTTTGGGTTATTTTGTAAAGATACATTTCTCTTAAAAGAAGAGAAAAATCTGTGTGAGAGAACTATAAATACTAATGAAATCAAAACTAAGGGAGGGAATTAAGACAATTTGCTGCTCATCGTGCACTTTTACTGAGATTGGATTGTGCTGGCCGCTCTGAACATAATTTAAGACAAGAGAAGGGAATAATTTGAACAAGACAATATCTCATATCACCAAGTCATTCAGCTGGACACACTTTAAACACAGTTGCAGAACCCCAATCAGTAATCTCATAGTTTTTGTTCCACATGAAAGCATACCATGACAAAAACTTGTGATTCTGTCCAATGAGTTGGGCCAAACCCAAAAGAATACATAAACAAGAATCTCTGAACGGGATTGGAGGTCATGAGACAAAGGAGCAATGCAATCTCATAAAATTTAAATATACTGTTATGAAGAGACTACTAAACTAACATTACCACCTATCAAAGCAATTTTAAATATACAAGTGCCACAATCTTAAATCTAGTAATTGAAATACTATCATAGCTTCGTCTTTGAAACTACACATCTTTATATAATATCAGTCAATCATTTTTATTTCTCTCTTTGGAGAAATTATTCTTATAAACACAAAAGAATGAACTATACTTATCAAATCAAAACTAGCATTAGAAGGAACAAAAGGCAGATGCGTACGTAACTTCAAACTAAGTTGCTAATCTGAATGCTACCTCTGCAAACACCAAAAACAATTAACAACTAAATCAGATAAAAAGTTCAACAACATCACTAAAGATGAATAAGACTAATAGGAGACTGAAATTATTATACCTTGGTAGCCTCCTCTTCAGGAACCTTGTATGAATCGGCTGTAACCTCTGACAACCACAACCCTGGGAAGAGGCTCTGCACACCAAAATCAAAATAATTCAATCTTCCAGAGACTAATATACACAATTACCATAACAAAAGAAAAATGCTTACATCCAGTTGCCTCTGAACAATTCTGGGCCTCTTCTTGGGCCTCCTCGGAGGCCGGTGGCCCACCAACACCATGAAATCGTCTTCAATCTCCTTCCTCGCCAGCGGCAACGAAAATTTCACCTTTTCCATCTTCTTCTCCGGACTTGCCTTCAATTTCGGGGACATCACGACGGTGCCGCCGCCGATGATTCCGCCGCCGGTATTCTTCGACGGAGACGAATACGGCATCTTCTCCTCAATCCTAAGCTGTCCCTTCCCACTCTCGCCGGAGACAACCGCCGGATCCTTATATGCGGCCCTTCTCGTTCGCAGATTCCACGGCCTCATTTCAGCCACCGTCACCGCCGCCGCCGCAGTATCCACTGCCGTCGGCGCGAATTCCCGCGCTCTTCGCTCCACCACTACGTCGACATCGTCGTTGTCCGCAGCCACCGCCACCGCCTCCTTCCTCAAAATCGCATCTTTCATCCTATCAGCCTCAGTCTTCAGATCAAGCATCAGCTTCTCCCTCACCGCATCGATCCCATCGTCGTCAGCCTGAATCCCCGACCGCAGCGGGGAATGCTTCGACGCTGCCGGCGCCGCCGCCACCCTTATCCTCTTCTCCGAACCTCTCGCGACGTCGGTGCTGACCGACGCATCGAATTGCCTCTTCCTCGGCGTGAGCGGCGGCGGAGATCGGCGATCTCCGGCAGCGTCGGTGGAAGGCACCTTCATGCAGCGTAGGTGGCGCTGACTCCCCCACTTCAAGCACGGCAACATGAAATTGTGAAGAGGCTTGGACCTCTCGGGTCCCATGGCCATAGTCTCTTGTCCAGAAGCCGCAAACACCATTTACCGTTGAAACGAGAATACGAGGGAGAAAGTATTCAGAGCAAAAGAGAGCAAGAATGGACACAAAACATACAGAGCTTCTTTGTTCCGAAGCTGAGAATGATATGTTTTTTCTCTCTCTTTATTCCGGGGAGAATGAGAGAGGAAAGACGAAAACTTTGAGAGAAGAGAGAAGGTGTGTTTGGCAAAGTCACCGGGAAATGCAAGTTTATATACGAGTGAGCCAAATCAGAACCACGGCGGTTTTAACGTTCGGGTTGGGATCCAGGGTTCACGCTAAAATGCGCTTTGGGTGCTTTTTCTTTTTCGTGTGCTGAGCATTTTTCTTTTTTCTTTTTTATTATTTTTTTAATCTTCCCGGGAGATACGTTTTTGAGTTGGAGGGAATGTGATGGTGTGTCCCAATCGCAGCCGTTCAATAGAGATCATCTTATTTTTTTATATGATAAAATTGAGAAAAAAATAAGAAAAGAAGAGAGGAAAGATATTATATTTTGTATTTTTTTATTGATTGAATTTAATTGTATTATAAAGATAAAATTAAATATATATAGAATATTAGATTAAAAAAGATAAAGATAAATAAAGATAAGATAAGAATAATTAAAAATAAGATAAGATAAAATAATAAAAACTAAAATTATAATTGAATTTATATTTTTGTTGGATTGAATTTATGGATGACGAGACTTTTTTTTATTGTTGTTAGAAGAGTAATTTAATACTATGAGTTTAAAATTGGTTAGGTCAAGCACACCGTTCATTTTGTGTTATTGGCGGTCAGCGATTTGAAAGCATGGTGATTATGCCATTAGGAAATATTCTTCATCAACGAGGACAATGACGTTCGTAATTTAATTTGAACAAAAACATCATCTCATGGAGGGTTTTTTTTTTTTTTTTGCCCCAATGTGTAGCCTGGTTCATGATCAGTTACTACATTATGATGGTTTGATTTGGAAGTGATTTTCCCCAAAGCAAGTGATCTAATATTGTTTTTAGACTATTTGAATACTAAAATAAAACAAGTCTCATTTTATAAATTTTGAAGTAATATTTAATTGTTTATGTTAGTGCTTTATTAACGTTTTTATGTCAAAAATTATTTTAAAAATTAAGGTTACAAAATCTAAAAACTAAAAAGATGTAATTAAAATTTCAGGGATTAAATTAAGATTTACGTATAAATTTAAAGATCAAATTAAATAAAATAACCCACAGTCACATATACTTTATATTTTTTCATGTAAAATAAAAAATGCACAACAAGAATAATAAAAAACATATGTATAATCGATCATTATAAAAAATGTTCATATAAGAGTTTCATTTTTTACGTTATTTTATTCTTGAATATGTATGATATATAAGTAGTAATAGTAACAACAATTAAAAAATTCACCTCAAATAATTTTATTTTTTATTTTGTTAAGAAATATTTTTTTAACAAAATGAAATAGTATATAAACAAAAGTTAATAAAAGATGGAAAGAAATTTAAAAAAAGTATAAATAAATAAATCTTTAGTTGAAAACATTTTATTTACTGATCTCTTCCCAATTATTTATAACTTTTGAACAAGTCAACAAACAACTTAAATAATTATCAACATAAATTAATTCAATTGTTTAATATTACATCAAACTTAAAGTCGATAATCTTTTGTCAATATATAGTTGATAAATATACACTAAATTTTTAATATTTTATCTATTTCCATACACAAATATGCATATATATAATCAATATATAATTCTATATATTTTGTATCTATATTATACAAAAAATAATTTATCCACCAATTGATAGAGAATAATAATGTGCCCATATTAAATTATTAGAAATATTATTTGCATATTAAAATTAAATATAATGTATTTTATATTATAATATATATTTTATATTGATGATTGATTTTAATATATTTTTAATATTATTGTTAAATCATATTTTGCATGTCTTTCCAACTTTATATTTAAAATAAACAACATACTGTTATCCAATATTTGTTATGCTTTTGTTTTTGGTTACTAATTTGAGATTTGCATGTATTATATATTGATGTTTGAAAATGTTCCATGTCTTGACTAAAAAACTGTACTGAATAAAGTTTTTCTTGGAGAGTAATAATTACATAAAGTAGAGGCACACTTAGCTTGGAGCTTGAAACTCCCTTCTTACAATAATGCAATAATGCAGATTCATTCAAAGTGGTGAATATGCCTGAAGACCTTCCAACTAACAAAGCACATAAATTCAACCCAAGAAAGCAACACTGATGACATCTCAACTCTTATATACTTAATTACCATATAGATATGATTACATTAGTGAAACCTAAGAAAATAAGTAACTTTAATATAATAATATAGTTATTAATTTAGCTCTCCCACTTAATATGCCACTTTTCTCTTTTTAAATTGAGCAATATTTGTTTGGTGAATAAATGACCATTTGTATCCATGAGAGATAAAAACGCTGATATTTGTATTTATCGTAGATGGAAACTAACTTTGTAACCATGAGAGATGGGCTCCGTATGACAAAAATAGCCTGGCTTGGGTTGGCACTTGCTTCGGGTTTGTAGGACCCTACGTGGCTCTCCGAACCTCCCAAAGCCCTATCTACCTAGATCTGAACGTTTCTATATGAAGGTAATACTTGAAATGAAAACCCTAGCTCATCTTCTTCCCCAATTCGAATCATATCCCCAAAATAAAATATTTGTGAAATTCAAGTGCACCCAGAGATAACTCACAACCCCAGCAATGTCACCACGCAGATTTAACTCTGATGCAAATTTTGGAAGTCGCAGCAGTTCTTCAAGTTGGAAGAAGATGAAGGAGAAGAACAAAACACAAAAAAGAAACGATAGTGTGAAAGGCAAGTTGGCAGTGATCCAGTGAAAGTGGAATCGCGGCGGCGGATCGCAAACAGTATTTAAAGTGTTTAGATTGAGAGTTGCTTTCTCATATTTCACACTCTAAATCCCTCAATGGCTGCTGCTTCTTCTACCTCCCTCTTCCACGCATCTTCCCCTTTTCCCCTCAAAACCCACCAACCCCCAGGCCCAGGCCCACCCACTTCCCTATCAAGGCCCAATCCCAGCCCACCACTCCTCTCACCTCCCCCAAGCAGCGCCGCCCTGCCGACGAGAACATCCGCGACGAAGCCTGTCCAACAACATCACCCACGACAACTTCTTCTCAGCCTGCTACGTCCCCATCAACGCCAACCCTTCCTCCACCGAGTCCTACTCCCTCGATGAGATCGTTTACCGCTCTCAATCCGGAGGCCTCCTCGACGTCCATCACGACATGGCCGCCCTCAAGAAGTTCAACGGCGAGTACTGGCGCAACCTCTTTGATTCCTGCGTCGGCCGCACCTCCTGGCCCTATGGCTTCGGCGTCTGGTCCAAGGAGTGGGTGCTCCCCGAGATCGACAGTGATGACATCGTCTGCATTCCTCAATCGCGAGTTCTTTTTTTCCTTCACTTTGATTTCTTGTGTTACTGATTTGTGGGGTGCCTGATTTTTTTCAAAGTTTGAATTTTTCTTTTCCATAATTGATGAAGAGGAAAATGAGTCTGGGAAAGAGATAGATGAAGACGAGGGGGACGATAATGATGTTGTTTTCCTTGACCGGTATGAAGAGATGGTTGAGAAGTACCATCCCGGATTTGTAGTGCGAAAGAGGAAGGGGAGGTGGAGAAGGTGAGGATGAAGGAAGAGTGGTTGGAAAGCATGAGAGTGAGGAGGGTGTCCTTGATGGGGTCAGAGGTGGTGGGGAGGGAGAAGAGAATGGCTTTGTCGGCGTGAAGGACGGAATAGATGGTGAGGAAGCGAGTGTTGAGGAAGAAGGGGCCATAGTGGGGTTTGAAGAGTGAAGAGTGGGGTTTGGAGAAAGAGAGAGTGTCTGAGTAAGAGAGATGGGTTGAAGATAAGGGGGGAGTGCCACGTAGGATCGAAAACCCACGAACCAAGCTCAAATCCAAGTCATGACATTTTTGTTACACGGAAGACATCTATCATAGGTACAAGTTTAGTTTCGAGCTTTTATAGGTATAAATATCAGTATTTTCATCTCTCATGGATACAAATAGTCATTTATTCTTTGTTTGGTATTATTATTACTGTTTGAGCCATAACATGTTCAATAATATTAATAGTTCGTTTTGACCTTTGATTAGAGTTAATAAAATAGTGTGATGTTGTGGAAAGGAATGAAGGGGTTGCCGCTGATTCGAGTTTAGCGAGGTTAGGATAATGATTTCTTGAAGAAGCCGCGAAAGGATGTGGAATGCAATAAAACAATAATAAAAAAATGAAAGGTAGAGAATGAAAGAGATTGTGTGAAGGGAGAGGAAACAACCGCTTGCCTAATCTCACGTGGTACGCTATAACCTTCTCTTTTGTAATTAATTTTTGTTAACCATCATTTACAACCTATGCATGATGGTAGATGATGATAGATCTCAATCGAATATTTAGATGCATGAGGAATGAGTCTTGCCAACAAACGACTCTGTGTGTGTCGGACGCACGCGACCATGGGATCAAGAGCTTTACCACTATGATGCTTTTGGTCTCATCAAAGCTGGATTTTCTCTTTTCGAACTCAAGTTAATCTAGCAAATCACAGAGAGAAATGGAGAATGTAATGCTACATTGCTACTACAATGTAGTATGAAGTTAATTCATCAGTAGAAGAGAATATCTTCCTAAAAATTGTTTGATGCATACTAAAATTAATCATTAAGACCAAATATATTATGTATTTGTATATAAATATATATTATTTAATTTATTTGTAATGTGTATTTTATATTTTAATAATATATATTTTATAATAATAATTAATTTAATGATATTAGGTATATATTAAAATTAATTACAGTCATTATTAATTATTAGTGTGAAATATATGTTAAAATATAAATATATAATAAAAATTAATTAAATAACATATATATTTAATTATACATAAATATATTAGTGACTAATTTTAATAATTACTTTTAATGAGTTATGTTATGTGTACACTAAAATTAGCTACTAAAATCAGCCACTAGTATAAAATATATGTTGAAATATAAATACACATTGAAAATAAATTAAACTATATATATATTTATACACAAATACATTGATAGTTGATTTTAATGACTAATTTTAATATACAAATAATATTTTTTATTTTTAATACATAAATAATATTTTTGTAATTAACTTTGATGACTGATTTTATATAATTTGAAATAAAAAATCATTTATGATTATTATTGAAGACCTCAAACCGTTTAGACCGTGGATGAAATAGTTTATTAGGCCCAAAAAAATGTTCAGAACCACAGTCATCCTTTCAAGTACCTTCTATATATCAAGGCATTCTCCTGTTTATCTTGTTGTACCAAATAAAAAAAATCTTTGACTATTATTCACTTGTTTTTTTTTTTTTAATTTTCTTTTTTTTGTTGCCACAGTATTTTCTAATCCGACAAACTAAAGATTAATCCGTCGTGAATTGGAGTTCTATTTAAGGGTCTGTCGCTGGCTAATAAATTGCTGCTAGCATCACTGCCAGTCTGCCACCGGCATTACTGTTGCTAAAGTCGCTGCTCCATATTCTCCTTGTTATTATTGTGAACAATATTTATTAATAAATTAATTTAAATTTATAGATGATTTGTTATTATCTTAAATTATTTTTTTTTAATTTGTTAGATAATTTGAAGCTTAATTATATTGTGTAATAAAAAAATACTTTATAGTTATTAACAAAATTGAAAGAGTACAAAAAGAATATGCAAAGATAAAGAATACTTTGTTATGTATTTTTTGATTGATTGAATTATAAGAATAAAATTAAATATATACAGAATATTGTCTACGAAAGAGAAAACCAAAGATAAGATAACATGATAACATAAAGATAAGATAAGATGATAACATAAAGATAAGATAAGATGATAAATGCTAAAATTAAAATTGAATTTATGAATTCTGTTAGGCTGAATTTGTGTACCGTAGAACTTTTTTATTGTTGTCATGGGATAAGATAAAAGGATGGTTTAATAGTTATTAAAATTTATTATTTTGATTATTATTTTTAGCTATAAATCTAATTTTTTTGGGTCTAATAATTTAACAATATATTTTCAATTTATACTTTTAAACATAAATGATTAACATTTGTTTTTGTTATAACATAATATAATTATAAAAATTATTATTATATTATATATACTTTGTCTCTGTTGTCAAATTTTTCTAGCTGTTCAGAACCCTTCACAATCTCAAGTCTTTGACCCGAAAAACTTAACCTTCATGGCCAAAACTCTCTACACTGCATTCAACCCTAAAACAGACCAGAACGAAGTCATTAAAGAGGTTCACACGGTTCTCTTCCTCATCATTGACGACCTCTTAGCAAAAACCAATGAGAAGCGACATAAGAGCTACCACATCTTTCGTTCGGATTGCCCTTCATTAATTGACTAAAACTGTCACGCTCTATCTCGAATTTATATAGAGATTTTTTACTATAAGATAGATATAAATGTGTAACAATAACGAATATAAAGTATCAAAATCTTATAAATGTAATAAGTTTCTTTCTATTACGTGGATGTGTGTATGTATGTCTAATTGTCTATGCATGGAGGATAAATCTTCTAAACTTTCTATGCAATTAAATTTCAATCATGTTTTATTTAAAGAATGATGGATTTGCATGTGACTACTGGAATTAAGGTTGCATGTTATTGGTACAAAAAGGAATAATTAATTACGTCAAAGAAGAGACATGTATGATGTATTGATTTAATGACGATAAATACTTAAATCTTTATTTTATTAATATGTCTGTTCAAAATCGTTTTCACCTATATATATTAACGTTCGTTGGCAAGTTATAATACATATAGAGGACAGAAAGTAGAGTTCATTCTCAAGTGTCAACAATGGCTTTGATGCAAACACTTGTTGGGCTACAAATTCTTCTCTTATTCCATGTGTTAGGAACAACAGGTAAACTTTCAACACCTTGTTCAAATACTAAAATCAATAATGTCAATTTTAATGGTTCTTTTTTGCTTCCTTAAGATTAATTATATTTTGGTAAAAATTCACGTGCAGTTATTTTTATGTGAAGTTAATAGTTAAAAATTGTTAGACGATAATTTAGTAGTCAAACTTATCAAATTATCTAACGATTTTAAAATATTAACTTCCCATGAAGACAACGGCACCAGAATTTTCACTTTGTATTTTTCATTGAATATATAGCAGCACAATCAATTGGAGTATGCTATGGAACGGTGGCTGATAACTTACCACCTCCAAAAGAAGTGGTAGATCTTTACGAAGCAAATGGCATTGAGAAAATGAGAATATACAACCCTGATCCTTCAATCATTGAAGCACTGAAAGGATCAAATATAGAATTGGTTGTTGGGGTTCCTAATGAAGATATTCAGACTCTTGCAACTTCTGAACCATCAGCAATTCAGTGGGTCCAAAACAACATACAAACTCACATAAACTATGTCAAATTTAGGTACATTGTTGTTGGCAATGAAATAATGCCAAATGATCAACAAGCCCAATTTATATCCCGGGCAATGCAGAATATTTATGCTGCACTTGTGTCTTTCAAGCTACACACAAAAATCAAGGTTTCAACAGCCATAAAATTGTCACTATTGGGAAGCTCTTACCCTCCATCCCAAGGATCATTTAGTCCTTCTTCATATTCATATATAAAACCAATCATAAGCTTCCTTGCAGATAAAGATGCACCACTCCTTGTAAATTTATACACTTATTTCACATACATTGGTGACCCAAATGACATTAATCTTGATTTTGCATTGTTCTCTCCATCAAATACTACAATTAAGGATGGTAAATATGAGTACCATAATCTGTTTGATGCATCACTAGATGCAGTTTATGCAGCACTTGAAAAGCTTGATGCTCCTAATTTGCAAGTGGTGGTATCAGAGAGTGGATGGCCTTCTGATGGTGGTTCTGCTGCAACGGTGTTGAATGCAAAACTCTATTATCAGAATTTAATTCAACATGTGACTCAAGGGACACCAAAAAGGCCTAATCAAGCGCTTGAAACTTATTTGTTTGCTATGTTTGATGAAGATCTTAAAGGACCTGCTGAAACCGAACGCCATTTTGGTTTGTTTCACCCCAACAAAAATCTAAAGTATCAAATTAGCTTTACTAGCTGCTCAGAATCAGATGTTATTCCAAACTCTTCTCCTCTATCAATGAAAAACAATGTTGTATACTACTTCCTTTTTCTTCTTTTTTCTTATTTTTTGGGTGCAACGTAGAAAGCTCTTATATTAGGACATATTCTCATTTGTGAGGTCAATTGCCAAACTTTGTAAAATAAAATAATTATTGTACAATAAAATAAAGCTACACATCTTTGTAAAATAAAATAAGAGTAAAGGACAAATAGGTTCTTGACCTTTTTTTTCGCAGACATTTTCGTCCTCAAGGATTAGAAAATACATTCATGTCCCTGACCCTTCCAAAACGCGGACAAATTGACCCCTCCGTTGAAGTGACTCCGTTAGACTCAACGGAAAACGCTGACGTGGCTCCCGTGGCACTGACCTGGCCGTTACGGGAGCACACGTGGCATGCAGCTTTTTAAAACAGGACATATTAGTCCTCTCACACTAAAAATTGTAACTTTTTAAAACAGGACATATTAGTCCTCCCAACCCAAAACGACGTCGTTTCACCAAAACCCCTAATCTTTCACATTTATGAGCCCTAATCCTTCCACAGATCAGCCACTTCCTCAGATCAGCCACCTCCAACCCCAACCACCTCCTGCCCCTGACTCCCTCTTCCACCACCACCTACGTTGCCCCTCCTTTCCTTGCCCCATCTCCCTCCCTCTCCACTCCCTCGCTTACCCTAACACACTCTACTCCCCTCCCCATGCGCACCCTCCACAACCACCGTGTTCCACTGTTCTGTTCTAGTCTCATGATACAACTACGTTGGTAAAAAATCCAACAACCAAAACCTGCACATGAACCTGCCTAGAAAGCTCAAAGTCCTTCATCTTCACACAAACAATCAACACACTTGCAAAACTAAACCCATTATACCCAATACACAATCTCCTCAACTCCCCATAAAACCCCAAAGCCTCACCAAACACCCCATTACGCGCATACCCAACAATCATCGTATTCCACGACACCAAATCTCTCTCAGGCATTCTATCAAACACACCCCGAGCCTGCTTTATCATGCCCAATTTCACATACCCAGAAATCATATTGTTCCAAGAGTACAAATTTCTAGCCTCCATTTTGTCAAACACCTTGCGGGCACCAACAAAATTGCCGCAACTAAAGTACATACAGATCAAATGGTTGGCAAAATACGTAGTGGGGCGTTTGAGACCGGTCAGCTTGAGATGCAAATGGACCAATTTGCTCTCACGGTAGGATTTGGAGGCGGAGCAATGGCGCAAGAGGATGGCGAGAACACGAGAAGGTAAGCGAATGCCCTTAGGGTGGAAGTGATCGAGAGATGAAACGGCTTCGTAGAGGGAAGGAGCGTTGAGGAGAGACTTTGAAATGCAGAGCTTGAGGGATTTGAAGCGCTTGAGCTTGTTGAGGGGTGAGAAGGAGAGAGGCAATGGCATTGCAGAGGAAGAAGAACATGTGAGTTGCTGTTACGGTTTGTTGTCATCTATGTGTACGTGCGGTGGTGGAGAAGCTCCGGCCACCATGGACGGGGGATCTAGGAAAATGAAGGTGGTGGCGGCGGATAATAGTGAAAATGGTGGAAGAGGGAGTCAGGGGCAGGAGGTGGTTGGGGTTGGAGGTGGCTGATCTGTGGAAGGATTAGGGCTCATAAATGTGAAAGGTTGGGGATTTGGGTGAAACGACGTCGTTTTGGGTTGGGAGGACTAATATGTCATGTTTTGAAAAGGTACACGTTTTAGTGTGAAAGGACTAATATGTCCTGTTTTGAAAAGCTGTGTGCCACGTGTGCTCCCGTAACGGCCAGGTCAGCGCCACGGGAGCCACGTCAGCGTTTTCCGTTGAGTCTAACGGAGTCACTTCAACGGAGGGTCAATTTGTCCGCATTTTAAAAGGGTCAGGAACATGAATGTATTTTCTAATCCTTGAGGACGAAAATGTCTGCGAAAAAAAAGGTTAAGGACCTATTTGTCCTTTACTCATAAAATAATTATTGTACAATAAAATCAAGCTACACATCTTCTTCAATAATCTCGTAAAATAACTATATATAATATGAAATAAGATATATATAAACTTTAATATGATAAAATGTTTCGGTTTGAATGAAAAGTGTCAGATATTTTATTTTTTTGATACATAAAAATACAAGGGACGGAAGGGATATAAAGAAGAACATAATTACATAATTTATTTTGAGTTTTTTTTTCTTAAGTTTTATTATTAAATAAGTCTGCTATAGTATCTTTTAGATCATGTCAAACTTAAAAAAAAAAGTCACATTAAGACACACAAGCAAGTTTAAAATTAGTCAAAATTTTCTTTATCAAGACATGATGTATATAGATTATAGTTGAATTTTAGTTTAACTAGTGTATCTTTCTGTATGAAATAATATATAAAATTATATAAAAATATTATTAAAAAAATTAAATAAAATATATATAATAATTATTATTATAAATATTTTATAAAATTATAATTAAAATTAAATTTTTAGAATTTTAATATTAAAATATTAAAAATAATTAATATTTGTTTTAATCAATTTAAGTTTGTTGAGTGATTATCTCATTCGTCCCCTTAAACAATTATTAGGAATTAGAATCTCGCATTGTGTGTATAGCAATTCATTGGCTATTAGCTGTAAATTCTTAATAAATTGAGTACCTGAATACACGGGTATCCGACCCGTCCATACCCGGTTGAGGAGGGTAATAACTTGAGTCAAGTTGGGGCAGATTTTGCTTAAGACAAGACATGATCGGATTTAGGATGTACCCACTCCACTCCAGATATATACATATAAAAACTTTTTAGGAATTAGAATTTGCCTCACATCACAGATTCAGTGATTCACAACTTCAGTCTATACTCTATAGCCATGCAAGAGAAACTCAGTCATCCTTACCCAGAATCTTCTTCCTCTCGACTTCTTAAAAAAAAAAAACCTCATAACTTCGGTCATCGTTGTTGCTAAGCCCATCGCCGCCTACCTCTTCACAGCTCCCATCTTACTTCACAGCTCATGTCGTCATCGCTGCTTATCCTATTACCGTCGTTGTTGAGCCCGTTGCCACCTTTCTCCTGCCGATTCCCTTTTCTCTAGTTAAATTCTCTCTCTCTCTCTCTCTCTCTCTCTCATTGTGAGTGAGTATGTTAAGTTCTTCTATTCTTCTTCCACATACTCATCACTTAGTCGCCATCGTTATAAGTCCGGGCATTGCCGTTGCAGTTTCATCTGAGTCTGTCACCGAATAAAATAATTTTTTTATTAAAGTTTGACCAGTTGAAAATAGGCATGCATGAGATCATTTTTGTATGTAATTTCTGAATTTTCTCATCCAAATTTAATCTATGTGGTTAAGTATTTTAGTATAGCGATCATCATAGTTTTGTTGCGACACTAATGTGATAAAAATTGTGGTAATTTCATATTTAATATATGAGACAGACCAGATTATTAAAATAATCAGAAAAATAACATTCAGATGTGCGCCTAAAATTTATAAGATGTGATTATCTCAGGAAAATATATATGCATAGCTCAAGTGGAAGATTGTTAGGAAATTATTATTTCTTAATATATTTATGGACAATACATATATTAATTATAATCGCAAATTAAATAATTTAATATTAAATGACTTATATAGCGGTGATCTTATTTATTGTCATAAATATTGAATTAAATAAGTCACTTTTACTTTTGATTTGGATAAATGATATTAAAATCATAGATACTATTTTATTTGAGTTTTAGGGTTTAATGAGTGTCACACTCAAATATAAACAATGACTTTAAGATTTTGGTTTTCAACACATCAAACTCGTCTTTAGACCATCTCCAGTATGGAACTCATCCCAGTTCCTGTTTATGGCCTACCTGTCATAAAAAGTAACTCCACATCAGCTTTTGTGTCATAAACAGTAAATAGGAACTCAAAGCATCTCTCTCTTCTCCATTAGGAGGAACTAACTTTAGTCCCTGTTGTGATCCCACTTAATTAATTAATTAAAATACTTAAAATTAATATAATTAATTTTTTTAATAATGTAATTTAAATATTTAAATTTAAAAATAATTCACTGTTAAAAGAAATTAATATTAAATATATTTATATATAACAACAATACACAATATATAATTCAGGATTACACAAATTTGTAAAATTACTTAATACAAAAAAAAAACATAATTAAATTCTATAATTGACAACAAGCATTGTGAAATTGCCATATGTGTTCAATCAAGTCCTCTTTCAATTGTCTATACTGCTGCCTATTTCGAAGTATTATAATTATTAATAAATTAAATATAATTTAATTATTTGATATAATTTTTTAGATAACTAAATTAAATACTTAAATCACATTTAATTTATAAATAATTACAATATTTAATTATATACATAAGGTTAAATAAGTTAGTATCTAATAAGATTAATACCAACCTTTTATTCGCAACATATTCTATAACATTATTAATTGTTATATTATTACGATATTATTTAATTATTTTTTAAATTAAGTGCCACATGTTAAAATTTTATTGCTTACCATAAAAACAAAGCAAGGCCCTGCTCAGAGGGACTTACTTGCTTTAAAATATGTGCGGGGATTCGTATTTATATTACTCCAATGGCAGGGCTTCAACTTTTGTCAGAACGGGTCCTTCATTGGATTGTCGTTGGAGATGCTCTTATAACTCTTTTTTCACAGTGGAGTTGTGATTCAATTCAGCCTATCAAGGATACATAAGGTTTCGGTTGACGAAGATCAAGAACCACAAGAGCCAAGCTCTCTGATCTCAATTATGCTCTCGAATGAAGGGACGCTTCTGCGTTCTCAGTTATATTTTTTATTGATTTGACATGAATGATTTTGATGTTAAGAAATCCCAAAATTTTCAGATAAAATTGAATTTTTATTCAATCAAATGATGATAAAAAAATGCATGCAAGAAAAAAAAATATTTTAAAAGTATAAAAATATTAAATTGTCATTTCAATTTACTTTTTTAATCAACGACAATAAATATCTTGAATTAATTAAATTTTTATAAAAAATTATATGTCTAAAATTATTTTATTTCTTAAAAAATCTTTTGAACATATAATGGTTCAATGAGAGGTTGACTATTAAAATTGAATATAATAATTTTAAATTTATATTTTCAATAAAAAAATTGTACTTATTTCTATTCATCCTAAATAATTCTATGTTCACTATTACTTATCTATTTAAATAATTCTAACATTGATAGAATATTATTTTTAGATACAAAAAAACTTAAAATATATTTATTCTATTTAAAAATAAATATTCATATTTAACTTAGAATTTCAACAAATATGACAAAAAATATTATATTTTTTAGTTAAAAAAGTAAAATATCTATAAATATATTTTTATATTGTAGCTTTAGATTTTTCAAAAAAATTTAACAATTTAATGGAATTAAATCATATTTCTATAACATATATAAGAATATATATTACACATAAATAAAAAATGTTAGGTGTAATAAGAACAAATACATAAATTAAAGTAAAATTTAGAAAAAAAAGAACCAATAAAATATTGAAGAAAAAAATATAAATAGAAGAGAAATAAAATTATTAGACAAAAGAAAAATAATTTAATAAATTTTATGTGTATATAAAAGAGAAATAAAAAAAAGATATACAGTACCTTGTTTAATTTAGCAAGATTTATAGAAATAAATACATAGAATAAGAGAATAAAAATAATAATTAAAAGAAACTAAATATCTAAATTAATATCAAAATAAAAAATAATAAAATAATAATAGTCTATCATAATCTTAATCTTTTAATATAATTAATTAATAACAATATAATTAGTCTACTATAATAATCTTAATCTAATTTTTTAATACAATTAATTCTAATTAAATAATCAAATAAATTGAATATAAATATGTCAAATCTAATCATATAAAAAAATAGTAGATATTCTATATATATATATATATATATATATATATATATATATAGGATAAAACGTCACTTTAAAATGAGATTATATATAGGATAAAACGTCACTTTAAAATGAGATTAGAGATTATTATTATTAATGACATATAAATATTAAAATTGTATTAATGCATTAATTAAAATATATTATCATAATAAAAAGTTGCAAGAATTAAAATAACTGAAATTTATTAACTTTAATTAGTTAAATTAGCATAAAATAAGTAAAAGATGATTAATCAAATTAAATAAATTAAAAAATATTATTGAGTAAAGCAAATATCACAATAATTATATTACTAATTTAAAAAAAATTAATTCAATCCATTCAAATTTTTATTTAAAATAGACAATTAAAAATCACCAATGAATAAAAATAAATTGAATATAATAAAGAATAATTTTAGTAGTATAAATAATTAAATTAAATTATTATATATAATTTTTATTTTTTACCTTATTATAATTTAAGTTAACATTAATGGTAAAAAAATAATTTTAAATAGCCCCAATTTGTATTTTACAACATAATTAAAGACAATTCATACTTTTTTATTTTGCGATTAATCAATATTTTTTAAATTTTTTAGTTAAGTCTTTTGTATTTTATGATTGATAAATTTTCTCTACAAAATATAAATTTGTGATGAATTATTACAATCATAATTAATTAAAAAAATCAAGAAAAAATTATAAAAAAATCAAATAAAAGATAAAAAATAAAGTAAAAATTTAGTTTGAAACTAAAAATTTGTATCTTATTATATAATCAATTTTGTTACTCACTTCAACTTCATTATCCTTTTGTATCCAAAAAAATTTATTGTAATACCCTAATATACAAATCCTTATACTCGAGTCATAAGTCAACGATATTACGGTGGTACGACTCAAAGTGAAATAATAGTAAGAATATATATATATATATATATATATATATATATGTTTGAATGAAAGAACTAGTGAAAAATAAAATAAAATCACGAACGAAAAGATACTCTCATAAATAGATAGCAGACGAAAGGTAAAACGCGTTCAAAAAACGATAAGAATAAGATAAGAACAAAATGTATATAGATAACATAAATAAATAGCCACTAGTCGCGACCCGCGAAGTTTAGGCCGGCTAGGGTACAGAAATTTAATATTAGATTGACAACAGTATTTCCTATCTTTCCCAAAGATACATCATCGCCTCTATAGGCAAGTTGCAAATTAAACATTTACATAATTTATATTAAAGGTTTTTCAAAATAAAAAGGAGAGATTCTAAAAGTACAACACAGAATCAAATAAACTTTGTCGCCTTCCAGATGAATCCAGCTCGCTGCTGAGCACCAGGACCTACATCTGAAAAATAGAGAATTTATACGGAATGAGAACCCCCGACCCATGGGTTCCTAGTATGGTAAAAGGGTCAAATAAATATAATGCACCATAATATAAATTCACTAAGCATCTTAAACTTGTTACCTCGTCATATCCATCCCAAGTTCTCACTAATCCATAACTTAGGCAACTATTATAGGGGATTCTAATTCTAACCCAATATCCTTCATACTTCCACTACCTTCCAACTGAATAAACCAAGAACTGAACCATCCCTCAAGTAATTCAACTTTTATACAAACACAAACAATACAGAGAAGTAGTAAATGCACAAGTAAGCCAAGTAAGTCAATCAGCAAATAAGCATGAAACATGTATAATTAGGCAACCCAATGTAATTAAACAAACCCAAAATTCAAAATATGCATATGATGTATGTCTGTTCTATGGCTGATGATATCATCTGTCGGTTATATAGTACACCCCAACACATCCTGGTAGCTAATCATGGACAGAAACACCCATTACGGAGCAAGTGAGTTTGAGCTACAACCCCCTTGCTACTACCCGCTTAACCCAGAGCGAGTGAAAGAACCATTACTATCGCTACTACCCAGGCGGGTGTTTAAAAGCTCAACTTGGAGTAAGTGGAATAATCCACTACTGTTGTTATTATCCAGGCGTCACAATCACTGACCTGGAGCATGCGGGACGAACCACAATTCTTGTTACTATCCAGGTATCACAATCACTAACCTGGAGCAAGTGGGACGAACCACAATTCTTACTATTGTCCATGTATCTCAAACATACATTCATTCAATCTAAATCAATCAGCATTATTATCAAATCTCAAACATTGACTTGGAGCAAGCGGGACGAACCACAATCCTTACTACTACCTAGGTATCTCAACCATACATTCATTCATTCATCATCACATCATTATACATCATGAACTTAGCCACCGCTCACAGCATATATAACATTACGACACTTCCTCATTCATCATCATTTTCTTTACCTTTTTCTTCATCAATAAGTTATCTTCCTCGTAGCTCTAGTCATACTTTATTATCCAAAATTCACCTACTAGGGTTTAAACGGGTTTTCGAAAGCTAGAGGAATGATTTAAAAACACAAAAATTCATATTTCAGAAAATAGGGGATGTGCATACGCACACCCCTTCCGTGCATTCGCGCAGGATTAAAAATGGGTGGTCGTGTACGCGACCCCCTGCTTGCGTACGCGAGGAGTGCAACCTAAAACGAAAGATCACGTCGTGTGCAAGGCTCGCGTACGCGAGTTATGCAGAATAGGTAAAAGCTGTTAAGTTCATAAATTCAGTTTTCTACACCTAACTTCCGACGTCCATAATTTTCTCTACAAAAATCCGTTTTTCACAAACTTTATACAGTTTAAAAGATCTTGAAATTATCTTTAATTTGAAATAGGTTTCATTTGAATCCAAAATTCGAGGCTCAAGTTATGAATCACCAAAGTTCATTAAAAACCAAGTTTTACCCAAAAGTTCAAAACCTCTATTTTCCAACATTTCATTCTCAAATCGAAGTTTCTCAACCTAAAACAACCTAATTTCCAACCAAAATCCTTCCATATTCTTATCATCCCTCTCTCAACATATCAATATCCAATTCTATTAATTTCAAATCTAACAAAATTCACAATTAACCAATATTATTCATAAATCAACGATCAATTATTATCATTATTCGTAATCATTATCAAAACTTATCAAGCATCAATGATTTGCCACATTCTCATCATAGGCTCAACTTTCACATTCAATATCCTCATTAATCATCATTAAATCACCAACCATCAACCATCACTTACCTCCCTTACTTCTTTCCAGCTTCCGGCTCAAATTCACGGCCTCCGGCCCGATATTTCATCAAATCAATATACATAAATTCATAACCATATAATTCACTATCCAATACCAATTTCAATTAACACAACAACGATACATCATCCAAAACATCAATTATCACAACATGTCTTCTACACATAACGAACTCCATCCAAATACTAAATTCAAACTTAATCCTAGGGGCATCTAACATAGGAATTCTCATCACACCACACGGTACTTAAATGAAACTTAAATTGTACCTTAGCCGATTTCTCGTAAAATCCAAATACATCTCAAGGTCAACGTTTCTCAAGAGTCCACAGCTCCAAAACCTCTCCGAACCAAATCTCAGCTACCAAGGTCCAACAATCAGACTCCCAACATCATCGATATACTCCAAATCAACAATATTCAATATAATCCCACAACATATCACTATAACCAACATTCAAGCTTGCTAACTCATAAATCGACAAGGGTTTGAGGTTCTTACTTTATTTATGCATCAATTGAGCAAAACCCACTAATTTTTTTCAGTTAATTTGACCCTAGAACATCAAAACAACTAAAAATTTTAACACCTAATCATCAAATTTTCGAAATTGGGAAGAAGAAATTGAAACTGGGAGTGTGGCTTCCTTACCAACTTTAGTATCAGGTTTTGTAGAGCTCATCGCTACGAACGCGTGACCGCAAACAATGCAGCGATCGGAGCTCCGGATCAAAAGTTATGGAGGATTGAATTATGAATGAGGGTTTGTGTTCTTCCCCCCCTTTCCCCTTTCCCCTTTACTTCAACGTGATTCCTTTTGAGTTTGGGAAAAAAGAGCTGAAGCTCTTCACTTAAATGGACATTGGATTGGGCATTGGGCCTAATATAGGCTCGGTTCAACCGATTTTGCTTGTTCAACCTAATTTTGGGTCAAATTCTTTAAAATTAGTGTCAAAATTCTTATTTTAATAAGTTCTATCTTATTAAACTATAAAATTATATTTACTAATTTTTTAGGTTTTACATATATAATGTCATACTTATTTTAAAAAAGATGAAACTCTTCAAATACATGGTATAATATATAATTTAAGAACAATAAGATAAAAAATATCTAGACTTTTATAATAGTATTTGAAATATTTCAATGACGATAATACAAAAAGTTTAAATATACCAAATGAATTCAATAGTTATTCTTTGCACATCTTATTTAAATTTAAATTTTAAAATTTAATTTGTATCTTCTTTTTTTTTCTAATATAAATTATTTTTGACAAAAAATAGGAAAAAAATCTATTAGAACAAAAAAATATTCTATTGAATAATTATTATAAGGAAATTTATAGTTAGAGAAGAAAATAATAAAAGAATTAATAATAATAAAAAAAGAAATGAAACTCATATTAAAAAATGTTAGAAAAGAAATAATAAAGTTCGTATTAATAATAATAATGTTGAGGAATGATGTTGCTGCTTTAGACTTCTAGCCTCCGCTTTTGGCCATCGTTTTTTGTCTTTTTTTGTCTTTTTATTTAAATTATCAAGTCATAAAAAAAAATAAAGAACAATTTAAGAAAACGAAAATAGTAAGATTAATAGTAACTATACAAATCAAAATACATAGAAGAAAAATAAACTATTATATGATAGAATTAACATGAATACATTTTATCATTAAATAAACAAAGTTAATGCAAAATAAAATTACACGTAAAGAAAAAAGAAGAGTTAAAATATCCAAAATGATAAAAAAAATTATTTTTATAATTTTACTCTCTCTCTCTATATATATATATATATATATATATATAAGACTATAAAATAATGAACTTCTAACTAAATTAAATTATATTTATTATTATTAGAAAGGGTGAGAGAGAGAGTAGTAGAGAAAAGATTTATGTGTATTCAAGTTGTGTTGAATGATATAATATAAAAGAGAATTTATAGGTGCTAAGAAAATCGAAATAATAAAGACGTAATATCCTATAATAAATATTCAAATATGTCAAATAATGCTAATTGATCTAATTGATCCTAATTATACTCTATCATCCCTCCTCAAACTCAAGTGACAACTCGAGTTTGAAACAACTAAATAAAAAATACATAAACTGATAGAACGGGTAGAGGCAGAACTGCTGGAAGGAAGTGCAGACTGCCACAAGGAAACACAGACGGAACTGTCACAAGAAAATGCAGACGAAAATGGTGGAAGGAAGTGCAGACGAAACTGCCAGAAGGGAATGCAGACGGAATTGTCAAAAGAAAACGCAGATGGAACTGTCGCAAGAGTGGTCAACTGCCAAAAAACTCTTGAAAAGATGGTGAACTGCTGGAAAATTGTTGAAAAGTGGCAAAGTACAAAGTGATGACAAACTATCAGAAGGTGACGAAAAACATATGGTTTCTCAATGACAACAAGTAAGTAGCGAATGAGCTAATCGGTGAGATCAGAAAACCATCAAAGCATTGATAAAAGAAAAGCAAAAAAAAATGGCACGAAAGAAAAGTATGGTGATTTCACCGGAAGAAAATCAACTTATTCTTCTCAAGGAGGATACCATGACTCTAATACCATATTAGAAAAGGGAGAGGGAGTAATAGGAAAAATGTTTGAGTATTCAAGTTGTGTAGAATGATACAATATAGAATGATACTTATAGATGATAAGAGAATCAAAATAATAAAGATGTAATATCTTATAATAAATATTTAGATATATCGAATAATGTTAATTGATGTAATTGATCCTAATTATACTCTAACAATTATATTCAATTAATTGATATGCATAATATTAAATTGTGTAATATTTAAATATCTAATCAAATCAATTAATTGATATAATTAAGCTATTATACTAAATTGTATTTAATAAAAAAGAACATAATTACATGATTTATTTTAAGTGTTTTTTTTGTTAAGTTTTATTATTAAATAAGTCTGCTATATATAGTCTTTTAGATCATGTCAAACTTTAAAAAAAAAAAATCACATTAAGACCCACAATAAGCAAGTTTAAAATTAGTCAAAATTTTCTTATCAAGACATGACGTATATAGATTATAATTGAATTTTAGTTTAATTAGCAGAATCAATTTGTTCAATCTTATTTATACCCATATTTTACCAGAAAAATATTTATTTTAAAACGTAATTAGACTTATATTCCAATTGTTAATAATCCAAGATTCTTTCTAAAAAGTATTTGTATTGTATGCCTTTCTAGAATAAGCATCTCATAGAATTTAAAAAAAATAGAGAATTATCTTTTAATTGGTTAATATTAACTATTTTTTTAAATTTTTATTTTTTAAAAAATTCAGAATTTAAGATTAAAAATTTGTGATTTAAAATATGAAATTTAAGATAAATAAAATAATTTTAAAAATAGTTGATATTAGCTGTAAAAATTTAACCCCTAATATTATTTAATTAAAAATTATCTAAATACAAATAAGGTTGCAGCAGTACAGTGAAAAAAAGAAGAAAAGAGCACTCATTTATATTTATATAAGTTGTAACGGAAATTAATAAATAAATACAAAGTAGATTTTTTTTAAAAATGGCATAAATATTTGAGAGCCGGTCGAACAAAGTTACGACTCCGAAGTCAGAACACAAAAGTAGGGCGAACCGGGGTTGTAACGAACGCATCCGAAAATATTTGGCGTTCATCTGAAGCAGCTGCAGCCACCGGCGACAGATACAGTGTACGGTGGCAACAATGGCGGAGGAGCAACTTGAGTTCAGGATTTACAATTCAATGACTCAGCAGAAGGAGATCTTCAAGCCCAAAAATCCCGGCAAAGTTTCCATGTACGTCTGCGGTGTCACCGCCTACGACTTCAGCCATCTCGGCCACGCTCGCGCCGCAGTTTCTTTCGATATACTCTACAGGTGATTCTCGCAAATGGGTATTCCTTTTATGGCTTGATTTCCTCTCCCTGCTGTTAAAGTTTGAATCTTGTTGGGGAATCCCCCATGGCCCATGGGTTTTAAATTTTCCAGATTTCTCATTTGGTGGTCAGCATGATTATTGGCTCGATTGCGTAGCTCCTTATTGTGTTTACTATTTCAAGGGGTTATCTGTTGTTTATTTCTGGGTGAATAATTTGTTCCTTTCATATGATGATTGTTATGGTAATCTACCATAATTCTCAAAGGAATCGGCTTTCAACAATGCTGTGTTTTTTTATTTTTATGTTTTTAATAACTAGTTTATATATTCATTGACATACGTAGCTATAGTGTATACATATATTAGATGCTATGACCCCTTACGGATTTAGCTGCTGAAGTTAAACAGGTGTTAAGTAAGGTTATAAAAGATGATTTTCTAGTTCTAATTTATCGTATTATTGTCTAAGTAAAGCATAAAGTCAGTATTTTGCTTCTGTCCTTGATGGAGGTGTAGTCCTGCTATTGTTATTAAGATTAAATTCAGATATGAGATTCAGAGTTTTTTAACCACTCTTTCTATTCTTGCCTTCCTTTAATTACTTGCATTGGATACAGAGGTAGCATGCTTAACATGAAAACCTGCAGGTACCTTGTGCATTTGGGCTATGAGGTAACATATGTGCGGAATTTCACCGATGTTGATGACAAGGTAACCACTTTCACCCTTCGTTAGTATTAATATTGAAAAGTTTTCTTTGTAATCCAAAATATAACTGCATGCTTCTGTTTCTGTCAATTATAATTTGTTTTATGTGATTTTAAAAAGTTAGCTATGTGCCATTGAAACATACATATATCTATCTTTTAGAAATTTCACCAGTCCATTAGTCCTACAAAACATAGACCTTGAAGCAATATTATTTTACATGAGTCTCTTATGTTATTCTTTAATGTCTATTTGAGACTGCTAATATCAGAATTGCTGCAGATAATTAAGCGAGCAAATGAGATTGGTGACAATCCGTTGGACTTAAGCAACCGTTTTTGCCATGAATATAATGTTGATATGACTGATCTTCAGTGTGAGAAACCTTCTCAAGAGCCTCGTGTTTCTGATCACATGGACGAGATAAAGAAGATGATAAGTCAGGTGTAATTTTGCTATTAAGATCACTGTCATTTGCTTTAATTTGAGTCTTTTAATCGAATAATCCACAATAGCATTAAAATATTGAGAGTTTTGTGTGCTGTTTTATATTAGTTTATTTCTTTTCTTAAGTGCATTTGGAATTGATACATTTCTATCACTGATAAGTAAAGTATCATTCTGGATACTCTAGGCTTTACCGGTTACCTAAACATTTAGGTGGCACTACTCAATACTTACTGTTCTAGTGAGCATGAATTTAAGTATAACTACCTTCTACTCAGCCCCACCCTGTCCCCTTTTGTTTTCATTCAAATGATAAATTGATCCTTCTACATTCTTTCTGCACTTTATGTGCTATTATCATAAATTTCCTCCTTGATTTGGGAACTAAGAGATCCTAATTGAGGGATTAGTAAACAAAGAAAAGAGAATTAGCCCAAGTATTTTAAACACTTTGTATTTGTTTGTCAAGGAGTAAAAAGGGGCTGACATTTCCCATGAATTGACTTCATGTGTAAATTATTTCACCCAGTTTTGTCCCCATACCGGACTCACCCTTAAATAATAGTGTAGAATTTGGAAGTTTGAAGCTGCACTCTCCAAGTGAAGCATCTAATGAGGTTGCATACGCCATAAGGTGATAAACATGGCTTTCTGAAGCAGATGGTATCATATTTGCTCTGGGGCATATTTATTTGGGGTTGTGTGTTGTTGTTCTTAATTTGTATAGCGTTGAAGCATGAAATATACAAGTTGATGCAGTTGTTGTATGTTTGCCTTTTTCTGTAAGGAATTAAAATTTCTTAAAAGTGATTAATCCATGTCGTACCATACAGATTATCAGTAATGGCTATGGCTATGAAGTTGATGGTGATGTTTTCTATGCTGTTGAGAAATTCCCAAGTTATGGCATGCTGTCTGGACAAAAGCTAGAACATAACAGAGCAGGGGAACGAGTTGCTGTTGATTCAAGAAAGCGTCACCCTGCTGATTTTGCATTGTGGAAGGTATATGAACATTTATAGATTATTTTAATACATTTTGGGCAACATTTTGTAATCTCTCTTTTTTTCTTAATGATTGCAGGCTGCGAAGCCTGGTGAACCTAGCTGGGACAGCCCTTGGGGTCCTGGGAGACCAGGGTGGCACATTGAATGCAGTGCAATGAGTGCATGCTATTTAACTCAGAAATTTGATATTCATGGTGGTGGAATTGATTTGATCTTTCCTCATCATGAAAATGAGATTGCGCAGAGCTGGGCTGTAGACCATGAGAGCAGTATCAGTTATTGGATGCATAATGGGCATGTCACTAATAACAATGAGAAGATGTCAAAGTCCTTAGGCAACTTTTTCACAATTCGTCAGGTTAATAATAGCTCTTAATTCCTTCCTAGACATTTATAGAAGGTATTACATGGTGAAATTCTTGAATATGTTGTGAATATATTTGATGAAATTCTATTCCCTGCTGGCAGATTACTGAGCGGTATCATCCGCTTGCTTTGAGACATTTTTTGATCAGTGCTCATTATAGATCTCCGCTAAATTACTCAGTTGCACAGCTGGAGAGTGCATCTGATGCTATTTATTATATATTTCAGGTAACAAGCTCCTGAATAATCTGTACCCGAAATTCTTCGTCATTTCTTATAAGTTGATTGTCAAACTCATCCTTGAGGTTAACAATCTTTCTTCATGATGTAATCTGAAAATTAGTTGCTGATTTGGGATTGTGTGCAGAGATGCCACATGTTTGTCAACGGAAGATACTTTAGTTATGTTCTATGATGGATATTGCTCCTCTTAACTTCATATTGTGTTCTTGTTTGCTTCTATTGGATTTCCAAATATTTCTAGGAAGAATTTTTGACGAATTTTATTTCATGCAAAAATTATTGGTATACTGTGTGTTTGTTACACGTAAAACAGGAAACATATAATCACATAGAATATAGTTTATTTTTAACTAGGTTTTGGCAGCAGTGTTGTTTAATATAATTCTTTTGATGCCAGTTGTCAACCTAGACGTGTGTATTAATTGTGAAGCTTAATTGATGCAACCAACTTTAGGGAAATATTGTGTTCCTTCACCATGGTCTTGATTATGAGAAGGATTGTGTTCTTTTGATTGTCAGACTCTTCAAGATTGCAAAGATGCTGTATCCTCATTTCAACAAGGTGAAACTGAGAAGAATCAAAGTGCACTACAAGTTAATGAGGCCGCTAAGGAATGCATCAAGAAAATGCAGGTTGAATTTCAAACAAAAATGTCAGATGATTTGCAAACACCGGTATTACTAACTGGCGCCATCCAAGAGGCCTTGAAATTTGTCAACAGTTCTTTGAAGATGCTGAAGGTAGGTACCCGGAAATAACTTCCGGCATTGCATGTCTTTATCCCATATGCCTTGTAGATGCACTGACACATCCTCTGTGCCTTCCAGAAAAAGCTTCAAAAGAAGGTACAACTGCAATTGGTTCATTCCCTAGCTGAAGTTGAGAAAGAAGCCGCAAAAATTTTGAACGTTCTAGGATTACTGTCCTCTAAATCCTATGCCGAGGTGATGCATGTTATCAGAATGCACTTGGATTATGTTTCTTTAAAAACTGTTCTTCTGGAAATCTGAACCGAAAACCATTGTGGTTGTTTTTGTTCATCAGGTTCTGCAAGAGTTGAAGGATAAGGCATTGAAGAGAGCAGATATGGCAGAAGATGAAGTGTTACATCTGATAGAAGAAAGAAAACAAGCAAGGATTAACAAGGATTTTCCAAAGAGTGATAGGATTAGGACTGATTTGACTGCAAAGGGCATTGCACTTATGGATGTTGGAAATGAAACTATTTGGAGGCCATGCATCCCAAGTGAGCCTCTTGTAGCAGAAGAACAAAACTCAACAGAAGGGAATAATGGGCCACCTACATCATCAACGTGAGGGTCAGAATCAATGACCCTGTATTACTATGATTGTTTGTTACAGAATTATTAAATGTCATAGTTTATGATTACCTTAATAGCATGCTTCAAGTTTGTATAACAATTTCTAGGAGGGTAAGCACTTTTACAGTTTTGTCTTAACAGGTCATGCAATTTCTCAGTGTACACTAAGAGTCTAGATTAATAGATTATCTTTTGTATGGTTTGATTTTGCTAAATCGACAATGGTTTTTGTTAACTTAATTAATGACTTTGGTCCCTTAATCTCAATCGTATAGTTTCAATTCAATTCAACGGCTAAGATTAAGGGGTTTTTTAATATAATTTTCTTTTGGTAATAGCATACATACATTTTAATTATCACAAAGTAAAAACTATTCTTCAACTCATTGTATTCATATAAAATTATTCATTAACGACCATAAACTTCTAAAATAGGGAAATGTCAGGGAAATATGGCCTCCCTCTATGACTATGACTCCCTCCTCCTACAATGTTTCCATGCAGCCCTTTATTCTAAGCCATGATATCTCTTTCTCTCTTCTGATTAATGAATGAATGAATGAATGCCTTTTATTATTCCCTTTTTTTGTTGCTTCTCTCTTCTTATTGTAAGCCATGCGCATATATTGTGTTAGCAAAAAATTTATGCATTTAAAAATTACATGTTTAGTGTTTTAACAATGTGTCAAAAATCAACCACCAAATTAATTATTCGTAGATCCTGAAGTTAAATGTGAACGTCAATCAAATTATTGAAGTAAACTCCTGATTTGAAATCACTCTTTATAGTGCTAATTTTGACAGTCTAGTAAAACATATCAAATAAAAAATATGATTCTACTCTAGACTAAATATATGATTCAGATAAACATACACTATTTTTCTAAGTTTCTTATGAATATCAATGTTTCTTCGTATCCGTAATATTTTGTTTACAAGGATACTCATTAATATTTGGTATTTATATGATTGCCTATCTAATAGTAATAGGGACTCGTGAATTTGAATATAGATGTGCATTATAAATTATGATTCATTTACCTGAATTGTATATGAAATTTGAAAGTCTGAAACATTTTATTCCTCTCATTGGTGCCATATTTATCTGATTCTAAAAGGACCAGACAAGTCTTCGTGCTGCTTCATTGGTGGTGCCATATTTATAAACTCCTCACTCTTCCTTACTTTTTTTGATGTGGGACTAACTTCATGCACTTCTCACACTTGCAATACTAACATAAAATTGGTCGGTTTAATAGAATTAATCGAAAATCAATTATCTAATCAGTCTAATTTAAACAAAAAAATCAATCAAAAATCAATTGAATTATTCTAAATTTTTATAAAAAAAATTGATTAAAGGATTATTTTTTAAAAAACACACACACATATATAAAAACAAAAATATATTATTTAATGATATCAAATTTAACTCCAATAAAATTTCTGTTAAACCGAACATATATATATTTATATATATACACACACAAAAATATATTATTTAATTATATTTCTAATTAAATTTCAATTAAACTTTTTAACCATTGAACATCTAATTTCACTTATTCGATTACCATTCCAATTTTCATCATTTTGATAATAATAATGAAACTATATATAAGTATGGTATGAGGAACTTGTCATTGGAACTAGTCAACTAGGTCATGTTTATCTTCCCCCCCCCCCCCCTTTTTATATTAAAGACAGTAAAAAGAAATATGAGATTCCAAGACACGACTTTAAATTCAAATGTCATTAGTCACCAAAAAAAAAAATTCAAATGTCATTAAAATGTGATGAGTTGATTGAACTTCTGAGTATATAAATGGTTAAATATTTGAAATAAAACATTAGCATATAGAAATAGAATTATATCCTGTTTAGATCTTACGTGAAAAACATGGGTCATGAATGAATGAAATGAGTAGATGAACAATATAATCAAATTATTCTAAGAGTTATGTATCACTTTATCACCTCATTTCACGTCGATCACTTTTGCTGATACACCGAATCTCCCTAAATAGATTATGATAACAACAACAATAATAGTAGCTTAAGTAAGCGCCATTAACGTCTTATATGATATCTATCTATTGGTTTTAATATTTTGATTTTCATAACCACTAAATCTATCTCCACCATGCAATTTTCAGACATAAGGACCACCCCAACCCACAAAAACCGTTCAACTTGTCCCCTTTAATTTTTCTTAAAAAGAATTGCAGTGAGAAGCTATAACCCTTCAAAAAGCATATATATAGGTCACAAAGAAAAATGCTCTAGTGGGGACACCCACCACATATTTTTTCTTAGCTTCAAAAAAAGCCACAAAACATTATATATTGTTCTTCCAAAAGGACTCCATACCTCAATTTTATTAATTTCCTCACACAAAAGCCATGAAGGATCTCCACAAGTGGCACAGATAAGATTTTAAATAATACCTAATAAAAAATTTTCTATATACACCACTAAATTGTTCAACTATTTATTTAATCAGGGTTCTATAATATAAAAAGGAAAAATATTGGATACCAATATACTATCTGCGAACTTATTGCCAACAATAATTAATTATTATATTTTAAACACATGTATAAGAAGACACATCTAGAAAATACATTTATAAAGATACTTCCATTAAACACAGCTATAAAAAAGACATTTTTATTAGACACATTCGCAAAGACACTTTTATTAAACACAGTCATAAATAAGAGTTGGCAGAAGTTGGCAGAAATACTGTTGGTAACGTAACGGGATTGATATAAAAATGATCGAAGTCAAATTTATTCTCATGGATAAAATATAATAAATAAAAAAAATTAATTATCAAACTCAAACAAATTTTAAATTAATTATGATAAATAAAAAATAAATCTTAACCGATTCTGAAATTTAAACTCGTCTAAATTTCTTAATAAATCTAACATTCAAATCTTAAAATTGATATACAATCATCGTTTATTTTTTCGTTCAAATCGATATATAACAATGGTTTAAAATAAATTTGACTAAATTGAAAAATAAAATTAGATAGATATAATTTAAATCATAATAAATTATACCAATTTTATTTTTTAAATCAATTCATACCATAAACACTATTTTTTTCATTGTAACAATATACATTTCACGTTTATATATAGATATAAGCATATTTCATTTGGACAGTTGGACAATAAACGAATAAATATATCTTTTTATGAATTTTTTATATCTCGTTTGCAAACAAGATCTAGTTAATTAAGATTTTACTTATCTTGTTTACACTATACACAAAATATATAATACAATTTAAAACGTAAATACTCTTTAAATTATATATATTGATAAATAAAATATTTAATTTATTTATTTATATAAAAAATCCATGATAAAAATGATGTACGAAAATATTATTGTAAAAAAAATATTAAAAGAAAAATAAAGGGAGCCAGATATGTAACTGTTTAAGGTACGATGTTAGTGGTCCTGTAAGATAAGTTGCAACGTTGCATATATAGAAATGGTGTCAACGTAGTACTCACTCAATCAATTTAAGTCTCTTTACAGAGAAAAATCTTCTTTGGGTCCCATTTTATAATCTTTTCTCCATAGGAAAATATAGTGCAATAACAAGTACAAGATGAGGAACCTACAAACAGAGACCTCAAACCACTTTTTTGCTATGAACTATGTCTCTGTTATGTGCACCGCAAACGTTTGTCTCCAACTTGACCACTCGAGCTTTTGGAACCGTAGGAATTCCAAAAGGCAAATTGTGCAAACAGTATCTGCTGTCTACTTCCTCTCAGGCATGCATCCATGTCACCCCTTACAAATATCTCCACCTTTATCACTTTTATCAATAAATCTACTCATAGTAACTAATTATTAACATTCATCATTGCTAGAGGCACAAGAAAACTGGCAGATAGCGACGGTTTTTTTCAACCGTTGCTAAATAGAATCTGCCAGCAGTTTTTGTAGCGAATTTAAAGGTTTAGTCGCACGCTATCTTTTAGCGGATTTATCAACCGCTGCTATTCGTTTGGCAGCGGTTAAAAACCGCTGCTAATCTTGTACATAACTACTGCTATTTGTCGGATGTGGTGTAGTGAGGACTAGACAAATTCCTCCTCTTTTAGTGGTTTTAACTTCAAGAACAATCGGTTAAAGTTCTTTAAAAATGAATTAGATAAAATCTTAATAATAAGATGCGTATGTATGTTAACCAACTTGAATTGGTCGCGGAATTTGTTTAAGTAAGTTCTTCGAAATTTGAATTTTGTCTTGCCGATATAATAATTTATTGGCCAAACGCGAACCTTTAAATGAAGTACAGATCTGTAGCAGATTAATCCTTGATCTGTCGAATTAAAAAAGAAAACATATATATTCTATGGCACTTGGTTATAACTTGTTGTATGATACTCATTCACAACACTCAAAGGGAGACAGATATAAGTGCAGCACATTGTGTCACATATTCTGTGACATTAGTGAAAATAAGATAGCCGGTTATGGAAGCATAATCCAGTTACTTAGCTATGGAATCTGGAGACTAGAATAGGAACTGATGAAGTCTCTTTTGAGGAGAAAGGAGAGAGCTGATTTGACAAAAACAAAGTGCCTTAAGATAAGAATCTATGCCTTAGAAATTAAAGCTCAACATATACTATTCTTTAATCTAAGCAAATTTTTGCCCCCTTATACAGTAGGTTCTTATATATCCATATGAATAATATATCTGTAAACTATGTGATGATGTGACACACATTTGTAGTTCTGAATTTATACCTTGCATCTTCATTATGCTGCTTCCTAAATCAGTCTTAAAATGGTAACATTGTTGTAGGCTGCTGCATCTTCATTGATTAAGCTAAGGGATTTATTTGAAGGAGCTTCTCTTAATTAAGTTTTAATTAATGGATCCCTGCTTTTCCTTTGATGGCGAAGAAATAAATGTAATATCTATAATATGCACGCTATGAAACATGACCATCTAACTTTGTTAAAGGTACAAGACAAGTCGACAAGCACACACATGTTTGGTTATAAATTCAACAGTGACTGTATGTATAAGACTTCAAATCTAATAAAAGTAACAAGTTATTATTTCCAACAAACAAAATAAAATGGTCTTTAATTTCTAGTTGCTTGTAATTTACTCACTGCTAGTTAGCTTTAAATTATAAATGTCAATATTGTCCTCAGTATTATTTTTATCATAAAAAAATTACTACCACCACCACTGTTGCTACTTATTTTCTACCACTATTTATAACTCTTAAACTAATCAATAAATTCAATCAAATAAAACATCATTGGATTTAACAAATATTAATTAAAATTTTAAATAAATAAATAAATAAGCATACAATTAAAACAAAAAAAAACAAAAAATCCAGATGGAAGAGACACAACAAAAAATAAATCTGGAGGTAAAAAAAATATTTACATGGAAAAAAGACAAATTCAAAGGAGAGGAAAAAAAATATATTTAAAAGCTAGCGACACCTAGGCTTGGCAATGGGTAAGGTTGACCCTAACCCTACCCGCGGGTTGAAAATTTTATTAAAACTCTACCTTACCCTAATCGCGGGTTGAGAATCTCTCAGCCATAACCCTACCCGCACTCTAAAATTCTAAACCATACCCTACCTGCAGAAATATCAAATTTTTTCAAAGTAAATATAAAATTTAATCATTTCGAATTTTATACATATTAATAACATAAAAAATAAAAAAACTAATGCTCTAAATTACTAAATTAACTAACTAGTTTTAGTAGTTATTCACTTATTGTAAGTCATTACATAAGGTAGGTTGTGGGTTCAACTCTCACTTCCTTCACTATATACCTAATTTTTATAAAATATGTGTTATATATGAGGTGCGGGTAGGGTAGCGTAGGGTAGAGTACACCCTAAACCCGTACTTTACCCTACCCGCAGGCATACCCGGACCGTACCCTATCCTACCCGTAGCGGGTCGGGTAGCCTACCCTATCCGAATGGATTGGACCAAATTGAGTACCCACGGGTAGGATATGAATTGCCAGCCCTAACGACACAAAAGAGATCTTTCAAAAAAAAATGAGAAAGAGTAAAAGGGATTAGGGTTAGGGTTACTATAAGGTCAAAATTAGAATTTAATAAAAAAAAAAAGAGAAAAGAGTGAAAAAATGCACTTGTGTGTCAATATATTCATAAAATATTTGTGTCTTATTAAATAAATAATAGACATATACCGTTCTATCTATGTCTCTAATGGATATATAGACACTAAACAAACGTTATCTTAACTCTTGTTAATTATTTTTTTAAAAAGTTTTTTTGACATTAATAAAAAAAAAGATAAATAACTGCAACATACTCTAATATTTAAGTCAAATGATAGTAAAGTATTATCATTCATTGTACACAAATTTTAAAAGGTTTTACAATAAATTAAGTCACCATTGAAATAAAACGAGAAATCTAATTAGTTAGACATACATATACTATATAATTATTATTTTATATTTAACTAAGTCATGATCCTTCCAGCTGTAATACTGAGAAATATTTGAACTAGTTAGTTGTACTTGTGCATTCTATTTTCATCTTTTGTACAACTCGTGTATTTTTGGCTGGCTTTGTGTGGGGTTATCGATTTCAAATAATGTGAAATGGAAGGTCAAGTTAGTGCAGAAAATTGTGTAAACAATAGCAGCTAGGTTAGGTAGGACCCCACACCCATCAATAACACTTTAGAAATCACTGTTCTTTTGTCCTCCTTTCTTTTTCAATTGCTACATACACAGAATTCCTCATTGCCATTTTTTATTTTTCCCATCTTGAAGCTTCAATTACGTTTTTGTAATTAATGCGACTATATATATATATATATATATATATGTCTCAGGAAAATCAGTCTTGTCAATGAACTACTATTATTAGAAGACTCAAATGGTTTCAACTTTCAAGGCTGAATGATTTTTATAGGCTTGAAAGAAATTGAATAAATCATTAAATCTTTTAACAGACAATAATGCCTAGAGTTTATAGGCTCAGAAGGAATGGAGAATAAAGTTTTCTTAATTGGGGTGACGGCTTCCTAGCTCAATATTCAGGAGGCAACAAATTTATTAAAGTTTCTAGGAAATAACATATAACCAACTAACACATCACTTCCAAATGGACCACTACCTAATTTAAGAAAATTAAACCTTTAGACTTTAGATATAGACTCTAGCTAGCTATAGCCTGTATTACACGTGTCATCCAAAATGGAATTTATATCATTGCCAAACTCTTGTGTTCACATTCTTCTAAATTAGTTTAAGAAAAAAAATTAACTATGGTCAAAATTTCAGAAATTATTTTTGATATCGAAATAGAAATTGTGTTTTAGTTGAATATTGACATTTGAAGTGTATTATAGTATTATGGAAGTCATTCACGTACCCACGTGTTTTAACACGCCTCTCACGTATTGGTCAAGATGCTGCCACATGTCTAACACGTTCCGCACGTGTTGGCTAGGATGTTGTTACCTGCAAAATTTCCTTACCTGTAATTACATCAAATAATTCAATTTTAATAAAAATACCAATATTTTTTTCATATTAAAAAAAATCAGCCTCAAAATTTATTATTTTTAATTAATATTTTTAGTTATTAATTTAATTTTTATAGTTTAATAATTTAATAATATACAATAAATTTTATTAATTTTTTAACATTTTTTTCTTTTTTAGTATTTGATAAAGTAAAAAAAAAAAAGTTAATTTGTTATATTGTATAGATTCTCGTATACATTTCACCATAATTGGAAGTTTAAGAGGAAATATATTTTTTTTTTCAGGAAAAAAAAATTCTGAATAACAAACACTCATGAATTTTGAAAAAATCAAGAGATCTATCAGGGTTACCAGACAAAAAAGAGAAAAGTAAAGAAAAGAGCGTTGGATTCCTTTTTCCTCCCTACTATTTATGTTGATAATAAATTTCATATATAGTTCACGTGATATAGTAAAGATTGAGAGGAAGTCACTAATTTTATCCCTTATTATACGTGTAATACTTTAATTTTCCTTTTATTTTTCCCTCGTTAAAATAATTTTTTTCGGTCATATATAACTCATAACACTTAATTAATTATTAATATCTACTTTTTGGCACCATATACCAAAAAGGAGAAAAAGGTTCCACAGAAATGATCATGACTAATGTGTTTTGAAACATAACCAAGACTTAATTCCATGCATTATTACTCTTGTGGTGAACAACTTGCATAGTATTATATAAATGTCAAAAGGTGTATATATAGCACTATGTAATTTGTATAATAATAATTCTCCATGTGGTTTAATCCAGCTGTATAAATATATTAAAATTAATAATATATATATAACCATCTTAATTAATTATTAGCTGCCTCCAAACAAAAAACATCCATTGCGCTAACATAGGGCAGCCAATCAAGCTCCATATCTGTGGGGAAAAAGAGAGATTTTAAATCATAATCTTAGTCAGCTTCCAACTCTTGCATATAATATAATTGACCAATGGTAGAAATCTATATATATTACGCAAATTAAAGACAAAAGACTTTAAAAGGGTAGTTTAATTTGTGAAAAAGTCTCACTATGTGCTAAACACAAAGAGCCCATGGTTTCGTTTGTGATTGGGTAAGATGTCTAATAACACTGAATGTGATGGCGTATCTATCTCAATATATATTAATATATTATTAATAATTAATTAATAATTAAGTACTAACTTGTCCATTAAGCTCAAGCCAATCACAATGTGGAAAAAATTATTTTTAGTTTAATTTCCCCTTATTATGAGAAAAACTCCCATGGTCCCGACATGCTTGCGGAAGGCTTAATTAATTAACTTGCTTCTTATTAAAGATGTCAAAAACTTAATCATGTCTCTAATTGGATTATAGTGACTAATAAGAAACGAAAAGATGGTTCAACTTACTTTGGTTTTTACTTGTTTGTTTTTTTTTTCTTGGGTTCCTTTTTTCCTTTTACAGGTTAAACTTAACTAGAAAGCTTCATTAGTAGTGGACGAGTTATTTCGTGCGTAAATCATGTGAAAGAGAGTTCAATCCATCATATAGTACGTAGGGTCCGATTCACAGCTAATAATATTCCACGAGAAAAATTAAATGGGTTGGAAATTAGATGGAATTGAGTTAGATTTTTCCCACTAATTAATAATTAGTATATATAAGTCAAAAAGTCTAAAAAAGGAACTAGCTTTTTTAATTGTGAGTGCAAGTTTTCAAATATATACAATCATGCTGCTTCTAAAATCTAAACCATATGAACCATGCATGATTCTTGTTTTCCTAGTAATAATCAAACCAAGACTACCAAAAACTCTTCAAGCAGGCAAAGGTAAAACCGAAAGAATCTAACTCCATTATAAAGTCTCAACTATTATTCATTCATTAATTATATATATATATTCATAACCTCAACCTAGCTCCCTTGTGTAAACCAAACTACTCCACCTGTTTCCAACTATGATATAAACTAATTATAATTAAGCTTGTGGTTAAGCTAGACAGAGATTAACATCATCCACGCACCGAATCTTCTTTTTTTGGGTTTTGGACATGCTTAATTAGATTGTAAAAGCACCGACCTTATTGGATATGTTATCTTAAATTAATTCCATTAAAATATCTACCCCAATTTCGTTCAGAACCTCACTTTAAGTAATGCAAAAAAACAAAGATGAAGAATTTTGAGAATATACCACCTGTCAACAATACATGACGTTTTAGAGACTTGAAAATTTTAAACTTGAAAAATATATATTACTAGCTACTATTTCATGTTAAATTATTCAAATGCACTTACTAGTTGCAAAAAGTTCTCGATGTGAAACAAAAGTGGCTATTTTAAGGTAAAAGCTCAGGTGAAGTCGACTTCACGTGAAGTTGATACCTGAGAGCCGTTAGATGAAAATTTAGTCAAATCAGTCAAATCATCTAACGACTCTCAGGTATCAACTTTACGTGAAGTCGACTTCACCTGAATTTCCATCCTATTTTAATTTCCCATAGATTATTCACAATACCAAAAGGATTAAAACCTTAAACCGCCCATGTGAGTGAAAAAAAATGCGTACTATTAAATAATGAAAGTTAGCTGAATAAAAAAAAGGTATGATTTTATTATAAAATTTTCATAATCTGTCTCCCAATAATGTCATCTTATGAGGAATTGAATTAATAATCCATGACATTTTGTACTACTTGTTAAACAAATCAAGATGTCACTACATTATTTAGAGACGTGCATGCATGTTTAATTAGCCTAGACTCAATTAAATTTGTTAAACAATAATAAAGTTCAGATGGTTAAGTTGTCCATGAACATACGTAAGATTTTGTCTTACCCTGAAGTCTCTTCAATTCATAGTGAGAAGCAATTCATGGCTATTATTTTCTCAACAAATTCCTCTCTTATCAGCTTACTTCAATTCCTTTCCTCGTGTTTGGACAGCAACCTAAGTACGAAGTAGATATTAATTATGGTGTTTAAGTTAACACAAGCCTTAATTAGATATTTAATTGGCTCACCCTATCTATGAAACTTAACATTCCGAAATTGCAGTAACAGACAGGAGTGTACATTTGATTGGTCCCGCATTTTATTAACTCTTATCGAAGAAGAAAATAAGGCACCAACCCAAATTCGAAGGGTTAGTTGCACCTTTTAGAGTATAGAAGATATTATTGTATTTCATTATTTATTTCACAACCTTTGAGAGCCCTAGAGACTTAATTATAGGGAAACAAAAGAATCAATAATAGATCAATCTTCGTCTGGATTCTCGATCTCCTATTGCATGGTTAAATATTTAACAGTGTCGAAAAATTAAAGCAGATTAACCATTATTGGTACAGCAACAATTTTAAGCTATTATGTTTTTTAACTGAAACTGAAATGCATTGGTCAATAATTGACATATATAAACAAGGGTTCTAAATTGTGATCACGTGATTCTGACAGTAATGTTACTCTCACGAGCGTCTCTGATCTGAAAGACAAGAAACAAGGATGAAGGTAAAAATAATAACGTGGTATGATCTCAGTGATAAGCATCCATTTGTCGGAAACATGGAATGGTATTGCTTTTTCTTTAATTTTGTTCTTGTTTTGAAATTTATTTCATCTCAACTACTACTACTACTAAGTAATAATAAGTACACTGCTTTCAAAGACTAACGACTAGTTCAGCATGATGAGAACACAGCTTTTGTACTATTTGACTATTCTGCATAAAATTTCGGCAGATATGTATCTGAAATCTGAAAGTTTTTCACATTCACACAGTACTTTCTGTGCCCTACTTGTCTCATCTAAACCTTGTTGCTTTCTAAATACTCACTTTCAATTTATTTTACCCCTTTTAATTTCTTTTTTGGCTCTTAGCCAGCTTCATCAATAATAAAAAACACATGGTCCAAGTTTTCAAAGTAATTGGGTACAAATACAATCCATCATATTTATATATATACGATAGATTGAGTCAGCTTCCCACTTCCAAAATGTTCAAGTCGTGATCTACACATTAATTTAATTATTAGTGTATGTATAAGGATATAAATAAGGTGGACAAACTAATTAGGATTTAATTTATTTATTTTTGGGGGCAGGTAAAGGCTATAAAAAATGGACCACAATGTACCCCATGAAATCAATGCAGCTCCCGCTTTTCGTAGTTTCATTAATTAAATGGTTTTCTTTATTCTTAGTCTTATCATATATATCCTTTTTACCTATCTAGATGAAAATTAAATCCCCAGAGAAAATTGAAATAAATAGGATACAAATTTTGAAAGCAAATATATGTGGTCAATGAGCAGTTGGCCAATTGTCGCAATTTGTACTAAGCTATCTAAATAATCAAATCATTTGATTCCAAGTTTAACCTTTTTTTTTTTAAGAAAAAGAAAAAATAAATATGTGAAAATGTACAAGATTTGAAGCAGATGATGATAATAACAAAATAATAATAATTAAGTGGCGCATGAAGGCTGAAGCTAGAAACGGCTAACAGTTACGGCGCAGCTGGTGCAAGGCTAAGGTGCAAGTCCAAGCCCAATGAATCATCAAAACTGGGCCCACCATCTCCTTTGGAGAACCTACTCAAAGAGGACCCGTCCATCCTGCCATGGTGGGCCCGGGCCTGTACCTGCACTTGCATCTGCGACCCCATCATCGTTGACAATGCACTTGACGGTTCCCCTACACCGCCACCATAGGGGAACCCTACACCCCCATTTTTAATGCTACAATTACCGTTACTGTTACTGTTACCGTTACCGTTACCGTAACTGTAGTTGCTACTATTATTACTGCTGTTCGCCGATGGGAACACGCACCCGTGAGATACTGACACGTGGAACGGAGGAGGAGCTGCACGCGGCGGCATGTACACCCACGAGGGAGGCGGCGCCGGCATCACCATGGACCCCGGCGGAGCAAGCAGGTGCGGCGGTGGTGCGAAGGCGGAGATGATGGGGTTTCTGACGAAGGAAACGGCGGCGGCGTTTCGCGTGGCTTGTAACTGTGCTCGCTTGAGCTGTTGACGCTCTTTCTTGTGCGCGTTTTGGTGTCCACCAAGTGCTTGTGAATTTGCGAACTCTCTGCAACAGTACTGACACTCGTATTTCCGCTCCCCGGAAGAGGAGGACGCAAAACCGCCGCTGGCTCCTGCAGCGCCTCCGGCGGAATCCGGCGACCTAGAGGGGGAGGTGGAAGAAGGTGATGGTTTCGTTGTTGAATCTGCTACGTCTTCATGCATGAGTAGTAATTCTTCCTCCATGGTGGAGTCTTCATGGACGCTGAAGCCAAATAGCTTTAAGCGCGCGGGTTGTGGTGGTGGTTGTGAGTCAAGTTGGTTCTCCATGGGAGCTGGCTAGCTTTAGGGTTTTCAAAGAAGAAAAAGGGGCCGGTGTGGTGGTGGTAGATTTGTGAAATTAAAATGAAGAGACGGAGTTGCATGAGTTGTGTGGTGATGTATTTATATACAAGACAAGGTTTTGGCAAAAGTGAAAAACAAATGAATATTGGTAGGGAAATTCAGAAAGAAAAGTGCACAGTGAAGAGAGAGAGAGAGAGAGTTGCTGTTTGCGGATGTCCCAATGCAAGGAGAAGAGTGTGTGAAAATATGGGAACACCACCCAAAATGACTCGCAAGCCAAGGACCCACTTGCTTCCAATCTCACTTCATTTCTTTTTTAACTTGACAATTATTATTTCTCATCTCATCTATCTCCCATCAATTATCTTCATTTTAGAAAAATCTTTTTTTCTGTGCTTATTTTATTTTAAATTGGTAGAAATATATAGAGCTTTGAAGCGGTGGTGCATGTGAGGGGAGTATGGCACAGATAGGAAGTCTAGGATGAAATGATTGGGTTGGGATCAGAACGAAGCATGTATGATTCTGTTTTCAGCAATTCACACACTTGGCTACGTACGAGGCACTGTTCACATCATCAAACATTATACGAGTTAGGTATGACGCACCTTGAAAACAGTGGTCTCTTCTTCTCGATCTCTTTCAACTATCCAACTCCTTCTCTCAACCAATGCCCTTCCCACATACCACCATCTTCTATCTACGACCAACCTAGTATTTTATTACTACACACATACACCTACACATTATTTAATATAATATGGTATGTAGTCTAGTACTCACTTCATTGGACCCATCCCTTCGTTAGTTTATCATTCCAACTCATCAAAACACATTAACCTGAGTAACATCAGCAATCATTTCGTCAAAATATTTTATTTTAATTCATATACCTTATGAATGCATCCATACATACACATATTTTGTATAAATTTATAAGTAAGCCTGTCTTCAAACCATGTGTTTAATCCTGAAACCGATAATATACAAATAATTAATATATAAACTAGACTTATAATAAAAATACACCCCATGTATATATATGCAAATGTAGTGAAATAATTAGATGCTTTAATGATCAGTAGTAACCTAATAATTATTATTAGGTTTGAAAAGTACAAATAATAAAGCATGGATGTTTATATTATATGAGTATGTGGCAATTGCTTTCCCTCTTTTCATGAATTTGGAAGTTTGCGTTAAGACGGCCAATCAGAAAGCTTACTGGATAGCTTGATCAACTAATAAACATTGCCGAAGCAACAATCTAATTCAACTCATCAAAACTCGGCTAATTTTATTCCTGAACCCAAATCATATATGGCACGTCACAGGCACACACATAAATATATTACGTACGTAAATAAACTCTCCATAATGCTCATGCCACCTTTTTTAATTCTTCTTCTTCTATGACATGATCAGTTGAGATTGGTGACTTGGAGACATCATCAGCTTACAAAATACATGCTCGTTCCTTTTGAAATCACAACAATTTTAATTTCGTTTTTCTTCCTCTTCATTCTGACTGGGGGTAATTTTGTGATCTCGTATTTAATTATTTATTTTTTAACGTAAGACCAAAGTATTGATGAATCCAAGGAGGCACCGTGAAGCCCATGTCTCTATCCAATATGTATAGCCACACCCTGATGAAGCAAATAATTATTATGATACAAATAATTCGGAAAGCAATTGCAATTTGCATGCATGCTGCCATGCCCAAATATTAGATCCTGAAGTTGCACCTATCCTAATCCTTAGGATTATGCTATGCGTACTTTAAAATTAGTCATTAAAATTAGTCACTAATATAAAATACATATTAGAATACAAATATATTTTAAAAATAAATAAAATCACACATGTATGTATATATATTATACAAATATATTGATGATTAATTTTAGTAGCCGATTTTAGTGTACAAATACAAAAGAGTCCACCTTTCGGATCTAAAACTCTAATATCATGTCATGATACCACTCATTTCAAAAGCTTACGCTGATGAGAAAAAGTAACACTGGTTATATCTCTAATACTCTCTAAATCTCTATTGTACGCATTGTATAAATATTCCATTGGCTCACCATACTTTTTCGAATACAAAATTACAAATATATATATAAATAAGTGTTCATGATGTCTTTTAACATACAACACCTGGTGAAATATGTCGTACTAATAATATTAATTGAGGTTCAAAGAGCAACTAATTAATAACATACAACAGCAGGTAAAATTGTTCTCTAAATTAATTTAATTTATGTTCTTGATTTCAAATCCATCCTTAAGTACAAAATTGAAAAACATAGAGCTTCATCTACCTTATGCTTGGTTATTATTCTACTTGATTTAAGAAATATCGATTGAATCTACTCTAATACAATGGTTATCTTTGTTCGAAACTCATTTCTGTTTTGATTTTAAGTATAATATATAACATAAACAAACTTAATTGTCACTTTTGAAAGTGGAAAAATGTTTAAGTTTGTTTTCAATCTCTGTAAATATAGTTAATTTTAGTTTTGGTATTCATAAAAGAATTTAATTTTGATGTACTCAGTGAGCGTGTAAAATAATTTTATACGTGCATTTAATTATATAACGTTACATCAATAAAAATAACTATCTTTTATATTAATCGCGTGAATGATGATCCAAAAAAACGAATGTGATTATACAATTGTATAAAATAGTGTATTAAAATTAAACTCTTTATAAAAACAGTTTATTTTTTTAGTCTAAATATTTTTGCAAAATATAATTTTAAGTCTGTATCTTTGTTTTATATTGGTTTTATCCTTAATATAAAGTAATACCTCCGGCGTTATTAATTTATGGGTAAAATAATTTTAAAAATTATACAAGATGTATACTAAAATTAATTACTAACATAAAATATTTACTAAAAATAAATTAAATTTTATATATATATATATAATAGTTAATTTTAATATATAAATAATATTTTTGTTTTAAAAAATATATATAAGGAAGCCGATATTTTTAAAAATGAAACGAAATTTAAATAGGTGATGAGATTTTATGTTTGGTGAATGTTTAAGGCCGACAAGCTTACCTTACCAGCACCAACTCACACTATTTCACTCTAGACGAAGTCAAAGTAGCCCCCTACATTTACATACATAAGATAGGAGTTATCATATCATATTCATATAGCATGATAGCATCCAAGATCCTAAGCCAAAATGTACATGACGCTCAGATCTAACACCTGTCCCACTGGCCCCCACGTGTCACCATCACATTCATCCATTCATATCTCATGTAAGATACGCATGTTTCACATCATTCCAATTCCAACTCTCTCTCTCTCTCTCTTCCTATCATGGCAATATAGCTTTCATCACCTCATGCAACATGCAAAGCTACTATAGTAGTCAAATTATGCATCCATACATGAAATTAACAAATTAGTGGGAACTGGAAACCTTCTGCATTTTAATAATATTAATAAAATAAATGAAATAATTCATTTAGATCATATTAGTTGAATATTCAGTTTATGGTTTGTTCATGTATGCACTAATAATAAATTCTTAAACAAATTTAGATATATAATAAAGTGGGTATTTTAATAATTTTATATTATAAAATTGAATTTTGATATGTTATAAAAGTGTGATCAAATAAATAAATTATATTTTTATGCAAAATATCGTTATAAAAAAATATTTTTGATATTTTTATTTGAGTAATTCTTTTATAATAAAATAATTTTTGACTAATGGAATTTAAAAATAACTTAAAAAATTAAAAATAAAAATAAATGAAATATGTTACGATGGGTAACCGGAAATTAATGGGCTAGATGGTATTGGTTGGCCCAAACGTATGAAAGAGGAGGCCTGCAAGTGGGTTGACGATCCACTGGCTCCGTCCGACTTGTTCGTGAGAGGAGAGGGGGTGGTACCTGCAAAAACACTCCGATGCCAAAGTCAGCAAAGGGAGCAAAACAGGTCTAGAAAGTATTGGACTTCTTAGAGATACCTGAGAGGTGTCAGTGTATTTATAGGGATAAACCTATAACCACCGTTGAAGTAGTTCCACCTTTCAAGGGGAATAACCGTCTCTTTATCTTAGGGAGGTTGAGATATGGCTCCTGGAAGTGGTTAGAGAGATTCTAGGGGCAATTATTTTCTTGAGGGAGGGTTTATCTGCCAGCTAGTCCTCGTACCGACTTCTTTAGAGCAAGTCGTGAAGATAGCCGACTTCGTATCTGGTTGGTGTAATGAAAGGCTCAACCCTTTTGGGTTGGGCCTTTTTACTTGGATCCTGAGCCTTAGCGTTGGGAAATACATAAAAATCTAAAATATTCATTAAAAAAAAAGTGTTAAAATAGTGTATGGTAAATTGAGTATAAGAGCGTTCAGGGTGTGGGTTCACAAAACTTAGGGATTGTGTCCCCACCATTACCCGTTGATGATGATGAATTATTGTTTATGATGTTTGCGTGATTGACGTTGAAATGCATAATTTTCAATTGGTTTGCTAGCTTTGGGAGAGATCTATCCGAATCTTACTAACTACGAGAGTGAGAGAGCTTTCTATACTCTTGTAGTCTCCCACTTAATTAAAAACCATAATTATTAATCATCATCATAATGCCTTGCCAATATTCATCATACAAATTTACAAAATAAAAAAATAATAATAATCAACATCAACAAAGTAATAAAGCCTTATTCAATTATCAAGTCTTCGTCTCAACTCCTAATGTGACCCACCTTGTCCCCCCTTCTAGGGTCTGTTTTTTTCAAAGCCCTCCTAAATTAGTCAAAATTTTTCATTGGAAGAAAATAAAAATCTTAGATTTCCTTAATATATAGATAGATCACTTTTGGAGTGAAAGGTGAATTTTATGTTGAGCCGATTATTATTAGTGATCATTAGCAAAATCTACTTCAAATGCCAAATCAATTCTGCCCAAAAAATAAAATGAAAAAAAAAATTAAGTACTTTGTCTCGAACTATCATAATAGAAATTACTTTACTACTATATATTGTAATTATAATTATTAATTAAACACAATAATGACCCGCTTATTTAGATTATTCAACATACTTTATTCATGACAACTAAACCGCCAATATTTACGATTAGTTTTGGGCTTTCTTTTTTTTTTTTAATCAAAGATATGAGACTCGAATCCGCAACCTCTTAATTGAGTATGGAGAGACTATGTCATTTGAGCTATTACTCATTCGCAGTTTTGGGTTTCCTTGACCTTCATTAATTCACGCTATTTTATTTTTAATTGATTCTTCTCAATATTAAACCGTCTTTTTTTTTTCCAGCAATAAGACAAAATTAAGTCCCAAAGCATCAAATCTTGAATATTCTCACTCTCAACCTTATTTCTGCGTTCAATTTCGTGCTTGAGTGTTCTATTAAAATTTCTACTCAATTTGCGTAAACATGTTGAAAAAATGCAATTTTCTATAATAATGCTCATTCAATTTATTATGCCTTATTATGCTGGGCTTCAATAATTAAATCCCATAAAATTGTATCGAAAATACCCTAATGAACTCTAAAATCAATTATTGCTCCATTGTCAATCAGGTTGACCCATTATGATACCTTCATCTTCATTATATTCAACTAGACTTATATGTATGTATAAAATAATGATCAGCAATTAGGTCTGGAGATCACTTCCTTTAATTATTCTATTCTATTCATCTTTCTTCATTTATTTAAGAGAAAGTTTCCTGTAATTTCTGTTCGGATATAAAAGGACTTTAGCCCCTCGAATAAGAAATATCTTGCATATAGTACTATTAATATATTCAAAAATATTTAGAAGATAATAAAATTAAATCAACTCAAAACAGCTTAAAAATATTTTATTTTGTATAATTTAATTATTGTTTAATTTATTTTATATTTTTTAACTATTACCAGATAATTGAATAATATTAAATATAATAATAATTATAAATATTACACATATAAGTTTATAAATATTAAATTAAACAAAAATAACTTTAAATTATTATTTTCCTAGCATAATATCCATAATATATTATAGTGGATTGCTTAAACGTCGAGTGTCTTTTACAAAGTTCATTTTAAGATGGTTGAATTTTATTTATTTGTTCAAAAAGGTAAAAACTCGATCTATATATAAATGCTGATAAGCTTTTATAAACCTGGAGTTGTGAAAGAAAAATAATAAATGGTTATATAGTACTATATACTACACCTAACAAAAAGCTTTGTGCTTTATATATATATATATGCAGATCCAACAATGATACGATATTTCAAGTTGCAAAAACCAGAATTGGACCACTCCCACTTCAATCGCACTATATATAATGCTAAAGGAATCAGCTCAGCTTAACACTAACATCACAGAAAACATATATGTTAATGGAATGGTTAACGATGCGAGTGTGAGAAGCGTATAAAATTAATCCGAGATCAAAAAAAATAAAAAATTTATAAGATAAAAAAATCTATAAACTGAACATTTTAAAATTTTAAATTAGATACAGTGTTTTCTCATCTTATATTTTATCACTTGTTTCCGTCTCAAATTTCTCTAATAATCAAAACCTCTCTATGGTGGTCGAACAGGAATTTATGGTCTCATTCATCATAAAAGAAGATGAAATATAATATGAATGGCGGTGTTCTCTTAATTAGAGCAATCACTACTACTTGTAATTGGGACCACTAATGACTAGTGAATACTGAATAGTATCAACCGGTACCAATATTTGTCCTTATCCTATATATGTTATTGCCATCTACAAATTAAATGGCTTTAATTTCATTAATTTGTTTTCTAATGCCAAGTATTCCCCTACTTTAATTTCTTTGCTTACAGTATTGTCTGATACCGCATGTACATGTTCCTAGGTCCAATTCATGTATTCTGTCGAAAAAGTTAGTTCATCAACTCATTTTATTTGAGATCATGATTAAACTGTACTCCTCTGTTGTTAACATAATAAAATCATCACATTTTCCATGACTTTGGAAGTTGTATATATATTAAGGTGCTGAACTTATTACCTAACATTATTGGTATGTAGTGCATCCTTTGTGTGACTGATTCATGCATCCACCTAATAAACTTGTGGAATTGTCATAACATGTAGTAGCTAGGGGGGTCAAGTACTTACAGTTTAGGATTTGTGACACCCGAGAAAAATTAAAATAGTGTCCTAGCTAGCTAGCAAGTTAGAGCTATGATTTTATAGATATCTTACTATTAATAATAATTTAAATTTTAAAGCAGTAGTGAAAAGATGTAGACAAATTAAAACGTACAGATTGGGGTAGAAAACAAAAGACGAAGTAGCATGTTGTTATAGGTTGAAAATTCTCAAGGTAGGGCATAGCTAGTAAGAAAGGAAGAATTAATGGCATTGAGAGTAGAGAAGCTAAGGTCATGGTTTGAACATGTAGCTAGGCATATGAACTCAAGTGATATATCTCCGATCCCATGATGGGTGATAAGTGATAACACATGGGAAGCTACACATATGATTGGCTCCACACTAATTTAACAAAACCAAACATAGGTAGGTGCTACCCACATTGGGACCACACATGCAATTGTTGTTGCACTTGTCCCCACATGAACTCTTCAATCTATAGCATGAATGTAAGTTCAAGATAATCAAATATTTGTCTAATCACAACTTTTACAACTCCTATTCATTCTTCACAATTATATGTCTTCTTATTAACACTAAATTTGGGTTTTCACTTTTTTTTTTTTTTGAGAAAAAGATAAATAGGTCTGACTTTTTGTTCCATGAACATTTTCGTTCTTGACTATTGAAAAATACTTTTAAGTCTCTGATTTTCACAAAATTTGGACGGATCAGTCTCTCCGTCAGGGACTAATCCGTCCAAATGCCTCCATCAGAGACTGATCCGTCCAAGTTTTGTGAAGGTCAGAAACTTAAAAGTATTTTTCAATGGTCGGAGACAAAAATGTCTGCGGAGCAAAAAGTCAATGATCTATTTGTCTTTTTTTTTTAAATTTCATCCTTATAAATTGTCTTTCAACTAGTTGTATGTGTGACTTCAATGTCATGAATTTAATAAAGTAATAAAATTAGTCCCAATATATTTATTTTGTTGACAAAGTCAATACAATGTTAATTATTCGACTAATAACTAATTTTTTTAGTAGTTTTTTAAAATCTTTATAGATGACACAATTTAAAAGATGATAACTTTTCACTCAGTTACACTCACAAATTTCATAAGTTTTGATTTGTAACTAAAAACATGTACTATTATTATATTTTATTTATCATTATTATTATTATTATTTTGAGTATCAGTAATATTGTTATCCATGACATAGTTTAGAATAATACAAAAAAGTGTAATTAAAGGATATTTGAATTAATTACCAAAAATTAAAGAAATATAAAACATACTAAAGATGGGAATATTTTTTCCTTTTTATCTAAATAAAATTTACTTTTCTGGAATATTTAATATATAGTTATGCATTTTATTTAATAATTATTTTTATTCTTTAGTTGTATAATTAATCTCTCAAATACCTACTTTAATTTTGCTTAAGTTTTATGAAGACACGTTTTACAAATTGAATGATATTATATTAATGAGTTTAATTTTGATGCACTAACAGTATAAAATATTTTACACAGTCATATAATCACATCCGGATGACTATTCGCGCGGTCAATGTCAAAAGCAGTTATTTTTACTGATGTAACGTTATATAATTAAATGTACGTGTAAAACTACTTTACATTAACAGAACATCAAAATTAAATTCTTATATTAATTTAGTTTTTTTTTTTTTTGGAATTTGTTGGAATGGTTTCCACCATCAATTTTGATAGAAAACCACTTTTGGAGCGGATTAATTATGCTTTCTTTTATTGTTGTTGATTGAGGTGATACCGATATTATCATTTAAGATTTACCAGAATCGTGATTATGGCCCACCAAGTTGTGCTTATGTCAATTGTCAAGTAACAATAACCAATTAAAGTATGAACAATATATAAGAGATTATTAAGCAACATGGTCCTATCATATTAGAACCCCCTTTAACTTTCTAATCATTTTTGTTTCTTTTCGCAACCATTACTTTGGAAGCATCTGAAAAGGATAAAAAAGATAACCCTAATATGACTTAGTTTTCAACTTGGAAATCATTTCCACTAAGAAATGTTCAAATATTTTTTTAAGCACTCCCCAAACAATGTGGGTATGACTCAATTAGCCCCTCCATGTATTCCAAGTGACATTACCTACTTCATTTAATAATTTTATGGGTTATACTACGTGTACACTAAAATCAGCTACCAAACTCAACCACCAATATAAAATACATGTTAAAATATAAATATACATTAAAAATATATTAAACCACACATATATTTATACACAAATATATTAGTGACTGACTGATGTTAGTGGCTGATTTTGGTTTACAAATAACATTTCTCTAATTTTATATCTCAAATTTTTAAACCAATTTGTTGGAGCCTTTGTGGGGCTCTGTGGAGTCACCTTTAAGTCATGTGTAGTTTCTCTCTCTCTCTCTCTTAATGCATTTAACATAACAATTCCTACAATCTAATATAATCTAATCAACTTCAAATAAAGCTAATCTCTAGAATGTCCACATTGATGAAAAGAAAGAGGAAATTAGTAAAATTATAACTTTTAAAAATAAAATTTTTAATTTGAAGTTCCCGTGAACTAATTAAGTTCTAGAGAGAAGGGGAATTTTCATCAATATCGATAGACAAAAACAAGTGGGTGCTTTGCTAAAAAAGTAAGAAACATTTTTTATTAGGCGGCTATGTACATATAAAAAAATCTATATAAAAAATGGTATCAAATTAGTTATCATTCATATATAAATACATATATTATTTTATTTATTTTTAATATATACTATTGCCACTCACATAACATATATAACCCAAAGACATGCATAGGGGACATTTGCGCATGACACGACAAAATCTAACATTAACACCACTCTATCTATCTTATATTATAAAGAAAAAGAGAAGCATTATTGTTGTTGTTAGTATAAAGTTTACTTTGCACGGTAGAGAGAGTTAATGCCACATGGGCACTAAACTGTTTGCATCTATACAAATTTATTTATTTTTCTTCATTGACCACATCACTACTTCACTTATTTTTCCAATTTCGGGTGTTCCAGCTTAGTTTCCTATTTAATTTTCAGCTTCTACATTTAGAAATAGTTTTCTTTAGCAACAATGTTCACGTTGAAACCTAGATTCCAAATGTTCCTACTAGGAAAAGTATGCATGTTTTTTCTTTTTAAATTTGCAAACTATTTAATAATTAACTTCTCTTTTAGTATTTTTTGTTTATGGATGCATTAATTAATCGAAACATTGGACAACTTTCAATTTTCTGGAACTGTTGTCTTTAACGTAAAGACAAAATTTTATTCAGATTCCTATAGTTAAAATATATTCCTATAACTAATAACACAATTTTAAGTCAATATGAGGCCAATTAAATAAGTTTAAAAATTTCTCGTTATGTAAAAAATTGTGATAAAATAATTGACATGCGAACTTATATATTGTCACTAAACGGGGAAAAAAAAAAAGAAAAAAAGAAAAAAAATACGCTTTACAGCTGCTTGATTCTATCAATAACTTAATTTATAGCTATGCAACGAAGTGTTCTCAAACTATGATAATTTATAAAGATTTCTTTTTTATTGTTTGTTCGAAAAAGAAATTCCTTGTACTCATATATGTTTTCATTATTTTACTCTTGAATATAGTACTGCATGAAGTTCAGTATGGTCACTATATATAGGTATGTATGTATGTATCAGTTACCTTTCAATCAAAAATAAAATAAAATAAAAATGTGAGTTGATATAAGGTGGTGGTTTCGTTGTACAAACATAGCCCAACAAGTTACACAAAATTGCTAGTGGCTGGACTTGGAGTATAGTCTATTTTATTTATTTGTCAGATGCAAATATATGTATGTCTTTCAGTGTGTGTCAAAGTTCACATCAATTCATGGAAAAGTTTGGCTAATTATTGTTCTTGATTCCATATGTTGGTTAGGAATTGAATGAAGGAGAAAAATCAATTAAACCAAGTCAAGGAAGTAAGTAATAAAGAGTGTGAAAAATTAAACACTGTTCAAAGGGTTAGGTAAGACATTCATTATTGGCAAATTACTGAAATGATAGCTGAATAGTATCTTCTAATCAGTCTCCAAAATTTCTTAGGAGTTCAATTTTTAAGACCAATAATCATTTGCTTAAGAAAACTAATTTATAATCTTTGTTCCGGTCTCCAATAAGTACCTACTTCTAAATTTTTATTTGGATTGAGAAAATAGTTAGAATATGTAACTAGTACCTAAGAAAAGGAAATTCACAAACAATATAGAAGGAAAAATAGTTGAATAGAAAAATGCAAAAATTCAGAAGAAACAGTAAGATAGTGATGGGTGAGGTTTGAAGAGCCAGTTCTGTTACTACTAATACCCTTCTCCTACTCCCTTATCCATGGCAGGTTAGTTACAAAATCCATCTTAACCCATAATTCATTCAATTACAGTTAGCTCTCCAATTTCTAATTAGCTTGGTACTAATAGAATTACAGAGAGAGTAAACATGGATTTGTAAAATTATCCTTTGGACTAGTACAATAATAATATTCTGTTTAACAAATACAAAATTATAAAAACAATGTCAGAGATTGAAAGGGAGATTTTTTTTGTCTGGGTCAGGCCAGTTCTCTGGCCCAAGGCCATGTCCAAAAAAAAAAAGAAAGGTGAACATTTTAAGAAGTTCCTAAGAAGAGCAAGGATGGATGAAAGTGATACCTTTTACAAAAATGAATATATGATTACAATATCAAAACTATGTTTGTGTTGAGGAAGCTACAAGGGAATTGGATGATATGAATCTCACTGATGACAAAAATATTGGAAACAATTAAGACTTAAAGAGAGACATATATATAACCTGGAATGCACTAAATACCAACGAACGGCTAACAAAACCAGTTCACAAACCTGGTTAAAAAACCACCAACCAAGAAAAACAAAAATATTCCAGAAGATACACTGCAGGCTGCTGTGTTTGTGGCCATGCCATCATTGACACTCAAGCTGAGATTGATGGAGATAATCACAATCTATCTTCATTTTAAATCAACCGCTTATCAGAGCCCTTAAGATTCAGGTTAAACCATTTCTTCTTGGCCGATTTGTCCTTCCCATCCGACCCTCCATCTTCCCCGGGGCTATCACCTTTGGATTCATCACCAGAAACTTTGCTAGAGCTTCCATTGCTTAAATTACTAGCAGTCCCGCTAACATTGGTTGATTTGACAATCGTGAAGGATGAATGGATGCCGTCTCTTTGTTTCAGAAGCTCATCTACCTGTGCAGCAAATAAGAGTCAACAAGGTTGGAAAAGTGACATAACACAAGTTACATCATATTATAAATTTATACTAGCAAGTGCAAATATTGACTGATGACTAAAATTTTCAATAGGTTTAAGACTAAGAGGATTGAAACTAGAAATTTAATTATATTCTCTCGATAGAAGTCGCTTTTAGAATAAACCACAGAAAAAATGGGTTCACGATTGCTATGGATTATGAATGCTAGCAAGCAGGGTCAGAAATTTGTAATTGATTTAGCTTGCCAAAATTCATCAGATAGATGATCTTTTCAACTTTTAACTAATTCAGGTAAGGGAAACATTATAATTAAAAATTATGCAAGTGGAGCATTTCCAGAAATGCAGTTGTCACTACAGCAAAGAACATACAGATTGTTTTTCTTTTGCATATCTCTCTGTCACTTCCTGGTAGCGAGCCAATGCCTGAAAATCAATTAAGAGACAAAATACTGTAAGGATCTCAAGACAAACCATAAGCCACGATTGAGTAAAGCAAATAGTAACCTTTCTATATTCTGCTTCAAATTGGCGTAGCTCATTCCTCTTTCTTAAAATCTGAGCCTCAATGTCCTTAAGTTTCTGGGTGGTATCTTCATATGATTTTGCACATACTGCCTCAATTGTATAGCTAGCAGTCTTAAAAAAGTTATCCCCTAAACGATAACAAGTTGATTTAGTGTTAATAGATTTTTTGTGTAATAAAAATATCCCTAGAAAGCAAAGAATGATAAAGCAAAAATAAATTATTCAGACCATAAACAGCAAATATATGGGTGCCAGGCTTTAGTTCCGAGACTTCACAAGGTTGAAGACCTTCCAACCTTTTAAAGAAAGCCCCTTCAGGATCCTTGGCCATTGCTAACTGTACCATAGCACTAAAAGTAACCGTCACTTTCAAAAAATCACTTAAAACACAGGAAAAAGGAACGCAATGAAACCTAACTTCATACCGCATTCATGGTTGAATCCATTCTGTACACTTGAAAATGTAAGAAATACATTCCGGCAGATGTCACCTTGCCAGTTTTCTCACTATCTTCCTGTACAGAAAAAAAAATGTATGCAATATTTACTAAATATACATTCAATTGTAATTGCACATGCACTACTTCTATGACTAATTGTAGTATGTGTAATGTACAAATCAACTATGAAAAGCTTAGTACCATGCTTATCGTAATTTCAATTTAGAATCACTTAGTTTGGTAAAATCAGTCTAACAAGGAAAGGAGACTAAATGTAGAAGCATTAAAACAACAAAGATTACCTGCAGTGCTAAACCATAGCCACCATTTGCATCTTGTTCAAAGTAAAGTAACTGAAAAATCAACCTCAAGCATTAAAATCCAATAACATCAACCAATACCAAAAACTGCACCAGATTGACTAACAAAGTTAGAGGGTTGCTATAACAAAGGTACAATGGTACCTTGAATTTGCTTTGTGCAGTTGAAGTAACTCTTATTACAATCCCTGACTCAGCTTGCTCCTCATTTATTGTCACACCAAAAAAGTGAGCACATTGCTTCTCTACCTGCAACTTGCGACATAAGTGGAACAAATACAATACCAAGGCGACTAATATAAAACTCCATTCATCATAAAGAAAGCAGGAACCTTTCCGCTCACTGATGTTCCAATAGGAAGCGGTCTGACTGTAACTGTCCCATTCAGAGCTTCCTCAAGAACATTAGCTGAAATGGTTGTCTTGATAGGGACACCCAGCTTGCTATAATAAAATAGAATAAGAAGCAAAGTGAAGTCAAGTAATTTTCAAAATCAAGCAGCAGCCTTGTACCAAAGTCACACCTGAATAAAGCTGCAAACATTGTGTTGACTGTCCCTAGATTAGACAAGTCAATTTCCATGTCCATGCTATCAGCATCAAGTGCCTGATATGTTTTTGGCAAAATAGCTTAGAGAATGAAAAATATATAGTACATAAAAGCAAAACAATTTCACTTCCAACAAGAAGTATAATACCACTGAAACGTACATTTTTAAGAATTAACATGCAAATAAAAATTATGAATTTATGATGCATAAACAGAATTAACATGCAATTAATGGCAAAGATAATAATTAATAATTACTACCTAAAGGATACAAGTCAGGAAAACAAAAGCAGAACATATGCACATGAACTTTATATGAAAACAAATGGCTTGGACTTCATATTATCCTACATACATGACACGTATAACTTTAGTCAAATGAATCAAGTATAGATATGTAGTACACGTTGCAGGCAAGCAGGGTGAATTGACTCAGTCTCTTTCCTAAGATGTAATGTAGCTTTGAAGATATAACACATCCTTGCAGGTCCAATTTCCAACTTGAGAAAAATAAAATGCCTATATTGCATGCTGTGCGGATAAATATGGATTCCCCCCAATGTCTTGTTGGAAAAGAAAAATAGAAAAAAGAGAAAACAGAGCTCTGCATTCGCATAGGAAAGAAACGAAAGGGACCTCAAATCCTGCACTATCATACTGCCTTCTCTTCTCCGGGTCGGACAAGATACTATAAGAATAAGCAACCTCTTTAAATAGTTCTGACGCTTCAGGATTGCTGGCATTCTTGTCAGGGTGATACCTATCCATCATAGATACATACAATAAGATCCCACATAATTTCATGATTATCAAGGTCATTCCCATTAAATAAAGAACTACAAAAACTCCTTGATTCTACAGGATTCAAATAAAAAACTGACATAAATATCTAAGTAGTGCTTTAATTGATTTGATAGTCCTCTCTGCACTCATGCCCATCTGGGAATTGGTGCAATATACAACATCAAAGGTTATCTAATAAGATAAGAGTCCTCTTCACCACCTTCACATGTTCTTCAATTATTCCCTCGATATTAAGTACTTAAGCTAATGCTTTACATACAAAATCTTCCGGAACAAGAACAAGAAGTAAAAATAACTCTTCCATTTGCAGCCTATCTGAGGAAAATAAATGACTCTAACAGAAAAGGATACAGCACTCTAAAAGCAAGCTAAAACAACAGCTTCATAAACAACCGGAAACTCATACACAAGTATCCACATAAATTCAGCTAAAACAAAAAATCAGTATCACACAACCTAAATGGGATTTCTATATTGAAAACAAAAGGAGGAGTAAAGAAAGAAACGTACTTGAGAGCTAGCTTTCTGTAAGCAGTTTTAATTTCTTGATCGGAAGAGTCCCTTGACACAGACAAAACCTCATATGGGTCACGTCGATTTGCTGGGGTAGACGGTCCTTCCAATTTTGAACCCATCCCCATTAACCAGCCAGTCACTCCCTTTCTCTCTGCCCTCTTCAAACACAGAGCTAAACCCAAAAATGAAAAAAAAAAAAAAAATCACCTTTTAGCCTTCGAACACTATTGTGGCATGTTATTCATCGACCCAAGCGAGAGAATTCAAAATCCAAAGATAGATGAAGGGGGAGCTCCGAGAGAAAGCACGGAATTCAAAAAGTCATTGGATCGAGCATGGTTTATGGTTTCCTCGGAATGGGGGAAAAGTGGAGATTTTGCGAGGTGGGAATTTGGGGATCTAAGGGAAGGTGCGTGAAGGCGAGGTCAATTTGAAATGAAATCGGAAATGGAAAAGAAAAGGGTTGGATTAGGTTTGAATTTTCAGGAAAGAAAAAAAAGAATTGCCTTTGAACTTTGATCGATTTCAGACTCAGCTGCAGGAGGGTCTCCCTTCTCTGATGTAAATGTTTCTACCACTGTAACGCCATCTTCTTTTGCAAATTTTGTTTCTTTTTTAATTTTTATTTTATTTTATTTTATTTTATTTTAAGTCTAGACAAAATTTTAAGATTTTTATTGGACGAAAAATCTACCTGCAGATTATATATTAATTACTCTCTGAATATTTGATCATATTTTGGAGATATACTTTCACTTTATAGTGTCATAAATATTCTTCTTTGTATATTCATTTAATTTTATTTAATAAATTATAAATGACGCTCATGAATAAATTGATATGGCATTGAAGTCCATAGTAGTGGCCATTAAATTCATGAAGTCTCCAAATCTCACTTACTAATTATACATTTTCCTGTGATTACTTGAATTGTTTTCCCCTCCTGAATCATAACTTGAAACAATTCCACCATTAAGTTTTTTTTTTCTTTTTAAGGGGGCAAAAAAAAGAAGAAACGTGCATCAGACATGAGTGCACGAACCTACTAAAGCAAAAACGGTCCATAGTTCATCCACTCACGATGCACCTACAATTTTAGTAGCAATTTTTTTATGGTGCATTGGTGCCACAGTCCCAAAAGAAAAAAGAAATGGTGACTTGGGGGCTGGGGAGCTATGAACTGGTGTTTCTTTACCTATTTTATGAACTGAAATTGCACCATCAAAGGATCCAAATTTTAGACATACATAATGAAATAATAATGATATGTCAATTGTCAACTTATAAATAACATGAAATACTAACATGTTATGATAAAGAGTATTTTTTAGTAAATGATGAAGCGTATTTTTTTTATAAGAAAATACAAAAGAAGATGTCGTATACAATATATTTGTTTTAAAAAATTTAGTTACAATTGTATTTTTTTACAAATTTTTCTTTTGAAATATATATTAATATAACATAAATATAAAAACGGTTAAACCAATATTTTAACAAACTAAATATTTTAGTTTTGGTAAAATAATTAAATAAAGTAATATTTATAAGATGTCAAAATGGTACTTGTTTCGGGGTTACCTGAAATCGGATGATGATTGGACTTGTGTGTGAGGCCCAAGTGTTTTTAAGGAAGGTGGTCTCCGACTTGTTCTTCGTCAGTGAGCCGCTGTTCGAGTTGTGTGTTTGAAAGGGTGGGGGGTGGTACCTGCAAGACACTCCAATGTCTAAGTCAGCAAAGGGTTAAGCAGGTTTAAGTATATTGGAACTTAAGTATACCTGAGGGGTGTCAGTATATTTATAGGTGATGAGCCAAGAACTACCATTGAAGTAGTTCCACCTTTAATGGTGGATAGCCGCCCTTTTATCTTAGGGTTGTTGAGATCTCTCTTCTAGAAGTAGGTGAGAGATTTGGGGAAAGCGGTTACTTGTTTGGATAGGCGTTAGTTGCTTGCCTACGTCGAACCCGACCTCTTAGAGGAGGTCGGACAGGCGGTGGAAGCCAATCTTTTAGATTGGGCCCTTTAACTTGATTGGGCATGGCTTTGAGCTTTTGGGCTAGGGTATGAACAGTTCCCCTACTCGAGGCCGACCTCTTTGTTCGAGTCAGATTCGAGTACTGATTCCAGTCGGAAATCCGATGCGATTTTGACTTAAAACCGATGTGATTTTGAATTTCTAACCATCGCGTCCGTTGGCTTCTCGCATTAACACGTGGTGAGTGGTTACATTAGTAACGGCGCACCTTTAATGAGTGGGCTATTTTACATTTATGCCCCTGGTGTCTTATAAATATTTCCCCCCTTTTTCTCTTTCTTCTTTTTCGTCTTCTCTTCGAACTTTTTCTTACGCTTTCTTACATATCTTGGTACTTTGGAGTTTTACTCTCCGCACCGTTGGTTTCGGCGTTTTGCTTCATCCTCGCTGACATTTTCTTCTTCCCAGACAAGGTTAGTTCCTCATGGCCAACATTCTTTCTTAACTTTGTAGGGTTTGCCTTGTTTCTGTTTAAGCGAATTGGATGTGTTAGAGTGTACTTGGTGTATATGCAGTTTTTGCCGCTGTACTATATTAGGAAATTTTTTAGGCTTTGCATATTTTCTTTTTTCTGAAAGATTGCTTTTTTTTAGACTGTTGACGGTCCCCGTTTTGCTTAAGAAAGTTTTTCCTGTTCAACTTGGTTTTTTGATGATTTTATTTTTCTTTGCGTAATGTAGGTATATCATCCCTTATGTCTTGCCCCTCTGTTTCAAAAATGTCTTCGAGGGTTCCTAAGGATCTGTTAAGATGGGTAGACGCCTCTGTTCTTTGTGAGGTTCCCCTGGTAGATAGTGTTTTTGTTGATGAGTTTCGGAAACACCACAGGCTCTGTAACACTGGGGAGGATGAGGTCAAATATGAATTAGTTGCCCCTGATCCCGAGGACAGAGTCTGTTTTGGCAAAATTGTAGATTCAGACCCCCTTTTATTTTTATGTATGACTGTCTCTTCACCAGACTTGGGGTGACTTTTCCTTTCTCCGATTTTGAAACTGAAGTTCTTTCTTACTGCCAAGTTGCTCCTTCTCAACTTCACCCTAATTCTTGGGGTTTCATGAAGATCTACCAGCTCGTCAGTCGCAAGCTTGATTTTCCGATTTCTTTGAAGATATTCTTCTTTCTTTTCCATCTTACCAAGCCTTTCAGTGCTTCTTCTAAGAACAAGCAACATCAGGTTTCTTTCCGCGCTATCCAGGGCCAGAAAGTGTTTTCGATTTTTGATGACTCTTTCCATGATTTCAAAAATTTCTTTTTCAAAGTTCGAGTTGTAGAGGGTCACCATCCCTTCTTTCTTACTAAAAATAATGAGCCTCGCTTTCCTCTATACTGGGTAGAGGCAGCCTCTGTTGAAAAGTACCATTTGGTAGATTTGGATGAAGTCGAAGAGGCTGTAGTTGAATTCTTCCGAGAAGCTTGGGGACGGGCTCCAAATCTCAATACAAAAAATTTCCTTTTCGAAACTCCGAGTTATGTCCGTACCGAATTAGGTAGCCATTTACTTTTTTGTTTCATAGATGACTCTTGTTTCTCCCGACTTGTTCATTGATGTGCCTTCATTTCTTTTGTAGAAAAAATGAAAATCGGATCTAAAGCATATCAAAAAGTTCAGGAGGCGAAGAGAAACGCCCGGGCCCGAGCTGCTCAGCTACAAGAAGGCGGGACCTCGACTACTTATTCTCCTCTGAAGTCGGATATAAGGGCGACTTCTTCTGGCTTGGCCAAATCGGTAAATCTTCCAACCCCTCCTCCTCCTCCTCCCTTTGTGCTTACCCCTCCGGTTCTTCCCTCCTCGGAGCCTGTTTTAAAGAAGAGGAAAATTTCAGAGTCTAGTGTCTCTAACATTGGTGACTCTGTTTTTAATGGAGTGAAGTTCTGTGAGAGGCGTATCCTTTCCCATTGCTCAATTGCCATGGATGATGCCTCTATCATAAACCATCTTCAAATTTTAATCCGAGGGGTGATTCGTACTACTCGGGTGTTACCTCTTTTCTCAAGGAAATGGAAAAAACTCCTCTGAACGCCACCCAGCATTCTTTAGAGGTTCTCGAGGTTCAACTAGCCATGTTTCGTGAGGATAAGAAAAGGTTAACAGAGGAGATGGATTGGTTAAAAGACGAGCTTTCCAAGTCTCGTGAGAGGGAGAAGCAATTGATGGGCTTTTTGGCTATGGCTGAGGGTCTGAAGGAGAAGGCCGAGCAGAATTATGTGCGCTTCTTTTCAGATAAAATAGAGCTTCAAGAGCATTTGGATCGGCTTAGGGAGGGATACCAGGACTTGGAGGAATCTATGGCTGAAGGTACCGAAATGGTGTTTGAGGTGTTGAAAGAATAAGTCCGAGTTTTGGCTCCCGACTTAGATCTGTCACCTCTTCACCCTGATAAAGTTGTTATTAATGGTGAAATTGTATCTCCTCCTCACCCTCCTACCGATTCCGAGTTGAAGACGGCTGGGCAGCGTTTAGTTGAGTCCGCTCCTCTTGAGACTGATTTATTCGAGGGGTTTTTGCCAAGTTCATCTGCTCAACCCGAGGCTACTCCGACCTCTGCTGCATAAGAGATCCCTCCGAATCCTCCGACTTCTGTGACCGACCTACCTTCTCCTCCTGATGGTGACTCCAACCCTCTAATTAGCTCTATTTGAAATTGCTCTTAAGGCCCGTTTTGTGGGACCTTTTATTATGAACAATTTTTATGTATGTTTTTATGTGTTTCTGCTGATGATTTCTTGACTTTTGATCCTTTAAGGATCTTTAACAACTGCTGCAAACTTTTTGGGCATGTTTGGTCCTTTCCTAATGGAACTTTAACAAAGTAGCTATTTTCGTGAAGTTTCCTGTGAGTCCTGTTTTATTAGTAGGTAATTTTGCTACTGTCTAGGAAAGCTTTTTACTAAGCAATTTTTTTATTTGGACAAGGTTTTGTGGTACCTTTGTTAGAAAAAGTCTCTTAGCGTTTTTCCGCAATTTCTAATTTCCATTCCTTTAGCTTAGACGTTCAATCTATCTTTACTATTGAATCGTAACTTAGGTTATTTTCGCGATGCATTTTGTACTACTCAGGGATTTCCGACTTGTAAGTCGTTTGCCTTTTACTGCCGAGTTGTTATGCTCGTCTTTTTACAATCCCTTTACACCGACTTGTACCTCGTCACTTTATCTTGCCGACCATATAGGTCGGGGAATGGATTTTTGTATTTTCTCGAGTTTAAGTTGGTGCGTATCGTAGTAATGGTAAATGAAAATTCTAAAGAAAAGATAATAAAGGGAGAGATATTATTACTAATGTAACTTTAAAAGGGTGCTTTGGCTACTAAGGGGATAAATTTCATGCCCCTAGCCCTCGCTTTGATGCCTCGTTAAAACCCCCTTTCAGGAAAACCCTCTTTGAAAAAAAAACTGTGAAGTCAGGAAAAAGAGTACATCAGGGAGCGAGGTTCGCTTTTAGCTGTAATATCTCTTCATATTGCAAGCGTGCCACGACCTTAGGAGCTCGGAGCCTCCCAGGTCGGACACTTTATAATAACCATTTTCCAATACTTCAGTTATCTTGTAAGGTCCCTTCCAGTTTGCAGCGAGTTTTCTGTCTCCCGACTTGTTCATCTCGATATCATTGCGGATGAGGACTAAGTCGTCTGAGGCGAAGCTTCTTCGAATGACTCTTTGGATGTACCTTATTGCCATCTTTTTTTTTAAGGCTGCTTGTCTTATTTGCGCTTGCTCTTGAACCTCTGGGAGTAGCTCAAGCTCTTCTTTTTGGGCTTGAATATTGTCAACCCCGTTATAGAATCTCACCCTTGGACTCTACTCATTAATCTCTACCGGGATCATGGCTTCCACTCCATATGCAAGTCGGAAAGGTGTTTCCCCAATCGTGGAGTAAGGTGTTGTTCTATATCCCTATAGTACTTGGGGGAGCTCCTCAGCCCAAGCTCCCTTTGCATCCTGTAGCCTCTTTTTTAATCCTGCCAATATAATTTTATTGGCAGTTTCGGCCTGCCCATTGGCTTGAGGATGCTCCACCGAAGTGAATTGATGCTTGATCTTCATGCTGGATACCAGGCTTTTGAATGTGGAGTCTATAAACTGAGTGCCATTATATGTGGTGATAGAATGGGGAACCCCAAATCGGGTAATTATGTTCCTATAAAGGAACTTTCGACTTCTCTATGCGATGATGTTGGCCAGTGGCTCTATTTCTATCCACTTGGTAAAGTAATCAACTCCTACAATCAGGTATTTGACCTGGCCTGGTGCTTGGGAAAAAGGTCCGAGTAGATCCAGTCCCCATTTTGCAAATGACCATGGAGATGTTATGCTAATGAGCTCTTCAAGGGGAGCAACGTGGAAGTTAGCATGCATTTGACATGGCTGACACTTTTTAACGAAGTTGGTTGCGTCCTTTTGTAAAGTCGGTCAAAAGAATCCAGCTCGTATTACCTTCCTAGCCAAGGATCTCACTCCAAGGTGGTTTCTGCAAATTCCATTGTTCACCTCCTCCAAGACCTCATCTGTCCTAGAGGTCGGGACGCACTTTAATAATGGTGTAGATATTCCTCTTCTATAAAGGACATTTCGCACCAAGATGTAGCTATGTGCTTCCCTCCGAATTTTCTTTTCCTCTTTCTGTTCTTCGGGTAGGATGTCAAATTTCAGATATTCGATTAAGGGAGTCATCCATCCGAGATCCAGGCCAGAAACGGGTAAGACATGTAGCCCGTTATCCGTCTTTGAGACTGAGGGCTCCTAGAGAGTTTCTTGTATCATACTTCTATTATTTCCTCTCGGTTTGGTACTTGCTAACTTTGAGAGTGCATCAGCTCTACCGTTGAGTTCCCAAGTTATGTGCTTGACTTCAGTCCTAGGGAATTCTCTAAGGTGCTCCAGTGTTTTTTCCAAGTACCTTTTTATATTGGAATTTTTTGCCTGATATTCCCCATTAATCTGAGAAGTTACTACTTGGGAGTCACTGAAGACTACCACGTTGGTCGCACCAACTTCTTTGGCCAACTTTAGTCCAGCAATCAGAGCTTCATATTCAGCTTGATTGTTGGAAGCTGGGAATTCAAATTTTAGAAATACCTCTATCTGAGTTCCCTCTTGGTTAACTAGTATTATGTCTGCCCCACTTCCGACTTTATTGGAGGACCCATCCACATATAACTCCCAGGTTGTGGAGGCCCCCTCTTGGTTGCCTGCATATTCTGCTATGAAGTCGGTGAGGCATTAAGCTTTAATTGCTGTCTGAGTCTCATACTTCAAGTCGAACTCGGATAGTTCTATGGTCCATTGAACTATTCTGGTCGTAATATCCATTTTTGTAAGGATTTGCTTCATAGGTTGGTTCGTCCGAACTCTGATGGTGTGGGTCTGAAAATAAGGTCGGAGCCTTCTTGATGCTACGATTAAGGCATATGCAAACTTTTCAAGTTTTTGGTACCTTAACTCGGGGCCTTGTAACACCTTGCTAGTGAAGTAGATGAGATGTTGCCCGACCTCATCTTCTCTGATTAATGCTGATGCCACAGCCTTCTCGGTAACAGCTAGATATAATACGAGTTCTTCCCCTGTTTTTGGCCGGGTGAGGATGGGTGGTTGGCTCAAAATCTTTTTGAACTCCTAAAAGGCCTCCTCGATTTCAGGAATCCATTTGAACTTGCATTTTTTTAAGTAGTGAAAAAAGTGGTAGGGATCTCAGTGCTGATCCCACCAAGAATCTGGATAACACCGCAAGTTGGCCATTCAGCTGCTGGACTTCTTTCAAACAGACCGGACTCTTCATTTCTAGGATTGCTTTACACTTGTCGGGATTGGCTTCAATCCCCCTTTTTGTTAGCATGAACCTAGGAATTTTTCGGCTTCTACTGCGAAAGTGCACTTGGTGGGATTTAACCTCATCCTACGCTTTCTTATGGTGTCGAAGACTTGCGAGAGGTCGTTCAGGAGGCAGGCATCATCCTTGGTTTTTACCAACATGTCAACTACATATACCTCCATTAAGCTTCCTAGGTGAGGTGCGAACACCTTATTCATCAGCCTTTGATATGTGGCCCCTGCATTTTTAAATCCAAATGGCATGACCATGTAGCAATAATTCGCTTTGGGCGTGATGAAGGATGTCTTCTCCTGATCCGGCTTATACATTCGGATTTGATTATATCCCGAGTAGGCATCTATGAATGACACATATTGATATCCCGAGCTGGAATTTACTATGGCATCAATGTTGGGTAGGGGATATGGGTCCTTTGGACATGCTTTGTTGAGGTCAGTGTAGTCGACGCACATCTTCCACTTGCCATTCTGTTTTTCGACCAACACCACATTCGCCAGCTAGGCCGAACACTTGACTTCTCTGATGAATCCGGCCTCTAGCAAGGCTTGTACTTGTTCTTCGACCACTTGAGCTCGTTCTGGCCCGAGCTTCCGTCTCCTTTGCTGGACAGGTCGGGAGCCTAGGTAGACAGTCAACCTGTGCGACATAAGCTCGAGATCTATCCCAGACATGTCGGAGGCTTTCCAAGCGAAAAAGTTGAAATTTTCTCATAGGAGCTTTACGTGCTCTTGCTTCAGTTCTGCCCTTATATTGGCTCCTATGCTGGTGTTATTTCCGACCTATTGTCCAATATGGACTTCTTCCGTCTTTCCTCCGGGCTGTGGTTGTAACTCTTCTTTCGCTCGGACCCCTCTGAGCTCCACTGTATTAACTTCCTTACTCTTTCCTTTTAGGTTCAGGCTTTCATTGTAACACTTCCTTGCCAACTTCTTATCTCCTCTGATAGTAGCAATTCCCTCTGACGTCGGGAAATTCATGCAAAGGTGAGGGGTAGAAACAACCGCTCCCAGCCGATTTAAAGTCGTTCTGCTTATCAAGGCATTGTAAGCAGATGTTACATCGACAACAATGAAGTCGATGCTTAAAATTTTGGACTTCAGCCCTTTTGAGATGGTAGGAAGGTCGGGTCCATCGCTCCCGACTTGATAGACTTAGGTGTCATTTCCGAGATGACTTGGTAAGTCCTCCTTCAGCAAACCCTCCTGAAATCATATGAATATGTCGCTCTGGAGTTTGTGGAAGTGGACCTATCTTTTTAAGGTCTGCATCATCTCTCTTCCTTTTTCCCTGACTACTTGACTTTTTTATGAGATATCTGTCCAGCCGACATTTTCTGACCAACTTTTCTATCACATTTTTTAGGTCACAGTAATCATTCGTTGAGTGCCCATGCATAAAGCTTATGGTACTTGCAATACTCATTACGACTTCCCCCCTTTTTTATTTTTTATTGGACATGGGGAGGAAGCTTCTCGGTATGGCAATTTCCCTGTACACATCTACGAGGAAAACTCTCAATGGGGGTGTAGTTATGATATCTTCTGGGTTTCTCATATCCGACTTCTTCCTTTCTCTTGGGCTCCCTTTCCCTTTCTTTTGATTGTTGAGGGTTCCCAAGTCACCAATTCGGTTCTCGTAACCTGGCATTTTCCTCCATGTTGATGTACTTCTCGGCTCGTTCTTGTACATCGCTCAAGAAAGTCGGATGTCTCTTTGAGATGGACTGGGAGAAGGGTCCTTCTCGGAGTCCATTGATGAGTCCCATTATTACTGCCTCAGTAGGCAAGTCTTGGATCTCTAAGCATGCTTTGTTGAACCTTTTCATGTAGTCTCTCAGGGGCTCTCCAACCTCCTGTTTTACTCCAAGTAGACTTGGGGCATGCTTGACCTTATATTTTTTAATTGAAAATCGCGTAAAGAACTTACGCGAGAGGTCGTCAAAGCTGGTGACCGACCTAGGGGGAAGGCTATCAAACCACTTCATGGTCGCCTTCATTAAGGTCGTTGGGAAGGCCTTGCAACGAGTAGCGTCCGATGCATCGGCTAAGTACATCCGACTTTTGAAGTTACTGAGGTGATGCTTCGGGTCAGTTGTCTCGTCATACAAGCTCATATTAGGGCTTTTGAAGTTCCTAGAAACTTTAGCCCTCATGATATCCTCAGTGAACGGGTCTTCTTCCCCCAATGGGTATCCTCTCGATCTGCGCAAGAGTCCTTATTTCGGAGATTGGATTCCAGCTTCGAGAGCTTTTCTTCAAGCTCTTTTCGTCGCTCAATCTCTTTCTTTAGACTCCTCTCCGCTTCACGCTGTCGCTCCAGTCAACCTTGGTGGCCATGTAGTAACCCCATGAGGTCGGTGGAATGAGATTGTCCCTCCCTTTCGGTCTGGTGAACCTTAGAGGAGATTTTCCTCGGTCCTTGAACACCTGAGGGACCTTCGCCACGCGGTTCTTCCATTCCTGGTAGAGGGATTATTGCCTGGTCATTATTGACTGTGTCTTGATGCTCTTGATCACACTCGGATGCAATGTGTTCGTCTTCATGTTGATCGTCCGCCATTGTGCGTTGATCTCCAGGTCCCCAACAATGGCGCTAATGTTCTGGGGGTTATCTGAAACCAGATGATGATTGGGCTTGTGTGTGAGGCCCAAGCATTTAAGGAAGGTGGTCTCCGACTTGTCCTACGTCAGTGAGCCGCCGTCCGAGTTGTGTGTTTGAAAGGGTGGGGGTGGTACCTGCAAGACACTCCGATGCCTAAGTCAACAAAGGGTTAAGCAGGTTTAAGTATATTAGAACTTAAATATACCTGAGGGGTGTCAGTGTATTTATAGGTGATGAGCGAATAACCACCGTTGAAATAGTTCCACCTTTAATGGTGGATAACCGCCCCTTTATCTTAGGGTTGTTGAGATCTCTTTTCTAGAAGTGGGTGAGAGATTTGGGGAAAGCGGTTACTCGTTTGGATAGGCGTTGGTTGCTTGCCTACGTCGAACCTGACCTCTTAGAGGAGGTCGGACATGCAGTGGAAGCCAATCTTTTAGATTGGACCCTTTAACTTGATTGGGCCTGGCTTTGAGCTTTTGGGTCAGGGTATGAACAATACTTTATTTGAAAATAAAATAAAATTTGAGAGATTGATTTTCGAGTTATCTTTTTTTAAAAGATCTTTTAGAGAAGTAAAATTAATTTTATATTTGGATATCTCATATAAAAAAATATTTTTATTTATCAATTATTTTGAATATAATAATATAAAAATATTTATTTATTTATTTATTATATGAAAAACATTATTTTTTTTAAGAAAAAATATCTTTTGATACAAAGATATAAATTATAGTTTTTTAAAAAGAATTTTTTTATCTTTTCGTACTTTTATATTTATTACTAAAATTTTATGAAACACTAAAAAATAAAAAATATTTTGTTTAAAAATATTGAATTAATATATTTTATATTTTTTTAATAAAAAATATAAAAACACTAAAAAGATACAATTTCTTTTTTTATCATTTCTATCAATTTTTTAGTATTATATTTTTTTAAATATTTTAAATAAAAATAAAAATAAATTAGATTATTATAATTTATTTTTTTATATTTAATTTATTATCATTATATAAAAAAAAAAAAAGCTAATGTTTATGTCATTGCATGTGTATTGTTGTCAGGGTGGTCCTGTTTGTCTTGTTCGCAAACCCAAACATGGTTCCGACCACCAAACTAACTTGTTTCACTGATGGCTCATCCACCTACCACGGTGGTAACCTTTAAATGCCGTTGACTGCGCCACCCACTTACCTCCCTTTGGAGTCTGAGTCTGGGATACCTATTTCCCTTGTTTGCAACGAAAATGATTACTCTCTAATCTAAATTTGACTCTCCAAAATTACACTTGTCTCACTCCGTGACCTTCAAAATTCACTCTTCTCTACTTCCCCATTCACATGGCAGCTCACACACTCGCTTTGATCATCGAAAACCCTTCCAACCATCACGAGTTCCTCCTCGTCAAGCAGCCTCGCCCTCCCAAATTCCACGACCAAGAATACGATTCCTTCGTCGATTCTGATCTCTGGGACTTGCCTTCCGCTCTCTTGAATCCGTTGCAGCCAGGATCGGAGCCGCCGGTTGCGGTGGAAGTGGCTGGCTCGCATTCTGAGGAGCTCAATTTGGGTCAATTCGACATTCGTTCAGCACTCAATGAGGTACTTAAGAGTAAAGACTATATCTTGTTGAGGAAATTAGAATTTTGTGCTTTGGTGATTGCAAAATTCATGTTAAATGTTTTTGCATATAGGTATTTCTACAAATAGGGTTTGGGGAAGTTGAAGGTGGAGAGTGGAAGTTTTACAAATATATCAAGGAAGCTGCGTTTGGACCCGGTTTGCCCCATAACACAGTCTTCATTGCGGGAAAATTGGTAACTGAAGACGTTGCCTTGCTAGGTGGTTTCTCTTTCCTTGCTATCCAAGTTTTCTGTAGTTCATAATATGATAAAAAGATGTTTGTATTGGGCAGTATGTCATGAATGTTTATTTGGTTAGGACAAATAGGTCGAAGGTTTACAAGCTCATGTGCCAATCAGTTTTTCTGTTTCACTTTCTTTCGAGTGGATGAGTGCTTGTTCCTACGTTGGACGAGGCAGTGAATTGGCTAGTTTAATAAAGACCAATGCCGCTGTTTACTTTTATGTAGTATTAGTCTGTGTTTGCTTGTTGATCCATTTTGAATTTTGATACTATATTTATGTCAACAGCATATCTAATTCACATATGCAGATTCACATAAATGGATGTCCGTCCAGAGCTGTCTTAATTTGCTTCTGGAAGTGAAGCCACAAGACGATCGTGTTGGACCATTGGTAGTCGTTGGTCATATAAACAACTCATTTGACTGTGCTAAGTGGAAAGTCCCACCAGCCATAAACTACCAGGTTTGTTTTCTTGAACTTTCTTAGTGCTTATTGAATAAAGTGAAAACCTCCTCCAGATTAGGGAGTTGTTGAAACTTTAAATGTGACATGGATTGTTAATTTTCGATAACCAAGAATTTGTAAAATAAACTATTTATACGCATCTTATGGCTGCAATTTGATAATGTGAACCAAGGAAGGATTAGCAGGGTTATTTTTTATATGCTGGTGCAAAATGGATGAAAAGGGGGTTTTTCTTTCATTGCTATAATTTTCTTATAATTTTCAAAGTCATTCTCTTTATATGCTGGTTCAAAATGGAAAACTTGTTCCATTTTCAGGAGTACCCTCCTGGTGTTATACTTATACCTATGGAAAGTAGAACCGCAAAGCCTTTTAGCACAACAAACTTGGTTGTATTTGCACCTGCAAATGCTTCAAATGATTGTGAGGATAATAATTTTATTGCATGTGGAGATGCACTAATTGTTGATCCAGGATGTTTATCAAGATTCCATGGAGAGGTATACTTTCACATGACTATTGAACAATTTATGTGTAAACATGCTTTTTATTTTTCCTTTGTTTCCTATTTCTTCTATGGATCCATTGCTTGGACTAATAATTAATTTCTATATTATCAAATTTGTTTTACTAAAATGTAACTTATGACTCTGTAATCATCAGCTAGAGAAAGTTGTTACTACTTTGCCAAGAAGACTAGTGGTCTTTGTTACTCATCATCACCATGACCATGTAGATGGTAAGTCATTCCTAGAACTATAGCTGTTTATGATCCTTTAGTGCACATTGCATTATGAGTACACAGTACAGTTGGTGAAATGTATGCAGTTCATAAGAAGCCATTTCACTTTGTTATTTCTTAACTAAATCTAAGTGAGTAACAAAAAGCATCTAAGCTGGATATGATCTTATATTTGTTAGCTCTGCACTCAAGTGTACCTCACAAATTATCACCTTTTTTTTTCCTGTCTTCTGACAGAAGCTACTGTCTGTTCTTAGTTCAGTCTTCTATGTGGAAACTGATATTTAAGATGTAATTATCTGCAGATTATTTTAATTCTCATATATTGTAAACCTTTATGACAGGTCTATCTGTCATACAAAAGTGCAATCCTGATGCCACCTTGTTAGCACATGAGAATACCATGCGCCGCATAAGCAAAGGTTATATTTTTGTTTTTATGTAATATTCTTGGTGACAGTTTGCAGGCAAGTATAATTTCCTTAGTCAACTCAACAACTGTGCAGCTGGAAACTTGGTTAAAGAAATGAAATTATTTTGAATTTGTCATGATATGATGAAATTTCATATATTGAGAATTTGTGTAAATGGTTTATGATATCAAAACTACCAAGACTTCGCTACAAATCTTAAAGTAGTCACACTACTTTTGTAGAGCCCAAAATTTGGGATCTCTCACAATCTCTATGATTAGAGTTTAGAGTTCTTCTTCTGCTATTTTTGAGATCATTAAAAAATGAAATTGATTTGATTCAATTTAGAGACTGAATCTCATATTTGAAAATTGAAATCTATTTTTAAAATTATTTGAATTGATTTACAAAATAATTTTGGTGTCTGGATCACATCATGGATGAGTTGATACAATTTTAAAAAGGGTGGCATAGTGCATGAAGCTTCCATCTACTGGGATTTGGGAGGAGAGATATTACTATTTCATCAAGGCTTTCCCTTCAGTTGAAATATATATTTTTTTATCCTATGTTTATCAGTATTTTTGAGGTATATTTCAGATTATTTTTATTTATATATCTATTAGATTTCTATATTTTGACCTGATATACAAAAAATAAAACTTCACCAAGTTGGTCAACTGATATTCTAGGATTACAGATGACTGGTCACTTGGCTATACCTCAGTTACTGGAGATGATGAAATTAACATTGGTGGTCAGAGATTAAGAGCTATTTTTGCACCGGTATTTTTCATGTTGTAATCCTTCTTTTAACAGGCGTGTCATGTTAACATTTTAGCATCTTTCTTGAATTGTCCATGTTGGGTGCAATAATGTCAATTTCTAGAACTTATGTACTGTATAAACAACAACAACAACAACAAAGTCTTATGCTACTAAGTGGGGTCGGTTACATGAATCAAACGACGCTATTGAGTTTTATCATGTATCATGTCTATAAAAAGACCGTTTACATGTAGATCTTGTTTGACCACCTCATGGATGGTCTTCTCATGTCTTCTTCTATCTTTCACCCCTTGTCCATCTTTCATTTCATCTACCTTCCTAACTGGGTGTTCTGTCGGTCTTCTTCTCATATGTCCGAACCACCTGATACGCGATTCTACCATCTTTTTCACAATAGATGCTACTCCAACCCTCTCTCTTATATCTTCATTCCTTATTCTATCCAATCGCGTATGACCACTCATCCATCTCAACATCTTCATCTCTGTCAAAATTTAGTTTATGTTCGTGCTCCCCTTTGGCCGCCCAACACTCTGTACCATAAAACATAGTTAGTCGGATAGCAGTGCGATAGAATTTACCTTTAAGTTTTAAAGACACTTTTTTGTTATATATAAAACCAGACGCACTCCGTTATTTTGACCAACCTGCTTGGATCCTATGATTTACATGCTATTCAATTTCTCCATTATCCTATATAATACACCCAAGATACTTAAAACTCTTAACTTTTCGTAGGATGTTATCTCCAATATTCACCTCTATATTAGGGTTTTCCCTTCGCAGGCCGAACTTACATTCCATATATTCCATCTTGCTACGGCTCATGTGCAGCCCATACACTTCTATAGCTTCTCTTCATAACTCCAACTTCTTATTTAAGTCTTCCCTTGACTCTCCCATAAGAACGATATCATCGGCAAAAAGCATGCACCATGATACAGGTTCTTGAATATGCTCTGTGAGTACTTCCAAGACTAATATGAAAATGTATAGACTTAAGGATGATCCCTGGTGTAATCCTATATCAATAGGAAATTTTTCTGTCACACCACCTTGAGTCTTCACACTAGTTGTAGCCTCATCATACATGTCTTTAATTGCACGAATATATGCGATCTTTATTCTTTTTTTTTTTCTAAAACTTTCCATATGACCTCCCTTGGCACCCTATCATACGCATTTTCCAAATCAATAAACACCATATGTAGATTATTTTTATTACTACGATACCTCTCCATCATCCTTCTTAATAGGTATATTGCTTTAGTGGTGGATCTGCCTGGCATAAAACCAAATTGGTTATCTGTTACTTCTGTCTCTTGTCTCAGCCTCCGTTCTATCACCCTTTCCCATAACTTCATGGTATGGCTCATGAGTTTGATCCTTCTATAGTTTTCGCAACTTTGTATATCCTCTTTATTCTTGTAGATAGGTACCAAGGTACTCTTCCTCCACTCATTTGGGATCTTCTTAGACTTTAAAATCTCATTAAAAAGCTTGATTAACCAACTGACGTATTTCTTTCCAAGGCCCTTCCAAACTTCAATCGGGATATTATCGGGTCCTACTGTCCTGCCATTTTTCATCTGCTTTAGAGCCTCTTTTACTTCGAATTCTCGAATCCTTCGATAGTAGTCGAAGTTTTGATCTTCTTCCCTCGTGCATAATCGACCAAGGCTCGGAAGAGTCTTTTGTCCTTCATTAAATAACTCATAGAAGTAGTTCTTCCACCTTTCATTGATCTTCTCCTCTTGAGCCAATACCTCCCCGTCTTTATCCTTTATGCACTTAACCTGATCCAAGTCTCTCGTTCTTCTTTCACGGCTCTTTGCGATTCTATATATATCTTTTTCCCCTTCTTTCGTGCCTAAGGACTGGTAGAGACCCTCATATGCTCGTTTTTACTTCACTTACAGCCACTTTTGTTTCTTTCTTAGCCGCCTTATATTTTTTCCAATTATCTGCATTGCGGCACAAAGAACACTCTTTAAAGCACACCTTTTTTGCTTTTATTTTTTCTTGTACATTCGCATTCCACCACTTGGACTCCTTTATGTACTGTATACGTTTCAAAATTTGATTTAAGATGTATGACCAGGTTAATTGCAGATCCACCACTTCTTTATTTTACCCTTTCCTTATATGATGGAAAACTTCCATAAAAGAATCTGTTGGAGATGCTCAAAGAGTATCATGCACACATGGCTTAACCTTTTAAGTTTGAATTAATTCGTAGCTTGGTGTCAATAGTTCTTTCAAACAGTGAACCTGTGCTTTGTCCATGCTTTAAATCCTATGTGCTTTTGCTTGCAGGAGTGTCTTAGAGTTCTAGGTTAAAAACCAAGCATGCACTCTTCCAGTAACACTCTAGGGTTGAACTTTTCCATCACCAAGTTTAAAAAATATCTCAAACTATATCAAGCATTACTTGAATTCAAATGTTATAATCTCTGTAAAATTGCTTCCCTGTTCTGATGAAGATGAAAAATTCTTTTTTCGGTTCAGGGACATACAGATGGTCATTTGGCACTGCTTCACAAGAACACTCACTCATTGATTGTGGGGGATCATTGTGTAGGGTAAGATTCCATACAATATCATAGTTTAAAATTTGGAACTACTGTACTTTCATTGTAGACATCTTCCTTCATATGACATCATTTTTAGTTCTGTCTACTAATAAAGATACTATAACCAAACTAACTGGGGATGTTTCACAGAATATCAGATAATCCAAGTTAGCTGATTTGCTATCTTAAGAAAATAAAACTGCTTTAGCTGTCTTCCTTTCTTTTTTGGGCAAGTGAATGTGTTGATATATGTGGATACAGGAAGAGCATAGAATGATGAGACTAATATAAGAGTGTCATATTATTTTTTTAATTATTATTATTATTATTATTATTATTATTATTATTATTATTATTTGCTAAGCATCACTTAGATCTCCAAGAAAAAAAATGCCCCTATCAAAATTGAACAAAGAAATAGGTAGTTTGCATAGTGTGATTTATAAAAAGAAACAGATTTCCTCTTTGGAAGTTGCAATATAACATAAGGCCTATTTCATCTTCTAGGTCTTTTTTGATAAGGACTTCTGATATCATACCAATTTGCTTTGTTTCAGTCAAGGAAGTGCTGTTCTGGACATAACTTCTGGTGGAAATATGACTGTAAGTGGGAATAAAGCTTGTTAGTTATGATGCTAAAAGCATCTATGTTCTTGTTCTTATATCAGATTACAAGTGAGAACCATTGCTCTGCATTATTGGCTTCAGTTTTTTCAAAATGAATTGCGTTCTCTGCGATCTAGAGATTACCATGCACTTTAGAAAATCAACCATTGACATGAGAAAGTTATTATAAAAGAAAATAACAATGTACTAGATGTTCTTTTGCTTAGTATGATTGTCATCTGCAGGAATACTTCCAAACAACATACGAATTTCTCAAGCTCTCACCACATGTTTTAATATCAATGCATGGGAGAATAAATCTCTGGCCAAAGCAGATGCTGTGTGGATATCTGAAGTACAATCCTTTAATCACTTCCTTTATGTGAATATAGGTTAATAGTAACAGTTATTAAGTCAGAATCACTGACTGTAAGGATTGTTATCACTATTTTCAGGAACCGTAGGAATAGAGAAGCTAATATCTTGAAAGCAATTGAAGGCGGAGCGAAAACATTGTTTGACATTGTTGCATATGTATACGCTGATGTTGACCGCGGTGCCTGGGTTGCTGCATCATCAAATGTGAGGCTCCATGTGGATCACCTAGCCCAACAGCATAAATTACCAAAGGTAATGAGTAATGACTATTGAGCTGTAAAGTTTGAGCACTTCCTTTAGTTCCTTCAAATTATTAATAAATTCTCCATATCTAGTGTTTAAAAAATACATGCATAACAAAATTCCTAATAAATGAACAACACAAAATAGTCTTGTCTGATTAGGTGAGGAATTGAGTTTCCTAATAAACATTGTAATAAAATTCCCCAATTTCCTTACAAGTATTTTTGACGACTTATATTTTTGTTCTTGTATAGTGTATATATTACTCTTTCTTTATTATGTCATGCATCTTTTTATGTATCATATCATGTTTTTGGAAAATTGTTCGGCGAGGATATTTAAATCAATAACACATGAAGACTCCAAATTAATGAGACTTAGACAATTTCTATGAGTATATTTGTGCAGGATTTCTCTCTAGAAACTTTCAATTCCAGTTTGGTTGAATTTGCTGACACTATGGGTATAAGTATGAAGAGAATGCAGTAGCTGGTTCCCTGAGTACTTAGGAGCTTCTTCCGTTGCATTTTCTCTGTAAAATTTGTAGCCCTATATAGAAATATAATTGTTTGTAATCAAGTGGCCATAGATAGTGGAAATTTCAGGCAATAATTGTCTAAAGTACATGGCATGTGTAACAATCTGAGTGAGTAACTACTGCTGCATCTTCCTTCATAGGAGTTTTCAATCCAGAAGTTCAAAAATACATGCGGGCTGCAATTTGTATCTCGATGGATATGGGCTTATACTAGTGGCAGTTTACATATAGGGAAATCTTCATTTCTCATTGCTGGTGTTGTGGCTGGAATTGCTGTATTGTATTCTGTCAAAAGCAAGTTAAGTAACCAAACAAGTTAGGTACCTATGTGAAGAAGTTATACCTTGGTGATTATGGTTTATGATGTTAATGAAGCAAACTGGCATTAGAAATGTACCATGTTATGATATTTACAAGAAGAAATTCTTGGAAATTTTAGATCAATAGGTTCATGAACTGTTATCATTTATCAACGAGTTTGTTATTCATTTTCGAAAAGGACTCTATTAACATTAATTCACTTACCCTTCAGATTGGTTAATGCATGCAAGTAATTTGCTTGAAATGATAATTTACTATAATGATTAATGAGTAGCAGAGTTAAATCATGTGCTAATGTGCTATGGTTTTAATTTGGTTTTATCCTAAAAGAAACACAATTCTCGGATAAAAAATTATGGGAAGAGAGAACAGAAATATGACCTGTTCTTTTGTTCAAGAGAAACCCAAACTGCATGTGGAAATTGAATATTTAAACCTAAACTTGTAGTTTGGTGTTGACCTCTTATGCCCTTTATTTTGTGGTTACCCCTATCTTTGTGACCAAAATCATTCTGACTTTTATGCGGTTGGTGTCATTCTTAAATTTAAACCGGATGCATAGTTTTGTACAAGTAGAATTGTTGTGGGGAGTAGAATGTTGACTTTGAAGTCCCAAGAGAGGTAGAGACACTGATTTTAAAAGCTAAGAATTGTTTACGTGGTATGTAATAAACTTTTGCTGTGTCCTATGTGTCCTTGATGTTTTTGAGGAAGTCATCAAGTGATCGACTCTTCCCATAATGAATAACAAATAAGATGAAACCTTTCAATCATTTAATTAAAAGACCATTTAATAATACTTATTGTTAAAATAATAATAATAACAAATCATTCTACTTCGAAGTTCTATATCACCATCAATGGACAATTGACCGTGAAGAAAACAAGGAAAACCATTAACTTATTCACAAATCATTTAAAATAGTTTAAAGTTGAGACATAGGCGGCAACGGGATTTCTTGTCTTTCATACCATATTGCTGCCCTTCATCACTTACGTCGAAGACATATGAACTATACATCAAATAAATAAAACACAACCTTTCATTTTCTTGGAAACCTTTTTAATTTCCAAAGAATGTCACTTTCTTTCTTTTGTTATTATTTTCTTGTTTTCTTGCACTTTTATTTACACTTTAGCTGGTGGGTTTTTCAAGAACCAAATGCGATTAATATCTTTTTTTCACTTCCTTTTTTTGTGATTTATTTTCTCATTTTATAAATACTAGTGATTCAATTTTTTTCTAAAATAAATTTACTATGGACTTATAAATGATAACTTTATTTGTTCATTCATTTTATCACATGTCCATCTTTAGAAAATCTTGTTAAATTTTTTCAAATCTTTACAGCTTCTTTGAAGGATATATTTTAAGAAACAAAAGATTTAGACATCAAAAGCAACAATTTCATAAACAATCCAAGGAGGAATCAACATTCTAGTGGAATTGATAATTCTATTTTAAGTATATAGTGTTATGTATAATCTGTTTATACCATTTATATATTAAGTTTGACCTCGGATTAAAAAACTTTTAATCACCAAAATAATGAAATAAAACTTCTTAATTATGAATTATCACAAGAAGAAATTCATTATAATTATAATTCACATGACATTATTTTTTTCTAAGAATATATTCATTTCATTTGAGAGTCAAATTATTTCAAGTCAATCTATTTTATAAGCATGCGGCTTATTATAGAGTAGACTATGTCCAATTGTCCACAAAGTAAATCCAGCCTCATTCCACTGACTTCGATTAGTTTAGGTGCCTATTTGTTTGATATATTCAATTTTAATTTAATAAAAAATTAAAATATTTTTTTAAACATACTCAAATATGACAATGTGTTTAATCTTATTTTTCTCAAAAGTGATAAAAAATACTTTCTCTCAATAAAAAAGACTCTACAACTAGGGGTGTTCAAGACCTAACCCGGCTCGAAATCTGGCCCGAATCCGAGACATATTTTATTGAGTTCGGACTTTCATTTCTTACCCAGTGTTGTTTTCGGGTTGGACTCGGGTTTCGCTTTGGGTCGCCTGGGCCGACCCGAAGTTACTTTTTACAAAAAAAAATATTTGAATTAATTAGTAATGTTATATTATACTTTTATAATTTAATTAATATTTTTTATATTATACGATATTATTTTTGCTTTAAAATAATTTATTTTAATATAAATATGAGCTAACAATTGTTAAATTTATTTTTAAAAGTAAAAATTTATTATTTTAATATATAAAATTTACAAATTTGTATATAATTGTATACTAATATTTTATCAGGTCAACCCGGTTTAACCCGATTTCTTTTCGAGTCACTTCGAATCGAATCAAAATAGATCCGGTGTCCTTTTAAAACCAGATCTGAATCTACTTAAATCTAGCCTGGCTCGACCATAAACACCCCTATCTATAACCAATAGTTAATTTATACTTTAATGTTAATAAAATATTAAAATATTATTATAATGGAGAGTGCTAGGTAAACAATGACTATCTTGAACAACATGAACAACCACCAATTAAATAAAAACACACTACACCTCTAAATTACCCACCTAAATCTTAATATTAAAATAATCATCCGTACACCTAGTAAAATTAACATCCGATATATCTATTATTCATATTGTTTAATATCTTCACTGTCTACCTTTATTTTTCCTATTATAATTTATCTATACGAATTTTCCAGTTGTCTGGCTTCTTTGACCGTAATATTACCCTATTTTTATATCTTTTCAATATTTCATTGCCAAAACAAAAGAGCATGTTAAACTTGAAACTTCAACTTGAAACTTCAACTTGAAACAGCAAGGTGGGCTTGATTATTGGAAATTTGGAATGTTCCCTTTCCCTTTCTCTTTCCCTTGGCTGAAAAGTCTTCAATATGCGTGGTGGCTTCTCCATTTGGAATCCCCCTTATTGGGCATCAAACACCCCTTTTCGCCTTTTAAGGGATCCACATATAAATAAATAAATAATAATTTTTTAATTTAAAAAAAATGGAATAGAAGAAACGCAAGTCAGTAACCAAACACGGGATAACACAGGAACGCGTTGGCATAGTAATACTAAGGACCATTGCGGTGGCGGCTACGTAACTTAGTCCTCGTCGTAACATTATTACATAACATAACATAACATACAATACATATTCCAATGTCAAAAATTACACATAGAAAACGTCCCATAATTGAGTAACAGATGGCACCACATAAATAACTTAATTATTAGTGATTAGAGATGCTTCCAATGGGGGCGTGTTGTCTTGTGTGATATAAATAATGGTTCCTTGTAACCAAAAGTAACACAACATAATCTTCTACAGGTTTCTGAAACGAGCGCTTAACGGTTTCCTTCTTTATTGGCCAATTTTATTTAGTTGCTTTCATAGGAAGCTGTTATTCTTTCTGGAACAAAAGAAGAAGAAAGAAGAAAGAAGAAATTGAACAAAAGGGTTAAGAGTATAAAGAACTAGCCGGAGACTCTTCTATTCAGTGGTCTCCGAAGCCATCATCAACTTGTTGTGTATGGCAGCTGCTCCTCCATTAAATTGTGGGGGAGAGATTTTGATTTCTATCAAACTTTCCTTATTTATATACTATCTCTGAACATTTTGGAGATTCTTTTGTCCTTTAACTTCTTTTCTTATCCCTCATATATTGGGTCAGCAGATCCTTATTTGATTGAGTCATTATTTGTGATCACAGAGATTTTGATCAGAACATAAGTTTGTTGCTGACACTTTCACTGCTACAACTTGTCTTTCAAGCTTTCTCATCAACACCATAAAGCAAGGAACAGATTCTGTAAATTGTTCATCTTTTCAAATATTTTGTTATCAAGGAATTTTTCTTTTGCTATTTACTCCCCCAAAAAGAATGAAAAGCTCAACTAGTCAATACCCTGTAAATTCTGTTTCCAAGCTTTTCAATGCTCAACTCCATTTTGTTCGGTTTCTTACCTATATCTTGATTCTGGGGTTTGGTGTCACCATTGGAGTCATCTTTAGTTTCTACCTTAAAGACTGCACCTTTAGTCTCCAATTCACTCAGTTATCAGTCTCAGCCTTACCCCGAAAAGCGTCTATGCAGCCGCCGCCGCCACCACCACCGATCACGGAAACACAGACGTCCAATCACAGCCATGTAGGATTAAAGGAGTTCCTTAAGCCTCCTCCAATCATGCATGACATGGATGATAAGGAGCTTATGTGGAGGGCTTCAATGAGTGCAAAGATCCCTGAGTACCCCTTTGATAGAGTTCCAAAGGTGGCATTCATGTTCTTGACAAGGGGTCCTTTGTTCTTTGCACCTTTGTGGGAACAATTCTTCAAAGGGCATGAAGGGTATTACTCAATATACGTGCACTCCAATCCATCTTTCAATGCTTCACAACCTGAGAAGAATTCAGTGTTTCATGGCCGCAGAATTCCCGGCAAGGTTAGTTAGTAGTACTTTGTTACGTTGTTTACCTATTTGCCTTCATCTGAATTATTAATGTTGATTAGATTATCGAAATCAAACCATAGGATAGTCTCTGTTGTCCTGTGCAAATTGTCTTGTTATGTTTGTTGCTATGCAAACTGCTTATTCTAATGAAAACAGTTAAAGGGAAACCTATTAAAACGGAAAGGAGACAATAAAATAGGAAATACAACATATTGCGGACTAATGGTAATGATTTATAGAAAGATAAATCGATAATTATGGGTAGGGAAAACGGTAAAATAAAATAAAGTTTTATCACTAGCTTAAGTTATGGGTATGGTATGGTATGGTCGCATTCACCAGTCATGGGCCTCTCTTGACTTATTTGGTACATTTAATTTCAACTGTACGAAGGTTGATACATTTAATTATTTTGAATACATTGATTGCTACAAAGGCATATCCCATTTGCATGAATGTGAGACCCTAACTGAGGCATTCCCTTTGACTGATATTTCATTATTCACAACCAGAAACCTTCACTAGTTAATAATATCTGTTATGACATGAATGCAGGAAGTGCAATGGGGGAATGTGAACATGGTTGAAGCAGAGCGTCGCCTTCTGGCAAACGCACTCCTTGATGTCTCAAACCAAAGATTCGTTCTCTTATCGGAATCATGCATACCAATCTTCAACTTCACAACCGTCTACTCATACTTAATGAACTCAACACAAAACTATGTCATGGCCTATGATGAGAACAGTCCGGTGGGTCGCGGGCGATATAGCATCCGGATGCTGCCGGACGTGAGCCTTAGGCAATGGAGAAAAGGGTCCCAATGGTTTGAGATGGACAGAGAGCTTGCACTTGAAGTGGTATCAGACAGAAAGTACTTCCCAATTTTTCAGCAATATTGCAGAGGTTCATGTTATGCAGACGAACATTACTTGCCAACATATGTGAGCATCAATTTTTGGGAAGGGAACTCTAATAGGAGTTTGACCTTTGTTGACTGGTCAAGGGGTGGTCCACACCCAGCAACGTTCATGAGATCTGAGGTCACTGTGGAGTTCTTGGAGAAGCTAAGGAGCAAGAGATGCCAGTATAATGGGAACAGCACAAATGTTTGTTTTCTGTTTGCTAGGAAGTTCTTGCCTAATACTTTGTCAAGGCTTCTCAACCTTGCACCTGAGGTCATGCACTTCTAATCCTCCTACCTTAGCTGCAAATACACCACTTATAACTAAAACTTCATTATTTAATTCATTCTTTTTCATCTTGTAAACTACTTATTTTTTTAATAGTTAATTATAAGATATAGAGCTATGGCTATGCTAGCTGTCTATTGGGTCTTGTGTGTCTCTTATTGCTGGTCGCAAATGACATCACAAACTCAAGTCTAATTTAATTTTGCTAATCAAAGAAGAAATGATTTTCTTTGAGGGTCCATTTCGGACAACATCACCCATAATTAAGCTGTCCTAATGAAATGTCTTTCCATCAAAACATGGCAAGGTATGATTTGATTTTCTTCGGGAAACCCAATTGGACAATGTCAACCAGTATCAAACTGACCCAAGAATGCCTTCACCAACCAATGCCTAAACATACTAGTCAACGAATTCTAGAAAGGGAAAATTTTCACCTTGTAAATCAGAGTCCCATTTTTTACTCTATAAACCCACATCGCATTCACATGCTGTAATTTGAGGACACCCTTGATCGAAAATTTAACTCGGAATTCAGGTGAGTGAGTCAAAGGGCTAGAAGGGAAAAAAAAAAAAGATAAAAAAACCCAATGATCTGATTTACAACGCTACCTAAGGTTTATTATTCACTGACTAGCTCCACATGCATCTTCGGAGACGGAAGGTGACTCAGACACAGAGTCCAACGTGTCATGACACGGTGACACCTGGACCCCACGCAACTCCTCGATCATCTTGACCACGTGGCTCATGCTAGGCCGTTGATCAGGTGCAGGGGCAGTGCACGCCATAGCAACCTGCAACAGCCCAACCATCTCCTCTTCAATGTCCTTGTACCTCATCAGCTCCAAATCAAATACCTCAGCGGTCCATTCCTCCCTCACAACGGACTGGACCCACCTTGGCAGGTCCACCGCGGGCGCACCAGCACCCTCCACCGCCGAGGGGCACTTCCCCGTCAGCAACTCAAGCAAGAATACACCGAACGAGTACACGTCAGACTTTTGGGACTGTTTTCGACCGTCAGATGACACCTCGGGAGCACGATAGCCGTTGGATCTGACACCAGATGTTGATGGGCCTGGGCCCGCGAACACGGAGAGCCCAAAATCTGATACCCGGGCGTTTCCCTGCTTGTCTAAGAGAATGTTGGTGGATTTGATGTTTCCGTGGTTGAGCCTGAGGGACTTACACGAGTTGTGAATGAAGGCCACGCCACGCGCCGCTCCAGCTGCTATCTTGAGCCGAGTGGTCCAGTCCAGTGGGGTTCTCCCCGGTCCTCGGTTCCCTGTTTCACGGACAACCAAGTTAAATTACCATTTTGCCACTTTTATTTTCCAACGCACTTATTTAGCCATGTTCATTATCATTGATGCGGTAAACGACGAGAGGAGAAAGGCCAAATGTGGTTCTGCAAAAGAACATAAAGCTAACGAGGCTGAACTAAAATAAAGACACCACTTGTATTCTTTTTTTTTTTTTTAAATTTAAAGTAATTGAATAAAGCCGGTGTCTTAGTCCTAGGCGATGCAGAGTGTGTTTTGTTTTGCATAATGCAACACAAATATACAATAGTTCCCTATTCAAACGTGGTTATGATTGTGAAGGAATACTGTTTATTCAGCTCAACAGTTACTTTTGTCTTCAATGGTTTGGGAAGGGAATGCATTAAAAAATACTATTATTATGGGCATGGAATATTATCATACTATTACAGTGTTTGTTAGAAAAGAAAGTACTCATAACAAAATATCACATGGTATGAGTGAGTGGTCCTACTTCAAATTTTGGAGGAGCCTCAAAATGGACCCCCCCCCCCTCTTCCCGGCGGGGAATTAAAGATAAAGCAGCGTTGTGGCTTTGATGCATATAGGTAACCTTTGATTGTATAATATCATAATTTATCAATGTATAATTAGATGCATGGCGCCCTCTCTCTTTTGGGGGTATCTTCCTATCTTTATCTTGCCAGAAAATGAAAGCAAAGAATTTGAATTGAATTGACTTTATTCGCTTTGAAGGGCAAGTAAAGAACAAAAATGAATCTCATGTGACCCACTAAAAATGGAAGGAAAAGAAAGCATGACGTACCATGAAGGAGCCAGAACAAGCTTCCATTGGGCATGTAATCGTAGACCAACAACTTCTCATCTCTGGCAAAATAGTAAGCCCTCAAGCTCACGATATTCTGATGCCTCAACCTTCCAAGAAGCTCCATGTGCTGCTCGAACTCTCTCTTCCCTCCAATCTGCGCATCTTTCAGCCTCTTCACCGCAACAACGTTCCCATCATCAAGAACCGCTTTGTACGCCGTTCCGAACCCACCTTTTCCCAGCATCTCAGCAGACGCTCGAAGCAAGTCCTCCAATTCGAACCTCTTCTCGCCTTCGAAGAACACCATTTTCCCCCTCTCAAACCCTCCTCCTCCTCCTTGTGCAGGGTACGGACTCGAAGAATACACAATCTTCTCGCTCTCGAAAAGCTTTGACCCTTTCCCTTCCTTCAACTTCGCCGAGTAGTTCCTCCAGAAGTAGCAATATAGAAGCAATGACACAATGCCCAGTACCAATACATCGCCCACAATTATGGCTATTAGAGCCACCGGGCTTATCTTCGAACCTCCGTTTCTATGTGTTTTCGATGTTTTTGGAGCTGCTCCACCGTCGTTTGCTGGCATTGAACTCGGGGAAGATGACACTGTTGTTGTGGCGCCGCCACGTGGCACCACTGGGGACGCAATGGCGCCCTCGGATCCGGGTTTTGTAGGGTCAGGCACCACTCCGGTGCAGTTCTGAATCGGGGCTCCGCATAGAGAAGGGTTTTGCCCGAACGAGGATACGGGGAAAGCCGAGAGCGACTTCGGTATCTCGCCGGAGAGGAGGTTCCCGGAGACGTTGAAGTCTTGCAGGTTTGGGAGGTTGACGCCAGGAATGTAGCCAGAGAAACGGTTCTCCTCGAGACGGAGAGTGAGAAGGTGGGCTAAGTGGTTGACTGTCGCCGGAATCTCGCCGGAGAGGTTATTGTGGGACAGATCGAGACGATAGAGGCGGAAGAGAGAGGTCACTGTGGCTGGAAAGTCACCGGAGAAGTGGTTGTAAGAGAGGAAGAGAAGCTTGAGGGCGGTGAAGTTAGAGAGAGAAGGAAGGGTTCCAGAGAAACGGTTTCGCTTGAGGCTGAGAACTCGCAGTTGAGTGAGTGAAGTTAATGGTTGAATGGAACCTTGGAGGTCGAGGTTCTCCAGAACGAGTCGCGTGACTCGGTTGTTGATGCAGGAGACACCGTCCCAGCTGCACAGGTTGGTGCTGTTGTTCCAACTCGTTAACTTCTCCGACGCGTCTGAACCAGCTTTGAAGGCCAAAAGAGCCTCTTTATCTTGGCTGGTAGAGCCGCTAACCAGAAGATGCATGTGAAAAACCAGAGAGAGGAACAAGGCAGCGTGAGCAACGAGGTGACTTGTTGCCGCCATTGTCGCTCTGCAGAACGAGAGAGAGAGAGAGAGAGAGAAAGAGAGAGAGAGAGAGAGCCAGTGAAGAAGAGTGAGTGTGTGTGTGCGCGAGTAATGAAGTGTATTAAGCTCACCCTAATTAATGTGAAAATAAAAGGGCTTAACGGTAATGACGGTCGATAATAATTTGGCATCCTGCAGCGTAAGGTTTTACGAGAGGGAGCGTTACTGCGCGTCTATAATAAAGACCCTACTACTAACTAGTTAGGGGTGGCAACGGGGCTGGTAGGGGCGGGTAGGGGCGGGTTTTTGCTCTACTCGATCCCGCCCCGTCCTACAGAAAACCCGCATCAAATCTGCCCCGCCCTACCCGCGGGTTGTAAAATGTTAAACCCTAACCCGCTTTTGTGGGTATTCGTCCCGCTCCTACCCGCTCCTATAATTATTAAATCTAATAAATAAAATTAAATTTTAAAAATTATATAACCACCATTTACATACATAATATAAATTAAAGTAAAAATTTATATATGATATAATATTATTAATCATTTTACTAATTATTTTATATATATTACGTATATTATATATTAAAAATATATATATTTACTAGTAGACATTAGACAGTAGTATCCTACTTTACTGCTATGTTGATTTTAAAAGACGTTTCTGCCCTCGGTTTCCTTTGACATGAATGCAAATGCCTTTAACACCTTGTCAATTATGGCTCTCATTTTAAGGATTAGTTGGAGCTTGAATTTTATGGACCGTTTGATTTATGTATTGGCTTTTTATGACTGACATTTCCTCTTGCTTCAATTATAGAGCACCAATCATCTTCATTTTGCTCTTTACTAGGGGTGTGCATGGTCCGGTCCGACCCGAAGATTCGATCCGGTTCCGAACACTTTAGAGGCTAATTTGGTGTGATTTCATCAAGTTTAGGGTCGGATAAGGGTCTTAAAAATAAACTCGGTCATTATTTCGGATTGGGTTCGGGTCATAGCTCGGGTCACCCGAAATCGGCCTGGTGGCCCGATCATCATATACAATTAATATTTTGTGTTATTAGTGATGGATGATGACTATTATTATGTGGAATTTAAGTATTGTAAACCTTAATATTTTATATTATTAGTCATTATATATAAGACTATAAGTTAATGTTTTATGTTTAAAATGTATAAGATTTTAGATTAATGCATAATCTTGTGTTATTTGTATTGATTTAAATATTTGGTGTTATTAGGCAATATTAGTATTGATTGTGGTTATGCTTTAATTTTAGAGAAGAGTTGGTTCTTGTTATATTTTTTTAAGTGAATTTTGTCATGTCAAATAATAGTTGGAGTCTTGGAAATTTGAATATTTTTACATGTTAACTTACAAGAAGGTATCAAGGTAATATAATGTTAATGGCCCGATTTTCACCCGGTTTTTACCCGATATAATCGTGGCCCGAAAGTGTATAGATTTCATCAGATCTAGGGTCAGGTTTGGATCTAACAAATAAACTCGGTATATATTTCGGATCGAGTCTGAATCACCTCAAATTCAGTTTTACCTGACCCATACACACCTCTATTCTCTACCTTGCTTCCACATGTTGTCTCATTTTATAAATTACGCATTGTAGATTGGTGTTGTCTTCTCAATTCTCATGTTGCTAATTTCCAATATATTAAAAAAATCACAATAGCAAGAAATTATTTGTGATTCCGTAACTAATATCCAATGGCTTGAATTAGTTAAAGCAAATATGTATATATATGGTCAAAGCTAGTGGTGATCGCTGATATTAATCCCACTTGGTTGGGAGGCAATAATGTCAACTCACTACCAGAGTAACATTGGCAGTATATAATAAGGTAATAATGGGAATAAACAACAATAAAATTTGAGTAGGAAGTTGTGAATTTCATTTATAATATTCAATAAGCTCAGTACCCAGCAGATATCAATAACGCCCTGTTAAATGTTACTATTTATTAAATTCACTATAGCTGGAAGTGTATAGTTAAATATTTGTTGGCAGTTAGAGAATAGAGATCACAACTGGGATCAGACAATAACTTCTTCTAAACACAAACTAGTCCTTATATTGAGATTGTAGATTCCAATCTAACAAATTTCACGGCCCCCAATAGTTCTCAAAGCACCGTTTAGCAAATTAAATGGCTATGTATTTTCTAAATGTTATAAGAGGATAGCTGGATCATGCAAGGACAAGTGTGATTCTGTGAAAGCAAGAAGGACACAAGGATATCTCCACTCTCCCAAAAACATTAGCAGAGCAAATTCGGCTAGTGGGTGAGCAAAACACAAAAGCAATAGCAGCAGGAAAATGGAGCAAAATGAAAAAGGAGAGCATGCCAAGGAAGAAAGAAAAATAAAGGACAGCAGAGGTAGTGGAGCATGATGAAGAAGGACTACATGCTAGCTGTGACAGCTCCAACGGGCAGCAAGGACATGCAAAAGTAAGAAGCAAATTGGAGAGCAAGCTGAAGATATAAAACAGACCTCACTTCAACATTTGAAATCAAGTAAAAGAGAGTGATACAAGAGCATCATCTCAACATACTTGAGCTGAATTCTTTTCCTTCAATTTGTGCTTCATTTCAGATTTTCTTTGCTATGGCTATCTAATGTCATCTTTCTGTGTTTGAGAAAAAGGCTTATGAATGTGAGTTGAAAAAGCCACGAGAGAAGAGGCAAGAGAGATGCATGAAAAAGTCAAGAAATGTTTCTGTATCATATGGTTTTGTTGAACTAAGGTTTAGTTCCCCTTACCAAGTTGGGATAGCACTTGGTGGTAGATTGAATATGCGGGTTCCCCTTGCCAAGTTGGGATAGCACTTGGTGTTTTTGAATCTGGTTAGGTTCCCCTTCTAAGTTGGGACAGCACTTGGGTTGCTAGGCTTTGGGGTAAAAAGCTTAGTGGAAGATACTAGATGAATTGGATTGTAATTCATTAGTATTGGTGTTTGTAATCTGTTTGATTATAGTGAAAATTCTACCATGGCTGTGGTGGAGACTGGATGTAGGTTTCATGGCACTTAGAAACCGAACCAGGATACATGCTGGCCTCTATCTCTTCTTTCCTTCTCTGTTTTATTTCTGAGTATGAGACAAAATGAAAAAATCTCCTGCATATTTAGCTTTTGCAAAAACAGAGCTTGAAAAGTTAATTTTGAGCCAACTTGATTCAATCCCCCTTTCTCAAGTTCAAGCAGTTCCATCAATTGGTATCAGGAGCAAGGTCTCAAGGAGTCAAGCTTCACAGCTTGTAGTAAAGATTCATGGCCAACAACATGAATCCCAACATCGTGGCTTTCACTCTCACTGAAGGGCAGTCTAATAATAGACCTCCCTATTTCAATGGCAACAACTATTCCTACTGGAAAGAAAGAATGAGAATCTTCGTGCAGTCAATCGACTACAACATCTAGAAGATCATTCTCAATGGACCTGACGTTCCCACTAAACAAAATGTTGATGGAGAAGTTGTGGCAAAAGAAGACAGCGAGTGGACAGATGAAAAAAAGAAGAAGGTTGAACTCAACGCCAAGGCAATCAACCTGATGCATTGTGCAATCAGTTTTGAAGAATTCAGAAAAGTGTCAAGGTGCAAAACGGCTAAAGAAATATGGGATAAGCTCAGACTTACTCATGAAGGTACTAAGCAAGTGAGGGAGACCAGAATTGACATGCTGATGAAGGAGTATGAAATGTTCAGTATGAAAGAGGATGAGAGCATCGATCAAATATTCGAAAAGTTCTCAATAATCATCAACAATCTGGATGCCATGGGAAGGAACTATTCGAAGAAACATTAGTGAGGAAGATCCTGAGAATTATCACTAAGAAATGGGAAGTAAAAAGCACAGCCATCTCTGAAAGGAATGATTTGATCAAAATCACCTATGATGAGCTAAGAGGCAAGCTGCTGGCCTATGAAACCACTCACATGTCTCAAGACAAAGATGACAAAAGAAAAGTATAGCACTAAAATCAAGAATGACAGCCAAAGAAGAAGAATCTGATGACGTTTCTCAGATGAAGAAATGGTGCTCTTTGCAAGAAAAATGAGAAGACTACTAAGATACAAAAGCAAAGGCAAAGGAAGCTCCTCATCCAAAGACTTCAAGAAAGATCAAGTCAAGTTCACATGCCACCACTGCAAGGAACCCGGTCACTTCAAGTCAGATTGCCCTCAACTTAAGAAAGGCAAAAAATCCAAGAAAGACAAAAAGAAGGTGATGATGGCAACATGGGAGGACTTGGAGAACGACACTAGTTCGGAGAGCTTAGATCAAGAAGCTCAACTATGTCTGATGGCAGATCAAGATGATGAAGATGTGGTAGATTTCTCTGACTTATCTATCGATGAACTGCACTACATTATCAAAGACATTTCTGTGAACTCTAAGAAACTCTTGGATAAGTATGCAAAATGTAAGAAAGAAAACGAGGCATTGAGGACAGAAAATTATCTTCTTTTGAAAAAGGTTAAGGCTACCGAAATTGGTAATGAAAATTTTTTAAAAGAAGAAAATAGTGCTTTGCGAGCTGAATTAGAGAAATTCAAACTCAAACATAAAGTTACTGCTTCCACTTATTTGATTTCTGAAAACAAAAATATGAATGAACAAATTAAAAATTTGAATGAAGACTTAGCAAAGTTTGCTCAAGGTTCTAAAAATCTGAACAAACTACTTGCTTGTCAAAGGTTTGGGTCTGAAAAATCTGGACTTAGATTCAAAGAGGAAAATAAGGCTGTTTTCAAACAAAACATTCAAAAATCTGAAGCCTCATCTTCCAAGCTTTTCAAACCAAAAGGATTCAGCAAATCTCATAAATCAGTGGGCAAAAATCATTGTTACAAGTGCAATAGAAATAGTCATGATCCTCCTCAATGTTTCATCTTTCTTAAGTCTTTTGGTAATGATAGTAAATTATATAAAGTTGTTCATGATTTTAATGCTCTTGGGCAACCAAGAAGATTTCACATCAAAGGATCTAAATGGATTTGGATACCTAAGGTTAGTTGAAGAACATGCAGGTTTGCCTTACATCCAAGAAGAAATTGGACATATGGTATCTTGATAATGGTTGTTCAAGGCATATGACCGGAAAGGATACTTTCTTCATTAAACTCAACAAGTATGATGGAGGATTTGTCACTTTCGGAGATAATGGTAAAGGTAAAATAATTGCCATTGGTAAGGTTAGAAAAGATTTTTCTACTTGCATTAATAGTGTTTTCTTAGTTGACGGGTTAAAGCATAATCTATTGAGTATAAGTCAATTATGTGACCTTGGATATGCTGTAACTTTTAGAAAATCTGATTGTAGAGTCATTAATGAGAAAACATGGGCTATTTTGTTTGTTGCCAAAAGAAGTGACAATGTCTATGGTCTCACACTAGATGATCTTAAAGTTCAAAATGTAACTTGTTTTTCTTCAATGGAATTTGAAAAATGGATGTGGCATAAGAGATTAGGACATGCTAGCATGTTCCAAATCTCTAAGCTTGTAAAGAAAGGCTTAGTAAGAGGTCTTCCTAATATAAAATTTGATAAGGACGTCGTTTGTGATGCTTGTCAAATGGGTAAACAAATAAAAACCTCTTTCAAACCCAAGGAAGATGTCTCAACTAAGAAACCATTGGAGTTGTTGCATCTTGATCTGTTTGGACCAACTAGGACTCAAAGTCTTGGAGGAAAAAGCTATGGCATGGTAATTGTGGATGACTATACTAGGTTTGGATGGGCATTCTTTCTAGCTCATAAACATGAAGTATTTTTTGTTTTTGAGAAATTCAGCAAAAAGATTCAAAATAAAAAAGGTTTACAAATTATTTCAATTAGCAGTGATCATGGTAAAGAATTTGAAAATCAATACTTTGAATCTTTTTGTGATGAATTAGGCATATCACATAACTTCTCTTGTCCTAGAACACCTCAACAAAATGGTGTTGTAGAAAGAAGAAATAGAAGTTTACAAGAAATGGCTAGAGCTATGTTATGTGAATATGAAATTTCCAAGTTCTTATGGGCTAAAGCTGTGAATACAGCTTGCTATGTTTTAAATAGAACCATCATTAGAAAGTTTTTGAAGAAAATCCCATATGAACTTTGGAAAGGGCATCCTCCCAATCTTAGTTACTTTCATGTGTTTGGCTGCAAGTGTTTCATTCTGAATATCAAAGAAAACTTAGGAAAATTTAATCCTAAAACACATGAAGACATTTTTCTGGGTTATTCCACTCATATCAAGGCATATAGAGTTTATAACAAGAACTCCAAAACTATTGAGGAAACCATGCATGTCACTTTCTGTGAGTCTAACTCTGTTCCTAGTGTTTGTATTGATGATAGTCCAGGTTTTGAAGCTGAATTGTCCAAGAAAGCTGAGTTAGTTCCACAAAATTCAAGTTCTCATGAAGCTGCACCTGTTAGCAGCGAAAATCCCAATTATGCAGGAGACAATTTGGAATTATCTCCTGTCGCAGCAGAAAATACTGATGCTGAGGCCATTGTTGATCAAGAGGAACCTGAATCCTCAACTCAAACCAGAAGGCTCAGGGAATGGAAGTTTCTGAAAAACTATCCTGAAAAATTCATAATTGGTGATCCTTCTAAAGGAATATCAACTAGATCATCTTTGAAAAATGCTGAAACCAACAACTTAGCTCTTATATCAAAGATTGAACCTCAAAATATCCAAGAAGCTCTTGCTGATCCATCTTGGGTATTAGCTATGGAGGAGAAATTGCAACAGTTTGAGAAGAATCAGGTCTGGACCTTAGTGCCTCACTCAAATGGAAAGAAAGTCACTGGCACTAAATGAATTTTCAGAAACAAATTAGGTGAAGATGGAACCATTGTCCGCAACAAAGCCAGATTGGTTGCTCAAGGATATGATCAAGAGGAAGGGATTGATTTCGATGAATCCTTTGCACTTGTAGTTCGAAGGGAAGCCATCAGATTGCTCCTTGCTTATGCAGCTCACTGTGGCTTCAAGCTATTCCAAATGGACGTAAAGTGTGCTTTTCTCAATGGCATAATAGATAGAGAGGTTTATGTGGCTCAACCACCTGGGTTTGAAAACAAAACTTTTCCTAACCATGTTTTCAAACTAGCTAAAGCCTTATATGGTTTAAGACAAGCTCCTAGAGCTTGGTATGAGAGGCTTAACTCATTTTTCTTGAAAAACAAATTTCAAAGAGGAGCCACTAACACCACTTTATTTATTAAGAACTATAATGATCATTTTATTCTTGTGCAAGTTTATGTTGATGATATTATCTTTGGTTCGGCTAATAAGGATTTATGTGCAGATTTTGCTAAGCATATGACCAATGAATTTGATATGAGCATGATGGGAGAGCTCAACTTCTTTCTAGGCCTACAAATAAAGCAAACTGCAGAAGGCATATTCATTCATCAAGAAAAATATGCAAAGGAGCTTGTTAAGAAATTTGGGCTGGACTGTGCCAAACCAATGGGAACCCCCATGCATCCAAATATCAAGCTTGACAAAGATGAACATGCTAGAGATATTGATGAGACACGCTATAGAGGGATGATTGGCTCTTTGATGTATCTAACTTTTTCAAGGCCTGATATCATCCAAAGTATTGGAGTATGCTCAAGGTTTCAATTAAAGCCTAAGGAATCTCATCTCTCAGCTGTCAAGAGGATAATCCGATACGTGCTTGGTACCATTGATTATGGTTTATGGTTTCCAAAGATTGATTCCTTTCAATTAGTGAGTTTTTGTGATGCAGATTTTGTTGGGGACAGAATTGATAGAAGAAGCACAAGTGGCATGTGTTGCTTTCTTGGAAAATCACTCATTGTTTGGTCAAGAAAGAAGTAAGCTACAGTGGCACTTTTCACTGCCGAAACTGAATATATTGCAGCCTCTTCTTGTTGCTCTCAATTATTATGGTTGAAAACTCAGTTAGCTGATTATAAGCTGAAAGTATCTAATATTCCATTATTTTGTGACAACATGAGTGCTATAAATATTTCAAAAAATTCCTGTTTTGCACTCAAGAACAAAGCACATTGAAGTTAGATTTCATTCTATAAGAGAACATGTGCAAAATAAAAATTTAGATATTCAGTTTGTTAAATCTAAAGATCAACTAGTTGATATTTTCACTAAACCATTGATAGAAGAGAGGTTCTGCAAATTACGAACTACTCTGGGCATTCTTGATTCATCAAACTTTTCTTAATTTTTCTTTTGTTTTGGTTTAAGCTTTTTGTCTCATAGATCGAGATGAGATTTTTCTAGGCCGATGATGAGTAGGCTTCATTAACTCATTGTGAAGCTAACTGGATTTGTTGAAGGCTCGTTAGATTTACTGGACCTGGTTTGTTTGCTTGTTTATCATCAAATGGGCCACCTTTTGTGAAGCAACTTGGGCCGTATGTGGTCTTGGATATCTAAAAGTTACCTTTGCTCCCAAAACCTAACATTATACAACATCTTCTTTTCAATTTTAATTTGGGCCTTCCTTCATATTGCATCTTTTTAATTAAAATTTTCAAAATTGAATTTTCGGAGATTACAACTGTAAAATTCAAAGGTTTTCAAAAGCTTTCATTTTTATCCTTTTTTCAAGATGGAACCTTGACACAGTGATTATGTTTGCTCTTCTCTCCAAAATTTTAATTTCTTTTGCTTACTTGTTAGTGAGACACATGCATGCTTGTGTTAGTTCTAAAAATGATTTTTCTTATGCAATGCTGCTCACTAAAATTTTTCAATACTATAATATTAATTTTGGGGTTGAGATTTCTAGAGATTGTAACTCTTACATCAAAGGGGGTGATGTAGTTAAGAAAACAGCACCCAGACGTCGCCAAACTAATGATAGCACTGATGTTCCCTCTGTTGATGAGGATCCTCTGATTCCCCCTTCAACCTCCACCATCATCAAGGTCATGACATGCATTCTGAAGAATGTGCTTGAGGAGTTCATCAATCTGACTGACCTTCTTCTCACTCATGGTGCCGAGCGCAAACGAAACCAAGTTATGGAGGAAAATGCTCTCAAGAAGACCAAGGGGAGAATTCGGATTCTAAGGGACTTTGTGGAGGATGTAGAGGTTGGACTCACGACTACAGACAATGAGGGGGATGATGATGGAACCTCTGATGAATCCAACTCTAATGCCTACGCCTTTTTATCTCATCTGTGACTGTGACTCATCTTTATTTTCTTTGAACTTTTTATGTTTCATTTGGATGACTGTAACCCATAATTAAATTGCTGCTTGATAACTTTTTGGATAGCCACTAACAAATTTTGTTCAGGTTTCTTCCTTTCCTCCCTTGATGACAAAAGGGAGAGAAAAGAAAAGGAATATGTTAGCATTGACTTAGGAGTTAACAGTGTTAATTAAAAACAAGGATGCTGGACACTTATTACTATGATTAACTTTAGTTTGTCCTGTACTGTGTTAATTATTTTGTGAGTCACCTTTACTGTGACATATTGCTTGCAAAAATTGGAATTGTATGTTTTTAAGCTTTGTCCAGGTAAGCTATGATTAAGGGAGAGAGAACTGCTAACATTAAGGGGGGTACTGCACTTCGGATGGACATCAAAGGGAAGTTCCCATAACCCATTTCAATTAATTTTAATTTCTACTATTCCCTTTTATCATGTTTGTCATCAAGGGAGAGATTATTAAGTCTAAGTTGAATTTGGGTATTATAAATGATGACAAATATTTCTTTGGGTTGAAAACCCAATATTGTTTAATGTATGGTTTATTGTGGCAGGCCCATTACTTAGTTCTCACCAGCCCAAACCAGCACAAGCCTCAGCAAATAAACATGCTAAAGCTCCAACACTTAGTGCTCATTTGCTCCTTAGTACTCCAAGAGTAATAAACAAGCCCAATGTTTCTTAAAGCATCGTTAAGCAAATTAAAAGGCTATGTATTTTCTAAATGTTATAAGAGGACAGCTGAATCATGCAAGGACAGGTGTGGTTCTATGAAAGCAAGAAGGACACAAGGACATCTCCACTCTCCCAAAGACATTAGCAGAGCAACATTCGGTTAGTGGGTGAGCAAAACACAAAAAGCAGTAGCAGCAGAAAAATGGAGTAAATGAAAAAGGAGAGTATGCCAATGAAGAAAGAAAAACAAAGGATAACAGAGGTAGTGGTCAAGCTCCTGGGATAGCAGAGGTAGTGGAGCATGATGAAGAAGGACTACATGCTAGCTGTGACAGCTCCAACGGGCAGCAAGGACATGCAAAAGTAAGAAGCAAATTGGAGAGCAAGCTGAAGATATAAAACAGACCTCATTTCAACATTTGAAATCAAGGAAAAGAGAGTGATACAAGAGCATCATCTCAACATACTTGAGCTGAATTCTTTTCCTTCAATTTGTGCTTCATTTCAGATTTTCTTTGCTATGGCTATCTAATGTCATCTTTCTGTATTTGAGAAAAAGGCTTATGAATGTGAGTTGAAAAAGCCATGAGAGAAGAGGCAAGAGAGATGCATGAAAAAGCCAAGAAATATTTCTGTGTCATATGGTTTTGTTGAACTAAGGTTTAGTTCTCCTTACCAAGTTGGGATAGCACTTAGTAGTAGATTGAATCTGCGGGTTCCCCTTGCCAAGTTGGGATGGCACTTGGTGTTTCTGAGTCTGGCTAGGTTCTCCTTCCAAGTTGGGACAGCACTTGGGTTGCTAGGCTTCGGGGTAAAAAGCTTAGTGGAAGATACTAGATGAATTGGGTTGTAATTCATTAGTATTGGTATTTGTAATCTGTTTGATTATAGTGAAAATTCCACCATGGTTGTGGTGGAGACTGAATGTAGGTTTCATGGCACTTAGAAACCGAACCAGGATACATGCTGGCCTCTATCTCTTCTTTCCTTCTCTGTTTTATTTCTGAGTATGAGACAAAACGAAAAAATCTCTTGCATATTTAGCTTTTGCAAAAACAGAGCTTGAAAAGTTAATTTTGAGCCAACTTGATTCAACTCCCTTCTCAAGTTCAAGCAGTTCCATCAATTGTTATTGTTATAAAAAAATTGATTTTATTTTTGCTTATTAAAAAATTTAAAAATAACCAATTCATTAATAGGTCCAATAATAATATGACACATAAACATCTTTACAAAAAGACGTTTTACGTATCTTTATGGAAGCATCCATTGAATTATTGACACTAATGTCACATTAGTTCCGATTTATTTGATCTCAAATCTGTAGTAATATCTAATTAGTTCCGATTTCTGTCGCTTAATAGTATGTGCTCATCACCATTTTAGAAAAAAAATAAATTAGAAACAATAATAGTGGATCCATTATTTTATTGATATTTTTTTAGCATAGCAGATGGATTATTAATTTATAAATAAACAACGAATTTTTTCTCAAAACATAGGAAGTGGACCAAAAGTAATATAGAAACTAAGAAAAGTGCGACACAGACGACAATAAAGAAGATATAGTTAGACCAGATATAGATTTAATAAGTTTTTCCTATCATTTCAATTCTTTAGCATGTTATTTTGTAATTCTTGTGGAGGGACCATATCTTAGGTAGCCACAAAATAAAAAAATTAAGTGCTTTTAACCACATCTGATGTATGTTTAGGTGTCTAAAATCAATTAAATTTTCATTTTAATAGATTCTTGCATTCTGCAACTAAGATATATCACCCGGATCATGATACAATTCTGCATATAAATTCTACATGAATTATTATCATTACAAACTAGGATAGCAGTTGATGTTGAAATGTTTACCAAAAACAATATCGATGTTGAAAATCAATGACTCTGTACCTAGTAACATACATGTTTCATAATGACTTACATTTTGAGAGTGATGAATTTGTTGAATCTAGTGGGAAAGATCTAGGAGGTGAAGATAGATAAGGTTTTGGTGGCATTTGTAGAGACTCAAAGGTTGATTCCATCATATCTACCACCTTGCTCATTGTTGGCCTATTTGATGGGTCAGTTTGTATGCACCATAAGCTCACTACTATCATCTTCTGTATCGTTTCTTTATCAATTTCATTCTTGATACATTGCAATTCAGGTTCTTGGTTCTGCTCAAGACGCCTGTAAATCCAATGAGGAAAATACATTTCACTTGAAGATTCATCTTTAATGTTCCTGTTTTTTCTTTCTCCAATCATTTCTAAAACCATCATTCCATAACTATATACATCGGATTTATGAGACACCTCACCAAAATTCCGTGAGAACACTTCAGGTGCAATATAACCTATAGTTCCTCTAGCAATCATTAATGACAGGATGCTTTCTTTTTCCATGCATATTTTTGCAAGTCCAAAATCAGAAATCTTTGGACAAAAATCTTCATCTAATAAGATATTGTGAGGTTTGATATCAAAATGTACAATTTTGCTGTTACACCCTTTGTGCAAATAGTCTAACCCTCGAGCAACACCAATTGCGATCTTATACATTGTTTTGCAAGTCAAGTTTGGATTGAACGCTTTTGAATCTCTGCCTTCATAAATAAATTTTTCAACTGATCCATTAGGCATATACTTATATATTAAAGCTCTTTTAGTCTCTTCCAAATAGAATCCCAATAATTCAACAATGTTAACATGAGAAGTCACACTTATGCTAGCAACTTCATTGATAAATTCTTCACCATTACCTTTTGATTCACTTAAAACCTTCACTGCCACAAGGGTTCCATCAGATAACTTCCCTTTGTATACGCTACCATAACCTCCTTGACCCAGTTTGTCTTTGAAGGAGTTGGTTGCCTTCTTTACCTCTAAATAACTGAACCTTTTAGCTGCAAGGTGTCCATGATTTTTCAGGAATGCCTCAATTATCTGGTGGGTTGGGTTTTCTTTGTTGTAAAAGTGCCTTCTGAAGTACCAAGCCAACACTATGAAAGCTCCTAATGCTCCAGTCACAGAAGCAACTATAGAAATAAACAGCAAGTAATTAGTATAGGAAACATTTCAAGTGCACCGGGAGTAACGGTGTTTCAATTATTTTAACCGTTGATATGAATTATAAAAAATATAGATAATATATATTAATTGAAATCAACGGTTAAAACAACTGGTGCATCGGTACTTCCCAGTGCACTTGAAATGTTTCCATTAGTATAAAGCAATGAAACATATATACAAGAATTCTAAATAACACATGATTTAAAATTTTATTTCGATATGTATCTATCCTTTATTATTGTTTATATAATATAATTTCTATATAATGTAAGACTACTTTCCTTTATATAGACTTACTATATATACTTGTCATTTCGGTGAATACAGAATACATTTCACAAGTTTCCTCTGTTTTTGTCGTTGGTGAATGCTACGGTGCCTAAAAAGTGGTGCCTATTTACTAAAAAAGGTTAAAAAATAATATTTAATTTAAAAGATATAATAATAAATAATTTTAAAAAATCAAAACTTACTACAAAAAGTAAATTAGGCAAAATTTAGGCACCATAGAATTGGCCTTTGTCGTTTACTCCTATAGCTAAACTTGTAACTCAAATGGAGGAATACTTAAAAGAAGGACGAATATAATGAATTTTTTGTTTACCTGCTATTGTAATCGTCTTCCTAGTTTTGCCTGCAAATAAATAACAAATGTAATTAGTTTGATTTGAACAGTGGTTGAATAATGTTGATATGGTGAAGCAAGGAAGTAATGGACGTACGAGGTGTGTGACAGTAAAACCTGCCGGAGTTGTCGATTTTGCAAAGGCCTCTATAAACAATGTTACAATGAGAACAATTGGGAGACAGGTTTATTTGGATTGGAATATCAGCGGTGAGGGAACTTAGCAGGGTGTTGGGATCTTGGAGGACCACAATTGGTCCACCCAGTGGAAGCTCAATCAACGAACACCCTTCGATCTCCTTGTATTTGGATACGTTACTCACTCCGTAGAACGTATCGTTTCTAATTCCACATACCGTAGAGTTTGGAAGAACATACGAAGGCCTTGGATCGATGCTATGGTTGCATTTAAGAAGGCTTGCTGAGTACATCACCTGAGAAGAAGCCAAAGGTGTGTCGATTCTGAATGTTTTGGCAGAGTCATACCCCAAAACCTCACAGCTTCTTGATGACAGGAGAGTATAGAGATTGTCGTCTCTGATGGTTATTGAAGATCGTGAAACCACTAAACCGTCGTCTCTGACGGTGATGTTTGACTGGGTAAGGCTTCCGTTGAGAATATTGAACCAACGGTTGTTGTTCTGAATGCTTTTAGTGGCGCCTGGATCATCTTCGCAGCCATCTATCACCAGGAGGCCGCACTCCGAGTGAGGTCTGCTGGTGAATGGGAAACGCAGATCGCCGAGATCTCCGCACGGAATTGAAGGTGGACATCCCCATACCCTGTTGCTGTTGCATGAAAGCAACAACAAGAAGAATACGAGCAAGAGAGACCTACTAAACACATGCAGCATTGATGAAACCATCTTCATTTCTCTCACCAACATCAACAGTAGTATACTAACTCTATACACTTTCTCCGGAATTGGTAAACGGAGACTTGGTTTCTACAGTATGTTATGTGTTAATATAATGGGGATATGTGGCACGATAGTTGAATGCAGCCGGCCATTGTTGACCTGGATTAGTCATAGAAAATGTTATCTGGAATTTTTAGATAATTATATATTTTATTTGGAGGTTTTATAAGCAAAAAATTAGTTGTAGGAAGAATTTCATTACTAATGACTCATGAGTGATGAGTCCATGCCCATGTAGATATTATACATTTGATGTTTATTTATGCCGTGTGGAATAATTTGTTGAGCAACGTAAAAAGTTTTTTATTATCGAAAAAATTATAAAAGTAAGCAAGTGAAAGAACATAAAATAAAAAAAAATTACATCCAATTCAAATTTTTAAGTGTTAAGTTAATGACTTATTTTATAAACTACATCTCACTTTTTTTTTATTTTCTTTGATGTAGAATTAACTTTATGAGCAATGCTAGGGGCCAGCAACTTTTGTGATTGGTAGCCATCAAATAGCCATCAATTATGATTGAGATTGGTGTGAGATTTCATCCAATGACTCACCTTTATCCGCTAGTTACATGCTGGCCAAAATTCAACAAAACTGCTCCCCCTAGACTTTTCCTAACTTTATTCCCTCTTCACACTTATAACATTTACATAAATAAACTACAATATAGATTAGGTTTGGTTGAATTATCATCTTCACTTTTATAGATTGATTTATGTACGAAAACTAGATCCCCTAAACAGGGGACACATGAAGGGAAATATCAATCTCTATCTGTTGACTTGCAACGACTTGGAAATTTCGTTATTTTGTTTGGCTGGATTACAATGTGCTAAAAACTAAGAATTATCCCATGATTTCATTGGTAATTTCGTATCATAGAGTTTGGAGGCATGAAGCATGTTCAATCTCCGTTACGACTATCTGTGGCACTTTAAACGTGAGCGGGGCCTCTGATGCGAGTATTCAACTACTCATCCAACAGCGTGCGTTCATAAAATGGAGAAATGCTTGGGAAGCATCAGATGCAATGAGCAGAAGTGGATCTGGATCACCTCCTATACATGAGCCTTGCTTGCATGTACTCACAATTACACAACTCTTTTAATCATGTACCGTTGTGTTATCATCAGCATCATCCTCTACTCTGTGTTGAGCAGAACCACTTTGTGCAGTTATGTGGATCCACAGTTTGAAGCATGTAAACCCCAAACATGCGGCAACCAATCCATAAGCTACCCTTTCTACATCCAATACAAGCAGGAACCTTTCTGTGGGTACCCTGGTTTTGGCATCTCTTGTGATAGTAATGGCTTCCCAGTTCTCAATCTCTCTAATACTCCTTACATCATCCATCAAATATTCTACCACAACCAATCACTCAGAGTCGCCAATGCTGCCTTTTCATCAACCAACACCACCACAGCTGATTATTGTCTTTCCCTTACACGGAACCTCACCCTTCCCTCAACCAAGATCTTCAGTCTTGTTCATCAGAATCATAATAAGGACATCTTACTGTTCTTCGGCTGTAACCTGTCATCCCTGCCCACAGAGTTGACAAATTACAGAATTGGGTGTTCTGAAGCCAACAACAAAACGGGTGGTTCGATTCTGGCATTGTATAAGGACGATGTCAAAACAGTAAGCTCGGTGTCTAAGAGTTGCGGGAGGGGCGGAGAGGTGGTGCACGCGGGGGTGGAAGAGAGTGAAGCAGGAGGGATACAAGAGGCGCTGAGGAGAGGGTTCATGCTGAATTGGAATGCGAGTGATTGTAAGCCGTGCAGTAGCAGCGGAGGAAGGTGTGGCTTCAATGTAACTATGTATTTTTTCCAGTGTTACTGCACTGATAGAATTCATGCTTCCAGATGTGTTATTCCAGGTTTGTCTCTCTCTTTATCTCTTCTCTTGATTTCTTTTGCTCACTATAATTGTTAGTAGTTATAGCCATACTCCATTTGATTAGAGACCCACATATAGGTTTCTCCCTCTCTTGTTACACGTGCAACGGAAGAGCTGGAGTATTGAAAAAATGGTAGTTATACGTTTAAATTGATTTGTGTACATGTATCATTCATCGTGGCTTCCACTTTTATCTTGAGATGCTGATTTTCTCTGAGTTTCTGCTTCTTGTCATTAGTTATTTGATGCTAAATATTGGCTTCCTCTTCAACTTCTCACTTGCAGATGGTAGAAGCAAGGCTTCCATGAAGATTGGACTTGCACTCGGACTAGGTAACGTATCAGATCGTTCATCATTTTTTAGAGTAAAGTATTGTTTTTATCCCAACGTTTGGGATAAATCCCAAATTATCCCTAACGTTTCAATCGTTCTATTTAAGTCACTAACGTTTCAAAATTGACTCAATGTTGTGCTGCGGCTAGGAATCCGTTAACAGAATTGAGGACGGGACAACATTGAGTCAGTTTTAAAACGTTAGGAACTTAAATAGGACTGAAACGTTAGAAATAACTTTGGAACTTACCTCAAACGTTGGAACTTAGCGTATCGTTCGTTTCATATAACAATATAATAATCGCCTGAGTCGTACCTTATCCATGTGTGAAACATAATGAGTTCTTTTATCTGCAATTTCTATGACCTCAAATTGCTATCGATCTTATTATATTTTCAACCAAGATGGTGGATCTCTCTCTCTCTCTCTCTCTCTCTCTCTCTCTCTCTCTCTCTCTCTCTGCTTTTTCTTGCACCTTAGAGATTATTGACCGTTACTGTGTTGCCTCAAACGTATTAACTTAAGATATCCAACATTTACTCTGTAATTTCTCAACATGGCATTCATTTCTTTCTCAATTCAATAGCCTTTGCAGCTGCTGCAGTTATTCTGCTGTTAGTAATGGTCACCTACTACACAAGATGGAAGAAGGAAAACTCAAAACACCACCTGGTTGATGCCTTTTTGGAGAGACATGGACACCTTCAAATCAAGAGGTACAGCTATTCCGAGATGAAGAAAGTGACCAATTCCTTCAAAAACAAACTAGGCCAAGGGGGGTTTGGCAGTGTATACAAAGGACAATTACAGGACGGACGACATGTAGCAGTGAAGATCCTAAGTGAACTGAAAGGTGATGGTGATGATTTCATCAATGAAGTTGCTAGTATGAGCAGAACCTCTCACGTTAACATTATTGCTCTTCTTGGATTCTGCTTTCAAGGTTCCAAACGAGCTTTGGTTTATGAATTTATGCCCAATGGGTCACTTGAGAAGTTAATCTATGAAGAAAATGCTGTGATAGGGGATCGCCAATTGGATTGCCAGACTTTATATGATATTGCAATTGGTGTTGCCCGAGGACTTGAATATTTGCACAAGGGCTGCAATACTAGAATCTTGCATTTTGACATTAAGCCTCATAACATTCTATTAGATGAAAATTTCCTACCCAAAATTTCAGACTTTGGACTTGCAAAAATTTGCACAAGAAAAGAAAGTATAGTATCAATATTTGGTGCTAGAGGAACTGTAGGTTATATTGCCCCGGAGGTATTTTCTAGAAACTTTGGTGTAGTATCACATAAGTCAGATGTTTATAGTTATGGAATGATGGTCTTAGAAATGGTTGGAAGAAGAAAGAATATCAAGGCTGAAGTTGATGCATCGAGTGAGATATATTTTCCTTATTGGATACACAATAGACTTGTATCAAATCAAGAGCTTGGTCTGCAAAATATAAGAAATGAATATGATAATGAGATGGTCAGAAAGATGACAATAGTGAGTTTATGGTGCATTCAAACCAAGCCTTCAACTCGACCATCAATTAGTAAGGTGGTGGAAATGTTGGAAGGAAGAACTGAGTTGTTGCAATTGCCTCCTAAACCATATTGGTTTTCTCCTTCAAACTCTCCCTGAACTTTGAACCACTGTAGTTTATATCTTGTTAGTCAAGACATTGTATCAGAATTTGGTGGTAGCCAATAAAGAAGGCATATTGCCATTCTTATTACCTTTATGAAGACACTCCCCTCACTTTTTGTAATTCATTCCTTTTTGTTATGAATTCAATTTAAGAGAATAATACCACCTCTCTTTCTGGACTCTGGAGTTTGAAGACTTAAAAGAAAGCCTTAACAGATATATGAAACTTTTATTGGATATTATACATCTTATACAGTAAATCAGATACAAGGTGCTAGCTAGGCATATTACTGATATCAAATCAAAGACTCGATGAGCAGTTAAAGTAAATTCTACAAACTTTCAGTATGCGTGACAAAATTATTCCAAAGCATTAGCAAACAAATTAATCAACTATCATTCAAGATCTTAAAATCTCGAGTTTCCATAGCATTGTTGACTTAGTCATAGAAAATGTTATCTGTACTTTTTAGATAATTATTTATTTTGTTTGGAGGTTTGGATACTTAATTATTTATAAGTAAAAAATTAGTTGTAGGAAGAATTTCATTACTAATGACTCATGAGTGATGAGTCCATGCCCATGTAGATATTATACGTTTGATGTTTACTCATGCTGTGTGGAATAATTAAGCTACAACATAGATTAGGCTTGGTTGAATTATCATCTTCACTTTGATTGATTGATTTATGGACGAAAATTAGAGCCCTCAAACATGGGGACACATGAATCTCTATCTGTTGACTTGCAACGACTTGGAAATTTCTTCATTTTGTTTGGAGGCATGAATCATGTTCCAATCTCCGTTACGAATATCTATGGCACTTTAAACGTGAGCGGGCCCTCCGATGTGAGTATTCAACTACTCATCCAACAGCGCGTGTTCATAAAATGGAGAAATGCTTGGGAAGCATCAGATGCTATGAGCAGAAGTGGATGAGGATCAGCTCCTTTACATGAGCCTTGCTTGCATGTCCTCACAATTACACAACTCTTAATCATGTACCGTTGTGTTATCGTTAGCATCATCCTCTACTCTGTGTTGAGCAGAACCACTTTGAGCAGTTATGTGGATCCACACTACCTGGCATGTGAACCCCAAACATGCGGCAACCAATCCATAAGATACCCCTTCTACATCCAAGGCAAACAGCAACCTTTCTGTGGCTACCCTGGTTTTGCCATCTCTTGTGATAGTAATGGCTTTCTGATTCTCAGTCTCTCTAATACTCCTTACATCATCCATCAAATATTCTACCACAACCAATCACTCAGAGTTTCCAATGCTGCCTTTTCATCAGCCAACAACACTAACACGCCAGATTCTTGTATTTCTGCTGCACACAACCTCACCCTTCCTCCAACCAGTACCTTCAATCTTGTTCATCAGAATAATCATAAGGACATCGTGTTGTTCTTCGGCTGTAACCTGTCATCCATGCCCCTAGAGTTGTTAGATTACAGAATTGGGTGTTCTGAAGCGACCAACAAAACGGATGGTTCGGTTCTGGCATTGTATAAGGACGATGTAAAAACAGTAAGCTTGGTGTCCAAGAGTTGCGGGACTGGCGGAGAGGTGGTGGACGCGGTCGTGGAAGAGAGTGAAGGAGTTGGGATAGAAGAGAAGCTGAGGAGAGGGTTCATGCTGAATTGGACAGCGAGTGATTGCAAGTTGTGCAATAGCACAGGAGGAAGGTGTGGCTTCAATTCAACTATATTCACTTTCCAGTGTTACTGCACTGATCGAATTCATGCTTCCAAATGTGTTATTTCAGGTTTCTCTCTCTCTCTCTCTCTTCTTACACGTGCATCGAAAGAGCTGGAGTATTGAAAAATGATATTTATACATTAAATGGATCTATGTACATGTATCACTGTCATTCATTATGGCTTCCATATCTAGTGATCACTGATTTTCTCTGAGTTTCTGCTTGTCATTAGTTAGTACTTATCTGAAGCTAAATAGTGGCTTCCTTTACAACTTCTGAGTTGCAGATGGTAGAAGCAAGGCTTCCATGATGATGGGACTTGCACTCGGACTAGGTAAAGGGATAGATCGTTCATCATTTTTCGGTGCCTTTCATATAACAATATAATAATCCTCTGTTATAACTTAAAGATATCTAACATTAACAATATTATTTCTCAACACTGCATTCATTACTTTCTCAATTCAATGACCTCTGCAGCTGCTGCGGTTACTCTGCTGTTAGTAATGGTCACCCTCTACTACACAAGATGGAAGAAGCAAAACTCAAAACACCTTCTGGTTGATGCCTTTTTGGAGAGGCATGGACACCTTCAAATCAAGAGGTACAGCTATTCCGACATGAAGAAAGTGACCAACTCCTTCAAAAACAAACTAGGTGAAGGGGGATTTGGCAGTGTATACAAAGGACAATTAAAGGATGGACGACATGTTGCAGTGAAGATCCTAAGTGAATTGAAAGGTGATGGTGAAGATTTCATCAATGAAGTTGTGAGCATGAGCAGAACTTCTCATGTTAACATTGTTGCTCTTCTTGGCTTCTGCTTTCAAGGTTCTAAACAAGGACTAGTTTATGAATTTATGCCTAATGGGTCCCTTGAGAAGCTACTCTCTGATGAAAATGACGTGATAGGGGATCGCCAATTAGATTATCAAACTTTATATGATATTGCAATTGGTGTTGCTAAAGGACTAGAGTATCTGCATAAGGGCTGCAATACTAGAATTCTGCATTTTGATATAAAGCCTCATAACATTCTCTTGGATGAGAATTTTTGTCCCAAAATTTCAGACTTTGGACTTGCGAAAGTTTGTACAAGAAAAGAAAGCATGGTATCGATATCTGGTACAAGAGGAACTGCAGGTTATATTGCCCCAGAGGTATTTTCTAGGAATTTCGGTGTAATATCACATAAGTCGGATGTTTATAGTTATGGAATGATGGTTTTAGAGATGGTTGGGAGAAGAAGGAATATCAAGACTGAAGTAGATGCTTCAAGTGAAACGTATTTTCCTTATTGGATATACAATAGACTTGTGTCAAATCAAGAGCTTGGTCTGCAGAGTATAAGCAATGAATTTGATAACGAGAAGGTAAGAAAGCTGACAATAGTGAGCTTATGGTGCATTCAAACTAACCCTTCAAATCGGCCATCAATAAGTAAGGTGGTGGAAATGCTAGAAGGAAGAGTTGAATTGTTACAATTGCCACCTAAACCATTTTGGTTTTCTCCCTCGGCCTCTCCCTAAATTATTTGAAACATTGTAATTAATATGTTGTGGAAATGTAATTAGTCGTCTTTTCTTCTTATATAATAGTAGCCTCAGGACAAATTTACTAAAACATCTTATGGATAAAGGGAAAAATCTTTGTATTAGCTTTGTTTATGTTTGAAGTGGTTTATACTAATTTTTTTTTCTGAGATTTTCTATTTCTTTTTCCAAAAGTAATTTCCTATCAAACATAGACTAAATTTTTACATTTTGGTCTAAAAAGCTAACAACTTGAGAAATCTGTCATACAAGCAACTGCTGATAAGTGACTAATATGGACCAGAAAACTGTTTCAGTTGCTATTATATATGGATGGTGGCAAGAGTTTAACATTGAAGCTTTGTTTTCATGCTTTCCTCGAGAGTATGGAGAAATCTGTTACTCTATAGGCTCTTCCAACTTATTTTCCAAGTAAAAGTGCATAAATTGGTTTTTCGATTCAACTTTTATTGTGAACGCAACACGCAAGTACCTCTGACCACACACAAGAAAACTAAGGTAAGGAACAAATACCATATCAAAGTCTTTGAATTAAAACTCTAACAATCACTGCAGAGTATAAGAAGACAAAGAAATTACAGATAACAATGGTTCAAAGTTCAGGGAGAGTTTGAAGGAGAAAACCAATATGGTTTAGGAGGCAATTGCAACAACTCAGCACTTCCTTCCAACATTTCCACCACCTTACTGATTGATGGTCGAGTTGAAGGATTGGTTTGAATGCACCATAAACTCACTATTGTCATCTTTCTGACCATCTCATTATCACATTCATTTCTTATGTTTTGCAGATCAAGCTCCTGATTTGACACAAGGCGATTGTATATCCAATGAGGGAAATATATCTCACTAGATACATCAACTTCAGCCTTGATGTTCTTTCTTCTTCCAACCATTTCTAAGACCATCATTCCATAACTGTAAACATCTGACTTATGTGATACTGCACCAAAGTTTCTAGAAAATACCTCCGGGGCAATATAGCCTGCAGTTCCTCTAGCACCAAATATCGATACTATACTTTCTTTTCTTGTGCAAACTTTTGCAAGTCCGAAGTCAGAAATTTTGGGACAGAATTTTTCATCTAACAAAATGTTATGAGGCTTTATGTCAAAATGCAGGATTTTTGTATTGCAGCCCTTGTGCAAATACTCAAGTCCTCGGGCAACACCAATTGCAATATCATATAAAGTTTGACAATCCAATTGGCGATCCCCTATCACAGCATTTTCATTATAAATTAACTTCTCTAGAGACCCATTAGGCATCAATTCGTAAACTAAAGCTCGCTTAGATCCTTCAAAGCAGAAGCCAAGAAGAGCAACGATGTTAACATGAGAAGTTCTGCTCATACTTGCAACTTCATTAATGAACTCCTGACCATCACCTTTAAATTCACTTAGGATCTTCACTGCAACATGGCGTCCGTCCTGTAATTGTCCTTTGTATACACTGCCAAACCCCCCTTGGCCTAGTTTGTTTTTGAAGGAATTGGTCACTTTCTTCATCTCAGAATAACTATACCTCTTGATTTGAAGGTGGTCATGTCTCTCAAAAAAAGCATCAACCAGTGGAAGGGTTGGATTTTGCTTCTTCCATCTTTTGTAGTAGAGCGTCATTATTACTAGAACTAGAGTAGCTGTCATCGCTGTAGAGGTTTTAGAATGTTGAGAAAGTAGTGCCATGCATATAATTAGAAGGCTGAGAAGTTAAAGCAATGCAAAAAAATACAGTATTTGGAGTAAAGGAAATAGTAAAGAGCCTGAACATGGCTTTGAGTTCAAAATGTATCGAAAACTAATACATTACCCAGTGCTAGTGCGAGTCCCATTTTTTTGACAAGCCTGTTTGTACCACTACTACCTGCAGATCAGAAGTAAAAAATGAAGCAATTATTTTAATTTTAGCAATCAATACTAAATAAAGGTAAATCATCAAATTGATTGAAACAAAATCTGTTGTAGATATTGAACATTAGGTTTGGAATAAAACTAAAAGTACAAGTATGATGAAGCCAAAGCAAATATCTAAGATTGGATTTGAGTATCTAATATACCTGTGGCACAATAGAATTTGCCTTGGGTGTCAAGTTGACATTGACCTCTTTGGTGCTTAACACACTTGGCCCAATCATCAGATAATAATACTTCCAATTGCATCTCATCAGACACAAAAGGAAATGGATAACTAGTATCTGACTCGTCTTTTAATGGTAATTGAATATTGGAACATTCTGTTAAATTGGTTGTGATGAGTTTGAAAAACTCCAAATTAATTTGATGATGATCAAATATTATTAAAATAATTAATTACAAAATTATTAATTTGATCTTTAATTCACATTTATTAATTAATAATTTTGTTATACAGATTGTGCTTTGGGCCGAAAAATAACAAGCCCAATGAAAAGTTAAAATTCAGCCTTATGCAAAAATGTTTAAAACATTGGCTGAATCATTGTTATGTATTGTTGGGCCAAAAAATCTTTAAACAAGCACAATTGTTTCTTTGGTGTAAGACCAAATTGAAAAAGAAGAATAGCAAAGGCTGCATGCTTTCACGGTTACCACACCTTCATTTGATGGAATTTAAAATTTGATTAAATGAAGTTAATGCAAACACTGGTAACATAAGAGAGAAAATTTGAAATTGATTTGATTGCTATTATTACTTCAGAAGTTACTATGAAAGAGGGAAGTGGGTTTTAATTGAGTGTAATTGATTTTATTTCCTTCTTTATTTTCTTTAAAAGCATTCTCTCTCTTCTCTCATCAGTTTCGGTCATGTCACAAAAAAGAAGAAGTTGCAAGCTATCAGAGTTGAGGCACTGTAGCAGTAAAGCTAGAAGCAAGAAAAAGACTAAGGTGATGATGTCCTTAGCAAAAAGAAAATCTACAGTATGGTGTGACTGAGATCTTTGCCACAAAAGGTAAAATGTAGTGAAGAGGTCTCAAACTCTCCATACCCAAAAATGGAAGAGATCCAACTCGGTCAGAGAAAGAAGATCCCTTGGAAGCATGACTCGTCTCTACTTTTGATCAACCACCACAGGAGGTAGCTACTGTAGCTACGTGGAGGAAGAAGCAGAAGATAAGAGCAGGAGGAGCTGTCAAGCATCAAGGACTCATCAAGGGTCAGAAATCCTTCTTAGGGAGCAAGTCAAGATGGAAGGCCCGGATTGATGAAGATTGGTGAGAAGGGATGACATAGAGGTAATTGCATGTTGGTTTTAGCGTTCATTTTCCTCTCCTCTCTCTCTCTAGCTGAACCGATTTTGGTTGAAGAAGAAGAAGATTAGCTCGGTTGGACCGGTCTCAACCTTGGAGGCTTCCCCTTCTATAATAAAGGTGGACAGCCAAGGCTTGAGGCAAGGAGAAAAGAGCGTAAAGTACAGAGTTCTCATAACTACCCAAGCTAACAGAAGTTCTTCTCCTTCAATATTTTTCATGTTGTATTTTTCTGTTTAGTTTTGTCTGTCTTGAGTCTCATGGAAAAAGACAAATAGTGAGATTTGTATGAAAAAGCCATAGAGTGGAAAAAGGTAGAGAATACAAAATTAAAAAAAAAAGTCATAGATGTCCTTAGAGGTCCTTTGTACATCTGTGTTGTGTATCATGATTCTGTGGAAATCTCCTTACAAGTTGGGTTACCACTTAGCAGTTGAAACCTTAGTAGGTGACCAAGTCAAGTTCAGGATTGGGGATAGATTCTGGACTTGTCCCAGATAGAAAGAGTAGTTCCTAGGGAGAATTGGTGTTTGTAATATGTTTGATTATAGTGAAATTCCATCACTGTAATGGAGACTGAATGTAGGCTGCACTGCACTTAACAGCTGAATCAACATACTTCTGGGTGTGATTTTCTCTCTCTACTCTACTCAAATTCTGATTCTGTTCGAAGGAGAAAAAAATGAAAAATATCTTTTCATTGGTTACGAGACAAAAAGAAAAAGTCTCTTGACCAGTGACGAGACAAAAAACAGAAATATCTCCTTAAGTGTTTTAAAAGAACAGCAAGATTCACTCAGCAAAAAATGGCTAAGATTCAACCTCCATTCTTTTAACCATTGATTACATCAGGTTGGCCACTGGAACCCCTTAGGAATTTCCTCAGTTGGAGGGCCATAGTAGATATTGTACTCTGGACACACTCTATAGTTATGAAACGCCGGGGAAGGTTGAGAGTGAGGAACTTGTGGCATCTAAAGATGGCAATATTATATCTGATGTAGAAAGAGCCTAAAGAAGAGGTGGGACTCTGAGGACGAATGATGTTGGTTGCTATGTTTTGCAACTGCTAGATCTAAAATTGTCATTTAGATTACTATCTTTGATAGTAATGGTATGAGGTCCCACGTCTAAAACAATAAACCTTGGAGTTGTTGTGTTGGTTGGTTGGTTGCGGTTGGATGGTTTTGGGGGCATCTGGATTTTGATCATGGCAGCCATGGATTGGCAATACGCCGAAGTGTGGGAGTTGTGGGTTTGTGAAAGGAAGAAGAAGAAGAAGCGGAAACAAAATCAGTGATCTCAATATAGGCATCTTGGATGATGAGAATCTATCTCTCTATCTAACTTTCTATATAAAAGTTGATACCAATTTTTTTAAGCTAGTCTAAACTCTAAAGCAGCAGATGATTAAGCAGTAATGTACCTTTGTCACAGTAAAATTCGTTGTTGGTGTCAAGTTGACATTGACCTCGTCTGTGATTGAAGCAATCATCACAATCAGGAGATAATACCACTTCGAGGGCAATCTCAGAAGATACAAAGGATAGAACATCCGTGCTATTAAAGGCATCTTTTGTTGCAAAATGAAGAAGTGAGCAGTGTGAGAAAATGCCACCAGCATCATGTATAGTAGGAGACGTATTGATTTTATCATAATAGATGTCGTAGTCACGGCATGTGAGGTTACCATAATCTAAAGGGAGCTTTATTCTAAGGTTGTGATTGCATCGAAATAGGGTCACATTGTATTCGATATAAATAGAGAGCAAAGGAGAAGGTGGAGGAAGAGTATAAGTAGTGTTTAAAGCGTGACATTTGTTCTGTTCCAAACTGGCGTGAAAATCTGCATCATAAAGGGTGATGATAGTATTTGAGTCAAGGGAGCCTGTAAGCTCTAAGGTTGTTGCATTCTTGTCCAGTTGAATCATTTTGCGGGAATAGTACGTGCCTTGACAGCCATGAATGAGCAGCAAGCCGCAGTGAGGGAGTTCAGCCTTGGTGAAAGGGTACTGGAATCTGCCGCGGCTTCCACAATCAAAAGAGCGTGGACAGTTATGTTGCTTCTCATTTTCGCAATGCCCAGTCAATAACAAGATGAGGAAGAAGAAGAACAATAATAAATAAGGTAGAGCCATATATCCCAAACAGCGAGTGGTAATGCTTAATGAATGGACTCTGATATATGTATATAAATGCAGCTACCAAGTGTTTATGCCACCCTCACATAAACAGCGAGTTTCATACGCAGCTTGACTTGGAAAATGAGCAATGGAAGACTTGATCATGAAAAGGAGAGTTTAGCGGTAGACGTTAACCAGGACAATACTTACATACATAGTAATAATTATATTTTATTATTTAAATATGTTTAAAAAGTGAGACCTACAACACATTCAATTTATTTAAATCTACAGTGTCAGTCTTTTACTTTGAGTCTTTGATTGGGGTGAATGAGTAATCACCAGTTCAGAAAGTTGTTATTTAACTTGAAGCTGTGGGATTTTGGAGTGAATTGGCGATCTATTTGCTTGTGTGGAGTTTCGTCAATACGTGAAATTGTGGTGGAAAAGATTTATCAAAGTTAGCTTAGAATCACGGTGCTTTCCTGAGTCTTAAGGTTGAAAATAATGGAAAGAGAATAAAACTAGCTTAGAATTATGCGTGATATTAAGTAATTTCAAGCCCTTGGCGCTTAACTAACATCTGCACATTACTGTAACCAGTCCACTAAGCCAGAAAACACGCTCAAATATTTCATATTTTTTTGTGGATACTTTCACTCTTTATATCATAATATTAGAAAACACTGTTAACTTTTTTCTTTCTTTAATTAAAGTTGTTCTCATCCTAGTAACAAGAGTAGCAGGAAATCATGTAACATACATTAATAACGACTGACCCGGTATAAACTATGAACTAGGCAAGTCGTAGTAAATTATGTTGAAAACTAAGTGTACCTTTGTGGCAGTAGAAGTGGTTATTGTTGTCGACTCCACAAAGGCCTCCTCTGTGATTGAAGCAGTCATCACAGTCATGAGATAACACTATTTCAAGAGTCATCTCAGCAGAAACGAAGGACAGAACGTCTTTGGTATTGGTGGAGTCTTTTGAAGCAAACTGGACAACTGAGCAGCCGGAAAAAACTCCCGCGGCCTCTTGATCAGGGTGGGTGTTGTTTCTATCATAATAGATTTCATAGCCGTAGGGGACGCGGCATCCTAGATTAACATAATTGGAAGGGGGCTTGGTACTAAGGTTGTGATTGCATTTGAAGAGAGTTACATTGTACTTGATATACATAGACAAAGATGGAGAAGGTGGAGGAAGGGTGTAATTATTGTGCAAAGTGTCGCATTCATTGTGATCCAAACTTGTGTGGAAACCATCATCATAGATTGTAATGATCTTATTGGTCTCAACTACAGCAGTAAGGTTCACGCTTTTGCTATTGTTGCCAAGTTGGATCAATTTTGGTGAAGTAGCATTGAGGAGGCAGCCTTGAATTGGTAACAACCCACACTCAGGATGCTCTGCCATGGTGAATGGGTACTGGAAAGTCCCAAAATTTCCACAAGTAAAGGAGCTTGGACAGTTTTCATGGTTCCCATTGGCTTGACGAATTGAGTGAGCAAACAAGATGAGGAAGAAATGAAGGGGAGCCATCCCACAGCGTTATGAAGTATGAGTGATTCAAAACTTATTAAAGAAGCGAGGCGGAGTTGTGCCCATCATATATGAACCACCGAATACGGAGATTGACTAAGCTAACGACAATGGTAGAAGACTTGCATTGGTGAAAGCGGCATCGAATGGATAACAGAGGTGGATTTAACCATACAAGAAACTCGCGTCCTCTGTCGGTAGTCAAAGTGCATGTTGAAGAATGTTGTAACAATAATACTAGGGAATCAAGATGGTTCCAACAAAAAACCACCCAAATGTCTTTGGTTGTGTCAAAAACTTCTACGTGGACGGTGTTTATGCTAGGCACTAGGATGTTTTTTTTTTCTTTATAAATTGGATGGTTCTGAATCTGTTTTCTGATTTATCATGTTTTAGGCATTTAGAGAGAAAAGGAGGGTGAAGAGACGGAAGCTAATTGAATCAGTTTCCGTGATTCACGTTGCAATGATACTGAATGTATCTTCTCCTAATTTGAATGTGCTGAAACATTTAATAACTAATATTTTAAATCATAAATAAATAAAACTAATTACTATATTTATAAGAGAACAACTAGGGAACCAAAAGCATATCAGCCAAAAACCAGCAAAAATGTGTTTGGACTCCATGAAAAATCGGGTTTTGGTTTGTGTTCAGTGATCCCAGTAGCAGTTTTCAAACATATTATTCAAAAAGTGATTCTAATTAAACGGTTTTGTTTACTTTTTGGCTAATCACATTTTGGTTCCATATACTTTTCCTATTTATAATTAATTAAGTTATTCCATTTTTTGGCTGATTTGGAGTTGGTTCATATACTTTTCCATTTTGTAAACTTCTTGGAACCAACACTTTTCCATTTTGTAAACTTCTTGGAACCAACCAAAATGGGAGTGGCTTTTAAGGTTAATTGTAATGCCCACGGCTTCTTGGAACTGGTCTTTTATAGAATTAACATAATGTTTGTGGAATTTTGAATGAAGTCATCTATTAGTCAATAAGATATTTTTATTTAGTCTATGCCTGATAAATAACCTCACATATACGGCAAAGGATATATGAAACTTCAATTGGATACTATACATCTTATAGTAGTAAATCAGATACAAGGTGCTAGGTATATTATTGATATCAAAGACTTGGTGAACAGTTATAATAAATTCTATAAAGTTTCAGATGTGTGACTTCAAATTTTTCCAGAGAATTAGCAAACAAATTAATCAACTATCACTCAACCTTAAAATATTGAGTTTGGTTTATAATAACTAGAAACAATTATTACCTCCCAGGCAATTACTATATAAGAAGAAAAAGGACGTTACATATGACAATAAATAAAGCAATATATTGCAACAAGCCTGCAACACATAAAACTACAGTATTTTCAAAATTCAGGGAGATGTTGAAGGAGAAAACCAAAATGGTTTAGGGGGCACTTGCAACAACTCAGCTCTTCCTTCCAGCATTTCCACCACTTTACTAATTGATGGTCGACTTGAAGGGTTGGTTTGAATGCACCATAAGCTCACTATTGTCATCTTTCTTACCATCTCATTTTCCCACTCATTTCTTATACTTCGCAAACCAAGTTCTTGATTTGACACAAGGCGATTATATATCCAATGAGGGAAATATAACTCACTAGATGCGTCAACTTCAACTTTGATATTCCTCCTTCGTCCAACCATTTCTAAAACCATCATTCCATAACTATAAACATCTGACTTGTGAGATACTGCACCAAAATTCTTAGAAAATACTTCTGGAGCAATATAGCCTGCAGTTCCTCTAGCACCAAATATTGATACAATACTTTCTTTTCTAGTGCAAACTTTTGCAAGTCCAAAATCTGAAATTTTGGGACAAAAATTTTCATCTAAGAGAATGTTATGGGGCTTTATGTCAAAATGCAAGATTCTTGTATTGCAGCCCGTGTGCAAATACTCAAGCCCTCGAGCAACACCAATTGCAATATCATATAAAGTTTGACAATCCAATTGGTGATCCCCTATCACAGTATTTTCTTCATAGATTAACTTCTCAAGCGACCCATTGGGCATAAATTCATAAACCAAAGCTCGTTTGGAACCTTGAAAGCAGAAGCCAAGAAGAGCAACAATGTTAACATGAGAAGTTCTGCTCATACTCGCAACTTCATTGAAGAAATCTTCACCATCACCTTTCAGTTCACTTAGGATCTTCACTGCAACATGGCGTCCGTCCTGCAATTGTCCTTTGTATACACTGCCAAATCCTCCTTGGCCTAGTTTGTCTCTGAAAGAGTTGGTCACCTTCTTCATCTCTGAATAAGTATATCTCCTTATTTGTTTCTCCAAAAAGGCATCAACCACCAGCATTTGTTTAGGATTTTCCTTCTTCCATGTTGTGCAGTAGAGCGTGGCCATTACTACTAGCACTAGAACTGTAGCAACTGCAAAGAGAAGAAATGGAAGGAGCAACAGTAAATTATATTTTTCTTGGTTGAGAGTAGAGATATAGAAGATGATGTTTAATTGATAAAAGTAGAATGGCTCATTAAATTTAACACTGATAAAGTTCGATACTGAGGATTATTGTGTTCGATACATTACCCAGTCCCAGTCCCATCTTCACGATCCAACTAATATGACCTGCGTCTAGCAAGTTGAAAATGAAGCAATTATTTATTTTTCTTTATTTTTTTAACAAAGCAATAGATAGATGAATTGATTTAGTCGTTTGAACTTCTAAGATACCTGTGACGCAAAGGAAGTTTCCTTGGGAGTCAAGTTGACAGTGTCCTCTTCTGTGACGAATACAGTTTCTACAATCACTGGATAATTCTACTTCCAACACGATCTCATCAGACAGAAATGAGAAGGGGTCTCTATCATTTGATTCGGCTTTTAATGCAAAATTAATCTTGGAACATGCTGCTAAAGGGCCTGGCCACCGTAAGTCAGGAGAATCTCCGAGACTTTGAAAGCCATCATAGTAGATGTGGTAGTTAGAGCAGTTGTTATAGTTATAAAATCCGGGAGGAAGGGTGAGGTTATTGGAAGGACATGTGAATAGTGTTTTATTGAATTTGGCGTATGAATAACCGAAGGGGGAGCTGGGCATGAGAGGCAGACTCAAATTGTTGCTGAAGGCTTTACAACGCTGCGTCTGCGATTGGGATTTCAAAGAGGTACGTAGAGGCAAATCGGTTATGGTTATGGTATGAAAGTCAATGTATAAAACAAGAAACCTTCCATTTGGTTTGTTGTTTAATACTATGACTTGCTGGCCGTTTGGATTATTGTTATCATGGCAGCCGTGTATGGCCAATACGCCACAGTGAGGCCGTTTTGAGTCAGTGAAAGGGAACATGATGGTGCCAAGTTTCCCACACTCAAAAGAGGTTGGACACTTTTCACTACTCTCAGCTATCACATGAACAACAAACATAAGCTCACATAGAATCAGTGATTTTAATATAAAAAGGGGAGCCATTTTTTATTTATGAGTAATATTTAGAACTTTGAACCAAAGATAAGCAAAAGGAAGGGAGAAAAAGCACTGTCGTAAGTCGTAACCAATCGAGTAAATAGTAACATTAGCATGCATGATCCTCTACCACACGTACAGCAACTTCAAGATTCTTTGCAATGCAATTCCGTTACGCTTACGTGGATGTTGTAATCACTGTTGACTTGGAACTGGTCTTTTATGGAGTAAAATATTCCAATGTTTGTGGAATTTTGAGTCCACCAGGCATAGTTGTCAGAATCGAACCGGTGATCGAACCGGTCAGGTCACTGGGTTATTGGTTCAACCGGTGGATCACTGGTTGAACTGATTGACCCGGTCCTATGTAAATAAAAAATAAAATATAGTCATAAATTTAAAATTAAAATTTAAAATACATATTTTTACTAATATTTTAAAAATATCTAGCTATTCTAAAATAATATAAAACAGGAACAATAAGTATTTTATTAATTTTACTCTATTATAAATATTTTTATTTTGTTTTTATATTAAAATAACTATTATTTTTGAATTTTCATAATTTATGAATTAGTTTATATCTATTATACTATTATATACTACAAGTATTTATTAAAAATAATATTAATAGATATTATATAATTATAAAAAAATAAGTGAGTTTATAATTATTGTTAAATAAAAATATAATTAATTTAAAAATGAATGAGTTTATAACTAAAATTAAAATAAATTAAATAGAAGTAAATTATTTATTGAAAGATATTTATATATATATATTAATTTGCATAAATGTTGATAACAAGCTTAATAGCCTAGTGGTAGTGAGTATTATGTTTTTTCTAGATGAGGGGGGTTCGAACCCCAACTACAACATTTTAAAAAAATTTTGAAACTCAAGCGGTTCGGTCGAACCGGTCTTATTGAGTTTGACCGGTTTTGACCGGTTTATTTTGGATTTGACCGGTTCGCTATCTTATCTGGTCAGATCATTGGACTGGACTAGTTTAAGGTCCGATTCACCGGTTTTTCGGTCGAACCGACCGGTCCGATCCGGTTTTGCTAACTATGCCACCAGGACCACCCACTAAATTGAAGATTATTCTCTCCACACAATTAGCCTCTTTTATTACTACTGCTGCTGAATGAAGTCATCTGTTAGTCAATAAGATATTTTAGTCTAAGCCTCATAAATAACCTCACATACACGGGAAAGGATTGACTGCATGTCTACATAGTAGCAACCACGTCAGAGATCAGAAGTTTTCATTAATGTTAAGTAAAAAAATTTTATACCCCAAATGAAGGAGTCTGGGATGGAAAGTGCTCTAAGTTATTGGGCTAAAGATTATACAATATACGTAATTATACCCATTCTTATCACCTTTAATTTCAAGACTTGAGTCAACGAAAATCTTAGCAAATATGGTTTATAGTAGTAAATCACGGATACAAGGTGCAGGCAGAAATAACCACCAGTTATATATTAACCAGAATGCGCGCGATAAGCGGAACGGTAAATTAGTGATAGTATATAATAAATATTAAAAATTATTATATTTTGTAGAAAAAAATTAAATATGTGTAAATTAAAGTTAAATTTAAAAGGTGTTTTATTTTAAATAATTTGTAATACAAAAGATTTGGATATTGGAGTTGTACAAAGTGACATTTTTAGTTGGTGGACTTAGTCATCTTATGTGGCGCTCGTCCTCTTTTTTTTTTTGGTTGTTAGAGTTGGTGCTTTCTTCTTTTCTTACGAAGCTCGTCCTCCTTTTTTTTGTTGGTTGTTAGAGTTTGTGCTTTCTTTTTTTCTTACGAAGACATGTTCTTTATGAGTTGTTGAGTTTGATGCACTTTCTATTGTGTTATTTGGTTCCATCTTTGTATAATTGTATGTATGTTCTTCTTTTAAAGATGTGTCTTGAATTTGTATGGTTTTCTTTCTCCTTAATCTCTTGATGGGGTGGTGCTTCAATGTCATTATTTTTCTGAAATGTCATTAGATTTGAAGCAGTTGTACCTAATAAGTTTTTTTTGCGTCGCCATCAAATAGTGCAAAAGTTATTGTAACACTTTGATCTAAAACCTTTAATTGAATTCTGAACCTAAAATAAGTATTGGGCTAGCAACTAATAATTTGATAGATGAGATTATAAAAAGTATATAGAATTACCTTATTGTTGGATATTGTGGTGTTTGATTACATGTGCCACAAATATAGTTGTTTCTTTTTTTTTATATGCTTTCTTCTGACACTTTTTACATTTAATATAGTTCCATCCTAATTTGTCATCAATTTCATTTATAGTTGTTAAAATTGTGAAGATCTTTTCCTATTCCAATATTCAATTTATGTTATCATTAGGTATATGGTATTTGAGTAAGTATGAATGTATGATACATGTTGTGATTTTTTTTTGGCATACCTGATCATCAGATTCTCATTGCATAGCCATTAGATCTTGGATAGTTATTCGATTTCTAATCGAATGATACTCTATTAAGTAAGTTTGAGATGTGCAGTTCGAAAATAAATTTTTTGTGCTAAATTTGATGTTATGTGAAAGAATAGTAATAAGAGATTTATATATGTAGTTTAAATGGTATGGAATTTAAAAACTTATAACGTAAAATTTATTATGATCAATAATATTATTATGACATTTGTAATATGGATGTTTATTACGTTATTTATAAAAATTAATTGTTGCGGTTATAAATTTATTGTATTATTTATAACGGTAAGAGATAATAAATATAGAAATATGAATTCAATGTATTTGGAGGTTACAAATTTATTGGATTTTATTTTTTAGTTTTTTATTTGTATATTTTTTTTTGTTGATTTAAAAATAATAGTTAATTTGGCAAGAATTGAGTTGATTCTAAAGTTGTGCCAAATAATAATTATTCTAAAGTTGGCAATGCAATTGATGTAGTCAATGGCCTAAACTTATGGAGTTGCGGTCAACATAATTATTGTAATAATTATATATTTAGATTTGTATCCATGCATGATGCATCTTATGTGTACAAATATACGCAACAAAAACTAAAAGTTAAACATTTTTAGTAAAAAAAAAAAATAGTTAATTAGTATTTTGAGGTAAACATGCATGCATGATGCATCTTATATACTACAAATGTATCTAATATGAAAATCAGGGGCGGTGCTAGGTACAAACAAAGGGGGGCAATGGCCCCTAATTTTAATTTTTTACATGTAAATTATATGTAAATTTTAGTTTAGCCCCTTAAAATTTTATTTTAATCTTATTTTATTGTGTAAATATTTTTTGCTCCCCTCTAATATTTCTTCTAGCTCCGCCCCTGATGAAAATGTATGTCTAATATCATATATTTTTTGGTTTCGTTTTGATACTCTTTTAATAAATTTTTTTTTTAGTTTTTAAATATTCTTTTCAAAATTTATATTGGTAAAATAAAATAGAATTTGTTTTTAATAATAAGTAAAAACTACAATAATAGTTCTTTGTACCTAGTGTTACTTCTAAAAATTAAAATAATTTTTTTTTACCAAAGATACAGAGACTCGAACTCGCGACTAATATGGGAGACTATGCCATTTGAAGTATAACTCATTGGCAAAAATTAAAATGATTATAATAAACATAATTATAATAATAAAATATAATTTTTATTTTTTAAATTTTTAATTTATAAATTAATTGTTACGGTTATAAATTTATTGTATTGTTTATAACGGTAAGATATAATAAATATAGAAATATGAATTCAATATATTTGGAGATTACAAATTTATTGGATTCTATTTTTTAGTTTTTTATTTGTATATTTTATTTTTTTGTTGATTTAGAAATAATAATTGATTTGACAAGAATTGAATGGTTGATTCTAAAGTTGTGCCAAGTAAGCAATATTACTGACATGACATTAGTAGGAGAAAAGTAATATCTCAAAAGCAATGTGATACATACTTATGTATTTACTTTTATATATTAAAAATAGATTAAATTGCACAAGTAACTACTATTACTGATATAAGACTAGAGCAGGTAAAATAATTTCTACAAACTTTTAGACGTGTGACTTGAGTAATGAATTGGAGATGTTGGATAAGAAATGAAAAAGGGCCTAGGCGGCAATTCAAATGATTCCAAGCTTCCTTCAAGCATTTCTACCACCTTAATGTTGGGAATAAGGAGTATGGCCACAATCCAATCAATCATGTATTAAATAATTTGTTATTGTTATTATATTAAAATGTTAATATAATAAGGTCTTTGGTTAAATTTAAAAATTTATCATTGTGATAGTGATCATAATATTGAGAGATAAATCTTTTATAATTTAATCTACATTATTCTTAGTCATATAATTATTAAAAAGGACACTAATAATCCGAAAGGATCAATATATATATATATATATATATATATATATGGTCTTCGTTAGATGAAGATTAATAGATCTTATTTATTAAATTATATATATAGATGGTGCATATAGAGATATGACCATTGAATTGACTCACTTTGAAAATTCCTAATGGTTATAATTACCGTATATTTGTCAATAGGATATTCTCAAGATGAACATAGTAATAGAGTTTCCTTTGACCTGTGACTGTCATAGTAATTAACAATGTACTTATTATACTTTGATTCCGGACACCTAATATCCTAGGGTGCTAGTTGAATGGATATTGGGTATGATTTAAATACTTGTAAAATTAATGATTTGTCAATAAGGAATCCGTCAACTCTCGGTAAAGAGTTTGAGTTCTATGATTATAATGACTGAGATGAATGAAACCTTGACCAAGGGGATCGAATGAATGAAGAAATGAGTTTCTTAAGTCATTCACAATTCATTATAATAATGGTAACAAGTTAGAGTTTGACAATTAAACCATACGCTAAGGGTTAACCAAGAGCTGGAGGATGCAAGAAATTATACTTTGTTCTTCTAAGGTTCTTAGTAAAAATATATTACTTCATACTATCGGGTCGTTGAGGAGTGTTGATAGATGCCAACCTTGATTAGTAAATTTAGTAGGACTAATTTACTACCCGCTTAGTATTGAACCTATGGGGTCACACACTAACGAGTGTTCTAATCTTTGCTATAGAATTATTTAATTATTATTTTGATTTGATCAAATAAATAATTATATTAATTGAAAATAGAATATTATTATATTCTTTGCTAGCACCAAAAATATAATAATAGTATGATAATTGAGAATATTAAATGAGATTTGAGAATAGTTAGTTATTCTATTTTTAAATTTGGATGAGATCCTAACTGATTCTGTTTCAAATTGAGTTATGATATGATTCATAAATTTGAAGGATTCAGATTTAGAATTTCAAGATATGATTTAAATTTGAATTGAGATTCAAATTTAAAATCAGTAACAAATCTCATACTATATATATGTATGCCAAGAGTACAGGAAATAGATGAGAATAAAACACAAGGGTTTTATTCCTTTACCTCTACACACATAGACATATGTGAGCCTGATTCTTGGAGAAGAATTTTATGGCATGCAAAGAGTTGCAAGAGGTTTCTCAATTTAGATCAGATGTCCATTGGTCAAGGAGTTGACAGCAAAGGTTGGTTTCGGTGTAGATACGCATAGCGCCTTCATACCATCGAAGGAAAAAGTGATTTTTACTAAAGTGTCTAAAGGTATTTAGGTCTTATCTATGTATTATTTCTAGAATAAAATTTAAGCACAAAATAGATCTTTAGGATTACCTTCTTTTCTTCCCTTGCGTGTTATGAACACATGGTAATCCTTCACTTACTCATTGCGGACGGCACGAAGGATTAGTCTGTATGCACCACAAGCTCACCAATGTCAACTTTCTCACTATTTCCCTATCGCTGTCCTTTCTGATACACCACAATTCAAACTCTTCATCTAGTTCAAGTCGCTTGTAAATCTAATGTGGAAAATACAACTCACTGAACGATCAACTTCCACATTTTTATTGTTTCTTTTTCCAACCATTTCCAAAACCATCATTCCATAACTGTAAACATCTGTCTTGTGAGATATTCCACAAAAATTCCTTGAAAACAAATCTGGAGCAATAAATCCATAATAGTTCCTCTTGCACACGACATGAAAACAATACTCTCTTTTCTTGGACATATCTTAGCGAGTCCAAAATCTGAAATCTTTGGACAAAAATTCTTGTCGAGTAGTATGTTATGAGGTTTTACATCGAAATGCAAGATCCTGGTATTGCAGCCTCAATGCAAATAATTTAATCCACGTGCGACACCAACTGCAATGTCATATAGAGCAATGGATCCAATTGGCGACCAACTGTAGTTGAATTTTCCTCACGTAGGAACTTTTCAAGGGATCCATTAGGCATAAATTCATAGATTAGAGCTCGTTTGGAACCTTGAAAACAAAATCCCACAAGAATAACAATGTTAACATGAGATGTCCAACTAATGCTTGCAACTTTGTTGACGAATTCCTCTGCAGATCCCTGTGAGTTATGAGATTGAAAACCTTAACAGCAACAAGACTCCCATCTTGTCGTTCCTGTGCAAGTAAAATAGGAAACTGTTTGAGACATACAAAAGACCCCATAAGGGCGCCACTTAGATAGAGATACAAGAAATATCTTTTTTTAAAGACACGTTACTTCTACCAATTAATGTTCGACACGTAGCATTGATCAAACCAAAATTTGGTTCATCTTTAACGATTCTTTTTCTTTTTTATTTGTGGTCATAAACCAGTTTTTTGGGATTTTTTTTCCCTCTCGCCCGTTATTCCGAGGGTTACCTGAAACGTTGGGTTCGGGTCGGACGTGAGGTCCGGGTCCTCTTTGAAGGTCGATGTCCGACCTAGTGGTGTTGAGGTGCCGCCTATCCGAGCTCTTTCCAAGGGGTTGGGTGGTGGTACCTGCAAGAGATTTCGATACTTAAGTTAGCAAGGGCTTTAAGCAGGTTTTTAGTAGATTAGAACGTGAGTTATTGATGGATAGGACTTGCATCGGTTTGGATTTTTTCACTTAAAATAACTTCCGTTGCAAGTATAGACCAAACCGGCAACCAACTCCCACCATCAAAGTTTAACTTCAAATTAAAATAACTGAGAGTAATTAAACCTCGGGTCATTCTCCCTAGGAACTAGTGATAAAAAGCACACAATTTTGGTTGTGAATATCAAGGGGCGTTTTCAATGATTGAAGTAAACAAATTAAAGGAATTAAAGAACACTCAAAATTGCAATTAATAAACTAATAAAGGAATAAAGGAACTATGTATGTAATATAGACAAGTAATGCTATAAAATGATGAAATTGCGGTTCAAAACATAAATGGAACCTTGACTTGGGATGAGTTATGGAATCCCTTCCTTGCCATAACCACAACTATGATAATTATGATGGATTAATCTCACATAGTCAACCTTTAACATCGAAGAGTAAGTCAAGTGAGCATAATTGTTATTAATCCACAAATTCTAGCTAACTTACTAATTACCAAAGTAAAAAGCTAGCGTTAGTGGAAACAATTACAACTAACAAACCAAGAATTATAAAAAAATGTTGGACATTATGACTCTAATGTTCCATATACTCATTTTTCCAAGGCAAGGGGTGGAAATCTACCCCATAATCAAAATTGACATTTCATCAAATACCTAGTGTGCATAATCATAAAATATGGAAAAATTGGGAAAATGATAAAAACTATGAACAACCAAATGATCAAAATCAACAAAGGCAACTCAACAAACATAAAATAACCATCAAACATCAAATTCATGAACCAGAACTCAAAATTGTAAAACTATGTATATATTGACAAGGAAATTAAAATATAAGAAAGTGTAGAATAAGTAGTGCAATAAAAGAGAAAATTAAAGAAATACTTACAATGAAAATTGCTAGGATCCAAAATCAAAACTTGAAACTATAAGATTCTACAAACCCTAATTAAAATTGAGAGAAAACCTAATCCTAAAACTATCCTAAACTACCCTAAGTGTGTTGTATATTGTATGTTGTGAGTTGGTATGTCGTATGGTTGCTAGCCCCTCCTTTATAAGCTCCAAAGCCTTCAAAAATGGGCCAAAAAGCCCCCAAATTCGCGAGCCACGTGACTTTTTAATGAAGTCACACGCTGGTACCTGTGCATACACACAGATGTGTGCGTACGCACACTTGCTGATTTTCCTCCTATGCATACGCACACATGTTGATTTTTATCTTGTGCGTACGCACAGAGTGTTGTGTGTACGCACACTTGGCTGTGTGCTTTTCCTTTGATTTCTTCATAATTTCTCCCAATTGCGTGTTTCTCTTCCACTCTTATCAAGTCATTCCAACCTATTATACCTAAAATCACTCATCAAAACTATCAATGCATCGAATGGAATGAAAGTGGAATAAAATTGATTAAATAAGCACAAAATAGCATATTTTCACAATTAGGCACAATTTAGAGAGAAAACACAAACGTATGCTATTTAGATGAATAAATGTGGGTTTATATGATGAAATCCACTCAAATCAATCCAAAATTTATTGTCAAATATGATGACCTCCTTTGGGAAGAGGGTCTTTATCTTATCTTGTATCCATTGGTAGGATCTTATCTTTTTGGTAACCGCCTTTTGGTGGACGGTGACCTGGCTGTATTGGGCTTATTTGTTGATATCCGACCTCTTTAAAAGAGGTCGGTGGGGGTAGAAGGGCCCTCCTCGAAGGTCGGTCCTTTTAACCCTTGCTGGCCTGGACCTAGTTCTTGGGTCTGGGTATGAACAGTGCCCCTGCTTGAGTTTCGATCTTTTATAGGTCGTGCTCAAGTATTCTTTCATCGGACGGGTCTACCCTGGGTAGGTCAGGCGTCATTGGTTTTTAATTTTTGAAATACGAATCGTTCGTATTAAATGCTGGTCTAGGTTAGCGCGACAGTTTCTTTGGGTCTTTGTGAGCGCTTTTAAGGCTCATTGATTGGGCCTTTATTCCTTTCTTTGCCATTTCAGTTTTGCCTCCTTTGCCTCTTCAAAAACCTTTGGGGCTTCTTCATTTTTCTTTTTACTTTGCTGTTCTTTCTCTTTTCTTTCGACGCCTCTTTTTCTTTGTCTGTGCCTTGTGATCAAGAAGTTCTTTTCTAGGCTTGGGCGTTTTTCTTGGAGGGATTCGCACTTGCCGCTGTAGACGTCTTCGTGCTCTTCTCCTTTCCAGGTTGGTGCTTTCGTTTTCTTTTCGTTTCTATTCCCTTAGTAGTGGTGATCTGGTTTTCTGCTGCTCCATTTGATGTGAACTCCTTCTTTTGCTTATTTGTTTGTTCCTGGTGATTTTGCATGTTCGCTTTTTCTTCAAAATTTTGGCTTTTACTATTTGTACTGGGCGATGGGGGTTTTCTGGCCCTTGTATCTTTAAATTGTGTTTTATCAACAATCATCATCATAATTCATCAAAATCATCACAGGCATCAATAATCATAATTCACTATCAACCATTCAAACCTATCCTATAATCCACTAGTCTAAGTATCCAGAAATATTATATATTACATAGAGGAAACCGAAATCATACCTTGGCCGATTCCCAATATGTGTTACACACCAAATTGAGTCCACACCAAGCTTCCACAAGCTTTCTAAACTCAAACAAGCCACCAATCAACTCCAACAAGCATCAACAATTAATATTCCAAACTAGACATACATAATTTACCATAGATCAATACCTAGGGTTCACCAAAATTATAATTTCACAAAGTAAAGAGTTTTCTTACCTTCTTGGATGGTGTTTAGGGCACAAACCACCAATAGTCCAACCTTAGATACCACCTAATCAATCAAAACACAAAAATTCACTCAAAACCAACACCCATATTTTCGAATTTCTTAGGGCAGAGGAGAGGAGAGAAAATTTCAAAATCTTACCTACAAAAGTTAGATAGAACTAACGGGTTCAGCGAGAGTTTCGCATAGCCGCTGACGACACGCGAATCGGAGCATCGTAGCTCGAGATATGGCCACCGGAAGTTGTATGTGAATAGTGACAATAGAGGAAAAGCTCTCACCTCTCTCCTCACTTCAGCTGCTGGTGTGTGTGGTATTTGATGAAGAATGAGGCTGAAATGAGCTCATTAATGAACTTATATATGTTGAGCTTGGGCCCAACTTGGGTCCGGTCCAACCCATTAACATTTTTGACCCGTTTGGCCCAATTTTGGGCAAAACCTTTAAAATTTATGCCAGTTTTTAATTCTAATTATTTTCTTAATCTTTTCTACTGTTTTTATCATTTTCGTTTAGTACCGAACAGATTTAAGCTGGTACTACCGGTTAATTTATCAGTACGCATTTTTACGTAATTTTCCGAAAAAAATTATATTTTCCAACTCAGAAAAATCTATTGAGTCCAAATATCATATTTAAATTTTCTAATTAACATTCTAAATTTTTGGAATCTATTTTGGACAATTAATTTATTTTAATTAAGCAATTTAATTAATTGCGGTTCTTACATCTATCATCACATTAATTTTTATTCTTCTTTGATAGTATTTAATAGTATTTTTAATCTCTTTTTTTTTATTTAAATTGTTCTATGTTTTTTATTATAATATTATTTTTTTAATAAATATAAATTGATAAATAAAATAAAATTTAATTTTTTTTATTTTTACTTTTATTTATATTTATTATATAAATTAATAGTCACTTTATACATATTTTTTTTTATCTTCTTTTATATAATCTTATATCTCTCATTCTTTTTTTTATCTTTATTAATGATTTGCACAATTATTTAAAAATTTTGATTTAAGTGGCACTTGCAAATAAAACTATAATGTTTTCAAAATTCAGGGAGATGTGGAAAGAGAAAACCAAAATGGTTTAGGTGGCACTTGCAACAACGCAGTTCTTCCTTCAAGCATTTTCACCACTTTACTAATTGATGCTACACTTGAAGGGTTGGCTTGAATTGGTAAAGTTTTTCAAAGTGCTTTTAAATTGGTAAAATTATTTAAAAAAGTGTTTATACTTTTTAAAAATATAAGATTTTTTTTATTTGATAAATTAAAATATTTTTGTATTTATATTTGTGGCTTTCAAAAATTATTGGATACTTTTAAAAGTTAAAGATGTTTTTAAAAATATTTAAGAATAAAAATAGGCTAAATGACCTATTAAGAATATGCAGCTTAGGCTAATATAAAATAGGTACAAATTCAAGTTTTTGTAAAAAATAAAAACTTTAATATGTTAATAGATCAAGTTCAGATTCATTAATTAATTTTATTGGCCTGTCTGAACCTGTTAAAACATAATTAAATACATAAATAATGGCTAATTTTTTTTTGAACGTATGAAAACTGAGTAATATTCTTTAATATAGTAATTTTGAGTGTTTTTTAAAAATGTGAAAGACACATAAATTATTGGGTCCAATTTATGTACTTTAAATTTTTTATTTTTTTGAAATAGAAATCGGTAGGTCTGATTTCTGTACTCGTTAAATCGAATGGTTTGATTTCAGTACCTCTCACAAACTGGAGGGTCCAATTTTTGTATCCTGAATTAATTAGTGCTACATTTGAGAATAACACCCCAACAATTCATAATATAAAAAAATACCATTCTCAACCTAGTATAAAAAATAAAAAATATTTTTGTATATTTTAAATACTTTAAAGTTTAAAATTCTTATAAATATTAAATATGATATATTACATATAAATATTTTTATTTTTGTAAAAAAAAATTTATCAAGTCTTTTAATAGGCTTCAAGCTAAGTTGAATAACAGACCAGACTTAATATTTTAAAAAAAAGTCTATAGGTCAAGTCAGGTCAAGTCCAAGCCAATTAACTACATAACAGGTCTGGCCATCAAAGTTTGGTTTGTGGTGGCCTCTCTTCACCCCTAAAAGCGTCTAAGGATGAGCTTTTAAAAATTGACTTGTACTTATTAAAATTAAAAATCTGATTAATTCTTATATTAATATCTATTATAATATTTTTAAATTTTAAAAATTATTTTATTAAACATACTTGTTGTTACTTGTACTTATTAAAAGTTATTTTTAATTTAATTTATAAAATATAAATGCTATAACTTTTAAAAAGTAAAAGCTTTTACCAAATTAAGTATATTATTATCATTTTTTTACCATCTCATTTTCACACTCATTTCTTATACTTTGCAAACCAAATTCTTGATTAAAGGAAAAAAATCCTCTAATTAGGGGTGTGTATAGGTCGGGTGAAACCGGGTTTAATGTGACCTAGATTCGACCTAAAATATATACCGGGCCTATTTATTAGATCCTAATCCGGCCCTAGACCCGATGAAATCTATACACTTTCAGGCCACGATTATATCGGATAAAAACCGGGTGAAAATCGGACCGTTAACATTACATTATCTTGATACATTCGTATAAGCTAGCATGTGAAAATATCCAAATTTTCAAAGACTCCAACCATTATTTGACATTGAAGGATTACTATGTGTTCATAACACGCAGCGGAAGAAAAAAAGGTAATCCTAAAGATCTATTTTGTGCTTAAACTTTATTCCAATAATAAATATATAGTAGATCAGATCTAAATACCTTTAGACGCTTTAGTAAAAATCACTTTCTCCTTCGATGGTACGAAGGCGCTATGCGTATCCACACCGAGACCAACATTTGCTGTCAACTCCTTGACCAATGGACATCTGATCTAAATTGAGAAACCTCTTGCAACTCTTTGCATGCCATAAAATTCTTCTCCAAGAATTAGGCTCACATACACTTATGTGTGTAGAGGTAAAGAAATAAAACTCTTGTTATTCTCTCATCCGTTTTTCTCATCTGTAATTCCTCTACTCTTGGCATACATATATATAGTATGAGATTTGTTACTGATTTTAAATTTGAATCTCAATTCAAATTTAAATCATATCTTAAAATTCTAAATCTGAATCCTTCAAATTTATGAATTATATCATAACTCAATTTGAAAAAGAATCAGTTAGGATCTCATCCAAATTTAGAAATAGAATAACTAATTATTCTCAAATCTCATTTAATATTCTCAATTATCATACTATTATTATATTCTTGGTGCTAGCAAAAAATATAATAATATTCCATTTGAATTAATATAATTATTTATTTGATCAAATCAAATTAATAATTAAATAATTCTACAGCAAAGATTAGAACACTCGTTAGTGTGTGACCCCATAGGTTCAATACTAAGCGGGTAGTAAATTAGTCATACTAAATTTACTAATCAAGGTTGGCGTCTAGCAACACTCCTCAACGACCCGATAGTATGAAGTAATATATTTTTACTAAGAACCTCAGAAGAACAAAGTATAATTCCTTCCATCTTTCCAGCTCTTGGTTAACCTTTAGAGTATGGTTTAATTGTCAAACTCTAACTTGTTACCATTATTATAATGAACTGTGAATGACATAAGAAACTCATTTCTTCATTCATTCAATCCCCTTGGCCAAGGTTTTATTCATCTCAGTCATTATAATCATAGAGCTCAAACTCTTTACCGAGAGTTGACGGATTCCTTATTGACTAATCATTAATTCTACAAGTATTTAAATCATACCCAATATCCATTCAACTAGCACCCTAGGGTATTAGGTGTCCGGAATCAAAGTATAATAAATACATTGTTAATTACTATGACAGTCGCAGGTCAAAGGAAACTCTATTACTATGTTCATCTTGAAAATATCCTATTGACAAATATGCGGTAATTATAACCATTAGGAATTCTCAAAGTGAGTCAGTTCAATGGTTATATCTCTATATGCACCATCTATATATATAATTTAATAAATGAGATCTATTAATCTTCATCCAATGAAGACCATTATATATATATTGATCTTTTCAGATTATTAATGTCCTTTTTAATAATCCTATGACCAAGAACAATTTAGATTAAATTATAAAAGATTTATCTCTCAATATTATGATCACTATCACAATGATAAATCTCTAAATTTAATCAAGGACCTTATTATATTAACATTTTAATATAATAACAATAACAAATTATTTGACACATGATTGATTGGATTGTGGTCATACTCCTTATTCCCAACAGACATGGTAAAATTCACTTAGAAAAATATAACAAGAACCAACTCTTCTCTAAAATTAAAGTATAACCATAATCAATACTAATATTATCTAATAACACCAAATATTTAAATCAATACAAATAACACAATATTATGCATTAGTCTAAAATCTTATGCATTTTAAACATAAAATATTAACTCATAGTCTTATAATAACTAATAACACAAAATATTAAGGTTTACAATACTTAAATTTCACATAGGAATAACTATCATCCATCACTAATAACACAAAATATTAATTGTGTATGATGATCGGGCCATCGGGCCGACTTCGGGTGACCCGAGCCATGACCCAGACCAGACCCGAAATAATGACCGAGTCTATTTTAGAGACCCTTATTCGATCCTAAACCGATAAAATCACACCAAAATAGTCTCTAAAATGTTCGGGACTGAACCGAGTCTTCGAGTCGAGTCGGATCATGCACGCCCCTACCTCTAATCTTAATTGGTAACACACAATACAGTCCTAGAAAGACCCAAAAAAAACACACACACTTCCGGTAACAAACAACACAAATTTCACAAAAATGGTCTCAGTTTCCCACAGTTCCACTTCCATCTATTTCTGATAATTTCAGGTTTGGGAGTGATATCCACTGTTGAATTAAAGACACATTAGGGTGACGTACAAATTCTAAAGGAACTGAAGAACAAAACCGACCCTTCTTCTGTGACTCCAGGTTCATGCGTAACCTCATGAAACTTCATCGTGGACCAATGCGACAACCTCTCCACCTAAAATTGCACTGGAATTGGTCAACCAAGGCTTGCTTTCTACAATATATTTAAATATTTAATAAGGGAGACATGTGACAATATAGTTGGCACTGGTCGGGCCAGCCAATAGTTAAATGAAGCATTTTCCAATTACTGTTACGAATATTTGTGCCACTTTAAACGTGCCCGGGGGCCCTCTGAAGTGGGTACTCATCCAACAACGCGCGTTCATAAAATGGAGCTGCTATGCTTGGAAGCAGATGCTTTAAGCAGAAGTGGATCAGGATCAACTCTTTTAATTTGACCTCTCCTCTAAATATAATATATTTTTCAACAGATATGAAAATAAAAATAATAACTATTTCGACATAAAAAAAATAATTTTATTATTAACGAATTATAATTTAAATGGTATAATTTTTTTGTATTCATTTAAAAAATTGTAAGTTCAAGTATTCCTATTTTTAATAATAAAAAAAAAAGGAAGTTTGAATCGTTTTAAAAATCAGGTCAGTTAACTAATAACATATTTCTATGCACCTATTTCTTTATTATTTCGTCCTTCAATTATTTGTTAAGGGAATCTTTGATTTTGACGCAACTATTATAGATGCTGAAAAATATTAAAAATTATTGCGATTAATAGTTTAAAACTTTACATATTCAACCTTTTAATCTTTTAATTACACGAAATTAATTCGTTTTAATTGTTCAATAAAATATTCAGAAATTGTATAACATGACAATATTATTTTAAAGTGAATATCTTACCTGACCTCTCACAATTATTTTAAAAGAATAACAAAAAAAAAAAAATCCAATTCGGTTCTGATCTTTTTTTTGGACTGATTAGCTTTTATACATAAAAAAAAAATAACATTAATTTTTTTGACACCGGAACTTAGTTATTCTTTCGAAATAATTATCAGCGACTAGATTGAATTTTTTTATTAAAGACTTCGTTGTCTTTCGAAATAATTATTAAGACGGTTTTGAATTTTTTTCCTTTTTTATTTCTTCTATTCTTTAAACTTACACATTAAATTATCATCTCGACCTTTTTTTTTTCTTTTTCTTTCTCCGCCTCTTACTCTTACTCTTACTTCTTATCTTCTTCAATTTCTTGATGTTTTTTGTTTAAATATTATGAATAAACATAAAAATATCTTTAGTTTATCTTAGTCTTATTTTAGCCAATTTTACCTTAATTTTTTCTTGAATGTAAGCGAGCTATTTTGAAGACTTGAATATTGTACCTTTCTATATAAAAAAATAGTTCTCAATTTAGTATAAATTTCTTTGCACTTAAAAAGTATAAATAATAATACTTAAAAAAATTCCTATTATTTTTTATATACACCTTATATATTTTTTTTCTAATGTAAAAGATAAATACTTTTATCTTTTTTCATTTCTTATCAATTATTTCAAATACAAAAATTAAAAAATATATAAACAATCTAATATAACATTCTTAAAATTCTATATACATCAATTTGAATTGGTCAAATAGTCAACTCATTCGTCAGCTTAAACAAATGTCGAGAGTTCGAATCCAACCTTATGCACCCTTAAATGAAGTTTTGATCCGTGACGAATTAATCATTTATCTATCACACTGAAAATATCGTGAACAAAAAAAAAAAATTTCCTCGGGGCCATGGCATTAGGTTAACACCAGAACATAGAATTACTCCAATATTGCTCTTGCAATTGCAGGTCAACCCCCCACCCCTCACATAATACAACTCTCTAGTCTCTACTCAATGATTCATACCCCTCCTCTCTAAATTAATAACTAACTTTATTTCCATATACAAGAAATGAACCAAGACATCATCACCTTCTTCTACTGTTGTGTTATCATTAACATCATCCTCTTGTGTGTGCTTAGCAGAACCAGTTTGTGCGCTTATGTGGATCCACACTACCTGGCATGTGAACCCCAAATATGCGGCAACCAATCCATAAGATACCCCTTCTACATCCAAGGCAAGCAGCAACCTTTCTGTGGCTACCCTGGTTTTGCCATCTCTTGTGCTGATGGTATTCATGGCTTCCCAACGCTCAATCTCTCCAATACTTCTTACATCATCCATCAAATATTCTACCACAACGAATCACTCAGAGTCTCCAATGCTGCCTTCTCATCAAATACTTCTTGTATTTCTGCTACACACAACCTCACCCTTCCTCCAACCAAGACCTTCAGTTTTCTTAATCGGAATCATAATAAGGACATCTTACTGTTCTTCGGATGTAATCTGTCATCCATGCCTAGAGAGTTGATAGATTACAGAATTGGGTGTTCTGAAGCGACCAACAAAACGGGTGGTTCGGTTCTGGCATTGTATAAGGACGATGTCAAAACAGTAAGATCGGTCTCCAAGAGTTGCGGGAGTGGCAGAAAGGTGGTGGATACGGTGGTGGAAGGGAGTGAAGGAAGAGGAGGGATGGAAGAGGAGCTGAGGAGAGGGTTCATGCTGAATTGGACAGCGGGTGATTGCAAGTTGTGCAATAGCACAGGAGGAAGGTGTGGCTTCGATTCAACTATATTCACATTCCAGTGTTACTGCACTGATCGAATTCATGCTTTCAAATGTGATATTATAGGTTTGTGTCTCTATCTCTTCTCTTCTTTTGCTCACTATAATTATTTACTTGCTGTATCTTGAGTTTTCATTGTTAGTAGTTATAGCCATACTCCATTTGCTTAGAGACCCACATACAAGTCTGTCTCTCTTTTCTTACATCTACAACGTAAGAGCTGGTCACGCTAAATTTTAAAAAATTATATTTAATGATATTTGTATAATTTTTTGGAGTGTTTGAGAATGTTTTAGATAATTTTGGAACGTTTTAAAATATCTTAGAAGATTCCAAAATATTCTGAAAGATTCTAGAAGACTCTAGAAGATCATAAAATAATCTAGAAAAGTGTGGATGTATATAAAAGTATGAATAGTAGTATGAAATAATTTAGAAATATTTAAAAAAATGTATGTGGAAAGATAGATATTTGTAGTGAATGTTCTAGGTGATCAATCTTAACTACTGGTTAAATTTAATCCTAACCATTTATTGATGAGGTGAACGACTATAAATAGAGGTGAAAGTTAGAGTTTGGGTGTGTGAGTCATTTGTAATAAACACTTGAGTAATAAAATATTCTTTCCACAAAAACTTTATTCCTCTTGTGTTTTCTTGTGTTCTTAGCTTTCTTTTTAAATACTGAGAGTTAGGCTGATTTGGTCTTAACTCAAAAAGTTGAATAAGTCCGAGTGTTGGTACGGTAGGATTGAAGTGTGTCCAAGGCCGTGACAATTTGACATCAAAATAAGGTTCGAGAGGGAACACAAGTAGTTTGTGGGTATGATTTCTAGTGAAACCATGGAGTATGTTAAGTTTCAAAGGGGAAGGGATGCTATTCCTTTTCAATGGAAAGGCAAGAATACCCGTTCTTCAAGTGAGCCTAAAGGTAAGGACTCTAACTTCTTAGAAGAGAGAATTTCTATATTGGAGAATATTCTATCCTCTATGGATGAGCGCTTCCAAAGAATAGAACATGACAAGGAGATTCTCGAGATTCACGTGTTAGGAGAACTAGATGCTTTCAAGGAAAGCATGTTCTAAATCGAAGAGACGCTTGAAAATTCCTTGAAACTATTTGAAAAAATTCGAGTTTGGTTCGAGGAGGCAAAATCTCGACCAACCATTATAAGGGAGACGACAAAGATTGATCTCCCAAATCCAAAGGAGTTCAAGAACGTGGGGGATGTTCGAGATGTAGAGAACTTCTTATGGTAAATGGAGAGATACTTTGAAGGATAAGGGGTGGTCGAAGAAGCAATAAAGATACGCACTACAGCTCTCTACCTTTCTGATAATGCTACTTTATGGTGGAGGAGAAAATGCGTAGATATGAAGAAGAATACTTGCAACATAGTCACGTGAAAAGATTTCAAAAGGGAGTTGAAAAGACAATTCTTACTTGAGAATGTGGCTTATAAAGCAAGGAAGAAGTTGAGGGAGTTGAAGCACAAGAGTACGATTAGCGATTACGTAAAGAAGTTCACTACTCTCACGCTTCAAATCCCCAACTTAGTATTAGAGGATGCATTGTTCTTCTTCATTAATGGACTCCAGCCTTGGACAAAGCAAGAACTACAAAGAAAGAATGTTAAAGATGTCGATGAAGTCATCGTGGTGCCCGAATCACTCAATAAGTATCATAAGAGATACTTTAAACCCAAGCCTTCCTCCAAACCTAGTTCTACTAAAGGTGGGGGAGATAAGGGAAAGAGTTTCTCAACCAAGAAGGAAGGGAAATACTCTTCAAAGAAAGAGTACGAGGAAAAAAAAAGACTTTCATACCTAAAGGAGGATGTTTTGTGTGTAAGGGACCATGCCAAATGAAGAATTGTCCCAAGCTAGGGACTCTGACATCTATCGCCGAGGAACGAGAGGCTCAATTTCAAGTAACTAAGTGTGTTGGATCTATCCAACTCATGAATGCTATGAAGGGTAAAGAGGCAAACACTGCAGAAAAGAAAGATTTGATGTATATCAAAGCATTTATCAATAAAAAACCCATTATGGCTATAATCGACACTGATGCTACACACAATTTCATCACCTCTGATGAAGGAAAGAAGCTTGGATTGAAGATCACCGAAAAGAATGACTGGTTCAAACCCATGAATACCAAGGGTAAACCCCTTAAGAGAGTAGCAAAAGGGGGTTGAGATGACTCTTGGTTCTTAAAAAGGTCTTATGGATTTTTCAGTAGCACCCATGGACGATTTCAAAATAGTCTTCGGGTTCGATTTGCAAAGGAAGACAAATATAATACCTACGCCATACTACGATATAGTATGCGTCATGGAGAAAGGGTCTCCATGCATGGTCCCTACATTCTCTAAAGCTAGAGGACTACTGGTGTTTTCTGCTATGCAACTTAAGAAAGGGTTCAAAAAGGGAGAGATTACATATTTGGCTCTATTATAAGAGGAGTCAACATCTGAAAGAGAAGACGTTCCTCCAGAAATCAAGGAAGTCCTTAAAGAAAATAAGGATGTGATGCCTTCTGAGTTGCCAAAACAACTACCACCTAGGAGGAAGGTGGACCACAAGATTGAATTGGAGTAAGAAGTAAAGCCGTCTGACTCAGCACCTTATAGGATGGCACTGCCAGAACTTGAGGAGTTGAAGAAGCTACTCAAAAATTTGCTAGATGCTGGATTCATTCATCCATCGAAGGCATCCTATGGCGCCCCAGTCTTGTTCCAAAAGAAGCATGATGGTTTGTTGAGATTATGAATCGACTATCGAGCACTTAACAAGATAACACCATCAAGAAAAAATACCCTATTCCTTTGATATCTGATTTGTTTTATCAACTTGGTAGAGTTAAGTGGTTCTCAAAGTTGGGTTTGAGGTTAGGATATCACCAAGTAAGGATTGCCGATGGTGATGATCTTAACACCACGTGTGTCACGAGGTATAAATCATATAAGTGGATGCCTTTTGCCTTAATCAATACTCCTGCGACCTTTTGTACCTTGATGAACGAGATCTTTCATCCTTATCTTGATATGTTTGTAGTGATCTACTTGGATGATATTGTTGTCTATAACAATACCTTGGAAGAACATGTAGAACACTTACGAACCGTGTTCAATGTCTTATGAGATAATAACCTATATGTAAAGAAGGAAAAGTGTCCCTTTGTAAGGAACGAAGTCTACTTCTTGAGACACATCATTAAAGATGGAACTCTCTACATAGATCAAGAAAAGGTAAAGGCTATCAAAGAGTGGGAGCCGCCAAACAAGATATCTGAATTGAGTTCATTCCTTGGGTTTGCTAATTACTCTCGGAGGTTTATCAAGGGATACTCCGCCAAAGCTGCATCATTAACTGATCTTCTAAAAAATATCACTATTGGAAATGGTCAAAGGAGTGTCAAAAGGCTTTTGATAAGTTGAAGGCTGCTATCACAGAAGGACCAGTACTAGCACTGTCCGACTACTTAAATGTGTTTAAAGTCCACACTGATGCTTTTGAGTACGCTATTGGAGGGGTTCTGATGCAAAAAGGACATTATATTGTCTTTGAAAGTCACAAATTGAATGATACAAAGAGGCTATACACTATCCAAGAGAAGGAGATGACCGCGGTGGTGCATTGTTTGAGAACTTAGCGTCATTACTTGCTTAGCTCACACTTCATCATCAAGACAGACAATGTGTCTACAAGTTATTTCCAAACTCAGAAGAAGTTAGGCCCTAAACAAGCAAGGTGGCAAGTTTTTTTAATCTGAGTTTGATTTTCAAATTTGAATACAAAGTCTGGTAAAACTAATGTGGTAGCAGATGCGCTAAGCTGCAAGGCTGAGTTGGCAGCCATTTCCATGGTCAAAGGAAATATTTTACATACCAACAAAGAAGGGTTGCATCATGATCCATAAGTCAAGAAATTGGTGGAATTAGCTAGATAAGGTAAGACTAAACGATTTTGGCTAGAAGACGACATTCTCTACACTAAAGGAAGAAGACTATACGTCCCTAAGTGAAAAAATCTAAAGAGAAAGCTAGTGAAGAAATGCCATGATACCAAATGAGCTGGTCATTAAGGCTAACAAAGGACCTTGCCATTTATTGAATCTTCCTATTATTGGCCTCAAATGAGGGATGAAGTGGAGAGTTATGTAAAGACTTTCTTGTGTGCTAACAATATAAGATTGAAAATAAGACACCAAGTAGATTGTTGGAACCTCTGCCGCAGCCAGAGCGACCATAGAAAATTGTGTCTTTGGATTTCATCTCTAGCTTACTGAAATTCGAGGAGTTTGGATTTATTCTCTAGGTAGTGGATCGATTTTTGAAGTATGCTACCTTTATACCTGCCCCTACTGACTACACTGCAGAGGAAGCAACACGACTATTCTTCAAGACGGTAGTGAAGTATTGGGAATTACCTAACAGTATAGTTAGTGATCGAGATCCATGCTTCACAAGACGACTATGAACAGGGCTGTTCAAACTCCTTGGGTCGGCTTCATTTCTCAACAAGCTTCTATCCTCAAACCGATGGGCAGATTGAGAGAATGAATGCCTTACTCGAGTGTTACTTGAGGCATTTTATAAACGCTAATCAGAATGATTGGACAAAATACCTAGACATTGCTTAGTTCTCATACAATCTGCAAAGGAGCGAGTTCACAGGAAAGAGTCCATTCGAGATTGTGACTAAACAACAACCGCTTACACCACATTCTCTTTCTTCCTCTTACTCAGAGAAGAACCATGAAGCTTATCATATGATTAAATCATGGGAAGAACAAGCAGATGTCACTCGTTCTTATCTCAACAAAGATGCAAAGAGGATGAAAAAATGGCTAGATAAGAAGACGAGGCATGCAAGCTATCAAGTAGGAGACAATGTAATGATTAAACTTCTTCCATAACAATTCAAAGCCTTTCACAAGGTTCAAAAGGGTTTAATCCACAAATACGAAGGGTCATTTAAGATCATTGGACGTGTTGGGCAGATTGCTTACAAAGTACAAGTCCTTCCCTCTATAGAGATACACCCGATCTTCTATGTGAGTATGCCTAAATCATATCATGAAGACCAAGATGAACGAATAGAGGTGACTCGAGTCGTGCTTTGCTTGTGGTGATTAGATTTTTTGAAAAAGAAATCAAAGAGATTTTAGCTAATCGCGTCGTGCGACGAAGAGGAGTACCACCAAGTATCTAATACTTGATCAAGTGAAAATGACTTCTCATTACCGAAGCTAGCTGGGAAGCTCGTGAAGATTTGTGGCAATTCCAAAAACACCTAGAGTGTTATCATGAACAGAATGTGACGAGGACGCCTGCGCATTAGGTGGAGAAAAAATGTGGTAAGATAGATATTTGTAGTCTCAATTTGGACCGTTGATTAGATTTTAATATTAGCCATCTATTGAGGAGGTGGATGGCTATAAATAGGAGTGAGAGTTAGAATTTGGGTGTGTGAGTCATTTGTAACAAACACTTGAATAATAAAATATTCTTTCTACCAAAACTTCAATTCTTTTGTGTTTTCTTATGTTCTTAGCTTTCTTGCTAAATATTAAGAGTTAGGCTGTCTTTAACTCAAGAGGTTGAGTAAGTTCGAGTGGTGGCATGGTAGCATTAAAGTGTGTCCAAAGCCGTGAGATGGAGCATTGAAAAATGATATTTATACGTTTAAATGGATTTATGTACATGTATAAGTCATTATATGCTTCCACTTTTATCTTGAGATCACTAATCTTTTCTGAGTTTCTGCTTCTTGTCATTTGTGATTTGAAGCTAAATAGTGGCTTACTTTTCAACTTTCAGTTGCAGAACGTAGAAGCAACGCTTCCATGAAGATTGGACTTGCACTTGGACTAGGTAATGGGATAGATCGTCCATCATTTTTTAGTAGGGTAGCTTGCATTCCATATAACAATATAATAATCGTACATAATAAGTTCTTTTATCTTCGTAACTACCATGATTTTATCTATAATGTTATATCACCTCAAATTGCTATCGGTCTTATTATATTCTAAACCAAGACGGTGGATCTCTCTCTCTCTCTCTGCTATTTCTTGCATCTTAGGGATTATTGATCATTACTTTTTTGCCTCAAATGTATTAACTTAAAGATATCTAATATTAACTCTCTAATTTCTGAACATGGCATTCATTACTTTCTCAATTCGATGACCTCTGCAGCTGCTGCAGTTACTCTGCTGTTAGTAACGGTCACCCTCTACTACACACGATGGAAGAAGCAAAACCCGAAACACTTTCTGGTTGATGACTTTTTGGAGAAACATGGCCCCCTTCAAATAAGGAGATATACTTATTCAGAGATGAAGAAGGTGACCAACTCCTTCAGAGACAAACTAGGCCAAGGAGGGTTTGGCACTGTATACAAAGGACAATTGCAGGACGGACGCCATGTTGCAGTGAAGATCCTAAGTGAACTGAAAGGTGATGGTGAAGATTTCATCAATGAAGTTGCGAGTATGAGCAGAACTTCTCACGTTAACATTGTTGCTCTTCTTGGGTTCTGCTTTCAAGGTTCCAAACGAGCTTTGGTTTATGAATTTATGCCCAATGGATCGCTTGAGAAGTTAATCTATAAAGAAAATACTGTGATAGGGGATCACCAATTGGATTGTCAAACTTTATATGATATTGCAATTGGTGTTGCTCGAGGACTTGAGTATTTGCACACGGGCTGCAATACTAGAATCTTGCATTTTGACATAAAGCCCCATAACATTCTCTTAGATGAAAATTTTTGTCCCAAAATTTCAGATTTTGGACTTGCAAAAGTTTGCACTAGAAAAGAAAGTATTGTATCAATATTTGGTGCTAGAGGAACTGCAGGCTATATTGCTCCAGAGGTATTTTCTAGGAATTTTGGTGCAGTATCTCACAAGTCAGATGTTTATAGTTATGGAATGATGGTTTTAGAAATGGTTGGACGAAGAAGGAATATCAAAGTTGAAGTTGATGCATCTAGTGAGTTATATTTCCCTCATTGGATATATAATCGCCTTGTGTCAAATCAAGAACTTGGTTTGCGAAGTATAAGAAATGAGTGTGAAAATAAGATGGTAAAAAAGATGACTATAGTGAGCTTATGGTGCATTCAAGCCAATCCTTCAATTCGACCATCAATAAGTAAAGCGGTGGAAATGCTGGAAGGAAGAGCTGAATTGTTGCAAGTGCCACCTAAACCATTTTGGTTTTCTCCTTCAACATCTCCCTGAATTTTAAAAACGTTGTAGTTTTGTGTTGCAGGCTTGTAATATGTTGCTTTTTTTTTTGTCATATGTAACGTTCTTTTTCTTCTTATATAGTAATTTTCTGGGAGGTAGTAATTGTTTCTAGTTATTATAAAGCAAACTCGAGATTTTAAGATCATGAGTGATAGTTGATTGATTTGTTTGCTAATGCTCTGGAACGATTTTAAGTCACATATCCGAAAGTTTGTAGAATTTACTTTAACTGCTCATCAAGTCTATGATTTGATATCAATAATATGGCTAGCTAGCACCTTGTACCTCATATACTACTATAAGATGTATAGTATCCAATAGAAGTTTCATATATCGGTTAAGACTTTCTTTAAGTCTTCAAACTCCACAAAGAGAGGTGATGTATTCTCTTAAATTGAATTGATAACAAAAAGGAATGAATTATAAAAGCTGGCGAGAGAGGGAGAAAGAGAGAGAGAGAGAGAGCGAAAAGGGGGGGGGGGGGGGAGTGTCTTTATAAAGGTTAGAAGGATTAATAAGAATGGCAGTATACCCTCTTGGTTACCACCATATTCTGATACATTGTCTTTACTAATAACATATAAACTACAATGATTCAAAATTCAGGGAGAGGTTGAAGGAGAAAACCAATATGGTTTAGGAGGCAATGGCAACAACTCATCTCTTCCTTCCAACGTTTCCACCAACTGATTGATGGTCGAGTTGAAGGGTTGGTTTGAATGCACCACAAACTCGTTATTATCATCTTTCTAACCATGTCATTATCACATTCATTTCTTATATTTTGCAGACCAAGCTCTTGATTTGACACAAGTCTATTGTATATCCAATAACGAAAAAATATCTCACTCAATGCATCAACTTCAGCATTGATATTCTTTCTTCTTCCAACCATTTCTAAGACCATCATTCCATAACTGTAGACATCCGACTTATGTGATACCGCACCAAAATTTTTGGAAAATACCTCAGGGCTATATAACCTGTATTTTCTCCAGCACCAAATATTGATACAATACTTTCCTTTCTAGTGCAAACTTTTGCAAGTCCAAAGTCTGAAATTTTGGGCAGCAATTTTCATCTAATAGAATGTTATGAGGCTTTATTGTCAAAATGCAAGATTCTAGTATTGCAGCCTGTGTGCAAATATTCAAGTTCTCGAGCAACACCAATTGCAATATCATATAAAGTTTGGCAATCCAATTGGTGATCTCCTATCACAGTATGTTCTTCATAGATTAACTTCTCAAGCGATCCATTGGGCATAAAGTCATAAACCAAAGCTCGTTTGGAACCTTGAAAGCAGAAGCCAAGAAGAGCCACAATGTTAACGTGAGAAGTTCTGCTCATACTCGCAACTTCATTGATGAAATCTTTACCGTCACCTTTCAGTTCACTTAGGATCTTCACTGAAACATGGCGTCCGTCCTGCAATTGTCCTTTGTATACACTGCCAAATCCTCCTTGGCCTAGTTTGTCTCTGAAAGAGTTGGTCACCTTCTTCATCTCTGAATAAGTATATCTCCTTATTTGAAGGGGCCCATGTTTCTCCAAAAAGGCATCAACCACCAGCATCTGTTTAGGATTTTCCTTCTTCCATCTTGTGTAGTAGATCGTGACCATTACTACTAGCACTAGAACTGTAGCAACTGCAAAGAGAGGAAATGGAAGGTTAGGAATAGTAAATTATGTTTTTCTGGTCTCAGAATAGAGACATAGAAGACGATGTTTAATTGATAAAAGTAGAATGGCTCATTAAATTTGACACACTGATAAAGTTCGATAGTGAGGATTATTATGTTCGATACATTACTAGTCCTAGTCCCATCTTCACGATCCAACTAATATGACCTGCGTCTAGCAAAGTTGAAAATGAAGCAATTATTTATTTTTGTAACAAATCAATAGATAGATGAATTGATTTACTCCGTTTGAACTTCTAAGATACCTGTGACGCAAAGGAAGTTTCCTTGGGTGTCAAGTTGGCAGTGTCCTCTTCTGTGATCATTACAGTTTCTACAATCACTAGATAATTGTACTTCCATCTGGATCACATCAGACACAAATGAGAAAGGGTGGCTACTATTTGTTTCGTCTTTTAATGCAAAATGAAACCTGGAACATGCTGCTAAAGTGAGGAGAATCTCCGTCACTTGGAAGGCCATCATAGTAGATGTGGTAGTTAGGGCAGTTTGTATAGTTAAAAAATGACTGAGGAAGGGTCAGATTATTGGGAGGGCATCTGAATACTGTTGTATTGAATTTGGCGTATGCATAACCTAAGGGAGAGCTGGGCATGTGAGGTAAACTCAAATTGTTGCTGAAAGCTATGCAACGCTGCGCTTGTAATTGGGCTTTCAAAGAGTTACGTAGAAGCACATCGGTGATCGCTATGGTATGAGACTCTATGTATACAACAACAAACCTTCCATTTGGTTTGTTGTTTAATACTATGTGTTGAATTTGAAAACTAAAATAATTGATGATTAACAAACATTATTATTGGAGTTGAAAGTTAAATGGTATGTATGATTAGTTTGTTAATTGTACAGAAAGTTAAACTAATCAATACTGGCCCAATAAGCAAGCTAACAAAGCCCAACAATGATTCAGATTCATAATCGATCATCATTTATGATTTAAAGAAAGTGTTACTGATCTCCAAACACAAGAAAGAAGAAAAGAATCCTGGCTGGCCCAAAAACAAGTATATCACACTTTAAAAGTTCAATTGGTAATTCAAGTCCATTCACTCATTTGATGACTAACTAAGAAATGAAAATCTATTTTTATCTGAACCAAATCAAAGCTACCGAACCAAACTTTCTATTCTCTCTTTTCTCTCACCCACCCACTTACAAAAGTTCAGAATAAAAGCAAGAAAAGAAGAAGTTCTGATTAGGGCTCAAATTAAGATGTAAAAATGGTTATCTAATCTAAGCAAAAAGAAGAAGGTCAAACAAGTTAGGATTTCAAGCAAATATCACATCCTACGGCTACATCAGAGAAAGTTTCTTTATTTGTGCTTCATTAAAAATTGTTGAAGAAAACCTTTTTTCTGCATGCACCAAATGAAAAAACCAATTCAAATGGAGGTTATGGAGCTTCACAACAAATCAATGGTAAAAAAAAGCTACTTTGAGCAAACGCACAAATAAAAGACTCAGATTTGTAAAGCAATATGATAAATGATGAAAGAGAAGATAAAAGGTATGGATACATAAATGGTTCAAAATTACTGCTGCTACTCTATCTCTCTTTTGCGCTGCTGCTGCTATTGATATAGGAAAAGAAGAAGTTAACATTGTTCAAATCCAATATTCAAGCGTTGGAAACTTTACTCCTCTATTAAAAGGGTAAACGGCCAAAGATTGATTCAAGAAGTGAGAGTATAAAGTTTGGATATCCATAGCTTACAAAGCTATACATTATTTTTCTTCATGGTTCTCTGTTGAATATTCAGTTTTCTCAGTTTATCTTTCTTTGTTTCAATGAAAAAAGACATTAATGTAAGGAATTAAGAAATTCAGTTTTCTCAGTTTATCTTTCTTTATTTCAATGAAAAAATGCATTAATATAAGGAATTAAGAAAAAGTCATCGAATGAAAAAAGCCAAAAAAGAGTTAGACTTTAAGAAAAGTCAAATGTTTATTTCAGATATCCTTTGTATATTTTTCTGTTTTGTATTCATGATTATGAGGGGATTCTCTTACAAAGTTGGGTGAGCACTTAGTGGTTGAAAATCTAGGGAGTGAACCTAGTTAAATCTGGATTGGGTAGAAGTTGGATTTGTCCTAGATAGGATTAGGTTGAATCTTAGAAAAATTAGTGTTTATAATTTTTAAAATATAGTGAAAATTCTACTACTGTTGTGGAGAATACTAGATGTAGGTCACATTGTACTAAGTGGTTGAACCAGGATATATGGCAGTGTGATTTTCTCTTCTCTACTCTCTTCTGATTTTCTGCAATAAGAGACAAAATAAAATTGTCTCCTGAAATATCTTATAATTCAGTATTCACTGCTATCCTCAAGCTACAAAGTTGCTCTGTTCCAGAAGGTTCATGTAGAGACAAACTAAAATTGTCTACTGAATTTTTACTTTGCAATCTAAACAGCAACTAAGTTCTCATTCAAATCAGAAGTTGAACTAAAAGAATCACAAAGGAAGTCATAAATTCAATCCCTCTTCTTTAGGTCATTCACAAATCTTCAATTGATATCAAAGTGCAGTTGACCCATACTGTTAATTTGGATAGAACATTAATAAAAACTCTCTTTTGTGATTGGGTCACTGAAGTAAGATTCTCTGCTTATTGGTGTGGGTGAACTGATAGAGACGGTTGCCCATTGGCCCGATAGGTGCAATTGATGGGTGATATAGTGGGATAACTATGATCAGCTTCACTATGACTTGCTAGGCATTTGGATTGTTATCATGGCAGCCGTGTATGGCCAAACGCCACAATGAGGGCGTTTTGAATATGTGAAAGGGAACCTGATGCTGCCAAGTTTTTCACACTCAAAAGAGGTTGGACACTTTTCACTGCTCTCAACTATCACATGAACCACAAACACAAACTGACACATAATCAGAGTTTTCAACAGAAAAAGGGGAGCCATTTGGAAAGTAGGCAAGATACTATGAGGTCATTTAGCTGCAAGGATTGTGATGCATATACTAATTACATTACCTGGTGTTGGCTAAAAACAATTTAAATTTGATGATGAACAAGTCGAAGATATTTGTCTGAATTATGTTGAAAAGGTGCTCAAGGTGATTGAAGAAAAATCATCAATGAGCAAGCTAGGTTGATCGAAGATGCATATCGAAAATGAGGATATATGATCGAAGCAACAGGGAGATCAGTAATCGAGACAGTTGAAGACGGTTATCACACTATTATTGTGGCAGAAACAGTTATGTTTAATTCCTTTGTATGTGGAGCACGTGAAGGAATTTTGATTGGTTGAAAATGGCTATACATAGACATAGCTTTGAAAGAATAAGGGTTGGAATTCGTTTTCAAAAAATACTATCGTACATTCATATTTTCAACAACTTTCTGAGTCTGCAAAGAGTTTTCTTTTCCGTAAAATTCTTTCCATGTCTTTAATATTTCTTTTAAATTTCTTGTAATCTTTCTCTTTCTGTAAATTTACTTTTTTACAAAGTTTTTTCTTTTCTTTCTTTTAACATTCCTGTATTTGTATTTGAATTTCAAAATCCTTTGATCCTATCGAAGGCGTTTTATTGTTTCTCTTTATTTTCGAAATAATTTTCTTTGTTTTAAGCAATTTCAGTTTTAAGTTTTTTATCTCCTTTTACATTTCAAATTTTTTCTTGTCATTCTAATTAAGTGATAGAATCTTTGGTGCACATTCGAAAACTGGTACTTATAATAGGAATAAGTTTCACTCCCAAATCATTAGATATCAAACCAACCCAGATTTACTAAAAATTTGTATAATACCTGCATATATAGAAAGAATATTGTGATATCATGATTTGAGGTTGTTGACACCCCAAGTGGACTTGGAAATCAAACTTTGTCCTAGGTACAAGAATTCTACTTGACCCTCAACTGTTGTGGGACTACACACATATAATAATTTGAGACTAAAGGTGAGACTTATCATAGTTTCAGTTAAATTTTAATTTTGTAAGCATAGTAGCAAACACTTTATACAGGGTGACCAATAATACATGCTCTGGATCGAGTATATAGTAGCATTACTTCAAGAATTCTTTGCAACAATTCCGTTAAGCGTACGTCGATGTTGTAATCACTGTTGACTTGGAGCTAGTCTTTTATAGAGTAACATATTCCAATGTTTGTGGAATTTTGAATCCACCAGGACCACCCACTGAATTGAATAGTTTTATTCTCTGTATACAATTAGCCTTTATTATTACTAGTGAGATCGAAAACTACTGCTGAATGAAGTCATCCATTAGTCAATAAGATATTTTAGTCTAACCTCACATACACGGCAAAGGATCAACAACTTATACATATTAGTAACCCCGTCAGAGATCAGAAGTTTGCATTAATGTCAAGAAAAAGAATTTGTTGTACCCCAGTTGAGGTAAATTGGGATGGAAAGTGCTCCAACCATTCTTGGCACCTTTGAAGATTTGACTCAACGAAAATCTTAACAAGTATAGTTTAGGTAGTAAATCACGGATACATGGTGCAGGCAGAAATAATCAGTAGTTATATATTAATTAGGTTGCACAATTAACTATTACTGATATAAGACTAGAGAAGGTAAAACAATTTCTACAAACTTTCAGATGTATGACTTGAGTAATTAATTGGCGATGTTGGAGAAGAACTGAAAAAGGGCCTAGGCGGCAATTCAAATGATTCCAAGCTTCCTTCAAGCATCTCCACCACCTTACTCATTGACGGACGGTACAAAGGATTAGTCTGTATGCACCACAAGCTCACCAATGTCATCTTTCTCACTATTTCCCTATCGCTTTCCTTCTTGATACACCGCAATCCTAACTCCTCATCTAGTTCAAGTCGCTTGTAAATCCAATGTGGAAAATACAGCTCACTAGAACGATCAACTTCCACATTTTTATTGTTTCTTCCTCCAACCATTTCTAAAACCATCATTCCATAACTATAAACATCTGCCTTGTGAGATATTCCACCAAAATTCCTTGAAAACAACTCTGGAGCAATAAATCCAATAGTTCCTCTTGCACACGACATGGAAACAATACTCTCTTTTCTTGGACATATCTTGGCGAGTCCAAAATCTGAAATCTTTGGACAAAAATCCTTGTCGAGTAGTATGTTATGAGGCTTTATGTCAAAATGCAAGATTCTGGTATTGCAGCCTCGATGCAAATAATTTAATCCACGCGCTACACCAACTGCAATGTCATAGAGACTTCTGGAATCCAATTGGTGACCAACTGTAGTTGAATTTTCCTCACATATGAACTTTTCAAGGGATCCATTAGGCATAAATTCATAGATTAGAGCTCTTTTGGAACCTTGAAAACAAAATCCCACAAGACTAACAATGTTAACATGAGATGTCCTACTAATACTTGCAACTTCATTGATGAATTCCTCTGCAGTTCCCTTCACTTCACTTAAAACCTTAACAGCAATAAGACTCCCATCTTGTAGCTTTCCTTTATACACGGTGCCATATCCTCCCCGTCCCAATTTGACTTTGAAATCATCAGTGAATTTCTTTATCTCAGAATATTTGTACCGTCTGGTTGGAAGAGAACCATGTTGCTTCAAAAAGGATTCAATGATTATTTCACCGGTTGATCGAGTTTTATTCCAAAAGCAACATATAGTAAGGGTGAAAAGCTTTCTCCTTAAGCAGCAAACCGAAAGCAACAGCAACGCAGCAACAATGGATAAAGCTGCTAATATAATAAGCAATAATTTCAATGTTTAAGAAATCAGGCAAAATATTTGATGAGATTGCTAGTATAGTAAGGATATGAATTTTCAGGTTCAAAATAAATGTAATTGTTTTGTCATGTCAATATATATATAATGTATGCTATAACAGAAAAAAGGATATGACCAAATCTGTGTTACCCAGTCCAAGTGCTAGTCTCATATTCATGACAACCCAACTTCTACTACCTGCAAAACAGAATACAGATTATAAAATGAAGCAACTAGAGTCTTAACCAATCAAATAATGGTCTAGCATCAAGATAGTTGAAAAGAAAAACTGGTCTGGAAGATGAACAAATGAAGGGACCTATTTCATACAAAATCACATCAGAAAGTGAGTATTAGACTCCGTTTCCCAAATCTAGAATGAAACATTAATGGACAACCTATACAAACGAAATCATTTTAAAAAATAAAACTATCAAGCTAACTGTCTAATGGATACCATAAGCACAAACCACTCACTTGTGCTTGTGTTTTCCGTGTGCCTAACGTTGGCACAACAAAATTTGCTTTTGCTGTCAAGTTGGCACTGGCCTCTTTGCTTATAGTGACAGTCTGTGCATTCTTGCGACAAAATGACCTTAGCATTGATATCAGCATTTACGAATGTGAAGGGATCATTGCCATCAGGAACATCTTTGATTGGAAGCAAGACCTTTGTGCATGAGGCCAACGAACTCTGAATTTGTGGTGTGCGCATGAAAAGGCCGTAGTAGATATCGATGCCAGTGCAATTTGCATAACTGAACATGTTCCTAGTTGGGGGGAAATGGAGGGTACGGTTGCATGTGTAGAGGGTTGTATTGTATTCCATATAAAGGGAAGCAAAATGATGAAAGGTGGGAGGAGTAGAAAGAGTATAGTTATATCTGAAGGCATTACAATTTCTTGATTGCAGAAGATCGTATAAGTCCTTATCTCTGAATTGAATACTAGTAAAATTCTGTTGAGATACACGTATAACTAAAAATGTTTTGCCTTCATCACTTAGTTGCACCCATCTATCCACCTGCGCTGGCTCATAACAATTGTTTATGGCCAAAAGGCCACACTCCTGACGCTCTGCTGTAGTGAGAGGGAAGCTGAAGTTCCCAATATTATCTCCACAATTGAATGAAGCTGGACATTCTCTTCTCTCTCCGGTGGCTGCGGCCACCACAAGTATGAAAACCAATACAACAAATTTATACATGCTCAATTCAACAAAGCCAACTTGTTTTCACACAGCCTTTTGTATTGGGAAAATGGTTATTGACTATATTGTTATTGGAGCCTTGTTACTTGTTAGGCCCTCCTTACATGGCTGACTTGACTTCAGATGAACCAGGCTCGTGCTCAATTATTCCTACTCAAAGCACATGGACTTGACTTTCTGACTCGTTCCGAGTGTGGATATTAGAACAATAGACATTTCACTTCAAAGTGTCTTATTCAAGAATAAATCGAATATCATATACATCTTCATCCGTGTAGAATACGGGGAATCGAGGAGATAATTTTCCAACTCTTATAGAACCTTCCTACCATGAAGCATAATGCTGCACTAATATGCACGTTGATACCATATGACACTAGCAAGCAACCATGTCCCAACTTACAAAAAGAGAACATAAAGAGGAGTTTGGTTGAAATACATCTAACTCTCAGATCTACATGGATTTGCTTTTCAATCATTAGTAAAGATTTGAACTTTCTATTCCCCAATGCTTGAAAAGGTTTAAGAAATCTATATATATACAGTATTGGAGTGAAGGTAGTATGTTCTACAATGCTCATAACCAAGATCATGCTGATATACAAAAGAATCAAGCTGGCACTGATCTTAACAATCAACCACAGATGAACATTCTGCAGACGCCCAAAACTTCAGTCCAGGATCTCTACCAGCCTTTTGCTATTCAAATGTAATGTCATTCTTAGATGAATTTCCACATATCACATACACCATACATCTATTGCTACTCCATAGTGAGATTCAATCAATTACTTGGCCTATAAAAATCGTGATTGAAAAAATGAATGAAGGATGACATAAAGAATAGGGCATTATCAATTTTGATCCTAGGACACTTTAACTCCACTGGGGCGTTTTCCCTCCATTGCATCCTTCTTATCGCGACAATCAAAGCACAGAAAAGGTCCTTGCCAGGGCTTGGAGCTGGTGGAAAAGATGGAACCCGCATGGACTGAGATACCCTCACTTGGAGCAAGATCAACTTGACACACAGCACAAACAAAAAGGCCAGATGTTGATTGCCCTGAGTTCTCATCACTCCCTAATCTGCACCACATATCAAACATTAAACATTTAAGAACCACAACAGTATCACAATTGTATTTGCTAGTTGATCAATAAATAGCCATGTGTCACAATTATAATTCCAAGGCTCAATTACATGGTTAGGATGAAAATTATATCTTCCCAGTTGTGGTTTTAACAATCAACTTATCTTCATTACCTCAACCACTGAACTGAAACATTATCAGCTCATTTCCCATTACAGAAGAACTTGATTAAGAAGGGCTTTTACAACTAATTCCTCTCTTTCCACCATTATCCTGAAGTATGCCTCAATGGAAATCCTAATGTTTAACCTTGACAGTTGATTATTTAACCAATTATCAGTTTATCCAAACGAAAATACCATCCCCTATACTAGTACCATTATCCATCTCTCTATCATCTTGTTATACTGGTATCAAGTATATATCAATCACTACAGTTAGCTAGAAAAGTCCTGTGGGGACAAAAGGAGGACACTAAGAAAAACATGCAAGGAACTTTCACAAGATTTTTCAATACTTGAAGGAAACAATTGAACATGTTCGTCTATCAAAGATGATATTACCTTTCAGCAAGCATTGCTGATCCTTCTTCAAAGAGTTCCTCCACTATATTTATAGCTGAAAGCTTCTTTGACAGTTTACCGGCAGAATCACGGGACCTTTTCCTGAAGAAAAGCTCTCTGAACTTGTTATGCTTTTTGGGGGGAGGAGTTGGTGGCAACTCATTATCAGGTGGGATTATGTCAACTACTATACAAGTTGTATCATCCTTTAACCCTCTTGTCCTTAGTGCTTCCTGGATAAAAGTAGGGATATATAGAAGCTTATGTGAGGAGAAATGCCATTTGTGCCGTGTGACATTAAATTGCTAATATCAAGTCACATGACAAAAGACAAGTTGATTTTATCCAAAATAGCATATACCACTATAGTTTACCTTCACAACCTGCGTAGCCGCAAGTTCAGCAGGCAAACCACGACAAGATTTAGCAGCCACTTCGGAGGACACGGCATCCCAGATGCCATCAGAAGCAATTACAAGCCTACCACCAGCATTTGATAGCTATAATCCATGGGAAATGTAAGATGTTTATCAGAATACAGACCGAGCAGTATCAAATACTTGACATAGACGAGATTATATGGAAAGAGATTGCACCTTCACTTGTTTGACATATGGTACTGGAACTATGAACTCCCCAACATCCATATCTCCTATTGACCTTGAAAGGCATAGACCCCCAGGCCAGCAACGAAGAGGACCAATCTGCAATGGTCCAAAAATAAACTTCTAATATATACAGGATAAGCTTTATGGACTGTCCTTAAATTGGATGCTGAAAGTAAAAGGAGAAGATAAATAAAGTAAATCTCTTTTTCTTCCATTTTCAGATTTTCCACTAGTTAAAAAACAATATAGAGTGCTCACCTCAGCACCACCAACAATGCTAAGCCTCCCAACTTCACCTCCACTTGCAGTAACACGTTCCCTCCTGTGGATACAGAGCAACTGATTAACATAAGCTTGCAGAAAAAGCTAACTAATTAGGCCTTAAGAGATACGAAACATACTCTTCAATATTTTCTTCAAGTCTGTGATCAACCGTTAAGGTGGTAACAGCACCACCCTGTGTATCTAGTATACAACGGGAATCTCCAACAGATGCAACTGTCACAGTCCACCTATCCACTATCACAAACGTAGCTGTGGTTCCAGAAGTTTCTCCTGGAGAAAACCGTATAAGATGAATTAAAATCATTTGAAAACAAAAGGATATTATTCATCCTCCTGTTCTGTATTTCCTCCATCGTCTCGATAAGAATTACTTTTCCCAACCAAAAGAGAGGGGGGGGGGGGGGGAGAGAGAATAAAAGCAAAAGTGCATACCTCTGCTCTGAAATTCCTTATCAGTATTAACAAATCCCGCAACCAATGCCCTAGGCAAAGCTTGCAACCACTCATCTCGTCCAAGCCCTCGAGGAAGAGCACTCAATACATGATTTAACAAATGCTCTCTAGCAAAAATGGCTGCAGCATTTCCATTGTGTCCATCAAAGATCTGTAAACAAGAAGATATGAAAGATCATCTCAGACAATGATGTGCTTCTATCTAAAGGACATTCAATTTTAGCTCACTGTTCAGAATAACAATCTGAAAAAGCTTTTATCCAACCAAAAGTCCAAAAAGAAGACAAATTTTCAACCATGGGTATGCAGTTATGGGGAATATCCGAGTATGTCTAATGTAATCTTGCAAGGAAATAGTGAAAAGTACCGCAAAAACAGAAAAGGAAGTTGAAGGGTTCCCGGGTACTCGCTGACAATCAGTCTTGACTAGAAAGTAATCTTCCCCTTTCTTAGACTGAGCGGCATGACCATATCTAACAGTGGGCTTCTCCATCTTCTCACTCTTCATCTCCCTCTTAAGCAATGCAGCAAGAGGCACAAGATCATGGTGACGACGCCTCCCTTCACCGGAGGCCATCTCTTAGGCTCTATCCCCACCAGAGAGAACGTTTCCTCAAGCACACCCAACAACTCAACTTCACAAACCTTTCTCTCTCGCCAGCTATCAGAATTCAGAAGCCCCAAACTTTCACAAAGCAAAGATCAATTGAAACGAAAACAGAGACTTTATCCCAAGTTGATCTGCATTCATCACAAAAGAAGTTGCTGATTAAGGATCTTACAATTTCACACCGGTCTTCAGCAACAACCAAGTTCAACACAAGACTCGAAAGTGCAGAAGCAAGCTTTTACAGCGCATTGAGTACTATCAATGCAATTTCTATAAAACAACTTTGAACTCTACTGAATTTTAGAACCGCAAGCTTCATTTTTTTAGTAATAATAAAAAAAAGGAAGAAACTTGAAGCTGGGTTCACAAGTAGAGATTAGAGAACATAAATTCCAAGCAGAAAGGGAAGACAGTAGCTGAATTACCTGCGAGAATGTTTGGATATGCAGCCGGCGCAGAATTAGATGCAGATCTGACTGCTACAACAAGCAAACATGCACACAATAAGAAAAAGGAAATATCAAATAAGGATACGAAACGCGTTTTGATGACAAGGTATGAACTGTAAAACCCATTAATCTACTAAACCCATAATCTTCTATTATAAAAATAGAACCACCCAATTTCCATAGAGAGAGAAAGAGATAGATTACGAACTTATTAAAAAATGGGGAAAAACAAAAACCAAAAAGCATCAATCTTTTTTTTTAGGGACCGACCCAAGTCAGCTTGAAAACAATTTTCGTCCACCAAACACTGAAACATAGATTTCAACTTTTACATGTAAGATTCCACTCCTGAAACCAAAAGGAATAACAGTAAAGCAAAATGCCGGTGGCATGGAAGCTCGGGATCAACCTAAGCTAGTATTTTCTTCTTGTTTTTTTTTCGTTTCAGAAACAAAGTAGCTTTTGCTGACTTATAAAGCCTTCTCTTGCAAATACCTACATTCTGTTTCAATTAAAAGTTGGTAGCTTTAGCCCTATTTTTTTTTCCCCTACTTTCCTTCCCCAAGAGGGAAAAACAAAATGCAACCCCGTTTTTCTTCTACCTTGTGGGAAAAAAGGAAGTGAAGTAGCTTAGGTAGCAAAAGGAAACAGAATCCAGCTAGCAGTTAAAGTGTGAAAGCTAGATGGATGGATGAACAACCTTAGCAGGATCCCATTTTCCATCAGGGACGAAATTGATTGAATGAATGAATGGGGTTATGGGGTGATCTCCTCGCTGGATTAGGACAAGGACAAGGGAAAACAAACGAAGAGTTTTACTAAGTTGATAAAAAGAGAGGAAATTCGAGAGAAATGGGGACCACAGCGAAATTGTATGTTGAAAGATTTTAATTTTAGTAAGAAAGAAACAAAAGCTGAGGGTTTCAGAGTTAGCAATAAAGAAGTGGGATTACTGTGTGGCTGGAAAGGGACACGTGTTGGAAGTCATTGCATGTGTTTCTGGGATGCCCCTTCTTAATCTTCTTCTCACTCTCAACTCTGAAGGCTATGCCGCAGCTGGAACCAGTTTAACAATATAATTTAGAGGAGTTACTTAGATAAAGATGTCAAAAATATTGTTTTTTTAGATATTTTTTAAAAATTAAAATTTAATACATATAATTAATTAAATTGTATTATTTTTGTTAAAATTAGGCTAGACAAATTAATTTATGTGTATTTTAGTCATTTTCTATAATAAAAATATTATAGTAATTTTTATAAAAAAATTAATTTAGAATGATTCAAAATTTTATGTATTATTTTTCGATCAAATTAATTTGTCTAGTCTAATTTTGGCAAAAATAATACAATTTAATTAATTATATGTGTTAAATTTTAATTTTTAAAAAACATCTTTAAAAAAAGACGTTTTAAACGTCTTTGTGAGAGTGACTCCCATAATTTAAATGCTATATTTAACTTTTATCAAACTCTACTAAATATACTGTAATAGTAATTCTTGATTTCAGTATATTTGTTCATTTATTTTTTGCCCTAAATAATAATAACAAGTTCATACCTATGGATATATCAATATATGAAATATAATAAAGGGCAAATCATCTCAATAAACTAAATGCACATTAATATTATTTGGATGTTCCAAATCAAAAAATGTAACATTAAAGTTTCAAAGCATATTTTTTTATAAATTGAATTGATTAAATTCGATTTAATGAAACACGCAGTAAATTAAATTCAATAAATTTGAATTAGGTAAAAAATGTTATTGAATGAAAATCAAATCAAATGGATTCGAATTAAGATATCCCTACTAAATCGAAATATTTGGATTTGATTTGTTATTGAACGTAAATCGAATCTAATGAATTCGATTTATCCATGCACGCACGTTATGGTAAATCGAAACTAATAGCTTCAATTTACTGTGTTTGGTACTGTATGAATAATTCGAAGACATTTAATTCGATTTATAGAGCACTGAAGTATATAAAAACGAGCTCAACACGAAATTTTATAGAAGAGTGAGATTCACAATGGCTAATGATGAGAGTTTTTTAGCTCTTGTGCATTATAGAGGGTCCATTAAGAAAAAAATGCGAACAGAAATAAGTTTACTAACAAGGATCCGCTGAGTGTTTTTCTCAAACCTTCGACGAATTTTGCCGAGTTTAAGAATACTATACTCCAGAGACTAGGACTGCAAGGCGTGAAACGGGTGGAGAAGTTGTTCTATAGAATCCCGATTTCTGTGTTACGCGATGATGCCAAGTATGATTCATTCGTTATTAGCAGTGACGAAGATTTTCAGGTGCTGTTCCATTGTCGCCGTCAGTTTCCCGAGGTGAGGACTCCAGAGCTGTTGGCGAAACTTGTGGATGTGGTATCTAGTTCTGGAAGCTCGAATAAGAATCCCCACTCCACAGGACATCCAGCTTGCTCTAGTTCCATGCCTGTTGGTTCTTCGTCAGTTGTGCTGGTGATTGCACCTGAGCCAAATTTAGTAGCTTCACCGTCCTTTGTAGTTAATCTGAACCGCAATAGTTGGTGAGGCTGGACCGTTGGGAGAGGTTGCTTTCGCGACGCCTGGTTCTCCTGCGATGGTCCCAGTTTTTTGAGAGGTTGGAGTACCCGATGGAGTTGAGGATGCATTACATGATGATGATGATGATGATGATGATGATGATGATGATGTGGAGCCCGCCACGATAGCTGATGATAGTGACGATGAGACACCACGGACGACTCCAGCTGTGGGTAGAGGAGCATCTAGTTCAGGTACTAATCAGTACCCCCCGCACTTCTCTGCTCTAGACTTGGATGCCATGGTACCTTAGGGGGATCCGAGTGTACCTGTTAGCTTCGGAGCAAGAGACACATAAAATATAGGAGTTGTATCTGAATTTCAGGTTGGTCAGCAGTTTCAGGATAAAGAGGAAGTCGTGTTTAGCGTGGAGACCTATAGCATTTGCCGTGGGGTTGAGTACAAGGTATTGGAATCTGATCATCGCAAGTACGATGGCAAGTGCAAGGAGTTCGGCAGCGGGTGCACATGGCTCATCCAGGTTAGCCTCCGCCAACGCAAAGACATTTGGGAGGTAAAACGGTACAATGGTCCTTATACTTATCTAGCCACATCGATATCTAGTGATCACAAAAAGCTTGATTATCATGTCATATCAGCCTTCATACTGCCCATGATTAGAGTTGATAACCACAATATTTAATTAACAATAAAGTGAACTGCTAAATAATGGAAAAAAGTCTGCATAACTAAAGGGAGACTACCTCGACACAACGGCCAATGAAAAATATCAAATCCATCCGGCCGGAATCCAGGGAACCTCCAGAAGATCCACGACTGGAGGAGCTGCAATGGACCAGCCAACTTGATGTCATTTCTGTTCGCCATACGGCATATGCATTTGTATAGCCATGACAGTGCAGGAGACCCCTAACTGTACTGACCCATGTCCTCTAGCCTAGGACGTAAGCTAGCCAACAGATGTGGAGGAGAATACCTAACTTGTCCCCGAACAACTGCGTCGATAAGAGTATCATGATATACGCACGGGAATACCTCCTAACCGTCTCCTCGGCTGCCCCCTGCGGAAGCTCACTCTTCATCTCCTGAAATCATGTGCACTTCACTGTGAACTTGTCGATGCTGTTCGCAGGAGGCAATACCCCCAGCAGCTCCTCAAACCACACCCACGCTGGCCGACCACCCTCTATATATCGTGGAAAGTCTGTCAGGTATCCGCTAATATACTGACCATCGATCGGGAGCCCGAGCTGGTATGCTACATCCCGGAGGGTAATCGTGCACTCCCCAAACAGCATGTGGAAGGTATGCGTCCCAGGCCGCCATCTCTCTACAAATGCGCTCACCAATGACTCGTCCAATCGAAACCAACTCTCGTTCAATCTTGCAAGATGTTACAAACCGGCCATCTGCAAGTATGGAATGATCCTATCATCTAACATCATACTGTGTTGTTGTCTCATGCTGCCGATGCATCGATGGGGTTGCATAATGATAAAAAATTCCTTCTCACAATCGTTACAAAAAAGTGTTCAATGCATAAAAAACTCTAACCACCATAGACACTGCATGTGCTAACTTTAAAATCATGTTTACAATAACGTCCTACCAATTTTTCATAGATAAAACACAAATCAATGCATAATTCATGATCCAATTCTTCAAGGTAAAAAAAAAATTAATACAGCATATAGTCCTCCATAGGTACACAACAATTGCCTAAGTGCCTCACAAGTCGAAAAAAAAAATCTGTTTTTTTGTTAATACACTCAAAAAATCTATTGTTAACCTTATTCATAAATCTATAGTTAACCCTATTCTATAGTTAATAACTCACTAATTTTAACATGAACTAAATTCAAATATCTGCTTTTTGTTTTTTTTTTAATAATCCCTAACTAATGATTCTAACCAACTACAATGACTAATTTATTTTCAAAAAATAAAATAAAATAAATTCACTAACCTCGAGGTGAACGGCACCAACAATATGTGCGACTCCATCTAGACGATATAGACGATTCGGATGCAGATTCGATTATTCCCGGGTTGCTTCTAGAGATGGTGGGGTTGCGTGTGGGGTATGTGAGTTTTCTAGTTCGAATGAAATAAATTCGATTTGTATATATAGCCAAAATCCATGCAAATCAAATCCATTAGATTCAAATTATGCAAGACGAAATTAACATGTAAATCGAAACAATGGGTGTCGATTTACAAAACCATCAAATTGAATCCATTAGTTTCGAATTACCTTGGGCGTTTTTTTAGTTGGCTAAATCGAATTTATTGAATTCGATTTACCCGGATTTGTAAATCGATCCATTCGATTTATTAGCATTTTAACTATGTACTTAATTCGAATCCACTTGATTCGATTTTCATTCAACAACAATTTTTTACCTAATTCGAATTCATTGAATTTAATTTATATAAAAATGTGCTTTGAGACTTTGACGTAGCATTTTCTGATTTGGGATATTCAAGTAATATTGGTATGCATTTAGTTTATTGAGGTAATTTACCCTACAATAAACTTGCAAAGCTAAATATTTTACATAATTATTTTTTCTCACTTCATCGCAATAAAATATAAACATTTTGTTGAATTGTAGTATCTACATATCGAATATAATTTGCACATATTACTCATCAACATTAATCTAATACACGTATCTTTTGTATTTAATTTTTTTATTTAATTTGCACATATTTATATTTAATTATATTTTAATAAAAAATAAAAGATTTTTTTTTAAATTTAAACATATTTAAATACTATTATATATTAATGTGTCTGACCGTATTTTTAATATATATTTTTAAAATAAATTTAAAAATATTAAAATATTATTATAATTTATTTAAAATATATTATATTATATTATATATATCTTTAATTTTTAATAAAAATTTAAAATTTATGTATCTATATATTCCATATATTGTATGGAGTACGTATCCTTATCAATATGCATGCATCATAACTTCACCACACTGTCTTTCTGTGGGTTTACCAAACAACATGAGAAAAAAATATTGCATCCAGCTAAGAAAAAAATATATAAAATATTATATATCGGAATATTTGATTTAATTTCTACTTAATTTAATTTAGTCTAAGAATTAATTTATTAATTTATTTAAAAAAATATCAAAAATTTAAATATTATTGTATATATAGTAATTTATTCGTCAACAACAAATTTAAATTCGTAATAAATTAATTTTTAATTTTTAGAATTAAAAAATACCATTAAAAAAAATCTTATTTAGGTTATTTCTTATTATAATAAGTGTATTAAATTTAACGTGTATATATATTGTATTTTAATTTGTATTTCTATATAGTTAATTTTCTTACCATTCGTACCAAAAAGGATTTAGAAGAAATAGAAGTAGAAATTGACAATAAAATTTGGTTCCCTAAAATTTTTTACTAAATGTGCAAGCGGTGACACTTACCTATCAACTAGGGTTCGAAGTGAGTCGAGCTGAGTCGAGTTAGACCAAATTCAAGCTCGTCTCACAAAAATTGAGCTTGACTCACGGCTCGACTCATTAACAATCAAACATATTTCTTAAACTCAAGTTCGGCTCACCGAAAGCTCATGAGTTGGCTCAAATAATAGGAACATACATACATAATCTACAATTCTATATTAATAAATTATAATTTATATATTTTAAAAAATATTTAAAAAAATTAATTTTATATATTATTATCTATCAATAAATTATAAATTTTTTATTTATGTCCTACATCAAAATTATATGTAAAAAATAAATATAAAATTTTAAATAATTAAGATCATTAATATATATATATATATATATAATATTAAAAGTATAGATTAAATGCATATAGAATATGTGTATTAATATATATATATAATCGAGTCAGCTCACGAACTAATGAGCTGAGCTTATCCAAGCTCAAACTCGACTCATTTAATTTATAAGCTCAATTTCAAGTTCAAACTTGGCTCACTAGCTCTCGAACTATTAACGAATCGAGTTCGAGCTAATTCATGAGCTGGCTTGACTCATTTCCAACCCTACTATTAACTATGAAAAAGATATATTATTCATCATGTTGACATTTTCTTGAAAAGTTAAGCCGCTGACCTCACCAAAATTTATAAGACAAACATTAGGTATGCTTTTGTGCATCACATAAACTTCGCAACCTCCATCATTGCTTGACAACCATGCCATTGCTATACAACTGTCATTATTATTCAATCACCGAATTTATTCTTTTTTATATTCTCAATCTATTTTCAAGATTTTTTTCGCACAAAATTCGCAATCTTTTTTAGAAAGTTATATAATATTATTGATGCCAAAGATATATAAAACAAGAGATGCTGCATGCTAAGATACTGTACCAAAAATATCCGAATGTACCAAAAATAAAATCATTGTAATATATTGTACTACCAAAAATATATTAGTGATAATTATGGTACTTAAAAGTATTTGTTTAACTTACTAAAAGATATTAAAAATTAATATTTAATTTAAAAAATATAAAAATAAATAATTATTAAATAATTTAAAATTATCATAAAAAATAAATTAAATAAAAATTAGACATCAAATTATAGATACAATAAAATTCACTAAATATATTGTATCTACCATATCTAGTCACCACGGTAGAAAATATGAAATTCTTTATGCTCAGATTTGATTTGTTAACTTTATTTGTCGCCGGATAAGAGATACTATACGAAAAAGTGCATTTAGCATTATCTTGATATTACCTATTTTCTCTCCGTACACACACTTACGTTTTCGCTCTGCACCACCGCCATGAGAGGGGGTTATGTCCGTGGGGGACATTCCCGGGCACATGAACCTAGACAACCGCATCGAACCGAGCAAGATCAGATGCAGCGACTCATGAAGAAAGTGCGCAAGGAAGGAGAAGGTCAAGTTTTCACAGGAGAAGTAACACTGGTACCTAGGGAAGAAGACTGGATGATAGGAGCAGAGGAGGAACATGAACGGGCAGGTACTGGGCACAAAACTTTCAGTGAGGCAGTGAAAGGAGGAAAGACCCCGGTGGGAGAGATGGAAGATGATGAGTTCTCAGAGTCTGAGGAAAATTCAGAGGATGAGGATGAAGTTATGGAAGTCGCTCCATCACAAGCACTCGGAAACCGAAAAATTGATAAACAGCAAGAGCCAGATATCAGAGTAGAGAAGGTGAATGGGATGTATAATTTTGTCATCAATGAAGCTGGTTTAAAAAAGCTTAGACATCCCTGGTGGGATACTCTTATAGTAAAGCTTTTGGGAAGGAGGATCTCCCTTCCGGTCCTAAGCAGGAGGCTTGAATCCATGTGGAGCAAACAGGGATCCATTGAAGTAATAGATTTGGGGAACGATTACTTTATAGTCAAATTCTTCTCTCAGGAGGATTTGGACTTTGCTTTAACTGGAGGACCCTGGAGAATTTTTGATCATTATCTAGCCCTAAGACCATGGAAGCCAAATTTCAATCCGGTTGAAGCCACCATAGACTATATTGCAGCATGGGTGAGACTCCCGGGTCTAGCCATTGAGTATTACGAAGAGGAGATGTTAAAGAAGATTGGAAATATTCTTGGAAGGACTTTGAAGGTGGACGCAAACACTGCGGATAAATGTCGCGGTAAGTTCGCTCGACTCTGTGTCGAGTTAGATTTGACAGAACCTCTAGTTTCTCAATATTCCATTAATGGAGTAAGATACACTGTCGAGTATGAGGGCTTGCACAATATTTGTTTTGGGTGTGGCATGGTTGGTCATGATAAATCCAACTGCCCAAAATCAAAGATGCAGGAGAAGCCTAGCAATGGAATTGATTTAGATGATAAGAGGAAGGGAGATGAAGAAGGTGATCAGTCTGCACAGAAGGAAGATGGAGGAAGAACTCAATCGGCCCAGAATGGTGGAATGAAGGAGGACAGTAACGATAATTCCAAAAATAAGGGTAAAAGTGTAATTCAAGATGATGGAGGTGATTATGGTCCTTGGATGGTAGTCAAAAGGACAAATCGTGGAAAGAGAGCAACAAAAGTGAATAGTGGAGCAGAAGGTGGAGGTATGAATGTGGATGGTACTAGGAATCCTCAAAGCAACGAAGGTACGAGATTTGCCATTCTGAGAGAGAATGAGGAAGTAAATAATCATGCTGAGGCAGCCACTGGCTTGAAACCTACATTTATTGAAGAAATTCCAAATAAAGTCCCTCTTCCCTCTTCCCAGCCTATAAATCTTGTGCCCCATAACCAAGCCCACAAAAAAGCCCAAAAACAAGAACAAAAAATGAACACACAAACACCCACAAAAAAGAACCCTAACTTTGAGCCCTCTACATCCAAGCTTGATTTGACCTCATACATGACTATTCAAGCCCATAACCCCTTGACCCAACACAAGACTCTTCTACAGCAAAATACAACCACTGAACCTACCCTCAGCCTGATTAACCAACGAAACAACTTGACCCCTGCACAGACAACCTCTCCTGTCCCAATCACTAATGATGTTCATCTGCTAGAGTCTCCCACAAAGCAAAACATTGAGGATTCACCCCAACAGACAAGTATGATTGAAGAGTTTGTCCCCGAGACGATTCAAGAGGATGAGAACATGGAGGACCATCAAGGACCACCTCCTGCACCTCCTGATCTGAATTCGATAGGAACAGACGTTATGTTGGAGGCTATCAGAAAATATGAGGAAACAAGGCCCAAATCACCCCAGCGTTCGGAGCCAATTATGCTTAATGCAGAGAATGGAGTATCATTGGGGATCCAGCATGGGTTTGCTCGAGAGGGAGACGAAGACATGCCTATGGTAGAATAGGTTTGTGTTATTCCTACCTTCCTTTTATTTTCCAATGATAGTTAAGTGCTGGAACTGTAGGGGTGCTGCTAGTGAGTCCTTTAGTCGCACCTTTTTGGAAATTGTAAGGATTAATAAACCTGATATAGTCATTCTGTTGGAAACAAGATGTAGCGGTGAGAAAGCTAGGAAGATCATTAGTAAGTCTGGATTTGAATTTTATCATATTGAGGAAGCTGTTGGTTTTAGCGGGGGCATATGGGTGATGTGGAAGGATCCAAATATTGTTATAAGTATTTTGAAATCCAAAACGCAATATGTTCACATGAATGTTAAGAAGGATTATGATGAGGATTGGTTCCTAACTGCCGTGTATGCAAGTCCTCGAGAGGTGAATAGGAGAGAGCTTTGGAATGATATCAAGATAATCAAGAATGGGATCAGAGGTCCTTGGTTAGTGGTAGGCGACTTTAATGAAATAGCAGATCCTTCGGAGAAGAAAGGTGGAGGTCGAACAGATGTTGGAGCTTGCAAGAGGTTCAAAAGATGGATCGAAGAATGTATGTTGATTGACCTAGGATCAGTGGGGCCAAAGTTCACTTGGAGGGGACCGCAATGGGAGAATCTTGAAAGAGTTTTCAAGAGGCTAGATCGAGCTCTAGCTAATGCAGACTGGAGAATAAAATTTCATGAGGCGAGAGTTGAAGTTCTAGCGCGGGTTAAGTCAGATCATCACCCCCTCTTAATATCTATGAAGCCCAAAGATAACCTTGCAAATAATAAACCTTTTAGGTTTGAAGCAATGTGGAGTAGGCATCCTGATTTCAAGCAGTTTGTAGAAAGTCATTGGAGTGGAGCTCAACATTGGGGGAGATCCTTATCGGCACTTGCTGAAAATTTGATGGTTTGGAACAAAGAGGTTTTTGGCCACATTGGCAGACAAAAAAGATCACTTATGAGGAGAATTGGAGGAATTCAAAAAGCATCATCTTATGGAAGAAACCCTTTTTTGGAAGAGCTGGAGAGAAATCTGACGAATGAACTTGAAGAAATTCTGGATCGAGAAGAAATTATGTGGATGCAAAAATCGAGAGATATTTGGGTAGTAGAGGGAGATCGAAACACCAAATATTATCATACAAAAACAATCATTAGAAGAAGAAGAAATAGAATTTTAAAGCTTATGAACTCACAAGGTGATTGGATTGAAGATCAAGAGGAGCTCCGCCAACATGTAGTGGAATTTTTTAAATGTCTTTACAGGCATGATAACTCTCTTTCTCCGGTTCTAATTACCACAAGATCCTATCCCATGCTGGAAGAGGATATTAAAAGAAGCTTCAATTTAAAACCAACAGAAAAAGAAATTCAAGATGCACTGTTTGGTATAGGCTCCTTCAAGGCACCGGGTCCGGATGGCTTTCCAGCCCTTTTTTTCAAGGAGAATTGGAGCATAATTAAAGGGAACATTGGGCAACTAATCCACCTTCTCTGGAGCATGCCGAGTATGGTAGAAACTGTCAATCAAACATTAATTACACTCATCCCTAAGGTGAAATTACCAGATACCATCAACCAATTCAGGCCCATTTCTTTATGTAATGTGAGTTATAAGTGTCTATCAAAGATCATCGTGAATAGGCTGAAGCCTGCGCTAAAGGACCGAATTTCCCCCTTTCAATCTAGCTTTGTGCCTGGCAGAATAATACATGACAACATCTTGATAGCTAAAGAATTAACCCATGCCATGAAGAAGATGAAAGGGCGCAAAGGATTTATGACGATCAAATTTGATTTTGAGAAAGCTTACGATCGGCTTCGTTGGGATTTCCTTAAAGAGTGTCTGATAGACTTCGGATTAGAAGAGCAACTGTTAAAGGTTATAATGAATTGTGTTTCTACTGTCTCGTACAATGTTCTTTGGAATGGGGGGAAGACGGATTTTTTCAAACCTTCTCGAGGTATTAGACAAGGAGACCCAATATCTCCTTACCTTTTTGTCATAGCTATTGATAGATTATCTCATCTCATTGAAGATCTTGTGGAGAAAGGCATTTGGAATCCAATCACTGTGGGTAGACAAGGCCCTCCCATATCCCACCTCCTCTTTGCAGACGATTTGCTAGTTTTTGGAGAAGCTACCGAGAAACAAATGAAAGTGATTCTTGAATCTATAAAAGCTTTCTGTGTAGCTTCAGGGCTGAAAGTAAGCGATACTAAAACCTCTATAACTTTCTCCAACAATGTTAGAGGGACAGACAGAAAAGCTATTATTGACTTATGCCATTACAAAGAAAATAAATATTTGGGGAGGTATTTGGGAGCACACATCACCAATCACAGAAAAAGGGAAGGACAAGTTTAAGAATGTTTTGGAAAGAATGCAAAGCAAGTTAAAGGGGTGGAAGTCTCATTGTTTGTCGTTAGCCGGGAGAATAACCCTCTCTAAGTCGATCTTAAATCCCATAGCTAATTTTGATATGCAGCATATGAGGATTCCAAAAGGTATTTGCCAGGAAATGGAGAAAATGCAAAGGAGATTCATATGGGGTGACACTCCAAATCAGAAAAGAATGCACCATGTTAATTGGCAAACTCTCTGCTTACCCAAAAATCAAGGAGGAATGGGGCTTAGGAGACTCAACCTTGTTAATGATGCTTTCCTAATGAAATTGGTTTGGAGATTGTTGACTGAACCCAATAATTTGTGGGCTCAGGTTTTTTATCATAAATATATCCATAGCAGAGAGGATTCAGGTATCAGTTTTAAAGCTTCTGACTCTCCCAATTGGAAAGAACTGGTTAAAGTGTGGCATATAGTGGAGAATAATTGTAGAAGAGTTGTTGGAGACGGAACAAGCATATCTTTCTGGAAGGATAAATGGATACCGAATGAAGACTGTCTTGCTAGAGCTGCCATCAATCCAATTCCAATGGGAAGAGAAGAAGATTTGGTTGCAAATTATGTGGACAATCAAGGAGATTGGAAATTGGATAACTTATATACTCTCATCCCTCCTTCTATCATTGATAAAATCAGAGCTATTCCTCCCCCCAAAAGTAATTTGAAAGACTCATTGTGCTGGACTAAGTCCTCGAGTGGACAATTCACAATCGCTTCGGCTTATAAAATGCTTGCTGAGTGGGATGTGAATGATAATGTAGACAGATGGACGAAAATTTGGAAATGGAAGGGGCCAGAGAGAATAAAGGTTTTCATATGGCAATTGTTACATGGTAGAATTCTAACAGCCAGCAGAAGAGCATCTATGATGGGAACTAATCCTAATTGCCATCATTGTAAGCATGAACCTGAAACTATCTTGCATGTGATAAGAGATTGTCCAAGAGCTGCGACTATTTGGGTGAAGCTCATCAACCCCGCTGCTGTAGCCCTGTTCTTTAACCTCAACTTCCAAGGATGGATTGAATTAAATTTGCAAAATTCCATTGGTAAGTCACCATCTGAGTGGATAGATGAGTTTTATGTTGCTTGTTGGATGATATGGAAGTGGAGAAACCTTGAGGTCTTCTCTCCTCCTTATGTAAGACCCAAGAACGCTGTTGAAGTGATTAGGAATTCCCTCAATAATTACAGGAAAGCGTATGAAAGAAGAAGTCAGAAATGCACAATAAATGAAACCAAAAGCCAGGAAGGTATATGGATGCCCCCTCCTATTGGGTGGGTAAAATTGAATACTGATGGAGCAGTTTCAAAATTAAAAAATATGGCTGGGTGTGGCGGTTTAATCCGAACGTGGAAGGGGGAGTGGGTTGCAGGCTTTCAAGCAAAGATAGGCAATACTCAAGTTTTTCAAGCGGAAATGTGGGGAATTTTTTATGGTTTACAAACAGCTTGGGACTTGGGAATAAGAAAAATTATTGTTGAAACAGATGCCCTAGAAGTTTGCCAACAGATTACAAAAGGAGAATCTCATAATCAATACAATTCTCTTCTTAGAAAAGTCCAAGACCAGCTGGCGAAACCTTGGGAGGTTAGAGTTCTGCATATTCACAGGAAAGGCAACACCTGTGCCGACTGGATGGCTAAGCATAGCTTGAATAAATCATTTGGATATAGTTTCATTGATAAACCTGAGCCAAACTTAGAAATCCTCATGGAGCAAGATTGGAAGGTCTCTAGACCCACTAGTCAAATTAGTTAGTTTGCTTTTGTTGGGCTTAGGCCCCATTACTTTACCAAAAAAAAAAAAAAACTTTATTTGTCGCCTCAAGAATTAGTTCCTAATTTTGCTCGGGATTTAATTAACGTGTCGCAATATTATCATCATTGATCTTCTTCTTCCTTCTTTTTATAATACTAACTATTAACCAGTAAGTTATTCTTATAATATCATTAATACAGTAACACTATTATACTATTGTTTATTTTTATATAACAGTATACACTAAGATTAATTATACATCAAGGTTAACTGACCATGCATAATAGTGAGTTTACAGCCAAACGAATACATGCATCATACGCACATGTTATTTAGACATACTCACATACATATATAATATTGTATATGTAATTCCTAACTGAAGTTTTTTTTTTTTTTTTTTTTCACGTCTAATAACTGAAGTATTTAAACTTTAATGGTAGCAACGGCTGCATAAAAATTTTGTAAATATGTGTGATTTTCCTGGTAGATGACCTTGTATATTTGTTCAGTCGCTGTCATGATGAATAGAAGTCATGGCGATGACTTGTCGTCTCAGTTTCTTGGTAGCCATGGTTCTAACTCTTCTATGCGACGGAGGAGGAAGCTCAAGGACCAGACTAGGGATGGCAACGGGTCTCCATGGGGCGGGAACATGTCCTCCACCCCCCGCCCCCGCCACCACAATCCGCCCCCGTCCCTGCCCCGTCCTCGCCACGGGTAATGGGGACTCCGTATCCGCCGGAGACCTGAATATCTGCGAATTTTACAAATTAACAATCTCAAACATAGAACAATAAACGATTTCAAGCACAGAACATTAACAATTGAACAAATTTTAAATTTCCAAATCAAAATTCAACAACAATTGCCCAAACAGAAATAAAACTTAGAAAATTAACAATTTCAAACACATTAACAATTGAACAAATCCTAAATTTCCAAATCAAAATTCAATAACAATTGCCCAAACAGAAATAAAATTCAGAAGATTAACAATTTTAAACCATTTCAAATACAAAAAATTAGCAATTGAACAAATCCTGAATTGCCAAATAAAAATTCAACAATAATTGCAGAAATAAAGATACAAACACAGAAGATAAACAATGTGAAATATTGAACAAACTCTAAACCCCAAATGTTGAAAAAAAAAACCTCAAAAGAAACTAATCAGAGAGAAAGGGCCTTATTGATGCGGCGACGACGATTGTGCTGGTGGCGGTGACGATTCTGCTTGAGGAGGCAGCGACGAGGAAGACCGATTAGGAGGCTGCAATGATGATGAACGAGCAAGGAGCAGGAGGCGGCGATGATGAGACGGCGACAGTGAGGGAGAATGTGGTGATTTGCGATGTGAGTGAGGGAAGGAGGCGGTGACCAACAATGAGACTTGTAAGCAGCGGAGAACCTTGGCGTGGCTGGCGAGGTGCCGATGTAGGAAGAAGATGGTCGGCGACGCTGTTGTTGGAGAAGAGAAGCAGCAGCTGGAGGCAGAGGAAGAAGGAGGTGGCTACTGGGTTGAAGGAGATATATATATGGGCATTTATGTAATTTTATATTGTGGGTATTATACGGGTACCCACGGGGCGGGTACCTCTTCCCCTGCCCCCGCCCCATTTAATAGACGGGTACCCGTCCCCGTCACCCGCGGAAAAAAATGTTCCCCATATCTACTCCCCGGCGGGTAAATCCCCGCGGATACCCGTCCGTCGGAAAAAATTGTCATCCCTAGACCAGACATGATTTTGCAGGTTGAAGACAATGATCAAGAAATCTGGTACAAGAGAGAATCCAAATAGGTTGTTCCACACTTGTGCAAGATACCTGGTGAGTTAGGGTAAATTAATTTTGTTTTCTATTTCCTATGTCTATTTTGTTGGGCAGTTGAAATTGATATTTTTTCTGAAAATATTCAGAAGGGAAGCCACTGCAACTTCTTTAGGTGGGTTGATGATGTTGGGTATGAAGCAGGAGCAGAAACTGATGTAGAGGTTGACAGTGAGTATGATGAATGGAGATTGAATGTGTCATGGAGAGTGGGTAGCTTGGAGGGTGAAGTTAGAGCAATGAAGATGCTAATAATGTACATCTCAGTTGCAACGATTGTGGCTACTGTCATTTTTGCATCACTTTTGTTCACATGTATCTCCAAGTAAAGCTACAGATGGAGTGTTATGTTGTCGTGCTTTAGGGGTGTTGTTAGAGTTTTGAAATTGAATTAGTTGTTATGTAATGATGATGTGACTTATGAATAAATTAGGTGTTCCAGCTTGATCGTGTTTAAGTCAACATAAACTTGTCCTTTGAGCATGATGGGTTTGATTGAAAATACAATATGGTGATGTTTGTAACCTAAATATAAATTCACCAAAAAGCTGTATACATCACAATAGACATAATCATTGTTATAATCCATAACAAACATCATAATCATATCATATTGTCTTAGTAGATATACCACATAGGTAATCAAGGATCCACAACTTAACAGAGCAAAACAAAACAAAGGTTCCATAGCATTGTTCACCTAAACAAAACAACATAATAGGCCTAACTAAAATATCCTGATAACACAACCATATTGTTTACACAATCTTGTTCCCAAAAAGCTAATAACAACGACATACAAAACACATTTCCTAATTAAAATTTTTAATCTTTCTTTCTTAGATGCTTGAAGGCTGAAGTTGGCACAAATGTCATGAAACTTTGCATCTTCTTAACAGTTACAGAACTTGTTTCTTCCAGTGTTTCAGCAGATATGGCTACAGGTGATTTGGTGGAGGCATTCAATCTTGCCTTGCGTTTAATGACATGCAATTTTGGTGGCCTTCCTCTCTTTGCATCCTGCATAGGCCAGTTGGTAGAACCATTATTTTTCAACTAAATAAATGTAAGTAGTGTTAAAGATAAAGCAATAAGTAAACAACCTGAAGGTCTTCAACAGTCGGTTAGGTATCTTGTATTGGTGGGGAGCCTTTTGGTTGGCTGATTATCACCTCAAGTTGTGGCTGGACTGGTGGAGGAGGTAGAGAAAGGGAATGAACATCATTGTTGGTGTTTGTTTCATCTATAGGAAGCAGGGACGGACATAAGGGGGCGCGAGTGAAGGCCTCAGCCCCCCTTTCCCCCCGCTTCTTTTAAAAAAATTAATAGTAATAAGTTATTATGTATAAATTAATTTTTTTTAAAAAAATATTTAGTATTTAGTCTAATATAAATAAAAGTTCTGTTCAATTTAAATATTAATAATTTTTAATATAGAAAAAGTAAGTAACAATATTAAAAAATCTGAAAAAGATATTATTACTAATATTTTTAATTAAATAAAAAACTTTTCAAATCTCATCAAGTGAATTCTTTTTCTTCCTGTGACATTTTTTTATTCATTTGGTATTAATTCTCTCTATTTCAACTGCTACAACTAAGAAATCTTTTTCAATTATGAATATTGTGAAAAATAACTCAGTAACAAAATGAAAGATGAATTTCTTGCTAATTGTCTTTTAATTATATTGAAAAGAAAATTGCTGAAAATTTTGACACAAATTCTATTATCGATAAATTTTATGATATAAAAAATTGACCACTTCGTTAGTAAAAAGTACACACATATTTTTGTAATATATCTTATATTATATAATTTTTTACATAATTTTTAATATTATATGTGTTATTGGCCCCATGATAACATTTCTGGATTCGTCCACTACAACAAAACAGCGTAGCGGCGGCGGTTTTTTTTGGGGGTTGCGGCGGTTATAACCGCCGCTATAATCGGGTGCCGGCGGTGAGCAAAACGCGGCCAGGTCAACTGTCGGCACAGCAGCGGTGGCGGTTTCGAAGAACCGCTAGAATAACTGCCGCCAAAGTCACTCAGCAAATCGCGACGATTTGAAACCGTTACTATGCGCGTGAACCAGGCAGAGTAGGTGTATGGCGGCGGTTTAACAACCACCGCGAAATTCAAAATTTTAATTACCTTGGACATTCACGGCGGTTTTGAACCACCGCTAAAAGGTCGACAGAACATCTAACATGAATTTCGCGGCGGTTTTCAACTGCCGCAAAAACGGCAGCATGTTTTTTTAAAAAATAAACAAATTTATATATAAACTACTTCCTAATGCTTCGGTCCTAATAAAAAAAATAATTATTACAAATATTAAGATCTAAAAATTAAAGTAAAATAGAAAAATTAACAAAAATAATATCAACATTGCTTTTCAAAATATAATATATATTTAATAAGTCTTACCTAATCATAAATCCAACACAATCAATGTTTAATACCTATATTTACATATCAGAGTAAATTCAAATAGCGCAATCCTAAAATTGAATTAGAAAAGAATTTTGCTTCTAATATTTAACTAAGCTAAAAGCCTAAAATAAAGAGTCACTTTAATAATAAAAGTCTTCAGTCACTTCAATCATAAAATTCTACAACTACTTCATGGAATAGTAGAAGGTGGCTTTGTCTCCATTAGAGAGTCTGCAACCTAGGATTAAAAATAAATAAAAATATGTTAGAATAAAAACAAAGACCATTAAATAATTTAAGTCTAACATGAAAAGGCATAAGCTATCCGCACAAATTAGGAAAATGAACAACAATAACTAAATCATTATTTTACTAAATCATGCACAATGAAAGATTCAGGAAAAAAATAATATATAATATTTACCTCATTATTCGTAGCTGTAGGAAAGTCATGTGGCATTTTTCTACCAATACAATGATTAATGAAATATGTCACCTGGGCTTGTAATAAGGAAATTGTTGCTTTATTCTTTTGTAATTCTACTTTCATAGAGCGAACTTTAGCCATATCAAAGTCATGATTGCATGAAGAAGATACCCCTCCTAAACTATTAGAAGATTTCATGACTTGGGATGGACAAACACCAAATCCTACACCTCTAACACGACTCGGATGTTATTTTCTAAATAACTTGATATATACATTATCAGTAGAACTCTCATTAGCTTGAAACAAAGTTAATTGTTCCTATGATAAAAATTTGAGAAATGCATCATCATTAGAATAATCTCCATCATCATTAACAAACAAAGCCAAAATAAAGTGAAAGTGCTTACACTTTTCTCTCTAGCCTCATCATTATCAAAAGATCCATCCTTCTTCGTATGACTAATTGGATACATTTCAGCTCTAGTAAAAACTCTCTTGTTTGCAATTTCCTATCAATTCAATAAATGGGAATTCAATTTCAACGCATGTAATAATTAAATAACATAATATTATCTTGATAAGGACTCAATCACAAACCAACTCGTATTTCTTCCTAGCAATCGTCTTAAATCCGAGTGTATGAATATAAAATGTTTCCAAAAAAATTTGGGATGTTACATTTATCCCCTGTAATTTTGTTAAAAATAGTTTGATTTTATAAATCTTTTATATCATAATCTATAATATTAGGACAAAATCGACGTAACTCTAAAAAATTCATATTCTCGTATTATGGTAAAAATACTAGTATATAAGATATATCACACAAAATGAAAAATTTCAAACACTAGCTGGGCAAATTCATGGCTACACACATATGATACTTAAATATTTAATGCATATAGGATTATTTGTGCAATTATTATTAATTATAAATTGGTATATTTTATATTTGTACAAGTGTTTTTAAAATAGTCCCAAATTATACTTAAAAAATTAGGTACACACAAAAAATAGTACTATATATTTTTTTTATATTTACACATGTACTGTTTTATTTTATTTTTAATATATATTTTAATATAAATATATTAACTTATTTTTTTTACGGATGTAACATGGTTATAAGTAATTTTCATCATTGAAGCTATGAATATTGGTCAATAATTCTACTGCTAGTTTACCTCTTCTATCTCGTCCCAATTATTACCCTATTATTACCGAGATTAGATACGTAAAGCTTTCCATGGACCATGAGTCCAACAAAACAATTTCTTCCACTTGTGATAATTATGAATGTATTTATCCAATTCAAACACATCTAAAAATATATAATTTTTTTATGAGAGTACATAAAAAATACAAAAAAATGCGTAAAAAAAAGTAATATTACAGATAAAAATATTAAAATCTAATATATATTACACAAAATGAAAATTTCGAGCACTAGCGGGGCAAATTCATGGCCACACACATATGATACTTAAATATTTAATACATATACGATTATTTGTGCAATTATTATTAATTATAAATAAGTATATTTTAGATTTGTACAAGTATTTTTAAAACTATCCCAAATTATACTTAAAAAATGAGGTGCATACAAAAAATAGCACCATATATTTATGAGAATGTATAGGGAGTCAATGATCTAAGCGTACAATGTGTACAATGAAGGTTTAGAAAGTATTAGAGATATCATTATTAGTGTTACATTGTCTTAGCAGGTTGTGCTTTTGGGATGAGTGGTTTTAAGACATGGTATAAGAGTTCCAGATTCGAAAGGTCAAGAGTTCAAACCTTGGTGAACCCAAAATTGGTACTGTTTTATTTTATTTTTAATATAAATATGTGTTTGATAACTTATTTTTTGTACAAATGTAATATAATCATAAATCATTTTCATCATTAACGTTATGGCGATATTGGTCAATAATTCTACTATTAACTTACCTCTTCTATCCATCTTAATTACTGTCACCGATATTACACCAGTAAAATTTTTCGTAAACCATGAGTCTAATGTGGCAACTTGTCCCACTTGTGATAATTATGAATGTATCTATCCAATTCAAATAAATTTGGAGAAATATGTAAATCAAAATCTCCATGAAAATACATAAAGAATACAGAGAATACACATAGAAAAAAAGAAAGAATATTTGAACATAAGGGTGGGATACACAGGTGGAATAAAGTTAGGCAATCTTTTCACGTAAAAGATCCGCAAGCTTGGAATCTTTCACTGTTTTTTTTTTTGGATAATTTACCAGAATATGTCTATGTCTCAAGAAAAGAATTGTTTAATCTGTTTAGGTGGACAGAGTAAATAAACGATATAAGTATAGAAAGATTCATTTGTTTGTGTTCATACTACTACCGAAAAGAGGTGCATTGAAAGCAATAAATGAAATTAACCGAATGCGGACTAAAGAGATTTTTTGTGAGCGAGACTAAGTATAGGAGGAATGTCGATGTCAAGGCGAAGCAGGATAAGAGGGATGCAAATAACAATGGTTCTTTTGAAGAAGGGCTCTTTGATCGTGGAAAAAATTATGTACCCAACGAGGATTTTCATTGCTTGACCAGTAACAAAAGGGATCTCTATTATTGAACATCACTACACCAAGAATCTTGAAGCGCGTAATGATGACATAGGGTTCACGGGAGGGGTACCAAGACGAGGGCAGAATGGTCATTATCGTTGCGAATTTGGATGAATGGCAGCATAGGTTTTTGAAACAGAAAACGCATAATCCTATAATTTGAATGGCAGTTATGGCTTCTGATTCTATAGGATCTCATTCAGGTAGTGATGAAGGAGTAAGCTTACCCAAACGACACAAAGAGGAGCTTGACACGGGTAGGGAGGATTGCCGTGTTTTGCATGGAAGAGAGGCATGGTTTCGGACGCAATGAAAGCTATTGTAGTGATATGCGACGGTGAATACAGGCTTGGTAAAGCTTTTCGAAAAGGTACTTATACTTTTTAAAAGCACAAGCTCCTCATTTTGTGTTGGTAAATCAAAAAAATTATGTGCTTGTGTTTGCAGTTTTTAAAAGATCGGAATACTTTTGAAAGCAACTAAGGTGGAGTTTTTCAAAATTGGCTTGTACTTTTCAAAATTTAAATGTCTAATATAACCTCATATATTAACTAATTTTCAAATTTAATCCTTAAATTTATGTCTTTTATAATATTTTTAAATTTTAAAAGCTATTTTACTAAACGTAATTATTGCTACTTGTGTTTATTAAAAGTCATTTTTAAAAATACTACACTTTTAAAAAGAAAAAGCATTACCAAAGAAAAAGGCTGTATTGGTGGCTATCGCGGGAGCATGTGACAGAGATATTGCGCCATCGAGGGGAGGAGGGTCGAAGGGTCTAGCTTTTGTGCAGGGGATGTGGAGGGTATGACTCAATGTAGGGCTAATGGGACTGGTGGGGAGGGTCGAAGAGTCTGGCCTTTGTGCAGGAGATATGGAGGGCGCGACTCAATGTAGAGCCAATGGGACTGGTGGGGGAGAGGCAGTGAAAGGGGCCAGAAGACCGACAGGCGGGTTTGAAAGGTACCTGTGCCACCGCAAATAGTCGAGAGCGAGAACCTCACGGAGTCACTGCTGAATCAGTCTGCGCCGGGTTGGGGTCTGTCGGAGGTGCGGGAAACAATATAGCAACAAAAGAAACTGCATTAGGGATGCGGGCACATAGGAAAAATAATGAGTAAGAAGGAGATAAGGAGTTTCAATGGTACCTGTGCCACCGCAAATAGGCTAAACAGGAGTGTGAAGATGAACACTGCTCTAAGTAGGATGAGGGATGTTGAAGCGAAAGAATTAGATGTAGGGGTTGAAAATCCGGTGATGAATGAAAATTGCTTTGAAGAGGAAGGAAATTTAAGAAACTTGGAGGACTCTGGAGGTTCTGGAAAGGATGTAGGTAGTGAGCCAGATCTAAAAAGTAAGGAGAAAGTTGGGAAGATGATTTGGTTAAAAATAGAGTGGCTTATTGGCAGTGGAATTAGGAGCTATTCTTTATGACGAGGAAGAAGATATTATGACTATTCTTCAAACTCAGAATGAAGCAGATGCACAGAAAAAGAGGCAAGCAAAACAAAAGGAGAAAGCAAGAAGGAGTCGTCTTAAAAATCGAAATAAAGTGTGTAATACATTGCTTAAATAATTTACAGTTGTTGGAATGTAAGGGGTTTAGGGGGTATCGGAAAGTTAGGAATGGTAAAAAGTTTTAAGAGAAAAAATAAGGTAAACATGTTAGGATTGATAAAAACGAAGAAACAGGAGGTGACTAAGTTTGATGTAATGCAAATTTCGGAGAATAATGTGGTGGGTTGGAAATTTGTGGGATCTAATGGTGCTTCTTGGGGTTTATTGTTGACGTGGGACGACATGATGTTTAAGTCGAGTAATTGTTATAAAGGAGAGAGATGATTGTGTGTGGAATGAGTGTTGACGAATAATAGTTTCAATTGTGCGTTTTGTTTGATGTATGGTACGCATGTCAGAGAGAACAAACTGACTGTGTGGAAAGAGTTGAGCTTTATCTCCACATGAGTGACTTTAATGAGGTTGTGACAGTGGATGAGAGGAAAGGAGCCAGTACATTAACCGCAGCAGCGGAAGATTTTAGAAACTGGATACAGCATATGAAGCTGGTGGATTTAGAATTGAATGACAGTAAGTTTACTTGGTTTAGGGGCCAATCGTGCAGTCGCATTGATCGTGTGTTGGTTAGCATGGAATGGGTTGAAGAGTTTCATGAGACGCGACTGCAGAGAGGTTTATCGGATCATTGTCCGTTGATGGATTTTGTGCTATCATCCGGAATATTTGGCTGAAAAAGAATGACAGAATATTCAGGAATCAAAAAACAGGTGTTGCAGAGGTTATCAACAAGTCGATTAGAAGTTACAAAGAGTGAACTGATTTTGATCCTTCTAGTTGTTGATGACAATGCCAAAGATGACTATAGTTTAATTTTCTTTTTCGTTACCTAGTAATTTTGTACTTTCTAACTACTCTACCTTGTTGTGTTGAGTTTTTTGTTTAAAAAAAAATGATTATAAATTGGTCGTTGATATATGAATTATTATTAGGGGATCAGCATCTTACTTGCACGAACAATAATATTATTGTTGGCAAATGGGGTTAAACCCTCGTAACATACCAACATGTTTCACAATCCCAATCAATATATTATCATAGTGGGAGGAGCACGAAGAAATAAAGAAATTTTATTTGTACATATGCCTCATTTCGAGCTGTATCCATTGCTTTCCAGAGTAATAAACCTTGAAATAAATTAACCGTGGTAAGAGATTGGTAGCATTATAATACTAATCATCTTGTGTATATATATTTTTATGATTTTGAGGAAGAAGCTAAGCTCATGCGCGGTTCAGGACAAATATAAGGACCAAGAACCACGTGGTTGTATCATTACTCCTCCAACTATATTCTACTATAGATAATTAGATATAGATACAGATAGATAGCCTTATGTGCATTCTATTAATAATTAATTATTTTAGTTACTTAGGTATCCGATGCTCCATATATATAGTCAAAGTTTAATCATCAATATTCTCGGTTAGATGATAACTATACTCTTACCATCTATAAGATATTAATTACTACTACGCCAGTTATAGTATAGTAGATCTAAATATATAGTCTTTCATTAAAATAGGCCACCCTATTTTGTCTGTTAGTAAACAACTAAAGTCTAAAGAACATGGTGACTTCTCATTGCACTTGTAATGCAAAGTAAGGGAAGCTTTGGAGGATAAATTATTCCTTAATCTCACTTCCGAAGAAATTAAAGTAATTTTTAAAAATTCTTCATCTATATTCAATCTCGAGGTGAAGGTATATTATCACAAGTTTCCAAGCAGTATAATAATTAAATAAGAGTAAAGTATCGTTTTTGTCCCCAACGTTTGGGGTAAGTCTCAAAGTTGTCCCTAACGTTTCAATTGTCCTATTTAAGTCTCTAACGTTTTAAAATTGACTCAATGTTATCCTGCTGTTAGGATCTGTTAACAGAATTGACGGCGGGACAAAATTGAGACGATTTTGAAACGTTAGGGACTTAAATAGGACGAAAATATTGGGGACAAAAATGATACATAAAAATAAATTTTAATTTTATCCTTCAGTAATATTAATTTTGTACTGTAGATAGTATTTAATTATTTTTTAATTACATCTAAATAAATTACACTTAATCACGTTACTTCCATTTTAAATAAATTTATTTTTTTATATAATTTTACTCTTAAAAATTTTTAGTTATCATGAAATGTTTGTAAAATGACTAGTATATAAACTTTAAGAAAAGAAAAAAATAATATATATACAATAAAAGAAAAAAATAATATATATACAATAAAATATAAATTATATCTTTTGTCTCTAATGTATCAAAATTTTTTAAAATTATAAAAAAATAAATTTATTTAAAATGGAAGTAATGTGATTAAGTGTAAATTATTTAGATGTAATTAAAAAATAATTGAATACTATGTACAGTACAAAATTAATATTATTGAAAGATAAAATTAAATTAAAATTTATTTTATGTATCGTTTTTGTCCCTAACGTTTCAAAATCGTTTTAATTTTGTCATGCCGTCAATTCTGTTAATGGATCCCTAACGACAGGACAACATTGAGTAAATTTTAAAACGTTAAGAACTTAAATAGGACGATTGAAACGTTAGGGATAACTTTAGAACTTACCCCAAACGTTAGGGAAAAAAACGATACTTTACTCATTAAATAAATAAAATTCCTCTATGGTTAGAATTTACTTTCAATGTGACAGATTATATTACTTTTAACTGTGTAGTTCCTTAACAATGTAAATAAATTAAAAACTTATTATATTTAGAACTTAGAAAAGAGAAGTATCCATCAACCGAAATAGTAGTAGGTCATTAGCACTTTTCAGTTTTTGTCACAAAGACAGAGCAACTACTGCACCCTTTTTGAAAATGAAAAATTAGCATGAATATATGCTTGTAATTGGTTAGAATTAGGCATAATAATGGTTATAAACACGTTGCAAGTAAAGATCTCATGTCTGATGTTTATCAGTTACCATTATGCGCTGTCATTCGTCTGAGTTTTCATATCAGGAATAATTAACTGTTTATATTAGAATTATTATAGCTAGGTCACCGGATATGCATGAATACCTCAGAGTAGTCCTTCTTATCTCTATGTGGAATTGTGGATGCAGCTAGCTAGCAGGTGCAGTATAGTGGGACATATATATAGTATATAAATTATGTGGCTGCTATGATGCCACCAACTGGGGATGAAAATGAAGGAAGCATTTAATATTGTTGCATTTCTTGGCCGATGGATAGAGTTTTCTGATTAAAATTAGTAGTTGGGAGGAAAAAGAAGTGTCGTTTGGGAGTTCTATATGCAAAGTTTGAAAGTGACCTGAGATTGCTGTGTGTGTTGTGTTGTGTTGTGTTGTGTGTATTTATTTATAAATGGTTATCCAATTTTCCTAAAGCAACAACTGGCCAAGTTGGGTTTCTCAGGCGCTGTTTTTGTGTTGTAGCATCATGTGCAACACTAGTAGTATATGTTGTGAATTTTAACCAATTAAATATAGCTACCCCCCTTAATTTGGCCATGGTTCTGTCATATGATGCATGCATGTATTCATTATTAATTCATTATTTTACTTATCATGAGTTTGTAATTTTTTTTTCACGTACAAATAATTATTGAGGTCGAATTATGTTATATTTTCTTGACATGAAATAACCAAAGGGAATTATCTTTTCTCAGAATCTCACAAAACATGTGGCCGGGGCACGCAGTAAATTTTAAGGCATGATTGGAAAAATCAATGAGCAAGTGAGACAAGAGAAATATAGTACCAATAATTGTGTATAATTGTATATAACAAATAAAGGAGATATTCTTGTATGGATATATATTTATTAATTAACAATATGATTTAGGTATTCTAACAATAAAAAAGTAGATGCATGAAAATTGCCTTAATTTTATTCTAACAATAATGTATACTCAATCATTCATGAATCTCAGACTCTATCTTTTCTTTTTGGAGTATGCTAACAATAATCATTCATGGTGGTTTACTTAACACTAATAAAATAAAATCTGTGTGCCCAAAATTGGAAGAAGGGTGGCACGTTCTCCAAGTGGTACACTATTAACCATTGTCAAAATTCGCCAACCTGAGTGCTCAATCCTGATCCTTCCTAGGCCAAGTTGGATTAATTTTCATTTTTTGAGCAAATTAAAAGCAAAATATCTTCTTTTTTTGGTGTTGGCAAAATATATCCTTGGTAAGCGCATGAGTGAGCGGATTTAGGGTATGGGCCGTATTATGGGCCCTGAGTGAGAGGACAATTTGCATAACCCAGGGGCCAGGGGACAGAAAATCACTTCTTGCTCCAGTTTGATCCTATCGATCGATATAAATAATTTAAAAAGCATATCCATGTGAACAAGGTAATCTGAGGTGAACTAGTGAACCAATCCCATCGAAAGTGTCACCTTAGTTTCTTGATTCTGAACCAGTGTTATGTGAGTATAAGGTTCTGTTGTCAGACAGAAATATCATAATAATAATCCCCACCAACAAGACATATTATGTTCAATTATTGTTTAGTGTGATGATACAAATATTTCTTAGAAAAAATTATTTTAAAGTACGGTTAGGAAGATTTAATTATTAAAAAGAATTTTTAATATTAAAATTATTAAAAAAGATTAAATATTTTTATAATATTTAAAAAAAACAAAATTTTTTTATAAAAAGATAAATATATTTTTAATTATTTTTTTTATTTATTTTTTATAATCTTTATGTTGATAAATTTTATTTTTTTTTAAATTTTAATAATTTTTATTATTTATTTATTTATTTATTTTTGTGATTTTTATTCAACGAAAAAAAAAGACAAAAGATCAGAAAAAATAAATAAATAAATAATAAAAATTACTAAAATCTTAGAAAAAATAAAAATGGTTAATATAAAAATTATAAAAAAAAGTAAAAAATAAATAAAAAATAATTAAAGATATATTTGTCTTTTTACAAAAAGATTTGGTCTTTTTTCTTAAATATTATAAATATTATAAAAAGATTTGGTCGTTGTTAATAATTTTAATATTAAAGATCTTTTTTAATAATTAAATCTCCTAACGATCTTTTAGAATAATTTTTCCTAAATTAATTAACTAATTAATCCCAAGTGAATATTCATATATATCTATATAGTGTTGAGAATTAAACAGCATATATTAAAGATTTTAAAAAATAAATAAATAAATAATTAAAGTCTCCTTATAAAAAAATTTGGTTCTTCTTCTTAAATATTATAAAAAAATTTAGTCTTTTTTAATAAATTTAGTATTAAAGGTTCTTTTTAATAATTAAATCTTCTTAACGGTCTTTAGAATAATTTTCCCTATTTCGTAGGTAGAAAATTAGGCCAAACATGCCCTTCTTGGCGATGAAATTCCTTTAGTAGAAAGATTTATAAAGACACTCGTAATCAATACGTGGATCAAAACTCAAAAGTGAGAAATTCTAGGGTTTTATTGAGATTTAAATTCCGAATCAGTTTTGAGATGAGGTTGATTCTAAATGGTCAAGTCCTTTTTGTTGACTGAATTGCACTAGATCTAACAGTTCAAAAAAATAAAATAAAATATAAAGTAAAGCAGTTGTAATTAAGATGTGAATGCTATAAATGGCTAATGGTCAAGCTGGACCTACCTAGCTAGTCCAAGTGATATTTTAAACTGATTTGAATAGCGGGAGATACAAGGATAGGACAAATAGAATTGGACAATGCTGTTTGTCGTTAGGAGTGAACAAGTATTGATAGAATTTGGCTATTATGCTATACAATATAAACGTATTCTTTGGTTTTATATTTATGAATAAGATGCTATGCATTCAGCTAAGTTATCATGAAATGGGGACAAACTGCAGGGAGGATCTGGAGGAATTTCATGTATGACTTTTTTCTTTATTTTTTTATATATCGATGTTTGATGTCTAGTATATATATCCATTGTATTCAACAGCTTTTTCATCTTTGTGGAATGACACGGCAGTAGGCCATATATACGTCCACTGATAAGTGCATGTCGATCTTTTGAAGGATCCTCGTTAGAATTGTCATCATTTGTTTCGGGCCATTACTGAAACTGAAAAAAGCCAATTAAAGCCAGCTACGCGCCAACTCATCATACCCAAAAGGATTATTTGTGTACCTACCTTAAATAAAAGAATTAATGTATTAACTAATTAGCTATATCGAAATTAATTAAGGCAGATCTAGATTTCTTGCTGCAGCAACAAGGATGAACAAAACATTTTGTTAGTGCCAATTTGAGCATCTATATGCCACCTTTCGGTATACGCACCTATATATACAAGATATTATAAATCAAATTAAAGTGTAGCATCTTATTTGCACTGCAAGAATATAGAGTGTGAGTAACGATAATCTTATTAAGTGTATATAGCTGATCAAGAACCATGTGTATGTCTAATTTCCTCCTAACCTACTTATGCCCATTCGAGATTTTTTTTCCCTCTTCAAAATTTTGGACTGAATAAAGCAACGCTAACCAAAGCCATTGGCCGGTTGTAGATATTTCCAAAAGCATGCGTTGTCTCTACCTTTCGCCTTTGATTGACATTGATTGTTCATGCTTCAAGAAAACGATGCTTCTACTCTCCCCACTCATTACGTGTTACACGTCTCTTTTATCAGATCGAATTTAATAATATTGCATGCATGTTTCTTCTTCTAAACAAAATAATGAGGACCAATCTTTTCCACAATACAGTTAACACTTCAACTAATTATATTTAGACCAATAGTTTAGATTTATAAATATTTATTTAATTAATCTACATAAACTTACCTGCCATGTGATTTGATATATTCAAGTGAAAGTATGATGATTTCTCATATCACAAGTATAAAAAGTTAAAAACCCAAAATAATTATACATATGGACACCAATACCGGATTCGTTGCGCATATCTAGAAATTAAAATTGAGGTGAAATTCATTGTGATATATATCGGATAGAACAGGATTTGAGAACAAAAAATGGAGACGAAGATACAAAAGGAAATGACAATGCATGCACCGAGTTGGTGGAATGGAAATCGGAAAACTGGGAATCACTATGCGTCGTCCTCGGGAATGGTGAGCAGCAGAGGCCGCCAATTAGCCTTCCTTTTCAGTAACGACCTGCAACGGAAACCCCTCCATACAGAGCTGCTCGATCCAGGCCCATCCCTCCATGGGCCTGGCCCACTAAGGCCCATACTCCCAACACCCACTGAGCCCAACAATGTAGCAGCAGTGGCACGGTCTGCCTCCTCTCTAGGCGGCGAAGACACGAACAGATCCTTAAGCGAGTGCCTCCGCATCATCAGATCCTTGCTCTGCTTTTCCAATGACACGTGGTCCTGCAGAAGCGGTGGCTCTTGCGGCCGAGGTGACCGGCTCAGGCTCAGGCTCAGCAGCGTGCGCAAGGTGGTCTTGGGGCGACGGAGCTGAACTAGTGGGCTGGCTCTTGGGCTTTGGGTTGGGCTCTGTGCAACGCCGCAATGCGACGCGAAGAGCTTGAATTTGTGGAGAGCGGCCATGTTCAGTGAGTGTGTTTGTTTGTGAAAAATATGCGAATCGTATTTAAATGAAGTGGTTAAGGGGACATATTGATGATGGATGGGTTAAGTGAGTTTGAATTCGAACAGGAAGAAGCATGGGATCTCTTTTGGGAATGGAAACACCAAACACATTCATTGCCATTTGCCATTGCTTTTCCTTTTTTGTTTCAAAGGAGAAAAAGTGTCGTCACTCCTGACCAATGAGTCAATGACCACATTTACCAATGCCTTTCTTTCTATAAAGACAAGAAAGTAATACTCTACTTGTTTAACAATCAAAACAACATTTCTATTTGTGACTTGATGCTCTTATCTTCCGCTTTATAACCCCACAGCTCATCCTTTTCTTTCACATTAATCACGCTGTATGTTGTAATAACTCATTTTGTTTGGTTAAAAAAGTCTTTCTTATTATGTACGCAAAGCATAGAAATGTTTAATCACTCATGCGTTGATTTATGTTGGCTTTTTGTAAGAAGAATTACAATTGAATATTTAAATTTAAACTTGTATAGTTTTAGCTCTGGTTTGTCATATTCACCAGGTCATTTTGAGTGCAATGAGTGATATCTTGAATTTTTTATTTTTAATATTGGAGTGGTAGTGGTGTTTTTCTTAAATGTGGATTTTTGGGGTGTTATACTTAAATGTAGGATCGTTTAACTAGAGAAGCAGAAATCGGACCGACCGATTTGTGAGAGGTACACAAATCGGTACCAGGGATTTGTGTAGGGTACACAAATCGGTGCCAGGGATTTGTGTTAAAAAAAAATTAAAAAATTTTAAGTACAGAAATCGGTGCCAGGAATTTGTGTACTTCCACAGTTTTAAAAAACACAAAAAATTACCATGTTAAAGTATATCACAACTTTTACTTCCATAACAAAAAAAAATTAGCCTGATATCTTAGTAATGAATATAAACTAGGAAAAGTATAGCCTCATTACAGTAGTATTATAATAGCCTCGTGCCCTTTCTGTGTAATTTTGTATAAAGAGTTTGCATTGCACTGTAGGGAGAAAAATACGTTCGGTCTGAACTTGCATAAGTTTATATGGTAAAATAAGATTACCAAAAATATAACTAAAACAACATTTTTACTAGAAAAAAGTGATGAAGCATTTCTTTCGAACTACCCAAGAAAAGAGTGATTAAGCACTGGCATTAGGCGTAGTAGATTCACTTGACCATTTCTCAGTCAAGGAGTTTGGTGAAGACCTTAGCTTCTCTCTCACTAAGAATCTAACTTGATTCCAATCCTGCGACCCATTTAATTCTTCGCTGTGAGAGATCACAGCACTATCATCTCCTTTCTCTACATGCTCAGGCTCAGAATTCGCACTCCCAATTTTCTTGAGTGCATTTACAACTCCATCCATAGAAGGTCTTAGCTCTTTGTCCACTTGCACACACTGGAAAGCCAATTCTGCCACCATAGTTATCTTCCTTTTAACTTCTTGGTTTGTATCAAAACCAAGAGATGGGTCCACCAGCTCACTCAATGCACCCTTCTGAATCTTCTTTGCAGCTAGATTCGCCAAGCTAATTTCATCTCTTTCCCTGGTATGATCAACTGCTGGCATAGATGATATCAGCTCCATGAGCACAACCCCGAAACTATATACATCACTCTTGGCTGTAAGTTGGTAGCACTGAAAATATTCAGGGTCAAGGTAACCTGGACTTCCTTGTGGAGCCGTGGAGACATGGGTGACATTGTTTGGAAACAGTCTTGAAAGACCAAAGTCTGCTACCTTAACTGAAAAATCAATGTCAAGTAGAATGTTGTTGGTTTTGACATCACGGTGGATGATATCTGAAATATGGAGAAATGCCAATGCAGTAGCAGTGTCTATGGCGATTTGCATTCGAATAGGCCAAGTGAGTAAACCGGCCCTTGCTAAAGTACCATGGAGATGAGAAGCAACCGTGCCATTTGGAATGTATTCATACACAAGAAGTAGCTCACGGCTGTGACGTGAAGTGCAGCCATACAGGGACACAAGATTTCTGTGGCGCATTCGAGTGAGGATCTCAATCTCATTCATAAACTGCTCCACTCTCCTGTAGTTGTGATCAAATAGGTGTTTGACTGCAACTTCTCTTCCATCTTCAAGTTTTCCTGGTTTTTTTCAAGGATCAATGCTCAAGTCAATCAATAACATTGAATGGTGAATATATTTAGTAGAATTTGGAATGTGGTTGCTGACCATAGTAAACAGTGCCAAAGCCTCCATCTCCGAGTTTTCTGGTGTTGTCAAAGTTGTTGGTTGCTTCTTGAAGCTCCTTATAAGAGTATATTGGCACCCCAAAGAAGATCCTGTCAGTCTGTACATCAGGACTATGGCTGGAATCAGCAGAAGCCATTGTTGATTGGAGTTGGACGTGTGCGGTACTCTGCTTCCGTTTGTGGTTTTTTAAAATGAGGATCAACCCAAATATGATCCAAGGTCCAAGACCTAAACCTGCGGATTTTCATCAATTTTAGTTAGTAGTTGACATCCATGGACTTACATTTTTGTTCACATAAACACAAAATTAATTTATGGGCAGGGTGTTTAAACTAACGTGGTAAACGTTTCAAAAACTTGCTAGGTTCCTATATAAAAGAATGTGTTATTCTTCTACTAAAACCTTGTAGAAATTACTCTCTGTTAGATGTTTGATATTAAAATATGTAAATTACCTAGTGCGAGTGCAAGCATCCGAGTCCCTTTTTTGTCCTTCCTGCGCAAGTAAAATAGGGAACTGTTTCAGACGTGCAAAAGACCTATTTACTAAATTTGGAAGATAGAAACTCAGGTGTCGTTAACTTCATGTGAAGTTAATGGATAATAAGGAGCTGTTAGATGATAATTTAGTCAAACCTCTCAAATTATTTAACGACTCTCAACTATTAACTTTACATGAAGTTAACTACACTTGAGTTTCTACTATGCCAATTGGTGCATGGAAACGTACCTTGTAGCGCAGTAAGGTTTTCCTTCCCTGTCAAGGAAACATTGGCCATGCGGAACCCTTGTGTCATGACGACACTGGGCACATTTAACTGATGGATTGAAGTGGATGGGAATTTCTGCAGTTAAGAACGCAAATGGGTTTGCAGATATTGGAAGGCCATACACTGCGGGAAGCTCAACACTTGAGCATCCTGCAATGGAAGGGTGCGTGGACACAGATGCATCATCATCTGAATTAGGAGGGCCGAAAACGATGTCGTAGTCACAGCTTGTAGAATTTTTAAAGTAAGTTTGCGGCGTGCTGACGTTGAGATTGCTCTTGCATTTGAACAAAGTAACGTTGTTACTGATAGTGAAGAAACCAATGAGAGGAGAGACGGAAGGGAGTGTAATATTATGGGTAAAGGCGTTACAGCTCCCTGATTCCAAATATTGGGAGAGATGATTGTCAATAACGTAAACAAGATTGGAAGTGAACAAACTTTTCTTCCCAATCCGTGTAACTGGAAACTTTTCACCTCCAATGAGTAAGTACTGGGACTGTTGCTTATGATCATCGCAACCATGGATGGCCAGTGCACCACAATCAGGGCGTTCTGCGGTGGTTAAAGGGAAGTGAAACGAGCCGAGACTTCCACAATCAAACGAGTCTGGACACTCTTCACGGTCCCCATTCACACCCCAGTTGAGGAGTAGATGTGAAACCAAAAAGAACCGCAAAACATAAATTAGTACCATCCTCAAATTGTAATGCAAAATACCAAACACCGTGAGTTTTAAAGACCAACAACTTCTCAGAATATTTCCTCGCTTTCTTCTTCACAAAACAGATCACAGTATTTTCAAAACTAATGGATACGCTACTTGACTTTGAACTGGTCTCTTTCTTTCCTTAAATCATCATTACCGGCGCCTCCTAATTGAAACTTGACTCTCTTCAGTTGACTTCATTTTCTTTACTGTAATTATTATTATTATTATTATTAGTTTTTTTTCCTGTTAACTTGCTGAACCCGCAGAACACACGGCAAACAGAGAGCAACAGTTGGGGAAAAAATGCATGCAAAACCGACTATCATCATAATTAGTGGCAACGATGAACGAACTTATCCTCATAATTATGGTTGAAAATTACTAAAAACGACTAGTTGACTTGGACTGCAATTTTACTCAAATGTAAAGACTTATCATCCAGTTGATATATGAACAATGCTAATTAACTCTAAAATTAAGAAAGAATGATAACTACAAAAATAAATTTAATATTCTACTCATTAAATTGGTCATTGGCTCGAACAACAGCAACTGGAATTCAGCAAAGTAGGAAGGTTTGGAGCAGGGGATAATAATATAGGGACTTTATGATGTAGGTGATAGGGTATGTAGATTGTAGAATACTAGAATTAATCTTCTTGGGTGACTCATTGAAAAATCTTGTATAATCTTATGACAATGCCTTAGAGCTTAAATAGCTAATTACAAACACTAAACCGTTAATGGTAGATAGAGCTAATGACAAATACTTCCAACTATAAAATTCATTTAAGAACTTCTATAAAATAGGATCCTATTTTTAGATTGAATACGTGATTGAGCAGTGACACTAGGTGGTGTAGTAGTAGATTCACTATCCCACTTATCAGTCACTGCCGTTGGAGAAGATGAAGGTGTTGCATTCATTTGATTCAACACTTTCATTTCTTCATGATCTGCTGCTGAATGCGCATCACCATGTGACACCTCAGCCTCTTCCTTTTTACTCTCTGTTCTCTTCAGTGCCTCCAACACCGCATCCATTGAGGGCCTCAAGTCCCTGTCCCTTTGTAAACACTGAAATGCCAATTCAGCTACCAAATTTACTCCCCTTCTAACATCACTATCTGACTCAAAACCAAGGGAAGGATCAACCAACTCTGCAATTGCACCTTTGCTAATCTTGTTTGTGGCTAGATTTGCCAAGCTAATCTCATCCTTATGCCTTCTCATATCAATTGCTGGCATGGATGATATTAACTCAATGAGCACAACTCCGAAACTATACACATCACTCTTGCTTGTTAGCTGGTAGAATTGGTGATATTCTGGATCAAGATAGCCAGGGGTGCCTTGTGGAGCTGTGGATACATGTGTGACGTCATTCGGGAACAGTCTTGACATCCCGAAATCTGCAACCTTAACACAAAAGTTGTTGTCCAGGAGAATGTTGTTGGTCTTCACATCGCGGTGAATGATGTCTGAAGCATGGAGATATGCCAATGCTGTTGCAGTCTCTATGGCAACTTTCATTCGGATATGCCAAGGCAGAAAGGCAGGCCTTGCTGATCCACCATGGAGATGACTAGCTACTGTGCCGTTTGAAATGAATTCATAAACAAGCAGGAGCTCATGGCTGTGACGTGAAGTGCAGCCATAGAGGGACACAAGATTTGCATGTCGCAAGCGAGTTAAGATCTTAACTTCATTCATGAATTGTTCTACACGCCTATAGTTGTTCTCGTATAGGCGCTTGATGGCAACTTCACGTCCATCTTTTAGTTTTCCTAACATTTGTTATATGCGAAAGTATAGAGTCAAGAAATCAATTATAGTGCATTGAGATAAAGAAAGGTGATTGTGTGATGCTAATAACATACCATAGTAAACAGTGCCAAAGCCTCCATCACCAAGTACTCTGGAACGATCAAAATATTTTGTTGCGAGTTCAAGATCCTTATAGGAGAAGACAGGGATCCCAAAGAAGACACTGCAGCTCTCTGGTTCTGTATTTGGGGACAAACCAACACCGCATCTGGCTTTCCTACTCCATATAATCAGCAACACGCCGATTATAATTATTACCGAGATTCCAATACCTGCAAAGAGTAATTTGAACCTGTTAATAAGTCAATATAACTGGATTATTATTACTCTTCCATCTACTCTAAACATGAAGGCTTAATTGGATAAATACTACAAAGCAGAAGGGTGATGAGGTTTTTCCCCCTCCAAGATTAGTAAATGCTTATGTCGAAAGAACATTTTACGTACCCAGTCCTAACTTCATAGCCAAACTCATATCTGGGAAGAATACAATGAATGCCAAAACAGTAAAAAAAAAATGTCAGAATGAAATGAAATAATACAGAAAATTGGATTCATTTTCAGAAGATACATGCGTGTGATTTTGATTTCACATTAATTGTGTGTAAATGTGCATAAATACATACCTGTGACGCAAAGGAAGTTTCCTTGGGAGTCAAGTTGACAGTGTCCTCTTCTGTGATGAATACAGTGTCTACAATCACTGGATAATTCTACTTCCAACACGATCTGATCAGACAGAAATGAGAAGGGGTCTGTATCATTTGATACGTCTTTTAATGCAAAATGAATCTTGGAACATGCTGCTAAAGGGCCTGGCCGCCGTAAGTCAGGAGAATCTCCGAGACTTTGAAAGCCATCATAGTAGATGTGGTAGTTAGAGCAGTTGTTATAGTTATAAAATGACCCAGGAAGGCTCAGATTATTGGAAGGACATGTGAATAGTGTTTTATTGAATTTGGCGTATGAATAACCTAAGGGCGAGCTGGGCATCAGAGGTAGACTCAAATTATTGCTGAAGGCTTTGCAACGCTGCGTCTGCGATTGGGATTTCAAAGATTTATGTAGAGCCAAATCGGTTATCGTTATGGTATGAAAGTCAATGTCTAAAACAGCAAACCTTCCATTTGGTTTGTTGTTTAATACGACTTGCTGGGCATTTGGATTGTTATCACGGCAGCCGTGTATGGCCAATACGCCACATTGAGGCCGTTTTGAGTCAGTGAAAGGGAACATGATGGTGCCAAGTTTCCCACACTCAAAAGAGGTTGGACACTTTTCACTCTCAGCTTTCACATGAAACACAAACATAAGCTCACACAGAATCAGAGTTTTCAACAGAAAAAGGGGAGCCATTTGGAAACTAGGCAAGGTACTCTTAGGACATTTAACTGCAAGGATTGTGCTGCATATACTTATTACATTACCTGGATATATGGAAAGAATATTGTGAAGTTGTTGACACGCCAGTTGACTTGGAAATCAAACATAGTCCTTGGCGCAAGAATTCCGTTTGACCAACCAATTATCCAAATGCAATCCAAAAGGCTGTTTCCCTTTCTCTCTCACTTTTCTAATCCTTCGTTTGGCGCTTGTGGAAGAAACTTGTATAAAACGTCTAACAGTGTGGAACTGTATGTTTAGGAAGCTTACTTGTGTGTACCGTAATCCCATGTTGATTATGATATTTACAAAGATTGTCATAGTTTATTGGGAGATTTTGAAAGTGTACAAGAAAATGGAGCAGAGCAGACAAGGAAGTTACGTAATGATAAGAATTAAGAACTGGGGAGGATATCGACACTTGTTTGATTGCTACAAATCAAGATTTTCTGCATGAGAGTTCACACTTTACAAAACGCGTTGCCTTCTGTTCTGGACTAATTATTTAGGCTAAATAACTGGTTCAAGTGCATCTAAATTCTAAAGTCCTAAGAATCCAGTTTGATAATCGAGAGTTATTTCACAATAATTTGATCATGAAATATGGGACTTGCAGTATTTACTATTTACACATAAATTATATTTACATTTAGATGATTATGGAATTAAGCTAGTAAACATACGGACCCTAATTTTATTCATATAATTTGATCATGAATAAATTTCGTAAATTACTTATCTACCATACCAACTCATTACTTTAAAGTCTAAACTTCAATAAAAACTTCTAAAATATTACTACACCCCGCTTAAAACCATTTGTTTTAACTACATGTCAATTCATTAGCAAGTGATTTGCATTTTTTTAAAAAAGTTCACTAACAAAATTATGTGTTATCATCAACAATTCATCGTCATCAGACCCCGCTACTTCATTTTTCTTGATTAAGTGAACTAATCCGAACATCAACATTAGATTGGTTGGTTGATTGGGAACTGATATTGGGTGTAATAGATGATTCACTATCCCACTTATCAGTCACTGCCTTAGGGGAAGGTGTTGCCTTCATCCCATTCAACACTTTCATCTCTTCTTCATCATCTTCTGCTGAAAGCACATCGCCATCTGAAACCTTAGCCTCTTCCTTCCCACTCTCTGTTCTCCTCAGTGCCTCCAACACCTCTTCCATGGAGGGCCTCAATTCTCTGTCCCTTTGCAAACACTGAAATGCCAATTCTGCCACCATAACTATTTCCCTTCTTACGCCACTGTCTGACTCAAACCCAAGGAAAGGATCAACAAGCTCTCCAATTGCACCTTTTCTAATCTTGTTTATGGCTAGATTCGCCAAGCTAATCTCATCCTTATGCCTACTCATATCAACTGCAGGCTTAGAAGATATAAGCTCAATGAGCACAACCCCGAAACTATACACATCACTCTTGCTCGTAAGCTGATAGAATTGGTGATATTCCGGATCAAGATAGCCAGGGGTGCCTTGTGGAGCTGTGGATACATGTGTCACATCATTTGGAAATAATCTTGACATCCCAAAATCCGCAACCTTAACACAATAACTGTTGTCTAGAAGAATGTTGTTGGTCTTGACATCGCGGTGAATGATGTCTGAAGCATGGAGATAAGCCAGTGCAGTTGCAGTTTCTATGGCAACTTTGATTCTAATAGGCCAAGGAAGAAAGCTAGATCTTGATGATCCATGGTGCAGATGACTTGCTAAAGTACCATTTGGAATGTATTCATACACAAGCAACAATTCATGGCTGTGATATGAAGTGCATCCATAGAGGGACACGAGATTTACATGTCGCAAACGCGTTAGGATCTTCACTTCATTCATGAATTGTTCTAATCGCCGAGAGTTGTGCTCGTATAAGTGCTTGATGGCTACTTCACGTCCATCTTTGAGTTTTCCTAGTTATTAATCAGAGATGAAATTAGACGTTATCGAAGGAGAGTGAGTAGAGAATGGCAAAGGAGAGTGTATTTGATTGATTCTAACGTACCATAGTAAACAGTACCAAAGCCTCCATCACCAAGAACTCTTGAAGGGTCAAAATATTTTGTAGCCACTTGGAGATCCTTATAGGAGAAGACAGGGACCCCAAAGTATACACTGCAACTCTCTGGTTCTGGATTTGAGTAAAGAACAATACCGCATTTTGCTTTGCAACGCCATAGAATCAGCAACAACCCAATTATAGTAAAGAGCGGGAGTGCAATTCCTACAAGAAGCGGAGAGAGAGGTATATATATAGTATTTAAGATATCAGGAAGAACATGCACAAGAGAATTTGGACCTGTTTAGCAAAAGTCAAATGAAGGAGCAAGCTCGAATTGGAAAAATAATAATGCTATGTGGAAGGTAGATTACCTAGTCCTAGCTTTTGAGCCGATCTTTTATCTGCAGAAGATGTTACAAAAACAATTATTATCAAGCCATAAAAAATGGGTTAATTTTGGATACTTTTCAACGGTGTATAGTGGTAAGTGCTTACTTTTGGCGCAATAGAATTTGCCTTGGGTGTCAAGTTGACATTGACCACTTTGGTGCTGAACACAGTTGGCACAGTCATCAGATAATAGTACTTCCAATTGCATCTCATCAGATAGAAACGAAAATGGGTCACTAGTATCTGACTCATCTTTTAATGGTAACTGAATATTGGAACATGCTGTTAAATTGGTTGGCCACTGGAATCCCTTAGGAATTTCCTCATTTGGAGGGCCATAGTAGATATTATAATCTGGACACACTCTATAGTTATGAAAACGCCGCGGAAGGTTGAGAGTGAGGGACTTGTTGCATCTGAAGAGGGTTATATTATATTTAATGTAGAAAGAGCCTAATGGAGAGGTGGGAATCCGAGGAAGAGTTATGTTGTTGCTGAATGTTTTGCAACTTTTGGATCTCAAATAATAATAGAGATTAATATCTTTGATGGTTATGGTATGAGGTTCCACGTATAAAACAGTAAACGTTGTTGTGTTGGTTAGTTGAATGGTTTTGAGGGCATCTGGATTTGGATCATCACAGCCATGGATTGGCATCACGCCGCAGTGTGGGTGTCGTGAGTCTGTGAAAGGAAACTTGATGGTTCCAAAACTCCCACACTGGAAAGAGGATGGACACTCTCCATCGTCAGCCATGGCAAGAAGAAGAAGAAGCGTAGACGAAATCAGTAATCTGAATATAAGAAAGGGAGCCATTATGGATATAGATAAGCACAACAGAGGCAGGGGAATTGTATATATGAGGCATGATTTGAAGTGGTTTACACTCCAGTTGACTTTGAAATGTTGAATCCTAGCAGTCCACCGTGGAAAGTCTTGATTCTTTTTCTTTAGCGCTTGTATCGAATGTCAAACACAGTGGAAAATTTATAGTGGCGGATTTGGCATTTGTAACAGGCTGCGTAAGCTTATTGGAGGGTTGAAAATGTGGAAGAAAATAGAGCACAACAGTCAACAGATGATTAAATTACGCCATGGTGTAATAATGGATAGGAAATTGACTCATGCTTGACGCCTTGAAGTCACTATTTGCTTCATGAGATTTCACCCCACGGCAAGACTTCTTCAAACATAAAAGGATTTTAGACTTCGTTTTAAAAAAAATGAATTTAAACCCGAAACTAAAATTAATTAATTTTTATACATGATAAATTATTTAATAAATAATTTTTAAAATTAATTTTAAATGTAAATAAAATTGTAAAGACATTATATATTCTAGTGGTTGAAAGAGTTCATCATCTAGTACATCTATTTAGTAAATTTAAATATTATAATACAAGAATAAAGTTATTTATTATATGTAATGCAAATATAAATATAGTGTTTCAATAATTAAAAATAACATCTACTAATTATGACATTATGTTTCTTCAATATTATTATTATCAATAAATAATCTTTAAAAATGTAAACTATTAAAAAAAGTGATATATAAATAATGGTTATTAGTGACTAAGAAAATGGAGGGTTGAATCTTAGTCTCCTTTTAATTTAGTTTGTAATTATGCTTTTTGTGGAGAGAACACAGAGATATTTTAATTTTGTCTCCTTACATGATAGGAACCAAATTAGAATTATTTGTGAGATTTGTTATAGTGAAACGTTGCTTAGTAGAAAAATCAGGAGATACTTTATTTTTGTCTCCTGTGTTGCAGAACCAGTAACAGAAAAGCAAGTAGAAAATGACACACAGATGTATTCTGGTTTGGCTACCTAGTGCAATGTAGACTACATCCAGTCTCTATCACAACTATGATAGAATTTTACTATCCTTTCAACAGATTATAATCACCAATTCTCTCTAGGATCTAGGGGTGTCCATGGATCGGATCCGATCCGCATATCCGCGGTATTTATCCAAATCCGATCCGAAAATTACGGATATGGATCCGATCCGCAAGGCTTTCGGATCGGATCCACACACTAATCGGATTGGATTGCAGATTTTGTGTTGGTATCCGCATATCCGCGTATCCGCAAAAATAAAGAAATAAATAAGTAAAATATTCTTTTATGTTTTATTTTAACTAATAATGATCATATATGTTAAATTATTTTAATTTATTATTCAAAAAAAGTATATTTAATATTATTTTAAGAGTAAACATATTTAAAAGAATAGAAAAAATAATTTTTATTGATATTTTTTTAATAAAAATAAGCTTTTAAAAATATTTTTGTGTTTTGCGGATATATCCGATATCCGATATCCGATCCGATCCGCAAATGTGCGGATCGGATCGGATCGGATCCAACCTTAAAAACTGCGGATATTAGATCCGATCCGATCCGATGATTGTAGTGCGGATCGGATCGAAATTTTTGCCATATCCGATCCGATCCGATCCGCGGACACCCCTACTAGGATCTACCCAATCCTATTTGGGACAAATCCAGATTCTAACCCAACCTGAACTTAACTAGGACTTAACCTAGCTTTCAACTGTAAAGTGCTAACCCAACTTGTAAGAAAATCCACTTAGGATCATAACACAAAACATAAACACCTACAAAAAGGGAGTGGATCATCTCCAGTGGAAAAAAAAATTGGATGGTGTCTAGTGTTTAATCTCACCCTTCATTGCTCTCTCTCCTCTTTATTTTTGGTCCCATTTATAAAATTAAAGGTGAGAGATCACACTTTATTCTCTCAATTGTTAAAAAAATTAGAGAGGATTCATTTTCCCTACAAAAAGATATTCTCTGTGGTAATATAAATGTATATCTAAGATAGATACTTTTTATGTTATTGTTATAGGAAGAGTTTTAAGTGTATCGAGAATATCGGTGTTCCAATTATTTTAACCGTTGATCTAAATTATAAAAAATATATATAATATATATTAATTAAAATCAACGGTTAAAATAACTGGAACACCAGTGTTTTCGATACACTTGAAATTTTTCCATTACTATATATGATGTGGTAATTTTATATAACATATATACTCTTATATATCATTTATTTACTATAACGTTACTTTAGACATTTTTTAAATATATTATAATAAATAATAAAAGCAATGAATTACCCTAAAAAACCCCAATTACTTATAGTTACTTATAAACTATGCTACAAGAAATCAAATTTAATAGTCCTGGATTATATTCTTTACACTTACTCTTTAACCAATAAACTAGAAACTATGGTTATTTCGTATTTATTTATCATTTTTTTTAAATTATCCAATATTAAGTAAGTTAAAATAAAATTATGGTATACTATATGGTGCACCTTATTAGAAAACTGATTAATGTGAAGGAGTTTACATATATAATTTGCACATTAAAATTAAGTATAATATTTAGGAGTCATAGTTTGAAAATCATAAAGAGACATAATTTATTTTTTATATATATTAATTTTTTTTATTTTATATTTTTCAATTATTGTTAAAATAGAGATAGATAATTTTAAATATAATAAACATACCATTATAGATATTATATATATATATATATATATATATATATATATATATATATATATATATATATAATTATAAATGTTATTCTCTTAGATATAAAATTTCGGGATTTTTATAAAGTAATTATAAACATAAATCAAACATATTCATATACATAAAATTTTGTCTCCATCCTTATTCTAATTTTCCTTTAATGTATGAGTGAGGACTTTTGGTGAAGGCGGCAGTACCATGGTTTCAAATACTTCAATCTCATTCTCATCCAAATCTGGCGAAGACGGAGATGATGGTGGTGGATGCACATCTACTTCTTCAATCATATGTTCATCTCTACCCATCCCACTTTCAATTTTGATCAGCATCTTCAAAACCTTTTCCATGGAAGGTCTCAATTCTCTGTCCCGTTGCAAACATTGAAAAGCCAACTCTGCCACCCAAGCTATCTTATCCTTAATCTCAATGTCTGAATCAAAACCAAGAGAAAGATCTACCAGCTCGCTCAATGCGCAGTTTTGAATCTTATTTATGGCTAGATCAGACAAGTTAATCTCATCCTTATCCCTGTTCATGTCAACAGCAGGCTTAGAAGATATAAGCTCAACTAGCACCACTCCGAAACTATAAACATCACTCTTGCTAGTAAGCTGGTAGCAGCGGTGATATTCAGGATCAACATAACCCGGAGTCCCTTGTGGTGCTGTGGAAACATGGGTTACATCATTGGGGAATAGTCTTGAAAGCCCAAAATCAGCAACCTTAACACTGTAACACTTGTCAAGGAGAATGTTGTTTGTCTTCACATCACGGTGGATGATATCAGAAGCATGGAGATAAACCAATGCAGTAGCAGTCTCTATGGCGATTTTGATTCTTGTAGACCAAGGTAGGAAGCTGCGCTTCGCTGATTCGCCGTGGATATGACAGGCAAGAGTGCCATTGGAAACATATTCGTAGACAAGTAAGAGTTCGCGGCTGTGGCGTGAAGTGCAGCCATAGAGAGACACCAGATTTGTGTGTCGCACGAGGGTTAGGATCTGAACTTCGTTCATGAATTGTTCTGCTCGCCTGTAGTTGTGCTCATAGAGGCGCTTGATGGCAACTTCACGTCCGTCTCTCAGTTTTCCTACTTGTCAATTAGAGATGAACCAAATTATGAGTAATCCAAATTGAACTCACATGCTTGTAAAGTTGATAACGAAGAATAGTTGAATAATTTAACATATTTGACTAAATTATTAACTATTAATTTCAGTTATTAATACAACTGCAGGTGCAGGTGAGTTTTCAAGTATACTGTTTTAGTTGAATGTGACATTTACGCACCGTAGTAAACAGTTCCAAAGCCTCCATCTCCAATTAATCCAGAATTGTCAAAATATTTTGTGGCCACTTGAAGATCCTTATAGGAGAACACAGGCACCGCAAAGTAGACCTTGTCACTTTCTGTCTCTGCTTCTTGCGGATTTGAGTGGAAATCAGGGCCGCTTTTTGGTTTCCGAAGCCATATAAACAGCAGCAAGACAATTATAATGAAGCCTGGGAGTCCAATACCTAGAAATGCATAGGGAGAGATATTTTATTGATCCACTCTTTTCATTTTTTTTTTTAACTTGAAGGAAGAAGTCTAACTCAAATGAATTCTATGTACCAAGTGCTAGCTTCCAAGGCAAATTTCGATCTGCAAAGGAATATATATAAAGAAAGCAATTAGTTACTCTATTCTGTATGGAGATACAACCAAACTAAATAATACTATACCTCTGAGTCTGAGGCAAAAGAATTTTCCATGGATGTCAAGTTGACAGTGGCCTCTTGTATGAGCAATACACTTTGTACAATCGTCAGATAAAAGCACGTGGATGAGGATGTTATCAGATAGAAATGAAAAGGGGTCAGAAGTATCTGAGTTGTCCTTTAATGCTAACTGAATTTTGGAGCAAGCCGCTAATGGGCCAGCACTGAAGCCCTGTGGATTCCCAATTGGGGGCCCATAGTAGACACTGTACTCATTACACTCTGTATAGTTATAGATATTATGAGGAATGGTGACGCTGACATTCACGGAATGGTTGCATCTGAAGAGGGTTACATTGTTCACTATGCGTACGGATCCTAAAGGAGAGCTGAGACTGAGAGCAAGAGAATAATTGTTACTGAAGGTTTTGCAGCTTTTAGATCGCAAATAATCACGTAGAGTCTCATCTCTGACGATTATTGTGGCATTGTTGTGGTTCACGGATTTGACAACGAACCTGCTTGTTGTTGGAAGATGTGTTAGTTGAATTGTTTTGTTGGCATTTGGATCTTTGCAGCCATGGATTGGCAATACACCGCAGTGTGGGTGCTGCGTGGTTGTGAGAGGGAAGCCAATGGTGCCAAGTTCCCCACACTTAAAAGAGGGTGGACACTTGTCTTCTTGTGCCATGACAAGAACCACATACTTGCACAAAATAACCAGTGATGATATAAGTGTAAAAGGCGGAGCCATTAACCATGGCAAAATGCAGTCTACAGAAGATAGAAAGAATGTTGAGATTTGAGAATCCCACTCGTGAAGAGGCGCTAATTGACTACCATTACTATATATATCATCATTTGAGCCTTTGACTATTGGATGTTGGAAGACTGAACTGAAATTTGGCCAAAAGAATTCTACTTGCCCAGTCCACCAACGAATTCCTTTCACGTGTCAAAGCCACTGGGGAAAGGCTGAACCTTTTATTCCTTTGGCGCTTTGTGAAGCCCGAAACTTGTATAAAACGGCAAACTTTCAATCCCAAGAATTAAGTATTATTTAATAATTAAAAAAAAAAGTACCAAGAGACCATAAGTTTAGCTTACAATGTGTATAATGAGGATAAAATTAAAATTATAATTATTTAATAATTAATTTAATTAATTTCGAATTTTAAATTTTAAAAACATAAGGATTTGGTTACGGAAAAGTTACGTATTCTTTCATTTTATGTATGTAAAGAATGTGCTGTAGTTTCTTTCTCTCCGGCAGTCTGTTTCACTCTCTCCAAATTGACGCCGCGAATATCACCACATCCGCCGCCCAGAACGCAACCCGACGCTCCCTAACTGTCTGAGAACGTCCGACGAAGACACCTTCTTTGCACACATTGCGTCCATTGCGCAGCCCAAGACTGCCATGGCCGCCGCCGCCTTTAATGACGTCGCGGCCTGGATCCTCCTCGCCCTCACCATAGCACTCGCCAGAAAGGCCGACGGCAGCGGCGACCACAAGAGCCCCCTGGTGTCCATGTGGGTTCTCCTCTCCGGCTTGGCGTTCGTCACGGATTAACGATTTCGAAGGGAGGAGATTTCACTAAGACACAGATAGAGAGGATCGAAGGTTTCTGTCTAGGTTGTTGTTGTCGCTATACTTCGCTTCGAGTGGGTTGAAGACTGACAAATTTAGATGCTGGATGTTTAATTTATGGTTATTTTAATTCTTAATTGAATTGAATGGTTATTTTGTTTGATTCAGTTTAAGTAAATACAATTAACAAATGATAGATGGTCATTTCACTAGGTAGCCGGTAAGGGAGCTTCTAACACTGAGAGGTGGAATGATTGATGAGGATGGGGTAGCAGACGGTTAAGGGCACGGGGGAGAAGAGGGTGTTTGGGTAAATTTCATTAGTAAATTAGGATTCGGATGGTTAATTTTTTGAAATAAATATTTAGATTTTTTTTCTCTTGTATTGGACCAAATTTAAAATTCATTGTAGACATTGTCAAGATTCTTCATTACCTTCCTAACGAAGTTCATAAAGAAACAACTATATGTATCTATGAATTTTACTAATACTGATAAAAGTATCCGTAAAAAAAAAATTAACGCTATACCCATTAAAAATAAATTATATACAACAATAATATCTACACTCTAAATTTTTGTTAACTTTTTAATAAAATTTTTAAATTACTTACTTTTTATTTTTTAACCACAATTTCACCCATCTCTTATTCTCCAAATTTAAAACTTTTTCCCAAATCTTAAACTTTTTCAAATCTCTTCTGACCTTCTATCGTGTTCTTTCCCGCGAACAAGATCTCAGCGGCGCAATTGGTTGAGCCTATTGCAAACGCCGCATTGAGCATCGACACCAATTTCAATGGATGCATGAAGCTAATTCGTCTACTTGTCTGAGACTGGAAAGTCAGAAAACCGCCGCTATTGAGATTCTTTAGCAGTTCAATTGGGTGGTTTTTGATTGGGTCATCGTTCCCGACGAAAACCTAGGGAACATCTACGCCTTCTTCAAGGGACTCAAAATGCGCAAGGATTTAGGGCTCGTGGATAGAATCCTGAGGCTCGTTTGCACTCATCAAGCCGCGGACATGAATCCTCTATACCGATACTACAAGAGCGGGTGGAAGGAGTTTAAGGCCGTGACAACAAAATTGGCATCCGCTTCTGTAATACAGATCGATGATCCGGTTTCTATTGATAGGGTAGTGTTTGCGCTAAGAAATTCGGAGGGAATTGTAGAGGAGGTGAGCGATGAGGAGTTGAAGGATGCGATGGCGCAAGCTGATTCGACGAGTATATTCATATGTCCGCACATTGGGGGTGGCTTTGACGGCTCTGATTAAGCTTAAGAGGAGCAGGGTTATAGGTCCTACTGATCGGACGGTGGTGATTACCACTGCACATGGGTTGACGGGTGATAGGTCCCATTGATCGAATTGCCTGGAGCATCATTTTCGTCATCGTTGGCGTGGAAAGGTGGTGGCGATAGTGGAGTAGCAAGGAAAAGAGAAGGTGGTGGTAATAGACGGATGTAAAAGTTTGAGATTTTTTTTTTTGTGACTAAATAGAAAAGAAAGAAAAAAAGAGACAAAACCAAATTAATTGGCTAGGGTCATATCTAAATCTATTAGATGTTGAAGCTCACTCCATGGTTGGCTCCAATTCGAGTGAATGTCCGTGACAGAAGCAGCTGCTTTAGCCATACAATCTGCAACACTATTTGCAGTCCTCTGAATTAAAAGAATAGAAACTCTCTAATTCCAATTCATAACCTCCTGTATATGCTTTGCCAAATCCCATTCCGGAATATCCTTACCAAGCATTCTTTGGTTTACCAAGAAAATAGCTTCTAAACAGTCTGTTTCACAAATAACCTCACGAAATCCACTCTCCCAAGCAAGAAGTAAGCCTCTCCAAATTGCATACAATTCAGCAAAAAGAACACTGCACACTTCGACTTTCCCAGTGCAACCTTTCAACCAACATCCATCAGGATTGCGAATGATACAACCAAAACCAGCATAGTCAGAAGGAGGAAACCAACTAGCATCACAATTCAATTTAACAGAATAAACTGGAGGTGGAACCCAATGCAAACAAAGTGAAGGAGGAGACAGAGATTGATGCATAGCAAAAATAGTATGAAACTCCCTTACTGAACTACGAATCAAACTCACCACTTTACTAGCACTCCATGAGTCATCTATATTAAATAAGTCATGATTCCTGCTTCTCCAAATCCACCAGATGGTCGAAAAGAAAAGAAAAATATTTTCACTCCTTGCACCTCTATAGAGCCAATCATGTAAATTCGAGTTATCTAAATACAGGCCTAAAAGGTTCCAGACCTCCTTGGCACTAGGGCACTCCCGAAGACAATGAAGAATTGATTCAGAACCATTCTGACATCGATGACAGGTGCTAGATAAAGCTAAACCACGACCCAAACGAAACTCTGCCGTAGGAATAGCATTATGAAGACTGAGCCAAATCAAGAACTTGTACTTCTCAGGAATATGCAGTCGCCATACCCACAACCAATTATCATGCTCATTCCAGTCAAACTTTCTTTTGGCTAGCCAACTGTACCCACTTCTAGCTGAGTAAATTCTAGAAGATGCCACACCCCACGACCAACCCGAACTCTCTCCAGCATTCAAATCCGGATTATAAGCATTCAAACGCTGTTTGACATCTTCTGGAATGATAGAGAAAATATCATGGAGATTCCATTGACCATCTTTCCAAACGTCTCTAATAGTTAAATCAGAGTCAGATATATGTACAAAAGGGACATCTTGAGCAATTGGACCCTCAATACTCCAATTGTCAAACCAAAAAGATTGATCAAGTGACCCAACGCACCAAGAGAAGGCATCCTTAAGAGCACCAAAAGCCTTTGAGATACTCTTCCAAACATGAGAAGCATTGCAAGGGACAGGGCCATCTAAAACTCCCTCATTCCTCATATACTTCGCCCTCAATAGAGCAACCCAAGGCTTGTCCTGACAATGAAAAAGTTGCCACACCAATTTACCAAGTAAAGATATATTAACACACGCAGGATCTCTAACACCCAGGCCACCAAATTTTTTTGGAGTGATCACGGTCCTCCAATTAACAAGAGAAAGACCTTTACCATCAACTTGACCCTTCCAAAGGAACTGTCTCATCATAGAAGATAATTTATCGCAAACCCAATTTGGAAAAAAAGATACCTGCATATGATAGACAGGAATGGATGCTGCAACAGAATTGATCAGGCAAAGTCTCCCTGCTTTATTTAGAAGCCTTCCTTTCCAATTAGCTAATCTTCCCCTCACCTTTTCAATCACCGAATGAAAAGAAGCCCTACTGGTACGGGAATGATTAAGGTTAACTCCAAGATATCTTCCTAAGTCCAAAGCAAAACGTATTGAAGAAACACTAGTAAAAATATCTCTTCTACGAGCAGTCACATTTTTAGAACAAAAAGCTTTAGACTTTTCAAGATTCACTTTCATGCCAGATGCCTTGCAAAAAATGTTAAGAGAATGCATGACCATTTGGACCTGACTCTTTGTAGCCTGACAGAAGAGTAAGAGATCATCTGCAAACATCAAATGAGAAAATTTTGGGCCACCCCTAGTAACAGAAACTGGTTTCCACACACCCTCGACCACCTTATGAGATATATAGCAAGCAAGTCTTTCCATACAAAGCACAAATAAGTAAGGAGACATTGGATCGTCCTGTCTAAGCCCCCTTCTAGGAGCAAAACTATCCAATCTATTCCCATTCCACATAATAGAAAGAGATGATGCACGAACACAAGTCATAATCAAATTAACAGTGATGATAGGAAAACCAAAAGCAATGAGAGTACTCTCCAAAAACCTCCAATCCACCCTATCATAAGCTTTTTCAAGATCAATTTTAAAAGCAAGAGTACCTTTCTTGGATTTTGTGTGCTTCATGAAATTCAGAATTTCTTGGGCCACAATAATATTATCAGGAGCACCACGACCCGGAATAAACCCTCCTTGTAAAGGACTAACAATATCTGGAAGAAAAGGCCGAAGTCGGTTAGTCAATACTTTTGTGATAATTTTATAAACAACATTACACAAGCTAATAGGCCTGAAATCCTTCATAAAGGTAGGGTTATCAATTTTAGGAATAAGCACAATCAGAGTTTCCATGATGCTAGGATTTAAGAACTCTCCCAAAAAAGCGCTCCGGACAATATTCCAAATCTCAGTGCCTACTATCTCCCAATATTCTTTAAAAAAATAAGCTTGAAAGCCATCTGGACCAGGAGCCTTAAAAGGGCTCATACTGAATACTGCTGACTTGACTTCCGCAAAAGAGACAGGGTCAATTAACCTAGCACAAGCCTCAGTACTTAGAGTGGGCATCGGAACATCCCCTAAACAATCAACCTCAACCTCTTCCGTTGTACCAAAGAGATTCTTGTAAAAAGAGAGAGCTTCTTCTTGGAGAATATCTGGATCAGTAGACCAAGACCCATCTCTAACATATAATCCATGTACTCTATTATGGTTTCTACGTACCAAAGTCTGAAGATGAAAGAATTTAGTGTTTCTATCCCCATACTTGACCCACTGCTCTCTAGATTTCTGGTACCAAAAAAGTTCCTCTTGCAACAAAAGCCTATTGTAATCTTCCCTCAGTTCAGCTTCTTTAATTCTCAGAGATAACACATCGGTAACCTCCAAACGCCGTTGAATCTGATCAATCTGATATTCCAGCTTATTTTTTCGCACAAAAATATTTCCAAAAATCTTTGAGTTGAAGTCCAAAGAAGCATGTTGAACCATCTTAAGCCTTTCGGTAACGCCTCCAAACTCTTGATTCCAAGCCTTGCTAATAACATGTTTATAAGAAGGATGTGTTGCCCATGCAGCTTGGAACCTAAAAGGACGTGAACCTTTCACTCTGGGGCTACCATGACAACGAACTAAAATAGGACAATGATCAGAATGAAGCCTGCTAAGAATTTCAGAATAACCCTCAGGAAACATTATCATCCACGCCTCATTAACTATAGCTCTATCCAACCTTTTAGCCAAGTCCCTGCCAGCCTGAACTGCTCTATACCAAGTATATCTCCTACCAGTCACTTTAAGATCAAAGAGCTCACAGTCATCTAGAGTAGTAGCTAATAGACTAGCTCTGTGAGAAGAAAAATAAGCACCTGTACTCTCATCTGGTGCCACAATCTCATTAAAATCACCAACGGCCATCCATGGTCTATTATGGCCTGAATTAATAGAACGCAAATGATCCCAAAGCATACATCTTTTTTCGAATTGAGGACTCCCATATACTGCACTACAAAGCCAAACTAAGTTACCCACACTCACTTTTACTGTGATACATTGGTCAATTTGATCAATAACCACACAAGAAGCATTAGCAATAGAAGATAGAAACCAAATTCCACCCCTGTGTCCTACTGCTTCCTCAATACCAACACAATGAAAACCTAACTTATCCCAAAAATTCTTCAAATTATTAAACATGGTATGAGTCTCAAAGAGAAAGAAGAAAGATGGTTTATATATTCTCACCAAATTTTTGCAATGCACACGGGCCATCTTGTTAGACGCACCCCTCACATTCCAGGCTATGATATTGAAACTATCCATAAAAACAGCAAAAAGAGAGCTCCAATAACAAACCCGAGACTCAACATGATGTCCCTGTCTTCGACGATCCTGCCTTTAATGGACTCTCAAGTTGCAGCCCAATTTTCTCCGTCAAAACTTGCACCATACCCGCCGTCGATGCTCCATCCTTATCTACTGGTGAATTCTGCAAAGAGTTTGGGCGAGGACGCTTTCGCACAGTGCCATTTGTTGTCTCACCTTGCTGCTGATGATGAACATTGTGCCGGGTCCCCGAAGAAGCCACACTAACCGGTTTTCCAATATTGATGCCCCTGCTTAATTTTACTTTGGATCCAGTTGCATGTGTTGTACGTTGGTGATTAGGCCTTGTCCAAGTATTGGTAGCCTTGTTAGGAGTCTTCTTTACTTTTGGTTGGACCTGATGGGTGCTAAGAGAAGGCTTTTGACCCATTTTATACTTTCCTTTCCTAATCACTTGAGTCCAACCTTCCAAATCCTCATGTTGTGCATGGTCTACATGAACAGCATGCAAATCACTCTCCACCAAATCCGGGACAGTAACATTTACAGTCTCATCTCCAAGATTCTTGCCAAAATGAAAACTTGCCTTTTCCACATGTACTGGATTTTTTGAATTTGAGCTTTCTGGCTGCTTTGCTACATCGCTGATCACCTTGGCATTAGTTCCTCCTCCTGCATTGCTGTCAGTCTTGCACACCTTCATATCATGACCAAACTTGAGACAGGAGCCACAAATAAGGTGAAGACTTTCATATTCAACCTCATATTCAACACCTTCAACAAGAATCTTCTTAGTCACTGGCAATCCTAAATCTATCTGAACACAGGCTCGAGCATATCGTCCTCTTTCAGCTAATTTTGTTGCCAAATCAACCTTAACGGGAATGCCAACTGCAGCCGCAACACGGAGCATTGCATCTTCTTGGTAGCACCAAATTGGTAATCCAGAAATTCTAATCCACACTAAAGTTGCTCCAAAACAGTTTTCACTTGATCTAAACTCTTGATCCCAAGGCTTCACAGCCACATAATTTCCCTCGATCATCCACGGACCTCCTAAGAGAACCTTTTCTCGCTCCTCAGCTACATCAAACTTCACAAGAAAGTAGTCAAATCCCACGTCCAATAAATCAAAACTTCCCTTAATCCTCCATACCGTTCGGAGTTTATGAGACAATGCAGTGTAGCTATAATGTTTACCTAGCACCTTAATCACTATAGCATCCTTATAAGGTTCTGCCAAGCAATTCTTAGCTTCTTGGGTAAACGTGACACTCGGTGGCAAGAGATCTCCTTGCTTCCCAGAAACTACCGCAATGTTATCTCCCGATAGAGTTTCAACAAGTGAAAAAGCTTTAGCAATCTTGGAACCCACAACTTTGTCCCTGAAAGAAACCTTCAAAGGCTTAGAAACCCCTCCCGAAATATGATCCTCCTTTTCCCCTGATGCAATCCCTCCCCCGCTCTCCCCCTTATCTCTTCCGCCGACATTACCGGCTGCCTCACCGTGTTTCACCCTCAAAGTCTCTTCCCCGCTCACTTCACCGCTCATCTTCGATTTTCAAAATTGTACAGAGTACGGAGTTAAAAAAGTTTGAGATTTGAGAAAGAAGAAAAAGTATTAGAGTTTAGGTTGAAGATAAGATGTGAAGATAATTTGAAAATTTTATTAAAAAGTTAATAAAAATTTAAAGTTTGGACACTCTTGTCGTTAGGAACCCATTTTTTATGGTATAATATTAGTTTTTTTTACGGGTACTTTTGTCAATGTTAATAAAGTTTATGGGTATAAATGTTTTTTTTAATAATTATTAATTTATATTTTAAAAATTAAAATATTTAATTTTAGTTTATCAATTTTAATTTTGTTTATTTAGTTATTATATTAGATTTTATATTAGTGGTATTAGATTTAGAAATTTTTTTTTATTTTGACCTAATAAAAAATTATAAATACCTACTAAACTATTGTAACTATCATAAAAATATTAGAAGAGCGCAAAAGTATTTTTTTAGTTTCGCGATGAAATTATAGTATTAACAAGTGAGATTAAATGAGTCGTTCTTTTATTGCATCGGAAAATTAGATAAAAAGTTGAGTGATTCTATTTAATTTAATTCTTAAATGAATTATTCTTCGTATTCAAGCAATTTTAACATCCAAGTAATTTAGATCACACGCTTCTTTTTTTCGCTTTCTTTTTCCCTCGCTCTGTTGCTGCTTTTCCTTCACCCCTGATGCTACGTCTTCTTCTTCGTTACCATTGTCACCAACACCACCACCTCCTCCTCCTCTTTCTCCTTCTTTTTCATCCTTCTCCTCCATAATCATCATCATCATCATCATCATCATTGTTATTGTCATTGTCGTCTTCTTCTTATACATATCGTCGTTATTGTTATTGTTATTCTGATCTCCTATTAGAAAAATCCCCAATTCTCCTTTGGGGGCTTCAACTCTTACATAAAGTTCTTGTTTCGGCAATTCAAAAGTCGGAGACGGTTTTTTACTAATGAACTTTCAGTTTATGATCGTCATGAATTGAATTATAATCAAATTGCTTTAGGCCGATTACCAATGTCAGTAATTGATGATTATACAATTCGAACTATTCTAAATAAAAAATAATAGGATATAATAAAATCGTTTTATTTATTGAATTGATTTCTTTCTACCATATTATCTATCCTGATGATATTGTTTGATCCAAAATTGATTTTGGATGTGTTTCTGTTCACGATTCAATCTTGTTTGTGTGCTTATTTTCGAACTAAGTTTATGTGTCGCAATCATTATGTAATTTCGGTTCATTTCTGAGTTAATTGTGTTGTAATTATTATGTAATTTCGGTTCATTTTTGAGTTACTTGTGTGGCAATTATTATATAATTTCGGTTCATTTTTTAGTGAATTAAGGTGCATTTAGACTCGTCTGCACAATTCAAAACTCTTTCTCCTCTTCTTCTTCATCTTTTTATTTTATTTTCTCAAAATTCTTTTAGATTTACTCTCTTGAGAGGAATAAAACCAAGAAAAAGAGAAGAAAATATTAAACAAAAAAAAAGAAGAAGAAACATGTTAATGACGTTGTCTGATCCAAAATTGATTTTGGATGTGTTTTGTTCATCTTTCATTATGTAATTTCGTTTCATTTCTGAGTTAATTGTGTCGCAATTGTTATGTAATTTTGGTTCATTTCTGAGTTAATTGTGTCACAATCAATTATGTAATTTCGGTTCATTTCTGAGTTAATTGTGTCGCAATCATTATATAATTTCAGTTCATTTATGAGTGAATTAAGGTGCATTTGTACTCATTGTCCTACACAATTCAAAACTCTTTCTCCTTATCTCCTACTGCTTCTTCTTCTTTTTCATCTTTTTCTTCTTCATCTTCACCTTCTTATTTTATTTTCTCAAAATTCTTTTTGATTTACTCTCTTGAGAAGAATAAAACCAAGAAAAAGATAAGAAAATATCAAACAAAAAAGAAGAAGAAACACGCTAATGACGTTGTCTGATCCAAAATTGATTTTGGATGTGTTTTTATTCATGATTCAGTCTTGTTTGTGTGCTTGTTTTCGAACTGAGTTTATATGTCGCAATCATTATGTAATTTCGGTTCATTTTTGAGTTAATTCCGTCGCAATTGTTATGTAATTTCGGTTCATTTCTGAGTTAATTGTGTCGCAATCATTATATAATTTCGGTTCATTTATGAGTGAATTAAGGTGCATTTGGACTCGTCCTGCACAATTCAAAACTCTTTCTCTTATTCTCTTCACCTTCTACTGCAATAACAACAATACCAGCAACAACAAAAGAATGACGATGAGGAGAAAACATGCGAAGGAGAAGGAGAAGGAGAAGGAGCAGGAGGAGGAGGAACGCGAAGAAAAAGAAGACGACGATAACGTAGCGCGTGAATGTAAATGACTTGGTTGGTGTGCGCGTGTAATCACGCTCTTTTTAATGAGAATGATTTTTGTTGGTGTTAAGGAAAAGTATGAGGAGACAATGTATGTTTTATACAATGTGTATAATAGAGCTAATTTGAAATTAAAACTAAATTATAGGAAACTAATTAATTTTGAATAGTTTTCAATTTGAAATTTAAATCAAATATTAGGATTACCATGGGTTTTGGAAACAAATAAACTACCTTCCTCTCTCGCATCTCTCTCTCTCAATACGGTTTGTCAGCGTTCTATGCCTTTCTCATAGAGTCTTACCGGTACACTAACGCCACGGTCACCAGCCGCCATCGGAAATCGTGCCGACACTGTTCTGACTGGTGCCGTTGCAGCACAGGCCACCGCCAAGGGAGGACGCGCATATTGTGTGGGTCGAACTAACGGCACCGCAGCAACTCGGACGTCCAGCGCCTCCGTCGCAGCCGGTGTGTTCCTTCTTCCCGACACCGTCCTCACCTCCTCTGATGCGCCTTCGCTTTCTCCCATTCCTTCAAGTCTCTTCTCACCGATGATCTGTGTTCTTCTTCTTCTTTAAATTCAAGCATGATTAGCTTCTTTCATGATTTGAGCCATATGCTTCACAACAGTACCGTTTTTGTCATGACTAGTCCTTCAAAATTATGTTTCACCACAATAATAGTTTCTTCTATTTATTCATCTTCTTCTTTTATTTTAATTGTCAATTTAGGATGGTCATTTTAGTAGGTATGCGGATGATTATTTTATTTTTATGTAGATGATTATTTTGATTGGATTGAGTTTAGTTATATATAATTAAAATATGTTAGATGTTCAATTCATTAGGTATGCGGATGATTATTTTTATCCTTAAGTGGATGATTATTTTTATTAAGAGTAAGTGGCGTATGGCAAGCCAATTAGCGATGGTGAAATGGGATGATAATTGATGAAGGTGGGGTGGCCGCCGGTTGAAAAAGAAGAGAGTATTGGAGGATTTCAGATGGTTATTTTTTTAAAATAACTAACTGGATTTTTTAAAATTTTGAAATTTGAAATTGGAGAATTTAAAATTTGATGTGAAATAACTGAATAAGAGTTTTTAAATTTATTATTTTGTGAATAATTTTTATTTTTAACTCATATTGGGCTAAATAAGTAGTCCATTGTACATATTGTACAAATATTTCATTGGCTCCCTAGGAGGACTCAGGTGTTAAATATATTTAGTTAGACGTGAATGACAATATTATTTAGATGTATAATAAATCTGTTCTTAAATTATGGTATAAACAAATTAGATTGAGTGAATTTTTTTATAAAATAAAAAAATTTAAATAAAAAATAGAACAATTCTGTCCGTATTTAATTTTAACTCATCTTTTTATTTTTATTTCAATTTCAATACTTCTTTTTTTTTTTTTCCGTATCACAGTAGAATTGTAATTAATCGCCAAAACTCCTTTGCATCATAATGTCGTGATGATATTTACAGACTATATAACCATTAACCAACCTAAGTGGATGGTTCAACAAGTTAAGTTGGAAGAAAACAGAGCACGTCACGGATAATCAAAGAAAGAATTCAAACTACGTGATTGTGAGAATGGATATGAAATAGAAACTTGGTTGAGGTCACAGTTTGCGGCGTAAGGTTTCACATTCACACTACTATTCCCAAACTTAGAAAGTTAGTATTACACTTCGTGGACTTTTATTGGGTTTAAACAGAATTGTGGCTATCCAGAGCATTTCAAGTAAAAGGGCTAATTTAATGAGTTTGAAAACAAAAAACGAAAGTTTATTTGGTCAAGAAAGAAAAATTTGTTTAAACTATTAGACCATTGATTTTACTGTTTTCTCAGTTACCACTTACCAGTTCATGGAGTTACAACTAATTATTTGGTGGTAATAAATAGACTAGACCCATGGTTGCTTTCCTTGTGCCAATCACCGAAAGAAGTGTATTAATTTGAATTTAATGAGCCAAAAACAACGGATTTTTGTCAAAATCCTTTGACGCAACAAGTCCTTTACCAGATGAGTTCAGTGTAACATATGATGCAATGACAATATGATCCTCTTACTTTAGTAATATTTCAGCACTGGACTTTTTATTTTATTTTATTTTATTCTGGAGCTTTAACTCATCTACATAGAAATTACTACACTAGACTAAGAATGCAGTAAGCAGTAAGCAGCATGGTGATTAACCACTGACATTAGATGAAGTTGATTCACTATTCCATCTATCAGTCACTGCTTTTGGTGAAGGCAGTAGAATCCTGTTCTTCAATAATCCAACTTCATCCAAATCTGGTGAAGCTGGGGATGGGGATGATGATGGATGTAAATCTACTTCCTCAATATGTTCATCTTTTGCCTTCCCACATTCAATTGTGATCAACAGCTTCAAAACTTCATCCATGGTAGGCCTCAGTTCCCTATCCCGTTGCAAACACTGAAAAGCCAGCTCTGCCACTGACACTATCATCCTCTTAACCTCATTATCCGAATCAAAATCAAGAGTAGGATCAACCAGCTCACTCAATGCACCGTTTTGAATCTTGTTTATGGCTAAATCAGACAAATTAATCTCATCCCTATGCCTGTCCATGTCAACAGCAGGCTTAGAAGATATAAGCTCAATGAGCACCACTCCGAAACTATAAACATCACTCTTGCTAGTAAGCTGGTAGCAGCGGTGGTATTCAGGGTCAACATAACCCGGAGTCCCTTGTGGTGCTGTGGAGACATGTGTGACATCATTGGGGAACAGTCTTGAAAGGCCGAAATCCGCAACCTTAACACAAAAGTGGTTGTCAAGAAGAATGTTGTTGGTTTTGACATCGCGGTGGATTATGTCAGAGGCATGAAGATAAGACAATGAAGTGGCGGTCTCTATGGCAATCTTCATTCTTATATGCCATGGCAGTGTGGTAGTCCGTGTAAAATCACCGTGGATATGAGAAGCCACCGTGCCGTTTTGAACAAACTCATACACAAGCAGTAATTCACGGCTGTGGGGTGAAGTGCAGTAGCCGTAAAGGGATACTAGGTTCTTATGGCGCAAGCGAGCAAGGATATCGATTTCATTCATAAACTGTTCCATTCTCCTGTAGTTGTGCTCGTAAAGGCGCTTTACGGCAATGTCCCGTCCATCTCGCAGTTTTCCTGCTCGTCAAAGAATAACTCAAAGTAAGCTTAATAAGATAGAAAGTGAAGAAGATGAGAATGGCTCACCATAGTAAACTGTTCCGAATCCTCCCTTTCCAAGTTGGCTCGTGTGGTGGAAATTATTTGTAGCTTCTTTGAGCTCCTTGTAAGAGAAGAGAGGGACTCCAAAGTAGCCCCTCTTGCTTTCTGCCTCTGGATTTGTAGATGCATAGTTTACATCTCTGTATGTGCTTTTTGATTGGTATGGGAGTTCTGAAGGAACATCTTTTCTTCTATAACGTCGTCTGAGGAAGCATCCAATGATCAAAAGTCCTAGCAGTGTACTCATACCTAAACCTATTCCGACTCCGAGCTTCAAGGCTTTATTGTTATCCTTTGGCACTGCAGCACAAGTTATTTGGAGAAATTAATTAAAGCAAACAAAAAAAATAACTAGTCTAAACTCTAAAGCAGCAGATGATTAAGCAGTAGTGTACCTTTGTCACAGTAAAATTCGTTGTTGGTGTCAAGTTGACATTGACCTCGTCTGTGATTGAAGCAATCATCACAATCAGGAGATAATACCACTTTGAGAGCAATCTCAGAAGATACAAAGGATAAAACATCTGTGCTATTGATGGCATCTTTTGTTGCGAAATGAAGAAGTGAGCAGTGTGAGAAAATGCCACCGGCATCGTGTATAGTAGGAGACGTATTGATTTTATCATAATAGATGTCGTAGTCACGGCATGTGAGGTTACCAAAATCTAAAGGGAGCTTTATTCTAAGGTTGTGATTGCATCGAAATAGGGTCACATTGTATTCGATATAAATAGAGAGCAAAGGAGAAGGTGGAGGAAGAGTATAAGTAGTGTTCAAAGCGTGACATTTGTTCTGTTCCAAACTGGCGTGAAAATCTGCATCATAAATGGTGATGACAGTATTTGAGTCAAGAGAGCCTGTAAGCTCTAAGGTTGTTGCATTCTTGTCCAGTTGAATCATTTTGCGCGAATAGTACGTGTCTTCACAGCCATGAATGAGCAGCAAGCCACAGTGAGGGAGTTCAGCCTTGGTGAAAGGGTACTGGAATCTGCCTTGGCTTCCACAATCAAAAGAGCGTGGACAGTTATGTTGCGCAGCGGAAAACAAGATGAGGAAGAAGAAGAACAATAAATAAGGTAGAGCCATAAATCCCAAACAGCGAGTAGTAATGCTTAATGAATGGACTGTCTGATATATGTATATAAATGCAGCTACCAAGTGTATATGCCACCCTCACATAAACAGCGAGTTTCATACGCAGCTTAATTGACTTAGAAAATGAGCGTGGAAGACTTGATCATGAAAAGGAGAGGTTAGAGGTACGACGTTAACCAAGCTAAGCTAACTTTGTTATTGAATCTTTCCAACTCAATTTCACACCACACAACTGCTTCAAGTTAAATAACAACTTTTTAATCTGCTGATTACTCACTCTAGCCGACAGGAAGCCATGAGCTTTTTAGATTTTCAGAAGAAAAATATTATATGCATTATTTACATATTTTTTTATTTTTAATATTACAACAGTGTACATATGTGAGAGTCAAGTAGTTTGAACCGTTAGATACTAGATACTGACGCTTGAGTTCTAAGTGAATGGCACAGTCTAGATAATTAGATATAGGAGAAATTAAACGCATCCTTAATTTGACCTGTTCATACTTCATTCGTTCATGTTTTTTCGATTGTGACAAAAAATGACTTGTGTTATTATTCATTATATTATCTTTTAAGTAGCATTTGTTTTGAGGTATTGAGACAGAGATTGAAAGACTCACTCAGTATCATGTTTGTTGGTTCAGAAACTGGTACTAAAATTTTTGTTTTTGTCCCCAAAATTTCAGTATTTCAGTACTTCCAAAAAGTAAGGACACAGGGGACTAAAATTTTTATAGATGGAGACTGAAACTTTAATAACATTTTATACCTAAAATACCTTCATTTCAATTAATTAATTCTAATTTTACCCTTTGTACAAATTAAATTAGAATTTCATTCTTGAGTCAATTTCTGTTTCTCACTTTACACCAAAAAGAATATTGAGATTTATTTTAATTTCTGTCTCTCAGTCTCAGTCTTTCTGTTTCTATCTTTTCACCAAACGCTACCTTAGATACTTCGCTAAGTTGATTTATTTATTTATTTTTGTTATTGTATAAAATGTGAGATTTGACAGCATATATTTATAGCTTTATGTGTAAAAAAAATACAAAATTGTGAGTTGGATATCTATTGGAATTTACATAATTGTTACGGCGTGGCCCAAACCCCCTACGGTTCGGCCCGACCCGAGCACCATCCGACCCGGATACGCGTCCCGCGACCAACCCGGACACGCGTCCCGAACAGTTCACGCATGGCTGTGAGATAACGTCCCTAAGAACGTGGGCCCGCCCTCATTGGGCCCACCTCTGACAGTATATAAGGGGAAGATTTACTCTTCCCCTAAGGTACGTAACACATCACATCACCCCTTTTCGCCTGCACATTACTGACAAGAGCGTCGGAGTGTCTTTGCAGGTGGCACCCCCCTTTTGTTACACGAAGTACTCGGGACCTCGCACACCCTTGGCCGGTAGTCCACGACCTGGCGAGCCCCTACCATCTCCGAGGATTTCAACCCGAACCGTCCGGTAACCGACCTACCGAACATTGGCGCCGTCTATGGGGACTCGTCCATGGACTTCGTGCTAATCCAAACTGGGACAGGCTACGAGGCCGTACCTAGAGGCGACGCCGCCGGGACGGAAACCCGACAACACCCAAGGTCGCCCCCGAGGAACGCAACCCAATCACATGAGAGGCGCCCCTTTGGGGGGACCGGAGACAACCACGCCAGAATAATGCAAGAGCTACGCCACAGAATGCAAGACCTAGAACGCCGGTTAGCAGATAGGAAACGTGACCAACGCACCCCAGAGCAGAGTCACTCCTGCTCTCGCTCCAGGAGTCGCTCCAGACGCACGCCTATCCCCCAAGCTGAGTCCGAAAGCACCGGGGGGAGAGGGCGCGCGAGAAGACGCCGTGACCCCGTCATCTACGCCAGACGTGAGAGACGGCGTACCGCGAACCGCGAGGACGAGGACACTCGTCGGGAGAGCGACGAGGAAAGAACGACGGGAACACGGGGACCCGTAATAATGGGAGCGACCCCTTTCCATCGTTCCATACTCGAGGTCCGGCTGCCAAAACACTTTGACAAGCCAACAGACATGAGGTACGATGGAACGCAAGACCCGCTGGAACACCTTACGGCCTTTGAGGTCAGGATGAACCTAGAAGGAGTGGGAGACGAGGTAAGGTGTCGCGCTTTTCCGGTCACCCTAGCGGGACCTGCAATACGGTGGTTCAATAACCTCCTGCAGGGCTCGGTGACCCAATTCTCTGACATCAGCCATGCCTTCCTGGCTCAGTTCACGACCAGGATCGCCAAAGCCAAGCATCCGATCAATCTGCTGGGAGTGACCCAGAGAGCCGGAGAGCCGACCAGGAAGTACTTAGACCATTTCAACGACGAATGCTTAGAAATCGACGGGTTGACGGACTCCGTGGCAAGCTTGTGCTTGACGAACGGGCTCCTGAATGAGGATTTCAGAAAGCACCTTACCACAAAGCCAGTATGGACAATGCAGGAGATCCAATGCGTGGCTAAGGAGTATATTAACGACGAAGAAGTCAGCCGGGTCGTGGCTGCCAATAAACGGCAACCCCCTTACAACCAAACCCGGCACTACGAGGGTGGAGAAAGACAAAAGGAACGCGCCAGGGACGGCGGTCCAAGTAAGGCACCTAAGCCATTCCCCCGAGTCGGGAAGTTCACCAACTACACCCCCCTCACGGCACCGATCACGGAAGTTTACCAACAGATAGCCGAGAAGGGGATACTATCGAGACCCCGACCTCTGAAGGACAGGACGGGGGGAAACAAAAGCCTTTACTGCGAATATCACAAGGGATACGGGCACAAGACCCAAGACTGCTTCGACCTGAAAGACGCCCTGGAGCAAGCAATCAGGGATGGAAAGCTTGCCGACTTCTCCCACCTCATAAGGGAGCCGAGGAGACGAAATCGGGACCACGATGGCGAGGACAGGTCCCGGGCGACAAGACGACGTCAAGAACCAGAGGGGGATGACCACGGTCTCACGGTGGTGAACGTAGTAACAGCGAGGAATTCCGCCCCAAGGTCGAAATCGGCACAGAAGAAAGACGCCAAGATCCTGGCGGTCTCCTCCTCATCCGCTAGAAGTTCCCGGGGACTCCCATCCATCTCCTTCGGCCCCGAGGACCAATGGTTCGATGAGGTACCGGAAAGTCCTCCCATGGTTATCACAGCCAGAGTCGGAACCGGCCTCGTCAAAAGGATCCTGGTAGACACAGGGGCGGACTCAAACATCATGTTTCACAACGTTTTTGATGCCTTGGGGCTGCGCGATGCCGATCTGGCGACCCACCAGCACGGTGTGGTAGGGTTGGGTGACCACTTCATCAAGCCAGATGGGATCATCTCACTCCCGACCTCCCTGGGACAAGGACAGAGGCGAAGGACGGTAATGGCCGACTTTGTTGTCTTACGAGATTCCACAGCTTACAATATCATCCTGGGGAGAAAAACCATCAACGACCTTGGGGCAGCGATTAGTACAAGGCTGCTCGTAATGAAGTTTGTTACTGATGACGAATCCGTAGGATCCATCAGAGGAGACTTGGAAACGGCGGTCGCTTGCGACCACGCCAGCCTTTCTCTCAAGAAAAAGTCCAAAGAAGCATCCGGGGTTTTCCTTGCCGACCTGGATGCCAGAATAGATGACAAGCCCAAGCCTGAGCCAGAAGGGGACTTGGAAAAATTTAGGGTCGGTGATGGGGAGGAAAGGTTCACGTTCATAAATAGAAACCTCCCCCATGAATTAAAGGAACCTTTGATGGAGATTATCAGAGCCAATGCCGACCTCTTCGCGTGGACGCCAGCCGACATGCCAGGGATAGATCCCCTATTCATGTCACATCATCTGGCCGTCAAGCCGGAAGCTAAACCAGTGGCCCAGAGGAAGAGGAAGATGTCACAGGAAAGGGCAGAGGAGGTGGCCAGGCAGACGGCTAGCCTCCTTGAAGCAGGGTTCATCCGAGAGCTGGATTACTCGACGTGGCTGTCGAACGTGGTCTTGGTAAAAAAGCACAACGGGAGGTGGAGAATGTGTGTAGACTATTCCGACCTCAACAAGGCATGTCCCAAAGACTGCTATCCCCTCTCCAACATTGACGCACTCGTCGATGCGGCGGCGGGGTACCGTTATCTGAGCTTCATGGACGCCTACTCCGGGTACAATCAGATACCGATGCACCGACCCGACGAGGACAAAACAGCGTTCATAACGCCAGGAGGGATCTATTGCTACAAGGTGATGCCATTTGGTTTGAAAAACGCCGGCGCCACATACCAGAGACTGATGAACAAGATATTCAGTGAGCTCATAGGCAAGACAGTAGAAGTCTACGTGGACAACATCCTTGCGAAAACCACATGGCCCGACGATCTCCTAGGCGACCTGGGGGGCGTGTTCGCGGCCCTCCGACAACACGGCATGAGGCTCAACCCGCTCAAATGCGCCTTTGCCATGGAGGCCGAGAAGTTCTTGGGATTCATGATCACCCAAAGGGGAGTAGAGGCCAACCCAGAGAAGTGTCAAGCGATTCTTCAGATGAAGAGCCCGGGTTGTATCAAAGACGTCCAACGTTTGGCGGGAAGGCTGACGGCATTATCCCGCTTCCTCGGCGCATCGGCAGCAAAAGCCTTACCCTTCTTTAACCTGATGAAAAAGGGGATAGCATTTGAATGGACCCCAGCGTGTGAGGAAGCATTCAACCACTTCAAGGCAATCCTGGCGACACCCCCGGTGCTCGGGAAGCCTAAGGCCGGAGAACCACTCTATCTCTACTTAGCAGTAACAGAGGAAGCGCTTGCAGCAGTGCTCGTACGAGAAGAAGGGAAATCTCAGCAACCGATTTACTTCGTGAGCAGGGCTCTACAAGGAGCAGAGCTGAGGTATAGCAAATTGGAAAAACTGGCGCTCACACTCCTGACCTCCTCCCGAAGGTTGAGGCAATACTTCCAGGGACACCGTGTAGTCGTGAGGACAGACCAGGCAATTCGTCAAGTACTCCAAAAACCTGATTTGGCTGGGAGGATGATGACTTGGGCCATTGAGCTCTCCCAATATGACTTGCAATATGAGCCCCAACATGCGATCAAGGCGCAGGCGATGGCAGATTTCTTGGTAGAGGTAACGGGTGATCCCCCCGAGGAAACGGGCACACGGTGGAGGCTCCACGTAGACGGTGCCTCCAACCAAACATCCGGGGGAGCCGGGGTCATCTTAGAGAGCCCGACGGGAGTCATTTACGAGCAATCGACCAAGTTCGAATTCCCCGTGTCGAACAATCAAGCAGAATATGAAGCCCTCTTAGGTGGACTAACACTAGCTCGGGAAGTCGGGGCAACAAGGCTGGAAGTATGCAGCGACTCACAAGTCGTCACCTCGCAAGTAAACGGAAGCTATCAAGCCAAGGACCCCCTCCTACAAAAATATTTGGAAAAGGTTAGAGAATTGACAAGGCAGTTCCAAGAGGTCACGGTCCAACACGTCCCAAGAGAAAGGAACACACGGGCAGACCTCCTGTCTAAACTAGCGAGCACGAAGCCAGGAACGGGCAACCGGTCTCTCATCCAGGGCATGGTGAAGGAACCAACGGTTGCCCTCCATTTGACGGAGTCAAGCCCCTCCTGGTTGGACCCCATCACAAACTTCCTGCACGGCAAGTTACCTGACGATGAGAAAGCAACCAAAACGTTGAGAAGGGAGGCAGCCAGATACGCAATCATACAAGGGCAACTGTTCAGAAAGGGGCTCAGCCAACCCCTATTGAAGTGCTTACATCCCGACCAGACGGACTATGTACTTAGGGAAGTCCACGAGGGATGCTGCGGCCACCACATCGGGGGCAAAGCCCTAGCAAGGAAGCTCATCCGAGCTGGATATTACTGGCCATCAATGATGAGAGACTCCAAAGAATTTGTCAGGAAATGCGTAAAGTGTCAAGAAAACGCCAACTTCCACAAAGCGCCGGCTTCCGAGCTGAGTTTACTGATGTCTACACGACCTTTCGCTCAATGGGGAGTCGACCTCTTAGGACCTTTCCCAGTTGGGCCAGGACAAGTTAAATATCTCATAGTCGCCATCGACTACTACACCAAATGGATAGAGGCGGAACCACTAGCCAGCATATCCTCATCCAATTGCAGGAAGTTCATGTGGAGACAAGTGATAACCCGTTTCGGTATCCCGGAGGTCGTCATTTCGGACAATGGGACGCAGTTCACTGATAAGAAGTTCACGGAATTCCTCACCGGCCTGGGCATAAAACAAAAGTTTTCCTCAGTAGAACATCCCCAGACAAACGGACAAGTGGAGTTCGCAAACAAAGTCATCCTACTAGGCCTCAAGAAACGCTTAGACAACAAGAAAGGCGTATGGGCCGACGAGCTCGCTTCGGTCCTCTGGTCCTACCGGACAACCGAGCAAAGCTCCACCGGGGAAACCCCCTTCCGCCTAACGTTTGGGGTCGACGCAGTGATACCCGTGGAAATTGGCTAACCGAGTCCACAGTTACTTCTCGCAGGAGTAGACGAAGCGGTGGAAAAGGACCTGGTGGAAGAGACCAGAGAGATGGCCCACTTGTCAGAAACAACATTAAAACAAAGAATAGCTCTGCGCTACAACACTAAAGTCCTCAGGAGGGATTTTGGGGAAAGAGACCTCGTCCTACGATGCAACGACGTCGGTTTACCGACCCCAGGAGAAGGAAAACTGGCGACAAATTGGGAAGGTCCCTACAGAATCAAAGAAGTGCTCGGCAAAGGCGCCTACAAGCTGGAAAGACTCGACGGCAGGGAGATCCCGAGAACATGGAACGCAGGTAACCTGAGGAGATTTTATTCGTAGCTTGGGCTCACCGACCAAGCAGCCTATTAAGCTGGGTAGAGTCTTGCCTTGATCAAATGTTAATTCTCAATTATTCACTTTTATCAAATGCCTATTGTGTTCATAAACTTGTCTAGCTAACGACTAATTCTTACTTGTCCAAATTCTTCCATCTATTATCTTCCAACGCGTACCTCACGAGATCGTACTCGTAAACGGCAACCCGGGACTGATCACCCCGGAAAGCCAACGGAACCACAGCCATATCGAGCGGCTTCATAAATAAAACCACAAAGGTTCTAATCGGATTACCAACGCAAACGGCAAAACGGGCACAAGCAATAAGCCCGCCCCGAAAATACGGTAACGAAAATTAAACGCCAAGCAAGATAAACGATAATAATGGTAAGTCGACCAAGCGACCAGTTAAGCATAAAAGTAATAAACTCACAATGAAATGTTCAACAAATCCACACCAAACCAAAGTTACAAGAGATCACTTTCTAGGCATGTCAACAATCTTGCCGTCCTGGATCATTTTGAAGACCCCAATAGCCGATGTGTCGAAGTCGGGAGCCACGATCTTCACCTAGGCCTTCAGAGCATCCTCAGTCATGGAGATCGCGTTCTTCCCTTGCTCCTTGGTCGCTTTAAGCTTCTTCCTGAGCTCCTCGACCTCGGCTTTAGCGGCTTTAGCCAACTAAACGGCTTGGTCACGCTCCTTCTCCAAGACCGCCACCCGACCTTGAGCGGCATTCAGCTGGCTCTCCAGGGTCATCTCCCGCTCGGCTAAGCGGGCCACCGTCTCGTCGGAAGCCTTCAATTTCTCCGCGGCAGATGATGCCTTCTCCTCAGAAGCCTTGAGCTTCTCCCCCATCTCGGACAACTAACTCTGGAGCAGCTCGACTTGCACCTTGAAGTCATTGTTCGCCTTGCCTGAGGATTCAAGTTTCCTCCGGAGAGCCTGTATTCCCGACAACTCGAACTCAGCCTTTCGAGCTATCACGGCCCCCCGGAGCAAAGTCCGGTACATCCATCTCGCCTGTCCAGCCAGGTCGGTTCCATGAAAATGCTCCTCCGTCCCAGGGATCAGCTGGGAGTCAATAAACTTTGTAGCATCAAAATTTCTTTCCATAATGGTGAGAGTCCCTTCCGGGCTGGCAGACGCCCTCCGCTTCTTAGGGGTGTGGATAAGTTCCACATCATCATCTTCCTGATGGGTAGAGGACGAATGCCCACCAACGACCACCTCATCGGGAATGGGGTAAGCCTGCGCCCCTGCCGAGTTCTTCTCCGACATACCGGTATCCTGGGGAGAGGGCACAGCCTGATCCTCCTTCTCCCCGGAAGGGTCCCCCGACTTCCCGGCATCTCCCTCTTCGGCCTTCTCTTCATCACTGTCCTCGAAGAAGGTCTTCATCAAATTTTCAAGCCCCGTTACTGAGGCAGACATCTCCACTGCAGCAAACAAACAAACACATCAGTCGTTAGATCAAGTAAAACAAGCAATGATAAACAGTACAAGCACAAAACAAAACGACTCACGGATATAGCTCCTGGCAGCCTCCCGTTCACCCATGAGGAGATGGGGGTTCACGGGGTTCTTCCCAAAAAGAGCAAACAACACATCAGCTATTTTCTTATCTACAGGGGACATCCCTTTGTACGTCACCTTAATAAAAGACTTAGACCCCGCCCCAAAACTCCAATAAGTTGGGATGAGACGCTCCCCCTCTAACGATAACCAAAAGGGATGGCGACCTTTAGCAGGGCAAACTTTGAAGAATTTGTCTTTGAACCCATGGTAAGAGTCCTCAAACAGACCAAATATCCTCCGACCTTGGGCAGACCGGAAAGAAAGGAACCCTTTTCTCGCCTTCCCTTGTTTGGAGGGGTTGGTGAGGTTGAAGAAAAAGAGGAAGACATCCACTGACGCCGGCAGCTCGAGATATTCACAAACCATCTCGAAACAGCGGATAGAAGCCCAGCTGTTCGGATGGAGCTGCGACGGCGACACGGATATCCGATTGAGGAGCGACATCTGAAAGTCAGAGAAGGGTAGGTGAACGCCGACCTGGGTGAACATGGCATTGTAAAACCAGATCCAGTCAGCGACCCGGGGAGAACGGAGGTTGATCTCATACAACCGCTTGTTGGGGGCAGGAACGAAGGTCTCGTAGTTGGTCTCCTCGTCTGTCCCCCCACATAAGTACCCGGCTTGCCGGAATTCCGTCAGCTCTTCCAAATTCATCTGGTTAGGCGAGTCCTTTACGTCTGAGGTCACCCAGGCGTAGGGGTTGTAGTTTGCACCAGAGATAGAAGTCCGGGCGACGACGCGAGGCATACCTACAGTGGGGTACCACTCCATTAGTCTATGAGGTCGGGAGCCTGGATAAAACCCAGAAACCATGTTTACCCTACTCAACAGTTAAGATCAAGCATGGCCAAAGCTACATCTATCCCACAAGTCACCTAAAAACCTACCCTGGAATGGTACCCCTCCCCTAACATATCTACCTAGCATCGAAAGGCCACATAACAACAAATTCCAAACAAAACAGCAAGGACACTAAGCAGATACAACAAACACACAATAAACAGAGCAGAAAAGAGAGGGGCCAGAGGATTACCTGAATTCGTTGAAGCTGGAAGAATGAGAGGAAGATGTTCGAAGAAAACCGCAACAACACTCTAGAATTCCCAAGGGAAGAGGAAGGAGATAGCAAGGAAATGGAAGAAACAAGAGCGCAAAAGGAGGAAAAAATGGAAGGTAAACTATTTAAAACTACCACCCAGGAAGCGCGAAAGACTTGGGGGCAAAATAGTACTTACACGCAGGGTTTTTGCAACCCATTATGAGCATTTAATGCTCAGCGCAAAGAACGAAGCGGTAAGCGGTTGCTTCAGCAACCAAGAGACACGCGCGCAGGGGGCATGTCCCTTCCACGAGCGGCCGACCTAACGAGTATGAACGAAGCGAGAAGCAACACGCCGCTGATAGCTCCCATGACTATCATTGGCGCGTGGGGGAACTGTTACGGCCTGGCCCAAACCCCCTACGGTTTGGCCCGACCCGAGCGCCATCCGACCCGGACACGCGTCCCGCGACCAACCCGGACACGCGTCCCGCGACCAACCCGGACACGCGTCCCGGACAGTTCACGCATGGCTGTGAGATAACGTCCCTAAGAACGTGGGCCCGCCCTCATTGGGCCCACCTCTGACAGTATATAAGGGGAAAATTTACTCTTCCCCCAAGGTACGTAACACATCACATCACCCCTTTTCGCATGCACATTACTGACAAGAGCGTCGGAGTGTCTTTGCAGGTGGCACCCCTCCCCTCTTTTGTTACACGAAGTACTCGGGACCTCGCACACCCTTGGCCGGTAGTCCACGACCTGGCGAGCCCCTACCATCTCCGAGGATTTCAACCCGAACCGTCCGGTAACCGACCTACCGAACAATAATATTGCTAAAAATATATAACAACAACAATAATAAGATGGTTTAATTATTTTTTTAGTTTCTATAATTTCACTAAATTTTTAATTAGGTTCCTATATTTTTTTTATCAATTGGTTTTTATACTGCTTTTAATTTTGTAATTATGTTCTCTTCATGTTAAAAATATTAAAATTAATATAATATGTTTACCAAAATACATGCGGTTAAAAATTTAAGTTTTTAATTATAAATACCTTCAATTTGCGAAGAAATATTCAGTTAACTCTAATATTTTTAATACTAGGAATGACTTAATTACAAAATTAAAGCAGTGTAGGAATCCAATTGAAAGAAAAAAAATTATATGGACCTAATTAAAAATTTGGTGAAACTATAGAGACTAACAAAGTAATTAAACCTAATAAGAATAATAATATCTAAATTGATGTCTTATTTTTTAGTAGAGTAGAGTGACAAATAAATTCTTAAAGATTTATACTTCAAACAGATTAGTTCTTATAAAAAATTAACAAAATTTTATGTAGATAATTATCTTTAAATTAATCCCTATAATTAAGATAAAATATTTTAATTTAAATTTATTTGTCTATGTTCACTATAGTGAAAGACTTTCTTAGTTTTTTTTTTTTCAAAAATTAATCTATTCAAAATATAAATTTGTAGAGATTTATTTGTCACTTTACTCTTCTTATTATTCAATTAATGACCAAACAAATATACTTGATATATAAACGTACGGACCTAAACAAATCAAGCCAACCCATTTGAAACTGAGAGAGAGAGAGAGAGAACTAAGGGGTCTAATATGGCCTTTTTCTAAAATTTTTAGTTGCTAATAGTATTAGTTTAATTATGTCATTTATTTCTACTTATTCCACTTGTTTTCCCCTCAAATTTAATATTAATTTGGGTGTGAAAATAACAGTATCCTAATCAAACACTATTTGTTAACCAAGTTGGATTAGCTCACTAGTCCGCTTAAATAAGTGTTGGAGATTTGAATCCCGTCTTATATATGTAGTAATTTATTGGCCAGCGATAAACTCTTAAATGAAACTCAATACTGCAGCTGATTAGTCCGTGACTTGCTCGGTTGAAGGATGTCGTGAGAAACAAAAAAAAAAAAAATCAAACACTATTTGTTATTTTGTTTAGTGTCTTCTTACCCCTATTCAGCTTTAATAATTGGTAAGAAGTCATCTTAAGTCATTCTGGTTTTGATTAGTTAAATATTGTGTAAGGTAAGCGCCAAATAATAAAGACTTGAAATGATATGATGCAACATAATCCGATCATCTTATCAACAAAAACAACAAATTAAATAAAATGTATGCTCGAAATATATGAAGAATCAAAGTGAGTGTTATGTACGGGACCAAGAATATGTAATAAATTAATAATGCAGTGAAGCAATCAGCATGATATATATCCACAAGCTATGGCTCTGTAACTCATATTAACCGCTGACATTAGACCTACTTGATTCTTTCAGCAGCATCATGCTGTTCAAAAATCGGGGATGGGGGTGTATGTACATGTGCCTCTACCTCTTCAGCTTCATCCTTAATCTTCCCACTTTCAATAATGATCAGCGCCCTTAAAACCTCATCCATGGAAGGCCTCAATGCCCTATCCCGTTGCAAACACTGAAAAGCCAATTCTGCCACGGAAACTATCATCCTCTTTACCTCACTATCCAAATCAAAACCAAGAGAAGGATCTACCAGCTCGCTAAATGCACTGTTTTGAATCTTGTTTATGGCTAAATCAGACAAGTTAATCTCATCCTTGTGCCTGTCCATATCAACAGCAGGCTTAGAAGATATAAGCTCAATGAGCACCACTCCGAAACTATAAACATCACTCTTGCTAGTAAGCTGGTAGCAGCGGTAATATTCAGGGTCAACGTAGCCTGGAGTCCCTTGTGGTGCTGTGGAGACATGGGTTACATCACTGGGGAAGAGTCTTGAAAGGCCGAAATCCGCAACCTTAACACAAAAATGGTGGTCAAGGAGAATGTTATTGGTTTTAACATCACGATGAATGATGTCAGAGGCATGGAGATATGACAATGAACTTGCAGTCTCAATGGCAATCTTCATCCTTATGTTCCATGGCAGTGTTTCACTCCTTGCTAAATCACCATGGAGATGAGCAGCAACAGTTCCATTTGAAACATACTCATACACAAGCAATAATTCTCGACTGTGGCGTGAGGTGCAACCATAGAGGGACACAAGGTTTCTGTGGCGCATGCCAGTAAGGATCTCAATTTCGTTCATAAACTGTTCCATTTTCCTGTAGTTGTGATCATAGAGGCGCTTCACAGCAACTTCCCGTCCATCTCGCAGTTTTCCTGTTTTTGTAAGAGATCATTAGTTTATTTAATAATCTCTATAAACATTAAATCAAGCATGTTATGTATAGGAATTACCATAGTAAACAGTTCCAAAGCCTCCATGTCCAACTTGGGTGGAGTGATGGAAATTATTTGTAGCTTCACTGAGCTCCTCGTGAGAGAAGAGAGGGACTCCAAAGTAGTCCCTTCCGCTTTCTGGGTCTGCATTTCTAGAGAGATCATTCAAATCACTGTGTGTGCTTCTTGATTGGTATTGAAGATCTGAAGGACCATGTTTTCGTCTAAACAAGTATACAAGGATCAAAATGCATAGCAGGGTGACACCAACACCTAAACCTGTGGTGGAGAAATCCAATATCTTGATCTTAATCTTGACAAATCTTTAAAGATTCAAGAGTGATGTAATGTTACCTATTCCGAGTCCGATCTTCAAGGCTTTATTGCTCTTGGGATCTGCAGATGAAGTGAACTTTACAAATTAATTAAACTAACGCAGTAAAGCTAAAAAGATGCTATAAATAATGGTGTTAATGTTACCTAAGTGGCAGTAAAAGTGGTTATTGTTGTCAAGTCTACAAAGGCCTCCTCTGTGATTGAAGCAGTCATCACAGTCATGAGATAATACTATTTCAAGAACCATCTCAGCAGAAACGAAGGACAAAACGTCTTTGGTATTGGTGGAGTCTTTTGAAGCAAACTGGACAACCGAGCAGCCGGAAAAAACTCCGGCCGCCTCTTGATCAGGATTGGTATTGGATCTATCATAATAGATTTCATAGCCGTAGGAGACGCGGCATCCTAGATTAACATAATTGGAAGGGGGCTTGGTACTAAGGTTGTGATTGCATTTGAAGAGAGTTACATTGTACTTGATATACATAGACAAAAATGGAGAAGGTGGAGGAAGGGTGTAATTATTGTGCAAAGTGTCACATTTGTTGTGATCCAAACTTGTGTGGAAGCCATCATCATAGATTGTAATGATCTTATTGGTCTCAACTACAGCAGTAAGGTTCACGCTTTTGCTATTGTTGCCAAGTTGGATCAATTTTGGTGAAGTAGCACTGAGGAGGCAGCCTTGAATTGGTAACAACCCACACTCAGGATGCTCTGCCATGGTGAATGGGTACCGGAAAGTCCCAAGTTTTCCACAAGTAAAGGAGCTTGGACAGTTTTCATGGTTCCCAGCAGTAACAATCAGTAGAATGAGAGAAAACAAGAAGGAAAAGAACAAGAAATGAAGTGGAGCCATCCCCGTATGACCAACATAAACAACTAGTTTTAACTTTTGAGTCTTAGTGCTATGTTCACAATATATAAATGTATCACTTTGTCTAAAACAGCAACTTTGATACGCAATTTGACTTGAAAAATGGGTATGGAAGACTCTATGAAAAGTAGAACAGAGTAATCTATGTTAATCAAACATCAACAATAATGACCCACCAAATCTTTCCCACATTTTTTTTTAAAAGCTTTTGACCAAAACACCACATGCGCACAATCACGGAAACTCACTCATCTTATACACCCAAATACATGTACTTTCGTTTGGTTTCGAAATCCAAAATTAGGTTCACAAAATAAAAGTGGATTCATATAATAATAAGATTGGCAAAAACGCGTGCTGAATTGACATAGTCATGTGTTGCATTGGAGCCTGGAGTTCCCATTTATTTGGCATTGGTGGTAACGGTATAAGATCTAGTCTATTGTAATTCATTAGCCTGCTTTATGAAGACAAAAGACAGAATTAAGAATATCTTAGCACTTTACTAACATTCCTTTTCAGCCAATGCTTACTTAAGTTTTCCTTTGTGAGGCCACAATACGAGGGGCGGTGCATACGTATCTAGTCAAGTCAAGCCAGGAACACTGGCCAAACAAGAATTTAATGTAAAAAGGTACGTAGTGTCTGGTATTGTATTATATTATTGCATGTCATTTTTTGTTACATTATTATTTATTAACAACAATATCTGTTGAGTTTGGAAAATTTGTATCTAATTAAAATGATGATCAAATATTATTAAAATATTAATTAAAAAATTATTAAATTATTATATGTTTTCAATGGGTTATTTGATATTTTTGTTAGTGTGCAGGAAGAAAAATAAAATTGTTATCTTGGTATAAGTGATGAAAGTCCAGTTTGGTTACTAAACATATTTAGTCCAATAATAGTTGTTCTTTGAGTTAATACTCAAAATGACTCCTAAATTTTGACCTTTGACGCAATTTAGCCCTTAAATTTTTAATTGACTTAAATTATACCTTGAAATTTTGACCCGTGTCTTAATTTGGCCCTTCCGATGTTTTCCGTTACCGAAAAGCTGACTTGGCAATTTTAAATGACACGTGGCACTATAATGGTTAAATGACATGGCCAAATTTTTTAAGGCATCAATTTAACCCCTCACAATTTGAACATAAAAACTAGCGCAGTCCCAATTCCCCCAAATCGTAGTAGTTAATGTGTGTCCTAAGTACACATGATAAATTTATTATTATTAAAAAGTTTTCAATATTTTTATTTAATAAATATAAAATAAATACATGAAAAATTTAAATTTTTTCATATTTTCAATAAAAAATTTATTAATTTATAAACTTAACATGTCTTCTTAAGACACAAAATAGATAAATTTTAATTTTTGTTAGTGACAAATAATTTTTGTATTTAACATACTATTTATACATTTATTCTAAAGTTTTAAAAGAATCCTTAAAAAATTATTTAAAAATCACATAAAAAAACTAAAATTCAATCTCTTGTAAAATGGAAGAAAAAAAATGCAAATTTCTGCAACTCGTTTCTGACATCCTGCTACATATAATTTGAAGTTCAATTCCATTTTGCGGGGATCTTTCACAAAGTGGGTATGTGCATTTTCTTTTTTGATGACGGACATGTGCATTTTGACATCTCTTTTTCATTATGAGTATTTTAGGAATTAAATATTTTAAATATTTATTAAAATGAAAAAGGCGAATATCATATTATGAAGTACCATTAACATGGAAGACAAAACAGCGTGGGTTTAATCAGGTACTACTCTGAGAGAACTCTACTACGCAATTGCGAATAGAAACAAGGTTCATGGCTTCTCTGCTGGGAGTTGCGCTACAATTGGCATTGGAGGACACTTGAGTGGAGATGGATTTGGCAACCATCTTCAGGAAATATGGCCTAGCAGCTGATAATGTGATCGATGCACAGATAATCAATGTTAATGAGACGATACTGAACAGAAGAACAATGGGGAAAGATCTGTTTTGGGCCATAAGAGGCGGATGAGGTTCAAGCTTTGGTGTCATCACAGCATGGAAGATCAAGCTTGTCCAAGTTCTATCAACAGTTACCATCTTTAAGGTTTCAAAGAATCTTGATGATGGTGGTTTTGAGATTTTCACCAAGTGGCAAATTGTTGCTCCAAAGCTTCCTGCAAAACTCTTCCTACGATTTGGGAGAATTGGGGATGCGCTAGGTTTTATGTTCAAATTGTGAGTGGTTAAATTGATGCCTTGAAAATTTTAACCATGTCATCTACCCATTACAGTGCCACGTGTCATTTAAAATGGCCAAGCCAGTTTTTTTGTGGCGGAAAACATTGAAAGAGCCAAATTGAAGTACGAGTCAAAATTTCAAAGTACAATTTGTGTCAATTAAAAATTTAAGAACTAAATTACGTTTGGAGTCAAATTTCAGAAGTCATTTTGAGTATTAACTTGTTGTTCTCTTTAAGTGGCTAAATATTAAAAGAGAAAGGAAACCAAAGGAGCCCAAGTCTCTCAAGACCTAATATTAATTGTTCACTTCATGTGGCTAAAAGGCAAAGAAACTCAAAGTGGCCCAAGGATTTCAAAAGCATGCTTCGTTGCTCCATGCCTTAGTTATTTTCAACTCAATTAACTTTATTCCTTAGTAACCAAAAGTCTGACACGTGACTTTATGCTTGGTAACTGAAAGCTAAAATTCAATTGAGTTTAATGTGCTTTGAAAGCTTCACATGTCTTGGGGAATAGAAGTGGGAATTCAATTTGATTTAATTCCACTTAATGCTTCCACCAAAAGCTTTCTTCCTTATCTCTTCTCTTTCTTCTCTCTTTGTATTCGGTCACTTCAATCAGAAAAAAAGAAAATAGAAGTTATGAAGAGAAGTAAAGTTACAGTAAAGCATAATGGAAGAAAAAGATAGGAGGAAGAAAGCCTATGAAGAAGGAAGATCCAAAGCAAGGCATGGCAAGATCTTTGCCATTGAAGACAAGATTTGAAGAGCTTCAAGATTTTTCTTGTCGAAAATAGAAGCAATCCGCCTCTATCAGAGAGAAAGATCTCAGTTGCAAAAGTTCATTTCAATTTTTGTTTATCAGAGAAGGAAGCTAGCCTCTGAAGCTACGGATAGGAAGAAGCAAAAATGGAACGAAAGAAGCACTCCTGGGTCAAAGATTCATCAAGGGTTGGAATTTATTCTTGGGGCCAAAGTCAAGACGAAAGGCTCAAATTGAAGAAGTTTGATGAAAAGGGTTGAGAGAGGTACATGCATGTTGGTTCTGTTTCGGTTTTCTATCTCTCTTCTCTCTGTCCAAACCGCTGCTACTCTGAGTTAGAGAAGAAGTTGCTTGGTTGAACCGGTTTTAACCTTGGAAGCTTCCCCTTCTATATTAAGGGTGAACGGCCAAGAGTTGAGATAAAGGAGAGAAAGCACAGAGTTCTCATAACTACCCAAGCTTCCTGAGTTCTTCTCCTTCAATGAGTTTCATTCTGTTTTCTTTTTCTTAGTGTTGTCAGTCTAGGTCTCATGATAAAAGGCAAAAATAGTGAGATTTGTAAAAAAAGCCAGTGAGAGAAAAAAGGCAGTGATCAATACTAGAGAAAAAGTCATAAATGTCTCAGAGTTTCTTTGTACATCTATATGTTGTGTTTCATGATCCTGTGGGAATTCCTTGCAAGTTGGGTTAGCACTTTACGGTTGAAAACTTGGTAGGAGTTCAAGTCAAGTTCAGATTTGGGAATAGAATCTAGATTTGTCTCAGATAGGATTGGGTAGATCCTAGAGAAGAATTGGTGTTTGTAATCTGATGCTTATAGTGAAATTCCGTCACTATTGTGATAGAGACTGGATGTAGGCTGCATTGTACTTAGCAGTTGAACCAGGATACATCTGGGTATGATTCTCTCTTTCTCTTTTACTCCTATTCTATTTCTGTTGCGTTGGACAAAAATTTGAAAAATATCTCCTAACCCATTACGAGACAAAAAGAAAATGTCTCTTGACTTGTTATGAGACAAAAGCAAAATTATCTCCTAAAATTTTTTAAAAAAAAACAAAAATCAATATTCAGTAAAAAATGGCTAAAATTCAACCTCATTTCTCTTAGCCACTGATTACCATCAGTAATAATAACAATATGAAACGTGAAAAAACATATACAATTTTCTACACTTAAATATTGTTCCAACGGAGCAAAATTATAGATGTACATCCGCATAAGGATATTGCAATATTCGAACGCAATGCTTCCATCTGCCTTTCAATTTAACTCTGCTTAATTACAACGGGCCGTTTAATATTAACCAATGAACATCCTATTAAAAACTACTGTACAAGTAGATAAAAAAAGAGAGAGATGATGATCCTTTGACACAATGAGTTACAACTAAGACTTGAAAGCTTATATATATAGTAAAAATGGAGTATGAACAATTGGTAACAGAGTAGTACTATATGATTAACTAAGCACTGATGCTGGGCGTGGTGCATTTACTTTCCCAATTATCAGTGACAGTGATTGGTGAAGGTGGTGGTATCTTCATATGCTTCAATAATCCAACTTCATCCCATTCAGGTGATGGTGGTGGAAGTGAATGTACAATCTTATTGTGAGAAACTTCATTACCATCAACATCAGCTTCCTCTTGAAGCTCTGCATGATCCTTGCCACTCTCAATCTTCTTCAGTTCATCCAAGACTTCATCCATGCAAGGTCTCAACTCCTTGTCTCTTTGCAAACACTGAAAAGCCAACTCCGCCACCGAAACTATCATTCTCCTTACCTTATTGTCTGAATCAAAACCGAGAGAACGATCAACCAAGTCAATAATTGCACTATTTTGAATCTTCTTCATGGCTAGATTTGATAAGTTAATCTCATCCTTATCCCTGTTCATATCAACTGCAGGCATGGATGATATTAGCTCAATGAGCACAACTCCGAAACTATACACATCACTCTTGCTAGTAAGCTGGTAATTCTGGTGATATTCAGGGTCAACATAACCAGGAGTCCCTTGTGGCGCGGTGGATACATGGGTTGCGTCCATGGGGAATAGTCTTGAAAGGCCAAAATCTGCAACCTTGACAGTAAAGTTATGGTCAAGGAGAATGTTGTTGGTCTTCACATCACGGTGAATGATGTCAGAAGCATGAAGATAAGCCAATGCAGTAGCAGTCTCTATGGCAATTTTGATTCTTGTAGACCAAGGTAGTAAGCTGCGCTCGGCTGATTCGCCATGGAGATGACAAGCAACCGTGCCATTAGAAATATATTCATATACAAGCAGCAGTTCGCGGCTGTGGCGCGAAGTGCAGCCATAGAGAGACACAAGATTTTTGTGTCTCAAACGTGTTAGGATCTGAACTTCATTTATGAATTGCTCTACTCTCCTGTAGTTGTGTTCATACAAGCGCTTCACAGCAACTTCTCTTCCATCTTGGAGTTTCCCTGGGTTTTAATTATCTAAGCATAAGTTATGGAGCACAAATTTAGTATATAAATTAGGGAGGGCAGTATCTGAGTAACCTACCGTAGTAGACAGTGCCAAAGCCTCCATCTCCAAGTTCTTTGTTATGGTCAAAGTTGTTTGTTGCTTCTTTAAGATCCTTGTAGGAGAAGAGTGGAACTCCGAGGTAAGCAGCACCATTATCTAGGTGTGGATTGGAAGAGGAATCAGAATAAGAGTATCTTGATTCAATGTGGCTGCTGCCTGAGTTGCCACGTTTTCTCTTGTAGATTCGGAAGAGCAAGAGCAACCCAATTATCAATATGACTAAGAAGCCAATACCCAAACCTATTGAACAAAGCCGAAACAAAATATCAGTGGAAGGTTATTACTTATTACATAACTGTGAAAGTGAAACATACTAAGTAACGTGAAGTTACATTACCTAGACCCAATTTAGCCTTCTTACTCAGATCTTTTTTCCCTGTAAAAGCAATTAGAAGAAAAAATAGATTTAGTACAAACAATAGAGATTGGGAGTATGATCATTATGTATTGTTGTGCTAACAATTTTAGAGAGCCATTGAATGGAACAAGGTCTTGCCATCCAAGAGTAACAACAAACTAAATCATCTAGTATACTACTAAATTCAGGGTATCAAACAGAACAAGAGAAAGCTTAAGTGTCTGGTATTGGTTGAGCAAACTGAGCTAACAAAAACGTTAAATAAGAACCTCTCAAGCAAGTTGTCTCACTTGTATTTTCCGGCGGCCTAACGTTGGCACAACAAAATTTGCTTTTGCTGTCAAGTTGGCACTGGCCTCTTTGCTTATAGTGACAGTCTGTGCATTCTTGCGACAAAGTGACCTTAGCGATGATATCAGCATTTACGAATGTGAAGGGATCATTGCCATCAGGAACATCTTTGATTGGAAGCAAGACCTTTGTGCATGAGGCCAACGAACTCTCAATTTGTGGTGTGCGCATGAAAAGGCCGTAGTAGATATCGATGTCAGTGCAATTCGTATAATTGCACATATCCTTAGTAGGGGGAACATGGAGGGTACGGTTGCATCTATAGAGGGTTGTATTGTATTCCATATCAAGGGAAGCAAAATCATGAAAGGTGGGAGGAGTAGAAAGAGTAAAGTTATATCGGAAGGCATTGCAATTTCTTGATTGCAGAAGATCGTACAAGTCCTTATCTCTGAATTGAATAACATTCTGTTGAGATACGCGTATAACTAAAAATGTTTTGCCTTTGTGACTTAGTTGCACCCATCTTTTCACCTGCGGTGGCTCAGAACAATTGTGTATGGCCAAAAGCCCACACTCCTGACGCTCTGCTGTAGTGAAAGGGAAGCTGATGTTCCCAACATTACCTCCACAATTGAATGAAGCTGGACATTCTCTTCTCTCTCCGGTGGCTGCGGCCACCACAAGCATCAATACCAAAACAACAAATTCATACATGCTCAATTCAACAAAGGATTTGATTCTCTCAACCATTGCCACCAACCTATTGGAATTGGGAAAATGGCTATTGACTATTCATAGTATGTTACCTTCTTCAATGTGCAATTACTAAGAAAAACTGATTAAAAAATCATTAGTTCTTTCCAGAGTCCGCAGACTTTGGGGGTCCGGTGGGCCTTCAAATTGAAACTAGTGAAAAGAGAGGACTAATACGATATAATGTTGAACTGGTCAAGCTAGTTTTTCTAAGCTTTTTGGTGTTTATGTTCACACCTTCATTTCTCTTTGATGGAAAACGCGTATAAGTGTATATAATCTATCATCTACCACTTAGTGTCATAATCAATCACATTACTCTTTTGTCTCACTAGCTATAAATTCAAGCAGCCATAATGCCCCCTCTAACAGTAACAGACATCAATGTGAAATTTAGAAATTTAGACCTACTAGTAAAACTCCTTCTCTATTGGTATTGACTATTGACTAGTTGGGTCAGTCAAGTACGACAAAAATAGGTGAAATTCCTATATTTATTTACTCTGTTCTCAACTTCATTCTCATCCAACTAAAATATTTTGTTTCATAATAGAAACTACTTACATTGCAAAGTCTTAAGAAATTCATCAATATCTTTTTATCAAATCATCAAAAAAGGTTTCTAATAACCTTACTTGTACTGATTGTCAAGCCTCTTACCTTTTTTTTCTCCAAACCTAGTTTGGGAAACCTTGATCTCAATAACGGCACAGCGAGATGGAACTAAATTAGAATTTAATTTTAATATAATGTGAGTGTAAAATAATTTTATAAGAATATTTAATTACGTAATATCACATCAATTAAAATAACTATTTTTTATATTAATCGCGTAAATAATCATCCAAAAGAATGAATATGATTGCACGACTATATAAAACACTTTACAGTTTACACGATCAGTGCATCAAAATTAATTTATTAAATTATAGAATTTAATTTCCTTAATTTTTTTTTCGAAAGACTAATCCGTTACGATACTGAACTCCATTTAAAAATTTGTTGCTGGTCAATAAGTTGCTAGAATATAAACCCCAAACACTTGCTTAAGTAGGCTAGTAAACTGATCATTAGAACAACCAATTAGTTTTTAATTTCCTTAATGATATGTATCTAACTTCCACCAAAACTTAAGAGTGAACACCCAACCCGGTCCCTGTCCTTTTCCTTGATGGACATCACGGACCTTGTCCAAAAAAAAGGGACATATCGGTCCCTGTCCCATACTTTTGTGAGACTTTCCAGTCCTTCCGTCATCTCCCCTGACCAAAACAGACGAAACTTACCTACGTGTCAGTTAACGTTGCTGAGTTGGAGGTTAATAGTCTGTTAAGTTCCACGTGGCTATTAAGAAATGGATAGGGGTCGATTTGTCCCCCTTTGGTGACCTAAACCTATGTCGTTTTAGTGGTCTGAGACGTTGCTATTAGGGAATGGTAAGGGGTCGTTCTGTCCCGTTCTAGAAACCAAAAACGACTTTGTTTTTAGTCTTCACTGAAACACAATGGTTTGAAAGTGATTCGACGTTGCTAATCTCTTACTCTTTTCCCAACCCAAATACGAACCCTAGGAGACCATGATTGGTAATGGAGAGCGTTGTTCATCATCAAACCCACGAAGCAGAGACGATTCAGGCTGGGGCCTAAATTCTGGTGGGAGTGCTGGAGCTCCAAGGAAGAAGAAATGGGTTGCCCCAATTTGTTATTGTGGTTCTCATGCAATATTGTTCATGTTAGGGATGGTGAAGAATCCAGACAGATTATTCTTTCGCTGCCCAAAATTCAAGGTAGTTTTTGAGAGTTTAGCTAATTTTTTGTTTACAATTTCTATTCCACAAATGATAACAAATGTTAAACTTTTTTGTAGACTGAAAAATGGCATTGCAACTTCTTTGCATGGTTAGATGATTATGTATCTTCATGTGGTGAGGATGCTAACAAGGCTGTCTCATTTGGGGCATCAAAGCAGAAGCAGAATCGATTGGAAGGCCATGGTTATGTGGTGGATAACAAAGTTAATGAGTTGGAGGAAAGATTAATTGGTTTGGAGGATCAGTTAGATTACTGCAAACTGAAAATGGGTGAAAGTAGATGTATTAGGTATGGGTTTAATTTGTTAGCATTTTTGGGTGGGGTTGTAATTGCAAGCTTGTTTAGAACAAGTGTATAGGAATTTGATAGCTGAATTTTGTTATTTCACTGAGTTGAGTTGTGAACAACACTTTTGATGATGAATGAAGCAGGAATTATTGTGTTGAATTTGTAAAATTTGAACCATGACCTGTGATGAATATGTTAAATCTCATCCCTATATTGATAGATAATGGCATATATGTCATGACATAAATTTAACAAAGGGGACAAATCGACCCCTGTCTATTTCCTAATAGCGACGTCTCAGACCACTAAAACGACGTAGTTTTAGGTCACCAAAGGGGACAAATCGACCCCTGTCTATTTCCTAATAGCCACGTGGAACTTAACAGACTATTAACCTCCAACTCAGCAACGTTAACTGATACGTAGGCAAGTTTCGTCTGTTTTAATCAGGGAAGATGACGGAAGGACCGGAAAGTCTCATAAAAGTATGGGACAAGGACCGATATGTCCCTTTTTTTTGGACAAGGTCCGTGATGTCCATCGAAAAAAAGGACAGGGACCGAATTGGATGTTCACTCAAAACTTAACTACTACTAGCAATGTACATAACTGCTCATATCTCTAATAATCTCAACTATGGTACATAGAAGAATCTATAAAGACAGCAAATGAATCATCTTGAGCCTTCCTCAAATAGGTAATCTCTTTCATATGGCTAAGATTAAGAACCACGTTATTTTCAACACTTCATCAGAATAATTATCTTCTTTTTTTTTTTCTAAAAAAAAAAAAAGGAAAGGGATAATGCTAATTAAGAAATGATTCAACTCACGTCCAAAAAAAAAAAAAAAGAAATGATTCAACTCTGGACCCAAGTTCTAAGCTCTAATGAGGGGTTCCTTTCGGAAAATTAAGAGGCTGCCATGATGCCATCAGATTCTTGTGTACACACACACATGGCCACATGGGGCGTGTACCAAGTCAATAACATTATTGATAGAATATTATTTTAGAATATGAAATAAAAAATTATAATTTTAGAATGTAAATTTGTCTCATATATACTTATGTAGACTATTTAATGTCGTTTACTTAGTAGTATGCATAATTTGGGCTTGGCATGCATACGATCAACGAGAACTTATCACCAGTCATCCACCAAGTTGCTACAGTTTTAATGTTTCATATTTACATGAACAAGTTTACTTTAGAAAAAAAAAAAGAAGAGCATATTAGAAATAAAATTATAAATTTAAATTTTGATACAAGAGTAGAGTAATTTTATATGTATATTTAACTATATAATATTATGTCAGTAAAAATAATTATTTTTTATATTAATTATGTAAATTATTATAAATTTAATTATATAAAATATTTTATATTATTAATATATTAACATTAAATTTTATTAAATAATTTGAAACATTTAATTAAATTATTTAACATCACGTATACTTACATCTCATTAAGTCATTATTATTTTTCATATCATGCGAGTAACCACATGCGATATATCCTAATTCCTATAGCTATATGTAGTTTTCAGGGTACATACACTTTACATCTCTAGGGCCTAGGGGGAATGGAACCTGCGTGCTCTTAAATGAGTGGAATCCAACTGGATGGATATGTATTTATTTTTCACGAAAATGCTTTTAATAAATAAAACTAACTATGAACCAACTTGGGTTGGTGTTGGTGTCACCACCCGCTTAAGCAAGTGTCTGGAGTTCGATCAAACAAACTGACTAAGGATTAGATCATGTTAGGGGTTTTTTTTTTTTTTTTGGACTAAATCATGTTAGGGGTTTGAACTAACCGCCTAGTCAACTAATTCTACTTTTCTGGGCTTCGGCCCAGTTAAAACACGAATAAAGTAAATTGATTAATAAAATATATAGAACCTGGTTTATGGTAGGTCCAACAAAAATATTGGTTGATGTATTATTTAAAAAATAAAAAAAGTTGATGTGATGTGAGAGGAATGGGTTCGATCCACAAATTCAGAGATTTCCGCACTCGTATGTTCTAGCCGTTAACCTAATGCCATGGCCCCGAAGAGAATATATATAGAATTTGAAGAATGATATTTTAGATTTTTTTTTTATTAAAAATAGGAGATTCGAAATAATTAATAAAAAATAAAAAATATATATATATATAAGGTGTATACAAAAAATAATAGGAAATTTTTTTTTAAGTATTATTATTCATGCTTTTTTATTGCAAAGAAGTTTATACTAAATTGAGAACTATTTTTTTTTATAGAAAGGTACAATATTCAAGTCTTCAAGAAAGCTCGCTTACATTCAAGAAAAAATTAAGGTAAACTTGGCTAAAATAATACTAAGATAAACTAAAGATATTTTTATGTTTATTCATAATATTTAAAAAAAAAAACAGACTAAAAAAAAGATAAAGAATAAGAGTAGGAGGAAGAGAAGGTAGAGGTGATGATTGAACGTGTGATGTTTAAAGAATAGAAGAAATCAAGAAATATTGTCATGTTATACAACCCTTGAATATTTTATTGAGCAATTAAAACGAATTAATTTTGTGTAATTAAAAGATTAAAAGGTTGAATATGTGAAGTTTTAAACTATCAATGAGTTATAGCTCAAATGACATAGTCTTCTCATACTCAATTAAGAGGTTGCGGGTTCGAATCTTCTATCTTTGGTAAAAAAAAAAAGGGAGCTACTCAAATGAAGATGCTTTGTATAAAAGTGTGATTTATTAATTTGGTCACACTTCAAATAAAAACAACACTTTTATAACATATCAAAATCTAACCCTACAATCCATCATCTAAGGGTCAAAAAGAAAAATCATCACATGAAGATAATTATAATATATTCATGGGAGTACCCACAAAAAAAAAACTACCAATCGCAATAATTTTTTAATATTTTTCAACATCTATAAAAATTGCGTCAACAAAATCAAAGATTCCCTTAACAAATAATTGAAGGACGAAATAATATAGAAATAGAAGCATAGAAATATCAAATATGTTATTACTTATAAATCCTAGAGATAAAATGGGAAGAAAGTAGGAAAGTCGTAGTAGAATAAGAATGTCAATGCTCGATCATGGAATTAAACAAAAGAAAACGGACCTGATTTTTAGAACGATTCAAATTTTGTTTATAATCGTTGATCCTATCTAGAATATGATTAATCAATAATATTTTTAATAATTTTAAAACTTAGCTAAAATGTATCTTAAAAATAATGTTTAAGAGATGAAATTACTTCCTTTATGTCAAAATAGTTATTATTTTTATTTTCTTATACGTCGAAAAATATATTGTATTTAGAGCAAATAAAATAGATGCAGATACATTAATTTTTTTAATGCATAAAATAAATCGAAGCACCATTATTTTAAAATAAAGGATCTTTTAATAAATTCATGTATAAAAATTTTGAGACACTGAACTATATGTTCTAGTAATTGTATTTTATCGACGAAAAATCTCTATTGTTTGGATACTCACGTTTTAATCATTTTTTTAAAAAATCAATAAATTTTTGAATGATGATAATTAAACGGTGAAAACTCAGGTTTGATATCTGAGAGTAGTTGGATGAAAATTTAGTCAAATCAGTCAAATTATTTAACGGCTCTCAGATATCAACTTCACGTGAAGTCGACTGCACCTGAATTTTCACCATAAAATTAATAATTAAAAATTATCAAATTTAAATTATTTAATTAAATTATTATCTAATAATTTAAAATATCTAATTAAATTAACGTAAATGTACGTTTGTGTGTTAGAAATCCTTAACAAATGTAATGATTTTTAACTGCAACCTAAAGAAACAGCCATTGGCTTGCACTTTTGCAGCGTTTGATTATAGCTGTTTCTCAAGACCTATAGTGTTGCATTCTTATAGAGCGTAACAGTGAATTTCATTAGCTAAATGAAATTTTTTTTTTTTTATATAGAAATTTGAGGATTATCTCAACTCAACTAAAATAATTATAATTTTTTAAAAAGTTTTTACTTAAAAGCTTTTTTATGAGATTTTTTTTCCATGAAGATAGTATTTGTTCTGATAAATCAACCTATTATTAAGGTGATGAAAAACAAAAAAATATTCATATAATTGATCTTAATACTGCTAAATCTGCTCAGTAAATTGTACTTTTTTTAAGTTCTGGGTGCACGTTCTAAAGATTCACCTCATTTGATATTTACTGATGTTTATCAGAAGAAAGAAATTCTAGACCAAATAACTCAGATTGATTGAAAAAACAGAGAAGTTGGATATTTCATTCCAGTTTAATCCTCAAGTTCAATTTTAATTCTATATTTAGCAAATTAGAGTCTTAGATTTTGAAAATTTTCGTGTGAAAATTGGGGATAGGAGGCATTAGCTATACTTCCATGCTCCAATCCACAAAACTGTACAAAAAAATTTTCATTTGGCTAGAACTTCAAATGCAATTTATGTGCAAAGTCACAAGTCTTTAGAAATCACTATAGCTAATTGCAGTTTTTTCAGGTTGTAATTTCTTTAAAAATCGCTATACCCAATCGCGATTTTTTCATATTGTTGTTCTTTTAGAAACCGCTACATCCAGTAGCGATTTTTGTTCGGCAAGCAAATCCAAACCCACATAACAGATTATGTTCAATTTTAAAATTACTACATCCTTTAATAATTTTTATAGATATAAAAAAGTTGCAAAATGTTTGTAGTATTAAAATAGAAAAAGTCTAGGAGGTGATAAATATTCTAATCTGATAAATTTGAGTGAGTTTTTACTTTTAATTAATCATGCAGTTAATGGTTTATTATTATGTTTCACACTCCGTATATGTGTATTCAGTATATTAATTCTTCCAAAATCCTCACACATCTATAATAATTTTAAGTTAATGATTATTCTCAGAGACCCTACATCATTACATTTCTCCATGTAATTCTAATTAAAAAGGAAAAGTATAGGTAAAAAACGAACTAGCTCAGTTAGAAATTAAACCACACTATTCCACTAATTTGAAACAAACGGCACTATCGTTCATACGAATCCAAGATTACCTAAAATAGTAGTTCTGGATCTAATCATCAAATGGACTAATTTTGGTATCAAAGAAAATGGAACATGGATAAAAACTGGAGATAAAGTAAGTAAAGAATTATAGTGAGCAAAAGAAGAGAAGAGATAGAGACACAAACCTGTAATATCACATTTGGAAGCATGAATTCGATCGGTGCAGTAACACTGGAAAGTGAATATGGTTAAATTGAAGCCACACCTTCCTCCTGTCCTATTGCACAACTTGCAATCACTCGCTGTCCAATTCAGCATGAACCCTCTCCTCAGCTCCTCTTCCATCCCTCCTCCTCCTCCTTCACTCCCTTCCACCACCGCATCCACCACCTCTCCACCACTCCCGCAACTCTTGGAGACCGATGTTACTGTCTTCACATCGTCCTTATACAATGCCAGAACCGAACCACCCGTTTTGTTGCTCGCTTCAGAACACCCAATTCTGTAACCCATCAACTCTGTGGGCATGGATGACAGATTACATCCGAAGAACAGTAAGATGTCCTTATTATGATTCCGATTAAGAAAACTGAAGGTCTTGGTTGGAGGAAGGGTGAGGTTGTGTGTAGGAGAAATACAAGAAGTATTTGATGAGAAGGCAGCATTGGAGACTCTGAGTGATTCGTTGTGGTAGAATATTTGATGGATGATGTAAGAAGTATTGGAGAGATTGAGAGTTGGGAAGCCATGAATATCAGCACAAGAGATGGCAAAACCAGGGTAGCCACAGAAAGGTTGCTGCTTGCCTTGGATGTAGAAGGGGTATCTTATGGATTGGTTACCGCATATTTGGGGTTCACATGCCAGGTAGTGTGGATCCACATAAGCGCACAAACTGGTTCTGCTCAACACACACAAGAGGATGATGTTAATGATAACACAACAGTAGAAGAAGGTGATGATGTCTTGGTTCATTTCTTGTATACGGAAACAAAAAAGTCAGTTATTAATTAGTTGATGGTGGTTGTTTTAGAGAGGAGGGGTATGAACCATTGAGAAGAGAGAAGAGAGTTGTATTATGTGAGGGGTGGAGGGTTGACCTGCAATTGCAAGAGCAATATTGGAGGCTATGATTCTGACTCTGACATATCTTTTAATTTAATTTGAATAGAAGGAAAGGAAGGCCATATGATATGAAAATTAAATACAGCTGCCTTGGACTTTTAGAAAAGAGAATCATGAATAGTTGAATACATAGTTATGTGGTGAGGGAAAGTTTACCTACATATACGTGTGTGGAGCCTGCATCGTATTCCAATATGCGCAACTTGAGAAACTTTGACCAATTTTCCATTTTTGCTGTCTATTTCCGAGTGGCCGACTCTTTTCTTCCTCCTCTGGGGATGTTAATTACTTCATGTAATGGAACACAACACACCCACAATAATGTTGATTCTTGAATATTGAACTATTGGAGACAAGAGCAACAAATTAAACATTAATTTAGTGGCTTGGAATTTCAAGATTTCCATTATCACATGGATATTGTATTTGGTGACTATGAACTTCCTAGCTTAATCTAAAATTTTCCAAGTGTAAAGACAAGAATAAAAATTTTCTTTTTTATTAAAAAAAAAAGGTGAATAAAATCTTAAAATATATATGATTGCTACATCCTTATCATTGTTCTTGTTCATGACAATTATATCCACTTGCCTGTTTATGATTACAGAGAGATGCCTATTACCTGCCCTGCAAGGGTGACGTGTTCGTTTTTTAGCCACTCTTCCAGTTTTTCTGAAAAAAAAAACCAAAAAACCCAAAAACGTAATTATAATTAATTTTTTTATTTATCATTTTAAAATTTTTTTTCTCCTTATGAATATTTATTTATCTGTTAATTTATTGGCTGATTGTTGATTTAAAAAAAGAGATATACATAGATGATATACATATATACAAAAAAATGCTAAAAGGTTAGTAATTTTTGTTATTTATAGTCATTAATAATATTTTTAGTAATATAAAATTTTATTAATAGTACGAAATTACTCACTTTTCTTTTACCGGTTACATACCGATAAAATATTGTCGTCTACAGTATTCCAATATGTCTTAATGAGTTTCTTTTTTCTCCTAAACGTTATTTATTATTGAAAAAAAAATTCCAAACAAAATGTTAGCTTGATTTCAAGGGCTCTCTCTTAGTTTTGTTTCCCTTCGAAGTTAAAGTGTTAAACTACTCCCAAACAAAGTCTAAATGCTACTAAGGAACAGACTCCCATCACATCATGATCACTTTGAGTCTCTATCCCCTTATTCCTACTTCCTAGTGTCGCTTCTCATTGGTTTATATTTTTGGAGTTCATAAATATATGTACATAATAAGAAGCCCCTTTTTCATCTAAATTCTAAACCAAAGGAAAAAAGACAAGAAATATGGTCCAAGCATACTATAATATTGTAATTGAACCAAACAATAATAATGCAAGTGGAGAGGCCTTTTTCATGCCAAACAAGATGCTTGCTTGCTTTCTCTTCTTCATTATATCATGTGATGCCGTCTATGAACATTTAAGATTAAAGAACAAATAAACGAGATCATTAATTAATTAATCACGAGCCTTTGCAATTCATTCTTTCTTTCTTCTTTAGCATGCATGCAAGTGATGCACAAAAATGAAAAGCTATCAAATCAAATTAAAGTAGCAAGTACCCCAATTCCTTGCGTGAACAAATTTTGTTGTAGTATTGATTCTGTGGTCATCCATATGCCCCAAATTAAATTAAACCACTCCCACTTGCCCCAATCCTCCTCAAAACTGTTGTTATATAAATGTTGAAAATGAAACCCATTTCCAAATATTTCAAGGCGTCACCGGTGGCCATTTAAAATGGATTGTGAAGTTGTGACAGTGCAAAGTAACGCCGTTCTCCGACGCCCACAACATTCGTCCTTGTGAAATTTTAATGGACCAATTCAACCATCAACACCGACCTTTGAACATAGGACGGATATTAACTAAATAATTAGGTTCTTATGCTTTGACTTTAATTATGTTCAATCACGTAATTTCTGAGAAACATTTTTAAAGTCGTAATTTAACTTTTGTAATTGAATGAGCAATCCAATGTTACAAAATTTGTTTCTTTACTCGGTATATTACAATCTGACTTTGTGAGTCAATACACAATATTACTAACACGTGACATATGAGATATTGGAACTCCTCAAAGATCTTCTTCTCAACTTGTCATAGAATTGAACTACCATGAAATTAAAATGCCACCAGGATAATAGTTTAGTTCCATGTTCATTTGAAGCATGGGAATGGAAACATAAGGTGGAGATAATCGTCACATATTCACATGGCATCTGAAAAGGAATTGAATAATATATAAACATCTTATTTGTATTTAAATATTCGCTGAAGAAACCTTTGGCTCTTCGGCAAACGCTAACATGCTGCAGAAACAATTATGTAACATGACTAAGTCTCGAATCTCTCTTACATGAGGAATATATACTTCGCTTAGTTGGCAAAAGTCAACTACGTTATATATGCGTACGTTTTAATAATTTTTTAACTAATAATTAAATCAAATCTTTTTAAGACCTTAAAAATTCTCCACAATTGATTCCTAATACTTTCTCTTATATTAAACATATATCGGAAGATATAATATTTGTGGTCAACTGTTCATGCTTGAATCTAAATAACAAGCCCAACAACTCTAAGCCCAAAGAAAAGAAGTCTTCTTTAGCTAAAGTGTAGATCGCAAGCTGGCCCACTAAAAAGACCAGACCAACTGGTGGGTCCATGTACCCGAACACCATTAGACTCGAGCTCGAAGACCCGAGTTTCACTTGACTTAGAAAAAAAAAAAAAAGTAATGATGTATCATGTAAATAAAATATTAGCCAAAAAGAGATTATACAAAGCTTAGCCTTCAGGAGCCAAACTTTTTTTTTTTAATAGAGAGCTCTTCTTTTCTCAATAGAAGAGCACTCTAAAAACTTCAAGTTCTTCTCTTAAAAAAAGTATTTTTATCCTGTTCAAACTTTGCAAATAATATTCTCACACGATCCTTATTCTATTTGAACTATCAATGTCACTGTGAAACCTGAACTATACAGCCACCAAAAAATTAGCAACATACAACATAAATAGCATAAAAGATAAAGTCATTAAGCTCAACAAACCAAGAGAATTGGGGTACAAAAAAGATTGTTTAAATGTGATAGAAAAGATAATAAGTGATAAAGAGATGAACTTTAAAACATGTAAGAAATATATTATTGGGAATGTGAAGAAATTCACAAAAAATTGTAGTTACTGACATTCGTCTAAAAAAGATGTTATTCAATTTCAAAGACAGGAAGAGAGGGTTACAGATTATTTAGAATGGTCCTTGGAATGTCAAAAGAAATCTGGTCAATCTCAGACTATGGAGGGAGGGCAAATTAGTTTTTGAAGTTGATCATGATTTCATGAAATTTTGTATTCAAGTTCATGGCATTCCATATAATCTCATGAATAAAAAGACAGAAATTCTTATTGGAGGAATGCTGGGAGTATTAGCTGAGACTGAAGACCTAAAAGTGGATGGCGTTTTTAGGAGATCATATCTAAGGATCAGGGTTAGCATCCATATTACTAAGGCTTTGCCTACAGATTTCTAGTTAGATAGAGAGGAGATGCCACCATTGTGGATTTTCTTTAAGTATGAGAGGTTGTCGGACAGTTACTGTTTCAACTGTGGAATATTAGGACATGAGAAGAAAATATGCAAGAATCCAACAACCATGACATACTGGGATCCAACCAAGAAGAAGTATTCACCGAGATTGGGAGTCTGCCAAGTTCGACCAGTTTCGACCATGGGAGGAGGAAGTTCAAAACAACATGGATGGAGAAAAGATGGGGAGGAACAGGCGCGTGATCAACAAAACCTTGGAAGAGAGAGTGGTGAGGAACAAAGCACTGAAGAGAGAAAGATTAGGGTTGAACAAATTCTATAGCAGAAAATCAGAGAGAAAAGTGTTTGGAAAAACCAAATAAGGAGAGAGGAAGGGATGGCTGAAGCAGAAGAGCAGGTATAAGAAGTACCAAAAATCTTTAATTTTCAGGGAGATGAGGATATGCAGCTTGACCTAGGAGCAGCCTACAAATTTAAGAGTCTCATTAAGGAGATAAGAAAGAAGAACAATGAATGGGCTTACACCAAACAGGCCCAAAAGAGAGAAAAGGGAAAAGAGGTTCAGAAGGTGAGTGGATAGGGCCAAGAAAGGATGTTGGGCCCAATATTGTGGCAAATCAACTACAAGTTTGGAACGTTGAAGGAGGTGGGCTGAATCTATATATAACAGAAGAAAGGGAGTGTGAACAGCTACAAAAAAGAAGATTGGAAGTTGGTCTAGGAAAAAAAAGTAGAAAAAGAAACCATAGGACAGGAACTAAAAAGACTTATGACAGTAAAAAAGAAGGGAAAATATGTGAATGTTGACAGAGAGAGGATAAAGGAATATCAAAAAATGTTAAGGAGTGAAACGGGAGAAGAAGAACTCAAGAAGCTATCCAAGGAAGCACAGGACAAAGAAGATGAATTTGTGGGACTGCATGTAAATTCGGGTGAGAACGTCTACTATGTAGAATTAGTAAGTGATGAAGATGAAGATGATAGAAGGGAAGAACATGCTGATTGGAAACACAACTAGCAAAAAATATGGAATTGAAGCTGAATTTGAAAAGGAAACGAGAAAACAAACAGGTGCTAGTGCTTACAAATGAGGAATGGAAGGAGGAGCAAGAGGACAGAGAGCCCAAAAAAATAAAGAATAGCAACACTGCACTGGACACAGTCACACAGGGGAGTATGAATTATCTATGTATGTTTCTGGTCAGATTAAGGGAATACAAATGGCTGAGTAGGCGAGTCTTAACATGCCCCAACCTCAGCCATGAGTATCATTAGCTGGAATTATCGGGGAATAGCGGTTGCATCCACAATCTCTGAGTTGTATGATCTATGTAAAAAAGTAAAGCTGCTCATAGTATTTTCAATGGAAACTAGGGCTAGACAAAAAAAAATGAATAGGATAAGAAGAAGGCTTCATTTTGAAAATATATTTTGCGTAGAACTCTGGGGCATGTCCGGTGGGCTAAGTTTGTTATGAAAATCTATTAATGTTTATAAGTAGTGTGATAAATATATTAAAGCTGGTATTAATATTAATAATGGTCTGAAATGACAAGGTGTTTTTGTGTATGGAAATATAGTTTTTCAAAAGAGAAGAAAATTATGCCAGGAGCTCACGGTAAGTAATATGAACAAAGAAGAACCTCAAGTTTATTTGGGGGACTTCAACGATATTTTAAGTCAAGAGAAAAAGGTAGGCATTCATTCACAGCCAATGATTTATTTAGAAACTTTTAGAAAGTTTGTAGATGATAATAGATTAATGGATGTTGATCTTAAAGGTAGTAAATTTACATGATTTAGTAATCTAAGAAATAACTTTATCACTAGGGAAAGACTAGATAGGGTGTTAGTAAATTTGAAATGGCTACAAATAAACCAGAATGTTATTTTGAAAGCTTCTCCGACTGTAAGTTTGGATCACTGTGCATTAATTTTGAAAACACAGCCGTTAGTTCGAATAAAAAAAGATTTCAGGTTTGAGGCATTTTAAACAGAGCATGAGGAGTGCAAAGAGGTGATCAAGCGGAATTGGCAATTGGATGACGGGAATAGAAATTGTTGGAATCAATTCATAAGAAAGAGAAAGAGATGCAAGAGGGAGTTGATAGAGTGGAGTAGAAGGAAGTTTAAGAGAGCAGATAAAGAAATTGAAAGAAAGAAAATAGAGTTACAACACATTCAGGAATCCAATATGTTGGAAAGAGATCTGAGGAGAGAGAGTGAACTGAAAAGTCAAATCTCAGAGCTTTAGAAGCAAGAAGATAAATATTAGGATAACGATCAAGGCTGAAATGGTTAAAATGGGGTGATAAAATTCAGTTTTCTTTCATGCAACAACAATTCAGAGAAGAAATAGGAATAGAATTGAAAAATTGAGAGATGAGATAGGACAATGAATACAAGGAGAGAAAAATATGATGAGATTAGTAGAAAGACACTTCACTAAGTTGTTTACCTCTATAGGGGCTAGGAACTTGGAGGAGTGTGTAAGAGAAATACCTAGGAGAGTCATTAGAGAGATGAATGAGGAGTTAATGGCAAAGATCAATGGTGAGAAAATTAAGGAGGCGGCTTTTAGTATTGGTGGATTAAAAGCTCTAGGTCCAGATGGATTAAATGGGTTTTTTTTTCAGCAACATGGGATATATTGAGTAAAGAAGTGTGTGGAGTGGTTAAACAATTTTTTAAAAATAGTATCATACCGGAAGATTTAGATGAGACAACTGTTGTTTTAATTCCTAAATGAGTCAAACGGAAAGCTTGAATCGCCTTAGACCGATAAGCTGCTATAATTTTGTGTACAAGATTATAACTAGGGTTTTGGTGGGGAGGTTAAGAAAAGTGCTAGATGTTATTATATCTCCGATTCAAAGTGCCTTTGTAAAAGAAAGACTCATACAAGATAATATAATAATAGTGCAAGAAGCTTTTCACAAATGAAACAAAAAGGGGAAATCTTGGAAGCAAAGACATAGCCATTAAATTGGACATCAATAAGGATTATTATAGATTGGAATGGAATTTTTTGGAAAGGGTCATGGAAGAGTTCAGTTTTAGTAATGAATGGGTGAAGTTGATGATGAGCTATGTGAAAAGTGTTAGTTATAGGTTCAAAATAAATGAAAAATTATCAATCAAGATCAACCCCCAAAGAGGTCTTAGACAAGGAGATCCTCTATCACAATATCTCTTTATTTTGGCTATTGAAAGCTTTACTATACTCATGGAAAAATCGATGATGGATAATCTAATTTCAGGAATTAAGTTAGCTCCAACATCGCCGGTCATCACTCATCTATTATTTGCTGATGATTGTATAATTTTTGCAGAGGCGCAAAAAGAAAAAATTTATCAACTCATTCAGATTATTAACAAATATACGGAGGCATCAGGACAAAGAATCAATACTGAGAAGGACAAATTAGAAGAGTGATCGAGTTGATAAGAGATGGGGAGGGTTGGGATGCGAACAAAATTGAAGAGATATTTTCTGGTAACATAGCTGAATTAATATTCAAAACACACATCAGTTTGATCAATAGAAGGGATCATTTTGTTTGGCTGTATAGAAGCGATGGACAATACTTAGTGAGAACAGGTTACCACTCTGCGAAGGAGGAGAAAGATGCAAATGAGGAGAGTAAAGTTAGCAAAGCTTCAACAAGTTAGAATTTGAGGGAGGTTTGGGAGACACTTTGGAGGTTACCGGTGCCACAAAAGGTAAGAATGTTTTTATGAAAAGTAGTGCATAGAATTTTGCCAATGAATGCAAACTTACATCAACGGAAAATAGCAAAAACACCCTCATGCAGTATATGTCAAGAGGATGAAACTATCGAACATGTTTTATTATTGTGCCCGTAGACCAGAGCGGTGTGGTTCAGATCTAGCCTACAAATTGTATTTACGGTCTATAATGTGAGATCCTTTGGGAAATGGATGATGGATACAATTGAAAAGATCAAGAGGGAGACCGAGAAGGAGCAGGAAAAAATTTTGTGCAACTTGTGATGTGTATGTTGGTGCATATGGAAAGCGAGGAATCAACACATATTCCAGTAATTAAAAATCACTCCAGAAAAAGTAATAATCATTTCAGAGTATCTAGCAACAGAATTTCACAATGCAACAAAGGGAATTAATAATGAAATTAGATCACGGGTAGGCAGGAGCGGTGAGATGAAGAGAATTACCTGAAGGCCTCCGCCCAACAACTGGTTGAAGATGAATACAGATGCGGCTTTCCACAAGGAAACAGGCACGGCAGCTTCAGCAGTGGTAGTCAGAGACTAGCAAGGAAAAATTGTCACTTGGACAACATCAACATTTAGAACAGTATCAACATTAGCAGCAGAAGCTCAAGCATATAGAGAGGCACTTTTTTTATTAAAAATCTCTAGCTAGCAAAATGCATTATTGAAATGGATTGCTTACCTCTGGTTCAAGCAATTCAGGTAAAAGTGCCTATGGCAGAAGCAGACGCAATCACCAAAGACATTCTCCAATTGCTGGATGAGGCTCCAGATGTGGGAGCTACCTGGACTCCAAGAGATGGCAACAATTTAACTCGCCAACTGACAGCGATGGCAGCGGCGAATGAACTACAGAGATAGTGGACAGTTAATCCACCTATTCAAATTAGGAAAACAATCAGAACAGAAGCAGGATTCATAGCACTTTAGCAAAAACATAGTATACTGAACCAAATCAACGCGGTTTCAATTCCAACTAGCCATCAAAGATATCACATAGAAGAGGTGTTACCTAGGAGGGCGGAAGCAAAAACCTGGGATAGGGAAGAAGCTGAAGTAGATGAGTAGATTCAAGCAACAGCAACGCACGAGACTACCAACAGGATCTTCAAGGAAACAATTGAGATGGGGAGGAAGGACCAAGGAGGAGGCACCGAGAGATTCATTGCATGTCGGAAGGCATGGCGGGAGGAGAGGGGTGGGAGCCACATCATTGCTGAAGCACGAGGAGTTTCAATACCTAGGCGATTGTGATCCAATGACAATAAAATAATAGGCAATTTGGCGAATGGTGGGAGAGAAGGTGAAGGAGGAAAAGGGGTCACCATTGAAGATGAGGATCATGCTTCTCAGATTCGGGGAGGTGTGGCTTCAGCGTGGTGCGGTAATGGCAGGGTTAAACAGGCAACGTCTTCGGATTCTAGTCGATGCCAAGGTCGAGGATGGAGGTACTTGGCCTCAGCTCCATGCAACAAGCGTCCAGTTTCATGAGGAGAAGCTCCGGTAACAAATGAAGATCTTCAGAGACGGAGAACGATGAAGAGAGGAATTGGGTGGGGCTCTATGTAGGTTGAGTTACGGGGTAATTTGGATTCTGATTATTCGGGTCAAGTCAGTTCTCTGGCCCAAGGCCAGGTCAAAAAAAAAAGTAAAAACTCCCCCTACCCACCAAGTCATTAATCATTCAATCCTACTTTATAAATACTTCAAGTACTTTAGGTATTTTTCATCCTTTCTATATTTATCCTATTTAAACTTTTGTTGGCTTCAGTATTTAAGTCCTTTGTAGATACTCCAACTATCGTCTTAAATCTGTGAACCAATACTTAGACACCTTCACACTATCTTTGACCTTTTTACTAAGAAAAATTATAGTGTACAGATGCTATAATACAGATATTTTCATTGGAGTGAGTAACTCGATGCTGACTAGTGTCCATATGCAATGCAAGGGGAAGCAGCTTCTAATGGTGTACAGAACGGTGTCTAAAGAAGCTTCCACGAAGCTTACATGCTCACGCTGGAATGGTGATGGCTCCGTTTGTAAAGATGGAGCAGCGCATGGTTTTGCAAGGATTGGGCTTATATATAATGAATTCTATATAAGGTCTTGGATGACGGTGGGCTGTAGGGGGTATTATGGTTTAAAGGGATAGCTTAAAAGCGTAATGTAAGAATAGATAATTTAAGAATGTATGACCCAAATGAACCAAAAAAAAAAAAAAGAAAAGAAAGAATATATGTGCCTAAAAAAAATATAGATTAGAATAAGATTTGGGAAGAAGAAAAAGTTTGGTCAACACTCAAAACTTACTTTATTTAGTAGTAACTAGTTGTTTTTTGGTATACTCGTTATGAATTATTTTTTTATTATTTAAAAAATAATGAATAAAGATATGATTTAACAAATATTAAATACCTGAATAGGCACTGCGGTATTAATAATAAATGTATAATTCGTGCAATATCGACAAAACGTTGAGATTTACAAATATTTTGAAGTTAATACAGCTTAGATACAGTTTAGATGTGTTGATTCTATTTATTTATTAAAAAATTGACTAAATAATATAGTTTAAGATTCAAATATGTAAATATACTGACGTTAATATTTTTTATTATTTTCGTATATTATTTTTGCTCCGAAATCTAAATTTTTCTGGGTCCATCGCTGGTTGGCGCTATAATTACTGAATGCTGAAAAAGACTAGTGTTGGTGACGCGTAGAATATAAAATCAGAAAGCATTTGGTCCTTAGGATATTTCGAGTTTGTAGCGAAAACTTTAAATAGATATCCGATCTAGAGGAGGGAGAACGTTTTCGATTCAGTAGAAGTTACGAAAGAGTGGAAGATGTAATAATGAGACAAAATCAAGGTTAGATTCATGAATAATACAATTGATATGTTTATTTCTATTGGTTCGAGTAAACCATAAGACGAAACACATCGATGACAATCCACACATACTACAATTTGGTTGAAGAATGGTGTAGGCTAACATTTATGCATCTACAAGAACTAATGTACGCGTCATAGTTATCTAATACTTGCAGGAACTACAACCGATCATACAAAAACATAAACGAATAAAAGTCAATATTCTCATCCGTAAACAACGTAAACAAAATGAATCTCTCGAATAACTACTTCATTTCTCTAGCAAAATATACACCGGTTCGGACAAGAATCTTATTATCGCCATTTATCACGTAAGGAGTCAAAATTTCTTACCAAACTTACGTTCCAAATCAAACAAAACATAACATTAATGCAGGTGAATAAAATGCTAAACTTCTTAACCACTTTACTTTACAAATAAAACCAAATTTAACATTAATGCAGGTTAATCAAATTCTAAACATTCTAAATAAATATATAACCTAACAGAAAGTCGTTGCAACATTAAATACGAAACCCACAGTCCTTATGCTTCCCATGAACTTATAACCACATCGCACTACGTATTCAACAACCACATCCAATTACAATAAGCAGCATCCACAAAATCCAAATCAAAGTTCACCTAAAAGGTTTTCATACTAAACCCATGGAAAAAAAACACTTACCTATAGCTCCGTCGATGCTATTTCCCGATTTGTTCATTCCACAACAATCCCAAACTAAACAATGCGTCGTCAATCACCCCTACAGTCCCACCATTGTAATGGATCCCATGGCAAAAGCAATGAGCCCTCGAAACACCCTTCCAGGAATCCCTGAGCTTATTTCTAGCGGGAGTATGTTCTTCTTGGTATTTACGGTTCTAACCAATCTATCACACTCTTCCTTTATTAACCACCTAATTCTTCTTGATTCCCCTCACTGAATTTCTCCCCATTAAATTCTTCAAATAACTTATGATGACCCGACCCGAAATTCACCCCATGCTTGTTCAAACCGTAGGCAAGTCCTCCCTTGCAAAATACCTTACCCGTGGAACCCAACAACAGAAAACAACCCATTTGCTATCATCACCGAACAATCCATTTGGCCCAACGCATATTTTGGCCCAATACCAACCCAACCAAAACAGACCCCGTCCAATTTTCTAGCTTTGACTTGGCTCAAATTAGGTTCCTAATGCACTCCTATTGCTAAACAGAGACAGGTTGGTACATCGCACATAAAAGAAGAAGAAACAACAAATGTGCCAAACATACATGAATTTTTGTACATCTATATGGAACTCAAATTTATACAGTAGAACGACCCTTTTACTAAACCCATTTACACACATCCCATTTCAGGTAAATTTCATTTTCTTAAGTCTTAACTTTTAACTATGCATTTTCCTTTTGTCATAAGCCTAAAAAAAGTCCAATTTTTTTTGTCATTAATAATAGTCCTCTCTGAACTTCTAAAAAAGCATAAGCCTAGAAAAGTTGCTTCGCTAACAAAAAAAAAATTAACTGGGCCTTAGTAGGGTGACAACTAGGGGGTGTTTTATTTTATTTTTAAATAAATTAATGTTGCAGCCGAGGCCTTGGTTCAATGGCATCATCATCCTTTGTGAAGAATATAGAACCCATATTAGTAGTGTACCCATATAGGGTGTGTGAGTGTGTAATACATGGGTGTAATACCTAAGATTGGGGTTTGTCCAATCTACTTGACCAAAAAAAAAAATATATATATATATATATATATATATTAATGTTTCGTGGTTGAAAGCTTGTACCAATGGCATATGTTGTGCCTCACTCATACCGGGTTCGAATCTCAATGGAAACACTAGATGTATGACACAAAACAATAATAATAAATTAATGTTTTTCGCTCGTTCTGTTATTGTTGATGTAATGTCTTCAAGTATTTTCATTGTTTTATTTGCTAGCAGATGCTTCCATTATTGTTCTGTCTAGCCACGCAGTCAAAGCAAATACATGACAGTTACAACCAGTATATTATCTTTTATTTCAAATTATCCTCAACCCAACGTGTACGTAATAGAATGAAAAATTAAAATACAATTATATTTAAACAATTATTTGTATTAATTTTTTATTAATTTATTCAAAAAATAATTAAATTTTGAAGACAATTGGTATAAAATATTACAGATATAAAACTAATAAAAATTTTTATTTGTATAAGAATGAGCCTAATAAATAATTATTCTATTTAATATATAATTAAGAATATTTCTTTCTTTGCCAACGAATTATAGTTCAAATGACATAGCTTCTATATTCACCTAAGAATTGGTAAAAAAAAAAAGAATACTTCTTTTTTATTAATTTTTTTAAACATTAATTATTTATTTTACATACAATATAGAAATAAATGAATATAATATTTATTGAGTAGACGCAGTTATGTAAAAAAATTTTATTGTCATAGTATTTGAACCAAAGAAAAAAAAGTATTATTTTAAGAAAAACTAATAATATATTTTTAATAATATTCTTAATACAAAATAATAAATTTTAAATTTTTTTAAATAATATATATTAACTAAAATAATATAATTATCCCAAATAATATATTATAAATATAATAAAATGATATATTTCAATAAAAAATTGTTAATAAAAAATTATATGAATTTTTTTTTCACACAAAATAAAATTATTATATGTTTGTTTACTTTTTACGTTGTATATATATATTTTTTTAATTAAATTAATATAATACAAAATCTTTTATCATTCTGTTCGTATTTAATGTTTTAATTTTGTTTCTCACAATATATATATATAACACAAAATTTTTTATCATTGTGTTTATATTTAATATTATAATTTTATTTCACATAAAACAAAATTTATTTAAATTTTAATATTATATACATAATATATATATAACACAAATTTTTTTATCATTGTGTTTATATTTAATATTATAATTTTATTTCACACAAAATAAAATTTATTTAAATTTTAATATTATATACATAATATATATTTAATATTATTTTTTTTAAGATTCTAATATATCTTTTTTTCTAGTTTTAGTACATGAATTTTCAACTTATTTTTTATGTATTATTTATTTTAATTTTAAAGTCCAATAACTTCTTTTTTTGTACAGACATGTTGTTTTTAATATTTATATACTATTTTTTTATTTTGACTTCAGTCCAATATCTCAGACTTACAAAAAAAAATCTAAAACTTGTAAAAAAATGATTAACTTGATTAACAGGTTACCTTTTTAAATCCAGACTATTCAAATAAAATATAATAAATAAAGAGTTTAGATTTAACAAATTCATAAGGTGTGCAGCACTCCATACTTAGTAAAGAGCGTTTAAGGATGAGCCGTTAATACTACTTTACATCACCAAAAGAAAAAAAAAAACTACTTTACAATGCAGGGTTTGAGTTTTATTTTGGGTTGGTTCATGGTGGATGTGGTGGAATGGGGGTTAGTTAATAAATGTGGATGTAAGATGTTGAAAGGTTAGGTTGTATATATACTTGTATTGAGGAATTCTATAAGGTTGAAGATAATAGAAGATATAGTTTGAAAATATTTGATAATTTTTCAATTGAGTCAACAAAAATTTAATATTTGAATATTTTTGTCAATTGAAACTCTTGTTTTATCTATAAAAAATGATAATTTACTTGTATTTCTTTGTAGACGTGTAATGGTTCTCTATCCTTGGTTTGTTTTAATGGGAGATTACAAGGCTGCTGGAAAGTGGGATAAATAATTGAAGGGTTTTGATTTATTTACTCATTTTTTTTAAAAATATTTTATAGTCTTGATGACTACATTTTTGTCCACATCTCTGATCCCTAACAAACGTTGGTGTCACATTAGGAGAAAGGGAAAAAATGATGCAGGACCTCAATTTTTAATTTTTATACGATCTCAGCAATACATGAGTAGTGCATATTAATTAGTAAATTGCTGATTTTTACAAATATGAGGGTTTTGGAAAACATGTATTGTGTACCGAAACGTGAAATGGTGGTAGGTTCGTGACCATTGACCACCTTTTGATCATGATCATAATCTGCCAGAAGCATAGTGTCTTCGTCGTGACATGTGTTCTCATGCAACTGCGGTTGATATTTGAAATAGGCCAAGATCAAGATCCTAGATCCTTTTGTTGTTGTAATGCTTCAATGCTTCACACATGATTTCAAAGAGAGTATAGTGTGTGTATCTGCCTTCTTTTAGGCTCCATTTTAGTTTATGATGAATGGTGAAATATGAATTAAAAAGTCATACATATAATTGGTTATTGAAATTTAGTGAAAAAAAAATTAAACTGGTGCTTTAATAAGTTAATAATGTATCAAAAGAAGAGTCATTTTCAAGGATCACAAGGCACCGATCTTGTGGATCTTCCCCCTATATGTGTTTTCAGTTCCATTAATTATATAAAACTAAGCGCAAATTATACGAATTGTTGCCCCAAAAAACACCCAAGTCCCTTTTGATGGATTTTCTATTTTATTTATTTATTTATTTCGTGTACCAGATTAGTCGGTGTTTGCAAAATTATTACTGTATGGACATTATGAAATGTACAATGGTCACGTCATGCAATTGACCCTTTATTACGAGTATAGTGTGATGTATTATCAAATAACTTGAGTCAAATAACTTGAGACTATAGTCACCAAAAAAATAACTTGAGACTATAATAAACTCTATAGAATTTATTAATTAATTAGAAATATAAGCTTGATTAAAACTATATTAATTATCGATGTTGATTGTACCTGTTTTTGTGTGAGTGGCCGACTCCAAGGTATAGTTCGTTTTTCTGGTGTTCGGACTCGCTTTTCTTTGGATAAGAGAGATGATACTTCAACACTTAAGTTAGTATATCAAATTACTCAGAATGAATAGTATACCTGTGATCTAGTGAGTCACTTGTATTTATAAATTTGTGTTTAGGACGGTTATAAGTATTTTTAAAGCTACTTTACGGAGCTTTAGTTAATTATCTCGTAACTATGTTTTAGTGATTTTGTTTAGAAAAATTTACGGCGAGATTACTGTATCTATTTAGATTGGCACGTAGTTATTTGATTTTATAGAATAAATCTGTTAGGAAAGCAAAATACATACTCTCTACATACTCTTATATAGTACGTGTGTATTTAATTTTAACTAGATTTCGATTTATAGATTTACCTGTCTAGTTATAGTCAATTGACGGATCAGTACCGAATCTGCAATTTTATTTAATGGAACCAACCAAAATAACGAAAAGGAAAGACCCGTGAATGTATATTTTCCATGAGTGGAGTTTTGGTAGTTAACATGTCATATAAGTCTAGTGTCTAGGTTTCCATGAGGTAGATCTATGGCTTGTTGCCGGAGGAATAAAGATCAGAACATTTTTAACTTTTTAGAGAAATTATTGATTGTATGCTGAATTTTAATTGTATAATTAGCATTAGTTAAAAAACTTGGACTGAATTGGTTTGATATATGGGCTCCATAATCGCATTCTGTGAGTTCAACAAATCCTCCAACCCTGTACGAATTTGAGTTACAGGAACAACTCTATTTAACTCTTGCTTTTTAAAATAATTCTCACACAAAGCAATATCTCTCTGTCAATTCTAATTCTATTTCCTTTTCTTTCTTTAAATATGGACCGCATCACATTAATCAATTAATGATGTGCTTATATCATGTCTCCTATTGAAGGGGAAAAAAACAAAAAAGACTTGCTACTTATGATACAGAGTATACATTTTCACTAAGCTACCATCCCCTTCGTTGAAGATAAGATCAACACGAACTTGCTGTATAATTCACCACCAAATATTTCGATTTAATTACGAAAAACTTTCTTTGTTTTATTTAAAATAAATATGCTATAAAATACATGTTGTCAACGAGTTATAACTCAAATGGCATAGTCTTCTAATACTCATTTAAGAGGTTGTTGGTTCGAATATTCCTATTTTTAGTAAAAAATAAAATAAAATATATATTAAAATATAAATACACATTAAAAATAAACTAAACTATATATGTATTTATACACAAATATATTAATGATTAATTTTAATAATTAAATTTAATATATAAATTTTTTATATTTAAAATACATAAAAATATACGCAAAATAATAGATAATATTTTTTAACTAAAATAACAAAAACATGACACGGATATTTGAGCGATAAAATTTTCATGATTATTATTATTATTATCATTGAGATTGAGAGATAAGACTTATCTGCGTGTGATGTGAGCGGACTTTCTTCGGTATTTTTTTAAGAAACTGATTTTATGAGAAAACGTTTATCTAAATTCATACTCATTTGTATTTATATAAAATTGATATTAAAAAATAAACTTAATTAAATTATTATTTAATAATTTTTAACAATTAATTTTATATAAAAATTACACTTAAATTTCTACCAAGAGTCTCACATGGACGACTTTTATGTTCTTTTCTCATGGTTTAATGTGCTTATTATTTAATCTGAGTTTAGTTCATATAAAGTCATAATCGGAGATTATTATGAATTCCTATGAGTTAATATCGAACTTTATAAATTCTTATATTTTTTTTCTACATAATAGGGCTCTTTTTTGTGGCAATGAGTCAATGATTCTTGTAACATTTTGTACATCATCAAAGTGACGTTCAAGCTCAACATTAACACAAGTACCAAGAAGAACTCGTTCTCATCTACTCCAATTCTTGAAGGGGAAGTGGATTCTTTTCAAAGGAAAAAGAATTAGATAGAGTGCTTAATCTTATCTTTTATTTTATTTTTTTTATATTTTTTGTCTCATTTATAGAATTAAAGTTCAAAGATTATATTTTATTTTTTTAAATGTTAAAAAAATTAGAGAGAATTCATTTTTTTCTTGAACTTATATACATATCCTTATTCCTTCCATGTTTTTATATTGATCAATTGTATGGTAAAAATATAAATTTATAAATTTTTTTATGAGATGAAATACTAGTTGAAAAAATTAAGATTCACATTTTAAACAGTAATAATATAATAAAAAATAATTACAAAAAAATTATATACCCTTTTTTTATACAATTTTAATTTATATAATAGAATGTTTCTTTTATATTTTATTCGCATAATTTCATTTTATGTCCTTTGCTAATATCTTCTTTTTTATTTGTGCCTAAAATAAACAATAATTTAGTTATCTTATGTTTTAAAGATATATTTTAATAGTATAATAATATTTTTAAAATTTTTTAATTAATTTAATGTCTCAGAAAAATAAAAATTATATTTTTAATAATACTTAATAAAATATTTTTGTAGAATTTAAAAAAAACGTGTTCTTAATATTAATAACACACAGTAAATAAATAAAATAGCTAACGACTAATAAGGACAGTCTTTTTGAAAATCATTGCAGGTTAGTGAATTTTATTAACAAAATAAAAAAATTACTACTTTATAAAGATTTATATATAATTTGAAAGGTAAAATTTTGTTCAAAAATCATTGTAGAATATTAGCCTTTATGAACAAACCATAAAATCTAATATCGTGCAATAATTTATGTGTAAAATGAGTTTTCTCAATTCGTTCATAATTTATAAATCATTATAAATGGGTGAATTTTGTACGAATTATAAACCTCTCAAATAATTACAGTAATTTATATAATACTAAGAAAGAATAAATATGTAAGTACAACTTGTTTAAAAATTAAATTACACAGTTGATCCTTATATTTTTATTAAAATTGTAAATTAATTTTTACATTTTAAAAGTTTATAATTAAGTTCCTGTACAAAATATAATTTTGTAGTTAGATTCTCATTGACATTTACCATAAAAAAAATGCATATTTATCATAATACTCTTTTTTTTTCTTCTCCTTTTTTTAGCGTTTTTGTTCTTTTTCCATTACCACCCTGAACCACCACCGCCATAGGTCAGCCGCATTCTCAAAACTCGCCGGCTCCCGAGGCGGAATCGCACTCTCCGCCTCCCAGAATTTTGCGCCGCCGCAAACCTCCTATACTTCTCGGACCTTAGAGGCTCACTCAAGAAGCACAATAAGGACGCCAATTTCGCCGGCTACAGGGACAAGAACTTCACCAACTATGGAACGAGTCGACCCAGTGGTTCCGATGCGTTCAAGAAGTACTCCGACGACGCCAACATCCCCGTCAACGACTTCCGCTACTACGGCCGCAACTTCGTCGACCATTCCAAGAGTTTCAATAGCTACGCCACCGACGATAATGTTGTCGACCAATCCTTCCACACCTACGGCTCCAGCGCCACAGGAGGAGGCAGTGATTTTCGCGGCTACGCCCCCGGTGTCTACGTCCTTAACCTTGGGTTCACATACTACTTTGACCAACGCCGGCAACGACATTTTCAAAGGGTACGACGTGGACATAAACAACCCTACCAACACTTTCTCGAACTACGCCAGTGGTGAAAACGACGTCGTCAAGAGCTTCTCCACATACAGAGAGCAATCCAATATGGGTGCAGATTCTTTCGCCTCTTACGCAGTTATGCCAAAGGCACCAACGCCGTCAAAGTGGAGTTCAACAACTACAAAAAGGAGGCGAGACTGGACTCGTGAGCACAGATGCGGTGGACATAGATGAGAGACAAAGAGCGCTGGGGTAAGGTGTTGTTTTGAAAAGTGAAAAAGTGAGAGCGAGAGAGCTGGGGAGGGGTAGGGTGGGTTCAAATAGCTTAGGAAATCTTTTGTCATTTTTAAATGGTTAAATTATACAAATTTTTTTGAGTAACGGGGCACAGGGCCCAAAGAAACAAAAAAAAAAACTAGATAACTACCAATTTTTCACATTTAACACCACTTGCATCAGTAAGAAGGTGGCGAAACAAGTATAAAGGGGGATGCTCGAAGAACTTAATTTCAGGAGCTTCTCCTTGACCCAATTTAGCGAGAGCATCGCGCAGAAATTGACCTCCCTATAGATATGTCTTACTTCTACCTTATTCACCTTTGCCAAAAGCTCCTTAATCGAGCGAATGAGGGAAGAACTACTATGGCTCTCCGGAGACGCCTTTTGAACCAGCGTTACAGCACATCTAGAGTCTGATTCCACCACTAATTTCGCGATCCTTAGCTTAGAAGCTAGCTTAATCCCAACATAGAAGCCCCATAGTTCAGCCATGGTTATGGTACAGGCTCCGATGTTCATAGTGAAATAAGCAATCGTGCAGTCAACCCAATCCCTAATAATACCTCCGCAGGCACCTCTACTACCAGGATGAATGACTGACCCACCTACATTCAATTTAGTCCATCCCCAATTTGGCACCTTCCATCCGACAATCTCCTCTCTGGTAAGATTTAGTAAGCTACTACTATGCTCTGTTACGCTCAAAGTAATGCTATAATTTCTGCAATTTTTCTTATCATTTGGTGAAGTTGATTGTTCGACAGAGTCTCATCCCTGAAAATGAGATCATTTCTACATTTTCAGGCTATGTTGCATGCTGTGACGAAGATGATGGGTCACGGAGTCCCATCCTGCTTTCGAGAGACCAAGGAAAGGTTAATATATTAAGCCATTCTTGAGAGGATTGGAAGAAAAAAATTTTATGTGAATCTCTGTTTACTATGTTAATCCATATCGTACGGATGTAGGGATAATCACGTAAAGTGTGGAGCACAGTCTCTTCCTCTCCGCAGCATCTTGGACAGTCACTGTTGTCACTATATTTTTACTAAAATTACAAATTAGTCCCTACTATCAAACACGTACAACTCACATGTTTAAAATAGCGAATATGCTGACGAGTATTCTGTTAAATCAAACATTGTTTAAACGGTATAAACTAAATTATAAAATTTAATTTTGTTTTAGGATCTAATTACAAATTTTAAAGTGTAGAAACGAATTTGTAATTTTTATAAAAGTATAAAGATCAATTTTGTGTAATTTAATCTTGTTTAAAACAATTCAGTGTATATATGTCTGTTCTATATTAATTTATTTTAAAAAATTTTATATTTTATAATGAGAAATAACATTTATATGATTTCTATGTATATTATAAAATATATATATATATATATATATATATATTATTTTTATTTCATTATTTTTAAGAATAAAATAAAAAATATTTATAAATATAATATACAATATTTATCTTTTATAAGACCTAATCAATAATCACCGTTGGAATACAAATATATCTATCATGATCAGCTTGGCAAGTCAAACAAAACAAAGCGATGTGACTCTGCAACTATTTAGTATTTAGTTATTTATTTACAACCCCACCAAGGCACCAACCTTTGGACGTTCTTACACGCGCTGCGATGCTGCGTTTGCGTTTCTTAGCGTCCCGCCATGTTGCTTCCATTATCAGTTTATTTGAATTAAATCTAATATAAATTCTAAAATTCTTTTCTTACACCAAAGAAAATGAGAAATTAATTTATACACACTACTTTGTATCTATTTGAACAAGTATTAAGTGTATTAAGTTAGAGAAATACATGTAGACCATATAATCATGGATTTGAATTTAAAGAGTAAACTGTGATCTCTCACCATTAATTTTATAGGTAGGACCAATAATAAATATAAAGGAGAAACTATTCAAAAGTAAAAGATCACACTTTACTCTCTAAAATAAAATTCAAACTTTAAAGGATCCAAATCTTATAATCATATATAAAGAAATCGAAACTTAAAATTGTTAAAATGTCAAATAACTATTTGAAAAAGTCTACTAACTAACTAATTAAAATATCCACTATTAGTTGGATTGAAAAAAAAAATCAAAAAACGATAAAAACATGTAATTCATTCCAAAAAATAATTTTATTATCATAAAAAACAAAAGTCATCTTAAACTTTAATCACTTCATTTTTCTCTCATATTTTTCTTCCATAAAAAAAAAGTCTCATTACGCAGCTTTCTTTCCTTTCATCATGTGTGTGCTTCTCTCTACTGCGCCATTACTTCTCTCCATTGTGCGTTCGCTTCGGTCCGTCGATTTCTTGTTTCTATCCGTTATGTCATTGCCCCTCTTTGGTGCGTCTCTTTCTGATGTGGTCAGCCTTTTCGTCGTGTTCGTCTTCCTTCACCTTCACACATAACCATCGATAGCAGAATTTTGAGAATGCCGTGAAGAAATATGGCACATTATTTTATTGTCATTGTGAAGTCTCAAAAGTTTACAATCTACTGTGAATCTCTCTTCTTAGATTTTTTATTTAACCATTTGAAAAAAGGAGATTCAAAATTTTTTGAGATTTTGGATGTTGCTTTATTTGTAGTTTTGGATGTTAGCTTTTAAATATTGAAGATTGTTATGTTTTGATTTTTTGGATATTTTTTTATTCAAAAAGATTCAAAACCAAAAGAAAAAAAAGCATCCAAAATATAATAAAAGAAACATCTAAAACTAAATAAAAGAAACGTTCAAAATCATTGTAAAAAGAATATTCAAAATCTAAAAAAAATTTAAAACATAACAAAAAAATATTTAAAATTATTGTACAAGAACTTGTAAAAGTGATTCGAAAAAGAGGAGGAGGAGGAGACTAGGGGTGGCAACGGGCGGGTTTTTGCTATACCTGACCCTGCCCCGCCGTACAATAATCTGCATAGAACCTGTCCCGCTTCTACTCGCAGGTAGTAAAACGTTGAACCCTAACCCGCCTTGTTCCTACCCGCCCCTATAATTATTAAAATTCAATAAATAAAATAAAATTTTAAAATTTATATAACCACCATCACATACATAACATAAGTTAAAGTAAAAATCTAAATACGATACAATATTATTAATCATTTACTAATTATTTTACATATATTATACATATTATATATTAAAATTATATATATTATATATATACCGGAGCGGGTAAGGGCGGGTATTATCTAAACCCGACCCCGCCCCGCCCCTCTCAAGAACTCGTCCTGCTAAAAATCCGCCGCGATGCGGGGCGGGTAATTACCCGCGGATTCGGGTGGTGTTGTCATCCCTAGAGGAGACGTGGATGGAGAGAAAAAAAAAAAGGTGAATGAGATGAGAGAACACGTATCTTTTAAACATAAAACTTGTTTTTAAAATTTTAAAATCATATTTTTTTTTTAAATTGACTGCTAAATTGCATATAGAGTTATTTCCGTAGACTTTTTCAAAATTTTTATATATTGTTTATTTTTAATTATTTAATCAAGATTTAATTGTATACCAATCATTATAAAAATAAAAAAAAATTAATATTATTTCTAATGTTTTGATAAAAATCTCAAAATAATACAAAAGTGAAATCATAAAAATTATTTTATTTATATTATATATTTGCACGAGCTAATACTTAAAATGACTTTTAAATTTTGATCTTGAACTCAATTTAGCCTTTTAAATTTTAATTTACTTAATTTGTATCCTTAAAATTTTAAGGCGTGACTCAAATTAACACTTTCGTCTTTCGTCACAGAAAAGATGACGTGTCACATTTAATTGACACTTGGTTCAATCTCTTTGAAGCATTACCCCTATATCCCAATCTCTCTCATTTTCGGCCCCTCACAAATTGTTGGGAGTGAGCTCACTGCTCAACATCACCACACCATCAAAACTTACCTAAGTTGTTCACCACTAATGCATGTTCGCTATCGTTGTCGCGCCTCTTGCCAGATCTTCTACGTCGTTAACTTTAGAAGAGGAACTTAAACCAAATAAAACTAAAAAATTATAAATTTTGAACAATTAAATCAAACCATTAGTACCAATCAACAAAAATTAAACAAAATCAAAATCTTAACCTGAATACTTGACAAAAATTAATGAAAAAAGAAAAACAGTTATAGAAATGCTGAGCAGAAAATGAAGTACCATTATGTTGAATCGTGAGGATGGCGAGGAAAAGGTTGAGAGAGGGAGACGGCGGCGCAACAGAAGAAGACAACGATGTGATAAGAATTTTAGGGACAGACACAGCAGTGCAACGAGTTCAAAGATACAAATGGCGGCATGATGAATGAGCAACGATGAGAAATGATTAGACAGAGGTGCTGCGATGGATTGGAGGGAAGGCTATGACGGTTTGAGGAGGAAAATAACGGTACTACTAGAAAAGACGAAGTTACGAGTTGAAAGAAAAAAGTTATGATTTGAGAGAGGAAGATGACTTCAAATTCTTAGACTTTGTTTAATTTTGAGAATAGTAAAGATGAAGAGTCAAAAATAGAAGAGGTAGAATTATTATCCATAGAAAAGATATGTGGTGAAATTTAGGTGGTACATAGTCTCTTCGGTAATGGAATTAGACGAAAGAATCAACTTGCGTTATGCCTTAAAATTTTAGGATACAAATTAAACTAATTAAAAATTGAAAGACCAAATTAAATCAAAAATTATATTTTAGAAATCATTTTAAATATTAACTTATATTTAGATGCATCATACTTATCAAGTCATATTTTTATTGATTATTTTTTATATATCATAATACATAACATAAAAATATAATTTATTAATTAAAAATGCTATAAAAAAAACCAGTTGATATCGGTTTTGATAAACTAATTCAAAACCGGAAAATTTTTAGTTTACTAATGAGAAATTTGGAAAGGGGATAAGATAAGAAAAAAGACAGCCTCCCCAATGTGAGTGCATGAGATGTGAGTAACACGTGCCCATCATCTACTTCGTACAACCACACTTGTCACCTCCTTCGCAGCTAATCCGAATAATTTTCTTTCAACCAATAGCAGACACCCCTTTCTCCACCATGGCCCGCCATCTTTCCTCTCTAAACTACCCTCCATCAAAACATTTTATTACCCACATAAACCTACCGTATTTTTCAGATCTAAGGGGCAATGTTTGTCTTTTTGCGATTCAAATAATTTTAGACATATATTTTCTTTGCTTTCTAGCGGATATTATATTATACATAAAATGTAAAATTCTTATTCAACTTGCGCCCGGTCATGTTCAAAGAGCACTTGATAATAATAATATCATTCAGTATTATATTATTATATAAAATATTATAGTGTATCAGTTGTAGTAAGCTCACCATATAATATACATGAATGAAAGAAATCATATCAGAGTGGCATGTGCAAAATTCCCTGTAATGAAAACAGTGTGTGCTAAGTGCTAGCTCGGAATTGACACATTCACAGGCGAGCATGTAAAGCAAAACTAAAATTTGAAGTTCTTTTCTAAATATTCGTTAACTAATATTCTAAAATACGTAGTTAAAATATAAAAATATAAGCTAATTTCAGTTGACTGTTAAAGGATATGCATAAATTCAAATATATTCATTTTAATTTTCAAAAAATAGTATATTAACTAAATTAATAAAATAAAAAAAATAAATGCTTAGTTCGTGGTTGGCCATCCATCCATATATTCAAAGCCTGGGGGTCGTGTGTCTCTTTCTTTCCATTTCCTCCATACCTTGCTAATTCGCTTCGTTCTCCGATTCGCCTTTCATTCATTCGTTCATTCCTTCAATCAATCTCTTATTCTGCGTTGGCTTGTGCTCTTCCTCCCTCTCTCGATCCCTGCTCAAAATTACCCTTTTGCCCCCCCTTCCCTCCCTCCACCAACAACCAGATCCATTCTCTGACTCCCTCTCTTATTTAACTCAACCCCCCACCGCCCCCGTCTTCCGATTCAATCAACCAAAACCCTCAATCCTCAAAACCCTAGAACAACCAACAACCACCGCCGCCCCCTCTTTCCTCACAGATCCTCAATCTAATCCAATTGCTCCATAATCCCAACTCCTCCTTCTCCTGACACCGTTGACCACACTTCAGCTCCACCAAACTTCCCTTTTTTTTTCTGCGTACAGGAATGTTGGGTACTGGCTTGAACTTTGGGCGTGCCCGCGGAGACGATCGCTTCCACGCGCCGGTCAGGCCTCGCCGCTCATTCCAAGGCGCTGTAGACAGCGATAGGCTTCGCAGAGCTCAAAGTGACGTATCGTCGAGCCGGTCGTCCGTTCGGGATAAATCCGCGGATTCGGTTCGGGAGCCCGAGAACCGGGTCGTGTCGGACGAGGCCAAGAAGGTTGTTGCGGTGCCGTCGTGTGAGGCTGCCGAGAAGCGGTTGAGCAATCTAGAGCGGTTCTTGCAGGCGATCACGCCCTCTGTGCCTGCTCAGTATCTTTCTAAGGTTAGTTTTCAGTAACTAGCTGGCAAGTTTTGCTGGAACTTTTAATAGTTGTAGCTGGGTTAGGGAAGAAATCGCGTTCTTTAACTAAGTTATTTATTGTAGTATTGTCGTTGTTTGTAACGGATGGATTTAGTGGCTGGTGTGACAATAAGTAGTAACATTTTGGAGGTCTGAATGGGATCAATGAATAGAAAGAAGAAGTGAGTTTCTCATCCATCAAGAAGTAAGCTAGTAAATGATGCGTAATTTTTACTTTTTACACGTTTCATTTTTCTCTATTTTAGTGTGGTTTAAGTATTTGATTCTCCTTCTTCATTGTTTTTGTTTTTAGCCATTTGCTTGTCTTTCCTTTTTTGATTGTGAATTGAATATTGCAGAGGACCATGATGAGAGGCTTTAAGGCGTGCGATGTGGAGTCTCAGCCTTACTTTGTTCTTGGTGACTTGTGGGAATCTTTCAGGGAGTGGAGCGCATATGGTGCTGGTGTACCGCTTGTATTAAACGGGAATGAGAGTGTTGTTCAATATTACGTTCCCTATCTTTCTGGAATTCAAATTTACACTAGTGGGAAGCCTTCTGTAAAGTCAAGGTATTGCTTTCGTTGGACCTCGTTTGGAAGATTAATTTTAATGACCTTTTGGGAGGGTGTGAATCTTGATAAAGGCCAAACATTGGGGCATTTTGGATAGAGACATTGCAAATTTTATGTCAAGAAGTTATGGATTTAAGTATGTTGCAAGGTTAATTTAATATTCAGTTCTAGTGTTGATTCTTACTTTCTGAATAGCTAAGCATTCTACATTAGTTGGATGCTTTTAGCTAGTACTTAGCTTCCAGTTGGTTCGCTTTTTCTCAATTTGTAAGTGCCTAACTGGTGCTTATGTCTCCGTAAAGTTTACAATAAAATTGTTTCCTTCTTTGATAGGCTGCTAGGTGAGGACAGCGACAGTGATTTCAGGGACTCAAGTAGCGAAGGTAGCAGTGATTGTGAACCTGAGAGAGGATTGAATTACTTGAGGGAGCAACGGAATCATCCACACCTGCCAGATGAGATTAATCGTCAAATGGGTGGATTATCATTGAGAGACCACCACACACTCCGACATGATGGCTTTTCTAGTGATGAAGGTGAATCTGTCAATTCTCAGGGCTATTTGCTTTTTGAGTATCTTGAAAGAGACCCTCCTTACAGCCGTGAGCCTTTGTCTGACAAGGTTAGCTAACTCAACTACCCTGCCTCATAAGTGCTATCTTCTCCAGTTATACTTGGACTGTTGGACATAGTTCTTTGTTTTGTTTAGCCTTTTCACTATATTGAAATTTTTGTGGTGGGATAGATATTGGACCTTGCTTACCGCCTTCCAGAACTGGTGAATCTGAGAAGTTGTGATATACTATCGTCAAGTTGGATATCTGTAGCATGGTATGCTTAACTTTGCTTTTTTGACATTCTTCATATGGATAGGTGCACAAGGGGCTGACCTATCATTTTGCTTTGCTTTGTAGGTATCCGATTTACAGGATACCCACTGGTCCAACTTTGAAAGATCTTGATGCATGCTTTCTAACTTACCATTCTCTTTATACACCTGTGGGAGGTAAGCTGCGATTTTTCACCTCTTCTTTTCTGCTTTACTGGTTTTGCTCTATAACAAAGTTTTGAGAATTAAAGAATAGTCTTTGTGTATTGCTCCATGCTAGGAAAAACAGACTAAGAAAATCAAAAGTTTTGGTCTCTTATCCTTTAGCTCCTAAATAGTGTGATGTATTTATTATACATATTGCAGAATTTATTTTAGAATCTCCCCAGCTATGGATAGACACATGCCTAATACCACCCATTTCCATTGACAGAATATATATGTCTACTATCTACTTATCTAGGCACCTGGTAGTTGTGATATTCTCCAACTGTGTTCTTCTTCTTGAGACATACTATTGAGTAGCACAATGGATCATTATATCTGTCAGCAGTACCCAGTGAACTTCTTGACATGTTGCTGCTTATTTGTATTTTTAGTAATTTTTGTTTTATATATTTAGTTTGTGATATTTTATCTTTCATCCTTTGAAATTAAGGGTTGTTGGGTTTCTTTATTTGCTCTCTTCTTCAACTACAAAGAGTCATGTTTTCGTCTTGGTGACTGTTTCTATTCAAGTGTATTGGCTAGTAACCAGTGCATGAAAATGGTTTGCCTGGAACAGAAATTTGAGGTGCTGCATGCCTGCATGTGTGAGATAGTTGAATAAATTCATTTTTATGTGTTGCATTGGTTGCTTAACAAATATACAATACTTTTGTATTTCAGGTACACAACAAAGGGTGCAGGCACCTGTAATGTCACATACTACTGAGACAGATGGTGCCCCTAAAATGTCTTTACCGGTGTTTGGTCTTGCTTCATACAAGTTCAAAGGATCTCTGTGGACTCCAAACGGTGGACATGAGCGCCAGGTGGCTACCTCTCTTTCACAGGCGGCTGACAAGTGGTTGAGACTGCTTCAGGTCAGTCACCCTGATTTCATGTTTTTCAGCCGCTGAGGATTCTAAGGTGACTTTAACAATTTTAATTAAGCCGTTTGAGAAGTGGATCTAGTTATCTGCCATTACCAGCTTGGCCCATTTCTTAGATACAGTACTTGATGAAGTGAGAGTATATCATGTATTTGACAAAGGAAAAAAAAAAGAAAAAAAAAAGGGAAAAAAGAAAAACAAAAAGATGTCAGGCCCTGTCCTTTGTAGTTCCTGCTATGTTTCCTTCTTTGATAAGTGAAACAATGGAAGCAGCAAAGCTCTGGACAAGCATCCTCGACTGTTAAGGCTACTCAGAATGTGTTCATGGCGGATGTACAGGCTAAAAAGCAGCTTAGCAATCGCATGGTTTTGTTTTGCTGACATCAATGATTTTACCCACATCAGTTGTTTGTTGTAATTTTGCAACTTTATTTATTTTATGGTGGCATGTTTTTGTTAAAGAGAACAGGCTTCTTTTTTGTGTCCTGATGATCACCATATAGGACCCGGCTTTAGTGGATTGGGGAATTTTACTGGTAATGGTATTAGAATTGCCCCATCTCTGTATTTGAATTGTAACAATAACATTTACGTATCTTAGCTGCTTTACATGTAGGAACCGTTATCTTTTCTTTGTAATTTTGTTACTAATGGATGTTTGTAGGGAGAAATCTTGCCTTGCGTCTTCCTTTCTTTTTATCGGTGGTTTTTTGCATATGTTCTTTATTGGAAATAATCGTGCATCTTAAAATGTGAAAAAATAGTTTTCTCAGGGTAAAATTTTAGCTTTTTAAAAGTAATTTGTTAAAATTAGTTTTTTAAAGATAATGTTTTAAAAGTTTGCGTATCTTGCATTATCCAACACACAACACATTTATGGAGCGGACGAATGGATCTCAATTTTTTATTTTCAATTATTTTGGTAAGCGTGAATTTTCATTATACATTCTTTAAGTGACACAAAAAATACAAGAGATGTTAAAAGATAACAGATTACACTTACCAAAATAATTGGGAAAAAAATGGAAAGTGTTGTAAAATAAATAAAAATACTAAATATAAAATAAAGATATATAAATAGAAGATTCTAGTATTAATATAATTAGCTCAATAACAATAATTTATATATGTATTTATTAATATATATATATATAAAGAGAGAGAAGTATTGGAATGTAAAAGGAATTGATTTTGTTTATTGCTGGTTTGTGTTTTTTTCAGAGGCAAAATCCTATATTTATAAGCGTATATGATAGTAGTTTTTCAAATTACATTAAATAAGATTCTCCTTGAAAACTTGAGCCTTGTGGGAAAATGGCATCCACCTAGGCTATCTTATCACAACACTCCCCCTTAAATGACCATTTAGGATTATGCCTCATTAAAACCTTACTAAAGAAAAATCCAGTGGAAAAAAAATCTTAGTGAAGGAAAAAGAGTACAATATTCTCCAGTGATGGGGATTGCCTCATTAAAAACCTTATCAAGAAAAACCCGATGGGAAAAAAATCTGACCAAGGGAAAAAGAGTACAGTCTCCCCCTCTTGTTGACATCAGTTGATGTCTCGAAGTCGGCGCATCCCAATCTCGTGTACCAGTCTTTTAAAGGAGGATTTTGAGAGTGACTTTGTAAATAAATCTGTCAGATTGTCACTTGAGCGGATCTGTTGGACATCAATTGTCCCCTGATTTTGAAGATCATGAGTGAAGAAGAATTTGGGAGAAATATACTTTGTTCTATCACCTTTGATGTATCCGCCTTAAAGTTGAGCAGTGCATGTTGTATTATCTTCAAATAGGACAGTTGGAGCTATCTTATGATCAATCAGTTCACATGATGACAGAATATATTGGATCAAACTCATGAGCCAAAAACATTCACGACTAGCTTCATGAATTGCTAGTATTTCGGCATGATTAGAGGATGTTGCAGCAATCGTCTGTTTCGTGGACCTCCATGATATAGCTGTTCCACCATATGTAAATAGGTATCCTGTTTGAGATCTCCCTTTATGTGGATCAAACAAGTATCCAGCATCTACATAGCCAACTAGTTGTGACTTGGATCCATAGGGATAAAACAATCCCATATCAACCATTTCATGAAGATATCGAAAGATTTGTTTGATTCCACTCCAATGTCTTCTGGTTGGAGATGAACTATATCTTGCTAGTAAATTCACAGCAAATGATATATCGGGTTGTGTATTATTAGTAAGATACATTAGCGCTCCAATGGCACTAAGATATGGTACTTCAGGACCAAGGATATCTTCATTTTCTTCTTTAGGACGAAATTGATCATTTTTCCACATCCAAAGATCTTACGATCATTGGGGTACTCAAGGGATGTGACTTATCCATATAAAATCTTTTCAAGATCTTCTCTGTGTATATTGTTTGATGAATAAATATCCCACTTTTTATATGCTCGGTCTGCAGGTCGAGACAAAATTTAGTTCTTCCAAGATCTTTCATCTCAAACTCTTCTTTTAGAGTTTTTATAATTGTTGGAATCTCTTCAGGAGTCCCAATGATATTTAAATCATCAACGTACACAGCAATTATAATGAATCCAGATGCAGTTTTCTTTATGAAAACACATGGACAGATATCATCATTCTTGAATCCATTTTTTGCCAGATGCTCAGTAAGACGATTATACCACATTCGTCCAGATTGCTTTAGACCATATAAAGATCTTTGCAATTTAACTGAGTATAACCCCTGTGAATATTCATTGGATGTTTTAGATATCTTTAGTCCTTCAAGGACTTTCATATAGATATCCCGATCTAATGAGCCGTATAAATAGGCCGTTACCACATCCATTAAATGCGTATGCAGTTTATGATATGCAGATAAACTGACCAAATACCGCAATGTTATTGCATCCACTACAGGGGAATACGTTCCTTCATAATCTATACCGGGCCTTTGTGAAAAACCTTGTGCCACAAGTCGGGCTTTATAGCGTACAACTTCATTTTTCTCATTTCATTTTCTCACAAATACCCATCGGTATCCAACAGGTTTTACATCTTTTGATGTACGGACTACAGGTCCAAAGACTTCACGTTTTGCAGGTGAGTCTAACTCAGCCTTCATGGCTTCTTCCTATTTTGGCCAATCATTCCTTTGTCGACATTCTTCGACTGATCTTGGTTCAAGATCCTTACTTTCATTCATGATATTTAATGCCACATTATATGCAAATATTTCATTGATAATTGTCTTATTTCGGTCCCATTTCTCTCCTGTAAAGACATAATTTATCGAGATCTTGTCATTTTCACAATTTTCAGGTACCTGAATGTCTTCTGGCGTGAAAACTATATCAGAATTTTGGACAACTACATGTGTCTCTACTATGTCTTTTTCAACATGAATAGTATTTACCTCTTTTCTCTTTCGATGATTTTTGTCTTTGGAACCGACAGGCCTGCCACGCTTCTGGCGTGTATTTGCTTCTGTGGCAATTTGTCCAACTGTGACATCAATTTGAATTGGGGCATTTTCTGCTGGTATATAAGATTTGGTTATCTTTTTTGTATCGAAAAATGCATCAGGCAATTCATTTGCTATTCTTTGCAAATGTATAATCTTTTGAACTTCTAGTTCACATTGCCCTGATCGAGGATCTAAATACATCAAGGATGATGCATTTCAATTAAGTTCCTTTTCAGAAAGCTTATTCTCTCTCCCTAATGTTGGAAATTTTGATTCATCAAAATGACAATTCGCAAATCGGGCTTTAAATATATCTCCAGTTTGTATCTCAAGATACCTCACTATAGAGGGAGAATCATATCTAACATATATTTCCAATTTTCTGTGGGATCCCATTTTGGTGCGATTAGGTGGCGCAATGGGATCATATATAGCACACCCAAATATTCTTAAATGGGAAACATTTGGCTGCTGGCCAAAAGCTAATTGCATAGGAGAGAACTGATGGTAACTCGTTTGCCTCAATCGAATAAGTGTTGCGGCATGTAAAATAGCATGCCCCAAACCGAGGTTGGGAGATTTGTTCTCATAAGTAAGGGTCTAGCAATTAATTGGAGGCGTTTAATAAGTGATTCTGCTAACCCATTTTGTGTGTGAACATAAGCTACTGGATGTTCAACACTTATTCCATTACCCATACAATAAACATCAAAAGTTTGGGAAGTAAATTCACCAGCATTATCAAGACGAATTGCTTTAATTGGATTTTCTGGAAATTGTGCTTTTAATCGAATAATTTGAGTCAGTAATCTCGCAAACGCCAGGTTGCGAGAAGACAATAAGCACATATGTGACCATTTCGAAGATGCGTTTATCAAGACCATAAAATATCTAAAAGATCCACATGGTGGATGGATAGGTCCACATATATCACCTTGAATCCTTTCTAGGAATTCAGGAGACTCAAATCCAATCTTTATTGGTGATGGCCTTAAAATTAACTTCCCTTGAGAACATGTAGCACAACAAAATTCACTAGTTTTAAGAATCTTCTAGTTCTTTAGTGAATGTCCATGTGAGTTTTTAATAATTCTCCTCATCATGGTTGTTCCCGGATGACCCAATCTATCATGCCAAGTTATGAATTCATTTGGACTAGTAAACTTCTGGTTTACAATGGCATGTGATTCAATTGCACTAATCTTGGTATAATACAACCCAGATGAAAGTGAGGGTAATTTTTCTAATATAACTTTTTTATTTGAATCATGAGTTGTGATACATAAATACTCATGATTTCCCTCATTCATTGTCTCAACATGATATTCATTTCGGCGAATATCTTTGAAACTCAACAAGTTCCTCAGGGACTTGGTAGATAATAGTGCATTATTTATTATAAATTTTGTTCCTCCAGGAAACAAAATTATAGCTCTTCCGGAGCTTTCTATCACATTGCCTGAGCCAATAATAGTATTGAGATATTCCTCTTTTGGCACAAGATGGGTAAAATATATATCGCTTTTGAGAATGGTGTGCGAACTTGCACTATCCGCAAGGCATACATCTTCATTATATATCCTTGCCATTTTCTTCAAAGACAAATAATAATAAAATGAGTAGTATGCACAGTTAAATTGAATACTTGATCGGAATTATTTTTTTAAGAAATACTCTATAAAAATAATGTCATATACTAAAATTTTATTTTAAAACTTGACACATTTAATGATTTCAAAATTTATAAACATTAATATTTCATTATTTACATACATCACATTTAAAACTTAAATACATAGAAAATAAAACTTAACAATAAGTTCTTTACATTATTTATTTACATAGATACTTAACAATCTCACGTATTAAACTATTCCATCATTGATCAAATGACCAATATTTCCTTTAGGGTCCTCAAAGAAATAAGATACATCATAATGAGTGGTGGAGTTTTCAGCAACATCATTTGAAACGAAATTCGTCTCCTTTCCTTTGTCGTCTTTTTTCAAAGATGCTTGATAAAGATCGACTAGGTGCCTTGGGGTACGACAGGTACGCGACCAATGGCCCTTTCCACTACAATAGAAACGCTTATCCTCTGTTGATTTATTTTGCCCAATATTTCTTTCTTTATCCCATTTCTGGTGAGATCCTCTCTTTTGAATATAATTTCTTTTCCTTCCATAATTTTTCTTGTTATTAAAATCTTGTCATTTACCTCTTCTTGGGTAATTTGCCGCATTTACTTCAGAAAATGGGGCAGCGCCAGTTGGGCGTGCTTCATGATTTTTCAAGAGCAACTCATTGTTGCGTTCAGCAACAAGAAGGCAAGAAATTAACTAAGAATATTTTTTAAATTCTTTTTCTCGATACTGCTGCTGCAGGAGCACATTCGAGGCATGGAAGGTCGAGAAAGTTTTTTTCTAACATATCATTGTCAGTTATCTTTTTCCCACATAATTTCATTCGTGAGGTGATTCGAAACATTGCAGAATTATATTCATTTATGGATTTAAAATCCTGTAGACGCAAGTGCGTCCATTCATATCGGGCTTGAGGAAGTATCACTGTTTTTTTATGATTGTACCTTTCTTCAAGGTCTTTCCAATGATCTGCAGGATCTTTTAATGTGAGATATTCATTTTTCAATCCTTCGTCAAGATGACGACGAAGAAAAATCATGGCTTTGGTTTTATCCTTCTGGGATGCATTATTTTCAGTTTTAATGATATCTCCAAGATCCATTGAATCAAGATGGATTTCAACATCTAGTATCCATGATAAGTAATTGTTTCCAGATATATCAAGAGCATTGAATTCAAGATGAGAGAGTTTCGACATAATGAAAAATTTGTTACTTGAGTCTTCCTAAAAATTTGATCAGAGTCTCGTGCTGATAACGTGTTGTAAAATAAATAAAAATACTAAATATAAAATAAAGACGTATAAATAGAAGACTCTAGTATTAATATAATTAGCTCAATAACAATAATTCATATATGTATTTACTAATATTATATATATATATATATATATATATATATATATATATATATATATATATATATATATATATATATAAAGAGAGAGAGAAGTATTGGAAGGTAAAAGAGAGAGAGAATTGATTTTGTTTATTGCTTGCTTGTGTTTTTTTCAGAGGCAAAAGCCTTTATTTATAAGCGTATATGATAGTAGTTTTTAAAACTACATTAAATAAGATTTTCCTTGAAAACTTGAGTCTTGTGGAAAAATGGGCATCCACCTAAGCTATCTTATCACAACAGAAAGAATTCATATAGAGCGGTGAGTAATAATAATAAATCCTGGATTAAAATATTGTTTTATTATAATTTTGATCATTTTGCATACATATTATCAAATTTTATTTCAAACACTTTACACATTTGAAATTACCCATACCTAGTTAAGCGGTACACAAAATTCTAGTTAAGCACATCTGAAAATCTTGCATCATCTAAAAATTAGTGTATTCGAATTAAACTTTCATGACAATTTTTTTTTTCTATAGTGTTCTATAATGTAACTGCGTTAAACAAGGAATAAATAGACAATGAAGAATAATTAGAAAAATTTTAGAAAATTCAAAAAGTTACAATTGAAAAGAAATACAAAATATCCTAACAATTGATTTAGAAAACTTGGATGTATCTGAGTGTAACTAGTGTCCGTATCCCATTACTAATTAACAACACTGTTATTCATAATTCACGATTCTTGCAACTTTTTCCCTTTCCTGATTCATTTTTATCTTGTGTGTATAAATTGAACCATTTCTAATCGTTGCACCAACCCGCTTTAGCCTATTCTACTGCTGCAAACTCAATGCTGCATTTGCCTGCAACGATGCATTCATCTTTTACCAAATGCCATTGCTCCCCAAAATAGATAGATGCTGTTATTATATCAAGCCTTTTTTCTTTGTAGACATTTAAATGTAACAGAGTCACTTCTAACAACTAAGAACTTCTCAAGGGGGTGACATTTTCTGTCTTGCTATAGTTAATCTCTCTTTTAGTATGCCTTTGATACATTATACTTTTGAAATCACACCACAATTAATGTAGGATTAGTGGATTACTTAAACCATGTATGAGTTGAGTTGGATTTGTTCTGTTTAGATTTTGGCTAACCTGCTTTAAGAAGGACCCCTTGAATGGGATTAAAGCTTTCCAATAGAGTGTGAACTCCACTCACTCTTGGAACAACTCCGTATTTGACAATAAGATCCAAATGATCGTTTGTTTGTATATCACTGCTTAATTAGTTAGTTCCTCTAACGATGAAAAAACTCCACATATACATACATTACATGGTTATTTGTAAGTGAATTAGAGACATGTAATTCAAATGAACACCAGTAATCATCAAGTAAACTGAATCGACTTAATGAAAGCGTTGAATGCACTAGTTTTTGTAAATCTCTAATGAGTAATGATCATAAGATAAAATCAGTAGTTTTTTTTTTGGTCATGGGCTTAACCCTACAATAACTTAACCCGCCCAGAAAAAATCCTCCCAACCCACCCAGACACCCAAGATGCTATCCCAACCAAACTGAAGCAAACCGCGCTCTTCTCCCTCACTGCTGCCAATTTGAAAGATCAATCTCTATGGGTGCCCAACTCTCCCTTCCTCCTACCTAAATCAGCGACAGCTTCATGCCCAATCTTCTCTTGGACGGAATCAGCTCCTTGCTCATGGACGACCCGCTACGCCGCTGCCAGCACACCGGGAAACCTGCCCAACCAACAATCAGAATGCCGATCCTTTCCTGATACCATCGTCGTTCTCGGAGGGTCGTTCAGCGCTGTCTTCCTCAGCCGCACAGGGTCGTCTCCTTCGTCAACCTGGTATCAATTGCCACCGCCGCCTTCAACCGAAGGTTGCATTGATACCACGCCTTCTACTTTGCTGCGTTGATACTCAAATCTCGAGGAAGAAAAGAAACGCTGCTGCTGATTCAGACCTGGATTAGTTTGAGTACCAGAATCCGCGATACATCCATTTTGGTCCTCAATTGTATGGCACTTTGTTCCTCTTTCATTAAAGCTTAGTTCTTTGTTGATCCTCAAATTTTAATCAAATTAAATTTCGCTCTTTGGATGTTTGCAGGTGGTTGAATGCTCCAGTTATGGTGCAATGTCCCTATTTCTGCTGCCTTGGCTATTTCATGGTCGAGGAGATTCCCGTTTTTAGGAGTCCAAGTTAATCCCTTTTCCGGTAATTATTTCATTAACAATTGAATGTCCTGAATAATTGCCCATGCTTCACCAATTGGACTCTTGGATTTAATTGCTTGTATGATTTTTAGATTATCTGATTCAATGAGAACTTTTTCCATGAATAAATTATTTACAATGATTAGAGCTTGTTTGATTGCTAAAGCTTCTGCTACTGTGACTGAGTTTGCTTGAATTAATCCTGTGAAACCTAATAAAATCTTTCCTCTGTTATCTCTGTCATAGTTTTTGATTGTGGATGGTGGCTAATGGCGGTGAGCCAAAAATCCGCCATAAAGTTATAGTGGATGGCGTTACGAAAAATGATGGAAATGGTAGATTACCTCTAAAATACACATATATGTGCAAAAAAAACATGCAGAAAAATTGCAAATATAATAAACTATAAAATCTATCTATATAATCAACTTTCTAGTCATAAAACATCTAATTAATATAGCAAATATAATAGCAAATTTAGCAAATAAATATAACATCAAGTTCAAATCATAACTCAAAAGTCATAAGCAAGTAATAAAATAGAAGACATAAAACATAAAAACTATAAACCATCTACATTCTAGCTCTCATCAAATTCATCCAAATTAACACGATTATTATCGTGTCCCTCTACCCCTTCATCATCCTCTGATTCAGTATCATTGAATTGAATCTCCTCTTCTTGTTCTTCTTCATTTTCAGAATCCTCTTCATCTTCAAATTCTGGTTCTTCTTCCTCTTCCACAATTATTGCTTTTCCTTTTCTTTTTTTTGAAGCCTTAGACCCACTTGGTCCATCCTTTGCACCACCTCTTGCAGTTGCAGGTTCTTTTCTTTTTCTATTTTGTTGTCTTCTAGTATATGTCGTAGGCTCATGTCCTCCCATTGCTTCAAAAACAAGGTTCCAACTCAAAGGGTTGTCATCTTGATGAACCAAATCAGCATCATCATCCATATTATCATCATCTCGAAAGGTGGTAGTCCCAATTTCTCCCACTAACCACTCATTACACTCATCAATATCATTGAGTGCAATAGGGTCAACTTTATCTTTAAGGTTGTACCTCTCGATGAGTTGTTGGTTATACTTTATGAAGACCAAGCTCTCCATCCTTTCATGATCAAGCCTATTTCTTTTCTTAGTATGAATATGCTCAAATATACTCCAATTGCGCTCACATCCAGAAGCACTACAAGTCAAGCTCAAGATCTTGATAGCAAGGTCTCGCATGTTTGGAGCTTCATGCCCATATGTCCGCCACTAAAATGCTATAAAATTAAAATAAATTTGTCTAAACCTTTAATCGAACTAAATTTATAAAGCTTTGTAAATTTTATAACAATCTTACTGGGTGAAATCTTTTTCCTCTGAGATTTTGCAAAGGATGATCCAAAAAGTCCATAGCCGGCCTTATATAGTGTTTGCTCCTCCAATATCTTCTCTTGCACAGCTATACTTGGCACCAATCTAGTGATGCACTCAAACCATCCCTTTGTAACTTCTAAATCCAATTCAATGCGAGGATTATCATAAAGCAACTCCGGATTCAGAAAATGAGCAGCTGCTTGCAACGGACGATGAAGTTGGCAATTTCATCTGTTGTCAACGATTTTAAAAACTTCAGAATATTTGCTCACATCATTAGAAAATATTTTCATGATGCATTCCTTTGCTTTATCCATTGCTTCATATATATAACCCATTGGCGGTTTCTTCTCCTCATCAACAAGTCGAAGCACCCGAATAAGAGGCCCCCATGATCTTAAGGGTGTACTTGACATGATTCCAAAAGGAGGGCCTAATAACAATCTTTGTTTCCTTCCTCCCCTTTGCCTCCCTTGACAACTTATTCCTTACCCACTCATCCAAAGTGAACATTCTTCTTAGATTTCCTTTCTCCTCATAAAGCCTTTCCAAAGAGAAAAATGAAGTGGCAAATCGGGTGACTGCATGCCTCACCAATTCCTTGCCATTTGTGAATTGTCTCAACATGGATAAAGTGCTAGAGTGGCTATAAGTGAAGCTAACCAAAGAAATGGCACTTTTTATGGTTTTTTGGATTAATGGTAACTTCCCAATGTCTTCAAGCATCAAATCCAAACAATGGGCAGCACACGGGGTCCAAAACAAATTCGGTCTTTTCTCCATCAACAACTTACCAGCTAGAACATAGTTGCTCCCGTTGTCAATTACAACTTGAACAACATTTTGCTCCCCAATTTCCTCAACAATACCATCAAGAAGCTCAAACATTTTTTCACCCGTCTTCACATAATCAGAGGCATCAATAGACTTCAAAAACATTGTCCCAGCAGGAGAGTTTACAAGAAAATTGATAATGCTCTGTTGTCTCTTATCCGTCCAAGCATCTGACATAATAGAGTAGCCATACTTTTCTCGTTGTTCCTTATGACCCTTCAACAAGTCTTTGGTGTATTCTAATTTCTCATTAAGGAGTGGCACCCTTAGAGCATGATAAGTGGGAGCAGGTAAATTAGGACCAAAGCTTCCAATAGCCCACAACATTTCTTGAAAACTCTTCAACCTCACTGGATTCAATGGAATCCCAGCTTGGTAGAACCACCGGGCTATGTATCGATGAACTCTACAAACCGCTTCCTTATTACATGCTTCCTTGATATTCTGTTGCCTCAATTTCTCCTTTTTGTTTCTTGCAATGGCAGTTTTAGGTCTTTTCATAAACAAGTCCATTGGACCTCTCATAGAACTTGCCCCCCCTCTAGCTGCTGCTATTGGAGTTGGATTTGGAATTTCATCAATTCCTTGAGCATCTTCCTCTGACAATCCAAAACCCAAACTATCTAAATCAAGCTCCCTAGCATTGACACTATGTTCCTCAGTGCTTGCCGGCGTAGAACTTTGTCTTCCACGATTTTTTTTTTCTGGTTGTAGAACTCCCATAATTTAGCAATAACATCCTTTGGGACCATTTTACATCCAGCAACATTCCCAGGCTTAATCATTAAGTGCTCCTTTGCCCGTGTAATTCCTCCTCTCGTAATTTTTCCACAAAAATTACATATGATGTCATTGGTATTTCTCTCTTCTACAGCAGTAACATATTTCCACCCTGGATCAATCCTACTGGCACGGATAGCAGCTGCAGGACGAGCAGCAGTTCCAGCAGCATGGCCAGCAGAGGCAGAGGTAGGGACAGGGGCAGGGACAGGGGTAGAGGCAGGGGCATCAGAATTACGGGCTGGTCTAGAAGTTGACATGATGAACTGAGCTGAAAGGAAAAAAAATTGGAGGAAGAGAGGTTTATGAGGGAAGAGAAGGAGAAGGAGACAGTGAAGTGGTGAACTGAATGAAAAAAAAGGAACGGTAACTTCTACAAACCAGAAAAAAGAGGGAACTGTGGTGATGAGCGGCGGTGACCACCAGTGGTGATGGACGGCGACGGGCGGTGGCTAAGATCGGCAGTGATTGAAGGCAGAGAGAAGAGAGAAAGAGAACAGAGAGAAAGATCCATTTTGGACGTTTAGAGAGGAAGGCTCGTTTTTGAACTGCAGCGGCTGAACATGGGTTACTCTTTCATTTAGGGTTTTGCAAAATTACCCAATTACCCGTGATTTTTTAAAAAAAATCCGAAAAAACTCGCCATTTTTGCCATTTTCAATGGCGGACCGCCATGGCGCCACCGCAATTGTGGCGCCTTTTGCCCCGCCATGATAAGTATGTCACGGTGGCCTACGTATGGCGGCGAGGCCAAATCCCGCCACGCCATTCCGCCATAGCGCCGCCATGGCCGCTATTTTAAAACACTGATCTCTGTACACCACTGCTATAGCTCCTTTGCCTATATTCTTTTTGAAAGAAGCATCCACATTTGCCTTGATCCAATCCGTAGGGGGTGGCCTCCAACGAACCTCTCTCGTTCCTTTTTTACCATGTCTTTCTTTTAAATTTATCTTCTTTTCCGCTATTCTCCAAAACAGACTTTCCATTAGTTTAGCCCTCTTTATAGTCCAGCTAGGATTAATTTCTTGCTGCTGGTACACTTTCTGATTTCTAGTCTTCCATATCTCCCACACCAGAAATCCTATTTTACTAATTCTTCTATTTTCCTCCTCCCCCCTACTGATTTGATTTTTTGTATGATAGTCATAAACCAGTCTCCAAACTCAATAACTGTTTCTGTTATTGGAATACACTGACAATCAGCTCTGAACCATGCAGCCCTTGTCCACTCACATAGCAATAATGCATGCTCTGTTGTCTCCACCTCTTTAGTACAAATCTGTCATATAGGACTCCCAACAATTCTCTTCTTGTACAAATTTGAATTTACCGGCACGATATCATGGGCTGCCTTCCACAAAAATGATTTGATTTTAGAGGGAACTTCCATTTTCCAAATTTCTTTCCATAACTCCCTCCTAGCATCACTTGTGGATGGGTTCCCATGATATCGAGATTGAAATTCTCCTTTTGCTGCGAAATAACCTGTCTTTATGGTATATATACCATCCTCTCTTGCAGGCCAGTATAAATTATCCTCCTTATTCACAAAACTAATTGGGGTTCTAATAATAGCATCACAAATTTCTGGCGAAAACATGCTTCTGATTTTGCTCTCATTCCAACCCCTTCCCTCTTCAATGAGCTCTTCAACTTTCTGATCATCTTGTCTACCATTCCCCAGCACCTTACCTACTTCAGCTATCCAATTATCCCTCCATATATTAATTTTTGACCCATTTCCAACACTCCATTTTCCTTTCCTCCTTAGCAATTCTCGTCCATGCAAAATGCTTTTCCATATCCACGAAGAATTCTTCCCAACCTGCGCCTCCCATAAATTGCCCTTTGGGTAATAGACAGCTTGTAGGATTTTTACCCAAATTGCATCTGGATTCTTTAAATCTCTCCATGCTTGTTTTGCAAGATGCGCTATATTCTGCATTTCTAAGTCCTTGAAGCCCAATCCCCCTTCGATCTTGCTCTTTTTTATTATATTTCAATTCTTCCAATGAATACCTCTCTCCTTTCCGGATGTCGCCCACCAAAATCGCGCTACTCTTGAATTGATTCTCTTGCAAAACTGCTTGGGAAATTTTATCACATTCATATCGTAAGCTGGTATGGCTTGCACAACTGCTTTAATCAGAATTTCCTTGCCAGCTTGGTTTAGTAACCTCTCTTTCCATCCTTCAAGCTTGTTCAAAATTCTCTCTTATATCCACGACAAAGCCCGATTTAAAGATCTTCCCCAAATTGCAGGTAGTCCTAAATATTTTTTTGGGGATTCCCACGATGACATATTTAGTATTTCTTCAATGCATACTCTTGTGTGTATTGAGACTTGATGTCCAAAAGTAATACCAAATTTATCCAAATTTATTCTTTGCCCCGAGGCCTCTGTATATTCATTAAGGACTGTTATTATCTGATAAGCCTCTTCTTCTTTTGCTTTGGCAAAAATAATGCAATCATCTGCAAATAAAAGATGCGTAATTGTTGGGGCTGTTGGGGCAATTCTTAGGCCTGAAATTCTATCTTCTTTTTGTGCTTCCTCCATTAATATAGTAAACACTTTCGCTACAAGAATAAAAAGATAGGGCGAAAGCGGATCTCCTTGTCGTAATCCTCTTTGTGGTTTCACTTTCCTTGACAATTCCCCATTGATTTTGAACTGGTAATTGGCACTTTTAACACACTTCATCACTAATCTTACCCACCGTTCATGAAACCCGAAAGCTGTGATGACCCGTTCCAAGAAGTCCCACTCCATCCTATCATATGCTTTGTTCATATCTAATTTAACCGCCATATCTTGAGATCCATTCCTACCTTTTTTGTTAAGGCTATGATATATTTCCTGCACAATGACCAAATTATCTTGAATTAGATGCCCTCCCACGAATGCACTATGTATCGGTGATATTATTTTCTCCATTATTCCCTTAAGTCTTAAAACTATGACCCTTGCCAATATTTTGTAAATAAAATTACAATAGCTAATGGGTCTTAGTTGGTTAAGACTTTCAGGGTTATTGGTTTTGGGTATTAATACAACTGTAGTTTCTCCAATACACTCCGGTATGTATCCATTTTTGAAGAAACTTCTCACTGCTTCACACACTTCCTTGCTAATGACATTCCAATACTTATGATAAAACAATCCATTCAAACCATCAGGCCCAGGTGCTTTGAGACTTCCCATACTGAATACTGCCTTTCTAACTTCTTCATCTGAAACTTCCATCAGCAGCTCGTTATTCATCTCTTCTGTAACCCTCTTAGGGATTTTTCTAATGGTGCGATCAAAATTCTGTCTTTTTGTTGAAGTGAACAAATTTGTGAAATGATTAACAATGTGTTCCATTATTTCTTCCTTGCAATTCAACCATTGCCCTGAGGCATCCCTCAATTTTTGAATTCTATTTCTATCTCTTCTCTGAATGGTGGTTGCATGGCAGTGCTTTAAAATAGCGGCCATGGCGGCGCTATGGCGGAATGGCGTGGCGGGATTTGGCCTCGCCGCCATACGTAGGCCACCGCGACGTGCTTATCACGGCGGGGCAAAAGGCGCCGCAATTGCGGTGGTGCCATGGCGGTCTGCCATTGAAAATAAAGAAAATGGCGGGTTTTTTCGAATTTTTTAAAAAAAATCGAGGGTAATTGGGTAATTCTGCAAAACCCTAAATGAAAAAGTAACCCACGTTCAGCCGCTGTAGTTCAAAAACGAGCTTTCCTCTCTGAACGTCCAAAACGGCTCTTTCTCTCTTCTCTCTGCCTCCAATAACCGCCGATCTTAGCCATCGCCCGTCGCCGTCCTTCGCCGCCCATCGCCGCCGCCTGTTGCTGTTCGTCGCCGACCGTCACCGCTGGTGGTCACCGCCGCTCATCACTATAGTTCCCTCTTTTTTCTGGTTTGTAGAAGTTACCGTTCCTTTTTTTTCATTTAGTTCACTCACTTCACTGTCTCCTTCTCCTTCTCTTCCCTCATAAACCTCTCTTCTTCCAATTTTTTTCCTTTCAGCTCAGTTTATCATGTCAACTTCTAGACCAGTCCGTAATTCTGATGCCCCTGCCTCTGCCCCTGCCCCTGCCCCTGCCCCTGCCTCTGCCTCTGCTGGCCATGCTGCTGGAACTGCTGCTCGTCCTGCAGCTGCTGTCCGTGCCACTAGGATTGATCCAGGGTGAAAATATGTTACTGCTGTAGAAGAGGAAAATACCAATGACACCATATGTAATTTTTGTAGAAAAATTACGAGAGGAGGAATTACACGGGCAAAGGAGCACTTAATGATTAAGCCTGGGAATGTTGCTGGATGTAAAATGGTCCCAAAGGATGTTATTGCTGAATTATGGGAGTTCTACAACCAGAAAAAAAAATCGAGGAAGACAAAGTTCTACGCCGGCAAGCACTGAGGAACATAGTGTCAATGCTAGGGAGCTTGATTTAGATAGTTTGGGTTTTGGATTGTCAGAGAAAGATGCTCAAGAAATTGATGAAATTCCAAATCCAACTCCAATGGCAGCAGCTAGAGGGGGGGGCAAGTTCTATGAGAGGTCCAATGGACTTGTTTATGAAAAGACCCGAAACTGCCATTGCAAGAAACAAAAAGGAGAAATTGAGGCAACAGAATATCAAGGAAGCATGTAATAAGGAAGCGGTTCGTAGAGTTCATCGATACATAGCCCGGTGGTTCTACCAAGCTGGGATTGCATTGAATCCAGTGAGGTTGAAGAGTTTTCAAGAAATGTTGTGGGCTGTTGGAAGCTTTGGTCCTAATTTACCTGCTCCCACTAATCATGCTCTAAGGGTGCCACTCCTTAATGAGGAATTAGAATACACCAAAGACTTGTTGAAGGGTCATAAGGAACAATGGAAAAAGTATGGCTGCTCTATTATGTCAGATGCTTGGACGGATAAGAGACAATGGAGCATTATCAATTTTCTTGTAAACTCTCCTGCTGGGACAATGTTTTTGAAGTCTATTGATGCCTCTGATTATGTGAAGACGGGTGAAAAAATGTTTGAGCTTCTTGATGGTATTGTTGAGGAAATTGGGGAGCAAAATGTTGTTCAAGTTGTAACTGACAACAGTAGCAACTATGTTCTAGCCGGTAAGTTGCCACTTCATTTCTCTCTTTGGAAAGGCTTTATGAGTAGAAAGGAAATCTAAGAAGAATGTTCACTTCGGATGAGTGGGTAAGGAATAAGTTGTCAAGGGAGGCAAAGGGGAGGGAGGCAACAAAGATTGTTATTAGGCCCTCCTTTTGGAATCATGTCAAGTACACCCTTAAGATCATGGGGCCTCTTGTTCGGGTGCTTCGACTTGTTGATGGGGAGAAGAAGCCGCCAATGGGTTATATATATGAAGCAATGGATAAGGCAAAGGAATGCATCATGAAAACATTTTCTAATGATGTGAGCAAATATTCTGAAGTTTTTAAAATCATTGACAACAGATGAAATTGCCAACTTCATCGTCCGTTGCATGCAACTGGTCATTTTCTGAATCCGGAGTTGCTTTATGATAATCCTCGCATTGAATTGGATTTAGAAGTTACAAAGGGATGGTTTGAGTGCATCACTAGATTGGTGCCAAGTATAGCTGTGCAAGAGAAGATATTGGAGGAGCAAACACTATATAAGGCTGGCTATGGACTTTTTGGATCATCCTTTGCAAAATCTCAGAGGAAAAAGATTTCACCCGGTAAGATTGTTATAAATTTTACAAAGCTTTATAAATTTAGTTTGATTAAAGGCTTAGACAAATTTATTTTAATTTTATAGCATTTTGGTGGCGGACATATGGGCATGAAGCTCCAAACATGCGAGACCTTGCTATCAAGATCTTGAGCTTGACTTGTAGTGCTTCTGGATGTGAGCGCAATTGGAGTATATTTGAGCATATTCATACTAAGAAAAGAAATAGGCTTGATCATGAAAGGATGGAGAGCTTGGTCTTCATAAAGTATAACCAACAACTCATCGAGAGGTACAACCTTAAAGATGAAGTTGACCATATTGCACTCAATGATATTGATGAGTGTAATGAGTGGTTAGTAACTTAGTGGGAGAAATTGGGACTGCCACCTTTCGAGATGATGATAATATGGATGATGATGCTGATTTGGTTCATCAAGATGACAACACTTTGAGTTGGAACCTTGTTTTTAAAGCAATGGGAGGACATGAGCCTACGACATATACTAGAAGACAACAAAATAGAAAAAGAAAAGAACCTGCAACTGCAAGAGGTGGTGCAAAGGGTGGACCAAGTGGGTCTAAGGCTTCAAAAAAAGGAAAAGGAAAAGCAGTAATTGTGGAAGAGGAAGAAGAACCAGAATTTGAAGATGAAGATGATTCTAAAAATGAAGAAGAATAAGAAGAGGAGATTCAATTCAATGATACTGAATCAGAGGATGATGAGGGGGTAGAGGGACACGATAATAATCGTGTTAATTTGGATGAATTTGATGAGAGCTAAAATGTAGATGGTTTATAGTTTTTATGTTTTATGTCTTCTATTTTATGGCTTGCTTATGACTTTTGAGTTATGATTTGAACTTGATGTTATATTTATTTGCTAAATTTGCTACTATATTTGCTATATTAATTAGATGTTTTATGACTAGAAAGTTGCTTATATAGATAGATTTTATAGTTTATTATTTGCAATTTTTCTGCATGTTTTTTTGCACATATATGTGTATTTTAGATGTAATCCGCCATTTCCGCTATTTTTCGCAACGCCATCCGCTATAACTTTATGGCGGATTTTTGGCTCACCGCCATTAGCCGCCATCCGCAATCAAAAACTATGTTGCATGGAAGAAAGAGGTGTTTTTGTCCCCTAGCCTTAGCCATTTTACCCTTGCTCTCTGTCCCCAATACTTCTCCTCTTGCCTCCCTAAATTAGCTAATTTATCCTTTATATTCTGCATCTACTCTTGTTTTTCTTCTAAAAAATCAGAGGCTTGTAATTTTTTAAGTTCCTCCTTCAAACAATGAATCTCTTTGTCTGCCCGTTTGAAGGTAGTTCTACTCCATTTTCTTAACTCTTCCTTACAACTCTTGATTTTATTAGTTAATCTCCCCCATTTGCAGCCATTAGGTTCATGTTTACTCCAGCCCCTTCTCACTACCTTCTCACAATCTTCGTGGTCAGCCCAAAAAGCTTCGAACTTAAAACTCCTTCTAACATTATGCACAGGGTTCAAATCTAAAATTAGAGGACTATGATCCAAACTAATAGCAGGCATTGACGAAAGATAGGCATGTGGATACATCATCCTCCACTCCCAATTGCCCAACGCCCTATCTATTCTTTCCCTTGTCACAAATCCATTTCTTGGATTGCTAAACCATGTGAACCCTCCTCCTTTCAATTCCAAATCTATGAGAGCATTTGAATCTACAAAATTTCTGAAGTCTCTGACCTGGTTCTGCGGCTTCGGATGCAGTTCCACGTTCTCCTCTTGACTCAAAACGTCGTTAAAGTCTCCTATGAAGAGCTGAGGTTCACCTTCACTTCTGCAATTGACCGTGATCTCCCTCCATTGCTCTTGTCTTTTTTTAAAATTAGGATTACCATATACAAAATTGTATAACCACATATTTCCTTCTTTATCCACAATTCGAGCTTTAATATAGTTATCACACCAAAAATAAATATCAACTTTATATATTGCATTCCAAAACAAACATAGACCGCCGGACAGACCCCGGGGTTCTACACAAAAGGCATTTTCAAAATGAAGCCTCTTCTTAATTCTACTTACAGTCTTTTCTTTTGCTCTTGTTTCAATAAAAAAGATTATTGTCGGCTTAATCTGTTTACATAGACTATGTAGTTCCGAAACTCTCGCAGAAGCCGCTAACCCGCAACAGTTCCAACTTATGATGCTCATGATTGAGTTGGGGGCATGATTAGACCCGCCTCCTCGGCCTTCGTATCTTCTGTTGCTTCTTCATTGCCATGCTCTTCTTGCATTCGTTGCCCTTTCCATGAAATTGTTTGGACCATTTTTCTCTTCTTACTTGTTCCCCGAAACTGTGTCAAGTATTTCACTTCTTCAGTAATGTCCTCTAATTGTACCTGTGCCTCTTCCTCCCTTTTTCTCTTTAGTCTTAAGCTATGAACAATCCTCTGAATCAAATCAATCTCATACTCATATGTTACTGTAATTGCATGGTTGCTGTACTTTTCTTCCTCCTCTTCTTCATCTGCAAGCTCAACAATGTAACTCCGTCCATCTTCAGTCGTGTGAATTTGCTTTTCATTTCTTTTTGGCATTTTTTCTTGGCTCCATTGTGCTCGGATCTTCTCAAATTTGTGTCCCTCCTGATTGCCTCCAATTTCTCCTCTGTCTAAATCCAATTCATGTTCAATCCCGCTCTTTTTTGTTCTCCTGATTGCCCTTTTCTCATTACCTAATTGAAAATTGTTCTTGGTTGGATTTTGGTGCACATCAGCCCTCTTGAATACTAATGCTTCATCATTTCTCCCAGGCCCATCTGTACTTTCTTGGTTCTAGTGAGAGATCTCTTCAACTCGTTCATTTTTGTCCATGTGATCCACCTCCTGCATTATTGAAGTCTTTTGCTTATGAATCCCTTGTATGGGCTCTACTCCATCCCTTTTCTGTTGCAAAGTATTAAATGGGCCATTTAAAGCTGGCCCAATTTCCATTTCACTAGGCCCTTTCTCCACATTTAAAAGATTCCTATTCCCATCCATCTCTTCTCCTGTAATTCCATCATATCTATCATTATCTTTTTTCTTTTCTTCTCCCAAGTGCTGAGTATCACCATTTTCGAGAAATTGGGTATCTTTTTTCCCACTCATTCCTTCTACTTCCATCTGTTGCTTCTGCTGATAAAATGGGGCCTCTTCCACTTGTACAAATCCCATTTGTTGTGAGAACCTTCTAGTAACATGTAGGCATGTCCCTATACCCTTAGCTCTGGCTCTATCTACCTTCTCCTGACTTGCCTCTCTTTCTCTTCTATCTCTTTCCCATACCCACTCGCTATTTCCTGTGTCTTCACCACGCGCCACCGATGAACTCCCTTCTGAACTGTTATTACCACCACCCTTTTTTCTGATTCCCACTTTTTCAGCCACTGCAGTAATAGACCTAAGCCCCGGAACTGAAAGGTCTGGCCCATATTTTGGTAAACCTGAATTCTCACTATCCTTTGCTATCACATCTCTGCATCATCTTTTATCATGCCCAATCCTTCCACAATTATAACAATAATCACATAACCTTTCATATTTAAAGGACGCCCTTGAATAGCTACCATCACTTCTCCTAAACCAAAATCCTGTCTTCAATGGCTCCAAAGCATTTACCTCTACTCTAACCCTCAAAAACTTCCTAAGTAAATTTCCATCAACATATGGATCTTCTACTTCCAACACTCTGCCCAGTGAGGCCCCAATCTTCTCTGCAATATTCTTGTTTAGCTTCTCCAAAGGTAAAGCATGAACTTGAATCCAAATAGCAAGGGAATTATAACTTACCTCTTCAAAGGAAAGCTCTGGCCTCCACCACTGCAAGCTGAGCATGTGCCTGTCCAACCTCCATGGACCTTCTTCATAACACTTCACAGCATCTTCGTTTTTAAAATTGAACAAATATGAGTTTTTGCCCATATTTGTAGGGGTGTTCATGGATCCGATCCGATCCGCATATCCGCGGTGTTTATCCGAATCCGATCCGAAAATTGCGGATATGGATCCGATCCGCAAGGCTTTCGGATCGGATTGCGGATTTTGTATTGGTATCCGCATATCCGCAAAAATAAAGAAATAAATAAGTAAATATTCTTTTTATGTTTTATTTCAACTAATAATTATCATATATGTTGTATTATTTTAATTTATTATTTAAAAAAAGTATGTTTAATATTATTTTAAGAGTAAACATATTTAAAAGAATAAAAAAATGAATTTTATTGATATTTTTTTAATAAAAATAAGCTTTTAAAAATATTTTTGTGTTTTGTGGATATATCCGATATCCGATCTGATCTGATCCGCAAATGTGCGGATCGGATCGGATCGGATCCAACCTTAAAAACTGCGGATATTAGATCCGATTCGATCCGATTCGCGTACACCCCTACATATTTGAGATGATCAATCCTTGAGGCTCACCCCACATCCTCTTTATTATTTTTTCAACAGTAATCTTATTTACATTCTTTTCTGTCAAAAGTCTTCCAACTAGCTTCTTTGTTATTTGAAACTCACCGACATGATGGTTTTCATCTAGGTGAAGAACTTCTCCTCTTAAAATAGCCATGAGCTTGAAGTACTTTCTAGCAAAGATGAGACCTGGCCTCGAACACTTCTGATAGTTTTGGTTAGTATTTCTATTTTTTCTTTGCGAAAGCTCCGCTGCCGGAGATGAACCAGCTTCCTGTGAAGTAGTCGCTCAAGCTATCTAGAGAAATCTGCTCTCCTTGCGAGAGAAAGGAAAATCAGTAGTTGAGTTTTGGGTTAGGAATTTTTCTGGGCCTGATCCAGTTTTTGTTCTTTGTTATTGTCCTATTGGATAATGTAATGTTGATCTGCATATGGTTTAGGCCTCGTGTATTCTATAAGCCCACAAAAATATAATTAAAGATGGAATGGAGCACGTGCATTGCCATTTGCCAATCACAATGCTCCAGTTGAATGAATTGGTGATGAGTGCGCTCACTTTTTCTCTCTTTCGGTGGGATCGTTCACATATATTTCGAGAAACATCTTGACATGGTGAATGAAGCGATAAGCATGTAAAGAATCAACGAATTTTGGTGAATTGTGTTAACCGGGTAGCGGAGAAGGGTGGTCCGACAAGTCAAGCGTGTTCCAGCTATATGTATTGACTTTTTCAATAAGTGGTCAGGGTAAATGGGTCGCATCACACACAGTTTCGGATTACTTACCCTACCCTACTGGTGGACACTGGGGTGCTTCAAATCAACGATGCATCATGCTAAGCCCCATCAAATCTTCATGTACTTCCCACCCACTTGATTTAAATCCCTTATTTTATTTTAAACAAATTATTTTACTACTTTCCTTTTGCTTTTGCCTACAAGTCTAGAACTAGAACAAAACAAAATTTTTCCCTAGAATCCCCCAATCTCCCAAAACTCAAGGGCCCATGTCGCCAAAAAGAGCATCGACGTTAATCTCGAAATAGTTATAATGTTGGTCTTTCTTTTCTTTCACGTAATTTTATTAATAAAACATGAAACAAATATAATAAATAAGACAAAGTATTAAATTGGTCCCTACTTTTAGGTGTAATTCTATTTTAGTGGTTTAAAGTGTCCTATTTGAATTCAAAAAAATTTCATTTAGCATCAATTTAGTCCGTGAGGTCAAACTTAAATAATTAACGGAATATCTTATATAATAACAGTACAAGAATAAAATTAATAATCTGAAGAACAAATACAAGCTCTAAAGGCACAAAATCAACCGTTGATACATCAATACATTTATTTATCATTCTCTTTAGTTTTATAGAAAATATTTTATTTATATTATAAAAAAAATAATAAATAAATGTATTGATGTATCAACGGTTGATTTTGTGTCTCTGAAACTTGTACATGTTTTTCAGATTATCGATTTTGTTTTTGTACTATTTTTATGTAAGATATTTCGTTAATTATTTAATTTTAATCTCACTCACTGTGGGACTAAATTAATGCTAAATGAAATATTTTTAAATTCAAATAAGATACTTTAAACCTTAAGGATCAAAATAAAATTACTCCCAAACATAGAGAACAATTTGATACTTTACCCTAATAAATATTTACTTCTACGGAGTAAAAATGGTCAAATGGCCAAATGTTTAGGTGAAAGTGTGAAACATAGGGAATGTGTCTCAACTTTTAGCGCTGTATATGTGTATCAGTGTATATGTATTGACGGTCCCGTATGTTAAATAGGAGAAATCAAAATCATTTTTAGTAACTGACTAATAGTCAAATAATGCGATGTTAGTCAAAAAAATCATCGTTGAATTATGATGAGCATAAAATGGATTGTGTTAGTAAAAAAGAAACTAACATAGAAATCTTTTTCTCCATGAAGAAATATAAAATAATCATTAAAAAGAAAAAGAGAAAACATGCCGATTTAAAGAAAAAACAGGGGACGAAAAGGATAAAGAAGAAAAAAAAAAAAAAAGAAGAGTACTAGGAGGTCAATAATTTTTGTGTTTTGTAATCATTAATTAACCATCAATAATATTTTTAATGGTATGAAATTAAATTCAATAATGTGAGATCATTTTATTTTTTTTTATGGTTAAATACTGGCCAATTTTTTAAAAAGTTGTTGGTCACTCAACTATTCCAAAAAAAAAAAAATGGGAAATTAAATATGGTAATTACTTATGATAACACAAGCAGGTGGCACAGTGAGTGAGTGGAAGCTGCAAAGTGAAGTGTGAAAGCAAAAGAAGCAGCAGAGAGCAGATCGGCGATGGCGGTTTCCTTACCCATTCTGGTCATCCTCATCGCCCTCCACCTCATCGCCTTCGTCTTCGCCGTAGGCGCCGAACGACGTCGTAGCGCCGTACACCTCTCTCTCTCTCTCTCTCTCTCTCTCTCTCTCTGTGGAATTGAATTAAGGTCTAAGCTGAAGTGCTTCCGTTTTGTGTGTCTGGTTTTGCAGGCGAAAGTGGTTCCCGATGAGTATGACGACAGAACTTACTGTGTTTACACCACCGATGCCTCCACAGTGTACGGCCTCTCCGCCTTCTTTCTCCTATTAATCAGCCACGCCATCGTTAACGCCCTCACCAGATGCCTCTGCTGCGGCAAGGGCCTCGTCTCCGGCGCCCGCTCCACCTGTGCCGTCTTTCTCTTCATTTTCTCTTGGTAATTCCTCCTTCGTACTTTTTTATTTTTTATTTTTTTTTATCGAAAAATCTTTTCCCTGAATTTCACTCTCAGTTCCTCTTCTTGTTGACTTATAAAATTATTTAAATCGTATTTCATATGAAGCAGAAGTATTACTTGAAAGCTCATAATTCTCAACTATGTGAATGGATTAATTATGCAATTTGCGGCTAGGGAATGAGAAATGACAAATTGAAGAGAGTAAAGTTTGGATTTTCAATATATGTTTGAGCTGAGATAGTGTTCGATTGGATTATGAAAATCATATATAGATTGATTAGAAGAAAATTGATTCTTTTTATTTGATTCTAATATTGGGACTACAAAATCAGGATTAGTTTTCTGGGAGCAGAGTCATGCTTGTTGGCAGGGTCTGCGAGGAACGCATATCACACAAAATACAGAGGGTATTTTGGGGTAAATGACTTGTCCTGCGCCACCCTCCGCAAGGGGGTGTTCGCCGCCGGTGCTGCCCTTACTTTGATCTCCATGTTGGCCTCCATTTTGTACTATTGGGCTCACTCCAAGGCTGATACTGGTGGCTGGGAGAAGCACCACAATGAGGGCATTGTATTAGCTACCCACCAGCAACAACAAGGTTCTGACTTTGGCAAGGCCTGAAACTTTGTTTTATTGCTTTCATTCACATCTGAAACAGGGTTAATTTGCACAAGGGTGCGCTTTTTTTTTTTTTTTTTTTTTGTTAGATATGGATATGGGGGTGTTAGGGTTTAAGGGAAGGAAAGTGTTCTCAGATCGTTGTCCACTGCTTTCTAATTTTGGAGAATATGTAATTCAATATTTATGCTGTATAATAGGAGAATGCCTGAAACAATTTAGCTTGATGGTGATAACTATTGCTGTTCAATGTTCATACTTCATATATATTCTACTATCTAGTTTGAAAAGCTTGTTTTCTCTCTAGACCATTTGCATTTCAGTGTCTTGGTTGCTTGCATTATTGTACTAGAATCTTGCATGGTAACTTTACTCTAATTCTTGCAAAGCCATTAGTCCAAATTGCGGAAGAAAAGGGTCAATTAGCTAGTATCTTGATAGCAGTGTCAAGTCCTTTTTCGTGGTTTTAATCTTTGTTTATTTCCTCTAATATATTTTTTATTCCCTTGGCCATTCATGTAATATCTTGATTTTTCTCTTTTGGTCAACTAGTATCTTGATATTTGAATTGGGTGATGATAATTGATTGGCCCTTATCAGAGATACTTATGCAGTTATGCTGATTGCTGAAATCTCTTTGGTTGGATTGAAGCGCTTAGACATGTTGGCATAGTTGTTTTACATACTGATACTCGTATTTATTAGGCGCATGGCATGTTGGCATATATCAAATCATACATATCTTTCTTGTTTGGACCCCGCAAACTCCATCCCAGTTGCCCTCTAAATTGGTGGCTGTGCGATTTTAACAGAAGGGAACTACCTTGAAGACGGTCATAATCTGTTTTCCTTTCAGGACATTTATAAATACAATGATTCTCCATATATAAGTCATTTTTCCATATAAGTCTATATAAGTTATTTTACCTTAATTCACCTCACGCGTCTCTTAATTCTAACTAATTTTTGAAAGGATTTCGTTTATGTTTTTGAATTTTCTCAATATTTTCGATTTACGTTCTCTTCCATCTCTGCGTTTCTCTTCGTTTGTTTTCTACGTTTTTTAAATTAAACTCTAAAATCAGTTTTGAACAGTTATCTCGTTGTTGAAGATCATGAATAATTCAAATTCAGATTGTCAATTGAACAAGAACGAAGTTGATTATTATTTTGAATCCAATCAAGTGGCTGAGGTGTAGTTCAATTCCAGTTAATATTTTCATTAGTAATTTATAATTCTGTAGGTGAATAATGTTATTTTTGTTTGTGAAAATTGTTATTCATTGTTGATGGTTTGAATTGAATGTAATGTAAAAATTCTGCATTAAAGAAAATATTTTTCTGTATTTGCAGTAAATTTCGGTGTAACACGAAGATATTTGAGTGTACTGTTTAAGAATTTTCAGTGTATGTGTGCTGATAAGTTCTGCACAATTCAAAACTCTTCTTCTCCCTCTTCCTCATCCTCCGCTACTTCTTTTTCTTTTTCTTTTTCATCATCATCATCATCTTTTTTTTTTCTATTAATTTTTTTTCTTGTTTTATCTTTTCAAATTTTTTCTTATTTTACTCTCTTAACAAGAACAAAAACAAAAAAGATCAAACAAAGAAGAAGAAACACATAATGGTACAAAATTACTTGGAAGAGGATGAACTTACATTTATTCAACTAAAAGAAATAAGGAAAAAAGAAGAAAAAAAAATACAGCATTAGAGAAAATATTTTTCTGTATTTGCAGCAAATTTTGGTGTAACACGGAGATATTTGAGTGTATTATTTAAGAATTTTCAGTGCATGTGTGCTGATAAGTTCTGCATAATTCAAAACTCTTTCTCTTCCTCCTCCTCATCTTCTCATGCTTCTTTTTTTTTTTCATCATCATCACCATCTTTTTCTTCTTCTTATTTTCTTATTTATCTTTTCTTTTTTGTTTTATCTTCTCAAGTTTCTTCTTGTTTTACTCTTTTAACAAGAATAAAAACAAAAAAAAAATCAAACAAAAAAGAAGAAAAAACACATAATGGTGTAAAATTATTTGGAAGATGATGGACTTATATTCATTCAACTAAAAGAAATAAATAAATAAAGAAAAAAAAAAGAAGAAAAAAATGCAGTATTAGAGAAATATTTTTCTGTATTTGCAACAAATTTAAGTGTAACACAAAGATATTTGAGTGTGTTGTTTAAGAATTTTCGGTGCATGTACGCTGATAAGTTTTGCATAATTCAAAACTCTTCCTCTTTCTCATTTTCTGCTGCTTCTTCATCTTCTTATTTCATTTTCTCATAATTCTTTTCGAATTCAGCTTCGCAACTTCTTTTCCTTTTCGCGACGATTTTCAGAAATTTTTGAGAGATTTTAATCCTTATTTGAATCTTGAGCGTTGCGGTTTTGATTGAGGGAAAAGAACCGTTTGCATTATTCAAAGAGTTAGGAAAGCACATGTTTACATGCAATCTAAACTGAAGGTCGTTTTTGTTGGGTTTGGGCCAACTTGTATGAATTTATATACCAAAAAATTTTATATGTGTAGCAGATCTCTTATAAATAAAATATATATATATATATATATATATATATATATATATATATATATATATATATATATATATATATATATATTAAGAGTTGTATTGCATGTATTTTTAATAAAGTAATGTAATAATAAAAAAAGGTTAGATAACTAATTCTTTTTTATCAATATTAATTTTTTAGATTATTTTGTTTATGCTAAATTATATACTCTAATTTTTAAATTATAAAGTTAAAATTTAAAATTAATTAATATTAATTAATGAAAAGTTAGTTTTTTATATATATTTTTTAAGACATTTTAAAAAATTCTTTTATCAGTCATTGTTTTTCGGTTATATTAACATTTCAGTCCAAAAATCTTAGTTGTCCAAAAAAAGATAATTAATGTTCAGCCTTTGTTTTTAAAATCATGCAATCATCTGCATGTTTTTTTTTTTTTTTAATCAGCGGGGTCAAAGACCCCAAAAAGAGAAATGCAGTAAAAAAAACAACACTAAGCAAAGAAAGCTAATCAACTCCTCTAAATCTAAGGGTACCACGAGCATCAAGATACAGAGCATGTTGAATATCTGTCGTGAGAGCATCAAAGATGTGGATGCCATGGGGAAGTTCTTGTCCTTTTTTGGCGAAGTAAATCAGCAATGCTATTAGCTTCACGGAATGTGTGTCTTCAGCTTAAATTTTTGATCCGATCAGCGACAATTTTGATATCTAGGATGAGACGAGGCACTTTCTTCTCTAACGAGGTTGATCGCCCACTTGAGAATCAGATTCAAAAACAATGGTGGAGAAGTCATTTGCTACAGTAATTTGGAGACCTCTAATAATACCCCACAACAAGGCATGAATAATGGATCAACTATCAATGTTGCATGAAAAAGCTTTGATGAATCTGCAAGGTGGTCGCAAAACACTCCACCATGATTGTTGTTACATGTTTTAATAAGTGTTGTTATCGGCTTATCGCTGTCCATATAATCATTTTTTCTTGTGGTCTTATTTTCATATTTCTAATAAAAATAAAAATAAAAGAAACAAAAAATTTGAAAATGGGAGAGTATTTTTCCAAGGTAAATGACAAAAGTAAGGTGCAAATTAAATCATCACCCCATGCTTAAGCTTAATAATCTTCGTTCTTCCAAGATTTCCAAGGAAAGGCACAACCCCTAATTAATAATAAATACAAGGAAGAAAAAAAAAATTAAAGTAATAGACATATTACATATACAATGTGAGGATATGTATATATATAAACATGATATGCGAATATATTTAAAATTATTTATAAGTGACATATATCTATTTTAATTATTTATTTTTAGTAGTCTTTTTCTTGTATCAAATTATAGGAAAAAATGTAAAAATACTAAAAAAAATAGATGTATGACATAATTATATAACATATATAATTGAAACGTGCACATAAATAATAGAACATACAATATATAGACAAATATATTTCATATATGTAATTAAGCACTATAATTAGAAAGAGTTAAACCCTAAAATGGTCCTGAGATTGGCGTCGTGCACTAAAATCGTTTTTGAGATTTTAATTGCACTAATTATATTCCTGACATTGACAAAAGTACACCATATTAGTCCTTGGCCCATTTTCTATTAACGAAGCTTGATGACGTGGACTGTAAGTGACACGTGTTACTCCATGATTTGACCACGTATAATGATATGATGATGTGGTGACCAATGACATGTGGCATGCTAATGTGGATAGTTGCGCCACATGTCACAATATTATTTGGTCATGTATCCGTTTGTGCCACGTATTGCAATAGTATTCGTCCACGTGTCACCCATTATGTCATCATTGTAGATGTACCAAATTACTCCCTCACTTTGCATTAAGTGACTCATTTTAGTCCTTAAAATTAAATATCGTGCACCAAATTAGTCCTTTCACCAGTTTTTTTTCTCATTTTTTTCTATAAATTCAAAATTCTCAATATTTTTGAATGTATTAATTTCAATTCTATTTTTTCACATGTTAATCAAATAAAAGTGCTTTTATAAAATATTTTTTCTCTTGCAAATACTCTAACCGCCGACTTGGAGTTGACGTGAAGTTGTGAAGGCATTTCAAGCACCTTCACTACCATTACGATCTCTTTTAGAGCTTTTATAAAATATTTTTTCTCTTACGGATACCCCTAACCGCCGTTTTGGAGTTGACGTGAAGGCATTTCAAGCTTCTCTCGTTACCATCTTCGACCTCTTTCGTCTAGACTGCAGAGGTTGAAGATGGTAGTGAGGGTGTTTGAAATTCCTTCAATCTAGCTCATTTACATATAACGAAAACGTGTATTTCATAAGAACAAAAAAGATGTTTCTAATTATTAATTTCTTATTAAAATACATGTTTTTTGATTAAAAAAAATCTGTCTAATCAATTATATAATTATTTTTTTATAATAACATACTTATATATTACAAAATTTACCAATATTAAACATAATTATTAAAAAAATTATATAATTAAAACTAAAATCTTAAAACTTTTTATGAAAGTACTTGTATTTAAACTATATACGAAAAAATAGAAATGAAATTAGTGCATCCAAGATATTGAAAATTTTAAATTTAAAAAAAATAAAAAAAATTGGTGAAATGACTAGTTTGGTGCACGACATTCAATTTCAGGGACTAAAATGAGTCACTTAATGCAAAGTGAGGGACTAATTTGGTGCATCTACAATGATGACATAATGTACGACACGTGGACGAATACTGTTGTGACACGTGGCTCAACAATCCACATCAGCATGACACGTGTCACTGATCAACACATCATCATATCATTACACGTGGCCAAATCATGAAGTGACACATGTCAATTACATTCCACGCCATCAAGCCATGTCATCATGTCATTAATAGAAAATGAGTCAGAGATTAATATGGTGCACTTTTCTCAATCTCAGAGATGTAATTGGTGCAATTGGAATCTTAAAGACGATTTTAGTGCACGACGCCAATCTCAAAGACCATTTTGGGGTTTAACTCTTAGAAATATAACAATAAATACATTAATATTTTCGTTTATTAAATCTACAAACACAAACCATTCTATAGTTTATAGCATTATTCACTATGGTTGAAAGAAAAAAAAAATTAAAGGTTAAATAACACATTTATCTTTTCGTGTTAATTTTGAAAACAAAAATCTCGATATGCATATCTACGGTGCAATTTCTTAGAAGGTGATATGATTATGCATTAGTAGTCGAAGTCCATCATTGTTTTTTATCCGTAATAATACAACAAAAAGTTGTTTATGGTTAAAAATAGATTTTAGAAAATAAATTCAAATTCTAAATCTTAAACCCTAATTAAAAAATCCTAAACACCAATAATTAAACAAAAAACCTAAACCTTAAATTCTTCGTATCAACCCAACAATACCATGAAGAACCCAATACTCTAAAGAATAATATACATTAGTTAGTGATTTTATTAAAATTTAAAATTAAAATCTAAACTTTGAATCTTAATTCTTAAACCTTAATTCCTATAATTAATTAACGTATTTAAATAAATCAAATAAAATAAATTAAAAAACACGTTCAAAAACATATTATATCAATTATATTATTAATTAAAAAAATTTATTTTTAATAATATATAATAGATCATCCTATACATGTATGCATAATGATGCATGTATACATGAAAAACAAAAAAAAAAAAGGTTGTAAAAGCACGGTAGCCCTTCACTGGACTCTAGCATTATAAAGGATACAGGTGAGGGTAACCGGGAGACTCCAACAGAATACCTAGGAAATAAAATTAAACTTGGAGGCTATGCCAAAGCCATACCTTTCCTCCCATCCATGCATGCAAATTCATTGATTACTCTTCATTAATTTCTTCGTTACAAAGCTTAGAACCTTGTTAATTAATAATTAATTGGTCCATGCATTACATATAGTATATATGATCCTCACGGTGCATAAATCATAACAGTGCTTGAAAATCATTTCAAGTGAATACAATATAAACTACGTATACAAATAATTCAGTTCCATTCAATAGTTCAATTATATTCGTAATTATGCGAACCCATAAAACTCCACAAGCCTCAGGTTTCACTGGCCACCATGAAAGACCACTTCACGGCCACGCACTCCTCGGCAGAGGAAAGAGTAAGATATTTTTTATAGTCGACTTCACGTGAAGTTGATAGTTAAGAGCCGTTAGATGAAAATTTAGTCAAATCAGTCAAATAATCTAACAGCTTTCAATTATCAATTTCACGTGAAGTCGACTGCACCTGAATTTCTACCATTTTTTATATTTCATGTAATCAAATATTTTATCCGCTAAATTTCAAAGGAAAAAGGTTGAAAAGCATTTTCCATCCGAGTATTTAATTACGAGCAATGCTGCATGGCCAATCAGTAAATATTATTATTTTTTATTAGTATTTATTCAATAATAATTTGCAATCAATATTTACAAAAAAAAATTATACATAAAAAATTATATAATTTACATTTATATTTAACAAAATTGTATACATATAAACCAATATAATTTGCACACAAATTTTTCATTTATTTTTCAACATATATTTTAAGCGAATGATTTTTTTTATGTTCATGTAGCATGGTCTTTTAATTCTTGCGTGCAATTTTGCAGTTGCGGAAATATTGTTATGGAGAGACAAGAAACTGTCGGCAGCGATTGTGGGTGGTTTCTCGTTCATTTGGTTTCTGTTTGAAGTGGTGGAATACAATCTTGTTCCTCTTCTCTGTCACATTCTCATAGCCATTATGCTCATCCTCTTTGTTTGGTATAATGCTGCTGGACTAATCACTTGGTACGTACGTCATAATTCATCTAATTAAATACTTATTTATTAATTATTTTCATTTAACGCCTTTGTTTTCCGTGGCTAAATGTTTGCATCAGGAACATTCCCGAAATCTATTATTTTGAAATTCCAGAATCCACCTTTGCATACTTGTATAACAAACTCAACTGGTTCTTGATGAAGTTTTATGATATTTCAACCGGGAAAGACTTGACACTCTTCTTTCTGGTATATATATATATACATGCATTTAATGAATTATTGATTATCTAATTTGTTAGTTAATTAATTGACATAAAGTGGTTATTGATGAATTTCAGACAATTTCCGGCCTCTGGATCATTTCAGCAATTGGAAATCTTTTCAACACTTTGAATTTGATATACTTATGTGAGATCTCAAACCCAACAATTTTAAATGTAGGTTTTATTTAAGGCTTAATATTAATTGTTGATTTTATAAAATACTATGCAGTGTTTGTGTGCATGATGAGTCTTCCCGCTATGTATGAGAGATATGAAGAGGAAGTGAATTATCTTGCATTCAGAGGAAACCAAGATGTGAGAAGATTGTTCAGGACTTTGGATTCTAAATTCCTTAACAAAATTCCAAGAGGACCTGTCAAACCAAAGTACAAGTAATTTGGACCAGCCAAATGCGTTTTAAAAAAAATAAACTGTATACTTAATTATTTACTACTTTTACTATATGTGTTCTCTTAATGTTTTCATCAATGTGCTTCAACCATAATTTAATTCTCAATGTAAATGTAAGATCAAATTGAGTTTGATTTGAGCAAGAGTTGAGTTTGCAACAGCAAATCTCTATGAAGATGATACATGGAGTAATTGAAGTTTCACATGATATACCATAAAAGAAAGATTCTTAAACTAGATTAGGCATGTTAAGTTACCTGGTTGGCGGTTGCCGGTATCTATTGTTCAAGTGAGTGAATGCCAAGAAGCAAAGCAAAAATAGATTCTGTATACCTTGCATGTAAACATTGTTGTTGTTGTTTTTTGTGGTAGTTGAATGTGACGTTTGTGGAGCATCTACTTAGTAACCCATGTGAAGCTATTAATGCTCCTTGCAAATTGCAATTCAGCATTTGACTGCAACTATAACAAATTAATAATAGCTCAACCAAATATCTGATTGCTACTTATTGTTTGGTTTCTCACGATATTTTTCGGTTCGACACGCTAAGGATTAATACTTCGCGAAATCTGAGCTTTATTTAAGATACTGACCAATGAATTATTACGTGCATAAATCGAAATTCGAACCTTTCAATACTTACTTAATTTTTTTTTTTTTTTACCAAAAATATAAGACTCGAATCCACAACCTTTTAATTGAATATGGAGAGATTATGCCAGTTGAGCTATTACTCATTGGCCAATACTTACTTAATTTGCTTAGATAAACTAATGAGTTATGTATTAGATCAACCTAATTTAATTTGCTGGACAACAATTTAGTGACAAAAGGAGAATAATACGGCCACTTATGACTTGTCACACCTACCTTTTTTTTGGTCGATTCAGACCTACCTTTAATCCGGTTTGCTTTCTGGTAGGAGCAACTTTTTTTTCCCTCTTGTACGAAAAGGAAAACTTTTGAGGCCCCTTTTTTCGGGAAACAGCTTAAGAGAGAGAAAAGAGGCCCATGATAAGGCCCAATATCGAACATTGCTTTCGTGCAAAGACACCCGCATATCACACATTAAAATACTATGCTATATGCAAATAAATAATTAGTCATTAAACTAGTTATTTGTATGCAGCTGATATCTAACTCAAGTGGTAAAATTATATGTCTCTTAAAATAATGTACCCAAATTTAAATCTTGATGAGTGTGTGGTATTATAATATCTATAATTGGGAGTTGCTTAATTCATCTTATCCAAAAAAAAATATTGTTATTTATATAAAATATATATTAAAATTCATAATTGTTCATACCATGACCCAAGAATATAAGTCAGGTCCAATAAAGTCAAAAGGCCCAATTAAGAGAGTGACTTTTACCGCACATCCGACCTCCTTGAGGAGGTCAGGTTCAACGTTAACAAGCAGTTTAAACTTATCTCCATAAGTAATTGCCTCCCTGAATCTCTCACCTTCTAGAAGAAAGATCTCAACAGTTCTAAGATAAAAGGACGGTTATCTCCCATCAAAAGTGGAGCTACTTCAACGATGGTTATTAGCTCATCACATATAAATACCCTAACACATTCAGGTATCTTTAAGTCCCAATACACTTAAATCTGCTTAACCCCTTGCTGACTTAGGCATTGGAGTGTCTTGCAAGTACCACCCCCATCCTTTTCCAGCACAAACTCGGACAGTGGCTCTCTAATGTAGAACAAGTCGGAGATCAACCTCTTCAAATTTTTGGGCCTCGTAAACAAGCCCAACCATCATCCGGTTTCAGGTGACCCTCAGAATATTGGCCTCGTTACTGGGGACCTAGAAATCAACGCTTCATGGTGGAAGACCAATTTGAAGACGGACACACAACATCTGAATCAGACCAAGAATACCAAGACGTGGCCAACAATGACCAAGCTCTAATAGTACCTCCCCCAAGGACGGAGGGGCCGCATGGCAAAGGCCCTTCAGGCGCTCAAAATCATAGGAGAATACCCTCTGAAGTCCACCAACCGGAAAGGGAGGAACAACCCCACTCCACTGACTTCATTGGGTTACTACATGGTCACCAAGGTCGACTTGAACAACTAGAGCAAGAGCTAGAGCGACAGCGCGAAGCGGAGAGGAGTTTAAGGAGAGAAGTCAAGCGACGAAGAGATTTGGAGGACAAGCTCTTGAAGTTGGAATCCAATCTTCGGAATAAGGATTCCCACACAGCTCGGGAAGATACCCCCTTGGGGGGAGAAGATCTGGTGTGGAATTTATAACGCACAAACTAACCGGCAAGTGCACCGAGTCGTACCAAGTAATACCTCAAGTGAGTGAGGGTCGATCCCACGAGGATTGATGGACTAAGCAACAACGGTTAAGTGATTTACTTAGTTAGACAAATATAAAAGAGTGTTTGAGAGTTCAAAAGCATTAAACAGTAAATTCAGAATATTAGAAGGCAAGCAGTAAACAAGTTATAAATAATATATGGAGAAACAGTTAAGGCTTCAGAGTTATCTATTTTCCGGATTGACTTTTCTTACTAACTATTTTAATCATGCAAGATTTAATTCATGGCAAACTATATGTGACTAAACCCTAATTCCTTAGAAATTTTTAGTCTCCTCTAAAATTCATCAACCGCCAATTCCTTGGTCACTTAATTTCAATTAGAGGGTGAAGTTCAATTCTAGTTTGTATGCCACAAAAATCCTAATTACCCAAATATAAGAGGAATATATGTCACGTATCCCGTTAAGTCCAAATAATTAGAAATTTAGGAGAATATATTTTCAAGCTGTTGTTCAAGTAAAGAGCTTTTCCAAGTTATACAAGAACTCAATTAGAACAAGGGTCATACTCCCGTTCCACCCAAATTCATAAAATAAAGAACGAAAATAATTCTTGAAATATAAATCAGTACATGAATTAAAATAGAAAAATAATAGTATCAATCCATACAATAGACAGAGCTCCTAACCTTAACAATGGAGATTTAGTTACTCATGGTGTAGAGAGAAAATAAGGATTCAGGTAAACTGTAAATTGCGAAATGAGGTAGAAGAGAAGAGAAGAGAGGTGCCCGAAGGATTGATTCTTTTTCCTTTTATATCTAATCCTAATTAATATAAAATATATTTCCTAAACTAAAATAATATCTTTTCCTATTTTAAAATAAAATACAAATTCAATCAAAATTAATTTAGCTTCATGCGCAGCTTTCTGTGTGCTTGGGGACCACTTGGGGTATTCGGATCCACGCTAAACTTGAAAATTCCCAAGTTCAGCGTGGAGGAGGCAGTAGCGTTTTTCTTGTTTCCCTTTGAGTCCAAAGTTTAGCGTGGAGTGATGCGTGATTCCTCCTTTGTGCTTTTGATCCCACGCTGAACTTGGAGTTCCTCAAGTTCAACATGGGATTGTACGTATGAAATGGAAGAGAAGGGTATACTATTATATATCGTTGAAAATCCCTAGAAGTTAGCTTTCTAATGTCGCTAGAATCACGTTAATTGGACCTATGTAGCTCAAGTTATTCCTGTTTGAGTGCAAGGAGGTCGGGGTTGACAACATCATTCGCTTTCTTCCTTTTCTGCTACAAAACCCCGTCAAATCCATCCAAATGCTACCTGAAATAAACAGAAATTGCAAACAACTCAAAGTAGAATTCATAGTGGCTAAAGGTAATTAAATCTTAATTAAACTCAACAATTTGAATGCAAATTTACTAGGAAAAGATAGAGAAGATGCTCACGCATCAAGATCCCTTCACAGAGGACATCATGCGAGCACGAGTTCCTAGAAACATTAAAAGCATAGACATGAACCTCTACGATAAGACCACTGACCCGAAGCATCACCTCAACAATTTCAAAAGTCGGATGTACTTGGCCGACGCCTCAGATGCCACCCACTGTAAGGCCTTCCCGACAACCCTGACAAAGGCGGCCATGAAGTGGTTTGATAGCTTGTCCCCTAGGTCGGTTACTAGTTTTGACGATCTTTCGCACAAGTTTCTCACGCGATGTGATAGAAAAGCTGGTCAGGGAAGGTCGGCTGGACAAATATCTCATGGAAAGGTCGGACAATCACGGAAAAAGGAAGATAGACAATGAAAACCTAGAGCAAAGCGGTCCGCCTCCGCAGACTCCAGAACGACATGTTCACATGATATCACGGGGATTCGCTGGCCAAGTCATCTCGGAAGAGGTATTTAAAAGAAGTCTATCAAGTTGGAAATAATGGACAGGGCATCGTACCCGGGCATGACAACCCGGTAGTAATTACCATGATCCTCGCCAATGCTCACCTACAAAAGAACCTTGGTAGACCAATGAAGCTCAACCGACATACTGTTCAAGTCGGCATTTGATAAGTTGGGATTGGAAGATAAAGAACTAAAAGCCTATCCGGATACTCTCTTCGGATTGGACAATGCTCCTATTAAGCCATTAGGCTTCATCCCTCTATATAAAACCTTTGGAAAGGAATTGAGGTCCAAATCTTTAAACATCAACTTCATGTCATCGATGTGACATCGGCTTATAACTCCCTGATTGGGAGGACGACCCTAAACCGATTAGGAGCAGTCATTTCTACTCATCTTTTCATGAAGTTTCCAACGGAAGAGGAAATTACCACCATTAGAGGAGATAAAAAATTGGCAAGAAAATGCTATAATGAGAGCCTGAACCTCCGAGAAAAGGGTAAAGAGGTCAATGCAATTGAACTCGGAGGAGTCCGAGGAAGGGAAGAGCTACGACCCCAACCCAAAGGGAAAACAGAGGAGGTTCAGATTGGGCAGGAAGTCGGAAGGAACACTAATATAGGAGTCAGCATAAAGGCAAATCTAAAGCAAGAACTCGTAAAGCTTCTACGAGAAAATTTCGACCTTTTCGCTTGGAAAGTCTCCGACATGCCCAGGATAGACGCCGAGCTCATGACACATAAGATAGCAGTCCATCCAAGATCTCGACCTGTTTAACAAAGAAGACGGAAGCTCGGATCAGAACGAGCTCAAGTGGTCGAAGAGCAAGTGCAAGCCTTGCTAGAAGTCGGGTTCATCAGGGAAGTCAAGTACCCGGTGTGGCTAGCAAATGTGGTGTTGGTTAAAAAGCAAAATGGAAAATGGAGGATGTGCTCGACTATACCGACCTCAATAAATCCTGTCCAAAAGATCCATATCCCCTACCTAACATCGACGCTCTAGTGGATTCTAACTCAGGATACCAATATCTATCATTCATGGATGCCTACTCGGGATACAATCAAATTCCGATGTACAAGTCAGACCAGGAGATGACATCTTTCATCACACTCAGAGCGAACTATTGCTACGTGATCATGCATTTGGATTAAAAAATGCAGGGGTCACATACCAAAGGTTAATGAATAAAGTGTTTGCACCTCACCTTGGAAGCCTAATGGAGGTATACGTAGATGACATGCTAGTAAAGACTAAGGATGAGGCCAGTCTCCTGACCGACCTCTCACAAGTCTTCGATACCATAAGAAGGCATGCGATGAGGCTAAATCCTACCAAGTGCACCTTTGCAGTAGAAGCTGGAAAATTTTTGGAATTTATGCTAACACAAAGGAGAATCGAAGCTAACCCTGATAAGTGCAGAGAAATCCTAGAAATGAAAAGTCCAGCCTGTCTAAAGGAAGTCCAACAGTTGAATGGCCGGCTTGCAGCCTTATCCAGATTCTTGGCAGGATCGGCCTTAAGATCCTTGCCCCTTTTTTCACTGCTTAGGAAAGAATGCCAGTTTGAATGGACTTCTGAATGTGAAGAGGCTTTTTAGGAGTTCAAGAAATTTTTGAGCCAACCTCCCATCCTTACTAGGCCAAAAATTGGAGAGGAACTCGTATTATATTTAGCTGTCGCCGAGAAGGCTGTAGCATCAGCCTTAATACAAGAAGACGAGGTCGGACAACATCCCATCTACTTCACCAGTAAAATGTTGTAAGGCCCCGAGTTAAAATATCAAAAGATCGAAAAGTTTGCATATGCTTTAATTGTAGCATCCAGAAGGCTCCGACCATATTTCCAGGCTCATACAATAAAAGTCCGAACAAACCATCCGATGAAACAGATCCTTCAGAAAGTAGATATTGTAGGCAGAATGGTTCAATGGGCCATAGAGCTATCCGAGTTCGATTTGAAATACAAAACTCGGACAGCAATCAAAGCTCAATGTCTCACCGACTTTGTCGCAGAATATACAGACAACCAGATTGAGACCGCCATGATGTGAGAGTTCTATGTAGACGGATCCTCCAACAAGGTCGGAAGTGGAGCAGGCATAATATTGGTCAATGAAAAGGGTACCCAAATAGAGGTGTCTTTGAAATTTGAGTTTCTTGCTTCCAACAACCAGGCCGAATATGAAGCCCTGATCGCGGGACTAAAACATGCTAAAAAAGTCGGTGCGACCAAGGTAATAGTTTTCAGTGACTCCCAAGTAGTAACTTCTCAAATCAATGGAGAGTACCAGGCAAATGATCCTAATATGAAAAGGTACTTGGAAAAAACACTCAAGCATCTTAGGCAATTCCTTGAAACCGAGGTCAGACATATAACTCGAGAACTCAATAGCAGAGCCGATGCTCTCTCCAAGTTAGCAAGTACCAAGCCCGAAGGAAATAACAGAAGTATGATACAGGAAACTCTCCAGGAGCCCTCAGTGACGAAGACGGACAGCAAATTGGACGTTCTACCAATTTCTGGCTTAAACCTTGGATGTATGACCCCTATAATCGAGTATCTAAAATTCGATATCCCTCCCGAGGATTAGAAGGAAACCAAGAAACTTTGAAAGGAAGTACAGAACTACACTTTGGTACAAAACGTCCTTTACAAAAGAGGGATGTCTACGCCATTGTTAAAGTGCGTTTCGACTTCTAAGATAGAGGAAGTCTTGGAAGAGGTACACAATGGCATCTGTGGGAATCACCTTGGAGCGAGATCTTTAGTCAGGAAGGTAATCCGAGCTGGGTTCTTCTGGCCGACCTTACAAAAGGATGCCAGCAACTTCGTTAAAAAGTGTCAGCCCTGTCAGATGCATGCGAACTTCCACGTCGCTCTCCCCGAAGAGCTTATTAGCATGACCTCTCCCTGGCCTTTTGCAAAATAGGGATTGGACCTACTCGGACCTTTTTCGCAGGCTCCAGGACAGGTCAAATATCTAATTGTGGAAGTGGATTACTTCACCAAGTGGATAGAAGCAGAGCCACTGGCCACTATCACGGCATAGAGAAGCCAGAAATTCCTTTACAAGAACATAATTACTCGATTCGGGGTTTTCCACTCTATCACTACAGATAATGGCACTCAGTTTATAGACTCCACATTTAGAAGTATGGTATCCAGCATGAAGATCAAACATCAATTCACATCAGTAGAGCATTCTTAAGCCAATGGGCAAGTTGAAGCTGCCAATAGAGTTATATTAGCTGCGCTAAAAAAGAGGCTACATGATGCAAAGCGAGCTTGGGCTGAAGAGCTCCATCAGGTGTTATGGACTTATAGAACAACACCTTATTCCATGATTGGAGAAACACCCTTCCGACTTGCATATGGAATAGAAGCCATGATCCCAGTAGATTAATGAGCAAAGCCCAAGGGTGAGATTTTATGATGAATCGGTAACATTCAAGCCCAAAAAGAAGAACTCGAACTGCTTCCAAAAGTTCGAGAACAAGCACAAATAATACAAGCAGCATTAAAGCAAAGAATGGCAATAAGGTACAACTAAAAATTCATTCGAAGGAGCTTCGCCACAAACGACTTAGTCCTAATATAAAACGACATCGGAGTAAACAAGTCGGGCGAAGGGAAGCTTGCTGCAAACTGGAAAGGACCTTTCAAGATAATTGAAGTCTTAGGGAAAGGTTACTACAAGGTGTCCGACTTGAATGGAGTCGAGCTCCCCAGGTCGTGGCATGCTTGCAATTTAAAGAGATATTATAGCTAGAAGCGTGCTCCGTTCCCTGATGTACTCTTTTTCCCGACTTCACAGTTTTTTTTCCGAGAAGGGTTTTCCTGAGGGGATTTTAACGAGGCATCAAAACGGGGGATGTGGGCATGAATTTTATTCCCTTAGTAGCCAAAGAATTCTTGTAAAGTCATGGTTCACTAATGACAATAATTCTTAAAGTTCCATTATTATTTCTACGACACGCATCAACTTAAGTTTGAAAAAGCGCAAAAATTCGTTGACCAACCTACAGGGTCGACAAGATAAAGTGACGAGATACAAGTCAGTGTAAAGAGGTTATAAAAGACGATCATAACAACTCGGGAATAAGATGGCAGACGACTTGTAAGTCGAACAGCCCCCGAGTAGAACAAAATGCATCCCAAGAATAACCTACGTTATTAAAACGATTCAATAAGCAAAATAAGATGAACGTTTGCGTTAAGTAATGGAAAGCAAAGATCGTGAAAAACCCTAGGAGCTATTTAATAAAGGCCTTCATAAAAGTCTCATAAATAGCCCACAACAAAGAAAATCAACATGTAAACAAAGCATGAAGTTGCAACAAAACAGAAACCTTTTTTTTCTAAAAAAAGAAAGGGGCAGTAATGACTACTTTTGTTAAAAGTCCTATTAAGGAACAAATGTTCAAAAAACAGAAAATAGCAATTGTTAAAGATCCTTTAAAAAGGATCAAGAGTCAGAAGCCAACACAACAAAAATATTTAACACATACATAAGAAATGTTCATAAAAAATGTCCCACAAGCTGGGCCTTGACGAAAAAATTAAACAGGGCCAATAAGAGGGTTTTGATCATCCACTGAAGAGGTTGGGTCAGCTGTAGTAGTCAGAAGGGTCTGAAGAGTCTCTTCGGCAAGAGCAACCTCGGGCAGAGCTGAAGAACTTAGAGGAACTTCCAAAGAGGTAGCAACTTCCCGGGGAGGAGACTCCACCAAGCGTTGCGCAGCAGTTTTTAGCTCCGAGTCGGTAGGCGGACGAGGAGGAAAAACAATCTTCCCCTCGATTACGACCTTATCAGGATGAAGAGGAGACAGGTCAAGGTCGGGAGCGATAACCCAAACTTGGTCCTTCAACACCCTGAACACCTGCTCCGTCCCTTCCACAACCAACTCCTCCAAGTCTATGTAACTCTCCCTAAGCTGCTTCATCTCCTTCTTCAGCTCCAAATTCTCCCTACAAACCCTGGCATGATTCTCTCGGGACTTCTTCAGCAACCCCTCAGCCAAAGCACAAGAATTAGCAGACTCCTTCTCCCTCTCTCGAGCTTTGGAAAGCTTAGCCTCCAAACTTACTTTCTCCTCTTCCATCCCCTTCTCGGCCTCCCTAAGAGTGGCCACCTCGATCTGAAGGGCCTCCAAAGAATGCTGTGTAGCATTCAGAGGAGCCTTTCAAACTCCTTAAGGAGGGCAGAGCATACGCCAGTAGTCCGGATCCCCCCTCGGATTAAGACCTTGAGATGATTTTTGATAGAAGCATCATCCATAGTAATAAAGCTATGAGGAAGAACATGCCTTTCGCAAAACTTCACCCCCATCAAACCCAGCATCATCAATGCTAACGATGTTGGATTCTGAAGCCTTCCTCTTTTTAGAGGTCGGCTCCGAGAAAGGAGGAACTAGAGGAGTAAGAACTAAAGAAGGAGGTGGAAGAGGAGGAGACAGAGGAGGGATTACCGACTTGTTCTGAGAAGAGGATGTCCCTGAATCAGACCTAATCGAGGAGGGCGTATCCGACTTGTTACTCTCTTAAAGTTGTGTAGCTCGAGCACGGGCATTTCTCTTCGCTTCCTGGACCTTTTAGTACGCTTTAGACCCACTTTTCATTTTTTCTACAAAAAAAATGAAAAAACATCAATAGACAAGTTGGAAAAACATTTTAGTTGTCTATAAAATTATAAAAGGTGGCTACCTAGCTTGGTACGGACATAGCTCGGAGTTTCGAGAAGAAATTTTTTGGTGTCGAGGTTTGGAGCCCGTTCCCAAGCCTCTCGGAGGAACTCAACTACAGCCTTATCTATCTCGTCCAGATCTACTAAATTGTACTTCTCTACAGGGGCCGCTTCCGCCTAGTACAATTGAAAAAGGGGTTCATGGTTATCACTCAGAAAAAGGGGTGATGGCCCTCAATAGCTCAAACTTTAAAAAAGTAATTTTTGAAATCATGGAACGACTCGTCAAAAATAGAAAATACTTTCTGACCTTGAATAGCTCGAAAGGAGACCCACTGCTGTTTGCTTTGGGCACTTAAAGGCATTGTCAAATGAAAAAGATAGAAAAATACTTTCAAGGAGATCGAAAATCCGAGTTCATAGATGACAAGTTGGTAAATCTTAAGAAAATCCCATGAATTGGGATGGAGTTGGGAAGGATCCACTCTACAGTGGGGCAACACCTCTATCTCAAGGGCAGAAAAAGGAAATATAACTCCTAGGCGAGTGAACAAGTAGTCATACATAAAAATAAAGTGGGGTTCTGACTCGGTGACCCTCCCACAACAAACCTAATCCTCAGGGTCAGGGACTATTATTTCATATTTGGCCTCATCCTCAGCAGAGCTACAGATTTTGTTATGCTTACGAAGTTCATCCACAAAAACGCTATCAACTATCGGGTGAGAAGAAAGTACAGAGAAATTTACCTATTTCAACAAGTCTTCAGAAATCTGGGAAGACATTTTTGAAAAGAAAAAAGGGTGTACAAGAAGAGATACCTACATTCCACAAAGAAAAACAAACGACAACCAATTTTGAAACAAAAGACAGTTTTCTTAAAAAAATAAGAGCAACCCATGGCCACAAAGGTATAACCTTTTTAAGAAAAAACGAAGGTCCCTAATGCATACAGTACCAAAATAACAACAGCATATGAAAGTTACATAGAACCTCTCAACAAACACCTAGTCCAGCAAGCAGATATCACAATAACAGCAGGAACACTGTAAAAAGTGCAGTAGCAAGAAACTAACCTTTCTTTGAAATAGAATGAAGGGAAGATGGTCTTCAACAAAGGAGAAGCGAACGTCTTAATACGCCAAACATTGGGAAACGAGGGGGCTGGATGAAGACGAAGAAGGTGCGAAAAGAAAGAAAGAAAGTTTACAGAGGAAGACGAAAAAGAAGAAAGAGGGAAAGGGTCAAATTATTTATAAGAATACCAGGGGCAAAAGTGTAAAAAGCCCCACTCATTTAAAAGGTGCTCCGTTACCAACGTAATTGCTACCCACGTGTTAATGCGAAAAGCCAAAAGACGCGACGGTTGGCAGCCCGAAATCACATCGGTTTTCAATTCGAAATCACGTCGGTCTTCTGAGCTAACAAAAGACACCGACTTGAACATCTCCGACTTCAGCTATACTTGAACCCGACTTAATGTAAAGAGATCGGTTTCAAGTAGGGGCACTGTTCATACCCTAACCCAAGAACATAAGCCAGGCCCAATAAAGTCAAAAGGCCCAATTAAGAGAGTGGCCTCTACCGCACATCCGACCTTCTTAAGGAGGTCGGGTTCAACGTCAACAGGCAGTTTAAACTTATCACCATAAGTAACTGTCTCCCCGAATCTCTCACCTTCTTCTAGAAGAGAGATCTCAACAGTCCAAAGATGAAGGGACGGTTATCTCCCATCAAAAGTGGAGCTACTTCAACGGTGGTTATTGGCTCATTTTCTATAAATACCCTTACACATTCAGGTATCTTTAAGTCCCAATACACTTAAACCTGCTTAACCCCTTGCTAACTTAGGCATTAGAGTGTCTTGCAGGTACCACCCCCATCCTTTTCAGCACAAACTCAGATAGCAGCTCTCTAACATAGAACAAGTCGGAGATCAACCTCTTCGAATATTTGGGCCTCGTAAACAAGCCCAACCATCATCTGGTTTCAGATGACCCTCAGAACAATAATAAATATTAAAATATATACGAATAATATATATAAACTTTTACAAATGCATGATAATTGATTTTATTTGATAACTAAATAGATTTTACACATAACATTTTTAGTTATCGAAACCATGACTAGCCCATAATAAAATTTAAATACTCGAATAAAATTATTCTTAGAAGAAACAAAAATATTTATGGTTTCATCTAATAACAAGGTACTTGCGCTTGTTTGAGCGGTATTAAATCGATAAAAAAAATTTTTTTAATAAAAGAAGATATTTTTTTTATTTTTTAGTGTATTTGATAAATTTATAATAGTAAAAATAAAAGTGCTAAAAAAATAAAAAATATATTTTTTGAGAAGTTACAATTTACATCTTTTTAAAAGAAAAATTTCTTAAAAAAAAATGTTTTCACATAATAAATAAACAAAAAAGAACTTATATCTTATTTTACCTAAACAAAATTGATAAATAAAAAAATATTTTTACATAAAATATTCGAACATAAAATCACTTTTATTTTTATAATTTTTTTTAAATAAAATATATTTTTAAAAAATAACTCCAAATAAATCCTTAATATTTTATAAAATATTGATCTTAATCTCTCTTTAGAAGCCCTCCTTGGATTAAAAAACATTGGACATATAAAAAAAACTATTCAGTTGATATATCTATTATGCAAATGCACTTGTGCACTAATTGGATACATATTTAATTTCTCACTCACTCAACCAGCATCAGTGACAGTGAACCGTACTGTAGAAATAATGAACAACTATGTTTTTATACTATGCTTGGTTGATCATCTTATTATTATTATTATTATTATTATTATTATTATTATTATTGTTGTGAGTGGTTGCCTAGTTGGAGAATGATGTCAGGACAATAATTGGTGGGGCTGGGAGCCTGGGAGAGTTGATTTCCCACTTTTGCCCCTGCCACACCTATTGTTTCTTTCTTGATTATTATATTTATATACTATATATACACTCTACAGTTACATATCGTTTTCAAGGTGGACATAAGCCATGTAAACGCTAACTTTAAAGACTACTTGGGATCGTACACGTCATAACATTTTCAACTACATACGAATTTGATGCCATGTAAATTCTTCCACCGTTGAATCCTTGTCAATTGGAATGTATTGCATGCATGAGTCATATACATACAGTATAGCTCTTTTAATCTTTTTCAATGACCTTGGATTCAGTGACCCTATATATAGTAAAAGTAGTATCAAACAGTTATATATTGGAACTTGTATATATATGTTATTTTAATTTCTTCTAATTAAATTCTACTCATTTTAACGGAATTAAAGGAAAAGCATAGATAGAGAAAACGAAGTATCACCATGCATTTTTCTTTTTGAAGTGGACTGCATTGGTGTATATGATGCAAATTATGTCATCTCAACATTGTGGGGACTGGGGAGTTAGCTTAGTTAGTTTCATCACTTTCAATAATATAAATTCTTTGGTCACAACATATATCATATTGAATTGGTTTTGACTTGACAAAGAAAAAGGAAAATTAGCAATATAAATAGTTACTTTAATTTGTATATCATCATTAACTTAATATATATATATCTGTAGTAATAACTCTATATATAAATTCTTCTTTTTTATTTATTTTTTCTAAAAGAAAAAAAGTCAAGGAAGTATGCTATATGATATGAGATATTTAACACTCGAACTGGACTGGGCCTCACTAGTTTTGTCTTCACTCTATACATTTATTTTCTTGTTAATTAATTTGACTGTAACATAACCTGAAGTCTTACATGTATATTTATTAAGGCCAATTCTATGGTGCTTATTAGTTGGTGCTTAAATTTTGCCTAATTTTTCTTTGTAGTAAGTTTTGAATTTTTAAAAATTATTTATTTTTATATCTTTTAAATTAAATATTAATTTTTAACTCTTTTTAGTAAATAGGCACTATCTTTTAGGCACGGAAAAATCTAGGAGTCAGCAACTTTTATGTTTTTTGGCCAGCACTTAATTATCAAAATAAAATTGAGTGATCTCCTACCATTAGATGTAATCTCACACTATTAAAAACAGTATTGATGGCCAATTAATAATTACAAAACACTAAAATTGCTGGCTCCCTAGCATTCTTCTTTAGGCACCATAGCATTCACCATTATTAATTTTATAATAATGTTATTATAGCTATAATCTAGGTGGAATTGAACCAGTACAAATCAAAAGCAATGAAGGAAAATTACACAGCAATATTGATGGCCATAAATAACGAGTAGTGGGTGGAAACTGGAAAGTACATATAGAGTGATAGTAGTGGTAGAATATTTTCCCCTTACGTACGCTCCACTTTTTCTTGAAATTTTGCACCACTCTTTCTTGAAAGAACCTTTTTGTTTCTGCGTTCCTGAAAATCATTATGGTATATTCTTCAACGTTCTTCACACACTAATAATCAATTGGACAATAATAAGATCACAAAAATTTTAATTAAGCTCAAGAGTATGAACCTAAGAATAATAAGTTGAAAGTGAGAATGAGAAGGCTAATAAACTAATGAATATTAATATAGTGTCGCATCAATATCATGATGATTATGGTTAGCTAAGCTTCCAAATTGGGTGGACACATTCACTCAACGTCACAAAGCAATGCATATTTTAATTAATTTGAGAATAATAATCAATTAATCATGGCGTTGTTATATAACATTATTGCCCAAAAAAATCATTGAAAACTCTACTTATTTGAAGGTTCTCTCCTTCCAAACAAAAGTTAGTGCTGTGTGGCCCGTATGACTCCATAAACATCTCAATTACGTAATGCTATACCCAATACTTTGAGAGAATGGAACACGAAATGATTAAGGAAAGGAACAATCATCACAAGACTTGAATTTTTTTTTTTTTACTTGAACAATTTACACATTTTGAACGGTAGAGAGCGCAAGAGCCTAAAATTTATTTCACTCTACTTAATTAGGGTAAGCATCAACATAATGACATTAATTTTCCCAAAATAACCAACCATTTCACCTTTTTAAACTCCGGTCCAAGCATGCTAACAAGCTTTTTGTTTTTGTTTTCTAAATTTGTTTGACAAGCAAATTAAGATAAACTAATAAAACTAATTGATTAATTAATGACAATATTTAATAGTACACTATATAATTAAAAGTACATGTTTCAAAATTAGCGGCAACAAGCATGATATTTATGAGATAAGATCTACTAATCGTAACCCTCAAGTAGTTGGCATTGAAATCACAAACTTTCATTATCTTCTTAACTTTTTTTTATATTTATATATATAAAGTGTGTCTCACAATATTATACAAGTCATTGGATCTCACAATCAACTTTGTTTCATTGAAAAATAATAATTTAACATATATTTATTTAATTTGGTCGAAAATATAGTTTGAAGTAGTCTCCCGATCAAACTAGAGGCTGATAGTAAGAAGAGAATTTTCTTATTTAAAAGATTTGTGATACATTAGAAGTAAAGTACAACAAAATAATCTGCCTCAACAAGTTAGTTAATTTGTGTTACACAGTTACAGTTTCAGCATACTTATTTAATTTAATTTTTTGAAGAATTATTTTTTAGAACAATAAAATAAAAAATTAACAAATATGATAACAAAATTGATCCTATATTCACTAAAACTTACATTAATTAGATAGTTTCTTACAAACTAATGAAAGAATGGTATGTGATAGATAGTAAACTAGTAATACGGTGGATGCTATTTTGGGATATATATTTTGTTTTTGACACATGCAATTTTGGGATATTAATAGTTTAATACTAGTATAGTATTCTGGACATTTTTGAACATGTAACGGGGTAGATTGATTTAAAAATAAATAAATAAATAAATAAAACAAGTCAGTCAGAAAGAACACGTGAGTGCATAGGTACATTTTTTTTGGGGACTTTTCATAATCTCATGTCCAGCTAAAAGTGTTTTCCCGGGTTTTGAGCACAATTAACATTTGTATGAAATTTTAAATATAATTATTTATCATTAAAATACTATATAAATTCTACTATACAGATTGAAGTGGTATAAAGAAAGAAAATAAATTCTTTTTAGGAAAAGTCTAGGGATAGCAACTTTGTTAAATTCTTGCCAGCATATAACCAGCAAAAAAAAGTGAGTCATTGGATGAAATATTACACCAATCTCACACCATTAAAACCATCTTGATGGCTATTTGATAGCTACGTACAAATCATAAAAATTGCTGCCCCTAGTATTCCTCTTCTTTTTATAGTTATTTTTTATTATTTTATTACTATTCAAAATATAGGTCCTATCTTTTTTAATCTCTCTTTCATCCTATAAAAAGAAAAATATGTAAACTTACATCTTTACCATATAATTCACCATAAACTGTTTAACAGTAATAAACTAATAACTGTTTCAAATGTGTATTGCCGAATGGGAAGGAATAATTTTATTTTTCAAGATATATTGTAGGATATTTTCACATGGATCATATATGCAAATTCTTTATGTTGTTAATTTGTTATAACAAATTTAGATAATCTATTATCAATTATTTTATCAAAATTAGAATACAGTGCTTTATTCAGAAAATTCTTACAAATTTGACATTAATAAAACCACCACATTAATTAAATAACAAAAATAAAATCTAAGCGTGTGTAACGAGTTCATAAATATATCAACTTTAGTCAAGGTTAATAAATTTGATAAGTTGAGACTTTGTGAGAGTATATTTTGAGTTGACCCAAAAAAAGAAAAAAACTAGATATGAAATCTGTAAAAACAAGGGAATCTATGCAATGCTAGGAATAGAAAACTGAGATGGATGGTGGTGGATTACACGCGCTATTTAACTGTGAAACTTTGAGCCTTGAGGGGTATTAGTAATTATTTAAGGTGGAGTTAACTAGTGATTAAGGAAAACTAACCCTGGTTAAGGGATGTAGATTGTAGAGTGAGTGAGTGAGTGTACATATGAGTGAGTGTGTGCGCGTGAAAGGAAGAAAGAAAGAAGAGAAAGAGAATCAAGTTCTTTGTATAAAGACATCTAGTTTGTGTTGGTTCCAAAAGACGCATATAAATATCATTGAAATGAATATTAAAAAATAATGAAAAATGAATGAAGTTGGTGTTTCTGTGGAGAAAGAAAAGTGAAGGAAAAGGTATTCCCTACTTGACGCCATTGTTCTCTCACTCTCTCAAGGTTGCGGCCTTGTGTTGTGTGGTGTGACTCAGAAGACAAGAGAACAGAGAAAGGAATCTTTGGTGTCTGTCAATCTCATCTACCAACTTACTCCACCTTTCACTTTCTAGGTATGATTTTTGTTTTGTTTTGTTTTGTTTTTTGTTCACCTTGTGTGCTTCATTGCTGTTTTTCAAGAGCTGCTTCTCTGCTCATTCATTTCATTTGCTACTTCAGCTTCTTTTGAGCTTTTACCCCCAATCCTTGAAGATGGTTTAACTTTGCATTTGTATGTCTCTTGCTGTTTGAATCGATCCCCTTTTATGTGTTCAAAGTCATCTACTTGTCAGTGTTGCTACTTGCTACATGATTCTCTTGGTAGGTGGAAAACTCATTGTTGTAGTTGGTGTTTTTATCAGATTTAGCTCCTAGGTGAATTTTATCAGCAGATTCATATGCTCTACCTTGGGTTTTCTCAAATTGTTGTTATAGATAGGTTGTTTTTTCTGTTGAAATATAATTTGTCTACTAGGTACTTACTAATTGACTCACTTTCAAGCCACCTGAAACCTGAGGACTGAGGAGTGAAGAAATAAAGAAAACCCATTTTGTGATATTGATTTTGCTGGACTTTTGGTTAATTAGGGGGATATTATGATAGTTAAGATGTTTGCAGATTTCTGAAATTGCATCCTCCTTGTGGTTGTTTTCAGGATTGTGATAATCAATCTAGACCTGATTGTGCATCTTCCCCACTAAAGCTTGGTCATCAACGAAATGGTTTCAAGGTCATATTCTAATTTGTTAGAGCTTACTTCGTGTGACTCGCCGATTTTCAGCCGCGAAAAGAAAAGGCTTCCTCGAGTGGCAACTGTTGCCGGAGTGCTGTCTGAGCTAGACGACGAGGCAAGCAACAGTGCTGGTTCGGATGCTCCATCCTCAATCTCTCAAGATAGGATGATCATAGTAGGTAACCAGCTTCCATTAAAGGCACAAAGAAAAGACGATGGTACGTGGGACTTCACATGGGACGAGGACTCACTTCTTTTGCAGCTCAAAGATGGTCTTGGTGAAGATGTAGAAACTATTTATATTGGTTGTCTGAAGGAAGAAATCGAGCCGAGCGAGCAAGACGATGTTGCTCAGAACTTGCTTGACACATTCAAATGTGTTCCCACTTTCCTCCCTCCAGAGCTTTTTACCAAATTCTATCACGGATTTTGCAAACAGCATCTGTGGCCTTTGTTTCACTACATGCTTCCGCTCTCGCCTGATCTCGGTGGTCGATTTGATAGGTCCCTTTGGCAAGCTTATGTTTCTGTTAACAAGATATTTGCTGATAAAGTAATGGAAGTCATTAGCCCTGATGATGATTTTGTATGGGTTCATGATTACCATCTCATGGTTCTTCCAACATTTCTGAGAAAGAGGTTCAATAGGGCAAGGCTAGGATTCTTCCTTCACAGTCCATTCCCTTCTTCCGAGATATACCGAACCCTCCCAGTTAGGGATGAGCTTCTTAGAGCTCTTTTGAATTCTGACCTTATTGGATTTCATACTTTTGATTATGCGAGGCATTTCCTTTCTTGCTGCAGTAGAATGCTTGGCCTTTCCTATCAATCCAAGCGGGGCTACATTGGTCTCGAGTACTATGGAAGAACAGTAAGCATTAAGATTCTTCCTGTTGGGATTCACATAGGGCAGCTTCAGTCAGTCATGAATCTTCCTGAGACGGAAAACAAGGTTGAAGAGTTACAAAACAAGTTCAGAGGTCAAACTGTGATGCTTGGGGTTGACGACATGGATATCTTTAAAGGAATCAGCTTAAAACTCTTGGCTATGGAACAGTTGCTTTTACAACATCCTGACAAGAGGGGCAGGGTTGTTTTGGTCCAAATTGCAAACCCTGCAAGAGGCCGTGGGAAAGATGTACAGGAGGTCCAGAGTGAAACTTATGCCACAGTGAAAAGGATCAATAGTACATTCGGAAGGCCTGGATACACACCTGTAATATTGATCGATACGCCACTTCAGTTTTATGAGAGGATAGCTTATTATGTGATAGCTGAATGTTGTCTTGTTACAGCAGTGAGAGATGGTATGAACCTTATACCCTATGAATACATCATTTGTAGACAAGGAAGTGACAAGATAGATAAGATTCTAGGGACAAGCTCATTTACCCAAAAGAAGAGCATGCTGGTGGTGTCTGAGTTCATTGGCTGCTCCCCATCATTAAGTGGGGCAATTAGAGTGAATCCATGGAATATTGATGCTGTTGCTGAAGCAATGGATTCGGCACTTATCGTCCCAGAGTCCGAAAAACAGATGCGCCACGAGAAGCATTATAGGTATGTCAGTACTCATGATGTTGCATATTGGGCGCGGAGCTTCTTGCAGGATCTGGAAAGGGCATGTAGGGATCATCTGAGAAGGAGATGCTGGGGAATTGGCTTTGGTTTAGGATTTCGGGTTATTGCTTTGGATCCAAACTTTAGAAAGCTATCAGTGGAACATATTGTATCAGCTTATAAGAGGACCAAACACCGAGCCATTCTTTTGGATTATGATGGTACCATGATGCAGCCCGGTTCAATTAGTACAACACCTAGCACTGAGGCTGTTGCCATCTTGAACAGCTTGTGCAAGGACACCAAGAATTGTGTTTTCATTGTAAGTGGAAAGGAGAGAAAAACTCTTACTGACTGGTTTTCCTCTTGTGAAAGGCTTGGAGTTGCAGCAGAGCATGGTTATTTCGTGAGGTATGTCCTTTTTCTTTCTGCATGGTTATGGTGATTGCGGATTGAATTAATGACAAATATTGAAGAAGAATAAAATAAGGGCTTTTCCTAGGTGAACCTTGCTCAAATTGAATAGTTTATCTTTTTTTTTCTTTTTTTTCAGGACAAATCATAATGCAGACTGGGAAGAATGTGTTTCTGTGCCGGATTTCGACTGGAAGCAGATTGCCGAGCCAGTAATGCAGTTGTACACAGAAACAACTGATGGTTCTAACATAGAGACCAAAGAAACTGCTCTTGTTTGGAATTATGAGTTTGCAGACCGAGATTTCGGTTCATGCCAGGCTAAGGAGCTTCTGGATCATCTGGAAAGTGTTCTTGCCAATGAGCCTGTTTCTGTTAAAAGTAGTCCTCACATCGTGGAAGTCAAACCTCAGGTCAGTTGTAAAAGCTCCATGTTTCATATCACAATATTAGTAACATTTGGTCATATTATGTATGCATTTTATTGTTCTGGCTTCTTGGATAATGCTCTGTTATTGTTGTTACTCTTCTGGCTTGTGGCTTGTGAGCCGTTCAATGAGAGGAAAGACAAAAAACCTGCTTGTTCTATCATTTGTTATGTCTGTCATGGAGACATGATTCCCCATTCATTGCTAGTGCTATCATTTCTATGGTTTCTTTGCTTTAGAACTTAAAAAATGCAACATGTTCCAACTTCCAGCATTGAATCTTATTTTTATAGGCTGTGGTTCACCCTTTTGGGGTTGACTATATTTTTTATGTGCTGTTTATGGGACAGGGGGTGAGCAAGGGTATTGTTGCAGAACGCCTTCTCTTAACAATGCAACAAATGGGAGTGATCCCAGATTTTGTTCTATGCATTGGAGATGACAGGTCAGATGAGGACATGTTTGGTGTAATAATGAATGCAAGGGCATCCCTCTCTCCGGTCGCAGAGGTGTTTCCTTGCACCGTCGGTCAGAAGCCGAGCAAGGCCAAGTATTACTTGGAAGACACAAGTGAGATTCTGAGAATGTTGCAGGGGCTTGCCAATGCTTCAGAGCAGTCTGTTACAAGTTCTTCACAGCTTCCTCATGTAGCATCCTGATTTGTAGCACATATGTCATAGGCCCTAGTGTATTTGTCTATACCGAGATAGTGTGGTTCATATTTATTGATATCTATATATATATGATTTGCTGGCTGAATTGTCTTCATTTATTGAGATCCTAGTCTCTTCAGGTCGATCCTTGATAAATGTCAAGATTGTGGCAACTTCGATTATCTAGGTTGTTTTGCAAGTACATAACTTTTTTAGGAGTACGATGCAAGTAGATAATTTGTATTGTTTATGATTGTTTCTTATGTCAATTATTGGTTCCAGAGTGACCATTCTGGTGTATAATGTGATTCTTGATCAGGAACCAATGTTACCTTGTGAGAGTTTATCAAGTATACTTTTAGGCAGACATATCAGTGGATTAGTAGTGCTACTTGTATTTGCAAGCTCTTGAATATCTTTTTATTTTCTGATCCATTACCTAACTTGGCCCAATTATATCTATAAATCGAAATTTGAATAAAATAAATAAGACGTGACCTATTTAGAGAATTTCGACTAGAACGGAGTTAAAATAGAATTTCGACTAGAACGGAGTTAAATCAAAATAGATTGAGGGTGATTATCAAGGATTCAGATCTTCTAAATTTTGAATTTTACTTTAGAGGGTAAAATATGATCTCTCGCCATTTATTTCATAGATGGAACTAAGAAAAAATATGGGAGAAAAACTATTTAAGAGTGAGAGATCACACTTTATCTTCTAAAGTGAAAATTTAAAATTTAGAGAATTCAAATTCAGTTACTAAAATATCAAGAAAATATATCAACCACTAACACTTTATAAATACGAAACCCTAACTATGTAAAAGGTACCTCATTCAATCTGAATTGTATTGTACTTATCTCACTCTTTCTGATCCACCGCCACCATTCTTTGGAAACTGACTAGACAAACGCTTGCCACACAAGAACATTTTCCAAAGGCAAGTCCTTTTTTCTCTTATTTTTTTCCTCTTTTATCTTTTTCAGTTATAGTCCTACCTACGCACAAATTTCCGGCTAATTTTTTTTTGTATGGAAAAAATATTGGTGTTTTTGTTGAAAATGGGAGTATTTGGTGTAATTACAGATGGGTGGATTTTTTGGGTGGGAAGCCAACACGTGGAGGGCGTGTTGCAACACGTGGGGGGCGTGGTGGACACGTGGCAGCATTCTGGCCAACACGTGGGGGGCGTGTTGAATGATTTCCATACTATTGTAATACACTTCAAATATCAATATTCAACCAAAACACCATCTCTCTTTCCATATTAAAAATAATTTCTGCAAATTTCCGTACAATTGGTTTTAAGTATAACAGGAATAAACCAGTTAGGTATCTGACCAAACAATTAAACAGTTAGGTTTAAAAACAGTTTTTAGATATCTGCGAAATAGGGTTGAGGTTGGCTGTCACCAAATTTTGAAGTGACAAGTGGCAATAAATGAATGTGAAACCTTTGATATTTTAGCAAAGAGAAGGACTTTATTCTATTGGTCGTTCACTTTTTTGTTAGCTATATAGCCTACAGCGGCTACAGGATAAGATTTGGATTAGTTCCTTAACTCGAGACCCTGCCAGTCTGCCACTGCCAACCAACGTGCACATAATTGGCACACACATGCTGGAAAATTAGATACCCTCAACCAAGAGAAAAAAAGGTGCAGACATTTTTATTCATGTGAGTCAACTAGGTCAACTGGATAAATCCTTATAATCATTCACCTTCTTTTTCCTTTGTGCCATATCCTTAGATCAGAGACTTTTTCTCATCACCTCTTCATAGTTCTCGAAGAACAGCAATTATCCCTTTTATAAGCTGGGTTGCATTTGCACATAGAATCAGGAGATTCATAGAAAGATGGTGAGGCTATGGAAAGAGATGGAATACACAGGATACCAAGGTCAAGGTGATAGTGACAGCTATGGTGAAGAGCTTGGAAGACTGGTTTTTCTGTTGTGGGCTATATTAGCAACCCTGTCTCTTTTTGCAGTTATCATCTTGTTCTGTGCAGATGGAGTACCCAAAAAATCATCCAGAGCCGATGCAGCCAACTATGGGAATGGCTCAGCGTGCACCACCGGGTGCGGTGGGACCGGCTGTGGTGCAGGCTGTGGTGCAGGCTGTGGTGGTTGAACCTGACTGTTCCCTCTTCATATGATATCTCAGCCTGAACCGAAGGAGGCATGCAAGTATGCAACCATGCATGCTTGTTTAATTTTTTTCATTGTATCTCAAAATATAATATACTATTATACTTAGTATGAGGCACCGTGAATGATTGTACAAGGCCAAGTCTTGTTATTCTCTCTACTGTAATCTTTTTGTTCCAGCAGAAACTGATGAATCTATATAACAATGAATCAATGATTAAAATCTGACTGAAAAATAGACATTTTAAGAATTTTCAATGCAAATTATGCAATGAATATAAGTACATAAGTACATAACAGCAATTTTATTTTTTAAAATTCTTTAACAATCAAGTACTAACTATAAAAAGAAAACCCCAAAAGATAGATATGTAGTATGTAAAAAGTCATCAACCATTCAAAGACATGGGCAGTGATACAGACACGTCTCTATGACTCTGCTAGATAGGTGTCTTACATGAGAAATAGCCAAATAGGTACTTGTCTGACGCACACAAATAACTTGTAACGTGTAGACTCTGACAGTTTCATGCTTCATTGTGGTAAGTGATTTCATTCTGGACTATACAAAAGTTGATTTTTAGCAATAAGATTTCTACATTCCACTTCGTTTTCTTAGCTCAGTGGAGGATATATCCATGCGGAACTGTTCAGATGGAATGGAGATGAACATGTCTTTCAGTTCCTCTGGAACATCAATATCATCAAGAACCTGTTGCACCACACAATATAATAGCCTCAAAAAACTTGAAGGTGAAAAAGAAGAATGTGAAGATTAGAGATATATGAAGTGATACCTTGAAAACACCATCTACATTCCGACCAGCCACAACGAAGGTACATCCTGTTTCTTTACAACCTAGGAGTATCTTCAACATCTTCTTGTAGTCTCCATCATAATATTTAGGCTGCAAGGGTAAGTAAGATGAAGAAATTTCAAGTTTGGCTAATAAAATATATTGAAGCAACAGAAGAGCACACTTACTCTATAACTAGACATACAAACTGAGTGTTAGGTAAGGGTAACGTCAGTGTTCTTATTTGCCCTTAAGACATGGAAAATAGCGAATACCCCGTCTACTGTTCTTTCTTCCTATGTTCATTTGTTTCCTTCTTTGCTATCAAAAATAAGTTATAACCAAGTAGGCTAAGCACCCTATCTGCTTCATTGGGTGGTCCTAATCAAAATATGGCTGGAAGAAATACCCCTTTACCTTATCCCATTTAACCTAAACTACTGTAACCTCTGCTACATCTTTGCCAAACCAAAATCTTCGTCACTTCACCAACGCCAATGGCGCATATGTCAACTTTAAAGACTGCCTAGATATATTAAAATTCCGCTCTATATATTTGAAGTCTGACAAAACTTTCACAAAGTCATTCTTTTATCTCAACTTATACACCTGAAACCTCAAAGTTTATCCAAGGACAAATAGCAATTTCGATGTACACAAAACTCAAACAACATATGTCGCGAATTTACTTAAAAAAACATACACAATTTGTTTCAAAAAAATCAGTCAGTTTCAGGAATATCACATGAACCATATACTGCAAGTTGCATTGCGAAGTTTATGTCAGCATTAATGTAATTTCATACATACATTGATAAGTCTCACAGCTGTGTCAGCACCAATTACAAAAGCACTGCCCGGAAAAAGTTCGGCCTTCTTATAAAAAAAAGGCTGATTGGATATAATTACTGTCTTTCCTGCAAGGGAAGAAGAGAAGTCATTATGGCTTTAAGCAGAACATCAAACAAAGACAAATAAAAAAAGTACACATATAAGTATGTAACAAGTAAAATAAAATAAGTGGAGAGCGTATATGCCATCTTCCAAAATGGAGGTGCATCAGTGATATTAGATTCACAATTTGAGTAGTAGAACTGATTATATAGCAAATAAAAAGGCCAAAGAGCCCATTCCAAAAACTTGTGCACTTCGAACCAATGAGGGAAAGAATAATCTCACCAACTTTTTCAAATTGTTTGACACGATCTTTGATCTGAGACACTGATAATGGGGGTTTATCTGCATTAACAGCAGATAGTTCAAAGCATGGATAGCCATCACCACAAACGCTGCATATAAGTATTCTTACTACGTCATTTTTTGAATTAGATACTATTATAAGCCCCTAAATAAAAAAAAAAAGAGCGTTTTTTATGAATAGAAAGAGTGTATCTACCGACTAGCAACTTCCATGAGCTTCAAATGCCCTTCGTGTAATGGATTAAAAGAACCGGGTAGAATTATTTTCCTTTCTGCTGGTATGTCTGAAAGCAAAAGATAAAAAAAATAACCAATAAAAGAGGTGAATATAATCAATCGTAACTGCAGTAATGTTGATACATCTGAAACCTTTGACCGTACCACTTGAAAATGGATAGATTTTAAAGCCTATTTGACCATTTATAAGTTGTTCTAACTCTTGCTCTTCATTGAATTGCTTTTCACATTCTTCAGTTACAACTGATTCACTGAAATCAGGGATAGAGGTCGCTGGAACTTTGCATGCCTTTGCAATAGCCTAGAAACAAAACAGAAGATTTAAAAAACCGACTAAAAAGAAATAATAAGACAAATTTAGACTCCAACATTCTTATGCATAACCTCAAAAGGTAAGAACAATAAAAATGAATAAAAGAAAATAAACAACTCATAACTGCAAATAAACAACAATAAAAATGACAACTTTTCTTCACACCTTTAACACACCTTGAGCAAAAGTTGACTGGAAACTCTGTCCTCTTCTTCTCTAGTATGAAGTCCCTAAATTAAAGTTTGCAAAGTGGATCAGTCTAAATCAGCACTTGAACCACGTGATTATCACATGTTTATATTATGTTAAGACCCATCATAGAGAACAAAGATGAGGGTATGGGTAACAATACCTTAGTAAGGGTCACTCCTGAAATCCAAAGTCGGTCAGCGGTTCTTGTCGACATATAAAATCTAGAAATGAACATAAAAGGAGGAGTTCAGATGGTACTAGTCCTCCAGCTAGATGATAGCAAGCTAAAGTGGTCTAATAATAAGCCTAATGTGGTAAAACATAAGCTTTGTATCATTGTTCATGTGTTAATATCAAACCAAGTTGGTGCTTTATCAACTAATTTCTGTTGTAGTAGATAATAGTATTTTGCATATTATTGAACTTGTGCAGTCTACTACTGGCTTGAAAAGTGAGAACTAAACTTCAATATTCAATTGCTTCCAAAAGGTTCCAGCAGCTTCTCTTCTGGGTTAGTTTCATTACACTATTACAGTAGGTTGTGTGTTGCATAATTCAGTTTATTTGCATAAACAAGATAAAAGAACCCTTCAGGAGGTGCATACAGATATAGTGATGTTGATAAATCACTTTTGTAGATGGTATATAAAACTAGATAATACCTGTGTTCTCCAAGTTTAGAACGAGTGGTAGCCAAAGAACCAGTGAATCCCACACCAACAACAGGGGATCCTAATCACCAACAAGTAAATGCATAATACATTAGTTCATAACTGTAAGAAACATTTCATCGAATTCTGCCACAAACACTATCATTATCAGATAAGTGATTAAAAAAAAAAAACCTGGCTTGGAGAGCTTAAGAGCACGATTGTAAGCCAACAAAGCCATATCTTCAGCAGTCTGTTGACTGCAAAACTGGGATGGAATCTACACAAAAAAAAAAAAAAAAAATACTTAACAAATTAGATAACAAAAGTGAAATAGAAAAGTAGGTTAGCGAGAGAAGAAGAATAATAGGGATGAAATGAAAGAAGGGACCTTGGCAAGTAACTGAATCATGGAGATCCTGGAATAAGGAACCAGAGCTTCAAGGACGGTATTTGAAGCACCTGGAACTGATAGCAGCCAGCCGAGAAGCTGAGAAGCTCCGCCAGCGAGGTAAAGGACGGTTTGGTACGGACAAGAATGAATGGCTTCAACTGCACCTCGCACTCGCACGCAAACTTCCGTCATTTTCTCCAGCGGCATCGACCTTCAATTCATCGCAACTATCATCTGTCGTTTTTGTCATTTTATTCTCAAAACGACGACGTCCTCCGTTTGCATTGTTGAGAGGTTGACTCTCTCGTCGGGAAACCCATCCAGTTAATTTCATGTTGACTTGACCCTTCCAAATTTTTTTTGGTGACTAAACAAGGAAAGAAACAAGGCAAAAACTATTCTAAATCCGAGCGGATGATTCGTTGGAGATCAACACTAGGCTCAGACCAAATAACATGATTAGAGTTACTCTTGGCACCATATTTAGCCATCCAATCCGCAGCTCTATTTGCTTCTCGGGACACCCATTCAACGTGAACAAGCCAAGGACGAAATAAAAGCTCCTGAATCTTGTGAACCAAATCTGTTACTTCAGATGGATACCCACTTGTAAGCTCATGCATGATGGGCAGAATGTCAAGGCAATCTGTTTCACATATAATATCCTTCAAACCGCAATCCCAAGCTAAAACCAGCCCCCTCCAAGCAGCAAATAATTCACATCTGATTATAGACCAAGGGGGAATGCTTCCAGAGCAGCCCGAGATCCAATCTCCCTTAGAATCTCTAATAATACACCCAAATCCCGCTAAATTTGAATCCATATACAAACTTGCATCACAATTAACTTTAAAACTATTGCCTACCGGTGGTTCCCAACACAGGCAATTTCGGAGAGACCTAAAGGCATTGCTTCGATTCCTGTAAACCTGTAAGTCCTTGGCGGTAATTCTGGCCAAGGCAACAACCTTATGGTCTGTCCAAGGGTTGTCAGTGTTGAATATGTCATTGCACCTATGTCTCCATACCCACCAAAGCCCTGCACCAAAGGACGCCTCATTGTTAGCCAAGGCCTTCCGAAACCACTCTTCAAGAGCAGTACCAGCCGTCGAGTCCAGGATACTAGGATCCAACATATACCAGATTGCCTTTGATCGTTCACAGTCTTTAAGGCAATGCTCCATAGTCTCCTGCGCCTTGTTACATCTCTTACACATATCTGAAGAAGCTAAATGCCGCTTGAATCGAAAGGTCTCAGTTGGTAGAGCATCATGTAAGCTAAGCCACATAGTAAATTTGAACTTCTCTGGAATGTTTGTGTTCCACAACCAGTTCCAATTACTGTTGGCATTCCAATTTAATGTTTTCTTTAATAACCATCTGTAACCCTCCCTTGCACTATACTTTTTTGTTGCTGCAGGCCACCACTCCCACTGTGGCTCCAACTCAGTCAAACTAGGATATCTCAGACCACAAATAAACTGCTTAATCTCATGCGGAATAGGCGTGGTAAGACTATCAACCTCCCAAGACACCCCTTTCCACAAGTCAGCCACCATGAAATCTGATTCAGAAATATGTACATAAGGAACAAGGTTGCAAAGCTTACCAAAAGGAGTCCACTCATCATACCAAACTGATTTGTGGACATCTCCAATATTCCAATGAAGCCCTTCCTTGAGATGCTCATAGGCACTAACAATGACCCTTCCAAATTTAAGGCCATACTAAAAAATTAAGATATGGCCAAAAAAAAAAAAAAAGAGTGAATAACTCTTGACAATTACTTCGAAAGGATAATGAGGTCTCTAAGAAAAAAAAAAATACCCAATCTGATTTTTGATATTTTTTTTGGTTGATTAGTTCCTGTGCTAAAAAATAACATTAATTTTTTTTACACAGACACCTCGTTGTCCTTTTAAAGTAATTGTCAAAAATCAAGTTGAATTTTTTTTTAATTAAAGGCCTTATTGTCTTTCGAAATAATTATCAAGAATTATTTTGAGTTTTTTCAAAAAAATTTTGTCAAAAGTGTTACAAGTATTAATATGTGACTGGTTGATCACATATAGTATTTTATATTAAAAATAATACAACATCTAAATTTTTTTATAAATTAAATTTAACTAAATTAAATAATAAAATTTTAAATAATATTAATTATAATTTATTTTTTATTATATTAGACCAATTTAATTAAATTTAATTAAAAAAATTTAAATATATAATATTATTCTTATACTAATAAGGTATTAGAATTAATTTATTAGGTAAAAGTTAATGGTGATTAAAAGTGTGGTGGTTAAAGATGATTATTCTTTAGCTCGCAAATTGCTTTACGACGTGTGGCATATGGGTTTAGAGTTGGAAGTCTTTAATCCAAGCGCAAAAGAACTGAAGAAGACTAACACGAAGCTAAGTGTAGTAACTAGTTATTTTTTACCGCGTTGGCAATGTGGTCATTTTGATTCCTAAATCGATATTAGGCAATGTCACTTTTATTTGGATATGCATTGATATTGTCCCGAACCAAGAACATAATAACATTTAAACTTAAATCACTGCGAATATAAAATTATAAATGCATAAACTTAAAGACAAGAGAAATTAAAAGTTGGCAGAATGGAATAAGCTTAGCCATCGACAAGTAAATGCCACCAATGACACTTATATATATATTAAAATTAATTATTGTATATTTATATATAAATATATATTATTTAATTTATTTTTAATATATATTTTATATTAATAATTAATTTTAGTATATACCTAATGTTGAGAAAAAAAAAATTAGAATACATAAATTGCTAAAATATGTAAATATTATTTGAAAATTGATTCAAGTATCTGAATATAATTTAAATTATTTGAATCTATACCGGCTCCACGGTGGGTACCAATTATTATTGTGTGAGTAACTCGGATGTAATTCGGTTTTTGGGAGTTGACGTCGAACTGTTGCCTTCAACGCTGAGCTATAAGTTAGGAAGATCCAAACTCTTCGTCCAAAGAAGTATCACATTACGGAGAGTATGAACAAAGGGGGAGTGTACATGTAAAAGGTACTCCGATGCTTAAATTAGTATTGTGAATTCAATGTATATTTTGAAGATAATATATTATATCTTTATAGGCGAGGTAGAATTGGTCGGTTATGCTTCTGTTAATCATCTGAATTAAAGAGCAGTTATTACATTTTAGTAGGTGATGATGACTGGTCGAACATTTTTATTCCAAGATGTAGTTTGTTGAGTCTGATTATAACGCATGATGCCGAGTTATAATGCATAATGCCGAGTTATAGTTTCATATTTGTAACAGCCGTATCACCTAATATGATGGTGGTATATATATAAGTGTACTTTTTAGCTTTTCATTTTTTTTTGTTTTTCACGATATTCTCCAATCCCACATATTAAAGACTAATTCGTTGCGATACTGAGTTCTATTAAGGATTTGTCGTTAGACAATGAACTTTTCGTTTTTTGTTTTTCCATTTTTTTTTTATTTGGAGTGTAATGTGTGGTGTTAAGGCACTAATTCTTTGTTGTTTTGGGATATGGATAGATGACAGTTTACGACATACAGAAAAGGGCCTAGCCCACAGGAGTAGGGAGTAGGCACTTGTGTTTGATAAAGCATTTTCTTGTTAAGTGTGTTAACAACTATATTTGATAATTTTAAATAAAATAATTTTTAATAAGTGTAAGCTATAACAATGTTGGCACAGCCTTGTTCGTCTAAAGGGGGGCCATCTTCAGATTTTACATGTAAATTATACATAATTTGTAGTTTGGTCCCCTAAAGTTTTAAAATTTGACCCCTCTATCGCATCCTTCCACCATATTGATGGATCTCTATTTCTGTGTATTTAAGCGATTTTAGTGTAGAACGCAGGCAATAATATTTGTTTATTGTTCTTGTTATGATGAGCTTGGGCTGTAAAGGGCAACGAGACGCTTGTTATGATTGACCATAGTGGCGGGCTCACGCTCCCATTCCCGTTACTTCTATTCTATCAATCCGTAATATACGAAGGAAAAATAAATATATATTTTTAAATAAATAATTATTTTATTTTTTCTAAATATATAATTGTGTAATAAATGTGTAAAAAGTAAAAAGCAGTTATTTAGTAAGTAACGGTTCTGATACGATGTAGGGAAATAAATAGTAGGGCAATTTACGCATGTAAATTGTTTGATCTCCAATATTACGCAAATACATTGTTTCAGTTTTTAATACGCAAATGCATTGTTTCTATATTTTATGTAAACCGCTACTGCCAGTAGCGGTTTACGTGTGAGTGTGTGTATAAACCGCTACTGGCAGTAGCGGTTTACGTGTAAGTGAGTGTGTGTAAACCGCTGCTGGCTGTGTGCGTGTGTAAATAGTATGTGTGTGTGATGTGGTCTCCATTCCATGCATTGTAACAAGTGCCAAGTCCCCTAAGCAGAAGACCACGGACATGTAAAAGCTCAAAACGTGAAGCATTTTTCATACAAATTTCATAGATATATGGAGTAAGAATCCAATTGAATACAAAACTATAAAGATAGAAAGGTATCGCGTGAGTTGTCCGTGCTGGCACTCTACTGAGTAGTCACCAAACTTAGCAGCTCTCTCTCTCTCTCTCTCTCTGCACTCCCCAACCCCAAAAAAGTCTTCTTTTTTTCCATTGCTTTCCCACTCTTCAACACAACACACTGCTTCTTTATTCTCTCTCCTCGGTTGTCGTCTTCCTCCTACCTTTTTCTTTTCTCTGTAACAAACACACAACACAGAATCAACCCCCCTCAACCAGCTGCTGCTGCTGCTGCTTCTTCTTCTTCCTTGCTTTTTCTTGTGTAAGTTCTTGGATTTGCTCCAACGGTCACTAAGTTGGAGGACATGTCCCCTTTCCTTCTGCTTTTCTTTCTTCTTTGCTGCAACTCTCTTGCACCTCTTGTTAATTCCCTCAATGCCGAAGGCTATGTGCTCTTGACGCTTAAGCAGTCCCTTCAAGACCCACAAGGCTCCATGGTCACTTGGAATTCTTCCCATGACAACCCTTGTTCATGGAATGGGATTACCTGCAAGGACCAAACTGTTGTCTCCATTAGCATCCCAAAAAGGAAACTTTATGGCTCTCTCCCTTCAGCTCTGGGATCTCTCTCCCAGCTCCGCCATCTCAACTTCAGGAACAACAAGCTCTTTGGAACCTTGCCTCCTCAGCTTTTTCAAGCTCGGGGGCTGCAAAGTTTGGTGCTTTATGGCAATTCCTTCTCTGGGTCTGTTCCCAGTGAGATTCAGAATCTCAGGTACCTTCAAACTCTTGACTTGTCACAAAATTCCTTCAATGGGTCATTGCCTGCTACAATTGTCCAATGCAAGAGGCTCAGAACCCTTGTTCTCAGTAGAAACAATTTCACTGGCACTTTGCCTGCTGGATTTGGTACTAGTTTCTCTTCTCTTGAGAAACTTGACCTCTCTTTCAATCAATTCAATGGTTCAATTCCTGCAGACATGGGTAATCTAACTAGCCTTGAAGGAACTGTTGATTTGTCTCATAATCATTTTAGTGGTTCAATACCAGCTAGCCTTGGTAACTTGCCTGAGAAGGTTTACATTGATCTTACTTACAACAATTTGAATGGTCCAATACCACAAAATGGTGCTTTAATGAATAGAGGACCAACTGCTTTTATTGGCAATCCTGGTCTGTGTGGCCCTCCTTTGAAGAATTCATGTGCCCCTGACACTCCAGGTGCTAGTTCACCTTCCTCATTCCCGTTCATGCCTCATAATGACTCATCTCAGGATAATGGTAATGGTTCTGGGAAGAGTGAGAAAAACAAAGGGTTAACTAAGGGTGCTGTGATTGGCATTGTTGTGGGTGATGTGATTGGAATTTGCCTTTTAGGTCTTCTGTTCTCTTATTGCTATTCAAGGGTTTGTGGTTTTGATCAGGATCAGGATGTTATTGGTGTTAGCAAGGGGAGGAAAGGAAGTAGTAAAGAGTGTTTCTGCTTCCGAAAGGACGAATCCGAGGCCTTGTCTGATCATGTTGAGCAGTATGATCTTGTTCCATTAGATAGCCAAGTGGCCTTTGATTTGGATGAACTTCTTAAGGCATCAGCTTTTGTTCTTGGGAAGAGTGGAATTGGAATTATGTACAAAGTGGTGCTTGAAGACGGGCTTGCATTGGCGGTGAGAAGATTGGGGGAGGGAGGTTCTCAAAGGTTCAAAGAGTTCCAAACCGAAGTAGAGGCAATAGGAAAGTTGAGACATCCAAACATTGTGACTCTCAGAGCTTATTACTGGTCTGTTGATGAGAAGCTTCTCATATATGATTATATACCAAATGGAAGCCTCGCTGCTGCAATTCATGGTAAGTTTCATTATGGACAAACCTTTTTATTATTTTCTTCAATACCAATTTGCAATTACTTATGGTTTGACACATTGTTCATTTGGCTGTTTGGTTGCATTTGATGACTTCAGGGAAGCCTGGACTAGTTACATTCAGACCGCTATCTTGGTCTTATCGATTGAAAATCATGAAAGGAACTGCAAAAGGATTGGTCTACCTGCATGAGTTTAGCCCCAAAAAGTATGTTCATGGAGACCTGAAGCCAAGTAACATCCTTCTTGGACATAACATGGAACCACACATATCTGATTTTGGACTCGGGCGCCTTGCAAATATTGCCGGAGGTTCCCCAACCATGCAATCCAGCCGAGTGGCTGCTGAGAAGCCGCAAGAGAGACAAAGGAGCTTGTCCATAGAACTTACACCTAATATCTTGGGGAATGGTTATCAGGCTCCAGAAACACTAAAAGTGGTGAAGCCATCACAGAAGTGGGATGTTTATTCATACGGTGTGATCTTGTTGGAGATTATCAGCGGAAGGTTACCGATTGTGCAAGTTGGTAACTCGGAAATGGACCTTGTTCAATGGATTCAGTTCTGCATTGAGGAGAAGAAACCACTCTCAGATGTGTTGGACCCATATTTAGCTGAGGAGGCAGATAAGGAAGAGGAGATAATTGCAGTGTTGAAGATTGCAATGGCTTGTGTCCAAAGCAGCCCTGAAAAGAGACCTACAATGAGGCATGTGCTTGATGCTTTGGATAGATTATCTGTATCCTCTGATTGAGCTGTGAAATTGTGAATGCATTTCATTTCTTAAGTTTTTGCTTCTCTTTTTAATTTAACTCTCTGGTTTCGTTTAAGGTCTTCAATCTGCTAGGATTTTCAATGGTTTGGCTAGAAGTATGAAGAAGCCCTTGTGATTGAAGTACTAGCTAGTAAAGAAATAAAGCAATTTGTTTGAGGAAAAATCATTGATCTCTCTAATATTTTTCTCATATGTTTGTTTATTTATTTATTGATCAATTTGTTTGAGAGAATATCTTCATCGTAAACCACCTAATTAAACTTTTATTAGACCAGTGACTAGGTCTGAGCCTGTGTTTTATTAGGTATGTCTCAACCTTTGTTGTCACCCAATATTTTGGTGAAAGATTAGTCTTAGCACGTGATTCGACGGAAAATTATAAACTAGGAATAATGTTTTGTATAACTGTAATTAATTATATAATTGCAACTGATTTGACGTATACATGATCTGTCACAAACTACACTTTACATTGTGTCACTTCTTTTGTACCCAAGTTCTAAGTTCTATCTCAATTTACATTTGGCATAATGTTAAAAAAGAATATTTCGATGAAAGAGTAGCAAAAGATAAAGCAAATGAGTCCTTAATAAAGTCAAGCTACCTAGTACCTAATCCCTACACTCTGTTCAAAATTAGCTTAGCAAGTTAGCATGGCTCTCTAGGATATGATACTATTTTACAAGAGTTTTGTATTAATTATATTGAGACCATGCTATATAATGCAAATAATAAAACTTAGTGCATCATTCATAAATTTTACTCCATGATTTTACATTAGTTGTGACTTGTGATGTTGTTGGACTTGGGATACCAAACCATGTGGCGCAAATTTTGGGGAAACAAATTCCATCAATGTAGGAAAAAATCTTAGCTGTCATTTTGGATTTTACTACAAATTGGTGTTATTATTCTTCTGACTTTGATAGTGACAGCAATATCATTTAACATTTATCCTGTGTGTTTTTGGGTAGTTAATTTGTTGTGAATTCAACGCTCAAAATAAAATTGTGTTTTGATTTATGGTTTAATTGAATTGATTATCTTAGTGAAGAGAAAATGTAAGGAAATGATCAAATAAATATGTGACTGTCATAGTCAACAATTTGTCCCGAGAATCATTGCTGGTTGCTAGGCATTGATTTGTTATAAGTTATAACACTGTGGACACCAGGGTCCATAAAGTGAACTAATTGAAATTTAGAAAACGAAAGGTGTTATATGTAATAGTCCACATGAATGCTAATAATCAATCACCTTGAGAATTTTCCATCAAGTACTTGCTTTACTCTCTATTCTCTAACATTCCATGTGCTTCTAGTGAAGCTGATTCCATCACATTCTATGTGGACAGACACCAAATAAACATAAAGTTATCAAGGAACTAAAAAAAGAAAAGAAAAAGAAAAGGTCATCAAGATAGTTTTGGTTTCTTTCTACTGAAGAAACCCAACATGAGGAATGACACAAAATTTAGATGTATCCAGATGAACAGGAAGCAAGGCCTGCATTCCTTTTTGCAATCCTTAATCTCTTCACACATTCTACAAACTCTCTGTAAAGAAAAGGTAGTGAAAACCAAAGTTAGAATTTCCATTAGTATATATGCCATGCACTTTGGAATTTTAGTGTATCTGATGAAGAGAGAACCTACTTCCATGGCACATCACCTACACTCCTCCAATTATCTTCTCTGTCTTTGTAGAATAATGAGTACTCTGAATCAGGTTGGAACAATCTTAGACCTGAGAGGCTTTGGCTTCCTGAGTTGTACAACAAGGTAATTAATGTAAACATAAAAAACTAAACAAATCATGCAAGTGCTGCATTATTGAATGTGCCTACCAAACATGTCTTCTAATTGGATAGCTAGACTTGAGTATCCTCCATGATCAAGTATGCAAATTTTCCTACCAATTGTAACCCTATCCATATTCACCTTCACATAGGCCCATCTCTCATTGCTCTGGACCCCCTCTATCTCTTCATCAAAGTTCTTGCTTGAGTTCTTCAGGTTGAGATTAGAGTGAGGCCAATCCATAATATCATCATCATACACTAAATCCAAACATAACTTCATTATATCAGCATATGGAAGCATCTCTCACTATAAACCTTTATTAGTTGGTCAAGTTAATGATGATGAATATGAGAAAAAGAAGGGGAAAGAATTTAAAAAAATATAAGGGGATGAAAAAAACATACAGTTGGCAGAAGAATGAGAAGCCTCATGTTGAACAGTTTTGAGGCTAAGACCAAGATCAATGATGTCATCACTCTGTTTGTCTTGGTAGAAAACTGAGTGAAAAGTTGAGGAGTTCAAAAGAAAGCTTGATGTGTTTGAATCCATAGTGATGATATCTGCTTCACTTAAAATAGCTAAACAGTAAATGTAGGTGTTGCTGACCAAGGTAGAACTTAACCTATTTATAGTAAAATATCTGAGTGATGAAACTAAGTAACTATCTAAATGACATGTCCAAGAGCACATGGAAGACAAGGAAAGTTTCTCCATTATCAATCATTAAATGCACAAAGCTTATCTTCTGTTACCGCCAACATGGAACACTAAGGTAAAAACAAAACAGCACAAGAACAAGGCATGGCCAAATTGATCCTAACAGTAAGTTTCTCCGGATTCTGCTTCCTCACATTGCTACACTTGCTGAGAGCCTCAGGCTCTTCATGTCAATATGTATTCCATCTTCAAAATATCCCAACAAAAGAAGTGTAAGCTTTTTGTAATAAAAGTAGACTTGATTATTGGTAAATGATTATAAATCCTGGTGCTAATCACCTCGGTATAAGCACCATGACAGTACAAATATCAACATTGCACCTTAAAATACATAGTGAAAATAGGTATATTCTTAAAGCTCACATTTGAATATTTGTTTTCAGTTATGGCAGGGCTGCCACTTTTCAAGGGAACAACTATGTGGTTGAAATACCGACATCCCACACCGCCCTGTTTTTGGCTGCATTCCACTTTTCTTACTTTTTAGATACACAATTGCAATGGAAGAATGTAGAGTTATTAATGATACTTAATTACAAATTTATAGTAGATTAAGTTGAATTAGGACAACACCAATGATAGTAAAGCAATGAACTTGTTGTACATGATGATAGATTTGAGAAATAATATAGTTAGTTCAGGCTCATTCCCTGATGGCAATGCCGAAGGAGAGTTCCTGCTGGCCTCTACCGGCCAGGATCTTGATAGCTACGCCGGAGGGGTCTCGGCAGGATACCATATATTCATGAACTCGTTATATGACAGACTGTTACTAATCTTGAACTTCAAAATTCTAGGTACAACCTATGATTGATTTAGATTATTGTTGAAGATGTCAGGATCAAGAACAGTGGTCAGTGTACACAAATGTGGCTGATGAATAGGATAATTGAGAGGTGTTGATTACGGATTGTATTTGCTTTTTCATTCTATTGCTATTGACTTTTGCTCCTAATGACGACAATGTGTCTACTACTTCAGCTTTCAAGAAACATGCTGCTAGTTCCTACCCTATGAACCTCTTTGGCAAAGGGTGTCTTAAGAATTATAGAACAAACTATGCACTACTACCTAATAGTTGGTGGTATCAATCACCGTTCATTCATAACCCAACATTTAGGCACTTTTCTGTTTCCTCCTTCATGCACGTCTAACGATTCCTCTAACGAGATGACAACTCAATCTGGATTTATAGATGTAACCATGTAAGTTTCTTCTATTATAACACTGATTTTGATGGTGCTTACGAGTTATGCTGTTAAAAGCCACATCTAGAGTTATGTTTTGTATATCTAAATGTTATGATTTAAGTCTATATCTTCGGTAAAAAAATTTAACAATAAGTTTAATATGTTAATATGTTTTTTGGCTAAAAAAAAACTGTGGATGTAGTTACAATATACTCTTTCTTCTTGATGGTTGATATGTCTACGAGCATCATTTATTTGTTGAAAAAATATTCAGTTTGGTCCCTGAAGTTACACGAGCTTCAATTTAGTCTTTGAAGTTTCAATTGTCTCAATTTAGTCCCTGAATTTTTCAAATTTTAATCACGTTAGTCCCTACAATGGTTTCCGTCACAGAGTCAATTGAAAAGTTTGGGGACTAAATTGAGACAATTAAAACTTCAAGGACTAAATTGAGATTCAAGTGTAACTTCAGGGACCAAATTGAGTATTATCTCTTTATTATTTGTTATCAACCAATCAACAGTAATTATATAATTAGAGGCAGGCACTAGTTTACTCATTTTTTATCTCTCTGTTAAAAACAAAATAATAAGTGAACAAATAAAACATTTTCTTTTTTTATTATTCGAAAAAGGAAAGAATTACATCGATAAGTGAGTCTTATCAAAACCTGACCAGTTGGCTTGGTCCAAATTCATTGAAGAAACTTGAGCAGGGCATGGTATTTACACAACTCTTACAGCACTTCAGATATCAGGGACTATGCCGCAAGCAAATAATATGTTCTTACAGATTCCTCTTAAAAGTATATAATTCCTATCACTCTATCCTTGGAAAACTTCAATGCACAAAAGGATCTATAAACTTAAACTCTCAACTTTCTTGTATAGACTATGTACGGTAACATATACATAGTGATGTTGCGAGTAACATCCACACCCACATGTGTAAGCATAAGCTCCAAATGGATGTGCAAAAGGCACATGAGAAAAGATATACTATGCCTCTTTGGGATTTAGTAATCAAGCATGGTCAAAGAACAATGCATTTGATGAAATTGATGGTGTAAATCACTTGTCGTGACTACTCAGAAATTCAATTATGCATGGATAAACCTGCTCCACTGCCTGCGTTCAAAATATAAATAGAATAAACATCACAAAAATTTTAGCAGCAGAAAACATGAAAGAGAATATGAATACACACACACAAAACAAGGGTGACTCTAGATTTCAACCTCCTAACATTGTATGGTTTGTGGTAATGCACTTCTACTGCCAGGAACCAGGTTAGGCAAATAAATTGCGCTTTGACTATGTTATTGTCTTTTTTTGAAAAAAAAAAAAAAAAACAATTCTCTAGTATCTAAAATATAATTAACAATGACAACCAAACGGGGTAGGTTCATACCATTCTTCCTCCAACCAAGTCATAATGAGCATAATGTGGACCTTCAGGCTCGCCAAAAAGTTTATAGGTAACCAGGTGATCAGGAATCAGCTTAACAGTTTCTAACAATTGAAAAAAAAAAAGTTAAAAAAAAAAAAAAAACAAAACAAAACAAACAAATAAAAGAAGTACCTTCACTTGTTTAAACTTGGGGCAAATAAATAGGCATTTATAAATATAATGTTTACCTTTCACAGCTTCAGGTGGACAAATCATATCTCGGTCTCCAGCAATAGCTAAGATAGGGACATTGTTTTTGTGTATATGATCCTTGTAGAAAAAGGTCCCATTCCTGTTACATAACCCACGCTCTCTAAATGCTGTTGTGAGTTGCAAGATAAGTTTTGCTGGTATAGTACCTACCAGTTGCAATTATATCATACAACAGTCAGTTACATTGGTCTATTGACAAGTCACTAATAATTTCCTATTTTCCTTAACTCAAGAATACACCCTTTTTGTATACAACATGTACCAAACCTATTCCAGACCAATAAAGTTCTGATCTATATATCCAACTTGCATATAGGAGCAAAAGCAGCTACATCCACAAAGAACATATAGCAGTTCATGGCATTACAAGCCAAATATGAAACCACATGGAGCGCTAGCCCATTTTACCTTGCAGTAAAATTCAACCTAATTGTGGAAAATATAGCAACAAGGGTTGAACTTTAAAATCAGAGCCTTTAATACCATCTCAATAACCGACCCTCCTAACAAATTAGGCTATTTGGTGGACGAGTAGAAGCACTTACAGAAGTTATTTAAGACCAGCCTTTTTAACAAATCTGCATCCATCATGTCCTCAGCAGAAATCAAAGTATTTAACCACGACAACACATATGGTGGACGAGATGAAAGAGGATAAGCTGCAGCCAACATTGCTCCCAAGGGAACAACAGGGACATTCAGAGCCTGTGCAGGGTCTGCCTGTTTGATAAGTGACCAAATTCAGTACTATATCAGTAATTATGCAAAGTTAACCAGTACATCTATGTACAGAGATAAACAGAAACACCAAAACCATCCACTTACAAGGGGTAAGAGCAACTTTAGAGTTGATTTGGATGACGTGTAGTCTAAAGATGATGCTAGTGTAACCACTGCAGCTAATCTGGATTCTTTTTCTTCACAAGCTAGAATGAAATGATAAAACATGCTAATAACCAATTTGATATCTAATCAGAAACTGAATGAAGGTATTCCCAATCAACCCAGCATTGGGATACAGATAACTTGACAGCCATACATAAACAAAGAATATGTTAACAAAGAAAAGGTAAAAGTTAGTGCTCAATTCGTACTACCAAAGACCAGACAACTTACCAAACCGTGACAGCATCGAGTACAGCAAGATACCACCCATGGAGTGTCCAATTGCAAGCAATTTACCATCTTTTGGCTTGCTTTCATTCATTATGTATTCTATCTGTATTGGTTTAAAAAAAAATCACATAAGGATGTACAGCCAGAGAAAGTTCCTCGCAAATACTAGGCAGAAGAAAGTGATTGCAAAGATATAATTGTTAATAATTGTCAACACAATAAACATGAGCGATCAATATACAGCTTTCAAGCATGATAAGAAGTCACCTCACCGCAGCAGGAACATCTTCTTCCAAGTAATGATCGAAGTCCCAATCATACTTCACCATCAAGTCAAGTTGCCTTTGAAAATCTTCTATGGTAGAAGTAAAGCGTGCTTGTAGATCAAATAACGGCGGAGAAACAGAGAGCTGGCTTTCCTCAATAATTTTTACTAGCTTTTGACTCAGATCAGTTATTTGATTAGTAATACCAGAGTTTTGCCCTGTTTCCAACAAAGCTGAAAGCTTTCCTCTTATCTCATTGAATCGTTCATATAATGGAGAATCAACCAAAAGTTTTGATATTTGATCAAGTAATTTGGTAGACATTATCTTAGATTGGTTATCACTAAGAAACCCAGATACTCTTTCAGACAAACGCATAAAAGTCTCTGTCAACCTTGCAACCAATTTTGATTCATCCCAAACAGTAGCTAACCTAGTAAGTTCTTCACTGACTGCACCATTGCCAGTTTCTACTTCCAGGGAGGAAGAAGTGACAGATTCAGATATTGCTTCTGAATTGTTATTCAATTCTTTTTCTGAAGCCACAGCACCATTTAACTTCGATGCACTCTTCGAAGCAGATTCCATCTTGTCAGATATTGCATCTAAAATGTTATTCAACTCTTTTTCTGAGGCCACAACTCCATTCGAGTTAGATGCACTTTCTGAAGTAGCTTCCATCCTGTCAGATATTGCTTGGGAAGACTTTTGAATATCTTTGGAATTTGAACCATTGACACTCAAACCAGCTCCTCGTAATTCAAGGATCCAGGTTTCAAAACCCTGACCAGACATGTAGCGTGCAAATGATGACTGCAGTATATATCATGTGTTAATGGGGGGAGTCCAACATAGTACATGCATACATAAACCAGAAAGAATACATATATATAGCAAAGAAAATTCAAGTGACAACCTATCGTTAGGCAGACAGCAACATTGATTACTCAAAACTCAAAAGTATGTTAATTTAATAACTGAAACATAGTAATATGAAGGGGAAAATGCAACTTCAACCAGAGAAATATGGAAGATGCATCCAGAATTTTGCTACCAAACTTCCTGTTCCTACAAACATAAACATTGTTATGATGCTGTAGGATCTCATTCTAATGCTTAGGGTCATATTCATAACATGAAATCAGAGATGTGATTGATTTGATCCACCACACGCGTCACTCTTGCTTATGTCAATCATCCAATCAACAAATTACGGACATCAAAAATCAATCAAGGTTCCAAAATTCTAATTCTAACTAACCTCCACAATTTAGCACTTGGCAAGTTTACCAGCACAAGAAGATCACACAACAATGACTACAAGCATAGTAGTAATGCATACACATAAAACTAGAAAATTTAGGATTAAATTATAATATAAGAAAAATATATATAAATAAACAAATGATAAGAGGAAAGTACCCCAGGAGAAAGGTCATATCCAATGGCGTTAGTGCCAACTCCAGACAACAGTAACAGAGGGTGATTCCTTCGAGGTGCCTGCATCAAAATTCAATTTCATTTCCCAGGAAATGAAATCATTATATTCATAGCTCAATTTAAGAGGCATCGAGTAACGTACCTGAGGAGAAGGGTGGTACCGCCACAGCGCCAGCCTCCAATCGGAATTGGACACGGACACATAGTGAAGCTCGTCGGCGGTGCAAATGGAAGGCTTCTCAGGAAGCTTCACGGCGGCAGGAGAAGATGATTCACCGGCGCCGCCGTTGGTAAAAGCCCTGAGGCGGAAGGACGGCCTGTGCGGCGAAGATATGAGGCGGCAGAAGACGATGGAGCGTGGGACGGAACGAAAAGTGGAAGAGGCTTTGCAGAAAGCATAGAGTATATCGGATTGGATGGTTGCCATTTCCGAAAAGAACAAAGAAAGAAGAGCGTCGTTGCTTCTGGATTTGATTCGTTACTTCCTTCTGGTGTTTCTTGTTTTTTGTTTTTTGTTTTGTTGGTGTGATTTTCAAATATCGATTGCGACGGTCAAATTTTGCAAATTATGTAGCGGCGGATGGAGGTATGCGCACACTTAACACTTTTCTTTGGATTATCCCACGAGTTTCAGGCGGTTTTCGTATTCAACATTTCTGTTGCGAAAGCTTGACACACTAGCATCATTGTTATCCATTTCCACTAGGACCCATAACGCGACCAAGTTACGAGTTTTACGGAACAAATCCAATTACTTAAGGACATTTTAACCAATAAAAAAATGCCAAACCAATTATTGTTGTAATAAGTTGTTATTTATCAGTTACCATAGATTCATATATTTAACTCAAGTATTACTTAAATGCTTAAATTTGATTCATGATTGATCAAAATTCGTTAACTTGATAGTCGATATCCTCTCATGATTTCGATGTGATGATATTTATAATTATTTAAAATAATATTAAAATCTTATTTAAATATGAAAAATGAGTAATAAAAGTGATGGATAAAAATCATTTCTCAATAAACTATAAGCCTTGTGAGGTTACCTTGTATAGTGGATTGAGTAGTCCTACCTGTCACAGCCTAGCAGATAACCATTACGGCATTACCAATCCATGCAGGATAGGACTAAATTTAATATAAATTAATAATAATAATATGCTCGAAATTTGGAATGAAATTAAGTAATTAACGGTTTCTTTAGCTGAAGCCTTGAAGGTAGTGTTTGGTAGAGAGATAGAGATTGAAAGAATAAGATTGAGAGACAGAGACTAAGAGATAGAGACCGAAATAAATTTTAGTATTCTGTTTGGTGCAAAGTAAGAAACAGAAATTGAAATAAGAATAAAATTCTAATTTAATTTACACAAAGGATAAAATTGGAATTAATTAATTGAAATGGGGGTATTTTAGGTATAAAATATTATTAAAATTTCAGTCTCCGTCTCTAAAAATTTTAGTCCTTTATGTTCCTATTTTTTGGAGGTACTGAAATACTGAAATTTTAACAACAAAGACAAAAATTTTAATATAATCCTTGAACCAACAAACATAATATTGTGTCTCAATTTCTCAGTCTCTGTCTCAGTATGTCAAAACAAACGGTACCGAAGAGTCCGCAAAATACTCCTATATTCATATTAAGAAAGCAACATTGCTCCTGAATCCTGATCTATCATCTTTCCTATGGTCATTGAATGAATCCATAATTCCATACTAACCTTTTATTTTTTGCCTTTAACTTTTTCTTCGTTGTTCATTCTTTTTTAATTCAACTTAGGACTTTTTATTGGATCGAATGCCGAGTTCTATTGCATTTTCATTGAACTTTACAATGAGGCCTTACTGTTTACAAAATGGGCCATGGTTATTTTGTAGGCTTAAAAGCCCATTGAGTCACCATCTGCGAAGGAATCAAGGCTGAAAAACCAAAATCAAAACTGAAAGCTTTCGCACTCGTCTCTCTCCGTGTGTGAAGGCATGCAATGCACGGTGGCAACAGCGTTCATGAGGTGATTTGGAATTATCACGGCTATTTCTATGTAGTTTTCTAGTTGTTTAGTTTCATGCTTGTTTTATGCATGGCAAGTCCAATCTTCAACTGTGGTAGAGATTGTTGAAAGGAATTTCAGCGACGAGGGCCACAGCCCACAGGATCTACTTTCTCTCACATCTATTATTGATTACACGGTTGTTATGAAAAGATAAATATTGAATTTTATTCTTCCTTTCCAAATTGCCAAATTCTATATGTTCGAATATCTTCAAATGCTTTACACACACTCAGAATATGTCAACGGGGTTCGCTCATTATATAATTAACGCAACGATTCTTCTTGGAGGACAACACTTAGTTTTTTGGTGGGGTTAGAACGTCTAAAACTGAAAGCAGATAGGATTTTTAAAGTTGGGAGCTTGAAGTGGGCCCCTTAGTGGGCTGGCCATTATTTGGTGGCCTACTCAATTTTTTAAGGGTTGGCAGTCCACCAATCCATGAAATTGATAGAAGAATAAAATGGTTTGACAAGAGAAGTGACTCTTATCACTATGGAATTATGTGCCTTGAAGCAAAGGGTAAAAGACTAAAAGTACTAAAACCTACAATTATATCATGGAATTCGGGTTTGAAAGGCAAGGCAGGTTCCCAGGTTGGCAATTTGGATGGAGTAGAGGAGAGTAGTGGGAATCACACATTCACACTCCTCTCTAGTATCTACTCCCTGACCCCTGCCGTTATTTTGATCTTGAACATTGAATAGAGACCAATTATATGCTTCATTGTATCCCAAGCATTTTATGGAAAACTGAGGACCCATGAACTCCGTTGACATTAAAACGGGTAAGGAGTAGGGTGTAGGGACCATTAACTCTTTTGACAACTGCTTCGGTGCTTCCTCTTTCAAATTTGTTGTCCATGATAATCTTCAATAATCATATTATGACTCAGAAACCATGCATTAACCAGTCAGCATCAACCACTTATGTCAGCATTTAATTTTCACTTAAGCAGTAGCTAAATTGTTATACAATTATTCAGATTTAAGCATTAATCTATTGTTATCATCCCGATCACCATACTCATAAGCTAGTACTAGATGCGTTACGCAAACCTAAGTAATAACATTTAAACCTCGTACTGTTAGTTAATTTTTAATTAATCACTAACTAGTAATTAGTGCATTCTAAAATACAATAAAGCATCGAATCAGCTGTACTTTGCCACAGGGGCCACGTGAAATCGAGTAAAAACAACGTATGCAGCAACGTGCACTCCCTGTTATGATGGTTGGATTTGTGAATCTTAAAGTTCACTATACGTCAAAATTTTCCAATCTTTGCTTTAACATTATCATACGGTTGTGTGACATGAGCTGATTCTCCTATGCATCGAATAGAACTTGAATTGCGGTGCCACAACACGTTGTTTTCAGTCTCAATAATGCACGAGATATATGATAGCGTTCTTGCATAATGTGAAACATGAAAAGTATGCCATTCATTAAGCCAGAGAGATAATTACAAAAGCGGGGTTATGAATTATGATCTTTCAGAGTGTGATCGCCTAAATTTCCTTTTTTATATGACTTCTATGATGAACAAGAACATTTGCATATTCCTTTAGTTACAAAAAATTTTCTTTATATTTCTAAGTTACTTTAAAAACAATTTTTACTTGCTTCAGAAAACAAAAGAAACTATGAATTGATTCTTTTCTAAGTTAAAAATTTATTAAGAACTTTATCCAATTAATCTAAAATTTTTAAAAGTAATTTTTCATTTTTTAAAAGCTTTGTTCAAACAGATAATCTTAAAAAACACACTCAAACTTGGCTGCACATTTTTGTTTGGTCATGCGCAGCAAACTGAAAACATGATTTTCCATAGAAAACGAGCAAGAAGGATGAAAGGGCCAAATAAACGTGTGATTAAAAATTCATTTTTCTATGTAAAAGTGCGTAGTTGTGGTCCTTCTAGGCGAAGATGGATATAGCAGAGAAGAACGACAAAATCATAGTCCAACAACCGAAATGGCCACAATCAATCAAAATTTCCATGAAAAAATAAATCACATACCAAAGAAAGAAAAGAAAACAATGGCAAAATATATTTATATATGACAATCATTTCAGGAATTGATATATGACCTTCACAATAAAATGTTTTAGAGACTTGAACTTTTACAGTATAAACCTTGGACCAATTTCCTTTTACAGGGATGAGAAGAAGATTATCAGAGTTTCTTTTCTTATTTTTCTATGCAAATAGATAACCACAAACATGCACCAAACATGACTGACCGACTGGAACTACATATATAAAACTTAAAAAGGGCAAACCAAACCGGTTTTCTTCAAAATTGTTTCACTTTTGTTTTAATGACAAGTTTATAATGGCTGTGAAGTTCTTATCTGTTGCTTCATGTTGTCCGAGGGTTGCTGAGTGGAACCGTCCGGCATTACCATGGCAGCGGCTGTCATGGTCTGGTACTGAGAAGGCATTGAGGGTGCCAGAGGTTGAGAGTAGTATATCTGAGCATGTGCCGGATCCGCATAATCAAAAGCATAATTATGAGGGGGAGCAGAATTTTGAGCAATAGACTGAGAAGGGTGGTGAATCTGGGAGTAAGCAACATACTGTTGCTGATGCTGACTGGTAGGAACTTGAACCAATTGAGGGGTACCGGCACTCACAGCTCTGTATGCAGCTGCCGTCATTTCAGTCTTGGGCATGGGAGCATTTCTCATGGGGTTGTAAGCTGCAGAAGGTGGAACCAATGTGGTGGGATTTGGCGGAGTCTGGGGACGGCTGGAAGGAATGCTTGAGGCGGATTCAGCCATGTTAGGCTGCTGAACAGGCATGTTGTAAGCCGGGGGCTGTCTCGCAGGAACGTAGTAAACCTGGTGGTGGGACTGTTGCTGGGAAGGATATACTGGATAGTAGGCGGATATCGGCACGGCCCCAGGAGGAGCATGGTGAATGAAATGAGTACCATGAATGAACTGCTGCTGTTGTTGCTGTTGAGGCTGCTGCTGCGGCGGCTGTTGTTCAAATTGCTGTTGCAACAAGTATCCTGGGTCCTGTACAAGCTGCTGCATCTGGATCCGACCATGAGGATCGGACACGTTTAGTTTTGGATCAACCGGGTTACTAGGAACCCTTGTAGTCCCAGGCTGAATCTGAACTTGGTCTTGATAGATCACAGCTTTTTGCCGAGAGATTGCATTTGAAAGACTACTATCACTGCAGGATCAAAACAAAACCACCAACAAGACCCTAATTCAGACAGTACCAAACCAATCCAGCATTCCAGAATTACAATAATCCAAATCCAAATCATAAAAATAACACGCAGTGATACCAAGTGACAATTCACAAACCATCCAGATGAATGAAACAATTAATGAATGATCCAATTGCGAATTCACATACCCAAAACGACATGCATATAATGAATAACAAAGAGAAGGATGAAACTGAGAATACCTTGAAACTGAATCTGGAGAAGGCAAATCAACGACGCCAGTTGACTTCGGTTGAAATTGAGGCTGTAAAACCTGTTGATGTTGAGGTTGTGACTGTGACTGTGTTTGCTGCGGCTGAGGCTGAGGCTGAAGCTGTGGTTGTTGCTGTGGTTGTTGCTGCAACTGTGGCTGAGGTGTCGGTGGTTTTCTGTAACCCACAGGCACGCCATGATCCGATCTCTCATCATCGGAGAAAACCCTGTTCTGGTACTCCCCAGCCACCAGCGCTGAGCTAACAGGCACACCCACCCCAGCGGCAGATAGAGTGACCGGCACAGGCGGAGGCGGAGGCGAAGAAAGCACCACCAGCCCCTCGTCTTGCTTCTGCCCCAATCCACCGGCAACACTCACACCCATCTGCGCAAACTGCTCCTCAATTCCCAAAACCTTGTGATCCTGCACCATCCTAACCCCGCCGCCACCGCTGCCATCTTCCACATGAACCCTAATCGGCGGCAAATTGGCCAGCGACGGCGATGAAGAAGTAGAGCCAAACGAAGAAGTAGTCTCCAGCATGGGCGAATCGGGAACAGAATGAACCTCCTGTTTCGGATTCTTGCCGTTTCCAAAAGATCCAGGCTGAGAAGAAGCCTCGACAGGGTCCCTTGAGCTATGGTCAACATTATTCCCCGAAGCATCGTCGTCGAGACCCAAAAGGCAATTCACAGAGGCAGAGTCAGAGAAACCCCGGTTGAGCAATCCAGAGCCGTTTAGGGCGTTGAGGAACCAATCATCAGACTTGGCGGAACTTTCTAGAATGGGCGGAATACTTTGAACCGATTCAGGCTTTGTTGGGAAGAGAAAGAGCCGAATTCGCGAGGGTTTCACGGAAGGGTTGTTGTTGGTTCGGTCATACTCGTCGATCATGTTGTCGAGGTCCTCGTCGGTGGTAACAGAAATCAAAGAATCCAGGTCTTCGTTGGGGAGCTGGTACTTGAGGCTGAACGGTCTTCCATTCAGGAACGTCTTTGAGAGGCGCGTGGAGAGGTCCGCGAGTGAAGTTGTTCGCTCAACCACCACGATTCGAGTGTCGCCGCCTACATAGCAGAGCGACTTGTCGTGAGGCCGGGGAACGATGTGGCCGCCATAGCTGCACATAAGCCGGAGCTTCGATGACGCCGGCGGGAAGGGCTCGTCCCATGAGTCCGTGTTGCGAGAGCGTGGGGACGAGTCCACCGAGTCAGGGTAGTTCAGGTGTGACGGCGGTGGCGGCGCTGGTTGCTGAGGTTGTTGTGGCGGCGGCGCCACCGAAGACAACGGCGGAGGCTGTGCGGTGTGTGGTGGCGTTGGAGGTTGCGCCTCCATGGTTTTGTGTTTGGAAGCAAAAAAATAAAATAAAAAAATAAAAGACGAAAAGAAAAGTTTGGTTGGTGGTGTTGCCGCTGCTGCCTCCTTCGCAGCGCAAAAGAGTGTGTGTGGAAAAGGGGCTCTCTCTGTTTGCCGTTAATGTTCTTATACTTGCTTAACGCAATTATGTTATTTATTTATATATTATCGTTTCTAATCTAAATACTAAAGATATTATATTATCTTATCTAATAAAAAAAGAGATGATATGATAATAAAACTAAAAAGATATGATAATATTTGAAAGGGTATTTTGGGGAAAGCGGAGTCGCGGATTGAATACCGTGGGAAAAGGCAACTAGAAAAAGAGAAACAGTGTGATGGGTTCGAGTTTGACAGCTGGTTTACTGATTGGACCCAGTTGGGTTTTTGGTTACTTGTGTTTCCCCCCTTTACCGCAATAATTTAAAAACAACCAAAATCATGCAAATACAACTAACCTTTTTTACTCTTTCACCCTAATTTGTGAATCTTTTTCCAATAGAGTTAATGGATCATTATTAACTTTAATTATCCGCTTTGGTTTTGCTCTATTTTCTTCTCTCTAGAGGGAAATTTGATTGAATAAAAAGGAAAATGAGTGAATTGCTTTATGCTTTTTGTTAGTATCAACAATGAGTACGCGTTTACGTTTGGAAGCTTATGGATTAATGGTTAAATTAGGATAAAAGTAGGAGAATATGATATTTAGCCGTAAATTGAAAAGCTTAAGCAAAACAGTACATCTAAGTATCTCTTAAATTACTTCTTTAATTAACTTTTTATTATATTAATTTTTTTAATTAAAATAAATATATTCAATAGATACAATATTTTTTAGTTTTGAAATACAGATTAAAAAACTAAAATTCAAAAATTCAGTTTAAAAAATAATTTTAAGAAATTTTGGAATATATTAGTATATTGTACTTATTTTTCTAAATTAAACTTTAATCTTTTAAAATTTGAAAAGAAATATTATATCTATTAGATATGTTTGTTTTATTTTCTTTAAATTAATATAACAAAGATTGATTGCCAATGAGTTATAACTCAAATGACATAGTCTCCCCATACTCAATTAAGAGATTGCGGGTTCGAGTCTTCTATTTTTGGTAAAAAAAAAAAACAGAAGATTGATTAAAAAAATAATTTAAAAGATAGCTAACTATGATAATATTATTAGATTAAAAAGTTGAATAAAAGTTAAATTTAAAAGGATGCGTAGTATTTTCTTAGGCAAAAATAAACACCAAACCCCACTCAACTTAACAGTATATTTAGTAACAGAGTAGTTTAATTTTCATTTTAATTTTAAGATTTGAGATAATAAAGATAAAAATAAATATAATCAAAAAAATAAATAAAGATAAACTGATTAATTAAGGGATAGCAATAGCATACAGTGCGTTGTCGATGAGTTATAACTTAAATGGTATAGTCTCTCATATTCAATTAACCATATTTAATTAAAAAATTATGGGTTCAAATTTTCTATTTTGGTAAAAAAAAAATAGCATACAGTGCGTAACTGCGCAAGTTAGAAGGGGTAGTTATGCTGTTACTATGTACTATGGACTACGCTAGAGTGGGAGATTAGTTTTGCACGCGCTTCAACGCTAGATAGGATTGGATGTACAAGGCGCGTGGAGCACGCATAAATTGTAGCGCTGTAAAGTAACTGACAACTGATAATGTGCTACGTCCATCGTTTTCACCTGGTGTCTGAAGCACACTAGGATTTGCAGTAATTGTAACAATAATGCATAATTAAGGGGGGAATCCATCATTAACAAACATGTTTTGATCTTCTGATTATCATCATTGATATCTAACACACGTTTTATGAAAATTGGGTTTAGGTTTAAATATTTCTAAAAGGACTTCATATCATTTCATTTGGTTTTTAATCAAAATAGTAGAAGAACGAATCATGATAGTTTTGTTTAAATTTGACAAAAGATTCAACTTAATCTCTAAAATTAGAAAAGTATTTTACCTTAGCTTGCAAATATTTTAAAATATTAATCTAGTATCTAAAAGTATATTTTCAAACCGTTTTACTGTTTTAGTTCTTAATAGATAAATAGCTAATTAATTTTGGAACACTCTACTGTACAGATTGAACTGGTATAGAAAAAAAATATAATTTTTTTATGATTATTTTTTATTATTTTATTATTATTTAAAATGTGAGTCCTACTTTTATTAATATATTTTTCATTCTATTAAAGAAAAAATCTGTAAACTTACATCTTTACCATATAATTCACCAACAATTTTTTACTGGTTTGTTAAAATGTCATGTTAATAATAAAATTTGTCTTAGTACCATCGTTTTAGTCTTTAAAACTTAAATTGAATAAGGTCGGTTGTCTTATACTAACTTATGTCAATTTTTTAAAACTTCGGATTATTTATAAGATGGATTGATCAATCAATCACTATTTATTTATAAATTATCTGGATTTAATTTGAAAAAATGACTAATTTGTTTATTGTTTAATGTTTAAATTGTTAATAGTCAATGCGTTGTGTTTATTTGTCACACACACAAAAATAGTGTTCTATCTTTAATATTGGACCCTGGAGGACACAAATTCATTTTCTTAATTGTAAATACATTAGAATTAAAGATGGTTTCTGAAAGATAACTTCTGAAAATTATAACATTTATATTTAGTAAATTAAATTAAAAATAATTTTAATAATTTAAAGTAATAATAATTATATTTTATAAGATAGTTTTTAAAATTTAAAAGATTATATTTACAAATATAAAAATAAATTTAGATATTATTAACGTATAAAATTATATTAAATTTTTAATTTTAATAAATATAAATTATTTTTAAACAGTATTTTTTTATATTTTAAAAACTACAAATGCAAATATATAATTTTTTTAATAGGAAGATTGGAGAGGTAGTAAAAATCAAGTGTATTTCTCTTTTGTTGGTTAGCAAGGATAATATTGAATTGTCACACTTTCAGTTTGTTGATGACATTATACTGTTATATCTTCCAAAAGAAGAGATTATCAGAAATTATAAGAGGCTATTGCAGTGTTTTGAGATGATGTCATGGTTGAGTATTAATTTTGATAAGTCTAACTTGATTCCAGTTAATTGTGAGTAGGACTGGACACGACAGATGTGTAGTCTATTGAGGTGTACCGAGGCATTCTTACGAGTCAAAATATCTTTGTATTTCTCTGGAAGTAAATTCAAGGCTTGTCAACATATGAAAATCGGTAATAAACAAGTTGGAAGAGAAGCTGAGCCTATAGAAAATAAAAACCCTCAATAAAACTGGTAAGTTGGTTGTTATTAAGTTTATTTTTAATAGTTTGCCTATTTACTATTTCAACTTGTACAAAATACTAAACTCAATAGCAAAAAAGTTGATATCCTTGTAAAAAAAGATTCTTGTGGAGTAAGGAGGATAGGAAGAATAGGATACCTTTAGTGAAATGGAAGGTTGTACAAGCTCCAAAAAAAACTAGGCCGCGGGTTGGAGACTAAAGATGCAGTGATACGAAAACACAGCTTTCTTATTTAAGTGGTAGTGACGGTTTTCGAAAGATGAATGTTCATTATAGAAGAAAATTGTGTATTCATGTAATAATTTGAATCTATCTGAAATGCTTTCTAGTCAGCCCATACCCACCAGAGGAAGCCATAGAAGGATGTCTGTTAGTTACAAATTAAATAGTCAAAGGTGAGAAAAAAAAGATCAAAGATTTGTCTATGGAGATAGAGAATAAAAAAAGAGTTCAATTCAAGGAGGACATCTAGTTACAAAGCAGTGCTCTACAAGATACTTTTCTTGGTCTCAAACAAAAGAGAATTTGTTATAGGTAATTGTGAATTTTGGGATGAGTTATAGTGGTTATGGAGTTTCCAACGGAAGAGGGAGTTGTTCCAATAGGAGTTGGAACTAGTTAACCAACTCCATAGGACCTTAAAGTCAGTTAAGTTAACAGCAAAGGGAGAGGATCGAGTTGTATGAAATTTTGATAACAAAAAGACGTTTATACTACTAATTTTTTTGTACAAATTTTGCAGACAGAAATACTTCTAGAGAATATAACAAACTATAGTTTCACTAGCTCTATTTTGGGAGGTTCATTCCATCAAAAGTGGAGTTATTTTTTTAGTTTGTCTTAGTTGGCATAGTTAATATAAAGAAAAGATTGTGTAGATTCGACGTTATTGAGCAGAATGATAATGTTGTATATTATGTAAAAAAGAGGTTGAGAATATTTTTTACTTATTTTTTGACTGTGAATTTACTTGGCATGTGTGATGTGTTTGGGTATTTGTCTTTGGTAGACTATAGACTATTACAAGTACTCTAAAATAAAACTTTGAAAATTGGACAAAAACACATGAAAAAAAGGAAGAGTAGAAGAGATGCTGAGTGGTTTCTTTGTTGTTTTTTGGAATGTTTAGATATAAAAGAATGAAAAGATTTTCAAAAATAAAGACTCAAGCATTAGTGGCAATTATCAACAGGTCGGTTAATAGCTACTAAGACTAAAATGATGTTGACCTTATAATTGTTTATAGTAATGTCAAAGATGACTACAGATTAAATTTCTCAGTCTATTTGTGTTTTTAGTTTCTTTTACTATTTGTTTTTTACGTTTAACCATGTGTTGAGTTATTTGTCTCAAACAAATTATTTTTTGTTAATTTAACAAATACATAATAAAATACTGAATTTTTATTTAAATTAATTAAATATAAAATTTATTGAAATATATAATCTATCAAAAATTATGAATTTAAACATGCCTTACACATTCTGAGTATACATCCTTCAAAAAAACAAACTAGATACTATATACTCGAGATATGACACGTTAAAAAAAAAAACAAAACAAAAAAATCAATTGTATCTAAAATATTACACAACTTCAAAATTATATATATATATATATATATATATATATATATATATATATATATATATATATATGAATGTCTACACTTTGGATAACTACTTAAAAAAGATCTTATAAAGATTGTTTTGGTTCAACCATTTCTTACACTACATTTATGTTACTACTATTTATACTTCTTTTTTTTGTTTCCTCGTACAAATAGCTAGAATTCAATTTTTTTTCGGGGTAGTTTATCTCAATAAAATCATAAAAAACGGTGACGAAATAGTGATATTTAAGTACAATTTATCAGTGATATTGCGCTCTTATCATCTTGATGTTTTTAGATACACTAAAAAATGTCATCTTGAACAACACCAAACCAATAGGTTCAAAAAAAGTTGGGAGAATTGCATATAAATTCCTATCATTGTTGTCTAGTCAAAGGTTTTTTAACGGGACATTTTGGGTCGAAGCTAATAAGTATGTGAAAATAATATTTGATATATATGTTAGGCTAATGCTACAACATGTGATGGAGTGATATGCTATGATCAGTGACGTAGGTGGTAGTTGTAGGTCATCCTCTTCAATTATGCAGCAGTTCTAACTGCGGCAACACCAATTCATTTTGCCAAATCTCGCGATAGTATTGAGGAAGATGAGAGTGAGTGTGATTTGGATTATGTTATTGAAACCGAATCGTCTAACGAAGAGTGACTTTTCTGTGGTATTTGTACTAGCGACTCCAACAAGTATAGTTACTCGCTTTCTTCTTCCTTCTTTTTTGGCTATTCCATGATTATCAGAGATTTCAAACTATTATCACACTCTTTAACTTGAATGCAATCCAACTATATTATCCTTTTAATTTGGGAAAATATCACAACACAGATGACAGCGTAAAATTTTGATGGGCCCTAGATTTAGGAGTAGAGATGCTGTGATGGTGACCATCTGTGTAAGCTAAGATGGTAAGCTACATTCTGAGTGTGATGATGACCTCTTTCATCTTCATACTGAAGGTGAAAAATATGGGTCTCCGCTTCAGAAATGTAAAAAGTAAGACATTCTCAAAGATAAAATCATTAGTTCTACTGCATATATATCCGAACCCAACTTTCCTAATGTAAAATGGTAGCATGTCTGGCGATCGAATAGATAATGTCATACGACCTGTCAAAAGCAATCGAAGTATCTGTAAGAATACCATTGATAAGTCTTTTTAAACTTATTGCGTATAACAATCCAAACAATTACTTAATTTGTTGTAAAATAAATAAATAAATAAGATATAATAAATATAAAATAAAGAAGTATAAATAGAAAACTCTAGTATTGGTATTCACTATAATATAATTATCTCACTATAATAATAGAAGTAACTTATATATTTACTCATATTATATATATTGCAACTTAAGAACTTAAAGAGAGAAATAGAAAGAAAGGGAATTGTATATGAAAGAGGGAAGAGTATTTTTATTGTTGCTGTGTGTGTTCCTTTTGCATCAGTTCATGCCTATTTATAGGCATACAAAGTTTATGTTTCAAACTTTATTAAGTTTGTTTCATCCTAAGAATTTGTTTCTTTCAACATAGGGAAAATGATCCATCCATCGTCCTTATCCATCTTCGTCATAACACTCCCCTTTGGATGACTATTTAGGATTATGCCTCATTAAAACCTTACTAAAGAAAAGTTCAATGGAAAATATCTTTAGTGAAGGAAAAAGAGTATAATATCCTTTGTGATGGGAACTGCCTCATTAAAAACCTTGTCAAGAAAAATCCAATGGAAAAAACCTGACCAAGGAAAAAAGATTACAGTTCCCCCTCTTGTCGACATCATTTAATATCTCGAAATTGGCGCATCCCAATCTAATATATTAATTTTTCAAAGGAGGATTTTGGAAGTGACTTAGTAAATAAATCTGCCAGATTTTCACTTGAGCGGATCTGTTGGACATGAATTGTCCCTTGATTTTGAAGATCATGTGTGAAGAAAAATTTGGGAGAAATATGCTTTGTTCTATCACCTTTGATGTATCCACCCTTAAGTTGAGCAATGCATGCTGTATTATCTTCAAACAGAACAGTCGGAGCTATCTTATGATCAATTAGTCCACATGATAACAGAATATATTGGATCAAACTTCTGAGCCAGAAACACTCACGGCTTGCTTCATGAATCGCTAGTATTTCAGCATGATTAGAGGATTTTGCTGCAATTGTCTGTTTTGTTGACCTCCATGATATAGTTGTACCACCATATGTGAACAGATATTCTGTTTGAGATCTCCCTTTGTGTGGATCAGACAAGTATCCTGCATCTGCATAACCAACTAGTTGTAACTTGGATCCATAGGGATAAAACAATCTCATATCAACTGTTCCATAAAGATATCGAAAGATTTATTTGATTCCATTCCAATGTCTTCTAATTAGAGAGGAACTATATCTTGCTAGTAAATTCACAGCAAATGATATATCGGGTCATGTATTATTAGCAAGATACATTAGCGCTCCAATAGCACTAAGATATGGTACTTCAGGATCAAGGATATCTTCATTTTCTTCCTTAGGACAGAATTGATCATTTTTCACATCCAAAGACCTTACGATCATTGGGGTAATTAATGGATGTTATTTATCCATATAAAATCTCTTCAAGATCTTTTCTGTGTATGTTGTTTGATGAATAAAGATCTCATTTTTTGTATGCTCGATCTGCAGGCCGAGACAAAATTAAGTCTTTCTAAGATCTTTCATCTCAAACTCTTCTTTTAGAGTTTTTATAATGGTTGGAATCTCTTCAGGGGTTCCAATGATATTTAAATTATCAACATACACAGCAATTATAATGAATCCAGATGCAGATTTCTTTATGAAAACACATGGCAGATATCATCATTCTTGAATCCGTTTTTGGCCAGATACTCAGTAAGATGATTATACCACGTTCGTCCAGATTACTTCAGACCATATAAATATCTTTGTAATTTGACTGAGTATAACCTTTGCGAATATTCATTAGATGGTTTAGATATCTTTAATCCTTCAAGGACTTTCATATAGATATCACGATCTAATGATCCGTATAAGTAGGCTGTTACCACATCCATGAAATGCATATGTAGCTTATGATATGCGGATAAACTGACCAAATAACGCAATGTTATTGCATCCACTACAAGCAGTGACGGATCCAGAAAATTTTAATAGTGGGGGCAATATATATATATATATATATATATATATATAATAATAATAATTTTATAATAAAAATATTATGTGTACATAAAAATTAGTTATCAAATTATTTATTAATCATTGTATATTCGTATATAAATATATGTATTGTTTAATTTATTTTTAATGTGTATTTTTTATTTCAATATATATACACAGGTAGCTATTTTCGATATAAATATAACATGATTAGTTTTTATTATATCTAATTTTACAAATTAAAACACTAAAATAATCATTTACAAATTTTATGAATATGAATATGTAGCATTATCCTATAATCATTTTTTGTCCTTAAAGTTTGACAAAAGTTTTAAAAATATCCCTAAGTTTTATTTTGTTTCAATTTTGTCCCATAAGTTTTCGATTTGCATCAAATATACCCCTGACGGCTAATTTTTCAAAAAATTTAAGATCGATTCAACAACAATTTCATAAGAACAACCCCTCAACACAAGCAAATCAAGCATTATTTTCATGCATTATTGTTATATTGGTCTTAAATTTTTTGAAAATTTAGCCTCTGAGAGTATATTTGATGCAAATCGAAAACTTCTGGGACAAAATTAAAATAAAATAAAACTTAGGAGTATTTTTAAAATTTTTGCCAAATTTTGGGGACAAAAAATATACTTTACCCTTATAAATATCTGTCTTTTTATATAGGATAATGCTACATATTCATATTTTTTTGTTAACCAAGTCCAATCAAATTTGTCTAAGACAACAAAAATCAGTTATGACTAATATTATTTTAAGTTTTATTATTTAACTTGGTTAGACTTAGTTCATAAAAAGACCTGGATGTGTAGTATTTCTTTTACATATATATAAGTAAATACTTATTTAGAAATTTACTTCTTATACAAATAGAAGTCAATTCTTATTGAGATTCATAGTTGAAAAAATTCTTTCAATTAATGTAGTTACAGAAAAAAAAATTAAAACTAATATAAAAAAAAGATAAATAATACTCTTTCGAGTTGATTTCTAAGAAAAAACACAAATTTCATTTAAATTGAGAATTGATCATTCTAATGACATTTAATATGAAATTTTTAAATTGACTATGAAGTACCAAAAATTGAGTAAAAAATTATTGTGGGGTCAAATTTAATAATTTAGTGGGGGCAAATAAATATTATTATCATATACTACTTAAAAAAATTTCAAATCGTAGTGGTCATACACATACATCCGTCCCTGACTACAAGGGAATATGTTTTTTCATAATCTATATTGGGCATTTGTGAAAAATCTTGGGCAACAAGTCGAGCTTTGTAGCGTACAATTTCATTTTCTCATTTCGTTTTTCTCACAAATATCCATCTGTATCCAACAGGTTTTACATCTTCTAGTGTACGGACTACAGGTCAAAAGACTTCACGTTTTGCAAATGAGTCTAACTCAGCCTTCATGGCTTCTTCCCATTTTGGCCAATAACTCCTTTATCGACATTCTTCGATTGTTCTTGACTCAAGATCCTTACTTTCATGCATGATATTTAATGCCACATTATATGCAAATATTTCATTGACAATTGTCTTATTTCGGTCCCATTTTTCTCTTGTAAAGATATAATTTATCGAGATTTCGTTATTTTCACAATTTTCAGGTACCTGAACGTCTTCTGGCGTTAAAATTATGTCAGACTTTTGGACAATTTCAGGTGACTTTACTACGTCTTTTTCAACAGGAATAGTATTTAACTCTTTTCTTTTTCGAGAATTTTTGTCTTTGGAACCAACCGGTCTACCACGCTTCTGGCGTGAATTTGTTCCATGGCCACTTGTCTTATTGTGACATCAATTTGAATTGGGGCATTTTCCGCTGGTATGTAAGATTTGGTTATCCTCTTTGTATCGAAAAATGCATCAGGCAATTCATTTGCTATTCTTTCCAAATGTATAATCTTTTAAACTTCTAGTTCACATTGTCCTAATCGAGGATCTAAATGCATCAAGAATGATGCATTCCAATTAAATTCCTTTTCAAAAAGCTTATTCTTTTCCCTTAATGTTGGAAATTTTGATTTATCAAAATGACAATCTGCAAATCGGACTTTAAATACATCTCCAGTTTGTATCTCAAAATACCTCACTATGGAGGGAGAATTATATCCAACATATATCCCTAATTTTTTTGGGTCCCATTTTGGTGCGAGAAGGTGGTGCAATAGGAATATATGTCGCACACCCGAATATTCTTAAATGGGAAACATTTGGGTGCAGGCTAAAAGCTAATTGCATAGGAGAGAACTGATGGTAACTCGTTGGCCTCAAACGAATAAGTGCTGCGGCATGTAAAATAGCATGCCTCCAAACCGAGGTTGGGAAATTTGTTCTCATAAGTAAGGGTCTAGCAATTAATTGGAAGCGTTTAATAAGTGATTCTGATAACCCATTTTGTGTGTGAACATGAGCTACTCGATGTTCAACACTTATTCCGTTAGCCATACAATAAGCATCAAAGACTTGTGAAGTGATTTCACCAGCATTATCAAGACGAATTGCTTTGATTGAATTTTCTAGAAAATGTGCTTTTGATCGAATAATTTGAGCAAGTAATATCGCAAACGCCAGGTTGCGAGAAGACAACAAGCACACATGTGACCATCTTAAAAATGCATTTATTCGAATCATAAAATATCTAAAAGATCTACATGGTGGATGAATAGGTCTATATATATCTCCTTGAATCCTTTCTAGGAATTTAGGGGACTCAAATCCAATCTTTACTAGTGATGGCTTTAAAATTAACTTTCCCTGAGAACATGTAGCACAACAAAATTCACTAGATTTAAAAATTTTCTGGTTCTTTAGTGAATGTCCATGGGAGTTTTCAATAATTCTTCGCATCATAATTGTTCCCGGATGACCTAATCGATCATGCCAAGTTATGAATTCATTTAGGTTAGTAAACTTCTGGATTACGATGGCATGTGATTCAATTGCACTAATTTTGGTATAATATAACCCAGATGAGAGTGATGGTAACTTTTCTAATATAACCTTTTTATTTAAATCATGAGTTGTGATACATAAGTACTTATATTTTCCTCATTCATTGTTTCAATATGATATCCATTTTGGCGAATATCTTTGAAACTCAATAAGTTCCTTAAAGACTTAGTAGACAATAGTGCATTATTTATTATGAATTTTGTTCCTCCAAGAAACAAAATTATAGCTCTTCCGGAGCCTTCTATCACATTACCTGAGCCAATAATAATATTAACAAATTCTTCTTTTGGCACAAGATGGGTAAAATATATATCACTTTTGAGAATGGTGTGCGAACTTGCACTATCCGCAAAGCATACATCTTCATTATATGTCCTTGCCATTTTCTTCAAAGACAAATAATAATAATAAAATGAGTAGAAATATTTGGACAGTAAAATTATTTTCTTAATTAAAAATATTTTTCTAAGAAGTATAGTATATACTAAAAATTTTATTATTATTATCTTGGCACATTTAATAATTTTGAAATTCATAAATATTTTATTATACATCATATTTGAAAATCAGATGCATAAAATTAAAACTTAACAATAAATTTCTTACATTTTTTTTACATGAATACTCAACAATCTCACATATTAAACTATTCCATCATTAATCAAATGACCAATATTTCTTTTGGGATCCTAAAAAAAATTAGATACATCATAATGAGTGGTGTAATTTTCAGCATCATTTGAAACAAAATTTGTTTCCTTTTCTTTGTCGTCTTTTTTCAAAGATACTTGATAAAGATCGACTAGGTGCCTTGGGGTACGACAGGTATGCAACCAATGGCCCTTTCCACCACAACGAAAATATTTATTATCTGTTGATTTATTTTGCCCATTGTTTCTTTTTTTATCCCACTTCTAGTGAGATCCTTTCTTATGAACATAATTATTCTTCCTTCCATAATTTTTATTGTTACTAAAATCTTGTCATTTACCTCTTCTGGGATAATGATTTGCCGCATTTGCTTCAGAAAATTGGGCGGCGCCAGCTGGGCGCGCCGAATATTTTTTTTAAATCCTTTTTCTCGATACTGCTGCTGTAGGAGCACATTCGAGGCATGAAAGGTCAAGAAAGTTTTCTCTAACATATCATTATCAGTTATCTTTTTCCCACATAATTTTATTCGTGAGGTGATTCAAAACATTGCTGAATTATGTTCATTTATGGATTTAAAATCCTATAGACGCAAGTGCGTCTATTCATATCGGGTTTGAGGAAGTATCACCGTTTTTTTATGATTGTACCTTTTTTCAAGGTCTTTCCACAGATCTGCAGGATCTTTTAATGTGAGATATTCATTTTTCAATCCTTCTCAAGATGACGACGAAGGAAAATCATGAATTTGGCTTTATCCTTCTGGAATATATTATTTTCAGCCTTAATGGTATCTCCAAAATCCATTGAATCAAGATGGATTTCAGCATCTAATATTCATGATAAATAGTTATTTCCAGATATATCAAGAGCATTAAATTCAAGATGAGAGAGTTTCGACATAATAAAAATTTATTACCCGAGTCTTCCTAAAATTTTATCAGAGTCTCGTGCTGATAACGTGTTGTAAAATAAATAAATAAGAAAGATATAATAAATATAAGGTTTAATTATTCTGTTGGTCCCTATAGTGTCGCAAAATTTTTAATTAGGTCCCTATACTTTTTTCCTTTTAATTGAATCCCTATACTAAATTTTTTTTTCAATTAGGTCTTTTTTGGTAGTAATTGGCTTAATTGTATAGAGACCCAACTAGAGAAAAAAATTGGTGCAAGGACTCAAATAAAAGAAAAAAAGTATAGGGACTCAATTAAAAAAAAATTCGGTGCAAGGAATCAATTAAAAGGAAAAAAAAGTATAGGACCTAATTAAAAATTTTGCGAAATTATAAGGACCAATAGAGTAATTAAACTTAAATATAAAATAAAGAAGTATAAATAAAAGACTCTAGTATTGATATTCACTAATATAATTAGCTCACTATAATAATAGAAGTAACTTATCTATTTACTCGTATTATATATATTGCAACTTAAGAACTTAAAGAGAGAAATAGAAAGAAACGAAATTGTATATGAAAGAGGGAAGAGTATTTTTACTGTTGCTGTGTATGGTCCTTTTGCTTCAGTTCATGCTTATTTATAGCCATACAAAGTTTAAGTTTCAAACTTCATTAAGTTTGCTTCATCCTAAGAATTTGTTTCTTTTAACATAGGAAAAATGATCTACCCATAAATAGACATCCATCATCTTTATCCATCATCGCCACAATATAATAGAGATTATGTCATAAAATATTATTTATTTAAATTTTAAAATGGACTAATTAAATAATTGAATATAACTAAATGTTATAAATAAGTAAATAAATAATTTAATTAAAAATTTCAAATTTACAAGATAATAATAAAACACAATTATTTAATTATATCTTACTATAATAAAAATTTTGGTAAAAAAATATAACTTCATATATAATTAAATAATTGATTATGTTCTAGTGTCCACTCCTAACTATTAATCTTTTAGCAAATTGAATCCAAATAAATAAACATATCAATTAATTAAGTATAACAAGTTATCCTATTTAATTATAAAAAAGAAAGAAATTAAACAAACATATTTAATACGTACTCTAACTACTTAAGTTCAAATATTCTAACATGACAATTAATTAATTAAAAAAAAAGGTAAATCACCATAATAAAATATTTGGGTTCTAAAATTAGCGAAATATAATTTTGCAGTTTAAATACGAAAATACAACTTTCTACAAAATTATGTAAATTACGGGAGGGATTCCATGGTTTCAAAATATATATAAACCGTTGTCCGTGATTTACGTTAATAACAAATTTGACTAGAAATCATTGTAGGAGTTCCACAGTTTCTATGTGAATGAAAAATAAGCATAAACTGTGAAAGGAGTCCAGTGATTTATGTTTGCACCAAGTTCCACTATATATAATTAACCCAAATTTAGAAGTTATTCGCCATCATTTAGATATATTATTTGTTGTACTGCAAATATCTATTTAGATTTATGATTGGCTTCAATTCTTTTTTCATAAAGTATTAATAGATTTATAAACATTCAATAAGATGAATTTTGGTGTTTGAACTCTAATCTCATTGTATTTATTACAACGTAGAAAGGTGATTATGAGATGATATATATTGACAGGGTATTTAAAGTGGTCATTGCTCTTTTTTCTCTTTCTATGCTTAGAGATTATGATGATAATGATGTTAATACTATTTGAAATAGAGAATTTGTGATGGATTATTTTGGATTTAGATACTCTCATGGAATTAAAGTAAAGTATTTTGTATATAAAAGATCAAATTATCTTCTTGTGAATATCATCAAATGTAGCATCAAAGTTTTTCCTCTTATAAGTATATAAATATTTATTCCACATTTGAATCTAAAATGTTATCAAGCCATGATAGGCAATTCTGGAAGAAAAAAAAAAGAGACAAATGTATTTTATAGTTTTTGAGTTTGGGTGAGGTAACTGAAGGATCATGTGTGAATTATGACTTGTGAGTTAATATTTAATATTCATGAAGTTTTTTTTACTCCAATATTATGATAGATAAATTGACATAGAAATTTGCTTCAAGGAGTGATCATCATTCCATTAACATGATATAGAGAAGTTAATCAATCAAGTTCACGTTTATATAGTCATAAGATTTTGTCACGATGAATGCCTACATGCCACGTTATCACTCACCAATCACCATGATTTATATGCAAACTTTTTAAAAGAATGCAAATATTCTCATTTCTTTATAGCTTCATGCTATGCTCTTAACTAACTCCTCTCTCTGTATATTTATATGCTTCTATTATTATATTGCCATCAAAGATGAAAGATATGTCTCTGATCTCTCCCACATCAAAGTTTGTTCATATAAAAGAGTTAGTTAGAGTGTACTTATTCACATAGAAATCGTGGAACTCCTATCACGATTTCTAGCCAAATTCATTATCAGCGTAAACCGCCGGACCCATCAGCAGTTTATGTGTATTTTGAAATCGTGGGACCCCTCCCGCGGCCCAAATATTTTATTTTAGTAATTTATCTTTTTTTTCTCAAAGATATATATTATTTTATTATTATAAAATAATAATGTTTCCCTAAGGAAGTACAAAAGAAGTTGGGTATTCCCAATTATCACCAAATGTGATTGGAAGACAAATAGCTTAAGAAAGAGTAAAGTAAGAATAAAGAGAAATTATTAGCATTTATCAGGTATGGCTATTGAGTTCACGCACTAGACTGCTGGCTTCTTGCACTATCTCCGGCGCTGGTCTTATTAGCTTTTCAAAGACACACCTATTCCTCGCTTTCAAAGTGCTCCAACACAGCGCCGTGATGAAGAGGATCTTTTGTCTACCTTTGATTTGAGCCGCTGCCCATGATAAGGCTCGTTGCCACCAATTGATGAAGGTCTCCTCTTCTCTCTGCCATAAGTCAGGGATTATTAAGTTTAGACTCCAGATTATTGAAGACAGAGAGCATTGGAACAAGGCATGAGAAACTTTCAGCATGCATCTTGGGCAAGTGGCAAGGGTGGATGCAAACCGGCTATGAATTTGTTGCAAAACCGGAAGCTTTTTATGAAGGCTCTTCCATAAAAAAATCTTAATTTTATGAGGTAATTTCAATTTCCAATGCTATTCCATACTCTGTTGTTATGTATGTTCTGAGGCATCATTGAAGTAGGAGAATGAAAGAACCCATAAGCAACTTTGTATCCTGACCCAACTTCGTATATACCAGATTTTGTCCATCACCAATTAACTTCATCTTCCTCCTCTGTTGGTTTGATGGAAAAATTTTTATTGCATATATCAACTAGAAAAATTAACTCAATCAGGTTTCTGTTCCAGCTTCTATCAGGATTTAGTAGCGCACTAACATAATACACTTGCAGATTCGATGGGATTGTCACTGCAGCTTGAGGGACATTAAAGGGCAATGGTGGTGGGAGACAGGGATCATAGAAGATGCGGACATTAGCACCAGAGCCTATTTTCCATAAGCCTTTCTCAATCACCTTGCGGCCTTCAAGAACACTTCTCCATCCCCACGATGGTATGCTTCCTATCTTTGCATGTAAGAAATCTGTATATCTGAAATATTTAGCTTTGAACATTCTTGACAGTGTAGAATTAGGGTATTTCATTAGACGCCAACATTGATTGCCCAATAAGGCCAAATTTTGTGCCCTTAGATCTTTGATCCCCAACCCTCCATCTTTCTTCAGTCTCGTCATTGTGTCCCATTTAATCTAAACCATTCTTCGTTCTGCGCCTTTTTTACCCCACCAAAATTGCGAGAGCATACTATGAATCTTAGTTAACAGCGTGTTCGGGAGCTTGAAACAAGAGAGTGTGTAAATAGGAATCGCTTCTCCCACCGCTCTCAATAGCGTGTGCCTGCCACCTGAGGACAATAAACTTCTTTTCCAACCTATAATCCTCTTCTGAACTTTATCCTTGATAGCTCCAAAGGTTGCTTTCTTTGATTTCTGAACTATGGAGAGAAGCCCCAAGTATTTGCCTTGGGATCCGATATGTTCAATATTTAGTGTCTGCACAATTGCTAGTCTTGTGTTCTGAGGTGTGTTGTGACTGAAAAAGATGGCCGGCTTGTTCAAATTGACTTTTTGTCCACTGAAGCCTCGTAGATCTCTAGCAATTCCAAAATGCTTTGGCTTGTATTAGGTGAACCCTTGCAAAAAAGGTTGAATCATCAGCAAACAAAAGGTGATTAACTGTTTGGCATCTCCGATTAACTTGAACTCATTGAATCAATCTGTTTTGCTCTGCCTTGTGTAGCAAGAAGGAAAGCCCTTCCGCACAAAAAAGAAATAGATATGGAGATAGGGGGTCACCCTGTCGGATGCCCCTATTTGGCCTAAAGTAGTCAAAAGGTTGCCCTTCCACAACAATAGAGTAAGAAACAGTCGTTGCCAATTCCTTAGTCCAGTTAATCCATTTAGCATCAAAGCCCAGCTTTTCCATGATGTACCATAAGTAGTGCCATCAACCCTATCATAAGCCTTGCTCATATCTAGTTTAATAGTCATCTCATGATCAGTTCCACTTCTCTTATTTTTCAAATAGTCTATATATTCGTGGGCAATTAGAATATTATCTGAAATGAGTCTACCTTTGAAAAAAGCACTCTGATTTGGGCTTATTATTTTATTCATAATACCTTGTAGTCGGTGCACCATAACTAGGGGTGGAAACAGGCCAGGCCAGGCTTTGCTCTTAACAGGCCTGGCTGTCATGTAGTTGATTGGCCAGAGCCTGGCCTGCAGCCTGCTATAGGCTTTTTTCAAAGTACTAAGCCTGGCCTAGCCTGAAACCTGTTAAAAGGCCTGCTATTTTTTTTTACAAAAATAAAAATATTATTTAAAAAAATATTTTTAATAAACATATTTATATATAAAATATCATATTTAATATTTATAAGAATTTTTAAACTTTAAAGTATTTAAAATATATAAAATTATTTATAATTAAATATAGTAAATTCAAAATATCTCATTATTTTGTTAATAATAAAAAAATTATTTATATATATAATTATATATTAAAAGGCCCAAACATGCCTGACAGGCTAGGCCAGGCTAATTAGTGAGCCTGGGCCTGGCCAATTAACATAATAAGGCTTTTATAACAGTCTGAGCTTGTGCCTATTTTATAACAGGCCAGGCCAGGCCAGGCCAAACACAGGCCAGGTTGCAGGTCCCTGGCAGGCCGCCTGACCTTTTTCCACCCCTAACCATAACTTTAGAAATAATTTTATACATAACTGAGGACAAACTAATCGGTCGTACCTGAGTCATGTCACTGGCATCTGGCACCTTTGGAATCAAACAAATTTGAGTATGGTTGAAGCTTTTTAGAATTCTGCCACTGTGAAAGAAACTTCGCACTGCCTTAAAAACGTTACCTCCAACTATATCCCAGAAAAAGTGAAAAAACTTAGCTGTAAACCCGTCATCACCAGGAGCACTCTGAGCATGAACACTAAACGTAGCTCTTTTGACCTCGTCCATAGTTATCGGCCTTTGGAGCCTACGGTTCATGGAAGCTATAACTTTAGGTTCCAAATCCTCCAAATATGGATTCGGATCAACCGAACAAGAAGAAGTAAAAATATCGCAGAAGTAGTCTTCAGCTACCTTTGCAATATCCTCCGGTTTCGATGCAATCTCATTATTCCTCCCAACTAATCTCCAAATTCTGTTCCTTCGCACCCTTGATTAAAATTTCTGGTGAAAGAATCTGGTGTTCTGATCTCCTTCTTTTAGCCATTTGACTCTAGATTTTTCTCTCCAATAGCTCTCTTCTTTCATATATGCTAGCACCAACTTCTCTTCCAATATGGTAATCTCCTCTCCCCCATTGATTCCAGCCACCCGCAGCTCCTCTAGTCTAGCTTGAAGGTCCTCAATTTCTTTTCGAGAGTTTGCTTTGTGAGTTATCTTCCATTGAACTAATCTATGTCTACATTCTTTCAACTTTTGGGCCAAGGAGAACATAGCCGAGCCTACTACTTCCATTTTCCACACTTCGCTGACAATTCTTTTGACATCATCTTCTCCACACTAACGTTCCTGGTATTTAAAACGCCTTTTACTATGCCAGGATTGAGGTTCAGTTTCCATCAAGATAGGAGCATGATCCGAGCCTGATTCTGTGAGCATGTGCACCACTGCATTCGGAAACTTCAGCTTCCATCCCATCCCTAATAAATAGCGGTCAAGCCTCTCCTTCACCTCTCCTTGTCTTTGGTTTGTCCATGTGAAAGGCCGCCCCACCATTCCAATATCCACTAATTCATTGCTATCAATAAAATTAATGAATGTTGCAATGGTAGTTGCTTATTTTTGGCCTCCACCCTCCTTTTCCGCTTGACTTCTTATAGCATTAAAATCTCCCGCTATTACCACTTTTCCTTCCAGTTGTTGACTCATTGTTGTAAGCTCCTCAAACTGTAAGGCTCGAATTTGTTCCGAACAGCTCAAATGGACAACAATGAACGTCCATACCCCATTATTTCCGAACTCCTTAACTTCAGCTGCTATAAAGAATTCCCCGCTGTTTATAATTTGAACATTGATGCTGTCCTTCCAAGCTAGCGCAAGTCCTCCTGCCATTCCTGACGGGTTAACAATATGCCAGTTTTCATAGCTGCATGCCCGGAGTTTTGCTTCCACCTGTCGAGATTGGTTCTTTGTTTCACTTATGAACACAATTTCGGGGGAGTGAGATTTACATATCCCTTTTAGGGTGTGAATTGTCAGGGGTCTCCCCAAATCCCGACAATTCCAAACTATAGTTCTCATGGCGCCTTGGGTGCCATTTGTAGGCTAGCACCCTCCACCCCCTGTTCAGCTACATTTTCATCCTCTGTTCTTGATTTCTTTGTAGATCATTCAACTATACCACTCATCAACCTTTTTTTGGATCCAGCTTTAGTATCCAACCCTCCAGTACCTTGTCTTGCTAATTTTTTCCACTTCCTGCCTTCCTCTGTTGTGAGACATTGCCCAATAGTGAATTGCATAGATTGTCCTTCATCCTCCTTGGTATTAGACTGACCAGCTATGATAACCTCCATGTATTCTATTCTAGAGTTGGCTGATTGAGGTGACTCAGGTGCTGCCTTGTTGCCAGCATTTTACGGTTTCAAATTTTGTTCCTCCTCTTGCATTGACATCCCTGCAAATTCCTCCAATAAGCAGTTTAAGACCGGATTTTTCTTACGTTGAGTAGCCTTATTCTGATTCTGGGCTGAGTTGTTGAATGTTCTTTCTCTTTCAGAGTTAATTCGTATTCCCACTTGACTGGCTTTAACCCATTCGTCAATGTCATCCTCTTTTACCCTATCACTCTCTGTATCCTTCAGCAGATCATGGCAGTTTTTCATCTCGTGCCCCAATTTTGCACAGTAGGTACAGAACTTTCCAAGTCTCTCATAGCGCAATGCTACCTCTACCTCCTTTTTATTAGGTCCTGCAATAATTAACTGATCCCTCACTTTCTTGGTAGTTTCAATATTGATCTTGGCCTTTACAATCCTAGTTTCTCTGTCTCTCATATGAAATTTACCTACTTCCAACACTGTGCTCAGCCTCTCTCCCAATTTACGTCCAACTTCGAGGGTTTTAAATGATTCTGGCAAACCCAAAATTGAACCCAAACTGAAAAATTGGAAACAATCTCTTCATCACCGTTCTGATCTTCCTTCCATCTCTTGACATGGAGCACGTAATCCTTGAATAGCCATGGAGAACCACGTTCAACGCGCAAGACATCCACCTCTTTATTAAAAAAGAATTGGAAGTAATTGTCCCCTTTGTCACTCACGCTAAACCCCTCTGGATTTCCCCATATAGCCTTTAAAGCATTCCCCATTGTTCCAACTGAGAAGGTTTTGGAAGCAAAGAGTCTGCCATAGACACTATTGGAGCAAGCGTTAATACCTTCTGATATGTCTGCCTCTTCCAGCAGAATCACATTCCTACCTCCTTTTTTATTGTCTTCCTCGGTCCGATCTTCATCCCTCCTTGCCTCAGCCATGCTGATTACGTAAATTATCTTTGTCAAACTAGTAGTCAGAGATTTGTGTTAAAATTTAACTGACGTTGACAGTGTAACCTTGACGGCAGCAGAGACTCTGTTAAAAATCCTAACAGAGCACTAAAAAACCCTAACAGAGCTTATTTAAGTAATTTACCCTTAAAAAAAGTTATTATAATATGTTATTATAATATGTTATTATTTTACATATTTATTAATTAAATAAATTAAAATATCTTAACATATCAATTAATTAATTATTTAAAATAAAAGATAAATATACTAATTTTAAAGTCGAGTGATTCTTAGGTTGAGTTATATATGCTTTTAAAAAGACAATTTACCTATTTAAATTATTTGGAGAATTATGTTATCAGATTACAACTTTTTAAAATTGTAAACGTAAATGCAACTTTTATAAATTTACAGAAACTACGGCACTCTCTTGCGAATTAAAATTGTACGTAAATCGCTACACCCTATCAGATTTCTTCAAAAATTAGATGAATATAAATCCGCTTGAGGTAATAGCAGATTGTTCACTTGGGGATTTTTGAATGGAATCCTAATTTATATTATAAAAAAATTACAATATAATTATAAAATTTATCGAATCGAATAAAAAATAAAAAAATTTTAATCAAAACAAAAATATTAGACATAAAGAACAGTAAATGATAAAAAAAAGTTAACATAAACAAAGAAATAATAAGAATTGCAAAAAATAATAATATACATGAAAAATTAGAACATTAAAAAAATAATATAAAAATTATTTATCATATAAATAAAATAAATACAATAAAAAATAAAAATATGAAAAAGAGTACTATAAATTTTATAATGTCAAACAAAAAGAAAATATTTTATAATTTTTTAGTACTATCAGTAGTTTAGTATTATTTTAAGCTATAAATTTTTATTATTTATAATTCTATTGTTACTTATAATTAGTTTTTCATTTATTTTGTCCTTTTTTATAGGATCATAATTCATATTATCCAAAATTTTGATAATAAACATATTAGATAATAAATTAATAATTACAATTACAAATTTTACAAAGTCGAATAAAAAATAATTTTTTTATAGAAAACAAAAATAAAGTACATCAAATAATAAATAAAAAAACTTATACAGATAAGAAAGAATAAAAATTCTATAAAATCAATAACATATATCATATAAACAAAAAAAATATAAATATTAAAATATGAAAGAGAGTACTAAAAATAATAAAAAAAATTAAAATATTCACCTTTCTAGTAATTGAAACAAATTTAAAAGACTTTGATGAAAAAAAATGGAACGAAAAACTACTGTGAAGCCATAAAAATAATAATTACTGGTATCATCAAGGTTGGTAGAAAAGAAATAATTTTTTTATTTAATTTTAAGAGACTCAAACGTGCTTCTCTTTTTTCTAACGTGTTTGTCAAACACATCCATAGACACATCCCAAGCAGTCATATTGTGAAGAAACTGTTGCATACTACTCCAGTTTTTTTATGTTGCCTATTCCTTCAGAAATCGTTACAGGGTGTAGCGCTTTCTGCATGCACGCTATTTAACATAAATCGCAACTGTAGTGGTTTATGTGCAATTCTAATCCGCGGAAGGGTGATATGATTTTTATAAATTTGTAGAAGTTGTATTTATGTTTATATTTTTTAAAAATTGTAATCTGGTAACATAATTCTCCAAACAATTTAAATAGGTAAATTATCCTTTTTTTTTTAATTTCAAAAATTTTAAAAATCTCTCAAATGATAAATATTTAATTATTTACCAATAAATAATATATTTAATTAATTTAAATAAAAAATCTATAAATATGTCAAATTTTAGTGAAAATATTTCTTGTCATTGTACATTCACAATTCTATATCTGTTTTATTTTTAATCATTAATCTTCGTTGCACTCCTAAAAAAATGTTAATTTAGCATTATTTTTATTTGTTTTTTTAAGAATTCGTTATTTTTTATTATCATAAGAGGATATACATGCTTGACGTGTCACGTGTCTATGCTTGATGTGTCTGTGCATTATTCATCAGAAGAAAATTTCGTTCGTAAAGAGTAATTTATTCAAACTTTTCAATATTCCTAGATATTTCTAGGTTCAATATTCCTATCTCAATATCAAAATTCTCTACTTACTTTAATATCAAAATTCTCTACTTACTTTAATCGATTTGATGCACGAACTGATAATAATGCTACAAATTTAAAAAGATATTTTGTGTATATTTGGATTGAAATTTATAAATAAAATTGTATAAAATTAAGTTTGTTTCAGGTTATATTACTCAAAATTATTTTTATATAAAAAATTATTAAAAAACAATTATTTTATATTATTTTATTTTAATCATTTAAATAAATTTTATTAATCAATTTTATAAATAAAAATTAATATTTATTTATTAAATAAAAATAATATATAAAATTAATAAAATATAATTTATATCAAAAATAAAAATAATACATCAAAATATTTTTTATTAAATTATATTATTCATAATTTTTCTAATACTCTCAGTACTCTATTATTAATTATAATTAATCTTTTTTATTTTATCTTTTTAATGTGATTAAGAATTTATATTATAACAAATTTACAATAATAAAAATAATATACTAGAGTCAAACAAAAATAAAAAAAATTATATAAAACAAAAATAAAATATAATAAAAATAGAAAAAAACTCATAAACAAAAAAAAATAAAAATTTTATTAAAAAATATAATTATATATATGAAAGATCTTAATACTAAAGAGACTAAAAAAATTGAAAAAATAGCATTAAAAAAAAAGAAAATAAACTCAATTAATTAATTGCACAATGTAATTTCTTAAACACAGAAACAATGCTCAGGACTTTGGACCATTAAATGGTCTCATAACAAAATATATTTTTTAAGTTTTTTTAATAATTGCTAAATAGTCATTTTTTTAAATTTAATTATAAATTAATTTCATATATTTTATTTAATTATAAAAATAATTTTTTATTTTATAAATAATTATTTTATTATAAATCTATCATGTTTATTAACAATCAAGAACAAAAATAATAATGAATTAGATCTTTCATTGATCCTAATAAATTTTTTGGCTATTCCAATCGATTAAAAAATTAAATTTGATCCATCGCGTTCGTGAGGAATCATAAAATCGTGTTTCCTTGACGTACAAACTAGGTGAGTTTAGAAAGTAACTAAGAAAAAAACATAATCAAATACAGAAAAAAAAATTTAAGAAGATAAATGTATTTTTCTCTTTCTCAAGAGAAAAAAAAAGTAAAGAAATAGAATTATGTGTTAAAATTGTGTAAAACATACAAGATACAAAGTATTTACAGATATATTCATCAATTACAATCATAAATATCTAACTGCTAGCTAACTTCTTTTCAATTACTAACGACACTCTATTATTATTATTCTACTATTTAGGGGTGGTAAAGCGGGCCGACTTGTTCCAATTCGTTCTGCTCTGCCAATTAGAGATGGCAAAATTTCCCGAGACGCGGAGATCCCTGCGGAGACGGCCCCGAATGGGGATTCGATTGTGGGGAATTTTTCCCGTGGGGATGGGGATGGGGGACAAAATTCCCCCGAAGCAGGCGCGGGGACCCGAGCGGAGATCCCCGTCCCCACTATTCCCCGAAATTTATTAATTCCTTGAATTATCCTTAATAGTTTATTCTCATATATGTTTTTTAGTCATTTCTCACACATACATATATATACAGAAACCCAAAACTCCTAATCTTTATTTGCATAATCATTCTTCAATTCAGAGATCCCTAAGGCTGTCTATACTCTATCCAACCTCTCTGCAGCCACCCCCTCGTCACCCTCTCACCGCATCGTCACACCTCACCATGCCATCACCCTTACCGCGGTAATTTCTATTTGCGGCGTTCATTTTCGTAACTCTGTCGTCGTGTCCATTCTCCTCTCTATTGTCGCATCTCCCACCTCGTCCATTGCTTTATCTTTTGACTCGTCGTTGCGTCCCTCCATTGCATTATTTCGAAAGAAGTCACCATCGTATCATTTAGACTTTTTGTATAAAATCTTGCAGTTTTTGTACTAGATAGATACTTGTAGCTCTATTCATATAGAAATTAATAATTAGTTAGAACCATTATGTAGATGGGGAATGGGGTCCCCGCGGGGAATGGGACCCTGTGGAGAATGGGGATGGGGAGCAATATTCCCCCACGGCGGAGAATGGGGCGGGGATGGGGAGCAACTCTGAGGGCGGGGATGGGGAGTAGGGAGGCATCCCCCGCCCCCGCCCTGCCCCATTGACATCCCTACTGCCAATTAAAATGAGTTCAAAATGCTAATCTGCTTCACTTTATGGCAGATTGGCGGGTTGGCGGGTTAGTCCTTTAAAAAATAAAATTCATTAAAATTAACCAAAAAATAATAATTAAAAAATCAAATACAAAAAAAAATAGTCAAATTATAATATAATTTTTTTACTATTTTTTTTAAATTTTTTAACTTCAACAAAATTATTCAAAATAATATTTGTCAATAGAATCATCTTTATTTTAAAAAAAAGTCACACAATTTGAACATATATACGAAATTGTAAAATAAAATAAATAAAGTTAATAACTAAAAGAAGAATAAAAACAAAAAATAAAAAAAAAGTGTTTAAAAATTCTATAATTATTAATTTTATAATAGTAACAACTCTTTTATTTAATAAAAAAAAAAATAAAAATCTTCAAGTCTGGCGGACCGGTCCGCCCCGTCCCGCCAAAACCCGCTAATTTAGAGGTGCGAGTTTGACGGGCTCCAAATTCTAGCCTGACCCGCTTTTTTTAGCGGCTTTAGCGGACTCGACCCAACGGACTCGACCCGTTTTACTCCTCCTACTAATATTTGTTACATGATAAAGTAAAATGAATTACGGAAGATAAAATTGATTTCTTTAACGTGAATTAAATTATATTTTTTTTAGGGGAATTGTTATTATTTGAAATTTTGAGAATATAATTACAAGCAGAGAGGATCTTATCAAATTGGGTGGAATCAACAACAAATGAACCGCTATGGCCAAACTACACATAAAAGAAGAAAGCCAACCCAATGAGCTGTTTAGTGTTTTGTCTTGTAAACTTTCAGCTCTTACCTTATCAGGTTTGGATTTTATATATGGATTTATTTTAGACAAATGAACCTAATGCACAAATATAGTGTGTGTGTTATACCAAAAAAAAAAAAAAAATAGTGTGTGTTTTTTACTTAAAAACAACGAAGAAATAAAAACACACTGAAATGCATAATAAGTAATAACCAGACCGCTATAAATGGGGTTAAAAAATATTATTTGTTTTAAAAAAATTAGTCATTAAAATTAGCTATTATATTACGTTATGCACAAGTATAACAAATAATAATTTAAGGGGAAAAATGTCATATGAATCAGGCTGCAAGGCAAAACTGGCTACAAAAGTCTTGTTTATAATTTTGGTTACATTATAATGCATTTATGTGCACACAAGATCCGGTCTTGAACGATATAATATGTTAAGAGACAAAATGTAGAAAGAATAAATATATGTGGGGTTTTACCGGCAGCAGGGTCATACATGTAAATAAAGGTACATCATTATAGCAAGGTTTCAGTCAAAATTTAAATCATCATACATATTGAGATGATCTTATATTAGAGCATAGAAAAAGATCGACATGAAATTATGAATTTGGACATGTGGCTACAATGCTTATTGCTTACTAAGTCTACAAAAAAAAAAAAAGAATATTCGGCCTAAGTCTATAGGTCTTCACAAAAGGAGATGAAAATGGGAAACGGTCCCACTCTCCTAACTTTTTATGCATTTTTCATTCAATTATTACATGCAGCATGAGGTGGCAGCTTGAATACTCGAAACTGTATACATATGTGGGTCCAATAATATGGTGATGAGTAATTTACTTTTTTTTCCCCGAGCTTTATAAAATTACCTAAGTACTTATGTTGTATTTATTTACAGGCAGGTAATATTGAGACAGAAATATTGAGATATAAAATTATATTTGATAAATAAAATATAAATAAAAATATTATATTTAAAAATATTAAATTAATATATTTTATGTTTATTTTAATAAATAAAAAAATAGACAAAAATATTAATAAAAAGTATAATTTATTTTTTATTATTTTTATTAATTTTTATAATTATATTTTTGTTATTATATATATTTTTAAATTTTTTAAATGAAAAATTAAAAATAAATTAAATTTTTATAATTTATTTTATTTTATTATTAAATAAAATATAAAAATATTAAATTTTATGTCTTTATTTTTTATGTTTTATTTTCAGTATCTTGTCTTATTTTATTCTCTTAAATCCTATTCTCTTAAACAAAAGTAGCATAAATACTTAAGGGTAAAATATATTTTTTGTCCTTTAAATTTGACAAAAGTTTTAAAAATATCCCTAAATTTTATTTTGTTTCAATTTTGTCCCAAAAGTTTTCGATTTGCATCAAATATACCTCTAACGGCTAATTTTTCAAAAAATTTAAGACCAATTCGACAACAATTTCATAAGAATAACCTTCAACACAAGCAAATCAAGTATAATTTTCATATATTATTGTTAAATTGGTATTAAATTTTTTTAAAATTTAACCGTCAACGGTATATTTGATGCAAATAAAAAACTTTTGGGACAAAATTAAAACAGAATAAAACTTAAAAATATTTTTAAAATTTTTACCAAACTTTAGGAACAAAAACCATACTTTACCCATAACTTAAACTAACTGCATACGACTCATAGGTGGTGGCAAACATTATGACCCTTAGCTTCCCCCATTTTGCCTAACCTCTATGTATGGTTCTAAGGTCCAACAAAAAGCGTTTTTTCAATATCTTGAAGGGATATGTGTTAAGAATAGCGGCTAAAAGAGCTTAATGAAGTGAAGTTAGTGTCTTGACTTTTGTTTTCTATGCAAGCTAAGGGCAAGACTAGTCCTTCTTTGGCTTAAAAAACAAGCTTATCCAAACAAAACCCAGTTTTATTTTAAAGCTAAAATATTGTTTTTATTATAATTAGGTCAACAAATATTTTTTAAAGAAAAAAATTAGAAAACAATTTTTTTTTCAGTCAATAATAAACTCTTATTTCTCTTTGATTGTTAGTTGAAAAAATTATTTTCCTAACAAAAATATGTTTTTAAAAAATATGATAGAAACGTCAGGTTTGATTGGATTATCTAATACATATATAGTAGAGATGAGGAGAAATTTATTACATAATATCTTTTTAAAATATCTTTCATGTTTCATCGTATACGATTTATAAGAAAAAAAAAATTATTAACTGTAAGAATTGAATCCATAATCATTTAATTTTAATATAGTAGCATATATACTTACCATCTTGATTAAAATTAAATTTATTATTGTTATTTATATTTAATCTATAAAAAAAATGAATAATACACTGGTAATAATAAGTTATTATAAACGGTTCAACTAATAACCTTGTTGAATCACTGATCTACTATACTAACAAGTTAACACAATACTTTTGACCGAATCAATTGCTGTTCGTTATGATAACTACCGTACATGGGAGCGATTAATTTTGCCATTTTGGTACTAGGAATGGGAACATAGAAAAGCGTGCAATGGTGTCAACAACGGAGTGTGGCCGCCATCAAGTTTTTCAGGCTGTCTTGGTTTCCTTTCTCTCTCTCTTTTTTTTTTTTTTAATATCCAAAAAGATTCATCCATGCCATGCCCCCCGGGCCCAGGGCCCAAATTAGCCAAATGTGTTGCCAACTGCTTCCTGCTGGCACCTCTTTTACAGCACCCCAATCTCTTTCTTCTTTTTCTAGTAGAATATTCTAGAACTTTCAATTTCTTTTTCTTTTTCCTTTGGTCGCCTCTGTATCTCCAGTTAGACAGGTTAAAGACTAATTTTTCGCAGATCGAAATTCCATCTAAGAGTTTATCATTGGCCTGCATGTACAAGGTGTGATTCGAGCACTTCTTTAATGAACTAATGATTGTCTAATCAACCTAAGGGAAAAGAGAAAATAAAAAGACAGGCTTATTTGGAATTAGAAATCAAATAGAAAAGGAATTTTCAACATAACACATCAAAGAGAAGAAAAGATAATTATGAGGATGTTCACAATGTATGATGATTCGTGTTTAGAACATTGCAGTATGGTGGTAAATATCAGATACATGTTGGCCAATGGCCATTGTCCCCTCTTTTGTTTTGATTCTGCTTGTCTTCTTTTTTCGGTCGGGCTGTAAATAATGTTGTCTACTAAGATTCTGCCAATCGCTAAATGCTAATCCACAACTCGTTTGGGCCACTCCTCTTCCCATATACATGATTCTGTAGTTCACATGGCCCAATTAAGTTGAGCTAGCTCATATTTTTAATACCAAACATATAGATAAAGAAACTCAATCAGACGTAAAAAAAAAAAAAAAAAAAAAAGAAAACAACTATTTCAAATGGACATTGAGTTAGTCACAAAAAAAAAATGGACATTGAGTTCTGACCAAAAACATAGATAACGAGCAATAAGTTAAAAAAAAAAAATTGAGTTGTTTTAGTGGTTAGTTTGCTTAAATAAATGTCGAAAGTTCGAATTTTATCTTGTGTATGCAACAATTCATTGGCCAACGATAAATCCTTAATGACGGATTAGTTCTTGACCTGCCAGACTGGAGAATACTATAAAAAACAAAAAAATTGTAAAAACAAATGATACTAAAAACAAAAGAATTGCAAAAACAAATAAGTAACTTCAGTTGTAAAGTAATTAACTCATTTGTTCACTTAAATAGCTATCGAATATTTAAATTATATCTTGTGTATATAACAATCTATTGTCAAGCAACATATCTTTAAATGAAATCTAAATTTGTTGCAGCATATTAATATGTCCTATTGAGGAGGAATAGAACCTACCTTCACTTATTTCTTTTTATTCTTTATCCTCCTTTACATGACAAAGGCATGGAAGGTAAGCAGAGGATGGTGGCTAGGTGAAATAAACGGTAAGGAACAATGAATCAGAGTAATTATTGGCAACTAGAACATACCGGATAGTGGATAGATATTATAGAAGTAAACCAAAATCATGATCCTTGATGGAGATAAAAATGCATTTAGACACAGACAGCTCCTAAAACCAATCAACTTGGCCTAAGCTTAGAAAAATAAGAACAAGTGGACGGCAAAGAGGGGACACCACCATAACTCCAATATTTGACTTTTCCATTTATTTTTATTTTTATGCATGCGTGGTAACCGGCAACCGGCAACGGCTAAGGGAGCAAGGTTAAGGGAATGAAATCGTGACACTTGCCTCTATCAAGAGTTTGGTCCCATGTGTGAATGAGTTATAGCTCAAATGGCATAATCTTCTCATACTCAATTAAGAGGTTGTGGGTTCGAGTCTCATATCTTTCATAAAAAAAAAAGAGTTTGGTCCCATGTACAAAGACCACAGATTTATCAAATTATTACAACAAATAATATTTAAATTAGTGACATCGACTTTGCATTATTATATGAACTTCAAACTCTATTCTGTTTCAATAATGAACAAATGAATGACGCTTGCGCGAATTGGATTGGCGTGTAAGTCAGTAAGTTCATGAAATCTTTTTATATTTAAGATGTATGTTAAAATAGTAGGGCAAACGATGTTAATTTGATATTGAACTTCCACTAATTCTACAAGATATCGCGTCGTCGCAGGCTGATTTTATAAACACCACTTTATTAATCAATTAATAATCAGTATTAGCGTGGAATTTTGATCCTCCAAAATGAAAGTCACTACTAGCAATAAAAAGAATTTGACTATGGATATAAACCCTTATCACTAATTAAGTAATTATTCTTTTTTTTTTTTTTTTACCAAAAATAAGAAACTCGAACCCGTAACCTTTTAATTGAGTAGGGGAAGATTATATCATTTGAACTATAATTCATTGAAAATTAAGTAATTATTCTTATTATTAGAGTATATATCAAATAAATCTTTAAAAAAATTTGCATAAGTCATTTAAAAAAAAAAAAAAAAACTTATCATATTAAAAATTTTAAAATTTATGAAAAAAAGATATATAAGTCCTTCTATTATATTTTTTAAAAACGTATTTATTTAAATAAAACAACGAATCTAATTAAAATAAAAATTTATATGCCTTATTTTATGAATTTTAAAAATTTTAATATAATAAAATTTTGTTAAAGACAAAAATATTTGATGCAAAATACCCTATTTGACTATATACTATTGTTATTTTTCTACATTTTATCATATAGTCTTAAAGGTGACATTTATGCATATACAAACACTTGGTCCCATCACGAAAAAAAGACTTGTGAACTTTCCGCAATTATATTTATTTGGTTGGACCCGTTTTGCTAAAGACTAAAAAGAGTGATATGTAGACGCTGAGTGATTATCCACCATAGAATTAAGTTGATAGACCTGAATATTATCACCTACTTTTTTTAATTAGTTAATGTTCTTACCAGCTTAGGCCGAGGTATAGGTCGCACTCCAGATAGGTCGTCCTCCTGATAAGGTCGGTGGATTCCTAAGACGCGATCCAAAACCTCGGTATAAAGAAAGAGTGGAAGAATCGGGCACCTGCAAAAGGCACTCCGACGCTCAAGTCAGTAAGAGAATATGTATGGAGTCTTTTTCTTAGAAAGATTGCTTACCTTCTTTTGTTCCTGCTTTTCCTTTTATACTCGTTTGTTGTTGAGCGTTTAGATTTAAGTCGTAACGTCTGGAGAGGGAATTTATTGCCTATCCGACGTTATTGTGTGAGAATGAATGCCGATTATAGCAAATATTCGGTTATAATGGTGAACACGTTACCGAGCTTATAACTCGTAACCGACTTTACTGGTCATATCACAGCCCCCAAGCTTGGCCTGACTTGGTGGGGACAGGTTGAGCTTTTAATTGACGAGTTATAGTTCGGCGTGTGGAGCCCCCAGATCAACGTGTCTCAATTTAACTTCAACCCTTGGTATTCGAAGAGGTGAGGTGTAATCTTGCGATGAGTCATTGGTTGATGTGAAATGCAATTATTATGGTTTGGTTCAACTTCCTATGAGGCTTTTTAACCGTTTAACGTGGCTTTAGTTTAACGGTCAGGATGTAACTGTGGAACTGAAGAGTTGAATTAAATTAGTGTTTAGTGAAACTTGCTGCACGTTTACCGTGTTTGAGTAGGAGGTGGAACTCTTATAGAAGAATGAGCACTAGAGGTTAGTAAAACTGCTTCTTCTTCCTATTACTTCTAATTTCTCTACTGGCTTCTTCTTTGAAAATGAGTGATAAAAAGAAAAAATTGTTTTCTGGTGTTGAAGATGATGAGACCTATGGTTGGGTTGATCAAGATGTACATATACGGGCATCACTATTTTCTGATAGGGAGAGTGTAGATAGGGTAAATTTGGGAAGGATAGTAAGAACTGGGTTTCGGGTAGAGTTGTTGCCATGCAATCGATCTGATCGTGTTTTTCATAGAAAAAAGGATTTTGAAAATTTTTACATGTATAGCTGTGTGATGGAGGAATTGCGGGTCAAGCTTCCTTTCTCTAGTTTTGAGTGTGATGTGATGAAACAAATGAATTGCGCTCCTTCTCAAATACACCCGAATGGCTGGGCCTTTATCAGATGCTTCCAAGCTCTGATGGATTTCCTTGAGATTGAGGCAGAGTTGGAGTTGTTTTTTTCTTTATTCCAAGCGAAGGGGGTATGGAAGGGCCTGTGGATAAATTTAAACAGTACGCCAGGGTTTGCTATTTTCAAACTTTATAAATCTTCTTTTAAAGATTTTAAAGAAATGTTTCTGAAAGTGAAATCAATAGATGAAGATTTTCCCTTTTACCTTGATGAGCATCTGGGGGAAAAGTTTCCCATGTATTGGTGTTGCCAACCGCAGCACATACTAGGTCCAGAACTCATCAATGGCCGTAATGAGTGCATTATCTCATTTCTGATTGAGATGGTGGATAGGGGTGGTTTGATATCTGTGTCTGACTTATTGCTGTGGGAGGAGAATAGATCGGCTGTTTTAGAATATTTTGGTAAGAAATTGGGGGGATTTTGGTTTTAAATTTTTCTGATAAACTTATAGACTGAGCAATTCTTTATGATACTGCAGCTGGTAACTTTCCGGGAGTGACTGCTTCGAGCTTAAGGTCTCGTTTTAAAGCAAAAAACTTTGATGGTTCGTCTTCAAATGCCGATAAAGCTGATGGTGGTACCGAGGTCAACCAGCCTCAGCCAAAGAAAAAGGGTATAGTGTTTAAAAAGAGGAAGTCGGAATCGGTTAATGCAGACGAGGTGTTAGTTAAAGACAATAGCCTTCAGCTTGAGGATTTATCAAATTTTACTAAAATGCAAGAGAAGCTCCATGTATTCGAAGAAGAAGGAGAGTCTGGTTCAGTGTGGAGTAAAAAATTTCCTTTTAGTGTTGTAGCTGACGAAATTGTTCAAACAGTGTCAGACATAAGCCGGGTAGAAGAGGTTGGAGATATAGGAATAGATCAGCTCCTGCAGGTTTGCATCAAGTATCTTTTCTGTTTTGATATTTTGTGTCTTGCTTCTTTTTCCTTTTTAACAGACATTGTCTTTTGAAATTTCAGGTGTTAGGCTTCCGTCTTGCCAGTATTGGGCGTAGTCAAGAAAAAAGGCATAGGAGAGCAGCTTGTGAATTTTCCTAAATCACTGAATTGAAAGAGCAGTTATTGTCAAAAGAGTCGAGCCTGACTGAGTTGAAGAAAAAACTTTCTGAGGTTGAAACTGATTTGAAGGTGGAAAGAGAATGTCGTGAAAATATTTCTGGACTATTGAAAAAGAAAGAAAGTGACTTATTAAGTCTAACTGACCGAGTTGTTGAGTTATCGGCAAAAATGAAAGAGCTTGAAAATAATAAACAAGGTGATATTTTGGATGCATTTGCTGAGGGATTTCAGAGGGCTGTTAACCAGGCAAGGTATCTTGCTCCGGATAGAGACTTTTCTGATATGGATCCCGGAAAGATAGTTCGGGAGGGGAAGCTTGTAGATGACGAAGAAACTGTTGAGGAGGGAGATGAGAATCTGGCCGACTGATTTTTTTTTTTTTTTTTAAAAAAACTCTTATATGTGCTTTTTGTAGTCTGCGCGATTAGGTTTTGCTGTTTCCTAATCGTTTAGCTGGTAGCCTTATTTTGGCTTAATGACTGTTATGTCCGTGTAGGTTTGCTTGCGCATCCGTAGTATAATGATGCGACTTTTTGGTGTTATTGGTATTATTATTTAATGATTATGGTATACCGTAGTTTTATGAAATAGTCTTGTTCATACTTCAAACAGAAATAAATGAGCATTGAAGCTGTATGAAAAGATTAAACTTTATCAGTAATAGTACCTGTACAACGTTATTCAGTAGGACCAGCCTCGTTAAAACCTCTATGAGTAAAAACCTCTTGGGAAAAAATCCTCAAAGTAGGAAAAAGAGTACTGGTTTGTTTGCTAACTGTAGTATTGTTTCAAAGAGTTGATGTTCCACGTGTTTGGAATTGTTGTGCCATCCAATTGCTCCAATTTGTAAGCCCCTCGCCCCAGCACTTCACATACTCGGTATGGACCATCCCATGCTGCGGCGAGTTTTCCGTGGAAAGAAGGTCGGCGGGCTTGCTCAGTTTTTCTTAACACCAAGTCACCAGTGTTGAACGTTCTCGGCTGTACTTTTCGTGAATGTCGTCGGCTAAGTTGTTGTTGTAGTGCTCGGTGCCGGATGGCTGATATTTCTCGAATTTCTTCAATAAGGTCGAGTTCTGCTTGCCGAGCTTCGTCATGATGTTCGGTCAGGGTTCTGAGAGAGTCTTGTGATATTTCCATAGGGATCATTGCCTCGGATCCATAGACCAAACGAAATGGTGTCTCTTTGGTCGTTGAGTGTGCTGTGGTGTTGTATGCCCATAACACTTCTGGTACGAGCTCAGCCCACAATCCTTTCGCATCATCGAGCTTTTTTCGTAGTGCCTGGAGGACGACTTTGTTAGCGGCCTCTGCTAAGCCATTAGATTGTGGGTGTTCCACCGAGGAGAAATGCTGCTTTATTTTTAGGTTCTGCAAAAATTCCTTGAAACTATGGTCAGTGAACTGCCGACCATTATCGGTTATGATGTGACCTGGTACGCCGAATCTGCAAATTATGCTTTTCCAAACAAAACTTATCATTTGAGATGATGTAATTTTCGCCAAAGGATGTGCTTCAATCCATTTGGAGAAATAGTCTATTGCGACTACCAAATATTTCATTTGTCTTGGGGCAGTGGGGAATGGCCCGAGAATATCAATTCCCCATCTATTGAATGGCCAGCTCACTTCTGATTGATGAAGTTGCTCGGCAGGCACATTAATCATCGGCGAGTGCTTCTGACATTTGTCACAGGTTCTGACCTTTTGCCTACTATCGTCCCATATCGTCGGCCAGTAAAAACCTGCCCGGAGTACCTTCTGTGCTAAGCTCCGAGCTCCACAATGTATTCCACAAATGCCCTCGTGGGCTTCTGACAAAATAAGATCGGCTTCTGTCCTGTCCAAACATTTTAACAGAGGTCGAGAATAGCCTCGCCTATACAGAATGTTATTCATTAATGTAAAGAAGGAGGCTTGTCGCCTGAATTTAATTTTATCTTTGATTTGTTCTGGAATAGAGCCACTACGGAGATATTGTATATAGGGTTGTTGCCAACTCCCTTCATTGATCATGCTTAGGATATTGAGTATATCGATGCTTGGCCTACTTAAAGTTGACTGCAAAAGTGTTGTAGTTTGTGTTTGTGTAGTGGCTAGTTTTGATAAAGTATCTGCTCTATGGTTTTGTTCTCTTGGTATATGGATAACCTCAATATTTGAAAAATCATTTAATAGCTTCCGGACGATGTCTAGGTATTTTAATAGGATCTGATCTTTTGTCTGAAAACTATGATTTACTTGCTGGACGACTAATAAAGAATCGCAGTAAACTTTCAGAATATTAACATGTAAATCAATAGCTAACCTGAGCCCAGCAATGAGGGCTTCATACTCAGCTTGATTGTTGCTTGCTTTGAAGGAGAATCTGAGAGAATGCTCGATTACTATGCCGTCTGAGCTTTCAAGTAGTATTCCTGCACCTGACCCCTGAGGGTTTGAAGCACCGTCCACGAATAAGGTCCAGGGTTGACCTTTATCGTCGGAGTTTGGGCATGAAAGTTCGGCAACGAAATCTGCTAAACATTGTGATTTAACAGACCCTCTAGGTTGATAGTGAATGTCAAATTCGGACAGCTCTATGGACCACTTAATTAGTCGTCCTGCTAACTCAGGCTTCGAGAGTATTTGCCGAAGTGGGTGTGCTGTTCGAACGATGATTGTATGGCTCTGAAAATAAGGTCGGAGGCGCCTCGCCGAGAAGATTAGTGCTAGGACGAGCTTCTCGAGTATTGGGTAGCGTAGCTCGGCATTTTGCAGCGACTTGCTCACGAAATAGACCGGCTGTTGATCCTTGTTATTCTCTGTAATAATAACAGAACTAATGGTCACATCAGTCACAGATAAATATAAATATAGTGGTTCACCGAGCTTTGGTTTCTGCAGAACAGGTGGTTTAGACAGGAACTGTTTTAAGCCCATGAATGCCTCTTCACATTCTTCATTCCAAGAAAAGTGCCTTGTCGTTTTCTTTAAACACTGAAAAAAGTTAAAGGATTTAGCTGCTAGGCATGGTAGGAATCTTGATAACGCAGCTAAACGGCCTGTCAGTCGTTGAACTTCTTTAATTGTCTTAGGACTGTGCATGTCGAGAATAGCTTGGCATTTTTCTGGGTTAGCCTCTATTCCTCGGCTTGTCAAGATGAATCCGAGGAATTTTCCTCCTTGAACACCGAAGGCGCATTTTTCAGGATTTAACCTCATGTTGTATTTTCTGACTTGCGTAAATATCTCATCGAGGTCTTCTATGTGTGGGTGGCCGACCTTTGTTTTGACGACCATGTCGTCGACGTAGACCTCGACGTTTCTGCCTATTTGCTGCTCAAAGACTTTGTTCATCAATCTTTGATATGTTGCACCTGCATTCTTTAAACCAAAAGGCATAACATTATAGCAATAATTACCGCATTCAGTTATAAAAGCTGTTTTTTCCTGGTCCGATGGATGCATAAAGATCTGGTTATAACCAGAGTACGCATCCATGAAACTCAGCGTACCATATCCACATGAGTTATCAACTAAAGTATCTATGCAGGGTAGGGGATAAGCATCTTTGGGGCATGCTTTATTTAAATCAGTAAAATCGACGCACATGCGCCATTTACCATTATTCTTTTTTACCATAACGATGTTGGCCAACCATGTTGTGAATCTCAGTTCTCGGATGAATTGGGCGTCTATGAGTTTGTTGACTTCAGACATTGAGGCTGCTCGCTTTTCAGTTCCGAGGTTCCGCTTTTTCTGGGAAACTGGTCGGGCTGTTGGGTTGACTGCTAACCTGTGTGTTATTACTGATGGACTAATTCCTGGCATATCCCCTGAGGTCCAAGCAAATAAGTCGGTATTCCGGCGTAAGAATGCAATCAGCTTCTCCTTTGCGCCTTTTTCCAGTGATGCTCCGATAAAGGTGAACTTCGTATGATCGTCAGTCAGGGTGACCTTTATTAGATCCTCATTTGGTACAGGGCGCTCTTGAAAGTCGGCTCTCGGGTCTAGCTCGGCTAGGGTTGGCTGCTCTGATGTTATGGAATTGACACGAACTTCGGTATTGGCTTTCACTGGCTTAAGGCTTATATTGTAGCATTGCCGAGCTTCGTGTAGATCACTGTGGATGGTGGCGACGATGTTGTCCTGCACAGGAAACTTAACACAAAGGTGAAATGTTGAAACTATTGCAGTAAATTTATTCAAGAAGGGTCTCCCTAATATAACGTTATAAGGACTAAAACAGTCAACCACCAGATACTGGACGTCTTGTGTTTTAGACAAGGGCTGCTCTCCGAGAGTGGTTTGTAACCACACAGATCCCATCACGGGAACTCGTTCTCCTGAGAAGCCGACCAATTCTCCCGAATATGGCTGTAAAATGTTAGTGCTCAGTTTCATTTTCTGAAATGTGGTAAAGAAAAGGATATCAGCACTGCTTCCTGGATCAAGTAGGACTTTTCTGACTATGAGATCACCCAGTTGGATAGAAATAACCACGGGATCATCATAGTTGGTGTAAGTGGAATTGAGGTCGGCGTGTCCGAAGGTCAGCTCCGGGACTTCTTGCATCGGTGGAGGATTATGAGGATTATTCTCAACTGCTAACATGGCTCTGTAGGTCCTTTTTCTAGCCGAGCTTGTGTGGCCACCACCAGCATAGCCACCTGAAATGCAATTGATCACCCCTCTAGGGTGAGCAGGAGTTTTATCCTTTTCCTTTGAAGATGGGCCTGTTGTATGTTGTTCAGGGTCCGACATTGCTCTCTTTTGCATATGTCCTGTAATGAATTTGTCAAGGTGGCCTTGCCGTGCCAAACGCTCTAGCAAATCTTTAGCAATGACACATTCGTCGGTTGTGTGGCCATGCTTTTGATGAAAAGTGCAGTATCTAGTTTTGTCGACGTTTTTTGCTTCTGGATAAGCGCCTGCCTTTCGAGGGGGTTTGATTAGCTTAGAATTTAGTATTTCCTTGATTATATCATCCCGTTTGGTGTTAAACTGGGTATAAGATTCATATCGCGGGACCGGTTTGAAGCTCTTCTTGTTATCGCGTGGTTTTTCATCATCCTTGACTGCTGATTTTTCTGCCTTTCTTGCTTGGCGAAGTTCTTCGATATCGATCTGTCCTTTGGCCTTCTCGCGGAATTCGGCCAAGGTTTTTGGTTTTGCAACGGCAATGGTCTCTTGAAATTTACCTGGTCGCAGGCCACTCTTAATTGCATGAAGATGGACCTCGGGGTGGAGATTAGGGATTTTCATAGCCACCTTCGTGAAACGAGTTATATAATCCTTCAGGCTCTCTTGTGGTCCCTGCTTAATAGTTGTCAAATAGTCAGAATCATGGAGGTATATTGCAGATGCTGCAAAATGGTCTTCAAATTGACGAGCTAACTCCTGAAAGCGGGATATTGAATCTGCAGGCAAAGAGCAAAACCAGTCAAGTGCAGGACCGTCTAGAAAAGATGGAAAACATCGACAAAGAATTGGATCAGATGCACCGTTAACAATCATAATAGATCGGAACTTTTTAACATGCTGCTTTGGATCACCCAGTCCGTCATATGGGGTTAAAGTTGTTGGGAGGGTGAATTGTCTGGGGAGTTGAAAGTTCATTATATCCGCCGTGAATGGTCCTGCGGAGTTGTCAGGTTGTTCTTCCTCATTTTCAGGCTGAGCTTCTTCATTCCGTTGATCTTCTTCATTATTGCTTTGTGGTGTCTCAGAAACATGAGTTCGTTCGTTGTTTTCATCATCATTAGTATGGTGCCCTAAACGAGCTTGTTCTAACTGCGCGATTTGATTTTGCATTCTCTGGTTATCTTCCGCCATTCGCTGATTTGCCTGTTGAAGCTCGGTCACCATCCTCAGAAGCTCGGATGAAGTGGGCGGGGGGACGTCCGCCATGAGGGTGTGTGGAAAATCTGGGGCCTAGCACAAGTGATGTTTCAAATTGTTCGGTCCCACGGTGGGCGCCAATGTTCTTACCAGCTTAGGCCGAGGTATAGGTCGCACTCCAGATAGGTCGTCCTCCTGATAAGGTCGGTGGATTCCTAAGACGCGATCCAAAACCTCGGTATAAAGAAAGAGTGGAAGAATCGGGCACCTGCAAAAGGCACTCCGACGCTCAAGTCAGTAAGAGAATATGTATGGAGTCTTTTTCTTAGAAAGATTGCTTACCTTCTTTTGTTCCTGCTTTTCCTTTTATACTCGTTTGTTGTTGAGCGTTTAGATTTAAGTCGTAACGTCTGGAGAGGGAATTTATTGCCTATCCGACGTTATTGTGTGAGAATGAATGCCGATTATAGCAAATATTCGGTTATAATGGTGAACACGTTACCGAGCTTATAACTCGTAACCGACTTTACTGGTCATATCAGTTAAACAAGAAATCACTTCCTTAAGTATTGAAAATTTGGGTAAGACTTAATATATCAAGATTAAATTATATATATTAGTGTATAATGTACGCACATCGACCTAGTCCTATCCATTAATATGATTAAATTAAGCTATATTAACTGAATTTTAATATCTTTACAAAATAATACTATGTTTCTAATTTTTCAATTGCTTTGGCAGAATTCATCAACAGTTAGATTAGATGTAATATTATGTTTAATTAACATGAACAATTAACCGTGGTTCATTCTACATATACTAAAACTATTAAAATAAACTATTGCCCTTGGCTTGACCATCGGCAATAATTCTTGCAAATATACCTTTGCAAGCATGTGATGAAAGTCATACAAAATTGTCCATGACAGCTTTTTATTGTAAAGATCGTAAACATTGAAGAAGACGTTGGTAATTCGTATGATTGAGTTGAAGGGTAATCAATCAATACTCAATAGAATGCTACTCAACAGTTAAGGTCATTATTCTCGATAGTCTAAATTTTAGATTTTATTTTAGAGAATAAAGTATAATTTTTTACTATTTATTTTATAAATAGAACTAAGGAAAAATATGAGAGAGAAAATATTTAAAAATAAAAGATCATATTTTATTTTCTCAAATAAAAATTTAAAATTTAGAGAATTCAAATTTAATACGATTTTTATTTAACAAAAAATCTCAACTTAAATCTAATCAATGTGTGATAATTGATAAATAATTTGCTAGACATTTGAATAGAATACAAACATATACATACGTGATATATAAATTATTTTTATATATCGTTCGTGTTCTAATCGAGTTTACAATTTGACAATTTGTAGAGGTGGAGACTGAAGATTCTAATTTCGTCAAGTGCAGAACTAAGTCGGGAGGACAACCTGTAAGGCATTTCGATATTAAAGTCAGTAAAGTATTAGATGATGAAAGCCTTTTTTTCGTGTGTTTTATCTGTTAGTTGCTTTTCCCTTTTAGCTTTTCTGTTAGAGAATAAATTAGAATCAATATTAGATCAATTAATATCATTTATATTTATATAACATATCTGTATGTTAATTATAGGATTGTATACTTTTATTACTTTGATTCTTCTAGCACACATATATATATATATATATATATATCCCTTTTACATTGTACTTTTTCACAACCTGAATAATATACTCTTTCAGATTACTCTCTTATTTCTAACATGGTATCAAGAGCATAGGTTTTTTTTCCATGTAAATTCGTTTATAGCCCCTTTGTTTCTTCTCCTCCAACTGCGTTCTTTAGCCTCGTTTTTCGATCCTCTCTTGACGCTTTGGTTCGTCACAGCCGTTCCCACCGTATTCGTCTCATCGTCGTGATTCCAACGCATCCAGATTCGCCGTCACCCGCCGCCGCACGCACTGCCGCAAGACGCTGCCGCAACCAGTATTCTTCTCCTTCCAGATTCATCATGCGCCATCAGATTGGGCTCCGTGATCAACAGCCCAACGCACTCCACGTGTCACTCCCTTTGCTCCGCGCTGACCCGGCAACCCGCGCCTCGACCTAGCCCGATCCGACAGTTGACCCGCGTTCCAGCTCACTCGCCAGCGTGTCCTTCCCCTCCACTCAGACATCGCCATGTGGCATCCATCTGCTGACGTGGATGTTGACATGGTGCTGACGTGGCAGACAGTGGGACCCTCCCTAAGATTTTTTTGGTGAGCTCTTTCTGATTCTGCACTCCGATTTCTCATTTTCTGCTCCGAAATTGCAAATTTCTCTCCTCTCTTTGATCTCTGTGTCTACTATTATGGAAAAGTCAAATGTTTTTGCTGCCACAGATAAAAAGGGTAAATCCTGTCAAAACTGTAACCATTCCGGGCACTTCTTCTCCAACTGTCCTTCTGTTGAATGTCGCACATGCCACCAAAAAGATTACATTAGCTATCATTGTTTACAGCTGTTCTGCCATTATTGCAAGCTCTCGGAACATTTGATTACTACTTGTCCTACTCGCCCACTACATCCTAATCAACTCAAGTATCATTCTCGTCCCAACTTTTCCAAGATTGTGCATGCTTTTGCTGTTGCTGCTACTAATGAATCTACCACCTCTCTCCTCTCAACTCGTCTCCTGTCTCTCTATCTAATATTGCATCTCTTCTTTAGCATATTATCTTCCTTTCTGGTAATACCTTTGCTGCTTTTTCGATTCCTCCAGGTAATTCTAAATGGTATTTTGACTCAGGTTGCTTTAATCACATGTCTCCATTGCTTAATCTTTTCTCGTCTCTGTCTACCACTACAAATGCACCTTTTGTCAATACTGCTAATGGTTCTCTCTTGCACGCAACACATAAGGGTTCTATCTCCCAGTCAATTTTAATCTTCTTGATACTTATTATATTCCGAAATTGAATTTTAATCTTATTTCTGTTGGTCAACTTGTTGATCTGGGTTTTGATGTCATTTTTTTCCATTTCTGGTTGTCGTGTACAGAATCGTCGGATGGGACAAATCATCGGGACTGGACGTAAGGTTGGAAGATTGTTTAAACTCGAGAATCTTCATATTCCTCTTGTGCCAAATCTCTGTGCTGCTTCTTTTCTATCTACCCTTCACTTATGGTATCAACGTCTTGCCCACAGCTCCTTAGAAAAATTACGTCCTCGTATGTCTCAGGGTGTTTTGGGTTAGGTTCCTAATGAATCTTTTGATTGCATTTCTTGTCAAACTACCAAACAACATACTTTATCTTTTCACAATAATTTCTCTCTTGCTTGCTCTCCTTTTAATCTCATTCACTCTGATGTTTGGGTCTCCGCTTTCACCGCTTCTATGAGAGGAGCTCGATACTTTGTCATTTTCATTGATGATTATTCACGTTTTACTTGAGTTTATTTGATGACTAATCACCATGAATTACCTCATATTTATATTAACTTTGCTACTATGATTAGAACTCAGTTTTCCAAGGTCATTAAGGTTTTTCGACGTGATAATTCTATGGAATACCGTGATTCTAAACTTTTAATCTTTCTTGCAGAATAGGGTACTTTGTCTGAGTTTTCTCGTCGTGGTTCGTCTCAACAAAATGGATGAGGTGAATGCAAACACCGTCACATTCTTGACTTTGTTCGTGCAATGCTTCTTCCTTCTTCGTGTCTTGAGTGTACTTGGGGTGAAGCTATTCTTACTACTGTTTATGTTATCAATAGACTTCCTTCTTATGTTCTAAGTAACGTTACTCCCTTTGAGTGTATTTATCATACCTCTCCAGATTACAGTTCTCTTCGAGTTTTTGGTTGTGTCTATTTTGCTCTTCTTCAGCCTCATGAACATAGTAAACTTGAACCTCAGGCTCGTATGTGTTGTTTCCTTATTTATGGCACTGAACACAAGGGTTATCGTTGTTGGGATCCTCTCTCTAAATGTATTTGTATATCTCGTCATGTTGTCTTCTAAGAGAATCACATGTTTTTTCGGTTCTCCTCCTTTGAGTCCATTCCTCCTACTCAGTCACCTTTTTTCACTAACCCCAATATTGATCTTTTTCCTAGTGATGATTCTACTGGTTCTATCTCGAGTCACCCTCTACAGCCTCCTGTTCTTCTGCCTTTTCCATCTCTTAATGATTTTAGACCGGACGACGACCTTGCTCCTACCGTCATGCCTCCTCCTTCCACTTGTTCTTCTACGGTAAGAAATTCACCTCCTCATCTTTTTTATTATCATTGTTTTTCTACTATTCTTCATCAACATAAACCTAAGTCATTCAGAGAAGCCTCCACAAATTCAAATTGGCAACAAGTAATGCAAGAAGAAATACAGGCACTTGAAAAAGCATATACTTGGGATTTGGTTGATCCTCCTTTTAATCAGGAAGTTGTGGGAAGTAGATAGGTATACAAGATCAAGACTCGCTCTGATGGTTCTATTGACTGTTATAAGGCACAATTGGATGCTCAAGGTTGTATGCAAGAGTATGGTATTGACTATGAAGAGACTTTTGCTCCTGTTGCTCGTCTCACATCTGTTTGAGCTCTTCTTGCCATTGCTACAGTAAAAAAATGGTTTCTTAGTCAGATGAACGTTAAGAATGCATTTCTTAATGGAGATTTGAAAAAAAAAAGGTCTATATGAAACCCCTTCTGGGTTATCCTTGTCCTTCTAGTAAAGTTTGTCTCCTTCGCAAGACACTTTATGGTCTTAAGCAAGCTCCTCGCGAATGGTTTGACAAGTTTAGTACCACTATATGCAATCTCGGTTTTACTTGCAGCCCTTATGAGAATGCTCTCTTTATTCGTAAAGTGAACATGGAGTTGTTCTTCTGCTTTTGTATGTTGATGACATTATCATTACTGGAGATGATGTTGATGGTATCTCTGATCTCAAAGCCTCCCTTCAACATATTTTTGAAATGAAAGATCTTGGTTCTCTCAGTTATTTTCTTGGTCTCGATGTCATATCCACAGATAATGGTATCTATCTCTCTCAAACTAAGTATGCTTCGGATTTTCTTGCTCGAGCTGGTATAACAGATAGTTGCACTGAGTCTACTCCTCTTGAGCCTAATGTTCATTTTACTCCTATGGATGACACTGTTTTGGATAATCATACTCTTTATCGACAGTTAGTTGGAGTACTAGTCTACTTAACTGTCACCCGACCATACATTGCCTATCCGGTTCATGTTCTTAGCCAGTTCTTGTGATCCTAGTACTACTCACTATGCGGCAGTTCTTTGCATTATTCGCTACATCAAAGGCACCCTATTTCATGGCCTTTATTTTTCTGCGCATTCATCTTTATCCCTTTAGACATACTCAGATGCTGATTGGGCTGGTGATCCCACTGATCATCGTTCTACTACTTGTTATTGTTTATTTCTTGGCGACTCTCACATTTCCTGGTGAGCTAAGAAGCAAACTTCACTGCTCGATTAAACATGGAAGCTGAATATCGTGCTCTCGCTGACACCACTGCTGAGGTTGTCTCGATTCATTGGCTTCTCGAAGACTTGGGTGCACCGTAGTCGTCCCCAATTGATGTTTTTTGTGACAACCGCAGTGCTATTCAGATTGCCCATAATGATGTGTTTCATGAGAGCACCAAACATATTGAGATTGATGATCACTTTGTTCGACAACACATCCTTATTGATGTTGTTCGTCTAATCGCTGTTGGAACACTGGATCAGACTGCTGATATATTCATGAAAGCTCATCATCTAACTCATTTCGGACTCTAGTATCCAAATTCAAGATGGTATTCTTAACTTCCACTTGAGTTTGAGGGAGAATGTTAGAGAATAAATTATAATCAATATTAGATCAATTAGTATCATTTATATTTATATAGCATATCTGTATATTAATTATAGGATTGTATACTTTTATTACTCTGATTCTTCTAGTACCTATATATATCTTCTGTACATTGTACTTTTCCACAACCTGAATAATACACTCTTTCAGATTACCCTTTTGTTTCTAATATTTTTCTTCTGGAGCTGTCGTTTTTTCGACATTTAGTGCTTATTGCAACATATTATTGCTGAGATTCAGGCGGTTACAAGCTTTAATGGCATAGCGATTGTGGTATCTTGCCGTTATCCCGTGAAGTCGGCCATGACTTTAATCGCTTCATCGGTTATGTTATTTTTTGTCCGGAACATGTATATATAATTTTTTTTGAGAATATATTACTAAAAGTATAAGATATTAATAAAATTAATTGATTATATATATATATATATATATATATATATATATATATATATATAATATTTTCAATTTTGTATGGATAATTTATATTTATATATTATTAGTGTAAAAAAAATTACACTAAGTGGTAAACATAACATATTAACAATTATAATTGTTACCCATTAAAACAAAATTCATTTGTTATTTTGACCGGCGAGTAGTCAACTACTAATAATTCACAGAATCTATATATATTAGCAGAAAAGAGAAAAAAAAAAAAAGAAGATTCTTATTAATTTAAAAATATTTTTGAAAAAGTTCGTTACCTCGGTTGTAGGATTGGATAAAGGGGTAAACCGCTCCGCCCCCGCCAAATTAATTCATTTCAAAGTGAAAGGTTCGTTTCACTTCTAATTTCTAATCTCACCCACCAACGTTTCATTCTTCCGTCACCAGATTTTCTCGGAAAAAAAAAAGGGTTTTATTTCAAATTTTCCGGGACAAAACTAAAAAACAAAAAAGGAAAAAGACTTGAGTTGAGTATATTTAAATTCTCTCACTATAACAGTACTCTACGATTACGATTACTTTTGTTTCCCTTCCTTTCCGTTCCTTCCAGTTTGGGATAAAACTTCTCACTCAGTCTTAACTGTTACCTTTTTGTTTCTATTTGTGTGCTTCATGTTAATAACCAGAATCTCGTGAGTGCTCTCGTTCGTTTATACTTTTATATACACATGGCGTGGCGGGGCTTCATATCTTTTGGAAGAATATGGCCACCGTTTCAGGTAGTTATTCATTTTCTTCTTTTCTATACTTACCACAATAATTTAAACTCAGAATTTGGATTTGGATATTCATTTGATTCTTACCGCCGTACCAGTGGGATTTAATGTTGATTTGGTTTAGGATGTTAAAACTTCGAAGCAGGTAAAATTATCTTCTGGTAACTTCATTTACGTTTTAGCAGGGTTAATTGATGATGGAGACCTGATTATGCTTGAATTTTAATTGAAGCATGGAATAACCTAACTTTCAGTGGTTGTTTCAAATAGGTAGCAGCAAATTTATAGGGATAGAGACGTGTGGTCCATTTCTAATTAGGATGCGTGTGGTGTGGGTTGAAACTTGAGAGACTCCTCTTGATCCGTAAGAAACTGAGATCCAAAAATAAAAATTATCGACCATTTTCGTATGAGATTAAAATGAAGAACTAAGTATTAATCAACATAATTTACCCAGTTTATTACTGTTTCTTCAACTGAAGAATTTTACGCTGATTGATTGATGCATGCAATAATCATGTGGTGCGGGAGGAAAATTTTCCGACTAGTTTTATGTGACCATTTTGTACTCAAATGTTGCCTCTGTTAAATTAGATGTTTCTCTCTTGGTTGTTTCTTCCGGCAGGGACGGATGCCCCGGGTTGATCCTTCTGCTCACACAATCAAATCACATGGGGCTACACTTGCAAGAAATCACCTTCATGATTGGCTCATATTGCTGTTGCTCATAGTCATAGAGGTTATTCTTTTCGTCATTCACCCGTTTTACCGCTTTGTGGGAAGAGACATGTTGGAAGACCTTAAATATCCCATGAAAGAGAACACTGTTCCCGTGTGGGCTGTTCCTGTAAGTTCCCTTCCTTAGACAGAATTAAAAGCTCATTGAATTGCTTCCATGTTAGGGGATCCCTTGCTTTGTTGATTTCTGTTTTCATTTCATTACGCCTGCATGAACTTGAATTATGTTTTAATAATAATGGCCTGAGCTAATTGCATATTTTTATTTAATGCAAGTAATTATGTGGTTGATATGTTTTTCCCTTCTTTGATGTGTCCAGCTATATGCGGTTCTGTTGCCAATGGCTGTTTTTCTTCTCTTCTATATGCGGAGGAGAGATGTTTATGATTTGCATCACAGTGTCCTAGGTAAACTTCGTATTTTGCATACTTTCACATACACAAATTAAAGCTGTTGATGAATTGGTAATAATGTTGTATTTCATTGCTAGCAGGGCTCCTGTTTGCCGTTCTGATTACCGCTGTCTTGACCGATGCAATAAAAGATGCAGTTGGTCGACCCCGGCCAGACTTCTATTGGCGTTGCTTCCCTGATGGAGTAGAGGTTAGCAACTATCATTTAATGGACAATGTCTTTACATATATATACTAATATAGCCACTTGATCATAGTTTCTCATACTCAGTGTTTTAGTCTCTCCCAAGTGAATTTTGGCCCCATTTTGTTGTGGTAATGGTGGCATAGAAGGTATAAAGATAATAGGATGGGTCCATCTCTTGTATAGAGTTTCTGGATTATTCCTTGTCTATCTTTTTTATATACTTGTATGGTTTCATTTTATTAAGAGTTTTCAGATGGTTTTACAAGAACTGTAACTGCTGAAATTTCGTACAGAGGGAATGGTCTTTACTTATTTGTTATTTTCTATTCCATTAACCTTGTAGGTTTATGACAAATGGGGAGGTGTAGTGTGCCATGGTAAGGAAAGTGATATAAAAGAAGGACACAAGAGTTTCCCAAGCGGTCATACATCATGTGAGCAACAAAAAGTTTACTGTTCTCTTCTACTACAAGCTTTTGGTCCGAGCAGATTGGAATTAACAATGCATTTTTAGTAGTGAAGTCGAATCATAACATTAAATCAGTTGCTCTCACATATAACTGGGTTGATAATCTTTAAGAAACACGAAATTGGTGAAATGCAGTAATGTTTGTATTCTTATAAGATAGCATATTGTAAATCTAACGAAATTGGTAATCATCATTCACTTAAAATTTTCAGACAGTAGCAACAAATTCTTTCCAAAATCAGTGCTGAAGTTTATTATAGCCAATATGTCTCGTGTGCTGTTAAGTACATAAAATAATATCTTAATTTACTCATCAAATCAGTAGCTAATTCCTTCAGAAAAAGGTCTGTGTGTGGAACCTGATACTTATATTCACTTCTGCAGGGTCCTTTGCAGGATTGGGTTTTCTATCGCTGTACCTATCTGGGAAGATCAAAGCTTTTGATCGCCAAGGGCATGTAGCAAAGCTATGCATCGTGTTTCTTCCAATACTTGCTGCTTGTCTAGTTGGAGTCTCTCGCGTAGATGACTACTGGCATCATTGGCAAGATGTCTTTGCTGGAGGTCTTCTAGGTTGTTCTTAATGACTTAAATAGCTAGAAAAGTTTAAAAATGGCTTAGTCCCAGCGCTGAAAGATCAAATTAAAGGGAAACTCATTTGATTGTGTTTCTTGCAGGGCTGGTTGTAGCAACCTTTTGCTATATGCAGTTCTTCCCTCCCCCTTATAGTGATGATGGTAACACCTCATCTCTCTGTTTGACTTCTTCAGTATTTCAAACCTTGTTTACGTTGATTTCTCCGAAGTTTTTGATTCACAAATATATTTCCAAAATTAAGTCTTTTGTAGTTTTCTTATTGCCATGGCTCTACCAAGATATGGCTTTTTATAGTTTTTTTACTATACCCTCTCACTCCCTATACCTATTAGATTCTTCTTGAGAAGTTAACTTATTTTAGATAGCAAACAAGATCAAACATTGAGCCTTGCTTAATTAGTCACCTGCAATTTCTCCCTTCAAAGTCACTATTCTTCAAGGCCTTTTCCTTTGTCCCTCGTTTAGAAGAAAATTTTAATCTCCTCATTCAAGTTACCTAGAGATATCAGATATAGCACTTGCAGGTGATTTGACCACTGTAGCAATAATCTAGTTTGTAACGAAGTCGCATTTGTGCTTAATGTGCCACTTTTGTCGTCCAATCATTATTTCAATTTTCAACTGAGAATAAGAACGGATGCCTCTGGCCTATAAGTGTAGTTAGGTGGAAGTTGGTTGTACTAGTATTAAATTCTGCATGATTTTGGATTTGATATCATTTTCAATGACAAATAAAAAATATTAAGGTGGATTTGGCCACTAACTTCAGGTTGGCCATGTGGTTGTGTTTGACCACCTTTACCAATAAGCTAAAATTTTGGCCATTCATGATGTCTGGATCAATGTATCATATACTCCTAGTTTGAAGCAGATTCCTCGAGCTGACTTTAAATTTGTTTCTCTTCAGGATGGGGTCCCTATGCATATTTCAAGGCAATGGAGGAAGCACGACCCAATTCAAACACGAACCGGGATTCACCTCTTGTGCAGGCCATGGAGGTTCCAGGGGGTGTGAATCAAGCACCAAGGAGAAATGGTGATACATTGCCCCCTTTCACTTATCATAGCCCAAGCTTGGAAGCAATGGAGCTTGGACAGAAGTGATCCGATGAATTCTTCTGCGTTAATCTTCTCCTTTGATCCTTGTGACTTTGCTTTTGTGTAAATTGAAATGAGGTTCTCGGTCTACACGGCAAACACTTGATTTTAGCAAAGTAGCAAATATTGTGCAGTTTCTGTTCATGCATTACTAGCACTGTTGCTGGGTAAACAGAAAATGGTGCATGCTTTTCCACTTATTAAGTAGATAGAACGTAGCTTAGTGGAAGAATTTCTTTAGATTAGTGTTAACATATGAATAATACTTGATGGCATTTGAATAATAATCGTGGTTCTAAATGTTCTATCTTCCTGTTCGCCATTACTCACAAGTCATAATTTGACGCCTCAAACCAAAAATACATCAGTATTATTCTGTTAAAATTTATTTACCTACTACGGTTCTTGTAACAACTTAAATTTGGATGTGCTATATGATTTGAGTTTTATATGTGAGCATTGAACAATTCAAAAGGAGGAGGAATGGTATAGTGCTTATAAGGTTTTCCATGAAAGTAATGGATGATAAATAAAAGCATTAATAAACTTGTAAGATGCACATGCACTTTTCCAAGTTATCACGAATATCCAGCCAGCTGCATTGTCTGCTTGCTCGCATAACAATAAAGCCCATAAAAGAACATGTTTCTTGTAGCCCTAAAGGGCGAGCAAGAGAATTATTTTTTTTTTCAATTATGTGATAAAGTGTGATCTTTTATCTTAAATTCTTAAAGTAAGACAAAAAAAAAATACGTAAAAAAAGATATTAAATGATAAAAAATTACATGTTATCAAACAATTTAAGAAAAAAATTGAAAAAGTTTACTCCCATAATCTTTTACTGATTTTAGAATAAATAAACTTATTATTTGGCCCTCTAAGTTATGTACTATATTATATTATTATATAATCTTAATACAGCAAGTACGATTCACTATGATATTCAGCTAAACATTAAATAAATCATGAATCATAGGGAAAAGAAAGGAGACTTTTCCTTGACAGTATGTATTTTATTTTATATATTATTTGAGGTGTATGCCTCAGGAAATAATCATATGCAAATCAGTTGTCACCTCTTCTTAGCAATCAAAGGGTTGCTGGAGTAGTAAGCAATAACCACCCCGACCCATTTAATAAAAAATTCAATAAGAAATGTCTATAGTCTAAAATAAAGTCCGTTAGGTTCTGAAAAATTAAACAGTATATTTCACATATAAACTGAAATTAGTCAAAATTTGATTAATGAAAAAGGAGATTTGAATTAAACCCCTTGCAATTGCAAACGAGTTGATAGAGTTTGAATGGATGACTGACTAAATCCAAATAAGAAAAAGCAAAAGCCAAAAGGAAAAGAGGCAAAGCGGGGTTGAGATACGATTACGAAGTTAAAGTGCATATAGAAATTAGAAAACATATCCACTCTTCCGTTGAGTAGTTATGATTTGTGAACGCAATAATAATAATTTTAGTAAGTAATTGTATTGTATTTTACCTTTCCAAACGAAAGGGAAAAAAAAAATCAAATTATTCAAATTTATTTATTATTAGTTTATTACACCATTGGCTTCTTTCTATGCCAAGGCTCTCTCGCCACTCTGTCTGTGTGACCGTGTCGGTTGCTGTTCCTTTTTTTTTCTTCCCCCTTCTTTCATTTTTTTTTTCGGTGTTCTATAGGGAGTTTGAGTAGAGAGCAAATAATTAGTTGTAAATAACGAAAAACAAATAAAAGGTGACATAGGAAGAACCGAAGAAGATTACTCGTAACAATTCTAATAAGCAATTATGAAGTTCAAATTCCCTATTTCCCTTTCATAAGTAGAAAATAGAATAACTGACCCGAAATCATGAAGGAAGCAAATTCCTAATAATTGAGAAGAAAACAAGAGATAGCGAAACCGCTTTGCGTTGTTCAACAACTCCACGCGCCTTCACCATTGTTTCTGCTGCTTCCGCCTTTTTTGAATTTCCTTTCTCCTACATCACCACAAACGCGCATTCTCTCCCACACATTTTCATATCATTCTTTCCTTCTGCTTAGCCTTGAATCTCGAACACGTGCATCTGAATCTGCAGGTCAGTTACTTTCTCTCAATCTCTTCGCATTGTGATTCCTCTTTGTTCGTTGCACGTTTCACTTTTGTGTCTCGGTTTTTTACGCTTTTGCTTCTTAATTTTCTGTTAAGCGCGACTTGTGTAATATTTGATAGCTTAAGTTGACTCCTCCTCGAAAATGCTCTTGTTTCCCGTGAAAACCGCTTCCACAGAATATTAACGGTTGGATTTGTGTGCTGATTGCTGAAACACTCTTCTCAATCGATGATTTTACTTATCAGAGATTCAGAGTTGGATGTGATCTTTTTTTTTTTCTTTTTCCGGCTGTGGAACTCCTTGAGACAATTCTCGTTTTTCTTTATCTGTGTTCGACCGACGAATGAGTTTGAACTAGCAAAAGGATGAAAACTCTCCTTTTTTTCTTTATGATTACTTTTTGAAGAGAATACGCACTGTATATAGTTATTAACTTGATGATACCGGTGCCTGCTCAATAGCTAGGGCACAGAAAACTTACACCGTGATCATTATGAATTCTGTGGCTGGAATTAACCGTGCGATCTAGATAATTTTGGATTTTATATAGGTGTATATGTAATTATATATTTCTGGTGCTAAGAAATCGTGTGTTGACTCATTCTTGGTTAATCAATTAGATGTCTAAAGGTTTTGCATTCCCCTGAGGAGGTTTAAGAGAACTCAGAGCTTGCGACTGTCACATCGTTTTGGGATAGGTCAATAATGAATTGTCTTGATTTTATCAAAGTCAATATCTTACCCGTGAATATGATTAATTTGAATGCTGCTTTCGTTGATTGCAATTCAACCCCAAATTGAACCGTGAACCTACATTCCTACCTACCTGTTAAAGTGTTTTATATAACACATTCCTACCTACCCTCATTCCATCTTCTTTTTGCTCCTCCTTTTTTGGAACCTGTAGTCTAAAAGTCCTTACATTCTTTTCCATTTCTCTTACCAATCTAAGCATGAAAAGTATATCAACGAAATCATATGCATAACAATATACTGTGGTTCAATGGTAATGACAAATTGACAATGGTAGTGATTACATGTTTGCTCGAGATCAATATGAGGCACAACATTAAATAAATAAAAACTGAAAAAATGGAACTATACATTCAGGTTTATTACCCTAAAAAACTTGTCACTCTAAGAATTTGAGGTGTCTTTGTGTACAAAATTGGGCTTGGGAAAAAGTGGAGAAAAATCCTTCAGACGCCAAACTACATAGTTCTGGATTGTAAATTTTCTTTCTTCTTGGGTGAAGACTCTTCCCCAATCCTATCTACTGAATTAATAGGATCTATCCCGCTAGTGTTCTGTTTTGTCAGTTTCACATGATTTGTGACTCTCTGTTTGTTTTGTTCTCCTTTCTGATTTTGCTTTTGCTAAATTTCCTTAAATTTTATGGTACCTTAATTCCTTCTTCCTATTTTCTCATTTGAAGCAGAGAAATGCCAGAAATTCAATTGGGTACACACACTATCAGATCACATGGAACTAGAGTGGCAAGAATACATATGCATGACTGGTTTATTCTTTTGCTTCTTGTGATCATTGATGCTGTCTTGAATATAATAGAGCCATTCCACCGTTTTGTTGGACGGGATATGATGACAGACCTTAGCTACCCATTGAAAGATAATACTATTCCCTTTTGGGCAGTTCCGGTATGTTGTATTTCCAAGAATTGTCTTAAAAGAAATTTACACCTATACAGATATTAAAGCTATATTATCCATTGGTTTGATCAACATTCAAGATATAATCTCTTGACTGTGTACTTTCTGAGCAGATCATTGCAATATTGTTGCCGCTGGTCATCTTTCTTATTTACTATTTCATTAGAAAGGATGTTTATGACTTTCACCATGCTATATTGGGTACGTCTCTGAACCTTTTAAAAGTTTTTTGTTATTTGTTATCCTTCCTGTTTGCAGATCACTGATACACGAACATATTGTGAAATTCACACCAGGCCTTCTGTATTCAGTCCTCATTACTGCTGTGATAACTGATGCTATCAAAGATGGTGTTGGACGACCACGGCCAGATTTCTTCTGGCGTTGTTTTCCTAATGGGAAAGGGGTGGGTTTTCAACATCAACTACTGAGCCTGTTTTATTCCCTTTAATGTTGCACTTTGTATTTCATTGCTGAATAAAAATGACATTGGTGCATGACATATCAGGTGTTTGATCAAGTAACAACTGATGTTAGGTGTACTGGAGATAAAAGTGTTATCAAGGAAGGGCACAAAAGTTTCCCAAGTGGACATACCTCCTGTATGTAGCCTTTGACGATCTTAAATTAGAATTACATTCTCTTCTAATATATTCTTTTTTCTATTTAAAAAATCTTTATAGAGTATAACTACAAAGTCAGAAATTGTTCATGGATGAGTTTGGTTAAAAAGAATAAGGATACAAGAATCTTTGAACCCTATTTAAGAATAATATACTTACGTAAAAGGTTGAGGTTTTGGTGGTATTAGAATAGTTAGTTTATCAACCTTGTGAATTTTGAAAAAGGGCTTCCCGTAGATTTGGCATTTTTGTGTGGTGGTCCATCTCAAGAATGTGTTATTCTGTTCTTGTTTTGTAATTTACTACTTCCTACATGAATGACAACAATATAATCAAATAAAGTCTCCTTTTTTGCTTTTATTTTTTTTAATTATTTTATTTTTTATCCAGGGTCCTTTGCTGGTCTTGTTTATCTGTCTTGGTATCTATCTGGAAAAGTTAGGGCATTTGATCGTAGTGGCCACATTGCAAAGCTCTGTCTTGTTTTCTTTCCAATCCTCATGGCATCTATGGTTGCTGTCTCTCGTGTTGATGATTATTGGCATCATTGGCAAGATGTGTTTGCTGGAGGCCTAATAGGTTTGTTATTTAAAGTTAAATTTATTATTAACATTTAAGTAAATCTTTTGGTAAAGTTTCTTATGCAGACTTTTGCTATGCAGGGAGTGTAATTGCTTCCTTTTGTTACTTGCAATTCTTCCCACCACCATATGACACTGACGGTATGACCATGAATTGTTATCTTTTCTAGTATGTGTTGCAAAATCTGTCATATCTAACATCTTATACTGCAAGTTTAGTATGTGTTGCAAAAAAAAGAATGTTTAACATGTTCTGTGTCCTATATATTCTGTGATCATATGATTTGATGCTGTTCCTAATATGATTTAAGCTTCTATAAATATTAACAAAACTATTATTAGATTAGTAAACAATATATTTTGCAGCTTTTGAAATAACTTTCATATCAACGAATTATTGATATTATTATTATTATTATTATTATTATTATTATTATTATTTGGTGGGGGGTGTGGAGGCGGGGGGGTGTCATACAAACCCACCCACACAACCATAACCAAGCTATTGCTAGGGATCGAGCATGATGTGCCTATATAGGAGGCAATTGCTTTTGCAGTTTTGCATAGTTGCACAAGTCTCATTCATTTGATATTATTTTGTTGGGTTGATTATTTTTTAAAAAAAGCTACATTTAAATTTATGTTTATTTAGGTTTAGTTCCAAGGTTGGGCCGTTGGGAACCTGGCCCAAATCTAAAATAATTTATAGTTGGGCTAGGTCCAATCTTTACATAAAATGAAGGGGAAAAGAAGATCTTGTATGACAAAAACAGATCTTGTAACTGAAGAACTGTCGCCACGTAAATTTGTTGGAGCTGAGTGAAAATTTGTCATTTGATGTTTTCTTTCGATTGAGATTAAGCAATGGATTAGCGTCTTTGTTTATGCGGCCAATCTTTTGTCTAATTGTCTAAGGACTAAGATCCTCGGCCCTGTTATTCAGGTGTCTTGAAGCATAGATGGCTTTTCGGTTGGCTTGTTTACACAAGTGTTGTTCATCAATGATTACTTGATTTCATGTTTCAAGAATAATATGATACTGTCACATATGCAGGGTGGGGGCCTCATGCATATTTCCGGATGTTGGCTGAATCTCATAATGCCGCTCGAACCTCTTCCGCCAATAATGACAGCCAGCGAGTGCAGTCCTCTGAGCTTCAGGCAGTGACTTTGTATATCCCACCTCACCAGGAGGGAGATACACGAAGCAATAGCTGGGATTCAAGCCCCATGTTAGGCGCACCACAAAATGTCAGGACACACTGACTGCTGTAAAGAGATTGGAAAGATCACCGGATGTAAAAATTTTACGGGTTTGAGTTTTAGTTGCAGATAATAGACATTAGCATCACCCTGTTAGATATATATGCGGATGTCGATCTCTTTGGTTTTAACTTTTGAGCTTCTTATTGGATTAGAAATATCTTGTAAGTTCGTTATCCTTTTTTTTATAATGGCTTAGTTTTTACTTTTTACAGTCACTTGTTTCCAGTACATATACTAACATTACTCTATACATCATATATCGTTGGATGAATGATTATTAGTGAAACGTAATTGTTAAGTTAGGTTTAAAATGTGTGTCCAAAACTAATTTGTCATGTTTAATTTTTCCCTTAAAATAGCATAATGTGAGAGAGAAAAATAATAATTCTCAGCTATATGGAACATTTGGTTACGACGAAATGAGGCCATATTTTAGAACAAGACTACAAAAGTCGTTGATTGTGTGGCTCAATCCTTCTTATGTGCTGCAGAGTAGTGTCGTAAATAATCTTTGTTATTGATGGCTATGTCGGAGATGATTTTGGATTTGTTTTTCTTTTTCTTGTTTGGATTCTTTGCTCCACTGTAGTGTTGAGCTTTTTTGTTCAAAATAAATAAATAAATAAACAAGGAGCAAAGCACCGATAAATCTATAAATACATATTAGTCGTTGTTCATATTTACGAAGTCTCCAAGAGTTTTATAAAGAGCCATCTTAAATGTTTTGAGTCATCATAACTATAAAAATCAATCGTCATGTATTTATGTATAAATATGTGTGTTGCTTAACTTTTATAGATAATTAATTTAATAATTAATTTTTTTATATACGCATAATATGATTGTCATATTAAGTATAAATGGATTTTCAAGTTAAAAAATATCATTATAGTAGTCATGATTTTTTAATTTAAATTGAGTTTGACTATTGACAATTTTACGTACCTAACTTCCCAATGACTCGAAAGAAAATGTTTGTTAAGGGCCGGACAATATTTTAAAGAAAGATATGACAAAAAATGGAGGGAAAGTCAGCAACAAACGACAACCTAGCACGTTATTTATTCTGGCAAAGATCAAACGGCGAGTGCTTAAAGACCATGCTTCTCTGTTTGTCTGCTTAGTGTAACTGCTGCAAGCAAAGCTACAGAGCAGCAATACTGAAAAGATGACAATCCCATCTGATAGTGAAGCTGCTTCTCTTGATTCTGGGCATGTCCGCCTTCACGAACTCGGCTACAAGCAAGAGCTCAAGCGTGATCTCTCGTTAAGTTCTCTCCTTTTTCACCTTTCATTTTCATTTGCTAACTAGTTTGCTATTTAGATCCCAAGAATAGGATATTTTGAAATACTACTATTAGAAACTCACTTCACTTGTAAATAAACTACTTGTTTGAGAAGTTTTAGTTTAAATTTTGTTTAATTGATATTGAGAAAAGTTGTTTAAATTTACTTAGTGCTGAATGAATTTGATTTTACTTTATTTCCACAAAACAATTTTATTATTTTTTTACTTTTGAGTGGTAAGTTCTTTTTCTTTTAACCAATATTTTTAAGTTTGATTTTTTGTATATGGATTAACATCTCTATAGAATCTCAATACCTGAACATGATTGATTGTCTTGACTAACAAAATATGGTAAGTTTTTGTTTTAGTACTTGGATTCACGGTTTTTTATTTTGATTCCTAAATTTGTCCAATATGCAGGGTCATCTCAAATTTTGCACTTACATTTTCTATTATATCCGTGCTGACTGGTATAAGTACTCTTTACAATACTGGTTTAAACTATGGTGGTCCAGTTTCAATGGTGTATGGCTGGTTGGTAGTTTGTATCTTCACCATGCTTGTTGCTCTATCAATGGCTGAGATTTGTTCAGCATATCCAACTTCTGGTGGTCTCTACTTTTGGAGTGCCAAGCTTGCTGGTCCTCAATGGGCACCCTTTGCCTCTTGGATCACTGGCTGGTATTGTAGCCAACTCATCTTTTTTTGATTCGGAAATTTCTTTTCATACTCATTCTTCGTCGCGCATTGAGCCAATTCATAATTCATTCCTCTCCACTAGTAGAAACGATGAGTTGCTGAGTATATATAACACAATGTTGGTTTCCCATGCAGGTTCAATATCATTGGCCAGGTATTTTTGAAAAATCACATAATCTAGTATTTTTGATAACCCATTTGACTAAGTTTTGAAATTTTTTTCATTTGCAGTGGGCAGGGACAACAAGTATAGACTTCTCACTAGCACAACTGATTCAGGTTATCATTCTCCTTAGTACTGGTGGGAAAAATGGTGGTGGATATGTGGCATCTAAATATGTAGTTATTGCTATCCATGGTGGGATTTTGCTCCTACATGGTATAATAAACAGCCTCCCTATCTCAATGTTATCACTCTTGGCAAACTTTGGTACTGTTTGGAATGTTGTAGGTAGGAAGAATTTTTCTATTTGAATTCTCTTTTTCAGTTTAGGGGAAATGATTTTGAATATCTAATTGGAACTTGAAAAAACTTTCAGGTGTTGTTGTGCTTATTATTCTGATCCCATCTGTTGCAACGAAAAAAGCGAGTGCCAAGTTTGTTTTCACCGAGTTCAATACAGATAATGGGGTTGGAATCAATAGCAGACCTTACATATTTGTTTTGGGACTTCTTATGAGTCAGTATACCTTAGCTGGGTATGATGCATCAGCTCATATGGTGAATATTTTTCGCTCTTTTTCGCCCCCTCTCACAGAATGCATTTCCTGTCATATAAATTTTGCATTTCTATTGCATGATCCCTTGAAAGTGCTTTTTTCGTCAAGAATTTAAGTATTAGTTTATAAGTATTGGTGCTATTCATTTACTGTTATAATCCATGCTGACAGATAAACAAGGGGAAAATTGAGAAAGTTAGAATTGGATTTTGTTAATGGTGAGATTTAGATTTACATTAGAGATACACACTACATATAGGATGGTAACTATCAAGAAACTAACACATTGTAGTAGCCAACATCCAGAAGTGATTAACCTCTAAGTCACTAATGTCTCTAAAATTTAACTTGACTGGTTGAGTGATTAAAGGATTGGACTAAGATTTTTCTTTTATTGAAAACTTCAATTTTCAGACGGAGGAAACCAAGAGATCTGATATAAATGGACCAAAAGGAATTATCAGCTCAGTTGGAATATCTATTGTTTTTGGATTTGGTTACATATTAGGCATTACCTTTGCAGTTACTGATATCCCTTACCTATTGAGTCAAGACAATGATGCTGGTGGATATGCAATTGCTCAAATATTTTATATGACATTCAAGAAAAGATATGGCCATGGATTTGGGGGTATTATGTGCTTGGTGATTATTGCTATTGCCATATTTTTCTGTGGTATGGGTTCAGTTACCAGCAACTCAAGGTAAATGTACCTGAAATTTGGTGCTATGCATTTGGCATTTGCATATTAGAGGCTTTATAATCTCTCTAGTTGCTTATATTTACAGGATGGCTTATGCTTTCTCAAGAGATGGGGCCATGCCCTTGTCATCATTGTGGCATCAAGTTAATAAGGAGGAGGTTCCTATAAATGCTGTTTGGCTTTCTGTTTTGATTTCATTTTGCATGGCTCTAACGGTATGTGCTTTTTTATTTTGTTAAGAAATATTAAATATTTTAAATTTCAAAATGCTCTTCAAACCACATCTTCTCTTATTTGTCCTTGGCAACAATGTAGAGGAACTAGTATTTATCTAACGGGTAATGTTAGGTAGACAAAAAAAACAGACAGAACTTGTCTTATTTAGCATTAATTAATTGTCGCAACAATTAATAAATGCTAAATAAGACAAGTTATAGTTGTTTTTGGCTGATTTTATTTGGTTACCAAACATTTCCATTATCTAACTCTGCTAGAGATTCATAATCAGTATCTAACTCAACTCTAATTCTATTGCAGTCTCTTGGAAGCATGGTAGCATTTCAGGCCACAGTGTCAATAGCAGTGATTACTAGCTATATAGCATATGCACTTCCAATATTCTTTAGAGTGACATTGGCAGCAAAGCATTTTGTGCCTGGGCCTTTCAACTTGGGCCGTTATGGGCTCATTGTGGGCTGGGTTGCAGTTATCTGGGTTGTGATAATCTCAGTACTCTTCTCACTCCCTGTTTCCTACCCAATAACCATTGAGACACTTAACTATACCCCTATTGCTCTTGGATGTTTGGTAATTCTTATAGTTTCTTATTGGATCATCAGTGCTCGCCATTGGTTTAAAGGCCCTTTAACCAATATAGATAAATGAAGTTGTGTTCATTATATTTAGTGACTTATATATAATAATAATAATAATGTCTCTTGGCATATCAGAATTTGATATCAGCATCTAATATTAATATAAAAAACACTCAAGACCATACTAAGAAAATCTGCTTTGGTTTAAGTGTTGATATTTGTTTATGGTCAGCATTTTGGGTTGACAATTTGACCTTGTAATTAAGAATTGTGATTTTTCTTTTGAATACCTAAATACCAAGACTTTAGATCAAAATACAAAAGGAAAAGGGGATGTAAATAAGAAAAGTGAGATGTGATCCACCGACGCTTTTTCTTCGGGCATGCACGTCTTCACTCTTCATGAACTCGGTTACAAGAAAGAGCTTGATCTTTCATTGCCCTGCTTCTCCCTGAAATTCAAACAAATAAAAAAGATTTACAAAAATAATTCGCTAAATTAACTATTTTTATAAAATATATATTAAAATATTTATATATAAATATAAAATAAATTTACTATTCCCAATAAAATAAGATTACAAATTTATACTCTGCACAACTTGACGTAGCTACCTTCCTAATGACTTGGAAGAAAATATTTGGATAAACCATCAAATGCGTTCAACTTTAATGCAAGTGTAAAATTTAAACAGTTGTGCAATTATATCTATTTTTGGATGACCATCTAAGCAATTAATATAATGTGGTATTATATAATTAGATGTATATATAAAATTATTTTATACTGATTAATTTTGATACAATGATAATTATACGTACATCTAATTACGTAACGTTATCAAAATTAAACCCAAAAAGTAGTAGGATTGATGTAAGTGCAGTTAGAAAAATATGAAAGCTGAGTTAGCAAAGCATCCAAAAGTAAAAAGGCAGTTAGAGATTAGAAAAGTGTAGAAATTTATTGTTAGCAATTTATTGCAACTAACTCTCCAACTTATCAAGTTTAGAAGCTGTGTATAAATATAAAAATCTTTGGTTGTTGTTGAATGTGAAAAATCAACTGTTACCAATAGAATTCTTCATTCCCTCTCGTCATCTACTTTTTTTTTCTCTTTATTTTCTTAGCATAAAAAATAATTATTATTTTTATTAAATACTCATCTAAAAGAAATTATACACAGTATCGTGCATTAAAGTTAAACTCAAAATACCATCTGATTTGATAATAAAATTATTCTATAAATCTATTAATGATAAAAATACTCTCATTTTTTTTAAGTAGTAAATAACTTTATGTATTTACGAATCACTTGTATAATTCATCCAAAATTTTGTGAGAATATATGGCTAACCATTTAAAAATTTTATACAAAAATTAAAACCAAAAATTGATCTCAAAATTTGTTATTTTTAAAATTATTTTTTGATATTTACAAAAATCACAAAAATTTATAGTAAAATCATCACATTTTAACAATAAAAGAAACATTTGTGAAGGTTGCACAAAATATTTTAAAGTATGGTACAAGAAAAATTGTAGGGAAAGTCAGCCATAAACGAAAAGCTATAGCGTTATTTATTCTGGCAAAAAATAGTACGGAATGAAGTTGAAGAATATCAATTACCGATTTGCATTAGTTAATGATTTTTTATTTTTAAATTTAGAATGAATTTGACTTTGGATAGTTGACTTTTGTACCGGCTGCCTTCCTAGGCTGCGTTTGTTTTTAAGATCAGGATGGGACAATACACCGAGAACAGGATAAGATAAGACACGGACAGAGATACAAAATTTTGTGTTATTATATTTTGTTTGGTGATAAAATAGAACAAATTATGAAAATTCAATTTATTCTATTTTTTTTATTCAAAAAATTTAAGATGAAAAATATAACAATAAAAAATATAATTATAAAAAATTAACAAGAATAATAAAAGAAAAAATAAAAAATAAGTTATGTTCCTTGTTAGTGTCTCCGTGTCGATGGACACAAAATACACTAATTCAGTGTCTCTTTACACATTGTCTTTGTCCATGTCTCCTCTGCCAAACACAATTTTGTGTCTTAGTGTCCCTGTCTCAGTGTCCGTAGCGACTTGAAATATTTGTTTACGGCTGCACAAAATATTTTAAAGATAATAAATACTTATATCCAGTTATCTTTATGTAAAGTAAAATTAAAAATTAAAAATGATTGAAAATCTATTCATTTAAATTTATCAAATCATTTAACGATTCTCAACTACTAACTTTAAGTCCTTAAGACGCACTGCTTCTCTGTTTATCTGCTTAGTGCAACTGCAAGCAAAGCTAAAGAGTGAAAAGATGACAATTCCATTTGATAATGAAGGTGCTTCTCTTGATTCTGGGCTTGTCCGTCTTCATGAACTAGGCTACAAGCAAGAGCTCAAGCGTGAACTCTCGTTAAGTTCTCTCCTTTATCACCTTTCATTTCAGACCCAAAAATAGCATATTTTGATTCCTTATTTCATCCAATGTGCAGGGTCATCTCAAATTTTGCACTTACATTTTCTATTATATCCGTACTTACTTGTATAAGCACCCTTTACAACACTGGTTTAAACTATGGTGGCCCAGTTTCTATGGTGTATGGCTGGTTGGTAGTTTGTATCTTCACCATGCTTGTTGCTCTATCAATGGCTGAGATTTGTTCAGCATATCCAACTTCTGGTGGTCTCTACTTTTGGAGCGCCAAGCTTGCTGGCCCTCAATGGGCACCCTTTGCCTCTTGGATCACTGGCTGGTATTGTATCCAACTCATCTTTTTTTTATTTGAAAATGTTTTTCAATTCATAATTCATCCCTCTCCAGATGTAACATAATATTGGTTTCCCATGCAGGTTCAATATTATTGGCCAGGTATTCTTGAAAAATCACATAGTTTAGTATTTCACCATCCTTCAACTTTTACTGCAAAGTCAAAGTTGAGTAAGTTGAAGGTTTTTGAATTTCTATTCATTTGCAGTGGGCAGGGACAACAAGTATAAACTTCTCACTGGCACAGCTGCTTCAGGTTATCATTCTGCTTAGTACTGGTGGCAAAAATGGTGGTGGATATGTCGCATCTAAATATGTAGTTATTGCTATCCATGGTGGAATTTTGGTCATACATGGTGTAATTAACAGCCTCCCTATCTCAATCTTATCACTCTTGGCACACTTGGGTGCTATTTGGAATGTTGTAGGTAGGAAGAAATTTCCTATTTGAATTTTCTTTTTCAGTAGTTTAGGGGGAGAAGACTTTGAATACTTAATTGGAATTTGACAAACTCTCAGGTGTTTTTGTTCTTATTATTCTAATCCCATCTGTTGCAACGGAGAGGGCAAGTGTCAAGTTTGTTTTCACTGAGTTCAATTCAGATAATGGGGCTGGAATCAACAGCAAATCTTACATATTTGTTCTGGGACTTCTTATGAGTCAGTTTACCCTAGCTGGGTATGATGCATCAGTTCATATGGTGAATTTTTCCACTTTTTTTGTTTTTTGGCCTTGTCTCATAGAATATGTTGCCTTAGACTGGTTGAATGATTGGACTAAGATTTTTCTTTTTATTAAAAACTTCAATTTTCAGACGGAGGAAACTAAGAGATCTGATATAAATGGACCAAAAGGAATTATCAGCTCAGTTGGAATATCTATTGTTGTTGGATTCTGTTACATACTAGGCATTACCTTTGCAGTTACTGATATCCCTTACCTATTGAGTGAAGACAATGATGCTGGTGGATATGCCATTGCTCAAATATTTTATATGTCATTCAAGAAAAGATATGGCAGTGGATTTGGGGGTATTATGTGCTTGGTTATTGTTGCTATTGCTATATTTTTCTGTGGTATGGGTTCAATTACCAGCAACTCAAGGTAAATGTACCTGAAATTCAGTACTATCCATTTGGCATTTGCACATTAAAGGTTTTGTAATCTCTCTAGTTGCTTATTATATGTACAGGATGGCTTATGCTTTCTCAAGAGATGGGGCCATGCCCTTGTCATCATTGTGGCATCAAGTTAATAAGGAGGAGGTTCCTATAAATGCTGTTTGGCTTTCTGTTTTGATTTCATTTTGCATGGCACTAACAGTATGTATTTTATGTTTTACTAAGAAAAATTATTTAGTTATCTGGATCTTGTGCTAACAGAAAGAAGAAACTATATAACAGAATTATAAGTAACTGCTAACTAACTTCATCTTAGCTAAGGCTATTTGTAACTGTGAAATCTGTTCTTGGCATTGGCAAGTCTCTAAACTCAACTCTAATTGTAATGCAGTCTCTTGGAAGCATGGTAGCATTTCAGGCCACTGTGTCCATAGCAGTAATTAGTCTCTATGTAGCATATGCACTTCCAATATTCTTCAGGGTGACATTGGCAGCAAAGCATTTTCAGCCTGGGCCTTTCAACTTGAGCCGTTATGGGATTATTGTGGGTTGGGTTGCAGTTATCTGGGTTGTGTTAATCTCAGTACTCTTCTCACTGCCTGTTTCCTACCCAATAACCATTGAGACACTTAACTACACCCCTATTGCTCTTGGATGTTTGATTATTCTTATAGTTTCTTATTGGATCATCAGTGCTCGCCATTGGTTTAAAGGCCCTTTAACCAATACAGAAAACTAAAGTTGTGTTCATTATACATGCAAGGCCTTGGTCTAGTGGTCATCATCTATGTCTTGCAACACACGCATACCAAGGTCAAGTAGTGGATAGAACTCTTAAGTATTGTTTGTACGAGTGAATTTGTAATATTTAGAATTAGGAGTTGTCCAATTGACCAAAAAAAGATAAACTACATTTTGGGGTTTAAGTTTTAATGGTGTCAATGAAAAACCTTTAAGTAGAGTGTTTTAGAGTGAATGTGAGTTGTATGAAAAAAAAAATATTGTATTCATTATATTTATTATTTGGTGACTTATATATAATAATGTCTCTTGCCATTTTATTTTTATGTCAGAAGATGATATCAGCCTCTGATATTTGTATACAAAACTTTGAAGACCATACTAATAAAATCTGCTTTGGTCAAAGTGTTGAATTTTTCTTTGTTGATTTTTATTTTTGTCAACATTTTGTGCTGATAATTTGACATTGTAATTGGGAATTGTCACGGTTTGGAGTTTTCTTTCTATTCACGCCCAAATCTTGATTACCAAAATACTGAGTTTAAATCAGAAACAAAAAGAGAAGGGGATGTATATAAGAAACTGAGATGTGGTCCACCAAAACAAGCTTTGGTCTGTGTCTGTCCGGAGTTGAAGAAATTGCATTATTAATGGATAAGATATGATGATGTCTCTTCTCATTGTTTTTATGGCAGATAAGCTAACTATGATGGAAAAAATGGATACGTGCACGTGTTCTTTGTCTCTCAGGCTTAGCTGTTTGTGATTTGTGACATACAACCACTGCTTCATTATATATACGGTTACAATAGAATGATACATTATGTTACCTTAAGTTCTCCACATGATTTCTTTTATACTGTATATTGTATGGATTCGTGAAAAAAAAAAAATGACATCATTAAAATTGAAGTGAGAATATCCGACTAAATTCCCATTTTGGTCCCTGAGATTCACGCGATTACTCAATTTGGTTCTCGAAAATCAAAATTACCTATACTAATCCTCAGGATTTAAGTTCGGGCACTAATATGGTCCCTCGACTCTTTCTGACGATGATTAGGCAAACGGAGTGCTAAGATGACACTCTCACTGCTACGCTGGATGATAAGTAAACGACGTCGTTTACTCTTGGCGCCCAAACAAGTCAAAAATGAAAAATAGTGGAGGTAGAGAAGAAAAAGAATATTTTATTTTGGGTTTCCATCGTTTCTTCTCCCTTTATATACAAAGACGATATTTCTGACTTGTTTAGGTGCCAAGGTAATCGAAGTCGTTTACTCATCATCCAGCATGGCAAGGAGGGTGTCATCTCAGCATTCTATTTGTTTAGTCATCGTCAGAAAGAGTCGAGGGACCACATTGGTGCCCAAACTTGAATCTGGAGGACCAATATAAGTAATTTTAAATTTCGAGGACTAAAATGAGTAATTGCGTGAATCTCAGGGACCAAAATGGGGATTTAGTCGAGAATATCCATTTGAAAAGTTGTGAGAGTATTTTTGTGTCAATTATGGAGGGCCAGCATAGATATTTATATTGTCCCTGCGTGAGTGCAGGTATTCCGAGGTATAACTCGTTCTACTGTCGCTTGAACTTGCTTTCCTGGGAATGAAGGTAAGGAACGTCGTATTCTTGTGAGGGCGGCGGCGTTGGGCACCTCACGACAAAAATTGGATGGGAGAAAATTAGCATCCAATGATTAACAATGACTTACATACATACATACATAATGAAAATTTGGTCAAAGACTCGCAAAATATCAACTCATGGAGTTTTTATCAATCACAAAACCATACTATAACTTTGACTATTCATTTGCTTCCGTGTTGCTTGCTTAATTTGTTCAACCAAGCTCTTAGCTGGTGGAGTCTTGTATTCAACATGACACTCCAAACTCATGTGGTGGTCGACGCTTCTTCTTCTCTTGATTCAGGCCATGCACGTCTTCATGAACTCGGTTACAAGCAAGAGCTCAAGCGTGATCTTTCGTTAAGTCCTCTCCATTCTTTTCTTTCATTTACCTTGCTTCTCCTTCGAATTCTAACTAACAAACAAAAGAAAAAAGTATGTTTTGTATTCAGATTTCAGACAAAAGAAGGTTGTGATTTACTAAAATAAGATCAGAAATTTATAGTTCAGTCTTTATATATATTTATTGCACACTCAAGCATACACTATTTTGCAGGGCTATCTCAAATTTTGCATTCTCGTTTTCTATTATATCGATCCTGACCGGAGTAACCACACTTTACAACACTGGCTTGAACTATGGTGGACCTTTTTCAATGGTCTACGGGTGGCTTATTGCTGGTTTTTTCACCATGTTTGTTGCTTTATCAATGGCTGAGATTTGTTCAGCTTATCCAACTTCTGGTGGTCTCTACTATTGGAGTGCTAAGCTTGCTGGCCCAAATTGGGCACCTTTTGCTTCTTGGATCACTGGCTGGTATTGTAACCAGTTCTTTCATTTTGCATTGTTTTTCTTTGATGAACCTTTCCAACAGTTGTTATTTCTCTGACATGTGTTCTGTCTGGTTTGTTTTTCAATGCAGGTTTAATATTATTGGTCAGGTATTCTTGAGAATTCGAGTATTCTGGACAAGAATTTCAACATCCTAGTGTGTGATGAAGATTTCTAATTAATTTGAAGCTCTAACTTTTTTGCTTCTTTGAATCTCCAGTGGGCAGTGACAACAAGTGTAGATTTCTCATTAGCACAACTGATTCAGGTCATTGTTCTGCTTAGCACTGGTGGAAAAAATGGAGGTGGATATGAAGCATCTAAATATGTAGTTATTGCTATTCATGGTGGAATTTTGCTCCTCCACGGTATATTGAACACCCTTCCTATCTCAGTGCTATCATTCTTTGGACAATTTGCTTCTATTTGGAATGCAATAGGTATGAAAACTTATCCTTTTTTATTTATGTCTGTCTTTTCTAAGTTCATTTCACATGGGAAAATTAAAGCATTTTGAGAGTCTAATTAGAGGCAAAGTTTTCAGGTGTTTTTGTGCTTATGATTCTGATTCCGATTGTTGCGACCCAAAGGGCTAGTGTTAAGTTTGTTTTCACTCATTTCAATACTGATAATGGTGCCGGAATCAGTAGCAGTCCCTACATATTTCTGGTGGGACTTCTTATGGCTCAGTATTCTCTATCTGGATATGATGCATCAGCTCATATGGTAAATCTTTTCTCTTCATTTCTACTTTTCCTTTGTAACATAATTTCAGTCAAGTTATTGAAGAATTTAGCTTAATTTTCAGACAGAAGAGACCAAAGAAGCTGATAAAAATGGACCAAAAGGAATTATCAGTGCTGTGGGAATATCTATTGTTCTTGGATTCTGCTACATATTAGGAATTACCTTTGCAGTTACTAACATCCCTTACCTGTTAAGTACAGACAATGATGCTGGTGGATATGCCATTGCTCAAATATTTTATATGGCATTCAAGGACAGATATGGTCATAGTATTGGAGGGATTATCTGCTTGATCATTGTTGCTGTAGCTATATTTTTTTGTGGTATGAGTTCAGTGACTAGCAACTCAAGGTAACCAACCATGCCTTAGAATATTACTAAAATTTCTTGTGTGCTCTAAGAGCAAATACATTCTCTTGTTCTGTATCATTTATGTTTATATTGCTACTTTGAAGTTACTTATAATTAATTCATCAGAGACAGAGCACTATGAGAGATATTTAATTAATATCTTTAGCTGTTAATGAAGGATGGCTTATGCTTTCTCAAGAGATGAGGCCATGCCATTGTCTTCCTTGTGGCGAAAGGTTAACAAGCAAGAGGTCCCTATCAATGCAGTTTGGCTTTCTGTTTTTATATCATTCTGTATGGCACTGACGGTATGTATTCTGAGAGCTATTAGATGATAATTTAATCAAATCTGTCAAATTAGTTAACGATTTTTAGTTATCAAGTTTACATGAAGTTAACTACACTCGAGTTTCTACCTTCAATTTAATTATATCTTAGTGTAAATGTTATTGATGCCACATTTCTAAACTAAATTTTGACCGTTATGCAGTCTCTTGGGAGCATGGTGGCATTTCAGGCCATGGTGTCCATAGCAACAATTGGTCTCTACATAGCATATGCACTTCCAATATTCTTCAGGGTGACACTTGCAGCAAAGTACTTTGATCCTGGGCCTTTCAATTTGGGCCCTTTTGGGCTCATTGTGGGCTGGGTTGCAGTTCTTTGGGTTGTCACAATCTCAGTACTTTTCTCACTGCCTGTTTCTTATCCAATAACCATTGAGACACTTAACTATACCCCTGTTGCTATTGGATGTTTGATTATTATTATTGTTTCTTATTGGATCATTAGTGGTCGCCGTTGGTTCACAGGACCAATATCCAATATAAAAAACTAAATTTTATTCATTTTTAATAATAATAATTTTTTTAAGAGAATAATTTCCAATAGACATTGTAAACAAAGAAGTTGTGTATTGTCCCTCTGAAAGTAATCAAAGTAGTGATGGACTGATGTAGCTCCATATTTATTGCTTGTTCACTTTACTTAGCAAAATTTTATATTCGCCTCTCTTAATTTGAGATTTATGTTGATAAATGACTCATAATTACATCTAAAAATTTTATCACAGTTTTTTTCCCCTTAAATGAAGGAGATTTTTTTTGTCAATTAATTTCAGTCTAATATTCATTTTAGGCTCTAAGAAAGGTCGTGTGTGATGGGAACTCGTGGATTTGATTTAGAGACAATTTTGTTAAACTAACTAAGCATCATTGTCCATAATTTTGGAAATTAAATAGTAAATTGGAGTTTTATTGGAGAAAGGAGCTAAGGGGAAAAGAAAGTCAATTGAGACGCAAGAATTCTTTCTGGCTCGGCTAGGCTGGTTCTCATCTCATGTTACTTAGCAATACTGCCAGAATGTATTACGCATATCAATAGTTCAATACTGCCAACTAATTAGAGAGGGTGGAAAACAATTTAAAAAATAGAGAAGAGGAGAAATAGGTCACTTTTAGCTTAGAGATTGAGAATTTGAAAATACATTTAAATTCTCGACTTTTTCAAAACTTGAACCTAATTTATTCTATTTTAAAAATTCTCTCACGTGTATATTCGTATATGGGTTAAGTTAGTACAACAGAAATCACGTTTAATTTTTTCGTTAGATCAAACAGATTCAAGTAAATGCAGAAATCAATGTATCCAAATTTTGAGAAGGTAAAAAATTTAAGAGAAAGTATAGGGAGCCAATGACCTAAGCGTACAATGTGTACAGTGGAGGTTTAGGAAGTATTAGAGATATGACTATTAGTGTTACATTATCCTGTCAGGTTACGCTTTTGGGATGAGTGATTTTATGATATGGTATTAGAGTTCTAGATCCGAAAGGTTAAGAATTCGATCCTTGGTGAACCCCATCCCTAGTATTCGGATGGTTATTCTGGATAGTATGAATGATGTTCATTTTATTCATGGACCAAAGATTTAGCCCATTGTACACATTGTACGCTTAGGTCATTGACTCTCTAGCAGTATTCAAAATTTAAATGTATTTTTAAATTTTTAAAAACTTAAATGGCCATAAGTAAAAAAAAAAATATATATTGTACCATTTGCTGCTATGGCCTATGGGTCAACTTCTGGCTGCCCTTGTGGTTGTTGGGAATATGTTATCATCATATTATATTGTGTGTTGTCTTTGATCTTTTTTTCCTCCGGCCATTTTCTTATTGTTATTTGTCACATGTTCACAGCAAGTCAGCAATGGTGTTTTTTGTCAATGTGAAAGTTATTAACATCCACCGGCCGTCCACAACCCACATCATCATAACCATCATCTGATTTCAATATATCAATTAAAAAGTCAATTGTATGAAGTAATTTATAAAATTATATTTTAAAAAAATCAGATGCCTTATTAAACAAATGAAATAGTCACCAAAAAAAAAAAACAAATGAAACGAATTAATTTAGTTGGTGCAGCACATCTACTCGCTAATCAGTTACAACTTACAACATAACCAACACTAGCTTATATTACCGGAAGGCTGGATAACTAACTCTAGTAGTTAATACGTGTGAGGGACTCAAACTAAAAAAATGTATTAGTCGCATTATTATTCCCCTTCTTTCTCTACCATCCAACTTGCTGCACATTCGAATCGAATCACAGATGCAGAGCGGACAAGTAACTTGTTTTTGGTCAACGCGTGTGATTGAAGTATCATTGTGTGAGTGGGCCCTATCGGACACGGGTTTTGATTTGATACTTAACCAACTTGAGTTGGTCGAGTGGTCAACTCACCCGTCTGCTTAAACAAGTGTCGAGAGTTCGAATCCCGCCTTGTGCATGCAGCAACTTATTGGCCAGCGGCAGATCCTTAAATGAAAGTCAGATCTGCGACGAATTAGTCCTTGACCTGTCGGGTCGAGGAATACTGTAAACAACAAAAAAAAATTATGTAATAATTAACAACGTGGAATGTAGCTTAGTCAACAATAGATCCAAAGCTAAAGGATCCTCACAAAACAAGGGAGAATTTATAATTTTATACGCACCTTTTCTTTTCTTATTAATTTGCATGTCCCTTTAACTCAGACTCCTGTATTCTATCTGCAACAACAGCATGACACTCCCGTCACACGTGGCTCCCGATAATGGCGGAGGCGGTAGTGTTCCGCTTGATTCTGGACATGCCCGTCTTCAAGAGCTCGGTTACAAGCAAGAGCTCAAGCGTGACCTCTCGTAAGTGTTTTGGCTCATCTCATCTCATTTGCTCTTCAATTTTATTTTGCTTCTGATTAATAATGATTGAGTTTGCAGGGCGATTTCGAATTTTGCATTCTCGTTTGCAATTATATCGATTCTAACTGGAGTAACCACACTTTACAACAATGGCTTGAACTATGGTGGACCTGTTTCATTGGTCTACGGGTGGCTTATTGCTGGTGCTTTCACCATGTTTGTTGCTCTATCAATGGCTGAGATTTGTTCATCGTATCCAACTTCTGGTGGTCTCTACTATTGGAGTGCTAAGCTTGCTGGTCCATCATGGGCACCCTTTGCTTCTTGGATCACTGGTTGGTAAGTCAACCTTTTCCCCTTCTTTGCCTTTATATTTTTATTTGCAAATAGTATCCATCATGTGTTGATGTAATTAAATTCAAAGGAAGCTGCTTGTTTCTTTGTTTTGCAATTTGATGACACTATAATGATATTCTATTAGAGAAGAAGATACTCACATCCTAGAATCAAGATTTTCTATGTTCAATTTTCAAGTTCTACTTCTTCTGTATCACTGCTGAATCAAAAGGCCAATCAATTTGGAGTACATTTAAGCCATTTAACTATTCAGTAGTACAATCATAATCATATATTCATACCAGGAATGCTAGGGAACCAGCAACTTTTGTGATTTGTAACCATCAAGTAACCATCAATGATGGTTTTAATGGTGTGAGATTGGTGTGAGATTTCATCCAATGGCTCACTTTTCTTTACTGGTTACATGCTGGCCAGAATTTAACAAAGTTGCTGGCCCCCTAGACTTTTTCTATTCGATATTATCATGTTCAGTTATAGTCAATGAAATTTCTGCCGCTTTAATTTCCCTGTTTTCTTTATTACCCAATTTTTAACTGTAGTTTTGAAAGTCTACTGCATTTAACCACCATTCTATTGATTCTATAACATCTCTTATTTACAGTATGTAAATATCTAATTTTGTAACTTCCCCTCATGCCATACACTTGAAAACGAGGTTTAACGCTTAATCTACATCATATCATATAAGTATAATCACTAGTTAATTGCACTCTTACATTTGCTGCAGGTTCAATATTGCTGGTCAGTGGGCAGTGACAACAAGCGTAGATTTCTCACTAGCACAACTGATTCAGGTTATTGTACTCCTTAGTACTGGTGGCAAAAATGGTGGAGGATATGAAGCATCTAAATATGTAGTTATTGCTATCCATGGGGGAATTTTGCTCCTCCATGGCATCATAAACAGCCTTCCTATCTCATTATTATCATTCTTGGGACAATTGGCCGCTTTCTGGAATATTTTAGGTATAGAACAAGGACATACCTATTTGATCTTTATTTAATTTTTGAATGAATTGATTAGTTCTAAGTTCATTTCTCAGTTTTGAGTCTCTAATTTGGAACGGCTAAAAATTTGAAGGTGTTTTTGTGCTTATGATTCTGATTCCAACTGTTGCAACGGAAAGAGCTAGTGCCAAGTTTGTTTTCACTCATTTCAATGCTGATAATGGTGCTGGAATCAGTAGCAAACCCTATATATTTTTGCTGGGACTTCTGATGGCTCAATATACACTAACTGGATATGATGCATCAGCTCATATGGTAAATCTTTTCTACTATTTACAATGAATATACTTCCTCTTAAAACATTTCAGTTCTAATTTGCTCTTGATTTTCCACTGTGATTAAGAGTTTAGGACTAAGATCATTTCTTGTTTACACTTGTGTTTTCAATTTTCAGACAGAGGAAACCAAAAATGCTGATGAAAATGGACCAAAAGGAATTATCACAGCTGTTGCAATATCCATTATTGTTGGATTCGGTTACATACTAGGAATTACCTTTGCAGTTACTAACATCCCTTACCTGTTGAGTGAAGACAATGATGCTGGTGGATATGCCATTGCTCAAATATTTTATATGGCATTCAAGAAAAGATATGGCCATGGATTTGGGGGTATTATGTGCTTGGTGATTATTGCTATTGCCATATTTTTCTGTGGTATGAGTTCAGTTACCAGCAACTCAAGGTAACTAACTAACTAACCAATGCGTTTGGGATTAGTGTTTCATTCATTAGCTACTTGCAAATTTACAATGCATGAAATTTTTGTAGGATGACTTATGCTTTCTCAAGAGATGGAGCCATGCCATTTTCATCATTGTGGCATAAAGTTAATAAGCAGGATGTCCCTATAAATGCAGTTTGGCTTTCTGTTGTTATAGCATTTTGCATGGCCCTAACGGTATGTATTGAATTCTGTTACCTGGTATTATTTTTAATTGATTTTATGTCTTTTTATAACAAAATGTAATTTCTGTGTATTGCAGTCTTTGGGGAGTTTGGTAGCATTTGAGGCCATGGTGTCCATAGCAACAATTGGTCTCTACATAGCATATGCACTCCCAATATTCTTCAGGGTGACACTGGCAGCAAAGTACTTTGTGCCTGGGCCTTTCAATTTGGGCCGTTTTGGGCTCGTTGTGGGCTGGGTTGCAGTTCTATGGGTTTTGACAATCTCAGTACTCTTCTCACTGCCTGTTTCCTACCCAATAACCATAAAGACACTTAACTACACACCTGTGGCCGTTGGATGTTTGCTAATTTTAGTAGTTTCTTATTGGATAATCAGTGGTAGGCATTGGTTTAAAGGCCCTGTAACCAACCTCAAATACTAAAGTTTAGTGATTTAATGATGAATGAATAGTGCAGTATAGAGCCGAGGTTATTTGTGAAAATTATTGCAATATTTTGTTAAGGTTAAAGAGAGGTGATTCCTATCCATAGGTTAGAACAATTGTAACATTATTCTAGAAAATATCTTAGAGGAATTTTAATTGATTTATATTTTCTTTGTAATTTAAATAAACGAAGATGTTTTTGCTGTATAATTTGTTAAGAAACACTCCATGCTACCTTGAAATGAGGTGGTTTCTGGTTTCTACTTTCTAGCATTCCGAAGAACAAGGGAAGGCATCAGTGGTCTTATCTTAATTCAAAGATGAGAAGGAAGTTTCTCCAAGAAATGGTGTCCCAATCTGTGTCCCTTGAACGCATGTTTGATTATAATCCTTAACAAGCAAGAGAATTAGTGAAGATTGATTAGCAGCTGGATTAAACATATAACAGGACCCAATGCAGTTGCTACAACATATCAGAATAAGTTGCAAGTAGTGAAGAAAATCAAGGGCCAAACAATCCATTGCAAAGTTCATGATTCAAGGAAAATATTTTCTTCCATGTGTCCCCCAAGGAATTTTTTTATTTAAATATTTTAGAATTATAAAATCTTGAATTTAAAATTTAGATGGATATAATTAAAATTAACGACTTAGTTTAATCTAATACAAATAAACATATTCACATTATTTTTTGTTTCAGGAGTGCTAGGGGTCAGTAAATTTTGTGTTTTGTAACCATCAATTGACTATCAATAGTCTTTTTAATGGTATGAGATTACATCCAATAGTGGGAGATCACTCACTTTTCTCTTGATGGTTAAGTGTTGACCACAAAACACAAAAATTGCTGGCCTCTAAACTTTTTTTTTTTTTTTTTTTTTACTTGTAACACTTCTATGTATCCGAACTCTATGTTTAATTGTTTTTTAACCTATGTAATGGCCGTGTAAAAATTATAGGTACACTCAACAATATACATATTGGTAAATAAAATATTTATTTTGTTTATATAAAAAAAAGGAATGCTAAGGAACCAACAAATTTTGTGATTTATAGCCATCAATTAGCTTATCAGATCTTAATAAAAATACTTGACTCCTAGATTTTTTTAAAAAAAACTCCCCCCTCCCCCAAAATTGTGTAAGGATTTTAGAATATTATTTATGGATTACTTTTTCCAAAAGTAGCCTATCTTTGTTGTTTATTTATTTATGAGTAAAGTGATCATTAAGCCTTGAAGATTTTAATTTTGGACTAATTAGCCTTTAAAAAAAATATCAATTGGTCTTTTAAGATAGTCAACCATGGACACATGATGTTTTTCTATCAATTTATTAACTAAAATTTAACGGTAATATTTATATGTACTGTTAATTACTCTGACATGTCTATCTATGAAAGATAATCATGTAGATAACAACTTTTGGAGCGAAATTTTATTTGTTTTGATAGAATTTATAATAAAAAGAGAGCCATTGGTAAAAAGGTATATGAAAACTCAAAAGATAATAAATGTTTCACTGTCCAAAATTACATCATTTTTATGCTCATGTGACAGTAACAAAACATACACCATTATAAATAACAAAATACATTGATAATTTTATTTCGTTTCGTATTATTCATTGACAGAAGGACATTGATGAGTTTGGAAAACTCTAAATTAATATGTGTGATGACTAAACATTATTAAAATTAATTAATTGCAAAATTATTTGATCTGAATTTTTATTCAATACATTGATGATTATAATTTTGCTGCAGGTTTAATCATGGGCCGGAAATAAATGTATTGTGCTAAGCCCAATTTACACTCAGCCTTGGTTTTAATAACAAAAATAAATGTGGCTGTTTTAATGTTACTTGGGCCCAAATAATTTTCTGATCTAAGCCCAAGTGGGTTACATGCTTTCCACTTGCTTTATGCATGTTCCAAATTTTATCAGGAAAGCAAATGTTATTAATGGGCCAAGATCAAATATTGTTGCTACCAAGCCCAATGTTGATGAATGTTTCCATGCCTTATTCGAATCCATGAAGCAAATGAAATGCCTAAATGCTTCCAACGGATTCCACTTCATTATTTTGAAGGATTTCAAATGTAATTAATACATTGGAAACATAAGAAAGAGAGAGAAGATTGATTTGATGGTTATTATGACACTACACGCTACTCAACAAAGGGAAGTGGGAAACTTGAATTAACTTTTACATTCTCTCTCTTTGTTCATTGATTATTGTTCAAACCCATTGAATATTTTCTCTTTCTTCTCTCTCACAACTCTTTCTCTCTTCGGTCTTTACTCAGAAAATATTGGCAGCCATGGAAGCAAAAGTAAGCTACCGAGATGAAGAGAAAGCAAGCCTAAAGACCATCACAATGATGGCAAGAAAACATACTAAAATAAAAATGAGCTGTGGCTAAGATATTCACCAAATGTGGTTAGATTTGGTGAGGTTATCTTGAGTCTTTCATGCTCAAAATGGAAGAAGAAGATTCGGCCAGCTAGAGGAGATTCTTGAAGCATGGCTTGTCTTCGATTCTGCTCAACCACCACAGGAAGTAGCTAGAGTGGCGAAGTGATGGTTGAAGGCAGAGATTGAAGCAGATGAAGTCATCATCATCATGAAGCATCAAGGGCCAGAATTCCATCTTGGAGAGCAAGCCAAGGATGGAGAGCTCGGATTGATGAAGGGTGATGATCAAGAAAGGACTAGAGGTAATTGCATGTTGGTTAATGCATGGTTATCTCTTCTCTCTCTATGTGGCCGAACCGGTTTGTTGAAGGAGGAAGAAGTTGGTTCAGTTTTGGCTTCAATAAGTGGAGGCTCCCCTCTTCTATATTAAGGGTGGACAGCCATTGTTTGAAGCAAGGAGAAAAATTGAGAGTGCAAGGCACAGAGTTCTCAGAGCTACCTGAGCTAACAGTTTTCTCTTCTCCTTCAATGTATTCAGTTTTGTATTTTTCTGTTTAATTTTGTCATGTCTTGAGTCTCATGGTAAAAGGCAAACAGTGAGGTTTGTAATGAAAAAGCCATAGAGCGGAAAAAGGCAGAGAGTGCAAAATTAAAAGAAAAAGCCATAGGTGTCTTAGAGTTCCTTTGTTCATCTATGTTGTGTTTCATGATTCTGTGGGAATCCCCTTGTAAGTTGGGTTAGCACTTTACAAGTTGTAATCTGTTTGATTATAGTGAAATTCCATCATTGTTGTGATGGAGACTGGATGTAGGCTGCACTGCACTTAGCAGCCGAACCAGGATATATCTTGGTGTGATTTTCTTCCTCTCCTACTTCATTTCTGTTTTCTACTGCACAGGAGCAAAAACAAAAAATGTCTCGTGCCAAGTGACGAGACAAAATGAAAATGTCTCGTGGCTAGGGACGAGCTAAAAACAGAAAAGTCTCCTCTGAATCCAGCAAGTGTTAGCAAAAAAAAAGGGGCTAAGATTCAACCCCCCCTTCTCTTAGCCACTGAAACCATCAATTGGTATCAGAGCTTGGTCTCAAAGAGATCAAGCTTTGCAGCTTGGAGTAAAGATCCTCATGGCAGAAAACAGTGGCGCAAATGTGGTGTCTTATAATCTAACTGAAGGACAATCAAGCAACAGACCCCCTCTTTTCAATGGGAAAAACTATACCTATTGGAAGGAGAGGATGAAGATATTCGTACAAGCAGTGGATTACAGACTTTGGAAGATTATCCTCGAAGGGCCTAAATTTCCAACTACCACAAGTGCAGAAGGAGTTGTTTCTATCAAACCAGAAGCAAGATGGACCGAGGAAGATAGGAAGAAGGTAGAGTTAAATGCCAAGGCAATAAATCTGCTCAATTGTGCTATCAGCTTTGAGGAGTACCGACGGGTATCAAGATGCACAACGGCAAAGGAAATCTGGGACAAATTGCAAATCACCCATGAAGGAACCACCATTGTCAAGAAGACTCGGGCAGATATGCTAAACAGAGAATATGAAACGTTTGCAATGAAGGAAGGAGAGTCCATTGATGAACTCTTTGAACGTTTCAATGCTATCATTGTTGGCTTAGATGCTCTGGGAATTACACATTCTGATTCTGTGCTAGTGAGAAGAGTGTTGAGATGTCTCACAAAAGAGTGGGAGACTAAAGCTTTAATTATTTCTGAGAGTAGTAGCCTAGACTCCATAACACTTGATGATTTGAGAGGAAATCTTCTTGCTTTTGAAAATACCTATTTGAAAAAAGATACAAAAAAGAAAGGAATTGCATTTTCTTCTGTGACTAACCCCCTGGATGATGAATCCAGTGATAACTCTTCTGAAAATGAGTTTGTTTTATTTGCAAAAAAATTCAGGAAAATGGCTAAGCTCAGAGGCAAAGGCAGCAGCACAAGGAAAGTGAAGAAAGACCTCAGCAAGGTAACTTGCTACAATTGCAAGGAAATGGGGCATTTCAAATCTGATTGTCCCAAGCTGAAGAAGGAGGAAAAGCCAAAAAGAGGAAAGAAGAAAGGACTGATGGCCACATGGGAAGACTTGGAGAATGATTCTGATGATGATGATGAAGAAACCGAGACCAAGTCACAAACATGTCTCATGGCAGACCACATAGATCAGGTAGTCTTTCATAACCCTAACACTGAAGATCTCCATCTTATGATAGACCACCTTTCTGAAAAAATAAGATGTTTTCTGCTGGAAAATCAAGAACTTGAACAGCAAATTACCATTCTTAAGGCCGAAAACAGTTTTCTAAAAGAAAAAGTGAGAGAGGCCGAAACTGCTTGTGATCTTGTTGAAGAAAATAAGCAGTTAAGAGCCCAAGTTAGGAGCTGTGAAAGTAACCATTGTGTTCTTGCATATGTGGACTGTTTTAAACAAAATGAAGAGTTGCTTAAAAAGGTTAAAAGACTTGAGGAAGACTTAGCCAAATTTACACAAAGTTCTGAAAGTTTAAATCACATCTTGGCTAGTCAAAAACCTCTTTATGATAAGGCTGGGTTGGGGTTTCATAAATCTGAAAATTCACATTTTGAAAATATTGCTTCATCTTCTAATGACATAAGATTTCAAGATCCCACCTACTTTAACAAAAAGGCAACTCCAAGATTTTGTAGACTATGCAATCGGAATGGACACTTTCCCATTCAATGCTTTTTCGGTGAAAGAATGGTTGGTAACAAGGTTTATAAAATTGTTTTTGATTACAATGGCTTAGGACATAGAAGATGGTTTAACGTAAAAGGATCCAAAAAGATTTGGATACCTAAGGTTACTTAAGCATTGTTTTGTAGGTGTGCCTAGCATCCCAAAGGAAAGAAAATGTGTGGTATATGGACAGCGGATGCTCTAGGCATATGACCGGAAAGGCAACCTTCTTCATAAAGCTTGATGACTATGATGGAGGACTTGTCACTTTCGGTGATGATGCAAAAGGAAAAATTGTGGCTGTTGGGAAAGTTGGTAAAAACTTTTCTTCTTGTATAAATGATGTTCTCCTTGTACATGGCTTGAAACATAATTTGCTTAGTGTTAGTCAACTTTGTGATTTGGGTTTTGAAGTTATCTTTAAGAAATCTGTTTGTTTAGTTGTGTGTGAAAAAACTGGGAATGTTCTTCTTGAAGCTAAAAGATGTAACAATGTGTATGGATTAACTCTTGAGGATTTAAAGGAACAAAATGTAACATGCTTCACATCTTTTGAATCTGAAAAATGGCTTTGGCATAGAAAGTTGGGACATGCTAGCATGTATCAAATTTCTAAGTTAGTCAAAAGAAATTTGGTTAGAGGAATCCCAAACATCAAGTTTGATAAGGATCTTACTTGTGACGCTTGTCAATTAGGCAAACAAGTAAAATCCTCTTTTAAATCAAAAGATGGAATCTCAACCAAAAGGCCATTGGAAATGTTACATATTGATCTTTTTGGTCCTACTAGAACTCAAAGCTTAGGAGGTAAACATTATGGTCTTGTGGTGGTAGATGATTATTCTAGATTTGGTTGGGTACTTTTCCTTGCTCATAAGAATGATGCTTTTCATGCTTTTTCCACCCTTTGTAAGAAAATTCAAAATGAAAAGGATTTGAAAATTGCCCATTTAAGAAGTGATCATGGAAGAGAATTTGAAAATCAAGATTTTGAAAAATTCTGTGATGACTTAGGGATTTCTCATAACTTTTCATGTCCTAGAACCCCCCAACAAAATGGGGTAGTTGAAAGAAGGAATAGAAGCCTTCAAGAAATGACTAGGGCTATGTTATGTGAGAGTGAAATTCCTAAATTCCTATGGGCTGAGGCTGTGAACACAGCATGTTATATTTTGAATAGAACAATCATTAGAAAAGGGTTAAAGAAAACACCTTATGAGTTATGGAAAGGAACCCCTCCAAATCTTAAGTACTTTCATATTTTTGGATGCAAATGCTTTGTGCTTAATAATAAAGAAAACCTTGGAAAATTTGATCCAAAATCATATGAAGGAATGTTTGTTGGATATTCCACCACAAGCAAGGCCTATAGAGTTTATCTCAAGGAGCATAGGACAATAGAGGAATCCATACATGTTACTTTTTGTGATTCTAACTTAGTTCCCAGTATTGTGAAGGATATTGATTCAGATTGTGAAGAGGCTGCAACAAGTAAAGAAAATCCCAAATCTGTACAAAATGAAGAATCTGTCAGCCCGGTTTTATCTCGTCAGATTGTAGGAGAAACTTCCAATTTATCTCCTGAGCAGACACGAGAAACTGAAACAGTGAGACCACCAGAAGTTCATCAAAGTTCAACACCTGGCCGAAAACCTAGAGAATGGAAGTCTATGAGGGGTTATCCTCATGACTTCATCATTGGTGATCCCTCTCATGGTGTAACAACAAGATCCTCCACCAAAAGGCAAACCGAACCTAGCAACTTAGCTCTCTTGTCACAAATGGAGCCCAACAATGTCAAACAAGCTCTTGAAGATCCATCATGGGTCAAAGCCATGCAAGAGGAGCTAGCTCAATTTGACAAGAATGAGGTTTGGACATTAGTACCTTATTCGGATGGTATGAAGGTAACGGGTACTAAGTGGGTCTTTAAAAATAAACTTGGTGAGGATGGACAAGTTGTTCGTAACAAGGCTAGATTAGTGGCCCAAGGTTACGATCAAGAAGAGGGTATAGATTTTGATGAGTCTTTTGCTCCGGTAGCTAGAATGGAAGCAATTCGGTTGCTTCTTGCCTATGCCGCCCATAAAGGTTTCAAAATGTTTCAAATGGATGTTAAGTGTGCTTTCCTTAATGGCTTTATTGATAGAGAAGTGTATGTGGCACAACCCCCCGGTTTTGAACATAAAGAGTTTCCAAATCATGTTCTTAAATTATCTAAGGCTCTTTATGGGCTTAGACAAGCTCCAAGAGCTTGGTATGAAAGGCTTAGTGCCTTCTTGTTGGAAAATCAATTTCAAAGGGGTACCACCGACACTACTTTATTTATTAAAGCATCTAATGATGACATACTTCTTGTTCAAGTTTATGTTGATGACATTGTATTTGGATCGGCCAACATTTCCTTGTGTGAAGAGTTTGGAAAACTCATGACTAGTGAGTTTGAAATGAGTTTAATGGGAGAGCTTACCTTCTTTCTTGGCCTCCAAATTAAACAAACTCCTAGTGGTACTTTTATTTACCAAGGAAAGTATGCAAAAGAACTTATCAAAAAGTTTGGCCTAGAAAATTCCAAAGCAATGAGTACACCAATGCATCCCAACACAAAACTTGAAAAGGATGATGATGGTCAAGATGTGGATGAAACAAGGTATAGAGGAATGATAGGTTCACTCATGTACCTTACCTCCTCTAGACCAGATATTGTTCAAAGTGTGGGTGTATGTTCAAGATTTCAATCTCACCCAAAAGAATCCCATCTTACGGCTGTTAAACGCATCATTAGATACATTAAGGGAACTTGTGATTATGGCTTGTGGTATCCTAAATCTGATGAATTTTGTGCAGTAGGGTTTTGTGATGCAGATTATGCGGGAGATAGAGTGGATAGAAGAAGCACGTCAGGCATGTGTTGCTTCCTTGGAAGCTCTCTCAACATGTGGTCAAGCAAGAAACAAGCCACAGTGGCTTTATCCACCGCTGAAGCAGAATATATTTCCGCATCTGCATGTTGCACTCAATTAATTTGGTTAAAAACACAATTGGAAGATTACAAATTAAAAATCAATAGTATACCCCTATTTTGTGATAATATGAGTGCAATAAATATTTCAAAAAATCCTGTTTTGCACTCAAGAACTAAGCACATTGAGATAAAATATCATTTTATTAGGGAACATGTGCAAAAGGGTACTATTGATATTCAATTTGTAAAATCAGAAGACCAAATTGCTGATATTTTTACAAAACCCCTCTGTGAAGACAGATTCTGCACCTTGAGAAAAAGATTGGGAATGTTTGATTTAAGTTTTATTGAAAATTTGTGAATATTTGATTCTGTTCAGTTTTGTCTCGTAGGTTTGGACGAGATAAAAAACGCAAGCTTGATGGAGGAGCTCTGTTCAGGGGGAGGCAACACAAATTTAAATTCTTCTGGGCCCCACCTAATAAATTCTGACCCCACCATGGCAGTTTAGTTAGTTATTCCTTCCTTGAAAAAATAAAATCACAAAATTTTTTAGATTGTCTTTTCAAATCTAGTTGGAAGATACATGTTATCAAATCATATCTTCTCCTTCCAACTAAATCCCTTGATTCAAGGAAAAACTCCCTCTTTATCACTTTTTGAAACTCCCATTTGGATAATAACCGTGCCATTATGGTCATTAACCTCCCATCATCTCTCTCCAATCCTCATTTATTGCACCTCTAACCTCCTTCCATCCTCCTCTCATTCGGCCATCACCCCTTCATATTCAACCCCTCATTCATCCACCATGAAAAAGAAAACCACTGTTAGGCGAAGTAGCCGAACCCCCATTCCAAAAAACCCACCTTTCTCATCACCTCCAACCCATACACATATCCATCTCCATTCTACCTCATCCTCTTCTCAGTCACCACCCTCCAAGAAAACCGAAACCATGCGCCGAAAGGTTATTGCTCAGAAAACCTCAGGGAGAGGCAAGACAGGGAAGAACAAGCAACCAAATGTTGAAGAAGATGAAGAAGCATCTCAGACTACTCCACCTCCATCACCACCAAAAAGATCTACCTCTCATGCGAAAAGCTCTCACAAGAAACAGAAAACCTTTACTCTGCATGACACAAGCGAACCTCCCAATCTGGAATCTCTAGAGTTCAAAAACAAATTCCACAAAACTCATTCACATTTTGATCCTTCCCGCTTCCACTCATGTGCCTTCTATGAATTTCACAAAGACGTTCTTCTGCAGCGCAATCTCTGCCCCTCTTACTTGGTGAACCTTCCAAATCTTGCCACCAAAGGAATGAACTTTTCGTCTTTGTTTGATGCTCTGAAATGGACTCCTCTGACTCACATTCAGAAATTGGTATACCCGGGGCTGGTCCGGGAATTTTATGCAAACATGCGCCTGATTGGTGGGTCAATCCACTCTTATGTCAAGCGTGTTTACATAACCCTCACTCCTCAAACCATTGGTGCTGCCCTTGGGTATGAAGATGAGGGACCAAAGGTTTATATGGTTGATAAATGGGATGATCAAGTGGGAGTTACTCAACAAACTGTAATGCAACACATCTGTGCCAACCTGTCCGGGCTTGATGGATTAATCCCAACTCACAAATCCCTCGGCCCAGAGAACTCTCTGTTACACCGTATCATCACTCATATCATCACTCCTCAAAGTGGTTCTCATCATAGAGTAACAGTTTCTGACTCTATCATCCTCTTTGCTCTTATTACTTCCACTCCAATTTCATTTGCTTATATTATGACACGTCATATGTGGGAAGCAGTAAGAAGCACAAAAAAGGCTAATCTTCCTTATGGCATGTTTCTTACATGTATATTTGAATATTTTAAGGTTGATTTGTCTAATGAATCTGTTGAGAACAAAGTGTCACAGATTAAAGGAGGAGGAGTTTCGAACAAGAAAAGCAAGAAATCTGTTGCCTCCGAACCCTCTCTAAGCGATTTGGAAAGCCACCCTGAACCCTCAAAGGTGTCGGCATCCATCAGGGAGACTCTCAGTGAATTCCGCAATATGTCCAAATTAATGCTTAAGTCAAGCAAGGCTGCCCGGAAACTGGCGTATGCAAATGAGAAAGCCTGGAGGAAGTGCTATGAAAGGGTCGGTTTCATGATTCAAACCTTTGATGATGAAATGGGAACAGGAGATTCTGAAGATGATTCTGGTTCTGAGTTCAATGTTTCTGATGATTAGTGACTATTCCTCTACTTTTATTTGATATTGGCAACAATAGGCTCAATCCTTCTTTTGTTTTTTGTAAAGGCATGACTTGATACTCCCTGCCGTATGATACTCTGAACAATTACTGCTTTGTTACAAATATTATGTATTGCTCATGTCTCTTGTTGCAGGTTTTTATGCCCCTTGATGCCAAAAGGGGGAGGAAATTTAGATTCCAAAATTGAAATTGGAATAAAACAGGGGCTGAAAAACAGGGGATAACAGGGGCTGAAAAACAGGGGATAAGGGTTGAAATTTTCAAATTGAAAATTCATGATTACCCTTATTCAAAGAAAGCATGTTTCTATTATATTTCCTGCTGTATGTACTGCATTTGGCATTTGGTTTACTATGATGTTTGATATATTGATGCCTGGCTGATGGTTCATCTTTGATAAACCTGTTGGTTTGAAAATTTACATTTGGCAGTTCCTTTAAGCTGTGTTATTTAACAACTGCCATGTTTTGATGTGCTAATATGTGTTTCAAAAATATTTTCCTTATTTTGAATGACATTGCTCTGATATCTGGACTGGAAAATATTTGGAAATTTTCTGAACAACACTGGTTTGTGTTCTGTTGATATGTGTATGTTTGAGCAGTAAATCAGTTTATGATATCAAAAGAGATTTGATTATCAATTAAAACTGCTCATAAATCAAGCATTTAGCATCTTAAAATGTGCTAAATAACATTGTCATTAGAAGCTTGATTAAAGTGTTACAGGTTAGTGCTTCCCTTGGTAAAAACAGCATATATTAAGGGGGAGCAATGTGACAATTTGAAAGGGGGAGAAATACAAATTTAAAGGGAGTACTCTTACTCAATTTTAAATTTCTTTCCATTTCAATTTTAATATTGTTTGTCATCAAGGGGGAGATTGATGAGTTTGGAAAACTCTAAATTAATATGTGTGATGACTAAACATTATTAAAATTAATTAATTGCAAAATTATTTGATCTGAATTTTTATTCAATACATTGATGATTATAATTTTGCTGCAGGTTTAATCATGGGCCGGAAATAAATGTATTGTGCTAAGCCCAATTTACACTCAGCCTTGGTTTTAATAACAAAAATAAATGTGGCTGTTTTAATGTTACTTGGGCCCAAATAATTTTCTGATCTAAGCCCAAGTGGGTTACATGCTTTCCACTTGCTTTATGCATGTTCCAAATTTTATCAGGAAAGCAAATGTTATTAATGGGCCAAGATCAAATATTGTTGCTACCAAGCCCAATGTTGATGAATGTTTCCATGCCTTATTCGAATCCATGAAGCAAATGAAATGCCTAAATGCTTCCAACGGATTCCACTTCATTATTTTGAAGGATTTCAAATGTAATTAATACATTGGAAACATAAGAAAGAGAGAGAAGATTGATTTGATGGTTATTATGACACTACACGCTACTCAACAAAGGGAAGTGGGAAACTTGAATTAACTTTTACATTCTCTCTCTTTGTTCATTGATTATTGTTCAAACCCATTGAATATTTTCTCTTTCTTCTCTCTCACAACTCTTTCTCTCTTCGGTCTTTACTCAGAAAATATTGGCAGCCATGGAAGCAAAAGTAAGCTACCGAGATGAAGAGAAAGCAAGCCTAAAGACCATCACAATGATGGCAAGAAAACATACTAAAATAAAAATGAGCTGTGGCTAAGATATTCACCAAATGTGGTTAGATTTGGTGAGGTTATCTTGAGTCTTTCATGCTCAAAATGGAAGAAGAAGATTCGGCCAGCTAGAGGAGATTCTTGAAGCATGGCTTGTCTTCGATTCTGCTCAACCACCACAGGAAGTAGCTAGAGTGGCGAAGTGATGGTTGAAGGCAGAGATTGAAGCAGATGAAGTCATCATCATCATGAAGCATCAAGGGCCAGAATTCCATCTTGGAGAGCAAGCCAAGGATGGAGAGCTCGGATTGATGAAGGGTGATGATCAAGAAAGGACTAGAGGTAATTGCATGTTGGTTAATGCATGGTTATCTCTTCTCTCTCTATGTGGCCGAACCGGTTTGTTGAAGGAGGAAGAAGTTGGTTCAGTTTTGGCTTCAATAAGTGGAGGCTCCCCTCTTCTATATTAAGGGTGGACAGCCATTGTTTGAAGCAAGGAGAAAAATTGAGAGTGCAAGGCACAGAGTTCTCAGAGCTACCTGAGCTAACAGTTTTCTCTTCTCCTTCAATGTATTCAGTTTTGTATTTTTCTGTTTAATTTTGTCATGTCTTGAGTCTCATGGTAAAAGGCAAACAGTGAGGTTTGTAATGAAAAAGCCATAGAGCGGAAAAAGGCAGAGAGTGCAAAATTAAAAGAAAAAGCCATAGGTGTCTTAGAGTTCCTTTGTTCATCTATGTTGTGTTTCATGATTCTGTGGGAATCCCCTTGTAAGTTGGGTTAGCACTTTACAAGTTGTAATCTGTTTGATTATAGTGAAATTCCATCATTGTTGTGATGGAGACTGGATGTAGGCTGCACTGCACTTAGCAGCCGAACCAGGATATATCTTGGTGTGATTTTCTTCCTCTCCTACTTCATTTCTGTTTTCTACTGCACAGGAGCAAAAACAAAAAATGTCTCGTGCCAAGTGACGAGACAAAATGAAAATGTCTCGTGGCTAGGGACGAGCTAAAAACAGAAAAGTCTCCTCTGAATCCAGCAAGTGTTAGCAAAAAAAAAGGGGCTAAGATTCAACCCCCCCTCTCTTAGCCACTGAAACCATCAGACATACATATCCACCGTTTGTTATCTTAAAGAACCTAATTGATACTTTTTTTTTCAAAGACTAATTAGTCCAAAATTAACACATTTTCAAAAATCTAATTATCACTTCACTTTTTATTTATTATTGGTTTTGTTAACAACAATGAGATTTTAATATAGGATCTCATGCATATCACTTAAATATTTTTTTACTAGAAAACTCAAAGTCACTTATCCAAATCAAACTCTAATTATATAAAAATTTAAAAATATTACACATAATTTTTTTTTAAATAAAATCTAACCAAGTTAAATAATAAAAATTAGATAAACAGGTAAATAAGAGTGATGAGAATAATTTTTATTAATATTAGACTAATTTTTTTTTTTACCAAAGATATGAGACTCGAACCCGCAACCTCTTAATTGAGTATGGAGAGACTATGTCATTTAAGCTATTACTCATTGACAATATTAGACTAACTTAACTGACAAAAAAAAAACTGTACATATAATATTAGAGTAATGTTACACATTTAAGTCTTTTTATAAACTAAATCTAATCAAGTTAAATAATAAGATTTGGAGTAATATTATCCATAATTAATTTTTATTAATATTAAACCATATTAGTTAAACTTAATTAATAAAAACACTTGAATGTGTAGCATTATTCATAATTATTATTCTAAAAATTTATCATTTACTAATACATTTATTCAAGCCTATCCCTAATAAACTTTAGTTATATTCATTTTAAACCTTACATTCACTTTAAAGATATCATAACCAATCTTATTTATTGTAACTTAACTTTATTTTTCAGTAATTTTATAAGAAATTTAATTTTGGTACATTTAGAATCTAATATTTTTATCACATGATCGTTCAATCAAATCCAATTTATTTGCTAATGATCATTTATTTAAATAGATGATATAAAAATAATTTTATTAATTCTTGTGTTGATGTTTTTTTATAAAATAAAATATTTCTAAACGTTAATTATAAATTATAAATTTAATTAATTTTAATACATTGAAATATTGAACTATTCTGAGATATTTGTAGATGATTTTTTAAATAATAAATTTAAAAATTAGTTAAATTTTTTATGTAACAATCCATTATTAATTATAAACTATAGTTTAAACTTTGGTATTGGTTCAATTTTTTGATTGAGCAATGTGAATCTTTGAAAAAGGAACTATTTTAAATAAAGGTGGAAACCAGCTAGGGGTGAGCACGGGTAGTGGGTACTTGATTACCTATCCAAACTCGAATCGAACTAATTAAATTGGTTCTGAAACCAACGGGTAATTGAGTCCAACGCGAACCAAACCAATGGCCTTTGTTAGTGATTGGTTCGGCTATCGATTCTGGGGGTGCAGAATCCGAACCAACCTGTAAATCCGATCATATATTAATTAAATAAAAAAATAAAAAAAATATATATGATTTTTAGTGACTTTTAGTGAGATTATTCACTATTAATATGTTTGGCTTTTAATGAGTTTAGTTTTTAATGTATTTGGTGTTTAACATGTTTAGATTATTTATATTAATGTTACATGTTTATTGTACTTGTTGAATTTTTAAGATAAAAATTTGATTTTTTTATAAATTTCAAAGTCATCAGGTACCCAATTATCCGAACCGAACCAATCCGTTCTTAATCGGTTTGGTTTGGTTCGGATACATACACAAAAAAAATACAAATCCAAACCAAACCGAACCAATTATATTTTGATCAGTTCAATTCTAATTTCACCTTGAACCCGAACCAAACCGACCCGTGCTCACCCCTAAACTCAGCTGCAGCCGACTTCACATGAAGTTGATAATTGAGAGCTATTAGATGTTTAACTGATTTGACTAAATCTTTATCTATATCTAACGATATCAACTTCACGTGAAGTAGACTGTACTTGAGTTTTCACCATAAATAAAATATGTTGATCTTCATTTTTAAAATATGAAATAGATCTAGTCACCGAAAAAAAAAAAAAGAAAAAGAAATAGATCTATAGAAGCATAGAACTAAAACATACGATTCGAGACGCCGCCAAGCACCAGAAGGGCGCGTGGGTCGTGAGTCGTGAAGTATGACGGTGAGGTTTTTCAAACTCAAATCAAGGATTACCGCCAATTATGAACCCTAGGTTTCTCTCAAATCCCTAATTCAGTTTTCTTTTCTCTATGCAGGACGACGAATTCGCCGATGAACTAGAGCCCTTGTTTGATTACAGTCGCGTTCAGCCCCCCGTCATTTCCCTCGACGATGGTTTGAATCCGAAAATATCTTCTCTTTTGCTTCTTAGTCGAAGTTGAATTTGAATTCCTAATTGTTGTTGATGAATCTCAGAAGATGATGATGCTGATAAGGATGTTGTTCCCCCCAAGAAGGGAAAAACCTCTCATGATCCTGTAATTACAGCATTGCTCCGACTTTCTACCTATTTGCAATTGATTGTTTCTGCAATTTGGGAACTTATTGAAACTGTTGTTGGGATTTAGGTTGTGCCTGAGAAGAAGCAGACTGACGTGAAGCCGGTGCCGGTTGTGGATATTGACGATGAGGATGATTGGTTGCCTCCTCCACCAAAGGTCTCTACTGATGCACACAAGTCTATTGATGAAGATTCAACACTCAAGAAGTTGAGGTTATGTGCATTTTTTACTCTTCAAACTAATTTTCATTTTACAGTTGCTAGATCCTTGCGATTATTACTATCTAACCAATTAAGCATGTTGCATGATCCACACTAATATCTAGATTGTGTAATGAAATGATGAACTGTAACAGTTTAGATTTTTTTTGGTAATACCTCCCTCTTGTTTGTGTGTTAATAATGTGGATAAGAGTAGTCACCAAAAAAAAAATAATGTGGATAAGAGTAATGACTAATTGAAAGTTGAAACAGAAGAAAACATGCTCAGTTATCTTTGATTTTAAAAGAAAACCTACCACGTTTTTGGTAGAGTTTCTTATAAGGTTTTATTCATCTATGTAGATTGAAGAAGCAGGAACTTCAAGATTTGTTCAAAACTGTTGAGGAGTCTGAAAAAAGTGAAATCTGTGATTCACCGAAGTCTTCCATGGATGATACAAGTGAGAAAACATCAAAACCTGCAGAAAGACCTAAGATTTTGATCTCAATTCAAGACAAGAGCGAAAAGAAGCCAGTTCGTGTGTACAGGGTATATAATTTCTCCAGTAGTTATACTTCGTGTAGTCATTGTACTATTTGTATTTCTTATTGCTTTGTAATTTCAAAACTATAGTCTGCTTTTTCAAAAAGTTAGTGCTTTGCATTTGTGGTCAAATATAGGTTGTAACTTGTAACTAAAACTTGTGTTGAAATGTAGGACATGGCGACTCTGCTATATATGTTGAAATGAAATAAATTGAATTTCAGTTTGCACCATTTAAACCACAGTTTGTGATGCTTAAAAGATCAGTTTAGAAAGATCTGATTTTGCATTTCTTTTTAGGTCATATTTTATGATAATTTGGCAGAGTGGAGATAATTTTTTTATATTTCAGCTTGATGTCTGAATCTTGTTCTTCAATTCTCTGTAGGATGACAAGTTTGAAAGGATTTTCAAAATGTATGCTGAGAAACTGGGATGTGATCAAAACAAGATAGTGTTATCATTTGATGGTGATAAAATCAGTCCTTCCGAAACCCCGGATACCCTTGGGATGGAAGATGGTGACATGATTGAAGTTCATGTGAAATCAAGCTGATATAGGGTGAGACATCTTATAGCTTCTACAAATTATTCATTCCTGTAATCTTGTTATAATACTATTTTTTGATGCTGTGTACGACTTGAATTGACTCTAAATGTGTCACAATGATGAAAGTATCCAAAGTAAAAAGTAGGAGGGATCTATTGTAAAAATAGTTAGCAGAGCCCAAATTGTAGCTTGAAAATATTTATAATCTGATTTCTTACTAATAATCTAATGTACCTTCATTCAGGTCTATCAATCAGGGATGCTCATCCTGGCATTTTGGAGCCTCTGTTTTTTGTCGTCAAGTGTTTGTATTGTCATCATTGTGTCTCTGTATTGTAGGAGAAAGCCGAACATATTGACAATATTTGACCTAATTGTACAGCATATGTTTTTTGGGAACGTTTTAGCTAAAGTTTTTGGTAGAAGATTCTCGGCTACTTGGTATAGTTCTGTGAAAAAAAAAATGCAAAAACGCTATTTGGAGTTTTTGGAATCCCCATGTTTGATTTTTGTTTGTCACAAACTAATGGAACGATGCTGATTTAAATTTTGGGAAGGGGAATCCATATTCTAGTTCGATATTATATGGTAAATAGTCTTCACTGTTCAGGGATATTGAACTTGGACGAACGAACCACTTTGTTCTTCTCTGCTTGTTCTATTCTTTTGTAGTTTCCTTTATGTATTTATATTTTATATTAAGTCGTCATTGACTATATTTATTACTTTAATTTATCAAGTTGATGCCATTTGATGTGGTCCATTATGTTTATAATAATATATACATTAATCTGACAAAAAAATAATAACAATAATAATAAATCTATATATTACATGCATAACGCCGTACATAGCGAGGATTCACTTTCAATTAGAATTTAGAAAACATTTAAAGAGTTGCAATTTGCAAATCAATGGGCTGAACTGCTGAAGTACCCACCGTGCTAGTATAAACAACTTCATATTTCGTGGAAAAAATAATCATATTGACTGTCACAATTTGATGCATATAAGTGGAAACCTAGTAATACCCATTTATTTTCGTATATTGAAGGTTTTCTGAAATTGTAGTAATAGTTGTAGGCACCGACACTTTTCTTTTATCTGCACTACCCTGTTGTCCCTATTTTCAACGCTTTTGCCTGTAGATTCAAATGCACAATGAACTTAATACTGACATTCCAAAACTGAAATGATTTCAAATTGTGTTTCGTTGAGCCCAAAATTAACAAATAAATTGTGAGTTTGTCCTGTGATAGTATAACAAAGCCTTGACTCGATAGAAGATAGTAGATAGATGGAAAAGGTTAAGATGGGTGTGGCTCGTGAATCACGGGGGTGGGTTGAAGGGGTGTGGGTCCTACAAGGTTCCCCGCGCCCATCCCGGTTAGCAAGTTAGAAGGCGAATTTTGATTGGCGGAGTGATGAACTTTCGGATCAACATTACCATTACCTTGACCTTTCTTTTCACATGTGAGGGAGGGTGAGGCACGCACTACACTATGCATCGGATAACGTCCCTGGACCCCACCACTCCTTGTCCACGTCTTCCCTTCCACGCTGGAAAGTTCACTCTCTTTATGACACGTCACCTCCACCATTGGGGCAAACACCTACAACGACCGTACCACCAACACCCAAACCCAGCAACGCATGTCTCCTCTCTCCTTCATACAACGCATTACACGACCTCACACTCGTCACACTCTTCTCTTTTCTTAGTTCTTCTCCCAAACTCCCTAATTTCTCCTTACATAGTTGGATCAATTCAATTCCTTCCTTTAGAGAGGAAAAAAAAATTAGTTGCTGGTTTTATTGGGAAACAATCACGGGTACGTCTCTTCCTTTCTTCTTTTGCAGTTTTCCATGTAATTTGTGAAGTCAGCTCCTCCGCCTGCTTGCTTCTCTGAGTTTCACGAGAATTTCATGCTAGTTCTCTCTCTTACAAGGACGGACTGCTTTCTAACTTTGGGCTTTTATAATTGTTTATTTGTTTTTGGGAACTTTAATAATTGGGATCTTCTTTTCTTTATTTGGCTTTTTTTTTGGTATTTTCATTTTTGGGAGGTTACAGTGCTTTGCTGTTACTAAGTTACCATTAATTTGGAATTTTCCAAGCTGGGCATGTGCATGAATGTGATGATTATTATTGATGAGTGATGATGACAACTATCATACTATAACTACAGTGTGTTCCGCATGCAACAGTTTAATTGACTATGCAACTTTTCCCTTTCGGATATCCAACAAAATTGGAGCTACAGAACTAGGATCTGAAGTTTGACTTTTACTGCCTTATTACTGGTTACCATCGTTTTTTATTATTGTTGTAAGGATTCAACTCCATGCAACTATATTTTGATGTAAACTTATGGTCTTCTTTTTAGCTATATTCTGATTTGTTTTTATTTTATATTTTACATTTTGTTTTTTTGTTTTTTGCTTTAGACAGGACGGAATGGATACCTTAACTTGACTTTGCCTTTGATGGAAAAGGTCTCTGTATCTATCTGAGACCAGCTAGGCTAATATCTGGATTCTACTACATTCAAATTGCTGGCAGCGTAGCATGGAGTTTCACAATTTCAGTGCTCATTTTCATGTTTGAAAACCAAAGGGAATGGAGAAGGTCTGCGAATTCTGCACGGATTTGAGGCCACTTGTTTATTGTAAGGCTGATGCAGCTTATCTGTGTCTATCCTGTGATTCAAAGGTGCATTTTGCGAATGCACTGTCCAGCCGGCATCTTCGGACCCTTGTTTGTAACTCTTGTAGGTACCATCTTGCTTATGTGCAGTGTTTGGATCACAAAATATTAATTTGTCAAGAGTGTGATCAGAAGCTGCACGATGTGTCTTTACCACATCGAAAACGAGCTATCAGAAGTTTCATGGGTTGCCCTTCTGCTAAAGACTTTGCGATGCTATGGTGTTTTGGCTTGAATGAGATGGAAAACATCACCTGTGAGGATTTGTTTGGATCTGCTTCATGTGTTTCCGCTGATTCAAATATGGCACAAACCTCTGTACGGGCTAGAAGTCGAATATCATCTAAGGCCAAACTTCATGGGGGATCGAGCAGTCGACAAGGTCAGGTATGCCTGATGATTATATATATTGATTAGCCATGTAAATTTTTTAGATTAACAGACAAAATGGTACTTAAAAAGTGATTGATTGCAAAAATCTGAAGCGAATACATAACTTAAAGCAGCCCATATATGAGGATACAGAGGTTGGATCACTGGATGTTAGTTTACCTTTGATATTCATTTTGAAAATGAATATCAATATGGAGTGGTTATTAGTTGAGAGTTGAAAAGGACCTATACTTTAATTGCTTTCATTTTGTTTTTGGATTTATGCAATGAAAGGATGCTTGAATTTAAGCCTTTGTTTTTGTAGAATTTGAAACCTGGTATAAGTCGTCTTGCAGATATTATACAGTGATCAAGAGCGAAAAAAGATTCTGCAGCAGATTATTGATTTAAAACAGCTTCAGCTAAATGAGAATACTGATCAAACTATAAAGATAAATGGACCTGAAGAAGAAACAGACTTAACTTCTTCAGCATATCAAACTATCAAGAAATCAGATGAAAAGTTCAATAAGCAAGAACAAAATTCAAAGGATGTTGTGGAAAAAGACAGTCACACAGTGGAGCTGAATCCTGAACCTTTGCCTTCTACGTTTTCTCAGCTTGATAACTTACCTTCAATTGTAGATCTTCCCTTACATGGAGAGTTATTCTGGACAGGGAAAAGTCCACCCCGAAGTAATCAGGTCAGCCTATAACTACAAACTTATTCTGCTGCTCTAGACTTTTCTGCAGTGATAAGCATGCTTTTGATATGGGTCTTAGTGCCAAATCATATGGAAATATGGCGTTCAGTTCATAAAGATGTGCAATACATAATTTTTCTTTTCCTCTTTTTAGTCTAATAATCCTGTTAAAAAGAAAATAATCTCAAAATGCTCAACATTTTATGCTGATGTTAACTAAGATAATATGCCTTATATAGGCAACTCAAAGCACCCCAAATTTACTAGTAAGACAAGCCAAATTAATTGAATGTCTGACATCTAGCAGTGTAAGCAAACACTTGTATACTCTTTGTTGCAGTGACTATTAACATTCTATTTATTCAAATGAGGTTGGTTGTCATTTTATCGATTCAATACTCAAGCCTCTGGATTTTTGGTCATCTTGGAAAATTCTTTTTGTGAATCTTTGCAGTTGTGGTCCCAAAACATACAAGACCTTGGGATATGTGAAGAACTTGTTTGTCGAGATGATTTCAACATACCTGACGTTGATCTAACATTCCAAAACTTTGAGGAACTATTTGGAGATCAAGATCCAGTTAGAGCACTGCTTGATGATAATGATGTTTCCTGCTCCTCTTTAGAGAAGGATATGTCAATTGATAAGTCAGATATTGACAATCTAAGTGCAATAGAGGTCTGAATTTATACCTTCTGCTCTCTGAAATTTCTAACATCTTAACATTATATTCAACGCGTGTTATATTAAAGCATCATCATATACTTTATATGAGCTTGAGCAGAACATGGATCATATGGATAGCTTTTTGTAGACATGAATTATGTTTGCATAAATTCGTTGCTGTCATTCATTGTTGTTAGTGATTCCAAACAAGTAAATGAAGTTACAAAGTTGGCATATGTATGTAAAAGTTATTGCAGCCTTTTACAAATATAGTGTTTTATAAAATAGAAAAATGAGTGGCTATTGTAGCCTTCTATAGTTCTATATGTGGTGCAATGGTTTGAGTCCTTTATTGTGTAGCACAAGCATAAATTACATTTAGAAGAACATATGAACTTGTTAATTTAAAGTTGATTCCATTTGGTCTTCAACAAAATCTTATAATCAACTATTTACAGGTGTTGATGATTGAGCTAGTGTTTAAGATCTAAGATGTGAATGTAACAACATCAATGATATATCCTGCCTCAGAAATAAATTATTTTTTTATGTTATTGCTGTTGTCTGTGATGAAAGGATTCTTCGGCAGCCATATCGATTACCATCTTGCAATCAGCTCATGAGAACAAGGATATCGATAGTACCAACATCCAGCATTATCCAAGAAGCACAGATCCTCCACACACAATTCGACCATTCGAGTCAACTGTGTCATCGTCTGTTTCAAGATTCTGGGCTGCAAGCAATCCTACTTATCACAATGACGGTGCCCTTTCTCCCTGCAGTGAAGAGAAAGGCTATTTAGGAAATTCAGCTGAATTGGAGATATCACATATGGAGGCCACACAAAATCTCACTCTCACGTATGAAGAGAAGCCATCTCGACGGTAAGTGCTAATTATCTCCCTTCAGCCTTCCTTGTTTTGAACAATCACATACTATGGTGCTTTCTGATTTCAGAAGAAAATTGCATCAATCTCCATCTCAGTATTGTTGTTAATATCTGAGCTTACTATTATTGTTTACCATGCTGGTTTTAATAGTCGCAATAATGCAGGATGAGCCTGGAAATACCAATTAGGGTCAATTACACTAATCTCCCGAGATATAAATTATATAATATTCGATATCATAGTCATATGAATTCACTAATTAGGTGATCTACTGCATACTAATTCGTGCATACCATTTCATAATCCATCTGCGTACCGGAACATCATAAGTATACTTTCTACATAAAATGTTTTACATATGGTGTACCTTATACTACCAACCTGTTCCCGTATCGGAACATATTGCGTTCCATATAACTATAATCAATACCTTTGTATTGTATAAATTGAAGTGTGCCGTATGTAATGTCCTTTAATTAACTTTAGATGAGTTCAGTGTGATCTACCCTAGTAACTGATATATGTATGCCACTATTTTTCACATTTTTCTTGTTTATATTCTTTTGGTTCCAGGAACGAGAAGCAAGTTCGACTCCCATCTGGGAAACCTGGAGCTAATGTAAGAAAGAAGGTGAAAGGCACTGCCAAGGCAGAAAGCTATTGACCTTAGCTAGCAATAGCGTGTGAATGCTTTATATATATATATAATGTATTATCCATCTTCATGTTCATTTCACCAACTGATTCTTTCATTTTCATCATACACATACTTTTATATATTTCTAACAAGTATAGGGAGCACCATAATGTTAATATACTAATTCTTATTTGGAAGTTTTAACATGTGTGCTTCTAATTAATTAGTAATAAGGGATAAGATCTACACATATTAGTCTCCCATTCAAATCTGCTAGCAGCCATTTTCAGTTGTAGCTCTGTGAATTGAGACAAAACAGAGAAAGGGACATCTGCTCCTTAGGCTTGACAAAACCACAAGAACAGCTAATTGAGATTGTTTTAGTTATAATAGTCTGCATGGACCGAAGCTGTAATGAAAAGGAAATGTAATCTGACCATTGCTTGTTTTATGGAAAGTCATTATGAGAAGAATTGTGTGGCTAACTTAACAACCGTGACACAAGGGAAGCCCTTCACTCATTGGAGGAGAAATCAATATCCGGATTAGTTATCTTTTAATATTTAGAAATTACAAATTCATTTATCGCAATAAAAGGAGTAAAGGACAACAAATTAGTCTTTCGATTAGGGGTGAACGCGGATTGGCTAAAATTCCAATCTGATCCGCACTAAAATAATCGGATCGGATCCCAAATTCGCAGTTTTTAAATTTGGATCTGTTCCGATCTGATCCAATCGGATATCGGATATATCCACAAAACACAAAAATATTTTAAAAATTTTATTTTTATTAAAAAATATCAATAAAATTTAATTTTTCTATTCTTTTAAATATATTTACTCTTAAAATAATATTAAACATAATTTTCTTAAATAATAAATTAAAATAACACAACAGATATGATAATTATTAGTTGAAATAAAACATAAAAAGAATATTTACTTATTTATTTCTTTATTTTTGCGGATACGCGGATATGCGGATACCTATACAAAATCCGCAATCCGATTCGATTAGTATGCGGATCAAATCCGATCTGATAGCCTTGCGGATCGGATCCATATCCGCAATTTTCGGATCGAATTCGAATAAACACGGCGCGAATATGCGGATTCGGATCCAATCCATAAATACCCCTACTTTCAATGTAAAAAACTAAAAATCATACTATATGCGACGACTAACGTGGGCCTGTTTTTTTTTTAAGAGGAGTTTGCTATTTATAAATTTTGATTAACTACTTTACTTTTTTATGGCTGGGATTAGGAATTTAATCTTGCTTTTTTTTTAAAAAAATGATTTATTGGTACCATGTATTTGTGTTCTTTTATTCACCATTTCACCAAACATTTTGATATAAGATTTTGAATTGATAGAGTAGCGATTAGAAGAAGAGGTTGTTGTAAATGTGATTAAGAAGCAAGCACCTTTGCCTTCACCTCAGAAATAAGAAAAGAGCATGATGGGCTCTATCTTCCTAAATGACATGTGTCTTAAGATGTCCTCATGACTTGAAAATTGGAAACATATGTGCCAAAGACCACCAGCCAATAACCTCCGATCCTTCAAAATAACTTCAAAATCAAGCATTAAATAATCAAATGCCTCTTCTAACCGCAACTACACCTTGAATACGCTCTCTAAACTATCTCTCCCCCTTATTATGTTTTCTGTTAGAACCGATAAAGTCTTTATATTCTTTATATACAATGCATGTTCTAGGTGGGACCCTATTGTGTGCTTTCGATGTGATTGAATGTTGATTAGAGTTGGACATCATTTCATATTGCCAACCATCATATACATACCACAAATCCTAATTAATCTAACTTTTCCTGATTTGATTGTTTTAAGAAAAAAAATAAACAATCACATATTTGATGGAATAGAAATGAGTTGAAAAGATGAATACAATAGTAATTGATATGAGAATTATTGAAGTGTATGTAGTTCAAGGATAAATGCAGACTCAAATAGATACCCATCTGATCGAAATAAATTGAACATATGATTTCAACAAATATTTTGAAATGTTTTTGTTAGATCTCTATCTTTTTGAAATATATTTTTTTTTATAATTATGCAATCTTTTCATGATTCAACTCCAATTTTCTGAAAAAAAAAAAAAAAAGCTTCCCAGTGCAACATTCACTAAATTATATTTATTCCATTCTAATTTCTTTGAAAATTTAAGTACATATCTTTAAATTAATGTATCTAAATTTAAGTTATTGTGAATCCAAAAAATCATTCACTATATGCATCTTAACAACCCTTTCTTTTTTCCGATAAACATTGATTTCATTTTCATGTCCAAAAGAATAAAACTATAAAAGTTGTACTCATTTTATCTCCACTATTTTTTTTCTTAATTTTCTCTATTTTTAAAATTTCTTTCCTCCGTTGCTATCTCTTTCACTCTGAGTTCACATACTCATGTAAGTACAAACTAGCCTCTAGGTAAAATCTTCTGTTACTTATATATTAAGTGTAGCTAAATATATGAGACCAATTTTATTTATTTGAACATATTAAATATACATAATTTAAACATAATAAAAAACAAAAATGATGTAATAATTTATATTTTTCTTCTTTTTTTTTGTTTAAATTTTCAAATGTACTGGTATACCGGTAGGGGTGGCAATGGGTAGGGTAGGGTAGGGTAGGGTTTCTAACCCTACCCGCGGGTTGAGATTTTTATATAAACTCAACTCTATTCTTCTCGCGGGTTACAAAAAAAAATACAACGTTATTACATAACTTGATGATAATTTAAAATAGAACTGATTTTTATATAAAAAAAGTTTATTAAATTATCAATTAATGATCTTCTTTTAATGACTAAGAATCTTTTGTATTTAGTGAGAAATTTTTAGTTCAACGTCCACTTAAAATATATTTTTATATAAATATATAACATATACATATATAAAGTGCGGATTGGTCGGGTAGGGTTGAGGCTCAACCGCACCCTACCCGACCCGCACGAAAACCCTATATGCACCCTACCCTACCCGTTGCGGATCGGGTTGGCAACCCTACCCGATCGGGTGGGGTCAGGTTGGGTATCCGCAGGTAGGGTACAAATTATCACTCTATATACGGGTGTTTCAGTGATTTTTAACCATTAATCTTAATGATAAAAAGTATATATAATATATATAATTAAAATCAACGGTTAAAAATCACTAAAATACTGGTGTACTGGTATACTTGAAAACTTTCCAAGTATATTAGAATGTATTATGTACAACAGTACACGTAGCTTCTTTCCATATCTCCGGCCATTATCATTTGATGGAGCTACAGAATAAAAGTTTGCAATTGCAATGTAGTGACCCTGAGACCTGACTCCTCAGGATTGAGGATCTCTACAGCAAGTCAGCAACCTGTGCCTTTCAGCTCCATGGGCCCCACCAGACTAGATTACCCAAACAGCCCCCGCTGATACCGGGTTCTACTGAAAAGTGTAGGGGCTAACGTGGTAAAATCACTTCCCACCCCTCGATAATTGCACAAGGGTCCGAAAGAGCATTCTGTTAGGAAGTGTGTCGGAGACGGTTTTTTTCCCTCGCACCAAACACACTACCCCTCTCTCACTCATCGCCACTATATAAACCCTTCTTCCACCTTTCTCTCTCTCTCAAGAAGCTCAGAACCAGACGACGACGTCAGGTCAGGGATTCTTCTTCTTTGCTCCTTAGCGTCCATGTTACGTTCCACAAACTCTGATTCGTATCTCAATTGGACCTTACTCTATTCCGTTATTTTCCATTTCAATTTATTGTTATCATACTTCTATATTTGTTATATAATGATTGTTTCATCAATATCATGTTCATTTCTTGAATCATCGCGTTTTGTTTTTAGTTTTTGTTTATATATATTCGATCACATTTATAACAGTTTCTGTGAATTCTTGATGATTCTGTAAAGCTATTGCGACGTAGAAATTTGATGTACGAATGAGCTAAAGAAATGTGACTGATTCCGTTAATTAGTTTGTAGTCAAGTTTCTGATATTTTCGTATATTTGATCGAGATATTTACAGCATAATCTTGCATCGAGGAGAGAAAAAAAAAATGCATAACAAGGAAGCTTGCTCTCCCTCCTCCAATGGCGGATTTGGCGCCAACACCGCCACAGGCTGTACTCAAATTCAGTCCAATGGCGGTGCATTGGCTTCGTTCTACTCTGCTCTCTTGAACGACAATCCGTCGCTCTCGGCGAATAGCAGCAGCTCGCTTTACCCGTACTCTGAGTCGGGAACTCAGATCAACTCGTACGACTCTTGCGTCATACAGAAGCACCAGGACATGGTGAATCGTCACAGCATGTGCCTCAATCGCCTCGTGGAGACTTCCAAGGAGGTAGAATCTCTGCGACAAGAGAACGCACATCTCCGTGCGGTGAACAAGGAGCTCCAGAAGCAGCTCAACTTCGTCATCCAGGCTTCGCTGGAGAACCAATTCGGTGGCGGCTCCTCCTGCCAGGGTCAAACGACGCCGTTCGACGTGGTGCATGGATTCCGCGGGTTTCAGATTGGGGAAGGAAAAGAGAATTGCGGTGATTGGAATAGTAACAACACCAACAATAATAGCAATAACAATAAGGAGCAGGAAGTTTCGGACGAGAGTCCAACGAGCGTGATTGAGAACAACGGCGTTGAGGTTGAGAGGTTCTCTCTCCCAAAGAGCATATCTGTGAGGTCCAATGGTTACCTGAAGATGGCTCAGTCTGCTGCTGCAGCTACTGCCACCAACACCACTACCTGTCGCACTAAGCCTACTACTCGCCCACGCGTCTCCTCCACTCCACCTGATGCCGTTGTAAGCACGTAAAACTCACGCGCTATATATTTTTTCCTTTCAATTAATTAGTTTATTAATATTATTTATTAGTATTAGTCAATTATTTTCTTTGCTTTGGTGTGTGTGATTATTGTTGCTTTTATCGTTATTTACCGAACTTGAAATGCCTTGATAATCCTTTTTTCCTTCGGAAACAAGTTATGTAAAAACCTTGCTTGTCAGCGTCATAACCTGGTAGCTGCAACGAACTGAGTAGTTTGGTTGTTTTCTAAATGACGGATATATAATTAGAAAAATGCGTGTGCTTGTTTTGTAAGGGTGCAAGCACACTCTAGCTGTAGGTAAGCTCACCCGACCCCATTCGCTCTAGTTGCTTTGAGGCACAAAAGAGGACTAGTAGCCCGACTTTGAAGCATTTTGTGTGATAGTCTGAATAAGTAACCTGCGTATTGGTACCTTTGGCTTAGGATCGTTAGGTGGGCTTCTTGATTTTTTCCATTTTTGGCAAAGTTTGTGGCTATTTAGTACCTTCTCTACCTTTGTACAATAACTATATTTTGCATGTGTATCTAGGATGAATTTATTATTGCATATTTACCAGTAGCATGACGGAGAAAGATAGAGACATACTTAAGGGGTCAAATCTTTACCTTTTTCTTCATATACAGATGACTTTTAAAATAGGCTAATTCTGTGATGTTTATAAATTGATATCTAATTTTTATAAATACCATGATAATCACTTTTAAAATATTCATGATAGCAATCTACTGTCAACATCCAATCCGCCGGTGCTGCTGCGGGTGGTGTGTAAGTTCAAAGTTTTATTACATGAAGGCAAAAAATAACTTGAGGACACTACCAATATGGGAAAAATGGGTGCAAATATATATATATATATACACACACACACACTAATTATGTAGCTACTTAAATAGAATCATGACTTTACTTTCAGTTGTTTACGAAATTACAATATCGAAAGGATATCAATATGGCTGACGACAACCAGATTCAATTGTTGTCATCCAGAAGAGGAGTTACTATCTTTTATTTGTTGGTGGTTGATCTATAGGGTTTGACTATTGTTTAATATTTGCGTATGTTTTGTATGGTGCAGCAAAAGGTATATGTGCGTGGAGGGAAGACAGAGGAAGAGCCTCTTGAGATGGTGGTTTATAACCAAGGGATGTTCAAGACTGAGCTGTGCAATAAATGGCAGGAAACAGGGACGTGCCCATATGGAGACCACTGCCAATTTGCTCATGGCATAGGGGAGCTTCGCCCAGTGATCCGCCACCCCCGCTACAAAACTGAGGTCTGCAGGATGGTCCTTGCTGGTGTTGTATGTCCATATGGCCATAGATGCCATTTCCGCCACGCACTCACTGAACAAGAGAAAGCTATATCACATCCTAAGTCCAGAACAATCAAGCTCGAAAGATAGATAAGATACCTGCTAAGTCCCACGGAGAGAATGGACATGTTCATATCACTCAACGAATTGAAGACCATACATAATAATTTTCTTCTTTGTGTAATTACAGACATAGACAAGCATTATAGGGAAAAAAAAAAGTGTAATAATAACTTTCCTAATGAATAGCAAAGGAAAGCAAGGGGGAAAAACAAAGAAAAAGAAAAAGAGAGGTTCGCATCAAGGTGAGATCTATAGCAGGATTCTTGAGGCGAATATGATTGGTCGTCATTCTTTTTTCTTTTGAATCTGGACTCTTTTTTTTTTTATGGTTACATTTTGGATACCTCATACCTAATCCGTTTGGTGATCCCACACCAGTAACCAAGGGAAAGTACGCTTAGTAATGATGCTATTTTTTTGATACAATGCAAAGCAAGCAATTTCTGATTGTGGCCGTAATATGTTTCTTGTAGTCTAGATTTTTGCTTGTACGGTATTTTTGCTTCTTGTACTATCTCTTTTACTATAAACATAAATACATTTACCTTAGGAATAGACTTCATGGGAAAAAAATATTATATACATTATTTTTTTCATATCATTTTTGTTTTTTATCTTTAATATTAAAAGTGAGTTTTAATAATTAAAAAAAATGTGTTTTATATCATAAAAAATATAGATATATACAAAAAAACGATGCAAACATTATTCTCCTAAATAAAAAATACAAATAGAGTATTACAAGAGGCTTTTAAGATTGTTTTGTTTTCGGCCTGAGCAAGTTGAAGAATGTTTGGGCTGTGAATGCACCAGGCCACCAGCCAAGGGCTGGGTATTACCATTCATGTTTCGGCCTCAACTAGAAGATAATTTTGGTCAACTCAATTATAGGATTGTAGGTATCCTGGGCCTCATACTTCTCACGACCCCGAAAGATACAGCATAAGAGTGAATCTTTGGACTCCGCCAGGCCCACTTGACCAAAAAAACAAAAAAAAGGACGCCGCCAGGCTACGGATTCCTTTTTATGATTATACTTCATATTTTTGGGGTAGTAGCACTTAAGTCAAATGGCCAACCAAAATTGTAATGCTTTAAGAGATTATTAATACTAAGACACTGATATACTTGTATATGAATTGGCAATGCTTAATTGCTTAGAAGGCAAACAGTGAGTAGGACGACAGAAAAACTAATAATGTTGAACTTTGCTTACACAGCCGTTTGTAGCGCTAAACGTGTCCATGTGGGTTATCTCTAAAGTCTAAACAATAATAGAGGGTAGTGGTCCCAGTTTGGTCATTGTGCTCCCCATTGGCTTTATTATAGAAAGCTGACCTACCCTCACTTGCACGCCATGACCAAGGCTCTCTCCGCACTATTAATTTGTGGAATTAGTGCATCCGAATCCCAAATTGGCTGAGAGAGAACGGAAAGAGGGAAGAGCTTGAGGAAGTTATGGGATATGGGAGGACCGGCAAATTAGCATAGCAAATCTCATCTGAATTTTTGGATGATATTTCTATTTATTTTGCCGATTCCACCCATGCCTATGATTTCCTCTCGTTCCTCTCTTTCTACTCGCCTCTCCCCTCTCACTTATTCCTTTTTGGTAAGCCATATCTACTCTTATAAATGCATCTCCTTTTATGTTTAGTTTTTTAACCTAACCACCAATATCTTTCTAGTTTCTATCCTCATAAAACATGTCATTATAATAATACTAATACTTTGGATCTGGCCATATTCCTATAACAGATCTCACTGCCACTTATTTCAACATAAACTAATTGTTCTAACATCTTTAATTAACACTCGGTTTGTTTCCATGCTCGCTCTACTTGTTTCTGGTTTATTTGATTACCTCAACTCTCTGCTAAGTGTGTATTAATTTTTGGGAATTGTTGATCTGTACTAAACAGAGCTCCACGACAAGGCTAAATTTTCTTATTGATCAATAGATCCACGATTCCAGTTCGGTATGCTTACTAATAATAAATATATATAGTACTAGATATTTTTATCCTCTATGTTTCAAGAGGAACTACTGTTAAATAGTTTCTAAACATTATTGTGTATCGTTATCGCTGCTAATAGTTACCGCTTGATCCTTCATATTCCACCATTAACAACAGAAAGGGGACATCTGTATTCTATTTTCTTTTCACCACTCTCTTTTAACTGCCAACATTTTATTAATTGTTTCACTTTAAAAATTTTAAATTAAGAAATTTTTATAAAGAGGACTAAAACTAAAAGTTTATATAATCAAATATTGTATCATATATCTAGTAATATTAATTTTTTATTATTTTTAATAAAAAATTTATTAACAAGTATCATATCAAAATAAAAATTTATAATAAAAATAATATTTTAATATCATTCATAACTAAAAATATTTGTTCTCCAATATTTTTTATATATGCATTTAAAACAAATTAGTAAATACTGTATGTAAAATATATACATATTAATAAATAATTTATTTAATATGTTCTAATTTTAATATTATGAAAAATAAATAAATTTTAAAACAAATTGACTTTGTATATATTTTTCTTAATACATTTGGTTTGGAGTTATTATAAAAGTTAAACTATTCTTTTATATGATAACAGATGTAAGAACTAAAGGAAAAAAAATAAAAGGAACAATAAAAAAATCGTTGAACAAAATGACTTGACCTATAAAAATATAGTTAGTGGAAAAAAAAGTTTTAAAATGTAAGAAATAGGATTTGATTCAGAAATGGATCGTGAAAGTTTAGTATGGAGGGATCGAATATTAAATAATTTTTTTTATTTCATAAAAATAATTAACATATAGTTATTAGAGTTAGTTTTTCAAAAAATTTATCAAATATATATATATATATAATTATAAAATTTTTTTACAATTTTATTTTTAATATGATAGTTACATAAAAAATATAACAATATCAATAATACATTATAAAATTATAAAGTACCAATAATTTATAGCCTATTTAGTTAAAAATGATCACATATCTTATTAATTAAAATTAATTTTTTTTTAAAATTTTAAAAATTTGAAAATAAATAATAAATTATTAATTATTTGAAAGACACAATACCTTTATAGAATATAAGATATAAGATAATTTTATAAAAGTTTTTCTTTCAACAATATAAATTTAGAAGAAAAATAAGTATTTTTTATAAGAAAAGAATATCTAAAGTACGTAATGTGATTACTAAAATATAACTACGTAAGTAATTATTAATATAATAATATAAATTTTAAATATGCTAATATAAAATAAACAAATGATTTTTTAAATAAATATAAAGATTATTATATAAAAATTAATTTAAAAATTACAAAAATTTGAGAATATAATATTAAATTAGTTAAATAAAAAATATTAATAAATTAAATAATTAAGACATAAATCTATCACATAATAAAAAATAATATATATAAAAATATTAAATTATATAATATTTTTTATTTTTTTAAATACATATCTTATATATAAATATAGTTTCTACAAATTTTGGCCCTATAGGCCCGTCCCTGAATTTGAACCTAGATTTATAGTATAAAAGCTTCACTTGTAAACTACTAGGGTAGTAGGACTATAACCAAATTTTGCAAGTTAGACTACGAAACAACCACGTGTATATAAAATGGCAAATAATTACCTTAAAAAATTCTCACATCCAATAATATGCTCTTTCACAAGCAAAATTCACATCAGTGATCAGTTGGTACACTAATTTTCTCAACAAAAGTAAAATTATTCATAACCCCAAACTAAGCATGAATTTATAATTTAAATACAATATGAAAGCCGTCAAATCTCTCTTGGATAATTTATTTGATCAACCGTAAACACGCAAATTTTTAAGCGTACCAACATAGATTTATAATGCAAAATAAATGTAATTATAATGTAAGCCAAACATCTCAATTTTCCTATGATACGTTTAGTGCTAAGAAAACATTTTGTGATCCTAAATACCATGCCAAGACGTTATCTATTTAAAAACTAGACTGAAGATACATGGAATCTGAAGGTAGTGGAACTGATAAAATTCACCTTTAACACCAGTTGTTAGAGATAGTTTGTCCTCTCTTACTATTAAAAACTTGATTTCTTTTTTTTTTTTTTTTTTCTCTTGATTGTTCACCAAAAAACTAAACTAGTTCGTTAGTGAATTTTTACTCCATGATAAGTATCCCATGAAATTAATTCTAGAGAATAAATTTGTTGGTCCATCATTATATAGTGTGCATGTTGGTCCAAATACTTTTTTTGTGAGCAACATTGGCAGCTTTTATACGTGAAAAATTTTTATTCCCAAAATACGCACCTGTTGAAACTGATCCTGAAATACGTATGGCCAATTTCTGTCTGGCGAACGCGAAATGGAATTAAGCATCAATTCAGGGGTGTCGCCAACGAAATGGCGCAGGCACAGCAGCTTTCATCATTTCGTTGCTACCATGAACGAAATGGAGCAACCTCAACGACGGCGCACACGAAGTGGTGCATCTCAGGGCCAGCGCATGCGAAGTGGGCCAATCTGCTGGCGGCGACCACGAATTGAAGGACCTCGTGCGTGGCGCCCACGAAATGGTGGTCAAAGTAGCAGCTGCAGGAACCGTACCTCACATGCATTGGCTATGTTGGGAGGCAGGAGACACTTGGGAAGGGAGCCAAGACCATTATAAAAGGGTTGTGGGGAGGGGACCTCATGCACGGTTGAAAGGAATAGATGGTAAAAAAAATAAAGTTGTATAAGTGGTAAAAGGAAGATAGGAGGAGGTGGGAGGGCTGTTCTGGAAAAAAAATTAATATGAGTGGGGGAGGGGTTAACGCGGAGGAGAACTTGAACCGATTGGACGAACATCATATAGCGGCACATTTATTCCATAAGGTTAGTTTATGTTATTGAGCTTATTGTTGTTGTTAGCGATTATAAGACAATTTTTTCCATCTTTAAAATTTTTTTTATAGTATTTTTAACTATTGTATTTCTTGCTACCTTATGTTGCAGCTGACACGTGTCCTTACTTCTCATGGCACGCTCGTCGATGTTTTCATGTTAGATCCTGCGGATCCAACCATGAAAATTAGGCGGCAGACGCTTGAGCCTTATCTGAGATGCACGTGATTTTACCACGCCTCTTTGATCAAGCGCTTTGAGCACGACAATCCACTTATTAGTGCCTTTATCGAACGATGGCGACCGGAGACACACACATTTCACTTCCCTTGGGGTGAGTGTACGATAACCCTGGAGGATGTAGCAATGCAGTTAAGGTTACCTGTTGATGGTCAACCTGTTAGTGGTACTTTGAGGTCATAGAGCAAGTTTCACCAAAGAGATATTTGGGAATGGTATCATGAACTTCTAGGTGAGGTTTTCGTCGACCACGTAGGGACAACGAAATTCAACATCAAGTTGAAGTGGCTCAGAACTCGTCTTCAGCAGATGCCGCTTGATTTAGAAGATAATGGCCTCATGCAGTATGCACGGTGTTACATACTTTACTTGTTGAGAGGCGTGCTTCTTCCAAACAAGGCCAACAACATGGTGCATGTTCGATATCTGCCGTTATTGGCTGACTATGATGCCATCTGCACCTACAGTTGGGGCAGCGCCATCCTCTGTTGGTTATATCGTGCTATGTGCTTAGCAACAGATTACAATGTTGAGGTTATGGCCGGTTGTCATACGTTGCTCATGTCGTGGATATACTACAGATTACCTTTCTGGGGACCGAATGTCACGACACCGTATAGTTTTCCTTTAGCCACTAGGTATGGTATATGTCTTCCCACTTTGTGACTTTTATCAGATATCCTTTGCGGTTGGAATTTTTTTTTTAAGTTTGTCGTTGTCCAACAGGTGGGCAGGGAAAAAAGGACAAAATGACTATGCTGAGCAGCGCTTAGTGAGGCACCGTCTGAGGTTGGACAATTTGCAGGTGGATGAGGTTGGTGCTGGTTGTTATTAATATGTTACCAAGAACTGCGTATATGCTTTTAGTGACGGGGTTTCTTTTATGTGTAGTTTGTTTGGTAACCGTACATGGACCCTCAGATTTTGTCTACAGTTCCGGCTGAATTTCTCGGCCACCCACATGGAGATTTTTATACTGCCGTTGTGCCTCTCATATTTTTCAGGTGGATTGAGATTCTAAATATTGACCAAGTGTTGCGTCAATTTGGGGGAAAGCAAGGACCTCCAAACTCTCCACTTAATATTGATACCTTCCATTGACAGTCGGCCCGCAATGATGACGGATGGTGGCTGGTTCGACGATCCGAGTGGTTTGAGGTATGGGCAAATCGGCGCACTGATGCATACAGGCTGCACATTGATCATGCAGATACACTGCATCCCAGTCAAAAACTCCTAGCCTAGTCGCCACATGTCTCCTCAAATTGGTCAGGAAGAAGTATCATGAATATGTGTTCTCTCTTTCGACAAGGGCGAAAATGACCGGTAGAATGTTATTGTTTCCATCTTGTGCTATGCCCATGAGAAGGGTGCCAGCGTACTTACCTTATAGGTGTGTTCTGTCCACTGACACCAGCGGCTTGCAGTGCTTAAACGCTTGAACACATGAAGGGAATGACCAAAAAACCTGGTGAAACATGACACTGTCACGGTCAAGAGTGTTTTCGACATAGTACAGAACCGTTTGGAGGTCAACAATTGTACCTGTTGCGAAATTGTTTTACTTAGTCAAAGTTGATAAGGAGTAAATGGACAATGAAGAGCAAAGACCATACGAAAGTAAAATGCAACGAATACCTGGGACGAAAGCTTGCAGCGCATTGAAGTATCTGCGCAGCTAGTCATACAACTCGTCCCAATCACCATAAATCCTTGCGATTGCCTTCTGCTTCGCGTGCCAAACCTTCTTGTAAGACACCTTGTACCCGTACGCTGACTCTACCGATCCTTACAACACCTTTACACAAATAGTCGCATCAGCATGCATCATGGGGAATATGTGCTGGCAGATCACATTGCTATCTAGTTGAGCGTGGTCTTGAGACATCGAACCTGCCAAGCAACTATGAGGCCCTTTGTATTTTCGAATTTTCCGAAATCTGGAAGACCTTGTCTTCGCAACCCGTACCATCCAACGACATTGATCACCGAACTGCTTACATCGACATACATACCTACTTTGGTCTGACTCTACGACCTTATACTCTGCACTACTACGGATGTTGTAGTTTTTGTCTGCCAGCATCGCTGTTTTCCGGTTCAAAAACTTTAACCCAATCTCGAGCTCCATCTCGCCTGACAGAGCATAGCTGCTAGGTCTGTCCTTCGCGTTACTCGAATGCATTGCTCCATGATTTAGAGACAGGTAGTGAGCTGGTGTGATGGAGGATACACCACCACCTACCGGTTCGACAGCTGTTGGAGGAACAGAGTCGCCATGCAGAGGTTGCGTTTTCAGAACGGCTTCTGCCTCATCACCACTGAATTCTTCAATGTCATCCTCGTCAGACGTTTCAGCGATGCCAACATCGGGATGCCTATCGAACCCAAGTATAGTAGAAAGGGAGGGGCGCGCTCCACGAATATTTGCATTCTGTTCCCGCACCACAAATGCATTGAAGCTTGGACTACGGGCCCTACTTGTATCCGGACCCGGTACAAAATTAGCCGCTCCCAGATTTCTCACACCATCCACATTATTGGAACTGGACGAGCTTCCGCCAATATCCTGAAGATTCAGACAAAGCTCCAACAAATATATGGTTCCTATGCTGCGATGATAAGAGAACATGCGACACCTGCTGATCAGATTTTATCTGCATTTTTTGATACGCAAACGAGTTGGCCACTGCAACCGGCGTCCTGTAAGTCAGCTTCGTGATTCCTTTTTTTCCGACCATTTCGGTATGAACCAGAATCAGATTCTTCAGATCTTGCAACGATGTCTGTGGCGGAATCATTATCCATAATGGATCGTCGCAAACGAATGTAATACCTTCTGCTGTATGAGAAATTTCTCCATTGGGATATATAATCAACTAAACGTTCTCTGAAGCCATTCACAAAACAACTCAATCTGAACACCCAAAAAAATTTTTAGAGAGAGAAACTTGTGAACTTGAGAGATTATTAGAGAGTAGGAGGAGAGTGGATATAGAATGGCTTCTTCCATGGTTGATCCAACAGCGTTTATATAGGCACACGACGATCGTATTTCGTGGCCAGTACACCAAAAGTGTTCCAACTCGCGTCCGTTGCAAACAAATTTGAGCCAATTCGTGGCCGCCGTCCCAGATGTCCCCCATTTCGCGGGCGACAGCCACACTATGGCTGCTGGATCATTTTGTGGCCGTCGCTAGTTAGTTGGTACATGCTGCTTTTTGTTCCATTTTATGGGCGCCGCACTTGATATGAAGAGAAAACCCATTTCGTAGGCAGCGACTAAGAGTTGGCACCGCGTATTTCAGTAATATTTTTCTGCCGTACGTATTATGAGAATTAAAGTTTTTAGCATATTTAATTATATAAAAAAGCCCAACATTGGCCAACTAGTTCACAGACGGTGGATTGGCCTCAGAAAACAAATGGTACTAATTCTTTTAAATACTCACTCGATAATGTGTTGTGAATTTGTGATTGGTCGAAACTCTATAATTGCAACTTGCTTCCTATGAATATGTGTGAATAATTGAATATGTTTTCCATGTATAAACGGTGTACAGTGTACACTAATGAGCCTTTCTTTACTCATATTAGAAAGGTAAGGAGAGAGCATGGCATAAAAGATTTATGTATATATAAATTGTGTAAAATAATAAAGTATATAAAAGTATTTATAAGTGTTAAAAAATATTAAAATAATAAAAATATAATATTTTATAATAAATATTTAAATATAATAAATAATTTTAATGAATATTAATAGATCTTAATCTATTTTAATATCTTGAACTATATAATAAATAAATTATCCAGATTAATTTTGTTTTAAAACAATTTTTTTATAACATGTCATTAGAAAATATGGAAGTAGGGGTGTATATGGTCCGATTCGACCCGAAGATTCGATCCGGTCTCGAACATTTTAGAGGCTAATTTAGTGTGATTTCATCGGGTCTATGATTGGGTAATGGTCTTAAAAATAGATCCGGTCATTATTTTGGGTCGGGTCGGGTCCGGGCCAAAACTCGAGTCACTCGAACTCGGTCCAATGGCCCGGTCATCATACATAATTAATATTTTGTATTATTAGTAATAGATGGTGGCTATTCTTATGTGAAATTTAAATATTGTAAACTTTAATATTTTGTGTTATTAGTCATTATAAGATTATAAGTTAATGTTTTATATTTAAAATACATAAAACTGTAGACTAATGCATAATATTGTGTTATTTGTATTGATTTAAATATTTGGTGTTATTAAACAATATTAGTATTGATTATGGTTATACTTTAATTTTAGAGAAGGGTTGGTTCTTGTTATATTTTTTTAACTATATAAATTCTGAAATAATGGTCGGAGATTAGGCGATTTTTACATGCTAAAAGACCTGATTTTTACTCGATTTTTATCCCGTTTTCATCCGGTCCAAAGATGCGTAGGTTTTATGATCTAGGATCGGATTAAGATTTAAAAATTAGACCCGATCTATATTTGGGTCGAGTTTGGATTAAACCAAATTCAGTGTAACCCGATCCATGTACACCCTATATGGAAGCGTATAGGAGAGATTTTACTTTTTAGATTGAGCCACACAGCAACATGATTAAAAAATAAATAATAAGAATAAACCAATAAAAAAATAGAATAAAAAATAAAAACAAAACAAAACCAATGATAAAGCAAACACATAAAAATATTTCTAATGAATTATTTTTAGAGTATTATTTTTAATATTTTTAAAAAGTAAATTAATTTAAAATTAAAATATATAAAAAAACTAATCAATAAAATAAAATTAGTATCACTTTAAAATTTTGTTCGTTTATACAATTATGTTGATGGAATAATTAAAAATAATATAAAATTTTAATTGAATTAATTAAGATTAAATATTGAAAGGACAAATTTTATTTTTAATTTTAAATTATTATTTATAACAAATAATCTTATAAATATTTATGTGTCATCTTAAAATATCTAAAATAGAAATAAAATTAAAATTAATATTAAAGATAATTTAAATATTACTTGAGAATTTATATATATTTACACCAACACCCTAGTAGCAACAATATCTATTATTAGTTCCATATTTGACCCTCTATTACATACTAACCTCATGGTTTATATGACCATCAATATTTCTTCTTCGTTTTCGTTGCTTCCTGGTGAGGTGTGTTTGCAGCAAATTAGTAGATGAATTTCATAAGAACGCATGTAAATTGTATAAGCCAAGTTCGAACTGCCACATTTAATGGCAGCAAAATAGATTCCAAATTAGATCACACCTTGGAAACAAAAATCGAGGGAAAAATTAAAATAATAAAATAAGCCGGAGAAAAAGCATCCCGTGAGCATGGTAATTGACACAACAATCGGGTCTTGGTCTTCGATTCAATACAACTACAACATCGCATGTGATGTTTAGTGTCCTTTTTCATTTAATTTTGTCGTAACTCGTAACAATATTACAATACAGTCCCACACCTTACTTTTTTAGGTTTGTGGAAATTACTCTAATAAAAATTTTATAATTATCATTATGTAAATATATTTCATTTTGATTATTAGATAATAAATTATTAAATTATAAAATTTAATTTTTATATATTATAAAAATATTATTTTTATTTAAAGTGTAAATAAGTCACATTTTTAAAATAAAGATCATCATGAGAAGAGATATTTCATGAAAGTAATTGCCATAAAATAATGCATTCCGAGCAATGCAACACGTTAAATAATAATGTCCTCTCCCCAGTGGCAATGAGTAAAGCTAAATGATGGGTCTGATTTGGCGGGTAGGAAAGCAATGAATTGAATTATTTGAAAAGAAGTGGGGCAGAGGTGTCGGGTGAATGCTTATCTTGAAGGAATCTCATGATTTAATCAGACTTGCCACGCGTCTGTCCTCTTTTAATCACAGCCCTCAATTCAAGATTCCTTCTCTCTTTTACTTTATTGCGCAGAGTGAGTATTATTACATATTATTTAAGGTGAGAATGAGTGATGGATGGAAGGAAGTGGTGAATGAATGGAAAAGGGAGACAAGATTAGGGGAAGGCGTTGGTATGGGGGGATTGGGAAGGAATGAATGAATGAATGAAGTCATGTGATTTGTGCCTTCAATGCTTCTTCCCTACACCTCCCATACCAATTTGCTTTTCTCTTGTTTCTCCCCCTTCCCTTCCTTTCTTTTCCTCTTATCTGGTAATTTAAAACTATTTCCATTCTTCTTTCTTTCGCTTTATATCTCTATTTCTATTTCTGCAATTGCTATGTCTAATTCTTTTACAACATATCTATTAATCAGAATAATATCTATTTCATTTCATTCCCCAAAATAAGTTGCTTGCAATTGATGTACCACGAATGCTTCTGAGGTAAATATTTCTGCTATGGAATTCTTCCTTGATTCGAATGAACAAGTTGTTACAATCGGAAATGGACAACAATGATGAAGACGAAAGAAACTTCATCAAGACAATTGCAGTTAAGTTGCTTTAGGGTGTAGAATTGTAGATTAATCATCTTTTTTTTCTCACTCATATATCCTGAACTTCTTAGTATTTTCAAAGATGACGAAAGAAGGGCTATTTTACCCTGTAGGTTCTCTTTTCTTAGACTTCAGCTCTGAAAATACAATAAATATATATATAATTGGATAATAATTAAAATTTATTATTTTTAATTATCAAAAAATTTTATATATTATTTTTAATTTTTTATTTACATCCAAAAATATATAAATTATTATACAGAGGTAGTTGGTCTTTTAAGTTTTAAGAAATCAACTAATATATTCTTTTAATGAATAAGAATTTATATATAATTGTCTTAATATAAAATTAATAGTAATTATTTAATAATTTTTAATTATTAACTTTACATAAAAATAATTATATATAAATTTTTACACTCTTAATATTTTGTCTAACACACGGTCTCTTATGTTAACTTTTTGTTTTAATATTTTAACTTCAGTTCCACAAGGACATTGAGTATATTTAAAGGAAAAAAATATTAAGTATATTTTCATATTTATTATAGGGGTGGATTTCCAACACTTATAGAAATTAATGTTATAACATTATTATATTTATCTTTATTGATTATCATATTAGGTGAAATTTAAAGGATCTGAGCATAACTTAATGGGTATAAGATTGAATCTTTTTTTATTATGAGAAATTCTCGTAGATTCTATATATGACATATTCTAATGAGCAAAATTTTTTGAATCAAGAGGCAAGCCCAAAATATATTTAATGACACTAGATAAAGAAAAAGGAAACAATACTAACTAATCTTTTAGAGAAAGAAAAGAGATTTATAACATTTTGTGAGATAGAAAAATATGAATATATTATAATGTTCAATACTATATCTTACAATTGAGATGAGCCTTTATATAATGCCAGCTAAAAGATAAGGATAAATTTTATCTCTTTCTAACTTAGTTAGATAAGTGACAATGGTCACTTTATTTTAGTAAGCTTAATAATTACACATAGTGGGAACTCTTGCTTTAATAGACAGACGGCTTAAAATAGTCTTTTGGAATGGTCCCATCACGGTTTGAGTGGGATGATGTGTCATCATAAGCCAAGTTGACAGCTCTAAAATTCATATTTGAGTCCTGTAAGTAGGTAAATGGATCTTCAGTGTTCTCCTCATTAGGATCTTGGACATCTTGCACACGAGTCATATAGATCTGAACATGAGTCTTCAGTATCATTGGGTATTCTGCATCAATTTTGATTGGGTTAGGTGGTAAGGCATATACTCTAGCACTTAGATCTTTAGATTTCATCAAGATATCTGAATGTGTTAGGCTGATCAGATAAGTCCTGTCTTGACCTCGGAGTATAAAAAAAAATATTGTCCAAATTGATTGATTATTCCTGAAGTTATGAATCTGGTTAACAAAGATATTTGGCCAAGGCATTTAAGATTGACTTTGTCAACTCTGGCGACCTAAAATATATGGAGAAAGAAATGTAATTGAAGGACTCTCATTCAGACCAAATGTTCCAACCACACTCCAAGAGTTTCAGTTCAGATTCATAACCTCAGGAATAATTAATCAATTTGGACAGTACCTTTTTTACGTGCCGAGGTCAAGACAAAACTTCTCTAATCAGCCTAACACATCCAGACATCTCCCAACTTCAAACAAAAATATTGATGAAGATCTGAATTCTGAAGATCTAAGTGCTAGAGTATATGCGTTACCACCTAACCCAACCAGAATTGATACAGAGATATCCAATGACACTGAAAGTACATATGCAAGCCTATATGACCCATATCTGCAATATGTCCAAAATCATAATGAGGAGAATACTGAAGACTCAATTACCTATTTACAAAACCCAAATATAGATTTTAGAGCTGTCAACTTCGCTTATGATGACACATCATCCTACTCAAGCGGTGATGAGACCCTTCTAAAAGATTATTTTAAGTCGTCCGTCTATTAAAACAAGAGTCCCCACTATGTATAATTATTAAGCGCACTAAAATAAAATGAACACTGTCACTTATTTAGCTAAGTCAGGAAGAGATAAGGCTTATCCTTATCTTTCAACTAGCATTGTATAATAGACTTGTATAAAAAGAAGGGCTCATCTCAATTGTAAGAGAGAGTATGAACATTGTAATATATTCATTCTTTCCTATTTCACAAAATGTTATAAATCTTTTTTTTTTTTCTTTAAAAGCTTAGTTAGTATTATTTCCTTTCTCCTTATTTAGTGTCATTAAGTATACTCTGAACTTACTTCTTGTTTCAGATGATCCTGCTCATCAGAATATGGCATAGACATAAACTACAAAAATTTCTAATAATAGAAAAAGAACTCGATTTTATAACATTAAATTTTACCTAATACGGTGATTGATAAAAATAAATATAATGGTGTTATAACATTGATCTCTTGAAATACTCAAGATCCATTTTTGTGTTTAAAGCATTTAATGAGTATGTGATGATAAGTTATATTTGACAATATCAGTTAAAAAATTAAATTGACATGCATAGTTGTTGCCGAGATCTTACCTTTCATTTATGATTGTATTTGTTTTCAAGGAATTAACAAGGGCTAATAACTAAATAAGGTATCCTTTCTTCCTTTGGTCTAGGTTGTCTTTTTCTAAATATTTACAGAAAATAAGAAACTTTTTACTTTTTTTTTAATTCAAATTTTATTAAAAATTTGTCGTTGGAATCTTTTTATTTTATTATTGAACTGTATTATGTAGCAAAATGTCAAACTCTTAGCCCAAACGCTGATGGGGCTCATTAACAAGCCCAAAAAAAAAAGGCAAATAAGGTAGATTTATTATTTAACATTTGAATAGTGCAGCAGAATTAGATTTTTCAGAGTTAGAGCTACACCGTATTTAAATACTGGATTAAGTTCAGGAAGTGAAATATAGAATCCATAATAATAGTAATGTATGTATTAGTGTGTGTGTTTTGTAAAGAATAAAAAAGAAAAAGATTTGAATAGTATATGACCAAAAAAGAATTTGAACAGTGAACATTTATACCGTTGTTTTGAATCAATTGGAAATCATTGGATGCAACTAACCGCTCTATTTTCTTATGGTGAATGCTATGATGCCTAAAACATGGTACTTAATTTATTAAGAAAGGCAAAAAAATAATATTTAACAAATTTTAAATATTTTATTTTTATTTTATATATTTTATTTTTTAATTATAAAAGCAAGTTAGGTAATTTAGGCACAACAATAAAAGGCATTATAAAATCTACCTTTTCTTATATGTAAAATGGTTTTATCATTTGAAAAGCCAAAAACTATTATTCCCAACTTTTAATTTTTTATTTATAATGTAATTTTTTTTATTTTGTGCTTATTAGAATAAGAGTTAAATATGATTTTGATTTTTATAATTTAAGTTAAAAAAATTTGTTTTAAACTTTATTTTATATACAAAATCGTCTTTAAAATTTAACATAATTTTAAAATTATCTTTTTAAATAGATTATTTTTTAAATGACAAAAATACTTTTTCTTTTTTTCTCTCCATCATCATCTACTCTTCACACGGTTATTATTACCACCGCTGCTAAATAGTCCATTTCTCTCTTCTTACTACCATCATCTCACTCACTACCACTCCATCACTATCTGTTTATGAATCCAACAAGAAAATCCAACCTTCAACAACAACTTCAAATAAATAAAAACCAAAACCACAATTCAACAACACTACTTTAATAAACAAAAAAAATCAGTATCATCATCGTCAAAACAAAAATTAACAAGAACAATAAATATCTTGTTCTTCCGCTAATTTCTCAAAACCAAAGAACTAAAAAAGCAACAACAATCCAAAAACAAGAACAAGAATACCACTACTTATGTTTTATAAAATTTTTTGTTAGTTCATCCACAGAGTTTGTGATGAATTCGAAAATTAGGAATTGTGATGAATAAGAACAAAAATTAAAAGCTTGAATCTTAAATTGTATGTGATGATAGTGACGGTAAAACTGCGTGATGATAGTAGCAATGAATCTGAATGGCAGAGGGCAGGGAGGGAAGGGGAAGGGAAGCATGTCGATGATATTAGAAACGCGAGGAACACGATGACGACGACGACGAACATGAGGCGAGGACGAGGCTTTTCTCTCTCTCTCTTGAAGGCATGAGTGAGAAGAAAAACATGATAGGGTTGTGATGGAGATGATGATACTGATGGTATAATTGTTCGAAAGACGATTCTAAAACCAAGTTGAACCTTAAGGACAAATTTAAATAAAAAAAGTTAGAAACAAATAATTTTTGTTGCCTAAATCTTAGGGACTAAAATCGTATCTAGGGGTGGCAATATGTACCCTATCCGCGGGTATCCAACCCGACCCCACCCGGTCGGGTAGGGTTGCCAATCCGATTCGCAACGGGTAGGGTAGGGTGCGGGTAGGGTTTTCGTGCGGCTTGAGCCTCAACCCTACCCGACCAACCCGCACCCTATATATGTATATGTATACTTATATAAAAATATGTTTTAAGTGGATGTTGAACCAAAAACCTCTCACTAAATGCAAAAGATCCTTAGTCATTGAAAGAACATCATTAATGATAACTTAATAAACTTTTTTTTACATAAAAGTCACTTCTATTTTAAATTATCATCAACTTATATAATAATGTTGCATCTTTTTTTGTAACTCGCGGGTAGGGTCGATCGGGTACCCGCGGGTTAAGAACGGATAGGGTTAGGGTTGAGATATTCTCAACCCGCGGATAGGGTAGGATTGAGTTTATATAAAAATTTCAATCTGCGAGTAGGGTTAGGGTTGGCTCCAAACCCTACCCATGGCCACCCCTAATCATATCTAACCTTTAGAATAATTAAAACAATATTATTTTAGCTGTAAAAAGAATGTTTCAAGTTCAACTAATATTTTTATAGGTATAATAAATAGGAATAAATATTATTTTGATTCTTAAAGTTTAGATTCGAAATTAAAATTGTCACTAACATTTTTTTTATTCAATATAGTCGCCAACATTGTATTTTGAATGAAAATTGTTTTTTATTTTTATTTTTCGAATAAAAATAATGCTAATATCTTTATTGTGACTCTAATCTCATTATATACTATCACCATTTTTATATTTAATAATTATTTATTTCATCCATCACTAATAATAACACATCATTTAAATTTAAGAACATCAACAATAACATCATTCATTGCAACTTAATCCTTTAAATTCAATAATATAATAATTTATATTTTTTTTTGAGAGAGTGGGGGAGAGAGTGAGAGAGCACTAAAATTGCTGCCGTTGTTATTCTTGCACTCCAAAACCGCTGCTATTGTTGCTCTATTTGCTACTTCAAGGGCATTTTTCACTCCTTCAAAAAATTCATCTCTCTTTTCAAGTAGTAGTCTCTTAATTAGCTTTATCATGAGGTCATAAATTGCTTCTTAGATCTTGAAATCAGTATTTTAAAATAGTAGATTGTCTATTTTTCTTTTATCACGAGTTCAATTCCCTTAGAAGTTAGAACTCTATATAGTTAATGTTGTAATTTTTTTAAATAAAAGAATCATAATATGAGCTATTAAATTCATAAAGTCAAATTATTTGGCATCAAATTGAGTGATGAAAATTTTTTGTTATTATCTCTTCAATACTTTTTAAATATAACGTCTTTCTTAAAAGAGTCCTGGTAGAGCCAATGTACAAAATGTGTACAATAGTGGGCTATATGAGTTATAAAATGAGCATCACCCATAATATTCAGAATAACCATAAAAGAATCGAACCGAACTCTTAACCTTTCGGATCTAAAATTTTAATACCATGTTATGATACCACTCATCCCAAAAACTTACGCTGATAGGAAAAGATAACACTAATGATTATATCTCTAATACTCCCTAAACCTCCATTATACGCATTGTACAAATATTCTATTGACTCCTTATACTTTCCTTTTTTAAAATTAGAGATATCCCTGGATCGTCAAAGTGAATCTTTGGACTTTAATGCACTTGGGTTTGATTTTTAGTCGTATTATAAGTTTCAAAATTTGTGTTGATAGCTATGGAAAAGGAGCAATTTAAATTGTGAGAAATGCGTAAATGTCCAATTTCATTTGAAATTACGTGCCGATAACCATTATTGTATTGATTTGTTCTAATCTGATGCTAAAACCAGCTTCTGGAATGGTGAAAATATTTAATTTTTCTCAATCTGACTTTAGTAATATTTATATTAATATTGTTAGTAGTTTGAATTTACTCATTTGCATTTTTTTAAAACCCACGATTGGGTACAATAGAAAAAAAAAACTCTATACTAGTTTTTTTATAAGAGAAATATAGCAAATTGATCTCTCCACTATCTCAAAATACAAGAATGTACCACGGACTTTGAAGGTCTTGAAATATTTTTTCCCACAGAAGAAAGCAGAAAGTTCCTTAAACGATTATACCCACATAATCATCTGATCATTTGAAGTTATATATTCATTTGTGAAATTTTTGGACAAGTCAAATGAGTAGTCAACACATGAATCCAAACTTTACTATGAACGATAATTCAATCAAATTCTGATTTTCATTTCCCTATAACTTTTGCGAATTGATAAGGATCATCTCTATAATTATTTTCAATTCATTACACATTGTAAATTGGCTTAGATAATATAACATATTTATCCATAAAATAATAAAATGCAAAGCGAAAATAGTTCAGTTCAGCCGACATATGTGTGTGTGTGTTTTTTTTTTTAATTTTGTTTTTGGGTGTTGTGTGCTGGGAACAACCAAGAGATGGAAAAGAGAATAACCCAAAATGGAAAAGCCCTTAGACGTAGACATATAAATAGTTACAATGTAAAAAACATGGAATGGAGTGGGTTGGCTTACCTTACATTGGATTCTATATTGTGCTTAGCAACATCCACTTCAAGACAAGGCCCACACTGAAAGAACTTTTCTCGAACCAATGTGAAATTCGTGTTCACATACAAACCTACAATATATTTATAACCCTAAAAGTGAATTGCATGATGCATAGTCACACTCACACCACACATACTCACATTGTTATTAGTGGTACATTAATTAATAAATTTAATTTCAATGCACTATTAATATAAAATTATTTTATATATATATCTAATTATATAACATTAGTAAAAATATTTATTTTTTATATTATTTATGTGAATAATTATTTATAAAAATAATTATAAATATCATAAAAATGTTTATCCTAAAAGCTTAAACTAATAAGAAAAGAAAATATAAATAATTATATCTCTAATATTTTTTTTTGGATTTGTTTAATTTTTATAATATAGAACTTTGATTCCATGTCAAAAATTAGTTCATCCCAAAAAGTTAAAACTGATAAAAATAGATAACATAATTAATTGCGTGAATATCCCATTTAGTCTTGACAATTATTTCGAAAGGGCAACAAGATCCAAAAAAAAAAATACACCCAATTTAGCTCCTAATTTTTTTTGGGACTGATTAGCCCCTGTGTCAAAAAAAATAGCATTGACTTTTTTTGGCACAAAGTCTCGTTGTCCTTTTGAAGTAATTGTTAGAGGTTAGATTGAGTTTTTTTTTTTGTCAAAGACCTCGTTGTCTTTCAAGATAATTGTCAGGGACTGTTTTAAATTTTTCTCTAAATAATTATATTTTTAACCGCGATTACACCACTAATACATCAAAATTAAGCTCTAACTCTTAATTAATTAAGCTAATGAAAGGCAAAAATGATGGCATGAAGCTAAGGTTAAAAAGGGAAATGCGAGTTTTTGCATTCATGCGGGATCCAATGTCGTTTTGCATTGGAAGGGACCCCCTCACGCGCCGCTTCCTTGTTGCATTGCACGTGCTCTATCCTTGCTTAGAGTCGGTTTAGTACTAAGTAGAATTATTGAATTATCCGAAACCTAATGACATAATTATGACGTAATGCTGAGGTATATCGTTTAAATTCTTATTTTTATAACCTACAATATCAAAGCTGTATTATGTAGTATTTTTCTAATTGAAATACATATTAAATAATATTATACGAATATATATGTTGTACATATAGTGTTTTTCTCTTATGATTATTGTCGTTACCTTCACGTTTGTTTATTTCTCTCTTTGCTATCACAGTGAAAATCAAACCAAGACGCAACATCATGTTGATCAAGATCACAATGATTTGGCATTATTCATAATGTCAACAACTTCATTCCTTTAATTTCAACACAATTTGGGCCACATACACCTCTTTATTAAATTCAATTTGGAGAATTCGTTGTACCAATCATGATAGTGAGGTTTACAGTGCACTTGTTACAATTAAGGGTGTGAGTTACTGAATCGGATCGAAAATTACCGCAAACCGAATCGAAAATTATAACAACCGATTTAAAAATCGGAAAAATCAGTTTTTTTTTTTTTTGTTTTTTTACAAAATCAATCGGTTCGGTTCGATTTTCGGTTGGCTCGATAGAAATCGAACCGAACCAACTCGAACCGAAAATATGCATTAATTTCAATATTTTAACCATTTTAACCTTTAATCTAACAACAAAAATTTCCAACCCCTAACCATTTCAATGTTTTACTCTTATTATTTCAATTTATTGACTATTTTAAACCTCTAATTATTGTGATTCATATTTTGCTCATTAGAAATTAAAAACTGAAAAAAACCGACCGAACCAAACTGCTGTTGATTCGGTTCGGTTCGGTTCGATTATTGTAAAAACAACAAACCGAACGGTTGTGTGTCTATAGGAATCGAATATATCGGTTCGGTTAGTTTTTGGTCTAAAATCGAACCAAACCGAACCGATAACACCCCTAATTAACGTAAATTATTATAAGAGAGTAATGTGGATTGGAAAAATAGCAACAAAAAAAAAAAGAACAGAAAAGGAATCTAAACCGCTGACTTATTCTAACTATGCTTTTGTAACGTTGTTGCTTTAATTTTCTTTTTTGAGCTATTATTGTGGTGGCCAAATCTATAGTAAAGTGGTGATGATTGAGGTGCACACCATATTATATATGTGTTATTTCTCTATCATGCTCCATGAAAAGGGTGTTTCTATGTGTCTCAGACTCAGTCTTTATCATACCATCAATATGGTAGACAACGACTTTGCTATCCATTACGTTTCAACTTCATTCATTTTCATATTCTCCATCTCCCATTTCCTCTTTTCTTTTTTCTTTTTCACTTTGCATATATAGCACACCCAGCTAGAGGACAAATAAGAAGATAATCATTCACCTTTATGAATAATAATTATCTTAATTATTAGAGGAACTATTCGGAGTCAATGGAGTATCTGTACAATGTGTACAATTGGGGTTTAGGAATATTTGATTCAGTAAGATATCAGATGTTTATTATCCCTAATATTCGGATAGTTATTCAGGATAGTATATGAGTGTATTGTGTTTGAGAAATTAGTAGTATTTTATTTAGATGTTTATTTTTTAACTCATATTGAGCCAAATAAATAATTCATTGTACACATTGTATGTACAAATATTCCATTGGTTCCGAGAATTCTAATTATTATCATTACACAATAATTGAGAATATGTGTATATATAGCTAGGCACATCAATCGTATTAGCAAGTTTCTTAAATTTTTATATATTTGGTGACATTCAAGTGGGGATAAATAATACTATTTTGCATGCTTTATTGAAGCCCTTTATACATATATATATTGTAATTTTGAATTGTCTTTTTCTCGTTATGTTGAGATTTACTTCAACTACTAATACTCATAAAATTTCAAACACGCATGCTATGCGGATAGCCTTAGCTCAAAATGTTGACGTCCATTTTGTGGAGTCCACACTAGACTTGAAGTAATGCATGTTGGTTTCCCTTGGAAAATTCTTCACTAAATGCCGTCACTATGAAGTTTACTTCCTAATTTGAATGTGTTTGCTTAACTATTCAAATGCACTTTTCCATGTGAAGGAAAATTCAAAATAAACCTAGTGCTAAGAATATATTTAGAAGTACCTTGGCTTCTTAATTAAGCCTTAACTACTCTTAATGACCATGGTGTCAAATTCACTTTCACCTTAGTATTCAAATTAGTTGATGTTTTCGACAAGAATGTAGGATAGAATTAGTCTATGTGTTTAAAATTTGTCCCCTTTGCAACTTAGTTCCACTAGTACATATACATAAGTTAAAAAATATACGTAAGGTTGCGTTTGGAAGAGAGATCGAGACTAAAAGACAGAAACTAAATTAAATTTTTATATTATGTTTAGTGTAAAGTGTACGTGATTGAATTATATTTTAGTATCTGTTTAGTTCAAGATAAATTTGAATATGAAATAAAAATATTTACTAAAATATTTTTAGTTATTAAAAAAATACTATTAAAAAATTAATTTTAATTTTTTAAAATTTTAGTCCCTTATATTTTTATTTTCTAAAAATACTAAAAGAATTAAAATTTTGTATTCTAATACTAAAATTTTAATTCTAATTTTTTACTACTAAATATAATATTAAGTCTCAATTTTTTTATTTTAGTTCTGGTCTTTAAAAATAAACACCACCTAAATATGCAGGGAAACTTTGCAGTAAATAATGACTATTACTATAGGACTAACAAATAAAGTAACAAGAAAGAAAAAGAAATATTGTTACTTGTAACATAAACAACATGTTGTGAATATGCTAGGGTAGATAATAATAAAAAAATAGATTTTAGTATAATTATGCTACAATGACTATATTAATTGTATAAATGTTATTAAAATTGAAGTTATAATTTTTTATATTTTAATAATATATTTTTTAAAAATGTTGTTTAACAAAAAAAAATTATTACTTTAATTTTAACAACACTTTTTAAAATATTATAGTTAGTACAATCACTTCAACATAATTCTACTAGAATGACTCTAACAAGAAAAATGCATTTCCTGTATGTTATTGTCTATATTCCATAAGAATGTTATTTCAATCTAGTCCCCTAGATAGTATTGTTAGTTGTATTGCATTGGTATGCATGAAAGTAGAAAATGGTGGTGTTGATTAGTGAATGATGGGGGGTGAAATTGAAGGGCAGAAGATGGTGGGGTTAGCTGTACCTTGGGCCAATCATCGGCCCCCATATCTATGGTAATGCCCCACTACAACTTCCTCTTTTCACACCCCTCCATAATAACCTACTAATAAATACAAAAAGCTTTTGCTTCTCTTCACCTTACTCACAACAAATACTTGCAACATCTTCATTCATTCTATATATTTTGAGAACAATTTTCTTAATTTTTGCTTTACAAATGCAAGAGCCTAGGAAAGCGAGCTAGTGGAGTATTTTGCATTCCCCACAAACATGCCCTTTTAACCATATTAGACCAACAATTTCAACCCCTCACTTTTTTCCTCCTCCACATGCGTTATATTTAAATAAAAATGAGAAAATACTCAGTTTGTTCTCTGAAATTATATTCGAACTTCAATTTAGTCTTTGAAGTTTTAATTATTTTAATTTAGTCCTTAAATTTTTTAAATTTTAATCACCGTAGTCTCTGCGGTAGTTTCCATCACAGAGTCAATTAAAAAATTTAAGAACTAAATTAAGACAATTAAAACTTTAAGGACTAAATTGATATTCGAGTATAATTTTAGGAGCTAAACTGAATATTTTCTCAATAAAAATTCGTTCACAACAAAAAGCTATAATCTCGCCTTTATATACGACCCATCATGTCACTCTTTTCTCCCTATGCTCACTCTCACTCTCACTCACTCACACTCTATTCTTCTAACTCTTCCTTCATTCAACAGAAATGGGCTCCATAAGGGTACCTCGTGGGGCGGCAGAGGATGCTTGCTCCGTCCTACTAGACGGTGGTGGTGTTTGGTGCAAGGGTATTTCAGTAAATATAGGTAAAAGGTGACGCCGAATAAAAACCAACAAAAGAAAAAGGCTTTGCAATTGCACTCTCCCGAGTTTCTAATTTGCAGAATTGGGAGAGTGTTATCGTTGCATTGCGGGGAATTGAGGGTAGCGGTCCGAATCTGCCTTTCATTACTTTAATTACTATTAGGTCCTTCATTTTCTATTATTATTACTTGTTTGCTTTTGTGTTAATTATGTTTTTGATGTTTGTTATGATGATGGAATCGTGTGGGATGGATGTAAGAGATGCATACGAGGTTGCTTCAAGGTTATTTGGTTTGGTCAAATGGGTATTATGGGAATTTATGCGTTAAAGGCTTGGATTGGTTAGTTTTAGGACTCAATGCTACTGGCATGCATCGCTTACACCCATCAATGTATTTTGCTTTTTTATATATGGATTTTGATTTTACATTATTGCTTTGCTTTCATTTGGATCATCAGCTTTTGATTTCTCTTCATTCGATAGAATGATTACATAAAAAAATATTAAAAGAATGATAATGAGAAAGAGATAAAGTAGGTTGTCCACTTTAGACTTTATATATAAGAATTGGAATTACACACACCATAAATGAATATTCCATAAAGAGATGGTGAATAACTCAATTGGATTCATGAATTGGAGTTATTTGTGCATGACAAAAATGGAAGGACATAATAAATAAAGGTTTCTTGTGCTTAATAATTATGGATTAATAATGAAAATAGTTTTGATAAGTTCTTCTATCTAATGAATATTGAATTTATGTCACATATGTCTATGTGTCTACCCAATAACCCAAAAGGGCATTCAGGGTAGTTATGATGTGAAAAAAGAATAAAAAGAGTAAGTGTTTTTTAGCTGGTCCGATCCTGGGACATGTTGCACAAACGCTTCTTCTAGCAGTTTACCAGACCTAAAGTGTACCAATTTGGTTTGCCCTGCCCCAAAAGCAAAATAAATAAAGCAATCTTTACTAAACATTATTTATTTAATTTATTCATGATTAGCTTTAATATGAAGTAGATGACCCCCCCCCCCCCACCCTTTCTTTCCCTCTTTCCTTTTTTAAGTTTTTGACATTAATCATCTCTAATTACGTGATTAAGACTGCTGAAATGGAAGAGTCCTTTAATTTCCATTACATTAATCATTGTTCTCTAAGAGTATTACTTCATAATTAGCTGACACCATCATGTGTAAACTTGTATACTATATTATATTAATTCAGAAGCCAATTTCTGAGAATGGATAGTCTTAGTTGCATGATAATGATAATGATAATTTTGCACTTGTTGGAAGCATTAGTCCTTACTTAATGTGCATGAAATTCAACTGTCGAGAGTAAGGAATCAAGAAATTTATCGTTACACGCATGTAGGAATATAAATTATTATATATATATTTTTTAGTAGACATGAATTAATATTTCAAACTAAACAATATCCTACAGAAACGGCTATTCATCAATCCTTTTTTAACTTTTAATTAAGAGATGGCTATTAAGTGGTACCAATATTCTACTCATCAATTGGTAATAGAGCCTCAACCATGTATCTCAGTTAAAGTTGAGCAATGCGAATAGTAGTAAAGTGAACTCACGTGCAGTTATTTTCAAGTGGAGTTAATAGTCAAAAATTGTTAGATACTAATTTAGTCAAATATGTCAAATTATTTAACGATTTTCAATTACTAACTTCACAAGTGCGCGTGAGTATTGGACTAGTAATAATGTTATGATCCCATAGCAAGGTATGAGACTTTAGTTCCACATCAGACCAAGTTTGGAAGTTCAATATATTGGGGTTGATTTTTAGGGAACACTAGCAAGGTATGAGATTTATTTAATTAATTCCTATATGGGAAGTAGGGTTTATAAGATCTCCATCAGCCTCTCAAATCACAAGAGATTATCTCTAGGTTTTCGTCATTGGAGAATTTAATAAATCTGATTCAATACCAAGATATGTGCATGTGCCAGTGCCATAGCATACAAGTTCCACTTCTCTCACAAATCAATCCATGCCAAAATTTCCAATTTAAGACCAGAACAAATTACAAATTTGTTATACGATTTTAGTATCATTGTAAAATTTAAACAGAGTATTCTGGCAAGAAATAGAAAGGAAAAGTTGGATCAGTTAAGCAAATCATGTGTTACGAAGCAATCTCCTGTAACTAATAATAAGGAGCTGCAATTTCCAACCATTTAACATAAATTTTAGATATACAACAATAATGATAAAAGCAACATCTGATTAAGAGATATGACTGTTTTATATTGTGATGGATCATGATGAGTTCACAGAGGATCCTTGTGTATGTTGCTGTGTCCAACAATGAAAACATTTTTCTGAATGCATGTGAAACAATTAGATACACGTTTGTACAAGAGATGAAAGTTGCATCCAATAAGAAATTAAAGGAGGCAAGTTGATGTTTCCACGTTGAGCTATTTATGATGAAGATAATGATAATGATAGGGGCCAATCCAATCTTTTGCTAGCTATGTGGCTTCTGCCCTGTGGCCTGTGGCGTCCCCCACACATTAAAGCACCGCAAAATTGTCCTTTGTAATCTGCCAGTGTTTGTGCACATTACAGTTACATTATATTCCTAGCTTGTGCTATGAAATTCAGCTCTTACATTATATCATGCAATGGAATGTAACAAATTTTAAACTTATATTGCTTTGGTGATGTGTGGCTACAACAACAGAACATAAACAACACAAGTAAGATTTCAGAACTTGGACAATGAGCTAAATAACTCCTCAGCTATGCGTATTACTGGTAATTTTAGTGCCCACTATTAGTAACAGAAAATAAATGTTTTATACTTTTATATTAATAAAATAATCATTCTATGAAGTAATGTTAATTTTTTTTTACGGAATTATTTCTGGTAGGCTGCACGCGAATCGGATCGGATACGATATACGCATTTTTTCAGGTTGAATCTAATTGGATATCGGGTATATCCGCATAATTCAAAAAAATTATTTTAAGGTCCTTTTTTGCTCTAGAAAATCTATTTTTTTACCTGTTTAAACCTATTTACTCCTAAAATATTATCAATAAAATTTTATTGAATAACAAATAAAAAATAATAACACAAGATTTAAGTTTAATTATTCTAAGTTAAAGTACAACATAACAAATTAAAAACAAGATATCATAAAATTCATAAAACAACACAATAAAATTCATATCACATTAGAGTTTATTTTTTTAAACTATATTATTTATATGAGACGTATGGATATGCAAATTTGCAGATCAAATCCGTAGATATTACTGTCAAATCTGCAATCCAATCCTACCATAATACATATCGAATAATATCCATAAAATTCAAATTGAATGCGAATAATTACTACATATATACAGATATTATCCCATTCATGTACAGCTCTAAATTTTCTCGTGCACCCTAATTCCTCATCCCAAATTCATCACATGAGACATGCCAACTTCTTTTGGGATGAGAACATTTTAGTAGAGCACTAGAGCCATTCAATTCATTCGTGCAATGGTACAAAATTTTCGTACCACTTATATTTTCCTTTTTTTTTTTATATAAAAGTAATTGACAATACGCGTTTTACATGTGACATCGTTTTCATGCGTAATATCCTTTTTTTTTTTAATTAAAATAGTACCTTAATTTGTACTTAGCTTTTTATACATCACTCGGTTGAATATTTAGAAAAGTACGCACAATTGTATCAATTATTAAAAGCTTAATTATAATTGAGGAATTTATTCATAATGAATATTTTATTATATTCTTTATTTGTTATTAAATATGTTATACGTCTTGATAAAATAATTAAAATATTTAATTATTAATCAATAATTCCTCAAATGTCTAAACATGAATTTTAGAGAGCCTGTTGGTGTTGGGTATCTGAACATTTCTAAAAGAATTCTCCTAGAAAATCAAGAGGGGTCTAATTAAAAATAAGTCAATAAGTGGTTTTGAATTTTACTCTATATTAATTAATAATTATTTAAATTTTATATTTTAAAAAATATAATATTAATAATTATTAATTATCTCTTCTTACTCTAATTTATTTTTTTTTATTTATTATGTAAATTCTAATTCCTCTTTCTAAAAAAAATTTTGAAATTCCAAAAAAAAAAAAAACACACCAAAACATAAGATAAGGAATCATTCAAAACTAATAAAAAGAATCATCCAAATCCTAAAAAAAATATACAAAACATAGGAAAAAGAATTACTTAAAACTAATAAAAAGAATCGTCCGAAATTTAGGAAAAAGTGTAACGGCCTAGCCTCGAAGAAACGACGCTTTTTTGGGATCAAACGAAATTTTTATGGAATTTTTAGGAATTTTAGTGCGTATAAGCACCTCTGTTGCACAGGAGCTGTGTCATCAAGCTGCTGAGTCAGCAGCTTAACTACACAGACACCTCTCCTGATCTAAGTAGACACGTTGCGAAAAGTTCCATTTTTGAAACACTTCGAGCCCAAATTTTAAAATTCTGATTTCCGTGGTTAGTCTCTATGTGATGAGCCGGTCTCGAATTTCGAGAGAAAAATTATATTAATATAATATTTATATATTATTATTTTATTTGGAATATTATATTATTATTTCCTCTACTGTAGTTAATGTTGATCTATGTTTAGTAATATAATAACTGAGCTAGAAATCTAACGGTAATGGATAATACCGACATTCTTAGATGAACTTAGCAATGCTAATGCTTCATCATATATCGTTTATTCTCATGATTATCTTGTTACTAGTGTCATTTATACTAGTAAAGCTTATACTTATCCTTTAGTAGTGTAATCTGATGTATCTAATTTTAGTAATTATCTTCTGAATGATATTTTATTATTAAACTCTGATGAGTCAGCACCCTGTGAAACGTGGCTCTCCCAGAGTTAGCCACCACATGTTTTCTTTCTTGCTCTCCAAGCAAAGGTTTCTTAAGAGAAAAATAAGAAACACTTGTATTCTAATACATCTAGCTTCAGTAATTATCCTTTCTTGAGATATTTTTACACCAAACTTTAGGATAATGCTTATCCAAACCCCACATTCTCCCATGTATCATCATTACTATCATTTTTACTTTCTAAACAAGTTAGAATTCGAAAATCACCATGAGAGAAAGTGAAAGAACTTCCATGAAACTTCCATGAACACCTGAGATTCAACCTCCATTCTTTCTCAAACTAAAATCCCTATCAAAAATCTAATCCTACCAAAGTGTTCATCTCTTCTATCTCTTAACTTCTATGACAATTTTCAAGAAGTAAATTAAGGTATGATGGCTGCTCCTCCTCCTTGAAGTTTCATCCATGGTGGAGAAATCAAGCTAGTGATGTTTTCTTCATGTTTTCACTTAGGATCTCTTGTTCAATCACCATAGGCTCTAAGAAAACGTGATTTCTAGCTTCCTTAAGTGAGGAAAATCTTCTTTTCATCATCATGAAGCTTTAGCCTTCATGGTTCATATGGTTCTAAAGTTGTTTCTGATGTTAAAATAGGCGTAAAAGTGCTATTTCTGTAGGCCGAAGTTCACCTACAGTGAATATCAATTGTGTATATCAGGGTGTTGCTCCTATAGGCCGAAGTTCACCTACAGAGAGTTGTCATTCCAGTAAGCCGAAGTTCACTTACAGGGGTTCACTTATAGAGGTGCCATTTCTGTAGGCCGAAGTTCACCTACAGAAAGTTGTTATGTCGTGGTTAGACTATTCCTGTAAGCCAAAATTCACTTACAGGAGTACTATTTCTGTAGGCCGAAGTTCACCTACAGAGATAAAGCCATATCTAGGACTAGTTCCTAGGTAATGTCGGGCTGCAGGGTGTAAACCGACACGTGAGCTCATGGCCTGCATAGGACAGACATGCATCATACTTGGTTGTGCATTTTCTCTGTTATGATTGTTCTATGAATGTATGCTTTCTCTGTTTGTATTCTATTCTTTGTTTCTATGATTTATTTTCTTGTATTCTTTGTTTGTGTTCTGCTTTTTGATTTCTTAATTTTTTTATTTATCTGTATCTTCTGTTTACTACTTCTCTATATTATGTTATTCGTCTACCAAACAACACAGAATTAATGAACTTAACTAATAACCCCGACCTTACTAAGAACTCCCTAGTTCTTACCCCTTCTCTCTCCCTTTTCTCTTCAGATGGAAGCATGAGTACCCTTCCGTAGTTCGCTGATGACGTTCCACCTGACTTGAGTTTTGAAGATCTAGAATGTACTTTCCCTCACATTAGTAGTTTAGAGGGACTAGGTGAGTGAAGAGTCTAGGCTAGCTTGGGCGCCAGCTTATGGACTTCTTGAACAGGTCAGGGCCTGGGATGTTGTATGTATATATATATGTATATAGTATTATCTAGCTATATCTAGGGGTGTTCTAACTAAAGATCTTTACTCTAATAAAGGCTGGATAACTGAATGTTGTTAATTGTTTGAAATGTGTATAAGTGTGGTTGTTTATAACTGTTGTTTTTGTTATTATTTGAGTATTGATTGTGAATGATTCCATTTATTAGTCCAAACGTTTAAAAAAAAAATACCTCGCTAAATTACTATGCTTTTAACAATGAATCAGACTCATATAATAAGTAATAGATAATAATTAGGAAGACAAGTTGGTAGCGCTCAGTTTCTGGTATGATCTAGACATACTGAAAATTGGGTTGTTACAAAAAGAAACATAAAAAACTAATTAAAAGAATCATCAAAACTAAATAAGAAGAGGAGAAGACCGCAGGGTGGCCGACGACGACGTCTTGGACGGCGTTGCGTAGATGGTGAGGGACTCGCCGTGGCGCGTTGCGAGGAGGAAGCTACGGAGGTCGCGCATTGCAAGTGGAGGAGTCGCCATGGATCGAATAGTTGATCGCGCGTCACGAATGGGGCCCAGCGGTAGCTACGTCGCGGCGGATGGAGGCCGCGATGGTGTTCGGCGATGCAGCTCCCCCGGCGGTGGAGGCGACTATGTCCAACAAAGAAGGACGGCTCGTATGGTGGCGGAATGATGAGGCACCAACGGGGTGGTTCCAAATGCGGCAATCACGTCGGTGGATCGAGGATGAAGCGACACGATGGCTTGTGCGGTGGCAGAATGAGGAGGGAGCACCCAATGCATGGAATAATATGCACTTCCAATTCTTCACCATGATTGATGTTACAGTGTTATTACACCTTCTAAATTTTTCAAATCAACCATTAATGTTAATTATTCAAATTATAATTTGTTAAAATAAAAAAATTTATTATAATCAATTGAATTGTTTAAGTTGGCTGGTTAGGGACTTAGTTCCCTATACTTTTCCTTTCTAGAAAGGTTTGAAGTAAAAAAGAAAGTAAATCCTCGTTTCGTTCTCTAATTTTTTGGACTACGAATAAAACGCACTTCCACAATTTAAAATTAATAAAGTGGTCCTCAACTTCTTTTAAAAATATCCATCGCAACTCTTGCAATCAGAAGATAAATGGTGAGGTATTGATATGTCAGTGATTAGTCCACATAGAGTTATCTCCTAAATAAAGACTAATCGCCCTTTGCAACCAATTCAAAACGTTGTCGTTTCCATAGCATTCTTTATGTTCCCTCGTTCAAACTTGTTAAGATTTTTCTTTCTTTTTCATTTTCTGCAGAGTTGATTGCAATTTTTTCTCAACAAGTGCATTAAAAACTTTCTTAAACAACGAAAAATTAAAAAAATTGAGAAATCGAATGAAAAAGTGTATTAAGCGTCTGAAAACTTGGAAAAATTAGAATATGAAAGCCTAAATTTGGAAAATTGGCAGAAAAAAATTGGAAATTTGTTGCAGATAAGAGACTGATTCGTCCTTTTCTTTTCCATCAATAGATACCTACTTCACAACCTGGTTCCAGATCCTGATGGAGTTCGACTCCGATGCCGGTGGCTTCACCTTGAAACAGGAACGGATCCAAAAATATTATTGTGGGAGGCTAATAACATATATAATATTAAAAAATTATGTAAAAAATTATATAATGTAAGATGTATTACAAAAATATACCGATAGAAAATATAATTTAAAGTGCAAAAAATATGTGTGTACTTTTTATTAATGAAGTGGTCGATTCTTCGTATCATAAAATTCATCAATAATAGAATCTGTGTCAAATTTTTCAGCAATTTTCTTTTCAATATAATTAAAAGACAATTAGCAAGAAATTCATCTTTTATTTTATTTGTCAATCATTCTTCACAATATTCATAGTTGAAAAAGATCTTTCAGTTATAGTAATTAAAATAGAAAAATTAATATCAAATGAATCAAGAAAGATAGTGACAAAAAAAATCTACTTTATAAAATTTAAAAAATTTTATTTAATTAAAAAATATTAATAACAATATATTTTTTTAGATTTTTTTATTATTACTTATTTTTTAGATATTAAAAATTATTAATATTTAAATTGGATTGAATTTTTATTTATATTAGACTAAATATTAAAAAAAAAAAAACTGGGGTCCGAAGCCCTCCTAATGTCCGTCCCTGCCTTGAAGTCCACAAGTTTGGTGTAATTCACGGCATGAAAATTCTTAGGGTGGAGGATGGAGGCACCAGCCTCGAATGTGTCGCCCACAATTGTGACGGTAGCTATACGATCGCCAATGGTGGTGCAACACTCAAAGATGATGATTTTTGTTGGGAGGTCGGAAGAGTGAGGGGAGTACTCGTGGAGGAAGTGAGCAATAAAAAAACTATCGACGCTACAAACGGTGGATGAAGGCCGATTTAGTTACTGTGCAAGAGTCAATAAGTCTCGAATATGAACGCATAAAATCAACATAAACTAGTCACTGAAGTGTCAATATTCTACCGTTTGTTTTTCGGTTACAAAGATCACGATGGATATTTTCAATTGAGGTTAATGGCCACTTTACTAATTTCAAATAGTAAAAATACGTTTTGTCTATAATCCAAATGGTTAGAGACCAAAAATAATATTTATTCACAATGAAAAGAAATAGTTGCTTAGAGTGAATCTGAAGCTGATTCATTGGAAAATCTCCAAAACCTTTGGGTTCACTATTGCTGCTAACCCTGACAAAACTTGAGACCTTTTTCCACTAATTTTAAGCTTAAATTGTTAATAATACACTGGAAAAAATCAAATATTAGAAAGCAGTTTCACAAATACTAAGTGGCTAGAATGGTCGGTAGCATGTTTAATTGTTTATCATGATCGTCTAGATAGTAGATATGAATGGCATTATTTACTTAATTACAACCTTTTCCTTTGACTTATTTATTCATATTGAATAACCAAAAATAGCAAAGGTGTGAACGAAGAAGTTTCCATTCTGTTGAGACTGTTTTTCCTTTGATTAAAATAAAAACAAGGAAAGGCTAATATATATTCTGTTATGGAGGATATTGCATAAAATCTTCCCCAAGGTCTCCAATTATTACCCATAAATACAGAGGAGTCCAAAATTTACAGCGCCCCAAAAAGGATTCTCAGGCACACACCACCCCAGACCCAGAGAGCCCTTTCAAAAAAAAAATCCCTTCATAAATAATAACAAAAGAAAGAGGAAAAAAAAAAAACTACCCTAATTAAAATAATTTTTTTAAAAAAACTAATATCCGAGAAGAGGAAACAAAAAAGGACACCAACTCTGCGAAAAGTGAAAACCACCGCGAAGAAGGTAAAAAAGATAAAAAGAGAGGGGTAAAATTGGGATAAGGGAAGATTGGATGAGCAAAACGACGTCGCATCATCACCGAAGGGAGAACCACGAGACGAGTTCACGACCGACGCGGCGTTCCGTGAGGGCCACGCGTTCGTCGGAGAGTAGCGGGTAGCGGCAGAGAGGGCAGTTGAACTTGAAGTGATGGAGCCAGCCGTCGAAGCAGTGGCGGTGGAAGACGTGGCGGCAGGGAAGCATCCGTACCTGTTCCCCTTCCTTGAAGTTGGTCTGGCAGACGACGCAGGCGTCGGAGTCGGCGTGGTCGACGACGGTGTAGGTGTAGAAGAATCGGTTGTTAACGGCCAGCTGATCGGAGAGCATGATGAGTCCGGCGAGGCCGGATCCGACGGTGGCGAAGAATCCGTCGTCGACGATCTGGTGTGTGTGGAGCCTAGAGAGACCTAGGGTTTGGAGAAGAGCGAAGAGCATGGAACGGAGGTAGTTGACGCAGGTGGCTATGTGCGCAATCAGCAGCAGTGGAATTGAACCAGACGACACGTCGTTTAGCTGGTTTTGCAAACCCATCTCTCTTTTCTTTTTGTGAAGCAAAATAGAAGAGGTGTTTAGATTGGAAGAGAATAAGAGGCTCTCTTGCTAGTTATAAAAAGGGGCTATATATGAATCAACTTTTTGTCTCTCACAGAACAAACAAATGCTATAAATATTATTTATTAGAGTTGTAATTAAGTTTTAATTTGGTTTTCCTTTTGATGAAATATAAAATGTGAATTGCGAGGTTGCTTCAAAATCTGTATATATGGCTGTGTGTGCTTTGGGTGAGGATTAGGTGACTGCGAGAGAGAGAGCCACACCAATTATAAGGGCTTTCGTCAAGCCCCATGTGTTGTGGGGTCCTATTTCTTCCTATCATTATTTTATATTATTTTTATTTTCATATATTAGCATTATAAATATTAATAATTAATAATAATTTGTAACTGTCACTTTTTTATTTTATTATTTATCCAAGGACGAAAATTTACTTTGTAAGGTGACTAGTAACAAGTAACAAGAAGTAACTAGGGATTTTTCCAATATGGATTATTTTTCTTTTACTAGGGCATGCCCTACTAGTCAATGCAATGTGTGCTGATTTAGAAGGGAGCAAATTTAGCAAATGGACATGTGATCCTTATTATTTCATACATTGAACATTGAACAAAGTTTACTCTATATATAACATGAGAATGTGAACAAGATCTTCTAGAGATACAATAAATGTTCTTTTCCATTTTATAATGTTCTTTCTCTTCCCCCCTTTCTCTTTGTTTGCATTTTTAAGCTTGTTCATGTGCATCCCCCCTCCCCCTTCTTCCCCCAAAAATAAAAGCGTTAGTGTTAACAACACGTTTCAAACAACAATAACCGTGGTGTTTTTGGATATGCTACTAGTGACAGTAACATGATGTGTTTCAGTCAAACAAGTTAAATAAGTGCAGCATACAGAATCTTTGATTTATTCTTTCGTTTACCTCGACTACTTTAAGATTGTGTGTCCCCCCATCGTCCTTATTGATAGCTAGCCAAATGCCATTGATGATTTGTAAATCCGCAATCTTCAAATTATTTTTTCCTCATTCATCTCATTTAGTCATTTACAATGTGAACTAACCTCGTAATATAATTCAACGTAGGTAGTACGATATACTCATCATCTCATAGAAGTTGCATATTAAAGTTACTCGTTTCATGAATTGATCAACGTGATATATTTTTATTACAAAAATATTATTTATATATTAAAATCAGTCACTAAATTTAATTATCATGTATTTTTATATAAATATATGTATAATTTAATTTATTTTTAATATATATTTTATATTCAATGTATATTATATATTAATAATTGATTTTGATGGTTAATTTTAATATATACCTAACATAATTATTTTAGTTATCTTCTTTTCTTTCTTTTTTTTTTCAAAAAACTCAACAGATAAAACAAGGGAAACAAGATAACATGATATTGGTACTCATGCGTAATGTATATTCTGTAGGAACTACCTAGACAAAATATTATGAATAATTTTTAATTCCTAATGTTTTAAAGGACATGATCTTTTTCTTATCATTGTTGTAAGTTGTAACCATGAAGCGAATATATATATGTATATAGCCTACCTTCTGTTGTTTAATTTAATATATTGAATGTTAGTTTTGGTTTGTCGTGTAGGTGATTGAAAAGGTAAAGTGTCTGGTCCCTTGAGGTACTTGACGGGTAGGTACGCCCTTTGCATATGCTGTGTTTACCCAATACCTAAGGCAATCCCCGCTCCACTTTATCCTTATAAATTATAAGGAAACAACAAATGTTTATTAAAATTATATTTATTAAAGTTTATACAGATAAATTAATATAATTTACACTTATATTTATTAAAAAAATTTAATATTTATACTGACTAAATACTGGTCAAAATAACTATTGGTAAAAGTGAAAATAAGCCGAGTCGAGTCAAGCTTTGACGAGTCTAGTTCATATTATAAATAGAGGATCCAAACCTAGGTCTGTTATCTCTTATAAGCTTTTTTGAAGGCTCAAAGTTCGGACTGTTTAAAATTCGACAAGCCCACAAGTCTTGAAAAATCTGTTTCATGAACTAGAACTCAAAAAACAATAAACTTAAAAAATCTAAATTGCCATTAAATAAATTCTAAAATTTATAATTCATAATTTATAAAAAAAATCGTTTATATATCAATCTTTAATCACATATTATAATCATATTTACAATTTATAAACTTTATTTTTAAACAAAAAAATTACTATCTTAATTAGTATTGACTATTAATTCTTGTGACCATTATTTTGCGTTAACATAAGTGCATAATTAAAAATCTAAACTAAAAATAATTTATTTTTACAAAAAATATTTTAATGAGTTGGCCCAACAAGTTTCATAATTTTTTTTTTTAAATTTATGGCGTGAACCTTTTAATTAATAGGTTTTATAAAAAAACTCAAACCTAACATGTTTTAATACAAGGACTCGAGTCAAATCTAAAATGAACTGAGTCACAAACTCTTGTAGAGTAACCTAATCTACTCTTACTCCTAATTGCTTGTCTCTAAATATTTTATATCGAGTAATTTAGTTAAATATTATAAATTGTAAACGATATATTTTCTTTAGTTAAATATAATTTTTAAAAATAATAAAAAATATTAATAATTTAAATTGGACCAAACTATTAAAAATGGAACGTTTCAAATAATAGAAAAGATAGACGATTTTAAATAATAGAAAAGATAAATAGTCTATTTTAAATAATAGAAAAGATGAACTATTCATTTAAAATAAGTACGTTAACATGTTTACTTTGACGAGTTTTTTATTAGAATTTATATAAAAAATTGAAATTTTGTTTATTGTATAAGAGTATATAAAAATTTAAAATATATTTTAAATAACCTTATCCTAAAAAGAATTTAATGGAGATGGATTGATTGGTTGGATATTCCCGTTAATGAATAAGAATAAATTCTTATTCGATGGAAAGAACCTAGCTAGCTCTAGCTACCTTGTGAAGCACAGTTATATTATATATTCGACTCATATTGTAACAAATTTTGTATAACCAACTTAAGTAGAAAATATTTCATATTCTATGCCAATAGAATCGTGACATTCATTAACTGAATCATCAAATAAATTACATGTATTTAAATTATATTTTAAATTTTTAAATAATGGGTACTGGGTAGTTAGAAAAAAAGGTAACCGTGTTAATGGTGGGTAGTTTAACTGTGTATTTATATGCTTTCAAAATAAATGTGTTAACGTTAACAAAAAAAAAAGGTAAACATGTTAATAGCCAATGAATTATAGTTCAAATAATATAATCTCTTTATATTCATTTAAAAGATTACAAATTTAAATTTTTTTAAACTTTATTTTATTATTTAAAATACACATAAATACACGTATGTAAATAAGATAAGAGAGGTATATTGTACCTTCGATCTCATCAAAATAATAATAATAATTAAAAAAAAAAAACAAAGGGGACCCCACATGCCTCAAATACACCACATGAATAAGGAATGAAGATAAAAGCGTGTAAGGTTTTGAACCTCATTTCCCTTAAATACCCCGTAACTGTGTCTTGATTAATCATTGATTAGCAATATAAACATATTTTTCGCATACTAAAAATTAACTGTTAAATTAATTAATATATATTTTATATGAAGATATTCAGAATCTTCGGTCCAACCCACTTTGTATTTTTCCATGCACGGACAATTAGTTAATTTGTTGATATATATAATCCATGCCTTTCACATAATAATATGCTACGCACGCATATTTTTGGTGACGAGTCATCACCAGAGCGCTGACGTGGCCACATTTTGCCACGCTGGAGGGTTCCAACAACTAGCTGAGCTGGCTCATTTCTAATTTATACCCATGTTGGTCCCTCCTATTATATTTAACCATAAATCCCTAAATTTTCATAAATTTTATCTCTTCTTCTTGTTCATCGTTCTCTTCTCATTCTTCCGCTGAGCCTCTTGCTCTTTTCTTCTTCTCACCTTCCAACATGTAGAAAATATGTATTGGGCATTTACAATGTAATATCTATTTGTCTTCTCATAGTAGTTTAGATTATCGATGAATGATATTATTGTTAACAACAGCAATGACATGAATGACAATTTAGTAACAGTGTTATATATAAAGAAAAATGTTATTAACAAAGAGGAAAGGATATTGCAATAGGCCTCGAGTCCTCAATAAAAAAGAAAAGCATAGCTCAACAATATTAGAAATATCCAAAAACAAATAAAATCAGTTGACAAAGTTTTTTTACCCTGAAGTCAGAATCTTGGAATGCAATTGAGCATGTCATTTCAGTAACGCCAAAGGTTATTGATAGTGACATGTGAATATTCAGTATACCAATTCTGAATTGTTTTTACAAACTTACTATTCAAATATTTACTCTCTTTTTTTTTTCTCCTTTAAGGTTACTATATTAAATATGTACCATTCACATCAAACCATCAGACTTCTTATTTTAACATCAAAATTCATTGTTAATACATTAAATTCACAAGTAGAGCAACTGTGCCGGACCAAGTAGTTATATGAAGTAAATGTACCTTAATTTGGTTCAAGGCCGAGAACTTCAGACCAGTCATATCCAAAACCTTTACACATGTGGTGATAGGTTATCCATATTTCTTTGATGAAGAAGGTTACAGAAAAATATGGTTAAAAACTCAGAATGAAATGGCAGAAGCTAAACTACCAAATTAATTTTAGAAGAATCCAAAGAATAATACTCACCAAGACCACACGATCACAATATTCATTGATCTGAATGTGAGATTGAACATAATAATGAACCTGCGGATCATACAAGATCAGGATACACAGATCAGGATATACAGTTAGAAGTCAAATAGTGCCTCCCAACAGACCAATGTTTCTCTTTCTTTCTCTAATAAATTTAACTTACAAGATGCTTTGTCAAATGTGCTAAACCCAACACCAATTGCAAAGACAGAAAGATCCTGGAAATGATCACAAAGAAAGAGATAGGAAAAAAAAAGAAACAGAGATAAGACAATTATATATAGCATAACTTGCACATGTTGACAAGAAAATACATTCAGAAGTGACCGAGATGACATGGGATACCAACAAAAAAAAGATTGTTTCAGAATGAGCACCTCTCTTGAATAACCTGACAATCATATTAGTTGTGACTCGCGAATTAATCTATATAAATCAGGCGGGACTATTGGTTTCTGAAAATGAAACATCATCGAGAATAATAACCAAGTAAAAATTCATAGCCATTTATTAAAAAAAAATCCTTCAAGCATTGATTGAATCCCTTTCCTACTAAATTAATACAAATTATAAATCTCACAAAAAAGCATGCTGGAGAATAGCAGCACTAATTAGTTAACAACATCAATGAAACATTCAAAATTACTTTAACCATCATGATTTCAAATGGCCACACTAGACACAATCCACCGAAAAAGAACTAATAGAGAATAATTTACACAGCCACACAGTACATAATGAATAATTTAAAATGTTAAAATCAGATCAGAATAAGTATCTAGAAACAATAGATAAAAAAAGATAAAAAAAATGGATTATCTGAAAGGTTTTCTGCAATGGCTCCTCAACTAAGCATAATTACAAAAAGAGAAAAGAAGCAATTTTTTAACATGAGCATGAAAAAAGGGAGAAAAAGTTGAGACCCAGGTGAGAAAAAAGAGCAGGGATTAAGAGAGAGATGAAAAAGGTGAGACCTTGATCCATGAGAGATTTGAGGTTGTTGAGGGCATCCTGTAAACATCCCCATCCTGAAAAAATGAGAAAACCTCAACCACACTAACAACTTGCATACCATGAAGAACCAACACTATATTGAAAACCCAAGGTAAAAAGAAAATTTACTTTGAGTCTGATCAGAACCTCGTGCTTCTGGCAGAGAAGGAGAAGAACGAAAAGAGTTTTTAGTTGGATTACTTCTTCTCTCAACTTTTTCAACCCAACAAATAGAATCTTACGGTAGTGCCATTGATGAAGAGATGAAGATGAAGTGAGAGGGTAGAAGAAGAAGTGACGAAGATGAAGTGTTTGTATTGGAGACAACTGTTTTTCTAAATAACATCTAAACGGCGTCGTTATTTGTACTCAAGGGCGCCAAACCAAAACGACGACGTTTTGGAGCCCTCCAGCGTGGCAAAATATGGCCACGTCAGCGCTCCGGTGATGACTCATCACCAAAAATATGCCCAGGGACCATTATGAGTACTCGGAACTCTATCTGGAGGACTACAATAGGAAAATCGGGATCTTGAGGACTACATTGAGTATTTACGCGAATGTCAGGGACTACTATGGGAATTTACTCGACCAAATATAGTTAATGATATTACTAATAAATTACATTCTATCTGAAAAATGAATAAGATAGAATAGAATTTGAATTTAATTTTTATTTTATTTATGAGTTAAAATTTTTATATACATTTTATTTTGTTTTATTTGTGAGTTAAAAATATTTTAGCTGTAATTCTATTTGTTTTTAATCTATAGATATTCAATTCTATCCGCATGTTATTAAAATGATGTAATATTATTATATAATTTAATAATAATTTATATATAAATATTATTAAATTATTAATTAATAATCTTTTTTTAGTGACTAAAAAATTTTTGTATTTAGTGAAAGATTTTTTGTTCAATATCCATTTAAAACATATTTTATATAAGTATATAATATATACATATATAGAGTGTAAGTTAGTCGAATACAGTTAAAACTCAATACGCCCTATACTCAATTTATATAAAAATTCTACTCACCTTATTCTATCTACAATAATTCTATACGAATAAATTGAATCAGATTAAATACCTATAAATAAAATACATGTTATCAATCTTACACCCAATCTGTTATAGTACGCTTCCCACTACATTGATTGATTCTCCCATCATGCTCGCAGTAGGGTAGGGGATCAAACTCTTGATTTTTTGGATCTAGCGCTCTAATATCATGTCATGATATTACTCATTCCAAAAGCTTCAGTTGATGGTAAAAAGGCAACACTAATGATTATATCTCTAATACTTCCTAAACTTTTATTGTATACATTGTATAAATATTCTATTGGCTCCTCATACTTTTTCTTTTATATAATATCAAATATGAAATAAATTACAATCTTAAAATAATTAATTGCATTTATATAGATCAACCATTAAAATATAAGACTAGTAAGTTAATCTATTATTCATAACTCTTTTAATTCAGGTAGTACGTACTTAGTACTAAATAAAAAAATTTAACAAATATACTTTTTCAATCTTAAAGTTTAGAACTAAATTAACTATAAATTCAACAAATGTATTTCATGTTTGATATTATATAAAATAAATTGTTAACTTAATAAAAAAATTAAATAACTAAAAATGTATGTTTAATAAAAATATAATTTTATATTTTAAAATATTAAACAATACATTTTAAAAATAGACCAGCTGAACATATTTTTATTATTTTTAACATTTAAAATTAAGGTATCTTTTAAAAAAATTTAAATGTAAAAAATTGAAAATAAAAATTATTTTTAAAAAACAAAAATAAAAAACGAAATCTAAATCTGTTCTTACTAATCCCTTTCTCTCTTTTTGTGAAATATCCAAATTTATTATTGTTTAAGTAGGAAGATTTAATATGATCATTCTTTATCCATCCTAATATTCTAATGGAAGTCATTTCGTTTACGACAGTAGAAAAATGGCCGCTGCTCTATTTTATAGGCGTCTCATTTCGCAGGTATTAGTGGCAGATATAAAAAGATGATTTTAATTTCCAATTGACAGGCACCGTGACTGAAATGATGTGCAATTCCATTTTGTATTTAAACTTTAAAGAAATAATCATTTTATTTTATTTATTTATATAAAAAAATAAAAACCACACCTCTATTGTCAAGCGTCAGGAGGTTTTCCACTTATGAGATATCAGACATATGTGAAGCCTGAAGCTGGTGAGAACTATGCTAAAGTTAAAGGTCTAGGTTGGAAAAATATTCAATTGGAAGCAAAAAACACATATACATAAAAAATACATAGAAACACATTTTATTTTATTTATTTATATACATAGGTTTCTACCCATTTTGCATATCAACATAAATCGCAGTAGGATATAGCGGTTTATGAACGTTTGCAATTCACACACAAATCGCGACACCTCTATCGTGATTATGTGCAGTTTGACTTCAAATGTAATCCGCGAGATTTTTGTAGCGGTTTATCGATTATTTATAAACCGTGGATCTCCTATTGTAGTTTATATAGTTTATGAAAAAAAATGCATTTTGATATCTATTTTATAAAATATATATTCTAATAAAATTAAAAGTTAAATTATTTATTTTGGTAAATTACCCTAAAAAAAAGTGCAAAGCAAAAACAATCAAAAGGTGCAGTGATTATGTACTATGTATAATGCTGCTGTTAGAAATTATGCTATTCGCTTTTTATAAATCGCTAGGTAGACAAATAAAAAAGTCAGAACTTGTCTTATTTAGCATTAATTAATTATCGCAACAATTAATGAATGCTAAATAAGGCAAATTATAGCTATTTTTGACTGATTTTCTTTGGTTACCAAACATTTCCGTTAAAAAAATTATACTCTGATAAATTTAGATTTTAATCCTTTTATTTAAGTAACTTGTATAAAAGATGATATTTCTCCATTTTGATATGCTTGTACCTTAATATAGACATAAAATCTAATTAATAAATAAGTATATATGTAGAGCAGAGATTGAATTAGAATAAACCTAATTAATTTTATAATGTAAAAAAATTAAATTAAATATTTTAGGGAGCTAAATCAAAATTTTTAAATAATTTACAAAAAAAAAATTAAGAACTAAATTCTTATATTGGCCTTTTAGATTTTCGACTTATTTAATTTTTAAGATTTTAATTGTATTATTGTAGTTTATTTATGAGATTAAGTTCTTAACATTATAGTGATTCTTTAACTTTTTTTTATGTTAACTTAGCAAATATAATAATAAATTGGGGTAAGTACGATTTTGGTCCCTAAAGTTTAGCCCCAGAATTGAATTTGTCCCTCTTGTTATTTTCGATATAAAATCGTCCTTAACGTTTTTTTTTTTTATTAAATTCGTCCTTTTTAATAAAATTTTAAAATAATAAAATAAAACGCATTGGGAGGTGGGGGAGGGGGAAAGGACGCGGGGGTGGGGGGAAGGGGAGAGGGGGAGGGGGAAGGGGGGAGGGTGACCGCCGCCGCCTCGCGAGCCTCGCCCGCCTCGCCGCCTTCGCGCCTCGCCGCCTCGCGAGCCTTGCCGCCTCGCGAGCCTCGCCGCCTTTGCCTCCTCCTCCTCCTCTCATCTTCGCCGCGTCCGTGAACTGCCGCCGTGCCCTCGCACCTCGCCCGCCTCGCCGCCTCGCCGCCTCTGCCTCCTCCTCTTCCTCTCATCTTCGTCGCATCCGTGAACCGCCGCCGTGCCCTCGCACCTCGCCCTCCTCGCCGCATCTGCTCCTCCTCGTCCTTACCGCCGTGACCTCCTCCTCCTCTGTTGAATCGTTGATTTCTTGAATAATTGTTGGTTTTGAGTTGTTGGTTTTCATTGATCTCTGTTTGTTATTTGTTGTTGTATTAGTGGTGGTGGTGGTGGTGGTTGTGTTGGAGGAAGGGGTGGAGACGCGGGTTGGTGGTGGGGGTGGGGGGAAGGGGTGACTGGGGTTGGGGGTGGGGGGGAGGGGAGACGGGGTGGGGGTGGAGGTGGAGGTGGGGGGAAGGGGTGACTGGGGGTGGGGGTGGGGGGAAGGGGAGGCGGGGTGGGGGTGGAGGTGGGGGGAAGGAGGAAGGGGAGGACGCAGTGTGGTTGGAGGTGGGAGGAAGGGGTGAATGGGGGTGGGGTGGAGGGGGGGGGGGAAGGGAAGGCGAGGTGGGGGGAAGGGGATGCCGGATGGTGGTGGGGGTGGGGGAAGGGGAGACGGGATGGGGGTGGGAGTGGGGGGAGAGGGGAGGACGGAGGGCATTTTTGTCCAAAAAAAATAAAAAGAACGAATTTAATTAAAAAAAAATGTTAAGGACGATTTTATATCGAAAATAACAAGAGGGACGAATTCGATTTTGGGGCTAAACCTTAGGGACCAAAATTGTATTTACCCCTAATAAATTAATACTTCTTTGTCACGATGAATTAATGTGAAACGACAATATTTTTATTTGACGCCCAATAAATATCGTTGTATTTGATCACGTGTTAAAATTGTTTTATATGTCTACAAATATCAAAATGACGTCGTTTTCAATTTTCAATTTTCAATTAGACATCAAACAAAAATAATTTTTTTTGTACTAATCCAAAAAATACTAATTTATTATCGTATTTGTTAAGTGAAACCTAAAAAAAATCAAAGAATCACTATGATATTCATAATTCAATTCGAAGACCACAATAATACAATTAAAATTTTTAAAATTAAATTAGTACAAGCCGTGAATAAGAATGACCATGGTAGAAATTTAGTCATATAGAGAGACATGCTGCACTATCGGTGGCAATGGAAACAGAATAATACACTCAAATAAAAAATAAAAAACTGGGCAGCTTTGCATATGCCAGGCTACTTATCTATGCAATACTTTCCAGTTTTCATTACATTTTTTTTTATGATAAAAATCAAAGAGATAGGGCGTTTACATAGGACGGAACTCCTAATGATGAATTGTTTTTTTTTTTTTAACGAAAGATAGAGGAATTTAAATTTGTAATTTTTTAGATGAGTATGAGGAGATTATGTCATTTAAGTTGTTCCTAATAATGAATTGTTATTATTATTCGTCAGAGATTGATTAACCATGTTTGTATATTGATTCTGTCTGCAAGTTGCTTTAAATTTGTCTCTAATGAGTTGTAATTAAAACAAAAGAAAAATGCTAGGAGTCAGCAGAATTTGTGATGTTTAACCATTAATTAGTCATCATCAATATTTTTAATGATGTAAGATGACATCTAATAATATAGAATTAATTATTTTTTTATGATTAAATATTGACTAAATTTTAATAAAAGTGCTGACCCCTAAACTTTCTCATAAAGAAATTCATTAGTGTCTTTTTGTGTCAACTTTAATCTTGTGGTATGGAATTAAAATATCTAAGTCAAATAATGAACTACTAATTATAAAAATGGTAAAGTATATATCAATTAAGGGAAAATTAAGAAGATAGTTGGTTTGCATTTTTAGTTTTTTTTTTTTTTTTTTTTGCTTTATTTTTAGTGTTTCTTATTTTAAAAGTTTCTAGGAAAAAAGAAATTAAAAATTAAAACAAAAGGCACAATTTTATTGTCTTTAATATTTTCTACAAATTTCAAAAATAAAAATAGAAATACAAATTAAACGCGATATTAATAATTTAATTTGTTTAATGAGATAGAGCCATTATGGCCAAATACGAAATGATATATAAACCAAGATTTGCAACGCAGAGAGATTTTGCGAGATTTGCGGAGGGTCGGTGACTTGTGTATGTTGTGTTCAGACTTTAAACTAGTAATTAAATGCACTAAACGAAATTATTAAGGTTTCAGAACAGTTAATAAATGAATAAATAATTTAGAGTAATCCGCATTGACCCAATCCACGCCGTCCAATGAGAAGCGCGTATCTGCCGACCACACTATTAGTGGCTTTAAACAAGTCTCTAGCAATATAATGGACACAAAGCAACCACTTATTATCATAGGGTTACGTTTCACAATTTATTTTATTTTATGCATTTTGTTAAGTATTTTTAGAATCTTTGTTAAGGAGATTAAAGTAACCTTTTTTTTAATATAGGATGAATGAAATTAAATACTTAAAATATTATATGTAAATGAAGTTGATAGTCGAAAATGTTAATTTTTTTTTAAATTGTTCAGTACAAACTCGATCTAAGAGAAAAGAAATATAACTAATCTTCAAGGATAACAAAGCCTTCAAAATAAAATTTCACACAAAAGAAACAGTAACTTAGTCTAATAAATAGTAAGAGGTGACAAATAGCGAAATTCGCCCCCCTTCGGCAAAAAGTTCGCTTTCCGGTGGGCGGTCCATCTCGTTCCATCTAATGAAGCGGTCCAAAAATTACACTCTGTCTCGCCTAATTTTTTTTATTATTAAATATTAAATAATATATATAATTTTTAAATTTACAAACATTAAAATTTTTAAAATTATAAATATGTAATAAATATAATCATAAACTAAATTTTTTAAAATAAAATAATAAAATTAATATTATTTAAAATAAAATAAACATTGTCTAAAACATATAATTAAACATCTACAAGTTTAGAACATAATCAATTAAATCTAAAAAATAACTCAAAACACTAAATTATAACATTTTTAAAAAATGTCTCTAGCAAAAAAAAAGCACTGGACCTGCCTGGGAGACCCATTCCGTCCCGTCAAAGCCTGCAATTTAAGCAATTTGGGCTAGGAGAATTTTTGAAGTGTGACGGTCTCAATTTTCTTACTCGACTCGTATTTTTTGGCGAATTATATAGACCAACCCGATAAATTTATGCCCGTTTGCCATCCCTACATACATCTAAAACGAAGCACAGTTTATTTTTTTTTTTACTCTAAATGATATTATTGTATCCACTCTAACTCGTCCGCTTCAAACACATCCACAAAGTCAATTATCACTTTTGAATGTCCATATTTTACCTGCTGTGTTAAAATTAATAAGCATATTATCCCTTTTATATCACCAAAATTAGCTGGTTATTCTTAAAAATGTCCACTTATCCAGTACTTCAATTCAGCGTATTATGGTCATCTTTTAAGTCAGCCACTTAATCCAATTTCCTTCATTTTTTATTACCATCCCTTCTCATTGTTTTTTATGCTTAAATCTTTGCTCTCCTTTATGTACTAATTTCACATTATTGAGAATTTGACTTTTAATATCTGTTCTATTTCTTAAAAATTTCTGGTTCCACCTTACATTTTTTTTTTTTTTAAATTAGCCAACCTACTCTATCTTTGTTCTTGATCACCATGGTTATATATATATATTTATGTGCGTTTCTTTCAACATATACTGTAATCCCACTTGAATTCTTTTTAATGTAGCATTACTTAATAGAGTTTCATTTGTGTACTGGATGACTCTGGTACAAGTTGTGAGATTGATCGGAGACTTACCGGTTGAAACGGTGGGCAGATCGTCTGACTGGAGCAATAGGAAGTGGTACCTGTAAAGACACTCCAACGCTCAAGTCAAACTAGATCTGAGAAGTATAAGGTGTATAGAATGAGTAATGTATTTGAGGGGATCTCTGACTCTCTTTTATATAGCTAGTGGTAGTTATCTTATCTTATTTGACTAAGATAAGGGACGTATTTAAATTTAAATGTTGGTTAGAAACTCTAGTGGGCCAGTTTTGGGCCTTCTAGAAGAGAGAAGCGACCCGACCCAAAAATACGGGTTCGGAGGCTGTTCCGTGTGGAGATCCGAAGGTTGGGTTCGTAATAGTTGCCCCCGCAGCGGGAGAGTGAGCAAGATCGGTCTTCGACGCTGGAGGACTTGGGTTTTGCCGTTTGTGGCCTTATTCAGTGCTTACCCGGATAGGATTCGGCATCCAAGAGGTCATTTTGAGGGTTCGTCTGGAGAGGATTTTTCGTTTTTCTGTACCCGTTGTGCTTTCCTAAGGGTTCTGTCAGTTATGCTTCCAGAGGGTGCATTTATTGCGAAAGGACGTTTGAGCTATTTTTCCGCTTCTGTCCTTATGCCTTTGTTGGTTTCGGAGGCCATTTTTGGTTTTATACCTTTTGCAACCGTTTTGCGTTTTGCCTTTTTCCTTTCCCTCGTTCGCTTCATTTTTGGTGCACTTTCTGTTCTGCATTTTCTCTACTTTCTCTACTTCTTATTTTTCCTTCTTCCTTCATATTTTTTGGTGTTTTTGTCTCGCGCTCTGTGCCGTTTCTTGTTTCCATTTTTTCGTTCATACTTGGCTTTATCAGGTTGGTGCTCTTCTTCTTTGCTTTTTACCTGTTTGTTTTGTTTTGCTTGTATGTGTTGGGGCTGTGTTTGTTTTTCAATATTTTGTTTCGGATAGGGGTAGTGGGTTTATTTTGGAGAGGATGAGCATCGCTGCGTTGTAGGTGTAGGATGTGGTGGATAGAAGTGTTTGGATAGTTATTCTACCTTTTTTTGCCGTGTAGTTTTGGTAGACTGACGGTGGTGCTCCCTCCTGTTTTAGGTATGTCTCGTCGGAGGACTGAGGGTACGGGTGCTCCGGTAGTTTCGGCCAAGGGCGTTCCCTCTCTATATTACTGGGTTACCAACGATGTTTGGGGGACGCCGTCTCGAATGACAGAGGCGGGTCTTCAGTGGCTCCGCGACCAAGGAGCTGTTTGTGGGGTGGTGATGCCGAGCGTCAATACGAGCTCGCCCTCCCCGGAGTCGACGAGAGGGTTTGTTACCTAAATCTCGACTCACCGACCGTCCTAGACTGGATGTGGGTTTATGAGTCGATGTTTACTCGGCTTGGCGTGCGACTTCCCTTTTCACCCTTCGTTCAGGCGTTGTTGAGCCAGTGTTTCGTGGTACCGCCCCAACTTCATCCGAATGGATCTAAGAGGTATAAGGTGTGTAGAATGGGTGACGTACCTGAGAAGGCCTCTGGCTCTCCTTTATATAGCTAGTGGTAGTTATCTCATCTTATCTTATTTGGCTAAGATAAGGGACGTATTTAAATTTGAATGTTGGTTAAAAGCTCTAGTAGACCGATTTTAGACCTTCAAGAAGAAGGAAGCGACCCGATCCGAGAATATGAGTTTCAGAGAATGTTCCGTGTGGAAATCCGAAGGTTGGGTGCGTAACAATTTGCTATTTCTTCTATTGAATAAATGACCATTTGTACCCTTGAGAGATGAAAACGCTGACATTTGTACCCATGAAAGCTCGAAACTAATCTTGTACCCATGATAGATGCTGTCCGTGTGACAAAAGTGCCCTGGCTTGGATCTGAGCTTGGTTCGTGGGTTTCCGAACCTACGTGGCACTTCCACCCCCCCCCCCCCAAAGCCATATCTGAGCCAACCATTCTCCATCATCATCTTCATCTTCTTCACCGTCATCCCCATTCATTACTGTCTCTTTCCAGCCACCATAACCTCCATCACCATCACCTCAGCACCGCCACAGCCACCTCCCTTCACCACAACTTCCGGCGACAACCCACACCGCCGCGCCCCTTTCTCTGCTTCTTCCCCTCTTCTCACTTCTGCTGAGCCCAGAAACCACAGCGCCAGCTCCTCCTCTCCACCAAAGCCCAGAGCGGCAGCGGCCACCTTCTCCATTCCTGGGTCTCCTCTCGTCTGCCACCAAACAGCCGCGACACCCCAACCTTCTCCGCAGCGTCCTTACGGCGTTCCAACCCATCACCACTCCCCTGTCCGAACCCTAGCTCCGCCAACCATCACCGTCGGCCTCTATGAGCCACCGCAACCCTCTTCCCTTTTCTCCCCTTTGCGTGTTCTCTGTCTTCCTCAGCCACACCAACGAACCGGCCACCTTCTCCTCCCTCTCTCTCACTGGCCGAACCACCGCGCCGTCGACGAGCCACACCGACACCGACGATGAGCCCCTTTCCCCCTTTCTTCTTCTTTCTCTGTCATCCCGTCTCACCATCGCGAACCAGCCTAGCACCGTCGCGATTCCAGCCCCGTTTCCCGTTCTCCTATGGAACGACCAGAACAGGGTGCAGTCCCTGTGTCTTCTATCCCCTGATTTAGGTTTGGATTTATTCATGCTGCTGTTTGAAAATTTTGCTGTCTTCCATCCCCTGTTAGATAATCTGAGCTGGATAGTGGATTTAGGTTTGTTTTGATTCATGTTGCTGTTTGAAAATTTTGTTGTTTTGATTCATGCTACTATTTGAAAATTTTGGATTGTCTGATGCTGCTGGGAGCTTTTGGGGGGAGGGAGAGTGGGAGTGCCACATAGGTTCGGAAACCCACGAACCAAGCTCAGATCTAAGTCAGGGCACTTTTGTCACACGGACAACATCTATCATGGGTACAAGATTAGTTTCGAGCTTTTATAGGTATAAATGTCAGCGTTTTCATTTCTCATGGGTACAAATGGTCATTTATTCTTCTTCTATTAAACAGTACAATCTATTTTCTTTATCAGTCAAGTATTTTTTGTTATATAAAAATTTAAATTCGATATATATACAATACAACTATTATGTACATTTTCTTTGATCACTATATTGTACTTTATTTATCTTTTGTTGCTTATATTTTTTCTTTTTTTTTTATTGATTTACTAAGGCCTTAATTATTTTTCATCCACTGTCAATTTTTGTCATTTTTTTCTCAGACACGTTTATATTTTTACGCTCTAAATTACCTATAAAATTAACTGCACACAAATTTTTATTTTTTTATATACCTCTAAAATATACAACAAAGTTCAGCTAGATCTGAAAGCTGCAAAAATAGATCAAATGCATCGGACTAATCCATTTATTCGTCACTAATAGATAACAAATTAATATGCACTCTCATGCTTGCTAAAATGGTTAAATCTAAAATTGCAAGATTTTTTACCCTAATAAACGAATGAGACTGGAATAATAATAATAATAATAATAATAATAATAATAATAAATTATTATTATTATTATTATTATTATTATTATTATTATTATTATTATTATTATTATTATTATTATTGCAATCTCATGTCTTTTTAGTTTTTGGAAGAATACTTAATTAGCTAGCAAACGTATACGTAATATCTAGAGAGTATTATATTATCAGAAATTCTAATAATATAAAAGTAAAATTGTTGGCCTAAAGTATTGGCTAGAAAATCCTAACTAATAAAGAAAAATATTGGAATATTTTTAATTAAAAATAATAAGCCAATAATTAAACCTTATCAACTTAAAAGACTTAATTTGTTATATATGTGCTTTTCATATACAAACAATTTATATTTGACTATACTTTGAAAATATTAACTAACCGAGCGCATATGAAACAAATTAAAAAAAAAACTAAAAGTCTTAATTTATTTTCTTAATTATTTTTATAATTTTTAAATAAAATTTTGTTGATTGATTTTTTATATGGATATAATATTTTTTAATTATTGAAAAAATAATTAAAAAAACATAAATTAAGACACTAATAAAAAGCCATGCATGAGCCAATAAACTTACCCATATTTATTAAGTGCAAAACTAGACACACTTTTGGGTGATTGAAATCCAAGTGGAAAAGGGCAAATCAGCTAAGAGACAAAAATCATGTTGACGGGTAATACACAAGTTGATGATGACGATGATAAGGCTTGTTAATTAACTAATTGAAGGACAAGTTTCAATTCATAGCTTTCTTATCTTCTAGTAGACAAGTAGTCCCATCTCACTCGCTCATTATCTTAACCTATTGTTATGAGATCACACCATGCAATTTCTCCAATTATTTGATTGATGCATCTCAATTGCCTAAACCAATTTTTTTTTTTTATAAATATATAAAGGATAAAATATTAAATTAGTCTCTTATATTTTTTATATAATTTTGTTTTAGTTTTTAAAGTTTAAAATATTTTATTTAAATTTAAAAAAAATTTATTTAGTTTTAATATAATTTTACTGTGAGGTTAAAGTTAAATAATTAATGAAATATCCTATATGACAGTAATACAAAAAAAGTTAATAATTTAAAAAATAAGTATAAATTTTAGAGACACAAAATCAACTATAAATGTATCAATATATTTATTTATCATTTTTCTTAGTTCTATAGAAAATATTTTATTTAAATTATAAGAAAAATAATAAATAAATATATTAATGCATCTACGGTTGATTTTATGCCTCTAAATTTGTACTTATTCTAGATTATATATTATAAATTTTATTCTTATACTGCTATCATATAGAATATTTTATTAATTATTTAATTTTGACCTCACGGTAAAACTACATAAAAACTAAATGAAACTTTTTTAAATTCAAATAGAACACGTTAAACCTTAATAATCAAAACAGAATTATGTCTAAACATAAGAAATCAGTTTAGTACTTTACCCATATATAAAATATAACTAATCCAAAATATCTTGACCGAATTCATGAGTATATAAGTCAAGTCAAGCTAATTAAGTGTGGAAATTAAATTACAAATCCGGTTTAGACACAATAGCCATGCCCTAACAACTTCTCATTATTAATTCTTTCTTTCTTTCTTTCTTTCTTTGTTTACTTGACCTTGAAATGCTCTAATCTTTGATAAGAATTTACTAGCATCACTTCATGATACAGCCACATACAAATGGAGTTAGGTAAGAGTGTCCCAAGTATAGTAAGCACTACTAATTAGTTTCATATTTGGTTCGGCAAAGTTTTGGTTTTTCTAGAATAATTCATTAAACTTAACTTTTATTTTTTTTTTAAATTTTAGTAGTTTTATTTAGAAAATAAAAATAAAAATAATTTGTAATAGGTTAAAACTACAAAATTTATTTTTTATAAAATTATTTTTTTAAATTTAAAATATTTTTAATATATAATAAATATGATAAATAATGAGAATAAATATAGATATTTATCAATATATATAAAATTATATTAGAATTTTTTATTTTAGAAAACACACAAACTAATTTTAAAAAATATCTTCAAAAGTATTTTCAAAAATACATTTAACATTTTAAAACTTAAAAACAAGCACATCATCTTTTTAATTGTAAAAACATAATAGAGTATTTTTACTTTTTAAAAACTTTATAAAAAAGATTTTGGTGGAAAATTTGATTAAATTATTAAAAAGTATAAAAACTTTATATAATTATCTTCACATATAAAGTTAATATTTAAAAATTATTAAATTTTTTTTTGAAAGAAAGCTCAACACTACAAGTGGAGCATAAAGACGTCTTACCATAAGAACAAATAAAATAAACGAACAAGGAAGACTACCACCTAACTAAGAACAAGGATAATCCATTGTCATCTCCGACATAGCCATCAACAACAAAAGGGATCTACACCAATCCACTCCCTGTAATTTATAAAGCACATGTTGATTATCTCCTCAATCCTACTACCTTTATTCTGGAAAATTCTTCTGTTCCTTTTTAACCATATGTTCCAAATTATAGCACAAAAGCACACCATCCACCTCTTGCACTCCTCCTTCCTAGTATGTAACTCAGTCCAACTTAGAAAATGTTCCTTTAACATACCCGGGTAAGACCATTGCCTACCAACATAAGACATCCAAGCACACCAAACCTGCCAAGAAAATCTACAGACAAGAAACAAGTGGTGCCCATTTTCAACACCTTCATTATACAAAGCACAAAAATTATCTTGTTGGTTGATGATTCCAAGCCGTCCTAGTCTCTCTTTAGTGTTGATCCTGCCAGTCAAAGCAAATCAGACAAACAATTCCACTCTTGGAGGCACTAGACCTTTCCAAATAGACTTGGTGAAACTATAGCTTGTGACTTCCTCTGGGGTCAATTCCGCTTGCAGCACCTGCACAAAGGAGTTAGTTGAAAAAACACCTTGATTATCATATTTTCAAACCACTCTATCCTCTCTACCATATGCAAGTTTAACCAGCCTTAATGTATCATGCAGCTGGTTTAGCATATCCAACTCCCATTGGAACAAATCTCGCCTCCATAGAAAGTTCCAATTCCACTCAAGCCCATCTCAAAACCCACAGTTCCCTATCACTGATCCCCTTTGGTTTGAAATCGAGAAGAGTCGTGGAAAACGATCTTTCAAGGATCCTCCCATAAGCCAGACATCCTCCCAGAATCTCGTGCCTCTCCCATCGCCAACCTCCATAGACAACCCTGTGATTAACTTCTGTCTAACTTGTTGATCCATACCTTGTAATTGACAGATATCCTTCTACGGACCTCCCTTAACCGGTAAGGCTTGGGTGGACAGGAGCTCATTTGGATTCAGGTTGTTACATGAGCATACCACCTTTTTCCACAATGGACATTCCTCCTTAGAAAAGCGCCACCACCACTTAAACAGAAGCGCTGCATTGCGTACCAAAGCATCCCCAACTCCTAAACCGCCTAATTTTTTAGGAGCCTGCACAATATCCCACTTAACCAGAGCCATACCGTTCCTCCCATCCTCCTTACTCCATAGAAATCTTCTCTGCAAAGTGATCAGTTTCTCTGCAACACCTTTAGGCATATTATACAAGCTCAGATAGTAAACCGGAAGGCTATTCAACACCGACTTGATGAGCACCAGTTTACCGGCCTTATTAAGAACTTTGGCTTTCCAGAGACTAAATTTTTCCTCCACTTTGTCTATTATTGGCTTCCAAGTCTTCACCAACCTTGGATTTGCTCTTAGTAAGATTCCTAAATATTTGACTGGAAGAGAGGCTGCCTTACAGCCTAGCACACCACACATTTCTTGTACCCACGACTCTTCACAATTAATAGAAATCAAGCTAGATTTGTCGAAATTGATGCTTAAACCTGACATTAGTTCAAAGCAGCAAAGTAACCTCCTGTAATTCTTGATGGTCTCTTCTTCCGATAGGCAGAACAGTATATTATCATCAAATAACTTTCTATTATTAACTTTAAATAAATATAACTGCATGTGGATCTTACCACAATTGTAATTTAGAACCTTGAAAATAAAAATAAAAAAAAAAACCGTGGAAGAGTCGAGCGAGATATAGAAATTGGGTATAGATGGCAATAGAGAAAGGTGACAACGAAAACGACACAAACAAAAACTGTTGCTTTCGAGGGGTCTCGGCGGGTAGCGAGTTGGCACCGTTATCATTATTAAAAATTAGAATATGCCCTCATCATATATATCAAAACAAAATTATAGATCACAACCATATGATAAACGATAATATAATAAAACTATACTTTTACCCCGAAGCTTCAGGATGAAAGAGTATCCAGAAGATTCTCTAGAAATTAGAATTAGGTATCCAAAGAGTCTTTGATTCGATGAATTGGTCAAGTGTATTAGTCACCACTCACCAGAGAAGCACCTTCAACTTCAAGCCACCTATATTTATCTGATTAAGACTCAGAATTAAACAATAATATCATCACTTTTTCTTTTTCTCACTCATTCTTTTCACACATGCGGTAGTCAGTGCTCAGTGGATTAAATTCAGTGTTTGCTTACATTAAATACTTAAATCATTTATACAAGAAAAATAAAGCTTTAGAAATGAAAAATAATATCAAGTTGTTTTATTATTATAAAATTCAAAAATATTATATATATATACGAAAATTTATCATTAAATTAATTATTATATATTTATATATAAATATATATTATTTAATATATATTTTATATTCCAACCTATTTTTTATAGGAATAAATAATTTGTAAAGTGATTTTTGCATATGCGTACTGGCTATAGCGAACACTCGAGAGAGGAATCTTAGCATGAAATTCCGTTTTTAGTAGATGTGTCTGAGAGCTTACACAGAGATACATACATTTTAATAATGAAGGAAAAAAACAAAACAGTCTACACGTAATAATTATTTATTTAGATGATATAATACGGATAAATATAAGGTACATGTACGTCTATTAACACAAGAGAAATACTACTTGTACAATAAAATTCAGATTTTGGTCAGCGTTTAAAATTTAAATAATGTTATTTAATTAAATTAATTACAACACATTCTTAATTTGTAGTTAATATGTTAGTAATTAAAATTAATTTAAATTTTAAATACTAAAATTTTTATAATTTTTTACCTACTTCATAAAATAGTTATTTTATAATTTTTTTATTTTATTTGTACGTTTTCCTCTCTCTTTCGTACATTTTTTTTTTCTCTCTCACATTCTTTACAAAAATTTTCATAGAAGAGAATCTATAAGGTAAATTTATTATTTTATATTTAATATTTTATTATTATTAGATGAATCGTGCTATTTTGTTCCTATTTCGAGTGATTTGCATGCTAACTCAAAACTCAATTATCATATTGTCGAATAAAATTTTAATAAAATTATATCAACATTTGAATTAAATAATAAATGAATTATCAGTCTATGCATTAATATTCTTTTTTTCTTCTTCTCTTTCTTTCTTTTTTTTTTTTATTTTTTTTAATCTTTATCTCTAGAATGATTAGAGAATACCACCAACATAAAATAATTAGACCAAATTAAAAATAAATAAAAGAGCAATTACAGGTATTTGGGAGAAAAAAAAGATAACAAATAAAAATTTAATAAAGGTTTATAATTTTTAACAATTTTTTTATTATTAGTTAGATTTTTTCATTACTTATTTGAACATTAACGCTTTTAAAATTATTAAAATGTATGTGCGTAAAAATTATTTTTTTTTAAATTGTAAATTATAACACATCTAAAATTATTAAAATAAAAAATTAGAATAAAAAATCACTTTTAAAGGATACCTAATAATACTGTTAACACAATTGATGGGTCAACAGAGAATACGCATATGGGAAACATACATTCTCCAGGAATTGAACATAATTAGTTAACAAATATTTCTTGACACTTTTTTTTTTGGGTGTAATAACGGGCCTGACAACAAAGTCTATTAGAGACTTTTTAAAACTATGATGCCTTTTCCACTAACAATTTTAAGCAGGTACGTTATTAGTTCCATCAAAACTTAGCTTCACAAGACTATTGCGAAAAAAATCTGTCATAAAGTTCAAGATAACTTTGATTATCTTCATCATTTTTTATTATGTATTCTTCTTAACTCGGGTATAGATGTTCTTAATTGGATGCCACCGTTAACTATTAAAGTTTTCTTTCTTAGAATTTTCATAAAAGGAATGAATGCTTCCTCGCATTTTTCGCTACTATTTGGATTGTTCGCTCCAATAGTTTTGTGAAAGACAAAAACTCAAATGTATTTGTTAAATAATAATTTAGTCAAATATATTAAATTATTTAATAATTTTAAATTATTAATTTTATATAAAGATAATTATACTTAAATATCTACCTTTGTGAAATTCTTAGTAGTGAAATAATGAACTCGCTATCTCGAAATATCTAATAATTAAAGGTGGATATACCAAAAGTGATACTAAAATAATGAAGTCGATATCTCTTTTTAATTTTTTTTCTCTCTGGACAGAGACATCTCTTGTTCGTTAGTGTAAATTTTGATTTGTGTCAGAATTAGTGAATTACAAGATATATTTTTGTTATATATATATTTATTAAGATGTATACAACCACCATTTGGTGTTGAAAAATTTTACTTATAAGAATAAAGCGCTCCTTTGATTATAATAATATGGTTGAAGGCTAAATATATATGCTTAATACCTCAAATAATCCTTTTAAAAGTTTTAATATACAGATTAGAGAAATATAGTCCATAAGATTGAGTGGTTATTAAACATAAGGGTTGACAGGTAAGCATGTCCTAATATCTTGGTGGGTATGCACTGTGCAGTGTGCACGGCTAAGACATTATTATGCATGTCAATGTCTCATAAAAGCACCAATATACCTCCCTCTCAACATTTTAATGCCATTCTTGAAGGAACTTGCTCTTCAATTTCCTCATCATAAGAATATCACATTTCACAATAATATTCAAGATTATAATACATATGGTAAGAGTAGTAACCAAAAAATGCTAGAAGGCTATCAAAATTTATTATTTTTTGTCATTACTTAATCCATAATTCAACTCCTTTAGTCTAATAATCTAACAACATATTTTATTCCATATATTAGTGGCTAACTGATAGTCAAAAACAATAAATTCGGATGATCCTCTAATATTTTTCATGTTTACATGCAAATTTAAAGGCTTAACAAAATGAGGCAAAAAAATTTTGATATGGAAACAAAATAAGTGATATACTTTAACATGGTAATTTTTGGTGTTTTTTAAAATTGTGGGAGTACACAAATCGGACCCTCCGATTTGTGTTAAAAAAGTTGAAAAAACTCAGAATACACAACTCGGACCATGCGAGTTGTTTGGTCATAAAATTTTGCTTCACAAATCGCATGGTCCGATTTGCAGCTGATGGAATTTGAAATCTGAAACATGGAATTCGGACCCTTCGTTTTGTTTGTTCTGGGTATTTTTTTTTTTACATTTTGAGGGACACAACTCGCAGGGTCCGAGTTCTGCTTCCTCTGATCCCACAACGAGGTGAAGCACCCCTCCTCCCCATACGCGAGTTCAACACTTTCTTTGGTTCCACATTCAAATTAAAAACTCACAAAATGATAGAGTATAGTAGCTTAATTTGTCGCACATGAAAAGTAGAAAAAATATCAATGTAAAGTAGGTGCTAGCTTGTGACAGTTAAGTCAAATTGGCAGTTTGGTTACAGCGAAGACTGAACTGAAAACTTCATTTTGGAAAGTGAAAGAGGTTCTTTAATTGTAGTTACTTTCAGCCAATGTGAATGTGACAGCACTCACAGGATTCAAACAAGACATTCGATTGGTTTCTGAGTAATTGCTCCACCACAGCAAGAATTTCTCTCTCTGGCCCTCCACACTTTTCACAACAACAGTCTTAGTATTATTTTTCAACCATCATTTGATTAATTTTTCCACAATACCCTCTATTTTTCTTGAATTTCCCTTTCTATCCTGCTACTTAAAAAGCAAAAGGTTAAGGTCTTAATTTGGTTTCAATGAATAGCAGTTTAAATTGAAATTCTTGCTGTGAAATTACTTTCCAAGTATTATTACTAACCTTCATTAACATACCTTAAATTGAAACTACTTAAAAGGAAGAAAGTGTATATGACTTTTAAAAAAGAAAAAGGAACAAAAGTTAATTTCTTGCTATATGTAACATTCAAATGTAAAAGCTAATAATTCCTTTTCACTAGTGTTCATTAACATTATAAAATACACCCTTACTACACTTGAGCCTCAAAATCACATTAATCCTATTGAAAAAACATAACTCAGACCGAATCCAGAATTACCAAAAACAAAAAGGAGAGAAGGCCGGTTAAGTGACAAGAAAGAGAGGAGGAGGAAAGGGTATTTCTTCTATACATAAAGTTGATATTCTCATAATTCATAAACATAATAAAAAAGAAACTATACAAGCACCATTTCGATGTGCATGGTTATAGGGCCATTCTTCTCTTGAGCAATTCCTGGAAAGTGATGACAAGAACTAAATTAGTTTCATGTATGAACGATTATGAGATTAGCCATGGAGTTCCTCTGTATCTCAGAAATGCTTCTTACCTGTTTGGTTGCTGCAATTGATAACCGCTCTCTCTCCTTCTTCTTGCGCCGGCATTCTCCACACCATCCAGCAAACGCTCTCTGATACTTGATCATCTCTCTAAATGTTGAGCTACACGACGGTTCATGCAGATGTTATTGACCATAGATAATACCATAATATCAAGCTTAAATCTTCCTGATGTTTATTGGAACTCAATTTTATGTTAAGCCCCAACAGACGATGAAAATAGAAAGAAAGAAAACTTCAATGGCAATCTAATACTCTATATACTTTGAAATAGGCATACACGAAAAATGTGCTATTTCAATGATGCAAGAGGCTAGGATTATTCATTTGCATTTCCTCAAGTAATGAAACAAGTGATGCAAATACCTTCTACACCAAAGAATCAAATTCATTCGCTTCCCAGATACCGTCGCTTTGGCACCATGCCGATGACGACCACTATGAAGAATTGCCTGTCCTGGAACGTGGGAATAATCGAAGATCTCCTACAAGGATTTGATTGGATTTTAAAACAAAGGTTCAAATAAAATCCATTAGTACTTATATTCAGTCAATACTATTCCAATACCGTTATAATATCATTTAATGTAGAGCATGAATTATTTGAAATCAACAGCTCAATTCAAAATATCTAGGAAGCGCTTGCTATTGCATTTTTGCCTTAATCACACCCCAACAAACACGAAGCGTTATTGCTCTCAATTTGGATTGTCTCAGGTCTCAGCTTACATGACAAATTAGAATCTCCGTATTAAGCTTCTATACGAACAAAAAAACATATACATAATTTTTAGTCTAAACTTCGGAAAGAATCTGTATTTTAACAGATAAGATGACGTGGAAAAGGAGAACCTCTTATTCAGCTATTAGCAAGATCAGAGAGTCAGGGGAATATATGTAACATCCAGCATTTTTATTCAAATAATATGAATCATCAATGTTACTAATTTCTCAGTTTAACTTTAAGAATGTATTCATACATGCTGAAGAATATATAGCTAAATACATGGTATTGAGTCCAAAATACAGTAAAGATGTCGACATACCTCTAGTTGGGAATCTGAATTCACATGTGCATCACATCGAGCACCCCGGAAGAACAGTTCTCCACCGGAAAATTCTTTACCCAAGCAAATATTCAAGGTAACTTCTGAGTCATCTATATGGAAGCCTGCAAAAATATTGCTCTTAAGACTTCAACAAAAGGCTAATAAAGCTACAGGGTTGAGAGGGGAGACAGAAGTCTGGTGTGAAAGAAATCAAAGCAAATAATACATTTGTATGATAGAGAACATATGTAAGCATACGGGTACACAATACAAGAAGGAAATAGATTGAGTATACTATTAAATCAGCGCGAGAAAAATATCTAACCGCATTGAACAGTATATATAAGGCAACAAGAGGCAATCTTTTGTTAGAGTGAACTTGAATTTTAAAAATCAACATAAATTGGACAATAACTGAAATTCAGTCGGTCAGGACGAAGAAAAGATATCCTACTAAACTCAAGACATCTGACTGGCATCTCTGCATTTCATAGAATCATCGGAGCTCTTAACATTAAAAGCTAAAGTAAATACCATAAAGAGTATTGTAAAGTAAGTTAATATTAAACTCTAAGTAGAATTGCTGGAAACAACCTACATATAACTCATCTTTGAACAAAAAAAAAAAAAAAAGTTGCAGATTCCAAGCCTTAGGCAATAAGAAACTCACAAGAATACTGAGCTTCAAAACCTACCAAGTTCTCTATCCCTGTGGATCCCATATTCAACAATAAATCCATGATGAGTGTCCAGAGAGCATCCACCGAATTCAGCAAAGAAAACTACAAATTTTCAAATTGCAAGGGTAAGTACACAACTTGTTTACTTAGTTTTTCTTTATCTTAATTCTGAGTCTCATCCACTCTCATGAAGATAAACAAAAATAACCTCGTGATAAGGGACGTATGAAATCTTTCATCAGTTTGTCAAGCATGCTTTCCATGCCAAAATCATCAAGAACAACACCAAATTTATTCATTGTATTAGGTCGCATGATTTTGAATTTGGACTCGTGGACCCATCTTTCAAAATTATCCACCTAAGCAATCAAATCTTGATGAGAAAACATAAAATGCAAATGTAGAGCAGATATGATAACACACTTGAAAGGGAGCGGAAAGAATTGTGATACCTCAGATACCAACATTTCACAAAACTCTGGTTGAAGCATTTCAAATGTATAAATTCCTCTTGTGGGTTCAGCCAGTATTCGTCTAAAACCTGCTTCCGTATTTTCTCTAATTGCATCGAGAAACGAGGGCACAAAAAAGTTTTCAGCATCCATGGTATATATCTCCTTATATAATGGCTACAAAAGAAAGGTGCAGTCAACAATTGGTAAGATCATGAATAATTAGCACACACATGCCACATATAGAGAAGAAGACAAGATAACAGTTCTCAGGTCAGCAAATTCTGGCATCAAAATGGGATCGTTTCAGGTTCCAATAAATAAGTGCCAAATAAAAGGTGCCTCCATCAGAAGTCTTAGATTATCCCATGAACAGCATTCCAACAGTTAAAGATCATAAATGAAACCATCAAAATTTAGTTAGAAAGGGACAAATCAAAACCCATTCCCAAGAAAACTTACTTGATAAGTGGACATGATCTTCTGCCTATATTCCTTGTGCTTTTGAATCTGTTCAGTCCAACACAGAACAACAAAATGTCAAAAATGTGAACAACAAAATAACGCCAAAGGCAAAAACATAGCACAAAATAGGGGAAAACGTAAAGTATTCATATCACTGCAAAAAGGGGATTGAAATTTGAAAGAGAATAAAAATTTCTCCTTTCCCACTCCAAAAACAATAAATACACAACATCTTCCCCTAAATTCTCTCATAATCTCCCCAAGTCAAAGCAACACTGCATTTCCAATCAAGGGCAACATCAAAATCAAGTTTTTATACAAAACCACGCGCCACCCAAATTCAAAAACCCTTACTTTCCAACAAATTGAACAAAACAGAGAAAAGCTGGGAAATTGAATGATACCCGAACACGATCACCCTCAGAGGAATATCGCATGAGAATGCTACTCATATACTGAGCCTTAACATCACGCGGCTTGTTGAGCATGTCGGGTGGCATGTATTGCTCCAGCGAGCTGAACACGCGTGGGTCGAACCCCAATTGCAGGTCTTCGTAGTTATCGGGCTTGTGGTCTTGCTTTGGGTCCGAGTGCAATCGCGTCGAACATGGCGTCAACGATAACCTCTGATTCTGTGGCCCAGCCACGTGTCCGTTTCCGATGATGTTGGTGGACACGCGGGGGTGTTGTTCCAGCTGTTGTTGTTGTTGTTGTTGTCGTTGGTGTCGCTGCTGAAGATGATGCTGCTGCTGAATAAGAACCTGCTGCTGTTGCTGCTGAAGAAGCTGAAGTTGTTGCTGATAGGTTATGCGGGGAAATGAACCGTTTTGATGAGCCATTTTTGAGAGAAAAGAGTGAAAAAGAAGAGGGCTTTATTATGTTTTATGAGAACATTGACGGTGGTTTAGGGTTCAGAGGAAGTAACGTTCAATTTTTGAGAGCGGAAGAGAGTCTCTGACTCAGACTCAGACTCACTCCCATGTGGAAGATCGTCGTCTCTTGTCAGTCGCTTCACAGTGCTGAAACCTCAAGATCTTAATCAACATAAAAACCAGAATTAATTATTCTTCCATGAATATAATTTGAAGGGTCACTCGTTTTGTAAATTAGTCATAAAACATATTTTTAATCAGATTTGTTTTTTAAATATTTTAAATTAACTATGTTATTTTTTTGTCAATTTTTTTATTAACGGTATCAGAATTTATTAATGTGGTAAGTTAAGTAATATTATAATACACATATAGGAATCTTAATTAATTATTAACATGATAAGTTTATAAAATTAGATCAAATCAAAACTAAATTGAGAGTAAAGCACTCAAATTCTTTAATTTGGAGTTAATTTGATTTAATTTCATAAATTTATATGTTAGATTAAGATTATTAGGTATGTGTTGTGGTATCTTTTAACGTGTCACATTCACAAATTTTAACGTCTTTAGTAATGAAAGTATTAGAAGAACTAAAATGACTAACTTAAAATTTTTTAAGGACAAATTTAATTATTTTTTTTAAAAGCTAATTTAAAGAAAGAATCGAGAACTAATTATAATATGTAAATTTCATTAAGCCAAGATAATTGTCTATCTTTGGATGTTTTATGGATAAAAGATTTATTTAAAAGAAAAATGATTGAAAATCTAAAAGTATCCTCTTAATGATCATTTTAATTTTTTAACTTTAAAAAATGTATATCTAAATTTGTATTCATTTAGTATTTAAAAATAATTAAAAATAAATTAAGACTCCTAGTTATTACTTATTCAAAAACTATTGAGTTTTTTATTTTGATATTTTAAGCTGATTTATAAGTGTTAAAAATAACTTTTATTTTGGATTTAGATAAGAATATTATAAAATTCTATGTTTTTTTTTATTTTTTAATTTTTTACCAAAGAAAGGAAGACTCAAATCCACAACTTCTTAGATGAGTATAAAAAAAACTATGTCATTTAAACTATAAACTCATTAACATAAAATCCTATGTTTGCCCATAATTGAATGTTAGTATATAATTTTTATTTTCTATGTTTTTCTCTTATTTTTTTATGTACTTTTTTTTGGTCATACATAATTACACACTAAAGGTTCTATCATAGCCCACCTACTGCTGAGATTCGAACCTGGGATGTGGCTATTACGAGGCCGACATTTTCTCTTGCTTTTCTCTTGCTTATACCAATAAAAAACGATGAAGATAAAATGCTACTAAAACAAGGGATACAAAAGAAAAAGAGGCCATATTTGTTCATCAAAGTTCATTTGTCATTAACTAAGTTGGAGTGGTCCAGTGGTTAGTTCACTAATCTGTTTAAACAAGCGTTGAAAATTCGAATCCCACTTTGTACCTGCAACAACTTATTAGCCAACAATAAACACTTAAATAAAGTTTAGATTGATCTAGTAGTTAGCTCACTAGTCCGCTTAAACAAATATCGAGAATTCGAAAATAAAACTTTGATCCTTGACGGATTAGATAAAAAAAAAAAGTTCATTTGTCACTACTTCAGCGTGATTGAAATTTTAAAAACTTATGCTCAGTCAATCTCAGAACAATTTAGAAATTAACTTATTATTATATAAACAAAACAAAAAATTGATTTGACTATTTATTCTATTATAAAAATCCTATTTAATGTAATATAAAACAATATTTTACATCGGTCATTTATCAACTAATATAAATGAGAAAATGCCAAATCATCTACATATTACTAAATCAGTTTTGGTTAAATATTGTGGCAAAGGAAAGAAACAATGCTAGTTAACGAAGAAAAACTGAGCGATTATTCGCACTTCTCAATACTAAATATTGCACTCATAAAGGATCCGATATACAGCCCAATATTTAGTTTCCTATCACAAATGGCACTATTGAGTATTGAACAAAAGCTATGAATAATAGCACAAATAATAACTAAGTAATAAACTTCGTTTTACTTTTGTTTTTTCCAATTCCGAAATTAAACTTAAGGCCAACCTGGAGTGGCACCAAGAAAAGCTTGCTTACTTGCTCCCACTTTATTCAAACTCAGTTGCTAAGTGTTGAAAGGAAAACAAAAATACAACACCATCTAAGTCCTTCTCAGATTTTGCTGATGCTAATTACGAACGAGAAAGATGGTTAACTTATGTGCCAAAGGCTTCTAGTAGGTATAGCCCTTGACAAACATTCCCTTCTTGGCTTCTTCGCTTTCACCCTCGGCAGAATATCTTCCCAACTGAGCCAAGGAGTTTGCTTTTGCGCGCACCAAAAGAGACTTTTGAGCCGCTTCCACATTCTCGGGGCGTCCTTGCCATGTCTTGAGCACAGTGTTCTGCAGAGCTCGTGCATATGAAAATGAAACGTGCCATGGGTTGGGACTTTGGTTCATTGCGTTAAGGTTCAGTGTTGCTTCCACTTCAGATTGTCCACCAGACAAGAACTGAAAATACAAATGGAACATAATTTACGGTTTATTATAGTGATTGTAACTTCCAAATTCTAGTATAAATGCAATCTTAAATGTAAAAAGTAATTAAAATTAGCATCATCTCAAATCCTAAAAGACACGATACATGCACTCAACACGATCATAATGCTACGTATCAATTTGTGATAAGAGGAAACAAAGAACAATAGATGTACCATGATTCCAGGGACTGCAGGAGGAACTCTTCTTCTAAGCATGGTAAGTGTATATTTGGCAATGGTTTCTGGAGAAGCCTTTTCCTTGTGCTCGGCCCCAGGTGTAACCATGCTAGGTTTGAGCAAAATTCCCTCAAAAATGACATTGTTTTGAGCCAAATAAAAGAAGACTTCTGACCAGACCTTCTCTGCCACTTCTAATGTCCTCTCAATCGGGTGATCACCATCTAGAAGAATTTCCGGCTCTACAATTGGAACAAGGCCATTGTCCTGCAAAGAAACACAAATGATGTCCATAAATGTAATATAATTGGTAAATCAATTCTAACTTTTCACATATGCATGGAGACCAAAAGGATAAACTAAGGAAATGCACCTATTACTATGAGAATGAGCTAATTTCAACAGAAAGAGAGTCAATAGTGAAACAATACCTGAGAGATAGCAGCATATCGTGCAAGTCCCCATGCTGCTTCCTTAACAGCTAATGCAGAAGGACCACATGGAATGCTAACAACTGTCCGCCTGTACAATACAAAAGCAAACAATCAGTTACATTCAATTTCGATAGATCTTATCCCCAAGAAAATTTCTTAGAGAATAAAAGAAGAATGACTTACCACTTGGCAAATCGAGCACCTTGCTTGTAGTATTCAGCAGATCTTGAAGCCAATCCATCTAGCCCTTGGCACCAAGATTCATTGTTTGATCCTGGTAGTGGGACCAAGCCCTAAAAGGAGACAGAAAAAAGGATTAATTACTAATTAGTAATAGTAAGACAGAATTCTAGTGACATGAAAGAATTACTCAAACAAGAAACCTTATCAACTTTGATGCCAGGCACAATGTTCTGCTCACGAAGGCAATCAACAAACTTCTTTCCATCGGTTGTTGACTGGTAAAGGGTTTCCTCAAAGAGAATGGAACCAGAAATGTATTCACCAAGGCCGGGTGTGGTCAGCAGAAGCTGCCTGTAGGCCTGACGATTGACCTCGGTGTTGTCCAATCCTATCGATGCCAACCGCTTCCCACAGGTGGCATTGGACTCATCAATGGCAAGAATTCCACGACCAGGAGATGCAATAGTTTTCTATACCACCAACAAAGAAAACAATCATAGGAAATCAGCTGCAGCCATAGTAAACCTTCCAATATGCTATTACCATCTACCAATAACTAAACTAAAACCTAGCCCACTACAGAAGAAGGAAATACATATCTTAAGACAAAATAGAGGAATGTCAGGCCAGCAGCAACTTTTGTGATTTGTAGCCATCAAATAACCATCAGTGATGGTTTTAATGGTGTGAGATTTCATCCAATGGCTCACTTCTCTTTGCTGGTTATATGCTGGCCAGAATTTAACAAAGTTGCTGACCCCTAGACTTTTCCAACAAAGATATTTTCATAACCTAACTCACATGACTTTACTGTAGCATAAAAAGTCAAACAACGTAGAAGTAAATTAATAAACAAAATTAAAAACAATAAAAGGCTAATCAGAGACGCTAACCAATAATCAATACAAGAAACAGTTTTTTGAGAGAATTTAGCAGAAAAGAATCAGAGCACGCGTTGAAGAACAAAGATGCATGAAGGATCAACGTTGTGAAGGAAACAGAGAGAGAGAGAGAGAGAGAGAGAGGGAAGAAGGGACTAACAGCGGTTTTGACGAGTTCGTCGGAGTAAGAGGTGGCGCGGATCGGGAGGGAGACACGGCGAGTGGCGAGGAGAGACGAGGATCCGGTGCGGGAAGAGAAGGAGTTGTTGGAGATCCAGGGGGAAGACAAGGAGCTGAGCTTGGCGAAGCTTGCACACGCGGCCATGGCTTCGATCAAAGAGAAAACGAAAGGGGTTGGGATTTGCAGAGAGAGAGTTGTGAGATTGTGATGGGTTTATGTTATGTTTGTTTGTTTGTGTCTCGGTGAGTCCGCGGTAGGTGAAGCTGATGCAAGTGGAAAACAAAACACAACTACCAAGCGGAAATACCAAACCTACCCAACACAATTATATCTTTTTATTTATCTTTTTTTCCCATCTTTCAATAAATGGATAGGATATGATTCTCTCATATTTTAAATTTTCGGAACAAGATATCAAACGAGTTTATGTTGTTTTAAAGTTGGATGATCCAGTTAGGGGTGCACATGGCCGGGTGAAGCCGGGTTTGATTTGATCCAGACTCGACCCAAAATATCCACCGGGTTTATTTATTAGACTCGAACCCGACCCTAGACCCGATGAAACCAATACAATTTCGGGCCACAATTATACCGGATAAAAATCAGGTGAAAACCGGGCCGTTAACATTACATTACGTTGATACCTTCTTGTAAGCTAGCATGTAAAAATATCTAAATTTTCAAGACTCCAACCATTATTTAACATGGTAAAATTCACTTAGAAAAATATAACAAGAACCAACCCTTAACCACAATTAATACTAAAGCAAAACCACAATCAATACTAATATTGTCTAATAATACCAAATATTTAAATCAATACAAATAACACAATATTATGCATTAGTCTAAAATTTTATGCATTCTAAATATAAAACCTTAACTTATAGTCTTATAATGACTAATAACACAAAATATTAAGGTTTACAACACTTAAATTCCACATAAGAATAATCATGATCCATCACTAATAACACAAAATATTAATTGTGTATGATGACCGGGCCACCGGGCCGACTTCGGGTGACCCGAGCTATGGCCCGGACCCGACTCGAAATAATGACCGGGTCTATTTTTGAGACCCTTACCCGGCCCGAAACCCGATGAAATCACACCAAATTAGCCCCTAAAGTGTTCGGGACTGGGCCGGGTCTATGCACCCCTAGATCCAGTTAGATCCTTTATTTGAACTCAAAATCTTTTCTATCAAATTTTGATCAATTAAAATTTAAAAATTAAAAATTTCAATATCTTACGTTGCCAGTAGGGGCGGCAAGCGGGAAAGCCACGTCTCGCCAGAAGTCCGTTTTTTGGTGGGCTGGCTCGTCCCGCCCTATCTAGTGAGGCGGTTCCAAAATTTCAACCCATTCTGTTTAACGGCGGGTCAGCGGGCTAAATCCGTCAAATATCTTTTTTTTTTTTTTTAACTATTATAATTTCTAAAAATATAAACAAATTATAATTTTTATATTCACAAACATTAAAGTCTTTGTAATTATAAATATTGTTCTCAAAACAAAATAAACATAATCCAAAATATAATTATAAATATTGTCTCTAGAACAAAATAAACATAATCTAAAATACTCAATTTTCATCTTCATTCTCTTGTAAGTTGGGTTGGGAGAAGTTGAATTTTGGCAAAAAAAAGAAATTGTAAAAATACCCCTTGCCAAAAAAATATTAAGCCCGCCCTGCTCCCGCCAAAGTCTGCGGTTTAAGCGGTGCGAGTTAGGCGAGCTTTTGCTATTTGGCAGTCCCAATTTTTCAGTCCAACCCATCTTTTTTAATGGGTTATGCAGACCGACCCAACGAATTTAGACCCGTTTGCCACCCCTAGTTGCCAATTTGAAAAATTAAATCTACCTGTCTTTTTTTTTCTCTCTCTAAATGAACATCTATATATCTCTATGCATCTATTTTTTATTACTCATCTCTATGCATCCATAGGATTATATCAATATATTCTTTAATAATAAAAAACTAATAATAATAACAATAATTTTGAAGCTTTTTTTTAACATTATTATTCTAACATAAAAACATCTTATATACATATTTTTTTCCCCATTGATTTGAAATATTTTTATATTTTATAATAATGTTACAGTTAAAATCTTGTTTTATCAACAATTGAACCACAAAAGAAGCTAATTAAACTGTTTCAATCCAATCTGATATAAATTATATCAAATTAAATCATATTCAAATTTTAAATTAAATTGAGAATTTAATTTTGATACACTATCAATTTAAAACCATTTTATACGTACATCCAATCACATAATATCACATTAGTAAAAATAATTCCCTTTTATATTGATCACGTAAATAGTTATCCAAAAGAACGATTGTGATTGCACGACTATATAAAAATATTTAAAAATTATTTATTACAGATGAATATTTCTAACCAATTTTATCCCATGCTAAATCTATCTATAAATTCGTTTATAGTATGCTATTTTTTGTGGTGGTCTATTCAAGCCATGATATAAGGGGTGGTTGTATTTTGTACTTAACTTCTCATGTCTATGAACTAATCTATCATTGCTTTTTAAGTGGGCACATGACTTAGATTTATCTTTTAAAAAATCACTAGTTGGTTCTTTAGATTCCTTTTTTAATTTGTCAAAAATTAATTTATAAATTAAAATTGATTTTGTATAAAATTATTTTTGAGTATATATTTAAATAGGTCCCTTAGAAATTTTATATTGGACGTTTATGTCTCTAAGAAAAATTTATTACACTTAGGTGCTTGAACTTTATAAAAATAAGATATATAAGTCCTTCCGTCACATTTTTAAAGACTTACTTATCTAACTGAAAATAATGGATCATGCTAAGATAGAAACGTATATGTCTTATTTAAATTTTTGTAAGGACCTCAACGATATAATATTTTTTTGAGAATAAAAATATTCGATGCAAAATTACTGAGAGACCTATTTAAATAGATACTCATTAATTTTTAAAAGAAAAATCGGTTTTAAATATAAAGAACCCGTTTTAAAGGAAAAAATTATTTAAAATCAGTTTGGTTTAATTAAAAAAGCTAATTACTTTTTAAATCGAATTTCATTTTTATGATCAATTTATTAGTTTTGTAACTTGTTAATAATTATTTTTATTATTTAAAATTAGTTTGGTTTAATACCTTAATTCAAATTTCTAGTTAATCAAAAGTCAGGTTTGATTTTTTTTTTTTCTTAACCATGTTTACTGTTTAAAAAGAGATTTCGGATTTACTTTGAAATAGCGGTAGATAAAATTAAGGAAAAGTTAAATGGATATAGATAAATTAGTTGCTTTTGATTAGATTTGATACAAATTAATTTTTCATTTTAACTTAATTTTGACTTTGATTTTGTTGGACTAAAATTAATGTTATCTTTGACACAACGACAAAAAGATTTATACTATTATTAAATTATATTTAAGAGTATAAGAATAAAATATTTTACCACTATCAAATAAAAAATATTATCTATGAATATTTTGATTAATATATATCATTTTAGATTTTAACTGAACTGTTTTTTAAAATCATAATTTAAAATTTGATTTGCAGAATTGATTTATAAAAATAATAACTATTTAAAAATTTCTTAGGTATATTATAAAAAAATAAAAAAAATTACTCTATTTTATTCATATTTTGACATATCATTAATTTTGAAAAAAAAAAGTTGATTTAAAAAAATGTTTTTAAATTCAGAAAATTTAAACTTAAAAATAAAAATAACCTATATTACTAATGTATTACAATATGAATAAAACAGAACAACTCTTTTATTTGTTGTTGGAACACTTTTAAATTTAATTCCTTTCCACAACCGGTATAATCTATTAGACTGTTTTGATTGGATTAAATTAAAATAAGATAAAACACCATGCTTTCTGCTGTAGCTGCCGGAGTTGGATTCTTCTTCTATAATGCGAAGGTAAAAAAAAAGAGATGTATTTATTTTTGTTCATATAAAGTGTTATATAATTCCAAAAAGTAACATAAGGTTTCTATGAACGCAGAAACTTGCAAGAGGGATTTCAGCATCTAATCAAGAAACAATATCTACAACAAGAGTAGTGGAAGAACAAACCAAGGCCACTAGGAAACCAAGTGTGGCACCACAGTTTGATGGTTTACGTTGTTTTGAAACATTTGTTTTGAATTAAATTCTCTGAAAGATGTTCAACTTAACTGATTCTATGAGATAAATAAAATAGTAGGAGAATTCATATTTGTTCTTTCAATTAATTTGTCTCAATTTATTTCAAATCATTTCAAGATAGACATAGACACATGGTTAATTTCCATTGTAAACCATCCTTAATTCTTAAACGTAACAAGTAACAACATTGCATGCTACAACAAACTTAATTAACCGGGAAATTTGAAAAAAAAGAATGAAATTTTATAATGTAACTGAGTTTATACAACCATCATACTCTGTAGTCTGGACCAACAATTTTTCACGGTCCAAATCAGGAAAAACTTCAATGACTACCCCTCAACACTAGCCGATGGTAAATTATATTATTTTTCAATCGACATTATTTTTTTTTATAATGATTTTGCCTACAACAATAAAATCTAAGGTTCTAATAGAACTCCTTCAATTGCTTCTTCTATATACTGGATTACACCTATCATCATCTTCTACCTATATTGGCAAATCTTCTTGCAACACCAAATATGGCATACTTTGCCACCAATCCCCTATCAATACTACAAGCAAGAGCAATAGCAACCCCCTATGACTAACATAAAAAATGCACAAATCGTTTTACACACTGCACATATTACAAGCTGTTAGGCATTTGAAACGTCGTATGTTCAAGATCCAAAAATGATCAAAAGATAAATCAAGAACTGCAAGCTATCATATGCATGGCACTTATACATTGGGCTTATGAAGATAGATCAGTGAACCTAAATTGCAAGCATAACAGAAGCAAACTAAGGCCTTCCTCCACCCATATCTTAGAAAACCCTAAAAAATTCTAAAAATTCCTAAAAAATCCTCATCATACATTCAATGTTTTAGCACTTCTCAAGCTTAAAATCACCTCTTCACAATCTTGCTTCGCTTCCAAGTTACCACCCTCTCAAGGTTCAACCCCCTCACTATTATTAAAACTAAGCATCAACATTAAATTCTTAAACCAATTCAAAATAATTTTTCACTTAAATCCAATCTAATTTAATCCAACACACACTGCTCCCTAGGGGCGGGAGAGAATGTGAATAGATTCACTCTAATTGTGAAGACATGAAAATGAAAATATGTCTAATTCATATCTTTTGTGAGCCACGAAAAACCATAAAGCCTGATAGCAGAGGCAGCATATTGAAGAACAAATGTACCGGAATGAGAAGTAACAATCTACAAGTAAACTAAACCAGTAAACCATACGTCTACAAGTCTTTTCCCACAAAAACTCTATCAAGAAGCAAAAAACCATTTAACTAATATTCAGATATATGATTTATGTAATGTGGAGTCTTATATATGTGAATATAGAATACATTATTACAAATTAAAAGAAAAAGATAAAAATCATTATCTTAGTATGTATATAACAAAACTTCCATATCCTACAAAATAAAATACAACAAAAACAATACCAAAAAGTTATTGAAAAAAATTGAAAACAAAGATTCTTTTTAGTTTAGTAAAAAAAAAGGAAAAAGATTCATTATTTTAAGATTTTGGTTTCCTCCAACTCTAAGCTGGCAATAAGACACCTCTGGCCTAACGTCTTTAGCTGAAGTTTAATTAGTTAACTCTTTATGTTTTTCACTCTATCGTATTTGCAAAAAATGGAAACAAATTTTATATTTCGACGGCCAAATATGCAGTACTAGTTACCATCATTCTGCTTTCACAGCACAAAGACAAAGCTTCGTTGAGGTCCTCCATGACAGATTTCAGGATATATCACTTATCAATAATACTGTACAAAGAATTAATAGGGTGCAAGCATGGAATCACTTCTCACTCAATGTTTGCCATCCTCGCTTTCCCTCCAAATGATGAATGGTATCTGCTACATCCTGCTGTTGTAAAATGATTCTTCCCGAAACCATCAGTTTTTTCGCTCAAGATGCAATTGCATCAAATAGGACAGTTAATATCCTCAAAGATTTGAGTGGCAATTCCTTGCTTCATGTTGGAGATCCATTCTACTTCAATAAAAAATTATTATCTTCCAACTTCAAATTGAACGAGTATGATACACGCCAGATTGGATATGGCTTGGGTTTTGGTATGAACAAATTTGGCTTTGATCCGAGACCATACAATAACGTCACTGCCGAAAGTCTGTCCCTATATCCAAAAAGAAATGAAACGGGTAAGGCTGTAGGACAAGTCGTCAACAACAGTCCCTTCACCTTGCTCTCCTTACCCTTCCATTGAGATCCCTGTAGTTGACTACTCAGTTGTGATCCTTCTTACTTTTCTTCAGCAACTTGGACATGTGACTGATATACTCACTGCCCGACTGTTTTCCACCCATCAGCCACTGCAAGGCCTCAGCTGCAGCATCTTTTTCTGCACTTTTCTTATTGCTACAGGGTTGGCCCATTATCTGCATTCCATTGAACTCAACTGTAGCCCGAAACTGATTATTCTTCAATTGTTTAGTCTTGTAGCTGGGTGCAGCATATCCTGCTCTTGTGAGTAAGGTCTGGAGCTGACTTTTAGAATTATCACCCCCAGGGCCACTCTCAGTCCTTGAAATCGATGCTGGATGTGATGTGGCCATCACTGTTGACTTTGCTGGTTTAAAGACCCGACGACCAAATACAAATTTGCCTTCACATGTGTCTATGGAAATCAGCAACCGCACTGCTGATAGGAGTTCATCATACAAGTGTATGCTCATCTTTGGAAAAAGTAGCTGCCCAGTACAAGAGAAAAAATCAAATTAAATGTAAACATTAAGCACCAAAAATGCTACTTCCATCTACAACAAGAAATTGTTAGTTATCACAGAAAAGCTCTTAGCAGCATGAAATTAATGTACTTACTTTTCTTTGAATTAAGTCATCAAGTTCTCTCTTTACACACTGGTACAGATCAGCAACAGGAGGTTCCATGAAGAACTCCAGATATCCTCCCAACATTTTTAAGTGGCCATCCTGAAAGAAAAGGATGGAATTCCATTAAAATATCAGACGACTAGAGCATAGATGGGAACTGAAGCTGTACATCCTTTGGAATATTGAATAAAAATGAGAACCAATAACAAATCATGAAATCACATGGCACTCACAGCATCCCCTTTCAATAAGTTCCCACCAAACAGAAGCACCACTGCATCAGGCACAGCTGTGGAGTCGCGGAGGAAAACAGAGTTCACTTTTATCTTCTCATTAAAAAGTAACCATGGATATGGAATTCTAGTTTCCCGAGCATTGACGGAGTTCTAGAAAATGAAATATGAACATACAATTGAAAAGGGAAAGCAAAATCTTAGAAGAGTCAACATAAAAGATCCATCCAAAAGTGTGCAGAGAATTTACAACCACCAGCAAATTATGACTTGAATGAACTAACCGAATATAGGAGCACTTGACCATCCTCCATTGTTTTCAAAGAGAATGACTTTTCATTGTGCTGCACATGAAATTACACTTCATTTATTTTATGTAGTCCCAAAACAAGAATAAGAATATACCACCACACAATGTCCCCCAAACACTTTCAGAATAGTAATACTTTTAAGTTAAATATATTATTACCCCCTCCCCCCCCCCCCCCCCCCAAAAAAAAAAAACCAAGGGGAAAAAAGGCGCGCACACACACAAAAGAGGTGGTGAAAATAACCCTTATTAATTATATTTTGTTATTACACTCAATGAAACACTAATTACTTAATTTAAAATATTTTAACTGGGTATCTTCATATATACAATTATGTATGAAAATGTATAATCAAAATAAGCCCCACCCAGCCATTAGATAAATCAGTGTCTTTCAAGAAAGTAACTTCAGAGAGAGCATAATCGTGATTTATTTTTGTGTGCATGGTTGTCAACAAGCATCAACTTTTGTGATAAGAGAGAGAAATGGAAAAGAACATCAGTAAATTGTCCCAACTTCCTCCACCATGAGTTAGAAGGGAAACGACTTCTTCGGTATATATGGTAAAAGAAGACATACCACAACAGCGCAAATTCCAGGATATAGACCATAGCAAATAACTGCCCGGATGAGATTCACATCACAGCTCCACAAGTTGCAGTTGGCTGTATTGCTATCAACTAATCCAATATCCTTGAGCAGGCATCTGAACTCTCTCCTAAGAGCATCAATAGCTTTCATTGATTGTGCTGAAAGAAAATTTTTCCAGCAATATTCACATCCTCCAATGTCTAATTCTGCATCTTTCCAACCCTCGTAAGCCTTTATAAGTGCAAGGTGGTCACTATATGCTCCAGCAAACTGAGATTTTGCTGCCTCTGCAAGCTACAGTGAAGAATGTAAAATATGTTCATGCCAAGAGAGAATATCAGTAAAGAAGAATTCTTGGTAAAGTTTCAATTGGCCTCTAATAAAAATGGATAAAAAGGACTAGCATTTACACATCAGTCAGTCCAAACACAGGAATAAACTTACATCTTTTTTGTCCAGTGGTGTTAGGAAAGGATCTCTCACACTAAGGCCAGCAGCCACAGTTAATATTGGATCCAGGCAATTGAAGATAGCCCCTAATATAAGCATCTTGCCAAGTTTGGGTTCCATAGGAAGCATTGTCAGATAGGACCCTGTCAATTCAAAGAGCAAGTGTAAGTGATTGTCATATTGAGAGAGAGAGAGAGAGAAGGAGGCTAGAAAGGGATTTTCCTGATGGAAAAACCTACCTAGAGTAGTCAAATTCTCATTCTCATCCAAAGCCCCAATTATTTTCAAATACTCAATAGCATTTTGTACCTGTGAATAAAATTAATTAACCAAGATGCTGAGATATAAATTTGTATTCAAATAATCAACACAATTAAATAAATTTGTCTATTTTAAAGTTGTGCATGAAATGATGGTGTTCTAAACCATACAAGTATCGAATTTATCATTACCGCAAGGATCTCCGGAGACTGCAAAGCCCTAGACAAGAACTCAGGTATGCTTCCAAGTCTTAGACTTTTTATTTGCAGACACAGAGATTGCAAGGGTGTCCTCAAAATTTCTGGCAATTGATACTCAGCAAATGCATCATATACACATCTAGGATAGATATGGTAACACACTCCAGGTTGAACACGACCAGCTCTTCCTCGTCTCTAGAAAAATAAGAATCAGTTAATAATAATAAAAACAACAACAAAAACAAAACAAACCATCCAAATATATAATGATGCCAGAAGCTAAAAAAAGGGTCTAAATATTCAAATGATTGGTGACAGGTACAAAATTAACTGAAAGTCTAGCCTCACCTGTTGGGCAGAAACCTTAGAGATCCATGTTGGAAGCAAACAGGGCGTGTTATTCAGTGCATCATATGATGTTTCTTTTGCTTTTCCGCAGTCAAGCACAAAAACAACGTCATTTATTGTGATACTCGTTTCAGCGATATTTGTTGCAAGCACTATTTTTCTTACTCCATCTTTGGGTTCTTCAAATATTAACCTCTGCATATCCAATGCAGAAAAAATATAATCCATCTAAATATTGTGAAATGCAATGCATATATTTAATTTATTCAACAACAGATTATGCATGTAATACATTGTGAATAGTAATTTCATACAAGGTATCAATAAGGGATTGTTGTGATGCAAACATCATTGACCTTTTTATTTCAAACTAAAAATTCCTTTATTATTACAGTATATCTATAGCAGATCTGATGATCCAGAGTAATTACAACATCAACTTAAACGAAAATCCATCAACAGACAAAAGCATTACCTGTTCTGAACTGCCCATTGAGCCATGACAGGTAAGCAACAAAACTCGATTTGGATCTCCTAAGACAGGATGAGCCAAAAACTTCTCTTTCAAAGTGCTTATATCATCCCATCCAGTCATAAAAACTAAAACAGCACCAGGCCTTTCATTCTCACATATCATGCATAGGATATATTCTATGAGACTAAATCCAATACAATCAGGATTCCAACACGACAAAGACTCCTGTGTCTGTGGGCTGTAATCTTTGAAATCAGCAGCTCTAATAGCATCCTGGTCATGTTTTTCAAAATGAACCGAAACTAAGAAAGTACTATACAATCAACAATCAACTGAAGTTCAAATTTCAAGATTACCTCGACAACATAAGCAATTTGGCTTTTCCTCTTTCTTGGGACCTGTTTGTTCATTTTCCACATCCTTTCTTGACCATAATCATCAATTTGATTAGAAGTTGTCAATCTGTAGCCCGTCATTTCAAGAATGTCCTCCAAAAAATGAGTTCTAACGGGATATGTGAAGCCCTATTAGTAAGCACATCCACCAAACCAATAAGAAATAGGAAAACTTCTAAACTTTGGCACCAAAATATTATCCTATTCCTTTCATTCAGCAAACTAGGAATATAATTTAGAATGAACATGCATTTTAATTATTGAAAAATAGAGTGGTAGCAGTTTAGTCCTCGAAAATCCAAATATAATATCATAACAGCCATAAAATGATTTTGACATCAAATAGAACCCCAAAGTATGTCACATCCATATTTTAGGGACTAAAGTAATGTCACGCTTTAATTTCTGCAGACCTATTTGATGTCAAACAACTAATAAGGACTATTGTGATACATTAATTTTCAGGGACACATTTGATGTCAAAAATTTAGTGACTAAAATTCATGACACAAAATTTCAAGGATCAAAATGAATGTTTACTCTACAGTTAATAATGTTTAAACCCAAATAAATAGAATAGAAACTTCTTAATGCTAAAACTCTTAAGCAATTGTATTCCAATAATGAAGATATCATGCTTAGTTTGCTCCCATACACTCCATACTTCCAAACAGTCTCATTCTTATATTTCCTACATAGACCATCAAGACCCATTAACCCTATAGAAAACCCAAAGGCACAACTATCCCCCATGACAGCCCAAATTGGGAATATATTCAGTTCTTGTGACAAACCGGAATATTCATAACTGGTGCCCCATTAAAGTAAGAAGAGAAGAGCTCTGAATCTAGGGTAGCACTCATCAAAATCAGTTTCATTTCAGGTCGGTGAGGAAGGAGATCTTTAAGGACGATAAGCAGAAAATCTGTCATGAAAAACAAGAATATGAATATGCAAATATCTTTTGAAACCTAAACAGTAAAGTCAAGTTCAAATTCTACCTTCATTCATCCCACGCTCATGAATTTCATCCACGATAACATGAGTTACACCTGTTAAGTTTCTATCAGCTAGCAATCTTCTTAATAAGATGCCCGTGGTGCAAAAGAGAAGATGGGTATCTCTCCCCTTCATACCCTCCAATCGAACTTTATATCCAACCTTTCACAAAGAGAGAAAAAGAGAAAGAAAAAGAACAAGAACAAGCAACAGACATGAGAAAAAACTAAAATTCCCAAGGAAACAGAGACGAGTCATAGGCAGGAAGATAATAATGGTTTTTGGACAAGGAACTCACAGATTCACCCAATTTCTCCCCTCTCTCGTAGGCAACCCTTTCAGAAACAGACATAGCTGATATGCGTCTTGGTTGTGTGCATATGATATTACAAGCAGCTCCTCGAACTGATTCTATCTCAGATTCTAAAATAAACTGTGGAATTTGAGTTGTCTTGCCACAACCTGTTTCGCCTGAGATGACAACTACCTGCACAATATGACATTTAATAATTAAAAATTTTAATATCCAAGAGCATATGCCATGGTGCATGTTTTTTGCTGATGATACCGTCCTTATGGGAGAGTTAAGGGAAGACCTAAATAAGAAGTTGGATTTATGGAGGAAGCTCTAAAAGTATATGGTCTGCGCATAAGCCGTAGCAAGACGGAATATATGGAATGTAAGTTCGGCCGTCGAAGGAAAAACCCTAATACAAAGGTGAAGATTGGAGAAAACATCCTATAAAAAGTTAAAAGTTTTAAATATTTTGGGTACATCATACAGGATAATGGAAAGATTGAACAGGATGTAAATCATAAGATCCAAACAGGTTAGTCAAAATGACGGAGTGCGTCTGGTTTTATATGTGACAAAAAAATGTCTTTAAAACTTAAATGTAAATTCTATCGCACTGCTATCAGACCGACTATGTTTTATGGTACAGAGTGTTAGGCGGCCAAAAGAGAGCACGAACATAAGTTAAGTGTAGCAAAGATGAAGATGTTGAGATGGATGAGTGGTCATACGCGATTGGATAGATTAAAGAACGAAGATATAAGAGAGAGAGTTGGAGTAGCACCTATTGTAGAAAAGATGGTAGAATCGCGTCTCAGGTGGTTTGGATATGTGAGAAGAAGACCAACAGAACACTCAATCAGGAGGGTAGATGAGATAGAAAATGGACAAAGGTGAAAGGCAGAGGAAGACCATCCATGAGGTGGTCAAACGAGATCTACATATAAACGGCCTCTCTATAGACATGATACATAATAGAGCTCAATGGCGTCGTTTGATCCATGTAGCTAACCCTACCTAGTGGGACAAGACTTCGTTGTTGTTGTTGTTATTGTTGTTTGTAATAATAATAATAATAAAAGAAAAAAAAAGATTGAAATTAAGACTATGAATTACTGTTAAGTCACATTACCAAAATGTACTAAGAAATTGACTAATATTTTTCATTTAAAAAATGACACGATAATTTTACCGAAATAGTTTGTGAGGATACACAATAAAGCCTCGACAAAAGGAATAGCATACAGCTTGTAATTAGTCAGTGACTAAAAATAACAAAATATCATTACTCAACAAACCTGATTTCTTGATAAGAGAGACAATATTGCTTTTTTCTCTTTATAAGCAGGGAGACTCCTGCGAAATTCTAGCATTCTTCTTCCTTCTGGAGATTCCTGAAATGGTAAGGGATGATGTAAAGGACCCCCAAGCCATTTTGTTTCATTCCACTGGTTTCAAAACCTCATTACATATCCTTGAAAAACATCAAATAGAGTATTACACCCCATCGATATGCAGCATAAATCCAAAAACCTATATCTATAAGCACTTGTAGAGTACAAATGCTAACCAAATTGACAGCCACAAAGCAATTAAAAATACCAAAAAAAAAAAATTTAATGTAAAACCACATAACTTAGGCACGAGTAACAATAATTATTTTATAAACTAGTTAATTGATGGAACCATCATCCTAACTTCCTAAGCCTTAACTGTGACTTGTCATCTTTATGAAAACTGAATAAATGGTTTCACAAATCACAACTGCACAATCCCTTTCAAGCCCTAGCAGTGGAAACTCAATAGGTACCATTCCATAAGCAGATTAGATGGAAGTAGTAATAAATTCAAAAATGCACTCAAGCCCAACCACAGAACAGTAATACATATGCCATTATTCTATATTTTAGGGGATGTAACCTGCCATGCTTGCTGCTGATCATGCATTTGCAAGCTCCTCCGCCTAAGTATTTTCTCCCCAACAGCCTTACTAGATGCAAGTGGCTCAGGGTGCTCAAAAAGCCCTTCATCTGTACCAATACTACTGTTACTGCTTGATCTTGTAAATGATACATCTGAAAAGCTTTCCTTCATCTTGGACTTTCGGGTAAGGTGTTCCTCAAAGTATGCATCAACTCGCCTTAACAAGGTTATAGGCATGCTCACCTGTCAAGTCTTGAAAGCTTTACTAAGGCTGATTTCATATATGAATTTTCCACGAGAGTTTCATCAAGATATATGCTCTAAGTTCCTTAGGCTTCAATCCAGTAAAGAAAATAAAAGAAATACAACATTGGAAAGAAGAAAAGCAAGAACATTTGGGATAACTTCAGTTTCTGTTTAATGTCTGCAATCAGAGCAAGGGGAAAAGTGGAGAAACCAACTATATCAGTGTAATATACCTCCCTCTGCGGCCGCCTATCGTCCAAGTCATATCTATAGTTTGGAAGTGGAACCTTACTGAAGACAACAACCTTTGCATACATGTGGCTGCCATAAATACAAGTAATTGAGATTTCCAACAACAAAGACCAAGACATATTGATATAACACATGCATTAATAGTCAGGTCTGAAAATAAATTTAAACAAAAAAGCTATAAAATAAAAATGCAGAATACCTATACAGCCCCATTCTGCTTGCCAAAAGCGCAATTTGATCAAAATCACGCCTATCCTTTTTCTCCCTGGACAACAACTCTTGCTTACTCTTGTCGTTTAAGAGCAATGTTAGCTTCCTCATCCACTCATCAACGTTATCATTTGGTGAAGCACTCTGGCAAGCAAATTTTGAAGCAGCAACCGCAAAATGAGATATTATTCATCAAACTCAAATTCCATTATAGCAAGAAATCCTCCACATTTGATTAACCAATAATTCAAGATATTCCATACAGAGAACCTTTACGCTAACAAAAACAAACAAACGAAAAACTGCTATATAAATAAGCTCACCCGAAATGAGGGAGCCTCGAATTCACGATCGGAGCCTTCCTCGGAAACCACGTCGTCGTAAGCTGAAACAAAGCGCGAATTCCCCTTGACAGGAATTTGCTCCGGCAACGTCGTTTGCGAGCGATGCACAGTGGTAGGAGCAGCTGAAGCAACGGGTCTAGGGTTTAGAGCTGCGCCATGGTGATCCCGGAGCTTGGCTACAGAGGGAGCGGAGGAGTTGTAATTGGCGGAAGTGATGACGGAGCGGAGGCGGTGGTGCGGGGGAACGTAAATGGCGCCATAAGAGGACAGCGTAGGGCGGTCCTTCATGGCGTGAATCGAAGGTTTTAGGGCTTTGGCGGTCAACAAAGAAGGGTGTGAAGAAGAGAGAATAATGAAGGGCATACAAACTGAGTTAGGTCACTATATACGGCGTCGTTTTGCAAGTTTCGCGGTTCTTTTTTCAGCACTACTTTCAATGGCTCTTTCTTGTTGCTGCTGTTGCTTCTTCTTCTTCTTCAGCTTCAGCTGTTTTTGGATTGGGTTTGCAGTTTGCGGGAACCAACGAACAAGTGAGTCACAGTGACAACGAGACGAGATGAAGCGATGCCTCTCTCCACCGCAACGCGCCACGTCACACTCCCATACCCGCCGAATCAATTCCACACCATATTCGTTCATACATTTTCACTTTCACTTTGAATTTTTAATCATTTCAACTGTTATAATTTCATATTCCATTTATAAATTAACTTGTGAAGTAAAATAGTTTTACTAATATAACAAATTCACTATATTTTTTTTTTTTTTTTGGCATATTTGAAATAACATAAATCACGTCATTATTGTATGATGAAGTTCAAATCAGCATTTCATGATTATTAAATATTACATGGCCAAAGAGGCTGTACGACCTATGTGATTATTACATATTTTTTCGAGGAATGCTAGGGGCCAGCAACTTTGTGATTTGTAGCCATCAAATAGCTATTAATGATAGTTTTAATGGTGTGAGATAGATGTGAAATTTCATCCAATGGCTCACTTTTCTTTGCTGGTTACATGCTGGCCATAATTTCACAAAGTTGCTGGCCCCTAGACTTTTTCTATTTTTTTATATAGTAGTGTATCAAAATATTTTTTTTAATTCGCAAAATTAACTTATTTTATATATTTAAAGAAAAAACTAAAACGTTTACGAGTAGAGCTTTTTGTTTTGGGCCCTGTCCCCTTCAATAGCAGGGCTTTTCTCTGGTCAACTGCAGGCCTCCAAAAGACCAAAATACTCTTGAGAATAATGGGCCTTAACTTCGAATCCAACATAACATTTCGGTTTATTCAGATTGGGCTTATTCTCTAATCCAAAGAAACATTGGACTTATTCAGATTTCCCTATATTTCAAGTCCCCTTCCTCTATTTCTTCATTTTATTTTTTTCTCCAAGTTTTTAATTTAATCTCATTAAGCCCATTGAAACTTTTTTTTAACAAAAAAAAAAAAACAACTTTCTCAACCACTAGAATTTAAACTCAAACCAATGGCTCAGTCGATGGTTCAACTCACCCTTCTACTTAAAACAAATTAAGTGTTTAAATCTTATTTTATATATACAATAACTTATTGATTAGTCGTGAATTACTGAATTAATTTATAATCCAACCTCACTTTGATTTAATCCTTTTCATGTTCACATAAATTTCTTATCCACTACTTCCTCGGATGCTGATGAACCCTTAGCTTGTTTGAAATATCCTATAATATTAATAAAACAAACTTTTTTTAAAAAAATTGTCCGTTCAAAATGATCCAATGTTTGAGAAGAAATAATAATTAAACAGTTGCCACCGCCATCAACGGCAGCATCCAAGGTTACAGAGACTGTTTAAATAAAATAAAAAATTGCATGTATATATATATATATTTGTTGTGATAAATAAAAGCAGGGACTGAGATGAAAGTGAATATAGAAGACAAATGGGCATTGTAGGAAACTTGTTGCATGTGACTGTGACAATAATATTGGCGGTGAAATGGCTAAGGTTCATTGACCCTTGTATATTCTATACCAATTGGATTTCTTTCCCAATGCCGTTTCCTTTATATTCAAATTACATCATATGCTAATATATATAATAATATCTTCTGAACTAATCTGTGTGTTTTTCTTCCTCTCAAAGAAACAAATCCAAAATATATATTAAAGAGATCAGAACATATTTCTGCCACCACTTTGGAAGTGAACAAATTAAACAACCTTTCTATATATGTCTTTAAATGTGATTAGAGATTAGAGATGTCCGGATCAATGTTTAAAATATTTTACTTTGTACTTAATTTTGCACTTTGCATGCATATCAATTAATTTTAAAATAATAGATAATAATAAGTAGAGCAAAATTGAGATCAATTCTGCTAAAGAATCAATTAGAAGTGTAGTTAGCCAATTGTAGCTAATTAGTTAGAATAAACAAAAAATTAATTATTCTGTCGTTCTCTATAGTTTTACTGAATTTTTAATTCGGTCCTTATATATATATTTTTTCGATTTAGTCTCTATATTATATCAGATTTTGTAGTTAAGTCCCTACCGTGACAAAAACGATAGAATTAACAGAATATTTCGTTAAATCTGATATGGTATAGAGACCTAATTAAAAAGACAATAACGTTTTTGTCACAATAGATACTTACTTACAAAATCTGATATGGTATAGAGACCTAAGTGAAAAGACAAAAAGTATAAGGATCTAATTGAAAATTCGATAAAATTATAAGAACTGACAGAATAATTAAACCTAAAAAAATCCTTTCCACTATTCTAATTTTTCGAATTTCAAAATTAGAAAATAAGAGAAATTGATTGAGTTGACTTATGACTTGTAACAAGAGAAATTAGAAAATAAGAGATAGATGAGAATGAGAGACATTGATTTACCTGTGGGGGTATGCTTATAAATAATTTACGCACAAAAAAAAACACAATGGAATCTGAGCAATTTGGGTTATGAGACAGGCTGGGCAGGGGTCCCCATTAAAGTGTCGCTAATTCAAAAGGGAAAAAAATTGATGAGAGAACATTTGAACCTCATTAATTAAAAACGTTTAAAGTAGAGAAATCTAAAGCATTGCTTGCTGGGTTCCAAGAGAAAGACATTTAAAGTCAGAAGTGACTGTTTTGTTGTTGTGTTGTTGTCTGAATTAAGCTCTATGCATATATGTATATAGCAAACGTTATTGATTGTTTTGTGGCCTTAATTTGCAAACTGTTACGAAAATGACTCCAATGTTAGTGCTTGTGTTGGGCCACCTGCACATTGTGGCCAGGGAAATCCTTAGCCATAACTCATCACTAATAATATACTATATGATATGACATGTAATTAGGAACATGTATATATCTTGAATTCGACATAAGAAAATGCCAGCCAGGTTAAGAGCTACTTAAGTGAATACTTGTCTTGCACTTGTCCAATTTTTTTTTTTCCATGTCCTCATTCAGTGGTGGGAATCAGATTGTTGCATTGTTTGAATTTTGAACTCCTTTTAATCGGATCTTAGCTTTGTTGAACACATTGGTAGCGTTTGTTTTGAAGTACTGAGACAGAGATCGAGAGACTGAGACTTAGTATCGTGTTTGTTAGTTCGTACTAAAATTTCTGTCTCTGTCTCTAAAATTTCAGTATTTTAGTACCTCCAAAAAGTAGGGACACAGGGGACTGAAATTTTTAGAAATGGAGACTGAAAGTTTAATAACATTTTATACCTAGCATACTTTTATTTCAATTAATTAATTTCAATTTTACCATTTGTGCAAATTAAATTAGAGTTTCATTCTTGTTTCAATTCCTGTCTCTCATTTTGCACCAAACAGAATACTGAAATTTATTTCAATCCCTGTTTCTTAGTCTCTGTCTCTCAGTCTCAGTCTTTTCGTCTCCGTCTCTCCACCAAACGCTACCATTAAGTTGAGTGAGAGTTGTTAGATAAAAATTTAGTTGAATTATTCATATCATTTAATGGCTCTTAGATATCAACTTCAAATGAAGTTGACTACATTTGAGTTTTTGCCTGTAATAATGTAGTAAAATTTTAAAGAGTGAAAACTTAATTTGATTTTTATTCATTCATACGAAGGACAATATAACTTTTTTTTTAAGACAATACAATCTCTGATGTTATTATTTTGAGATAATGTAATTTTTATATTAAAAATATCCGTTAAATTTTAATTAAAATTAATTTAGTAACAATTTTATTTATAATAATTTGTGAGGATTTTAACGAATGTCCTTATTTTTATGTGTATAGAATTGTTTATTTTAAATAGAGTGTAGTTATTAAAGAGTAATTTAAGAACATTGGTAAAGAGAGAGAAAAAAATAAAAATTCTTCTAATAAATTCAACAAAGATAGAAATTAAAACTTAGTAAATTTATGTTTAATTTATATTTGTTGTTGTTATACTTTATACTTCTGGAATTTCATATTTTTTACAAGTGGCCTATTTTGTTAACAGGACTACCGTTTTTTTATAAAAAAAATATTTAATTTCTACATGCATGAAAAAATTAAATTGTCAATGAAAATAACTGATGATCCGAACAAGTAAAAAATGAATATTATACCAAATTTCTTTTTCTGATTTTTAAGGAACAAACAAGTGTAGAAAAAGCTTTAGCTTCCCACACCAACTTTATGAAAATTTAAAAAATAATGAAATATAATTTAAAAAAAGAGAGAGAGAAAGAAAATAGTGTTTAGATAAGATTCAATCCTGTATGAGAACATGAAACACTATTATTTTGAAACATGATAATAAACACTTTAAAAAGATTTTTTGTTGATAACTTGGTGAGGTAGGACAAGATGATACTTGAATAATACAACTCATAAAAAAAAATGTAAATGTGTAATATCTTCCATGCATCAATACAAGTGGTAGGAGATTATATCATCCAAGTTTGTTAAGGTTGACATGGCCAAATTCAGAGAGATATTAGAATTGTGGAAACTCAGGTACAGTCGACTTCACGTGAAGTTGATATCTGAGAGCCGTTAAATAATTTAACTAATTTGACTAAATTTTCATCTAACGGCTCTCAATATCAACTTCACGTGAAGTCGACTTCACCTGAGTTTTTACCAATTAATATATATATATATATATATTAGAATATATATCAGTATTTAGATGCATAATCAAAACATATTTTGGTCCAATGTGAAGCCCTTTTGTCGATATCGTCACTTTATTATTATTATTATTATTATTATTATTATTATTATTATTATTATTATTATTATTATTATTCCCACAGCTGGATTATTCTACCTTGTTTAATTATTTTCTATATATCCAGAGATATAGAGGAGCCGTATATTTTAGCGTCTCAGACATATATATAGCCTTCCAAAAATTTAATAACAAGAGATATCACACTTATATATATATAGAATACATATTATATATAAATATACATTAAAAATATGTAAAATAATACATATATATATATATATAATGATTAATTTAATAATTAATTTTTAAAATATACACAATATATATATATATATATATATATATATATATATATGAGCTAATTAATCTCGATGATTTGATATTTAATATTAAACTGTACAAGTCAAATTTCATGCGCATCAACTAATAATGTGAGCAACACCTACTTTATATCCTTAAAATGAATGTTATGTGATTGAGATTGTTCCATTAGATTAAATAATTAATATTCTAAACTTTTAGTTGTTCTTTAATTATTGTAGAAAGCATATGAGTGGCAAACCAACCCCACGATCCGGTTAAAGTAAACATGCTTTCTTCCTTAATTTGATCCTTTGGAAACAGAGGCTATAAGGCCTATCGTTTCATTCTTTTCACCCACAAACAATAATAAGGGGAAGAAAATAAAGTAATAAAAAGTATCTTTTTAAGTTTCACATTATTATTATCAAAAACAGGAACATTATTATTATCTTCTTGTTTCATTTGAAGATTTTGTTTCTTCATAAATAATTGTATGCTTGTTTTTAATCTTTTGTGACATATATATATTGACCAACGCAACTAAATTTCTTTTAAGGAAATGAAAGTAATTTGGTGAATAAATATACAATAAATTTGAACTAATTAAGCTTTGATTGGGAAATTGGAAGTTAGAAATTCTTTTGTAAAATATCATATTTTAATACATGATAAGCAATCACTTACTAAATTATAGAGAAACTCATGCATTAAAAGTGATTTAATACTTTTTTTTACGATATTTTTTAATATATTAAATTAAAAATTAATCCGTCGTGAATCAAAATTATATTTAAAAAGTTATTACTTATAATTAATTACTACATACATAAAAGTATAATTTACAAATTTTTAAATTCCAACACTTATTTTAAAAAATTAATTAATTATCCGATTAATCCAAATTCGTTTAATACTAAAAACTAAATCTTATTGTTATGTATATATGTCTAGTTTAGGAATAATTATTTTAAGGCCTAATCTAGGAGGTGGGAAATAGGGGTGTACATGGTTCGGCATGATCCGAAGATTCGGCCCGGTTCCGAATACTTTAGGAACTAATTTAGTGTGATTTCATCAGGTCTAGTGCCAGGTAAGTGCCTAAAAAATAGACTCGGTCATTATTTTGGGTCGGGTCCGGGTCATAACTCGGGTCACCCGAAGTCGGTCCGGTGGCCCGGTCATCATACACAATTAATATTTTGTGTTATTAGTGATGGATGATGGTTATTCTTATGTGGAATTTAAATATTGTAAACCTTAATATTTTGTATTATTAGTCATTATAAGATTATAAGTTAATATTTTATGTTTAAAATGCATAAGACTTTAGACTAATGCATAATATTGTGTTATTTGTATTGATTTAAATATTTGGTGTTATTAGACAATATTAGTATTGATTATGGTTATGCTTTAATTTTAGAGAATGATTGGTTTTTGTTATTTTTTTAAGTGAATTTTACTATGTGAATTGTGAAATAATGGTTGGAGATTAGGTGATTTTTACATGTTAAAGACCTGGTTTTCACCCAGTTTTTACCTGGTTCGAAGATGCGTAGATTTCATCGGATTTAGAATCGAATTAGGGTCTAAAAATTAGGTTCGATCTATATTTCGAGTCGAATCTGGATTAAGCCAAATCCAATATGACTCGGCCCATATACACCCGCTAGTGGGAACTGCAGCATGCATGTATCCCTTTCATATGCCGGCCTTCTCGTCACTTCTACATCATTTTCAAACTCATTGGTAATTATTATTTGTTAATTGATTATTAAACTATTCAAATAACTTTATCATTATTACTTCATCCCTCCATAATATAGTGTGGCTAGAGTCTATAAGTCTTTCTATGGTCAATTGATAGCTGATAATGCCATATTATTATTGCACATGACATGACACCTCTCATTACACATAGCATGAAAAAAATTTTAAAGGTTAATTATGTCATTATTAGATAAGCTTAATTGCACCTTTTGAAATTAAGAGCGCATCAAAAGGTGTTGAAAGTTGAAACAAAGCTATATAGGGTTTAATTCAAATAATCATCACCTCTACAATATCCTACTACGTATCTTTTTTTTTTCAGTTAAATAACCTTTACTTGCTTTTCTTTCATTTATTATCTCTTAATTGTGTGTTCCATTTTATTGCATGCTTAGTGAATGATAATCTTAGTGTAATAAAAAGGTGGTGGCAGCTTAGCGGGGGGAGGGAAGTGATATAATTGGTACCTCCTTTTATGTGTATGTAAGTCAAAAGTTTAGGGTTTTTTTAAGTTATGGTAAGTATATATTAAAATTAACTATTAAAATTAGTTATTAATATAAAATATATATTAAAAATAAATTAATTTACAAATATATATATATATATATATATATATATATATATATATATATAACTACATAATAATTTAATTTAGTAATTGATTTTAGTGTATAAATTCTATTTTTGTTTAATTTTATATATATATTTTCATCAAATTTCATTTTTTCTAATTTTCACTCTAATTATATTGATGGTTCATGTTTCTGTTTAATTGTTGGTTTATTTCTAAAGTTTAGACATTAATTAAGGACATTTTGGTTAATGAATAAAAAATTATATGATAATGCATGATGGAACAATGATCATTATTACTATACTTAGATTTTAGATGTCCTCCATGATTCTAGTCTCTAGATATCAAACAAATAAAGTCAAGCAGTCAAATGCGTGCAAATTAGATATCCTAGATCTTCCCTTAAAAAAAAAACAACAATGTTAAATTTACATTAAAATTAATTATTAAAATTAAATATTATATATTTATGTATAAATATATATATTATTTAACTAATTTTTAATATATATTTTATATTTTAACATATATTTTATACTAATAACTTATTTTTGTGACTAACTTTAATATATAAATAATATTTTTATAAAACAATATATAGTAAGGTTTAATTACTTTATTGGTTTCTATAGTTTCGTGAAATTTTCAATTAGGTTCTTATATTTTTTTTAATTGGGTCTCTGTACTAATTTTTTTTTCAATTAAGTCCCTCTTAGTAGTAATTGGCTTAATTTTATAGGGATCCAATTAAAAAAAATTAGTATAAGGACCTAAATAAAAGAAAAAAAAGTGTAGGGACCTAATTAAAAAAAAAAATTGGTGCAAAGACTCAATTAAAAAGAAAAAAATATAAGGACCTAATTGAAAATTTTGTGAAACTATAAAGACCAACAGAGTAATTAAAGCATACAGTAATTAACTGTGAGAATCGGAGCTAGAAGGAATTTAATTAGGATTTGCATTGCATTAGGGTTAGGTAGCTCCCACCACAAAATAGTTACCACTTTCGAATGATGAAGTTCTTGCTTTAGTTATACCACATTTATTTCATATGATTTATAAAGTGTGCTGACGCATATATTTTTATCGTGATCTTGTTTAAGAGACAAATTAAATTCGAAAAGTGATGTTGAATCCTTTTAAACAATTTTATTTTATACCCATTTGAGATGCATCCAATGATTATAAAGATACATCTTTTTTGACTAGCGAGCTAGCTAGGATGCATATATTATTATATATATTCTTAGATATATATATATATGCTTTACGACTATCGTAAGTATGAAAGGGTAATTAATTCTTGAGTTTATTTGACCGAAAAAGATCATGCATGCGTGTTAAAGTGGTGTTTAAGATCGGATATGGTGACCAAATTTCCTACCAAATCACAGAGTCAAATTAAAACATAATCTTAGCGGGGCATAGTAAGGTCAGAATGTGAGATCTTAACTTCTGCAGTGGGCTTTTCACGTTTAATTAATTTGTATTCACACGTGATCACATTGGCTGAGTTTGTTTCTAAGAATAGGATAGCATAAGACACTGAAAATAGGACAGGATAAGATATTGATATAAAAAAATATAAAATTTTGTGTTTTTATATTCTGTTTGGTGATAAACTAAAATAAATTATGAAAATTCAATTTATTCTCATTTTTTTTCATTCAAAAATTTTGAGATAAAAAAATATAATAATAAAAAATATAATTAAAAAAATTAACAAGAATAATGAAAGAAAAAATAAAAAACAAGTTGTGTCTCTTGTTAGTGTTTCTGTATTCTTCCTGTTAGGATGAACACAAAATACACTAATTTAGTGTCTCTGGACACATTATCTCTGTCCATGTCTCTTCTATCAAATACGATTTTGTGTCTCAGTGTCCCTGTCTCAATGTTCTGTCTTTGTATATAAACGCAGCCATTAAAATGAAGAGAAATGGTAGAAAAACAACGTTTTCTTTTTAATTACGTAAATAATAGATTAAAACAATTTAATTTTAATTTTAAAATTTTAATTTTAAATTAATTAAATTTATTCATATTTAGTGGATTTGACAGTCTATATATATAATATTTTTTTTGGGCGTAATGTAATTGTACAGTGAGTATAATGGTTATATAATTTTGGTAACAATTATTAAGTGACACTATCAACATTTAAAAAGTGTAATTTTATTTTTAACATTACTTTTTAAGTGTTATTAAAATTGTGTAATTACTATATAATTATAGAAATCATATAGGATCTAAAAAATTTTGATAGTAAAAATAAAGTATAAAAAATAGGGTTAACCACAAAAAATGTCTCCGAATTATTTAAACGCAGACAAAAATGCACCCAAATTTTACTATCGACAAAAATGCCTTTAAATAATTAAAAAACACAATAACAATATCCAACAGCAAATATATATTTTCAAAAAATACCTTAGAGATTGAACTTTGATGCAATTTTTTGCAAATATGAGTATAAGAATAAGATATTATTATATATAAAAATTGATAATTTTTCGTTAAGTATATATTTTTTTATAATATTTTTTTGTTAACAACCAATAATACTTTTAAAAAATCACAAAATAATATATACTTAACAAAAAATCACCAAATTTTAAGAATAATATTATCTCATTTTTTAATCATGCTTGTAAAAAATCGCATCAAAATTCAATATCTAATGTGTTTTTTGAGAAATACATATTTAATGTTAGTTTTTTACAAGATTATCTAACATTAAATATGTATTTCTCAAAAAATACATTAGAGATTGAATTTTGATACAATTTTTTGCAAACATGATTAAAAAAATGAGATATTATTATCCTTAAAATTTGGTGATTTTTCGTTGAGTATATATTTTTTTTATAATTTTTTGTTAACAACTAATAATACTTTTAAAAAATTACAAATTATAAAAAAAATATATACTTTAAAAAATTACTAAATTTTAAAAATAATAATATCTCATTTTTTTATTATGCTTATAAAAAATTACATCAAAATTCAATTTCTAGGGCATTTTTTGAAAATATATATTTACTGTTAGGTATTGTTGTTGTATTTTTAAATTATTTGAAGGTATTTTTATAGATAGTAAAATTTGGATGTATTTTTGTCAGTATTTGAATAATTCGAGAGCATTTTTGGTGGTTAACCCTAAAAATATTATGTGTACATCAAAAATTAAATCACTATAAAATTAGACATAATGTATTTATGTATAAATATAAGTGTTCTTTTTGTTTCATTTTTAATAATTATTTTATATTTTAACATGAATACGAATAACTAATTTAGCACCTAATTTTTTGTGTATATATAGCATAATTGGCAAAGTATAAACATAACATGGCAATAAATTTTATAAATTATATTTTGTTATTGTAAGATATAATTTATCTTTAATTTATCTAACTAACGAATTAAAATACTAAAATAATAATTTAAATAATAATATACAATTTAAAATTCTATTCTTTTAAAATTTTTATTTAAATTAAAAAAAATGTAAATAATCTTTTCATTTTCAATATAAGTAAACGTCTCTCTTATTACAAATTAAACCAACTCTTTATGACGTTCATAATTAAACTAAAGCCAACGTTAAAAGAAAAAAACACTAATAAATAAATATTCTTTCAAGTTTTAACTAATTTTATAATAATTTAATATAATAAAGCCAAATTTAATTATTTAGTGAGAATAAATAAACATTAATATTATGTACCACTCAAAAATTTTTTAAATTATATTAAGACACGTGTCCCCACAAATCTTCTAAGTGAATTTGTCTCGGGAATTCCCCTAATTAAATTAAATACATGTAATATAATAATATATGCATTTATTTAATTTTAACGTATTATTGAAATGAAATATATAGTTAATTTATTTCTTATTGGTAGAGAAATCAAAGAATAGAGAATTTTTAAGTGTGAGATTGAATTTTGAAAAAAGAGGTGTATGCAAATTGTATTTTTTTTTTTTTAATTTCCTTACACATGACAAATAAAGGTAGAAACTTATGTGCAGTTGACTTAACGTGAAGTTGATAATTGAGAACTGTTAGATGATTTGACTGATTTGACTAAATTTTCATCTAACGGCTTTCGACTATCAACTTCACGTGAAATCGACTACCCCTGAATTTTCACCGCAAATAAAACAACAAAAAACAATAAACCTAAGAACATGGTTTCGTTCATGTGTTCCACGAGATGAAACAATGCATAATAATATACAATATAATATATACATATATATGAGGAAATTTTATTTCTTGGGCCTTTTTTGTAAAGAAGAAAATGGGTTATTGCAAGGACCAATATACACCGAATTAAGAAAAGTTGAATGGTAATTACGTGAAGCAGACGCTGTTTTTTGATGTTGGGACTAGAAAGTGTACGTGTGACGTAGTTTTATATCCATCTCTTATTTAGTTTAATTTCGTGTCCAAATTGAAAGACAATGATATTGATTTGTGCTTATTCTTTTCATCATGTTCCCTCAACAAACAATGCAAAAATCAAATGCCACATGCCTCATCATGCTAAATTAAACTAAAGACAAGGATAACATATAAATAAACAAATCCTCACTATTCAAATGCAAATCACTCGCATAATATAAAGATCATAATTAAAATATTAATATATATTATATTAAATATATTAAATTATTTAATTATTATATATCTTTACACGGAATTATTTTTTGATTAAATTACACAGTTGGTCCTACACTTTTAGTGAAATTATAAATTGGTCTCTATACTTTAAAAGTTTGTAATTGAGTCCCTAAAGATAATTAAAATTTGTAATTTAGTACTCGTCGTTCAAAAAGTGTTTGATTTAATAGAAAATTCTCAGTATATTCTTTATTTTAACAGAATATTCTGATCATATTATGAGAATATTCTGTTAAGTCAACACTTTTTGACCGACGGAGACTAAATTGTAAATTTTAATTTTTTTTAGGGATCTAATTACAAACTTTTAAAGTATAAAAATCAATTTGTAATTTCACTAAAAGTGTAAAGACTAACGGTATAATTTAATCTTATTTTTTCTATAAGTATAAAACAAATACATACACATTACAAAAAAGTAGATACTCAAAAAAAAAAAAAAAAAAGCCTATTTGCGTGCCGTTTGTTGATTGTTTTTTGACTAAGGTTTAGATGCAATTTAATATAACCTTTTTCTCCTAGAGTGTGGAATATATCAAATCAATCTTTATATCTCTCTCATTTTTTATTTTCCAAGCTAAGCAAAATATTAAATATTAATCAATCATGTCAGCATTAACACCCCTTTCTTTATCAAAGCTTCTAGTTCAAACTTCAAATCTCTCCTGTTGATACGTGGATTATTATTAATTACTCGCTCTCAGTTATTAAAAAAAAAAAAAAGAAGACCAATTTTCACGACTACTATCGAAAATAATTATTTGAGTACGGTAACTTTTTGACAAATATTTACATATATCTTTAACAGTTTGTTAATTGTTATAAAAAAAATTAGTATTATTACTATGTTACACTTTTTCTAATTTGAAAATAACGCAAATCCTATTACTTCTAAAACGTATTTTGTAAAAAACTTGGTCTATTTAAAGGTGGAAATACTAGTACAATTGTCTTAATATAAAATTAATAATTAAAAATTATTTAATAATTTTTAATTATTAAATTTACATAAAAATAATTATATGCCATTATTCATTCTATTTAAATTATTTTGTTCATAAAAAAAATATTAGACTGATTAAAATATATATGTTATATAGACTACTCTCATTAATTCGGTTGCATGTGGCTGGTTAGTACAGTATCAAAGTTGACTAAAGTATTTAATCTTTTTAATTAAAAAATGGAATAAGAAAGATGTCGCATTTAATTTAATTTCTTATTTTATTGATAAGATTAAATAGATTATCTATTTTGGGGGGCTGGAATAGCGTTGGATTTACATTTTTAAACTTTTTGGTGCAAACATTATAATTATTACGCACTGCCCACGTAGACATCATCAAATTTATATTAACTAACATTTTCATAAATCAAATTTGTCTCTCAATTTAATTTTAATCAACCATGAGTGTAAAATAATTTTATATTATATTTAATTATATAATACCACATTAAAAATAATTATATTTTATATTAATCGTATAAATAGTTATCTAAAAAAATAAATGTAATTAGACGATTGTATAATGGTTTTAGTGCACTAAAATTAAATTATTTTTTGTTTATAATCAAAATACTAATAAATAAATTATTTAATGAAATTAATTAAAGGAAAGTGATAATTATATATATAAGTAGATGTTAAATATTTTTTAACAGGACTTACTAGGAGAGAGATTTTTTTTTTTTTGCTTGGATTAGTTGTAAATATTTTTAATTATTCATTAAAAAAAGTAAAGATTAAATTGCCATGGTGTATGTATTGGATTATTGTTAATGGAGAAAATCTTATAAGAAGAGAAAACTATTAAGTATGGAAAATTTTTCAAGTATACCGTCGTACCGATATTTCAGTGATTTTTAACTGTTGATCTTAATTATAAAAAATATATATAATATATATAATTAAGATCAACGGTTAAAAATCACTGATACACTGGTATGACGGTACACTTGAAAATCTTCTTTAAGTATATAGGTTGTTTGCATTATTTGAAAATGAAGTGAAATGCATACAAAAAGCTTAATACAAATGTTGTCTATTAATAAAGTGCATGCGCAGCAGTGATATGTCTAGAAAACGAAAATAAAGCAGAAAATTAAGAGTGATATTTGGGGATAAAACAAGCACTAACATTTGAAAGGTGACCATACAATATTAATGTGTGAGTCCCAACTAATTGGTCTCTTTGGGTTCACATATTCCCTCTCTCAAATTTGATATTTGAGATGCTTTATGGGTCACATTCACATCAATGTTAGCAACAGTTATTGTACTATACCATTCTTGCATCATGCCTTGATTTTTATTTATACGGTATACGCCAACCCAAAAACACTATATACCAACCAACAAAACAATCAACCATATATATACATAGTCACGGAAGAATTTTAAGTATACCTGAAATACTAATATTTTAATAATTTTAATTTAATCGTTAATTTTAATTATAAAAAATATATAATATATTAATTAAAATCAACTGTTAAAATTCTTAAAATATTAGTATTTTAAGTACATTTAAAAAATTTTCTATAATCACAACTCACAACTTCGAAAATATTTTGTACATTCATGGTAGATTTTTTAATGAGTAATTTTTTTTTATTTGACTTTGAATCTTTGATGAAGTAAAAGCTTGGCTGAAAAATTAAAAAATATATGATAGGTTTAATGGTGTATATGTTAAAAAATAATTTACTTATACATATTACTGAATCAAGCAAGAGAACATAAGATGAGAAGACACAACATCCAACTCAAAGCCTTAAGGGGTCAAGTTAATGAGTTTCTCATCTTATAAACTCCTCACTCTTCCTTGCTTTCTTTGATGTGGGACTAACTTCAACACTCCTCACACTTGCAACACTAACAATTACATGTATATGATAACATACATACTAACATATAATTTTGTTGGTGACAAAATATTTTTTACTTTTTTTAAGGCAAAATGTATCACAATAAGTAAAATTTTAAAATTTTACTCAAAGAATAACTTTTTAAAGAGCATCATTCAAATATATATATATAATGCAATAGTTAAGAGATTAAAAAAGTGTTCGTGCTCAGTTATCTACTTTAACTTCTAGCCCTAATTTGCTCTATTTAATGTTGATGTAATCAGTTAAATATTGACATGATAAGTTACTTATTACTTTTGTATATAAAAAAAATCTTTTAAATAATTTTTGAAAGTTATTCTTTAGACACAAAATATATATAAATAATGGGATAAAAAATAGACAAAAATAAGGATATAAAGGAAAATGTATAGAGGTGTGCTTAGTATAATGTGGATAAGAAATTCTTATCTCATTGTTCTAATTTTGTTGCATTGTCTTCATGTTTTGAAAATATATATATACATACAAATATAGAAATTTTCTTTTTCAAAAAAGAAAAAAAAATTGTCATTTTACATGTCTTAAATACTAGACAAATACTATCCTAATTAAGAATTGAAAAGGCTAAGGTTGCATTTTAATTTCATAGTCAACATAAAATATAAATTCAAAGGTATAGATAAACAAAAACTTTGCATACTCTTTGTCCAATTCTTTTTTTCCTCCCAAAAGATAGAAAATTATTTTTTTTAAAATTAGATCCTGAAATGCATTGATATATCTAAATAATTCCCAAAATCTTGTATATGTGGATTGAAAAAATAATATATAGAGTAAAATAATAAATAAATTTTTAAAAATTTACACTTTAGATAAATTAGTATTTAAAGAAAAAAATACTAATAAAATTTTCTAAAATAGTGTATATAGACACACTATCTTAAAATTAGTTCTATAATTAAAATAAAAAAATTTAATTTAAATTAATTATCTATATTTGTTATTTTAAAAAACTTTGTTAATATTTTTTTTAAAAGAATAATCTGTCCAAAATATAAATTTTAAAATATTTATTTATTACTTTATCGTAATTAAAATATAACATGCAGAATTCAGCACACACAAATTAAAAGAAAGGCACAAATTAAAATTAAAGCAGGAAGCTAATTAATTAATGGCACATTTTTGTGCCATTGAAACCCTTGGAGAGGAGACACCAAAATTGAAATGACACCAACATCTATATATCTTTATACCTCTAATATATAAATAAATAAAAGGGTCGTATCTGACAGTTTATTAGTCAATATTCCTCCCCACCTATATGCATGTCTAGTTGGCTACTACGGATGCCATTAATTATTATTAGCTATTCATATGTTTCGCTGTCAGATTACCTAATTATTTGAGTTAAACAGCAGAGGCAACTAACTGTATGAAGCTGGAACTTAATCAAAAAAGACGACACACACAAACACACTCATGCCTCATGTTTAATTATTAAATTCCCGGTACGGTTGGTTCGATGCTTATGCTCTTTTACTTTTCAATTTTAATTACATACATTTTTGTTCTGAATAAAATAATTATATTTTAAATAGTTGTAATTCTAATTGATTAAATAATAGGATGATGAACAACATATAAAAACTTAATCTTAAAATTAAACAAATCTACTTAGATATTATATTTAAATTTAAATACTTATATCTTAATAAATGTTGTCGTACAAAGTAAAGATATAGGAGCGTTAATTAAATTATATAAAGAATAATTCTAGAAAACTAATATATTATAAATAGACAAATTCAATTAATATATATATATAATAAAGTATCAAATAAGTTCATCATAAAATTCATTAAATATATACGAGCTTTTGTAGAGTTTTATTAATTTTAAATATTTCGTTTAGTTGTGTTTCGAATGCTATTTTTTTAAAGAGTTGTAGATGATTTTTTTTTATGTTATGTTAAATATTGACTGTAATGTTAGTTGTACAATATTGGTTCTTAAGACTGTCTTTTTTGTAAAATATTAATCTCATTGACGATAGAATTGTCAACAAAATTACATATAAATTATGCTTTATTAATTAAAACATACACTACAAGAAATTATTGCTAGAAAATTATTAAAATTAGTCCCTAAATCGCTAGTGACCGCTTTACCAACAGATTTGAGTGGTCGCTAATACTTTGATCGTAAAATTAAAAAATAATAACAAATTTATAGCAATCAATTAAAATAACTTCGAAGTTGGTCACTAAATCGTTTATTAATTTATAATTTAGTGACCAATTTAGCGATCAACATGAGTTACTTCATTAGTGGTTGCTAAATTCATTTAGCGACCGATTTAACGATCAACTTTTTGTTATCATAGAAAAAATATATCAATCTCAAAATCAGTCATTATTAGTCATCAATTTTATTAGTCGCTAAAATCGGTCTCTATTCCAAAATTATCTTATATTGGTACAAGCTTAATGCATGGCGATAAAGTGATGAAATAATCAATATTCTTGCCAGATTTATATAGATGAATTTGTAAAGATTATTATTGTAAGGGACACTGAAGGTGTTTTTTTTTTTAAAGTCACTAAATTTGATAGATGACTGTATGGTCAAAATTAAACTCTCTTGCCAAGTATATATATCTTGGGGAGGAACAATTCAGAAAAAGAATCTTATGGTCTTAATTTCGAAAATTAGCCATAGAAAACTCTAATAATATAAAGAAGTTTTGAATGAAAAACTAGTTCAATTCAAATATAAATTTTATCATAATTTAATTTTTCTTTTTTAATAATCAACGAGGTGGAAGTCTAGAAAATATAACTACACATAAATTATTTTAGAATTTTTTTTTAATATCAACAGATAAATGAAGAAAAATCATATTAGAAAATGAATCATAAACAATTAAATAAGAGATTTGGGTACCATTTAACGCGTGATTATGCGTCAAGTTCCATTTCTTGAATAGCAAAGTCCGAATTGCTGTTATAAGAGAAAAAATTACATGAGAGTCGTAAAAACCATTCTAGCAAAACTCCAAAATTATTATAGATCATGTTTTCAATTTAGATGTTATTATATCCTCGTTGAGAAACAATGGAGAGTTAAAAAAAGATACCCTAAAAATTTGTTAAAGTGATTCAGCAATTATTTAAATTCACCCTAAAGGCTAGGTGATAAAACTGTCATAGTAATCCCTGTCACTACAAGTCGCTGATCCAAAATCAATAATAAATCTATTTGTGCTGATTTGTATCCAAAAATTTAGTGGGAGCGAGACTATATTTTATTTAAAAATATTATTTGCATACTAAATCAGTTTAACTAAATTTTATTGGATATTTTATATTTTAATATATATTTTATTTTAGTAGTTAATATAAATAAATCGATTACAATTCTAACAAGAAATGTTGGATATATTAGTATGAGAAAATAACAAAATCTTATATTTGTGTAATAGTTTTAATTTTTAAGGTACGATTAGATCGTTTTTTTTAGAGAGATATTTATTCCCACACTTAGTTGCTATAGGGTTGATGACAATACTCTCCTAGGATACAATGAAACCTAGAAATTTCTTAATTAACAATAGTAAGAAATTCTCAACTCTCTTGAACAAAGAAAATCTCTTAATGGTTGATTAAAATGTACACTTAGTATTTGTCTATTCGAAATAGTGGACAAAAACTTATTTATACATATTACACGTAGCAATTATGATTAGTTACGTATATAAATAGTTGCATCTTTTTTATTATCAATAGATATAATATTTTAAATATACACAATTCTTAAAAAATTATATCTCTTTAACCAATAAACACAATATTTTAAATATACACAATTTTTAAAAAATTATATCTCTTCAATCAAATAATATTAAACAATTAATAACTATTTATTAATATTAATAATAATATTAATTAATCAAATTTATAAATAGTTTCGCAAACAATTGCCATTGTAACTTGATTAAATAAGAAAGTGATAACCATAAAATCCAAAGCTAATACGAAAACCAAATTTACCAAGTGAAATGTTAGTTAAATTAAAATAAAAATAAAGAAAAGAAATTATGATTATTATTAGGGGGTGTTAATTGGTGGATGGATGTCACGATCATGATGAAAAATAGAAAGTAAGAGAGCCCACAAAAAGGGATCGTACATGAATGATGAGGGGGGAAACTGCAAAATCGGGCACACACAAACACCAAAAGCATGTCTGTGTCACATGCCTCAACCAGCCATTGCACGTGAACTAACCCCTTCTCTTACTATCCCTACGTACTTAGCTTGCCCCATACCCACAACTCATATAACTCATATCCAACAAAGTCAAATTCTTTCTCTTCATCCTCTATATATCACTCCATCTTACACGCGTCTAATCATGCTTTTATTCTCAATTATTTTTTCTTAATTTAATCATCATCACCATATATACACGTCTTCTTCTTCTTCTTATTGTTGTTGTATGTGCCCAAGTGCATGTATTAGTAAACATTATTTATCCCTAGTGAGTGCTTTTTATTTTATTTTTTAAAAATAGTTTGATGGCTTATTTACTTTTTCTTTTTAATCCATTTTAACAAATATTTTATTATTCAAAATGATACATACTTTAATATCTTAGTTACTGATTTTGGATTCAAATTTAGAAAATAATTTTTTTATTTATAAAAATATTTTTAAAAGTGTCTTATGCAATTCTTTGAGTGCACTTTTTTTTGGGGTAAAATAGGAGGCCTTTATCACTTTAATAAACTTATTTATTAAGGTAATTTACATAATTAAAATAATTTGAAGTTTGAAATTATACAAATATTTTAAATTAATTTTTGTCACACGCACTTAAATATTTTTATTTAAATTAAATTAATTTGATTTAGCATGATGAGTAATAAATCGAATCAATTTAATTTGATTTATTGTGTTAGAAGAGGATGTAATATGTAAATCGAATTAATTAGATTTACTATTTATACAGTTTTATGACATTTCTTACTCTTAAGTTAATTGTATCTATTATATATTAACATAAATGTCAATAAGAAAATATCTTCATTTGGATTCAAATAAAATAGTAAAAAAATTAAAATGAATAAGAATAGAAGTTCAAAATTTGTATTTTAGTTCAAATTCCAAAAAATCTACATTTTTACAAACTTATAAATTCAAACCGAAACCACAAAACAATTTCTAAAAATCCGTTAAAAATCATTCTTTTGACTCATTAATATCTAAAGAATCATTACCAGGACTTTTGATGTTAAAAAAATTATTATAAAGTATAACCCTCCAAAGTGGTATAAGAGTTAAAACTTAATTTTTTCAAAATAAAAAATAACAGATAGTTATACAGTATAAAAATGACCAATTATATTTATACAATATGTAATTTAAGTAGAATTGATTCAATTAGATTATTTCGATTTATATATTACAAGCTTCTCTAACAATAAATCGATTAATTCGATTTACTACTAAATATACTAAATCAAATTCAAGTAATTCAGTTTTGTATAAAAATATTTAAGACAGACATATAATAAAAATTAATTTAAAACATCTGTATAATTTTAAATTTTGAACCATTTATTTATTTAAATTACCCTATTTATTACCACACTTAGCTTATCTCTTATTATTAATATAATTAATATATATAATCACATATAAGAAAGAAAAAGAAAATGACATAGGAAGGCACTTTTATTTAACAAAAAGATAACTGACATTAGGCCATATTTTCGGGTACATACAGGATAACTGTAGTACTGATATCATTAGTTGATGGTTGATTAGGACGTGTGGTATATATAGGTCTTTCTACTACTTCCTACCGCCACCTTATCTTTTTTCTCCTTTAAGAAAAATACTAATGTATCCACTTTTCCATCCCTACTTTGGCAAAAAATTATCAAAGGTCAATTTCACTGTAACCTTGTAAAAGGTGGTTAATTACGCTCGAAAACAGTGTAATTAGATATTCATCATAACTTATTTTTTATTCAGTTATTATTTATTATAATAATTATTTTTATATATTATATATGTTTTAAATCTTTTTTCATATATTTTAAATTTAAAATGATATCTCTTTAAAGTTAGAATATTTAAATTTAACAAAACAAAAATAACAAACTAAAATTAAACACTAACTAAATTAAAATTAAAATAATATTATTAAAATCAATATTTTCGATTTTAAGATTGGTATATATAATTTTTTCGGTTCTAAGTAACAAAAATAATGAACACAATTATTTTTAAATGAGCTTCAGATATATTAAAAAATTATTTAGTATGCAATTTTGTAATTTTAGTTGTGTTATAAAATGATTTATATTAAAAAAAATTCAAACACGGATTTGAAAGAATTTTGAATGTGTATTTAAAATTATTTTGTGTATTATTTTATTATTTTGGATGTGTTAAATGATCATTTATGTTAAAAAATATAAATACAAATTTAAATAAATTTTAGATGTGTATTAAAAATATTTTATGTGTTATCTTATTATTTTAGATGTGTTATGAATATATATAAAATAATAAAAAAAAACTACCACAAAAAAGAATCACGCGAAAAAAAGAAAAAAAATAATGTCCAAATACAAGTTTATAGAACTAAAATATAATTGGATGCAGAAGAGAAGATATAATATTATTTAGTTGATAAATTAATTTTGTTATTTGTTATTTTAGATGTATTGTAAACACATTTAAAATACTACATCAAATATTTATAAAACATTTAAAATAATATAATTATACACAACAAAATAAATTATAAATACATCTAAAAATAAAGTCACATTTCAAAATGTATATATAAAATTACACTAAATTTATTGGAATATAATGAAGATAGAGAATAATTTTTTTTAAGGTAGCGTTTGTTCTGAGGTATTGGGATAGAGACTGGGAGACTGAGACACAGTATCATGTTTGTTGGTTCAGAGACTGGTACTAAAATTTCTGTATCTATTCTTAAAATTTCAGTATTTCAGTACCTCCAAAAAGTAGGGACATAGGGGACTGAAATTTTTAGAGACGAATACTGAAATTTTAATAATATTTTATACCTAAAATACCCTATTTCAATTAATTAATTCCAATTTTATTATTTGTGCAAATTAAATTAGAGTTTTATTCTTTTTTCAATTTCTGTCTCTCACTTTACACCAAACAAAATACTGAAATTTATTTCGATCTATTTCTCTTAATCTCTAACCCTCAGCCTCAGTCTTTCAGTCTCTGTCTCTCTACCAAGCACTACCTAAAAGAACTTACCCTTTTTGATATCAGAATCGTCGTCGTCTTCCCTCATTGCAGCTTAAACGTGGCTGCCTCCAACTTGATCTTCGTCGCCGGCATCTTCTGCGGTCTTTTCCGTAACTCCTCTATCAACATCTTTAACCTTGATCATCTGTAGTAGTTATTTATTTGTACCGCAAACTATGAGATTTTGTTTAATTACTTTTGTTTAGTTTTTCTTTAATTTACTCTTTTTATAATTCCGTTAGTTTCACATGCGAAGAGAGTTGAAAAAATTGATAAATCATGCAGGTTAATTATTTAAATTATTTTAAAATAAAAAATGCTACTTCTTTTGGTTTTTTGAAGTTCTCCTTAATGAAATAGTTATAATAATGATAAAATTGATAGTGATATGATTCTTTTAAAATAAGAAATATAATTAATTAATTGATTAAAAAATTAATATAATAGAACAATTAAACTTAAAGTTTAATTATTCTGTTAGTCCTTATAATTTTGCGAAATTTTTAATTAGGTTCTTATACTTTTTTTTAATTGGACTCCTGCACCAATTTTTTTTTTAATTAGGTCCCTTTTAGTAGTAATTGGCTTAATTGTATAGAGATTCAACTATAAAAAATAAATTGGTGCAGAAAAAAATATATGACTCAATTGAAAAAAATTTGGTGTAGGGACCCAATTAAAAAAAAAAATATAAAAACTAATTAAAAAATTTACGAAACTATAAGAACCAATAGAGTAATTAAACCTAAATTTAAAGAACGTTTAAAAGCTGAATTATTGTTGGATAAATAGTATTTTCGACTCGCAAACACTCCTTACTCGATATTGGAAAAGGGTTATAGTCTATGAAGTACGAACATTTGTTGATTTGTTATGTCTGTGTATCAGATATATTTTGGATACGATATTATTCATCGATATTTGTTCAACATGCGTGTTTTTTGTATCTAATCGTGTTTTAATAAAAAATAAAAAAATTTTATAAACACGTTTGGACACACCTAAATACCATCATGTGTCAATATATCCAATTTTATTCTTAATATGTATCTTAAAATAAATTTAGAAATAGTATATATTATTAATTATTAGAACAAAAATATTTTAAATATTTTATATAATCATAAAAAAACATTAAGAATAGTTACAAAATTAATTTATATTCTAATATTAATAAAATATTAAAATATTATTATAATTTATCTAAAAAATATTTTATATTATATTATATTATATATATATATATTATAAAAATTTAAAATTTATTTATATATCTATATATTTCGTGTCGTGTTATATATCCTATATTCGAATTAATATAAGTGCATCATAGGTTATGGAGTTATGGTACATTTTGAAACAACAGATTTTCTTATGTCCTTTAATTGAAGCTAAGGAGTACGAGTATTTTAATTCCAGATTTATACACATCAATGTCCACCCACTCTCCTTTTACTGTCATCTACAAATTAAACAAAGGCAAAGGTGCTTCATGTACTTATGTTTGGATTTGTCCAACATATATATATAATAACATCGCTATTTTTATTTTTATTTTTATTTCTTTTCCAAGGTTACGTCCTTGTAAGTATTATATGATGAGAAGATTAATCTCTTTGGGCATGCATACGGTAGCGTATCAAACGTGATTTTGGTTTACAGTGTTAATTATATGAGTCTAATTTTATCATGAAATTATTTTTTCCACAAGTTTAAGTTAATAGAATAAAATATATTAATAGTTATATAATTTTTCTGTTATAAAAATTTTATATTATATTATAAAATTAAATAACTTTTTTTTTTAAATTTAAAATACTAAAAAGAATAATATAAATAATTTAATTATATTTTAAATAAATTTTAACTAAATTAGTCTTATACCAATTTAATAAGAACATTGATTTCAACCACACTAACCTTATAGTAATCAAATAAATTTGAATTAATCAAATAGTTAATTCACTTATTCAAGCTTTTTCATATTCCGTAATCCGTAATTATTTTTTTTCTCTTTTACTTTTTCACTTGTGCTTAAAAAAAAATAAAAATAAAAAGAACTGTGAACTATGATAGTATTTTCGGAAAATAATATTTTTATATTTATAGAGAATGAAAAAATGTTATTACAGAATAAAAATATAGTAAAAATTTAAAATACTATTTTTCTAGGATTCTCTGTTAATGGCGAATTTTAACAAAAGAAAACATAAGACATTGAAAAAGAGGAGCATGCCAAATTTGGAAATGAAGGACCATTTTGTTTTTATCATTTAAACGTTTTACTTAGCACTAGAATATTCGAGATAATTTAATAATTTACCCGGAACCTTCCATATTGAAAGTATTGAGATAATATTCACTAATTATTTAAGTACATTTTTTTAATAATATAGAAGTTTTTAATAGCATTATTGGTGATTCAATAATATAGAATTTTTTTTTCTAGCTAGAAGGTATTCTGTTAAAGAGAACGTGTTAATGAGCTAAGGATAAAAATAAATAAAACATAACAAAGTTGGAGATCCTAACTAGCTAGTAATTATAAGAGGAGTTAATCTAGTAGAAAAAAAAAATAGATAACTTTTAGGGTAAAGTATACTTTTTGTTCCTAAAGTTTGCTAAAAGTTTTAAAAATATCCTTAAGTTTTATTTTGTTTCAATTTTGTCTCAAAAGTTTTCGATTTACATCAAATATACCCTATACGGCTAAATTTTCAAAAAAATTTAAGACCAATCTAACAATAATGCATAAAAATTATGCTTGATTTGTTTGTATTGAGGGTTGTTCTTATGAAATTGTTGTTGAATTGGTCTTAAATTTTTTAAAAAATTAGCCGTTAGGGATATATTTGATGCAAATCGAAAATTTTTGGGACAAAATTGAAACAAAATAAAACTTAGGGGTATTTTTAAAATTTTTGTCAAACTTTATAGACAAAAAATATACTTTACCCTAACTTTTAATATAGAGAATTTGTTTCAATCAAATGACCTCCCACATCAATGATCAAAGTTAAATGAGATGTTTATGAAATACAAAATTATGCAAAATAAATAATACTTTTTTTAATTAATAGTTGTATAAATTCATAAAGGGTTTTTGTTGAGGTGGACATACAGGTACAAAGAAATTAAAGATGCAAATGGAATTAGTAGTTATTGTCTATTGACTTTAAATAAATTTTTGTTCCGATATTGTACGTATGCCATTGTAGCATGCAATTGGACCTTACCCCACAATGTATTATTGTTTGATTATTCTCATAAAAATTAAAAATGGAATATTCTTATATAAAACCCTCAATGGACAAGGATATTTTCCAACTCACATCGGATAATGTTAAGAAACAAATAACGTCAGCTCAAGCCTCAAATTACTTCTAAATTTTTATCTGATTGTACTATAATTCCTTTGTCATTACTCAAATTGCTTTGGAAAAATGGAATGTATAATATGAAATTTCATAATCACAATAAATTAATGAATTCAAGGGTCAAAATCTAGTTATTAAACTTTGTAATAATCCGTGTATGCTTGTATTGTTATTTCACATTCAATATTTTTCTATCGGAAATATTTGATAACCATTGAAAATAGACAAGCCATAGTTGGTAAAAATTAATTATTAAAAAAATATTTTTTATTATTTAGTATAAATAAATTTTTTTTCCTCAACTGTATATATATTTGTCATTTATTTTTTTACCTTTTTATTCTATATATAAAAATTAATGGCATAGATTTTTTTAGAGTACAAAAAAATTATGCCATAAAAAATAAAGAATGCCTCATTTTAGACATGATATATTAGTAAATAATTCTTTACATATATATATATATATATATATATATATATATATATATATATATATATATAGCACTAGTTGACTTATCAAATTTTAGTACCTTAACTTTTACTCACTGTTCGTGTATTAAAATATTTTTTGCATTATCATCCTTTGCATTTACCATCTTAAAAGAATCATAAATAAAAAATTACTTAACAATGCAAAAATAATCTCTTTTTATAATATATCTTATAGAAAAAAGATAATGCTAGGTAAACAAAAAAAACAGCCAGAATTTATTTTATTTAACATTAATTAATTATCATAACAATTAATAAATATTAAATAAGATAAGTTATAACTGTTTTTAGCTGATTTTTTTTTGTTACTAAACATTTTTGTTTTCAATATCATGTGTCGTATGTCATGCGACACGTTGAAGTGTCATTTAATATATTAAATACTCTTAGCACTTAAATTAAATTAAGTTATTTTCAACTTTTTTTATTAATTTAAAATAATTAATTTCAAAAATTAAATGTATTATCTTTGTGGGTGTATATATATATATATATATATACACACTATTTTTAATATTAAATATAGAGAAGGAGGAGGTTGCTATTTACTAGAGTGTCCCACGGCATAAATGCGTGGAATCAGAATAAACCTTAGTTCGTTCAACATTAAATTTAATAAATGTTAGTTTTATCATATGGTGCAATAATGAATTAAAGACTTTACACAGGGGCATTATTGTCAAGCAAAGTAATAACACACATTCATATTTCATGATCGCTGTGAATGGTTAGAAGTTTAAAATGTATCCTATAAATAGGTGAATTATATTTTTAAAAATACTTATTAAATTTAAAAAACGTGTCCTATAATTTTATTGAACGGCCATTTATTTATTTTTTCGTTTATAAATAATAAAAGCATAAATTCATTGATTTATTAACACTAAAAATGCTTGAAACTACGATCATTAACCATTAAAATTTATATTTCACACGTTAATTAAAGTTAACCTTAATAAATTAAATCAATAAAATAGTTAGTTTACTAGTAAACTTCAAAAAAAGAAAAGAAAATGAGAATCAATTTTTTTTAAATAATAATAAGTTAATTTTTTCTTAAAATACTAAATCATCAAAAGAAATCTCATAAGATTTAAACGTTAATAAAAATATCTATAAAAGATTAAAATGACAAAAATACTTTTAATTTTTTTAAAAATGACAAAAATAATCAAATATTATATATATTAAAAAAAACATAAATATCAGATTTTGTTACAGACATTTACAAGTATGATTAGAAATATAATGTCTCTTTCTTTATAATTCGATAATATTATGTTAAATAGATTTGTGCAGTTATTTTTGTGAATAATTGAGTATTTGTTTGAAAATTAAATAAAAAAATATAAAAATTAAATTTCGTTTCTTTGATACACGTATTAAAAAAAGTTCAAATATTCTGAAATTATTTGAATTAAATATACAAGTCAGTTGTCAAATATAAAACTATTTATCACTTTAATAATATATTTTTTATATTTTTCCTTTTAAATCTTTTAAAAGGACTTTTACTATTTTGGCTTCAAAAAATAATTGTATCAATGAATAAATAGTTAAAGTTTATTTTTTAATTAAGCTTTAAATAAAAACTCACATACAACTATTTTCATTTGAAATCGATAACAAAAAATGGTTAAATAATTAAATATATTTAGTTAAATTATAATTTAATAATTTTTATTTATTAATTTTATATAAAAATAATTATACATAATTTTTTAATTAATATTTATTTATATATTATTTTATTATCTGATTTTTTTTTTCTAAAAATTGACTTCGTAACAAAAAAAATTGAGGCTAACGAATTATAGCTTAACATTATACTCTGTGTATACTAAAATAAATTATTAAAATCAGTCATTAGTATAAAATATATATTAAAATATAAATATATATTAAAAAAATAAATTATTTAATTTTAGTGACTAATTTTAATAAAATAATATTTTTAATAATTTAAATAACATTTTCTTCTTACTTATTTAAAAAAAAATTACGAATTCAAATCTCACTCCTAAAATATATATTAATTGAATATATAAAAATTATGTCATTTGAATTATTACTCATTAGAATACTCTTTTTATATTAAATTAAAAAAAAAAGTTGTGAATTCGAATCTCACTGCTAATTTAAAAAAGAAAAATGGAGAAGGTTGATATGATGATGGTGGTGATGGTCATGGATGATTGATGAGAGACCATCGTGCGTATCTAAAACATCTTCAAATCTATCTTTGACCGTCGTACTTCCTTTCTCTCTCTTCATTCTTTCTCTCTCTCTCTCCACTTTTCGCCGCTGTTGCAGACCCTCCTGCTTCCTGCGACCCCAAACCACAACACCAACCACCACACCACACTCTACACCCCCTTTCCTTCAATCAAATCTATAAATACTCAAATTTCCATCATTTCTTCATTACCGAAAACCCGAACCTCCTCCTTCTCTCTGATTTCGATTCATTCCTTATAAATTCAAACTCAAACTTCCTCTTCTTCTCTCTCTAATTGATCCGACGGCTGCGATCTTCTCCTTTCTCAAATCGTACGGCCAGGGGGTCCTTTGTCTGCCTCATCTCACCGTCACAACTCACCAAAACACACACACTCTCTCTCTCTCTCTCCAAATACGTAAGTATTCCATCTTCTGAAACAAACAACGCGATATATACAATTTTCACATGCTTTTCCAACTCGCTTTTTCTCTCTGTTATTGCGCGTCGTCACTTTTTTTTTTCGTCGCAAATCATAACTGTAGAATAATAACATCACTACTCTCTCTCTCTCTCTCTCTCTCTCATAAATACACACGCTGTGAATGCAAATAAGTTATGCGTTTTCTTTTTGGATTGTTCAGTTTTCGAATCTACTCTACTAGCTCCTCATATTCAGTGTACGTCATTCCTATTTTTCTTAATTTCCTTTTCCATTTCTGCTTCGTCCGAATTTATCAAAATTTTGTTTGCAAGGTTCTATTTTTTGTATTTTTGGGTTCACCTTACTTAACCATTGAGCTTTGATTCAGGGTCCAAATCGGTATCTATTTTGTTTACATGCACCTGAACTGAACAGTGTTGAATTATGTACTGTTGCAATGGGGTTTCTTTTGTTACTGACCACAGATGCCAGATTTAGATCCATGATGGTGCCATAACTGTCATCGACAGATGGCATGGATTGAAAATTTTAAATATTTCCTCTGGTCTTAATTAAATGCGGTGAAAGAAACGTTTCTATTAATTAGGAGGTTTTTTTTAATATATTCTTGGTTTAACTGTTTGCCAAAGTTCCTGGTCTAGATGGTTATCTTTGAATGGAATTTGATACTAATCAGTGTGCTTCTTTCTGATATGCATGTGGCTGTCGTCTGTATTGGGTAGTACTGCTCTGCTGTTTTTTCAATTTTCTTTTAAATTTTTTTCATTTTTAGGAATAATATTCAGACATGCACAATATTGTGGAGTTCTATTATTTGCTTCTTCTTTTTCTTCTTTGTTATTGGTTTCTCAATAGATGTTTGAAATTAAATTGTCTACACATACTACAGGTTACAAATATGGGGTTTGAATTGATATGTTTTCAGCTTAGAAATGTTCCAGTCTGCAGTCTCTAGTTTCTTTTTTATTTTGAACCCTAAGTTGTTTTTTCTTCTTTTTTTTTTTTTTGGTGATTCAATATGATTTTTTTTTTTAACAAAATATATTATTATAGATTATAGATGCTATAGATAATTCTGTGAAAAATATCCTTTTTAGGCTCTCTTCAGGTAGTACTAGTAGTAGATGGAGTTCTCGTGTTTATTCCACTTAGAGCTTGCATTTATCATGCATGTATATAATAGAACTTACTACTGCATAAATGCATAATGATATATGTGGATTTAGTTTAAAATCTGTACGCACCTGTTGTTATTTTCAAAGTGTGTATATATGTATTTCTCATGTCAGCGAGTGCTGGTGATGCTTCACTGAACACCAATTACCTGTCATTAGCAAGAGTCTTGCTAGTGTTCCATGTGTTATCTCATATATTAAAGTTTGAGATTTGAGATTTCTTTTCCATCACAGAAACTGAAATGTGGGGTCAGCTTTTAAGATATTGTTACTCATCTGTTGTTTTTGTGTAATTTCAGGTGTGGTCTTTAAAAGATTTAGAGAACTCGGGCTATTTGTCAAAGCATCTTGCATCTATAGATGTTATTACTTCTTTGACTTAGATTCCAGTTAAGAGAGTAATTTCTCTGGACACTGATTATGGAATCCAACGGTCATAGAAGAGTAAAGAAACACGATCATCATGTTAAAGAAAATGGAAATTCCCATATGCTTGATGCTGATGAAGAGCTTGATCCATGGACAGCTTGGGCATACAAGCCTCGGACAATCACATTGTTACTTGTTGGTGCTTGCTTTCTTATGTGAGGACTCTTCTGCTTATGTTATTGCTAATGAGTAAAGTTCTGTATTTATTACTTGGAAAAGTTCTTGTTTTTCTGAAATATTATTGGTTGTATATGTCAGTTGGGCAAGTGGGGCACTTGATCCAGAAAGAGATGCATCTGGTGATATTGTCACTTCCGTTAAAAGGTTTAGTATTTGACATTTGATGATCATGCTGCTTTGTTAAATTTTTTACTTCTTTGTACAATGCTAAATGATCACAAAATTGTTTTCTCTGTAGGGGTATATGGGCAATGATTGCTGTTTTTCTTGCTTATTGCCTGCTTCAAGCTCCTTCGACGTGAGTAATCAATGTGAACTTATTTTGTGTAGTTTTTTTTCTTTTCATGTATTTATATTGTTAATGGATTGGATGTATACATTAGTTTGCAAAGGTAATTCCTTTATCATGTTAAATATAGTAGTCTGGTGTATTTAGTGCGTTTTAAGTCTTGATCTTAAGAGATTGTTTTGAGGTCTTTCATGTGGATTTCCTCCATGATATGATTATTTTTTGCCTTTACCTTGGGGTTTGGGGATTGAATATCTGAATTTTTAGCTTCTGGGTTTGAGGGTGTTTGAGACTTTAATTCCTGAATTTATCATTTAATATTTTTTTCCCATTTAATTAGAAACTATGTTTGGGAGAATTTTATATTTATTATGCAGAAAATGATTCAACTGGTCTAGATATTAGTTTTTATCACCATTAGGAATATAAGTTAATATCCCAAGTAATCTGATATAGGCAAGGTCTCATTCAAGATTTGATGGTTTGGGGGTCGTTTAACTAAAGCACAGTGTGAATAACTTTCTTTAATTTTATGGCAAAGGAAGTTACTGAAAGTTCTAATTGGTAATGTAGTTTAATAGAATTCGTCCATTACAAATCTTTAAAATAATCATACCTAAATGTTTCTACTAAGTTGCAGCCTGTGACACTATGAATTTATACTGGCTCCTGTTGAATATGAATGATGGTAGAGGAGCACTTAGCTCAGCAAAACTAGTAGTTTCATCAATCCTCGAGAGTATCTCTGTATAAACTGTTTTTTTGTCCTCTTTTGTTCAGGGTTCTTATTAGGCCACATCCTGCTATTTGGCGCTTGGTGCATGGGATGGCTGTTGTTTACCTGGTTGCTCTCACATTTTTGCTTTTTCAGGTTTGCTGTTATGTTTTGTTTTGGAAATGCTCTTGGTGAAAAATGTCAATATGTATGATGCATGCATATCGAGTTTAAAATTAGCTTTTCTACTAATGAGAAATTTAAAAATGCTATTTTGTGTTGCTTCTTTGCATTTTTATTTTTTGAAACTTGCATCTTTTAGATTGCACCGACTTTCTGTCTTATGTACATGATTCCTGCCACCTTTTGATCTCTCTAAACTGAATCAATGTGCGCTGGACTAACATGTGCGGCCTTGATTTGTTATTTACAGACGCGTGACAATGCTCGGCAGTTTATGAAGTTTCTTCATCCTGATCTTGGCATTGGTAATTCAATCTGCTCCCTTCTGTCTAGCCTTTAACTCTCGGTTGAGCTTGTTGTATCAACTCTGTTTGTTGGTTGTGGATCCAGCCTGTGATACCTTTATGTTCAGAATTTGTAATGATTTTATATGATTTTTGCAGAACTTCCGGAAAGATCTTATGGGGCTGATTGCCGCATATACCTACCTGAGAACCCTGCAAATAAGTTTAAGAATCTTTATGTACGGTTACTTTTTTCCTGTCCTTTTTCCCCATTTATTCTCAATATCATTCTACAAATTGAATTTGGATCTTATGTATTGTGGTCCATTTTCTAGGAAACACTTTTTGATGAGTTTGTTCTAGCTCATATTATTGGCTGGTGGGGAAAGGCTATATTGATTCGTAATCAGCCTCTTCTTTGGGTGTTATCGATTGGTTTTGAGATGATGGAGGTTAGCCCTTGATAATAAGAATTCATCGAAATTTCATTTCATTGTGGATTAAGCCCTTAATACTTTTTTTTCTTCATATCTATTTTATATTATCTTTTATTGTTTATAAACTATTTTGTGTTTGTGTTATCAGCTTACTTTTCGTCACATGTTACCGAATTTCAACGAGTGCTGGTGGGATAGTATTATTCTTGACATATTCATCTGCAATTGGTTCGGTAAGGGTTCTCTGAATTCCTTTCTTTTAAATCATTTTTGCAAAAATTGCAGCTTTTGATTTGTTAATTGAAGAACGATCATGGTGGCTATATCACCACATCTGAAACGTTGCATATAGTAATTGAATTGTACTTTGATATGTTCTCAACACATTCTTGATTCACAAACAGGGTCAGCCCCTCAAATGCTGGAAGCTTGAGACAGTAACCTTGGTGGATATCTTTTAATATCTTCATTGAACCAAATGGAGGATTTACTATTCTTGCAGAGTTTTGTTCGTTAATGCAATCTGACATTGAATTCTCAGATCCGATTGTAACGCATTACTTGGATTAACATACAGGTATTTGGGCTGGAATGCATACTGTGAGGTACTTTGATGGGAAAACATACAAGTGGGTTGGTCTGAGCCGCCAGCCTAATATTATAGGAAAGGTATGTGTTTATTTTGATTGCTTGTATACCACATAATTTTTGAATCTTTGCTTTCTGTAGATTGATGTCTCAGTGATTTGGACAAATACTCTTAATTTCCTGCTGTGTCAAAAATCAGTATTTATTTTGTGATATTAGCATAATCACTTCAACTTTAAAATGAAAAGAAAAAGAAACAAGACTACCAATGGAAGTTCTCGACAGAATTTTGGATTTTTTGTCCACATTGAATTTGTTATAATTGTGTAGGGGACTGAATGTGATCTTTGTTTTGTTCTCTTTTTCTAAACATGAAATTTGCATCAGGTGAAACGAACATTGGGCCAGTTCACACCAGCGCACTGGGATAAAGACGAGTGGCATCCGTTGCTTGGTCCTTGGCGATTTATTCAAGTGCTTAGTCTTTGTATTGTATTTTTGACAGTAGAGCTCAACACATTCTTTTTGAAGTTTTGTCTCTGGATACCTCCTCGAAATTCTGTAGTTATATATAGGTTGATTTTATGGTGGCTGCTTGCAATTCCAACAATTCGTGAATACAATACATACCTTCAAGACAGGTTCATTCTCCATCTCTCTTGTTCTCCCGGCCCAATGTAATTACATTTTTCTGTTTGCGTAGTTTATGCATGTTGAATCTCAACCGACGTTAACATCTATTGTTTCTAACATTTTACTTTGTCGGCTTTATTCGTCATTCCGAATCTTTTAGGAAACCAGTCAAAAAGGTTGGAGCATATTGTTGGCTCTCTCTTGCTATTTGCATTGTTGAGCTTTTGATTTGTATCAAGTTTGGACATGGTAGGTCTCTTCTCATCTGCATATTTTATATGTGTTATGTCTTGTATACGATATTTCGATTGTTGATTTCGTCTATGCCTTCGTTGTGTTTTGCCAGGTTTGTACCCGAAACCGATGCCGATATGGCTGGTAATATTCTGGTCATCTGTAGGTGTGGCCATTGTTACATTTCTACTATTGTGGTCTTGGCATCCCCACCTAATTCTAGGGAAGAAGAGGCGATAGAGTTTTTCTTTTTATTCTTTTCCTGGTATTTTTTGCTTGTGCACTATTCTTTGATTCCTTCTTGATTTTTATGGGTATCCATTTCCATAAATGGTGTAAATACTATTTATCTACCTCATAATTGTAAATGTCTAAGTGATTATTCTCCTAGGTTAGTAGGTCATAGTTTCTTGGGGCAGCAAATATTAGGGTTCATTTGATATGATAGAGGAATGAATATAGTGCTTATGAGGCTTATGAATAGGTTTCCACCATATTAGTGAATTGGCCAATCTCTGTTCCTTGGAATGAATCATTATTCTTAAACTTGTAATCACTCATTTGAATGAAATTTTGAATGGAGCCATTTGTGTGCATTTGATTTAGTGTGACATTTTTAACATCCGGATGTGATCTCATTTCGTGAATATTTTCAGCATTTCCAATTGTAATATGTTGCTCTAATAATCAAGTGGGTCACGAGTAAAAGTTGAAACTAAGATTAAAACATGAATTTAAATATTACTTCCAACTTTTTGTGATGTACTTGAAAGTTGAAACTGTTATACGAGACTCAATAATATATGTCCATGGAAGTTAAGTAGTTGGCGTTCCGTCTGTTTGCATCGAGTGTTTTGTGTTGAACCAGTCATTAACGATTATGTTTAAGAGAATTAAAAGAAAAGGGAAAGAAAAAAAAGAGAAAAGAAAAGCGAGTCAAGTCTCAAACTAATCCTAATACACATCTTTTTGTTTAAAAAATATATTTTTTAATCAATCATATAATTTTTTTATTAAATAACCAAATTATTGTTATGATACATACTTGAAATTGGTTGTGCAAAATTGGTTGTGTAAATAGATTAAACCAACGAGGTCAAAGATGGCAATAACCAATAAAGGTGCTTGAAGTACTTTCACAACTCCAACATGTTCTGTAAGTTAATAAGAGTTTAAACTGAATTGAGTTGAGAAATATCCGAATTTGTTAGGACATTTATAGAGAGAAATAATGATTTAATCATCTGAGTTGATAATCTTATTTAAAGTAAGTGCGATTTTTTGACTTTTTTTTTCTCTAATTGCATGAGAAGTTAGTCTCCATCGTGTACTTATCAATATTAAATTATTACAAAAAAAATTTTGTATGATTAAAATTAAAATCTTAAAATATTTATAAAAAAATATTTATATTCAAACATGTGAAAAAATAGAATTAAAATTTGTACATTTAAAGATATTGAGAATTTTGAATTTATAAAAAAATGAGTAAAAAACACTAGCAAATGGACTAATTTGGTGCACGACATTAAACTTTAGCGACTAAAATGAGTCACTTAGTGTAAAGTGACAGATCAATGCATCTACAATAATGACGTAACGGATGACACGTGGAAGAATAATATTGCGATACGTGGCACAAGCAAACATGTGGCCAAATAGGATTGTGACACGTGACACAACCGTCAACATCAGCATATCATGTGTCATTGATCGACCCATCATCATATCATTACACGTAACCAAATCATGAAGTGACATATATCACTAACGGTCCACGTCATCAAGCCACGTCAGAACATTGTTGTGGTGCATTTTTGCCAATATCAAAGATGTACTTAATGCAATTAGAATAATAGGAACGATTTTAGTACACAATACCAACATAAGAGACAACTTTAAAATTTAACTCAAACAAAAGCATAGCAGAGAACATAAGTATTAGGGCTAATTATGCTGTTAATAGGAAGTTAATGGTTGTATGGGACTGTGCTGATTAGAACTAAAATACAATCATATTAACTACTTATTAAATCAATAATGTTATTTATATAAAAGTGGAGATTATTGTTGGACATTATAAAAAGAGAAAGACTCATCAGCTTATGGCAATGTTGGATGGAGTCAAAATCTCTATGTATCTATAATGTACATAAACAATTTACACTTACAAAGTACAAATAACACTAGAATTTAGCATACAAGTATTTTAAGGGTATTCATTAAGAAATAAAACCATTTAAAAGTTTATATTTCTAATAAATTTTTTTTTATATTTTTACTTTTCTTAATAAATACCCTTAAAATACAAGTCAGCAAAATGCATATAATGACTTCACAGTTTTCACAAAGTTTCCAAGCTTTCTTGGTAAGCATGCCAAACTATAATTTATGGTAAGTTCCCAATGGCTACTACATGCCACATAGAGTATTAGGTGGAAGATGCATGGTAGGGAGCTTCCTCTTCCATGAAGTCCTGCCTCTGACAATTTCATCATTTTGTTTCTCTCCTTTGGTTTGTAGAAGGTGTGTATACCTTATTGGCCTTTGAATTTGATCAATGCAAGTGAGGACTCCACCACCATTTATAATCTCTGCTGCTGCTGATGATGATGCCAAAGACAAGCCATTGAGTAAACTTGTGTTGTAGTGTTGTTCCATTAAATTACTAACCATCTCATCTTCTTCAGGTTCACATAATGATTCAACTATATCTGCACTCCCACATTCCCTTCTGTATTCTAGTGTGATGCCTGATAATTGGTGACCCTCTAGAACATGGTCTGGAATAGTCTGTGAAAGTATTTCATGGTTAAAGTTTAGAGATATTAAGAGATACATACTTGTTTAAAAAATGAGATAAATACTATTTTAAAAACAACTTTTTTTTTTGTCTTTAACATTTATTGTATCCTAAGAGAGTTACCAAATAGAACAAATGTGTCTATAAATTTTGTTACCTCTAACATCCATCGTACATACTTCACATTATTAACATGCTGGTTCATGTCCAAATCACTTCTTTTGGGCTGCAAAACAGACAGGAACAAAGAAATTCATTACTGAATTGTAGGATTTTTGCTAATGCATAAAAATGCCATAAACTTGTATGTATATTTAATATTTATACCTTCAAGTCAGAGTTCATGTATTTTGCTTGCTTGTTCAATTTGACAATCTTTTCTGGAGCTTCTTCCTCTATTGCTTGCTTCTCAATAAACCAAGGTACAAGTTCATCCCTCACCTCTTCAGGCATCTTAGAGAGGCGTCTCGTTTTTCGGTTCATCATCACCCATGTGCTGAGTGCATACAGTGCTAAACTCAATCACAACATCAAAAAGAAAATTCCATATTTTCAGAAGTGTGTTTGTTCTAGAAATGCATACCTTGTTGCACGAGCAAAAATGTGGCCGGTTGCCTGACTTTTGATCAGCCAATCGCGCCGCATTCCATTCTTGCCGGATGCTCCAACCCATGTGTCAATTTCAACTACCTCTCCCCTGCCACCAAGTTAAAGAATTTCATCACTTGTTCTTATGGTTTGCAAAACTAGTATGAATAGACTTATTAAGTTTTCTTTGATTCTTTCAGCAAACTTTCTGAGATTATGTGCAGTAACAATGTTAGAAACAGGATATTCTAATGAAGTTGTTGATTTGTTATAATATAGTTGCATATCTGTAATTTCGGCTACTAAAAGTTAAAAGGGGAATAGGACAAAAGTTTTTGAATATGGAGAAAACTTCTAGGAGAACCATAAAAAACTAAGAAATTTTGTCAAGTACTAATTGTCCAAGGAAAGTTTAAGTTTGAAAATTTTTACTTTTTATCTCTCTCTTCCTGTATAAAATTTATTGCAAGAAATGTAAGTTGCTTCATGTGGTTACAAAAGTTATATGCACCACCTTTAGATGTCTACTTCCACTTCTGACATTAAAAGTGATCGATAAGAAATAAAAGAAGGTAAAAGGTTTGCAGGAATGTGACATTTGGTAAAGTACCAAAGAGTGATGCAAATATAATTTCTTGTGCTTACCAAATTGGATAATAATCAATGAGAACTTGCATTCTTGAGACAACCCAAATGAGATCATTCCTTATCATTCCATGAGTTGCACCAAACCCATCACCAAGAAGTCCAGACATCCACACATGGTTTAATGCAGTCTCCTACATATAAAAAATGAATAGTACTCAAGGTTATCAAACTCGAGAGTTCGCATATACTTGTGCAGATTAGATTAGGTAAACTCGAATCGTAAAACTTAATACATTGACTAGTAAACTCAATAAGGATCAAGCTCCTCTAAAGTGAGGATCTTTTATCCAATTAATAATTACCTGAAGAAGGTTGAGGATGCTCTCAAGTGTTGCAGTTTTGTCAGGTCCAACTTCATAGGATCTAATAACAATAGTTTGTCTATAACCAACTCCACCTTCAACCATGAGACCTTGCCTATGAGGATCAACAAGCTGCTTCTTTGTTGGGATATTCTGGCGCTGTCCATTATTGTTCCCATTAACAGTAACAACAGAGTGATCAAGAGTGGTTGAGGCGACAACTGACTCAACAACCTTAACTGCCGAAGACCTTAGAGTAGTCCCATTAATCACGATGTTGTTTGGTTGTTGCTTACTATGCCTTTCATGTTTGGAACAACACCTCACAACATATGCAGATGCTGGATATGAGACAATAGTAGTAATAGTAGTAATATTCATTCTTGTGTTTCTTCCTACTCTTCTTTTTTCTTTTGGATTTTTTGTCCCTTTTTTTTCCGACCTGAAATGCTAAATCACAAACTTAGTCAAATTTTATGTTTGAATGAAATTCTCTTCTAGTTTTAGTTAGTAAAATAAAGGGTCCCTGGGATTCTAAAAAAGACATGGTCTTTATAGGTTACTTTAGGCGGAACAAACTATATAGGAGTTGGAAGACATAAGCATTGTGATATGTTTGGTCTCATATAACAAGGAGAGGACCTTTGGTATTTGCTGCTCAACTACCCTTTTTAGTTATCTAAGTGGAAAAGGCAACTACCTAGGAAAGATCGAATCAACTAAAGAGGACACTTACATGGGCGTTTTAGTTTATGTTTGAGAATTTTGTAGGATTCTGAAATTTTGATTTTGACATTTTTTCCTTAGGTAATTCACTAGCTCTGCTAATTTGTCGTCACAAACTTTCAGAATTGCTTTAGCTATGGATATCTGTTGGTACATATGTATTTTGTGATTGCTTAATAATCAGATTTGGGATGTTATTTTGTTGATTTATTTTTTAAATAAAGAAATTATTTTAAAAAGCTTATAGATAATTTTAAATTTTTGTTTTGATGTCTTTTTCTAAATATATATTGTCTCTTAACATAAGAAAAAATCCCACAATATCTATAAGTTGGTAGAAGAAAATAAAATGATCTCGTTATAATTGAATTATGATAAACATTATGGAAATGTGAATATTAAAGTATGCTATATCCTTATTTGCCGAGACAGAGTGACAGACACTGTTGCTTTGGTTTCCTGTTAGTAATTGCTACCAGTCTTATGTGCGAGTAACTTCGAGAAGAAAAAGTTTTAGTGGTGGAAGTTTTTCCAATAAAAAAAAATACATGAATCCTTTAAAACTTTAGCGTGGAGGAATCCGAATCTTCTTGGAATTACTATGTTTTCTGTAGTTTGCAAGGGATGTCGGAAATTATGAGAGCTATTAGAGAAAGTTTAGAGTTCTTTCACTTTGATCAATGCATAATTTAGTATTTCATCGACACCAATAAACAAAGATTAACTGATCTGCTATAACTTTTTCAGCACAAGCCAAGAAAAGGAATATACTAGTACGTGATCGATGGAGGTTAGTTATCAGCACAACAAAACCAAGAATTTGATAAACGGGACCAACATTAAGACAAATAACGGTAGCTTAAGACATTGCAAAAGTTTAAAACTAGTTTGTCGTAATTCATAATCTCTTTACGATCTATTCAGCTTCTTTGGCTGCATTCATTGTTGTCTATAAAATGTCAAAATGTCACTAGAGTATATTTGGAAATCAACTAGAATTTAATTCGGATTAACCGTTATAGATACACTAAGAGTTATAAAGAACCCTCACAAAGCATGAAGATGTAGATTCTTTTGTTTGTTCTTTAACTGTTGTCATGATTTCAAGTTAAATATTAGTGCTTGTCGCTCCTAATAAACATTGAGAAAAAGCAGGATGAAAACTTCTATTACTTTGTTACTAGTGGTTTATCTTTTATCATCCTGTTCCAGTGGTCACCAAATGAGTTGTCTTATGTATTTTATCAATCTTTTTCTAATTAGTAACTTTTTTTTCCTCCTGTTATGTCACTTTCATACTTCATAAAGTTTTCTTAGCCTGTAACCATGCAGTAAATGTTAACTGTCATAATCACTCTGGAGGATAACATAATGAGAAATTATGCAGCAACTTACTAAAATTGCATGGTTAGTAACGGGAAAATAATTATGTACTATCATTGTAACAATAATCTATTGCGTTTGTGATTCTAACTAGTGTGTACAAACTAAATTAGGAACAATAAAAATAAAAGCCTTCTATGTGTTTGTTTTGATCAATTAACTGATTTCGCAGGCACAATTTGGACACCCATACCACACATTTGTAACTCGAATCAACCAACAGAAGTATCCCTTGGAGTGTTCTAGCCTTCACGATCCATTAGCTTTTGAAGAATAGCCTGCCAAAAGATACAACGAATTATGCTCCCATCACCTACCTCCACATATGTGGCGCGTAACAATGAAACAAGCTAAGAACGTATAGAGTGAAACAGAAAATGATAATGACCCTATACGCAATCAAGTGATGTCAATGATAATCCATGCGATTCTCATTTCTCAATGTGGCACATAAATAGAATGAAGATTGTGGCTTACGGGGCATGAATGATATGCTCTTAGTCCCTGATTCAGTTCAGCAGATGAGATTAAAAGCTTGACAGGACGATATTCAACGGACAAACTATGCCCTCTATTGTCTGCGAAGCATATTAATTCCCGATTTATAAGGTGTTCAAATGCCTACAAAAGTGTTAAAAGATGAGCTTCAGGTTGGGGACAAATCACATAAGCTACAGGAAATACAACCATATCATCATGCGTTATATTTATTATATATATTAATTACATGTTTGGCTCAAATAGATAAATCATTAAAATTTTATACACCTACCCTTAAGCAGACATTTCGATCATAGTAATCAGAAGTCTGGAAGGAATCATGTATACTTTTATACTCTGCAGAATAAGGTAGACACGTTAAGGGACGCCAAAAATGGGAAAGTGAAATAACACCACAAAAGTTTACCTTTCATAACAGAATTGAAGTTGCAGAAGCTTTTCTCTTTAACTTCCAACCTCTTCATGCAAACCAAAATGTAAAGTTCTAAAATGGAGGAATCTGCTGGACCAAGAAGAAATAAACCAATACATAAAAAAAGAAAAAGAAAGAAAGAGAGTATTTTTATAAAACAGAATTTGAATGTGTCGACAGTCATAAAGTAAAAATATGAAAAAATGGCGTACTTCTTAGACATTCCAGTTTTGGTTGCCTATTAATACTTGAAAATGCGGTTTTGAAGTTCTCAAGGGACAGAAACCCAGTCTTCAAATCCATTTGAGAGATAGCACAGAATCTGGATCATTTAACTCACAAGTCTATGACAATGGCCTATTTGACATACAAGAGCTAACAGAATGGTAAACAAGTCACTTACAGGAACTTTAGCAAATGCTTAACAGAGGAGTCAAAATTTAGATAGTTACTGAAGGTTTCTTTGAACCTTTTGTCTTCTACAATATTCTGTAGTTTGTCAAGGAATTCTTTACGAGGTACATAAATGTGAAGAAAACACAAAAGTAAGTATTCTCAACATAAGAAACGTTATTATAGACATGAATTAACTGACAGAAACATACACTGAACAGATTGAAAATGATAGCAGCAGCAAAAAAAGGATACTTGGACCTTTCTATTAAATTCAATAGCATAATCACGGGGAAAGCTTGAATCTACTGGTATTGTAAGCATGTGCACCAGCAAGCTGCATACCAAGAAGTCAAGAAACAGTTTTTTCGACATCATATCAAGCAGGAGCCAATCCAGAGGAAATTACAGTTTATCTACCTCTGTGAGTCTTCCATTGAAGGCGGAGTAAACAACAGCTTTCTATGTGAAAATCGAGATCGTACTCTTTTCTCCAACAGCTGATCAGCATCCTGCAAGGTGGATCATCTTGGTTTGTTTTACGATGATCTATATGAGAACTTTATGAAGAGGATTTTGTTTTCTCAAAATATTGCAAAATTCCCAATACAATAATAATAATAATTTTAAAATCACAAATTGACAACATTTTAAACAAAGCCTTTTAGTTTTCTTAATCAACCAGGTAAAGAAATTCAGACGTGATGAATTTATAAGTGATAACTACTTGAAATTTCATAAGTAAAGGAGAGATAATTATTAAGCACACACCAGCCGACAGCTAATGCCAACTACAACAGCCTGTGATGTTACTGATTGCATTGCATCCAAGAGGCTATAAAGTAACCGCTGTTTGCCCTGCAGAGAATCAGGATAGAGTTATGGCAAATGTGAGGGCAAAAGCTAAACCAAGAAAGTCGTCAATTGATCATAACTAAAATTGTAACCCAAAGTCTGCGCTACAAGCTTTGATAAATAATGTATGTAGGAAAGCAGATATAGCCTTACCTGAGCAAAGAGGTCAAACTCATCCAAAACAAAAATGACTGTTTTATGTGCTAATCCACATTCCCTAGAAAACAACGATTTATACAAGCTTTAGAATGTAATATTATTTCTTCAAAATTTTACCAAGAGAAAAGTTTACTCACTTTAGCATTGCTACCATAAATTGGGAGTTGTCATCAAACGATGCCTGCAAAAAGTGAAACTCAAAATAATTAACATATAGCCTAGTTGTAAAAGCATAGGACAAATCTTGCGAAGTTAAGTCTTATTACCGATTTTGAGAATAGTAACTGATGCTCCATACATAACTGCCTAGCTATTTCCTGATTAATCATAAATTATGACAACAAATGAAACATTATAACAGGAAGCAGTGCCTCATAAACCTACTGATTCCAACTCAATTGTAGATTCACAAGTTCATAACAGACATTTGAAAATGATATTGTGAAAGTTCATCAAATAAAATTGAAAAAAAAAAAAAAAAAACTCTAAGCTAGCTCAGGGTTGATGATTATCCTACGTTTGAGCTGGTTCAATAAGTGTAGCCAGATTATTTGAGAATTGCAAACCTTGAATGCTGAAATGTCATCGCTATGTAGAAGTCCACTTAACCTGATCTGTAACAATCAAGGAAACGAATAACTCAAAAATAGAAAACAAGAAGAAAAAGAAAGAGAGAAAGAGAAAGCAAATAATACCACTGAAATTGACTCGGGATATTCATCCAGCAAATCCCGAATGACAAGCTCCAACACCTAACATAGAGGATACAGTTACGACGAAATTGAAGAAACCGTTAAGCGAAGAGTAAGAAGAGAGTAGTTAGTTAGAGAGAAAACAAACGGAAATCTTGCCGGAGCCGCGAGGACCGAGAAGGAGAATGGAATTGTTGCAAGCCTCAGTAACGGAACTAGAAATCATGAATTTAAGCTTGCTATAGTTGCTCTCTGGAGAATCATAGAGTGCCTTGAACGCGAATTTGGGGTCACAGACTCTGCTTCGAAGCAGATTCAACGCCTTCTCTTTGTGATTCTCCCCCTTCATCTCCATTCCCGATCGATTATTTGGCGGGAAAAATATGTTCTCCTCTACTGTTGCGGGAGCGGGAAGCTATATATTTGTAGAACAGGCCCAATGTTATTGGCCCAACAATAAGGCCCAAGCCCAATATTAGCGTAAGAAATAACGAACCAAAGAAGCAACCAAAAAAAAAAAAAACGAACCAAAGAAAAAACGTGACGTTTGAGTAAGCGGAAGTGAAAAAATATCAATCTTGTGGAACAGGAACCAACCGTTCGATACGCCGAAGCCATGGGAACCGTTCCGATGAACATCGCTTCCCACGTCGACCTCCGTTCACGATTCCACCTCACGTCGTCTTCATCCTCGTCGTCTTCCTCATCCTCCTCTGTGCGGGTTTCCAACTTTTCTAAAACTATCAGCTTGAGCTTCCCTCTCTCTCGGAGGAAGCAGGGGAGGTTAGGTAGGTTTCCTTGCTTCGCCGTCGATGACGACTTCAGAGTCCAGCAGCAAGACCTCGCCAATACTACTTCAGCTGCTGTTGGCTCTGCCACTGAAGAAAGACCCACCGGTAACTACACCTAAATTGATTGTCGAGTCTTTTTGTCTTTTCTTTGTGGTGATTGTTTCTCTTATAGGCTTTGAGCTCTGATCATATATCAATTTGGAGTATTACCAATGTTTTAGTTATAGGTGTCTTTTACTTATCATTGAGCTTCTTATATTTATCCTATGGTTGTTGCTCTTTAAGTTTGTTCATTTTATCCATTGAAGTCCACAAATCATTGAACTCTGACATGGTAAAATTTTGCTTACTTATTGTCCTTTATTTCTTTGAAATGTTGAGCAATGATAATGCTCATAAGTTTCTTCAACTGTTGAATATATGGTTAAGATTTTGTCACTTTTGTATGCTAGAAAATACGGATCTGCTTCCTGGTACAAATGGAGATGCTCCAGATAATTTTAAGCAAGATGGCGAAGGAAGTGCTATCTATGATTTCCTTTATCCTAGTAAAGAGCTTCTTCCCGATGATAAAGAAATGAGCATATTTGATCATCTTGAAGAGCTGCGACAGAGAATCTTTGTATCAGTTCTAGCTGTTGGAGGAAGCATTCTCGGATGCTTTGCATTTTCGAAAGATCTGATAGTGCTTCTAGAATCTCCTGTGAAGACACAGGGTGTAAGATTTCTTCAGCTAGGTCCTGGAGAATTTTTCTTTACAACTTTAAAGGTAAGATTCCTTAGTCTTTGGGGATAATATCTTCGTCTGATATCATTTCATGCAAAATCAAACTATTGCTGTACTGCGAGCTCATTACCACAAATGTGCAAGGCAATCTCAATATTTTTTCATATGGCCATTATAACTAGTTATCAAATAAAGCTTATGCCATATTATAATTTATGCTTGTTCTTTGACTAATTGTTTTTGTCACTAAGACTCAGCTTGAACTCGAATTCATATGAGACGATACTGAATACCCAAATAAATAGTGGTTTATAAGAACAAGAAACATGATTTTTGGATAACTGACTGTCTTTATCTGGCCTAAATCTGTTTCCTACCCACTTAACTACAATGCGGTGAGAAATATGTGCATTTCATGTTTTGTTGTGCATGAACTTCCCCAATCTTCACGCCCATCTATTTGACATCAAAATCTGTCATGTAAAAAAAATATATAAGAAACAACCTTCCTTGAGTTGATTTTTGGCAATTTTGTCTTACAGGTGTCTGGATACTGTGGCCTCCTCTTGGGAAGTCCCGTAATACTGTATGAGATTATAGCCTTCATACTTCCAGGTCTCACAAAAGCTGAAAGAAAGTTTCTAGGGCCAATTGTATTGGGCTCGTCAGTTCTTTTCTATGCCGGAATAACCTTCTCCTATTTAGTTCTAACACCTGCAGCCTTAAACTTCTTTGTTAATTACGCTGAAGGTGCTGTTGAGTCGTTATGGTCTATTGATCAATACTTTGAGTTTGTCCTTGTCCTTATGTTCAGCACAGGCTTATCTTTCCAGGTATTTCTTCCCCTAGGCCCCTATATTTTCTACATAATTTCTTTATGCATTTATGGTGATTGGAATAGCACCTCCTTGCTGAGTGACACCCATATTAGGGAATTGGGTCGAGTGCTATATTGTGTGTCCCTCCAACAAAAAGCAAATGTACATCATAATAGGAAAGAGAAATCATACATATAAATATGTCTGCTTCAGGTCATTTTGGGGTTATGCAAAACATGGTTGATGTATGCTAATAATAAGATAGGGCTTGTCTACACCAAATTTGTAGTCTTTATCTTATCATTCATTTCGATAATTTTTTCATAGATTATAGTTCAGGAAACAAGGAGTCAAGAAGTATTGTGTAAGAGAAATGCTAGAGGGCCATTAGAATTTTTTGTTTTTGACCATTTTTAGCTATCAACTCAATTCCTTTAGTGTAGTAATTCAACAAACATATTCTAGCCCATACTTCTAAACATTGATGGTTAATTGATGGGCAAAAACAATAAATTCTGATCGTTCTCTAGTATTGCTCACTGTGTAATTATATCTGAATAGAGTTGTTTAAATGCAATCTCCTTTCTCCCCCTCCCAAACTTTAGTGGAAACTAACTGAAGCCATATTGCAGGTACCTGTTATACAATTCCTATTGGGACAACTTGGGTTGGTGTCCGGAGACCAGATGCTATCAGTTTGGAGATATGTTGTGGTTGGAGCAGTGGTGGCAGCTGCTGTTGTTACACCCTCCACTGATCCACTCACTCAAGTTCTTCTAGCTGCACCTTTGTTGGGTCTTTACCTAGGTGGTGCATGGGCTGTCAAGCTTACAGGACGGTGATCTTTGTCCCACATATCTTAGTAATTAGTATGTGCAAGAATATTTTTTGTCTGCCTGAACAAATGTTAGTGTACATTCACGAAGCAATCTAGTGTATATTTTTAATTTGTACCATAGCATTACCCTTCCTATATTTATGTTTTATTTAAATTTTTGTCCGATATGGATATGTAACTATTTGTCCCAAAATTACATCAAGTTTTGACGATTTATATATGAATTGACTTTTACCCAACATTATATATGTATTACGGCACATGATTAACAGTTTAATTTGGAAAATATCGATCACATTAGTAACAATTTAAAGATAGATAATTTTGATACACTAGGTGATATAGCACTATGTAATTATTAAAGACTAGTGAACTTTGAATCTTTGTGTCTAGTTTTAATTTAACATTTATAATAAAGGGATTTATATCTATAGAATTGTACGTGTCATAATTCTATAAACCCATCTTTTCCTAAAATATAATCCTAACGTGTTAATCAATCATCCATTTTTATATTATCCTACGCCTTTGAATGTTAATGGTTCTGTTGGCTTGTTTTTTAGTCTCAAATTCTCAATCTCACATCTTTAAAATGGTTCAAAATATCGACTATTTTCAAGATCAATTGTGTCATTGACATGCCTCAATTAATGAAGCCTCCGTTTAACATAATACAGCAACATTTTCATCGCCGCTACTGTTAGATATTTAATTTCAACCTTCTGATAGTATCAATTTGAAGATAAAAACACAACTGAATAATTCCTATTGCTTTGAGATTAAATAAAAAATCTGAATTTTGAACTCCAGCTCTAATTCTTTTCCTAATAATTCAGAAGAAATATTATCAATGATAGCATTCCATAATCATCAAAAGCTCAAACCTGGTGTTGACAAGAAACAGAAGTATATATATACCTCACAAAAGTGTCATTTATAATCAAATTGTGGCACATATATATGTTCCTCACCCTCCCAAAAAGACCTCTAAAAAAGAAAAAGCAGCGGCACACACATCAGCTCTACTAATTGCTTAATGTAATATTTTCGATTTTGGCTTCTATATCAGCAGTACTAGAACTACTTATTTCGGAGGCAAGCTGTGTCAATGAACTCTTCAAAGCATTGCATACCTCCACAAATGCATCTGATGAACCTTTAAGCCCTCCTAACTCTGCTTGCAAAACCTCAATGATGCAGCTGATTTCATTCATGGCTGCCTTTATAGCAGATATCTCTTGTGGCGGATAGAGGCAAGCTCCAATGTCATCAATCTGCCGACCAAGTTCTTGACACTGCTTCAACAATTTCTCCAATGAATCCACAAAACTGCCACTGTCATTTGGTTTCTCCAGTTTAAGCAACCCTGTGATTGAGCGAATAAGTTCTTTTATGACTGAAAGCGTATCAGATACAACCGCAATTGCTTTCTCAGCCACTTTCATCTCTTCGGGTGACAAATCATTCCCCAGATCACCTTCACTCAAATTATCATCATGCGGTTCATCCTCTGTTGCTTCTGCACAACTCTCACCTACTGCTGTATTGTCTGGAACAGCAGATGAGTCTGGCTTTAGTTCTTTCATCTCGCGAAGAACGTCCTTCACTGAAACTGCTACCTGCGTCATTGCTCGCCCAATTGCTGTAATATTTGTTGCCGGAGTCTTTTTAAGGGCATCACATGCTTCCCACACGGCACCGACCAATTGAGGAACTGATAGTTTCTGGTCTTTAGAATGAGATCCTGTTAAGTGTTCATTACAAGATAAAGTAAGGTTTTCAGCTTTGCACCAAAAGATTTGAGAAATAATTCAAGGTGGTAAGTGGGAGTGAGTTGAAACAAGATAATCTGACATATATATAAAAAAATTAAATTAATACACATGTCATTGATGATGATGATGATGATAATGTCAATATAAAATTATTTGCAGTAGAGCTTAATGCATAATAGTTAAAGACACAATAGCATAAAGCTAAATAGAGAGTTCATTCCACCACATACTTTGCCCTTGTTGACAATGATATTGTTGGTCACCTTAACAGCTGTCAGGTACTAAAGTAGCGTTTCATGAGAGAGTATCCTTAACTATATTACTTATCCAATGCCAAAACCAATCTTAATTCACTTTTAGTATACCAAATTGGAATATTATTTTGGATAGCAGTGTTTATGCTGTGTAGTCAAGAGACCAGACAGCAGCAAAACACAAGTATTATGATACATCAAGAGGTATGTTGAGCTCCCCAGAATCTGTTACAGTAATGTCAACATCTCAGATGATATCGTTATGTTACATAGACAATTATTCGCCAAATTTCTCAAAGTAATTGAAGATAATTTTATGTCTTGGATATGGGGTTTGTTGTAACATCACAAATTATCTATTTGTCATGCTTTTCTATGAATTATGTTGGGTGTGTATAAGGGAGAAGGTGAGAAGGCTTACCATATGAAGAGACAGTGTCCTTCATCAACCTGAAGCTGGAATCAACAACATGCTTTACAGATGCATGAACACTGGAAGACAGTGTAGGCCCTGCACCAACAGTACTGGCATGGGAGAGCAACAGAAAACCTTGAAGCGTGTTGAAGTATGTTGTCATATTCTCCTCAATTGCTTTTGCCCCTGGTTTCTCTCCAGTCCACAGCATCCCAACTGCAGCAGAAAAGATAAACATATGGTGTTACATAAACTCTGAAAAGCTTACCAATGATTTACTATTGCAATCTCACTTGCAAAGAATGAAACAGATAACCACCCCAGGTTATTTTGAAAGGTAATCAAATTTATCTGCATTGGCATCTAGCCTAACCTAGAAATAATTTAAAGAAAAAAAGATAACGATTTTATTGAAAATCATGCATTTTATTTATTGCCTAAAATCTTTGTAGAAGATCACGAAACTAAAACAGGGAAACCCAAAAAAAGGAATGAACTTTCGGAATAATCAACTCAAAAGGCATAAAATTGGGAAAGGCCAATAGAAGAGTCAAGAGTGAACCTGTGGTAGCTTGTTTTTGAACTTCATCACCCATTTTGATGACGTCATCCCAGCTGACTTTGTCTAAAGCAGACGAAGCCGTTTGATCCAAAACCTATCAACCGCATGAGAGAAGGGTGAGGATCATGCATTCATGCGGAAGCGAAGAGAAAAGGGGAGGGGAGGAGAGAGAGAACGGCACCTGTAGGGTTTCATGGATATTGGCGAGGTGTGAACCAAGCACTACGTTCAGATGCTCCTTCTCCGCTCTCACCGGCATCTTTAATCTACGCTCTTCTTCTTCTGAGGCCGCAGCCACTGGCTTCACTGCACCGGACCGGAAATGACGGCGCCGTTGTGAACTTGGGAATGCAAATGCTTGCCCGTTTTGTAAATAATCAATGTGTGTAAGAAATTATTAAAATATTGAGTTTTTTTAGTCTCATAATTATTGTCTCAAAATTTGAAATTAGAGTAATAAGTTTTAAAAAATACTATTAGTACATCAAAATCAGTCATCAATATATTTATATATAAATATTAATTATAAATATAATTTAATTTATTTTTAATATATATTTATATTTTATATTGATAACTAAATTTAATATACATATAGTATAATCGTAAATTTTAATAGAACTAATTTTTATATTTTTAATAGGCCGGATATCTAATCCTATATTAGACTCAACCTAAACTAAATGATCATCTAAACTAATAAGTCTAATTGGTTTCAATTTATCAAAATTAATTTGTTAAAAAATTGAGTTGTTTTGATATATTTTCTTAATCGTTTTTTAAAAATCGTTTAAATCATTTTAATTTTGATAATTAAAAATATCAAAATCAGCTATGATATATTTATGTATAAATATATATATATAATTTAATTTATTTTTAACATATATTTTATATTTTAATGTATAATTTAACACATTTTTAATATAAATTTTATATTTTAATATATATTTTAGATTAATAATTAATTTTAATATACATCTATTATAATTATTTAAGAATAGAATGTCTCAATAATTAAACTAAAAGTTTAACTAATAATAATAATAACTACTTTAAATACAAACACATGATAATTATGCTAATACATTTTCATACTAAATATTAGCTCAAATATTTAATATTGATGTTTAATACTGATTAAGTGTCAAATGAACAATGATGTAGCTTCAAGAATTTTATTCTATTTGTTTCAATCCAATCCCTCACACTAATATATGTTCCACCGAAAATCTTCCTTCAAATACCCTTTCTCTTGCCTTTATTGCCTACAATATAAGACAATAAAAGATTTTATAACTTTAGATGCAACTTTATAAATATAATCAGATTTATTTGCTTGACATCATTTTTTGAAATTAAGAAACATTACTTAATGAAAGAAATTAAAATGATGTATTGAACTATATCAATGCAAAAAAAAAAATTATAGTATAAAGTAACAACTTAAAAATATTTTTATCAACAATTAATGAAATCAAACATCAGTCTTTGAATGACTTGTTAATAATACGAGCGATCTCTACTATTTTATTTTAAAAATTGCTCTCATTTGTTTCTGTTATAAAATCACTCATCTCAAAAGCTAATAAGAGAAGATAACATAAATAGTTATATCTAATCTACCCCTCCCCCTCTTTAAATAAGAGCCTCTTTTAGATTTGATTGGTTTTTGCATAGACTTTTTTTTCTTCTTTTATTTTTGGTTTAATTACTTTGATGGTCCTTATAGTTTCGCAAAATTTTTAATTAGGTCCCTATACTTTTTTTCTTTTTAATTGAATCCCTGCACCAAATTTTTTTTCAATTGAGTCCCTACACTCTTTTTTTCCTTTTATTTGAGTGTCTGCTCCAATTTTTTTTTAGTCGGGTCCCTGTATAATTAAGCCAATTACTATCAAGCGGGACCTAATTGAAAAAAAAATGGTGTAAGGACCTAATTAAAAAGAAAAAAAGTATAGGAACCTAATTGAAAATTTTGCGAACTATAAGGACCAACAGAATAATTAAACCTTTATTTTTTTTTATCTTATACTATTTTTTCACTTTGGGAATCACCAATAATCGAATTATAGACCTTTCGTATATAAAATTCTGGTATCATACCATGAAACTACTCAACCAAATATTCTAAATAATAGAAAAGAAGACAATCAACTAAAGCATCCTAAAGATTAGGAGACGGAGGACAAACCTGTTTTTTCCAATTTGTACAACTAGTAATGAGAGAAAGTAGAATTGTTTGGCAAAAAGCACCGCTCATTATTCCAATCCACAAGCCTTTCCCTCTCAACTGCACCCAAAAACCTAATATAGCAGCAAGTGGAATTCCCAAAACATAATAGGCTCCAAGGTTCACATATGTTCCTAATTGTTGCCAACCACATCCTCTAGCAATACCTATAATATGACCAAGTATTACATTTCATAAAAAGATATTTATTGTGCATTGAATAATAATACCAAGAAGAAAAAGAAAAGTGCCAACCTGAAAGAGTACCATGTAAAGTGTCTAATATAATAGAGACACATACTAAGGGAGCCATATCTGTGACATAATCCAACACATCTTGCTCATAGCTAAAAACATAGCCTATAATATTTCGGCACCCAAAAATGATTGAGCTCACCAGAAGAGCCTGTGAGCCTGCAAGAGTCATGGCAGCTACGACTGCCACTCGTGCCTCTCCTGGATTTCCAGCTCCCAATGCATTTGAAACTCTAGTGCTGAAAGAATTACCAGAAAAAAATCAATGAATAAAAGAAAAAAAATGTGTAACTAGTATAAAATAATATGTATATGATGATAAAAGCAAAACCTTGCTGCGGAGCCAATTGCTTCTGGCATTGTGTAGATTGTTGTGGTGATTGAATAACTAGCCACAAAAATTTAAACATTTAAACCACGTTAGCACAACTAGTATGGAAATGAAATGGATATGAATATGAATATTGAACTATAAGTAACAATTTCAATTTGAGATTGTAGAACATAAAAATATCTCTTATGTCTCAATGACCAAGTCCTACTTACCATATGGATAGAACTGAAGCTTCAAGCTGTGGATTTGGTAAAAGCCCAGAAAGCAAAGTGAGAAGCTCAAATGACCACCATTCAAGGCTGCATTAATCATCAAACACAATAAAAACATATCAAGGTTGATAAGCGTGCACACAGACGCATGTGTGTATATAGTAAGATCAGATTCTAGAGGAAGAAACTAACCAAATCATTCCAGCAGATGGAACGGCATAGCACAAGAATTCTCCAAGCCCATGGAATAGGTCCATGGAGATTGGAGCACGAGTCTTTTCACACTTAGCAGAGAATTTCATATATAGTCCAAGCAAAATCACATTCAACCAATATGAAATGCCAAGAGAAAATGCTGCTCCTAAGTTACCTAGTTGGAACTGAAAAACAAGTATCCAACAAAAAGCTATGTGAAAGCAAAAAGTGACACAAGAACTCATAATAAGAGGAAAGATCAAACTCTGCAGCAAAAAGTAGCGAATGAAGGTGTGAAGTGAAGCATAAGCAAATAGAGCAGGAATAAGGCACACAGCAAATTTTCCAGCTTCTTGTGAAATCAAAGGGTCTTGGCCACACAAAACCATTATTTTTCCCAAGCAGATCCATAAAAGAGAGAGAGGAATACAAGCTAGACTCAAAGCTACAATAGAAGTGTAGATTTGAACACCAAATCTTCTATATTGCTTTGCTCCATAGGCTTGACCACCTAGAGTTTCCAATGCACATGACATTCCAAACTGTTTGATAAAACAAAAAACACAGTTAATTCTGAAACAAAAACTTAAAGGCTATGATATGAGATAAGAGAAAGAATAGTTACAATAACACTGAAGCCAGAGACAGCACAAAGAGAGGTAGCAATAGCTGTGCTAGAGAGAGCAAGCTTTCCCAAATGACCAACCATCATAATTGAAATTATCTGAAGAAAATAGGTTGATAAGTTGACAGTTATCATAGGCAATGCTAAATAACCAACACCCTTAATCTCTTTTGCCAACACACTCCATGTTATGGTTCCTAAAGAACCCTTTTCTTCTCCTTTTGGCTTCAACAAGAGACCCTCTTCCATGTCTTGAAAGAAGGTTCTTGAAACTGATATCTGATATACCTAAAAGACACAGGCTTTGGCTGCTTTTATAGGAAATTTTTGAATATATACATTTATAGACTAAACTTGGAGGATACTCCAGAGAAGTAATGAAAAATGACTTTTACTAAAATTTAAGGTTGGACCACTAGATGTATTTTGGCATTAAAGATTTTGTGGATATGTGTCCTTCTTGATGGATCCGAAGTCAAAGATTCGTCAAGTATAATTATACTATTCTAGTTTAATTAGAGTTAAATAAATCTGATTGGAGTAATGTATAAATAAATCGGTTTGTAACAAAAATTATATTTAATTTTAATTAATTATAAAATAAAAGAATACTTAGTTATAGACTTTCGAAAACCACCAATCGCCCAATCTCTCATCTCAGCTATCAAAGAGTTAAAGATTTCAAAAAGAGAGAGTGAAAAATTGTTAAAAATTTTTGTAGTTGATTTTTCAAAAGAAATAATAGAAATCGTGTGAGGCAAGTCCAGTGACGATTTTAAAGAACAGCTAGCTTTAGTGTTCCACTAATTCGTGTCGCTTTGACCACTATAGCATGTATCAAGGTGTTAGTGTTTCACTTGATCATTGTTTTATTTAAATAACACTTTTTTTTTTTGTCACATGCTAGATCACAGGTGTCCATGAAAATGAAAAAAATTAATAAACATAACAATGTTTCTGTGATTGGTAGCTGCTATGAGACAGATAAGAAGAATTCAAATCGGCTAACTCCACTACCTATCTAAGATATGTATCTCGGATATTGAGAACTAGGCACATGTAATATACAAATTTCTTAGTAAAAAAAAATTACAAATACATCTTATGATTTATTATTATAAAATATATACTTTAGTATCATTTGATGAGTTGTGGACTTGTGATTTTCAATCAACTTGGCTTATTTATTTTATTTTATCTAATACAACATTAATATTGTTTATCTTGATATCTTCTCCTTTTTATGAGAGATTCTGTGGCGTCTAAGTTTTACTGTTTTCCGAATAAAACAATTTAAGTACATAGGATCTGAGCTAAACCACACACTCACATGCCCTTGTCTTGTATGACTCCATTCATTTCCATAATTTGGGGATCACTTCAGCATGGTTACATAAAAATGCATGAGGTGTGATGAACTAATATAGTGTATACATATACAACTCTTTATCATGAAAACATATTTTTGAAATTCCAGTTCCAAGTCACTCACTAATGAAGATTTATAATTGATCTTCATTTCATCAATAACTAGCTTCTCATATCAGTATATTATCTGCTGAAAATTGACCATCAAATATTCTCTTCCTTGCCTTGATTGCCTGCATCATATTTAAGAGTTTCAGACCATACAATTGAATCAAATTGCATAAAGTAGAATTAGAGGTGGCTACTTCTATGAAAACGTCTTCATGTAAAGATGGTATTGTAAACCGTTCAGACAATGTCTTCACGGAAGTATCACCTTTTAACAAAGGCATTAAGCTGTATTAACCAAAATCTAAATAGTAACAACCACCAAGATAAATCAATGTACTTATGTCTCAAAATCAAGCATAGATTCCAAAGCTACATAGCATACCTGTTGTTCCCAATTTATGCAGCTTGTTATGGTAGCAAGTAGAACAGTTTGAACAAATGCACCAACTTGTATACCAATCCAAAGTCCTTTTCCTTTCAGATTCACCCAAAATGCCAACGCAGCCGCAGCCGGAATCCCACAGAGGTAGAAAGCTCCTAGGTTTACAAAAACTCCTAAGTGCTGCCATCCACAACCTCTAGCAATCCCTATTCGAAAGTAATTCGGATAAAATCAATGTCTTGTGCAAAAAGTAAAAGCTTTACTTAAGGATAGACATGAAGGTAAAAAATTTACCTGCCAGAACACCTTGTAGGCTATCTAGTATAACAGATACACAAACCAGAGGAGCCATGACAGTGACATAATCAACAACTTCCTCCTCGTTGCTGAAAACATAACCATAAATGTGGCGACACGAAAAGAGGGTTGCGCTTACTATACTCGTCTCAATTACTGCAAGAGACATTCCAGCCAGCACGGCTACACGAGCAGCTAGTGGTTTCCCTGCTCCTAATTCATTTGAAACTCTTGTGCTACAATTCATTTGAGAAGAAACAAGTATGATCAATTAGTATGTCATTGCCATTTGAAAGATGCAGAGTGAATGTGTTTAAGATGTAGACCTTGCTGCAGCACCAATTCCAAAAGGGATGGTATAGAGAGTTGAAATTGTATTAAGACTGCAGAAAAATGAAAAAAATAATGAATCAAAATCACAATTTTAAGTTGTGAAACTAGTAAATACTCATGAATATAAACTATTTGTGGCAAAGATAAAAGAACAAAGCAAAAAGGTTTAACTAACATACCAAACAGATAAAACTGAAGTCTCAAGTTGTGGGTTTGGTAACAGCCCAGACAGCAAGATAAGCAACTCATATGACCACCATTCAAGGCTATATTCACAGACATAAACAAAAACCAGAACATTTGAAACCAGTTTGAGTTGAATAATTGATAATAAGTTGAACAAGAAGATATCATATAGATTACCAAATCATTACTGCAGAAGGGACAGCAAAGCGAAAAAACTCCCCAACTCCTCGGAACATCTCCAGAGAAATCGGAGCGCGTGTTTTTGCACACGATGGAGAGTATCTCATGAATAATCCAAGAAAAATGACATTGCACCAAATTGAAATGCTAACTGCTATTGCTCCACCAGCACTATTGAGTCCAGCCTTGAACACCAAGAGCCAACAAAGAGGTATATGGAGGAATAGAGTGACACAAGAACTTACAAGCATGGGAAGAAGCAAGCTTTGGATTTGGAAATATCGAACTAACGGCTGCAGAATTGCATATGCAAAAAGGGCTGGAATAAGCCATATGATGAACTTGGCTACTTCATGAGCAATGAGAGGGTCCTGGCCTAGGAAGACTAGTATCTGTTCAATGTTGATCCAAAGAATAGAGAGGGGAACACAGACCAATATGAGAGAAAAGATGGCAGTGTATGTTTGCATTCCAATTCTTTGGTATTGTTCTGCTCCATAAGCCTGTCCACATATAGTTTCCAGTCCACTCGCCATCCCCATCTGTTCCCATTCTCGAATTCAATTCCATAATCCATAATACTACTGCGAATAACTTACCTAAGCACGAAAGATTTGAGTGCTGACAATTCTAACATGAAACATGTAAACTAACTCTGTCCATATATGTAACAGTTAGAATTGTCAGCACTCAAATTTTGGTAATTTATTCTTACTACTAAGATATATCTGCCAAGTGAATTTTACTTTTCTTATATAGAATTTAAAAAGATATTCTGAAGAACTATCATATATTCATGTCTCTTACGTCCAAAAATTGCATATTACCAATATGGGAATTGCGTGGATTAATGCCACAATGAATGAGAATCAACCAAAAACAGTTAGAAGAGTTCAAACACTAAAGGCCCCGCCTAATAATAATGCTGTGACCACTCATCAAAACAAAACAATAGTGTAATAAAATAAATAAATTTGCAGAATTTTTCCCTTTTCTCTTAAAAGGACTACTCATATGAAGAAGACATTAGATGTTAAATCAGAACAAATGAATGTAGTACATGAGATCTTAGATTAAACTATTATACCAAGATATTGATTCATTAAAGAAAAGAAAAGTAGAAGAAGGAGGAGGTAGGTTTGGCTTACAAGGAGGCTGAAACCGGTGACACCAGAGAGGGATATGGCCAAAGAAGAGCTTGAGAGAGCAAGCTCGCCAAGGTGACCAACCATCATGGTTGAAACCACCTGCAACAGATACTGAGAAGCTATCACTACCACCATGGGCCCTGCTATCTCACATATCCTCTTCATTTCTTCTTTGTAACCTTTCTTCCATGTCCATGATGATGATCTTTCTTTTGCCGCTAGAAGATTCTCTTCCATTATCATATCATATATGATGTTACTGTCTCTCACTTTAATTTTCCACTTCTTTCTTCTGCCTTTCTATCAACTTCATACATCATACTACTTTATATATATATATATATATATGATATGCAGATTTTTTTTTTCAAACTTAAAAATGAAACTTGAATTACGGAAAGACGATGTAGATTTAATTATAGAGTAATCTATGACTTTGAGCTACCGTGACTCTGCTGCAAGATAAAATATTATTATCATCGTTATATTATATATATACTAATGTGTAATTAATTACTTGCAACTCCCTCTGCAGATTCTTACCCTACTTTTAATAACTCTACGAACAACAACAATAAAGCCTTGTCCCATTAAATGGGGTCGAATCAAACAATGTTATTGAGTTCTGTCATGTATTATGTCTACAGAGAGACCGTTTACTTGTAGATCTCATTTGACTACCTCATAGATGGTCTTCTTAGGTCTTCCTCTGCCTTTCACCTCTTGTCCATCTTCCATCTCATCTACCCTTGTGACTGGATGTTCTATCGGTCTTCTTCTCACATGTCCAAACCACCTAAAACGCAATTCAACCATCTTTTCCACAATAAATGCTACTCCAACTCTCTCCCTTATATATTAGCCGTATTCATAGATATTTATTTTATTTCAGCTAACGGCTGCCAGTTGTTTTCTCCTTACTTCTCTGTTGTTAATTTCTTTTACAAAAATTTATTTTTAATATATATTTGAATCGTGACTGGTCTGTCTTTATGTTTCCTTTCGGAGTTGGATTCATTCAAATTTACAAAAACACTTAAATCATATTTGGGACAATTTTTTTCATTTTATTTATAAATTATGGTTTGAAACCAAGATTTATAAAATTTTATTATTTAGTCGTGATTATATATGTTTGATAGAGACAAGGTTTATGGATAGTTTTCTAATTTGTGATTTTAAACAACTATATATTTGAAGAAGAGCTGCATATTATTGTATATGATTTCAAGTTCTGGAGGGTTAACGGTTACAAGGCCTTGGGATTGTTTGATGACACGTGGCGTCCATAAATATGATGTGTCATTGTGCCACGTTGCATGCTAAATTAACCCACTCAAATGAACACATGTTCCTTGGTCAAATGTTCTTAAGGCTTAACACTCATCAATCATCATCAAAATTCAACAAATGACTAGCTAGCTTCTCATACCAATGTACTACTGTCTGCTGAAAATTGACCCTCAAATATTCTCGTTCTTGCTTTGATTGCCTGCATTATCAAGACCACACAATTTTATAAGGTAGTGTTCTTTAGAGAAATAGAGACGGAAAGATTGAGACTAAGAGACAGAGACTAAGAAATAGATATTGAAATAAATTTTAATATTCTGTTTGGTACAAAATGAGAGGTAGAAATTGAAATAAAAATGAAACTCTAATTTAATTTGTACAAAGGATAAAATTTGAATTAATTAATTGAAATAAAGGTATTTTAGGTATAAAATATTAAAATTTCAGTCTCCATTTCTAAAAATTTTAGTCCCATGTGTCTTCACTTTTTGAAGGTACTGAAATACTGAAATTTTAGAGACAGAGACAGAAATTTTAGTACCAGTCTATGAACCACCAACAACATGATACTGAGTCTCAATCTCTATCTCAATATCTCAAAACAAACGCTACCTAAAGGGAATCAAATGATGCAACTGATGCATTATGAAGACAAATAAATTGAAGAGGGTAGAGGACATACTTGTTGTTCCCAATTGATGCAACTTGTTATGATAGCAAGTAGAGAAACTTGAAGAAAAGATCCAGTTTGTATACCAACCCAAAGTCCTATTCCTCTCAGTTTCACCCAAAATGCCAATGTGGCAGCAGCCGGAATCCCACAGAGGTAGAATGCTCCAAGATTCACATAAACACCTAAGTGCTGCCATCCACAACCTCTAGCAACCCCTATTGACCAAACACAAATCATGAGGAACCATGTCTCATACATATATTCATTCTTTTAAGAGTCAGCACAATATAATTTATTAATTAAATTTAAATCACCTGAAAGAAAACCTTGCATGCTGTCAAATATGACTGAGAGACAGACCAAAGGAGCCATGACAGTTACATAATCAACAACTTCCTTCTCACTGCTGAAAACATATCCAAAGATGTGGCGGCAGCTGAAAAGAGTTGCACTTACTACACTTGTCTCCATCATTGCAAGACACATTGCTGCCATCACCACAATCCGGGCAGCCTCTGGATTCCCAGCTCCTAATTCATTTGAAATCCTTGTGCTGTCATCATCACCATACACACGGAATTAATAATCATGATTCCATTGACACATGCATTTGAATTTTGTAGAATGAATGCTTTTGTGAATTATGATTTGAACCTTGCTGCAGCACCAATTCCAAAAGGGATACAATACACAGTTGAAATGGTATTAAGACTGCACAGAAAGAAAGTCACAGAATATTAGTGCAATCACAACAAAAAGATCAAAGAAAAGTAACTAACATACCAAACTGATAGTACTGAAGTTTCAAGTTGTGGATTTGGTAACAGCCCAGATAGCAAGATTATCAGCTCAAATGACCACCATTCAAGACTACATGAACACACTGAATTAATACAGAAATCTTTTGGAAAAAAGAAACTGTTTATAGTTGAAGAGAGATGTGTATATATATATATCACCAAATCATTACTGCAGAAGGGACTGCAAATCGAAAGAACTCGCGAGTTCCTTGGAATATGTCCATGGAGAGTGGAGCTCGTGTTTTGGCACATGCTGAAGAGTATCTCATGTATAATCCAAGAATGATGACATTCAACCAGATTGAGATGCTAAATGATAAAGCACCACCAACATTCTTGAGTTGAGTCTTGAACACCAATGCCCAACAAAGAAGTATGTGGACACAAAAGACTACACAAGAGGTTATTAGCATAGGAAGAAGCAAGCTTTGCATTTGGAAGTATCGAACTAATGGCTGCAGAATTGAGTATGCCAAAAGTGCTGGAACAAGCCAAAGCATGAACTTTGCAGCTTCATGAGCAATCATAGGGTCCTGACCAAGGAACACTAGTATCTGTTCAATGTTGATCCAAATGAAAGACAGAGGAACAGACACCAATATTAGACAGAAGATGGCAGTGTATGTTTGCTTTCCAATTCTTTGGTATTGCTGAGCTCCATAAGCCTGTCCACAAGTAGTTTCCAGACCACTAGCCATCCCCAGCTGTTCATATGGAAGGGATAGTTCATAGTTGTTAAACAGATCAATCAACTAATTGCAGAGATTCAATGCTTTACTGATACATATTTTCCTCTAGTACCATACTACAAATCATGCTCCCTAGATAAGTTATTATATAACAATACATATTTGGTATTCATGAGAGTTTTCCTCTTTGTTTTTGCTGGTCTAAAGTATACCTCATTCATTGAAGGAGGAATGAACTCAGTTGAGGAGTTATAACAGTTTTGATTACTGTGTTAACTAATTATTTGTTAGAAAAATGTATAGAGTGACATGTACAAAATGGACCTCACAAAGACTAATGCTTTATTGATATGACCCTATAGTTTATGTGCATTGAAGAATGAAGATTGAACAAGTTTCAGATTCATAATGACAACTCTATCTTCTTTTCAAAATGAAAACTCTATAATTGGAATTAGTGAAAAAGGAAGAAGAATGCATGGTGGTGGTGGAGGAGGTTAGAACTTACAAGAAGGCTGAAACCAGTGACGGTGGAAAGGGAGAAAGCTAAGGCGGTGGCAGAGAGATAAAGCTCGCCAAGGTGACCAACCATCATGATAGATACAATCTGTAGAAGATACTGGAAGGCTGTAACAGCTACCATAGGACCTGCTATGATGCAAATACTCTTCAGTTCTTGGATTAAGGTTTTCCATGTTACTCCTCTTCTTCTTTTTCTCTCTAGTTCTTTCTCTCTAGGTGCCAATAGGGGCTCCTCCATGTTCATAGTCATACAGAACAACACACAGTTTGATTCCCTCCTTTCTTTCTTTCTTTCTTTCTTTCTTTTATGTGGCAAAATTTAATTTGTCTTCTTTTCTCCTTTTCCCACGGTATCCCCCAACTTGACATGTCAAGGATTAATCCGCTGTGGATCGGAGTTCTATTTAAGAATCTATTGCTGGCCAATGGGTTGCTACATGTATAAAGTGGGATTCGAACCTCCAACACTTGCTTAAGCGGAAGTGAACTGACCACTTGACCAACCCAAATTGATTTTAATTTGTCTTCTTTAATATGTCACCCACTCTGCATGTAAGTCGTTGGAAATAATGTCTGGATAATAATCACCGTATCAATAATGACCATACATATAAGATTTAGTCCTACAAATGTTATTCCTTTAACTAAAAATGTTAAATCAACCTTTTTTTCTATTAATAATAGATAATATTTTATAATAATATTTATTTTTATGTTATTATAATTTAAATTTTAAAATTTAATATAAAAGTATTTGTATTAATTAAATATTGATTAAAAATCATAATTTTTATTAATCATGTAATATTATTTTTTATTATATAGATTTATTTACTAAAACTTTTGATATCAGTTGACTAAGAATATTGACTTAAAATAACGGGCAATTTACTTAAATAAATAGAATAGAGAAAATATTTACTTAAATGTGCAAAACTGGTTCTTGTTACCTGTATGTGTAAAAAGCTATTTCTATGTAATCCGTGGCAACCCACCACGGTTTCAAAATGTGCATAAACCGTGGCAGGTCCCAGCGGATTATGGCCAAAAGATATAGAGTGTAAACCGTGGTAGGTCACCACGGTTTACTAAGGAGAGATGGCGTGCATAAACCGTGGAGAGTCACCACGGTTTATGAAGAAACTTGTTTGCACATAAAATCTTGTGGGTCACCACGGTTTATGTGTGGTAAATAATGGCCAAAAAACCTTGTTAATTTTATGTCCAATAGAAAATGAATTTATTAGCACAATAAATTTATGAGCAGAATCTTAAATTATGTCTTATCAACAACAGCTTTTTATAATAGAAAGAGTATAATAGAAAAAAAAAACAGATAATACTAAGAAAATGATTTTTATAGTGCTTAAAAAATTGATGTCTATTTACTAAAAAATAAAAAATTAATATTTAATTTAAAATGATGAAATTTAATAAATTTAAAATATTTAAAATTTTTTATGTAAAATAAATTAGAAAAAAATTAGACTCCAATAATAAACACCATGAAATTTTTGGATTTTTTTTCTATGATAAAATAAAAAAATATTTTTAAAAATAAATTACACTAACATTAATGTTTGGAATCTGTGTTTTTATTTTTTATTTTGAATTTTTATGAAGTTTTCAAAATCTTAGGAAACTTATAAAAACTACTCAAAAGTTCGTTTAAACTTAAGGTGACCTCTCTCATTATATTCATCTTTATTTTTTCATTTATAAAATAAAGATTCATTACACTATAACATATTAATGAGTACAATAAAATAATTACTTGTTAATATTGGTATATTAATATTCATTAACATGCTTATTGATTAAATCTTTTATATAGATTTAATAAATTCACATATAAGTGTATATTGATACATTAGTATTTGTTAAATTTAAAATAAAAAATATTTATTATATTATAAGAATATTAATGAGTACTCTAAAAATTATTAATAAGTAATTAATTTATTATGTTTATTAATATTTTTTATAGTATAATAAATATTTAAATATAGTGTAAAATGAAAAATAGGGATAAACATAATGAAAAAATAATTGATAATACATGTAAAAATTTTATAGTATATATTAGTCAATAATACATAAAGAGAACGAAAAAATTTTATTATAAATATTCAATAGAAATAGATGATTTTTTTTTCTTTATAAAATGTACTATATAGTGTGTATTTATTAGGCTGCCTTTGTTTTCAACAACAAAATAGGATAAGACACTGAAAATAGGATAGGACAAGACACTGATGGACAGAGACACAAAATTTTGTGTTCTTGTAATTCTGTTTGGTGATAAACTAGAACAAATTATGAAAATCTAATTTATTCTCATTTTTTTCATTAAAAAAATTTGATATGAAAAATATAATAATAAAAAATATAATTATAAAAAATTAACAAGAATAATAAAAAAAATAAAAAATAAGTTGTGTCTCTTGGACATAAAATTAACAAGGTTTTCTGGCCATTATTTACCACACATAAACCATGGTGACCCACAAGGTTTTATGTGCAAACAAGTTTCTTCATAAACCGTGGTGACTCTCCACGGTTTATGCACGCCATCTCTCCTTAGTAAACCGTGGTGTACTCTATATCTTTTGGCCATAATCCGCTGGGACCTGCCACGGTTTATGCACGTTTTGAAACCGTGGTGGGTTGCCACGGATTACATAAAAATGGCTTTTTGCACATGCAGGTAACAAGAACCAGTTTTGCACATTTGGGTAAATATTTTCTCTATTCTATTTATTTAAGTAACTTGCCCTAAAATAACTAAAACATAAAATTTAATCCTATATTCTGGTACTAATTTGAATTTTCATAAAAAAGTTTGAACATTACATAAAATCAATTTTCACATGATTGTTCATTTATATAAATAGATAAAAATTTTAAAGAAATTTAGATACTTTTATATCTTTATTAAATAACGATAACAACTAATTTGTTTAATTTTTTACCAAAATTTGACACAAGAATTGACATATCTAATAAAATAAATAATTACAAAACAATTTGGTGATTAAGAATTTTAAGAATTAAATTATCTAACTACAAATTTTTAGAAAATTAATTTGGAATATTACTATGCATTTTCTTTTAGATTTCAAAGTCCAAAGAAATAAAAAGAAACACTTTAGTCACGAAGAAATGAATTTTTTTTTTTGATAAAAAAATAGAGTTGGAGGAAGAATGAAAACTTTTATTATATTTATGAAAATGTGTATATTCTACATGATATTTTTTTCATTAGAAAAAAAAATTTTTACTCTTTATTATAGCATTTCCTGGTGAAAAAAACATTCATCCATTGGCCTTGGACATTTAAAGCAAAACGTTAACCAAACAACACTCATTATGTTTTAGAGTCTAATTAGGTAGTTAATTTTTTGGATTTAGCTAACATCTATAATTATTAGTAGAAGTTTTTAATATTTTTTAATAAATGTAAAACAAATATATTAAAAACTTATTTTTTTGTATTTTAATAAAAAATTTTATAATCTTAACATATTTTTTTTTACACAAAATAACTAAATTCTAATTTTTTAAGTTAATATTAATTATTTTTTTATTTTAAATTCTAAATTTTAGATTATAGTCTAAATTTTAAATATTAAACTCTAAAAAATATTAAATTTTAATATTAACTAATTAAAATTTAATTTCTTAAAGAATTCGTAATAAATACCAAATAAACAAATTCTTATATAATACAAATTACTGACCTTCTTTTAAAAAATGAAATTGATAACGTTTAAAATTAGTGACTCTCTTTCTAAGAGAAAAATCTACTTTTAATGAGCATAACACCAAAAAACAATCATTATATCGACATCCCTTTTTTTCATTTAAAGAAAACTTACCGTCACAAATTAATTGGCCATGCACATGCTGAAATAAACGATGATTGGTTAATTTAGAGTACACTATAACTCATTATCCAAAAACTTGAGTCTTAATCATGTATCGGATTAAGTATGTTGCGGTCCAGTCCAGCTGGCCGGTATCACCGCACCTTCGGATCCAGGCAACCGTTCTGCGGGGCGTCCCGCACCCGGACCTTGATCCAAGCGTTTTGCATAAGTCAGCTCACCTGGCGACAACTAGCAGAGAAAAACTTCGCGGAAGGTGGGTCTCTGACCATGGAAGGCCCACCTCTGACACGGTATATATGGGGAGGGTTCTACTCCTCCCCAAAGATACGTCATCATAACTTTCCTCTCTTTTCCACCTGCATTCCACACTGACTTAGGCGTCGGAGTATCCTTGCAGGTGGCACCCCCCTCAACTCATCAAGAGCTCGGGAGGTCGGCAGATAGCGCAAATCGTTCCCAGGACTCAGACCAAGGCAGGACCCATCCTCACATCTAAACCGTCAGGTAACCCGACTTACCGAATATTTGCGCCGTCTGTGGGAAATTCCCCCAACATGGATTTTGTTTTGGTTTCTGGCGTGGCCGACGGCAGGGCCGGGACCCGCGAGGAGGGGATAGATCCCTGAGGCAGTGGGGTAGCCGCCGGAGTCCCCGTTCGCGAAGGCATCAGATCTCCCCCGCGAAACACAGAGGGACGACCATTTGGAGGGACAGGTAGCAACAGCGCCAGGATAATACAAGAGCTGCGCCACAGGGTGCAGAACTTAGAGCGAGAAGTAGCCAACTGTGAAAGTCGTCAGCCCACTCCTAGCCAGGAGCCTCCCCGATCCACTCAAAGGGAAGAAAGGAGTCTCCGGAGGAGTCGCTCCAGGCGCACCTCGAGCCCCCGGACAGAATCAGAAAGCCAGGAGAGCAGAGAGGTGCCAAGGAGAAGGCGAGACCCGCTGGTCTACAACCGATCGCAAACGAGAGACACCGAAGAAGAAGACTGGAAAAGCGACATAGGACGAAGAAGAAGAAGCCGACCACATCAAGTGCACCGCCGAGAAAGGACGAGAAGAGGCCGGCCTAACAGAGAACACGGCGGGGAAAGGCAACCGGTGGTCATGGGGGCAACCCCTTTCCACCACTCGATCCTCGGAGTACGACTACCAAAGCACTTTGACAAGCCGACAGATATGAGGTACGACAGTACCCAGGATCCCCAGGAACATCTAACGGCCTTCGAGGCCAGGATGAACCTGGAAGGGGTAGGCGACGAAGTAAGATGCCGGGCTTTCCCGGTAACTTTAGCTGGGCCAGTGATTCGTTGGTTTAACGCCCTCCCCCAGGGCTCCATAACCACGTTTGCCGACATCAGTCGCTCTTTCTTGGCCCAGTTCACCACGCGCATCGCCAAAGCAAAACACCCGATTAACCTGCTAGGGGTGACGCAGCGAAACGGCGAGCCGACCAGAAAATACCTGGACAGATTCAATGATGAGTGCCTCGAGATAGATGGCTTAACAGATTCAGTGGCCAGCTTGTGCTTGACCAACGGTTTGCTAAATGAGGATTTCAGAAAACACCTCACCACCAAGCCCATCTGGACAATGCAGGAAATTCAGAACGTAGCCAGAGAATACATTAATGATGAAGAGGTAAGTCAGGTCGTGGCAGCCAATAAACGGCAGCCCGCATACCCTAATGCCCGCCCACCCGGTGGTGGAGAGAGGTCTAAGGAACACTCCAGAGACGGAGTAACGGCCAAGACTTTCAAACCCTTTCCCCATGTTGGGAAGTTCACCAACTATACCCCCCTAGCGGCTCCAATCGTCGAGGTTTATCGGCAGATCGCCGACAAGGGCATCTTGTCGAAGCCCCGACAACTCAGGGACAGGACGGGAGGAAACAAGAACCTCTATTGTGATTATCACAAGGGATATGGCCACAAGAACCAAGACTGATTCGACCTGAAGGACGCCCTAGAGCAGGCCATCCGAGGACAAAAATCGCGCCGTAAAGCAGAGACAGGAACCCGACGAGAACGCGGAGCATGCCCTCACTGTGGTAAATGTGGTGATTGGAAGGGATGTCCCTCCCAGGTCGAAGTCTGCTAGTAAGAAGGACGCCAAGGTTCTAGCTATGTCCTCCGGCCCCTTACCGACCTCTCGGAGGTTACCCTCGATCTCTTTCGGCCCCGAGGATCAATGGTTCGATGAGGTTGCGGAGAGTCCGCCGATGGTGATCACGGCCAGGGTGGGCACCGGCCTAGAAAGCGGATCTTGGTGGACACAGGAGCTGATTCCAATATCATGTTTCGCAATGTATTTGACACCCTGGGCCTACGAGACGCCAACCTCAGAGGTCACCAGCACGGCGTGGTAGGCCTAGGCGATAACTTCATCAAGCCAAACGGCGTAATTTCCCTCTCGGTCTCCATAGGCGAAGGCAGGGGAAAGAGGTCACTAATGGCGGAGTTCGTGGTCTTAAAAGACTCGACGGCCTACAACCTCATCCTGGGGAGGAAGACCATCAACGAATTTGGGGCAGTGATCTCCACCAAGCTATTGCTAATGAAGTTTGTTGCTGATGATGGATCAATTGGGACCATCAGGGGAGACCTAGAAATGGCAGTCGCATGCGACAACGCCAGCCTCTCCCTGAGAAAGAAATCTAAAGAAGCATCCGGTGTCTTTCTTGCCGACCTAGACGCCAGGGTTGATGACAAACCCAGGCCGAAACCAGAGGGAGACCTTGAAAAGTTCAAGGTCGGCGATTCGGATGAGAATTTTACCTTTGTAAACAGGAATTTGCCCCATGACCTGAAAGAACCCCTCATAGAGATGATCAGAGCCAACGACGACTTGTTTTCCTGGACCCCGGCCGACATGCCGGGTATAGACCCCCAATTCATGTCACACCAGCTGGCCGTGAGACCGGAGGCAAAGCCAGCGGCCCAAAGGAGGAGAAAAATGTCCCAAGAAAGGGCAGAAGAGGTGGCCAAACAGATGGCCAGCCTACTGGAAGCGGGCTTCATTCGGGAACTTGATTACTCAACTTGTCTTGCAAACGTGGTATTGGTTAAAAATCCTAGCGGAAAATGGAGAATGTGCGTGGATTACTCCGACCTTAACAAAGCATGTCCCAAAGATTCCTTCCCCCTATCGAACATCGATGCTCTTGTCGATGCGGCGGCGGGTTACCGATATCTGAGCTTCATGGATGCATATTCTGGGTATAATCAGATACCGATGCACCCGCCAGATGAAGAGAAAACAACATTCATAACGCCGGGAGGGACATATTGCTACAAAGTCATGCCGTTTGGACTGAAGAACGCGGGGCCCACATACCAAAGGCTGATGAACAAGGTCTTCAGGGACCTCATCGGCAAGACGGTAGAGGTATACGTAGACGATATCTTGGTCAAGACCGCCAAGCCCGAGACCCTTTTAAGTGACCTGGAAAGCGTCTTCGCGTCTCTTCGTCAGCACGGAATGAGGCTCAATCCGCTGAAGTGTGCCTTCGCCGTCGAAGCCGGTAAGTTCTTGGGGTTTATGATAACCAAACAAGGAGTGGAGGCCAACCCGGAAAAATGCGATGCAATCCTTCAGATGAAGAGCCCGGGAAGCGTGAAAGATGTCCAAAGGTTGGCGGGCAGACTCACAGCACTATCCTATTTCCTCGGCGCGTCGGCGGCCAAAGCTCTACCTTTATTTAACCTGATGAAGAAGGGGATCACGTTCGAGTGGACCCCGGCATGTGAAGAAGCTTTCAAGCAATTCAAAGAAATAGTCTTGGCACCACCCGTCCTTGCAAGACCTAAGAAGGGAGAAACACTATACTTGTACTTGGCAGTAACCGACGAGGCCTTGGCAGCGGTCTTGGTACGAGAAGAGGGGAAGACTCAACAACCAATATATTTTGTGAGTAAAGCACTACAAGGAGCAGAGCTAAGGTATAGCAAGCTGGAGAAAGTGGCATATGCGCTCCTGACATCGTCGCGCAGGCTGCGACAGTACTTTCAAGGACACCAAGTAATCGTCAGGACGGATCAGGCAATCCGACAAGTACTCCAGAAACCCGACTTGGCAGGAAGAATGATGACTTGGGCTGTCGAACTCTCCCAGTATGACTTACAGTATGAACCCAAGCACGCGATCAAGGCTCAAGCCATGGTTGATTTCCTGGTAGAAGTAACAGGGGACCCAGACGGGGCGCCGAGCACACGGTGGAAGCTCTATGTTGACGGAGCATCTAACCAAACGTTCGGAGGAGCAAGAATCATCCTAGAGAACCCAACTGGAGTTATATACGAGCAGTCAGTCAAATTCAACTTTCCGGTGTCAAACAACCAAGTGGAATATGAGGCCCTGCTGGGCGGCCTAACTCTAGCAAGGGAAGTCGGAGCCACAAGACTGGAAGTGTGTAGTGACTCGCAGGTCGTTACTTCTAAGATCAATGGGACCTACCAAGCCAGAGACTCACTGTTACAGAAGTACCTGGAGAAAGTCAAAGAATTGTGCAAGCAGTTTGAGGAGGTCACGATCCAACACGTTCCGAGAGAAAGGAACACACGGGCAGACCTCCTGTCCAAGCTAGCAAGCACAAAGCCAGGGACTGGCAACCGGTCCCTCATTCAAGGTTTGATGAAAGAACCAGCAGTGGTGCTGCAACTAACCCAGTCTGAACCTTGTTGAATGGACCCAATCATCGAATTCCTGAAAAAGGCCAGGCTCCCCAGCGACGAGCAGGCAGCCAAAACAATAAGACGAGAGGCGGCCAAGTATGCAATCATACAGGGCCAGTTGTTTAAAAAAGGACTTAGCCAACCACTGCTGAAATGCATGCGCCCCGACCAAACGGAGTACGTCCTCTGGGAAGTCCATGAAGGATGCTGCGGTCACCACATCGGAGGGAAGGCCCTAGCTAGGAAGCTCATCAGAGCCCGATACTATTGGCCCTCCCTGATGGCGGACTCTAAGGAGTTCGTGAGAAGGTGCAAGAGATGCCAGGAAAACTCCAACTTCCACAAAGCGCCAGCAACCAAACTTAGCTTTCTCACGACTTCCCGACCTTTCTCACAATGGGAAATTGACCTATTAGGACCCTTCCCGGTCGGGCCAGGACAAGTCAAGTATCTGATAGTGGCGATTGACTACTATACAAAATGGATAGAGGCAGAGCCGTTGGCCAGCATATCCTCAGCGAATTGTCGAAAGTTTGTATGGAGACAGATAATAGCAAGATTCGGCATCCCAGAAGCTGTCATCTCGGACAACGGGATAAAGCAAAAGTTTTCGTCAGTAGAGCACCCCCAGACCAATGGACAAGTGGAGGCTGCAAACAAGATCATCCTGCAGGGCCTCAAGAGGCGACTCGACCAGAAGAAGAGAGCATGTGCGGATGAACTGGCCTCGGTCCTCTGGTCTTACCGCACAACCCAACAATCGGCCACTGGGGAAACGCCTTTCCGACTCACGTATGGGGTAGAGGCAATAATACCTGTGGAAGTCGGGGAGCCGAGCCCACGACTACTCTTAGGGGGAGTCGAAGAGGTTGTGGAAAAGGACTTGGTGGATGAAGCAAGGGAGATGGCCCATCTATCAGAAATGGCGCTAAAGCAAAGAATGACCCTGCGCTACAACGCCAAGGTGATCAAAAGAGAGTTTGAATGGGACGACCTGGTCTTAAGACGCAACGATGTCGGGCCACCGACGACAGGACAAGAAAAACTGGCGGCAAACTGGGAAGGCCCTTATAGGGTAAAAGAAGTGCTCGGTAGCGGCGCGTATAAATTAGAACGGCTGGATGGCAAAGAGATACACAGGACATGGAACGCGGCTAACCTAAGGAGATTCTACCCCTAGCAGTCGAGGCACGCTATGTGAGTAAGAGTCCTACCAGCTTAACCACACCAATAAGATTTGCATTGCTGCATACGGGATCATTAGACTTGCGATAATTGTTTATGCTACCTTTGGTTATAAGCTTGTTTATGCTACCTTTAATTATTGCCTATACTATCTTTGCCTCGCATTTACGTTATTCGGCTTTATCATATGCCGTTGATTTTTTTTTCGAAATTTATCAAAACGGGAAACTGGGATTGATCACCCCGGTAACCCAAAGCATCAAAAAACAATCAGGCGACTCCTACGACTACCAAACGACGTGCTTAGCGACCGATAAAACGGTAAGAGAAAATGACGGTAGACAAGCCATTAATTACATATGTGCCAAAAACGGCAACCAAGTTCACCACAACTATCTTGTTACACATAACGGCAGTCAAACTAGCCAAAAGCATATAAAATCTACATATTACAAAAATGGTAGTACAAAGGCAAGACTAAATCACTTCTTTGGGATGTCGACAATTTTTCCATCCTTGATGGTTTTGAAGACGCTAACAGCTGAGGTGTCGAAGTCGGGAACCAACAGCTTCACCTGAGCCTTGAGGGCCTCCTCAGTCATCAAGATGGCGCTCTTCCCTCGCTTGACGGTTTCTTTGTACTTCCTCATCAGTTCGGTCGCCTCAACCTTAGCCGCAGTCACCGAGGCCAGGGCTTCATCATGCTCTTTTTCGACCGCTTTTACCTTGCCATGAGCGGAGTTGAGCTGACTCTCCAACGTCATCTCCCTCTCGGTAAGCCAGGCAACGGCGGCATCAGAAGTCTTAACCTTCTCCGTAGCAGTAGCCAGCTGCTCCTGAGCAGTTGCCAATTGCTCCCGAAGTAATTCCACCTCGGCCTTGTACTTGTTATTTGCTTCAACAGAAGATTCAAGTCTGTTCTGCAAAGAATACGTTCTCGCCAGGGCAAACTCCGCCTTCCTCGCTATAGCGGCTCCCCGGAGCAACGTGCGATACATCCATCTCGCCTGCCCCGAAAGATCCCCACCATGGAAGAAGTCCTCTGTGCCTGGGAGCAATTGGGAATCGATAAAGTTTTCGGCATCAAAATTCTTCTCCATCACGGTAAGAGCTTCCTCCGGGCTGGAAGACGGTTTCCTTTTCCTGGGATTATCCACTATTAACACATCCGGGTTCTCGACCTCGATCTCTGGCCGAGGTTCCGGGCCACCGCTTGTCCCGGTTACCTCACCATGAGAAGGTTGGGACTGAGCCTCGGCGCTTACGGTATCCTGAGGAAGATTCTCTTGATTATCTGCAGCTTGGTGATCAGAAGCCGTCTCCTCCTCGATGTCATTATTGAGAAAGGTGTTAAATAAAGCTTCAAGGCCAACTTGCTCGCCAGCCATCGACACTGGTAAAGAGCACGGAAGCTCGTTAGCTATTAAAAAAAAAGGGAGAGAAGGGGAACTCACGTATATAATTCCTAGCTACATTTTGGTCACCCATGAGAAGATGGGGGTTAACGTTATTCTTCCCAAACACTGCCAACAACACGTCGTCAACCCGTTTATTCTCGGAAGATAGCCCTTTATATGTGACTTTAGTAAAAGCGTTCGCCCCCGCCCTGAAACTCCAATAGGTCGGGATGCGACGCACCCCCTCCAGCGTCAACCAAAATGGGTGATGACCCTCTAAAGGGCGAACTTTGAAATACCTATCTTTGAATCCATGGTAGGAGTCCTCAAACAATCCAAAAATCCTCCGACCCTAGGCAGACCGAAAAGACATAAAGCCTTTCTTCGCCTTCCCCTCCTTAGAGGGATTCGTCAAAGTAAAAAGAAACAAGAAAACCTCAACAGAGACCAGCAACTCCAAGTATTCACAAACCATCTCGAAGCAGCGGATCGAAGCCCAACTGTTCGGATGCAACTGGGACGACGCCACGTCACACCGGTTGAGTAGCACCATTTGAAAGGGAGAGAAGGGGATGCGAACTCCCACTTGAGTAAACATTCCCTTATAGAACCAGATCCAGTCGGCAACTCGGGGGTGTGCAGGTTTATTTGATAAATCCACTCATGTGGCGCGGGGACAAAGACCTCGTAATGGGACTCATCGTCAGTCCCACCACACAGGTACTCGGCTTGCCGGAACTCATTGAGCTCCTCTAGGTCCATTTGGTTGGGAGAATCCTTCACATCCGAAGTCACCCAGGCGTACCGGTCGTAAGCTGCTCTCGCAGCGGGTGCCCGTGCAACATGATGCTGGGCCATACCTACAGTGGGGGCACCACCCGGTTAGACTAAGAGATCGGGAGATCGGCACCATAACCAGAAAGCTACAATCTACCTATCAAAAACTAACAGTTTAGCTAAACCTGAGCCTATGCAAGACAAAGCCTAAAAGACCAACACCCTGGAATGGTAACCCCCCTAATGCATCTACCTAACGCTAACAGTGTCTACTACACAATCCAGCCCAGAAGAACAGCACACACGCACAGAAATGGCACAATTACAAAGCAAAACTAAACAAATTGAAGAAGGGAAAATGATACATACCTGGATAATTGCGTTGGAACGAAGGAGTCGAAGGGATTAGAGAGGCTGGAGAGAGGAAGGGAGACTGCAGCGTCAAATTGGAACCAACAAGGAGAGTGATGAGGGGATGCGATGGTAGCAAAATGAAAACCAAATGATGAATGAAGGAAACTGAGGGGATAACTCACGCATGAAGAAGCGCGAAAGACAGGGGTAAAACAGTCATTGCGCGCGGGGTTTTGAATTTCCCATTATGAGCATTTAATGCTTAGCGCGAGAAACGAAGCGAGAAGCGGCGCACCCCTGCCACGAACAAACCCACGTGCCCAGAAAACACGCTCCTGTCACGATCAGTCAACCAACCGACACCTCATGTGAAGAGGAACAGAATGCGCCACTTGCAGCACTCGCGGCCCCAACTGGCGCGTTGGGGGCACTGTTGCGGCCCAGCCAAGCTGGCCGGTATCACCGCACCTTCGGATCCGGGCAACCGCTCTGCGGGGCGCCCCGCACCCGGACCTTGACCCGAGCGTTCCGCAGAAGCCAGCTCACCTGGCGGCAGCTAGCAGAGGGAAACTTCACGAAAGGTGGGTCTCTGACCATGGGGCCCACCTCTGACACGGTATATATGGGGAGGGTCCTACCCCTCCCCAAAGATACGCCATTATAACTTTCCTCTCTTTCCACATGCATTCTACATTGACTTGGGCGTTGGAGTATTCTTGCAGGTGACACCCCCCTCAACTCTTCAAGAACTTGGCAGATAGCGCAAACCGTTTCTAGGACTCAGACCAAAGCAGGAGCCATCCTCACATCTAAACCGTCTGGTAAACCGACTTACCGAATAAAGTACAAGTATGCAAACGAACATACTACATGTTCACGTTATCACAACTTAATTTTCAGTATGTAAATTTTTTTACTAATATAAATTCATTAACTAAGAAAAATCAAGTAGCTTCGTAATATTATATTAGGAATTTAAAAGCTAGCAAAAGCATTTAAATGCAGCAATATCAATCTATCATCAACCAAAGAAAAAACCATAAATAAATAAAAATAGAAGAAAAAAACTACAAATTTCATTTCTACTTTTACAATAATCCGCCAAAAGCTAGATCTAAGCGGTGGTGAAAATCATCCTAATAGCAGCGAGAAGTTTAAAAAATGTAAGTGATAAAGTAATTATACCTAGTTAGAGTGAGATCCGCACAAAAAGGTAAATTAATTATATTATATAATATATTTTAATAAATGTTATATTATTTAAAAATTGATTAGATAATATATAAATTAATGTTAAATTTAAATTATTTAAAATTATTTTACAGAATATTTATTTAATAATTTATATATAATTCTGCATAATTATTCAACTAGAAGTAACATAAATATAAATATAATTTATTAGTTTAAAAATTTGAATTTATTTATTTTTAAAAAGGACACCAACTTTTTATATTAGAATTATATAAAACTACATTTTTATTTGTTATTTTTATTTAATATAAATTAAAATATAATTTATTAGTTTAAAAATTTGAATTTATTTATTTTTAAAAAAGATATAGACCTTTTATATTAGAATTATACAAAAATTATATCTTCATTTATTGCTTCTATTTGTCTTCTTATACGGTATTTTTTGCCTTGTAAAAAATAAACAAATTAAAAAATTAATAAGAATGAGAAACACCAAAAATATAATATATTAATTTTATAATCATGATATATTTGAAAATACTTAATAAAAAATGTGTCAAATTTAAAATTATTTTGGTTTAAAAAAATAAATGAGAATAAAAAATAAAAAAAATATAATATAAAATTATGAATTAATTTTATAATCATGATATATTTAAATGTATTTAGTAAAAAAATGTGTTAAATTTAAATTTATTTAAATGTATTTAGTAAGAAAATGTGTCAAATTTAAACTTATTACTTAAAAGAGTAAGATAGATATACTATTAACATGTATAAGTTGTAGAATTTTAATATTTGTAACTGAAATTTTTATAGTTATTATTAGGGATAAGTATTGTTTTGGTCCTTAATGTTGAGGGTCAGAATCGAAACCGTCCCCATTGTAATTTTGGATTTAAAATCATCTTTAACATTTTTTTCGTATTAAAATTGTCATTTTTAATAAAATTATTTATTTTATTACTAAACTACCATTCTTTTAATAAAAATATAAAATTAAAAAAAAAATAAAAAAGAACGCAATTTGGGGGAAGGGGGAGAGGAAACGCGTTTTTGTTTGTTGGGGAGGGGGTCTGGGGGTGGGGGGAAAGGAAACGGGAAGAAGGGAGGGGAGGAGGCCACCGCCGATCTACCCAGCCCACCGGTGGATCTACTTCGGCCTCTGCATCTGCCGCCGCCGTGGAGTGCGTCGCCGGGAAGGGGAGCTCGAGCTGCCGATCTACCAAGCCGTGTAGTGAGTCGCCACCGTTAGTTCATGCATACTCCTGCCACCGCCGATCTACCCAGCCGCTACTCCTCGCCGCCTTGCCGCTGATCCTCGCCGCTTCTGCTTCTTGCTTCGATCTCTGTTTCTGCTTCTTCTACTTCTGCATCTTCTGCATCTTCTGTTTCATCTTCTACTTTCTGCTTCTGCATCGTCTGCTTCTGCATCTTCTGTTTCGTCTTCTACTTTCTGTTTCTGCTTCTGCTTGAGTGTTTATGCTTCTACTTCTAATTTAATTTTAATTTGTTATTTACTGATTTTATCATTGTTGTATGTTGATTTGTTGAATCTGGATTGGAATAATGGATTTGTTCATCATAATCCCTAATTTTTATTGTTGGTTTTGTTCTTGTTTTGATTTCTGAATTGCTGTTACTTTTTTTTGTTTTTGGATTCATTGTTGATTTGTTTTTGGATTTCTTGAATTTTTGATTTTGAGTTGTGTGTTCTTCTGGAAGAAGAAGAATTTGTTTTTGGATTTCTTGAATTTCTGATTTTGAGTTGTTTGTTCTTTTTTTTTTTGTTGAATCTGTATTTTTAATTTGTTAATGGAAGAAGAATTTGTTCTTCTTCACAGAAGAAGAAGAACAAGAAGAATGAAATGTTGAAAAAAAGGGTATTTTTATCATTTAGAAAAAATTTTTATTAAAAAGGACGATTTTAAAATAAAATGTAACATTAAGGACGATTTTAAATCAAAAATTACATGAGGGACAGTTTCGATTCTGACCCTCAACGTTAGGAACCAAAACAATACTTATCCCTTATTATTATTATGATATTTTTAATATATATTTATTGTATTTAATTAGTACTTTATATTTTTATGAATAATAATAAATAAGAATTTTTTCTCTTAATTTTTCTAAAAATTTTTACTAAAAGATGATTAGTTGATTTTTAAGTTTTGCCAAATTATTAAAATTACTGATCTGGCATTATTAGAAGAGAAACACATAACTTAGATTTATTGTATAAGAAGTTAGTATCAACTTTTATATAATAAAAATAGATAAATAAATGAAATTAAATTTGAATCTAATTGATGATTAAAAAATATATTTAAAAATTTAAAAAATAATTTAAGAATATATTTATTTCTTTACAAATAAAATTTGATTTTTTTAGTTATATAAATTAATTTTTTTTAATAATTTGTTATTAATTTTTTTTAATAATTAAATATTTTTAATTGTCTTTTAAAGTAATTTTATCAAAATTTTAAAAAATTAACTCATGAAATTGCACATTCGATTTCGCGTAAATTATAAAAATATTTCAAACCAGTTCCTTCAATTTGGCAATTTTTAAATTAGTCTCTAAAAACTTTAATTTTATGAATTTTACTCATTTGAGCCCATAAATGAAAAGTAAAAGTGCTAAAATATCAATTTTTTTCCAAAGTCAGGTAATTTCATTCATGAAATGAAAGAAACATACATGTATCCATATATGAGACAAATAAAAAAATGAAAGACTCCCAACACTTTACTATAGAGATAACATCATATAATAATTTAATAAGAGAAATAAAAGGTAAAGTACTCATCAATTAGGAAGTGAAAATTTGTTGAAATTCTTACTGTAGCTTCAAAGTCGATGCTATTATCTCTTCCACACTAGTTGATACATTATCAAAGATGAATCTGTTCCTAGCCTTCCATAAGGATCAGCTCAAAATCACCATCATCATTATTTGAGAGGAGCTATTGGGTTAGGTATGCAAGACTCCCATTCTCAAGTTCCACTCAACATAGAAATCAGAGTCTTCGGTGCCCCTTCTAGTAGTTGATAAGCCTATTTTTGATCAAATTTCCTTTGATTTTACACAATGAAAGATACAATGATTGATTGTTTCTGAAAATTGTAGGCATATTCGGCAAATAGATTGAATCGATGGGATGCGATGATGAAGCTTTTGCAGCACGGGAAGCTTTTCATGGAAGCCCCTCCAGAGAAAAATCTTAATTTTCGCTGGGATTTTCAACTTTCACAGTTTTCGCCACAAATTTCGTTGTCTCATAATCTCTGGGCAAAATTCAATGGGAGGATGCGAGAACTCATAAGCCACACAGTACACAGTACTCACTTCATACAAACTACTTTTATTAAGGGCCCAATAAATTTTATCTTCTCTACCCCTAATTGTTGTTGCTAGCACACGCTGACTAGTGTCTTCAGAAAAAATACTTCTAATTAGAGTTTGATTCCACCGACCATTAGAAAGTATTAAGTCTTTGACCATCAATAGTGGTTGACTTTGTAGATTGAAAGTTTCAAATGAAGAAACAACATAAGGATAGATGTGAAGGAGCAAGCCAAGGATCACTGAAGATTCGGATACTGGACCCATCACCAACTCGCCAAACCAGCCATTTTTCAATAACCTTACGCCCTTCCAATATGCTACACCACCCCACGAAGGTACAGTTCCAATCTCTGCATTCATTATAGAACTGTCTCGAAAATATTTACCTTTGAGGAGTATAGATAGGAGTGATTGTAGCTGAGAGGCAACTTTCCAACATTCTTTTGCTAATAGCACCAAATCCTGAGTCCCTAGGTCCTTAAAACTTAGTCCACCTTCTAGTTTCGGTCTTGTCATAGTATCCCAACTAACCCATGCCATTTTTCAATATGTACCTTTTTCACCCCATCAAAATTGGGAGAGTATGTTGTGAATCTCCCTAATTAAAGTGTCAGAAACACGAAAACATGATAATAAATAAATTAGGATAGCCTCCCCAATAGCTTTGATTAGAACATGCCTGCCTGCAGAGGAGAGAAGTTTTCTTTTCCATCCTTGAACTCGCTTCCTCACCTTGTCCTTGATTTTTTTGAAAGTGGCATTTTTTTATTTTTGGACTATAGATGGAAGACCCAAATATTTATCCTGTGCACCAATATGAATAATTTCCAATTCTGAGCCAGTAGTAATTGAGTAGCGGGAGGAGTATTATTATTATTGAATAGAGATGATTTATGCAAATTAACTTTTTGGCCACTAAACCCCTCGTATGACTGAAGAAGATTGAGAATATTTTCACAACTATTTTCTAACGCTTTGCAAAAAAAGATTGAGTCCTTCACAAATAATAAATAATTAACAGTAGGACATCTTCGATTGATCTGAATACATTCAATGAGACCGTTTTGCTATGTCTTGTTTAGCAAAAAGGATAATCCTTATGCATAGAAAAGAAAAAGGTAGGGAGATAGAGGGTCTCCTTGATGGATACCTCTATTTGGTTTAAAAAAATCAAAAGGTTAACCTTCAACAGCGACAAAGTAAGAAACTGTAGTCACCACCTCCTATATCCAACCAATCCACCTAAATTCAAATTCCAACTTCTCCAAAATGAACTAAAGAAAATGCCACTCAACACAATCATAGGCTTTGCTCATATCCAATTTAACATTCATTTCACTCGATAGGCCCCTCTTCTTTGTCTTTAGATAGTGCATACATTCATGAATGATTAGGACATTGTTTGAGATCAATCTACCCTTAATAAATGCACTTTGATTAGGGATGATCAGCGAAGTTATAAATTTCTATAACCGATGGACTAGTACTTTAGAAATAATCTTATACACAACTGAGGAAATGCTGATGGGTCTAACCTGTGTCATATTCTTTGCATCAGGAATCTTAGGAATGAGATAGATTTGTGTATGGTTGAAGCTCTTTAGTAGTCTACCACTGACAAAGAAACTGCAGACAGCCTTAAAAACATCTTCCCCTACTAAACTCTAGTAGAATTGAAAGAATTTAGCTGTAAATCCATCATTACCAGGGGCACTTTGGAGGTGAATACTAAAGATCGCACATTTTACCTCATCAAAACTGACCAGTCTAGTTAATTTTCTATTCATAGTTGCTGAAACTTTGGTTTGAAAATCTTCGAATGCATGTACCGGATTAGCTTGGTTAATCGATGTGAAGATATCCTTGAAGTATGTTTCAGCTACTTGTGCAATTTTCTCACGGGTGGTAGCATACGTACCATCATTCTTTTCCAGTTTCCAAATTTTAATTTTCTGAATTCTGGAATAATTGGTGAAAGAAACTTGTATTTCTGTCCCCTTCTTTTAGCCACTTTATACAAGATTTTTCTCTCCAATAGCTTTTGTCCCTAATGTAAGCATCCTCAAGTTTATTTTCCAAGGCTTCAACCTATTCTCCCCCTGTAATACCCTCCTCTCTGAGAATTTCAAGCTGAGATGTGAGTTCACCAATGTCCTTCAAATTAGATTTGTTCTGTTGCTGCCATTGAACAATATGGTGCCTACAATACTTCAATTTTTGAGCCAAAACAAACATTCCTGGCCGTCTACCCGTTCCTTCCAAGCTTCGATGAAAATTACCCGAATTTCTTCTAAATCACACCATCTCTCTTGAAACTTAAACCTCCGATTAGATTTTTTCATGACCGGATTTGTATCAAGGAGGATAGGCGCATGATCTGAACCGTTTTCTGCGAGCCGAGACAGCGAGACTGATGGAAAATAATTTATCCACTCACCGTTTACAAGTGCACGGTCAAGCCGCTCCTTGATCTGGTCTTGCTCTCATCGCCTATTAGTCCAGGTGAACCTTCTCCCAATCATACCCAAGTCCTTCAGTCCACCACCATCAATAAAATTCACAAATTCAGAAATAGATGAATCTGATTTTAATCCCCTCCTTCCTTCTCATCGAGGCTTACTATAGCATTAAAATTACCTATAATTACAACTTTTTCAAAGAAACGTTGTACAAAAGAGAAAAATTCTGTGTATTAGGGAGACCGAATCCCATCCAAACTATTTAAATGTACCCCAATCAGCCCCCAAGAACAGTTCAAAGCATGCTCAGTTACCTTGACAGCTATGAAAAACTCTTTTTCAGCAAGAATCTCAACCGTTGTGCCCTCCTTCTATGCTAAAGCCAATCCAGTTGTACATGTCGGAACAATCCTCCAATCCGTAAAATGACAAGATCTCAATTTACTTTCCACCATACGAGATTAATTTTTTGTTTCACATAGAAATACAATATCGGGGGAGTGAGATTGGCATATCCCTTTAAGGTTATGAACTGTCAGCGGTCTTCCCAAACCGCGACAATTCCATGAAAGAACTCTCATGGCGAATTAAAGGAAAAGAATAAAGATTGGAATAAAGAAAGAATTAAAGAAAGGAATTGACAAAAGTCAAACATTGACCTAAACAGCACAAAAATTCTGCTTTGAGAAAAATCCTAGCAAAGCAAGATGAAGGAGTATGTTCCCCTGCGAAAACCCGAAGGTGCTGTCAATGCTAAAATATCATTCACTTGTGCTGTGTCAATAAATGAAGAATTTCTCAATAAAAACTAAATTTAGATCGCTGCATGGCGATGCAGCCTCAAAAGCAGAATGAGGAAGAGTTGAGTTTGAAGATACACGAATTTTGTGCATGTTTATCATGCTATTTTTTGTATGATTGGCTTTGGTTTAGATGATAATTGAGAACGAGGAATAGTTGATAATTGAGAATCATTAGATGATAATTTAATTAAATTATCTAAAAGGATTTTTAAATATCAACTTTACACGAAGATATCCGTCTTTATTATAAACTAGAATGTGACCCGCGCATCGCGCGGGACAGTAAATTAATAATAGTATATAATAAATATTAAAAATTATTATATTTTGTAGAATTAAATTAAATATGTATAAACTAAAAATAAATTTAAATGGTATTTTATTTAAATTTATTTATTTTGTACCTTTTCATCTAATATAATCATTTCTAAGCAAAGAGGCTCCTCTTTATTTTTGGGTGTTAATGTTTCCCATAGACGAACCATGCAAACTTTGATAAACTAATTGTCTGTATGTTTGGTTATATTGTCCAATGAATGATACTCCATTGAGTAAGTTTGAGATGTTGTATAGTTTGGAAAGAAATTTCTTACGGTAAATTTGATATTATTTTAAAGAATAGTGATTAGAGACTTATATAAGTAGTTCAAATAGTATAGAATTTGAATATTTGTAACGTAAAATTTATTATAATTATTAATATTATTATGACATTTATTATATGGATATTTATTACATTTAATGATTGAGTTTATAGAAATTAATAAATTAATTATTGGTGTTATAAAGTTATTATATTGTTTATAACGGTAAGATATAATAAATATAAGAATATAGATTTAATATCTTTATAGGTTACAAACTTAATTTCGAAATTTATAATTTAAAAAGACTTGGTTGAAGAATATTTGTATATTATATGAATTTAATTGAAAACTTCTAGATTTATATGGACTTAATAGAAAACTTTTAGACTATTTGCAAATGTTTAAGTTTTAGGAAGTTTTAGAATACTTTACCTACATGAATGAAATACACCCGATGCTTAGTGTGACTATATGATACTCTTTTTGTATTGTAGAGATCCAAAGTTGAGACCTATATTCACTGAAATAATGGCAGTAGTGAAGTAATATGCAATAATAATGATATAAATTTTTAATGAGTTAATTTACATAAATTAATAAATTAATTATTAGTATTATAAATTTATTGTATTATTTATAACGGTAAGATATAATAAATATAGGAATATGATTTCAATGTTTTTATATAATAAATATAGGAATATGATTTTAATGTCTTTATAGGTTATAAATTTAATTTCAAAAATTTTAATTTAAAAAGACTTAATTAAAAAATATTTGTATATTATATGAACTTAATTGAAAATTTTTAGACTAATATTAATAAAAAATATTAGTCCTTTTTTTTTTTACCAAAGATAGGAGACTCGAACCCGCAACCTCTTAATTGAGTATGAGGAGACTATGCTATTTGAGCTATTACTCATTGGCAAAAAAATAAAAAAAATATTAGTCCTTAACGTTTCTCTTTGAACAATTAATATATACTAACGTACCGAAAACGGCGAAAAATTTATTAGCAGTAATTCAAAATTAATATTCTAATTACTTAATTAAATGACTTCATAAAATTTTGCAATTAGAATAGAAGCCAGTGCATCTTCTTTCTGCCCATTTTTTCTTATCCCACTTTTAAAGCAACTTATTAATTAATAATAGTATTTTTATCTGTAATCATGAATAATACCAATTATTCCTAACAAAATACATAAATTAGCAAGTTGAATTAGATAATATCATATTATTAAATGTGATCGGTCCTTGGTAGATCAAATTAAATGCCGATGTCTTAATGCTAAAGATGACCAAGCATTCCACCTAATATGATATTGTCACATTTAAATATATATTTCTATAGCCGTTAGTGAAGTAATATGCAATAATAATGATATAAATTTATTTACTAATTAATAAATTATTATAAGCTTTAAAATGTAACTTTAACCTATTTAAATTGTTATATGTGATTAAGAATATTACATAAATTTCATAGACCAATTTTAAGTGGCTTAAATTATGATTTATAAATGATATGATTAAGAATTTTGTAAAAGAAAAAAAAATAAAAAACTGTAGCATAATATATAAATAAATTTAGAAGTATACAAAACTAAGAGAAAAAAATATCCTTAAATTCAACCCATGGTTATATGTGCAATGTCTAAAAAGAAGTATTGAGATTTAATTTTCGGACCAGTTAAAGCATTGTAGAGGTCGACCTTATTCCGAAGCGTGTTATACCTGTAGATACAACCATTTTCACAAAAAATATGTATGAGGGATTTTAGAAGAAAGAAATATAAACATTACTCCAGACGTAAGAAATTGATTACTTATGAAGAAATATATTATCGCAAGTTTTTTCAAAAGAGTTTGGTATGAAATTACTCATCGACTCACAATGTGTAAGATATGACTTACTTTATAGAAGATATATTCTCATGAGTTTGTTGAAATGCCATTGATATGGAATCAAGTACTGTAAGCATAAACGACTGGTAAAGAATAAGTTTATGAATAAAAAAGATAAAAGATAGGTTAAGTATATCTACTTTTAATTTCTTATATAAAATTACCTCAATGTTGTAAAAATTGTGGAAAGGCTACTACAAAATTTCCTTGTACACAATATTTAAGATTGTGTTGTCTGTTGGTTGGTCTTCGTCAGTGGTGAGAATACGCAGACCGTTTCTAGTTGTGACCCTTGACACGGCGACGTAATGCGGAAAGGTGCCAAGAAGAGGGTTTCGAGAAGCATGAGAAGAGTATGATTTGATTCGAGGAAAACACAATGGCTCATACTGGAAGAGCATTGTAAAAATTGTGGAAAGGCTACTACAAAATTTCCTTGTACACAATATTTAAGATTGTGTTGTCTGTTGGTTGGTCTTCGTCAATGGTGAGATTACGCAGACCGTTTCTAGTTGTGACCCTTGACACGGCGACGTAATGCGGAAAGGTGCCAAGAAGAAGAGGGTTTCGAGAAGCATGAGAAGAGTATAATTTGATTCGAGAAAAACACAATGGCTCATACCGGAAGAGCATGGAGGAAATAGGATTTTGGTACGAAGAGGTGCCAAGAAGAAGAGGGTTTCGAGAAGCATGAGAAGAGTAAGGAGTTTTCAGGCGAGAAGCATGAAAAAAGTAATGAACTCTTTAGTTTTCAGAAGTTTTTTTGGGATAAATGTTAATTTGTGTTTTTGTTGTTTTTTATTCTGGTTTTTAGTTTTTTTTTTTAATTTGAAAATAGAAGTTGATTTGGCAAGATTTGAGTGGTTGAAATTTGGCAAGATTTGATTGGTTGTTTCTAAAATTTTGCCACGTAAGCAATATTGCTGACATGGCGTTAGTAGAATAAAAGGAATAACTTAGAAGTAATGTGGTGCATGCTTATGTATCTACTTTTATATATTAAGAATAGATATTGCCATATAAACCTTTGGATATAGTCAGTAAACGAGAAGCCATGGGCTGATTCAGCAGCAGGAACTGAGAATTTTGATCATCTCAATCTTCTTTTATGGTTTGTGAGATTGTGTAGAATATGATGAACATGTGATGTGTGAATTTGATCAGAACTGGAAATTGGTGATCTCCTGCTATTCATATCTAATCCATATGTTTCATTTTGAACCATATGATTTGTTAATCGGGATTTTGGTGATGTTTTATACTTTGTAGAGATATTAATAACAGCTGGAATCCTCCTAATTAAGGAGTTCTCAAATTCAATTCTAGTTTATGGATTTTGTTAATTATTGTGTTGTGTAACTTTAGTTTATGAATTTGTGAAGTTGAACTTATTGTTTTGTTAATTATGTGTTGGCACTTGCTTTTGTATTTCATATTATTGGTTGAAAATAGGTAGAAATTAGAATAGGTTTTTAATGTACTAAATACATGTTATTTTTTTTAATTAGTATAAAAATAAAAAACCGAACCAAACCAATTCTAACATTTTAATTAGTTTGATTGGTTTCACAAAAAATTGAACCAAACTAAACCAAATGCTTTATGAATATATTTGGATCGGACGGGTGTTTTTTAAAAACCGAATCAAACCGAAAACGGAACAAGCATATGTTAAATAAATCGTTAATTTGATTTCAACTCTGCTACGAGGTTGGTTTTTGTCCTCTTGTAACATGGTCCTAATAATTCAATTTTAATATTTAGAATGATTGGAGTAGAAATTTTATGCTATTCATCACAAAGACGCAAACACATATAAAATGAAGATATATTTAGTGGTCCACAATACCTTGAGCCTTGTCCTGTCCCTTTGATAATGGAAAGAGTAGTTAAATCGGGTCTTGAAACTCCACTGTGCCCTCCAAACCAAGAACCTGATGATCAGAGATTTGAACAATGTTGTTGCCTTAGAGAAGACATTGTTGAGGAAGCTAAGAAGCAACTATGGCTAGCAGGGCCTCTTATTGCAGTTAGTTTGCTTCAATTCAGCTTACAAATGATATCTATAATGTTTGTTGGCCATCTTGGCAACTTGTTTCTTTCTGGTGCTTCCTTGGGTTTCTCCTTTGCTTCTTGCACTGGTTACAGTGTTTTGGTATGTTTGTTCTCTCCATTTTTAACCTCTTTAACTTTGGATTGTATTACCTAGATTATTTTTTTATTAGTTTAATGTTAATTGTATTAACCAATTTTTTTAGTGTTTTCGTTCATATTTTAAATTTTTAAAATGAGAAGAACCAATTTTTCTCCCTTTCTCAACTTTCACTCTTTCTCCTAGTTCATCAAACTATTAACATTACAGCTTGAATAACTTAGGACATGAGATTTTCTTCAGATTGGTTGAATATTATCATATATTTAAGAAGGCCTATAGACTTGTCTTCAAATTTTGCAGACTTTCTTGATTGAACTTGTTTAGTAACTTTATCAACTGTGCCACTTTTATAACTTTAAAGTTAGGAATGGGGAGTGCATTGGAGACACTATGTGGGCAAGCATATGGAGCCAAGAAGTATCACATGCTAGGAATCCACACACAAAGGGCAATGGTTGTTCTTCTATCTCTGAGTATTCCATTATCACTAATCTGGTTTTACACAAGCAACCTTCTTATTGTAATGGGACAAGACCATGAGATATCGGCTGTGGCCGGAACATATAATCGCTGGATGATCCCTGGCCTTTTTGCTTATGCCATCCTTCAATGCCTCAACAGATTTCTGCAGACTCAAAACAATGTTTTCCCAATGCTTATAACCTCTGGAATCACAACTTTGGTGCATGCAGCATTTTGTTGGCTTTTTGTGTATGAATTTGACTTAGGTAGCAAAGGCGCAGCATTGGCCATCAGCTTGTCTTATTGGGTTAATGTGTTCCTATTGGTGATTTACATAAACTGTTCTAGAGCTTGTGCATCAACTTGGAATGGTGTTTCCAAAGAGGCCTTGAATGACATTCTCAGCTTTATAAAACTAGGAGTTGCTTCAGCAGTTATGATATGGTAATTTCATATATGCTTTTCCCAATATAACTATTAAGTCTTATCAAGTTCTAAGGAAAAAAAAAAAGATTGTTATAGAATATGTATCTTAGTACAAAGAACAATTCGCTAATTAGAAGGAACAATTTCAAGTATTTTCAATTGTGCTATGCAGAATAATTGAAGAGGATAAGAGATTGGTAAAGAGACAGCATAGTGATAGTGAGTGAACTTCAGTTCATGGCAAAAACTTGGCTCTTATATAGTTATATGACTTTAGGGTGCTTACTAACACACCCCATCTTCAGGTTATATGATTTTAGTTTCTGAATTTTCTTATTTCAATTCCCTATCTGTTTTTCCAACAGCTTCGAATACTGGTCGTTTGAGATGGTTGTGCTTCTCTCAGGTCTTCTGCCAAACCCACAACTAGAGACATCTGTTTTATCAATAAGGTAAATCCTTAACTAGCTTCTTTTACATATTATTTTTATGGGATATAATCCTTACTTTCTTTTTTTTTTTCTTTTGGCAGCCTTAATACATGTTGGATGGTTTATCAGATATCTGTTGGTCTTGGTGGTGCCATAAGGTTCTTAGTACTCCAATTTTGTTACTTTGTTCCATGGAATTGAATTATATTAACTTTGTTGTTTGTTATGACTTGAAGCACCCGTGTTTCAAATGAACTGGGTGCTGGGAATGCACGAGGCGCGCTCTTGGCTCTTCATGTCATGATTGCAACCGCCATATTAGAGGGTACAACAATAGCATTGATCACCATTTTGGTGAGGAATGTTTGGGGAAAGCTCTACAGCAATGAAGATCAAGTTATAAGATATGTTTCCAAGATGATGCCTCTACTTGCACTCTCTGACTTCCTGGATGGCTTCCAGTGTGTTCTTTCAGGTTTTAGTCAATTCTTCAATACTAGGAGTGTTTATGGGGCGGGTGAAACCAGGTTTGATGTGACCCATATCCGGCCCGAAATATATGCCGGGGTAAAAAACCGGGTGAAAATATCCAAATTTCCAAGACTCCAACCATTATTTGATATCGTAAAATTCACTTAGAAAAATATAACGAGAACCAGCACTTTCCTAAAATTAAAGCATAACCACAATCAATACTAATATTGTCTAATAACACCAAATATTTAAATCAATACAAATAATACAATATTATACATTAGTCTAAAGTCTTGTGCATTTTAAACATAAAACATTAATTTATAGTCTTATAATGACTAATAACACAAAATATTAAGGTTTACAATACTTAAATTCCACATAAGAATAGCCATCATCCATCACTAATAACACAAAATATTAATTGTATACGATGACTGAGACACCGGGCCGAGTTCGGGTGGCTCGAGCCATGGCCCGAACCCGACCCGAAATAATGACAGAATCTATTTTTGAGACCCTTATCCGGCCCTAAACCCAGTGAAATCACACCAAATTAGCCCCTAAAAGGTTCGGGGCCGAGCCGGGCCATGAACACCCCTATTCAATACAACGATACCAATAATATTACTCGTGGAAACTCATGTGCAGTTAATTTCATGTAAAGTTGATAGCTGAGAGCCAAACTTAATGACTCTCAGCTATGAGCTTCATATAAAGTTAACTGCAGTTACCAATATTGCTAGTTCCTTTGAATATAAAGTTTGATTTGGCTACTTCTTGTAGGAGCTGCTAGAGGGTGTGGTTGGCAAAATCTATGTGCATCTATAAACCTTGGTGCTTACTATGTTGTGGGAATTCCTTCTGCTATCTTATTTGCATTTGTGTTTCATATGGGAGGGATGGTGAGTCTCTTTCTCACAAAATTTTTCTAATGGTTAAAGGTTCTTTGTGGTGAGCGATGCAAACTGAAATTGGAAATTGGAATTGTCAGGGACTTTGGATAGGAATCATTTGTGGACTTTCTGTTCAGGGGATAGCACTAGTTACAGTAAATGTATGCACAGATTGGGATAGAGAGGTAACTATATGTTGTATGCTTCTTCAATCATTTCAATTGGTTCAAATAAATTGAATAATGCTTTGTTTGATGCATTTTGTATTCTTTAAAATTCTTGCAGGCAAGGAAAACAGTTCACATAACTCAGGAAACTACTAACATGGTTATAGAACCGTAGATTCATGACAATATGTTGTTTCAAGAATCAGACATGCATGCTGCAAATTAGTGATGATCAAATTCTACTACTCTTCTTTTGATTTTTTTGTACTACATATGATGTACAGTAATAATGAATGATCAACAAGAACTATATTCAAGTACTGGTACAAGGGGAAAAAAAGAGGGTATATATTTATATGATCGAGCCATTTTTTATTTCTCCTTATTTGGAAAGAAAAAGTATTTTAATTAATAAGTATACTATCAAAATCGTATTATACTTGGTTTGGTGAAACTTTACGAGGAGGTGCTCAAAAACATCTTATTTTATATTTGGTAAATTAAAAAGCTTGTATGTTTGTGCTTACAATTTTTAAAAGTTATGAGTACTTTTAAAAACATTTAAGAAAGTCTTTTAAAGTTAGCATGTACTTATTCAAAATTAAAAAGTCTAATGTAATCTTATACATTAACTATTATCTAAATTTTAAAAGCTATTATAGTATTTTTAAATTTGAAAAGCTATCTTAAAAGCATCTAGGCTGAGTATGTTTAAAAAGACAGGAACACAGAGACATAAAATCATGTTTGACAGAGGAGACATGGAGAGAGACATTGTGTCAGTGTATTTTGTGTGACAGAAGGACACAGAGACACTAACAAGGAATACAACTTATTTTTTATTTTTTCTTTTATTATTTTTGTTAATTTTTCATAATTATATTTTTCATTATTATTTTTTTCGTTTCAAATTTTTTGAATGAAAAAAAATGAGAATAAATTGGATTTTTATAATTTATTCTAGTTTATTTTCAAACTGAATACACGAACACAAAATTTTGTGTTTCTGTCCTTTATATCTTGTTTTCGGTATCTTGTCTTATCCTGTTCTCATAAACAAATGCAGTCCTAATATCTATTATAGTTACCAAACATACTTATTGTTGTTTGTGTTTAATAAAAGTCATTTTTAATTTAATTTACTAAATATATATTCTACAATTTTTAAAAAGCCAGCTTTTAGAAATTAATTTTCATAAACTACTTTAAAAAAAAAACTTTACCAAACTAAAACTTAATTCTTGAAGAAGCTAACAAAAATACTTTTTACTTTTGATAATGATAAAAATATTCTCAAAATATTATAAGACGCAACAAAAAAAATTAAAAAATAATATTTTTATTTTATAAGTGACAAATAATTTTTGTATTTAAAAAATTATTTATGCATTTGATTAAATTTAGTAGAAATATTTGAATAATTATTTAAAAATACATACAAGATCTCTAAAATTTTTTACTTTTAAAAATATTCTTGATCATTAATAAAAAAATTATAAAAAAATATACTTAGTGTAGATTAAGAAATTTTAAGTATAAAATATTTTTTTTCTAATCATATCAAGAAAAAAATAATATCAAAATTTAATATCTAACATATTTTTAAAAAGGAAAAAGTATAGATAGACAATGAGAATACTAAACATTGTGAACAATGAATATGTTGAATGTTCAATTTAATAGATATGTAGATTATTATGTTCATTATTTTTAATGAATGGTTATTCTTTTTGATTCGGTCATGCATAGTTAATAATAGGTGGATGTTCAATTCATTAGATATGCGGATGATTATCCTAATATTAGGGTTTAGAAAATAATTTGATAATGGAATGTTTTTTTACTGTATTAAGCCCATTTTTAGAGTCTATTCATTACAAAAATAATTGTCTACCTATCAAAATTCTTTTAAAAATATATATTTAATATTACATATTTTTATTGAGTTTTAAAATATTTTGAAAACCTATTTTTGTTAGCAGCGATTTTGATAGTTGATCTTTATTCTGTAATTAATGAATGAATTAATAAATAGATGGTTACAAATTGTCGTCCATTGGCCTTAGGAAAGTAAGAAAAACTTGCGGCCATTTTCGTGGAGAAAACGAGGATAGAAGAGTAAGAAAAAAGTGACACTGCCACGTCACTAAAACCATGTCAAAGTCAAAGTACAATGCTCGAACGACATATTCGCGTGGAGAAGAACGAACCACACCCACACAACCTAGTGAACCTACAGCTAGTAGAAACACCCAACGACGTCGTCGCTGTCCACGTGGCCATAGGGGCAAAATTGCAAAAAAGAAAAAACAAGTGCGGGGCAAAAGCGCAATATTCGGATTCTTCAGCGTAAGCTTAGCCTCAGTGACCGAATGTGCATATAGTGGCACTCCCTTGGCACTTCACAAACCCTAGCCCTCTTCATTCTCTCTCTTCTCTCTCTATCTTCTCTCTCTGAAGATGGCTTCACGAAGGATTGTTTCCTCTCTGATTCGATCTTCACTTCGCCGCGGATCTCAATCCAACCCTTCCATTGCCGCATCGGCTTCCAGGCTCGCCTCCCGAAGCCGCGGCGGTGCATCTCCCGCTGGATATATCCTCAACCGCGTTGCCGAGTATGCCACCTCGGCCGCCGCCGCCGCCGCTCCCTCACCACAGCCTCCCGCAAAGAAGGAATCCGGTGGTGGAGGTAAGATCACCGATGAGTTCACTGGTAAGGGTGCGATCGGTCAAGTGTGCCAGGTCATCGGTGCCGTCGTCGATGTGAGATTCGAGGAGGGTTTGCCTCCCATCCTGACTGCGCTCGAGGTGCTAGATCATTCTTCCAGACTGGTGCTGGAGGTGGCTCAGCATTTGGGTGAGGGTGTTGTCAGAACCATTGCTATGGATGGTACTGAAGGTGTTGTCAGAGGGTGGCGCGTGCTTAACACCGGATCCCCTATCACCGTAAATACTCAATCGCTTTAGACTTCCATTTGTTTGCGGTTGAAATTTTTGTTGCGCTTTTTGTTTAATTTGATTTGATTCGCTGAAATCTGAGCTGCTTGGTGTGTCGGTGTGCAGATTTGAATGTCTGATTTCGATAAATGATACCGTTTCTGTATAGGTTTTGTGGGTTGTGTATACTGTGGATCTGAGACTCTGATTCTGTGTGTAAAGATTTATTTCTGGCTGCTTAAAATTAGTGAATAGGCGGAACCAAAGTTTGTTTTTTAGGTTGATAGGTGTTGTGAAATTCATGAATTTGATTTGTCAAAATATACTTGTACAGTTATCTAATCTGATTATTAAGCCATATATGGGACATTGTTTGTTTCTCTTCTTTTTAGTTCAGCTGGTCCGGTCCCTTTCTATGCACCTTCTGATCTTTCATATTTGTTGATCTTTTCAATGACTTTTATTAATCCTATTTACTGACATCTTATACCGCCGCCTGCCTTTCAGGTTCCTGTTGGCAGGGCAACCCTTGGACGTATTATCAATGTCATTGGAGAGCCTATTGATGAGAAGGGTGATCTAAGTAAGAACATAATAAAGCCTTTCCACACCTTATTGGTAGAGAAAATCTTTTATCCATTGTTTCCTTGGGATGTTTACAACTGATGGTTCTTTTGTGAACAATTGTAGAAACTGAGCATTACTTGCCCATTCACAGAGAAGCTCCTGCTTTTGTTGAGCAAGCCACTGAGCAACAGATTCTTGTCACAGGAATCAAGGTATTCTTTTCATGCATTTCTTTCTTACCTTAGAGGAAGGACGCCATCACTGCATTTTTCTCTTTATTTGTGATTATGTGTAGTATCATTTCCATCACATCCTAGTATTCTCTACCAGCTACTGATTTTGCATGAAATTTTCCTTATAGGTTGTCGATCTGCTTGCACCATACCAAAGAGGAGGAAAGATTGGGTTGTTTGGTGGTGCTGGTGTGGGTAAAACTGTGCTCATTATGGAGCTCATTAACAACGTTGCCAAGGCTCATGGTGAGCATATACTTCATTGTTCGTAAGATATTGTTGTACATCTCTATACCATGTGCTGACTTTTTCCATTTGTTAGGTGGTTTCTCTGTGTTTGCCGGTGTTGGAGAAAGAACCCGTGAGGGTAATGACTTGTACAGAGAAATGATTGAGAGTGGTGTCATCAAGCTAGGTGACAAGCAGGTATGAGGATGTGTTTTGTGAATCATATTCGATATTCATCCTGATATATTCAAATTTTAAATTTGTTAACTATGGCTGTTTCATGAAAATTCAGAGTGAAAGCAAATGTGCTCTTGTGTACGGTCAAATGAATGAGCCCCCGGGTGCTCGTGCCCGTGTTGGTCTTACTGGGCTTACTGTTGCTGAGCACTTCCGTGATGCTGAAGGGCAAGATGTGCTCCTCTTTGTTGACAACATTTTCCGCTTTACTCAGGTACGGATCTCTGGACAGCATACGTAAAATATCTTTTTCTTATTTTAAGTTTGTAGTTTGTCTTGTTTATTTTCAACTTACATTGTGGTATATTATGCAGGCTAACTCAGAGGTGTCTGCTTTGCTTGGACGTATCCCATCTGCTGTGGGTTACCAACCAACCTTGGCCACTGATCTTGGAGGTCTTCAAGAGCGTATTACAACCACCAAGAAGGGTTCAATTACCTCTGTCCAAGCTATTTATGTGCCTGCTGATGACTTGACAGATCCTGCTCCTGCTACCACCTTTGCTCACTTGGATGCTACAACAGTGTTATCACGACAGGTTTGATGGATCACTTGAAGTAGTACCTATTGCACTGATGGCCTTTGTTATCATTAACTAATCATTGGATTTTGTTGATATATAGATCTCCGAGCTGGGTATCTATCCCGCCGTGGACCCCTTGGATTCCACATCTCGTATGCTTTCCCCACTTATCTTGGGTCAGGATCACTACGAAACTGCTCGTGGTGTCCAGAAGGTTCTTCAAAACTACAAGAATCTTCAAGATATTATTGCTATTTTGGGAATGGACGAGCTCAGTGAAGATGATAAATTGACTGTTGCCCGTGCCCGTAAGATTCAAAGATTCTTGAGCCAGCCTTTCCATGTTGCAGAAGTATTCACGGGTGCCCCAGGCAAATATGTTGAGTTGAAGGAGAGCATTAACAGCTTCCAGGTACTTATTTCTTTTCCTCCTCCCCCTTGTTTTACTGTTACATGAACTATTATCCTATTTTGCTGGCTGCATTTTCCTTATGGTCCAATAAGGCACTAACTTGTTTTTGATGTGTAATTTACAGGGTGTGTTGGATGGCAAATACGATGACCTGCCAGAGCAGTCATTTTACATGGTTGGCGGTATTGAAGAGGTCATTGCAAAGGCAGAGAAGATTGCTAAGGAATCAGCGTCTTAGTCACACATATCCCTTTTTCTAAATTGCCTAAATTTTAATAATTAGGAACTTCTCATTGGCGATGCCAAACGACAGTTTTCCATTTTTTTTGAGTATGAAAAGATGTGTCAGGTTATTCCTTCGTTCCATTTTGATGTTGTTGCCGAGTGTGGGATGAACCAAGGCCTCAGGCCAACTGCGCCCCCTTTCTTTTCACTTGTGTCATTTAAATAAGGGGAAGAGGCAAGAGGTGTACATTTTTTACTTTTCCTGGTTTAGAACGATGACGAATGCATCACTATTTAAACTTTAAACTTATTCCAGGTGCTTCCTATTTTTTAGTTCCTTGCAAAAATTTTTATGCGCATTGTCAACTTTCTGTATTCTTTTTGTCAACAAGATGAGAAGCTGTTGTAGTTGCTTCAAACAGTTTATTTTGTCGTTAATAACCTTTACTGGCCGTGTTCCTGGGTTTAGTTTGAATCCGCGTAGTTCAAAGGAAATTTTTGTTATCAACCAGTTATATTTATTGAATCAGCTAATGTAATTGATTTTCCTGCCATTATTCACGAATTCATATCATGGCGCTGGCCTTGTAATTTATGACGAATAATGCAAATGAAGTGAACTTGACAATATAAATATATAATGAAAGTGCATTTGTTTTAGTTATTTATTTGTATTTCCTATATGGTCAAGTTTTTGCGTGAAGTTATTGATAAAAAATAACAAGATACAATAACTGAAGAAAAGCTGCTGCTCTTTTTTTTTTTTTTTAAGTTAAAACTTAAAAGTTGATTTTCGTTAAAAATTAGGGAGGAATGCAGGTGGGATTCTGCTCTTTTTGGATCAGAAGTTGGATTAGACTCAGCCCCAAGATCTTTAAGCCTGCCTCGTACTGAAAGGAAAAAGTGGCCCTCAAAACTTGTGTCTTAAGCAACAGACGCTTGCAGCAAAGTTGATTGTTTCATGACTCGGTGCAGATTTTGACAACCATGTTGTTGCCCTAAGAACTAAGAAGGTTCTTAAGAATTGTTCGTGGACTCCAACATTACATTCCCACTCCTTATGATACTAAGAGTGCCCATCCAATATGAACCACAACTCCCTCTATCCCAACTCAATGTACAATCACTCTGTATTTACTATACGTGCATTAGAAATCTCAATCTTGTTGGTTAAACAGTCAATACAAGGTATGGAACTTCTAATGGAGGCGAGAGCTATTCCAATGAAAGTTGGATCTAGTGAACTAGTTGCATGATGCATTGGCTGGTCAAACTTGCTTATGAAAGAGTTGTGTGAAATTTTGATAAACAAGGAGTATTTTCTATGAACTCTTTTGTGCAGGTATTGCAGGCGGAAATTATTCCGAAGGATATAACAAGTTACAGTTTTACCAGGATAATTTGGAAATGTCTAGTTCTAGCAAGAGTTGAACTGTTTGTCTGGTTCGTATTGACTGGTAGGGTCAATACGAAAGAGAGACGGAGTCGGTTTGGGGTTATTAATCAGGAAGATGTTGTATGCGTGTTATGTAACAAAGGTGAATATGGTCACCACTTGTTTCTTGGTGGTGCTTTTGCTTGGCAGGTTTGGTGTGATTGGTTATCATTTGTTGGAAGGCAATGGTCGTGCTCAGGAACGTTGAAGGAACATTTTTTAAGTTGGCTGAGATATCAATAGCAATGAAAGGAGGAGTGCAAGAGGTGGATGGTGTGTTTTTGTGCGATTATTTGGAACACCTGGTTAGAAAGGAATAGAAGGATTTTTCAGAATAAAGAAAAAGAAATCGACGAGATTATCCATATATCCTATATGAACTATAAGGAGTGGTTAGGTATAGATCATTTTTATTGTTAATGGCAATGTCGGAGATGACAAGAGAATAAATATTAATGTTCTTTGCGTTGATTAGTTTTTTCTTTATTGTTTTATGATGGTCCTAATTGTTGTCTTCTTACGCTTCACTTGTTGTGTTAAGCTTCTTTCTTTCCCAAAAAAAAAAAAAAAGTTGTGTCAACTTTATTAATCCTACCATATGACCTTGACCAAGTACAACAGCTCATGCAGTTTATTACACCATAATAATCTACTTAATTAGTGACAGAACGGTACCATGCATATTGAATGGAACGTGGTTCTTGCTAAAAAGTGATGGAGATGAATAATTCTGTGTCTATTGTTTACCCTGTAATTCTAGCATGAGTTGTAGTGGTTTGGTGGAATAGGAGGAGAACCAAACAGCAAAAGCGTACAACCTCCCACACCACTTTCATTATTCTTCCACTTTCCTTAATTCTAAACTCTCTCTGTGTAAAGTAAATCGATGGAATAAGCCTACCCAAACCTTTTCTTTATACAATGTAGATGTTATCCGAAGAACTATATAATATTATATATTTCTTACACTCTCCGATTTGTCTATTTTTTGGATGCTTTCCAACCATGATCATTGATCAAGTCGTGCTCTCCATTTCTCGTTGACAACAGATATATTTATTCTTCATATCTTCATTTAAAATGATATCTGTTTTTATCATATAATTTTACGCTGACTAGGCCGCGTAATTATATTCTCAACATTTATACTTGGAAAATCTTAAACATAAAAGATATTACGTGAACAAGTTATTTTTATAAGAGTAAATGTCTTCCCTAACCATTTGTCTGATGGATTTTTCACCTCCTAAAAAATCTAAACACTCAAATCGGTCCTTATCTATTTTGATATATATATATACACACGTTCCAGTCCTTGGTTAAGGACCGAAAATGATATTTACTCAAACTAGATAGGAAATAGAACGTACATATATTAAAATAAATAGGGATCGATTTGGGTGTTTAGATTTCTTAAGACATTTACTTAAACTATTAAATCTGCTTGAATAGACTTGATTATCAAAATAATTTGACCACGTAATATTACCCTTACAAATAACTTGCTCTTCTAAGATAGGAGGTGATAACCGATAAAAGTTATAACACTCCAAATATATAGTTCTGTTGTGATAAGATTATTACGTGGATGGCCATTCATTGTGAACGGTTTACATTTTCTAAAGTGAATGGCATTAAAGAGGTTTTTGAAAAAGCATACATGAAACCTCTATAAATAGTGAAATGTAGTTTCACTTTTGTACACAGCAACAATCAATAAAACAATAAACAAATACAATTCTCTCTCTCTTTACTTTTAATAATTCTTTCTATCTTTACATATATATACATATTACAACATATATATATATATATATATATATATATCATTATTGAGCTAATTATATTAATGCTAGAGTCTTCTATTTACATATTTTTATATTTACATCTTCCTTATTTATTTAATTATTTTACAACACGTTATCAGTACGAGATTCTGATCAAATTTTTAGGAAGACTCCAGGTAACAAATTTTCATTATGTCGAAACTCTCTCATCTTGAATATAATGCTTTTGATATATCTGGAAATAATTATTTATCATGGATACTAGATGCTAGAATTCATTTTGATTTAATGGATCTTGAAGATACCATTAAGGTTGAAAATAATACATCCCAGAAGGATAAAGCCAAAGCCATATTTTTTTTTTCGTCGTCATCTTGACGAATTATTAAAAAATGAATATCCCACATTAAAAGATCTTGCAGATCTGTGGAAAGACTTTGAAGAAAGGTACAATCATGTGATACTTCCTCAAACCCGATATGTTAGGGAAAACTTTCTTGACCTTCCATGTCTCGAATGTGCTCCTGCAGCAGCAGTATCGAGAAAAAAAAAGAATTTAAAAATATTCTGAGTTAATTTCTTGCCTTCTTGTTGCTGAACGCAACAATGAGTTGCTTTTGAAAAATCATGAAGCGTGCCCAGCTGGCGCCGCCCCATTTTCTAAAGTAAATACGGCAAATTACCCCAGAAGAGGTAAATGGCAAGGTTTTAATAACAACAAAAATTATGGAAGGAAAAGGAATTATATTCAAAAGAAAGGATCTCACTAGAAGTGGGATAAAGAAAGAAATATCGGGTAGAATAAATCAACAGAGGATAAGTGTTTCCGTTGTGGTGGAAATGGCCATTGGTCATGTACCTGTCGTACTCCAAGGCACCTAGTCGATCTTTACCAAACATCTTTGAAAAAGGACGACAAGGGAAAAGAGTCGAATTTTGTTTCAAATGATGCTGAAAATTCTACCACTCATTATGATGTATCTGATTTCTTTGAGGATCGTGAAGGAAATATTGGTCATTTGATCAATGATGGAATAGTTTAATGTGTGAGATTGTTAAGCATTCATGTAAATAAATAATGTAAAGAACTTATTGTTAAGTTTTATGTATTTAAGTTTCAAATATAATGTATATAAATAATGAAATATTAATGTTTATGAATTTTGAAATCATTAAATATGTCATGTTTTAAAATAAAATTTTAGTATATGACATTATTTTTATGTACAGTATTTCTTAGAAAAATAATTCCGATCAAGTATTCAATTTAACTGTGCATACTACTCATTTTATTATTATTTGTCTTTGAAGAGAATGGCAAGGATATGTAACGAAGATGTATGCCTTGCGGATAGTGTAAGTTTGCACACTATTATCAAAAGTGATATATATTTTACCCATCTTGTGCCAAAAGAAGAATGTGTTAATACTATTATTGGCTCAGGCAATGTGATTGAAGGCTCCGGAAGAGCTATAATTTTGTTTCCCGGAGGAACAAAATTTATAATAAATAATGCACTGTTGTCTACCAAGTCTCGAAGAAACTTGTTGAGTTTTAAAGATATTCGCCGAAATGGATATCATATTGAGACTATGAATGAGGGAAGTCATGAGTACTTATGTATCACAACTCATGATTCAAATAAGAAAGTTATATTAGAAAAATTACCCTCACTTTCATCTGGGTTGTATTATACCAAGATTAGTGCAATTGAATCACATGCCACTGTAAACCAGAAGTTTACTAGCCCAAATGAATTCATAACTTGGCATGATAGATTGGGTCATCCGGAAACAACCATGATGAGGAGAATTATTGAAAACTCTCATGGACATTCACTAAAGAACCAGAAGATTCTTAAATCTAGTGAATTTTGTTGTGCTGCATGTTCTCAAGGGAAGTTAATTTTAAAGCCATCACCAGTAAAGATTGGATTTGAGTCCCCTCAATTCCTAGAAAGGATTCAATGTGATATATGTGGACCTGTTCATCCACCATGTGGATCTTTTAGATATTTTATGGTCCTGATAGACGCATCTTCGAGATGGTCACATGTGTGCTTATTATCTTCTCGCAACCTGGCGTTTGCGAGATTACTGGCTCAAATTATTCGATTAAAAGCACAATTTCCAGAAAATCCAATCAAAGCAATTCGTCTTGATAATGCTGGTGAATTTACTTCCAAAGCTTTTGATGCTTATTGTATGGCTAATGGAATAAGTGTTGAACATCCAGTAGCTTATGTTCACACACAAAATCAGTTAGCAGAATCACTTATTAAGCACCTCCAATTAATTGCTAGACCCTTGCTTATGAGAACAAATCTCCCAACCTCGGTTTGGGGGCATGCAGTTTTACATGCCGCAGCACTTATTCGTTTGAGGCCAACGAGTTACCATCAGTTCTCTCCTATGCAATTAGCTTTTGGCCATCAGCCAAATGTTTCCCATTTAAGAATATTTGGGTGTGTGATATATGTTCCTATTGCACCACCTAATCGCACCAAAATGGGACCCCAAAGAAAATTGGGGATATATGTTGGATATGATTCTCCCTCTATAGTGAGGTATCTTGAGATACAAACAGGACATGTATTTAAAGTCCGGTTTGCGGATTGTCACTTTGATGAATCAAAATTTCCAACATTAGGGGGAGAGAATAAGCTTCCTGAAAATGAACTTAATTGGAATGCATCATCGTTGATGCATTTAGATCCTCGGTCAGGGCAATGTGAACTAGAAGTTCAAAAGATTATACATTTGCAAAGAATACCAAATGAATTGCCTGATGCATTTTCTAATACAAAGAGGATAACCAAATCTTATATACCAGCGGAAAATGCCCCAATTCGAATTGATGTCCCAGTAGGACAAGTAGCCACTGAAGCAAATTCACGCCAGAAGCGTGGCAGGGCAGAAAATGCCCCAATTCGAATTGATGTCCCAGTAGGACAAATAGCCACGGAAGCAAATACACGCCAGAAGCGTGGCAGGCCTGTCGGTTCCAAAGATAAAAATCCTCGAAAGAGAAAAGAGGTAAATACGATTCCTATTGAAAAAGACATAGTAAAGACACCTGCAGTTGTCCAAAATTCTGACATAGTGTTAACGCCAGAAGACGTTCAGGTACCTGAAAATTGTGAAAATGATGAGATCTCAATAAATTATGTCTTTACAGGAGAGAAATGGGACCGAAATAAGACAATTGTCAATGAAATATTTGCATATAATGTGGCATTAAATATCATGCATGAGAGTAAGGATCTTGAGCCAAGATCAGTTGAAGAATGTCGACAAAAGAATGATTGGCTAAAATGGAAAGAAGCCATGAAGGCTGAATTAGACTCACTTGCAAAACGTGAAGTCTTTGGACCTGTAGTCCGTACACCTGAAGATGTAAAACCTGTTGGATACTGATGGGTATTTGTGAGAAAACGAAATGAGAAAAATGAAGTTGTGTGCTATAAAGCCCGACTTGTGGCACAAGGTTTCTCACAAAGGCCTGGTATAGATTATGAAGAAACGTATTCCCCTATAGTGGATGCGATAACATTGCGTTATTTGATCAGTTTATCTGCATATCATAAACTGCATATGCATTTAATGGATGTGGTAACAACCTATTTATACGGCTCATTAGATCGAGATATCTATATGAAAGTCCCTGAAGGACTAAAGATATCTAAACCATCCAGTGAATATTCGCAAGGGTTATACTCAGTCAAATTGCAAAGATCTTTATATGGTCTGAAACAATCTGGACGAATGTGGTATAATCGTACCACATTCGTCTTACTGAGTATCTGGTCAAAAACGGATTCAAGAATGATGATATCTGCCCATGTATTTTCATAAAGAAAACTACATCTGGGTTCATTATAATTGCTGTGTACGTTGATGATTTAAATATTATTGGGACTCCTGAAGAGATTCCAACAATTATAAAAACTCTAAAAGAAGAGTTTGAGATGAAAGATCTTGGAAAGACTAAGTTTTGTCTCGGCCTGCAGATCGAGCATATAAAAAGTAGGATCTTTATTCATCAAACAACATACACAGAAAAGATATTAAAAAGATTTTATATGGATAAGTCACATTCATTAAGTACCCAAATGATCGTAAGATCTTTGGATGTGGAAAATGATCAATTCCGTCCTAAAGAAGAGAATGAAGATATCCTTGGTCCTGAAGTACCATATCTTAGTGCCATTGGAGCGCTAATGTATCTTGCTAATAACACGCGGCCTGACATATCATTCGCGGTGAATTTACTAGCAAGATATAGTTCCTCTCCAACCAGAAGACATTGGAGTGGAATCAAGCAAATCTTTCGATATCTTCATGGAACGGTTGATATGAGATTGTTTTATCCCTATGGATCCAAGTCACAACTAGTTGGCTATGCAGATGTCGGATACTTGTCTGATCCACATAAAGGGAGATCTCAAACAGGATACTTGTTCACATATGGTGGAACAGCTATATCATGGAGGTCCACGAAACAGACGATTGCTGCAACATCCTCTAATCATGCCGAAATACTAGCAATTCATGAAGCAAGTCACGAGTGTTTTTGGCTAAGGAGTTTGATCCAATATATCATGTCATCATGTGGACTGATTGATCATAAGATAGCTCCAACTGTCTTGTTTGAAGATAATACAGCATGCATTGCTCAGCTTAAAGGCGGATATATCAAAGGTGATAGAACAAAGCATATTTCTCCCAAATTCTTCTTCATTCATGATCTCCAAAATCAAGGGACAATTGATATTCAACAGATCCGCTCAAGCGATAATCTGGCAGATTTATTCACAATGTCACTCCCAAAATCTTCCTTTGAAAGATTGGTACATGAGATTGGGATGCGCCGATTTCGAGACATTAAATGATGTCGACAAGAGGGGGAGACTGTACTCTTTTTCCCTTGGTCAAGTTTTTTCCCATTGGGTTTTTCTTGACAAGGTTTTTAATGAGGCAGTCTCTATCACAAAGGTTTTTGTACTCTTTTTCCTTCACTAAGGTTTTTTCCCACTGGGTTTTTCTTTAGTAAGGTTTTAACGAGGCATAATTCTGAATGGTCATCCAAGGGGGAGTTTTGTGATAAGATTATTACGTGGATGGCCATTCATTGTGGGCGGTTCACATTCTCAAAAGTGAATGGCATTAAAGAGGCTTTTGAAAAAGCATACATGAAACCTCTATAAATAGTGAAATGTAGTTTCACTTTCGTACACAGCAACAATCAATAAAACAATAAACAAATGCAATTCTCTCTCTCTTTACTTTTAATACTTCTTTCTATCTTTACATATATATACATATTACAACATATAATATTAATGTATATATATAAATCATTATTGAGCTAATTATATTAATGCTAGAGTCTTCTATTTACATATTTTTATATTTATATTTTTCTTATTTATTTAATTGTTTTACAACAAGTTCATGTTTTTACTTGTAAAGATATTTAATTTTTTTTAAGTAAATAAATAAAAATACACTTAAAAAATTCTGGGTTGGACAAAATTACATACCAAAAATTTATAAATATTAAAATACACTCAAAAAATAAATTTTAATGGACAAAAGTGTCATATCATTAGTAAGGATTTGATATTTACGAAATTTTTATGTATATTTTTTTTTCATTGAAAATAATTTTTTAGGTATACTTTGATAATTACAAAGTTTTATGTATATTTTTTTCATTCTAAAGTTTTTTATGTATATATTTTTTTTTCATACCATATGAACTTGACCAGTAAAACAGGTCATACTAATTATTACACGATAATAATCTACTTAATTAGTACTACTATTAAACTTATATCCTCTTTGAATATCCGATTAGAAATATTGAAATAACTTGTACTCTTGTAGGATAAGTGGTGATAAATCTCTAAATATATAGTTTATGAATACGGTTGTATATGATTTGGTTAATCCAAAAATCAAATTTATTATTTTTTGGTTAATAAAAAATTTAATCATAGTTAATTAATTAAATTAATTTTATATGATAAAATTAGTTATTAACTGGTTAAAAAATTTTAAAATTAGTTTTTAACCAATTATTAAAAAAAAATTGGTTTTTGAAAAAAAAAACGGTTTTAAAAGAAATACTGATTAAAAAAAAAGGATCATTTTTTTAAATTGAATTTTTAATCTAAAAAATTGAAATTAGAATTTTTTTTAAATTTGATTTTAATTAACCGATTAAAAATTAAAAAAAATATGAATATAATTTTTAAAATTATTTTATTAAATTGATTAACCAAAATATGGTTATAATTTTTAACGGACTAACCACATTTTGATTTTTTAATATACACTCCTTTTCACGGGTGTAGGTAACACTCAAGTCTCGGATTATTTATTAAGCTACTATTCTTATTCAAACTATTGAATTCATTAACTCACTATGCTGCAAAGTGGGAAGAGTCAAAAGTAGAAATAACCGAGTCTTGTATACTGAAACTCTAATTCTTACCAAGGAAAGCCAAATGATATCAACATTGATAGTGTAATTAATGAAAACATATATATTTATATACTATGTTTTGTATACATTAAAATCAGTTACCAATATAAAATATATGTTGAAATACAAATACACATTGAAAATGAATTAAATCATCTATATATTTATACATAAATACAGTAATGACTAATTTTAATATACGAATAACATTTTGATATCAATACACGTACATCCTAAAATAGCATAAACAAAGCAAAGTACTAATTCTCTGCTCCAATATTACAGAAAGCTATATATAGTGAGGCTCTGAGTGATTATTATTGTCATGGATGATGGTTAGGGCCACCTTTTGGTGCTGGAGGTGGACTCTTTGGGATATCATGAAAGCGTCCAAGGGGTCTGTTAACACATTAAAAAGCATTTCTCTTTGTTAATTAGTATATGCTATATTATATATATGGTTCTGCATAGAAAATAACTAATTAATTAGATGGGTAAATTACATACACGGCTTGAGTGGCTTGGATGAAGAGAAAAATTTGAAAGCAAAGACATACAAGAATTCGCAACAGCTTCTTCACATCCATATCCCTCAGACCTCGATCAGTGAAGTGAAATGCAAGGAGATTATAGTTTCTTGCTGTCGAAGAATTATGTTATTTGCTGCCTAGAGATTAAGGCATGATGCATTCTTTATATATATTTTTGTTAATAACAAATTCAGTTATTCTTCATTTAAAATGCTATCTGTTTTTATCACAAGCTAAAGTCTTAGTCCGCATAAATTTGAAATGTTCAACGCAATATATTTGTTAAGACTGCTTCAATGGACCAAGAATTGTCGATTACTACTGAATTTCCTATTTATTAATTAAGCTATTAGTGATTATTAGTCTCCAAAAGTCAGAAATAATATAATATCCACAACTTAATTGGTCCTAAAATCACTCACTCATATAAAAGACACTATCATATTTTTATATCTCAAACTCACTAACACTCATAAAGCAAAGGAGAGAATTTCAAAACATACTCATTTCATTATGGAACACACAAAATACACAAGACATATGTGCCTTTACATAGGCAATGCTTCCTACTAAAATAATAATTTATGAATCACAAATCAATTTTGTAATGACCACTATTTTATGAGTTGGCTTCATGAATCTTCTTTCAACTTGCATTCGTGTTGTTTCTATAATCTTCTAATTTCAATTCAATTTGATTTTGAATTTCTTCAATGTTGTAGAATGTTGTAGTTGTGCTATTTTCTTGAATGTTCTTAGAAAATCTTCAAGCTTCCAATATTAGCTTCTAGCAATATCTAGCCAATTGATGATTATTATATTCAACTCAAATTTTGCTTCTTCAATTCTTTAACCATGCTTCATGAAAATTCTAATCCATGCAAGTTGATAGATAGCACAAGAAGTTTGTAGAATCTTGGTGATGAACCATGAACTTGTAACCACTTTGAATTCAAATTGAATTTTGCCTTTGACTTTTCTAAACTTTTGTTACTTCCATACCTCTTGATTTAATTTTCTAACAGTTGTGAGCATGAAAACTGCGGAAATCCACAAGATATTATTAAGATATTGGGTTAATACTCAAATTCGTCCCTTAAAGATCACGCGATTTTCATTTTTGTTCTCGAATGATTTTTTTAATTAAATTACTCCCTGAAAGATAAAATGTAAGTCAAATTAGTCCTTCTGTCAGAAAGTGCCACGTGGCACGCCACGTGGTAGGTCAGCAAAATGTAATAATATAAGAAAAATATTTTAGAATAGAAAAGAATAAGAGAGATTTTGAGAAGAATTAAAGGAGAGAGATAATTTTATAAAGAAAAAATCTAAGAAGAAAAGATACGATTACTAATGTTTTGTTTGTCAATTACATTTCTATTAAAATTAGTAGTATCAAAAAATATTTCAAAAATAATATTATGAAGAAAAAATAAAAAAAATTATATAAGGACTAGTTTGACTAATTTTTAAAATTTGAGGGATGAAAATGACTTACGTCTGGATTTTCAAGGACTATTGTGACTATTAAAATTTTTTTTACATGTCAAGTGCCACGTGGCACTTTCTAACAAAAGAACTAATTTAACTTACATTTTATCTTTCAGGGACTAATTTGATTAAAAAAATCATTCGAGGACGAAAATAAAGATCGCGTGATCTTTAAGGGACGAATTTAAGTATTAACCCCTTAAGATGTCTGGATATTTGTAAAACTTTGTTCATTTTTTTTTTGTAATATTTTTTATTTTGTATTTAATAAATAAAAATATATTTTTGTTTGTTACTTTTTAAAATTAGAGGTGATTTTATATTTAAATATGAGATTTTTAAAATTAGTTTTTTATAAAAATAAAAAAATTAATATAACATCATATATTAATAAATATCCAAATTTATCATTATATTTATATTTATTATAGTCTATTCAAATTTTAAAAATAATTTTACTAAACACAATTATTATTATGATTCACGCTTATTAAAAATTAATTTTAATTTTATTTATCAAATATATATACTATCATTTTTAAAATCTAACTTTAATAAACTATTTCAAAAATAAATTTTGATATAAAATTGGAAAGCTTGACACGTGGCAGTGATCTTAGCCTGAAGGATTGAAAGAAGAGAATGAAGAGCAAAAAGAGGAAGTAGGCGCAACTAAACATATGCACCTCCGGCGCCGCCTGATCCGAGACACCGAACACCACTTTCCCACTTATAACAAAAACACAAACACATGATGTCATTCTCTCTCTTACACTCCCCACATTCCCTAAACCTTAACCTACACCCCCATGCGCACTTTAGCCAACCCTCTCCCTTTCCTATGTCCATCTTACGCCGCCTCACCCTAACCCTACGCCCTCGCCTCCACCACAATCGCCATCGCCGCACCGCCACCACATGCGCCGCTGTCCGCCAGGACACCACCCTCTGGACCCCGGCTCCGCTCTCTGAGGTGGAACCCGCCGCCGAGTCCCTCTTCCACATCGCCGTTGACATCTCCGCCACGCCCGATCTCGTGGAGTCACACACACGCGCCGGTCAGTACCTTCAGCTACGTGTTCCCGACGCGCCCAAGCCCGTGTTCCTTGCCATCGCATCGCCGCCGAAGCTGGCATCTGCGCGTGGCGCGTTCGAGTTCTTGGTGAAGAGCGTGAAGGGGTCCACTGCGGAGGCGCTGTGCGCGTTGAAGAGAGGGGATGTGGTGGAGCTGAGCTCGGTCATGGGAAATGGGTTTGACATCAGCCGGATCGACCCGCCGGAGAAATTCGGCACTGTCATCGTCTTTGCCACCGGTTCCGGAATTAGGTCACCAATTTTGGCATTTTGATTTGCCACTGTTAAAGATGTTTTCTTCTTCTCTCAAATTATGTTGGTCTTCAGTTATTCCAATTTTTGATTTGGTGGTGGTGGTGGAATTTCACTTCATTGTTGTTTATTTCGACTAGAAATGGCTTGTGGAGGAGGAAAGAAAATGATAAATTGATAATCTTGTCCAATGAACTTAACTTGAAGATTGAGATCAATAAAGTGCATCTTCAAATCAATGAAGTGCAGTTCAATTGTAACTTGCTAAATTAGATTAATAAGTCTTGGAAGTTTTGCCTTCTAGAAAGGCAGGCGGTTTCGAAATTTGGTGCACCATGTTTGGTCTCAATGTGATTGATAGAACATAGTTCAGATTACTAGACTTGTAGGGTGATTGGAGAACTCACATGTTCTTTAGTCTGTTTTAACGTTTGCTTTGCTCTTCTTGTTTGAGAGTATTGTCCTAATATCCTTTTCTATTGTGTGATGAATATCTATTAACAACAAACCAATGTTCTATTAATCCTATATTTTTCCCTTACACTCTGATTATGTTTACTTCCTCGTGAACAGCCCAATTCGATCGCTTGTCGAGTCAGGATTTGGCGCTGCTCAAAGGTCTGATGTAAGGCTATATTATGGGGCAAGAAACCTTCAGAGAATGGCTTATCAGGTTACTTGAGTTGTTTGTTGGTTTAAAGAAGCAAACCTTGGACTTTCAGTTAGAACTTGTTATAATAACAATCATACTATTTTGTATTACAGGATAGATTTAAGGAATGGGAATCTTCTGGTGTGAAGATTGTGCCTGTGTTATCTCAACCAGATGATAGTTGGAGTGGGGAGAGAGGCTATGTACAGGTAAGTTGTGCTGGTATTAGATTAGATTTTCACATGATTGACCTTCACGGTAAAATTAAAAAGGATTATGTGTTTTTGTCTTTTTGACACATGATTCACCTTCACAGGAGGCATTTAAAAAAGTGAAGCAAATATCAAACCCTTTATCAACTGGTGCAGTACTTTGTGGCCAGAAAGAGATGACTGAGGTGCGTACTCTAGTAGTATTTGGGTTACTGGTTTCATTATTCATGATGTTAAGATCATTTTGTTGTTTCTTTTTTTTTTTCTCTCTGCAATACACTAATGCATGATTCTCTCAAAATTGATGTGTCTATTGCAGGAAGTGACATCTATTCTCGTTGCGGATGGAGTCTCAGGTGAGAAGATATTGAAGAACTTTTGAGCAAAAAAGAACTTAGGCATTGTTGTGTATCAAATTTTGAAAATATATACTGTCTGTATGATTATTTATTCATTGTTGTTGCTGAGGGTCAAGTAAATCTCAGCCCAGCTTAGACTGTAATTCTATAAAAGAATAAACAATTTTGGAATTGAGCCAATATGGAATTTCCAGCTCTTGATCGCTTCTTAAATAGTTAAGTTGGAACATAGGTGGTATAACCTTACCACAGTTATTCAAGTTTGACCACAAATTGTTTTTACACTTAGATTAAGCGTAAAAAATTAATTCATTTTACACAAGGCGTTTTCATTTTCCTTCAAACCCAAAATCAAAATTAACAGACTTCGGGATATCCTAAAAGGTAGAGTGCAAATGGGAAACAAACGCGAAGCTGTACTACATTTCATGAAGTTATGATACAACTTTAGATTAGTCTCCTGATTAGTTTACTAGTTCGATTAAATAAATATTAAAAGTTTATATTCTATTTTGTGCATGTAATAATTCATTGACTAATGATAAATTTTAAAATAGAGTTTATTTTTCAGTTAACAATCCTAAAATAAAATTTTAATCTTCAAATTGAAACATACTGTGAAGTAAAAAAAAGCCTGTTTTAATCAGATAATCAGTTAACAAACAGATTTCCTGTTTGATTGAGGATGGTATTTGACGGATTAACAAATAGATATTAGTCATAAATCAGGATTAGCAAGAGAAAGAGAACAATAAAAATCCCACCAAAGTGCCTTAGGGGATAACATTAAAATGTAAGCTGCTTCCAGGTGAATCAAATAAAAGATCAATGTAGTACAACAAACCAATATCCCTATGGAATTTCCATGTTCAGTTTTAGTCAACAATATAACATCAACCCATGATAATGAAATTGTTTTAACTCGAAATGGAATGATGGATAGTCACCGCCTAAAAAAATAACAACATCGATGCCTAAATCAAACAATTTGATCATCGTTATTCTCAATCATAGCTCCGCTTCCACGATCAGCACCATCCTTTTCATCAGTTTCAGTTTGCTCTAAACCCTCTTCATGGTCTCCATTTACTTTTGGCGAGCGCTGATGGGAATGATTTTTCTCCTCATCTGAGTAGTGCTGATGTTTGTCATGTGAGTGATGGGGTTGGTGGTTGGGCTTCTTGTGTCTTGATCTTTTTCTTTCTACTTCAGAATCTTCGTCTGAGTACTTCCCCAGTGACCTGCTTCTTCGCCCATGGCTGGGATCATCAGAATCGGATGATCTCAACTCCACATTATGCGATCGCTTGTGATGTTTATGGTTCCTTTTGTGGCTTCTCTTACGATGAGCATCATCACTTGATGAGTCAGATTCACCAGGTTCTGATCGTCGGTGTCGTCTGTGATGCTTTCCATGACCTCTTCTACGAACTGGACTGTCTTCTTCATCAGTAGAGAAGTCTGATTCACTATGTTTTGAATGGCGATGCCTTTTGTGATGCCTTTTCCTCTTGCTAATTTCATCAGCAGAAGAATCAGAATCACTTGAATCTGATTTTGATCGTTGACGTTTTAGCTTCTTGTGATTCTTCTTTCTTCTCCTCTCCTCGTCAGAGATGCTCTCAGATTCATCACTACTAAAATCACTAGATTCTGAGGACCGTCTCTTAGCCCTGCGCTTGGAGCTTTTGTCTTTCCTTTTCTCATGGTCAGAGTCATGATGAGAATGCTTCCTGTGCTTCCTATGAGATCTTTTACTGGTCTTCTTACCCTCATCATCAGTGTCATAATCACTGTCACTGTCGGATCCTGATCTTTTCTTATGTTTTGCAGCCTTCAGCCTCCTCTCTTTAGCTTCAGCTTCAGCCTTGGCCTTCGCAGCAGCTTCCAGCTTCTGCTCCCACTTCAAAGGAGCTTCCTTTCTCTCCATAATTTTCTTCTTCTTCTCCTCAACCAGCTGGATGAATCGCTTGGTGTCCATTTATATATAAAACCCAACTCAAAAACTGCATTTTGGTAAAATGATGACCGGAAGTGCATCTCACAGAAGAGAAAAATCAAAGTTAGTTATAGAACCAAATCAAGTCAATAATTTGAATAGAATGAAAAAGGACAAACACCCTATGATACAAAACATTACAATCCTCAGATTAGTATCCAGTCAAAATCTACTGAACATTTGTTCTGTTATAAAAAAAGATATGCAGAAATCGCAAGACCAACTCAACAAAGCAACAATAGCAACAGCGTGCCACATCTTTATACCTATCATATGGAAAAAATAAAATGGATGCCGAAAACTTTGGGAATAATAACAATAATAAAATCATCACATCTTACCTAGTATGCATTATTCTCCCTTACCCACTTAGAAACACGTACCCAGAAATACAGATGCTCATGGATGTGGGGCAAGGCTAAGATTCAATGGCGTAAACAAAATTACATAGGAAAAAGTTCGCTGGAGAAAACTATAAACTATTTTCTGCACTGGGAAGAATTACTGAGGAGATTCATAGAAATTGAAATGATATCAAATAGAGAATCTAAATCTTGTACATGTCTTTGCTCATATCCCTATCCCTATCATCAAACGAATCAAACAATTCAACAGTTCAAAGACAGTAACTCATTAATACTCTCCCTTTCCTTTTCTTACCTTATGTGTGGAAGAAGCAAAATCCAGCTAGCAACAATCAAACCCCAAATTCAGCAATAAGCAATTACGCTCTATCTGCATCAAATCAAAAGATATGCCTATCGTTGAAATGCAAATCCCAACAATTTAAAACCAGACACAACAAACCCTAAATAAAATTATACCAAGAGGAAAGAAAAGTACCAAGAGAACCCTAAATGATATGATGCCAATAAAGCCCTAATTAAACCGATCGCGAAAAAATACCCTATATAAATTGGTAGCAAGAAACCCTAATAGAGAGAGGATCGTAAAAGAAATGAAATGGAAGAGGAAAGGAATCAGTACCTAAGCAAAGAAGCGAATCGGGGAGGAGTGGTTAGGGTTGGGGTAGGAGTTGCCGCAGCGAAGAGGGTTGCTCCGCTCCTTCAAGAAAGAGGATCGACGAATAGATGGGATGCTATGCTGCGTGCCTTTGCCTGCACTCTATTTATACCCTACTGTAATACCTTAATACATTAATTAATTATTTAATAGTGATTATCCTTCTTTCTCTTTTCTTGAACCGAACCGGGTTCTCTCTACGCGTATTAGATTAGTTATTAATTATTAACCGTGTCCGTGTGTGCTAGTCGGAGTGAGTGACAAGGTTCCTATAATTTTGTGTCATGATGATTTTAGTTAAAATTTTTCAGATAATTTGTGAACACTAAAAATTAATTATTAAATTGGTTCATATATAATGGTATATATTTATACATATTAGTTCTAATATGTTTTAACTAAACAATTAGCTACAAGAGTAATTATACTTTTATACCAATTTTGTTAGTAAGTGAATTAGTTTGTCCTTTAAATATTTATCCTAAAAGTTTTCATATAAAAAAATTACAGCATTTAAATAAGAATCTTTATATCAAATTGATTATTTGATATCATACGCGTGACATATTGACGAAAAATTCGTGTTTAAAATATTTGTATTTAATCGATTTTTGCCTGTAGATTTATGTAATAGAAATAAATATAGAAAGTAATATATAAATTTATTTTACAAGAAAAATAAGAGAAAGAAAACTGAGCTCATAACATAACTTAACAACTAAGGACAGCAGAGATTTAACCAAACGGTAGAGAGAGAGAAACATCTACTCTACACCCAAATCCCAAACCCAAACCAGTCGCATTTCTCTCTTTCCCGATGGCCGCGACGCCGTCGTCCTCCGCCGCGGGAGCCACCAACATCATGCTCGCAATTTTCGAGAAGAAGACTAATTCCGTCGACCTGTACCGCCCTCTACGCAACTACATCGCATTCAACTACTCCGAGCGTGAGGCCCAGAACCTCGAAGACGATCTCCAAACCCTAAAGCAGCAACGCGCTGACATCGAGCGCCACTCCGATCCCTCCCTCCCTTCCCGCCGGGACCTTCTCCAGTCCTACTTCAGAGCCCTCTGCCTCGTTGAGACCCGATTCCCAATCTCCCCCGACCCGGCGCACGTCAACGCCCTCACCTTCGTCTGGTTCGACGCCTTCAAGCCCAAGCAGAAGTCTTCCCAGCAGAACATCCATCTCGAGAAGGCCTCCGTACTCTTCAATTTGGGAGCAGTGTACAGCCAAATTGGGCTTTCGTATGATCGCAACACCGTGGACGGCCGTCGCCAGGCCTCACATGCGTTTATAGCAGCCGCGGGGGCGTTTGCTTATTTGAGGGATAATGCGTCCATGAAAGCCTCCATTGGAGGATCCGCCACCGTGGACATCTCGGGGGAGTGCGCTGGGATGCTTGAGAAGCTGATGCTAGCTCAGGCTCAAGAGTGCGTCTTTGAGAACAGTATCGCCAAAGGAAGCACGCCAGGTGTTTGTTCCAAGATCTCTAGGCAGGTCGGTTCAGTTTTTGGTTTTGCTGTTTTTGCTTTGATTGAACTTCTGAAATTCTAATTGATTTTGTTTTAGGAATATAAGCTGATGAAGCTAATTAATTGAACTTGTAATTGGATGCTGTAGGTTGGGCTGTATTATGAGGAAGCTTTAGCTGCATTGAATGTTGCACCTTTAAACACACATTTTGATAAATCGTGGATAGCGCATGTCCAGCTGAAATCGGCTTTGTTCTATGCTGAAGCTTGCTTTAGGTATGGACTGGAGCTACATGAAAAAGAAGAAATAGCAGAGGAGATTGCACGACTCAGGAGTGCCATTAACGTGCTAACTGAGGCGAAGAGAAATTCAAAGGGTGCTGCAGCACAGATTCTCGATGCAATTGGCAAGTTAGAGGCCAATATTAACCGAAACTTGGAAAGGGCTGTCAAGGAGAACGACAGGGTTTACCTCATGAGAGTTCCTTCTCCCAGTTCCCTACCACCTCTTGCAGCATTTTCTATGGTGAAGCCAATGGCAATGAGTGAGGTGCTGGATGCAAGCAAAGAGAAGATGTTTGCTAGCCTTGTACCTGACAGTAGTACAAAGGCCCTCTCCAGGTATACTGAAATGGTAGATGACATTATAAGAATGCAGGCTGAGAAGCTACAGCAAGCTAGTGAGCTAACACGAGTTAGGCTCAAGGAAATGGAACTTCCGGATTCTATTCTTGCTTTGGAAGGAAATTTTACTCTTCCAACAAGTCTCAAAGAAGATGTGGAGGCTGTGCAGATCAGTGGGGGACCTGCTGGCTTGGAAGCAGAGTTACAGCAACTGAGGGACCTAAGGAGGGTGAATCAAGAATTATTGGTCCAGACTGAGGAGCTGTTGCAAAAGGAAGCAAGAGAAGATTCTCAATTTAGAAGCCAGTTTGGGACAAAATGGACTAGACCTCAATCAAGCACTTTGACAAAGAACTTGCAGGATAGGCTGAACAGGTTTGCAGGTAACTTGAAGCAAGCTGCTGAAAGTGATGGTCGAATTGAGCGTTCGGTTAGAGAAAATTCGGCATTCATGTCAATCCTTGATGCCCGCCCGGTAAATTGTTGTACTATTTGTTATGATTCATTTGGCTCTTGGTGTGGCTAGGACATGTTGCTCAGTCATTGAACTTCCTATGCACTTTACCAGATTGAATCCGCACTTCCAACCTTGGCAAGGCCGATTATGTCTTTAGATCAAAATGAAGATGCTATTGTGGGATCTCTCAAGCAGAGCCTGGTTAGTTGCTGTTTTTGGTCCTGTTATGGTTATTTTATGATTGTTATATTATGATTTTCAAAGAATAAGATTGACTACCAGTTCTTGAATCAATAATTTATATGACTGTTATTTTTCTCTTAGAATTTTCTGGTATATGTGACAGATTTTTTGCTATATTGGCAATTTCAGTAATATTTTTGTTTTACAGTTCTTCAGTTCATCCTATCTGTGTCATATCGTGGGAAAATGTACTGAGCACTGAATAGCTTTCTTCCAAGTACAGTCGTAATTAAGAAACCTTGCTAAAGCTAGAAAATTCAGGAGGAAAATTTGAGATGTGAAATTGAATGGAGTATTGATTAGAGTTAGCAGTAGGAAAAGGGATTTCAGTTTACAAAAGGAATATTAGTAATATATGTTCTAATTGTTTCATAGGGTTATAATTTTAAAAAATGACTACAACATTGGCATTAGATGTGTTTATAATTCTTATCAAATTTTGTGCTCGCTATTTCAGAGGCAACTAGAAACTCTTGGAGCCCAAAGGGCTGGTCTTGAAGACATGCTTAAAGAGATGAAAAGAAAGGTACACCTGATTAGGATGCTTCTTGTGGAATTTTTTCCATCCTATGTAATCCGTGATTCATGAATCTATAACATGTACTATTTATCTTTGCTTATATTTCTAAAAATATCTTCAGGATGATATATTACCAAAGTTGATGACATCCACTGGCTCTCATGAGGATCTCTTTAAGAAGGAAATAGCAAAATATGACCATATTTGTGAAGAAATAGCTCAAAATATTGAGGCACAGGAGCAACTGTTGATGCAGATCCAGGTATTGCATTATGTGCGCTCACTTAAAAAGAATTGATGCATATTAGAACTTTCTAAGAGAAATATTTCCCAAACTGTCTTGGTGGTTTTTTTTTTCTAAAACAAAATTTTCTGGGGTTCCTTTTTTACTTACTACATTGATTATTGTGAGCAAGCAACAATCTTCAATCATGTGATTCTAACAACCGTTTGCTTCTGTTTACAGGCTCAGAATGATGAATTCTCGGCTCTCTTCAATCTTGAAGACTATAAAGGTATATCGTATTTGGTTGTTCTCCTCAATATTAAATCTGATTTTAATGTGCACAAAACTGAATATTAACCAGCAACAGAAAATTGTTTAAACTGATGCATTAATTAATGGACCTTCTTTTCTATTTCAGTGGTAATAGTTGAAATGGCTCTTATTAGTTCATACAGAATGCTACCCTTTCTTTTTTTTTTTTTTTTTGGTGTAGTCACCCTACTTGTCTGATGGTTGATCTTTTCATGGTTTCCTTGTAATATCTCAGCTTCGCGTGAAAAATGCTATAAGCAGATTGAAGCTGCCATAGCCAAGTTTCGAGAGATAAAAGACAACATTAATGAAGGGTTAAAATTCTATGTTACTCTGCAGGTTAGAACTTATCAACTATGTGTTGATTGAATTCTATTATGCAAGAAATTATCTGAGTATGATTAAATATATGGTTGAAAACAAGTACTTGCTATTTATGCAAATTTCTGTTCGATAGGATGCGATCACAAATGTAAAGCAGCAGAGCAATGACTTCGTAATGACAAGGAACATCCAGTGCAGAGAAATGATTGAAGATGTTCAAAGACAAGTGGCTGGTCTGAGTTTCCAAGATAAAAGCTCAGGTGCTTTTAGTAGTAGCTACCCACCAGTTGGAAGCCAAAACCAAAGACCCAGTACACAACAAACAGATCCTCGTCCCCAAACACCTTATTATCAACCACCTGAGCAGCCTCCGGTTTCTTCCTACGGACAGCCCCTTCCCTCGTATGGTTCAGCAGCGCATCAGCCTCCACCTCCATACCACATTCCACCAACATCTGCCCCTCCATACCAACCCCATCAGGTTCATCAGCAGGCACCAGCAGAGTATGGCCAACCTGCATATCCTGGATGGCGTGGTCCATACTATAATGCGCCGGCTCAGCAACCTGGTTCTGTTCCCAGGCCTCCATATACTGTTCCATCTCCATACCCTCCACCTCATCAAGGTGGATACTATAAGCAGCAATAGTGTTAATCCAACCGTCTTCTATAATAAGAGAGATTATTCTTTCCGTCATCTCCTCAACAAATCGGATTTAGACATACCTGTTATCTTAAAGCTTTAGACCAGCGTGGAGCATCCGTATGTAATTTTTGGGTCGTTTCTGGATTTGTATTTTGATAGTTTGCATTGTCATTGGTTTGTGAATAGTTTATACAAAAAATGTTGTAAGTACAGTTGGTTTATTTCCAATTTTCTACTCTATGCAGAGGGGGGTTCCCCGATCTATACATGCCAACTCGTCCAAAAACATATACTTGTATCACTACATATTCAAAGATTTCTTACCCTCTTTTATGGTATGAGTAGTATCATGTTCGGGATTGTTTGTCTTTCAAAGAATGTACTATGTGGATTGTCCCTTGTGAACTATTATGTTGTAGATTTCTGCAAACTCAACAAAAGAATTAGTTGGATCATAACACGCACAAGAAATACAAGGGGATTAAAAAAGAAATTATTAAAAAAGAAATTATGTTGTTAAGGGGAACATCTTATTTGAACTCTGTTTAATAAAAAGTTCATCTGGTTCTTGGGCTTAAAGAAAACTTGTGCGCATCAAGCCATGAATATTTTGGTACTTGTGGATAGTCAAATATTAAAACATTCATTATCGCTGAAATATAAGATAACTATTTAACTATTTTATGTCATTTATTTTTCTACTACTAATAGAAGAGGTTAGCATAAAATAAAATAATTAATTTTATGTGTGATTGCTAAATTTTAATAATTTTTTTCATTAGCATATTTTTATTATTACTATTCGTAATATTTTATAACACAAAGAACGTGGATTGAACGACAAATAATCGCGTATTTGATCATCTAATCATGTATCATCTACGTTTTGTACATTTTATGACATATATTTAACGGCACCAGAGAATTTGAAGTTGAAAATTGCAAGTAAACATCATTAGCCACTTTGATCTGTTATTGACTTGATACAAATTTTGAACCTCTAATAAACCATTAGATATTTAAGCAAAATTCAAATATAGCATTAATATCCAGTTTAAGATAATTAGTAGTACAAGAATGGAACCAACTCTTTATTATATCCCCATTTACTAATTAAACCTGATGATGTTCACATTGAATAACACAGCCTATGGCCTTGGCTTGTTCTTTCTCCTGAGAAGAACAAACAGCACATCAAGTTTTAGTTTATCTTTGTCCATGATGTCTGGAAATTCCTTAACTTTCTCGGCAAAGCGTTCGAAAAGCTCATCAACTATTTCTGCTCCAAAGTGTTTCTCAATCATCCCTTGCAGCGCAGCTCTGAACCATGAAACAAATATTTGCACAGTTGGCAATGACACCATGTTCTTGAATTCCAATATTTCCATCCACTCAATGCTGAAACATTCATCACATCCTCTAAGAATTTCCTTCACAGCCTTGACAGAAGGGTATATCAAAGGCACATTGAATGAATCCACTTTTTCTTCACTAATCACTCCCTGCATTAATGATAATTAATCAATCAATTTGTTTTTCACTCTTCAAGATATGTAACAAAATAAAGGTTTACTAATTCTTCTTACCACTTTGGCCATATCCACAAGGCAAGTTCCAATGAGTTCAAAAACTTTAGCAGGGTCTACATCTGAATCAAGAACAACATTAGACACAGGAAACTGAAGTAGCATTAGCCCATTTCCCACAAGTTCTTGAGCTCTAGCATGGAGGAAATTCCCCATGTCTTTCCTATACTGAGTTGCATAAGCATCTGCCACTTCCTTAGGTGCATCAGTGTAATGAATCCTCCCTTTGTTACAAGCACTAGAATCTGAGTCTGTGATCTCATTGGGGAGCTTAGAGAGCCAGCAAAGTGCTGCAGAAGAGTGAACCAAATGAAGTGTTTGCTTTGGAAACAAGCGTCCACAGAAAGAGCCAGGAACAGCGGTTGCATAATAGATTCTTTGTTGGGGAAGGTTCTTGAAGAGTGTGTTGAAGTCATTTGAGACTTGATCATTGAAGAGGACTTGGATGTCTGGGATTTGAGAAGCAAGACCATGTGATTGGAATTGGAGTTGTATTGCTTCAGTTATGGTTTGCATTGCAAAGAATGTGTTTGGTCCTGTTGAGCATCCTAAGTCTGCTATGCAAATTGGTGTTGATGATTCATCATTTCCATGAATATGTTCTTTGGGATCAAAGCTTTGTGATATGGCTTCCTGGATCAGTCTTTTACTGCCATCAATCAAACCTTTCTGCAATCAAACAAACATACATTTCGGATTTATTTTGTAATTATAAATTGAATTCATTCAAAAAATAGTCAAAAAACTGTTAGCTGATTTAATATATTTAGTTAAATTGTTAAGTGTAAAGTATATTTTTTGTTCTTGAAGTTTGCCAAAAATTTCAAGAATACCCCTAAGTTTTATTTTGTTTTAATTTTGTCCCAAAAGTTTTCGATTTGCATCAAATATACCCTCGACGGCTAAATTTTAAAAAAATTTAAGACCAATCTAATAATATTGCATGAAAATTATGTTTGATTTACTTGTGTTGAGGGGTTGTTATTATGAAATTGTTGTTGAATCGGTCTTAAATTTTTTGAAAATTTAGTCGTCAAGGGTATATTTGATGCAAATCGAAAACTTTTGGGACAAAATTGAAACAAAATAAAACTTATGGGTATTTTTAAAACTTTTATCAAACTTTAGGGACAAAAAATATACTTTACCCAATTATTAAATATAATATGTGTGAGAAATATTTTATCTATCATCTTCAAATAAAATATTTTATGTATAATTTATTTATCTATAATAAAACTAATAATGATTATCCAATATCAATGATGTATATTTTCTAGATATAGAGTTTAATATAATAACTCTTAATTGGTATTATCTAGAGGAATAAAATAGAATTTGATAGGAGGTTTTATTAAAATGTGTAAAAAAATGAATTCTATGTTAAACACAAATATTAAGAGGTTATATTTTTTCTTTGTATGTTAGCCTCTTAATATTTGTGCTTAATCAAATGAGCTACACTAATCAATATGCTTTCTACTAAAAATGTTGATCCATTAACATTTTGAGATATGAAATTAGGAGCCCAACTACTAATAAAAATAGAGGTTATATTATTGTTATAAATAAATAAATGCATTTTATTATACATATAGTGTATGACAAGATTTAAAATGTCACGGGATATCTTTTTATATAATGTTTTATAGTTTTTTTTCTTTTTTTAGTCAAGATAATAATCTCATATAAAATATCATATAGTTTTGTTTTTTCATAATAATTTTATATTATATGCATTTATTGTTTTATATCTTACTCTATCCGTATCTAGATTTTTCTTTCCTTTGAACCTATCGTGTTCCCATATATATAATATATGGATGGTATATCATGTCTGATAATGTTAATATAGTATTATTATTGGTGCCATGCATTAAGTTATGAGAAATTATATTGGTCTTATCAATTATGAAAAAAATGCACGCAACACACACACGCACGCATATATATATATATATATATATATATAATCGTACGATTACAACCATTTTTTAAATAATCATTCATAGGATTAATATAAAAAATAATTATTTTTATTAATATAATATTATGTAATTGAATACATGTATAAAATAATTTTATGAAAAAAATACACACAATATATATATATATATATAATATCGTACAATCACAATCATTTTTTAAATAATCATTCATATGATCAATATAAAAAATAATTATTTTTATTAATATAATATTATCTAATTGAATACACGTGTAAAATAATTTTATGAAAAAAATGCATGCAACACACACATATATATATAAAATCTACAATCACAATCATTTTTTAAATAATCATTCATATGATTAATATAAAAAATAATTATTTTTATTAATATAACATTATTTAATTGAATACACCTATAAAATAATTTTATGAAAAAATGCACGCAACACACACATACATATAATCGTACAATCACAACCATTTTTTAAATAATCATTCATATAATCAATATAAAAAATAATTATTTTTATTAATATAACATTATCTAATTGAATACACGTGTAAAATAATTTTATGAAAAAAATGCACGCAACACACACATATATATATATATATATATATATATATATATATATATTCGTACAATCACAACCATTTTTTAAATAATCATTCATATGATCAATATAAAAAATAATTATTTTTATTAATATAACATTATCTAATTGAATATACGTGTAAAATAATTTTACACTAAAAATGTATCAAAATTAAATTTATTAATTAATTAGCTTATTATTAATTACCTGAATAATGGAGTTTTTGGCATAACTGTGAGGACCCTCGCCTCCTTTCATTGCATATGATTCATCATCATCCACCACCACCATCTGCTGCCTCATTATCTCAAGATCACTTTTAATGGACTGATGATGATGGCCATCCAAAACAAAACACAAAATATCAAACACATATACATGCATCTTCGATCACCAAATTAAATAAAATAATGTAAACAATTTATGTTAATTATAAGAAAATCTATATATGTCGATGGCATAATTAACTCACCAAGGCATGCATCCTAGTAGGGCGTAACATTGGAAGTTGCATACGTTGTGATTGTGAGAGTGTCCTAATAACACTACTTGCCATGAAATTAATAGGGTGGTTTATCATGAGACTCGTCATTGTGTGGTGCAACAACTAACAATGATGTGTATAACAAGTAATGGATTTGAAGATGAAGTAGCTTCACCACAAGTGTCTCGTATATATAGACCCTAGCAGCAAATCAATAATAATCATTAATTAATTGCATTAAAATTAACACTGTACAAAATTGAATAACCATCAAGAAGTTAACAATTTATATTTTTTTTAAGGGTAAAAATGACGTGAAATTGACAACTAAAAATCGTTAGATGATTTAACAATGGTGGAAACTCAGGTGCAGTTGACTTTACATAAAGTTGATAACTGAGAGCGGTCAGATGATTTGACTGATTTGACTAAATTTTCATCTAACGGTCTTAACTATCAACTTCACGTAAAGTGAACTGCACCTCAATTGACTTCACATAAAATTGATAACTAAGAGCGGTTAAATGATTTGACTAATTTAAATAAATTTTCATCTAACGGTCTTAACTATCAACTTCACGTGAATTTTTATTTTACTCAATATTATTTAATTTGCCGGGGAATTTATTTACCATCTTCAAAATCTACCTGTACAGTTAAACTAAAAGCCATCTTAAGTCTTAACCACGTGCCAACTTGCATTGCATGTGTAGAAGGAGGGTAGGAGCAACATTTATTTGTCATCTTCTTCGTCAAAAATGTCGCACATATAATTTACTTATTATTTATACAATCATGTTATGAATATTATTAAAAAAATAGCTATCAAATTAATTATATGTATAAAATATAGGTTAAAATATATTAAAAATGAGTTGGATAATAAACATATTAAAACATGATTGCATTTTTTTAGGAGTTTAAGGAATTAATGAATGAAAATTCATATTAAAATGTAAAAACATACATTGCAATTTCAACCACGTTCAATAACCGCTAGGCTAGTTTGATGGTTTGCCATGAATTTCTCATCATAAAATATCATTTGTAAAATACTTACTACCTCGTTTTTCAATTCAACGGACGGTCAAATATTAAAGATCATACTAACAGGTCAACTTTTCAATGTCTTAATGTTCAAATCCGAACATTATTGGTTAGGAAAAAGAACGTTTATCAACACATTAATTTTAATTAATGTGAAACTACTGCATGCATGTATATGCTTTATTAATAAAAAAATTAACTAAAAACACGTATTAAAATTAGTAACTAAATAATTATATAAAAAATTATAAATTCTAAATTTAAAATATATTTATTAAGTATTTAATAACTTTTTTCTACTGATAACATTGTGTATCCTTAAATTAATGAGAGTGAAGAGCCATGGACGTTACTGGAAGTCAGACATGCTAGCAAGTAATTTCATTGTCAACAGCAGCCGGCTGCGGAAATTATAAAATGTTAAGTATTACGGTTTTTTAAGATAAACAATGACTTTTAATATAAATAATGAACTTTAAATTAATGTATTATTGAATGCATTATTGAATGCGTTACTATTTTGTTAAAGAGAAAATATCGAAAAACAATTGAACAATGCTTTTTTTAAATAATCTAAATAATAGATTAAAAAATTAATTTTAATTTTAAATTTTTTATTTTAAATTAATTAAATTTATTTATATTTAGTAAACCTAAAATATAATATATTATATTTATATTATTCATAATTTTTATTGTCTATCAGACTTATTTATTTTATCAATTTTTTGTTATTGACTGTTGTTATCCCTACCCCCATCAGGAATATGAGCATTATTTGGGGGAGTATGGTTCTCTGTTTCCATTATTTATTATATATATTAAATCTGTTATTTTTAAATTTAAAACTTCATTATTTTATTTGTATATACTGCAATTTTTTATTTTTACTAAGTTAATTTCTTAAAAATATACAAACTCTAATAAAGATATTAAAAATATTTTTCTACGAAAATATCAAAAACTTCTTAAGAATGTACCGTTTAATTATTATAAAAAATATCTTTATATAACGATAGTTATAAAATTTTTATCGAAGTATTTATCAAACTGTAAAATTTTCAATGTTTTGTGCTGTATTAATTTTTTTAAAAGGTTAAAAGTTTTACCATAACTGATTTCAAAACACTTATTATTGGTACAATTTCGTGATGCCTGCAGTATATTTTTTTTATGGTAAACGTTATTATTTTAATATTAGTGTTTTTGTTAACAACAATTAATTACTCTTCTAATTAAAAAAAAATCCAAATACATATTTTATATGAATATTAGGACATTTTTAAGGTACAGATGCAATTTTAAAGATTTGTCTATGTGGCAAAATCTTAACCACACATTCTAAAGCCACACTTTTCACCTAAAACCGTAACTCTTCACAAAGAAAAGCGTCACCTAATGGAAAAAAGTAAATTAGAAGACTTAAGAGAAGAAATAATTAAGTTATCAAAATTAATAGATCAAAAATTAATGATTTTAACTAATGTTAACTGTAATGACACCGAATTCTTAAAATCAATACAAAATGATTTCTCTCAAAATCTTTATTTTACTATAAGTTTTATTGAAGGACTTCAAAAACCTGAAAAAACTTATTCTTCACACGGAATTTCTAAAAAATGTTATCATGGAAATGATTCACCACATCTCTATCATACCTTTAACCCACAATTAAATTCTATAGTAGACATGCTTGAAGAAATTTTAGTATCCATAAATTTTCAGAGAAATAAGGAAAAAGAGAATCCCAAAGAAGAAAAATTTCAAAATATAATCAACATAACAGATTTAAAAGTAAAACCACCACTAAAATTATGAATATTGAAGAAAAATTAGAAGAAGTTACAATGCTTTTTAAACAATTAAAAATGGCTCAAGAAAATAATATTATGGAACAGGGATTTCAAATAGAAGAAGAATTAAATCCTGAAAATATAGAAAATGAAGAACACATCCTAGATTATTCAAGTGACGAAGAACCAGCAATTCCAATACAAGTAAAAAATGAAGCTGGAACATCTAAGGATAATCAATCTCAATTTAAATGGGAAACAGGTTTTGATAATTATGCTTTTAAAAAAGGATTTATAAATAAAGATTCAAAATATACAAAAATACCATCAAAATATGTTCCTAAAATCCAGGAAATGGAAGGAGATAGAATGCTCGATTTAGACTGTAAAAAGAATGAAAAAGAAATTTTCGAAAACTGGTTAAATTCCTTTTTATTAGAAGCCTTTACCAACCCAAAACTTAGTGAATTGTCTGGAAGAGACATTTGGAATTACATAGGGTTTCATACTAAAGGAACTATAAGAGATTATATGACATCAATAGAAAACCAAATAATAGAAGAATTAGCAACAAAAACAACAGCTTATGATAAGATATTATATATAATGATGATTCTATATAAAGAATTTTTTGGAAAAAATATTATATATCATAAACAAGAAGTCTATAATAAAGAATATCAAGAAGCAAAAAACCATTTAGCTAATATTCAGATATATGATTTATGTAATGTGGAGTCTTATATATGTGAATATAGAATACATTATTACAAATTAAAAGAAGAAGATAAAAATCATTATCTTAGTATGTATATAACAAAATTGCCATATCCTGCTAATGAGTTTATAATGGGAAGATTTATAAGAGAAATAAATAGAGGAACAATTGGAAATAATTTTGGTGGGGCAACATCTGCAATAAGAGAGGAAATAAAAGAACGGTGTATGCAAGAAGCAACTCAAAAAAGATTTGCAAATATAATTAGAATTTGCTGTCAGGATAATGAAGAGATACCTCAAAAATATGGTCTTAATAAAAATTTTCAAAGAAAAAGAAAATATCAATTTAGAAAAAGAAAATACTATCCAAACTGGAGAAAAAAGAGGTATTTTAGAAGGAGAGATAACAATAAAAACAAAAGACAAAAAAGTAACTATTGCCCAAATAAAAAAGAAAATTGTAAGTGTTGGTATTGCCAAGAAGAAGGTCACTATGCAAATGAGTGCCCGAAAAAGAAGGATAAAAAAGATCTTACTAAACAAATAGAAATTGCTAAGTCCTGTTTCATGGAACCATTAGAGGAATCTGATGATAACTTAGACTATATTTTTGAATATGTCTCGGAAACAGACTCAGAGACTGAGTAATAATGCCACATTTATTACTATAAAAATAACAGAAAAGTTTATAAATGCTTTCATAGATTCTGGAGCAACACAATGCTTTGCTAGTTCGAATATAAAACTTGATTGGAAAAAATTAAAGAAACCATTAAGAGTTAGAATAGCTGACAAATCAATACATAAAATTGACCAAAAAGCAGAGATGGTTGAAATTTTTATTCAAAATTATAGGTTCATTGTTCCATCTATATATATGTTAGATTCTGGAATGGATTTTATCATAGGAAATAATTTTTTAAAGTTATATCATCCATTCATTCAAGAATTAACATATATAGTTTTAAAAGCTCCACACGATTCTTCAATAAATCAAAAATCAAAACGTATAAAAATACCAACTACTACTATAGATAAAATCTTAAAATTTAAGATATTTTCTATATTAGAAACATGTTATTTAAATTTATACTTTCAGATAAATATCCCAAAAAATAATCTTGAAATAAAGATAGAAGAACTTTTAGATGAAATTTGTGCTGAAAATCCTTTAGATATTAAAAATACAAATAACGAATTAGTAAGTATTAAATTAAAAGATCCTACAAAAGAGATAAATGTTCCAAATAAAATCCCTTATTCCGCAAGAGATAGAGAAGAGTTTTCATTAGAATGTAGAGATCTTTTGGAAAAAGGAATTATAAGATTAAGTAAAAGTCCTCATGCGGCTCCAGCCTTTTATGTCGAAAACAATAATGAAATTAAAAGGGGAAAACGAAGAATGGTTATTAACTATAAGAAGATGAATGAAGCAACTATTGGTGATGCTCATAAACTTCCAAGAAAAGATTCTATTTTAGAAAAAATCAAAGGTGCAACTTGGTTTTCATCTCTTGATGCAAAATCAGGATATTGGCAACTTCGTTTAGACGAAGAAACAAAAAAATTAACTGCTTTTACTTGTCCAACAAAAGAATCAACAAGTGTGTTACTCTATGAATGGAATGTATTGCCATTTGGATTAAAACAAGCTCCAGGTATTTATCAAAGATTTATGGAAGAAAATCTAAAAGAGTTAAATGAATTTGTTTTAGTGTACATTGATGATATACTAATTTTTACAAAACAGGATAGAGAAGATCATCTTCAAAAATTATTAATAGTTCTAGAAAGATGTAAAGAAAAAGGATTAGTTCTTAGCAAAAAGAAAGCAAGAATAGCAAAACAAGAAATAGAGTTTCTTGGATTAATTCTATCCACTCAAGGAAAGCTAAAACTTCAGCCAAATGTCCTAGAAAAGGTAAATTTATTTCCTAATAAAATAGAAGATAGAAAACAATTACAAAGATTTTTAGGGTGTATAAATTATATTTCTGATCAAGGATTCTTAAAGAATATAACAGAATACACTAAAAGCTTATTTCCAAAAATAAGTACTAAAAAAGAATGGAAATGGGATGAAAAAGATAGTATGCAAATTCAAAAGATTAAAGAATTATGTGAAAAACTTCCAGAACTTTATATTCCAGAAGAAAATGACTACTTAATAGTAGAAACAGATGCTTCAGACATAACCTGGTCAGGATGTCTAAAAGCTAAGAAAGCTATAAAAAGTTTGGAGCAAAGAAAAGAATCACTAGATTCTAAAAATTCCCCAAAGGAATTACTTTGCAGGTATATTTCAGGGACTTTTACTCCAACAGAACAGAGATATACCACTCATGAAAAGGAAACTCTAGCAGCAATTAAATCTCTTAAGAAATGAAAAATTGATTTATTACCCAGAGAATTTACATTAAGGACAGATTCAAGCTACCTAACAGGTTTCATACGATATAATTTAAAAGTTGATTATAATCATGGACGATTGGTAAGATGGCAATTATTTTTGTTACAATATCCAATAAAAATTGAATATATTAAGGGTGACAAAAATGTTATTGCAGATACATTAACAAGAGAATGGAGTTCGTCTACAACGCATTAGATCAAGAAATTCAGAAATATGAACAAGAACTCGAAAAATGCAAGCATTGTCAGCAAATAAGGACACAGATCCAATCCCTCAAGAAGGCCATCGAAGCAATGAAATCAACACAACAACCAAAACCATCAGAGCTCAGTCAGCTAAGCGTGGTGGATAAATCAGGTGAAGAAAATATTCCAGAAAATAAAACAATTGCTGAAATTATCAAAAAATCCACCCAAGATAAAAAATATTATGTAATTTATAATGGCCCCATGAAAGGAGTATATGATGCCTGGGAAAAAGCAGCACCATTTACACATCAATCAAGGATAATTCATAAAGGAGGGTTTTTAACACTGGAAGAAGCAAAGGAATCTTTCAGGGAATATGAAGCTCTTCATCCAGAGCAAACCCTAAAAAGAGCAGATAAAGCTCCAATTCAAACCCAGAGAACAGGGATAATAAGAAACATTCCTACAAGGGCTGAAATCAAAGAAAAGAAAAGGGTCTGTAGATCAAATCTCAGAGAAACCCTTAATATAGTCCTGAACTGGACTGAAGAAAAAAGAGCAATTTTGGGATATTATCCTATTGCCAAAGAACAGCTAACAAAGCTGGTTATATTTCCAGATGCATCCTCATCGGACACCTATCAGTTTTTCCAGTATGGATTAATTGATACAATTTTAATTTTTAATGATCTAAAAATTATTAGTGAGTTTCCTGCAGGATTCGTTGATGCAGTGAAGAGATTTAAAAATATGATTGACAACGTAAATCCAAGGGATATATCCCTAAAATTTACGAACAGTCAACCTATTTTTAATGAAGAAGAAGAATGCTTGGTTCCAGCACACCAAGTAATATTCATGTCCGTCTTCCCAGGAAATTTTCAACCAATTGATCAAGTTCAAGATTTAACAATCTACAGTCATGAAGGAAGGCTAGCCAGCACACTAGCAAGGGTCTTCGAAAGAACTCAAAAGATAACAAGGGAATCTCACACAAGAATTAATTATAAAAGCAGAAATACTTTGCTTGTGTCTAGTAAAAGGAATGAAATTGAAGAAAGAGAGATGAGACTCTTAGTGGAATTTGAATCAGCATTCTACAACTTATCTGGACTCTTAGAAAAGCTCCCTGAAGGGATAAAGAGGAATCTCTGCTATTTGATAAAAGACAGAAAAGACCACAAGTGCCAGCTATGCGTCTCAGAGTTATCTGAAGAAAGCAATAATAAAACGGAATCAACCCACATGATAAAGGAAGAAGACAACGCATCTGAAGGTCACATAATGAAAGAGGAAGACAGCACATCTGAAGCATCTCTCAACATTATTGCATAGTGACGTAAGCACTTAGGTCATAGAGCACCAACAATGTATCTGGTGCAAGATAATAAACAATGACGTAAGCAATGACGTCATAAGAAGGGTAAGGATGGGAATTGTCCATCAGACCCAACCATTATAAATAGGTTGCTTAGGCAATTGTAGAATTATCAGAAAATAGAAAGCAGGAGGCAAAGAGTACTCACATGCTAGGAGAGCAAGGAGGAAGCTGCCAAGGCGATTCTATGGTCTGAGGAAGAATTCCCTTAGGAAAAATAGTTCTAAACTCCCCTCTGGAGTTAGTATTTACAATCTCCCCTCTGGAGATAAGAACACCTTATGTAAAATATACTAAATAAAGGAAGTTTTTCTCCAGAAAGGTACATCTTCATCCTAGTCTTTCAATTATGAATTATTTAGAAAGTTTAGAATTAACAGAAGAATCAGATTATTATAGATTAACTGCTTTATTAGATAATGAAAAACAGGCTGTTCTAAAAACAGAATTAAATCTCAAATCAAATGAAAATTTTAATAAACAGAACCTTTTAAAAGAAGTTTTTAATAGGAAAAATATAATATACTATGGAAAAATTCAACTTGAAGCCCCTATAAAGATAAAATCCGCCAATGGAGAACTTGAAATAGCTTTGATAAATGATGAAGAAATAAGTAAACAGATCGAGAAAATTAAGGATCAACAAAAAAGATCTAAAATTGGATGGATTCATATTAGTACTATACAAGTCTTAATCAAATCTACATATATGAAAGGAATTAATTCACCAATAAGCCTAGCAATCTGTGACAAAAGAATTACTGATGACCCAATAGACCAAATAATTGGAATTGTTCATGGAAACTTGGCAAATGTAAATGTTAAATTCAACGCCCATCTTGGATATGCTATACCTTTATCAACTGAAAATCTTGGAAGATCTATAAGTTTGGCTTATAAATTTCACAGAAAGAATCTAATGGAACAAGATGATGAACCATTTTCAATTACATATGCAATAAATTATGCTTTAACAAATAGCCATCATAGTATAATATTTAAAAACAGAGAAAGAATTTATGTCGATGAATTATTTCAGAAAATTGTAAAAACAGAAATACCAAAATATAAAGCTATTGAAAACCCAGTTCTATTATTAAAAGAACCATCAGGAAAATTATTTTCATCGAATTTTCAAATAAGAGAATCTAAAATTAATAGCCCTTTAAGTTTATCTAAGTTAAAAATTAAGGAAGAAAATTCTGAAATAAAAGAATTAACAAAAAAGGTCGAAAAATTAAATGAAACTCTAAACACTAAATTATGACAATAAATAGAGAAGAAATATATGTAACTTATCAAGACAAGAAACAAGAGCTCTTTGAAAGAGAAAATCGTTTGAATTATTTACAGTTTTCTGAAATAAATCAAAGAGCATTCGAAGCTCTAAAAATAATTTATGACAAGTTAAAAAGAGAAGTTGAAGAACTAGAGAAATTAATAGAATCTCTGGAAAAAAGTGATGAATCGATGATAGAGTTTGCAGAAATTCTAAAATAAATAATGAAGTATAAAAAGATTGAAAAACCAGAAAATAAAATAAAAAGAAAAAGGGCGGAAAAATTAAAAAGTAAAATAAAGGAACATAAAAGAGAATTAAATAATATTCAGATCGAAATTAATGACCTTATAATAAAAAGGATAGAAATAAGAATAAACATAAACAAGTTGGAAAGAAACTTAAAAAATTTATAAATGCCTGGAAAACCATATTATGACTTAAAAGAATTAAAACTATTGAAAGAAAAAATGGAGTATGAAGTTGAAAAATTAAAAAGATATTTAGAAACAACAGAAAGTGTAGAAATAAAAGAAGTTTTTGAGGATTTGAAAAATTATATTAAAGAAAAAGACAAACAGATAAAAGATTTTATATACAATAATCCATGCAAAAAAGAATATTATAAACTAAAACAAGATTGAAAAAATCAGAATTATAAATCAAGGACTAATAATAAATAATCACACAAGAAAAATAATGGTCAATACTTTAGATTATAATTTTGCACCACAAATTGAATCTATACAAATTATAATCTTATTTGAGAAATCAATTTCGAAAAAGAAAGAAAAGTCGAATGTTAAAATTGAAAAGTCAAATGTTAAAATTGGTATCAGAGCCAAGTTAACGATTAAGGGTAACACTTTCTCTTTAAGTAACACTTTTAGTGACACGCTTTTCAGCCACAAAAAGACAAAAATCTGTACACCCACATCTGTACACTATAAGGTCCCTGAATATTAATATTAGATGTGTGAATAGTTAGTAATTATTACCATCAATAAGGCTTTTTGTATGTGTTGTCTGTATCTCTCATAATTACTTGGTATCAAATCTGAAACTCCAATTGAGTCCGATGCATGAATCTTGCCACGTCACGGGTGCCACGGCGCCAGTGTCGGTGGCGCCGTGGCGGTGCTATAAATCTTGAATAGCGTGCTGTTTTGGTATCCAATATTTAGGTGAATTCTATTTTAATTCTTAATATTTTAATTCTTAATATTTTAATTCTCTTATTTTTATCTCAAAATATTTAAAATAGTATTAATATTATTTAATCATTAAATCATTCACTATCATTTAACAAAATTAATATACTGTAAATAATATTTTTTTTTAAAGTTATATTTGTTCAATTTTTTTTACATATTTATTCTCTTAACAATGCTAAATTTTATTCTCTTATTTTCTTTTTCTTCTTTTTTAAATTTCTGTTAAAAAATTAATAGTGTGAAAATAAATTTGATAGTAGAATAACATCGATGCTATTTTAAATATTTTTAGATAAAAATATAATAATTAAAATATTATGGACTAAAACAAAATTTATTTTAAACATTAGAACCAAAATTTATTCTAAAAATATAATGGGAGTGATTGTATTTATGGATAGGATTATTTATTTTGAATTGGGTAGTTGGATTTATGGATTTGGATAGTTTTTGTTTTAGGCCTTAAAGAAAAAACAAGATAGTGGACTCATTGGCCAACAGCAAACCTATAAATGGAGTTCAAATTCTCGATGGATTAATCTTTGACCTGTAGGGTTAATAATATTATTAAACATAAACTGTATGAATTGGTAAAATACATGCAATATTATATACGAATGAAGGTTGATTCAGAAGGTAAAAAATTCATATGACACAAGTTTGAGAAGTCCATGTCCTATTTGATCAAGCAGCTTGCGCTTAAGAAGAACAAAGAGTGCTACTATCTTTTGCTTTTGCATATCCATTACATCAGGAAACTACTTCACTGCTTAGTGAAACGATCATACAGCTCATCAATTATTCCAACTCCCAAGTGGCTCTGAATCAGTCCTTCCATTTGCTCAACCATTGCTCTCTAGAATTTTCTTCAGCTCCTTGACGGGTGGGCAAATTCAAAGAGTCCACTTTTTCTTCTTGACTTTTCCCTGCCTTGACAAAAAGCTAGGCATCAGAAACTTTGTAAATGAATTAATAATCTATACGACCACTAACCTCAACAGATTCTTTCTCCATCAAGCTATATCTGCAAGCTCTAGATAAGTTTATGAAACAATGAAGCAAAAAGTTCAAAAGAAAAGTATAGGAAGAGAAATGAAAAGAAACCAACACTTTACTTTGAGTAAACTTAGTTTGTCTGTCCAATAATAGCATACTGCATGCATGTCACATATGTTTATATGCATTTTGGAGATGATGTTTAGTGCCAAAAAAAACTTATGAATACTATTTAGATTTAATGAATATTGAAAGAAGTGGCATGATATATTTGCGAAGACGAAGTTAATAAATCATGCGCATGTCTATAAAATAACATGACAATTCGTCCAATTTCTGTAGACGGTGCAATGCATAGCAATTATTTATCATTTATAATTGTCACGGGGAGTCAAATGAATGAATGATAGTATTGAGTTCAATTTTAACCATCAACATCGTTATTAGGTGCTTTTCAATGAACTTTTATCCATTTCCCCCCTCTATTTTACAAAACCAGGAATACAAAACAAAGCATCTGCAAGATTATATTATTTTTTACATGTAAACAAGATAATCAATGACCTCTTGAGTCTTGAAGCACCAAAAATATAAGAGAATCTTAAAACTGGCACATTCAACAAATACAAAACTCGATGACCTATTTAATGCAAAACTATCTTGTTCCTCTCAGAGTAACCTTTTTCTATTTTCAAATCAACCCATGACTTGGGTAAGAATTCACCTGTATACATGTATCCACTAATCTATTTACTAAATGAATACAAAATCCAAAACCCGCCAAAGCAGCAGAAGCAATTCAAACGTCATCATCTCTATGCAGCGCTGGTCTATTCAGTTCAGGGTTTATGTTGCGCATATATTGATGTACGGACAGCATGTTGAGGAGTCAGAGCTTTTCCATTTACAAGCATTTGTTCATAGAAATCCAGGCGTATAGATTTGAACTGGTAATGCTATGTTTAGACAAGCATGAGAATACAAGGAAAACTATCAGAAATTATCATTGCATCAAATCAAGATATGAAAACCAAAAATTGAAAAGTTACCTTTTCCTTCCAGGACACGTCCACATCACGGAAGAAAGGGTCAAGCAGTGTCAGCTGATCTCCTTCTTTAATCTGGATAACATATCAATTAACTCCATAATAGTTGTTCAATTGCAATAAGAATGAGGAAAATAACTGACTTGACCAAAATTTATCCAGCAAACATGCGTGCACGTTTTGAATGGAGAAAAAAGATGAGCAAAGTACACATTTATGTACTATACCAAGAAGATCAGCAAGACCAAAACTCTTATTCAGCACTACTTTTATCCTTAATGTGTCTAACTGTGTATAGTTGTCAATAATCAATATACATGACGATTTTATGGCCATATTTAATTGCGTGAAGGTCCATATTTTTCTATTTATTTTCTATAAATTACAAGAAGAAATAGTACTCCAGATGGAAAATATGGAACCATGCAATTGGTTTGTCAGCTTGACTTTTATCAAGGAAAGAAAAATGAAATTTAGCGTTTGAGGAAAATGATTAGAGACAATAAGAGAAGAGGATGACATAAAACTTTGGCAGCAGTCCTTACCACATCGTTCCGTAAACCATAAACTGTGAGAACAAAGCAAATTTGATTCGAATCACAAAGCAAATAGTATCTGCAAAATGGCATGATTAGGATTATCTCAGCCAAATCTTCTTATACATTGCAACAATGCTTTACGATAAATTAATGCACAACAAAAGACAGTAAAACCAGTAACATTTTCTAGTAACACAAATGGAAGTTATTATTAATATAATGAGTCACCATAGCAAGGGAGTGATTGCAGTGAAAAATACTTTTCAGTAACAGAGGACTTACAGGGGAGCAACACACTCACTCCTAAGAAAGAAAAGCACCTTCCCATCTACTGCTACGTTTCTATTTAGACCCTCTGACATGAGGTCTATGGTAACTCTCTTCTGTGATGAGTTCACTTGCAGCAGAAGGTAGACACAAATCTAGTCAGTTATTAGTAAACATAACAAAACTTTAAAGGCAAATGCTCAACGAAATTTTCAGTGAGTTATGTATTGAGGTATAGGTAAGAAAGGCTCTCACAATTAACAGCAGCCAATGATGATGCCAAAGAAGCCACTCTCTTAGCTCGTAAATTTCCCTGTCCATAATAACTATAATTAAAATTATCATATAAATCAACTGCTGCTTTTATCAAATGATGTTTTATTACAAGTCAATTTGGGGTCAAGATTGACTTTATATTAATTGAAATATCAACATCAGAAATGAAAAGTATCCTCTATGGTCAAACACTAAGCTAAGAAAAATCCTTCAACTAATTAGTAGGTTTAAGTTACAAATACAGAGCCACAGGACAATATCATTACCCTCAAAAGATTGTCCACCTTGTCAAGTAAATTGACAATCTTCTGAACTTCCTCTGAAGCATTGAGTCCTGGATCCTTTAGAGCAGCAGCCTCAAATCCGCTAAGAGCCCTATCGTAGTTCTCTAGATATCTGTTAACCTGTAACAAACTATTTAGACTAGCAGGCAAATTTATATTTATGTGTAATAAATATTAGCATGACCCATTATGATTTTTGAGAATGGAACATTGCTGTGTTCTCTAGTTTCAGGGAAGTTGGGAACTAATAGACTGAGACATATACATAAAAAAATACAGGGTAAAAAAAGGCTTAAATTTGCACTCCAACCTCATATTAAATGGAGACTTGAGCATTAAGAGAAACAATTATAGGATGAAGATGCAACTTACGGTAGCACTGTTAAAATATAAATCTGGATTGGACTTCATTCTTTCATCTTTCTCCTGGTACATATTAACTAAACGTTAGGTCTTCCACCAGATACAAAAATTAGCCTCCATGTAGAGATGTGTATAACTTTTTTTTTTAAGATAAAAAGAGATGTGTATATAATAAAACAAAAGTAACAAAAATAAAAATATAATTCTTTCACATGCACATTATTAAAGCTAAATTATAAATCCTTCCTCTTCATACTCACGGCATTTTGATATGCTTTTAAGGAATGTAAAAGTTTGCTATGATCCCAAGCTCCAGTGACAAAAAAGCTTGTAAGGCATGCATTTCCAAGATTATCTGCCAAAATCAATGGAAGGGCTAATCACTAACAGATAAAAAACAATCATCATAATTGAAGTTGACCATATACAAAGTATTATTGAATAGCAAAGCAATATCTATTTGTTGAATATATTGCAGTAGTAATTTATTTAAAAACATACACCAAGAGTTCCCATCCTTGACATCCAAAGTGATTGCTTGCTTGGCATGTTGAATGCTTTCCTCAACAAGTTCAGCTTGATTCTCCGCACCTGGGTTCATAGCAAGCACAGTAATGCACCTCCACTATTAGGAACATTTTGGTATTCTCAAGAATAAAGAAAAGAAAAACAAAAGAAACAAGCAGTTGTCATGCTATGCTTATTTGAAACAATTCTATCTTCCTGACTACCATAACTGCAGTTCTATACCACTTTTCCGCTATCATCCCTCACCCCGTGGACTGTAGTTCACTTCTAAATTCCAAAAAGGACATCAAGTACATTTCTGTAATGATTTTATCGCTACTACATATAATGCACGCACTAAAATTAGGCACTCTTGAACACCACCCATCTGAGCAATTGGTATTAAACAGAAAGAGCAAGAGTGTAAAAGCGAGGCTCCTTCAGGTATGTCAAACACTCAAACCAAGTTAAAATGACTACAGAAATCAGAGACAACTATAAAACAATAGGCAACCTCAAGCAATAAGAAAGTACAAAGAAATCCCTTACCTTGAGACATTTTTCTTTTAAGCATTGATAATTGACAAAGAATATTTTTGTCAGGACCCTGCTTAAACAACCAGCATCTATCATCATCTCACTAAACATAATATCTTCCAATTCAGAGAGAAACTGAAACTGAGTAAAGAAAGGTCACAGCCTCCAGGTAGAGGTTTATTCTTGGAAAAACAGCATATTCAAATTCAAAGTTCCCAGTTCATAAAAAAAATTCCATTGTTATAAGAACCAAAATGACCCTTGGCTCTACAACTAATGGCAAGTTTCAAAAGTATTAGTTTACTGCAGCATGACTCGTGTAAAGCAAGTAGTAAATCACCTTGTTTAATGCAAGACTAAGGCAGTTCTTTGCAGCAGATAAATCCCCTTTCTTCCAAATGCAGTTACCTAAACATAGCCAAGCATCTGCAAGAGACGGGTTTAACTTAACCTGGTCCAACGAAGATTCAATTGTTGAATCAACCACACAAACATTCACATTCACATCACTATAATGAATGAATCCCTAACAATAGTGCATCTGTACTTACAGCTTTAGAGAGATGATCCTCAGCTTCTTTCCTATAGTCAGGGAACACATCCAATATCTTGCCTCTAAGATACTCAAATGTTGCACGCTGCAGAGACGATTTTCTTTGTTCTGGAAAAAAAAAATTGCAAGAAATTAATTGAAATGAATCAACTGAATAATAATAATTGTTACTAGTATTAGAAGAGGGTAAAGAGGAAGGACCTGGGGGAATGGAATCGAGGAGGGAGAGGGCGAGATCGGAATGGTGGTGGAGCTTGGAGGTTCTGTCGTTAGGGTCAAGTGGAAAATAAGTGTCTCGGAGGTGGTAAAGATCTTCAGCAGCTCTTGCAGCTTTCGATAGTGGTTCTTCTTCTTCTTCTTCTCCGTCTGGAGGGTTCATCTTCTTGCTGCTGCTCATTTCTCTGAGTCAACTCACTCACTCGCTCATCCGAATTTTGCGACCAACATCATACATAACGCAAAGATGCAAAAGGAACCTGTGGTCCCCACTAGCTACATCCCAAACGCAATTTATCCAAAAAAAAAAATATCCATATATATATATATATATATGGTGAATTCTATGGTGTAGAATTTGTTTAAGTTCCTCATGTGTAGAATTGACGTAGATCTCTCTTTATAAAGACATGTGTCCATCTAAAAGCTATAATTTTTGTCCGACAATGACAGAGTGAGCAGATAATGATCACTTTTATAAATTTTTTGAAACTCATTATAATAGGTTAATTATACTTTGAGATAATTACTGTATAAAATTATGTTGATGTACATATTCTTTTTAAAAGAAAAAAAATAAACATAAAATAATATTAACCTTTTTAAAATGAAACGATTAAAAAACTTCAAGAACAGGGCAGAGAGTAAGTAGATCTAACTTTAAAATATTTAACACACATTTTAATGGATTCATTCACATTTTAACAACACAACATCAATGAGTTAAAATTCAAGAACCAGAGAAAATAAATTTTTAATGCTAAATATTTGTGCATCGTCTCAACTCTCAACCATTGGCCTCGTTTAAAAACGCCACACAAAAAGTTGCCAAACATTTTGCAGAGAGTAGTCGACCACCACCACCATACGACTACTGCCACCTTGCACCATTGTCACCAACACCCATAAAATAGAAAGAAAGTAGAGAGGGGAGCCAACCCCAGTAGCCCACCATGGCGGCGGCCTTCTCCATGGCCCCTTATCTTCATCGGAACTACCAGTATCGCTAACGCCGGACAGCACGCTAAAGCCGGATGCTACCTCTGTCGTCTTCACCTCTATCTTGCTCACAACTGCTGCATCCATCTTCGTAACCACCTTTATCGCTGACAGGTCGCGGTGCTCAACCTTTGCATTCTCTGTCAAACCCCAGCTTATATCAATCGTGGTGATTGACTCTCGGCGAGCCTCCCTTCTCCCCTGTCGCCATCTAGAAGAACAATAAAAATACATGCACAAAAAAAAAAAATTTCACCCCAAATTATTGCAATTGAGGACATCCCTCAAATCACCACCTTCGATTTTGCCATTATCAAGCACACTGGGTTGGGAGAAACCAAACGCCGTTCTCGTTATAGAACGTCTTTCACATGAATATATTTACTTTTTCTTTTTTGGAAAAAGCATAATATTTTCCTTTCACATGAATATATTTACTTTTTCTTTTTTGGAAAAAGCATAATATTTTCCAAAACTAAAAGAAATAATATTTTTACTTTCTAAATTTATTTATTAAAAAATGCCTTCATTAATTATATAATTGTTGTACATAGCATCTGTTAATCACTTGACTAGCACTCTTTTCTAAGAGTTCTGAATTGTTGCAGTGATGTTCAGAAGGATATGTGTCTTTGTAACGGCCTACCCACGTCAGTTCTACACATGAGGAACTTAAAGGGATTCTACACCATAGACTCCACCTATATATATATATATACACGTGGATCGTACTTTTTTACTAAGTTAAATTGAGGGAATTAAGAGGTTGCGGGTTCGAATCTCTTATCTTTGCTAAAAAAAAAAAAAAAAATTTGAGGGAATTAGATTATGAGTGAGTGAGTTTTGTTTGATTTTTTGAAAATATCTTTTAATTTTTTACTACAAAAACAGTTTTATATTTTTATAAGAAAATTTAATAAAATCTTCTTAAAATTTTATATTTTAGAAAACAAGATATTACTTATTTAAAAAATATCCTTTTAAAACTTTATTCAACACTTTATAATTATAAAAATATACTTTTTAAATTAAAAAAAAAGAAAGCATTTCTTTCTTAAACAAAACAAATTCAAATGGACACTATTTCGTATATCATCGTCATTCGTCAAAATTTCAAAAGGTGTGGAGCATATTGCCATATTGGTTTGATTCAAGAAATATAAGCTCTTAGAAGAATAGCTTGAAACAAAATAGCGCAATATCCGCAGTAGCACTTTGGAAAATTCTTGAGTTGAATTGAATTTCCAGGTTCGAATCCTGGCTGCGGAATTCATTTTTTTTTTTATCTAATATAAGAATTGTTTCTTACTAAATTTGTAAAAATTATGTGTTATATATTATTCGTTATTGTAATTTTTTCATGTTGAGGTTAAGAATGAATTTTTATAGAAAATATAAAAAAAATTAAATTTTTAATGTATTTATTTTACATTTTGTAAACTAAAACATTCAAAAAAGTTTACTTATTAGTTAAACCATTATTTCTATTTAAAAAAAAAAAACAATGTTTACTCTTTATTAAAATGTAGCATTAGTCAAATATTATTTCTCATTGGTGAAAATGAAGCAACTGTGATACTCATTTGGAATAACAGAACCAAACAACTTCCTCTAAAGAAATATGAATCTATCCTATGCCATCTTCAAATTTGAGTTTTCGTCATTGTCTTCTCTGATCAATCCATTATCCTCGGAAAAGTGCCTTTCAAATAGCCTCTTTCTTGCATTGATTACCTGCATTAAAAATCAATGAATTATTTCACCTTAAGCCCAAAAGAGAAGAATCAAGTGAGACTAACTTAAGATAAGAAGACATTATATCCAACTTAAAATCTTAAAATATTAAATTAATGAATCTCTCATCTTATAAACTTCTCATTCTTCTTTGTTTTCTTTGATGTGAGACTAAATTCATGCACTCCTCACACTTGCAACATTAACAGGTAGAGTGCCCCTCTTTGAGACTGCACAAGAAAAATCTCACATCAGACTTAACAAGAAAAGTTATGCCATGTTACACAACTTACCAAACTGAAAGAACTTATGTTTCAAGTTCTGGATCTGGTAAAAGGCCAGAGAGCAAGATAAACAACTCAAATGACCACCATTCAAGGCTGCAACACATAATATATAATTATTATCGTCATTAAAGATTAATATTACAGATTAAACAAGAATATAAACATGATTGCAGAAGGGAAAGCAAAGCGAAGGAACTCTCCAATTCCCTTGAATAGCTTCATGGAGATGGGAACACGGGTTTTGGAACAAGCAGAAGAGAATCTTATGTATAACCCAATGAAAGCAGTGTTTAGCGAGATTGAAATACTAAGTGCTATGGCTGCACCTATGTTACCAAATCCAGTGTTGTATACCAAAGCCCAACACAGAGGTATATGGATACAGAAAGTGAGAGAGGAAGTGATGAGCATGTGAATCTCCCTGCTTCCTGTGAAATCAAAGCATCTTGAACCAAATGAGTGCAAGTGGAACACACATCAACACTAAAGTGAATATAGCAGTGTGGATTTTGCATTCCAAATTTGTGATATTGTTTAGCTCCATATGCTTGTCCACAAAGAGTTTCCAATCCACTAGCCATTCCCAACTGTTAATTATTAATTAGGATAATTAATCAACAATATAATCTACCAGTTCTTTTTTGCATATATATGTAACAATAAGAAAACTGAAACCAGTGACAGTACAGATGGAGATCAGATGGCCAAGGCAGCGCTGGCAAGAGAGACCAACAATCATGGTTGAAACAATCTGCAACGGAAACTGGGACGAATGAAGCATATGGTCTTCACTTCCGCTGTGAATGAAGCATGGCCTACTCTTTGCTCCGTTAATAGACTTGTATCCATGCTTCCTCTCTTTTCAGTCTTGATCACTCAATTCACTCATATGATATGATCTTAGTGTATGTGTAATTCTATTTGATCAGTTAAGTGAAATAATTCTGGTTAACTTCAACATCAATCAAATCATCAAAGTAAAGTTAAAATCTGTCTACATAGTAGTCAATAAAGATTCAGCAGAAAAGTAATTAAACATCATCCACCAAAATCGTTCACATGCACTTGTTAAGTAGTTCAATAAATTGAGATGCGCAAGTTCACAGAATAAATGAGAAGAAAGTGATGACTGTATATTGCAGTGGCTTAACATAGTGCATGCAATTACCACGTGACACATAGTCACATACCACAACTCACAAGTCTCTTGGAACCTTTGACAAACCACCTTTTTAATTTCTTGTCAAGGATTATCTTTACTTTATCTTTAAAGAACCTTATTAAAAGCATTATATTATTTGTTAATTAACCAAATTTTAATTATTTATTTATTATATTTTCTATCAATTATTCACATTTAAAAGAATAATATGCGTTGAGTATCCTTGGAAAGATTATGAAAAACCTACTAATTTATTTGTTGCCTCTAATAATAGATTATTGAGTAAATACTCTTTTTGATCCTAACCAAAGACTGAAATGTACATATATCAAAGTAGATAAGGACCGACTTGAATTTTTAGATTTTTTAGGGGGTGAAAAGTCTATCGGACAAATAATTAGAAATCGTAAAGGACATTTAATCTAGATTATTTTCCAGAGAATATTGCAATTCTTAATTTCTTAGAAGTGCATTATCATTTTCCGTAGTTCTTAGAAATATTTCATTAATAGTATCAACTAACATATAAACTAGAAAAAGTAATAGAGCACAAGAAAAATAAGCATGGAGTCTCAGGCTGAGGGCAAGGGGTCCCACTCCCACACGGCAAATACTAAGTGCAGCTATATCCCCCTCAAAAGTTTGCAACTGGCAACTGCAGCTTCTTCCCATTTTCATTTCCACCCAACTTTCAAAACCAACGCGCACTCACAAACTCTCATCACAGCCACAACAACACGGGTCAACTTTTCTCACTAACACTCTCGCATCAACACGCACATTCTACTATTCACACATCACAATCCTTCTCGTTGACCCTTCCCCTATATATACACACACAAAACAAATTTATAACCATAACCGAATTGAATCGTATCATATTTTTCTCTTGCAAACAAAAAATCAGTTAATTAAGGTAATAAAGAGAAGCAGTAATGGGAAATTACATATCATCATGCAGCTTCGTGCCTCCTTTGGCGAAGAACGCCGGCAAGGTAACCACGGTGATCTTCCCGGCCGGCGAAGTGAAGCAGTTCAGGGATGTTGTGAAGGCGGCGGAGCTCATGATGGACCACCCTAACTTCTTCTTGACCAATTCCCGCTCTCTCCACGTCAACCGCAGGTTCTCCGCTCTCTCTGCCGATCACGATCTGGATTTAGGGAACCTCTACATCTTCTTTCCCATGAGGAGGCTTAATTCTATCGTCACGCCGGCTGACGTCGCCGCTCTCTTCCTCGCCGCCAACTCTCCCGCCAGGCGCATATCCGCCGCACCAACTGCGCGCGTCCAGCCGGTAGTTCCAAGACTGAGTTTGGAAGGGGTGGATCTATTGTCGTCGTCAGGGTTGAGTTACAGTAGGTCGAGGAAGCCTGTGTTGGAGACTATAACTGAAGAACCCGCCATTAATGGAGCTAAAAGCATTTGGACACACCTCACATTCAGACACAGAACTCTCATCCTACAAAGAAAATAAAAATTCAAAATTAGGTTATTACTTATTAGATAGGGATACATTATTCTTTATTCATTACTACGCTTATCAACTACTAATTGAAAATCTGTACAAAATTTCATTATTTCTAGAATAAATGCAATTTTGCAAGTCATATATCTATTTATTGTGTGTTTCAAATCTTATTTTTTGCTGCTGAATTACTTGCTTAAAATGACAAATGAGTTATTCACTTAACTTATTCAAATTGGTTCAAATTTTATCATTTTTTTATTCTAGTCAATTTTTTTTTTCAATTAAAAATATATGTAAAGTGAGAACAAATGGTTTTGAACAAGTTGGGAAAGTTGTGAGTCAATAAAGGGTGTTATGTTGGCCGGCCTGAAAATGGATGTGTGTTGGGTGGAAAACGCCAAACTATGTGGACGGTTGTCACACAATTTAAGGAGAAAGGATTACCGTCAACGTCATTGTTATTTAAAATTTAATTTCTAGTGTAATACAAAGTCATATTAAAATTAGAGTGCCACTTAGATAACTTAGATAAAGATGTTAAAATTTTTTTTTTTAAAGATGTTTTTTAAAAATTAACACATATAATCAATTAAATTATATTATTTTTATTAAAATTAGATTGGACAAATCAGTTTAGCAAAAAAGTTAATAAATTAAATTTTTAAACCAGTATAAATTAATATTTTTTATAAAAAATTATTACAATATCCCTATTATAAAGCACAACTAAAATATTTCTATCATATATATATATATATATATATATATATATATATATATATATATATATTTTAAAAACTTTAAATTCTAACTCTATAACGATAGAGAAGAAAATGGCTAGAATTTAGAATTCTCAAAATTAATATATATAATAAGAGTATTTTAGTCATTTTATATAATAGAGGTATTGTAATCATTTTTTATAAAAAATAATATTAATTTAGACGAATTCAAAATTTAATTCACTATTTTTCGGTCAAATTAATTTGTCTAATATAATTTTGACAAAAATAACATAATTTAAGTGATTATATGTGCTAAATTTTAATTATTAAAAATTATCTTTAAAAAATACGTTTTCTGCGTCTTTATGGGAGTATCCCCTTAAAATTAATGTACGCCTAAATTTCTTTACACTTATTATACATTGAAATTAAACTTTAATTATCTAGCTAATTGTGATTTATTGTATTATCGTGTTAGTATAAATGTTTAGTGCAGAACTAGATAGTTGATAGACATGCATGCCACATTATATTAATAATAATCAACGAACAATGCATGATATTCATATTCAGACATGCAAAACTGTGACAATATAATTAATGATTTAATATTTAGTTTAGCCTCTAAATGTACACAAAAGTCATTAACTATAAAGTGCATTATGAAATGTAATTTTAAGAAAAAATTGGTGAACAAGTGTCCTTAAAAATTTATATTATTCAGATTTTTATATTTTTTTCTCTTTTATATATGTGCTGAGACAGTTCCAACATGCATGAATCATGTAGTCATCAAATGCAGGTTTATCTTAACCGGCCATTAAGCTCCGTTTAATCCTTTGGAAAGTTGGCATTATTTATGATCAAACTTCCTGTTCGTATTATCCAGTTATTAATTGCATTTGAAAGTTTTCATGGTTATCTGCATGAATTCTAGAATTCTTTGGGAAAATGGTGAATTACTATGAGATATAGTAGAAAGAAATAGCTAATGTTGAACACAGACTCCAAGCATTTAAATTGTATTCATCTCCTTTATCATTTTGGAAATTTCAGAACTCATTAATAAAAATATGGATTTATATATCTATTTTGTGCTGTAAGGGCACATGTTAAGTTTACACATTAACATGTTAAATTTATGCATTACAAAATTTTTTATTAAAAATATAAAAAATTTTAAATTTTTAATACATTAATTTTTTATTAATAATAAATTTATTATATATCTTTATATAGTACATGTTAACTAAATTCTAAAAGTATAACCATAATAATATAATACTTTTAAGTTTTAGCCAAATTCTAAATTAACCTATAAAATTCTTTTATAATTAAGAATAAAGTATATCTTTTATTTTTAAAATTTATCAAAAATTAAAAAAAAAATCTTAAATTTTATTTTATTTTAATTTTATTTCAAAACTTTTTATTTGTATCAATTATATTTTTAACAGCTAAATTTTTTAAAAAATTAAAATTAATTCAATAATAATATATGATAAATATATCTTATTTGCTTATATTAAAAGTTACTTTTATAAATTATTGCTGAATTAGTTTTAAATTTTTAAAAATTTAACTATTAAAATTATATTTGATGTAAATAACAAAAATTAAAACAAAATAAAATTTTTAAAAATATTTTTAAATTCTTTAAAAAACTTCAAGTATATTTTATCCTATAATTAATAAGGACATCGATCGCATTAATTACCATTAGTATATAAATAGCTAGTGAGCCTTGTTCTTCACATATCCCCACAATATATAGCGATCAAGCTTTGATTTGTCTGTTGTGATCATCTGAAAATAATGGGTGGCAAAGGAGGCGGTGGTGGCAAAGGAGGCGGTGGCAGCGGCGGTGCAAAAGGCGGCGGTGGTGGTGGTGCAAAAGGCGGTGGTGGTGGTGGTGCAAAAGGGGGTGGTGGCGGTGCAAAAGGGGGTGGTGGTGGTGGCGCAAAAGGTGGCAGTGGTGGTGGTGGTGGCGGCGGCGGCGGGGGAAGCATGAAGGCCCCTGGCAGAGGTGGAGCCTATATTTCAAGGGAAACTTTTGAGGCCAATCCTCAAGGTTACTTCAGTAATTTACATGCTGCCCAAAAGGATAACTAGTGTATAATATGCATCTTATGTAATGCTTTATTTACTTTAATTTGGAGCGTTACATAATATAAATAAATAAATAATGCTCCATAGTATATATGTTTGTATCAAACTATCAACTGCTCTACTGGAGTACTGGTTACTTACTATCATTATAAATATATAAAAAAGCAGCAGACCTTTATGATATCTACATACACTTGGTGTAATTAATAATTATATTAATTTTTTGTCTTTCTGTTTGGCTATCATAATTAACTTCTCAATTAATGCATAATTTTTATATGGTAGAAATCCGTAACTAGTGAGTTACTGATCTTCTACCAGCTTCATAATATAAACCTGGCTTCTATATATTCTACTATTTCAATTCCCTTGCCATGTAACAAAAGTAATGTTTAAATTATAAATAGTAGTAAATGATTAATCAATGAAGATGTTGACATTAAATACTTCAAATTTGTATATTTTCTTCTTATTAGGGTATAAAAGATAAACTTTTTATCGTTTCTTGCTTTTTTATCTACCACTTTTAATATTGGAGACAAAAAATATATAAAAATAATGCTTATAACTTGGTTTGATTTGATATCCCGGTGGAATTTGGATAACCAAAGAGGGTAAAGCCAATCACGTGTATAAAAGTGTGCTGCTAAGTGCTAATCCTATGCTTTTCCGAAATTAAGAAAAACAAATGATGAATTATAATAATTAAATAATTAAATAAAATATTGGTAAAAGTAAGGAGATGTAATGTAATGGCGAAACCAGATTGGTTCTGGCCTGTGCACTAGATAAGGTAGGTAGTGCAGGTCATTTTTGACTTATAACATATTCACAATTTGCCATCTTGCATATCTGAATCCATAACCCATAAATATAATTACCTGTCTTCATCTTTTTTTGCCTTCATAACATTCTTCTCACTCATCAATGATACTTGCCTAATTCGGAAATGGAATCCATTACATGATTTTCATCATTCTTACCGTAGATGTTAGATGCCTACATGTGGTCTTAATATATATATATATATAGGTGAATGCTATGGTGCCTAAAATGCAGTGTCTATTTACTAAAAAGAGTTAAAAATTAATATTTAATTTAAAAAATATAAAAATAAATAATTTTTAAAAATTTAAAATTTACTACAAAAAAAATTAGACAAAATTTAGACACCAAGTCATAGACACTATAGAATTGGCCATATATATATAACGTTACACATAGATGTGGCAGATAATTATTGCTCCAAGATAAGATTGTTTATAAATTTTACCCAAATGATATTATACATGTCGTGGTAATAAAAAATGTTTTATAAATATAAAAAAAATTACTAAATTAGATATTATAAATTTGTATATATTTATATATATTCTTTTAATAAAATAATTTTTTTATAAATATTAAAAACTTATAATATTTAATATTTATTATTCATATCTTAGTCCAAAATAAAGACGGACTCATTAAGGATAAATGCCCATTAAAAGTGGCATCTTCCACTTATCCTATCTCATAAAAGGTTAGATGCGATAAAGGAGATTCAGCTCCACTTATCTAAATAAGTAATTGTTTTTTCAAATTTTTTCTACTATCTCAATATCATCTAAAAGATAGATCTCAACAAACTCCTAAGATAAAAGAAATGATTATCCACCAATAAAGATAGAATTATTCCAAAAAGTAGTTATCTACTCTATTATAAAAATATGCTTTAAAACTCTTTTTAACTTAAGCATCGAAGTCTCTTACATATACCATCTCTCACTTCCTCACCAGAAACTCAGAACGGCGGAATTTCAAATCTAGAGATTAAATGTAGAGTGTGTTTTTTTTGTGATAGTAAAAAAATTGACAAATAAGTCACCTTTACTGCCACTCTATAGAACCGTACATGAGATTTTCACCCCTCATACGACTTCTCGTTCAATTTTTTTTTAAATCATTAGATCATTTTCATGGTTCGAGAATCTTCTCCCTTTCTTTTTTTATTTTTTGAAGAGTAATTAGAACCAATTTAATCACGTTTTTTATGTTCCAATTAATTTTTTTTTATAATTATTGTCCAAAGTCAAATTTTTTTGATTAATAAAATTAAAAAAATTTATCGATCCTAAAAATGCATGATATCAAAAATATTAATTTCAGAAAATGAAATATCTAATATTTTTTCACCCTACAATTAATTGAATTGTTTCAAGTTGAACGAATCGCTGCCACTACAAAAGTTTAGACTTCAAGTTAAAGGCCAAATCATTAACCCTCAGAACACTTATATTTAGCGTTATTTCTAAAAAGTAAAAACATTATATTAGATCTAAAAATGTTGCTCAAAGACAACTCTTTTTAATTTTTAGATAATATTTTTTTAAATATTGTTTCAGATGAAAAATGCTGCAGTGGTGGTAATTGATCTTTCTTAAACTTATCTGTAAATTAGTAACATAATGTCAAGAAAGAATTGTTTCATTACACTCAAGGACATGGATCCAACGAATTTATCTGTTTTTAGTTTTTTTTTTTTTTTTTTTCTTGTGACAACAAGTTTATCATTAATCTAGCAAATGTTGCAAGCATTTCTCCAGTATTATTTAACCTCGTTACATTGGATCTCGATTATTTCGTAAAAATAATATCTTATTTTATATATATGGTGAAAATAAGTGTGATATGATAAATAAATAGATAAGAATTTAAATTAAATAAAAAATACATTAAAATTAAAATAAAAAAATAAATTAAAATTGAATATAAAAAATTTTATTTATTTTAATTTTTACTAAATTTTTTAATACAACAAGAAAAAAGCTCTTTAACTTAACTACTTAACTTGTACACGCCATAGTTTAGAAATTGAATCGAAAGAATTCATTAACTTTCTATTTAATTTCTCAATACAATAAGAAAAAAACTTACTCAATTTCACTTATTCACATCGTAAGACACAAAAAAAATTCAAATTTCTAACCACAGAATACTATAATTACAATAACTAAAAAAATATTTATAATCTTTTATTAGATTAAAACAAAAAAAATTCTAAAACTCACAAACATAAAGTCCAATATAATAACAAAATAAATAAAAATAAAAATACATCAAAATAAATTAATAATTTTTAAATAATATTTAATTTTTTTATATCACGAATATTTAAATCACGTATTAAAATAAGATTCGACTCTACAATTGTTTTTTTTATTATTTAATAATATTTTATTCTTCTGGGATCTTGGAGAATTGCAGTTATTGATGATCATCACCACCTGAGAAACACGCTTGTTTGGGAGTACTATTAGTTTCTTCAACTTATGCATGGGGAAGGGAAAACACTTACTTAGATATATATACACATTCAAATTTCAATTCGAAACAAAGACATCCATGTAGAAAAAGACAAATTAAAGATGATACATGATATATTTGAGGTTTGGTAGGTAGAAGAAGAAATAAGTGATTCATTTTGATATATAAACAAGGAGGGACACAAGGTAGATGCTAATAGAACCAATGAGAAAGACGAGTCCAATTGCACCACATGCCATACCCAACATCTCTACATATTCATTTACCATTCTTGAATCTCTCTTATACCTTGAAACCTCGTAATCATTATTATTCCGCTTGTTATAGTTCCACCCACCATCCCTCTTCCTCAATTCTTCAATTCTTACTTTCAAAACACTCAAATTTGCATCAACAATGTCTGCTGGCTTACCTGCCAAAACAATCACAGAATAAAACATGTTTTTTTTTTAAAATAAACTCTGATATCATATCATAAAATAAAAAATATATAATTGATAATCATAAACTTTTGTTAACAGGAACACAAATAAATTAGTATATAATATAAAATTATTTTTTTTTATCAGTTGTGAACAACTCGACCTTTTTAAGGAGTACAGAGTACTAATATCAAGTGATTAAATTTAATTCCTTTCGATATTATCATCAAGAATCAAAATCAATCACAAAAAAGCAAATTAAACGATAAACATAAACTAATAAACAAGTAAACAATACATAAATCAAAATATTTTTCAAATATAATATAAAATCGTTTTGCTGTGTTTGCTAGTGATCATGATCGATCTTGAACCTTTAATTTGTTTTTCCGCCTTGAATTAATTTGCTTTTATCAAGGATGAATAATTTTAACTCACGAACACATCTTGTTAAGGATTGATAGATCGAGTAGCTAGTACAAGAATATATGTATTAATTACCATTGTCCTTAAAGCACATCTTGGGGTATGGTTGGGAGAGCTTTATTTGCCAGCGGTTTGAAGTTGCACTTGCACTAAAGAAACATGATACGGAACAAGAAGCCATGATATATAATAATGATGATGTAGGTTTTGATTTCCTTGATTCCTACCTCATGTATTTATAAAGGAGGATTAATTATTATCTATGATTGAGTACTTTATTTTGACACTATATAGAATATTCTATATAGTGAAAGTAGCTAGGCACACAAAATAATAATAATAATATTATAGTTCAAAGTGTATGAGATCCACCTTAGCTACCTTTGATTTAAGATTAGAATAAAAAAAGATGAAAGAAAGTAGGAGTCCAAGTGTATTGTTCCATGGGATTACACATGGCACCGCTTGACTTAATCGAGATCCTTGTACAGAAACAAAATCACCATACTCTCAGATTTGAGAATTTTGAGAGTATCACATGATCAAGAATATGATCATAGATAATGATTACCCCATGCGATTGGATGCTGGCAACATGCCAAATTATTAATTCCCATTGCCAGGCCACCGTTATTACTTTCTTCAATACACAATAAAATAAAATGACGATTTATATGAAATGTTTTCAACGTCAAAATAATAAATAATAAATAAAAAATATTAAATAATTTAATACAATTGACTGTTAATTTGTATACATAGATCTTTGTGATATTTATTATTTATTCATAAAATTTAAAAAAAAAAATTATTTTATTCTTTTTTTATTTTTAGGTAAATTACGTAAAAATTTCGTAAGTACAAAAAGAATATAAAAAATAAAAGAAGATATATATATATTTTGATTGTTAACAAATAAAAAAGATAAAAAAAAAATTAATGATATTACATGTACAATTTTTTTTAATTAAATCTAATTAAATTGACATAAATAAAAAATATGTCTATACGTGACTTTTTTTTTTATTGGCATTTTTTAGCATAGAAACTTTTTTTTTTTTACAAAATACAAAATTTATTGATACAATATAAAAAATTTTGCACATAATATAAAATTTTTATTTACAGCACAAAATTTATTTATTAACATAAATTTTGTTAAGAATGTAATTTGTTGGTTAGGTGAGTCAATATTTTGGATATGTGATTTTAAAAAATTTCTGTTAGGTGTGTCAACAATTTTTGTGTATTAGAATTTCTGTGCTGTTAGTTAGATGTGAATGTTTTGGACATGTAGCTTTTTAAAAAATTTTGTATTGTGCACTAAAATTTATATATCGAATACTGAAATTTTTTATTGTGTGTATTTTATTGGTTGAGTGTTAATACTCTAAACATGTAATCTTTTAAAAAATTTTGTATTATACATAAAAATTTCTATGCTGTGAATCAAATTTTTTGTACTTTTATTTGCTGAAAGAAGATGACAACTATGATGGTGATGATAATGATGGAGGACAATGAAAAAAAAATCAAACAGGCATTGAAGAAGAACAAGAGAAGAAGATAATGATAACGACAGTGATGACGATGATGATGTCATTGTTGAAGAAGACGACATTGATAAACGGATAAACGATTAAACGATAATGAAAAGGAGGAAGAAGAGGAGGAAAAAAAAAGCAATTACAACGTATGATACATACGTTCAAAAAAAAGCATGCTGTAACTTAATTAAATACTTAATTTTAAAATATTTAGACACCTAAAGAAATGTGTACTAAAAATGTATAAAAAAGTTTTATATATATATATATATATATTATTTAAAATAATGACCATGATGATGATAATGATAGAGGAGGAACAGGCAACTTAATTTTAAAATAGTTGGACACTTTTTTGTTTAATTTTTTTTATATTATAAAGAAATGTGTACTAAAAGTGTATAAAAAAGTAATATATATATATATATATATATATATATATATATATATATAAAGAATGTTAGAAGGTCATTAAAATTTATTATTTTTGGTCATTATTTAGTTATTTATATTTAAAAATATGGGATAAAATATGTTATTGAATTATTAAACTAAATGAATTGAGTTTTAATGATTAAATGATGGCAAAAAATAATAAATTTTGATAAATCTCTAACATTCTTTATATATATAATTAAAAAAAAAACTCTCCCATTTTGGTATTCCAGTCCGCTATTCCCTGAAGATGTCTGTTTCCTCTACTATAAACATATTCTTTTATTTATTTATTTATTTATTTTATCATTCTGGGTAATATTCAAAGTATGAGTAAATACTAAATAGTCAAATTGGTTCTGAAAGATAGCCCAATCTTCAAACAAGTCCCCGTAAAAAAAAGATAATAAAATTTGTCCCCGAAAAATTTAAAATTGGTAACGTTAGTCCTTCCGTCAGTTGGATGATGACGTGTCACGTTAAGTACCACGTGGCATATGATGACGTGGAGGGCTAATGCCACGTGTCACAAGATGATTGGTTGACATGTTAGATCGGTGATACGTGGCATGCCACGTGTCAGGTCAGTGACATGTGGCATGCCACGTGGCACTTGACATGTAAAAAAGTTATTTATAGTCAAAATAGTCCTTGAAAGTTCAGACGTAAGTCATATTCATCCCTAAAATTTTAAAAATTAATCAAATTAGTCCTTATATAATTTTTTTATTTTTTCTTGATAATATTAAATTTAAAATATTTTTTGATACTACTAATTTTAATAGAAATGTAATTGACAATAAAAAAATTAGTAATTGTATCTTTTCTTCTTAAAAATTTGTTCAATAAAATTATCTCTCTCCTCTAATTCTTGTTAAAATCTCTCTTATTCTTTTCTATTCTAAAACATTTTTCTTACATTATTACATTTTGCTGGAATATATATATACTCAAAATTAAAATGTATGTATTTGTTACCCTAAATAAAGTTATATGCTCAAAATAAAAATTTATGTATGTTAACCTAAACAAATTTAATAAAAATTTATAAATCTTTTTTTTCATTACGTTATTACTTTCATTTAGATTAACATACATAAATTTTGATTTTGAGCATATAACTTTGTTTAGGTTAACAAATACCTACATTTCAATTTTGAGTATATATATATATATATTCCAACAAAATGTAATAATGTAAGAAAAATGTTTTAGAATAAAAAAGAATAAGAGAGATTTTGACAAGAATTAGAGGAGAGAGATAATTTTATTTAACAAATTTTTAAGAAGAAAAGATACAATTACTAATTTTTTTATTGTCAATTACATTTCTATTAAAATTAGTAGTATCAAAAAATATTTTAAATTTAATATTATCAACAAAAAATAAAAAAAATTATATAATGACTAATTTGATTAATTTTTAAAATTTTAGGGATGAATATGACTTACGTCTGAACTTTCAAGGACTATTTCGATTATAAATAACTTTTTTATATGTCAAGTGCCACGTGGCATGCCACGTGTCACTGACCTGACACGTGGCCGATCTGACATATCAACCAATCATCTTGTGACACGTGGCATTAGCCCTCCACGTCATCATATGCCACGTGACACTTAACGTGACACGTCATCATCCAACTGACGGAAGGACTAACGTTACTAATTTTAAATTTTTCGAGGACAAATTTTATTATCTTTTTTTTACGGGGACTCGTTTGAAGATCGGGCTATCTTTCGGGACCAATTTGACTATTTACTCTTCAAAGTATCTTATTAAAATCTTGCTAGTATTCTATATTTACTTAACAATATATATCACTACCACAAAAATGGGGTTTAGCCACCAAATTTTAACTACGAACACTAAATCGTGATAAAAATAAATGACCGTATCTTCTATTTATCACGAAACATTGTTACGTGGCTAAAATTTAACCTTTTGCCACACACAATATTTTTCGTAGCTGTACGCATGTACTTTCTGCTTACATTAACGTGTCATGACTATCCTGTTTTGAATAAATTAATTTCTTAAATAAGTTTATTAATGTATAGTATCATTTTTTTAAATATTATGGCATTAATATATATTTATGAAATTAAATTTAAAAATATAAAAAATGAATTTAGATAAAACAAAAAATTATAAAAATAAAGATAATATTCTAATATTTGAGTTAATTATAAAGATAAAATTTATTTAGCTAAAATAATATAATTTTTTTTGGTGACTACTAAAATAATATAATTTGAATAGATAATAAAAATTTCAATAATTTTTAAGTATAACAAAAAAATTTAGTTTTTTTTTTAAAAATAAATTATTTTATTATTTTTTAAAATTAAAAAAAATGAGGATAAATAAAAAAAATTAGTTTTTATTTACATGGTTTAGTACTCACTATATATTTTTGTGAGTACTGTACTCTTATTATATGCATAATTATCTTTTTAAAAATTATTTTGTGAAATTATGAATTAAATTTTTTATTTATACTATTATTTAATTGGTATATTTCATTAATTAATTATTTTATAATGATTTTTCGTTATACAAAAATTAATACTAATTAATTTATGAGTCACTTATATAAAAGTTTGTAATTTTATTAAGTAACAAAGAAATTGATTTGTAAAATTTCTTATAACAATTTTATGTGATAATTAGTTTGTCTAATGTAATAAAATTTTAGTAACTAATTTAGTAATTAAAATTTATTAAATATTAAATTTTTTAGGTAAAAATATTTGCAAAACTTAGTTAATGTATAATTCTTATTATATTGTTTCGTGTATAATAGGTAAATAATTAAATAATAGTGCATTGTTTAAATCGTCAACTATCAACGGCATGAAATGAGAGATTGTGAGAGTCATATATTTATTAAAGTAGTTTGTTGGTTATTTATTGTTATTATAATAAAAATTAAAGATAAAAATATTACAGACTCAAAATTTAAATTTAAATTTAAATTTTTAATCATTTTTAACCATTAAAAAATAAATAAATAAATAACTATTGTATTAAAAATAAAATAATTTAAAGTATATTTAATAGATAATAAACAGTAGAATGAAAGAAATATTCTTAAGATTAAAAAAAGTTAAAAGACGATCTAAATAACAATAACCAAAGTGAATTTTTAAGATTTAAAATTTTAATGTGCGCTTAACCTGAAGTAGTTTTTGGCGGAAAGTTAAAGTAATCACTAATCACGGACAAATTCCAATATAACTTCCCATCATTCACGTTGTCTTTTAACTCCTACTTTTGTGCAGCACCTGAAAACACTTTCTTTAACCACACTATATGAACCCTATCATATGATAAGATATCCTCCAAACTCAAAATACCGATTTTTTTCTTTCTTAATTTTTAGTGTTATTTGTTGGTTTTTTTAGCAGATTTTTTCGTGGAGCGAAAACCTAATAACTTAGGAGAGACCCTTTTAGCAGAACTACGATAACCACATGTCAACAACAATGAAGAATTTGCAGAAGATTTGGACGAAATAAGTTTCAAGCAACTGTACCTACCAGAAAAGATTATAATGACCCTTTAGTCGTGAATGTCAAAGGTATATGAAATTTTAATTTTTTTTACGTAATTTTTTGAGTTCTAATATTTAATTTATTTATTTTATTCAATTTTGTATTCGGTTGTAGATACTTCTACGGGAGAAATCACAACTGGCAAAAGGACAACAATTCAAGTTTGGCATTTGAAGAATAAGGACAACAATTCAAGTTTGGCATTTGAAGAATGATGAAAAAGACATTATGGAACTTGATGGGCATGGACAAAGTCGAGATAATGATGCAAATTTATTGGTAGGTTTCTGGGTGTAATGGCCCGTGGAGCAATGTTGTAAATTGGAAAAAAAGTCTTTGGTGCTGAAAATGTAGACGTGTGATAAATTTAGAGAAGCTGGTTGAAACTTCAGAGAAAAAGCTATGGATATGAAGAAACCAATGCAAGATTCAGTTGGCAGCTCTGTATAAATTTTTGTTATCAAAATACAGTGATAAAGTATCGAATTTATCCAGTGATATGCCAGACATTTAATTTGTGTATTTAATAAGTAATAGTTGAAATTTTAAATATATTTATTTTAGAAGGGATTAGAATTTATTTTATTTATGTTAAAAAAAATTTATTTCTTATTATATATAAGTTTAGACTTGTATTATTATTATTATTATTATTATTATTATTATTATTATTATTATTATTATTATTATTATTATTATTATTATTATTATTATTATTATTATTATTATTATTATTATTATTATTATTATTATGAAAAAATGTTAGATATAATATATTTAAAAAGTTTGATTTTTGTTATTAATGTTATATATATATAAATATAATTTTAATTTAATAAAATTGTTCAATTAGAGTAAATTAGCACAAATTAGCCACATTGTATGTGAAAAACAGAGTGAGTTAGCCACGAAAATAGTGTGATTAAATAATCCAATGTTAGCCACAAAAAAATTGTGGCTGAAAAACCCGGCCTGCACAAATTATTTAGCCACGGCATTATACGTGGACAATGATATATAAATTGTGGCTCTTTGAAGGTCTCCACGGTGTTTAAAACTGTGGCTAATAACGTTAAAATCGTGGCAAATTGAAAATGCAACCCCCCGATTAGCCACAAATATTCTTTTGTGGCCAATGTATGGTTGCTACGCTTATCTTAGAGTTTAGCTACGATTTTTTTCGTGGCTAAACCCCTTATTTCTTGTAGTGTTTGTTTTTATTGACGTTGAAACTCATCAACGCCGCATCATGCGAAGAAGACCCTTAAAGAAGAAAGTAGATATTTATATCTTGATATAAAATGACGTCAATATTAAAAACTCTTGAGAAGCAGTTGGCTTTGTGTAATTACATCTCATTTATTTGTCACGATAATGTGAAAGTAATATATAATTTATTCGGCTTTTCCACTTTCTAATGAAAGCTTTAGTCTCCACGCTATGAAGAACAAGTTTACTAGCCAGCTAGTAGAACTCACATGCAGAGTTACTAACATACATATATAAAAGCGAACAAAATTATTTCAATATTGATTAAATTACTTTTAGATAATGAATGCACATATTCTATATGCCATTTGAACATGTAATCGCAGCCAGCACTCGAGGCGATTGGGGTGTGAGCCAATTACATCAAATCTAAACTTGGGATAATTGCAACAAGTGGCGCAAATTAAATCACTAATCTTTGTCAATGCCATATATATAGAGATCAAGTAGGCACAATCCTCCTATAAGACTTTAAGTATATGATTAGTTGTCATAAGAATACCAAATGTCATCCAAAAACTTAACCTCAGCCAAGATTATTGGACTCATACGCAATCGTATCTTTTTCATTTAATGCATAGAGGGTAGTGCTACGCTAAGGACATAAATCGTGAAAAGAGACGACAAAAGAAAAAAGGTGACAAGAAATACATTTTAGTTATATTTGATTTACCTTTAATTTGTTTATTCTTCTCCACTTGGTTAACTATGCTGAAAGGACACGTATACTATCGGCTATATACTTTTCTTAACGAAATAACGTAGCCGAATGTATATGAGAGGTTTCTATTAAACGAAATAATTTTACATCAACAGTTCAAAACCACCCTAACAAATGAAAATTGCACCACTGCCACAATGTGCAATAAATGTTGTCTTGCTTTTACTTGTGCATGAAACATGCTTGAAATGGATACAAGTTATCAGAATATAAACAAATATCCAAGACGAACAAAGAAAGCATCCCTTTCAGAAGATAAACATATATCCAACGATCGTTGCTCCACTTCCAACCAAGGAAGTGTCTGTTATTTACACACCAGAGATGTGCTAACTAGGATTAGTTATCTACAAACAACTCGATTCAGATTCAGAATCTAACTATGTGCATATAAGAGAACGACACACATACTAACTCTACAATATGCACATAAGATGATACAAATGCTAGATCTACCACTCAAGCTTCACATAGATTTGCTTTATTTTACAGAACTAAACACCAGAATTGGAAACTGATCAGATAAACACATGGGACGTCAAGGGGGTCTTGACAAACTAGCATAATATATGCAGTGTTGACTCATATATCCATGTCAGCAAATATTTCATCATCACCCTCGTTGAGTACTCCATCCATAAGAAATCCATCAGCAACCAAGTTACTGCCAGAAACAGCATTATTGTAAGGCTGAATAAGATGCAAACAAAAAGTAAAAAGTAGTTCCAGACAATTGAAAGAGAATATGAATTCCCACCTAAAACAACTGAAACGGAAAGTCACAATCCGTTTTAGCTTTCTATTGTAAAAGAGGAAATTAAAGGACCATCTACAGAAAATAGATAAGAATATCAGAATAATCTATAACAGGTAAAACAAATGTGGTTACAGTTTTAATTTTTAGCTTGTGATGATAATTTACATTGCTCCTTTTTCCACTAACGGATCAGCTTCGGAGTCAGGAACATAACCATAAATTTCGCAATCCCCTAACTTCACAACCTGCAAGACAAGGTATCAAGAAAATGCCTTTTGGTATCACCAACATTCATGTTCAAAAACAAGAGTAATTCACCTCATCAAGAGCCATGTACAATGTGTCCAGGAGAGAAACATCCCCAACAGTTTCATCCCATTCCTGCAGTTTTGACAAGTTAATCAAAACCAATGAAAGGAAACCACTATACCAAAAGTAATCACTATTGCTAACAACAACAACAATAGCTAAGATGTGCATTGTGTGCATTAATATGTTTAGCCGTTTCTAACCCCTGAGATCCTAAGATGCCAAAAAAAACTTGACAATATTTATGACTTTCCAATTTCGGCCTTAGTTTTTACATTTTCAAAATTGATAGAAGAAATGATATATAGAACAATAAAAAATATTACTATGTACCAATGTGTTAAATTATTGATCAACTGTTTTGTTGATTAGTTCATCTTTAAAATCTAGGAATTAATAGTGTGTTAGTTGTGATATATAAATAAACATAATTAGGAAAGAATATATTTCAAAATTTAAAGTTGCACAATTAAGATCATTAGGTGCATCTAGACAAGACCATCAAACACGCTCTGGGGTCTAAAATGTCATACAAAAATGAAATATTGAGTTTGTAGATACCATATATTTTACAACCTACCCAAACATCACAATCCCAGACATTAAAGATGTGGGGAAACCAAACACCATGGCTGCAAGTAATACAAAAGTAAAAAGTAACACTTAAAACAAGAAATAGACAGTATCAATCATAGTACCTTTGAGGCTTCAATCATGTAGGTGTCAAAGATAAGCTTAAAATTGTCCCATGATTCCTCTGTGAAAAACTGGTGAGCTTTGACTGCACTAAAAACCATTACAGGCGTATGGTATTATAGGAAAAATTAAAGAATGCAACAACGGAGACACTCAATTTAGAAGTTTAACAAGGGTAAAAAAACCAAAGAAAAGACCGGAAAAAAGACTTGGGAAATGGAGAGACTTGAACTCTCAGCTCCAAGAGCAACAGTTTTATGAACTGTCTGTCAAGCCTTTTGACAACACTCCCAAAAAGAAAAAATGACAAAAGGATTATATAGTGGGTTGCCATGTCGCCAACTAAGCTGACAATAGCATTACCCATAACCCCTTTATCATAGTTTTATACGTCACAAGATACTGAGATACCTGAAGTCATAGTCCGGATACATGTGATACAAGGTAAGAATAAGGTAAATCAATGTCCTTCGGCTGGAAAGGAAACATAATTAGAACATGTAAAAAGGAAGCACTTAAGTGGTATTTGCAATTTATGAAACCTCTCCACACAGTAAAGGCCACCTGGATCGGGTTAATAACATGTCGTCCGGCGGGGGAGAATCAGGGCTAGATGATTTCTCAATAAGTTCAAGCATCTGAAATTGAAGTAGTTTTTTTAAAAAATATTCTACGAACAAATTGTAAAAAAAGATCCTATTACCACAACTCAACTTTATTAGAGTCATCTACCTCATTCTCCAAACTGATCGAGAGTTTTTTATCTGTTCCAGCATGTTTGCCTACGGAATTTTTAAAAGAAAATAGTTCGTTAATTACTATTACTAAACCCAAACCCGGTGAGCAAATCCAAATCCAAAATCAATTCTGTTGAAACTAAAAAGTCACTAATTAGTCCTTACAAGTATAAGCTTCAAGGCATCCTCTGATAGTACGTTCTCCCAAATTCAAATCACCAAAGAAATCGTTAAGCCTGGACAAGTTTCACGAGACTCTTACAATATACCAAAATTATGTAATAAAATCCCATAATTCAACTCAAATTCGTTTGAAACTACAATTACCGATCCAAGGAAGGACACTCGAGGAACTTCATCGTGAATTATCTTCAAATGATGAGAACTACAGCTACAAACCCTAGTTTCCGTCTTTGCCTAGTGGCTTTGGAAGCAGAGATAAGCAAAATCATAAATCACAAGCAAATTCGAAACAATTCATGACAGAAAACAAATGCATGAAAAGTGCAGTAAGATCTCTTACAAACAAGTCAACAACCAGAATGTTGAAGCGAAAACAAGAGAGAAAGCGAAGCAGGAATGCAGAAAACGAGAGAGAAAGAAGGAATTGAAGTGTACCAGAGAAATGAAGAAGACGAAGATTGCTTGGTTTTGTGATGAAGACTTATGAGAGATTACTTGAGAACAGAGAACGAAGATTATTTGGATTTCAAAAATTTGGGGATAAAAGGAAGGGTTTCGAAGCGGTGAAATTCGAATATTCTGATTTTAGATTTGAAATAGATGCAGTCAATACAGATAGATGGATTGGTGGATGAGAGAGAATCTGCGATTCAAATATTGACAGAAAACGACATCTACCCGAAATTGAAAAAAAAATCCATGGGTCAAAGTAATGAAAAGCCCAGCCCAATTTAGTATTTCACATGAAGTCCAATTGCATGGATTCCAATTGGGTTTTGTTTTGATATCCTTTTCGAAAGCCCATCTCGTGGTAGGGGAAAACCAACGTTTTGTCGCATAATTAGTTTCATTTGGTGTAAAATTTTAAAAGAAAATAATATTAACAAAAATTAAATATTATCTAATTTTTTATGATGTCATTTCACATATAATTCTTTTATTGTATATTTACATAAATTTATAAAAAAAAAGTAACATTATCAAAATAAAAATAATAATATTCATTCTTTTATAAAATTCTTGTAGCATTAAATATTAACATTTTTTGTTTTTTATATATATTTATAAATTACCAAACGATAACAACAGAGATAATATTTAATTTTGTCCATAAATTTATCCAAAAATTTTAATTAAATTTAAATTTTTATTTAATCTCCAAACTTTATAAATATAATTCATGTTAGTCTTTAAAAAAAAATCTTAACATATAAAAATATTAACAAAATGTTAACGTAGATAATCGAATGTCACACTGAATTGTGTAAAATAATATTATTTTAATTTTGGAATTAAAATAGTTCAAAATCGCTGTAAATGGTATTTATTAAAAAAAAATTTTCAAAAATAAGTAATATGAAATTATTTATGGACTATTTAAATGCTAAAGTGAATTATTTTAAAAATTTTAACATGTCATTTATTTATCCATGTTAATACTCTATTAATATTTGTGTGACAGAAATTATTCTGATACATAATTTTTTGTAATAATACATTTAATCACATTTAACATTATAATAAGAATAATAATACTCCATTAATCACGTTTAATATTTGTACCATCTCTTTAAAAAAAATAAAAAATTACTATACCAAAGTTAAATATCATGAGCTACAATATCGTCACACAAGAGGACAAAGACAAAGGCAGGCTTGCTCACATAATAATAATAATAATAATAATGATAATAATACATTTAATTTGTATTATTGTGTCATTAATTTCTCTGTTGACCATTTGATGTAGAAAAGATAAGGATAAGGACTATTGAAGAGAATTAATTAATGAAAGGCCAAATTATGTTAAAGATATTTTTAAAATTTAATAAAATACTATTAAAAATAAAAATCACATAAATCTTATAAATAACGAATGATATATGTTATTTTTTTTCTTATTAATCCTTCATTTTATTTCCCTTTCTTCAACCATATATAACTTCTCATTCTCAAAAAGAGCCAAGTGTCTCTTTCTTCAACTAATTACTCACAGTAGGGACTAGGGACTAGGGACTAGGGACTATGGACTACGGAATGAACATTATATTATAATGGCAATTTAAACTTTAACAGAGATTTCAAAATATACCCATATATTGATATTTTTATAATTTTTATTATTAAAATTAATAGTTAAAAATTATTGAAATATCAATATATTAATATATTTTAAAATTTTCTAATTCTTTACACTTTCTTATGGTTTATATTTGTTCAATTTTTTTTTTTTGCTTTTGGTGTCTTTTTTATTAATTTGTTTATTAAAATTAATTTAACTTTTAATCTCAGAAAAATAACATTTAAATAGATTTAGTATCAAGCCAACGAGTTATAGTTCAAATGATATATTTTCTAGGGGTATTCAAATTCAAACCGATCCAAATTAAACCGCTCATCCAATTCAATCCAAACCGAAAATCGATTAAAACCGAACTAATTCGGATTTGATTGGATTTTATTTTTTGCAAACTGTTGAATTGGATCGGATTTCGGATCTATTTTTCATAACTGATCCAATCCAATCCAAACCACACAATATACTATAATATTATTATTTTATTATCATATTTACAATTATACTTATAACATGTTCAATTTGTTATACATTTTTCTATTATTCATGTATTATTATTATTATTTAATAAATATTTTATGTTCAAAATATTATTTACTTATTTATTTTAACTAACCTATAATTTTATTTTTATTGTTATGTTATCGTTGGCTTTTTAAGATATTGTTAAAACTTGTTATGTCATTGTTGGTTATTTAAAATTTGATATTGAGACTTGTTATATGTATTTAATTTTTTTTATTTAAAAAAACCACAAATTCAAACTGATCCAAACCGCTTGTAATTGGATCGTATCGGATCGAATTTCCAAAAAAAAGTTCATCCAATCCAAATCGCACCGCACATAAATTGACTGTTCGAATCGGATGACTTTTTTTCTTAAAATCGAACAAACTGTACCGCAAACACCCCAAATATTCTCTCCATACTCAGTTTAAAAGATCGGGAGGTCGAATCTCCCTATTTTTGATAAAAAAAAAAAAAAGGTTTGGTATCAAGAAAGAGAGGGTCCCGTTTCGTGGTTCGCCATCTTCAAAAGCAAAACAAAACGTAATTTGTACCCTTTTCTGTTTCGTCTTTTCCTTCCGAACAACACCTTCACCATCTTCATCATCAACATAGTCACCACCACCATTAACATAACCCCATAAAACTATTATTTTTCTTCAAAAATAAAAATAAAAGACTGTTCCAGAGAGAGAACTGAAAAACACTAGCAGATCCATTCATCTTCTCCACCCCACCTTCAAAAACCTCTCCTTTCTCCATTTTTTGTTAATAATCCTCAAAACCCTAGTCCTCGCGCAATTCATACGTTGTGATCTACCTTTTTTTTTTTGTCTCTCTTATGTCTGGGATGTATTCGTATCTGGGTCTATTCCTGTGCTTGCTTTCTGTGTGCTCCGTCGCAACCTCGTTTTCTTCACGGCGTGTGATCCTTCGAGAGGTCAACGACAATGGTGGTGATCATGCTGATTACGCTGTTGAGCTGAATGTTACCAATTTCGATGCTGTTCTGAAGGATACCCCTGCTACTTACGCTATCGTTGAGTTCTTTGCCCATTGGTTAGTCATTGATCATTTCTATCAAGTTTTCGTGTTTATTGTTTCTTATTTGTTTGGTTGATGAATTCTCTAGTTAGTAATAGTATCGAAAAGTGTGGACTTTTATTGATTCTATTTGTAATTAGATGGTGGCATTTTTTTATTAGTTACCTGGAAATTGGAATTAGGGTAATACAGCAATAAATAGTGAGGGAGATCATACTTCTGAATTCATAATATTACAAGGTAATTGTTACTGTAATAACAGAGAAAAGAACAGAAGAAGGGAGAACAAAAAAAAAGAGGAAATGGACTTTTTTGAATTTGATTAAATTTGGGAAAATTGTGTTATTGCAAGCTGCTCTCTGAAAGCTTTTGTGCAAAAGTTGAATCTAACATAGAATACGTATATATCCCTTTTCTATTCTTGACAAGCATATAATTTAGTCTGGCTTCCCATATTGCCAGTTAGTTAATATGCCAATACAGGAACAGAACATAAAAGGGAGAGTAAAAAACATATTTTCTGTAAACTTTTGCATTGCATTTTTTTTATTTAAACGGTTTACATATTTTTTTCCCTGCAATTTATAAACACAAAATACTTACCTGTGTCTCTTTCTTTTCTATCAGGTGCCCTGCTTGCAGGAATTATAAGGTATTATCTGCTAAAAATGTTAAAAATTATTGAGATCTTTTCCAATCAACATTTCAGCTCACCATTATTATCTCACTGTACTTCAAATGTAGCCTTACTATGAAAAGGTCGCAAGGTTATTTAATGGCCCTGATGCAGTGCATCCAGGAATCATACTACTGACAAGGGTAGATTGTGCATTAAAGGTACATGCTGCCTGCTTCTATTATTTTCTTCACAGGATGTGATTTAATAGTTATATACAAAACATGACTCGATGATCGGTTTCTCACTCCTCACGTTTTTGGCAGCACAGATAAATACTAAACTATGTGATAAGTTTTCTGTTGGTCATTATCCCATGCTTTTCTGGGGACCTCCTACTAAGTTTGTTGGTGGTGGTTGGGAACCAAAACAAGAGAAAAGCAGTATACGTGTGATTGATGATGGACGCACTGCTGATCGGTTGCTTAATTGGATCAACAAACAACTAGGCAGGTATATACTAATATTAATAATTTTACATTTTTTCTGTTTATGCTGGTATGATATGGGGGACAAACATTCTGTTTAAGCTAGATGTTGTGTTGGAATTTAGAACATAAATCATGTGGACTAGTAATGTACAACAAACCAAGCAATGTTAGAAAATCGAAATGCTGAATGCAAGAGTTTAGAAGTATAAGGAAACATTTAAGAAGTTGTCATGGTGTATTATGCTTTAATCCGATTTAACCTTAGCTTGACATTATTTTATTTTTCGTAAATATCATTCTTTATATTTTACAGTACATACGGCCTGGATGATCAGAAGTTTGAAAATGAGCATCTTCCATCCAATATATCAGACTCTGAACAGGTCTTTTTCTTTACATTTACCGCATATTGAGATTTGCTTTTATATTTGAAAATATTGACATAGATAATATGGATAACTTGGAAAGGTTGCAAGAGCTATCTATGATGTGGAAGAGGCAACTTCTACAGCATTTGACATCATTCTAGAGCACAAGGTAGATTATCAATGGTTTGTGATTAGTCCATAAATTCTTTGTTAATTGATCTTTTGTTTTGTGCCCATTCATTATGATGATTAAATAAATTCTCTCTGTTTGCCAGATGATAAAACCAGGAACTCGGGCTTCATTAATAAAATTTCTTCAGCTTCTGACAGCTCATCATCCTTCTAGGAGGTAAGATGAACCTTGCACTGCTTCTTTGTTCTCTGTCAATCCAGTGTTTAGTCTCACCTTTTTGTTTTGGCTTCTGGATTTTGTGTTTAGATGCCGGAAGGGTACTTCAGAATTACTTGTGAGCTTTGATGACTTGTACCCAGCAGATTTTGAAACACCTAATAGGCTGGATGATGATAAGGGTTCCGTTAAGAACATAAAGATATGTGGAAAAGATGTGCCTCGTGGATACTGGGTAGGATCTCAATACTTGTATTTGAACTTTTAAGCATTTCCGTCATACATTTATGCTTGGTATTGTATGAGGTGTATGAAATTGATGTGCGTGCTGCTTCTTGTGGCAAGCTTTCACCTTCTGCTAGATTCCATGGTGAAGTCCTCATTTGAAGTCAATCTGAATTGATTGATTATAGTGAGAACAAAGAATTGAAAAATTCTAGTTGAGCAATAATCCCTACAATTTTTTTTAGAAAAAGAAAAAAAAAATCATATTCTGTGCAAAGTTGGTGTATTCTTCAATATTATTGTGCTCTTAGATTTGACGATGCAGCTCAATACCATTGTTGCTATTTCCGACCTGTGGTGAAAAAGTAGCTCGTTGCAGTACAGTGAATGTTATTGTATTGAGTATAATTATTTCATTATAAATGTTAACTTTTTATTCATATGTGGACTATTGAAGTTTTTAGCATGAAAAGGTTGTTGCTTATTTATTTATTTTTGACTTTTGTTTCGTAGATGTTCTGCCGTGGCAGTAAGAATGAGACCAGAGGTTTTAGGTATTGCTTCCCCTTGTTCTTATTATCATGCAAATATGTGTATATACCAAAGGTGGACCTTAACAATCTAAGTGACATTGGATTCTGCATTGACTGCTCTCTTTGGGCTTTTTACAGTTGTGGTTTATGGGTTCTTCTGCATTCACTCTCTGTAAGGATAGAGGATGGAGAGAGTCAGTTTACATTTAGTGCAACATGTGATTTTGTTCATGACTTCTTTATATGCGAGGAATGCCGACAACATTTTTACAAGATGTGTTCAAGGTAAATGAGTTTACGAATGCTAATGTTAATATCATTCAAGTGCATTTTTTTATTTTTCCTGCTTCTAATGTTTAATTCAATCTTCAGTGTTTCTAGTCCTTTCAACAAAGCCCGCGATTATGCTCTCTGGTTGTGGAGCACCCATAATAAGGTCAACGAAAGGTTGATGAAAGAAGAAGCTTCTCTTGGCACTGGTGACCCGAAATTCCCAAAGAAAATTTGGCCTCCAAAGCAACTCTGCCCTTCCTGTTATCTAGGCATTGACCAGAAGAACAATAAAATCGAATGGAACCAGGATGAGGTCTTCAGGTTTTTGACTAATTATTACAGAAACACACTTACTGCTCTATACAAGGACAAGAGCATTGTTGGAAATGATGAGGCTGAGGTAGCCGTTGAAGATCTGATCGTCGCAAATAACGCAATCGTGGTGCCTCTGGGAGCTGCATTGGCAATAGCTTTCGCCAGCTGTGCTTTTGGCGCACTTGCTTGCTACTGGCGTTCGCGGCAAAAGAGTCGGAAGTATTTCCACCGCCTATACTCTTTAAAGACAATATGATAATTAGGAGGGTAATAAACCTTTTTAAGATTAACTAGGAATAATAACTGTATAGCCAGAAGACATTAAACGGCGGTATAAGGAGAGAAAAATTTCTAAATTGATGGGGCGTTGAGATTCTCAGTTATTTGATGTGTTGTTTGGTTTGCTTAATATTTCAGGCCAAGGAGAACATGGAAATAGGTATAGAAGACATGTACACAGAAGAGATTGGGTGCATATCAGCTCCTCCTGAGAGCCTTGACAAAGTGTCCATTTTGAATCCATACTTGCTTGATTGATGTACAGAACACAATTCTTGCTTTTTTAGATCATTATTGATCTATGCTACCTTCTTTCACTTTCTTTTTGGGTTGAGCTCACATCTTGTCTAATTAATTTGTGGAAGCTGGGAGAAAGTAGCAAATGACTTGTAACATTTTTGCTGTGTAATTTTGAGTTATTTTGTACTATCAAAGTAACTATATAAGCTATAAGCCAGAATTGCATCATATATGATTCACTTTTTAGCAAACATTTGAATGAAATCACAGGATCTCATGGAATGGATAGGCCGTATTACTTTTAAGAGAAACTAACTGGTTTTTTAAGAGAAACTTGTAGTGTTTTAGTATGAAAATCCGGATAATGGAAATTTCATACTTGCCATGTCATTCCTGTTGTGTGTGTACAACGTATTTTCGAGTAATATGAAAAATAACAATTCCCTTAAATCTTGTACTTATTCTTTTCTTGCTGAATTATGGGTTCAGATTATGGGTAAATAACAAATAACAAAGATACTTATTAATTTGTAGTATTTGGAAATTGTAAGAACCAACTCACCAAGTATAAAATAACATTACCTCAAAAAATAAAAAATGCTTGCACGTACTAAATTTTAAAGTGAATTTATGAAAGATCAGATGTATATAACCAAACTTTTCGTCAAAAATGACACAATTAACGTATAAAAATCTGAAAATAAGCCTGTTTTCATTGCGATATGTACAAGAAATCCATCTTTGATATTCATATCTACTCGAGCAAATTTCTCTACATAAATTTTCTATCTATCTATACACTGAAAGATATTGTTGCGATATTAAGAATCTCGATATATATATAAGCAGAAACTTGTGCATATGTAGAACTTGCTTTCGCCAAGTCTTCCCAATAGATATGAAAACTTTTGAGCCTTAGAATTTCAATATATTTCTCAGAAAACTCAATCAAAGAACTTCTCTCCATCCAACATTTCATGCAACATTTGCTTCAACCGGCTAAAGCATCTTCACAGTACACGTATAACATGAGGCTGAGGCTGCAAAACCGTGTGCTCATTTTCATCATCAGATAGTGTGACCAAGCCATTGGGATGATCCTAATAAGCAACACAAGGCAAGCAAAAGACATAAATTAATGAGACATTTCCTGTAATATTATAGTTAATCATGGGAAAGAGACAAGCCTGCGTAGAAACTTACTCGATGTTGTCGCCGATGTCTCTGGATCAATGTCACTGCTCTGACCATGAAGTATATCGGCAGGACGATTCCAGCAATCCGAAACAATAGCAGCTGTCAATATTCCATTAAATTGAATAAACCTTAGTAAGTAAGAGTATGATTGATGTGGCTAACCAAATTATATTCGAGTTATCCATACGTACCATAAAGAGGGGGAAAGAATAATCCTTATTCTCACTGATTAGGAGGGGAAGAGTGTGTCTTAAAATTAGTAGAACCATGAACTATACATGAAAAGCAACAAAGAATGTGACATGTTATATAGAGTAACAATAGGTGTACAAGTTACTAGAGTGAGAGAGGAAGAGAGATTAGATTATACAATGACAGCGACCGAACAGCAGCATATCAAACTTCCAGTAGGGGAAGCTGAATACTGGTCATAGTTGGAATTGGTAAGATTCTGATCGGTAGAAACCATGCTGACCAAGTGAGTACTATTTAAGTCTCTTCTTGAAATCTCCCAATTTCCCCTGAAACAAACAGCATGAAAGGATATTAGATGGAAAGGACAGAACCAGGTTTAAAGCTTAATTAATGGTGAGGAGACAAATATTATATCGAAGGTTACCTGAAACTCATTGGAATACGTCCAAATTGAAACAGTGGAGGAGGAGCTGTATAACCAGGCTTGAATTGCTAACATTTACAAAATAAGAAAAGATCACAATCAAAAGATGAGATCACAACTCACAAGTACAATGACTCTCGAAACCCAAATAATCTAGGTAGTACCATTTCCTCACATGAATTATCGAAAACGATAAGAATGTCGAAGAAAAAGAGGAGGAACAAGGGCGATTTTAAATTACCTGATGACATATCTCACAGGTGGTGTCACCCTTCTCATTACACCATCGTTGTATGCATCTCCGGTGGGCATACTGCAAAAGTAATATCAATGTAGCTTAAGGCATCAAACTGAGGCAAATAAATAAATAAAATCAAGGCAAGATATCCAGCAATCACCCCTAACGATCAGGCTAAATATCAGCAGAGTTCGTTAAATATCGTAAGATGGTACTTGGTAGCAAGTGCCAAATATATCACTGGGCCAACAACACATGTCAAACACTGGGAGTCTAAAATTAATTGCATGTATTCTGATGTTTTAGCCGTGCACACTATGCAACGCATGCAGTTAAGACCTTCATCTTCCATAAATCATCTTATATGTGACCACAGACTAGATTGCAGCAACTGCGCCAGCCTTGACCAACACAATGCATGTTAGAAAGAAATATTTCCAAAATCCTTACCAATGTTGAAAGAGATTCGTACTGTAAAACTAATGATAAGATGCCAGACTAATAGTTGGCTAGTGTAATTTGTAGGTAATTCATATCTTCAAAATTTATGCTAAATGGGGATATTAAATCATGAAGGAAGATCTTTCTAGTTGATCTAAATCGCCCTGTGAATTCTTAAGCCAATGCTATCAGGGAGAAAACAGAGAAAAAGACACATGTACCTTACTAGACACACTCTTACCAAACACCTTGTTCACTGAAGATTTTCCAAAATGTTCCAAAACCCTTATCATTGACATTTCACAATAAAACTTGTCCTTAACTCTCCCAGCAATTGTGTGTGTCTCTCACATTCAGATTGATTTGCCATTAAATTTTAAAGCTCAAACTCCATGGATTCAAATTATAGGCCAACAATACAGATGTTCAAATTCACATATCAAAACATGAGTGGAGCATACACACTAGTTAAGAGCTAACCTTCAAACTACCACAACAGAAGCAGGGTGACTCCATATTAGAATCTTCATCTTCATCATGACATATCCTGCATTCTACAAGTTTCCTTGGAGATTTTATATCACCTAGACCCGTCTTCATCAAAGAGAGATCAACCTGTGCATCATTCACGGCTGAGGATGCAGCCTGCATCCAACGATTTTGGCTTTCAAGAGCAGCTTCCAATGTGGATTCAGTAAGCAACCGATCAACCAGCAACACAAAGTGATCCCCCATAGTTGAGCACCTTATGCTCCAATGCAGTTTAAATCCTCTTGTTCTCTTTCACAACTTCTGGAAATGAAGGACACACATGCAAGGAAAGAAAAAAAGAAAAACGACACATGTCAGTAATAACATCTAGAAGCATATTGGGAAAAAAAGTTAATTTTCTTTTCTGGATGCTTATAAAAATTGATGGAATCTAATCTTCATTCAGAAATTGCTAGCCAGGTTCCATAACACAAGCTGGACCCCACAGTAAAGCGTGTAGAGAAAAAACGGCAGAAAGAGGTGTCAATTCATAAAAAGAAAGTTCCAAATTTTGAAGCAACAGCACCCAATCCATCACATTTTATTTCAAGACAAAACATAAAGTCACAAACTGATGCAACCATCAACGAAACTGGTTTAATTTGAGAAACTGATCTGGAAAAAGGTGAGAAATTTTAGTTTTCAGCACAGCATTAATTGATAATTAAGAAAAAGGGATATAGCCCAATAAGTTCAAACAGTGAATTAAACATTGCAAACATGAAAAAAACGAAAAAAAAAAAAAAAGAGAGAAGATACTCGAGAAAATTTAAGAGGGGAAAAGGGGAAGATCAACGGACCGACCCAGCTGGGAAAAATGGAAGAAAGGAACAAAAAGTGAAAAACTTTACTCACAGAAAGAGTTAAAAGAGAGAAGAAGAACAAAATGGGGGAATCTTAAAAGAAGGGGATCGCATTTTTGTGGAAGCTAAGAAAGGGTTAAGCTTTTGAGCGCAGAATTGATGAGAGAAAAAGGAAAGGAGCTTTGAAGCTGAGAGGAATCTGAAGTTTGGGAAGGAAGCAAGAGATTGAGTGTGGTTAATGTCGAAATCGAAATCCAAAAGGAGAGATGCGATTTTTGCTGAGAGTATGTTTTTTTTTCTATATAGAAAATGATTGAAATAGAAAGGAAGAAAAAGTGGAGAAGGAGAAGGAGAAAGAGTCTGTAAAAGTGCATGGTGTGGCCATGACCGCCACGATTGGAGACTTGTTTTCATTTCGTTTCATGGTTTGTCTAACTACCATCGCCATGCTCTGCCCATCCACGTGTCCCAACTATATCATACACATAATAATAATAATAATAATAATAATAATAATAATAATAATAATAATAATAATAATAATAATAATTTAATTTTGATATATTGAAAATGATAAAAAAAAATCGTTAAATCATTGGATAAATTTGACTAAATTATCGTCTATAATTTTTTATTACTATCTTCATGTGAAGTCAATTGCATATAAAAAGTAATTATTTTTAGCCTTATATAATTCATACTAAGGCTAAAAATTTTTATTATGAAAAATAAATGTGTGCAATTTAATTCTGTTGGTGTGTGCATGTGTTTTATTTTAATATGGGAATCAGTAATCGGATCTACTGATTACTTTGTAATTTGATTTTTAATTTTCTTTTAAATATCAAATCGGAGAGTCTGACTTTTTGTTCTTTATAATCGGATGGTTAGATTTTTATTTCCAAACAAATCGGAGGGTCGATTTCCACATTTTAAATAAAAAAAAATCCACATTTAAGAATAACACCCTTATTATCCATAATCCTAACAAACACCATTTCCACCCCCAATATCAAAAATAATTTGCGTCATACTAACACCATTTAACAAAATGATATTTCATTTAAAAGATAATTTTAATAGAATTTTTTTAAGTGGCAAATAATTTTTTGGCTAATATATATGTAGCTAACATTAATTAATAGAAAGAAGGTAGAATATGAGGGGTGATGTATGCATGTTTTCTATCAATACAAGTGTTTAAATTTTGTGTGATGTATATATAAATTAAAGTAATTATTTATGTGTATATATGTGTGTATATAGAAGTTGACAAAATATCAAAAGTTTAATGTTTTAGTTAGCTATTTAAAATTTTTTATATTACACCTAGAGTCATTCATAAAGTTTTTGTGATTACTTTGATGTAAAGTTTTGCTATTGAATTAGTATATGTATAGTTATGTAGTGTTAATAAGAAAAATTGTATAAAAAAGCATGACTTTTTTCAACAAAAATAAAAAAGCCAAAAGTGCAATTTGATTAAAAAATCATAACAAAAAATATCAGCATAAAGCAATATATTCAATTTGATAAAATTGTCGAAGAATAAGAAAAGAAGAAAAATATTATACTTTGTATTGTTTGATTGATTGTTGATTAATTGAATTGTAAATTATAAAAATAAAATTAAATATATATAGAACATTAATCTATGAAAAATAAAAGTAAATAAAATAAGATAAAAATAAATAAAAATAAAATAAAATAAAATAAGATAATAAAAACGAAAATTACAACTAAATTGATGTATTTTGTTGAGAGGTATTTGTGGATTATAAATTTTTTTTTATTGTTATTAAGATGAAAGAGTGATGATTTAATCTTAAGGGGGAAAAAGAAAGATAGCTTCTAGTTTAATCTTGAGGACTTGGAGAATGAAGTAAAAGTTTCGTTGAAAGAACTATTACAAGGCATTTAATCGTGCACGTGAGGCATGCTGTGCATGCACCCAATCAAAGACTTTGAGTATTCATCTTTATTTAAACCAAATCAAAACGTCACGCTGTTGTGTTATCGATTTTTAAGTAAGTAATGAATTAAATTTTGGTCATAATCCACAAACACTTCCACAAAATTTGAAAGACCGAATTCTAATTGGTCCAACCAAGAACCAACCTTCATATATACTACGTATCTTGAAATAATAGCAAGAGAATAATTAAATAGATGACGTAATAAAAAGATATATTATTTATTTATTTTGGACACGTTTGGTATTACAAATATAAGTAAACAAATCAAATTTCAAATTTGGCCTCATGCAATACATACCTGAAGTTCCGAACTATATTAAGACCCAGTCAAGTTCACGTGTTTATTTCCCCTGGCTTGGTATACAATTTCTGTTATTTTCATTTTCATGATATATATTTCCATTTTGAATTGGTTGCGACATAAGATAAGTATGAGATATATATGAAGGCATCGTTTATTTGTTAACCCTTAGGAACAACATGGTGCAGCAATTTGCATGCTACAATCCAAATTAAGTAAAATAGTTTTTTAAAGAAAATTTGAAGTGACATTGAGTCATTGACTCTTAAATAGTTAAATTTCAATATCACAATTATTATCATAGATTGACCCCACAATTTGTTATGAGATTTATTTGGACCGTGGTTTGGTTGAGCAAAGTCTAATGATATGGACTTTCTATGCATGCATGCGTAACATTGTCAACGTACATATTAATAAATAAAGAAATAAAGTAGTCCTGGTTCCTACTCCATTCTAATTATGGATGAACATACAAACTTTATGGGTTCAAGAAATAAATCACATTCGAATTATTAGTGTGTAGGTGAACGACTGGAAGCGCACAATAGAATAATATCAGAGATAACTGATTTGGGATTCACCAAGGATTGAACTCTCGACCTTTCGGGGATCTAGAATTCTAATACCATGTCATGAAACCATTCATTCCAAAAGCGTAACCTAATAAGCAAATGTAACACTAATGGTCATATCTATAATACTTTCTAAATTTCTATTGTACACATTATACGCTTAGGTCATTGAGTCTCTATACTTTCTCAAATTAAAAACCCGTGATTCCTGAATCAAAATGACAAGGTCAACGTACCAAAAGCTATACGTGCATGTCGTCATGTTAGAGTAGTTGATATTATACTTTATTTCAAGTAATAATAACCAAAAAATTTCCTTAGTTCTGTATTTTTTTTTTGTAGATCTTATTTATAAATTTAATGTTTATAGTACCAAACTTTTGGGTTATGTATCTTAATGCGTTTACCGTTTGAAAAAGTTTTTACCGTTATTCTTAGGCGAACTTAAAATAGATTATTGGTGATTTGAATCTTGAAAAATAGGTTAAAAATGGAGCGAGACTACTATTAAGTGACTTTACATCAGTTTCGAATGATGGTGGGATACATGTAAAGAATTTTGATATTTAAGTTAGTAAAAATTTAAATAAATTAAAATTTAAAATAAATTAAAATTAATAGGATATTTATAGAAAAGAATAATCATTTGATCATCACTGTAGAATCTTTTTCTTTATAATAATGAATGGTTACTCTTCTAATATTGAGAAAGTTACTCCATAAAAGATAATTGCTGAGTTTGTAAATATTTCAAAAGTAGTGGAATGACAATTCTTTGCTTGCTGTGGAAGTCGATCCGATACGAGTATCAAGATCTCTGTCTAATTGGATATAAGGAATAATTCGTCGCGATACTAAATTCTATTTAAGAATTTGTTATTAGTCAATGTATTACTACATGTACCGAAATTCAAATTTTCAATACTTATTTAAGCAGGTTAATGAACTAACCACTAGACGAACGAACGCACAATTTGAACAAATTAACCCATAGTTATTTAGTTGGACCTTATTGAGTCTGGATAGTTGTTATAAGGCCTTCCGGGAATAGTCAAATTCTTTTTTGGGCCATGGCTTTAATTTATCATGGGCCAATGTATGAATAACGGTTATCTAATTATGTGTTTATATGATTTTTTAATGAAGTAGTGAGTTTGAAAATTAATTAGTTTTACTATGATAAAATACGATTGAATGATCTATCAATACATGATAATTAATTTTTTTTATTATCCTTATTTAAAAAAAATTAATATATAGGAGGAACACATACATCATACACAATAACAAAAGGTCACTATTCGAAGGGAAAAAAATCGGTTATTTATATTTTTAGATTCTTTATTATATCATTATTGACAGAACATGCATTCTCACAAAGCAGAGGTGATAGAGCATAGGCAAGGAGCACGATGAATGAAGAACTAGAGGAGTACGATGGAGAAGAAGGTCAGGAGAAGGGGAGAATCAAAAAGGAATAGCAAAGGGTGCTGGAAGTATTTGTGTTTATGTAGACTCACTTGTACTAAACCCTTATTTAGGGTTACCAACAAAAAATTATAAGAGAAAATTTATGTATAATTATTTTTATATAAAATTGATAATTAAAAATTATTAAATATTTTAATATGTTTCACTAAATTATAATTTTTAATTATTAATTTTATATGAAGATAACTATTACATGTGATTTTTTTTTTTATCAAAATCTAACGATGCGAAAAAAACATTTCTAAAACTGTTTTATTAACAGGTCATTGACGAATTTTTCATTTGTATAAAGTTCCCACAAAAACTATAAAAGGACAATTTTTTTCTACAGATTGTTGGGTTGGGTCTATCAAATTTTTTTATGAAAAATACATCACGTTTGTTATTACTAAAAAGTTTGTCATCACAAATCTCGTCACTAATTCTATCAAACCAATTCCATCGCTAAAATATAACAGCAATTGATAATGATCAAATGCAATATATAATGGTAATTTTTTTTTTCAAAGGCAATATATAATGGGCTGATAATGATCAAATGCGTTACCACCAATGTTTTCCCTGTCGATCTCACTAGGGAACCAATTAGGGTGTAGTTAATTTAGCGTTAATTAATTAAAAAATAGATTCATTAAAAAAAATAATTCTCTATTATTTTAATTTTTTGGATTTTAAAATTAAAAATAAAAATTATTTTTTAACTAGTTAATGGGCCTAATTCATGTGGGACTATTAGACATATAGGTTGATCAAATTCCCAATACTTATTAAGCACATCTAAATTTAGTTGCTTAGGATGCATCATTTGGCAAGCTTAGATTTCACTATTTAAAAGATGCAGTTCCACCAGTTTTGTACTAAGTGGTAGGTGTAGTTATTACTGACTAGTTACTAGTGAACTAGGGATGACTGAGATTCAAAATTACTGATACGGGGGCGTTTCTGTCTTTTCATACGAAACGACTAACGAACCACATAACTGCTTATTTTTCTTCGCCAATAGAAGACCGCCACGTTTCAATCACTTTTTCCCCGCCAAATCTCCTTCATTTTCGGAGACTCTCAAGCTCCATCAATGGCTTCCTCACTCTCCTTCCTCCTAATCTTCAGTCTCTCCGTCATCTCCCTCTCCACCGCCCTTCCAACCGAAGCTATCTCCGATGCCGCCGACATCCTCGCCGACTCCAGCTTCGTCTCCATGGCCCTCACCCTTCAGGTTGTGGCGGAATCCCTCTTAGAGCAGTCCCCTTCCGTCACCATCTTCGCCCCCACCGACTCCGCCTTCAAGAAGTCCGGTCAGCCCTCTTTCGACCTCCTCCGCTTCCACCTTGCTCCTCTTCCCTTACCGGCGCAGAGCCTCCGCCTCCTCCCAGCCGGCGCCAAGATCCCCACCATGCTCCCCGGCCAGTCCCTCGTCGTCACCACCTCTCCCTCCGACCGCATTACCTCCCTCAACAACGTCCGAATCACCGGATCTCCGATCTACGACGATGGCGTCCTCCTCATCTACGGCGTAGATCGCTTCTTCGATCCAAATTTCCAGGACAACAGCGGATCCAACCAGAAACCTAATTCCAACGCCTCTTGCATAGCAAGGAACCTAACCGCGAACAATTCCTCTGACTCCTTCTTCCCAGCCATCGAAACCTTGAAATCCGGTGGGTACACCGCCATGGCGTCGTTCCTGGCGATGCAGCTTGTCGGCTTATCGGAGCAGAACCCGGTAACGATATTGGCTCCGCCGGACGAGATGGTGATGAATCGAATCGGAGAGTTCGAGGAGTATCCATCGTTCTTTCTCCGGCACGCCGTGCCGTGCAGGCTTCTTTGGAACGATCTGGTGAATTTCAAGGGTGATACGGAGCTTCCTACGTTCGTGGAAGGGTTCGGGATCAACATCACGAGATCCAATGGCGTATTGAATCTGAACGGAGTGACGGTTTTCTTCCCTGACATGTTCTTCAACGATAAGGTGGTTGTTCACGGCGTCAGTGACGTTGTGGCTTTGCAGGACAGTAGCAAGACGAGTAACAACAAAGCTGTGGAGTCTTCTCTTTTTCACTATGATGGATTCAACAGCACCGATGACGAAATTATGTTTGATCCCGGTGAATTCTGAGGGTTCTCTCTACTTTTTGTGATTCATGTAGATTCGGATTTCCATTTTCATTTTCATTTTCCACGCATGCTTGCTTGCTAGTCACGCCAAAACCTCCATCTGGTTTATAAAGTCAACTTTTTAAGAATGAATATCAGTCATATCCAAGTCAACCACTTCATTCTCATTTTCTATTGCTTTAACAGGTGATCATGTTCTTATTCTAGATTTCGTTTTTTATGATTCAGTTGGAAAACTGGTAGGTAGATAAAAATACGAATTAATTTGATCGAATATTCTAGAAACATGGATTCACGAGTAGTTTCTTAATTCTTTTTGCTCTTGCTTTTATCTAAATATTCCTTTTCCTCCATTAATTCTGCACCGCTATTTTTGAAGAAGGGAGAAAAATCTATCAATTATCAAACATATTTTCAACTTGGTTCGTAATTCAATCAAAAAAGAAGGGAGAAGGTCCAAAGCTGAAAAATCTTGTAAAATAGCTTATTCTTTACAAAGGCAAAATGTATATGTATATGGTATACACTACTTTGGTTACTATTCTCCAACTAAAGATGTTGCTTCGCTCCACCTTTGTTTCTTCCCGCTATATGTGGCACAGTAAAATAATATATAAGCCTATATTTATACTAAAAACTATTTTACAATCTATACTTCACTACCAGCATTTGACAATGACGAATTCGTACTATTGCGGTTCTTGCTAAATCTGCTCTTTAGTTTTTCTGATAAGGATAGCTTCCCAAACACATCCCCTTTTCCGGGGCGGTTGGCATATAGTAACCAGAGAACAAGGCAGAGCAAGACGCCAACTGAAATGAGTCCCAGTCCTGCATTGACAATCTTGAGATAATGGGTTAATGGAGGACAGTAACTTGTGGTGATTCCTGCAAATGCATCCCTGACAAAATTGCAATTCTGAAGGTTAAGCAAAAGCGGTGTGTAATGTTCTAATGCATAGCTTTCATTAACTGCAGCAACTAATTGCGAGTAAATCGCCGGGGTCACCCTCCCAACTGTTGTGCAAATACCAGATTCAGATACCTCACATTCGTAGTTCTTCCAAACCTGCAAAAGTTTTAAACAAGTTCAGTGAGATTCTTATATTTCATTCAGCAGAAATAGACACTATAGCCTAATGCTAAAAAATACTGGATCCAAATCAAGAGATCCAGCTATCCAAGCTAAAATAACTAGCATTCTTCTCCCACACAAACACAGCCGAATTTATTAGGTTCGAGCAGAGAGGTGCACAGAGCCACAGACGATTGAAACAAGAATAATGCTACATAAACCCAGCCGACCGAAAATCTCAGTAATTAAGTCAAGTAATGTTTTTAAACAAAAAATTACCATTGAAGCATTGGCAGAAGAAACTTCTTGAGCTGTACACTGCCGCTCTTGATACTGAGGGTCAAAGGGATAGCACAAAGATGGCATTCCAGGCCCAGACTGGTTGTAGTAACCCAGACTACCTTTTGTTGCATTTATGTTCGCGGTGTTGTAAATGAACTGATTGACAACATTCGCAATGTTGTTGACTACTTGCTTACTTTGAAAAAGTGTTTTGTTTGTGGTTCTCTGATCAACACATGGAAGAATATCACTAAGTGCGGATTCTGTATGTGGATTCTCCACCCATTCTCCCATAGCCATACAGGTATCAGAAATTGCACTGTGATAAAAAAAATTGTATTACAGTTTAATGAATGAAAAGAAAGGGGATCGCTCTTGCTGAATATGGTAAACAAGGATTGTTTTATAATGGCTTACTTATTAATGATCATGAACATTCCACAAAGAATGAATGTGGTTGCAACCAGTAACCAACCACTGATAACAAATCTGCAATAACATTCTGAAATCAGATATAGAAGAATGTGGAAAACACCAACACTTCAGGCAGACAGAGCCACAGAGGCATGATAAGCCAAGGTAATATCAAGAGGCACAAACAGAGGAAACTCACATGAGGATTGCATGTCGATGTCCGAGGATAGATAGCACTGCAACAAACACAACATAGCCATAAGCAAGAGTTCTAGAGCATGAGTATAAAAGTAGCTAGATTGATTTAAAATACATACACAATCCAATTACTGCCAGCAGAAGCATCACTGCTGCCACGACTATCAAAGCTAGATGCCTACAAAAAAAGTCCACATTTTAGGATCATATATGATGGAATATTTATATTTCAAAATGACAAGTCCTCGGTTTTATGATTCATACACAGCATCGAATACTCTTCGAACTTTAACAGAATTTTCTTCCGTCTTCTCCGAAAGTGTATTTGCTGCAGTATTTAGATCCACATTCAACTTGTCAATATCATCCATGACATCAGATGGAAGAGGGATCTGATTGACATTGATAGTTTTTGCAAGGGAGAGATACTCGGTGACATTTCTTAGAGTCTGCACTGTATAATCTGACTGATTAACAACATATTGTAGGGTACCCAAGGCCTCGCCATGAAACTTATCTTGCCCAACAGAAAGAAGGATACATCCCGTTCTGCGAAGATTAAAGAGAATTGGATGTCAGTAATCAGGACAGGTTGGATTCGTCTCCAAGTAAATATGAACAAACAATGAAGCAATGGTAAATAATAGATTTCATAGAACTTCAAATACTTTTGTGGGCAAATAATGGTGAAAGTTTTCAGAGAACAAAAAACTACACTAAACATTTGTAATATGTAACATGTAACATGTAAATACCAAGGAATATCTGGCAACTACTAATGGAAAGCAAAGATGATTAAAGAACCCATTTTCCCCATGTAAGATGCAAAGAACAAGGCCAGGGGGATTGTGAGGAAATAAAACATCCTATCAAGAAGTTAACAAAAAAAAAGCATTAAAGTAAGTAAAGAGAATTACACTACTGCAAAGGTGAATGATATCAGCAGTATAAGACAAATCCTTTGTGAACGATTTGATTCTTTGTGTTTGATACTAATTCCCCATCCACAGCATAGATGAATCCCAAGTGCTAAGCCAAACGAGATGAACCATAGCACAGCAAGAATGAAACCAGCCGCACCCGTGAATCCAACTGACTGCAAATATTTGGTGACAAATGGTTAGCTGAAAATCTTTGGAAAGCAAAGTAACATCAAAGAAACATGGACAAAAATGCAAAATACAATACAGGGAATGCAATGAGGATGTGAAAGAATAGCACTCTCCGTTTCAATGCTAAATGAACAAAGCACCAAGTGATTACTGAATAAACTCATTCAAGAACACCATGAAAAGTAGGAATGACAAATAGCACTTACAGCCCAATAATGGCGATCTGTAATATCCCAACCACCTCGGTATCGTCGAAATCCTCTAAGAATGTCGGGTCTTTTGGTCCTGTTTGCCGCCAAGACAAGAGTATCCTCACCATTAGGCCCTGGTGCTGGACCCATGTGTGTCATCTGACTCATTTCATACTTCCATGGACCCAAATTCTCTTCTCCTCCTGAAAACAAAGAAGGAACAGACCAGTCACAACCATAACAGATAAATCCAATCCCATCAAAACAACAAAACTTGCACATTTTGAGCTTCAATTAGTTATGTGGGATCAATCCAAATGAATTAAAACTTGGCACAAAGTTTTGATCTTTCATCCCAAATCCTCAGCTTAGCAAGATCTGCACCTAATCCTAACTCCTAACCCATCACCATAACAAAAGAAGAGAGGGAGGCACACGATTAGACGAACCTATGATAAACTTCACCGGAGGCAGGTCGGAGCCACTTTGAGACAGAGCTGAAATCGAGCTCAGAGACATGAAGAGAGTGAAGAAGAAGAGCAAGAATAAGGAAAACCCATTGAAGGAAACTCCTTTCATTACGGGTCCACCGTAAGAAACAGTGTCACTCAGAATCACACACACTTGAGTGCAGTGGCTGCACCATTTGGGGTTCAGAGTGAGGGAGGAAGCATGAGCGCCAGAATGTGTTCTGTTACGGGTTTAGCGCTTTATTGAAGGCTAATTCCGAGTAAAGTACGGAACTTGGAAGATTTTATGGGAAGAAAGAGAGAGAAGATCGCAATCGCAATCACAATCACATGCCATGCCATGCGGATGGGTGCTAACGGTGGAGATTGACGTCACGAATACCAAAATGGAAAAAAGGCGGGTTCAGCTTCCACCGTGTCACTGTGTTGTTATTGCGGTGCCCACTTAACCTAATCTTTAATTAAATGTTACTTAAGTCGTGTTAATTACTACTCACTCCCAAGTTTCCTCATTCTCATTGCACCGCACCTGCTTACTTGTTCTTTTGTCGTTTTTGCTTTCCTTTTATGTATTTATTAGGTTAGATATATTTTTAGTCTTCAATTCTTTTACCTGTCCTTTTCTACCCACATATAATATAAGTACAATTAACTGCTACATGTAATCTTTATTAAATTTCTATCTACTTACTGTAGATCTTGCCAAAGATTTTTCCAAAGGGTTGATTTTCCGTGTGTATGTAAAATTGTGAAAGCGAAAGCAGAATATATTATTAGCTTTGGAAAGGAGTATAAGAATAGTGGTGGAGTCTGGACTGGCATCCAATTGCATGGAAACAACCAACCACATGAATTTCTTACAGTAAGGGCAACATGGTAGGAACATCATGTGACGCTTCAAGGATAAAGGATGCATCATACTTGTACTTCTTAACACCAAAAATCATTAAAAAAAAAAAGATGAATAGTTTTTAGTAAAAAAAAAAGATAATTGACCAATATTAATTGAAATATAGAACAAAAATACAAATATTGATTATTTAACATTTTTTATAACAAACATCATGGGTCATGATAAGAAACATATAAGAATAATCCCATATATATGTTCTGGTAAGAATATTCTTTTCTACATTATACGTCAGATTCTGGACGTTGACGACAAGAGATGACCTTATTCGTCGCTTAAAGTATCCTCTTCGAACACAAATCCAAACGTGGTACTTGCAAAAAGGATTCCGACGCTCAAGTCAGTAAAATATCTCTCAAAACTTGCGTGTATAATCGAGTTATTACTGTATGACTTGTGTGTTTAGACTACTCATGTTGCTGCCGTTTTATAAGTCTTTAGGGCTTGAACTATTCAAGGGCTTGTTGAGCGGATCTCGGCTTTAGCCGAGATTCTTAGGGAGTATCGTTTACGTGATAAGTTCCCGTTTATCTGCAATTTTGAATTTGATTGACGTGGCCGAGATATAAGTCGTTACTTCCGAGTTTATAGGGTACGATACATAGCCCCCAAACTTGACTTGCCTATCCATTTATTAGCAAGTTGAGCTTTTATACAACTTATATCTCAGTTTGCCTTGCTGGACCTAGTAGCCCCCAAGTTCAACGATGCGTTTTCAAGCTTGCTCTGCTTAAAAATTTAAATTTAACATTAAAAAATAAGTGATGATTAATTTTTAATTTCGAAAAAATCTTTTCCTGTCCTAGGAAAACGTGCTACAATTAATTCCTTATTGACCGCATTTGAACAGTTTTGTCTTAGGGCATATCAACGGTTAATTTGTTGGTCCTCCCACTTAGTTAGTGGGTTGTAATAGCATTTGGTTACTGCTTTGTTCCTTTGGAAATCTCCCAAAAGCCCTTTTTTACTCTTATCTGGATTGACGATCGAAATGACTTCCAAAGGTTAGATTTTTCCTACTTTTGTTTCTTCCTCTTCGTTGTTTTTCTGTCATAGTTAGGAAAGGAATAATGGAAAAAGAAAAGGAAAAAGAGAAATAGAAAGTGGTTGAGGTTAAGAAAGATAATCCTTATCACTGGATGCACGATGATGTCAAGACGCGTGCTTCTTCGTATTCTAGTTCTGAGTCACTTCACGAGCTTCTTAGCTTGAAATTGACTAAGGACGATTTTGGTATTGCTGTTGAACTCCTTCCCTGTACTAGTGAGGATAGGATTTGTGAGCGGAGAGGAGACTGGGGGTAATTTTATATGTACACCCCTTGTTTTTCTGAGCTGCATGTGAAATTGTCTTTTTCGTTTTTTGAGTGTGATGTGCTAACTCAACTAAACTGTGCTCCTTCTCAGTTATACCCAAATTCTTGGGCGTTTTTTAGGGCTTTCCAGTGTTTGATGAATTTCATTGAGTATCCTCCTTCTTTGGGTGTTTTCTTTTCTCTGTTCCAATCCAAGGGGGTTCGAAAGGGTTTATGGGTATTCCTAAGTAGTTTTCCTGGTCGTTCCATCTTCTTACTTTATAAATCATCTTTCAAAAATTTCAAATTTCTGTTTGTAAAAAAGTCCGGTCTATAGAGACCGAGTATCCTTTCTATCTTGATGACGAATTAATAGAGAAGTATCCGTTGTATTGTTATTCGGAGCCAATGCAATACTTGCGGTTTATATAGGAGTGAGGAGGAGGATTTGGTTATGAATTTTTTGATTGAAAACTTTGCTGTTGGCGAGTGCTTGTCCATTCCTGAGATGTTGCATTTCGAAAAGGAAAATGATAAAGATGGATTAAGGACTTATATAGGTAATATAAGTGCTGTTAATTTATTTCTGATTTTTTATGTTCTTCATTTTTTGTTTGTAGGAGGGCGAGTACCGCATCTGAGATCGTTTAGGTTACAATTGTTTCTGGACAAGAAAAAGGAGAAGGGTGTTAGTGCTTCTGGGTTTCCAAAGGTGGGTGAGGGGGATGCGGCTTTTTCAACTGCGCAATCGGCCTCCTCAAAGAGGAAGAGGGATGGTTCTGAAAATTCTTTAGAAGTGTTGTTTGAGGGAGGTAAGGTTGCTACTGAAAGTTCAAGGTCGGTTTTTTATCGTTAGCGGAGACTCCACGGGTTTATCCCTGGGACGAGCTCGCATTCTCTTTGGAGTGATCAGTTTCCTTTGGCCGAGCTTTCTGATAGGGTTTCTCAGTACCCTGGGCTGCGTTTGTTTACAGAGATAGGACACTGAGACACAAAATCATGTTTGACAGAGGAGACATGGACAGAGACAGTGTATCCAGAGACACTGAATTAGTGTATTTTGTGTCCATCCTAACAGGAAGGACACGGGGATACTAACAAGGGACACAACTTATTTTTCATTCTTTTTTTTCATTATTTTTGTTAATTTTTCATAATTATATTTTTTATTATTATATTTTTCATCTCAAAATTTTTGAATGAAAAAAATGAGAATAAATTAGATTTTCATAATTTGTTATAGTTTATCACCAAACAGAGTACAAGAACACAAAATTTTATGTCTCTGTCCATCGGTGTCTTGTCCTGTCCTATTCTCAGTGTCTTGTCCTGTCCTGTTCTCAAAAACAAACGCAGCCCTGAAGACATGTTGCTTACTCGCCGGGCTGGGGTGGATGCCCTGGGGAAATATATTCAGGTTGGCAATCGTTTTCTTCTTCTTCTTTTTTTTTTTTGCCTTTTGTACTGGTCTATTTTCGACTTATTCTACTTACCTTGTTGTCTTAGGTTGTTGCTTCTCGGCTTTTATGCGTTGGTCGTACTACGGAATTGCTTGGAGTCGAACAACAAGTTGCTGTTGAGAAGCTTGTCGCTTTAGAACGTATGGTGAAAAAGAAAGAAGAGATTATTATTGACGTCACTTCCATAATGAAGGACAGGGAAGATGAAATTGCCCGGCTTCAGGATCAGATTCGTCTCCTCCAGAGTGAGATCAAAGACAATGATAAGATAAAGGGCGAGATGATTGCCCGTATCCACGAGTTGGAGGATGAAGGTATAGAGATGTTTACTTCTGGGTTCGACCGAGCTGTTTCTCAGGTTTCGCTTTTTGCGCCCGAGTTTGATGTTCGTCAACTTGACGTGACAAAAATTGTTATTGATGGGAAATTGGTCTAGGATGAAGCGAGTGAAGACCATGATGAAAATGTCCCCCCTCTTGTTTGAATTTCGAGAATTTGTATATTTTGTTTGAAGGTCGATATTTTGGTACTCTTAAACTGTTGGGGCCGGCTTTGTTCCGGTTTTATTGACTGCTTATCCGACCTATGGTGTCGGAATTGACTCTTAAACTGTTTTGACGTTTTTGAATGTTTCATCTCTTGTGATTCCAACTTTGTTTCTGTTGGTTCGATATTTGTTTGAATATGATAGAGTAGTATAGAGATGTACAATTTGTTTTATTCATATGAAAAAGGTCCTCATGTTTGAGGTATGTGGGATGGTCGGCCTCGTTAAAACCTACCCGAGTAAAACCCTCCTTAGGGAAAAACCTCGTGGTTAGGAAAAAGAGTACATGGCCATCCTACAGGTTACAATGACTTGATTAACTATAATAGGACTTGAGTGACAAAATGTTCCATGTATTTGGCATGGCTATTCCATCTAATGTTTCTAAACAGTAAGCTCCCCTTCCGATGACTTTAGCGATTTAGAAGGGTCCCTCCCAGGTTGCCGCCAACTTCCCGTGACCTGGAGGTTTCCGAACATCTTCAAGTTGTCTCAGCACTAGATCTCCTTCTTTTAGAGTCCTCGACCGGGCTTTCTTATTGTATTGTCTTTTCATAGCCATCTGCATTGACCTTTGCCTCAATTCTGTGATATAGTGTCCTTCGTGAATGACGTCGAGCTCGTACGTCTGGCTTCCGTGTTGACGTTCTCATCAAAGTGTTCGGTCCTAGTTGAGCCTTGCCTGAGCTCTAGGGGAATCATGCATTCAGATCCGTATACTAGTCGAAGGGACTTTCTTTCGTTGTGGACTGGGGAGTTGTGTTATAACTCCACAGTATTTCGGGTATAAGTTCTGCCCATCGACCCTTAGCTTCTGTTAGTTTTTTCTTTAGGGCCTACAAAATCACCTTGTTAGCCGCCTCTGCGAGCCCATTGCTTTGTGGGTGTTCGACAGAGGCAAAATGATGTTTAACATGTAAATTGGTTAAAAATGAAGTAATTTTTTATCGGTGAATTGCCTACCGTTATCAGAGATAATTTCTCTGGGTAAACCATATCTACAAATAATGAATTTCCAAATAAACTTTTGTACCTTGATCGAGGTTATCTTCGCCAATGGTTGTGCTTCTATCCATTTTGTAAAGCAATCAATGGCTACCAAAAAGAATTTTACCTGCCCTGGTGATACCGGAAATGGTCCGAGGATATCCATGCCCCATTTGTGGAACGGCCAGCAAATGTCGGACGTGTGCAATGTTTTCGGCTGGACTGTGTGTTAGTGGTGAGCACTTTTGGCATGCATCGCATTTTAACACCTTGTTTGTGCAATCCGATCTTAAGGTCGGCCAATAGTAACCTGCCCGCAGGATTTTTGTTGCTAAACTTCTTCCTCCTACATGATGGCCGCAGATGCCTTCATGGATTTCGGCAACTGCCGCTTTGGCATCATCCTCTCCAAGGCACTTAAGTAATGGTCGGGAGAAGCCGCGTCTGTACAAGTCGTTCCCGATAAGGGTGTAATTACTTGCTTTATTTTTAAAAGACCTCGGCTCTCCCTCTAGTACTGTTCTAGTCTTCAGATAATGGATTAGAGGATTTCGCCAATCTCTTTCCTGTGTCACACTTAAAACAGATTGCATATCTAAACTAGGTTTCATTAGTGTAAGATGAACCAAATTTTTTTAGTGATGAGCATCACTATATCTAGCTAGCTTAGACAAGATATCTGCTCTACAATTTTGTTCTCGGGGCATGTGTGTTATTTCAAATATTTGGAAACTCATTATCATGCTTTTAGTAATGTTTAAGTATTTTTCTAGGAGGGGATCTTTAGTTTAAAAATTACCAGTTACCTGTTGTACTACGAGTAAGGAATCGCAGTACACTCGCAGCTTTGGCACCTCTATTTCCTTTGCAAGTCTTAGTCCTGCTAGTAACGCCTCGTATTCGGCTTGATTATTTGTTACTTGGAACAGGAATTTGATTGACTGTTCTGCGTATACCCCTGCATTGTCTTTTAGCAGTATTCCTGCTCCGCATCCGTTGTCGTTCGATGCTCCGTCCATATATAGCTCCCATGGCTCGGCCTCCTGTACGTCACTGGTGAATTCGGAAATGAAATCAGCGAGGGCCTGAGCCTTGGAAGAACCTATGGACTGGTAGGTAATGTCGAATTCTGAGAGTTTGATGAACCATTTTGTTAGCCTTCCTGCTAGGTCGGGCTTTGATAAAACTTGGCGAAAGGGCTGACTAGTCCGAACTATTATTCGGTGTCCTTGGAAGTAATGCCGTAGTCGCCGAGCTGTGATTATCAGTCCGAATGCCAGTTTTTCTATCATCGGATACCTTGTTTCGGCGCTTTGTAATACTTTGCTTACAAAGTATACCGGGTGTTGTTCCTTTCCATTGTCTGTTAGACTGTTACAAGCACAGAGCTGACTGTGTTAGTTGAAATTGAAAGGAATAGGTGTAGTGGTTTACCTTGTTCGGGTTTCTGTAATATGGGCGGCGATCCTAGGATATTTTTGAACTTGGTGAATGCTTCTTCACATTCCTTTGTCTAGATGAATTTGTCTACCTTTCTTAGGGTATTGAAGAAGTGATAAGATTTGGCTACTGCTGCCGGCAAGAATCGGGATAAAGCTGCTAACCGGCCTGTGAGTTGTTGAACTTCCTTCACCGACCGAGGAGATTGCATGTTGATTACTGCTTGACATTTGTCGGGATTAGCTTCTATTCCTCTATTAGTCAATAGAAATCTGAGGAATTTTCCTCCCTGCACGCCGAATGCGCATTTCTCCGTATTTAACCTCATGTTGTGTTTTTTGAGCTGCTCGAAGATTTCATTGAGGTCGCGCTTATGTTGCTTTTCTGAGCTTGACTTGACTACCATGTCGTCTACGTATATTTCAATATTCCTTCCGATCTGTTCTTTAAAGACTTTGTCCATCAATCTTTGATAGGTTGCCTCTGTATTTTGCCCAAAGGGCATTACCTTGTAACAAAAGTTGCCTTGATCGGTCACGAATGCTATTTTCTCCTCGTCGTCTGGGTGCATGAGTATCTGATTGTACCCTGAATAGGCGTCCATGAAGCTAAGTACCTAGAATCCCGAGGTGTCGTCCACCAATCTATCTATGTTCGGAAGTGGGTAGCAATCTTTGGGATACGCTTTATTTAGGTCGGTGAAATCCACACACATGCGTCATTTTCCCGAACTCTTTCTTACCATCACTACATTGGCTAACCATGAGGAGAACCGTAGTTTCCGAATGAATCCTGCATCTAGTAGTTTCTGGGTTTCTGCTTCTGCTGCTTTTTTCCTTTTCTGAACCCAATTTTATTTTCTTTTGTCTTATAGGTCGGACATTAGGATTGACTGCCAGTCTGTGGCATATTAAATTCGAATCGATTCCTGGTATATCTGCTAATGTCCATGCAAAAAGGTCGGCGTTGGCCTTCAATATTTCGATAAGACCTTCTTTGTTTCCTGTAGGAAAAGCAGATCCGATGTTAGTAAATTGCTCGTCTCGCCCTAATTGTACCTTTTCTAGGTCGTCCACATTTGCAGGACAACTGTTGTCACTTTGGGGGTCCAGTTCGGCCAAAGTAGGAATGCTTTCTAAATTGTACACCGAATGAATCCGAGGTATGTTCTCCTTTGTGGTTGCCTTTAGGCCCGGGTTGTAGCATTGCATAGCCTCTTTATGATCAGCGTACACTGTTCCTACCATGTTGTCCTGCAAAGAAAATTTTACACAAAGATGGACCGTCGAAACGATGGCCCCAAAGGTATTAAGTAATGGTCGTCCTAGAATAATGTTATAAGGACTAGCACAATTAACTACTAGAAATTAAATGTCTAAAGTTTTGGAGTTCAGAGGCTCCCCCAGTGTTGTTCTTAGCCAAATATATCCTGATACCGATACCCTTTCTCCGGAGAACCCTACCAATTCCCCGGGTGAGGGTTGCAATGCGTTGTCACTGAAGTGCATCTTTTTGAATGTTGAGTAGAACAGGACGTCGGCGCTGCTCCCTCGATCGAGCAGGACCTTTTTTACTGTCAATTCTCCCATATGGACTGAAATTACGACCGGGTCATCTAAGTTCGGACAAGATTATTTGAAGTCGGCCGTGCTAAAGGTGATGCGGAAAGTTGGGGCCGAAGTGTGTAGACCTGGACGAGATCCTTCCATCGTCATCATTGCTCGGTAATTTTTTTTCCTAGCCGAGGTAGTTGTTTCGCCACCTGCGAAGCCACCTGAAATGTAATTTATTATTCCCTTAGAGGGAGGTGTCTCCACCGGCTTATGCCATGGTTCTTTTTCCTTGTCTGCATCCCTCGTTGCTTCCTTTTGTTTCCTAGAGGTAATGTACTTGTCTAGGAGGCCTTGCCTTGCCAATCTTTCTAACAAGTCTTTGGCCACTACGCACTCGTCTGTAGTATGGTCGAATTTCTAGTGGAAAGCGCAGTGTTTGGTTCTATCTACATATTTCTTATCCTGGTATGAACCTACTCTACTCGGCGGCTTTATCAGCTTGTTATGCAGAATTTCTTTAATTATGTCTTCTCTTTTTGTGTTGAATTTGGTGTATGAATCGAACTTTGGTGCCAGCTTAAATGGTGTCTTGAAATCTTTGTTTTGGGATCGGTGAGACTTTTCTTCTTCTCTTCTAGTTGGATTTTTGCTCTTACGAGCTTCTCTTAATTCTTCGATTTCTATCTGCCATGTTGCTTTTTCTCGGAACTTTTCCAGTGTTTTTGGTTTTGCTACTACTATCGCTTCTTGGAATTTCTCGGGCCGAAGTCCACTCTTTATGGCATGTAGCTGTACCTCTGGGTTAAGGTCAGGGATCTCCATGGCTGTCTCCGTAAAACGTGTCATGTACTCCTTTAAGCTTTCATGCTGTCCCTGCTTAATTGTGCTGAGATAGTCGAAATTTCTTACGTAGATTTTGGAAGCTGCAAAATGATTAATAAATAGCTTTGCAAATTCGTTAAAGCTCGAAATGGAACCTGCAGGTAAATTAGAGAACCATATTAACACGGCACCGTCTAAATAGGTGGGGAATGACCGGCATAAGATAGGATCGGAGTCACTGTTAAGAAACATCATATACTCAAATTTTGTAACGTGAATTTTAGGGTCTCTGATCCCCTTTTACGGTATGTCATTGGGAGAGTAAAATTCTTAGACATTTCAAAATCCATAATTTCTTTAGAAAAAGGGCTTAACCGTCGCCTTTCCCCTTTCGGAGGCGTTTCCCCTATTTTCGCATTTGACTCTGCTTGGTGGTCTCCATGGGGATTGCTGTTGGCCTTCTTTTTGTCCTTCTCCTCCTCACCGTCGTTTTGCCTTGCCGCCAATAACTCGGCCATACGTTGATTATCTGCTAACAAGGCTGCGTTAGCTGCCAAGAGTTCGGCGTTAGAAAGGTTGTGCTGCGGGGTCACCAAGTGATCTGTCATGATTCGGTTGTGTTCCTGCGAAGAGAAAGAAAAAGAAAAAGGTACAAGAAAAAGTAAATACTCGTCAAGCCAATACTTAAAAAGTGAGGCTGGGCCCCATGGTAGGCGCCAAATGTTCTGGTAAGGATATTCTTCTCCGTGCTATATGTCGAATTCTGGACGTTGACGGCAAGTAGGGGTGGAAACAGGTCAGGCCAGGCCAGGCTTTACTCTTAACAGGCCAGGCCTGTAATAGAGTATATTGGCCTTAGCCTGGCCTGTAGTCTGGTATAGGCTTTTTAATGAGTATTGAGCCTGGCCTGTTGTTAAATCTGGCCTGGCCTGAAGCCTGTCAATAGGCCTGTTTTTTTTTTAATAATAATTAAATTTAAGATATAATTTAATTTTTAAAATTATAAAATATAAAATAATAAATTTATGAATAATATTGATACAAAATACACATATATAATTAAAGAGACAAATGGCTGAGTGGATAAAGGTATTTTCATAAGATAGGAGACCCAAGTTCAAATTCTTCCAATAACATTTTTACTAGTATAATAAAACTATATATATTTGCAGTTTCAAGCCGGCCTGACAGGCCCAACAGGCTATTTCAAAAGCTTAGGCCTGGCCTTTTAAAGAATATAGGCTTTTTTAATAGCCTGAGCCTGGACCTATTTTCTATCAGGCCAGGCCAGGCTAGGCCGAACACAGGCCAGGCTGCAGGCCCCTGGGAGGACGCCTGGCCTATTTCCACCCCTAACGGCAAGAGATGACCTTGTTCGTCGCTTGAAGTATCCTCCTCGAACACGGACCCGAGCGTGGTACTTGGAAAAAGGACTCCGACGCTCAAGTCAGTAGAATATCTCTCAAAACTTGCGTGTATAATCGAGTTGTTACTGTATGACTTATGTGTTTAGACTACTCATGTTGCTGCCGTTTTATAGGCTTTTAGGGCTTGAACTATTCAGGGGCTTGTTGAGCGGATCTCGGCTTTAGCCGAGATTCTTGGGGAGTATCGTTTACGTGATAAGTTTCCGTTTATCTGCAATTTTGAATTTGCTTAACGTGGTCGAGATATAAGTCGTTACTTCTGAGTTTATAGGGTACGATACAATATAATTGTTTTTTGTATAATATAGTTTTTTTTTTTAATTAGTAACGCGGCTTGAAGCCTAAAGAATTGTACAATATAGTATAGAGAAGCGGTTCACATATTTCGCGGTACTTGACATGAATATGATGTTCCGTTCATGTCCACCATTAGGATATAACATAAACAATATTAACGGTCAAGATGTTGGTAGTTGTGTTTGAGTGAGCATTAAGATAATGGTGTCATGGTGGAATTGAGACTGGTTACGCAGTTAGAAGTATTAATGTCCGTTCAATTTTTTCTCTGACCATGTACAGTAAAAGGTTGTTGTGTACTGTGAAGGTGATGTTAAGCTAAGTCGTCGTATTAGCTTTAGCTGAGTTGTAAACTTTTTGGGCTTACTCTACTTTATCCAAGTGTGTTTGTTCGGTTTAGATATTTTTTTTTTATATTATGGAAGAAAGCTTTTTTGGGTAATGATGGACTGAATTGGGATGGAGTCATGGTAAAAATGAAATGAGTGTACTTTTTAAGATATTTAAAACTTAAACTAGAGTGAGACCCGCGCAATGTGCAGATGGATAGATTATTTATACTATATAGTATATTTTAATAAATGTTATATTAAAAATATTTTAGAGAACATATTATAAATAGATTTTGAATTTATTTATTTTTAAAAAAGACATAGGTTATTTATATTAGAATTATACAAAACTGCATTTTTATTTTTTTTTTATTTTTCGATTTGCATTAATGGCTACACTTTGTCTTTTTTTGCGGTTTTTTTGTTTGTAAATAATTAAAAAAATAAATAAATGAGAATAAAAAATATATAAAAATATTATATTAAATTTAAGAAATTTTTGACAATTAGTATGAGAGATTAAGAAATGAAGAGTAATAAGAGTCTTAATATGTATAAGTTGTAGAATTTGAATATTTGTAATTGAAATTTTTTATAATTATTATTATTATGACACTTTTAATGTATGTTTATTGCATTTAATTAGTACTTGATGTTTCAATTGAATAATAATAGATAAGAGTTTTTTGTTTTAATTTTTTTAAAATATTTTACTAAATAGTGATTGGTTGATTTTCATCTTTTGCCAAGTCATTAGAATTGCTGATGTGGCATCATTGGCAAAGAAAAGATGACTTAAACTCATTGTGGAGAGAGTTGGTATCAACTTTTATATATCGTTCAATTTTTCCTCTGACCATGTACAGTAAAAGGTCGTTGTGTACTGTGAAGGTGATGTTAAGCCAAGCCGTCGTGTTAGCTTTAGCTAAGTTGTAAATTTTTTGGGCTTACTCTACTTTATCCAAGTGTGTTTGTTCGGTTTAGGTATGTTTTTGGTTATTATGGAAGAAAGTTTTTTTGGGTAATGATGGACTGAAATGGAGTCATGGTGAAATGGAATGAGTGTACTTTTTAAGATATTTAAAACTTAAATTAAATGAATAAATGAATGAAATATTGAGTTATTAAGTATTACAAAACACACACCAATGAGCTATAACTTAAATAGTATAATCTTCCCATATTTATTTAGAAATTGTGAGTTCGAGTCTTCTTATTTTTGGAGAAAAAAAAAGTATTACAAAACACACAATTAATTTCTTTCTTATCACATTAATGAATCATTAAATTATTTTTTATATATATCAAAAATAAGGAGACTCGAATCCGCGACCTCTTAAATGAGTATGGAAAGATTATGCCATTTGAGTTATAACTCATTAATAATATGAAAGTAGTTTATATTAATGTGGTTTCGGAAATGGTATAAATAAAATTTTGGAGAAATGGAGATTTGAATAAAACAAAAATAATTTGAGACCAAACAGGTTCTTAAATTATATGGAAGTTATGTTTAAAGTAAAAATGAAATTTAAAATTTGAAAACCCTTTTTATGAGGAAAAATCAGTTAGTTTTGAATTAAAAATTTGAAATTGAGAAGGATAAGTTTGATAGAGTTAGCAAAATATTTAAAATTAAATAGTTTTGCATGTTGTTAATTTTATTTGCAAAGAAAACATAATAAGAAATCGAAGATAGTTTAATTGCTGTTAATGTTTCCACGTTGTTTTTCTTTTGCATTGCTAATTTAATAATTTTTTAGTAATATTTTATGTGTCAGAATATTTTTAACGAATAATGTGTTTAAGAAGTACAGTGTATTTAAGGTTTGTGTTTGGTAACCAACAAATTATAATTCAAATAACATAATTTTTTTTATCTTTACTTAGAGATTTTTGATTTTTTTAAAAGTACTTAAAAAGAGTTTTTAAAAGTTAGTTTATACTTATCAAAATTAAAAAGTCTAATATAATCTCGTCTATTAATTAATATCTAAATTTAATTTTTATATTAATATTTATTATAATACTTTTAAAATTTAAAAATTATTTTATCGAATATATTTATTATTATTTATGTTTATTAAAATTATTTTTAATTTAATTTATCAAATATAAATATTACCACTTTTCAATATGATTAAAATAAAGTTAATTCCTCACCCAAAAAAGCCAAGTGAAGTTAATCTAGTAGAGTTTGCACAGTAAATAGTAGCATTGATATTTTCAATAATCATGTAACTAAGTAGCAGTAGCATTGGACTTTAAAAAGATTCTAATGGCCCAATATCTTTAAGATTCATTTGTTTTATATCAATTAGCTACAAACTGATTACCTGCTTTTAAAGTTATCTTTTTTTTTTACATTTTTTCTCTTTAAATATGGTTAATTTAGTCCTTTTCCATTCAATAAAAAATAAATCCCTACTAAATAACTTTTCATATACATAAACTTTATGTTCCATTTTTTGTCAGAGTACATGTGATAATTTTCCTACAGTATTTCTATAAGAAAAACAAATATAGTGCGATAGGTTCATCATTCTGTTAATTACTTAATTTCACCATCTAACAGGTGACAAAATAATTAAATCAGTTGAAGACTTAAAAAGTAGTGGGTTCCTTTTCCTTTTGGACAGGAAAAAGTAGTGGGTCCCTGAACCTGAACAACAGAAAGCTATGAATTGGGCTTTGAAAGACCAGGCACGCCACCACCGGAAAAGCGTGTGGGCCTAGTCTGCTTTTCATTTACCGACACAAGAGCGGGCCTCAGGCCATACCTTTTTGCTACAAAAAAATATTATTTATATATATAGAATTAACTATATTAAATATTTGTGTATAAATTATAAATACATGTATTAAATTATTTTTAATATATATTTTATACTAATAACTGATTTAGTGACAAATTCTTGTACGTCCACATATTATTGATATAGTATGATTGAAAAAGAAAAAGACTGTTAACTCAAAATTTTGTTTGTATTTTCATTCATGATGCACAGCTAACTCTAAATTTAAGATGCCAATTCTTAGTATAAATTTTCTATCAATTCAACTATGTATTATTTAAAAATAGTATAATATTCAGTCTTTTATTATAAAAATTTAAAAGAAAATTAAAATAAACACATCTAAAAATTATGAATAAATTTATTATTTTTTTAAAATTAAATACATATTCAAAATACAAACTAAATAAAATTGAAATTTAAAATTTAAATTTTAAATTTCTGTTTCATATTTAATATATTTAATTATTAATATATTATAATTTAAATACATATCTAAAAATAAAATTATTCAAAATTTAAAATTTTGATTTTAAAATTATAAAATAAACTTTAAATCATCTAATTATTAACTAAATCGGTACAAAACACTCAAAGAAGTCATCCTTGGTGCACATGAAAAATCTCAAAAGCACACATCGAGAAGTCATCGTTTGCCGTCATTCATCTGCACCACTTTCTTCTTCCGCGCTGGTCCTCGACTCTGCATATACAAATTAAAATATTGTAGCAGAATAAAAGAAAGAAGAAAATCGTGTTACAAAGAGAAGAAACGTAAAAGAAGAAAATAATAACTAACTATAAAGTAGGTAGGAAATTAAAAAAATTTTAATTTTTAAAATTTAAATTAATTTTAATTATAAATATATATCCTACATGTTAGAATATAATTAGGATCAATTAGGATCAATTAGTATGATTTAGTATATCTGAATATTTATTATAGAAGATTACGTCTTTATTATTACGATTCTCTTAGCCCCTATAAATACACTTCTATATTGTATCATTTCACACAACTTGAATAGACACACAAATCATTTCTCCAGTCTAGTCTCTTATTTCTAACATGGTATCAGAGCCATGTATCCTCCTTGAAGATGATAGGTTGTTTTCCTTGCGGTGAAATCACCTAGTTTTTGCACTTTTTGTTTCTATGCCCTTTTTCTTTACCTTTTGTCACTCCTTTGATACTTTTTCACCTCACCGAGTAGTCTATTCTCTCCGTCTTGTGTCTTTTCGAGTCGAATGATCAAACACCAATATCATCTGTTGTTTTCCTATTCTCATAAAGAAATCATATAGTTTTTGCTCTCTAGTGGCAGTTTCGTCTGCGTTTTCTCGTGGCAGTTCCGTCTGCGTTTCGTCTATGTTTCCTTGTGGCAGTTCCGTCTGCGTTTCTTTCCGTCAGTTCCGTCTGCACTTCCTTCCGACAAGCGGCAGTTCCATCTGCGCTTCCTTCAGACAAGCGGCAGTTCCATCTGCGCTTCCTTCAGACTAGCAGCAGTTCCATCTGCGCTTCCTTCCGGCAGTTCCATCTGCGCTTCCTTCAGACAAGCGGCAGTTCCATCAGCGCTTCCTTCCGGCAGTTTCGTCTGCACCCGTTTTATCAGTTTATGCAGTTTTTTATTTCGTTGTTTTAAATATGTTTCAAACTCAAGTTGTCCCTTGAGTTTGAGGGGGATGTTAGAATATAATTAAGATCAATTAGGATTAATTAGTATGATTTAGTATATCTGAATATTTATTATAGAAGATTACGTCTTTATTATTACGATTCTCTTAGCCCCTATAAATACACTTCTATATTGTATCATTCCACACAACTTGAATAGACACACAAATCATTTCTCTAGTCTAGTCTTTTATTTCTAACACTACAAAAATAAGAATATATTTTAATTAAAAGATAATTAAATAATATTAAAAATTGACAAAAACCTAAATTTTATTGTACAGTCCATTTTCTATTTGAGATGCAAATATAATAACGAGTCATCATCCATCATCATCATCATCATGTGGGTATGCTGGACACAGAGACGAAAAGCGACAGTAGGCACATTTCCATTGGTCTTCCACAGCAACGAAACTAGCTTCTCTCTGTTGAAGCCAAAACTGAAGGCATTTCGAAATCTCACCCTTTAACCATCCACAATTGTATGCAAACTTGTCTTCATCAAGCACCACTGACTTATCTCTCTGAGACTCATATCTAAGCACTAACTCATCATCATGTGCACGTGGCATCATCTTACACGCTGTTTGGTAACACAACACCACTTCATTAAGCGTCACTGCATTGAAACCAGAACAACAACATGCCTTCTTCAGATCTTCACACAATGCTCGTTGCGGTTCTAAATCGAAGTAATGATAGAACTCTCTCAAAGGGAATGGATTGGAAACTAGATTGTCCAATAAATACTTGTAACACATCAACTGAATCCTACCGTTTCTTTTCTGTGATTCTGAAGGAACTGTGTCGCTGATTCGAGTCTTCGTCTCAACGAGTATTGCCTTGTGATCAGTGCTATGCATTCGAACCTCGTCGATGCGTCCCACCATCCATATCCCTTGTTCGAAAGCAAAGCTTACTATTGGAAGCTCGCGGGTGAGTCCTTCAAACAACAACTGATTCACGCCATTTATGAAGTTAACAAGTTTCACTGCCATGCAATCTTCTCTTGACTTCACCTCCACTCTCACCGGTTTCAGAACCTCGTTTCGCAGTTCAACATGGCGATCGATGCCAGCTTTCATAGCCTGATAATGGTTATTGTTCTTCCCTGTTCCTTCATAAACGAAGCTGAAGCATTCCTTGTCATCACTGTTGTTGTTATTGCATTCTTCATCATCAAAGAAGAGAGAAAACTCCATTTGCTTTTGGCACCATTCTGTCTTGCTAACATCGGTGACAAACAAGCCCCTCTTGTTCCTATACTTCTCCAGCAACGTGTCAGCTACCTTCTTCTTCTTTGAAGCAAAGAAATGGCCATAATCCTCTATGTCAGGTTCAGGAGAGGTGAATAGACTTCGCTTGGCTTTAGCTGAAACTGAGTCAATGGATTTGGTTTTAAAGAAACGAGGGGTTTTGGAGGATGATCCGGCCATGATGTATTATGAAGCTTGAAGCAAGTTATTATAAATGATTGCAGAGAGCAGTGTATAAAATACTTTTACTAAGTTTTCTTGGTGGGTAAGCAAATTGTTAACTATGTTTCACATCAATAATAATAGTCTTTGCATGATAATGCAGCACAAAGGAGCATAGATAAAGTGAAAGATGTTGTGAACTTTCCTTTCTTTCCTTTCACTCACTATTCAGTATTCACTCCTTTTTCCTTTACTTACTCTCTCCTTTTCCTACTTTCTCATTTGCCCAATAGCTTTCATAGGGATGTCAAAAGTTCAGATAAGATAATATGAGATGCTTGATAATTATATGGAATGTAGGAACAGAGCTAGAACTTTTGTTTGAAGGAAGCTAGCATAAAAGATATAACTAAATAAAAGGCCAAAAAATAAAATTAAGAGGAGAAAAACCATAAAAATAAAGAATTTTACATGTAAAAATATAATTGAGAGGGTCGAAATTAGAAGCGGCAATCGGATCGAAACTCGATGAGTCAGCTTGCATAATTCGTCAAAAAAGATAACTTTGACTAGAAATTTGAGATCACTACAATAAAAAACTCGTATAACCTGCACCGCTAATCCATGAGTTTTGGTGAGGTGGGATGGAATTTTGACTTTAAAATGATAATTGAATTTGGAACGTTACTTCTGTCCCTGTATTTACTATCTAGAATATTTGTTCGGTTTACTTGAAGTTATAATTTGAACTATATTTGATTGATTAAAGTCTTAAACAATGTTTAATTATATGTTTTGGATAATATTGGTTTCATTATTTTGTTTAAAAGAATTTAGTTGATAATTATGTTTATTAGTTATTTAGAATTAAAGACTTTAATGTTTGTAAATTTAAAAATTATAATTTTTCTTGTCTTTAAAAATTATAAGTTTATTAAAATATTTGTGAAATTATATATTTTTTAATATTTAATGGTTCAATAATTTTTTCAAAACAACAAAAAAGAATTAGCGGGCTTAGGCCACCTCGACCCGCCAATTTATCGTTAGGCAGAGCAGGTAGAAATTTGGGACCGTTTTAGTAGATATCGAGGCGAACTAACCCACCAAATGATGGACTTTTGGCGGAGTGGGCTAGTCCGTTTGCCACCCTTAACTATGTTCCACCCTTAAAGAAATGTTTTTTTATATCCCCGAATCCTAGTTGCGCTCTTAATGGAATGTTTGATCATGTATTTAAGGAACTAAAAACATGATTTTTTTTTTTTTTCCCCTAGTAGCTTGTTTTTATGGTGTGATTTTACACTTTTGAGAAGAGTTTGCACATTCTATTTGGATTTGTGCCACGTTTTGGGCAACGACGCTCATGCACAGATTGTTTCTTTCAAAATTGGGCTTCAGCCCATTAAATAGCCCAATTGAGAGGCGCATCCAATTCCTACCATATTGTGTTACCTTAACACTGGCGTACTCAATGAGGAAAATGATGGCGGATAAAGCTTTGGTGAGGAGGCTTTCCGCTTGTGAGACAATGGGCTATGCAACAACCATTTGCAGTGATAAGACTGGCACGTTGACCATGAATCAGATGACTGTGGTGGAGGCTTATGCTGGTGGGAAGAAGAATGATCCTCCTGGTAACAAGTCAGAGCTCTCTCCCAAGCTCCACTCTTTGCTCATTGAAGGTGTTGCACAGAACACTAATGGCAGTGTTAACGATGTTGAGGTTTCCGGATCACCAACAGAAAAGGCAATTTTACATTGGGGATTAGAGATTGGGATGAACTTCGACTCTACTAGATAGGAATCATCAATTATTCACGTTTTCCCTTTCAATTCTGAGAAAAAACGAGCCGGAGTTGCAGTACAAACGGCTGACTCTGAAGTTCACATACACTGGAAAGGTGCTGCTGAGATTGTCCTAGCCTGCTGTACACGGTACATTGATGCAAATGACCAGTTGGTAGACATGGATGAGGAAAAGATGGTATCTTTCAGAAAAGCTATTGAAGAGTATACGTTGTGTTGCCATTGCATATAGAACATTTGAAAAGGAGAATGTTCCAGCCACTGAAGAAGAACGGGTTCACTGGTCTTTACCAGAAGATACTCTTGTTTTGTTAGCTATTGTTGGTCTGAAGGATCCTTGTCGACCTGGAGTCAAAGATTCAGTGGAGCTTTGCCAAAAATCTGGGGTTAAGGTAAAAATGGTCACTGGTGACAATGTCAAAACTGCAAAAGCAATTGCTGTGGAGTGGAATACTTAATTCCCTTGCTGAAGCTACAGAGCCAATCATCATTGAAGGAAAAATTTTTCGTGCCATGACAGATGCACAGAGAGATGAAATAGCTGAAGCAATCAGTTATGGGACGGTCATCTCCTAATGACAAATTATTGCTTGTGCAAGCATTGAGGAGGAAGGGACATGTTGTGGCTGTAACTGGGGATGGAACAAATGATGCTCCTGCACTACATGAGGCTGATATAGGTCTTGCAATGGGTATTCAAGGAACTGAAGTTGCAAAAGAAAGCTCTGATATTATTATTTTGGATGACAATTTTGCTTCAGTTGTAAAGGTTGTGGATGGGGACGTTCTGTGTATGCAAATATTCAGAAATTTATCCAGTTTCAGCTTACAGTAAATGTAGCAGCTCTTGTTATAAATGTTGTTGCTGCTGTTTCCTCTGGTGATGTCCCACTGAATGCAGTGCAGCTTTTGTGGGTAAATCTTATCATGGATACTTTGGGAGCACTAGCATTGGCAACTGAACCACCAACTGATCACCTTATGGTTGGCCTCCAGTGGGCCGAAGAGAACCTCTCATAACAAATATTATGTGGAGAAATTTGCTGATACAGGCAATGTACCAAGTATCTGTGTTGCTTGTTCTGAATTTCCGAGGTAGGAGCATACTGGGTCTGACACATGACAAAAATGATCATGCAATTAAAGTGAAAAACACTCTGATCTTCAATGCATTTGTTCTGTCTCAAATCCGCGAGTTCACTTCAACAGTCAGGCTTAATTGGAAGCAGTGGCTGATCTCTGTCATCATTGGGTTCATAAGTTGGCCTCTTGCTGTGGTTGGTAAATTGATACCAGTTCCAAATACTCCCATCAACAATGTATTTTCAAGATTTCGGGGTTGAAGAAAGGAACCTGAGGCCTCACAATAGCAACATATAGGCGTGCTGTTTTAAAGACGGATCGTTCTCTTATTGGACGATGTACATGCTTGGTTTTTTTTTTTTTAAGAAAAAAAATAGCATACTGTTTTAGCCAAAAAAAAAACATGTCGCAACAAAATAATAATGGGAATGGGAAGCAGGGGTGGTGATATCTTCTTCAAATCTTTTCTTCTTGTTTGGTGTCTAAGGCAGTAGACACACCTTTAGTCAACACACAATTGCTCTATTTTATCCATGCAGTTCCGGGATTAAAGGGATTTTATGCCGCCCCAGTTCTTCATTCAAATGGATAAGATAAACTATAGTACCTAATTTAATCACCACATTAAATTCGACTCAAGATAAAACAAAGAAATTTTAGAATTGTGTTCTAAAGCAATCTCCTATACCGGACATGTTTCTGACCTTTGATTTCAAGAAAGAAAGCAATGGTCAATTACAAAAGTTGAAATGGTCTAGATCAGTGATGATAGAACCGAAACTCACCTAGCAATTGGGGTCAGCATATTCCAAAGAACACTAGTCACGGCATTGTTAATTAAAGAATTCTAAGATAACCAAGAATATTACCAGTATGTAACTTGTTTACTTGGTCGCTACAAACAACTGCAAGCATCATACCCATAACTTTGGCATCTTCTATGCTAAAGCTTATTAATTTTCAAAGAACTCAAGTATGGGCATGATTAAATATACTCACAACCCAATGTCAAATAAATTAGTATTGCAGCCTAGTTATGACTTATCAATGAAGCAGTTATAGTGAACGTTTGATCTCATCTAAAATATCTAATGTTAAATCCAACATGTAAGAAAAGTATATCAGATTATTGATCCAACATTAAATTGCAGTAAACCAAAAAAGTAGATAATATTGAAGGTAGTAAGAAGAGAATTAGGAATCGGTCTCAATGATAAAATACTATAAATGATCACAAAGATGATCATAACTCTGATAAAATATTAAACAATCATGGAAAACTTAACATACTTCACCAATTTTACATGAATAAAGTTATCATGACTTAATCATTATGTATTAATCACAGAATACTATTACTGACAAGAAGCGTTTCCTAGCTCAAATAATCTGATAGCTAGAAATACAACACAACTGATATGAAATAATACCAGCAATTGCGAGAGCTGCCACATCTTTCCAAATCTAAAGGCAAAATAACAAGCTTCAACGGTTTCTAATGAGGAAGAATTCGTGGTGAAAACAAGACAATATTCCATTATGTTAATGCTCATCCGTAAAATCAATATAGACACGTTAATAGAAGCATCAACCACTTAAGAACACAACTTGATCACACGACATGTGTGAAGTTAGGTAGGCAGCTGAAGTCTCCTTTTCATAGAGTACAAGCAAATGCAGAGGACAATATAATTGCTCGAGCATTCACACTATTGAATAATCATGGCAATATAATTGAAAGATTTTAATGCATGAATGACGACAATTTTATAGCCTTTTGCAATGCCATAAGACAGTTAGACAGAGAAGTACAGAACAACTAATCTTTTTTCAAGTCAATGGATGGGGATAGTTATGATCTACCTACCACAAAGTGTTTCCACGTTTGCAAAAATTTACAAACCCTGTTAACAAGTGTACTTACAATCACAAATTATTGGACCCCAAATAGCAATTAAATGGATGCAACAACACACTACAGGTGATTTATGAACAGCAGCTACATCTTGATTTTAAAGGAAAAGTACTTCAGAACCAGACAAAGGCTAAGCACCAAAATATAAAATCCCCAAATCAAAGAGGGGAAAAGGAGCAAAATTTGAATTGGATTAATTCAATAAGTTAAACAATATCAGTTCAATAACAAGTTGTGTACAAAACACATTACATGAACTGAAAATCCCAATTCCCAGCAAGTCTATAAAATTCTCTTATGCTTGCTTGCTCAAACCAGGTCAAAAATAACAAAATTGGCGGAGAAATTAAGATACTTTCTCCAGCAATTGCAACTACACCAGGTATCGTATGTTAGAACCCCCCAAGGGCCACCCCAAATGTCAAAGCATCAACCGTTACAAATTAAACTACCTCCCTGACTATTCCAATTTTACCTACATTATTGTTCATGTCATTTAATGGTGTTTGAATTAAGCTACTACTTATTCTTGACAGTTAGGCCAAGTTCACCTGCAACAATAACAGTGGTAGCCATGTCAATGAACATTCCATGCTCCACAACACCGGCGATTTGCAGAATGGAATCGCTGGCAGCCTTCAAATCCCCAATACTCTGCTTGAAATACAAATCAATTATATAGTTGCCATTATCAGTGACATAAGGCTCAGCCTTTTCGCCCAAAGTTCTGAGCTTTGCAACGCAACCAGATTCCTGAAAGAGATTCTGAAGCCTGGAAGCGGTGAACTTCCAACAAAATTGAATAACTTCAACGGGCATAGCCAAACCGCTACCACCAATATAGTTAACGAGCTTGGACTCATCGACGATTACAACGAACTTCTTGCAAGCACCTTCAACCATCTTCTCCCTCAAGAGGGAGCCACCGCGTCCCTTGACGAGGTTAAGGTAAGGATCAACCTCGTCGGCGCCGTCAATGGCGAGATCAACGACGGGGTGAGAGTCCAGATCCGACAAGGGGATCCCGAGAGAGAGGGCTTGCTCGTGCGTCTTCTTGGAAGTGGGTATTCCGACGATGTCCTTGAGCTTGCCTTGATGGAGAAGCTCGCCGATTCGGTCGACAGCGTGTTTGGCAGTGGAGCCGGTTCCGAGGCCGAGAACCATACCGGATTCGACGTACTCGACGGCTTTGTAGGCTGCGATTTTCTTCAAATCGTCTTGGGTGAGAATGAGCTGAGAGAGAGAGGAAGAGGGGAGAAGAAGGCCAGCTTCCATGGCTGCTTTCTCGGAGGCAATGAAATGGGGGCAGGGAATTGCCATTGAATTGGGTTTGGGGGGAAATGAATGAATGTGAATGTGTGGTGATGAGTTAATGTGTGGAGATAGGGTTCCTGCGGAAGAGAAATGAGAAGAGAAGAGAGGGGGCGGAGATATGAGAGGGCGTGTTTGGTTGTGGGGGTTTATATATGGAGAGAAAGCAACAGAGGAAGGGGATGCAAGTGGTAGTGTGTCTCAAATCTCAATTCTGCTTTCTTGCAATTGTGGGCAATTTATGTGTTTCACTGTTTCTTTCGCGCGGCGAAGCAACAAAGAAACACAACACACCCCTCCTAATCCTCCGGAATCAAAGCTATGCATCTTAATTACCTAATTTATTATTAATTTACTTTTAATATAATTTCATACATACATTTAATTTCATAATATAAAAAAATTATTTTTTATATTAATTACGTAAAAAAATATATAATTGAACAATTGTATAAAATATTCTATATATAAAAATATTTTACAAAAGATAATAATTTTAAATATTGATATATATTATATTAAAAAATTTGGTCAATTTATATAACAATTTTAAATTTATGTTTCACATAAATAAATAACATTTTAATTAATTAATTATTTAAAATTTATATCATAAAATATTTTAATTTCCAAAATACTTCGCAAATGTTAGAAATTAGATCAAATATAAAGTAATTTAATAAAAAATGAGAGTACATAAGAGTACAAAATTTTTTTAAAAAAAATTGATCTATGAACCAATAAAATAAAAATAGTATTAAAATAATAAAATTAAGAATAAACAAAATAACGTTAAGTAAAAGAATAAATTAAACTTTTTTGAGTAAAAATACAACAAAAAAAACGTCAAAATGGTCTTATTTTAATACATATTTTTTTTATATTAACTGCGTAAAAATACATACGATTGAATAATTGTATAAAATATTTTACATATAAAAATATCTTTATCGAAGATAATAACTTAAAATATTGATACATATTATATTAAGAAATTTGGTCAATTTAGCTAGAGATTTTAAATTAATATTTTCACTCAAATAAATAACATTTTAATTAACTAATTATTTGAGATTTATATCATAAAATATTTTAATTTAAAAAATACTTCCCAAATGTTAAAAATTATGCATGATTTATTTGTATATGTTAGATGTATACAAAAAAAATAGATTAATCATATGTATAAAATATACGTTAGAAATTAGTTAATATTATATATATTTATACACAAATATAAAGTTATTAATTTTTTATATGCATTATCATTTTTTAATAAAATAATTAATAACAAATAGTTAAACTTGTTATTAAACTTATAACTCTGTGTTTATATCTATGAAGTTGATTGATAATATATTGATACATTTTTCTTCTAAAAATGATACATAGCTATTAAAATTGAATTACTAAACTAAAAAAAAAATTGAATTAATAACTAAAAATAATAGTTAAAATAATAAATTTTTATATTTTTATAATAATATGTCATATTATGAGCTCCATTCCATTTAAAATTAAAACTTGAAAGGTATGAGAATTCTTTTAAGGTTAGGAGAGTTCAACCAAACAAGTAAAGAAAAAGAAGGTGCAATTCATGTCCAATCTCTAATACATATTCTATTAACAAACCCTCAAGTTTGACACAATCCACAGTAAACATTCAACTTTCAATTTCATAGTCTTTACTCTTTAGGAGACTCCCTATAACGTGAAAATACAAATTTATTGGACAGAAATTATTCGCAAAATTCCCGGTAAGCTAAACAAAAAACTCATGTAAACTGATTGTTATTTTACATTTTAATTTTATTTATTTATTATACTTTAAAGAAGTGTGAATGGAATAATCCAAACAGTCGGATGCATTGGGAAACTAGGCGTGAGGCTTGCTTTTATTACGAATCTCCGCATATTCCTTTTCAATGGATATTATCTATGATCTCTTATTACTTTTGTGCACAGAAAACAATTTTTTTATAATCACTTATTTTCAGATTTCAAATTTACTTAATTATTGCCCTTTTATTATTTCATAGTATGATGTACAATCCATACTACTTTATAAATTTTACGTCTTATATATATGATATTAATTATAACAAAATTGTTTAATATAAAAAAATTGAATGTGATTCTTGATGTTATTAGTTTATTACTATTATATTATTCTTCTTTTTCATAAAAGCCTTATTCGTTGCTCTTTCTCTGTCACTTCTCTTTTGATAAGATTCTTTTTCTTCTCTCAAGTCTGAAGGATATGGTGATTGGTGGGTATGCGGTTAGACAATACCACTTGACTTCTTCGATAAAGACACATGGTGCGTGTGAGCCATAATTTTTGTATTATATTTTTAGATTCCTTTTGTAAGAAATATATACACAAAAATAATATATAGGATTAATGTTGTTCTATATAATTTGTTACCATCTAAAAAGACTTTATTATATTTTTATTTATGATACTTTAACTTATTTATGAATGATTATGCTGCGCAGCTTCGGTCTCATCCATTGGCTAATAATGGATTATCTTTCTTTTGTCTGCATTTTGTAAGGTGCACAAACAACCGACGCGAATTTGAATATATTTTTGAAACTTGCATGTCAATGCAACTTGCCATTTTTTATATACATAAATAGTCTATAATATATGGTCTATGAAAGGGAACAATTTTTGTTTTATGGAGCAATTCTTTTTTACCTTCTTATTTTACAGAAAATGAAAAGCAAATAATTAAGCTAATGGAGTTATATGAGTCCTTTAGTTCAAGAGATATAAATTTGAAGAGTTTAAATATTAATAATATTAAAGTTAAAGATAATATAAAATATGGCGATTCATGCGTTCAAAATATATCACGAGATTTGGTTCATGAATCAAAAGCCCGAGTAATAACATACATCAATTGAAATTGAATTGTAGTAGTAGAGATTCAGAGAGATTACTCTGACTTCACACGTAAGCATTGAAATGACCCATGTTTTCCACGTGGAAATTACGCCAAAATGAAAAACACTAGTATTAGGTTCCAATTAAATGCTGGCATTATTAGTCATGGTCTTGGTCAAAATTTTGGTTAGGAACATTCAACATGCTTGAAAGCTTGATACCTGGCTTTCCAATTCCACAATCTATGTGCTTATAATTACGGGTCTGGTAAGTTTTAAAAGTTTTTTTTTTTTAATTTTTAATTTATAAAAGTTAGTAGTATTAATATTTGGTGTAATTTTTAAAATTAAATTATAATTTTTTAAAAAATTATTTAAATATTTATAAAAAATAAAAAAATGATTTCTCTCATAATAATATATTTTTTTTAGGGGAGTGCTAGGTACAGGGACGGACATACGGGGGCGAATGGAGGCCTTGGCCCCAGCTCTTTTGAAAAAAGATTAATAGTAATAAGTTATTAAGTATGATTTAATTTTTTAAAAAATTTATTTAGTATTTAGTTAAATATAAATAAAAGTCTAATCTAACTTAAATATTAATGATTTCTAATATCTAAAAAGTAAGTAACAATATTAAAAAAATTTGAAAAGATATTATTACTAATATTTTTAAATTAAATAAAATTTTTCAAATCTCATAAAGTGGATTTTTTTTCTTCTTGTGAGCGTCCTTCTTTATTCATTTGGTATTAATTCTCTATGTTTCAACTACTACAACTGAGAGATCTTTTTCATCTATGAATATTGTGAAGAATAATTCAGAAACAAAATGAAATATGAATTTCTTGCTAATTGTCTTTTAATTATATTAAAAAAAATTGCTGAAAAATTTGACAAAGATTCTATTATCGATGAATTTTATGATACGAAAAATCGACCACTTCGTTAATAAAAAATACATACATATTTTTTGTATTTTAAAATATATTCTCTATCGGTATATTTTTGTAATACTGATGAGTTTGAAAAACTCCAAGTTAATTTTGATGATGAACAAACATTATTGAAATATTTAATCACAATATTATTAATTTGATTTTTATTTAACATATGTTAATTAATAATTTTGTGATGCAGATTTTAATTGGGTCGAAAATAAAATTCTGGTGCAAGCCCAATTATACTCAGTCTTGATTTAATGCAAGAATACATGATGAGTATGGCTGAATTGATTTTGGGCCGAAACAAAAGAAAATTAACAAGCCCAAGTGTTTTACTATTAGCTTAGCTTTGAATGTCCAAATTAGTTTGTGGCGGAAGCTAGTTGTTATAATGGGCCAAATTGATTTTATTATTACAATCCCAAGATCTATGTTAAGTGATCCAATGTTTGATCCAAAATCCATCAGGAAAGCAAATGTTATCATTTGCCTTATGCTCTCCAACGGATTCCAACTTTTATTAAGGATGGATTTCAAATTTCATTTTGGTAGCATTAGAAACATAAATGAGAGAGAGAAAATGAGTGACATGATTGATGTATTTAAGCTACACGCCACTCTAAAGGGAAGTAAAAGCATCTTTTGAATTAAATTGATTAACTCATTTAATTGCTTTCCTTTCAAGTTGTTTATTCTCTCTTATCTCTTTCCTTCTTCGTTTCGGTCATTACCCAGGAAACCATGAAAGCAAAAATTAGCTACCAAAGTGAAGGAAGAACACTCTACAACCATCTCAATGATGGCAAGAAAACATAACAAAATAAAAGTATGCTGTGGCTAAGATATTCACCAAAAATGATAAGATTTGGTGAGGTAATCTCGAGCTCTTCATACTCAAAAAGAAAAAAGAAGATTCGGCCAGCAAGGTAGAGATTCTTGGAGGCATGGCTTGTCTTTGATTCTGCTCAACCACCACAGGAAGTAGCTAGAGTGGCGAAGTGATGGAAGAGGCAGAGATTGGAGCAGATGAAGTCATCATCATCATGAAGCATCAAGGGCCAGAAGTCCATCTTGGAGAGCAAGCCAAGGATGGAGCGCTCGGATTGATGAAGAGTGATGACCAAGGAAGGACTAGAGGTAATTGCATGTTGGGTTTTACATGGTTATCTCTTCTCTCTCTGTGTGGCCGAACCAGATCTGTTTCTTGGAGAAGAAGAAGTTGGCTTGGTTTTTGGCTTCAAAAGTGGAGGCTTCCCTCTTCTATAAAAAGAGAGAACAGCCACTGTTTGGAGCAAGGAGAAAGTGTGAGAGTGCAAGGCACAGAATTCTCAGAGCTACCTGAGCTAACAGTTTTCTCTTCTCCTTCAATGTATTATGTTTAGTATTTTTCTGTTTAATTTTGTCATGTCTTGAGTCTCATGGAAAAAGGCAAACTGTGAGGTTTGTATGAAAAAGCCATAGAGCGGAAAAAGGCAGAGAATGCAAAATTAAAAGAAAAAGCCATAGATGTCCTTAGAGTTCCTTTGTACGTCTATGTTGTGTTTCATGATTCTGTGGGAATCCCCTTGTAAGTTGGGTTAGCACTTTACAGTTTGTAATCAAGTTGATTATAGTGAAATTCCATCATTGTTGTGATGGAGACTGGATGTAGGCTGCATTGCACTTAGCAGCTGAACCATGATATATCTGGGTGTAATCTTCTTTCTCTACTACTCCATTTCTGTTTCTACTGTACAGGAGCTAAAACCAAAAATATCTCGTGCCAAGTGACGAGATAAAACTAAAAAGTCTCGTGGCTAGGGATGAGATAAAAACAGAAAAGTCTCCTGAAGTTATTTCAAAGGCCAGCAAGTGTTACTAAGCAAAAAGGGGGCTAAGATTCAACCCCCCTTCTCTTAGCCACTGAAACCATCAATTGGTATCAGAGCCTGGTCTCAAAGAGATCAAGCTTTGCAGCTTGGAGAAAAGATTCAGATGGCAGAAAGCAGTGGCTCTAATATGGTGTCCTACAACCTTACTGAAGGACAGTAAAGTAACAGACCGCCTCTTTTCAATGGGAAAAACTATACCTATTGGAAAGAGAGAATGAAGATTTTTGTGCAAGCAGTAGACTACAGACTCTGGAAGATCATTCTGGATGGTCCTCAATTTCCAACTATCACCAGTGCTGAAGGAATAGTCTCTCTTAAGCTAGAAGCAAGGTGGACCGAGGAAGATAGGAAGAAGGTGGAGCTAAATGCCAAGACTGTTAACTTGCTCAACTGTGCTATCAGCTTCAAAGAATACCGGCGGGTATCACGATGCACAACGGCAAAGGAAATCTGGGACAAATTGCAAATTACTCATGAAGGAACCACCATTGTAAAGAAGACTCGGACAGATATGTTGAACAGAGAATATGAAATGTTTGCAATGAAGGAAGAAGAGTCCATTGATGAATTGTTTGAACGATTCAACATCATCATTGTTGGCTTAGATGCTCTGGAAATTATATATCCTGATTCTGTGCTTGTGAGAAGAGTGCTGAAATGTTTCACAAAAGAGTGGGAAACAAATGCTTTAATTATTTCTGAGAGCAGTAGTTTAGATTCCATGACATGTGATGATTTGAGAGGAAACATTCTTGCTTTTGAAAATACTTATTTAAAAAGGGATCCAAAAAAGAAAGGAATTGCTTTTTCTTCTGTGACTAACCTTCTGGATGATGAATCCAGTGATAACTCTTCTGAAAATGAGTTTGTGTTGTTTGCCAAAAATTCAGGAAAATGGTAAAGCTCAAAGGCAAAGGCAGCAGCTCAAGGAAAATGAAGAAAGACCTCAGCAAAGTAACTTGTTACAACTGCAAGAAATTGGGGCATTTCAAATCTGATTGTCCCAAGTTAAAGAAGGAAGAGAAGCCGAAAAGAGGAAAGAAGAAGGGACTGATGGCTTCATGGGAAGATTTGAAAAATGACTCAAATGATGATGAGGAATCCGAGACCAAGTCACAACCATGTCTCATGGCAGATCACATAGATCAGGTAGTCTTTCATAACCCTAACACTGAAGATCTTCATCTTATGATAGACCACCTTTCTGAAAAAATAAGATGTTTTCTGCTGGAAAATCAAGAACTTGAACAACAAATCATCATTCTTAGAGCTGAAAACAGTTTTCTTAAAGATAAAGTAAGGGAGGCCAAAACTGCTTGTGATCTTGTTGAAGAAAATAAGCAGTTAAAAGCCCAACTTAGAAGTTGTGAAAGTAACCATTCTATTGTTGCCTATGTAAATTGTTTTAAGGAGAATGAAGAGTTGCTGAAAAAGATTAGAAATCTTGAAAATGATTTAGCCAAGTTTACTCAAAGTTCAGAAAATTTAAATCAAATATTGGCTAATTAAAAACCACTCTTTGATAAAGCTGGTTTGGGGTATTACAAATCTGATGAGAAACCTTCTTTTGAAAATAGAGCTTCATCTTCTAATGACACAAGGTTTCAAGATCCCACCTATTTTAACAAAACAGCAAAGTTTTGTAGGCTATGCAACCGAAACGGTCATTTTCCTATTCAATGTTTTTTTGGTGAAAGAATGATTGGTGATAAAGTTTACAAAGTTGTTTTTTATTACAATGGTTTGGGACATAGGAGATGGTTTAACGTGAAAGGATCCAAGAAGATTTGGATACCTAAGGTCACTTGAGCTTGTTTTGTAGGTGTGCCTAGCATCCAAACGGAAAGAGAATATGTGGTATATGGATAGCGGATGCTCTAGGCATATGACCGGAAAGACAACCTTCTTCATAAAGCTTGATGAATATGATGGAGGACTTGTCACTTTTGGTGATGATGCAAAAGGAAAATAGTGGCTGTTGGGAAAGTTGGTAAAATTTTTTCATCTTGTATAAATGATGTTCTTCTTGTACATGGCTTGAAACATAATTTACTTAGTGTTAGTCAATTGTGTGATTTGGGTTTTGAAGTTATTTTTAAGAAATTTGTATGTTTGGTTGTTTGTGAGAAAACTGGGGATATTTTATTTAAAGCTAAAAGATGCAATAATGTGTATGGATTAACTCTTGAGGACTTAAAAGAACAAAATGTAACATGCTTTACATCTCTTGAATCTGAAAAATGGCTATGGCATAGAAAGTTGGGTCATGCTAGCATGTACCAAATTTCTAAGCTAGTTAAGAAAAATTTGGTTAGAGGAATTCCAAATATCAAATTTGATAAGGATCTTACTTGTGATGCTTGTCAATTAGGCAAACAAGTAAAATCTTCTTTTAAAACAAAGGATGGAATTTCTACTAAAAGGCCATTAGAGATGTTACACATTGATCTTTTTGGTCCAACAAGAACACAAAGCTTAGGAGGTAAACACTATGGTCTTGTGGTGGTAGATGATTACTCTAGATTTGGTTGGGTACTTTTCCTTGCTCATAAAAATGATGCCTTTCATGCTTTTTCAATCCTTTGCAAGAAAATTCAAAATGAAAAAGATTTAAAAATTGCTCATTTGAGAAGTGATCACGGAAGAGAATTTGAAAATCAATATTTTGAAAAATTCTGTGATGACTTAAAAATTTCTCATAACTTTTCATGCCCTAGAATACCTCAACAAAATGGGGTAGTTGAGAGAAGGAATAGAAGCCTTCAAGAGATGACTAGGGCCATGCTTTGTGAGAATGAGATTCCTAAATTTTTATGGGCTGCAGCTGTGAATACAGCTTGTTACATTTTGAATAGGACAATCATTAGAAAATGGTTGAAAAAAATCCCTTATGAGCTATAGAAAGGAACCCCTCCAAATCTTAAGTACTTTCATGTTTTTGGATGCAAATGCTTTGTACTTAACAATAAAGAAAACCTTGGAAAGTTTGATCCAAAATCCTATGAAGGAATGTTTGTTGGATATTCCACCACAAGCAAGGCTTATAGAATTTATCTCAAAGAGCATAGAACCATAGAGGAATCCATACATGTTACTTTTTGTGATTCTAATTTAATTCCCAATGTTGTGATAGATAATGATTCAGATGGTGAAGAGGCTGGAACAAGTAAAGAAAATCCTAAATCTGCTCAAAATGAAGAATCTTCCAGTCCATTTTTGTCTCGTTAGATTGGAGGAGACATTTCCATTTTATCTCCTGAGCAGACACGAAAAACTAAAACAGTGAGACCACCAGAAACTCATCAAAGCTCAACATCACTTCGGAAGCCTAGAGAATGGAAGTCTATGAGGGGTTATCCTCATGACTTCATAATTGGTGATCCCTCTCAAGGAGTAACAACAAGATCCTCCACCAAAAGGCAACCCGAACCAAGCAATTTTGCCCTCTTGTCACAAATGGAGCCCAACAATGTCAAAGAAGCTCTTGAGGATCCATCATGGGTTAAGGCAATGCAAGAAGAGCTTGCTCAATTTGACAAGAATGAGGTTTGGACACTAGTACCCCATCCGGATGGTAAGAAAGTTACGGGTACTAAGTGGGTATTTAAAAATAAACTTGGTGAGGATGGACAAGTTGTTCGTAACAAGGCTAGATTAGTGGCTCAAGGTTACGATCAAGAAGAGGGTATAGATTTTGATGAGTCTTTTGTTCCAGTAGCTAGAATGGAAGCAATTAGGTTGCTTATTGCCTATGCTACCCATAAAGGTTTTAAAATGTTTCAAATGGATGTTAAATGTGTTTTCCTTAATGGCTTTATTGATAGAGAAGTGTATGTGACACAACTCCCCGATTTTGAAGATAAAAAATTTCCAAATCATGTTTATAAACTATCTAAGGCTCTTTATGGTCTTAGACAAGCTCCAAGAGCTTGGTATGAAAGGCTTAGTGCCTTCTTATTGGAAAATCAATTTCAAATGGGTACCACCGACACCACTTTATTTATTAAAGCATCTAATGATGATATACTCCTTATTCAAGTTTATGTTGATGACATTGTATTTGGATCGGCCAATGTATCCTTGTGTGAAGAGTTTAGAAAACTCATGACTAGCGAGTTTAAGATGAGTTTAATGGGAGAGCTAACTTTCTTTCTTGGCCTCCAAATTAAACAAACTCCTAGTGGTACCTTTATTCACCAAGGAAAGTATGCAAAAGAACTTATCAAAAAGTTTGGCCTAGAAAACTCCAAACCAATGGGTACACCAATGCATCCTAACACAAAACTTGAAAAGGATGATGATGGTCAAGATGTAGATGAAACAAGGTATAGAGGAATGATAGGTTCACTTATGTACCTTACCTCCTCTAGACCGGATATTGTCCAAAGTGTGGGTGTATGCTCAAGGTTTCAATCTCACCCAAAAGAATCCCATCTTACGGCCGTTAAGCGCATCATTAGATACATTAAGGGAACTAGTGATTATGGATTGTGCTATCCTAAATCTGATGACTTTTGTGCAGTAGGGTTTTGTGATGCAGATTATGCGGGAGATAGAGTGGATTGACGGAGCACATCTGTCATGTGTTGCTTCCTTGGAAGTTCACTCAACATGTGGTCAAGCAAGAAGCAAGCCACAATGGCTTTATCCACAGCTGAAGCTGAATACATTTTCGCATCTGCATGTTGCTCTCAATTAATTTGGTTGAAAACACAATTGGAAGATTACAAATTAAAAATCAATAGTATACCCTTATTTTGTGATAATATGAGTGCTATAAACATATCAAAAAATCCTGTTCTGCACTCAAGAACTAAGCACATTGAGATAAAATATCATTTCATTAGAGAACATGTGCAAAAGGGTACTATTGATATTCAATTTGTAAAATCTGAAGACCAAATTGCTGATATTTTTACAAAACCCCTCTATGAAGACAGATTTTGTACATTGAGAAAAAGTTTGGGAATGTTTGATTTAAGTTCTTTTGATAATTTGTGAATATTTGATTCTGTTCAGTTTTGTCTCGCAGGTATGGACGAGATAAAAATGAGGGCATGATGGAAGGACTATGATCAAGGGGGAGGCAATGCAGAATTTAATTTCATGGGCCCCATCAAATATCTTTGACCCCGCCATGACAGTTTTGTTAGTTCCTCATTTTATTTGAAAAATAAAATCACAAAATCTCTTGGTTGTCATCAAATCTTTTTGGAAGTGGTTATTTTCAAATCAAATCTTTTCCATTCCCTCATCCCTTGATTCTAGGAGTTAACCTTTCAGTTTTAATTTTAAAATCTTTCCTTGTTGATCACCGTGCATAACCCTCTCTCTCCACTCAACTTAATGGTCATTAACCACCTAATCTTCTCTCTCCATTCAGCATTTAATACTCCCTGTTGCTGCTACTGCTGCTGAATACTCTGTTATTTTGCTCTTTGTATATTTGATGCTTTGTTATGTTTCATTGATTTGTTGCCATGTTTTGCTTTGCTATGTTTCATTGATTTATTGTCCTGTTTTGTTTTGCTTTGATCTGGCTCTGTTTTTGAGCACTTTATGGATTAATTTTGACTTGAGCTTTGATTATCATTGATAAATTTATTTGCTCAAATGCATGTGTGATATGGAATTTTATTAAGATGTTTGAAAAATATTTCCTTGTGAAAATATGATTCAATCTTAAAGGATCCAAATCCTTGAAATTTTCATCTTTTAGGAATCCTTTGGAGCTTGTACACAGTTTTTGGTGGAAAATAAATATTCTGCTGTTTAGTATGTTGTTTTCATTTATTTTGCAGGACCCCATTGATGACAAAAAGGGGAAAAAAACTGAAAATTGAAATCTGAAAAACAGAGGCAAAAAACAGGGGATGAAATTTTCAGTTTGAAAATTCATGATCACCCTTGTTAAAAGGATGAGGATGCATGTTGTTATTGCATTTGTTTCACTGTGATTACTACTGCTGGAAATGCATTTGGCATTTGGTTTATGATGATGTTTGACAATGCATTTGTTTTGATTATATGAATGACTGGTTGTTGATTTATCTTGATGAACATGCCTTTATTGAAATAGGAATATTCCGATTCATCTTGGTAAACATGCTGGCTTGATAACTTATTTTTGGTAGTTCCTTTAAACTTTGATATGTATATGCTGCCGTGTTTTGATGTGATCATGTGTGTTTCAAAATATTTTCATTAACATAATAATACTGCTCTGATATCTTGAATGGAAAATATTTGAAAATCTTTTGAACAACATTTTCTTTGTACTCAATTAATGAGTTTGAGGAGAAAATCAATTTATTGATAACAAAAGAGTTTTGATTATCATACAACTCTGCTCATAAATCAAGCATTTAGCATCATATAATGAATATGCTAAATAACATTGTTACTTGAAACTTGATTAAAATGTTACAGGTTAGTGCTTCCCTTGGTAAAAATGGTATATATTAAGGGGGAGCCATGTGACAACTTGAAAGGGGGAGAAATTCAAATTCAAAGGGAGTATTCTTTACTCAATCTTTAAATTTCTTTCCATTTCAATTTTAATAATGTTTGTCATCAAGGGGGAGATTGATGAGTTTGAAAAACTTCAAGTTAATTTTGATGATGAACAAACATTATTGAAATATTTAATCACAATATTATTAATTTGATTTTTATTTAACATATGTTAATTAATAATTTTGTGATGCAGATTTTAATTGGGTCGAAAATAAAATTTTGGTGCAAGCCCAATTATACTCAGTCTTGATTTAATGCAAGAATACATGATGAGTATGGCTGAATTGATTTTGGGCCGAAAAAAAAGAAAATTAACAAGCCCAAGTGTTTTACTATTAGCTTAGCTTTGAATGTCCAAATTAATTTGTGGCTGAAGCTAGTTGTTATAATGGGCCAAATTGATTTTATTATTACAAACCCAAGATCTATGTTAAGTGATCCAATGTTTGATCCAAAATCCATCAGGAAAGTAAATGTTATTATTTGCTTTATGCTCTTCAACGGATTCCAACTTTCATTAAGGATGGATTTCAAATTTCATTTTGGTAGCATTGGAAACATAAATGAGAGAGAGAAAATGAGTGACATGATTGATGTGTTTAAGCTACACACCACTCTAAAGGGAAGTAAAAACATCTTTTGAATTAAATTGAGTAACTCATTTAATTGCTTTCCTTCCAAGTTGTTTATTCTCTCTCATCTCTTTCCTTCTCCGTTTCGGTCATTACCCAGAAAACCATGAAAGCAAAAATTAGCTACCAAAGTGAAGGAAGAACACTCTACAAGACCATCTCAATGATGGCAAGAAAACATAACAAAATAAAAGTATGCTGTGGCTAAGATATTCACGAAAAATGGTAAGATTTGGTGAGGTAATCTCGAGCTCTTCATACTCAAAAAGAAAGAAAAATATTCGGCCAGCAAGGTAGAGATTCTTGGAGGCATGACTTGTCTTTGATTCTGCTCAACCACCACAGGAAGTAGCTAGAGTGGCGAAGTGATGGAAGACAGGAAGAGGCAGAGATTGGAGCAGATGAAGTCATCATCATCATGAAACATCAAGGGCCAGAAATCCATCTTGGAGAGCAAGCCAAGGATGGAGCGCTCGGATTGATGAAGAGTGATGACCTAGAAAGGACTAGAGGTAATTGCATGTTGGGTTTTACATGGTTATCTCTTCTCTTTCTGTGTGGCCGAACCGGATCTGTTTCTTGGAGAAGAAGAAATTGGCTTGGTTTTTGGCTTCAAAAGTGGAGGCTTCCCTCTTCTATAAGAAGAGAGAACAGCCACTGTTTGGAGCAAGGCGAAAGTGTGAGAGTGCAAGGCACAGAATTCTTAGAGCTACCTGAGCTAACAGTTTTCTCTTCTCCTTCAATGTATTATGTTTAGTATTTTTTCTGTTTAATTTTGTCATGTCTTGAGTCTCATGGAAAAAGGCAAACAGTGAGGTTTGTATGAAAAAGCCATAGAGCGGAAAAAGGCAGAGAGTGCAAAATTAAAAGAAAAAGCCATAGATGTCCTTAGAGTTCCTTTGTACGTCTATGTTGTATTTCATGATTCTGTGGGAATCCCCTTGTAAGTTGGGTTAGCACTTTACAATTTGTAATCAAGTTGATTATAGTGAAATTCCATCATTGTTGTTATGGAGACTGGATGTAGGCTGCATTGCACTTAGCAGCTGAACCAGGATATATCTGGGTGTAATCTTCTTTCTCTACTACTCCATTTCTATTTCTACTGCACAGGAGCTAAAACAAAAAAATATCTCGTGCCAAGTGACGAGATAAAACTAAAAAGTCTCGTGGCTAGGGACGAGATAAAAACAGAAAAGTCTCCTGAAGTTATTTCAAAGGCCAGCAAGTGTTACTAAGCAAAAAGGGGGCTAAGATTCAACCTCCATTCTCTTAGCCACTGAAACCATCAAATACATTTTATATTATATAATTTTTTGCATAATTTTTTAATATTATATATGTTATTGCCCTCATGATAATATTTTTGGATCCGTCCCTGGCTAGATAAACAATGATCATCTTAAACAACATGAACAATCATTAATCAAATAACAATGCACTACATTCTAATTTAATGCTACTAATTAAATTTAAGATTAATTTATTCTTTTAACCCTATTAATTCATATTTTTTACACATTATTAAAAATGTTGTTGATTATTTATATTTTTTTTTTATTATATATTTTTTTTAAATAAGCACTTTTAGAACTATATATAATATTATGACGATGCAGCATAATAATAAAGTTCTAGAGTAGATGGTAGTTTTTCTTTTTCTATTTTTCCCCTAAATTCAAACTATCTGTGTTACTAGGTTATTAATTATCTAGGTGTTACTGTTATTATTTGATTGTTAAGATGTCATGCATGCATGCTACTCTTGTAATTCAATCTACTTAAACTTGCACAGATAGAAGAACTTAGGTAACATACAAATAGATTATTTTCTATTTTCTATTTTTTTTTTTTGGGTCATGAATTGTTTTTTATCTTTAAGATGTCATGCATGCATGCTATTCTTGGTCACATACATACATCCTCAATTCTCATTCACATTTTTGGTCAATTGGGCCTGTTAGCCCATCATCTTTGGGCCTAAATTGTATTGGGATAGACCCTATTTATATAGCCCAAAATAAAGATAATGTTCCAGTCCAATAACAAAAAAAAAGATAATGTTATTAATAAATTAAAAAACAGAAAAAGATATAAAAAGGAAGTGAAAAGAAAAGACAAGACGGTACTGAACAGAGAAAAAGATTCCCATTTGACTATTGAGTAGTGAGAATGGCTGATAAGTCATGATGATAAAACCCGCCATCACCCAAATATAAGAAAGGTTCCCGAAAATGACGAAGAAAGTACTTTCCTATTTTTTTCTTTATAAAAGGAAGTGTTTTCATATCTTTTGGGGCTCATAACTCATAACTCAGGTATTGAGTAAACAATACAATGCATGTGTTCATTTCCCAAAGTTTACATGCTATCTAGCTAGCTTACTGTCATTCAACCTATTTTACTGTTCAGTACGGCCTCCCCATCTTTCTATTCATATTCACACCACTCATCACATTCATTATTTAGGGACCAGTAACTAACTACATTAATTATCAGGTTAATTTTTTTGGATATTGGATAAAAATGGGTGTAATTCTTTAATATTAGAAGTTATGGTGTTTTACAAAATTCTGGAGACTATAGAATTTGCAGGTGCGAATTGTCAGATCAAATTTTTTTTTTAATTTATAAAGACAATACACAAACTGCGTATTGTATTATTTTAATATTAAATTATAATATACAGTTTGTGTATTGTAAATACACAGTCTGCGTATTGTCAGTATAATACATGTTCTGCGTATTGTGTTTGCACAGAACAGCGTTCCCAGAACACTGTAAAACTCTATTTTTTGTAACATTAACGTAAAACTCTCTTCACTCTCCCATATTAAAACAAAAAATCCTAATTATCACTCCACTTTATTATATATATATTTGATGAAACAAATTGTTGGGATTCAACTAACTACACAGAACCCTATCTATAATCACTGGTTGGGAAGCAACATTGCATGACACTTCCTAAGATTAGATAAGATGGTAACTATACTTATTTCTTAATCACAAGTATCAATCAAGTATTTGGAATGAATTGAACATCATGCATGCAAGATAGCATTGATGTGAGGTCATTAATAAGTCAAAGAGAGATTGAAGTTGTAATTGAAATTTACCATGGGTAGTTAATAAGGGGAGAAAGGACAAGGTAATGAGAGTGTTAGGGTTAGGTAAGAAAGAACAAGTTGTTAGATGGGGTCTGATGTAGGGGGGAAGGATACATATATCTGTGATGCAAAGAAATGCAACTGGGACAGCTATTCTGCTGCACCATTTGATTCACTACTCCTACTCTCTAAGAATTTGTGCCACATACATAATAATGTTAAGGCCTTCCAGCTGTTTTGATTAGATATAACTTGGCCTCCTCATCACTAGTGTACTATAGTGTCATGGATGGAATAATGATAGTGTAGTCTTAGTCTTCTTCTTCAAATCAATTTCAACCATATCATCATTATATATAATTCAACTCAAGCTAGCTACTACTGCCCCAAAATCTTCATCTCAGCCTGCCTTTAGATTTCCATGTCCCCAAAATATCCTTAGCTTCTTCCTTTCTTTCTTTATTATTTAAACAAACCCCACCCTCTAGCTTTCTCACACCTCATTGGCTTTAATCAATTTCCTCGTACCAGATCTCACTCACACACACTCTCTCTTCAGGAATACTCAAAACCCTAGCTAGTAGCTAGGTTAATTCTGTTTGAGAATAAAATACCCTAGAAGACACACAAGATATGCATGTTTGTGTTTGTAACCAATGATGATAATATTATCATTGTTGTGATGAATGGAGGGGGGAGTAAGAAGAAGAAGGGGCTCACTTCAGTCCAGTCCGAAGCAGTAGAAGAGGGCTGAAACACAGCTGCTGACTCGTCGGTTCAAGAGCATACCATCATGGTCGCATGGTGTGATCCTGATCCGACGATGCAGGAGCTGTTGTTTAGCTCTCGCTGTTGTGTCTTGGACTGAAGGGGCCTCTTCCATCTCATCTCCCATCCACCATTTAATTTCTGTACGATAAGTATATTCATTCGTTCATATACCAAAAGTAGTGTACTAGTACTGTGGTTAATTCCAATAATTTTCTGGATTATTCTAATTAATTATGTGTGTATCTTTTGACAGCAAAAAGATAGAGAATCAGAACAACCTTGGAATTGCTAATAACTAGCCAAGTTGCTTGTGTTGCTCATGAATAATCATGATCAATCATCCATCATTGTTTCTGTGCATGCATGCTAATCATATATCAGTAAGGACCTAATAATACATTCTTTCTATCAATCTTACACTATAAATTTTCTCATTTATATCGATTATTCATCCATCTTCTAATACAACATTTCTCAAGTTTAAGAGAAACTAATTACTTAAGTTCATATCTAATAAAAGGATTAAGAGAAGGCTTTATAATACAGTTTTGTCAAGGATCCAACTAATTCAATATAATTTTTTCAATTCTTCTTTTGTTATCTCATATATATATATATATATGTTGCTGCACCACTATTATACATTCTAGACTAGACAATATATTACCATATTTGGGAAGTTTTTTTTGTAAGAAATTGGAGAGTGCCTGACACAGTTATATGCAATTATTAGACATGAATAAGTGTGCATAAAATTAGGGACGCTCATGATCTTTTAATTTTTAATTTTGCTTTCATATACCAAATTAATATATAGTATGCTTCCAAACAAATATTTCTAATCTATAAGCACTAAGTACTAGTTGTATTGTATGAATGTATCTAATGGATCCCAGGAGAGAAAAGAGAGTTGGTAAAGTGAAGAAGATGGAAGAAAAGAAGAGCAGCAGAAGTTGGAAGAGAGAGAGCAAGAAGAGCCATAGCTCCAAGAGCGAAACTTGGCCTTGTGTTCATCAACTGTGTCTGGAGAAAGGCCATGGCTTCCAACACCATGGAGTCATAGCTTGTGTAATATTGTTTCTCCCAATCCATCCAATCAGAAGGTGCCTCGTAGTTCCTCTCAATCATCTTCATCTCATGGATCCTCTTCCTCAGCACTATCATGCTCTCATCCACCAATCTACCACCATAGTAGTTGTTATTGTTGGTATCATTATTCTTCCAACATGCCATAACTATGAGTGAAGATTTCCCTAATTTCCTTCCATGAAAATATGGTGCTGATGAGGAATAATTTATCAGAGAAGTGGATTGCATTATCAAGTATATATTTATGTGTTGGATGATGTTTTTCTTACTATAAACTATGAAGTGGATTCAATTCCTATGATGATGATATTTATAATAAGCACAGTTGGGAAATAATTGAATAATTGAAAAGGAGGTGTAAATTAAGGATCTGATCTTAATCTTAATTAGAGAAGAAGCCAAGCTAATTAAGTAATGTGGCGAAACCGTGTTTCTTTTATTTTTTTATTGACAGGTAATTAACATCTGCTTCAAACCGCGTCTCTCTATATGTGGCGGCCTATTGGAAAGTGACGCGTGTCCCTCAAATATAATAACACCAGGTAATCAGTCCCTGTTATTATAAGGTGCATTGCATGAATAATAATTCTTGTCACAAGTAAGAATCTGATGATAATATAAGTGAGATTAGGGGTGTTCAAATTCAAACCGACCTAAATTAAATCGTTCATTCAATTTAATTCAAATTGAAAATTGATTAAAATTATACTAATTCGAATTTGATTGGATTTTATTTTTTATAAATCGCTGGATCGGATCAGATTTCGGATCTACTTTTTATATCCGATCCAATCCAATCTAAATCGCATAATGTATTATAATATTATTATTTTATTATTATATTTACAATTATACTTATAACATGTTCAATTTGCGCTATTTAATTTGCATATGGATACATGAATGGCGTTGGACTCTGATATGGGGGAGAGAAGTGCTTTACAATTTTGTGGTGTCAGTAAAACCACAACTCGGACCCTGCGAGTTCCCATTTACCACACGGACCGTCCGAATTGCGTTTCACTATACGCACGGTCCGATTTGATGCAGCCTGGACACGCATCGCTCAGCAGCTTCTCCCCTAACGGTGCCCTGAAATCAAACAAAGACTCATGCAATCCACTTTCATTATCCGGTTACAATCACTTTCAGATTTCACTTTCAACTTCGCTTCCACCTTCTTCTTCTTCCTTTCTCCGTTTAAATTTTTTAAATTTTTTTTATATTTCATAATTATAATTATTATTGTTAGGTGGCTAATTATTATTGTTGTGGTTAGAAATTGAATTTAGGAATTATTATCATTTTTATCAGATATAGATTTTTTTTTAATTTTTTTAATATTTTATAATTAAAATTATTATTGTTAGGAAGTTTATTATTACTGTTGTTATTATTAGAAGCTGAATAGAAATGTGTATTATTTTTGTACTCTATCATTCAAAATAATACATTTTCAAAAGTACTCTATTATCCATTTTTCTTATTCTATTAAATAATAACAGAAACCATACTAACAAATTTTTGGGTTACATACCATGAAGGAGAAAAAAACACGGAATCTGATATTTTCAATAAACCTAAATCGGACCTACCATTTACCATTGGCAGATTCAAATTAATATTTAAAAAAGAGAACTCGGACCTACGATTTCATTTTCAGCTTGATAAAAAATATATATATACAAAACTCACGGTCCGTTTTGCATTGTTAAAATTCAAATTCAAATTCCAGCCATCAACAAGTCGTACCCTCCGACTTGTTTGTTTATTTTTGCTTAACAAAGAACTCGGACCCTCCGAGTTCTTTCACCTAAAAATGATATAAAGCTGTCCCACCTTTTTGTCTATTTCTTCCTATTTCCATATCCGAGGAAAGCACACTAACGGTTCCATAACTAAAAAATTGAGCCTTCAATTTGTTATACATTTTTATATTATTCAGTATTATTATTATTTAATAAATATTTTATGTTCAAAATGTTATTTATTTATTTATTTTAACGAACCTATAATTTTATTTCTATTATTATGTTATAGTTGGCTTTTAAAAATATTGTTGAGAATTGTTATGTTATTGTTGATTATTTAAAATTTGATGTTAAGACTTGTTATATGTATTTAATTTTTTTAATTTACAAAACCACAAATCCAATCCAATCCAAACAGCTTGAAATTGAATCGGATCGGATCAGATTTTTTAAAGTCATTCAATCCAAACCGCACCGCAAGCAAAATTAGTGTTTGAATTGGATAAATTTTTTACTCAAAACCGATCCAAACTATACCGCAAACACTCCTAGGTGAGATATTTGAATTATATGCATAATATAGCACGAGCTGAAATAATTAAAGTAATGGAAAAATACGAAGAAGGTATAGACTATAGAGTGTGGGGCAAAGGAAGAAGAGAAAGTGATGGAGCAGAAATAAAAGAGGCTTGACCTTTAACATTAATTATTGATATTAGTAATAAACAAAACAAAGGACGGCGCTTTTGTTTTTATTACTATCTATTTCAACGTTGCCTCAACTGTTTCTAATAATCTAATAACAATATATATGATTAGGAATTTTTCAAATAATTTTTTATTATGGGCAACGCCGACCTAATGGTTAACATGTGAGTCTCGGTTTATGCATTTTGCATGGAACCTGCAGAATACATATAATAATTTCAGTATATAATTATATATTCTATATCCATATTATTCTCAACATAGAAGTTGGCATTGAACTACTCCCTTTATTATCATCGCTATATTATGCTAAATCAATAATGTTACCTGCTATTAAACTACTCTTCTACTTTAGCCCATGACAACAATAAAGAAGTATCGTGACCCACAAATTCAGCTCAACAGAATACAAAAATTCAATTTTAATTTTAGTCTTTATTATATTATCTTTATCTTATCTTTAATTGTTCTTATCTTATCTTTATTTGCTTTTATCTTTCATAGGACAATACTCTATATATATTTAGTTTTACCCTCATAGTTTACAACACACTTCAGTACAATTCAATTCAATCAACAATCAATAAAAGTTCTTTTCTTTGTTTTTCCTATTCTTTCACAATTTTATCACCTGCACCAAATTTTCAGTCTATAATAATATTGTTCGAAGTTTTTTAAAAAGTTTTCTTTAAATAGTAAGATGGCCAACTAATTAACTTACCAGTTGGTATAGTTTGATTTTATCGTAAAGAAATAATGAGTTTTCATTTTTCAATTTTCAAGTGTGAATATAAAAAAAATACTATTATATTCTGATTCATGTCTCACCAATAAAAATCAAATATGTATTTATTTAATTTTTTATTTTTTAGTAATTTAATATTTGACGGGGTCATCCCTTGCAAGGCTTGTAACTGGAAGTGTCATCATTTGGCCTTGAATTTTGAGGAAGAAACAAAGTTTGATTCAAAAAGCAGCATAAGATTCGGGTTACAACTAAACATTATTTTGCAATTGTGTCTAGAAAGATTGACATTGTCAACAAAAAATTGTAGTTAAATACAACCGAAACGGCACGTATAGAATGGGTACCAAGAAATTAAACTCAACAATCTAGAACCAACATCAGAACCACTCTTCTCATGCATCTGTCTAGTGGAGCTATGATGATATATAATAATTAATTAATCTTAATTAATTAATTACTTGCCAACTATATAACGGCGTTATAGACAAGTCGAACCAATTTAGTTTTTTTATACTTTTCCTTTTTTAATTAGGAACCTTGAGTATAGTATCTAGAAGTTCCACTTCTAGAATTTAGCATCTGTTTTTCTGCTACTTCTTGTTATAATCTTAAAGTGCCAAATGATTCAACCTACTATTAGTGATTTAGTGTCTCTAATAACAACATGACATTTATTTATTTCTAAGATCTCATTACATCACATGCAACACTAGCTAGTTGAGCATCGAAGAATTTAATGCTATATACATATCTGGTTGAAAGATTACATGATTGGGTTGGCTAATAAATAATGGACGAGATTAAAGAGTAGTAGTGAAGCTGAGGTTGACATGGTTAGCATAAGCAGAGCGACCATGGCGAATGCGAAGGAAGGTCTAGTGTCCATTAACATTCTCTGTAAGAATCCAACTGCCTCACACACATCTGACTCATAGTTTGCAAAGTATTTCTTCTCCAATTTGCTCATCCAATCAGAAGGACCTTCATTGTTGTTATTTTCATCCATCTCAATCTCCCGGATTCTCCATCTAAGAGTGATCATGTCCTCATCCACCAACTTCCCATCATTGTAATTGTGGTGCCCGTATGATGATGATGCACATATAAAGCTCCTCCTATTAGTGTGTGAAATAAAGGGTAGTGATGAATTACGCCGTGGAGGAGGAGGGAGTGATGGAAGGCCAAGAGAGAAGAGACAAGTTCTTGATTGCATTGTTTTTTTTAGTTTGTATAGTGGATGGACGTTATTATGGATATGATATTATGATGTGGCCAGGTTGTGTGTATATATATATTGTTGATGATGCAGCGTGAGGGAATTGAAGGACGTTGGAGTGAAGTTAGGGCGAAATATACAAGTTGTTTTCCGAGAAAGAGCCAGAGGAATGGGTAGCAATCAATAATAATACATACGTATACGTCACACCGCATATTTGGAATAAAGGGTAGCGTGTGTGTTTCCTTGCTTCTAAGAAGTAAGAGCCTTCTCTCTTAAGTCTTAATCTTTCTCACGTTGTTTGGCGTATTCAATTGCTTCCAATAATCAACGTAACACAATGAAAAAAATCTTTTAAAAAAAATCTGTTTGGAAAGACAAATCCTAATAATGATAAATACACACAATAATAATAATAATAATAATAATAATAATAATAACAAGCACACTACTGACACTAGGAAGCCAACAAAATCCACTAATGCAATCGAAAACAACTCATCAATTAGGCCTAAGAACGAACGATTAGGAATAACTAGGCTTCCACCTGCCATCAATTAGGCACATGTTAAATTGTTAATGCCATCCTAAGTTCATAAACAGAAAACCTTTACTCGCTTGGACCTTTACGTATTGTTAATTACAGTAATATTCACATTCAACAAAACCCGTTGCATGGATGATTTCGACATATGCTTGTTATTGAATGGAGAACAGCTGGTAAAATCGAACATGATACAGCTCAAGAGGCCAAAATTCACTCTAATTTTTCATTTTATTTTTACAAGTAAAGACCTTCAAGAAAAGTTGACTTTTTGTATGTTCGATAATCACATCTTGATTGTGTGTGGTCCATGTTTATGGGGAACGGCTTAGGGCCTCAGTGACTGCAGGAGGCCATCCTTTGCAAAGATATGTATCTCTTTACTTAGTACCTGTATTGTATAAATTAATAAATAGGTGGATATCTGATAAGAACAGCATTAGTGCCCAACTGATTACAAACCTTCTAAGACAAATGGACCAATAGGATCCACTTCAGGTGACTCAAGAGGCTGGTTGGATCCATCTTGGCTGACAGGTTGAGATTCAAGTGTCTGATCAACTTGTTCAGGGTTTAATTCCTCGAGTTTGAAGTGTGTTTTGTTTTGTTCAAGTGGGATTGGCTCAAGTTGCTGGTATTTAGGCTTGTTTTTCTCAAGGAGAAGGTAGGTGGTGCAATACCAGAAGAACAGTATTCTATTTTGTGCTAACACTGTATCACTAATCCTACTTTTTCCAAAGGAAAGGCGCTCAAGTGCCTGCAAAAGACATTGAGGGAAGGGGAACATAGAAAGAGGAAATTGAATCAGCATTCAAGATAGTAGATCCCATTAAATTACCATCTTTCCACATATTCTGAAAGTAGAAAATCAGATAACTACATGGTAAATGTGTGAAAATATCTTCCACAAAAATAGTTATGCACGAAAAGTAGACAATAGATCACAAGTTAATTTAAACACAACTGAAGCGGAAATGATGGCAATATTAACAAGAGTATGGACATACTAATTTTAGCTTAAGTAAGAGATGAGGTGAAAGCAAACGCACCACAGCTATTGGTATTGTTCTACCATCAGATCAGTTTAGAAAAAATTCCCCCCCATCCTTTTTCAAATCCAAAAGTTACCATGTTGTCAAGCTTCCCTTTGCGTTTATTTTATTTTTCGTTACTTGAAAAAAAATTCTTTGGCTTTGATGTGCACGACATAATGTATATAATTTTGACTTTGTTATTAATTCGGTTAAACATGATCATATTTCCACTTGAAAAAAAAAAAAAAAAAAAAAAAAAAGAAGCCAGGACTCTATTGTCACCTGTTCTCCAGTTTGAATGTCAAAAGAATTCTGATGCTCAAATTGAAGACCGCTAAATTCATTGATGCAAAGTCCTTGGAAGGCCCTGAAAGTGTGCATGGGTCAATTAGAAAGTCATAGTACCATTAAAAAAACCAATGCTTAACTTTGGTAAGATTTTCAGCTCTGTGTTTCTGGTTTATGGAACTCTTCTAACATCTAGAATCAGAATGTGCTTACCATCTAATTAGAGAAACGCTGGGAATCCAACGGAAGATGATGGGGGTATTCTCAGGATTGACATAGTAGCCTCCAAATACAATAAAAACTGTCATAAGAGATGGGCCTACCGCCATTGCAGCTTCGGTGGTTGGAACCATAGCACCAACAGTGAGACCCATTGCAGATGCAGCAAAAGACTCCATGGTGACAATTCCACAGAACTTCCCAAATCTAAAATGTAAAACTTGTAAATCAACAATATATAAGTTCGAAAGAAAACTGAAATAAAGTGATCCAAAGAACAGAGGCAAAAAGGGAAGTGGAAAGAGAATGACAGAGACTAAACTTCTGCATCTCTATTCCCTACTCCCCAGAATTCAGCCTTTTATTTATTATTTTTTTTCCTCCATAAAATTAAGACAAACAAAAATTCCAGAGAAAAGGGTAGAAGATGTTATTTATTGTCTACAAAACATTCATTTATCACTTATCTCAATGTGTTAGCTTTATAGGTCTTCTATAGTTTTAAGGATAAATGGTTCAAGTTATGGCCTTTAGGAAATCATGGAAACTTCATATGTGGGGAACCACTTATTTTAACAACCTATAGGAAAGAGTACTTTAGATAAATTTTCCCTTTTTAAGGCTCTATAAGGAAATTGACCTGAGCAAAGTAGGATGAAGACGAGCCATTGGGTATAAAACAGCACCAAACATCAATGGAAATGAGGCTCCAATCGGAATCTCTGCTAACAATTTTGAGAACAGATAGGGACCCAAAGAATAGGAGCCTTTTGCACGTTCTCTATCAACAATGGCACGTTCCTTTGGAAATACACCAACAGTCTTTGTGAGAGCTGCCATAGCTGTATTTATTGCGGCTACCTGAGAGTCCATCCATGTAATGAAGCAAACGAAATTTTGTCCAATGAAACTTTCATTTAAATAGCATAACAAAAATATAAAAGGTTAGTCACCTTTTCATTACTATATCCTTCCTATTATGTTCAATTGTTTTGACTACATTATATGATTTTAATATCAATAAAAAATGATTTGCTAACATAGGAAGAAAAGGGTTCGTTTACACAGGTTGTTTATTATATAGAGTGCACAGAAAACCCAAACAAAGAAACATGTGTAAACCAAAAATGAGACTTAGTGTACAAAAGTTTTAGTACATTTTTTCCACTGTGTGTTGATATAGCTGAGGCATAACCCGTCACAGAAGATCATGCTAGCATGTTGATAAGATTTTCTCCAATTTAACCAGGACATAAATCAACTATAACAATTAACATACAAACATTTCAAAATTGTTTTACAAGGTCAAATGAGAAACAGGTTACATGAATCAAGAACATCACAAACCTGAAGTAATCCCATTCTGTCTTGTATTGAAGTCTGGGAATTTCCCATTCTCCAGAAAACTGAACCGAAGATAATTGCTGATGCTATTGACATCCTTGCTCGAACTTTGTTTGTTGGTACATCTCGGGAAGCCTAATCAGCCAGAGAATCATGAATAAAGTAGAATGAGAAATATAAGTTTCACTCTCCTTACAATCTGAAAGAAATAAACTACTTATACAAACACATCTTCTCTGTGCCCAAAACAAAAGAACAATCCAACACTTACACATACGGATGAAGAAATTAAAACAAACGTGATACTGTTGAAGCTAAAAGCAGATTGGAAATTAAACAGTTAAACTGCACCAGACACAAGATATATAAACAACATTGGATTGCCAGTTTTATGATTATGTTTTGCCAAATGTCTTCAGCGAATCTTGCAAGTCTTTTGTTAAGAAACATCATGACAAAAAATTGAAAAACGAAACTTTATTCAGGCCCTGTTTCTAATGACTAGCCAGACAATGAAAAGAAAAAGGCAGACCTGCATCCATGCTCGCCTAAGAAGCAACCAAAATTGCTTCCACCAACCTCCTTTCTTCTGCACAATAGTCCTCCTACTGATTTTCTTTCTACTTTTTGAGAGCTCATCTACAGTAATTGGAGTTGCATATATTATAAAAGATGTAGATAGCCTTTGCAAGAATGACTCGACAAGACCATCGATCCTTTTTCGAGAGGAATAAACACTATCAGCAGAACTGTAGTCTACAGATATAAGATCAGCCAAAAATTCAGCAGGATTCACATGATCAGGGCAGTGGTACCTGTTATATCGACAATTATCAGCCAATTGCTAGGTACTAACAGCCATAAGATCATTAATAAAACTTTAGTAAAATCAAATTACCACTTTTTTCTTATCTGTAACAATGAAACATAAAATTTAGAGAGACGATGTTAAACAATCAAGCACACAAACATTGAAAATTTGATGCCTCAGATCCTTTTCTCCTTTTGGGAGGCAAACATATTTGATCACTAAAATTTACGGAAAATAATTGTGAGATAAGAATGTAGAGCATTCATATGCATGTGTGTTTTATAACATGGTCCTAGAAATAATATTTCATAGAGAAAATTCCTTAAGTGTGAAGAGTATAAGACAGCATAAGATAAAGAAGGGTCAGAATGTGAGATGATTACCCAAATTTTGAGAAGTATGCCAACGGTTCATCATGGGCAGGACCAGCATACACAAGTGAACCCTCTGTTAGCAAGACAATGTCATCGAATTTACTGTACACTGAACCTCTTGGCTGATGTATAGAGCAAATTACAGTATGACCATCTTGGGCAAGTTGTTGAAGAGTTTCCACGACTTTCTCAGCTTGGAAGGCATCAAGTCCTGAAAGCAGATCATGTAACTCTATGAAAAGAGGGAAAATAATATGCTATGATTGTGTGAGAAAATTGACCACATTTGCCAGCAGCCCATTTACACATAAAAACCAGAGTTAATAAAAAAGAAGTGCTATCTTGCACCTTTTAAACTGTATACTTTATATGTCAATGGCTATCCAGATTGAGTACGAGCTAGCAGGAAGGTATGCTACAGATATATTGTTCAAATTCACTGTGAAGCAAACAAATTTTAAAGATCCATGTTACCTGTTGTGGGTTCATCAGCAAATATAACAGATGGGCTTGCAAGTAATTCACATGCCAAGGATAAGCGTTTCTTTTCACCACCACTGATTCCACGAACTTTCGCATCACCAACATTGGTATCAGCACAACTGACCTTTTGAATAGAAAAACACACAATTGCCAAAACGTGTAATATCAGCAACATAGGGTATCCAAATTGTAGCATCTTTTCAATCAAAATTTGAAACGGAAAGCTAAAACTAGTTATATAAGAGACACAAAGTAACTTGTAATGGCGATTCTTATTACAAAACATGTCAGAGTAGAAGAAAAAATCAACATCCATTGTAAGAGGAAACTTCGAAACTGTAAAGGTTTTAGGAAAAGAATAAATATTGCTATATAACAACATATACGACCCAGCAGTCAAGGAATATGAGGGACTCTCACCAAGCCTAGTTTGAAAAGGAGATTGTTCACGTATTCATCTCTCTCTTCTGCAGATGAAATGTGGGGAAGCTGGAGTTCTATAGCAAGAGACAATGTTTCCCGAACAGTGAGTTGTGAGAAGAAGAGATCCTCCTGCCTCACATAAGCAAACCTACAGCAATACAACAGTATACGAATGGTTCTTTCTTTGGTTACTTCAATGAACTCAAATTGCAGCAATCAAAGTTTTCCTAAAAAGCATACTTGTAAGTGTTCCTTGAACTAGGCTTTCCATTGAACTCCAAACGGCCTGACAAATGCAACCGAGGCGATGCTGCCAACTGGCCTGCAAGAACATTAAGCAGAGTTGTCTTCCCTGAACCCGAAGGCCCCATTATAGCTAGCAACCTTCCAGGTTTTGCTTCTCCACTCACATTTTTCAGCAAAATCCTCACCTGCTCATTAAAACATCATGATCAACAAATAAAGCAACAGATAGAACGAATAAAACAATATGACTATTACACAGATCGAACTAACAAGTGCAGCAAATTATATTCTCAGTTCTCAAATTATCACGATATATCAAAGACATATACTCTAGTTTTTTCCTCAGAATTTCTCAGCAACCAAACAGTAGCTCAGCATTAACGAAATGAAGAAAAAATGAACGAGAGATGAAACAGGAACTCACGGACTTGGACGATTTATCGGAAAGGGAGCAATTGATGTTGTTCCATCGGATTGTAACCGGCGTAACCTTTCCGGACGGCGGAGCTTCCGCGTCGTGGATGCCGTTCTCCGGCACATCGTAGCCGCCGTCATTATCTTCATCGTCCGGAGGGAGTGCGGGACCGGGAGAAGTGAAGAGGCGGAGGAGGAAGGAAACGGTGACGGCGGCAACGACCTGGCCGATGCCACTTCCACCGAAGCCAACAACCATTTGGCGCATCTTTTTACCGCCAAAAGCCACCATTATCGTCTTCCCTTCACTTCACTCTGAAACTGAAACTGTGAACTCAGCAGTACTGTGCATGGGTTCAAAAGGAAAAGATAAAATATCTGAGTGCAAAACGACGGCGTTTTGAGGTGAATGGCATGCGTGACACGTGTCTAGTTTTAGTTGAAGATAAGATAGTGTGGGATTGGAGAAATGGTGCTGTTTTTTTTTTTTTTTTTTTCTTTTTCCAACTTACATGAAAGCAATTGGTTCTGTTTTTTTCGTTCTCCAAATTGAGATGAAAGCAATTTTCTTATCTCTCTGAACACGTCTCAAGAGAGATATAAACCAACTTAATTATATTTAAAATAACTGGATAGTTACGTGAAATTATATTTATATGAGGAAGTAGTTAAGATATTAAACTAACGTAATTACATTGGTTTGGCTTGAGTTATTTAACAAATTTCATGACTCGATTTAATTTAAGACAGACTAATTAAATCAGTTTGGACATCAACTTTTTCATTTTTAAACTGAAACTAATTGTAATCACCCAAATTGTTATTATTATTTCTAGTAATGAGTGCCTATCAATTTACATTATTATTTATTTTTTAAGTGTATATAATAATATTATATAAAGAATTTAGTTAATATGTCCTTTAAAAATACATGATAAATTTATTATTAGTAAAAAATTTTAAATATTTTTATTTAATGAATATAAAATAAATAGATTAAAACAATTTATATTTTTAATAAAAAATTATTTTGTAATCTGTGTCAAAATAAATAAACTCTTATATAAAATAAAACAATATTATAAATACTTTTTTTTTGGTAAAATATTATAAATACTTTACTTTCTAATTAAACGTTGTTGGGTTCAAAAGAACCCATGGTATTTCAAAAATTGATGCTATGTCCAAAAACATAATTGTGTTTTAATAAGGCCAGAAATAAGCCCCCAACGATCATGTGGAGGTTAGTCATTTGGGCTGGGCCCGATTCGAGTTCTTGACGGACTTGGAATGGTTGTGTATTTTTGTTTTAATAATTAAGGACAACACACAAAAATTTCACTTGGCAAGAATGATCTTTGTTTATCCGTAATATTAATAGAATTATCTCATTCACCAAAAAAAAAAAAAAAAAACTATATAGAATGATCTCACTTATTGTAAAAAATAAGAAACTAATGCTTTAAATTACTAAATTAACTAATTAGTTTTAGTGGTTATTCATTTATTGTAAGTTATTACATGAGAGATTGTGGTTTTAACTCTCACTTCCTTCAATATATACCTATTTTTTATAAAATGTGCCCTAAATCCGTACCCTACCCGCAGATATACCCGGACCGTACCCTATCCTACCCGCAGCGGATCGGGTAGTCTACCCTACCCAAACGGTTTGGATCGGGTTGGATACCCGTAATGTGTTATATATGAGGTGCGGGTAGAGTAGGGTAGGATACACCCTACACCCTAAACCCGTACCCTACCCACAGATATACCCGGATTGTACCCTATCAGGCTATCCTACCCGCAGTGGATCGGGTTGGGTACCCGCGGATAGGGTATAAATTGCCCGCTGTGATTCCACCTTGTGTATGCAGTAACCCATTGGCTATCAACAAATTCTTAAATGAAGTTTTGATTCACAACGAATTAATCTTTAATCTACCGAATTTAAAAGATCCCAAGAAAAATAAAGTCTAATGGTAGTGATCTTTTTCTTATAATTTATACAATTGAATTGGAGACTTAACTAAAGCTAATAACAAATGAGAATCTTGGGTGTTGAGTGTGTAAAGTGTAAACGTGTAGTATGCGACTATGCATGAGTGTTATTATGTGTAATGGTTAAAATCAGGAGTTGTCCAACTTATCTTCTTGAAAGGAAAAAAAAAAAAAAAAAAAAACTCGCCAATCACAATTTGCCCTTGTATACTTAAACTTGAAAAACTATGCTTCCATAATGTCACCATTTACCAAGAAAAATATCACTTGACACTTGATAAAGTCAACAAAAATAAAAGAAAATGCAGTCATGATAAAATTTTAGTTTGATTCTAATTTTATCAGATTGATTTATGCTTAGTTAATACTTATATATCGTATTCATATTTGTACGGAACAATGTTCTGACCAACTTCGAACTCGCTTTTTTTTTTAATACTTCCACGTTGCTACACGTCTTTAACAATACTTTCCGTTATTTTAAACTCTTGGATCGTTATATATTTATTCTTAAATTTGAGTTAAATAATTTAGAATTTATAACATATGAAGTATGAAACCATCACCTACGGATTTTTCAAATTTCAACAACTCATATTTGATTTGTTTTCTTTTTTTGACTTATCTAACCCAACTACTTTATTTTGGTCAGGGACATGTGATTTTTTGGGTTTATAAAAAAAGGAAAGAGAAGTTAATATATAGTTTTTTTGGTGTCTTAAGTTAATATATAGTTGATAAAATGTGGTTGTTTAGGGTATTCAAAGATCTTATTTTAAGTTCAATTTTTTTTATAAAAATAAATTATGATAAATTTAGAAATTAGTTGGTGGCTTTTAATAAATAAAATAGATAAAAATTTGTGCTTAGTGAATCCAAATGAAATAAGAGGGAAAAATCTCTTTTTTTTTTCGGTGACTAGAAAAAAAATAAAAATTCTCTTTGACTTTTTATAGGGTTTTTCTATGCATAGCCGTCACCACAAATTTATTTTTTTGAAAAGAACAAGTTTATTAATTTTTGGTTTATTTTTTTATGAATATTATAACAAGTCCTGAATCAAACAATTTCTTTTGTCTTTTTACTCGTTAATGAAATTTAAAGAAAGAAAAAATAATAATAAATAAATAAAGAAGCTGCTAAATGAATTTTTTTTTGTTTTTCACGGTATCTCCCAACTCAAGGACTAATCCATCGCGGTACTGAGTTCCATTTAAAGATTTGTCGCTGGCCAATGGGTTACTGTATGCACAAGGCGGAATTCGAACTCCTGACACTTGCTTAAGCGGATTAGCGGCGGAATTCGAACCCCCGACACTTGCTTAAGCGGACTAGTGAGCTAACCACTAGACCAACCCAACTTGATTACTAAATGAATCTTTTATTTTTGGTTAACTGTATCAAACCTTTTTATCCTATAGGTGAAAAAAAAGTTGGCCTTACATAAATTTCAACTAAATTTCATCCATTTTTATTAGTGAACTAAATTTTATCATGTTTAGTAGTGAACTGAACAAATCTAACAGCCAGTAAATGTTCCAAATTTTAAAGATGAAAAATGTTCAAATTTTAGATATCTATTATCAAATGTATAAACAAATAAAAATTTTATTTAGCTCTTTAAATTTGTGTATTGTTTAAATTTTTTATTTAAAAAATGAGTTGCCATATATACAATACATCATTAAAATTTGGTGAAAACTCAGATGAAGTCGACTTCACGTGAAGTTGATATCTGAGAGTCGTTAGATGAAAATTTAGTCAAATCAGTCAAATCATCTAACAGCTCTCAAATATCAACTTCACGTGAAGTCGACTGCACATAAGTTTTCACCTTAAAATTTTAGATACTTATTTAAACAGACGAGTAAATTGATTATTCAATCAATTTAATTAGTTATAATAACTTTTTAGTTTATCTACAAAAAACACAATATTAAAACATAATTTTTTATTTGACTATAATAAATGTATATCAAAAATAGTTATTAAAATTAATCATCAGTATAAAATATAAATTGAAATATAAATACATATTAAAAATAAATTAAATTACACATATATTTATACATAAATATATTAATAACTAATTTTAGTGACCGATTTTAGTATATAAATAACATTCTTATTTTTCATCACATCCCAAATTTGGGATTTGTAAAAGTATTTAAAAATAGTGTCCATAGATAGAAGAAAGATTGGGTTAATGGTAGAACAGTAAAATTGATAAAAAATATATATAAAAAAATATTAAATGATAAGAAATTATATTTTATTAAATAATTAAAAAAATAAAAAAAATTCATTCCCTAAAACGTCATTAAAAAAAAATAATTATATGTCTCGTTCTATTACATATAACATTTTAATCTTTTCTTAGTTGCTATTTTTTAGCTTTTCTCTTATTTTTATGTTTAATCTCATTTCTTATCTAGAAGCTTTAATAAATCTCTCTTTTTAGTTTTGGACATATCTCAGTTTTATTTCATTAATAAAATTATATTTTCATTCAAAAAATCCAATGCTTTTATTATTGGAATAAATCTCCTTTTCACACCAACTTTCCTTAAACAAAAATATACATATTGAAGAAAAAAAAAAAAACCTGGATAACAGTAGAAAATTCAAAATTCTATCAATAGACATAACAGTCTTTGTAAAAAAATTAATTTTAATTATTATAATTAATGTCTTATTTGAGCTAGAGTTATATATTAAAGTTTCATTTCTCTTAGTAATTCCATGGGAAAAAATAAAAAAAATAGTGAATTTGGAGATGAATGAATGACAATAATGAGAATGTGAAACATTAGAAGAGAGGCATGAATCCGTGATCTCTGAAACTCCCAACATCTTCCCCCATCTAACTTGTGAAAACCTAGCTCCTCCTTTTCTCACAGCAAGGTTGGGATTTTATTTCATCATTGATTAAGTGACAAACTGCAACTTCTCTATCTCTATTTGCAACAAAATTTTGGAACTTTCTGAGCTAAGCTTTCATTTGTTTGTTCCGACCACCATTTATTTAATTTGTTGTTAATGTAAGTTAGTTTGATATCTTCCATGCCCATCATCATCATCAACCTGCAAACAACACCAACCTAGGAAAAGCCAAGATCTTGAACTACCCCATCAACCGTAACGATCTCAAAATCCGGGCTTTGACCCGATCGGATTCCAAAAATCCCTCCTTTCACCGGAACCACCCACACGCCATATGCCCCAACGCCACCGCAAGCCACACCCACTATCATGGGAGCTGAGAGAAAATGGCTTTTCACGCTGTTCAGTGCGGTGTTCCTCACTTTCATGGTTCTGATAATGTCTTCCTTCTCTTCCTTTAGCTCCCCAAAGGCTTTTCCTTCCCTTGTTCAGCATGGTTCTCCTTACCCTCCTTCTTTTGCGTACTTTATCTCTGGCGGGCACCAAGATAAGGATCGGATCTTGCGGTTGATGCTGGCGGTTTATCACCCAAGGAATCGGTACCTCCTTCATCTTGGAAGGGACGCCGGAGATGACGAGAGGCTGGCCCTTGTCTCCGCTGTCATGGCGGTGCCGGCTATTCGGGCTTTTGGGAACGTTGATGTGGTTGGAAATGCTGATTGGATCACGTACTTGGGTTCATCCAATGTTGCCCTCACGCTGCGTGCTGCTGCCATCATGTTGAAATTGGATTCTGGTTGGAATTGGTTCATTACTTTGAGTGCACGTGATTATCCTCTCATCACTCAGGATGGTATGCCAAATTTTCTGTTATGAATTTTTATATTTGATAACCGAATCATTATACTGAAAGAAGAAAGTTCAATTCAACAAGCTTTTAAATGCAATTTTATGAAGTTGACCTGTCTTCTTAGGTGATTTGTGTGTAGTGGCTTGGTAATTATTGTTGGGAAGTTTATGCGGATTCTAAGGAGCTTTATTTTCATTTTCTGTTAGTCAGGCTCGCTTTATGGAGTTTGAGATCTGGCATTAATTAGAAACTTAAGATTTAATAATTAATATCCAAATGAATGACCTTCCTTTCATAGATGGTATTATCGTTGAATTTTGAATTGGTTGCTATAGGGTCATGAAATGCAATTTAGTAATTAGTATCATTCTTGTGTTACTCTGAGTGGAATCAGCCATTGGTCAAGTTAAGCTGGTTACACTACCCCCTTTGGTGTGGCTTTTCCCCGAACCTGCGTAGCATGCTTTTAAACCGGGCTGCCCCCTTGTGTTAGTCTGAGTTTGGTTGTTCATATAATTTTACACTATTCTGGGAGGTGATCATGAGTTAGGCTGTAGAATTGAATTTATATAGGACACAAGGTGAAAAGATTGGTCTTCTAACTGATTTGTTAGTCATACATAGGCATGTGAAAGTTAAGAGGAGTGAGGAATTAGGGATGGTTATTTGTGAGTTAGGATTTTGGAGGGGAAGGGAGGGCTTGGATTGTAAAATGTTTACTACCTCAAGGGTGGGGAAGGAGAGGTGTAGATGGTGCACTTTTCCCATTGGCTACGCCTGTTGTGATTTATAGTAAAAAGAAAGAAGGTACTGCTCTTTCCTTAAATGAAACAACAGATTCTAAGGACTTCTTCAAGCCTTCCTACATACCAAAGAAATTCAGCTGAAATTCGTCATGTGATCTGGTTCAGTTTACATTTCTAAGCCCCACCAAAGAAAAAAAAAAATCAATATTATCTGTGCTTGCTTGACAAGCTGCTTAGCCATTGCATATCAATGTCTGAGTTGAAGAGTTTGGCTCTATGCTGGAATCCTATTATTGCATAAACAGTCAATAGTTTTTGAGCCAAAGAAGTTTACAAAAGATAGTATGTGAATATTAGGATTTAAAGTGTAAAGGAGGTGCTGACAGCATATTTAGATGCTTAAATACTAGTTTCAAGTTTCAACCAGTTTTCTTATGCTTCTAGAGAAAAAGGGAAATGGGTATGTTAAACTCCAATATACATCAGCTACTGGAATTTATCACAAGTAACAAAAATAACAGTTTGCTATTGACAAGTTTCAAGCTGGACTTTATGGCATATATATAAGAGTTTCATATATCAAACATTTTCTTTGTGATTATGGTGCCCAAAAGGAAAAAAGAAGAGGAGAGGAGGGGGGGGGGGGGGGGCACTGTTTCTCTTTGTATGCACATGCTATTGCATAGTGCCGATCATTGACGTACATCCTTTGATATTGGACCATCTTGTTAATAAGAAGGCAGTAAAGAATGCAACTAAGCAATATTTTTTATTTTGAAATATGAGGTATGCTGAAAAAGCTGGTTTGTAACTACATAGGTTGGCTTTTGAAGGCTCAATAAGTCCTCCATTTTAGGGTTCATCAGTGTGGCCTTCAATCATAGACATCTTGCTTTTAAAATCCAATAACATTTACAGTATTTTCACTTTATTTTGTTATAGGTGACAAGAACCTTACATACTTTTTCCTGTTTTAACTTCTGTGGATCTTTCATATTCTCAACTCTTGTTTCTATATTACTGATCTGTGCTTGTTTATTTTTCCAGATCTTTCTCATGTTTTCTCTTCTGTTAGGAGAGACCTGAATTTCATTGATCACACTAGCAACCTTGGATGGAAAATGTATGACAATTACTGTTAACTCTCTCTGCTAGCCTGTACTTTGTGGTACTTATTCAATTGGTCTTAGATCATTTATTTGTTTGCTTGTGCAGAGGCGATAGATTCCATCCTATAGTAGTTGATCCAGGGCTATATTTAGCAAGGAGAAGTCAAATTTTTCAGGCTACCGAGAAACGGTCAACCCCTGATGCGTTCAAACTCTACACAGGCAATTCTTTCCTCTCATGCTGTCTGTGTAACAACACTACCTATGCCTATGAGATTTGCTTATGTTTGTTGTTGACTGCTTTCCTTTCCTTGCAGGTTCATCTTGGGTAATTTTGAGCCGATCTTTCCTCGAATTTTGCATTTTTGGTTGGGATAATTTACCTCGAGTACTGCTGATGTATTTCACAAATGTGAAGTTATCTCAAGAAGGCTACTTTCATTCAGTTATTTGCAATGCACCAGAGTTTAAGAACACAACTGTAAATGGGGACCTAAGATTCATGATCTGGGACAATCCTCCAAAGATGGAACCACACTACCTTAATACATCCGATTTTAATCGGATGGTAGATAGTGGAGCTGCATTTGCAAGGCAGTTCGCAGTTGATAACCCGGTGCTGGACATGATCGATGAAAAGATCCTTCACCGCGGTCGCAAACAAGTCGTGCCAGGCGCGTGGTGTTCTGGGCAGAGGAGCTGGTGGTCAGATCCATGCTCCCAGTGGGGCGACGTCAATATACTGAAGCCGGGTCCTCAGGCCAAGAAGCTCGAGGCTTCGATTTCTGGCCTTCTGGATGACTGGAACTTGCAGACCAATGTATGCAATTGATCGACACGGTAATAGAAACATTTTAGGAAACCGCTATTCATGGACCGGTAGAAGTTGCCATTTATTGAGAACACATTCTTTGGTCACCAGAGTTTGATTTGGATCTTGGAAGTTGGGGGAGGAACTGCTGTGATAGCAGGATTTTCTTTTTCTTTTGTTTTTTTTTTTTGTTTTTGCTAGTGAGTGTCCATAGCAAACACGAGAGTTGGAGGGTGGGGAAGGGAATATATGTATTGTTTGAGGGGCCTCTAATGTTTGTTGTTGATGCTCCAATACATTCAATGAATAGGAGGATATTCCTCCAGCTTCCATTTTCATCATCTTGTATGTTTTGTATTTCTCCAAATTACCATAGGGAATCTCAATTCTGGACTACTACAAACATAAACTTCATTCTTTTTAAGAAAATGATATATATATATTGTAATGTTATCGTTATTTTACCTTGTTATGTAGTATGACTGGAAAAAATTATTAAATTAGTTATTATTTAATTTGATTAATTATATAATGAAAATATAAAGTGAATTATTTTATGTTAAGGGAAGAAAATAAAAATAGCCAATGAGTTATAGTTCAAATGGTTGCGGATTAATTATTTTAAGAGGTTGCGGATTCGAGTCTCCTATCTTTGATTTAAAAAAAAAACGAAATTAACAGAGGTTGGGCCTTAAAGCGCTAGAAAGGGCAGCGAATACACCGACCCAGCCAGAAATGAGAGATAGATCATCGATCTATGCATAGAAAAGGGCATCCCCTTTCAATCTCTCTCTCTCTCGGAATAGCTTCACAAGATCCCAGCCCCTTCACTGTAAGCTCTTCCCTCCTTTTCTTCCACTTCGTACTCACCCACTCATCTAATTACTCTCCTGAATTCACTTTTCTTTATTAGCTTATTTACTTTCTGCTTCCTACAGAATCATGTTTTTTTTTAATAGGTTTCAAATACATCGAAATGAACCCTAGGCACGCGTGTGTTGCTCTTGTTAGTTTTGCGGCTTTCATTTCCTTTAGCTTTCGCTAGGTTAAAAATCTGTTTCTCATTTGCAGGGCTGCTTTGGTGCTTCCTTTTGATTTTGGTTTTTTGTGAATTCGCATAGAAAATATTTGAGCTTTTTAGGGGGTTTTCACATCATGTTAGGTTCATTGCCGATACTGCCTCTCCCTGCTCCTCCTTCTGATGGAAATCTCGGTCCTCTCCCTGAGTCTCAGCTCCCTCAGGACGATAGGGAGGAGGAGAACAAGTCGAATTCAGCTCCTCCTCCGCCGCCTGCAACGGTTGCTACCCATACTAGAACTATAGGAATTATACACCCCCCTCCTGACATTAGAACCATCGTTGATAAAACTTCCCAGTTTGTTGCCAAGAATGGTCCCGAATTTGAGAAGAGGATTATTGCAAATAACACTGGCAATGTCAAGTTCAATTTCCTCAACGCATCAGATCCCTATCATGCGTATTATCAACACCGTTTGGCTGAATTTCGTGCTCAGAATCAATCTTCTGGTGCCCAACCACCTTTGCAGCCTCCTGACTCGTCTGTTCCTGAATCTGCACCCTCTGCACCGGCCCCTGATAGCAATGGCACAGTGGCAGTTGAAAAGCCTGATATTTCTGCCCAGTTTAGACCTGTTAAGAAAGTGCTTGAACCCCCTGAAGCCGAGCAGTACACTGTTCGGCTTCCCGAAGGAATTACAGGTGAAGAGCTGGATATCATAAAGCTTACGGCACAGTTTGTGGCTCGAAATGGGAAATCTTTTTTGACAGGATTAACTAGTAGGGAAGTTAATAACCCACAGTTCCATTTCTTGAAACCAACCCACAGCATGTTTACGTTCTTTACATCCCTTGCGGATGCATATTCAAAGGTTTTGATGCCTCCAAAGGGTTTGACAGAGAAGCTGAAGAAGAGTGTTCCTGACATGACAACTGTCCTTGAGAGGTGTGTGAATAGGCTAGAATGGGAGCGTTCACAAGAGCAAGCCAGGCAAAAAGCCGAGGATGAGATAGAGCAGGAAAGGATACAGATGGCTATGATTGATTGGCATGACTTTGTGGTGGTTGAAACGATAGACTTTGTTGATGATGAGGATGAAGAGTTACCTCCTCCAATGACCATTGAAGAGGTTATTAGGAGAAGCAAGGTGTCAGCCTCAGAAGAAGATATTGTAGAGCCAGGAAAGGAGGTAGAAATGGAAATGGACGAGGAGGAGGCACAGCTTGTTGCAGAGGGCTTGGGAAAAGCTAGTTTAGAAGACAAGGATGATGAGAGAAATGAAGCCATGGTTACTGAAGAACCTGAGCCACCAATGAAAATTGTGAAGAACTGGAAAAGACCAGAGGAGAGGATTTCTGCAGAAAGAGATCCAACCAAGTTTGTTGTTTCTCCTATCACCGGTGAACTGATTCCTATTAGTGAAATGTCAGAACATATGCGAATTTCCCTTATTGATCCCAAGTACAAGGAACAGAAAGAAAGGATGTTTGCCAAAATTCGAGAGACAACTCTGGCTCAGGATGATGAAATTTCAAGAAACATTGTCGGACTTGCTAGAACCCGTCCTGATATCTTTGGTACAACAGAGGAAGAAGTTTCGAATGCGGTCAAGGCAGAGATTGAGAAGAAAAATGACGAGCAACCTAAGCAAGTTATATGGGATGGTCACACCGGTAGTATTGGCCGCACTGCAAATATAGCCTTGTCTCAGAATATGGGTGGTGAGGATCAAAATGATCCATCTAATAATGAAGCCAAGAACCTTCCTGGTCCTGCTGCACCTCCTCCTAGGCCTGGTATGCCTTCAATTCGGCCTCTTCCACCACCAGCTGGATTAGCATTGAATCATCTTCCCCGTTTTCCTCCCAATGTAGTCCAGTATTCTGCTCCAAACAGTGGTGGACTTTCTGTTCCTCCGCCTAGGCCACCAGTAATGTCCATGATGCAATCTATGCAATCTAATCCTAACATTCGGCCAGCCCCACCTCCTCCTATGCCAATGTCTTCTGGGCAGCAGTCGGTTATGGCTGGTCAACCACCCCCAATGCCTCCATCAATTCCTATGAATAGCCAAGGAATTCCCATACCTCCACCTCCAGGATCTCAGTACACTCCTATACCTGTTCCCCGACCTTTTGTTCCTTTCTCTGTCCCACCATCAGGTATGCCTATGATGCATCCACCACCTATGCCTCAAGGAGTGCCACCACCGCCACCACCACCTGAAGAAGCTCCTCCCCCACTTCCAGAGGAACCAGAGCCAAAGAGGCAGAAGCTTGATGATTCTGCACTGATTCCTGAAGATCAATTTCTGGCTCAACATCCGGTATTTTCTAGACAATCTTCATTTTTTACTCTTAATTTTTATTTACCATGTACCATCATTTCTATTTGTCCTTCCTAACCGGTTTTGTCTTTGCAGGGACCTCTCCGGATCAGTGTGTCTGTTCCAAACCATGATGAAGGAAATCTTAAAGGACAAGTTCTGGAAATTACAGTGCAATCTCTGTCTGAAACTGTTGGCAGTCTGAAGGAAAAGATTGCAGGGGAGATACAACTCCCTGCTAACAAGCAGAAATTAAGCGGAAAACCAGGCTTTCTCAAGGATAATATGTCTCTTGCCCATTACAATGTTGGTGGAGGAGAAATACTTACTCTCAGCTTAAGAGAGCGTGGTGGTAGAAAGAGATGAGCATACTAGTTGTTGTCATTTCAAGAAGGTTGTTGTAACCTTAACTCCCTCTTTGAGGAATATGGATCCTCATATTATTGATAGACTACATGTTGTTATCTTAGAATTTTATGTTGGATACATTATATTTGCTGTATTGTGAGGTTTTTTTTGAAGTTTTTATTGTTGTCTTAGAAACTGATGATAATTCTGGAATACAGATTTTGGCACCTTGGCGCAGGTCTCAAGGGGAATGGGAAGTAGTGGAGTTCCTTTATCTAACCTGCTCAAGCTAAACATTTTGCATCACTGATTATTGTTTACTCTTGCATTTCAGTTTATGTGGTTTTTTTGCAAGGTTACTGATTTATTTTTATATGAAGCTTCTTTGCGGTCGGGGACAGGAATCATGAGTGTTTATTTCTGGTGTGTCCTAGTATTCTAACACTTATCAGCGTGAAGATTTGTGTTTCTTGTTGTCCATTACTAGTGTTTAGTTTTTGTCACCATATCTTACTTTGAGTAGTGCCACCTTGTTTGGCTATAATCATGAGAGTAGTTTTGTGTCGTTTTATAATCTAGATGATTTCATGCAGTATTGGGATGGTTGTTTTTTTTTTTTCTTTTTGATTTGGGCGTTTTGTCATAACAGAAAATTCTACCTGGACTGTAGGAAGTGCTGTGCAGCTAGGCTGATATGTCTTAATGGGTTCAGGTAGGTAGAATGATCTACAATCTTCTCGGTGCAGTAATAATCCTTGTATTGAGTTTATTTTCAATATTAAATTCTGATGGCAATTTGTGCCTGCCAATGTATTGCAGAATGAAGATGGTTTGGTATTTTATAGCAAGGCTCTCGTTCATGTGTAATCAATCTTCCTGGCCTATGAATATTCAGGATTACTTGATGCCAAAACTTGATTAAGATTTATCTGGTAGTTATGTTATAATGAGTTCTTTAAAGGGTTATATAAACTACTTTTACTGTGTCCATTTATTTCTCGTCTATTGGCTTGAATCTTATCTAATGACCCCTTGATTGGAGTCACATTGGGGTTGCTAAGTGCTAATATTTCTGATGGGTAGGCTTTTATTGGTGTTACTTATGCGTGATGATTATTGGTATTCTAAATTAAGTACTAATAATAGGAGTTCTCCATAGGTCTTCGTTATAGATTTTGTCTACCTTGTTTCTAGTCTATGGATAAAAGAGAAATATACAAAGCGGTTCACTTTATACATAAAAAATTGGATAAATATCGTTGTTTAATAAAGATACCATCGTACTAAGAATTTTTAAAATTTCATATCAATTCCTTTGATCTAGCTTGTATTAACTGGGTGACAGACGAAAATTTCAATTCCAAGTCTATTTCTACTCCATTCCGATTACTTGGATTCCTTTGTTTCGTTGTGTGTTGATTAATGGTGGTGATGATGCATGCATAAATCACCATGACAATATCAGTGATAGAAGTAATTTTGATTATTCTTAAATTGAAAATTTATTAAAATACAATTACACTCACCTTTCTAGTTGTTTAAGGGTGAAAGCGGATTGGATATAACTAAAATTTCGATCCGATTCACCCTAAAATTATGTTATGGGATCAGATCCAATATTTTTAACTTTGGATCGGATACGATTTAGTTTGCACATTTGCTCGAATATTGAATATATCCGCAAAATACAAAAATATTTTTAAAATGTTTACTCTTAAACATACTTTTCTTAAACAATAAAATTAAAATATTACAACATATATGATTAAAATAAAATATAAAAAAATTATTTATTTTTGGATATATCCGCAATCCTATAAATAGCGCAGGTATGACAGACACAATAGGACCGAAACACTAAAAATTCTAAAAATTATTGTTTGTGTATTGTGTTTGGATACAATATACAAGACACTAATGTAATGTCCAGTATTATGTTTAGATATACATGGACAAAACTAAAATATTATATGAAATGACTAAAATAATCATATAATTCCAAATTTTCTATATCAAGTACAAATTAATTTAATAGAAAATGAGAATACATAAGAGTACAGACAAAACTTGAAAAAGAGACAAAAAAATTTTAATAAAAAAATATATAATAATATTTATATTAAAATAAAAACTATAAATATATTTATTTTATTTTTAAATTTATTATTAATATGGAGGAATACATAAGTTAATATGCCAAATTAATTTTAAATAAAAAATCAGTTTTAAAAAAGAATCTGTTTTTACATGAAAAAAATTAGTTTTTGCACATAAAATCTATTTTTATTTAGAAAATTAATTTTTTTTAATCTAAAGAGTGATTTTTCTTTAAATTATATAAAATTAATTATAATTTATAAAATATTTTTTAACATTTTAAAAAATCAATTTTACTTTTAATAATATTTATTTTTCAAAAATTTTAAGACTAATTATAAAAAAAATAAAAAAAATAATAATAGAATAATAAAAAATATTTATAAATAAAAAAAAAACAAAATTTATAAAAAATTCTGTGTACACTCTTCAAAATCCGTGTCCATGTCTTTTACTTTCAAACACAGTTCTTGTACGCTAGCAAAGTTCACAAACCATTTTGGAGAAGAGAACATCTCGCCTAAACAAATATAACAAGATAAGAGTCGCATAGCGGCATAAACGCATTTTTAACATTTAAAATAAAAAGGAATAAATTAAGAAAAACAAATCTAAGAAAAAATTAAGGAGAAGCGAGCTTAATTTAACAAAATTTAAGCATCCTCTCTCCAGGAAATATTTTATATCCTTAATTTATTAATTTTAGATTTATTTTCGAAATGCTCATCTCTTATCCATCGGTCACTAATATACTCAAATTAAAAACTTCATTTACAATAAATTTATAAAAATTTATTACACCAGATTAAAATTTCACCCCAAACAAACAAGAGATTGAGCGCATGTGAATACAACGCGCAGATCATGATGATTTGGCATCAAGAAATAGATTTTGTTTAAGTTAAAAAAAAAAATTAAAGATTTTGATCAGCTGCAATGTGAGGCACGTGAATTGTTTCGACATAGGAGAAAGAGTAAAGTAAAATAAAATAACCCCGAGAGAATACAGAAGGAACCGTTCTACCAGGAGTGATTGTGATCCAGTACATCTATTTGATCAAGGGAACACAGTAGAGATTCTGAGCGGGAGAGAGACTCAACTCAACTCAACTGTGATTCCCTTGATTAAAAGGATGGAATGAATCATTATACTCACAAAGTCACAAACAACTCAACACAGTATAAACTATAAAGTAGAAACTAGTGTGAAAACTGAAAAGTGAATTGAACGCTACTTGCTATGCATTTATATAGCCACAAAGTGGAGCCCTACTTTTTCTTCTTCTTGGGCCGGGCTGTTCAGCATCACACGCACAATAATCCCTCCAAATATTTTTTTAGTGGACCAAAATATGAATTTCATTTAATAAATAGTTAAATACATATATTGCTATCTTGTTTACCAAAAAAAATATCTTATTATCTTAAAAAGTTAATTTTCATGTACGGTTATTGTTTACACAGATAATTAATAGCTATCAATTTACCACCAAAAAAAATTTTTTCAACTCTATTCAAAAAATCATCTAAACACATAAATGAATATGTAAAAATAGTATATCAAATTCTAATTCATTGATTTTCTTTATATACATTTTAAGAATAAATTATCAAATTAGTCCCAGAAAGATTACTCATTTTTTAAATTGGTCTTCGAAAGATTTTTTTCATCAAATTCGTTGTTTAAAGATTTTAAGTTAGTTATGTTAGTTATTCCGTCACTTTCTTTGTTAATAGTGTCAAAATTTGTTAATGTGGTAAGTTAAGTGGCACCTCAATAGACACCTAAGAGTCTTAATTGACTATTAAAATAATTAGTTTATGAAATTATATCAAATCAATTTCAAATTGAGATATTTTAATATCTCAATTTCTTTCTTCAATTAGATTTTGATTTGATCTAATTTTGTAAAATTATTATGTTAAGACTTCTAGGTATGTGTTGGATTTCAATAAACATGCCATATTAACAAATTTTGACACCATTAACAAAAAAAAGTGACGGACTAACATGACTAATTTGAAATCTTCAAAGGACGAATTTGATTAAAAAAATCTTTCGAGAACTAATTTAAAAAATGAGTGATCTTTTAAAAATTAATTTGACCATTTACTCTATATTTTAATTTTAACTAGCTGCGGAAAAATTTTCTACAATCATTTTTTTGTTCAAAAAAAACAAACCCTCCTAATTAAAGTCTTCCATTTGTTTTTAGAAAAAAAGGTGAAATTTTAAAAACTTGGGTTAACATTCATTAAATTATTAACCACTTAGAGACGGTTTGGTTTGCATGGTTATCCACGAAAACGGGAAAACACAGCTCTGAAAGTAGTCATTACCCATTAGTCAGTCAAGCCTATTCACAAATCACAAGACCAGGATCAAAGAGTATTCCACTTTGGTTAAACATTCAAGCCGCACCTATAGAAATTAGAAAGATAAGAGAGTTTAGACTTTTATATATATAATAAAATTTCATTCATCTCTCTATGTATTAACTTGAACACTTTATTTCACATGCATAGTTACACGCACTGTACAGAGACATAGGTTGATTAATGTGATCGTGCAGGAATTGCTGGTAAGTTATCAGGGCAAACTCATACGAGTGCATCAAGAATTCCTTTCATCCTGTTGGATCTTCATCATAAAGTTGATTTGGAATTGTTCCATCCAGAAATTGCAATTTGATCCTCACATCATTTTTAAGATGTTTCTTGAAGCTGTTTCGTCCAGTCAAAAGGCTCCCACTCTTTAGAGAAGCTAGCAACTGCTTGCTTCTGTACATCCACCGCTTCATACCGTCGACGCCGATACATGTCTTCCTCGGCAGACTTCAGCATCCCTCTTATTACATTCAAGCCAAGGTTGCCCTTGAACTGCTTCTCGTCATCAATAACATGGACAAAACCTTTGTTTAGTCCAAACTCAACATGGAAGTATGGAAAGTGCTTTGGAATCGAATTCCGCAGTCCCTTCTGGCTTGTGTCGATGAGTTTCTTAGCATTGTGCTGGCTCCATTCATCTTCAGCTTCATCAATTGCCTATGGTGAACACAATGTCAGGACAGATTCTACAATATTCAATTTGACATAGCGCATGCAACCACACAAGATAATAAATCAAATCGATTTCAATAGATGCTGTGGAAGAATTATAATTATAATTATAATCTCTAAGAAAAACAAGGAAATTTTGTTCAAAAAAATTAATGAAGAAACCCAGATCATTTCACATAAATGAAAAAGCATTGATTACAACTTAAGATGATGTTAGACATCTCACCTTTTTAAAGTACAAAGGAGCCTCTTTGGCAATATCTTGGGGTAACGGAATGCACTCGACCATACAATGTCGTCTTTGTTGTGCCAATCCCATCACGGTTTCAAGAAACACCACCTCCTTCTCTTGCTTTGCAAACATCATTATTAGGCATTTCTTGAAGTTTCGAATTTCAGTCCACACATTATCATCCACCGTCCTTGTAGCTGATTCATGCTGCAATATAAAAGGATAAGACAAAGTTGGAAATGTTTAGTAATAAAATAAAAGAAAAAAGCACCTTATGGCACAAATCAACTAGCTCAAAAATATATGGACCTTCTTTAAATTCACATCAAATATATGATACTTAAATGTTAGGATCGATATAAGAATTAATCGTACCGAATTTGGATCCTCTAAAGTGAGGAAGTTGGTAAAGTGAAGAATTAATCACCATTGATTTTGTAATTTTCATGAAGTGTGTGCCCCACTATCTTAATTTAAGAGTGATTAACTCCTCACTTTACCACTTTACCAACTTCCTCACTTTAGAAGGTCTTCATCCATCTGAACAAGTCATCACCCCAATTTCCAGAAGAATGCATCAAATACACTCCTCATTACTATGATCATTTCAACATTTCATTCACACCTTTTATTTAAGAATGGTTATCATCCTAAAGGAAAATCTTCCAAGAGCTGAATCTTAGTAAAATATCGTCTCCATTATTTATTTATTTATTATTATTTTCTGTAAAGTGATTCAAGTGAAACCCAAGGTAATACTGCTTTCAATTGGCCTAGCCTTTGAAAGGAACACGAACACTAGTAGAATAAGCTAACCTGAATGGGTAAAATGCAGCAATGGCCAGGTGCTACAGGCTGCCACTGTGGCAACATAAGATATGTGAAATTTGCAATTGATACCACCAAATGCATTGGCCGATTTGGATTTTCCAAACAAAAGAGGCAGCGCTCTTGCTGAGTCAAGAATCGATTTTCACGATTGTTTTTCTGAATAATCTTGTGATCATCATCACCTGCACGTGTCTTTCTACTCTTTTTGCTTGGACCATCATCATAGTCATATTCATCATCGGCCCGACTAGAAACCTTAAACTGCTTGTTCTGCATGATCTTGCGAGCAAGATGCATGTCAGCATCATCCTCTCCTTTTTTCTGTTGAGCATATACTTTTTGTGTAGCATATCTTGAATAAAATAAAAACACAGTAAAGAAATCATAAGAAAATAATAAAAAAAAAACAAATATATATATATATATATATATATACAAGAACACACTAGCAGCCGATAAAAATAATAACATTCGTAGAAAGTTGCACAGAAAAATAAAGAAATGACAACCCCCCCCCCCCCCCTTCTTTTCTTTTTGCTGCTATAATAGAAATTTCCCCTTAGACTCTGTTCTGATAATATCAGAAGTGAATAAGTTGCATGCATATGGAGAAACAGGAAAAGGGAAAGAAGGGGGGGGGGGGGGGGGGGAGTATGTATGATTTCAAGATAGTAAAAATACCTGCTAGAATCCCCTTCAGATCTTGATCTAATTGTATGAGCTTGATTTCCCTGTTGTGTGTTCATAATCTTTGCTTCTTGCTGTCCACCAAAAGAGTACTAATTAAAAAACAATACAGTCAAAGTAATTCTGAAACTAGAAAGGCGTGCTCCCTTGACGATTAAATGACTTTATGGTCTCACCATTAGTTTCTCGGCTTCTTCGTGCTTTCCTTTCAAACGAAGTTGCATAGCCTTCGCTGCCAGCTGGTTTGCAGTCATCCCAGTCTTCACCATTTCACTGCTATTGCCAGGTGCATTTGCTTCAGATGAATCATTTACTGGCTCAACACCTTCTACAGCAGAACCATCAGAATTGCTACTCTTGTTGCTAACAAATTCACGCATGAAGCTTCCATCATTAGAAAATTTATTTAGGCTAGATGCCGCTGCAGAAATGAGTGCAGCTCCCTCAGCAGAATGTTGACTTTTTCGCTTTCCCCAAGATAAAGAATCTCGAACTTTAGGTGCTTTCATTTCACCATGCCGGACAGAAACATCCTTCAAGTAGTCCTGCTATTGTTATATTATAAAAATTCAGTGAAATGAAACGGAATATACTTCACGGTCTCAACAAAAGTGATTTTGATATTATAATAAGTTTCTGAAGAAATAGTCATTGAACAAAGAAGAATGCAATAGTTCTCTTATTTGTTACCCTTTTATAATCCCTTCGGCTTTGCTTATCGGTATCTGATTTCTCTTCTGTTTCACCTCTTTGCCTACTTCTTATGGCACGTAGATGAGCACGAGCTGGGGCAGCTGCGTTTGATGCAACAGATGCAGTCAAGTCACCAAGAGAACCCCACCTCTCAGCTACAGCCTGTGTGTATCCATATAGCAAAAAGCCAAAATTTTAAAAGATGGACTAGGATTTATTTTTCTAGCGTGTGCGAGTACAAAACAAATGAAAAATATCTGGAAAGTATGTAAAAAAACCTCCTGAAAGCTACGCCCTTCTCGAGCTGCTTGCTCTTGTGCACGCTTTAAAGCTTTAAGTCTCCAACTTGCTCCCCCATCCCCAACAAGGGAAGCAGATAAAAGTCGGTCTGCACCAACTTTAGTCCCATCACTTTCTTCTGGGTAGCCACTTCCATTATCCTTCAGATATGGATTCAACTCCTTAGGATTCACCTTAATTGGCTGAAGGAAAAAAAATATTTAGTCTTTTTAATCCTACAATAGCCATGAGAATAAAAGGAGCAGACAAGCTGCAAACAAAATGGAAATATTCTTCACCTATTCAAGTGTCAAAAGCAAAGTGAAATATTGGTCAAACGAGATCTACATGTAAACGGTCTTTCTATAGACATGATACATGACAGAGCACAATGGCGTCGTTTGATTCATGTAGCCGACCCCACTTAGTGGGACAAGGCTTTGTTGTTGTTGTTGTTGTTGTTTGTATTCAAGTGTCAAAAGCAAAGTGAAATATTGGTCAATCATTATTCCTTCAAATAAAAGTATACAACAGTAGATGAGCCAAATAGGTTGTAGACACACAGCAAAATCAAATCATATGTAAGAATCAGGAAATTTACTTTTGTGAATAATATTAGCAAATGTCAACATACTCATTGTTCTCATTTAGAAAAGCCAAAAGGTCAGCAGGTACATTCTTACTGAACCCTGTTATCTGAAAGCTTTTTCAACATTTTTTTTTAATACACTTTCTTTGCTTTCTTCATTTCAACTTGCTCTTCTCATATATTTATTTTCAGGAAAAGTTATACTGGGGTGATGAAATATAATAACGTGTTTTTTTTGCTCGCATTTGTTGTTCATATTTAATGCTATTTAGTTTACCTGTTGCCTTCTCTTTTCGTTCATCCTTTATTTTTATTCTTGTTATGGTATAGTAAAAAATGAGACCACCAAACTTTGTTCAATAAGACGAAATTCAAGTAAGCAACAAAATGTTAACAAACAACAAACAATCAGAAGATAAATAAAGAACTGAACAGGAGAACAAGAAGCTTAAGGGCGAAAAATTATCGATACTGATTCATACCTCCTCAACAGGATCTTCCTCTGGCAATTTCTCCACTGTATCTGAAACTGTTGGTCCCTTACTCTCAGGCCTAAGCATCCAATCCAATCCCATTTCTTTTCTTGAAATTTCATTCTCACTTATAGAATCTGCTGCAATATTTGCAGCTTCACCTTTTACCTTGCTCTTTTTACTCCCGTGTTTTCTATTTGTCTTTTGATGCCTCCCCTTTCGATCTTTGAAATCCTTACTAACATCGGAAGAGGATGATGAGAATTCCTCAGATGAATATCCTTTTTTCCCACTCCTTGATCTTGATCTTCGTTTTGACCTTTTACAAGAATCATCTGATGAACCATCATCCCTTTTCTTTTTTGCTTTCTTCGTATTCTTCTTTGCATCTTGGTTGCTTTCATACTCTGATGAAGAACTTTCATCTGATGAATACCACTTCTTCCTAGAACCTTTCTTTATCTTTTCAAGTTCTTCATCATCAGAAGAGCTGTTCCTAGAACTCTTCCCTTTTCCCTTATTTTTTCTCCTCCTAATATCTGATTTAGAAACCAAGTCCTCGTCTTGCATCTGTCAGACACATAATTAAGCCAAAAGAAGTACAAACACAATCAGAAATGCCACACACCAGATGGAATCCGAGAAAATGGAAGAAATAGTGAAAATAACAACAAAGGCACAATGATAGATAAGCAAACCCTACCGACCTGGTCACGAGGAATGAATTTCACCTCAGAAAGCATTTTCTAAATTGTTAGACTGTTGCAATCCCTGTATAAGAACAATGGTAAAAATTACAAAAACAATCAATTGCATAACACCAAACCAAAACAATTAAGCATGAAAAATAGTGTAGAACAGAAAAACTACATAAAAAGAGATACGCAATAGCTCCCAAAACTTACTGAACTCGGAATCATCAACGTTACAAATTGAAATATGAAAATTCTCAACCATACATCCAATCCAAGTGAATCAATCAAAAATGACGAGCTTAGTAGTTCAAAACCAAACACAAAATCACGGAGTTGCACGAATGCTACCAAAGGAAAAAGGATAAAAAAAATTTTGAAAAAAAAAGAAAACAGTAGTAGAAAGATGAAGGAACAATAGCAGGAGGGAGTTGACATACCTCTGCGAGATGTGCATCCACAGAAGATGGCTGCGAGGGGGAGAGCGCGGCGGTGCTGTAATTCAGACACCAGTAGCTGGCGGGGGCGGAGACAGAAGGAAGAACCCAAGAAGGATGCGTCGCTCGTGGGGTAGCACTTCTCAAACAATATTTTTTTTTTTTTGGGTCAAAGCTGAGACCATAGGCTGGCCCAGATCCGAAAGTAAACCCTGCCCTCTACCCGACCCGGTTCACAAACTTGCTTTCTTTGCTTGGATACCTAACTTTTTTTTAACTTGCTTTGTCCAAATGATATATCTTGGATGAGCCGGCCCATTGAATATTGTGAAATGTGGATTTTTGTGGACTGAAAATTATTTCACTTTCTTTGGGCTTTGGGGTGTTCGGCCTAGTCATTTGTGTGAGATAATAATTGGCAAAAAAAAATTCTTAGTACTACTCTTTTTTTTATTAAGACAAAAGAAAGTTATACTCTGCATAGCAAAATGTAAAAAAAAAAAATTTATACTCTCTCTATATGATTTTTGTCCCAGAGTAAGAATTTAAATGCAACCTAGCAGTGCCACTTTCACCCTGCATCAATCCCAATTGTAGGGAGAACAAAAAGCTGGAAGTAAAAGCAACTTTTCTCCAACAGTGGAGCCTTACGCTCTCCAACAGTGGAGTTGTTTTGCTTCGACAAGCGGAGCCATTAGTCAACAAACTTCTCAAATCCAATTCAGTTATAAATACAAAGACAATCATAAATCAGCCAAGGGAGAAGCAATAATAAGGAACACAAATAAGCAAGGCATGGAAGGTATCGGAAATGCAGGCATGGACAGAGATGTTCTAGACTTGGAGGAGTCCCCAGCTCAACAAGGAGACAACCCAGACCAGAAACTAGTCAGCAGAGTATTAACAGGAAAGGTGCTAAATACAGTCACAGTGCGTAAAACGATTCTCAACATGTGGGGAGATCTACAGGGACTGGTGATTACCAATGCAGGACCAAACTCCTTCATCTTAAACTTCAAAAGTCAGGAGGAAGCAAGAAGAGCGTATGATGGTGGACCATGGAGAATAGAAGGACATATGTTGAGCTTGCAGTGGTGGAGTCCAAACCTGTCCATTGAAGAGGTAAACAACAATCAGCTTCCTATTTGGATTCAAATACATGGACTACCTTATGATAGAATTAATATAAAGAATGCTGAAAAAATAGGAGAAATAGTAGGGAGAGTCATAAGTGTTGAGAATCCATTTGTTGAAGGGAATATGCTCAGATCCTTTTTGAGGGTTAGGGTAGAGATAAATATTCAAACACCTCTGAAAACTGGATTTTGGCTCAAAAGAGATGATGGAAGTCATTCATGGGTTGAGTTCAAATATGAAAAATTGTATGATTACTATTATAAATGTGCGAAAATTGGGCATGACAAAAGAGCATGTATTGAAGAGCTGGCTATGTCATTAGTAAACCCAACAATTCCTAGATATGGACCAGAACTTTCAACTCCGGGACTGAGATCAATAGAGAATGAGACAAGAAAGGCAGGAATTAGGAGGAGAAAGGAAGAACACAACAACTGGGTGGAGGAGTTATGGGAGGAGCGTGAGAGAAGTTTTCAAGGGAGATAGTGGCTGAAAAGACAATCACAAGGGGAGGAAGGAGGGTCAAATTAAGGGAGTGTAAGAAGTTCTCAAGCCAGTGCCTTTGCAAAATCTTGGGGCAGATTGGCAAATCCATAGGAGCAAATGGGAGGGAGACAAGTGGCAACACAGGAAGCTCAAGATCAGGAGGAAGTGGCTGATGATGAAGAAATGGACGGTGATGAAGACAATAATATATTGGATCTAGGTGATGGGACAGCATACCAGGAGAAAGGGGAAAATAAAAAGGGTATTCTAGAAAAACAACAAACTAGTGAATCAGTAGCAATGGAAAACGTGAATGATGTCAGGGAATTAGGAAAGGATGGGGAGAATGGGAAGGATAACAACAAGATCCCTATGAGGTATATAGAGAAAGGTGGGCCAAGCAGGAGAAGAATGGACAGATTAAAAAAGAAGGCATGGGCTGAAGGCCCAACAGGGACAGCCAGCAAATTAATAGTGGGCCAACTGAAAAAGGAAGGAATCTTACTATTGGACAATTATTGAAGGAATTCAACAAGAAGATGGCGGAAGAAGGAAGGAAGAGAAATACAGAAGAGGAAGTGGAAGAGGAGGCCCAAAATAGAAATAATAGGGAAGTTGATGGGATAGTAAGCCAAGATCAGAACAAGGAGGAAAAACCAGAACAGAATAGCAAGCAGCTAGTCACAGAAAGTGATGGAGGGTTCTACTATGTTGAACTAGTTGAAGAAGAAGAAGAACTAGAGCAGGAAAATAACAAAGCAATTGTAGTGGCCAGGGAATATGAAATAGAACTTGCTCGAAGAATGGAGGAAAAGATGAAACTCAAAAGAAGAAGAGGAGACGACCAGCAGGGACATATAGGAAATTGCCTGGAAGAAGAAGAGGAAGCTGCGAAGGTGTGGAGAGCTATCAAGAAGAACAAGGTGGTCGGAGGCCTCGTGGAAGAGATGGCTAACGAGGATGAATCACAGAACAGAGGAGACAACTTGGGAAACTCAATGGCTGATGAGGAGGCAGGCCTACACATGCCCCCAACTTAACCATGAGTGTGATAGGTTGGAACTGCCACGGGATTGCGGCCCCCGCGACAGTTTCTGAACTGCATAGCATGTGCAAACAAATAAAGCCTGCAATAATATTCCTAATAGAGACTAGAGCTAGAGAAGACACTATTAAGAAGTTGAAAAGAAGGGTGCATTTTGAGAATGTATTTCACATAGAACCCCGGGGACTGTCCAGAGGGCTATGTTTTTTGTGGAATGAAATATATAATATTGATATTTATTTTTGGTGTGATAATCATATAAAAGCTCGGATTGACGATAGGAAAGAGAAGATATGGACATGTAATTTTAACTATGGAAACCCACGCTTTGGAAGAAGAAAGGAGCAATGGAGAGCAATCACAGCAAACAATTGTAATGAGGAAGAGCCGCATGTATTCATAGGAGACTTTAATGACATTTTGAGTCAAGCGGAGAAAATTGGTCTACATCCAAAGCCACAAAGCCAGATAAGAGAGTTTAGGCAATTTATGGATATGAATTGTCTTATGGATTTAGACCTAAAAGGTGGAAGATTACGTGGTTTAGCAACATGAGGAATGGATTCATCACTAGGGAGAAAATAGACAGGACATTAGCCAATTGGGAATGGAGAGCTTTGTACCAGCATGCGTCACTCATAGCTTTACCAGCAATAAGTTATGACCATTGTCCGATAGTCTTAAACCTCAATCAAATTCAAAGAAGGGAGAAGAATTTTAAATTTGAGGCGTTTTGGGTCGATCATGACGAGTGTGAGAATGCAGTAAGGAAGGGCTGGGATAAAGAGAATATTCATGGATGCGATTGGGAAGGAATAACAAGAAAAATAGAAAATTGCAAAGAGGAGCTTAAGAAGTGGAGCAAGAAGACTTTTAAACGTGCAGATAAAGAGATCTACAAATTGAAGGATGAATTGAAGAAGCTACAAGATTCGAACTTAACACAAGAAAAGCAGGAGAGGATACAATTAATAAAGGAGAATATAATAGTTCTATAGAAGCAGGAAGAGAAATATTGGGGACAAAGAGCCAGGTTGAAATGGTTGAAATGGGGAGACAAAAATACATCTTTCTTTCATGCCACAACCATTCAAAGAAGAGAAAGGAACAAAATTGACAAACTGAAAAATGAAGCGGGATCATGGATGGAAGACAGGAAAGAAATCATGAAACACATAGAAGAAAAATTTGAAGCGTTATTTACTTCTAACAGCAAAAGAAACCTTGCAGAAACTCTAAATAAAATACAAGCAAGAGTCACAGAGGATATGAACAAGGGGCTGATCTCAGAAGTCACTGAAGAGGAGGTTAGAAAAGCAGTTTTCAGCATGGACGGCCTCAAAGCTCCAAGGCCAGATGGTCTGAATTAGAGGTGTTCAAAACCGATCCAAACTAAACAAAACCAACCAATCGAATCGGAAAAATCGAAAACCGAACAAACCAAAAATCGAAAAAACTGAAAAAATGATATTTTGCAATTTTTTCAGTGGTTCGGTTTAGTTTTCGGTTCTTTCAGTGAAAATCCTAACCGAACCGAACCAAACTGGTTCACTTAAAAACCCTAATATTTAAAGCTTCCTCCCCCAAGCAAATAACCTAGCTAGCCGCCACTCTCACCACTCGACCACTCCACAGTGCCAAAACTCCTCCTCCCACCCTCCTCTCTGCATCTGACTCGCCGGACAGCACCGTCGTGGCGGCCCTTCCGCATCGCGCTCCCTCTTCTCGGCGTGGTCCTTTCTCTCCCTCCCTTCCTCGCCGCGCTTCCTTCTCGTCGTCGCACACTAACCCTCAGTTAGATAGCGAGCCCAGACCCCATAGCTCCCCTCCCTTTCCCCTGCACAGCGCTGTCTCTGATATTGCAGTGGTGTCTTCGACATCACAGGTTGCTGATTGCAGCGTCATAATCGTCCTCCACTACTCTGCCATACATCTCAGTCCAGTCCAGTCCAAGAGTGTCGTCGTCCTTCTCAGTCTAGTCTCGTCCCCTCTGTAGCAGCCGCCGACCCACCGTGTCTCCCTGTCCAGCATCTCCGTCTTCTTTAGTAGGATTTTTTTAATTCTGATGATTTTGGGTTTCAACTTGTGTTTATGATTCTGAATTTTTATTTCTATTTTGATGATTCTGTCATTCAAATTCTGTGTTTAGGATTATGATTTTTTATTGTATTTTCAAAATCTGTTATAATTATGTAGTTATGGGACTTGGTGTTAAACCTCTTTTATTGTTGATTTGTTTTTTATTGATTATTATTCCATATTGAGTATTTATTGTTGATTTTTTGGAAATGTTATTGATTATTTGTTGAACCTATTTTATTTTGTTGTTCTGCTGCTTCTGTTAAACTTTTATATGATTCTTTGTTTCCAATTTTGATTTTTAATGCATATATCCTCGAACTCCAGCTCTATCTCCTGGTTTATCTACAGCTCTAGCCGGCTCTCATGGTATCTCAGATAGTCATGAATGTCGCAACCGGCTGGATTTGTTTGAATTTCTGCTTCTGTTTGAATAATTTATGTTCTATATTCAGTGTATTTTGAAATCGCTAATTGTTTTTGATGGTTGTATTTGTTTATGCAGTTTGTTGTATTTGGAAGTTTTAGCTTATGAATGTGTATTATTTCTAATTGTTAGGGTTATAGGTTCTGATTGTTAAAGGAGGTGTGTTTTTTATTGTTAGGTTTCTAGGTTCTAATTGTTGTATTTGGGGGTTTTAGCTTATGAATGTGTATATTTATTTGATTAGGGAAATTGCTTATGATTGATCAATGTATTTGTTTAGAGAAATTGGTTCTGTGGTTCACTGTTCAATGTATTTGTTTAGGAAAATTGCTTCTGATTGTTCAATGTATTTGTTCATTGTTGGTGAGCATGTTGAGAACTATCACTGCCACTACTGTTGGCATAATGCTGTGATCAAGTATCTTTCATTAATGGAACGAAGCGAGGTAATTGTTTTGAGATGGTACAAGCAGCTGCGGGATGCATAAACAGTGGTCAGAATCTTGCAATTGACTGCTTTCCGTGTTGTAAATTTGTGGCTTTATTAATCAGGTAGAACTTGAAAAGCTTAGGAGATGCTCTGTCCAAGAATTATGTGACTGCCGGAAGATGTGTAATCTTGAAAACCTACCTTGATTGAAAAACCGAACAAACCGAACCGCATATTAATTAAACGATTGGATCGGATGACTTTTCTCTAAAAAACCGAACCAAATCGCACCGCGAATACCCCTAGTCTGAATGGGTTATTCTACCAAAAACACTGGGAGATAATTAAGAAGGAGGTATGTGCAGTTGTTAAAGAATTCTTTCGAAATGGGAGTTTTCCAGAAGAAATTAGCGAAACCACAGTTGTTCTAATTCCAAAAGTCAAGAATCAGGAAAGACTTAATCAGTTAAGACCAATCAGTTGCTGTAACTTTATCTACAAGATTATAACAAGGATTATAGTGTTAAGATTGAAAGGGATATTGGAGGATATAGTGTCACCAACTCAAAACACCTTTGTGGGGGGAAGACTCATACAAGATAATGTAGTGATCGTCCAAGAAGTGTATCACAGCCTAAACAAGAAAGGAAGAGAGGGATCCCAGAATATAGCGATCAAGTTGGATATGAACAAGGCATATGATAGACTAGAGTGGGATTTTATCGAGAAGGTGCTTCTGAAATTAGGATTTATCGAAAGTTTGGTTGAATTGGTAATGACGTATGTCAGAAGTGCAAACTATAGGGTAAAGGTCAATGGAGAGTTGTCTAAGAGGATCAAACCACAAAGAGGTCTTCGACAAGGGGACCCACTGTCTCCCTACCTTTTCATCTTAGCAGCTGAAGTATTCACGATTCTAATGCAAGAGGCTCAGGAGAAAGGCCATATAACCGATCTACAGATAGCTTCAACGACTCCGGTCCTCACTCACTTGTTGTTCGCAGATGATTGCATCATATTCACCAAAGCAAGGGAGGATGAGATTTTTCAGATCATCACCGTTCTTAATGAATACACAGAGGCATCCGGACAAAGGATAAACTTAAACAAGTCAGGTATCACCTTTGGAAGCCAGGTGTCGATAAAGACAAGGGTAGATATTGAAGAAATTTTAGGAATGATAGCATGGGACATGCCAGAGAAATACCTAGGGCTACCAGCTATATGAGGAAGGTCTCAGAACAGGACGCTAGCATGGATTGAAGAGAAAATCACGAGTAAAATGGAGGGATAGAAAGAAAAGTTGTTGAATCAGGCAGGCACAGAAACATTAATAAAATCAGTTATACAAGCAATTCCATCATATGCCATGAATATTATAAAGTTTCCCAATAGCTTCTGCAGGAGAATTTTCTCAAAGGTGGCGCGATTCTGGTGGGCAACCACCGGGAAAGAAAGGGGCATTCATTGGAAAAAATGGGACTGCATTACGGATAGCAAGAGCAGCGGGGGGTTGGGATTTAAGGATCTCAAAAAACATAATACTGCTTACCTTGCAAAACAAGCGTGGAGAGCAATGAAGAATTCAGATGCAATCTGGGTCCAGGTACTCAAATCAATATATTTTCCGGATGAAAACTTTTGGACAGCAAAATGTAAAAAAGGCGCATCTTGGGTTTGGAGAAGCATATTGCATGGAAGAGAACTATTAAAGGAAAAAGCTAAGTGGAGCATAGGGGATGGGTCCAAAGTAAGTATCTGGAAAGACAATTGGATCACTGGGAGAAGCAAGCTCCTGGATGCGAACAGTACAGATGATTCGAAGGTAAAAAATCTCATTAAAAACGGGGAAGGGTGGAACAGAGAAATAATTGTAAACAAATTTTCCCAGGAAGTCTGCAAAGAGATTCTTAGCACTCCTGTTAGTGTAGTGAATAGAGATGACTACTTATACTGGCCATGGAAGGAGGACAGAAGTTATTCCATAAAAACTGGATATTATGCTGCAAAAAAATAGAGCATGACTCGAAAAATGGAAATCCATCAACAAGTAAAGACAAAAGGGAGATTTGGAAAGAGGTTTGGAGAATGGAGGTTTCACAAAAAATCAAAATGTTTTTATGGAAAGCTTGCCAGGACATATCAGTGGGCTCAAATTTGTATAAACGGAGGATGGCACAAGATCCATTGTGTCAGATATGCTTAAATGGGATGGAGACGGTCGAACATGCTTTACTGCGATGTGATTGGGCGAGAGCAACATGGTTCAGGGCGGAATGCCAATGGACCCCAACACCGGAGACAGTGAACTCAATTGAAAGTTGGATGGTAAAGTGTATAAGGAGGATAAGAGAAGGAGGCGGAGACGATCAAGATAAGAGGATTAGTAAGCTCGGATTTCTCTTGTGGGAGATATGGAAAATCAGGAATAACAAACTATTTCAACAACAGGAAGTGAATCCAAGTTGGACAATCAGCAAAGCAAGAACACTAGAGACAGTTTATGGGAAACTAGCAGAAAAACAGCAGACACAAAAAAGAGAAGCCAATAGGAGCAGAACTTACCCGGTGACATGGAGACCTCCTCCTGAAGATTGGCTGAAAGCAAATGTTGATGCTGCCTTTCGAAAGGAGAATGAGACAGGTGCAATAGCTGTGGTGATCAGAGATAGCAAAGGAAACATGGTATTAGGATTTTTAGGGAAGATTCAAGCTAAATCAAGCACTGTGGCTGAGGCCCAAGCAATAAGACAAGCTTTAATCATAGTGAACAATTTGAATATGGGTAAAATGCTAATAGAATCGGATAATTTAAAGCTCATTCAAACAATCAAATCCAAGACAACCATTGGAGAAGCATCGGCTATCATCCAAGATATTCAAATTTTAATGGAAAAATTACCTGAAAAAGGAATGACTTGGACTCCCAGGAATGGAAATCGGCTTGCTCATGCAGTGGCAAAAGCTGCGGAATCAGAAACGTTACATTCGACCTGGAGCTGTCAACCACCTGCAGAAACACGAAGCATCCTTAGGAGTGAGATTCGAACATAAATTAAGAATGCCAAAGATTAAAGAAAGAACAAAAAGGGGAAAAAAAAGAAAAAAAGAGGCTAATTTGAAGAAGCTCGCACCAGTCTTGAGGCAGCAAAATATGAGTTAAATCCGGATCATTATGATCTGAGGCAGAGAGCCTGCATGCATCCAACGGCGATGCAGTCTCACGGGCAAATATCCAGGTTTGAGTTTCAACCACATCTCCACAGGTTGGGGTTGAAATTAAAATCGGAGATACAGAAGGAAAAGACGATGCGGGAGAAGAAGATGCCGAAGGAATTGGCTGCGGTACAAGAGGCAGGGGTTTCTGGGCGTTGTGAATCGAACCTCCTGGGCAATGGTGAAAACTGCTGCGGTGACTAGATGGGCTACACTGGAGGCTCCAAAAAATTTAGTCTCTGACAGCGAGCTGTCCACAAGGCGCCACCATCGCTCAGATTTCTGGTTCCCACGCCAGTTCAGCAATGAAGAAGATGCTTCAAAACATGTAAAATTTAGCCGTTTCTCTAGTGCAACAGATGGGTAGGCGGAGTGAGTACTGTAACAACCTCCCCTTCTAGAAACAAAATTAAATTTGAAGTTTGAAAATCAGTTAGGAGATAAGTTTAGAATTTTGAAATTTTGGATAGGAACCTGGTAACCACCCTCAGTTTGAAATTTAAAATATCCTAACTACCCCATCCCCAAATGTATATAAATAGGGGAGCACCCATAAGTAGAAAATCACTTCTCTCAAACACTTATCCTCTCCCTTCTCTCTCTACAAAGAAATAACATTCTGTGGGCAAACACAAGAGGCAAGCTCAAAGAAGCGTTAGAAAAGAAGGTAGGGAATTATGCCTTTCTTACTTATGTTGGCATGTAGTATGCTTTATTTTGTTTTCTTCCATCCATGCATGGCTACCACCTTTCATGTATTTTATGGCATGAATTATTCTTTGCTTATCTCTCATCTACATTGAGCATGATTATCTATTTTGTCAATTATACCCTCTTGAATCCATTAATATGCATCCCATATCTTTTCTATGTGCATTTACATGACCCTTTAATCACTATTCCTTTTATGTTGAGAGTACATGCCCCTTTATAACGTTTTATTAAATTATTTAACCTTTCCTAATTTTACTATGTGCCCTTACATGACCTTTGATACCGTTACATGACCTTTGATACTGTTACATTATTATTATTCCTTTTATGTTGAGAGTACATGCCCCTTTATAACGTTTTATTAAATTATTTAACCTTTCCTAATTTTACTATGTGCCCTTACATGACCTTTGATACCGTTACATTATTATTATTCATTTTATATTGAGAATACATGCTCCTTTTTATATCTTGTTCAAGGAACCCTATTTTATTATATGCAACTAAATGACCCCTTATATTATTATTGCTCCTTTATTTTAAAGATCAAGGGTACATACTTCTTATAATATCTAATCCAAGTATTTCAAATACTCACTTTCTTACTATATGCACTTAGATTATACTTTTTACATTATATCATTAATATCTTCTTAGGGTCAAGAGTACATGTTTTCTTATAATTGTTTTATTCAGCTAATTAATATCCTATTTTTTTTAATTTATACCCCTCTAGGGACGAGAGTACCTACTTTCGTATAAAATCTTATTCAAACATGCTTATTTTATCATGATATATGCCTCTCCTCTCGCATGGTTCATTTTTGTATATGCCTAAATAACCGTACTTGTTAAAGAACTGAGGGAATGATCCTTCGGTAAGGGAAGGTGACCCCCAAAGACAAGATAATCGAGATGATCCTTCGGTAATGGAAGGTGATCGAATCGAGATGATCCTTCGGTAAGGGAAGGTGATCGGCAAACCTTTGGGAACCTTCGGTAAGGGAAGGGGACTCCCATCAATTTTATATAATAAAGATACCTTTGTTGATATAACTCTTTTCTTGTGTATGTCTAAATAACCTTGATTGTAAATTGAACTGAGGGAATGATCCTTCGGTAAGGGAAGGTGACCCCCAAAGACAAGATATCGAGATGATCCCTCGGTAAGGGAGGGTGATCGATCGAGATGATCCTTCGGTAAGGGAAGGTGATCGCCAAAACGTTTGGGATAAGAACCTTCGGTAAGGGAAGGGGGACTCCCACTTATACCGGTTTGAACTCAATACCCTCCATATAAGTTATAAATTAAGAAAGAAAGAAGGCACGAATGAAAGCTTGAGTTCTATGTTTTCCTTAGATTTAATTATGATTATGTTGATGTTATTATCCTTCTATTTTCCTATATGTTTCCCCTTTCTTTTACACACATGTTTTACAAAAAAAGAAGATGCATATTACATGCCATGTTATACGCTTGTTTTTAAAATCCCGCACGTGGGCTGGAGATGGATATGGAGGTGTTACATAGCACTCCTACTGAGACGTTAGGTTCTCACTCCCTTTCCTTTTCCCATACTATCTCCAGAGGAACATGGCACAGCGGAGAGAGACGACGCAGTGCCCCCCTGAGGGTAACTTCTGAGTATGACCCCTCGAAGCACGCGTGGGTAGTTGCGACCACTACTACCGTGCTCCAAACTATCTACTTAGGTCGAGAACTCGTAGAAGAAGAACCCCAGCTGCCCGTCATAACCTTCCTAGATAGGGACGCTTCAACATCTAGGAAGCGGTCATCCAAGGTGGTACACCTTAAGTCCGACCCCGAGACCGAGGAAGAGAAATCCGACAACCCTGGCCAGAAGGAAGACACCATGGAGGAGGACCCAGAGGAGAAGTTGAACCCTGGTGGAAGCCCAAAGGTGGAATACGTGCCCTACTCCCCCATTTCGGCACCCCGTCGAGTTTTGGTTCATCCCACGCAACGGAACCGGGTCTTCACTGCGCGAAAGGGTGTTGGAGGGAGACCCCTGGTACCTCGATTCATAAATAACTGAAGAGTCCTGATCAAGGATGTGATAGGATGCAAGTATGGGAGCCTCTTCGACGAGATTAGTTTAGGACGTATTAGTTTCCTTTCTTGTTTTAGTTTACTATAAGTATTTCATACTCACGGTTAAGATGCTATTTCATTTTTATTAAAATTCCAACGTTTTAGTGTTACCCATTTTTCGCTCTACGCGCATTTACTCCTTCCTTGCGTAACGATTTAGTCATTTCTTTGCTTAATCGAGTGTGACACCTTATTTTAAAGACCCCCACGATAGTATAAAACTTAGGGTGTTACATTATTGGTATCAGAGCAAAGTCGATCCTAGGAGATATGACTAATGAAGCCTCTTCCTATGGTGATCCATAAACAGGAAATGTCCAACAGTTCTCCCACCCTCTGCCGATGCACCCCAACGTCAAGGACGAGTCTTTGCCCTTAGCAGGTCTGCCAGAGGGTTTGCATCCTCATTTCAGGTAGATCATACCTTGCTAACCTAATGTGCCTCCCTTTAGTAGGATTAGACATCATCCTAGGAATGGACTGGCTCAACGAAAACCGAGTCTTGTTAGATTGTTTTGAGAGAAAAGTCATCTTCCCTTCTCAATCCATACGAGACCCACGTGACCTTCCCAGATCCTCCGAAGACACCAGTACGAGACAAGAATATGCCTTGCTAAATTCGGTAGAAGCAGACTCCTATCAGGAGTTCTGTACCAGTAGTACACGACTTTTCAGATGTCTTCCCCGAAGATATACCCTCGTTTCCCCCAACACGAGAGGTTAAGTTCTCCATAGAATTGATGCCTGGGACAGGGCCAATCTCCATAGCCCCTTACCGGATGGCTCCAGTGGAGCTCACTGAACTAAAGAACTAACTAGAGGAGCTGCAGTATTGTTTGTGAAGAAAGAAGACGGCAGCATGCGTCTCTGCGTGGACTATAGGCAACTCAACAAAATCACGGTGAAGAACAAGTATTCCCTCCCAAGAATCGAGGACTTGATGGACCAACTACAAGGTGCAACAGTGTTCTCAAAGATCGACCTGAGATCAGGGTATCATCAGATAAGGGTAAGAGAGGAAGACATTCTGAAGACAGCATTTCGAACGAGATACGGACACGACGAGTTCACAGTAATGTCTTTTGGGTTGACCAATGCCCCCGCCGTCTTTATGGACTACATGAATAGAATTTTTTTACCTTACCTCGACAGTTTCGTGGTGGTATTCATAGATGATATTTTGATTTTCTCCAAGACAGAAGAAGAACACAGGGAGCACTTGCGTGTAATACTGGGAACCCTTCGAGAGAAAAAGTTGTACGCAAAACTATCCAAGTGTGAGTTTTGGATGAAGGAGGTACAATTTCTTGGACACATGGTTTCTGGCAACGGAATATCAGTGGATCCCAGTAAGATAGACTCGGTACTAAACTGGGAAAGGCCAACGTCAGTCACAGAAATAAGGAGTTTTTTAGGATTGGCGGGCTACTATAGAAGGTTCATAAGAGGGTTTTCTCAACTAGCCCTGCCGTTAACCCGTGTAACCAGGAAGGATACTCCGTTTGCTTGGACGCCAGACTGCGAAAGAAGCTTCCAAGAGTTAAAGTGTCGCTTGACATCCGCCCCAATACTAGTCTTACCTAACCCCGACATGGCCTTCGAAGTTTACTGCGACGCCTCAGGACAAGGATTGGGTTGCGTACTAATGCAATAAGGTAGTGGCGTATGCGTCAAGACAACTGAAGACCCACGAAGCCAACTATCCAACTCACGACCTTGAACTAGCCGCGATAGTATTTGCGCTGAAGACATGGAGGCATCATTTGTACGGAGTTGGGTTTTCAAGTATTCTCTGATCATAAGAGCTTAAAGTACCTGTTCGACCAGAAGGAACTCAACATGCGACAAAGGAGGTGGATGAAGTTTCTTAAAGATTATGACTTTGTTCTAAATTACCACCCAGAAAAGGCTAACTTGGTGGCTGACGCTTTGAGTCGGAAGGTACTCAAGGCATCATGACTAATGATAAAAGAGGCAGAGTTGATAAAGAATTTCAGAGACATGAACCTACAAGTCACCCTCGCTCCAAAAAGCATACGTCTGAACCACCTAACAGTGACAAGTCAATTCAAAGAACAAATAACTAAGGCGCAGAGTTCCGATCCCGATTTTCAAGAAACCCTGAGCCTTGTCAAAGAAGGAAAATTGAAAGGCTTCATCGAAGGAGAGGACAAGGTGTGGAGATACCAAGGTCGAATCTGTGTCCCAAAGGAAGGCGATCTTCAAAGCAAGATTGCGGAAGAAGCCCACAAAAGAGATTTTACCATTCATCCTGGCATGACAAAGATGTACCATGATTTGAAAAAGATGTTCTGGTGGCCAGGAATGAAAAGAGATTTAGCTACGATCGTGAATAAATGTCTGGTTTGTCAGAAGGTAAAAATTGAACATCAGAAACCATCAGGGGTATTGCAACCCCTTGGCATCCCAGAGTGGAAATGGGAGGACATATCGATGGATTTCGTCATGGGACTACCTCGTACTCAAACAGGGCGTGACGCTATATGGGTCATCGTGGACCGACTTACAAAGACTGCCCATTTTCTACCAGTCAAGGCGACCGACTCATTGGAAAGACTAGCCACGCTATATATCAAAGAGATCGTGAGGTTACAACAACCATAGTCTCGGACAGAGACCCAAGATTTACCTCGAGGTTTTGGAACGCACTACAGAAGGCATTCGGGACAAAATTGTGCCTGAGCACATCGTACCACCCGCAAACAGATGGACAAACGGAGAGGACCATCCAGACGTTGGAAGACATGTTATGAGCTTGTGTCCTGGACAGACCAGGAAAGTGGGAGAGTCACCTACCACTGATCGAGTTTGCTTATAACAACAGTTACCGTGGTCGCATCGGGATGGCACCATATGAGGCACTGTACGGGCGAAGATGCCAATCTCCTTTATGTTGGTACGGACCAGAAGATAAAGGCTACTTAGGACCGGAGTTAGTAAGACAGACCACAGAAGATATCAAGAGGATAAGAGAAAGAATACGCACCGCCCAAAGTCGACAAAAGAGTTATGCAGATCAACGATAAAAAAAAAAAAACCCCTCGAATTTCAGGAAGGCGATCACGTATTCCTAAAAATCACCCCCACCACCGGGGTAGGGAGGGCTCTCAAGGTACGAAAACTAAGCCCCTGGTACCTGGGTCCATTCCAAATCCTCCGGCGTATAGGAAAGTCGGCATACCAGCTTGCCCTACCACTAAATCTATCAAGACTACACAACGTGTTCCACGTGTCCCAACTCCGAAAATACCAGCACGATCCAAGCCATGTGTTGCAGCAAGAGGATGTAACACTCAAAGACGACCTGACTTTTGAACTACTAGCCATGGAGATTGTAGACAGAAGCATGAAGCAACTAAGGAGCAAGACGATACAACTGGTAAAAGTGGCATGGGGTAGCGGCAATTCCAGAGACTACACATGGGAAAAAGAGGCAGACATGAGACAGAAGTTCCCGAATTTGTTTACAGGTAACAATCGTGGTGAGGATTTCCTTTTCTCCCCAACAATAGAAAATTTCAGTAAGGCCCCTAAGTTAATTAAGATGACCCTTATCGACCAAGTTCAGACATGGAATTTGGGGACAAATTCTTTTCTTACGGGGGTGATAATGTAACAACCGCCCCTTCTAGAAACAAAATTAAATTTGAAGTTTGAAAATCAGTTAGGAGATAAGTTTAGAATTTTGAAATTTTGGATAGGAACCTGGTAACCATCCTCAGTTTGAAATTTAAAATATCCTAACTACCCCATCCCCAAATGTATATAAATAGGGGAGCACCCATAAGTAGAAAATCACTTCTCTCAAACACTTATCCTCTCCCTTCTCTCTCTACAAAGAAATAACATTCTGTGGGCAAACACAAGAGGCAAGCTCAAAGAAGCGTTAGAAAAGAAGGTAGGGAATTATGCCTTTCTTACTTATGTTGGCATGTAGTATGCTTTATTTTGTTTTCTTCCATCCATGCATGGCTACCACCTTTCATGTATTTTATGGCATGAATTATTCTTTGCTTATCTCTCATCTACATTGAGCATGATTATCTATTTTGTCAATTATACCCTCTTGAATCCATTAATATGCATCCCATATCTTTTCTATGTGCATTTACATGACCCTTTAATCACTATTCCTTTTATGTTGAGAGTACATGCCCCTTTATAACGTTTTATTAAATTATTTAACCTTTCCTAATTTTACTATGTGCTCTTACATGACCTTTGATACCGTTACATGACCTTTGATACCGTTACATTATTATTATTCCTTTTATGTTGAGAGTACATGCCCCTTTATAACGTTTTATTAAATTATTTAACCTTTCCTAATTTTACTATGTGCCCTTACATGACCTTTGATACCGTTACATTATTATTATTCCTTTTATATTGAGAATACATGCTCCTTTTTATATCTTGTTCAAGGAACCCTATTTTATTATATGCAACTAAATGACCCCTTATATCATTATTGCTCCTTTATTTTAAAGATCAAGGGTACATACTTCTTATAATATCTAATCCAAGTATTTCAAATACTCACTTTCTTACTATATGCACTTAGATTATACTTTTTACATTATATCATTAATATCTTCTTAGGGTCAAGAGTACATGTTTTCTTATAATTGTTTTATTCAGCTAATTAATATCCTATTTTTTTTAATTTATACCCCTCTAGGGACGAGAGTACCTACTTTCGTATAAAATCTTATTCAAACATGCTTATTTTATCATGATATATGCCTCTCCTCTCGCATGGTTCATTTTTGTATATGCCTAAATAACCGTACTTGTTAAAGAATTGAGGGAATGATCCTTCGGTAAGGGAAGGTGACCCCCAAAGACAAGATAATCGAGATGATCCTTCGGTAAGGGAAGGTGATCGAATCGAGATGATCCTTCGGTAAGGGAAGGTGATCGGCAAACCTTTGGGAACCTTCGGTAAGGGAAGGGGACTCCCATCAATTTTATATAATAAAGATACCTTTGTTGATATAACTCTTTTTTTGTGTATGTCTAAATAACCTTGATTGTAAATTGAACTGAGGGAATGATCCTTCGGTAAGGGAAGGTGACCCCCAAAGACAAGATATCGAGATGATCCCTCGGTAAGGGAGGGTGATCGATCGAGATGATCCTTCGGTAAGGGAAGGTGATCGCCAAAACGTTTGGAATAAGAACCTTCGGTAAGGGAAGGGGGACTCCCACTTATACCGGTTTGAGCTCAATACCCTCCATATAAGTTATAAATTAAGAAAGAAAGAAGGCACGAATGAAAGCTTGAGTTCTATGTTTTTCTTAGATATAATTATGATTATGTTGATGTTATTATCCTTCTATTTTCCTATATGTTTCCCCTTTCTTTTACACACATGTTTTACAAAAAAAGAAGATGCATATTACATGCCATGTTATACGCTTGTTTTTAAAATCCCGCACGTGGGCTGGAGATGGATATGGAGGTGTTACATAGCACTCCTACTGAGACGTTAGGTTCTCACTCCCTTTCCTTTTCCCATACTATCTCCAGAGGAACATGGCACAGCGGATAGAGACGACGCAGTGCCCCTGAGGGTAACTTCTGAGTATGACCCCTCGAAGCACGCGTGGGTAGTTGCGACCACTACTACCGTGCTCCAAACTATCTACTTAGGTCGAGAACTCGTAGAAGAAGAACCCCAGCTGCCCGTCATAACCTTCCTAGATAGGGACGCTTCAACATCTAGGAAGCGGTCATCCAAGGTGGTACACCTTGAGTCCGACCCCGAGACCGAGGAAGAGAAATCCGACAACCCTGGCCAGAAGGAAGACACCATGGAGGAGGACCCAGAGGAGAAGTTGAACCCTGGTGGAAGTCCAAAGGTGGAATACGTGCCCTACTCCCCCATTTCGGCACCCCGTCGAGTTTTGGTTCATCCCACGCAACGGAACCGGGTCTTCACTGCGCGAAAGGGTGTTGGAGGGAGACCCCTGGTACCTCGATTCATAAATAACTGAAGAGTCCTGATCAAGGATGGGATAGGATGCAAGTATGGGAGCCTCTTCGACGAGATTAGTTTAGGACGTATTAGTTTCCTTTCTTGTTTTAGTTTACTATAAGTATTTCATACTCACGGTTAAGATGCTATTTCATTTTTATTAAAATTCCAACGTTTTAGTGCTACCCATTTTTCGCTCTACGCGCATTTACTTCTTCCTTGCGTAACGATTTAGTCATTTCTTTGCTTAATCGAGTGTGACACCTTATTTTAAAGACCCCCACGATAGTATAAAACTTAGGGTGTTACAAGTACCGGGTTGATTTGAGGGCATGGATTCTTTGTTTTGGCCTGGGCTGATCTGATGGCCCAGGTTTCTATCTAAAAAAAAAATGTAATCTAGTATTTATAATTGAGTAGGTATTTTAATTTTTGTCAAGTTAGCAAATTAAATATGAATTTAATTTTGATGCATCTTTTTAAATAACTATTTACGCAGCCAATAAAACTAATTATTTTTTTTTATGATATGACATTATGTTATTAAATATTCGTATAAACTGTTTTACAAATTCATTAAATATAACTGTTTTAGTATTGTGCATTCACACAATATCTTCAATGAACATATGAGAAATTGGTTAACTATACGATTATGCAATTATTATAGAAAAATATGACTCAATTTTAAGCCATAAAATTATAAATAAGTAGTTGTAAATGTTTCTAAAACACGAACATAATACATACAAATATTTATCGCAAGTAGTGCTATATATTTTGAATTCTTCTTGGATCATATTCACGCATAGTACTATCGATCATTCATTCATTCATTCAATAATGATATGAATCGTTGAATTGTTGAATAAGAAGCTGCTTTAATGGCACCGCGCTAGCCACACCTATTCACACATTTAATCATGCTCCTAATAACATTTGTGATATACGGAGGGAAGAACAAAACATAGATTGATAGAACCACCTAGAAGGTTGCTCTATCTTATATACTATACTGTACAGAAATATGTATATCAGTATGTAATTGGATTGTGACACTTTGATAAATAATTGAGGCCACAACAAGAGACAGTGACAACAACAATCATATGTAGTTGAATGATTGCCATTCTGTATTTTTGTGTCTGCATATAATGCACGGAGAGAGACGGACCCATCTCTAATCAATAATTTTTTCTTCAATAATAAGCAAAATATATAATATCATAATATATACATACATGGGATAAGTTACAACAAAAATCAACAATCATATATCATATTAGATGTATATATGCATTTCAATTCAATGGCTTTGACGTGTTCTCAATTTATTAAAGTCCAAAATCCGAATGAGTAGTAACATTTTGTTTGATTCAATGGTGATAATGATTACGTAATGCACCTGGCATACAGAGTCTATTGCTTTGTATATACTAGTATAGTAATTTTTTTAATCTTCTAATTAAAAAAATTAATTATTGGAGCCAAAGCCGCAACTACAAGATGATCAAACGTAATTAAAGTCAAATCATTTTTACCTACTCCGATTCAAGTTGTATGGAGTATTAATACTATATGGTATATAAATATATAATAGGAAAATGCTGGCATTTATGTTACGAAGACTTTGTGTTAGTATGAAATGTAGGTAGCTACTAACATAGTTACAACTCAAATTAAAAGGTGGAATAATAGCCATCAAAATTGAAGTGGTGGCAACCTTTCATTGTGCCCTGGCGTCTCATGCATGCAAATGCAACATACTTGATATCTGCGGATCCTCCACATCATTAACCAGCTGTGATTCAACTATTAATTTTTGAAAGCAACATCAACATACATATCAATCTACGTATATCAAAACATAATAATCACCACAAATATTTTGAATTAAGCGCGTGGATAGACGTGATTTTCTATAGGGCTGTCAAACGGGTTAGTCCGGTCCATTTAGGCCCAGTCCGTTAAATTTGTAGGTTAAATGGGTTGATCCGTTTAATTCCATTTTATTCGCGGTCCAACATTTTTTAGTTCGGACTGTTTATGGTTAGTCCGATGAGTCAAACGGGCCAGCCCGTTTATCATTTTATTTTATTTTTTGAAAAATATTTTGATAAAAAATACCACTTTTAGATAAAAACCTTTAAAAATATATATTTTTTTAGTTGATGAGTCAGATTTTCGGGTCGGGTCATAAGAAATATCGGCTAAAAATGTTACTTTTTTTTGAAAAAATGTAAAAAAAAATAAACGGACCACCTGTTTAACCCACAGGCTAGCCCGTTTAACCCGTCATTTTTCAGCCCGTTTAGCCCATAATTTAAACATGCTTAATTTTAAAGACAAAGTTCGCCCATTTAGATGAATAAATAAGTTAGCCTGATGGGTTTAGCCCATTTTGACGGTCCTAATTTTCTATAGTTTCTCACCGTAGATGATGAAAATAATTATTGAGGGTTCTTTTGCTCTTAACTACTCTTGTTACAATTTCTACTCTTTTAAAAATAAAATCTGTAAAATAATTTATAAATATAAACTATTTTTTAATTAGATCTAAGTTGAATTAGATTTATTTAATCTCAATTCAATTATAACGTAGAATATATATTAAAATATGTAAATAAATACTGATTTTTAATGTGTATATTATTATTATTGAACGATGATTTCTCTTGTTTTAGTCATAGTTTTTCTCTTAAAACAATATTAACTCCGTTTCTTCACACGTTTAGCATGAAGACCTTGAATTGGCGGCCACTTCAAAATATTAGTTTACGTGGGATTTACTGATTAGAAACATTATTCATCGTTTTCGTCCCCTTGCCGTGATTAGGTAAAGATAATACCACTCGATAATGATTGATTAATGCTAGTAATTTATTTTTCCTTTTCCAACTTTTTTTTTTTTTTGTATGCATGCGTGTTTGCAGGGGGTATTTACAGCTGGTGTATGTGGTTAATTAAACTGTGGAGATTCAAGTAAAGATGTTTAAAATAGAAGAGTTTAGTAAATTTTATAATTTATAGTTATCAATTAGTTATTATTATTGTTTTTAATAGTATGAAATTACTTATTTTTTTTTTATTGGTTGAGTGCTAACTCTCTAGATTTTTTTTTAAAATATTTTTAAATAAAAATATTTAATCTCGCCTATTAAATAAATTATCATGTATTAAACTTTTGATATGTGGCATAATTAAAAGTGTTATTCTTATTATAAAGTGTTGTTGTATCCTTGAAATCATTACCTTAACTCCGATACCAATTTTAAAATTTGTTAAAAAAATTAATAGAGTATTGTTTTATTTTTTATCATTTTTTATAAATTTTATAAAATTATTTTTTTACTTTTGTTTTATTTTTATTTTGTGAATTTAATAATTTTTTATGAGTTAAATTTTTATTTATAATTTTATAATTTTTTTAATAATTTTTTTCTTCTAAATTTTGAAGATTTGTATTTTAATTTATTAATTTTTATTACTAATTGTTCTATTTTTAGTTTAATAATTCTTATTTTATTTTTGAATTTTTTAAATTAAATTTATAAAAAAATATATTTTCTATTAGTTTAAGAAATTCAGTATCATTTTAATTAATAATAATTAGAATCATTAATTTTTTATCTATTAGTTTAAAAAATTTTAATTATATTTTCTCTTAAATTTTTTAATTTACTTGTTGATTCAATCTTATACTTTTAATATTAACTTAAGCTTTTTAGAACACGTTATTTAAATAATTGTTAATCACTACCAAGAGAAAAATCAACTTAGAGAAAAAAAAAAATATTTTTTTCAAAACCAACTCTATTAACAACTGTATGTTATTGCCACGTTACTTTGAGCAAAAGAAAACAGCTAAGCTATATACGACATGAGAATATATCACACGAATTAATTAATTAACGTGTTGAATTCAATCATTTTTGTTTATTGTTGTCAAATATATAAAAAAATACAAAAATATTATTCGTATACTAAAATTAGTCACTAAATATATTTGTATATTAATATATGTAGTTTAATTTATTTTTAATATATATTTATATTTTAAATATATTTTATACTAACATAGCATAGTTGAAAATAATAATATAAGATAGCTAGCTTGGAGGTGAATAATACCAAGTTGTCCTTTATGATTGATATATACTCTTGCTTAGGAGAGGGACATGATTAGCGACATAAATAATGTGAATATCTAAGCCACTATATTTTATAACAAAATTATTATCAACAATGGAACCAAGACGGTATCAGTAAAAAAATCAGTCAAATATTTTTTGATGAATCTAAAATTTTTACGTAGATGATGTTTATATTAGATATTAAGATATTTCTTCTACTAAATATCAGAATATTTCTTTTTTATATTAAATGGATATTTTTTTATATATTTTATAAATTCTTTTATATACTAAGAATCGGGATTGTTGGAAGTTTCGTGATCTCCACCCCTATTTTTTCAATGTATCATTCAGAATTTTAATTTGGGGTAAGAAACAATTAATATCAAATATTATAAATTAAAAACAAATAAAATTAATTAAATATAATTATAAATTAGTTAAATTGTTTACTTTTTAGCTGATCACCTCTTGGTTCTATATATTTTTTTAATTATTATTTGTACGTTTAATTTATTTTAATTTGTATTTATATTTTAACATGTATTTTACAATAATAACTAATTTTGGTAACTAATTTTAATGTACACGTAGTATAGTCGATTTTATAATATTATTAACCTAAAATTGAGCAGAATTTGCGCACACAACTTTGCGCTATATATATAAAGGAATAAGAGCATTTCCCATAGCTTGTGGAAAACAATAACTCAAGTCTTGTGTTGTTGAAGAAATAAAAATGGGTGCTCTTGATTTCCTTTCAGATTACTTCTCAGTGACGAGGACCCCAAGAAAGAAACGGAAGCCAATGCAGACGGTGGAAATAAAGGTGAAGATGGACTGTGATGGGTGTGAGAGGAGAGTAAGAAACTCAGTTGCAAACATGAAAGGAGTGAAACAAGTGGAGGTGAATAGGAAACAGAGCAAGGTAACAGTGACAGGGTATGTGGATAGAAACAGGGTTCTGAAGAAAGTGCAGAGCACAGGGAAGAGAGCAGAGTTCTGGCCATACATTCAATATAACTTGGTTGCATACCCTTTTATTTCTCAAGCTTATGACAAGAAGGCTCCTTCTGGTTATGTCAAGAACACTGATCTCGCCCTCCCTAACCCCAATGCTCCCCATGAGAAGCTTGCTACTCTCTTCAGTGATGATAATCCTAATTCCTGTTCCATCATGTAATCTCTTCTTAATTATCCATCCTTCCTTATTATTACTAGTAACCACTCTAATATTATTGCTCATCATTTTCTTAGTTATTACTACGCTTAGGCCATTGGCTCCTTAGCAGTATTCTTATTATAATATCCATCTTTATATATATGTATTAATATCTTTGAGAATATATATTATTAAGTTAATTGAGAAAGTTATGAATACTATTCTGTAACTAAATTATTTTTTAAAAAAATTTAAGCTGATTAAAGAAGGTATATAAATAATTATATTTTTTATGCGTCTATTTATATTTTTTTTTTGTGTTTACATAAAATTTATATCCACTTTCTTTTCTTTTTCATTTATCTTGTACTAAAAATTTCTTTTAGAATTTAATAAAAATTAAACTATAATTTTTTTATTATAAAAATTATTATAATATATCGTAAATTCATTTCTTCTAAATATTTAAATTGATAAAAAAAGATAAATAACTAATTATATATATTTAACAACAACATACAAAATCTACAAAGCAATAATTAAAGTCACAACTGATGAATGAAAAGCAGAAGAGAGAAAATGTCTAAGTCTTTTATAAGTGACAGTATTTACTATTTAGTTAGTAATGATTCAAACAAACTATATATATGATTGTTACTGTATCTGCCAAATAGAATATAGAAGCTAGATAGGGCCATGCAGCAACAAGCACTTAATTGCAAGAGCAAAAGCACTTTAACCAATAAACGATTCTTAAAATAGACATCCAATACCCAAAAGGATATATTTTGATTCCACCATAAAGCAAGTAACCATGATTGATGGCAGAGGATCAAATTAATCATTAAACATATACACTGATTTATTAATAGCGTGCATGTAGCTAGGTGTAAAATAATTAGACTTTTTACCCTCATCGATTATTATGCATAAAAATAATTTAATTATGATCATACCATCATGTTACAATAGGTTTCCTTTCATCAAATAAAATAAAATAACAATTTGTTGTCATGTTTGTCAAACAGTGAACATCATCATATCTTTCATTTCCTTTAATCTTAAGATTCTACAACAAAAGGGACAATGAGGGTTAGGCAATAAGATGGAATTTTAATGCACTGGTGATGGTTGATTCTGTAAAATCTCATCACAGCAATTAACATACGACCACATCAATCAAGAATTACTAAATTATTACATACATTACTAAAGTAGGATTCTCTTAGATAATATTAGGAAGGAAAAAAAAAAGTCACAATTTATTTTATTTAATATTTATTAATTATTATAACAATTAATAAATATTAAATAAGATAAATTATGGTTATTTTTAATTAATTTTTTAAATTATCAAATATTTTCAAATATTAGTCACCTTTTTATTTGAATTTAGAGGTTGTGACAAAAATATTTCATTCTTTTCAAAGTCCAAAGATATCTTTTAATATTATATTTTCCTAGATAACACAAAACTGCATACCCAATCTCTTACAGAATATAAATTAAGGAAACGTTGTAAGAGATATTATGATTGAAAAAGGGTATTGTATTGTTAGAGATATAATTATTTATTTAATTTTTTATTAATTTTATTTAAAAAAATTTATAATATAATATTAAAGTTTTTGTAATTAAAAGATTTAAAATTCGATTTTGTTTAATTCTAAAAAAAAAAATAAACAGTATAAAAAAAAGAAAGAAAAACACCTATACAAAATTTAGACAAATTCAAAAAAAAAATTATATAAAAAAATATATTAAAAATATAATTATTCATATCTATTTTTTATTAATTAAAATTTTTAGAATAAGCAATTTTATCACATATATTAGACTTTGCTCGATTTATGGTCTATTTTATCGATTTGCATAGCACTCATATTATTATTATTCCTAGACACAAGCTTATCTTAAAAATTGGCAATGAGTGTTAATAATAACAAAAGAAAATAAACACACATATTGACAATGATAGATGAGTGAGCTAACTTATGGATGTGGTTATAATTTACCTAGCTAGCTTGTGTCTCTAAAATAGGTTTCTGCATGTCAATATATTACACGTGTAGACTCTATTATCATACAAAACGAATTTGGTTTTTCCTTGTTCAACAAGAACTAATTAACATGCATGGGTATTAATTTGTTAGTAATAGTGTTTAATTTGTTAAGTTAATAAGGTTACTTATTACTAATAATATAAATGTTTTTTACTATTAAACTAAAAGTTTTATTATTTAAATACAAATAATTTTAAAATTCTCCTATATACCTTAACAAGTTTTTCTTAGTAAAACCTTACTATAATTACATGTTAGGATAGATAATAAGTGATGTGAAAATAGAAGTATTGGGACTTCCACTTGGCATGAAATTATTAGTTAATATTTTTTTTTTAATGAAAGTAGCTTTTAGAGATTCAAATGAAACTTATCTTTTTGCACTTACTTACCGCAGGCTGTTTATCTTTTTGTCAATGTCATATTCACTATAATTATAAGATGCATATTGTTGATCAGCCTTAATAAATTAAAAGGTGAAGGCAAAAAGAATTTGATGATAAGCATCAAGTAATATGATGAGGTTGGTATTCAAAGTGCCATGCATAGTATCTGATTTTTTTTATAATATTTTTTAAATTCGACAGGTGAACCATTAATCCATTATTCATATAAATTTTATTTAAAAATTTATCTACACAAAATATAATTTAATATTCAATATTTATTTAAACAGATGAATATACTCAACCAAGTGGATTATATTATAGTTTCTTGCTATTAATTTTTTATGGTAATAAATTAAGAGAATCACTTACATAAAGATGTTAAAAATATTTTTTTTAAAAGATATTTTTTAAAAATTAAAATTTAACATATATAATCAATTAAATTGTATTATTTTTATTAAAAATTAGACTGGACAAATCAATTTAGCAAAAAAAAATTAATAAATTAAATTTTGAACCGGTATAAATTAATATTTTTTATAAAAAATTATTACAATATCCCTATTATAAAATACAGCTAAAATATCCCTATTATATATATATATATATATATATATATATATATATATATATAATGAGTATTTTAGTCATTTTATATAATAACGGTATTGTAATCACTTTTTATAAAAAAATATTAATTTAGACCGATTCAAAATTTAATTTACTATTTTTTGATCAAATTAATTTATCTGACATAATTTTAACAAAAATAACACAATTTATTAAGTAATTATATGTGTTAAATTTTAATTATTAAAAAATATATTAAAAAAAAGATATTTTATACATCTTTATGGAGCATCCCGTAAATTAAAGGGTTATTATTACTATTACATTACAACATTATAACATTGCTTCAATCCATCTTTATTAAGTTAAGCTTTGATTTTTATATGATTTTCTTTTGGGTATGGAGTGAAAAGGAGAGTAGGGGTCCAATTTAGCTACTCTTCAAAAAAAAAAAAAAAAAGTAGCTAGTTATGATTTTTAGCACAGGATATATACCCCCACTAAGGAACATGAACCGCAACTAAGAGTTATTGTGACTTCTTTGGCCAATGCATGAATGAACTTTGTCTTAGCAAGGAAGAAAAAAATATATAGAGATATATAACTTTGATTTGGACTTCAATTTTGTGACCACGCTTATATATATATACTTTTTTGGGAAAAAATTCATACCAATCAACAAAGATTAACATATATGTTAATCTGCAAGAAATATATAAATAAAGAAGATCAAGTCATATACAAACATATATAGATGTTGAATATATAAATAAATAAATAAATCGCACGTAATCACAAGTATATAGTACTTTATTAAGATTGTTGTTCAATAACACTCATATATAATAATTTCTTAATTCATAGAATGCCAACGGTATATCAATTATTTTCATTTTGCAATTATAATATGAATTCGTTCCTTTTTTTTAGCCACAATATTTCAGAACCTTCATATTCTTTCCTTTCTTCCAAAAAGAAACAGCATTGGGATAAAGAAAACAGAAGCAAGCAATCCAAATAAAATAAATCAGAATAGTAGAGAGAGAGAGAGAATTTATTGGCATAGGCATTGATAATTTTCAACTTTAGATATTCAAAAAGAAACAGCAGAAAGTGGTTTTTTTAAATGCTTTGATTCCAATTGTTAAAGAGTTTTGTGGGTGTGGGTAGGAGGTAGAATAACAAAGTAGCCCCACTCTTTCATAAAGGAATTGCCTTTTGTAGATTCTCATATTAATATAAAATAAATAAATAGAAGATAGCATTTGTTTTTGGTCTGAGTACATTCAAAATTGCTCTTGGATGAAATTTTGGAAAATAGCATAGTCTCTAATCTCTAGACACAAGAGCCCAAGCCCACTGGTTAGCCCAGTCCAATCACTTCTAATCAAGTAGTTTTTGGTGGGCTCTTAGGCCTAAAAAATAAAAAAAACCAACATTTCATATCAAACTATTATGAAGGTAAATGAAAGATACCGTAGACAAAAAAAAGTTAACTTCATAATCATTAATCAGTGAAATCACTACTCACTTATGTTGTATCAATTTAACTACGTTTCTTTTAAAAGTTGTACAATATTCAGCTTTTTATTATAATAATTTAAAAAAAATAAAACAAACACATCTAAAAATTATAAATAGATTTAGTATCTTTTTAAAATTAAATACACATTCAAAATACAAACTAAATAAAACTTAAATTTAAAATTTTAATTTCAATTTTAAATTTTTGTTTCAGATTTAATATATTTAATTATTAATATATTACAATTTAAATACACATCCAAAAATCAAATTAGTTAGAATTTAAAATTTCGAATTTAAAATTCTAAAATAAATCTTAAATCATCTTAAATCTTCGCTCCGTAAAATCCAGACCTGCAGCGCCTCCCTCTCCTCATTTATGGCCGCTTTCGTCTTCTCCCGCGTTGCGCACTCCTCTGTGACGGTCTCCTCCTTCGACGACGTGCTTCTCCCCACGACGCGCACTTCCCCTGCGCACACCTCCGCGCCTCCTCCATCGATGGGCTCCTCCCCATCCCTGGTCTCCTCTCTCGCGCCACGCACAACAGCCCCCTTCTCCCGCGCCTCCCCCTGTCTCCTCCCCACGTCGCACTCCCTCTGTCTCTGGTAGTTCTGCTTGCAAAATTCTAAAAAAAATTGGTTGAGTTAATTCATGAAGATATGTTATCCCTTTTTTTTCGCTTAATAAAAAGTTCTATTTTTTTAAATTTATGTATAATATTGGAAGTGTCTGTGTTTTTTTTTCTTTTTTTTTTAATGTATTGTGATTATAATTTTGTTTGCACTCATATATTTGATTTGGAAGTTGTAATGTTAACCTAATTTGGATGTGTCAATACTTAATTTTGGATGTGTTTATGTTGTTCATTATGTTCTTATGTACATATATAAGTTTTTTTTACATAAGTTTTGGATGTGCTGATAAAATATTTAGAGTGCATTCTTATAATTTTATATGTGTATTTGAGTTTTATTTTTTCTATGTTCAATTTGTAATTTAGAACTACAATGACAATAATTTAAATGTGTTAATACATAATTTTGAATGTTTATGTTTATTTAATTTTAGATGTGTTTTTGACATGAATTTTGAATGTTTTGAATAAAAAAAATTTGAAGTGAGTTTAATTGATTTTGAAAACTTCACTAATTTTTTAAAAATTAGTACACGAAAAGTTGTTACGAGTTTTATGGTTTGGTTTGCAAAAAATTAATGTATTGCAAGTGGTTACAAATTTTACGGTGATAAGTATTTAAAATAAAAGTAGTTCCTTAAAAATAGAAAATATGATTAATTAAAAAATTAAAATAATAAAATATTAGATTTAAAGACTAAATAAAGGTTGAATTTTGTTATACAAGTAGATTTTTCATTTTGTATGTATTGTAGTTTAAGCAACATTCAATAATTAAGGTAGTGTTTGTTTTGAGATATTGGGATGGAGACTAAAATACCGAAATTCAGTATCATGTTTGTTGGCTCAGAGATTGATATTAAAATTTTAGTTTTTGTCTATAAAATTTGAGTATTTCAATACCTCTAAAAAGTGAGAACATAGGAGACTAAAATTTTTAGAGATAAATATTGAAACTTTAATAATATTTTATACCTAAAATATCACCGTTTTAATTAATTAATTTTAATTTTATCCTTTGTGCAAATTAAATTAGAATTTCATTCTTATTTCGATATCTGTCTTCTACTTTATACCAAATATAATACTAAAATTTATTTCAATCTCAATCTTTATTTCTTAATCTCCGTCTCTCTTCCAAACTTTACCTATATAATTTGCCAATTGAAAATCACGACCTTTAAATTGCAATCGCTCAAAAAATCCATGTTATCATTTTTCATTGGTCACATTACATATGTTAGTACTTAGTAGCGCATAATAATGTAGTAGTCCGATGTAAAATTTGAAAATATGAATGGATAGATTGATTATTAAAAAGGGCATGAGTTGAAATAAGTGAGATCCGTTATTGGATTAACTTTCCTAGAATAAGTTAAAGCAAGTATCTATAATCTAATTGTAAAGGTTAATCTAAACACAAAGTGAATATCAAAGGTGATTAAAATCGTGTGATGAGAGGCAGGTAGGTGGGATTTAGGAAGAGTGAAAATAAGGAAAATGTGGTGTCCAGAAATGCACCTCTCTTTCCCCATAAAAAGATGCTAAAAGAAAACAAATGGACACATCACATTCAAACCTGGCATTACTGGGGACAAGGGACAGGGGACCCCTCCATCTCTTCTCATTTATCACTTTTTCATATAACAATCCTCCCTTCCAAGGCCACCCAAAATCCCTCCCCTATTTTATTACTAAGAATGGCAATATTATCTGAATTTGCAGATACTTATTTTATTTTTATTTACATTGGGTTAGATTTTTAGTGGAATGAAATTAAATTTAAGTATATTCGTTTTACTTGTTTTGATATATATAATATATATAAAATAATTAATAATATTATATTTAAATTTTTATTTTTATTTATGTTATATATATAAAATAATAATTATAGAAAAAAGACGAATGTTTACAAAAATGGGTTAGGGTCAATTTTATACTACTTACAAATAGAAATGAAACAAATTTTAGGTAGATTATTATAAGAGAAGATGGATTAAAGACTATTTATTTTTAGACACAAAATATTGAAACAGAGACATAAAACTATAAAATTATGTTTGGTATATGAGATATGAATAGAAATATTATGTCTAAAGATACTATTAGTATATTTTGTATTTATTCTAATAAAAAAATACAGAAACACTGATAGAAAATATAATTTATTTTTTATTTTCTATTATTATTTTTATTATTTTTTAATAATTATATATTTTATTATTATATATTTTTTAAATTTTTTAAATAAAAATAAATTAAAATTTTATAATTTATTTTAATTTATTACTAAATAAATTTATTTTTTATATTTTATTTTTTATATTTTATTTTATTTTATTTTTAAAATCAAGTGTAGCCTTTATTAAAAAAAACTCACCCCTACTCAACTTAGTGCCACCCCACCCTATTACTACCACCCTTCCCACATGCTGACCTAAGACACTTTTTTATCTTTTATTATTAAACAAGACAAGAGGTTATATTACTTATCCTTATATAAAAATGCTAGTAAAGAATCTTTAGAATGTAATTTGATTAAATATATTAAATTATTTAATTACCATATTTATATATATAGATAGAGATAATTTTATATAAGTAGTTATCACACACATGGGAAGAATAAAAATCCGATGCTAGTAAAGTATTTTAAACGTAAATATAGTGCTTAATTGTAAAAGTCTCACTTTCTAAACCGTTGAACAAATTATTTTAATAATTAAATTTAATTAAATTGATCTAATAATTTATTAATATAATAAAAATTTAATTAAAAATAAGAAAGAGATAAATAAAAAAAATATAATTAAATTTACTTACCAAAATTATTTGTTCATCTACTATTTTTTCAATAACAAATTAGTATCTTAATTAATCACAACATATTAACATTTATATTTTCATCACAACTTTATTCTATAAACAGGTACATGCAATGTAGCATAGCATTGGCCATTAGCCTTCTTAACAGAGCAGACCAGAAGACACGAGGTAGTGCCCTATGCAGCTATTCCGCTCCACTGCAACAATTGCATTTATTTATCTACTAATAAATATGTGTAATGCTATTTTAAATATGAATTTAATTTTGATCCAGATAATTTTATATGTAAATTTAATTATATAATATTATATTAATAAAAATAATTATTTTTATATTATTTGTATAAATAATTATTTAAAAAAATAAAAATTTAGTTATTTTATATTTTAAAAATATATATTAAGATTATAAATTAAAATTTTTTTATTATAAATTAAATTTTTTATTAAAAATATATTTAAAATATTACACTAATAGTAATCTAATCTAAATTTAAATAATAAATACAATTAAATAATTGTATAAAATATTTATGAAAAGGGTGGTAGCATTTGAGTGGCAGTTAAAGTTAATTTGATATGGCAGAAGAAAAATGAGACTTGATGGAGAAGCAAAGACATAGTAGTGACTGGTTAGAAAAGAAGAGAAAAGAAAGTGCAACAGCATGCAGATGCAGATGCAGGTGGTTGGGACTAGCAAGTAATGATGACCTAACAAGCCCCTCGTATTGGTGACTCAAACCCCACCCTACACTTTGTGTGATTGCGTGCATCACCCTATAACACACTATCTATCAAACTATCAAACAAAATTGGCCCTTGTGACTTGTGTCACATACAGGCCCAACACCATTACTCATTTCCTATGCATATCCCTACCATAATTGGCTTTATAACCAGGAAGTATGTTTTGAAACTAGGGCCTTATAAGGTTAAAATTTCAATTTTATTCTTTGTATTTTAACCTCTTCTCTTTTCCCACTATATTCTTAGTCTCTGCCTCTTTTCAAGTAGTTCAGTTTCCAATTTTACAACCCAACAAGGCAACAACATTCTTCTCTTGTGTATTTTGTAGGTGAGTTCTGGTGCAGTTTTTTCGTGTGAAGCTAATAGTTTAGAGTTATTAAATGATAATTTAGTCAAACTTGTTAAATTATTTAATGATTCTCAATTATCAGTTTCATATGAAGTTAACTGCATTTGATTTTTCATTTATTTTGTATCATGAAATTACACAAAGTGATGCTACATCTTTTTAACTACTTAAAATAGAAACAATATTTTGGAATAGGTATTGAAAATATGTAAGGAAAGCAAGAATATGAAAGGCATAATAAAGGCCTGTTTGAAAAGTTTTAAAAATAATTTTTTGAGTTTTTTGACTTATGAAAATTAGTAGTATTAATGTCTGGTACAATTTTTAAAATTAAATTGTAACTTTCTAAGAAGCTATTTATGAGTTTATAGAGAAGTTAAAAAAATGACTTGGTCTCATAATATTACTATTTTTTATCACATTTCTATAAAATAAGCATTTTTAGAACTAAAAATTCAAATATAAAATAACTTATTTATAAACTATTTTTAATATAGCAATTTATTATTTAAGCTAATTTTTTTAAAAAGAATTTAATTAACCTGTTTATCCAAACTGGATCTAAGTGTAAAATTAAAATAAAATAATGAAAAAATAGAGATTTTAATACAATTTAGGAGATTAACAAGTGTCCTAAAATATATTTTTTAATTAAATATAAAAGGTAAGGATCCTTCTGATATCATAATATCATATCGTGGGCCAAGTGGTCTACCTTGGAATACAAGAAAACTGAAAGTGTGAAAGAACATTAACAAAATGGTGCAGAGTTCTAATATGGTGAATTATTGCTCTTATGTTTAGTTACGTTGATGCCTTGATGGGCTCCTGTGGTTGACACTGGCTGATTTTGCATGCGGGGATGATCAGTGGTCTTGGTCACCCATAAACGAGAAATTATAATAATTCATATATTTTACATGCACCTGATTTTTATCAAAATGTTTAGTTGATTCAGTAATTTCAGTTGCATAGCTTTGATATTATTGGTTTGAACTTTGAGTGTCATGTTATTCATTCAGTAATATTTTTTTAGTTCAGAAACGTAATCCTGTCACTTTTTAATTTAGGTATGGAATGAGGAATGATGTAGGACATAGTTATGGAGTGTATGAGTGTTTTATATAATTGTAGTGTCAAGAGCAAATTGGAATCTCTAATTTGTGTTTAAAAAATTAAAAAAAATTGCATTACACAAATCGGACCGTCCGATTTTAATTTTAAACAATTTAAAAAAATTTAATAATGAAATCGGATTATCCGATTTTTGTTTTCAAAACAAAAAAAATTGGACAGTCCAATTTCTTTACTTTATGGTTTAGAAAACAATTATTCCACATTCATGTCTAGCACCATCTACCTCCATATCTATGCACAACACACACAGAATCTGCATATCCAAAAGTGAGCCTAAACCTGTTTGGATGTAAAAAAGAAAATGAAAAAAAAATAAGAAAAAAATAATTATTTATATGTTATTTGGATAAATAAAAAATAGTATAAAATTATATCAATACTTTTGATAAAGTATAAATATTTTTATTTATTTATATTTTGTTACATTTTATAAATATTATAATTTTATATATTTGATTTAAATTATTTATTTAATACATATAATATTTAAATATAAATCTCTATTATAATAATATATTAAAACTAAATTTATATTAATAATTGTTAATAATAATATAACTAAGGATAGTATTAGAAATACAAAAATATAGCATTTTCTTTCTTATTTTCTTACTTGTGATCAAAAGAAAATTTGATTAGTAGGATACACAAATTTTTTTTACTTCCTATTTTCTTTGATAATCAAACAAAAAAATATTATTTTTCATTCAATTTTTTTTATTCATTTTCTCTGCAACCAAACATAATATAATAATTTTTAAACTAAGTTGAATCAAATTACACTTGCATACACGTATTTTTTTTCTTGTATACAATCTTAATCTGCATAGCCTTTTCTTTCTTTGTTTGCGTCTTCTTTGTCTCCCTTTTTCTTCTTTTCTTTCACCTTTGTCTTTTTTTACATTATTATCCTGCATTTTTTTTATTTTGTTTTTTCTCTTTCACTAAAAAAATAATAACAAAAAAAAATAAAACTCATGATACATTTTTATGATGAACAAATTATTTATCATCAATTCAAAAATTTAAAGGAATAAAAAATAGATATATAAATTAAGAGAAAACAACATATATATTTATTTGTCATAGAATGTTATATATTTTGTCATAGATATTGTGTCATAAAAATTTTTTTTCTGTTATTTATATATTTTGACCACTAGAGATTTATTTTTTATATTTTGTTCATCCTATTGAGATTTCTGTATTACTTTTACGAAATTTATGTGTTGTTTTGTTTTATTAAAATTTATTTTTTGTATTTTCTGTTGTAATTAAAAAATTTTTTACGCTATGATTAAAAAATTTTGATGTTATTTTATTTTTGATAATTTTTAATTGGTTAAATTTTTTTATGTTATAGTTAAAATTTTTTTGTGTTATTTTCAAAGAATTTTGATATTTTTTTTGTTTTTGATAACTTTTAATTGATTAAAAAATTTCATGTGTAATGATTAAAAAATTTTTTATATCACAATTAAAAAATTTTATTATTTTTATTTCTGATAATTACTAACGTGCGTTTTGTAACTCAAACATTAAACTAAATATACCCTTTGACTTATTAACATTATTATTCATCTACTTTAGCGTCCATGATTCTCAAACTATGAATTGAAAATAAAACATACACACAATAAAAAGGTGCATAAAAATTCAAGTACGTGAATATAAAGTTATGTTTGTTTTGTGTTTATTTTGAAACATAAACATAGAGATATAGACACAAACACAAATTTTTTTAACTTGTTTAGTATTTAAGTACAAGACAGGCTAATTTTTTTAAAATTAAAAAAATGATGTATAATTCAGTATCATAGTTAATTGGTGTATTTTTTTTTATATAAATTTAAAATTTTTTATTTTAGTTTAAATAACAAATTAGACCCTCAAATTTGATAAATCGTAAGGTCAGATTTTCATAGTGCACAAATTAAAATTGTGGTGAGATAAATTTTTTTCGCTTTCAAACAAATTGAAGAGTCCGATTTGTAGGTTTAAAATATTTTTTAACACTAACATGCAAATTTAACCCTCAAATTTGCATTTAAAAAAAATTAAAAACCACAAATCTAACCCCCTCAAATTTGTGGCATAAAAAAATTTTAAAATCCACATTTATGATAATCTACACACAAAAAACACACCAACTCTTCACATTATTTAAAGAGTAAAGTATCGTTTTTGTCTCCAACGTTTGGGATAAATCTTATTTGTGTCTCTAACATTTAAATCGTCATATTTGTATCCCTAACGTTTGTAAAAGTGATTCAATATTATTCTGCCGTCAATTACACATCATATGCGCTTTAGTTTGAATTTTAAAAATCTCTTCTTGAAGTTAGAATACAAATGTCTGAGATAGAATCGACGATCCACTCCGAAATATAACTCATCAAAGTTGAAACTAATTCCTACAACATTTATATAATTCACTCTTTTAGGGACATAATTGAATCTATACACAAATAGTGGGTATAATATTAAAATCGAACACATCCAAGTGAGACCTAATTGAGAATGAATATATCTAAGTGAGAATAATTGAAAAATATAATCTGATTTGTTAGTATAATTAATAGTAGGATAACATTGAATCATTTTTATAAATGTTAGGGATACAAATAGGAGGATTTAAACGTTAAGGACATAAATATGACTTACCCCAAACGTTAAGAACAAAACAATACTTTACTCTTATTTAAAAATACCACCAAAATCTCAAAAATAAAAATAAAAAATGGACAAAACACACAAATCTCAATCTTATTAAAATTTTAATATTATCCTTATTGCAAACTATTATAAGTGTCACCACTACACAGTTACTATATTAACCAAACCACCACCATCAACAATTCAAGCACCGTCTCAACCAAATAATTATAATTAAAAATCTAAAACTAAATAACAAATTTAATATAACAAATATTATTAAAAAAAATAATCTAACAAAATTAATACAAAATTATTTTAATAAAATTTAACCAAAATATAAACAAATAAAAAATTAAATTATACAAAAAAAAAAAAGCAGAACAAGACCATATTCACTTGAGTGAAAAAGTTGTTAACATAACATGCTCATTTGAAACACTATCATTTGCTAGTTCCAGCATGGTTGATCCATCTAAATACTATGATTATGTCACATATTTGTTCTAAGTTGGAAAGATTATATATATTATGGTGACGCATATAATCAAAGTAAGGGTAACAGTCTCAAAGTTGGTCACATATATATGTGTCATCAAAGTCCAGCGTAGGAAAACGATGGATTGATTTGGTAGAGAATGATTAGCAAAGTAAGTCCCAATTCCGAAAGACAAACGAGTCGTGACAATGGCGAATAACTTGTCTCAGACACAGATCGCAAAGTAAGGATTGACTACTGCTTCCAATGTACGGTGATGCTCCTTCACTCTTCACCATCCTTATATAACTAGTGAAGTCATCATCACCACCTAAGTATACCTTATTATTTAATTTAACAAAACTTTATTTGTGTGTTTACAAATCATTACTCTAACACTAAAAAGATTGATATATATCATACGAAAGTTCTAAGAAAACTAATAATAACATATTAAGCACTGACATTTTATAGTGAGTTATTGTATTTGTGTGTCGGATACATTTTGAATATTATATTCATTAAGAGGAAGTATAGGGAGTTAATAGAATAGTTGTACAATGTATATAATAGAGGTTTAGGGTAACATTAGAGATATAACCATTAGTGTTACATTTTTTCATCGGTTTAAGTTTTTGGGATGAGTAATTTCATAATATGATATCAGAACTTTTTCGAATACGTTTGGACCATCACATGTTAACATGTTTAAGTCAAGCCTTATTCTTAGTATTGTTGAAATGATTTTAAAAATAATATATAATATTATATATTAAAATAATTTAAAAATTATTTTATATTTTAATATCAACAAAATATTAAAATATCATTATGATTTATTTAAAAAAATATTTTATATTATATATATATATATGAACCTATAATTGTAAAATTTTAAAATTGTGTGTTGACGTGTCTAATATTCGTACATCATAATAACAGTTCTAAGATTCATTCCAAGGCAAAATTAATTAAAGAAAAAACATTATTTTTCTGAAGCTATAAAAATTTAATTAATTGAGATTCTTGCCCTGCATGATGACTATCATCATTGAACTGTTTCTGATCTATTGATGATGAGTGGCTGAGTGCATAGATTATTATTATTATTATTATTATTATTATTATTAGCACATCTTTATTTTTGAGCTTAAGCAATGAATATGAATAGAGAATAAACTTGGACTTAAAATCTTATCAGAAAGTGTAACATGATCATAGAGGAATGTAACCAGGGGCGAAGCTACTTACATAAAAAAGGATAATGACTCTCCTAATTTTAATTTTTTACATGTAAATTATATATAAATTTTAGTTTATCTTTTCTTAAAATTTTATTTTAATCTTATTTTATTGTGTAAATATTTTTGGCTCCTCTAATATTTCATCTAGCTCCGTTCCTGAATGTAACAACATCATTGATATTACATTATTTACCGTTCATAGATATATCATGTCACTCACCTTGCCCTGGTTATTTACTTATTTTTCATAAATGATTACAAACAGTAACAATTTGATTTTTCTTAGAAGTTAGAACATGTTAAGAAATTTCTGCATTCAATTGGAAGAAGAACAAGTTCTGTCGGTGGAGCATCATTCAAAACTAACTAATAAGCATGATATCAACCAAGTACCAACCATGCTTTAATTTGTACTTTTTTCAATTTAATAGAATTAGCAGAACATAGAGTTATTTGTATTGCTTTAATTAATGCTAAGCATAATTAAGTGAATGAAATATCATCACGAGAGTACGATTTAAGATGTGACAAAGGGTACAGAGTATGAAATAGGCATGTCAAGTCGCTGTTCTTCTTTTTATTGTCTCTCACTCAGTATTTAACGTTAAATCACATCCATTTCAGAAACTCAGAGCTATCCCGCAATTCTCTCTCTCTCCTACTATCTTTTTTCTTATTTTCTTTTTTTTTTTTACTATTTGAGTTCCAACTTTTCTTTTGTTCTTGACTTGACACCTTGACTTTTTTTTCTCTCTCAATTTTCTATTGGTGGTTTAACTGTTTTCCTTGGCGTTTGGCTCCAATTCTTTTTAGTTTTTTACTTCACTCATGTCTTTAGATTGCAACCTTTTTTGGTTATTATTTTAATAGATGGGAGAGAGTCCCAGGTCCCATGTGCCAATGTTTTTTGTTTGTTTGCTTTTGAGAGAGAAAACTGAAAAGAAGTGAACAAGAGTGGCTACTAGCTTTAAGCTTCTTAGCTACTTAACTTAGTAGAGAGAGAGAGAGAGAGAGAACATAGAATCTATAAGTTTGTAGAAACTCACATGCAACAACCCCTTTTGGTTTTGGAAATAGGCTCCTGCTGCTTAACCTTATTTTTTGGTTGCAAACAGAAGTAGTGGTGGGGGTTAGAGAGAGAAAAGAGGGAACTTGTTTCATTGCAAACAGCACTGAAGAAATGACTAAAGAAGAAGACTTTAAGCTCCTTAAAATCCAGGTCTTTCTCCATTCCATTCATTCACATGCTTTCTGTCTTTTGAGAGAACCTCTTTTCGTTCATTTTTATGCCCCCTTTCCTTTTTATTCTAGTTTTTAGTTTCCTATCAACACTGCAAAGTTTGGCATTGGTCTTTTCCTCAGGAATCTTTACTTATTTATTTATTTTCTTCTTTTGTTGCTTTTTATTTTTTATTTTTAACATCTACAGACTTGTGTTCTCAAAGTGAACATTCACTGTGATGGGTGTAAGCAGAAAGTGAAGAAACTCCTTCAGAGAATTGAAGGTCTCACACTCACTCACTTTCTTTTCATCTCTTTTAGTATTTCCCATATTCTGTCTTGTCCTTACTATTTACTCACATTGCTCTCACTATCCTCATTCTTGAGGATAAGATGTACGGTCCATAAAGCATTGGGTAAATATTTCTTATATAGCACATTTTATAGTTTATTAATCATAATCAAACTGAGTGTGGGAATATTATTTACTCACTTCCAAAGGCAACTCTATTGGGAGTTATGGAAATAATAGTAAAACTGAAAGCGAAAATTGTCTTTGCCTGTCTTAGTTTACCTTGGTGTATTAAATGTAGAGAGGTGTAAAGTTAAGCTATATAATAATCAATTTGAAGTGCTCTTACAAATGGTTAACAATTTAAGCTTTGTGTCACTTTGGAATGCTCTGAAAAGTGGAGTAACTTGCATCTTTATACACTTCCTACTAGGTGGACATAATATTTTGGAGTTGTTCTTTTGGTTAATATGAAATTTTGGAATAATAGTTTTGGTCTCTACAGGTGTCTACCAAGTTCAAATAGATGCAGATCAGCAGAAAGTAACAGTTTCAGGAAGTGTGGATGCTGCAACTTTGATTAAGAAACTGGTCAGAGCTGGCAAATATGCTGAGCCATGGTCTCAGCAGAAAACAAATCAGAATCCAAAGCAGAAGAACAACAACAATATTGTCAAAGATGACAAGAACAAAGGGGGGCAAAAGCAGCAAGGACTGGTGAAGGGTCTTGAGGCCTTCAAGAATCAGCAGCAGAAGTTCCCATCTGCCTTTAGTTCTGAAGAGGATGATGATTACTACGACTACGATGATGAGGACGAAGACGATGACGAAGAGATGCGATTCATTAGGGAAAAAGCCAACCAACTTCATTTGCTGAGGCAGCAGGCAGCAGCAGCAGCAGCAGCAGAAGCAAACAACTTGAAGAAAGGTGTTGGAGCAATTTCTGGTGGTTCCAACAATGTTAAAATGAACAACAATGCTGGCAATAACAACAATGTTGGTAAAAAGGGAGGACCTGGTAATAACATGGGACTTAAGGATGGTCATGGTGGTGTTCTTGATCAGAAAACCATGGCAGCACTGAAATTGAACAATGGCCACATGGGGGGTGGTGAAGGACTCAATCTTGGAGAAGCCAAAAGGGCTAGTGACATTGGTGCAATGATGAATCTAGCTGGTTTCAATGGGAATAATAACAACAATGTTGCTAATAATGTTGGCAATGCCACTGTTCTTGGGGCAAATTCCAATGGTTTGGGTGGATTTCCTGTTCTGTCTAACAACATGGCTCCAGGTTCTACAGCTGCTGTTCTCCCAAATGGTGCTTTTTCTACCGGCCAATACCCATCATCACTGCTAATGAACATGAATGGCTTCAATAACCACCCATCTCCATCCCCATTAATGATGAACATGAACATGCAGGCAAGACAAGCCATGCAGCAACAACCTCAGATGATGTATCACAGATCCCCGTTTGTTCCTCCCAACACTGGCTATTACTACAACCATAGTAATAACTACAGCCCTGCAAATTACTCTTATGCTTTGCCTAATTATTACCCACACCAGTGTCCAGCAACTGATGATAACTCTGCAGCACATATGTTCAGTGATGACAATACTAGTAGTTGTTCCATAATGTAATAGGATTGTGTAGAGCCAGAAAGGTTGAAAAAAGAAAAAGGAAAAAGAGGAACAAGGCATGTTATTTGACCTTTGTGTTCCAACTAGTATAGAGTTTGACCGTGTGTGATTTGGGTGTGGCAGATGTGTGTGTTTGGTGGTGGAGGATCATGGATGTGTGACTGAGTCATATCAGTGTCCTGTGTAGTAGTTGAGAAGATTATGTTTGCCTTTTTTATTTTTATTTTTTTAAGAAAAGACATACATGTCTTGTGGCTTGTTCTATCTCATGACTAACTTCATCATATCAATGTATTTAGTACTATTTGGAATTGATGAATGAATATCCTCTGAGTTTATCCTAATTCCCAACTTAGATGCTAAATATATAATTAATAAGCCTAACTTTGGGGTCTGGGATACATTAAGAAATGGGTCTAGTTTTATTATATTGGATTAGAACATTAATAGGGATATTCTCAAAATAGACAAAGGTGACATGAGTTACTTTTTTCCGTGCACAAAGAAGACATGATGACAGTGTGTGTAGGAACAGTTGGGTTGACAATGTTCATAGCTCTCTGAATTTTCAATATTGTATTGTGCAAACATAAGGTGGGTAAGCACGCGTATGTCACGTGTGTAATCTTGTAATGCTGTAACCGACAGGACCACATTGCAACTTGAAGCTTTGTGATATGATAATAGTAATACAATATAATATTTGTTAAGCTAGTTATGCTAATTATGCACACATGATGCTCATATGCACACCCAAACCACATGCACTATATTAGTTGAGCATACCCTTTTTTCTTTTTCTTTTTCTAATTAGGAAAAAAGGAGCTTGAAAGTTGAAACACAGCATTGGATTTTAGAACAGCTACTTTTGCCAATATATCTAGTACTCATCAAATTTGGGGGGTCAAGGGATAAAGCATGTTGTAAAGTAAATACTAAATAGCCACTTCAAATTTTCAAAATAAGAATTGTGTTTGTGTTAAGGACTTAAGGTCCGTTGAAGAATATATGTCTATAAAAAAGAGATTTCCCTTTACAATATCCGATAAAAGGGGCCCCTTTTGGAATATTGGTACGTGGAGCAACTGTGTATGGTATAATTCGTGGATGAAAAAGCTCAAGCTGTTTTGAGGTCAATGAAGGAAGGTGAACAAACATGTAAAAATAAAAAAAAAATACGAGCAGTTTGGTAGAAGGGTTGGTTTGGTATAAAAGATTGTAAGAAATACAGAACAGTACCCTCAAGACAAGGGGAATCCATGAAAAAGAGAAATAAATAATAATCATTCAGTGGAATGGGGTTGTCATACGCATAAACCATTGTCTTGTACTGTTCAATTTGTTTTGAGCTAGATTACTGTAAAATTTGAAAAGATGAATATTTATTTATTTTTGGGGCAACGCTAGGCTGAAATGCTGAATTATAACTTGATGGCTAGTGGTTACTCCATAAAGTTTGGGGGGCCAGGGAGGGGGACAACAATGACATGAGAAAAACACACTTTTTCACTCACTGGAACTGTTCTCAGAATGTACAAACATTTGAATGTTGTTTGATAAATATCTTCTTGCTAGTCCAAATCCTTATTCTTCTCAGCTCTCAATTAAGAACCTTGCCCCAATACCATACCAACCTTACTTTTCTAGAAATCAGCGCCAATTAAGAGTTCTCTCTCTCTCTCTCTCTCTCTCTATATGGCGACACAGGGAGGGATCACATTATAACTTTTCAAAAGAGAAAACAGAGTTTTCTTAGAACTTGTCCGAAAAGAGTAGATCTTTTTAAAAACACTCGACAAAATTAACTTTCAAGAGTTTTAGTATAATTTAGAACTTGTTTTATTGTGCCCAAGAAAAGAAAAAGTTTAACTGGATTTTAAGTGGTATGTTGACGAGTTTTGACTTTTGACCAGGGGTCATGTACCATTTCAACGCATCTTATTCTTACCGTTAGAGTTGTAGTATTATAGAACGTTGAAACAGAAGATCTTGCTGCGCCAACTAATCAGTAGTAAAGACTGCAAATAGATACAGAAAACAAAATCAAATTCAAATTCAAATTGAATTCACCTCTACACTTGCAGAACTGTCTAGTTTCATGGAATTAGGCCTCTCTGTCTAGTCTAGAAATGTGTGTAATGCGGACTTTTCTACGTAAATTACAAAACTGATGAGAATTTCTCAAGCCCATTCCATAGGCTTAAGAAGGAAACACAGTGAAGAAACAACAATGGTAATGCTACAGCATCTGCGACTCACTTCCATCTCCATGAGAATGACATTATCTTATGTCTTCATCTCCCTACTGTTCTCTCCAATATGGGGGCTCACCTTTATCTGCCACACAAGAAAGCCAATCTCCTGCACTCAGACCATAATTTTAATGATGACTTGCATACTATGTACTATGTAGCAAATAAATAAGATATAGACAAGGTTGATTAAAGTAAGTTAATATTGTGTCCCAAAAAATTAAAAAGTTAATATTCATTCCCATCCTCTCTCCTCGTGTTATATATATATATAGCTACTCAAACCATTAAGAGTTCCCTCCATTACTGAGGCCAGGAGTTCGATTGCTACTGTAATACCTACAGGGAATAAGATTGGTCTAAGCTAAATGAACGAACCAAAAGTGCTATTCATCAACTAATGATGGTATTTTGCTAAGAGTTAATTCTAATTTCTTAGGAGTTGCCTATGCAATCTGCATATATAAATCTAGCTTGGATAGACTCGACTTCTAGTCCTATTAGAAATCTAGGAGGGGATGATACACCCAGATTAAACTCTCCTTACCACTCCAAAATCATTGCAGAATACTGAATATGATCATAAGATAGCTGAACTGTGAATTTCTTACCGCAAACTGCATTAAGTATGGGAAGGTTCTGAAGCTAAGATTACTCGGAAGTTAAAGTCCACATACGAATACAACCGTCTTCGCCTGAACTGGCAACTCTGTCATTATCAACAAAAGTTAACCCATAAACTCCACCTAAATGAGCACCTTTTATGGTTCTGCGGCTTGCTGCTGGCTTTCCAATTTCATATATAATAACGCATGTATCAAGTGAACCGGTAGCTATCAGTCTGCTATCAGGTGACCAAGATAGGCAGTTAATACGTGCAGTGTGAAACAACATGTTATTAAGTTTCACCTGAAATAGAAATGTTTTGGTTATATTTATAAAGCCAGATTAAGGAAGCAGTAATCATGTTGGGCTCAAGTTACCTCTTTGGATTCATGATCCCACACAACAGCTTCACGATTCAAATCAGCAGATGCAAACATGGTAACATCTGGAGAATATCGGATTACACTGATGGCACCTCGGTGCTTCTCAAGGACACTTTTTTCTGTAAGTGTATCACCTGAGACAGAATAGATGTGCAACTTACCATCTTGGCCGCCTACAATTGCTTCACTACCATCAGGTGAAATTGCACAGGCAGTCACAACAAACCCCAGGTTTACAGTTGACAAAATTGTTGAATCTTTGAGTAAGACAACCCCAGATTCAATTGCAATGAGAGCAAGTTCAGGGATTTTAACTGCAAGACTCACATCCTTAGGCTGACTTCCAATATCAACTTGCTTAGCAGGACCAAAATCATCCCCGTGAAGAGGAACTCTGGATACCTTTAGTTAATACCATGGAATTTCATATCATATCAATTGAAGGCAATAACCATCGTGCTTTGGAACCAAAAGTAAGCTCAATAATAATAATAAATATACAAACAATTGGCTGGTGACAAGTCTGACCATCCAATGATGATCAGCTGCCTCAACAGATTAAATTATCAAAATCAAGATGTCAACAATTTTGCTTGTATTATTCTCGAGTAAAGATAAAAGAAATAAAATACAAAGTTAAATTTTACAACACTTAGGTAGCGTTTGGTAGAGAGACAGAGACGGAAAGATTGAGACTAAGAGACAGAGATTAAAATAAATTCCAGTATTTTGTTTGGTGCAAAATAGGAGACAGAAATTGAAACAAAAATGAAACTCTAATTTAATTTGTACAAAGGGTAAAATTGGAATTAACTAATTAAAATGATGATATTTTAGGTATAAAATGTTATTAAAGTTTCAGTTTCCATCTCTAAAAATTTTAGTCCCCTGTATCCCTACTTTTTGGAGGTACTGAAATACTGAAATACTGAAATTTTAGAGACAGAGACAGAAATTTTAGTACCAGTCTCTGAACCAACAAACATAATACTGAGTCTCAGTCTCTCGGTCTCTGTCTCAATACCTCAAAACAAACGCTACCTTAGATCATTAGCTGATAGCAGAACTGTTAATATTTACTTTTAGTTCTTGGTTTCATTGGTTATTAAGCTTATCACAGGTAAAATCTCAGTGTTTGAAGAAATATTGATGATATTTTTAATGGTGCAAAGCTGTTACCTTGTTGTCAAATCCAGCAGTAATAATTTCTTCTTCGCCAGCTGCTAACAATTTGATTAATCCAAATTGTTTACTCTCAAACTTACCACTATACCCAACGCCAGGAATCCATCTAATGATCACTCCATCGTAGCTGCTGGACAACAGCATCTTTTCACTTCTGTGAAGCAGATTCAAAACAGTAACATTCTTCATGTGGCCAGATAAGGATAAAGGGCTTTTATCTAGATCCTTAGCGTCATATAAGTTAATGGTGCCACCAAGAGAGACAGTAATCAGATGAGCATTCTGCCAAAGGCAACCAACAAGCATGTCTTCCACTCCACCAGTTTCCGTAAAAGACAGAGTCTTATTTAACTTTGCACTACCATCCTCAAGAATGTCCCATATTTTTGCAGTCTTATCAGCAGACACAGTTACTACCTGGTATTGATTGTAATGTAATGAAATTTAAAATATAATCAAATAGCATAATCATAACGTCAAAACACTCTATTGAGATGGGCAATTGCGCAGAAGTCATTAGAAAAATAAATAAATAAATAGCATTTGTGTCACCATTAAAATCTATTCAACATATAGTGATTAAGCTCTTAAGTCTTAACAATGCTTGACAAGTCGTAAGGAAACAACATTAACCATTAAAACCACAGTTCTGAGGGAAAAGGGAAAATAGAAAATGAGTAAACTTGAAAGCTGACCTGTTTGCTATCAGGACTCCAACTAGCAGCATATATGCTGCCCTTGTGACCATCCCCTGAAGGCAACTCTGCAAGTTTGGCCCCTGTCTTTCCTTCATATACAATTCCCTTCCTATCAGAGCTCACTGTAATAAACTTGCTCCCATCTGGCGAATATCTAACACAGTTGACAAAATTCGAATGGTCCCTGCAGATAAATACACAGTATCACTATGTTCTACTCAACTCAAAAAAAAAAAAAAAAGTAAAATATGGTTAAACTATGAACTATTTTCAAATCAAATGTAAATAACTAATAATGTGCATTATTTTTCGTGTGTGCTGCACCCAAGAGAAAATGATAAAGAAGGGAAAAGCTCATAGATAGCTTGTAGTATGTATCTATTGTTGAATAAGAAAGATAAATATGCAATGCCATATAGCAAATAATACTTACCTGATTGACATGTTGAACTTGAATGGTGGACCTTCATAAAAATTGGCTAAAAAGTCCTCTCCACAAGTGACAATGCGGAATGGCCTTGTTGGCTTAAATGCACAACTCAAAACCCGCCGGGAATGGCCATCAAAGTCACCAACAGTAGAACCCGAATCCCACCTTGAAATTACAAAACAAATGAAATTGAAAAATGGGGTAAGGTGGTGAAACGTTGGAAGCCCAGAAGATGCTAATTACTGTTAAATTACTGATAAATTTAAAATTATTCATGTGTCTCTACCAAAATTGTTTTAAATTTCAAAAGAAATAACTCAGATATAACATTTAGTCGTGAACATCTACCCTGACCCAAATTCCATGAGTGGAATATCTGATCTCGTGCACTACATCTTTCTTTTATTCATCTGAAAGCTCCAAAGCAAGTGTGAACTAATCAATTTATTCGAAGAGAATAAATTCCAAACCAAATGGCAATACAATCACCAAATACTATAATAAGCGCGCGTGCCCGCTGTGTGTATTGCTCACTCCACACACAAGTTTGTATGCAACTGGTGCGAGCTTACCACGATCGCATTACAATTTACAAGCATCATGTGCTTATGTCACCAAACATTTTATCTTTTTTAATTACATATAAAGGTTTGATTAATGGAACATAATTAGATACTAAGCAAATAGAAAAAAATAGATCGATAAAAATAAATTAGAATCAGATCGAGAATGATGAATGAGAGAGACACATACATGAAAGCGCGAACGAAGGACTTGCCCTTGCCATCACCACAGGCAACGATCCTCATGCCGTCGGCAGACCACTGGAGATCATCGATCCGACCCGATAGAACCCGAAACTCGTTCTTAAGAACGTAATCGTTGTGTGTTCCCCAGATTCGGATGGTGCCGGAGACGTCGGCGGAGGCGATCCATTCGCCGTTGGGAGAGTAGCGGGCGACGGTGACGGGATAGGCGTGCTCGCCATAGACGGAGACTTTGAGGGGGTTGTCGAGGTTGCGGATGACGACGGAGCGAGCGGTGCAGTAGAGGAAGTTGTTGGTTTTGGGGTCGCCGGAGATGAGGATGCCGCGGCCGCGCTCGGTGGTGGGGACGCAGGCATAGGTCTCCGAGAGAGTGGGCATTGTGTTGGGGTTGTGGTAGTGATGGATCGGATCTGTGGTGCGAGTGTTAGTGAAATATGTGTGAATCAAAGTGCGGAAATGGAGGAATGGATTTTGAACGAGTTGTATCACTTTTCTTCTTCTGCTCAAAACTCCATGGCATTTCAGATTTCCCCTTTTTTTACTTTTTTTTTTTTTTTAAATTTGGTTCCTGCAAACTTTGCAGGCTATTTTTAATTTAGTTATTAAAATTTTAATTGTCTCGGTTTAGTACTCAAAATTTTATAAATATGACTCATATTAATTTTAATATAATTTAAAATACATAAATATTAATAGAATGTTGTCCCGTTAAAATCAGTGAGGCTGCGTTTGTTTTTTAAAATAGGACAGAATAAGTACTGATGGATAGAGATACAAATTTTTGTGTTTTTGTATTTTTTTTGTGATAAATTAGAACAAATTATAAAAATCTAATTTATTCTCATTTTTTTTCATTCAAAATATTTGAAATAAAAAATATAATAATAAAAAAATATAATTATGAAAAATTAACAAAAATAATGAAAAAAAGAATGAAAAATAAGTTGTATTCCTTGTTAGTGTCTCGTGTCCTTCCTATCAGAATGGACACAAAATACACTAATTTAGTGTCTTTGGACACACAGTCTCTATCTATATTTTCTCTGTCAAACATGATTTTATGTCTCAGTGTCCATGTCTCAGATTCTCAGTGTCCTGTCTCTATAAAAAAAATGCAGCCTAAAATAACAAAATTTTAATTTTGGAGTTCAAAAATTAGGTTATACTATTGTAGAATATAATAATATATAAATAAGGAAAAAAATAAATATAAAATATAAATATAAATAAAAAACTCTAGAATTAATGTTCACCAATACTCTTATCTTACTATAATAAAAGTAATTTATATATATTTACTGATATTATATATGTTGCAGCTTATGATGCACGGATACGGGACACGACACGAGACACGCCGACACGCGAATTTTAAAATCTTATAAGACACCAGGACACACATACATATAAAATATAAAGTATTTTTTTAGATAAATCGTAATGATATTTTGATATTTTATTGATATTAAAATATAAATTAATTTTTTAATTATTTTTAAGTGAAAACTCAAGTGCAGTCTATTTCATGTGAAGTTGATAGTTGAAAACCGTTAAATAATTTGACAGATTTGACTGAATTGTCATCTAACAGCTCTCAACTATCAACTTCACATGAAATTGACTGCACCTGAGTTTTCACCCCTTATTTTTAATGTCTTATTTTAATTATATCAAGTATTTAAAATATTTTTTATTTTAATAAATAATAATATATACTATATCTAAATTTATTTCAAGAATATATGTTAAGAATAAGACTGGACACGTTAACACGTGATGGTATTTAGGTGTGTCCAATCATATTCGGAGAAGAATTTTTTTGCTTTTTATTAAGATACGGTTGGACACAGCAGACACGCGTGTCGGACGAGTGTCAGTGAGTATCGTGTCCGACATACATACACGACAATTCAGCGAAGTGTCCATGCTTCATAGGTTGCAGCTTATACTTACTGAGAGATAGAGAAAAGAAAGAAATTTATACTATATACATGAAGAGAGGAGTATTTTATTGCTTCTGTGTGTACGTATATAAAACTACATTTCACTATTTATAGCGGTAAAATGCTTACTTTTTCAATACCTCTGTAATATCATTCATTTTTGAGAATGTGAGCCGCCCATAATAAATGGGCATCCACATCATCATCTTTATCACAACACTTCTCCTTTGATAACCATTTAAGATTATACCTTGTTAAAATTTTACTGAAGAAAAATTCAATCGGAAAAAACTTTAGTAAAGGAAAAAGAGTACAACATCCTTTGATGGGGACTACCTTATTAAAAACCTTGTCAAGAAAAACCCAGTAGAAAAAAAACCTGATCAAGGAAAAAAGAGTACAATCTCCCCCTCTTGTCGACATCATTTAATATCTCGAAATCGGCGCATCCTAATCTAATGTACCAATTTTTCAAAGGAGGATTTTGGAAGTGACTTTGTAAATAAATCTGCCAAATTATCGCTTGAACGGATCTGTTGGACATCAATTGTTCCTTGATTTTGAAGATCATGAGTGAAGAAGAATTTGGGAGAAATATGCTTTGTTCTATCACCTTTGATGTATCACTTTTAAGTTGCGCAACACATGCTGTATTATCTTCAAATAGAACAATTGGAGCTATCTTATGATCAATCAGTACATATGATGACAGAATATATTAGATCAAACTCCTAAGCCAAAAACAATCGCGACTGGCTTCATATATCGCTAGTATTTTAGCATGATTAGAGGATGCTGCTGCAATTGTCTGTTTTGTGGACCTCCATGATATAGCTGTACCACCATATGTGAACAAGTATCCTGTTTGAGATCTCTCTTTGTGTGGATCAAACAAGTATCCTGCATCTACATAGCCAACTAATTGTGACTTGGATCCATATGGATAAAACAACCCCATATCAACCGTTCCATGAAGATATCGAAATATTTGTTTGATTCCATTCCAATGTCTTCTGGTTGGAGAGGAACTATACCTTGCTAGTAAATTCACCGCAAATGATATATTAGGTCGTGCATTATTAACAAGATACATTAGCGCTCCAATGGCACTAAGATATGGTACTTCATGATTAAGAATATCTTCATTTTCTTTTTTAGGACGAAATTGATATTTTTCCACATTCAAAGACCTTACGATCATTAAGGTACATATTAGATGTGACTTATCCATCTAAAATCTCTTCAAAATCTTTTCTATATATGTTGTTTGATGAATAAAGATCTCATTTGTTGTATGTTCGATCTGCAGGCCGAGACAAAATTTAATCTTTTCAAGATTTTTCATCTCAAACTCTTCTTTTAGAGCTTTTATAGTTGTTGAAGTCTCTTCAGGAGTTCCAATAATATTTAAATTATCAACGTACACAGCAATAAATCCAGATGCAGATTTTTTATGAAAACACATGGGCAGATATCATCATTCTTGAATTCATTTTTGGCTAGATACTTAGTAATATGATTATACCACATTCGTCCAAATTGATTTAGATCATATAAAGGTCTTTGCGATTTGACTGAGTATAACCCCCTGTATTCATTGGATGATTTAGATATCTTTAATCTTTCAGGGATTTTCATATACATATCACGATCTAATGATGCATATAAGTAGGCTGTTACCACATCCATTAAATGCATATGTAATTTATGGTATGCAAATAAACTGACAAAATAACGCAATGCTATTACATCCACTACAGGAGAATATATTTCTTCCTAATCTATATCGGACTTTTGTGAAAAATCTTGTGCCACAAGTCAAGCTTTGTAGCGTACAACTTCATTTTTCTCATTTCGTTTTCTCACAAATACCCATATGTATCAACAGGTCCAAAGACTTCACGTTTTGCAAGTGAATCTAACTCAGCCTTTATAGCTTCTTCCCATTTTGGTCAATCATTCCTTTATCGGCATTCTTTGACTGTTCTTAACTCAAGATCCTTACTTTTATGCATGATATTTAATGTCACATTATATGCCAATATTTCATTGATAATTGTCTTATTTTGGTCCCATTTTTCTCCTATAAAGGTATAATTTATCGAAATCTCGTCATTTTCACAATTTTCATATACCTGAACGTCTTATGGCGCCAAAATTATATCAGAATTTTGAACAACTGCAAATGTCTTTACTATGTCTTTATCTTTTTCAACAGGAATAGTATTTACCTATTTTCTTTTTTGACGATTTTTGTCTTTAGAACCAACATGTCTACCACGCTTCTGACGTGAATTTGTTTCAGTGTCCACTTGTTCAACTGGGACATCAATTCGAATTGGGGTATTTTTTCCTGGTATATAAGATTTGGTTATTCTCTTTGTATCAAAAAATATATCAGATAATTCATTTACTATTCTTTGCAAATGTATAATCTTTTGAACTTTTAGTTCACATTGCACTGATCGAGGATCTAAATGCATCAACCCTTGATGCATTCCAATTAAATTCCTTTTCAAGAAGTTTATTCTCTCTCCCTTAATGTTAGAAATTTTGATTAATTAAAATGACAATCTGCAAATCGAGTTTTAAACAAATCCCCTGTTTGTATCTCGAGATACATCACTATGGAGGGAGAATCATATCCAACATATATCCCCAATTTTCTTTGGGATCCCATTTTGGTGCGAAAAGGTGGTGCAATGAGAACATATATCTCACACCAAATATTCTTAAATGGAAAACATTTGGCTGCTGGTCAAAAACTAATTGCATAGGAGAGAACTTATGGTAACTTGTCGACTTCAAACGAATAAGTGCTGCGGTATGTAAAATAGCATGCCCCCAATATGAGGTTGGGAGATTTGTTCTCATAAGTAAGGGTCTAGCAATTAAGTGGAGGCGTTTAATAAGTGATTCTGCTAACCCATTTTGTGTGTGAACATGAGCTACTGGATGTTCAACGCTTATTCCGCTAGCCATACAATAAGCATCAAATACTTGGGAAATAAATTCACCAGCATTATCAAGATAAATTACTTTGATTGGAGTTTTGGGAATTGTGCTTTTAATCGAATAATTTGAGCAAGTAATCTCACAAACGCCAGGTTGTGAGAAGACAATAAGCACACATGTGACCATCTCGAAGATGCGTCTATTAGAACCATAAAATATCTAAAAGACCCATATGGTGGATGAATTGGTTCACATATATCGCCTTGAATCCTTTATAGGAATTTAGGGGACTCAAATCCAATCTTTTATTGGTGATGGCCTTAAAATTAGCTTTCCTTGAGAACATGCAGCACAACAAAATTTACTAGATTTAAGAATCTTCTGGTTCTTTAATAAATATCAATGGGAGTTTTCAATAATTCTCCGCATCATGGTTGTTTTCGGATGACACAATTGATCATGCCAAATTATAAATTCATTTGGGCTAGTAAACTTCTAGTTTACAATTGCATGTAATTCAGTTGCACTAATTTTAGTATAATATAACCCAAATGAAAGTGAGGGTAACTTTTCTAATATAACATTTTTATTTAAATCACGAGTTGTGATATATAAGTACTCATGATTTTCCTTATTTATTGTTTCAATATGATATCCATTTCGGCGAATATATTTAAAACTCAACAAATTCTTAGAGACTTGGTAGATAATAGTGCATTATTTATTATGAATTTTGTTCCATCGAAAAACAAAATTATAACTATTCCGGTCTTCTATCACATTGTCTGAGACAATAATAGTATTAACATATTTTTCTTTTGGTACAAGATGTGTAAAATATATGTTACTTTTGAGAATGGTATATGAACTTACACTATCCGCAAGGCAAACATCTTCACTATATGTCCTTACCATTTTTTTCAAAGACAAATAATAATAATAATATAATGAGTAAAAGTATATGCGCAATAAAATTATTTTCTTGATTGAAATTATTTTTTTAAAAAGTACTGTACATAATATCATATACTAAAAATTTTATTATTATTATTTTAGAACTTGGCACATTTAATAATTTTGAAATTCACAGATATAAATATTTTATTAATCATTGTTTATATATATCATACATTCATACTTGAAACTCAAGATAAAACTTAACAAAAAGTTTCTTACATTATTTATTTATATGAGTACTTAACAAACTCACATATTAAACTATTCAATCATTGATCAAATGATCAATATTCTCTTTAGGATCCTCAAAAAAATTAGATACTTCATAATGAGTGGTGTAATTTTCAGCAACATCATTTAAAACAAAATTTGTCTCTTTTTCTTTGTCATCCTTTTTCAAGAATGCTTGATAAAGATCAATTGGGTGCCTCGCGTTACGATAGGTACGTGATCAATGACCATTTCCACCACAATAGAAATATTTACCCTCTGTTGATTTATTTTACCCATTGTTTCTTTCTTTATCCCACTTCTGCTGAGATCATTTCTTGTGAACATAATTTTTTTCCTTCCGTAATTTTTTTTGTTACCAAAACCTTGTCATTTACCTCTTCTGGGGTAATGATTTACTGCATTAATTGTTTCAGGAAATGAGGTGGCGCTAGCTAGACGCGCGCTTCATGATTTTTCAAAAGCAATTAATTGTTGCGTTTAACAACAAGAAGGCGAGAAATTATCTCAGAGTGTTTTTTAAATTCTTTTTCTCGATACTGTTGTTGTATGAGCACATTCGAGGCATGTAAGGTCGAGAAAGTTTTCTCTAACATGTTATTATCAGTTATCTTTTTTTCACATAATTTCATCCGTGAGGTAATTCGGAACATTGCTGAATTATATTCATTTATGAATTTAAAATCATGTAGACGTAATTGCTTCCACTCATATTGGGCTTGAGAAAGTATCACTGTCTTTTGATGATTATACTTTTCTTCAAGTTTTTCCACATATCTGCAAGATCTTTTAGTGTGATATATTTATTTTTCAATCCTTCATCAAGATGACGACAAAGGTAGATCATGGTTTTTGCTTTATCATTTTGGGATGCATTATTTTCAGTTTTAATAGTATCTCCAAGATCCATTGAATCAAGATGGATTTCAGCATCTAGTATCCATGATAAGTAGTTGTTTTCAGATATATCAAGAGTATTAAATTCAAGATGAAAGAGCTTTGACATAATAAAAATTTATTACCTGAGTCTTCTTAAATTTTGATCAGAGTCTAATGTCGATAACGTGTTGTAGAATAAATAAATAAGAAAGAAAAATAAACATAAAATAAAGAAATATAAATAGAAGACTCTAGTATTAATGTTCACCGATACTCTTATCTCACTATAATAAAAATAATTTATATATATTTACTGATATTATATGTTTCGGCTTATACTTATAGAGAAATAGAAAAAAGAAAGAAACTTATATTATATATATACGAAGAGAGGAGTATGAGTATTTTATTGCTTCTGCGTGTTCGTATGTAAAACTACATTCACTATTTATAGAGGTAAAATACTTACTTTTTCAATACCTCTTTAATATCATTCACTTTTGAGAATGTGAGTCGCACATAATGAATGGGCATCCACGTTATCATTTTTTTATAACATATACTACTTATTTTTAGAAGACAAATTTTCAATAAACATCATTTATAATGTTATTTTTTTTACTATTTGAAAACGATATTATTTTACAAAATTATTTGTGATATTAAAATGGGTCATATTCATAAAATTAAAAAAAAATTAAAATTAAATTAAAATTTACATATAAATTTAGAAATTAAATTGGATATTATCCTTTTATCACTGCCAACTGTTGAAGTTTAAAAAAAAAAAAATGCATTCAGAGTGTTATCACATTAAAAATTGTCACGTAAATCATTATTCTTGACTTTAACAAGGGTTAAAATTAAAGTAGGCCTACTGAAATTTGAGTTAGCGAAATTTGATTTTGTTTATAAAAACTAATAGATTAATAGCATACATATTAATTCACTTTTTATTTATTAACATGTAACAATTAAATACTAAAAAATAGTCACTAAATTAATAATTACTATAAAATATATATTGTAATATAAAATATATATTAAAAATAATTTTAAATAATATATTTATATATAAATATATAATGATTGATTTAATAATTATTTTTTATATAAAGTATTTTTGTTTATTAAATATACACAAAGTATATAATAATAAATATAAAATTATTTAAAACAAGTAATATTTTTTATTTAAGCATAAAATCTTAGATTTAAGTTTCAGATATATTAAAGAAAATGTATAATAAATTATATATGAAGGATGATGTTTAAAAACAAACTGTATATCAAATTTCTCATACATTAATATAATATTATATATGGTAGAAGTAGATGTTAATAATAAATGTTGGCAAATGATTTTTTTTTTTCCTTTTGTATATGTTTCGATTTTATCTGTAGGAATCTATAAAAACGAGTGAACAATATATATAATGCTACGTTTGTTTATAGAGATATGATATTAAAACAGAAATACAGAGACACAAAATTGTGTTTAATAGAAGAGACATAAATAAAGATAATGTATCTAAAGATATTGAATTAGTATATTTTGTGTCAATCTTAATATGAAGGACACAAAAACACTAATAAAAAACACAATTTATTTTTTATTTTTTCTTTTATTATTTTTGTTAATTTTTTATAATTATATTTTTTATTATTATATTTTTCGTCTCAATTTTTTTTAATGGAAAAAATAAAAATAAATTAAATTTTTATAATTTATTTTAGTTTACCAAACAAAATATAAAAATACAAAATTTTGTGTCTCTATTATGTCATATTTTTAATGTCTTGTCTTATCTTATTCCCAGAAACAAACACAATGTTGTGCTACCTCAGCAGAAAAAAATAACGATGCTTATGATGTTGTTTAAATCACTTAAAAGAAAAAACTAATTTGATCCTTGTAATTTTAGTTGAATCTATTTAATTTTAATTTTTATCCAAGACAAACTATTGTTATTTTAATTTGATCAGTTTGTTCATAATTTTAGAAACAATAATATTTGGTGCATAAACTATTTTCAACCAAATATACTATTACTATCCTACTTTTTCTGTAGTTATCTTTTTTATTTTTCTTTCTCTTTGAGTTGTTTTTCTTTCGCCCTCTTTCTCTCCACACTCCTTTTTTCTCTTTTATTATTTTCTTTATTTATCTATAAAAAATATTTAGTTATAATTAAACACAAAAAATAAAAAATATTCTTTTTAAAATTATGTTTAAAACTTAATTTAAAGGAGTTTCTCACTAATATTTCTCTTTTACGAAATGAAATTTAAAAACTTTAGTTTACAAAATGAAATTTTAAGTTTTAGTACTAAAAATAGAGATAACTTGACAAAATAAATAAATAAATCTCATTCCACATTTAAAAATGTCTATTATTAATAGTCTATTTGGACACCTTTAAACGATGGAATTAAAATTCAATTCCATAGTTTGGAACAACTAACTCATTTAATGAGATAGAATTGAATTCCATTGTTTGGAATGACTTGTTGATGAATTACATTATTTCTCTAAGACGTTTTTATCCTTCAATAAATATTAAAAAAGTGAAGGAATTATGAAATATTATAATTTGGATAGAGGTATTTTTGATATTGCACAGTTTAAGTGAGATTTAGGTGAGAATTGATTTTGAAATCAGACCAAAGTAGGTCTGATTTGTAAATGGGCTAAAATGAGAATTGGAATTCTCACCGAAATTCAACTTCGTGTTTTTTTTCTATTCCAAAACAAAAAATAAAATTCAATTCATCTATGATTTTAAATCAGATGCATTCCAAACAGACTGTAATAATAATAATATATGAAATAGACAAAAAATATATATTTATATAATGAACTAATAATGATCGTAGTAGACGATTTTTTACTGCACATAAGGAGACGATTTTTCATTGTTTCTTTGGGTGTTATAGATCTAGAGATGTCTGGTCCATTTTGGGTATGTTTTGGTTGGACAACGACATTTTTTCTATTGATTCTATATTATCATGTTGAGTTGCTTGTAAAAGATGAATTCATCTTTTTTATTGAGTTGTGGTGGATTTGACACCGAAATATGTTTCATTCTCAAGGGATCTAGTCGAATGAAAAAAATTATTCGAAGACTTGTTCAAGAGTTGCATCATTTTAGGATCTCAAATAGGTTTTTACAGACGTAAAGTGTTGATGTTAACTTGTCTCTTCTCTCAATAATAGTGAGTATAATAAAGATAAATAATTGTGATGTCAGCATTCTTTTTTTTGGAAAAAAATCTTAAAAGATTTTTAACAATTATTTCGAAAGATAATAAGACTCTTAACAAAAAAAAATTAATCTGGTTTCTGATTTTTATTTTTATGGACTAATTAGCTCTTGTACCAAAAAAGGTAATATTATTTTTTTTGACATAGGGACTAATTAGTTCCAAAAAATCAGAGATTGGATTGAGTATTTTTTTTTATACCTCATAATCTTTTTGAGATAATTGTCAGAGATCAAATGGGATATTCACTTTTTATTTTATAACAATTTCGTCGGTTTTTGTTGTGTAATTAGGTCTCACGATAGCTCTTGAAAAAAAAATTATTTTAGCTCTCTCTTTAGTTTGTATATAAAAAATTGGTTTTTGTTTAGAAGTGTGGTTATAAGATAGTCGATATTAAAATTGATTCTATAAATACTTTCTTGTTGCTTTAATTTGATTCCTAACAAGTGTCTTGTGTTGATAGTAATTTACTTGAAAATTAGAAAATTATTGTGTCTTAATTGAGAAGTTTAATTTAATCTTATTCAAAGAGAAGTTAAATGTTGTGGCTGATTTATTAACTTAAAAAAAAAAAAAAGTGATAGTGGTGAATTTATTGAGTGGCTGCAGCTTTAGAAGTAGCTATGGAAAACTCTCCGCTGTGACTTTCAAGAGCTACATTGATTTTTTTTTTTCCTGTGCCATATTGTAATTTTTTCTAAGACTAATAATCTCTCACCCAAATGTAAGTAATTCAAATATAGGTGTAGATAGTTGAATTTTGAATTTATTTTTATATAAATATTTAGTGTCATCAAATTAGATATTTAATTAGATATTTTTTAAAAAAGCTCAAGAATTCGAATGAAACTAAAAAAAAAGGCTACATTATAAGATCAAAAAATGTCTATCTCAAAATCAATAAAAGAAAGAGAGATATCTAACCTAATAAAAAAATAGTCATATGCATAGAGAAAAGGGCATTCCAATTTATTTAAGGGGGACAGCAAATCTTCTCTTCGAGATTAGATATCACTAATTTGTAATTTCTTTCATCTTTTCTACTCTCACATATTTTATGATGCCTACGAAAAACATCACAGTATTTCCTATCAATTACGAGGACACAAGAGAGTACAGTAGTATCTACCCAAGATAAGAGGTTAGAAGGGACCTTAGTCGACATATTCAGAACTACAACACAAGACATAAAAGCTACATCTACAGATGCAAAGTAAAAAGATCGTTACTAAGAGAAGTCGAATCTCGTCTTTTTTTTTTTCAAGAAGCAACCAAAGGTGTCCCTCCTATGCAAACATTGTCACATCACAGCGACATCATTGGGGGCAACACAGATACAAACAGGCAACAAAATGGTAACATATATAGTTTCACAAAGATAAGAAAATCCAAAATCAAAACAAGTAAAGGGTGATATCAATCAGCCATCAAAGGGAGTCCTTTAAACTCAAGCGTTCAATACCAATCTCAAAAAGAAAATCAAAAAGACTTTTTCAGCAAAAGAAATGAAACAACAATTAAAGCAACTTTAAGATTCAACAAACAAAGCACGACAGCATCGATATAGTGCTCTAAAAACTACCCAGAACAGCCTCAAGTAAAAGATACACTAAGAAAATATGAACACCAACCTCAATAAAAGTCAAAACGAAAAAGGGAAACATCAATGGCAAAAATTCGAACGATTCTCTCCACAACAACAAGTTGAGACCTTCGAGAAATCCAAGAAAGAGAAACTTTAGAATCAAAGGATGATTGAAACAAAGGATCATAAAGGATTAAATTCTTTGCAGAAAAAAGAAGACATGAAAAAGCTTTCGAAATGAAGAAAAGAAAGAAGAGGGAAAGTGGTAGCGCTTTTATAAGAAACAAAGGGGTTTAACGCCTCCTTAACTTCTCATTAAAACATGTGTGGATCCCAAGAAAAAACTACCGCGTAACGTTTGCTCTTCCTTAAAGGCAGTAACGTTAAAAAATTTGAAAATACGATGGGTAACCGACGTGAAAGCTAAAGGTCTGACATGCTCGAGTCTGACCTCTTAAAAAAGCTTGGACTCAAGTAAGAGCATTGTTCATACCCTGACCTAAATTATAAAGCCAGGTCCAATAAAGGATAAAAGGCCCAACCGAAGAAGGTGGCCTCTATCTCATACCCGACCTCCTTAAAGAGGTCGGACACGACAAAAGAGATCGGCTTGTACTTATCTGAATAAGTAACTGCATCTCCGAATCACTCCTACTATCTCTATTTTCCCTAAAAGATAGATCCCAACAAACTTCCAAGAATAAAGAGAACGGTTATCCGATAATAAAAATGGAACTTCTACAACAAATGTGATTATCTATTCTACTATAAATACACTGACATCTCTCAGATATATTCACGTTATAATCTACTAAAAAATTACCTAAAATCATTTCTAACTTAAGTATTGGAGTCTCTTGCAGATACCACCACCACCTCCTCACGAAGAACTCGAATAGGTGGTACATCGGCACCAACAAGTCGGACGTTGCCACTCAAAAGAACTTAGACCTCACGTCAGACCCAAATCAACGTTTCAGGTAACTCCCAAAATAGTTTCTTTGGGTGTTATAGAACTCGAGATGTCTGGTCCATTTTGGGTATGTCTTGGTTGGACAACGGCATTTTTTTTATAGATTCTATATTATCAAGTTGAGTTGCTTCCGACGGAAGCTTGTAAAAGATGAATTCATATTTTTTTATTGAGTTGTGGTGGATTTGACACCACCGCAACTAAAAAAATCTTCCATTCTCAAGAAGACTGGTCGAATGAAAAAATTGCTCGGAAACTTGTTCAAGAACTGCATAATTTTAGGATTTCATATAGCTTTTGGAAGGTAAAGTGCTGATATTAATTTGTCTCCTCTTCCAGCCATAATGAGTATAGTAAAAGTAAATTGTGATCTTAGTATTTTTCTTGATAATAATTTTGCCGATTTTTGTTGCGTAATTAGGTCCGATAATGACTCTTAAAAGAAAGGTTGCTTTGGCTTTTTTTCTATTTGGAGTATTTTGCGTTGTGAATTTTTTGCTGTATGTAAGGAATTGGTTCTTGTTTGAGAGTGTGATTATAAGACAGTTGATATTGAAATTGATTTTATGGGTGCTTTTTTGTTACTTTAATTTGATTCACAATAGATGTCTTGCGTTAATGGTGATTTACTTAAAAGTTAGAGAGTTATAGTGTCTTAATTGAAAAGTTCAATTTAATCTTATTAGGAGAGTAGTGAATGTTGTGGCTGATTTATTAGCTAAAAAAAAACATGTGATGGTGTTGTATTTGTTGAGTGGCTGCAGCTTTGGAAGTAGCTATGGAAAGCTCTCCGTTGTGACTTTCAAGAGCTGTATTATTATTTTATTTTATTTTATTTTTTTTTTTGTCTCTGTACTATATTGTAATTTTTTTAAGATTAATAATCTCTCCCCCACATGTTAATTCAAATATTGGTGTGGATAGTTGAATTTTGAATTTATTTTTATATAAATATTTAGGGTCATCAAATTAGATATTTAATTTAGTAATAACACATAAATAATATTTAATATTATTAAAATATAAAAGAATTAAATATTATGTTATTCTTAATATAAAAGAATAAATGATAAGAAAAATGATACGAGGCATATTAGAGATAAAATTAAATAATTTGTATAAAATAGTCAAATTAAATTGTTTTTGAATATTTTAAATTAAATATTATAGATAATTTTAAAAATATTCAAAATATCAAAAAGATAAAAGATATATTTTACTTAATCTTAAATTTGATAATAAAATAAAAAAGGTATTTGGTGACTAATATTCTTCTCATATATTTGTCCTAATATTTAAATTAGTACTAACAAACTCATTTTTGTATACAATGATCTTTCCGTGTATTTCGCTTCAAATAATAGCATCTTATCACATTGTGTGATTTTTTGGATTATCTTTTAAGAAATAAAGTTTATGCCATATATATCAAGTCAAGATTTGCATTCTACGTTTATCAAGAAATAAATATACAAATTAAAACATTACCATTGATAAAACAAACGATTGCCAAGAAATAAATCTACAAATTAAAACTTACTAAGTAATTTTTTTTCATAGTATCTTTTAGTTCGACAAATTAAAATTTATTGTTGGTCAATAAACTACTATATGTCCAAAGCGAATTTTGAATTTTCAGCACTTATTTAAGTGAAATATTGAATAATTGTGAATCAAAATTTTAACATTAAATTAAAAAAAATCTTATATTTTTTTAATTTTTTACAGTATCTTTCAATTTGATAGGCTAAAGATTAATTTGTCACGTACTGAATTTTGGCCAATAAATTGTTGCATGTACATTACGAGATTTAGGTCCAGTTTGGATAAATAGCTTAATTAAGTTACTTTTAAAAAAATAACTTAAACAATAAATAACTATGTTAAAAGTAATTTATAAATAAGTTATTTTGTATTTGAATTTTTAGTTCTAAAAGTACTTATTTTATAAAAATGTGATAAAAAATAGTAGTATTAAGAGAGAAGTCATTTTTTTTAACTTCTCTATAAACTCCTAAATAACTTCTTAAAAAGCTACAATTTGATTTTGAAAATTGTACCAGACATTAATACTACTACTCTTCATAAATCAAAAAATAAAAAAAAAACTACTTTTATAGCTTCCCAAACAGACCCTTAAACTCTCGACACTTACTTAAGCGGCCTAATAAACTAACTACTACACTAACCACATTTGATTAAAATCTTTGATATTAATAGAATTGATTTCATTATAAAGACTTCATCTGGTTCCACAAAAAACATTGTGAAAGAGAAGGGTCGGAGGAGTCTATTCTGTTCCCTTCCACATCTACTTTTTTTTTGCCTAACTTTTTACTTCAATCATTGTTCTTTCCCTCTGTTAAAAGCTAAACACAAAATTAAAGCCAACGCATTATTGATTATCATCTTTGGAGTACCCTCGTGGACCCAAAAAACAATAATCAACATTATGCCACAACGCATAATCTCCACCATTAGCCACTGCACCAATATACATTTATACATTACCCTTCTTCTCTTTTAGCTTCTTCTTCACACTATATATATTAATAGATATATATAGTTGTCTACACCCGTGACCAGAGAGGTAATAGCATCAGCCATGGACTACCCAACATTGCTGCTTAACAAAGTTGTCACTCTTTTAGCTCTTTTAGGTGCCCTTACATGCATATCAGCTTCTGATATGCTTCTAAATGTATCAAACTTGCACATGTTTGTCGATGAACTTCCAGAAATTCCCAGAATTCTCGGTTATGAACTTGTTCATGGCGTCCCAAAATCCAAATCTCTCACTATTGGCATGTTCAAGAAGAAATGGGTATGTCTCTAATTCTTTATTCTGTTTTTATTTTTTTGTGCTTCTTTCAATGTGACGATTTCCTTATCCTTTATCTTTTTGTCTGAACCCTCTATTGTGCCGTTTGTGTTTAATTTCTTTGCTGTGATTTTTGGCATTTACTTTTTCACTAAAATTATTGTTGATGCTAAATTTTTGCATCATTATTTTTTGTCTGCTTGTTATTTGTTTAAAACAATAGCTTATAATTCAAATATTTTAGATACGTTTTTTTATACTTTTATGTTAAACATAAGGACGAATAATATCTTCACATAAGAACAAATTGCCCCTGAAGCCGTTATGAAACAGTTTCTCATGTACTAAGAAACAAGCAAAACACAGAAAAAGTCTAGAGGCCAGCAATTTGTGTGTTTTCTGGCCAGCACTTAACCATCAAAATAAAAGTGAGTGATCTCCCACCATTGGATGTAATCTCACACCATTAAAAATATTATTGAGGGCCAATTGATAGTTTGATAGTTATAAAACACCAAAATTGCTGGCCCCTAGCATTCCTCAGCAAACACATGCTCATGTAAGCTACGACGTCGTTCTTCCCCAAATCCCATGGCAAGAATTTGATGACCAATCTAAAGATATCATACTTTTACGACTAAAATTAAAAAAGATAATTTAAAAAAAAATATGCCTAGCTACAATGAGAATATAGGAAATTTAATCCACCTTGTATATTTTTTTTTGTGTGAATTTAGGATTTTTTTTTTTTACTTATGGGTTATATGAGAATATTTAATATTTTAGTATTTTACACTGTTATAGTAGTAATACAAAATGTCATTTATAGTAAAAAGTATTTTTTAATTATAAAAAGATAAAATATTACTAACATTTTGAAAAAAAATATTTTTAATTATAAAAAACAAAATATTACTGATATTTTATAAATTTTTTTATTTTTAATTTATAAAGACCCATAATAATACATAACATATAATTTAAATAATTTTTGAAAAATTCATTCTTGATAATTCAATATCAAAAAATTTTTCTGAATTTAGATCTAACGTTACGTGCTCAATATTTTATGTTTCATAAATAGTTTTTCTTTCTATGCTGGTATTTTTTGTTGACAATAGATTTTCTCAATTTTTTTATTAATTAAAAATATAAAATATAATTTTTAATATTTTTTAATATGTTTTTTAATCCCACTTATAAATTGTTTGATGAAAGATCACATATTATATCTTCAAATGAGGGAAAAAAAAAAAAAAAGATCTAATCCTGTTTCTTGTCTGAGGTGCCCAATCCTCTTACGCCAACAAATTTAAATGTTCTCCTTCCAATTATGCATTAATTTGGATTCCATTTCACGATTGCAACAAGTTTTGTTTTTATAAAAGAAAAATCTGGAGCCTGTTCCGTATTTTAAATGGTTTCGAATTTATTAATTCCGATGTTACAAATATATATCTCAGGTCTTTTACGCTAATAAAATAAGTTTAAAATTATACAGATATTTAATTAAAAATAATAATTTAATTAATATAATATTTTAATTATTTTTTAAATTATATTATATAATATTTGTTATTTTTGTTATTTTAAAGGACTATATTTTTTAATAATTTTTTAAAATCAAAATTTTCAGTGATAATTCTTTAGGTACTAATGAATTAAAGAATAATTTTTAATAAAATTTTAGAAATTATTTATTATTTTGTTCTAAATTTATAAGTGTGTAAAATATAAATTTTTTAAAATTTAAATTAAAATACAAAAATTCAATTTTTATTATTATTTGTTTTGATTTTTTTGATATTTTATTTGAATCTAAATAGAAATATTTTCTTATTAACATTTATGTTTTAAAGTCAATAATATATATATAAGTAAATGCTTATTTAGGTGCCATTAAGTTGATAAAAAAAAATCTTTTTTTTAATAACAAAAGATCTTTTTTATTTTTTAGCGTGTTTGGTAAATTTCTAGTAGTAAAAATAAAAGCACTAGAAAAATAAAAAAAAAAATCTTTTTTGAGAAGCTACAATTTACATCTTTTTTTTCTTTTAAAAAAAAATATTTTTCACGTAATAAATAAACAAAAAAATACTTTTATATGGTTATACCCAAATATAATTGATAAATAAAAATATCTTTTTGCATGAGTTATCCAAACATAAAATTACTTTTATTTTTCTATAAAATATTTTGAAAAAAAATAACTTGAAAAAAAAATTAAAAAAAAAAACTCACCCAAACAAGCTCTAAATAAATCGAATTGAGTTATTCGATTTATTATTAGGCCCAATTTAGGTAAATGGCTTAATTAAGCTATTTTTGAAAAAATAGCTTAAATAATAAATGATTATATTAAAAGTAGCTTATAAATATGTTATTTTGTGTTTGAATTTTTAGTTCTAAAAGTGTTTATTTTATAGAAATGTGATAAAAAGTAGTAGTATTATGAGAGACGTCATTTTTTTTAACTTCTCTATAAACTTCTAAATAGCTTTTTAGAAAGCTGCAATTTGGTATTGAAAATTGCACCAAACATTAATACTACTATTTTTCATAAGTGAAAAGTTAAAAAAAGTTACTTTTAAAACTTCCCAAACGAACCCTTAATACATCATATATATGATAAATCGAATAAACTTTCATTTACATATAAATAATATAAATCGAGCCAATTTAATTCGATTTATATAAAAATATTCAAAACAAAACCAATTCTAATTAAAAAAATCTATATAATTTTAAATTTTATTCATTTTATTAGCGTAAATTACCTTATATATCGCCACCTTAAAGTCAATAGATTCACATAGATTTGTAATGGTCTAATGGACATAAGCATGTGAATCTGATCTTACCAACCCCGCGCTAGTTTGTAACAACGCGGGAATCTGTCAGTGGTGATGTGCACTCAACTAAAGCCAAATATTTCCACCCTCATAAAAAAAAAATTAAAGCTTCTCGTACAGGCGTACTATTCTATTCTTCTAAGTTCTATTTAGTGCATGAGCATTAATTGAGTGACATTATTGCACGATAGACTCCGAATATTAGTATATCTTTACTACATATAATTATTGACTTGCAATTGCAAAGTGCCTTCCACCCTGTCAATCATTTTCATCATCCAACAATAATGTACAGTACTACACTATTAGTTTTAATCATACACTTAACAAAAAGAGATGATTGGTTTTTGCAGAAATTCCACAGGGATCTCCCCGCGACGACCGTATACGCGTATGGATTGAACCATGAAGAAGCAACGGTTCCCGGTCCAACCATTGAGGCACTTTATGGTGTTGGAACCCATGTGACGTGGGAAAATCACCTCCCTCCAATCAACATACTTCCATGGGATCCAACAATTCCCATTGCATTGACCGTTGCAAAGGAAGGCATCCCTACGGTAGTTCACCTCCACGGTGGTATTCATGCACCCGAGAGCGATGGAAACGCATACGCATGGTTCACATCAGGATTTAGACAAAAGGGACCCACCTGGACTAACAAGACCTATTACTATCCTAACAACCAGCAACCTGGAAATCTTTGGTACCATGACCATGCCATGGGGTTGACTAGAATCAACCTTCTAGCTGGCTTAATTGGGGCCTACATCATTCGTCACCCTTCGATTGAGTCGCCACTTGGATTACCCCACGGCGACGAATTCGATCTACCGTTGGTTGTGTTTGATCGTAGCTTCCGCACCGATGGATCCATCTACATGAATTCCACTGGAAACAACCCCACCATACACCCTCAGTGGCAGCCAGAGTATTTTGGTGACGCAATCGTTGTGAACGGCAAAGCATGGCCACGCCTCACGGTACGACGTCGTAAATACCGGTTTAGAATAATCAACGCTAGCAATGCAAGGTTCTTTAGATTTTTCTTCACCAACGGCTTGAGATTCACACACGTGGCATCCGATTCTGCTTACATTGAAAAGCCAATCACAGCCAATGAAACTCTAGTGGGGCCATCTGAGATCACAGACATCATTGTTGACTTTTCCGAATCAGAGAGCCGAGTTGCAATTCTAGCCAACGATGCTCCTTATCCTTACCCGTCTGGTGACATGGTCAACGAAGCTAACAGCAAAGTCATGAAGTTCATCATCTTGCCTAATGAAGAAGTTGACACGTCACGGATCCCTCGGAGTTTGTTAAGTTACCCGGATGCAAGTTTATCCCATGCGACGCGAACACGATACATTGCTATGTACGAGTACACTAGCGCCACAAATGAGCCAACTCACTTGTACCTAAATGGGAAACCGTTCGATGCACCAGCAACGGAAACACCAAAAGAAGGGTCCACGGAGGTGTGGTATGTGATCAACTTGACGGAGGATAATCACCCGTTGCACATTCATTTGGGTTTGTTCAAGGTGTTGGATCAGACGGAGCTGGTGGATCCAGAGATATTCAAGGATTGCATGACGAAACTCAACGATGCGATGAAGTGCCACGTGGAAAGATATGCACGTGGCAAGAAAGTAGGGGTCCCGGCTCATGAGAAAGGGTGGAAGAATGTGTACAAGATGATGCCCAAGTTTGTTACGAAGATTGTGGTGAGATTCTCTTTCATACACACCAATGCGTCGTATGGGTTTGATGCAACGGCAAAACCAGGCTACGTGTATCATTGCCATGTGAGTGCTCATCATTTTCAACTTGAAAAGTTTTATTAATTAGAAAATCTTGTTGCTCAATTCTGATTTTTATGCAGATATTGGACCATGAAGACAATGCTATGATGAGACCCTTAAAAATCATTAAGTGATCAGAGTTGTCAAAGATATGCAAACAATAGTAGTGTGTGTAAAAGATAAGGCTTTTGTAGCTAAAATAAACAATGTCCAACAACATTTGGAAGCAACTAGACAAGTGTATTATTGATGCTAAATGCAGAGCTCATGGTGTGTAGGATATTTTTGTTGGAGGAGAATCGATGTGAAAGGTTGCTTTTCCTTTTAAAACCCGTCGTTTGTTATTTGACATACAGCAGTAATGAGATGTATTTCGTATTTAAAAAGAGAGAGAGAGAGAGAGAAAAAAGCTTATGGGGAGAATAACCACTAATTAATGTTGTTAGTTATACAAATAGAAATACTACAGCTATACAGAAATTACTAAATTTAGTTAATGTTGTTAGTGTGATTTGAAGGAGAATAACCACTAATTAATTTGAATATGGAAGGAAAGACCGTGTTAGACTCGCGTATGGGGAGGAGGAGTGCTTCCCCTCGTTGTGGGATTAGAGGAAGCAGTGAAGCAAAATTTCATGACCAAAGAACTCGTTTTTTTAATTTTTTTAACACAGATCGAACCCTCCGATTTGTGTACTCTGAATTTTTTTCAACTTTTAAACACAAATCGGAGGGTCCGATTTATGTACTCCCACAATTTTAAAAAACACCAACAATTACCATGTTAAAGTATATCACTCATTTTACTTCCATATCAAAATTTTTTAGCCGAGAATAACTACATAATAAAAAGAAAATATAAATAAATACAGGTATACAGATGGTTTCAAGCTCTTAAATTTTAATTAAACGTTTTTTGTAAAAAAAAAAAGGAAAAAAGACAATTAAGAATAGCCAACCAATAATGTTAGTCGGCAGCTCTTATTTTTAATCTTTTGTACTGAATGTAACCAAATTCAACATTACAACAAACAAACCAACAAACAAATGATAGATGAACATTGTACCAGACTGAGTTGCAAACAATATTATATACAAATGTCAAAGTATATGAAACCAGGGTAATCTTTAGAACTTTAATCACTTTCGTAGTCTTCATCATCTCCAAATGTAAAAACAGATGCATCTGCAGCCATGGCCTTAAACTCACTTTCTGAGCTGGCCATCTCAACACCGGACACAGTTCTTTCATTATCACTTTTTGGTTGACCAGCATGAACTGGTTTCGAGCTTGCACTTCCCAAAGAAACTTGTTCTGTTGCATTTGTTAGATTTGCAACTTGATTTGAAATTTTGTTGGTTTCAGATCCACTGGTAGCCTTGTTAACCGTTTTAACTGGTTCAGAAGCTGGTTTTGCTTGCTTGCTTCTTGAAGAAGCAGAATGCTCCGACTCACCATCTGAAAACACATCATCTTTATCTCGACTCCCTGACTCTTTGTCTGTATTCTGCGCAGGTATGCTTGCTTCAACTGGGGTGGCACTATTACTTGAACTCTCATCTGATCTTTTTCCAGTAGCCTCGGGTTCGGAAGCCACAACATTACCATTATAATCAACCAGCACAACCTCAACCAGGAATCCTGGAGAAGGCAATTTCCTCTGCCAGAAGATAATTTTATTGAAAAGTTAACAAACTAGTTTCAATTTCCTGAGAGTCACCATTGTGTACTATTACTTACAACACCAACTCTTGACAACACTCATCAGATATTCAAAGATGATCATAAAAGGAGCACAATAGATTTACCTTGTCAAAGCCATCAAGATCATTGGTGTTCAATACTTTTCTATTTTCTGTCATAGTTGTGTTCAACCAACTAAAAGAAAAAAAGAGCAAGATGTTTCAGTTTCAGCTCTAGGTTATCAGCGGAAGCAATTGAGTACTGATTAAGACTTGATTAGTACCAGTAAAAGTCTCCTTGGCGATCATGAAAATGAATTTTGAAGTCCCCAGCCAATTCTGTAAGACCAGGCTCTCCTGGCAAAGCAAAGACCATTACTCCCTTCTTTGGAGCACTGAACCAGAAATCTTCCGGCTGCAAATCATTACTTCGTATCACAACGAAATCCCAAACAAGTTTAAAAATAGAAAATTGGTTGAAAAAGGAGAACTAGGGGATAAAAATAGCTGGCAGCAAAATATTAAGGATTCACACCAAAAGATCCTTGGTCCTTGGATGCTTTTTGGTAGAGAACAGCACACCTGCACATTAAAAATAAATAAATAAAAGAAAAGAAGGGGGATTGCATCAACAGCAGATGGTATTATTAAGTGTCTTTCATATCTATATTTCTCTTAGATCCACACAGAGAGTAGCCATAACTATATAAACATGAGGGGAAATTTAGCACAAGAATTTAAAGCACACCACTATGGTCTGAGACAGTTATAGAGGGCCTGATCCAGTAAGGGCACCTGTGAAGCCGAAATCCCCTAAGCATGCACCTGCACAGAATATGATCTCAGCACACTAGACATCAATGAGGTGAATATTTAAGTTAAATCAGGGCCAGCACTTACCTACGGGCAGGTGGGTTTTCGCCATTGAAGTAAGTCAAGACACGTTCAAAATATTTGACATACCTCTAAACAAAAGATAAAGTAAGACATAAGACAAGAAGCAAGAGTGTAATACTCCAGAATCCCCAATTTTCGGCTGAATTAGCACATAGCAAAGCTGAACTTACAATCTGACTGGGCAGAACAAGTCCTTTTCCATCAACACATCGTTTTTGATTATAGTAATCCATTGACTCCTCAGCAGTTGGAAAGAACTGCAGCACATTTAATTTGCCAAATCTAAATAAAACTGAGCAGCATAAAGAGAAAGATGGAGTAAATGTAAAGCAGGTTCATTAAGTATAGAAGAAAATGTTTAGATACTACTCACCTTTAAGAATAATAGAAGACTGGAAATCATCAACCCTGTTCTTGCCATTCCAGCCTTACAGTGGACAACCACAACATTCTCAATATCTAACTTCAACCACGAGTATGCACTATGACAGAATGAGATAACCAGTTGAAGTGGGGGGCAATTATGGTCATCAAATGGAAAGCTAGCCACCTGAAGAGGGAATTTGACATTGCAGATGAAAGCAGCAGTTGGTTTGAAAAACAAATCTAGGTGCTGAAAAAAACCTAAAACCCAAGTGAAACAGAAAGCTGACACATGTACTCTAAGCTGTCTAGCTATCATCATAACAAAACTAATGATAGATGATATGAATTAATATATTCAAAGTAGACAAAGAAATTAAAGCATACATTAATGACACACTTAAAGTTTATGGAGTATAAATGAAATTCACATCGCTTCTGTGGTTCCACACTTCTCCTCAAAGACTCAGTAAAATTTAGGACTCACCTTTCCCTCAAACAATGATGCATCATACAGCCGCTCAGAACAAAGATTGTATACTTTGTATTTATCCTGCGCATAAAAAACAAGTCAAATGCAAAATTATACAAGAAATGAAAAGAAAGGACAGAGGCTCCTGGGCTTTCAAATTTTAGGACACGGAAGAAGCAAAACACCATGTATTCAGGTTGTCTGAGATTCTCCAATAAAATTGAAACTTACCATAAAACAATAAAACACAAAAGGGCAATGGCAGGATAACAGAATATATAGAACATGGGCTCATTTTATTATAAAGGAAGTAAGGAAATATACAGGTTTACTGTAAATACAACAAGCTATGCACCAAAATTCCTAGCAAGCTATAAACATTTAATGGACCAAATTAAACAAGGGATCTGAAAACTTATAAACATTTAATGGACATATTAAATGCAGTACAAACATTTCAATGGTTATAATTTGCATGGGATATAACATTAGCCACAAATAGCCATATGAATGAGTACTTGAAATTTCATGTCAGAATATGTGTGGCTACCTTATGGTGAGTCTCAAAAAACTTAATAACTTCTTCCATATGATTTCTGTAAAATCCCTGCATGGTATATATAGAGAGAGTATGAACACTTATGTTTAACATGAATACAACTACCATAACAAACTGCATACCAAAATTCAGCAACTCACTTCAACATAACCGAAAAACCCAGAGCTCATGTCACCAGCAGGGAACCCCATAGCAATGATGTTTTCTGTGATATATGTCATATCTAAATCAAAACCTCCTTCCTGAAAACAGACATAATAATCAACAATATTAGTACATATTAGCCACAAAGTTATTTGATAAGAACATACACTTCAGAGGGAGAAAAAAAAAATAGAGGAGATGAAGAGAGAAATAAATAAAACGAAAATTAAACTCAACCAACTAGCACCAATAATTAAGCAACGAATGAATGAAAACATTTTCTCGACAATGTTCATCAACCTAAATTATATTCATGTTCTATCAAGGAGTAGGAAAACATCTGCAACCTCCAGAGAATTTTGAACTCAATAGCAGCAATGAGATCTGATCTAAATAATCCAATAACAATATAATATTGCTTAGCTCAATTTTTCTTATCACAACAGTGGTATCTGAGATTAGGCTTCAGAGATAAGCTCTAACTCCTAATTAAGGAAAGGGAAGGGAATAGAGAACATGGGATAACATCAACCATCCCAATAGAAGAAACAATAAATTGTTCAAATCATAAGACATAACAGTCTAGCAAGAATAAACACATAGTAGTTTATCTTGAAAAGGAAAGACACCTGATATCTGCGTTTATTCTGAGAAACGACATGTCGTGCCTTAACCTGGACAGCTTTCACTGCATTCTTAGAAGTGTCAACCAAACCTCTTGTGATACTTCCAAAAATATTAGATTGTGCTGGTGTCTCATTGGAACTGTCATCTGCCGGAGGAGACTTTGGTGACAAACGCAATCCCAAATTACTGGTTATGCGGGCAAAGGTTGATTTCCCAGCATTTCCAGTGGATGGGTCATCTTGTGAGCCAGATGGCTGAGAAATGTTCAAGTTTTTGGCCCAAGATGATGCCCCGGTGGAGGATGGCTTAGATGGTGCCACATGTGCAGAACTATCTTGCCCAAAGGCTACAGGAGCTGAAGAAGCTTGTCCATCGGTCTCTTTGACTGGAGGTGAAGGAGATGGGTCTTTACTAGGAGGTAAATTTGATACATCAGCAGGGACCGATTCCATTAGATCGAGAAAATATATATATGCCAATGGCAACTTAGGCAGAAGTTGTTGTTCTTATCATTAGGTAGCCCTACTGTATCTTCCTAGTTGATGCTGCAAATTCAGACATGGAATTTATAAAATGCAGGGCAAAAAACATAAATGATATTCTTTGTTAAGATTATTAGGTGGAAAACAGAAAACATGCTTATGTTTTATACTGGAAATATGTACATTTGGGATAACAAAATTGAATTAACAACCGTAATAATCATATTAATAATAGCAACTCTTGTCAACTACACAGAAAAACTAGCAGTTTTATATAGTATTGTCCCTTCTTAAGCATCTCGGCCAAAATCAGTTCAGGATAATGAGTTCAGTTAGTTGAAACCTCAAGGTCCCCAACACCCAACTGAAGTGAACCATTGAAGAAGAAAATAACAAGATAAGAAAGTGCATGAGACTGAACTATGAATCACAGTTTTTTTTTGGCATAAATTGGAAAGTCGAAGAGGATTAGCGCAACATACGTATGAAGTCAAATAAAAAGGTAAAATCGCAATGAAGATTCGAAAGAAACAAGCAATTTCAGATCTACAGGAAGGACAGAAATCTTACCAAACGTGAGAAATCCGAAGGAGCGGAAATGGATGAGAAAGGGGAGCAAGGAAGGAGCTGGGAGGTTAGGGTTTCGAGGTGGATCAGAACGGGGTTTCGTTGAATTTTCAATTTGCATTCATGGTTATTGATTATGACGTCAGAAATTAATGATCCGACGCTCGGTGTGCTCCCAGGAGTACCCGATTCCAATTTAGTATTGGTGTATCCTGTGAAGACTTCCGTCGTCAAAATTTTCTTTTAAAAAAATGTAAGAAGAGGAATAAAAAAATTATTTTTAGGAGACATTATTCAATGAAAATTAATATACATGCCCGTTAAACCTTTTTTTTAATATAATATACATAAATAAATGTTAGGTGTGCAAGTTTTTTTAGTAATTAAATTTAACCAAGTTGTTTACAAATAAAAACTTATTTGGGTGAGGTTTCTTCTTTTTCTTTGGTTTTTTTTTTATTCTTCTTTTTTTGTTATCATTGTCATCTTTTTTTTTTTCGTTCTTCTTTTTTTGTTATCATTATTATTGTTGTTATTGTCGCTGTCACTACTGTTGTCGTTTTCTTCTATTGATAACATAAAAATAGAAATTTTGTGGCATAACATAAATTTTTTTTATATGCAATATAGAAATATTTGGGAATTTTTTATTTTTAATATTGGAGTGGTAGTGGTGTTTTTTTAAAATGTGGATTGTTGGGGTGTTATACTCAAATGTGGGATCGTTTAATTAGAGAAGTAGAAATCGGACCGTCCGATTTATTAGAGGTGTAGAAATTGGACCGTCCGATTTGTAGAGGTGCAGAAATCGGACCGTCCGATTTGTGGAAGGTGCAAAAATCGGACCGTCCGATTTGTAGGGGTGCAGAAATCGGACCGTCCGATTTGTGGGAGGTACACAAATCGGACCGTCCGATTTGTGGTAAAAAAAAAAAATTTTAAGGTACAGAAATCGGACCCTCCGATTTGTGTACTTCCACAGTTTTGAAAAACACCAAAAATTACAATATTAAGGTATATCACCACTTCTACTTCCATAACAAAAAAAAATTAGCCAATATTTAGAGGATTACATATTCTATTGATAAGTTTGTATTATGTGCACAATTTTATATTATACTTTAAAAATTTGTATCCTATATCAATAAGCTATATCAATAAGCTTTTAAGTTTTTCAACAAAAATTTGTGTTCTCCATAAAATATCACTCTATATCAAAGTTCTGAAAATCGGACAAGACCGACTGATTCGATCAAATTAACTAGGAATCAATCATTTGGCCGGTTCGGTTGACCTTTAAAATTATCCTGCAAAAACTCGATTTAAAAATTGGATGAACGGGTGATTAACCATCGAACCGAGAAACCAGTCGGATTTTTTAAAATTCCGGTTCACTGATCCAACAATCAAGAAAAATACTAATATTTAAAAAATACTAATATTTTTCTAATATTATCCTTAAAAAGCAACGAAACTCCCAACAAAAATGAATTTGTCAAATCTAGTTGGTTCTTAACAGATAAATTAACAGTTTAAAATGCTACGTAGGTTTTGTTTCATTAATACAGAGAAAAAATATTAACAAAGGGACTAAATAATCTCATAGAAATAAAGTTCAAGAACCGAAAGATATTTTTTATTGAGAACTTCATTATCTTTTGAAATAATTATAAAAAACTATTTAGAATTTTTTCTCCATAATTATTAGGTGACAAATTGGTAACAAGCCAATTTGTAAAAGGTATAGATCGAACTGCTTTTTTAAAAAATTTTTAGACAAATTATCTTATTCAACTAATTTGAATTGATTAAATGGTCAAATCATTCATCTATTTAAACAAATGTTAAAAATTTAAATTTCGTCTTGTATAAAATTAAATCTGCAACGAATTAATTATTGATATGCTAAATTAAAAGATATTATGTGCAACAAAAAAATTATCTTATTCAGTTAAGTACTTATCAGCTGAAAAAAATTATTCAGCATATTCTAAGGAGACCAAAGTCTCTCTCTCTCTCTCTAACTTTCACATACCCTTTTGATTCATTTTCTCTAAATTACTCTACTTTATGTTGATAACTTGAAATTGCCTCCTCTAAATTACTTTTCTTTATGTTGATAACTTGAAATTGCTTTGTAAATTTTGTTTGAACCTCAATATTTTGTGTGTCAAGGATTTTAGAGTTAATTGCATATCTTCCTTAGTTCAATAATCATTTGTTGCCAGTAGAAAATATTAAGTACTATGATATTGTTCAATAATGTTTCGACATTTTCTTTGGGGGCAAATTTTATGATTTAATCCTCAAATATTTCATTTTTCAATCAGCATGATCACAGAGGATGTATAAGTTAGGTGAGTGTATAGTACAATAGAATTTTATGATTTAATCCTCAAATATTTCATTTAGCCGTCCGTCGCGCTCAGGCTACCATCGTCGTCTGGTCGTCCGTGCTTCTTCCTCCTTCAAGAATCGCAGCTTCTTCTTCCTCGAGCTCGGCGCGTCAGTCCCTGGTATTCATCTACTCCGTCGCGCTCCTGCCGCCGTCCGTCGCGCGCTCAGGTACCATCGTCTTCGTCTGGTCGCCGCATGTTCTTCCAACCACCACCGTCTTCTGAGTCGTGTTCGTCGCCTGGCCTCTGTCTCCGTCGCGCTTCTGCCCCTCTGCTCAGACTGCTCAGAAGAAAAACCCTTCTCCATTCCAATTTCCTTCCTTCGAGTTCAGAGAACAGAAGCTCAACCAAGAAAAAAACCCTAGACTTCGAAGGTCAGTTCACTGCTAACTTCTTGTGCGTTTTTTATATATGCCATGTTCAATGATTATTTGATTACTGATTATTTGAATGTTTTGTGTTTTAATTTTTTATTGAATGATTATTTGATTACTAATGAGCTCTAGTTCTGCTGTGTTGCTATTTTTGTGTTGTGATTTTTTATTCAATGAGCTCTGGTTCTGCTGTGTTGCTGTTTTGTGTGTTGCTGTGTTGCTGTTTTTGTGTGTTCTTTATTTTTTATTGACATGCATTGAGTGATATCACCACTGTAAGTTAATTACTTGCCCTTTCTCTAGTCCATAGTATCTTGCAATTGCTTCTGTTTGTAGAATGTGGGGTGGCTGACAAGTGACAACAACAAAGCTTCAAACCAGAATAATATAATAGTGTCTTGTAATGTGAACAATAATTCTGACTCTAAGATGGTCACAATAAAATTTTATGCACAAAAAACATGTAATGTGACACTGTAATGCATCATTTATGCTCTGTTCTGAAATTTTTATTTCTGAATAATCATTGATAAGTTGTGTTGTTGTTGAAATTATTGATAAAAATGGCTTTGCTATGCTGCTGCTGTTTTTTAATTTCTGAGTCTGCTAGTTTTGAATTTTTTTTTTATAGATTTATTGATTCCAGGGTTTAGGGTAATTATTTGTTGCTGTTTTTTATTTTGTTGCTGTTAAACAAATTGCTTGAACTGAATTGTGTGTTTCGAGGTCCTCTGAATCCTGGATCCCTTTCCAAATTAAAGCTTTTGACATTGAAAAATTGCCCTTTTTAAGAACCATTTTTTGCAATTGGGCTATTCAATATCTCTCAGAGCTCCAGAAACTGAAAATTCACAGTTGCTTTAGATTAGAAGAACTTATTCCATTCACAAAGTTGCTAGCTAACTTGCCAAGACTCAGATTAGAACATTTTAGCCATATTTCTTCATGGTTCACATTAATGTTTTATGAAGAAATAAAAAGTGAGTTGTGCTTGTGCCTGTTGTATTTGGATGTTTATTTGTAATTTATTTATTATTTTATTCTAAAACGGTTTTTCCGGTTAAACCACGGTTGGACCGATTGGACCAGTAAACCAGTGAACTAGTAACTAACGCAGTTCGATAACCGATCCGGTTCTCAAAACCTTGAGGAACAGTCACAATCATGCCCACCAGATGTTTGAGAAAATGTTAAAGTAAGTAAGAAGCTCGTTTGTTTCAGATATCCAGGGTCATGGTGGAGTAGATACTGGAAATAGTTTGCTTGCTTAGATAGATGACTATTGGGACCCTGAGTTTATTGACAATGATTCGATTCGAGAGTGGGAGTTTCAATGGCCTACCTCCTCTGCGCTCCCCCAAGTTGTCGCCACATAGTCACATCTCACTCACTAAGCCATCTTGGGTTGTGAGAACGGAGTCAAATGTTAAGAAGAAGAGAGGAAAGAAGCCGGATCCACATTGTGTAGTCTGTGAGGGGAGTGGACGAGTCGATTGCCACCAGTGTCGTGGGAAGGGAAGGACAAACCAGGTTCATTTGGAAATGCTCCCGAAAGGTGAATGGCCAAAATGGTGTAGAACTTGTGGCGGAAGCGGTCTTGGTTACTGCTCCCGTTGCCTTGGTACCGGAGAATATAGGTATATTATGGGATTCCATTTCATGAACAGGGACAATGATAAATCCCAAGAAAACAAGTCTTAGTCCCCCCCCCCCCCCCTCCCTTTCTCTTGTGGTAGCATAGGTGTATTTGTTTGTAGGTTGGAACTACTGAATGTTTTGTCTTTTTATCACATAATGTAGAATCGCTATTAATAGATTGTTCCAACTCTTACTTGTGCAATTTGATTTTAACGTGCCGATTTGTTATGTTATAAGATATGATTCTGATTGGACTGAAAAAAACATTTTTTGCAAATCCTTGTTTGGACACAGAACAACATAGTGAGTTCAAATTCATAATGTGATCTGATAAATAAATGTCCTACTCCCTCCGTAAGTGAATTATGGTTAATATTAATAAGCATGGCATAGAGAGTTCAGAATAATTAAAGAAAGGGAAACGAGGAATTTTCACGGTTCTTCCGGATTTTAAGCATTTGTTTGAAGATAGGTTTGGAGCAATGATTGAGTTGTCTTTGTGTGACCTCAAGATCACGCTTTTGGGAGCTCAATTTTGGTCGAGACATTGAGTTTTATTTCTTGTACAATATATAATTCATTTTCAAATGATGTCTGCAAGTATTTCAATTTCCTTAAAGAATTTGAATGTATAAGCCTGGTTTCTTCTTCTAGGCTTTTGTGGGAATCTGATATTTGTCGTCGATGCCAGCTGACTATCATTTACAATGCAAATAAGTAAAGGGTGTGACAACGGACCTCGCCTTGCAGCCTCCATTGCACAGTGGAGCCAATGGCAGTTGCTTGATTCTCTTCTACCTACCGGCGGCTTTGCTCACTCTTTCGGCCTTGAAGCAGCAGTTCAGTCCAACCTGGTCTCAAATCCAGATGAACTCAAGACATTCATTATCCATGTCTTGGAGAACACAGGAAGCTTACTCCTTCCTTTCGTGCACGTGGCTTCCGTGTCGCCCAAGTTGGAAACCTGGCACAATCTTGACAAAATATTGGATGCCACACTGACAAATGAAGTCAGCCGAAAGGCATCGATCTCACAAGGGTCTGCACTAATGAGGGTGGGTTCGGCTGTGTTCTCGGAACTCCCTTCTCTGAAAACAATGAGAAATGCTTCTTTGGGGTCAGGTACTGTATCTTTTCACCATGCTCCTATATTTGGACTTATATGTGGCACACTAGGATTAGATAGTACTGATTCTCAAAGAGCTTATATGTACATCACAATGAGGGATGTTATTTCTGCTGCCACAAGGTTGAATTTGATAGGTCCTCTTGGTGCTGCAGTTTTGCAGCATCAACTTGCTCCTAATGCTGAAGGTATACTAGAGAAATGGAAGAATCGCAACATTGACGATGCATGCCAAGTTGCACCTCTGCTAGATACAGTGCAAGGTTGCCATGGTTATTTGTTTTCTAGGCTCTTTTCGTCTTAGAAGGCACAAACATAACACTGATGATGTATTTTTCATAATATGAAGTACATAGACATAGTAGAGTTTTGATTGGAAGAGACAATGTTAAGTCTTTTGGTAAATTGAATTTTCCTTTTTCTTGTGAGGTTTGAGGTGGCAACTCACTCAAAAAATTGGCTTCCATTGGTTTTACATGACGATGTAGGTTCAACGATTGACACATGTCAAGTTGTGGTTCAACCCAAAACACCAATCCAAATAACCCATATATATATGTAGAGTCGTAGGGGGATATAAATATGTTCATTAAGAAAAATGTTTGCACGTCATTGCTTGGCTCCTATGGGTAAAATCAGGCCAGGTTGGGTTTGGGTGAATTTGAGAATCAAATAGATTAAATTAACTAAGCCAAATTGATGAATCCAGTACCCGATTAAAATTAAATTTATGAAACAAATTGATTAAATTAACTAAGCCAAATTGATGAAATATGGGTTGGATTGGGTAATCCAGTACCCGATTAAAATTAAATTTATGAAACAAATTGAAAAATAAAAGGAAAAAAATAAAAAAAATAAATAAAAATTAAAGTGAGATTAAGATTTGTAAAAGTTATATAAATGTTATTTTTTTAATATAATATATTAGATAATTGGATAATTGAGTTTCACGATTTTAAGTCCGATATTCGAACCGATTAAAGTAAGGTACAATACCAATATAGTTGTGTCGGGTTGGATTTTATTTTTTGATGTCTTCCGCATAAGCTTTTTTGGTGATTCATGCGACATGACTTGTACGAAGAGGATCACAACATTTTTCATAAGTTAATTAAATTTGAAACCTTTTCCTTAAAACTATTTTTGTATGGTTTTGTTATGCTATTTCATGAGCTTGTTTGGGTGTTATTTTTAAAAAAGATATTTTTTTAAATAATATTTTTTTAAAATATCTTTTATAAATATAAAAATAATTTTATATTTAGATATCTCATATAAAAAGGTTATTTTATTTATTAATTATATTTGAGTAAGATAAGATAATAGTATTTTTTTGTTCATTTATTTTGTAAAAAATATTTTTTTAAAGAAAAATATCTTTTAAAAAAATATAAATTATAACCTTCTCAAAAAATATATTTTTTTATTTTTCTAATATTTTTACTTTTACTATTAGAAATTTATCAAACACACTAAAAAATAAAAAAAAGATATTTTTTATTGAAAAAAGATCTTTCAAAGACCTACACAGTGGCATGGGGGACACTTGCCCCACTGTTATTTCATTTTTTTAAACAAAAAAAAATACATATATAATATGCTCCCATTTTAGATTTTAAATTATCCTACTATAAATAAACTAAGTCCAATTATTTAAAGTCCTAAATCCATTTTATCTTTTTATCATTTTGACTATTAATTAACCTAATCAAATTTAGTCTTTTTCCATTTTTAAATTTCAGCCGCCACTCATTTATTCTCTTAAACCCTCTTCTTAGTTTTATATTTTCAACTTTCTTTTTCTATTCCTTGTCTAGTGGTCACCTTCTCTTCATTAAAAGGTAAATTTTAAATTCTCTATTTTATTTTGTATAGCTCTCTATGATTCTATGTATCTTTTAATTTCATTGTTTCTGTTTTTGATATTTTGAATTGCAAATTTTAATTCAAACAATTATAGTTTATGTATTAATCTATTTTTTTATTCTCTTTATAAATTTATATATTTTATTTTATTCTTAATTTACTGATCTTTATTATTTATTTGTTTATCTTTGGTTTTATTCTATTATATGTAATTGTGTTGTATATAAATTTTTAAAGTGAATTGATCAATTTACTAATTTAAAATATATATTTTTTATTTTTAAAAATAATAATAAAAAAATATTTCAAAAGAAAGTTACCACTAGAATCTGAAATCACTCCATTAGAAAAAATATTTCTAGTGGTTGAATAAGAGATAAGTGGTTGAATGATAGTTTAGTTACGTATATAGAAAGAGAGACATTCAATCAAGTTGATAATAAAATAATTATTCAATATTTTTAAAATATGAAAACAAGAAGAGAAGTACCTTCAAAATTTGAAGAGAAAAAAGTTAGTAGCTAGTGTAGTTTTTAATTTTTTTTTGTATTCAAATAATTAATATGCACTTTTATTTTTTTTAATTTAAATTAATATATCTTTTGATAGTATTGTGTATTATTTTTATTTTTCCAACATAAATTTTTTAGATCCGTCACTACAAACAAGCACATAATTGACCATTTTCTGGGACTTGAACATTATTATTTTCTTTTAAGTTTCATTGCTGCTACAGTAATATACTAATATTGTTATTATTCAGATATAATTAATCGTACATTTACCACATTACTTGGTAGCATAAGTTTTAACACATCATGTGTAATGTTCCAACTTGTGTCACGCCTTGTGATCGTCGTCCGAGTGTAAAATACTCCGATGTTTAAGTCAGTAAGAGTTTTGGCAGATTTTTGTGTATTAGAACTTAATTTACTATCAGTATATTTATAGGAGACGAATCAATAACTACCGCTGAAGTAGTCTACTTCTGATAGTGGATAACCGGCCCTTTATTTTAGGATTGTTGAGATTTCTCTTCTAGAAATGGGTAAGAGATTCTAGAAGACAGTTACTTACTTAGTTAAGTGTGAGTTTAATCTGTTCCGACATCTTAAAAGAGGTCGGATACGTGGACGAGACCGTCCTATTAGATTGGACATTTTAACTGCATTGGGCCTGATTTGTATTTTAGGTCAGGGTATATATATATATATATATATACATGCGAGAAATTTAAAATTAAAAAGATAGGCCAATAATAATAATAATAATCATAATAATGATGACGAAAACAAAGACAGGAGATTATGTTGAACATTTCACAATTATTATTTATCTTCCTCCGCAGTCCGCATGAGGCAACTCATTGAGATCAAAATCTAGCATTCTTCTAATAGTAGGAGGATTATTAATATTATTTGAATCATCAACCACTACTTCCCTTATTGAATTTAGACTCGCTATTATTTTTGACATGTTCATCATTAAAATTATTAATAACTAACTTACCAACTTTATTGTTGTCATTAACGGTGATTGTTGTTGGAGATGGTGATGATAATGAATTAGAAGAAAGATGATTACGATTATTGATCTTCTCATCATGAACATGGCAACTCACTGCATGAAATGTTGGGAGCACCACATCTTGCAAGTGTGACACACATATCTTTCTCTAATCTTACTTGAGTTCTTGTGCTTTGTTTTATCAAATTCTTTCAACCTCTCTAACAACAACCTTTTCTCTGATGAATCTTCTTGATAATCATCATGATCATCATCACCATTACTTTCGTCTTTTTCGACTTCGTTTTCAACTTCATCATCATCATCATTTTCTTGTGTCTTTGGCTTCTTGATGCTTTCTTCCACTACTTGTTGGTTGCTTCCTCTCTTCTTGTGAACCTTCCAACTTAACAAAAAGTAATTATTATTGTTATTATTATTACTAATACCCTTTCTTCTTCTTGTTGTTCTTGATTACTTGTTGTTGGAGAATCTTATTTTGATGTTAGTAAAATATTAGTATTGTTGGTGATAACCATAATCAAAGAAAAGAATAACAAAAAAGAAAAAGAAAAAGAATACACAAAATTTAAAATACTTAAAATTTGATTAAACTTGGTTAAGATTATGATTTAGATGTAGAGCTTTATTGACCAAAGTCAGGCACAAAAATAATTATCGCTTAAGTTTTTTAGATAGATATATATTAAATATTTCTTTTTCAAAAGGAAAAGTATATGGAATTAACTCCAAATCAGCTAAAAATAGAACAACTTAATTAATTATAAATATAGTAATTAATTTTATTTATTTATGATTTAAAATATTAGTTATTAAATGTTTCACTACATTCAAATTAAGAAGAGATACGTTCAGTATCATTGTAACGTGAATCACGGAAATTGATTCAATTAGCTTCCAGTCTCTTCATCATCCTTCCCGCTCCAAATGCCTAAAATATGGTAAATCAGAAAATAGATTCAAAACCATTCAATTTACAAAGAGAAAAAACATCCTAATGCCTAACATATACACCATCCACGTAGAGATTTTAAATTCATCCAAAGGCATTTGGGTGGTACGCTCTTGGTTCTTTAACATTGTTGTTTTCAAAATAATTATCTTAAAGATCATAAGCTATTTTTACCTTAACTAGGCATCGTCTCTCTCTCTCTTTGGTTTGGCCTCAGATTCAGAGTCACCACCTTTTTTTCACCCGCTAAACTTTCACATACCCTTTTGATTCAAGTCTACATATATTTGGTTGATTTACTCCTTTATACATGAGAGACTCTTATCCTATCTAATATATAGGGGGTAAAAGATTAATTGGCTCAAAATCTTAAAATATGATACACAATTCCTATTTGACATTTTATGAATAACTATCAAATAACTATCAAATATGAGACTAATGCTGGGATAATTTAAATAAGAAAAAATGCATTATTTTGTCCTTATTGTAGACTTAGGATTATATCACTATAAAAAAATCCCTAAGTAGTATCATTTGGATGAATTTTTGCAATATATAGAAAACGGATTTGCATACTTTAAAGTATATTAGCTATGATGCACGGACACTGACACGGACACGGGACACGACACGACACGGGACACGTCGACACGCGAATTTTAAAATCTTACATGACACGGGGACACGTATACATATAAAATATAAAATATTTTTTAGATAAACCGTAATAATATTTTAATATTTTATTGATATTAAAATATAAATTAATTTTTTAAATTATTTTTAATGTCTTATTTTAATTATATCAATTATTTAAAATATTTTTTGTTTTAATAAATAATAATATATACTATATCTAAATTTATTTTAAGAATATATATTAAGAATAAGACTGGATACGCTGACACATGATGGTATTTAGGTGTATCCAAGTGTGTCCGGAGAAGAATTTTTTATTTTTTATTGAGACACGGTTTGGACACGGCAGACACGCGTGTCGGATGAGTGTCGTATCCGAAATGTATCCGACACGCAGACACGGCAACTCAGCAAAGTGTCCGTGCTTCATAGTATATTAGCAAGAGATTAATCGTTCTTAAATTATCTATTAGAGTTTACACTAATATATAATTTTAATAAGGTATTTATTCAAATAAAAATGTTAAAAATATCTTCCCTAAATTAGAGAAAATATTGATAAACTGAGAATTTTCTTTTCCGTAATGGAGTTCTGCGAATAGTAGCATATTCATGTTTTTTAGAACTGTTGCTCAATTATTAATAAGTTCCATTCTGTGATTGATGAATGTTGTAGTATACATATTGAGTTAGGGTACGGTAAAATATCGCGTGGGACTAACAGAGGAAAGAGAAAAAGAAAAGAAAAAATGGAATTGTATTTACAATTACAATCCTTCCCAAGCAACAAAGAGATCGGACTTGAAGACATAAAATATTTTTAGAAGAATGATTTAAGTACATTAAACAAATTTAATTAATTAAACGTATTAAACCATCTAATAATACTTTAAAAGAGAGACCAACACCGTACCGAAGCACCACCACGGCACCACCCTATATACATTTTCCCACTGGCTTTTCATGCCAATAAGCAGTCTTTCATGGCAACTTTCCTTTGAGTCCAAGTGCTTGTAGCACGTGTTCGTGGCAAGGAATTCACTCCGAATGGGTTATCTTTACTCTGTTGCATTGCATGAAGGAACATTAACATTGGCAGCTATAAACAAAAAGGAAAGAAGAAAGAGCATATAACGGTTACGTACCAATCTGCAGGTTCCGGCGCGAGTGTCGCAGACGGGAAACTCAGGAGGACAGCAGCTAGCACCGTCGTCGCAGCAAGTGGCGGATTGCATAGGGCAGCATCCCCATCCAAAGCAAAATCCTGCATACTCGAAGACGCAGCAGCAAGTGGTGCGAGAAGGGCAAGAGTAGTATTCGTCACAGACAGTGGAAGGGTTGACTGGGGATGGAGGTGAGGGACCAGGGTTTGGTGGGTTGGTGCTGTTCTTGATTGGATATGATGCCTCCATTGCGATACCACACTTTCCGGTTCTGCCATGTGCAAGATTTCTCTCCAGCTTGATGTAACCCTCCTCTCCCCATCCTGAACCCCATGAATTCCTCACCAACCAGTAGTCTTTACCGTCTTCTGTTCCGTACCCAACTGCGGCAACACCGTGGTCAAGTTCAGTTCCACATATGCCGGTGAAGATACCCTGATCATCACCAATCAACAAATCCTTAGATAATTTGATATATTTTATAAATTATTAAATAAGACTTCAAACAAAAATTACTGCCCCTAGCATTGCTCTATAAAAAAATATTTTTTAATGAAAAAAAGATTTTTTTTATTTTTAAGCGTGTTTGGTAAATTTCGAGTAGTAAAAGTAAAATTATTAAAAAAAATCAGAAAAAATATATTTTTTGAGAAGTTGTAATTTACATCTTTTAAAAAAAAGATCTTTTTTCTTAAAAAAAAAAAGATATTTTTTATGTAATAAATAAACAAAAAAAATACTTTTATATTGTTATATTCAAACATAATTTGATAAATAAAAAGATCTTTTTGCATAACATACCCAAACATAAAATTACTTTTACTTTTAGATAAAATCTTTTAAAAAAAATAATTCAAAAAAAAAAATCTTTTCTTATAAACTCACCAAATGCTAAATTTCTTTCTTAATATACATGTTAATATCTCAGCTATTATCTTATTCACACGAGGGAGTTATGTAATATAAAGTAAGGTAGAATAACATTACAGATTGATAAAGTTGGAAGGCCCTGCCACCAGCTTCAATGGCAACACTAACAGGTTGGTGTGCAACAGCCTTAGCCAACGCCTTCTCATCATTTTCTGGCACATCTTCATAACCATCTATGGTAACTACATGAGCATTTTTCTGACAAAAAAGCCAATTTAGTTTAGGACATTGATAATAGTAATTAGAGGGATAGAGTGAAAGGGATATATACCGACCCTATTGGTATCACAAACACCTTCACGAGCATGGTAGGAGTAATCTTGCTCAGAATCAATGCCTCCATTGTTGAGAATGAAGTCGAATGCATTGTCCATGAGGCCTCCATTGCATCCCATGTTGAAGCTCCTATCACAATCCACCAACTCTTGCTCTGACAGAGATATCAGCTCCCCCGTCACAATTTTATTGATCCCTTCCACCGCAGCAACCGTCGAGAAAGCCCAACAACTCCCTTCACAACAAAACCAAATTCTTTTAGGGGAATTAATATTATAGAGCATCAAAATTAAACCCTAGATATAATGTGCTAACCGCATTGGCCTTGATCCTTAGCGGGGGAGACGGCACCCTTCTCCCTCCAATCAACAGAAGCAGGCAACTCGTCGCCGGCGCGGAATGCGTAACGGTCACTCTTCCTGTTGCCAGAGAGCAATCGCTGTTGCTCGGAGGAGCTGCGGGGTTTGGTGCCGAGGTACCTGGCTCTGTACTCTTCATTGGTGAGATCGGCGAACTTGTTCAAGCCAAGCTTGTAGGGTTTGTTCCCAGCGCTGTTATGTTCGTGAATGAACCGCAGGTTATCCTTGAAGATCTCGAACCTTCTCTCTTTCTCTCCCAACGCGTTGTAGACCTTGCCATGCTTCACCAGCCATGACTCGTAGAGGTTCATGAGGTGGCTCTCCGTCATGGCTTCTAACTTCGCGTCGTAGTCGATGATCGACATGTCGAGTGCTGACGCCACGACGGCCGCCGCCAGAAGGGAGAGCAAGAGGAGGAGGACATGGGAGCGACCCATGGTACGGCTGTGCGTGGTGGTGGTGCGGCTGATTTGGTTATGGCTGGAATGAAGAAGGATGAAGGGTTGCGATGCGAAAGAGGGAGTTATATTTAAATATTTATGAGAGAGAAGTTAGGGTTGTGATTGGTTCAGAAAAAACGGAAGAAACTGCGTTGAAATAGGAGGTTAGGTCAAATCTTTAAATTTTATCTTCAAATAATGACTAAGGCGGCTCATTTTTTTTGGGATATATGAGATAATGAGAAGGATTTAGATCTTCTATATTTAAATTTTATTTTAGATAGTAAAGTGGGATCTTTTATAATTTATTTTATAGGTGAAACTAAGAGTAAATATAAAAAAAAATTATTTAAGAGTAGAAGATTACACTTTATTTTTTAAAGTAAAAATTTAAAATTTTAAGAATCCAAATTCTATGAGAAGCAGGGAATAGATCCTCTCAATTATTGAAAAAAATTGAGAGAGTAAAGTGTGATCTATAATCCTTTAATACATTCTCTTTTATGTTTTTTTGTGATCTAACTTATAACAATTAATGGTAAGATATCACACTTTACTCCCTCAATTATTAAAAAAAAATTGAGAGGATGCTTCTCATGTGTGTGTTGTGCGTTATTTTTTTTTTTTTTTTTACCAAAGATAGGAGACTCGAACCCGCAACCTCTTAATTGAGTATGGGGAGACTATGCCATTTGAGCTATTACTCATTGGCGTGTGTTGTGCGTTATTGGGAATGAAGAAATTGGACTATTTAATTTCTTTTTAAAAAAATTAAGCCTACTAATTGAACAGACCAATTAGTGTGGGAGAGAAAATTTAAATTTTGACGAAGGTAATCGGACCTCCGATTTGTGTTTAAAAAATTTGGGTACACAAATCAGAGGGTTCGATTTTTTCTCTTGACATCATAGTTGCGTAAAACACCTATACACTCCATAAATGCGTCATATACCATTTCTCCTTCCTAGATTAAAAAGTGTTCTAAGGCCCGTTTGCATAAACAACTTAAACAAGTTCTTTTGAAAAAAGAGTTCAAAATATAAATTTTTTTATTAATAATAACTTATAAATAAATTATTTTGTATTTGAATTTTTAGTTATAGAATTACTTATTTTAAAATTGTCGCGTTTGGATAAATAACTCAACAAATACAATTTTGTTACACAAAAAATAGATATTAAAACAACGATAATAACAAATACTTTTCAATATTGAATGTTAATTTTACATAACCTAATCACTAAGATTATAATTGTTGAGACAATTGATTCTTTATTTGCTCTTTTATTAGTTTCATTTTTTTAGGCAATTGGTTTTTCTCATTAGAAATCATTTTTCTACTTCATCTTCACCCATAACGGTATTCTTGTATGTGGTGAATAGTAATAAAATTTTAATTGATAATAATCTTGATGGCAATGTCAAAGAAATTATTGTGTAGTTAGTGGTTGCTGTTTTATTGTGTATAATATGGTATGTAAAAATAAAAAATAAATGTGAAATGTATCAATATATATTTTGTTGCTGTTTTTTATTTTTTACTCCTATTAAAACTTCATCTTCTTTTATTAGGATCAAGAACTTGCTATAACTAACTATAAAAATAAAATCACATATAAAAAAAATAAAATTAAAATTAAAATTTTATGCCACACACAATGTTAAATATAAATTTAATAATAAAAATAGAGTGATAAAATAATAATAAAAATAATCGAAAAAAATATATGCAGTAGATGGTTCAGATGGAATATTGTTTTAAAATGGTAGTGGAAGATCAATGTAAATAAATTGTTACGTAAAAATGACAGTGGAAGGCCAGTAATACTTCTAATAGATAAAACTTTGCATAAAAATAATGATGGACGATTAATATTTTCAACAGAAATAGAAAATATTTATTTATAGAACCAAAAATAAAAATAGATTTTTTTATTTTGAAGTCATTTGAAAGTGATAAAATGACTTATCAATAAAAAAAGTCATATATTTTTACTTTTTAAAAAATTAAAAATTAATTTTTTAAAAAATTAAAATTTATTTTTAAAATAATATCAAACACGTGTTGTGGCTTTTGATAATTCTAAAGAAGTTAGCTTCTACTACTTCTCAAATGTACTGTAACAAACTCTAAGAGTAACAAGTTATGAATGTTCATAAATCATAATTGGATTTGATTTGCATGTGTTATACATGTATCTTACCGCATCTTTTACTATCTAATAATTATTTTTAAATATTTTCAACAACTAATTAAACAATTCACTGCTAGTAGTTATCGCAAAAGTAGATGTATGGTTTTCAACTTAACAATATTTTGTTTTTAAATAATAGTAAAATAAAAACTGGAAGAGGAATTATTATTTTATTTATTTATTTATTTTATAAAAAAACTATACCATTTGAGTTATAACTCGTTGGCTATTTTATTTATTTGTTTACGAGTCATGTTTTTATTTATTTTATAAATGGTTAAAAATAAAAATATTTTTATATGAAATTGATGTTTAAAAATCTTTAAATAATTTGATAAATTTGAGAACTTTACTTAAATTTTCACAATAGTTAAATACATAGTCTCATGCCAGAGAAATACTTGGGTTGAAAGTTGAAACTTGAAACTCCATCTCACTTTCCTTATTTGATTTCAGATTTCATAACACCGTGCAAAATAGGCAAAAATCTTATAATCCATATCCATAAAAAAAGACCAACTATGGAGCATATAAACTTAGATCCGGCTCCTCTAAATTATGTCAATTACTTTAGAAAAAACTAGCGAGTTAATATATACCACTAAATTGATGAATAGTTAGTATTTCATCAAATTAAACATTTTATAGAAACACTTAAAAAAATTGCTATAATATTTAAAAAATGATATCTAACTTACAAAAAAGTTAAAAATTAATATTTAATCTAAAAAATATAAAAATAAATAATTTTTAAATATTTAAAATTTATTATAAAAAATAAATTAAATACCAAATAATAGAATTATAGAATTGACCAATAAATTAAAAGCGAATCACAACAAAAAAAATAAGAGGAAGGATTGAAAAGAGCAAGAGGGTAACAACTAAAGAAGAAGAAAAAAAAACAAAAAATAAAAAAGATAAAAATTCCTTTTTAAAATTTTTAAACGATTTTATGAAATATTTTTAATTTGATAAAATCTTTCATCTAATAATTTAAGGGTTTGTTAATAATTAACGAATTACTAGAATTCGAATTCAAAACACTTCTAAACTAAATAACTAAATTTAGAAGAGTGGAATTATAACCAAGCTTTTTTTAACTCTTTGGGCCAAAACAATTTTTGAATAACATGGTCCATCTTATTTTCACCTTCAAAATAGATAACTGACCCATTTTCAATACCATGCCATTTCCGGCCAAAAAAGGAGAATGCATTTTATTTATGGTAAATCACAGAAAATAGTTGAAAGACAAAATATACCAAGTTCACAATAAATAATCAATCTTAAAAGAGTCTGACACAAAAAAAAAAAAAAAAAAAAACTCAACAACCTCGTAGAACGTTGATTGTAATATTAGTCTCAGGGTGTTCGCTTTTTTTTTTTTTTTTTTTGAAAGTAGAAGCTCAACACAATAGAGTAGAGCATACAGTGCTAGATAAACATTACAATTCTACGTAATTAAATAAATAAACACTACAAACAATTAAAATTTCTCATGTCATCTTCGGCATTACCATCAATAATAAAGGAGACCAATACATATCTACTCGTTAACGCTAGTCACGATCATGCGAATAACCTCATCTACACCTTTGCTTTTATTATGAAAGATTCTTATGTTCCTTTCCAACCAAATGTTCCACACGATAGCACAATAGCACCTTAGCTGCTGCTTTCGATCCTCTGGACTCCTCGGTTCCTCTGTCCAACTTAAAAAATGCTCTTTCATGGATTCCGGACAAGACCATTGACGGCGAAGCCCTGCTATCTAAACACTCCACACCTGTCAAACAAAAACACAGCCTAGAAACAAATGATGTACAGATTCCAACTCGTTATTACAGAAAACACAAACACTTTCTTTTGGATTGACAATCCAAAATCGGCTTAACTAGGACTTAAATCCCAAATTGACAATCCCAAACGTTAGGGACTTAAATAGAACAAAAACGTTAGGGACAAAAACGATATATAAAAATAAATTTTAGTTTTATCCTTCAATAATATCAATTTTTTCGGTACATAGTTATTCAATTATTTTTTAACCACGTCTAAGTAAATTAAACTTAATTACATTACTTTTATTCTAAATAAATTTTTTTTTTATAATTTTACTCTTAAATATTTTTACTCATCATGAAATATTTGTAGAATGACTAATACATAAACTTGAAAAAAAATGATACATATACAATAAATTATAAATTGTACCTTTTGTCTCTAATGTATCAAAAATTTTTAATATTTAAGAGTAAAAATCTTTAAAAGTAAAATTATAAAAAAATAAATTTGTTTAGAATAAAAGTTGTTCCATGGCTTACCTAGAACCGGATGATTGGGTTTTGGATTAAAGGCCCAAACAATGAGGGAACGTGGACTCTGACTTGCTTTGCGTCTCGGAGCCGCCGTCCGAGTGGATTTGTATGTGTATTAGCGAGTGGGGGGGTGGTACTTGTAATAACACTCCGATGCCTAAGTCAACAAGGGGTTGAGCAGGTTTAGAGTATATTGGAACTTAGTTTTACCTGAACGTGTCAGTGCATTTATTGATGGTGAACCAATAACCACCGTTGGAGTAGTTCCACTTCTGATGGTGGATAACCGTCCCTTTATCTTAGGGTTATTGAGATATCCCTTCTAGAAGTGGGTGAGAGATTTTAGGAGGCAATTACTTATTTGAATAAGTGTCATCTGCCAGCTCATAACGAATCTGACCTCTTTTGGGAAAGTCGGGTGAGCGGTGAAGGACAACCCTTTGGATTGGGCTTTTTTTAACTTAATTGGGTCTGGCCATTGCATTGGGTCAGAGTAGGAACAGTGCCCTTACTCGAGTCTGATCTCTTATTTATGAGTCGGATTCGAGTATTAATTAAACTCGTGGATGCTTAAGTCGGTATTTCTTTTTAAATCGAAAAACCGACGTGATTTTAGTTTTGAAACCGATGTGATTTTGAATTTTTCAATCGTCGCGTCCGTTTGTCTTTTGCATTTACACGTGGGGGGAGGGGCATTGGTAACGGCGCGTCCTCTTAATGACTGTGTCGTTTTATCATTATTCCCCTAGGGTGTTATAAATAATTTTTCCTCTTCTTTCTTTCTTTTCTTTCGTTTGCTTTCTTTGAAGTTTCCCTTTACTGCTCTCTTGTTTTCTTACTCGAACCATTGGACTCTTTCTCTTTAGTATTCTACTGCATTGTATTTGGGATTCTTTCTTCATCTTCTTCTTCACAAAGGTTCGTTCTCTATTCGCTTTTACAGTATTTTCTATTCCTGATCAATATGCTGCCTGCTTTTGAGAGCAAGATTTTCTTGTGGTATCTTTACTGTTTGTAGTCGAAAATTTTAAAGTTCTGCACTTTTTATTTGGTGAAAGTCTTTTTTGGTTGTGACTGTTGTTTTTTCCTTTCTGTTGTTTGAAAAGACTCATTTTTTGGACTAACTTTTGATGATGTCTCTTCCTTTTGTATAATGTAGGTATATCTTCTTGTGTATTACCTTTCTAAAAATGTCTTTTCGTATCCCTGAGACTCCCTTAAAATAGGTAGATGTGTCTGTTCTTTCTGAAAATTCTATAGTGGATAATATTTTTATAACTGATCTCCGAAAACACCATGTAGTCTCGATGTTGATGAACCAAAATATGAACTAGTGGCTCTAGACCCTAAGGATCGGGTTTGCTGTGAGAGGATTGATGATTCTGTCCCCCACTTTCTTTTCATATACGATTGCCTTTTCACCCATTTAGGGTTACTTTTTCTTTTTTTGACTTTGAGGTGGAGGTTTTATCTCATCGTCGAGTAGCTCCTACCCAATTCCACCCCAATTCTTGAGGTTTTCTGAAAATATACTAACTTGTCAGCCTAGAGCTGGGCCTTCCGATCTCTTTAAAAATCTTTTTCTATCTTTTCCACTTGACCAAGCCTTTTAGTAAACAAAACAAGCAACAATGGGTGTCTTTCCGAGCCATTCAAGGCCGAAAAGTTTTTTTCATCTTTGATGAATCATTCCATGACTTCAAAAATTTCTTTTTCAAAGTACGAACCATTGAAGGCCATCACCCTTTTTTCCTGTATGAGAATAATGAGTCCCGATTTCCTTTGTACTAGGTAGAAGCCTCTACTGTAGAGAAGTATGGCTTGGCAGATTTGGATGAAGTAGAGGAGGCTGTGGTAGAGTTTTTTCGAGAGGCTTGGGAGCGGGCTCCAAACCTGAATACTAAGAAATTTCTTCTTGACTCTCCGAATTTTGTTCGAACCGAGCTAGGTAGTTTTTTGTCTCTTTGTAGCTACTTTCGATAGCTTCCGACTTGTATATACTTATTTCCGACGTGTATGCTAATCACTTTTGTTCTTCTTTTCAGAAATGGTGAAAAGTGGCTTACCTAGAATCGGATGATTAGGTTTGGATTAAAGGCCCAAACGATGAGGGAATGTGGACTCCGGCTTGCTTTGTGTCTGGGAGCCGCCGTCCGAGTGGATTTGTATGTGTATTGGCAAGTAGAGGGTGGTACCTGCAATGACACTCCGATGCCTAAGTCAGCAAGGGGTTAAACAGATTTAGAGTATATTGGAACTTAGTTTTACCTGAGCGTGTTAGTGCATTTATAGATGGTGAACCAATAACCACCGTTGGAGTAGTTCCACTTCTGATGGTGGATAATCGTCCATTTATCTTAGGGTTGTTATGATATCTCTTCTAAAAGTGGCTGAGAGATTTTAGGAGGCAGTTATTTATTTGAATAAGTGTTATTTGCCAACTCATGTCGAATCCGACTTCTTTTGGGGAAGTCGGGTGAGCGGTGAAGGCCAACCCTTTCGATTGGGCTTTTTTAACTTAATTGGGCCTGACAATTGCATTGGGCCAGGGTAGGAATAAAAGTAATGTGATTAAGTGTAATTTACTTAGATGTGATTAAAAAATAATTGAATAACTATATACCGTAAAAAATTGATATTATTGAAGGATAAAATTAAAATTAATTTGTACGTATCGTTTTTGTCCCCAATGTTTTTTTCCTATTTACATCCCTAACGTTTTAAAATCATCTCAATTTTGTCCTACCGTCAATTTTGTTAACAGATTCCTAACGACAGGACAACATTGAGCCAATTTTAAAACGTTAAGGATAGGGGTGTGCATGGCCCGGCCTGACCCGAAGACCCGGCCCGACCCCGAACACTTTAGGGGCTAATTTGGTGTGATTTCACCGGGTCTAGGGCCGGATAAAGGTCTCAAAAATAGACTCGGTCATTATTTTGGGTCGGGTTCGGGCCATGGCTCAGGTCACCGAACTCGGCCCGGTGGCCCAGTCATCGTACACAATTAATATTTTGTGTTATTAGTGATACATGATGGCTATTCTTATGTGAAATTTAAGTATTGTGAACCTTAATATTTTGTGTTATTAGTTATTATAAGACTATAAGTTAATGTTTTATGTTTAAAATGCATAAGATTTTAGATTAATGCATAATATTGTGTTATTTGTATTGATTTAAATATTTGGTGTTATTAGACAATATTAGTATTGATTATGGTTATGCTTTAATTTTAGAGAAGAGTTGGTTCTTGTTGTATTTTTCTAAGTGAATTTTACCATGTCAAATAATGGTTGGAGTCTTAGAAATTTAGATATTTTCACATGCTAGCTTATAAGAAGGTATCAAGGTAATGTAATGTTAACGACCCATTTTTCACCCGGTTTTTACCTGGTATAATCGTGGCCCGAAAGTGTATAGATTTCATCGGGTCTAAGATCGAATTCGGGTCTAATAAATAGGACTGGTATGTATTTCAGGTCGGGTCTGGGTCACATCAAATCCGATTTCATCCGGCCCATGCACACCCCCTAATTAAGGACTTAAATAGGACGATTTAAATGTTATGGACAACTTTAGAACTTACCTCAAATGTTGGGGACAAAAACGATACTTTACTCTAGTTATTATTATTATTATTATTATTATTATTATTATTATTATTATTATTATTATTAACTTTAGAATTATTTTAGGACTTAGTTAACAAAAATGAATGACAAATGAAAAATATTGTGTTTGAATATTCTTTTAAATTGGTGACGTACTTTTTAGATAGACCATTCATAATTATTTAATAAAATTATAGTTGTCCACTTGAATTTATCTTTTATTCTAAAATTTAATAAATGTATCACAAAAATATGAAATTTTTTTGGTGTCAGTAACAAAAGCAAAAACAACCAAGAACACAAACTCATCAAAAAATTACATAGCAGAATTCTTTAACAAAATCTACTTGAGGTTATCACTTAGCTGAATTTACAATGTTAAAGTGGTAAGTTTTGGAAAGTGAAAGAGCAACTTTACAAAACTCAGAAAAGGGAGGCTGTGTTTCTTATTCACATCTCAATCACCATTCTACTTGAAAATGAGAATGCAAAAACTAACTATACAAAAGAGTACTGTTGATATATATAGTCACTAACTACTCTACTGCTAAATGGTTTTTCTCTCTTGTACAAGGTAACTAAGTCACTAGAGTTTTGTAACCTACACTATACACATAAGCCCACTACCCTAACTAACTAGTGGAAGTGTTAAGTCATGTAACACCCCCTCTCAAGACAGAATCAGTTACATCCATCATTCTGAGCTTGTCATGACAGTCTTGAAATATCTTTAGAGTTAAAGCTTTAGTCAATATATCTGCAGTTTCATTAACAGTTGAAACAGGAAGCAATTTTGTCACTTGTTCCTGCCATTTGTCTCGAACAACATGACAATCCATCTCTATATGCTTAGTTCTCTCATAAAAAACTGGATTGGCCGCAACATGCAAGGCCGATTGACTATCACAATATATTGCAATTGGCTTACTCAATTCAATCTTCAAGTCTCCAAGTATATTGGTGATCCACTGCGCTTCTCTGGTGGCCATTGCAAGGGCCCTATATTTTGCCTCACATGAAGAACTGGCCACTGTGTTTTATTTTTTGCTTTTCCAGGATATAATAGATGTTCCTATGAAGAAGCAATACCCTGACATTGATCTCCTTGTGTCTGAGCAGGCTCCCCAATCACTGTTTGAAAAATCAGTTGGTTCCAAATCAGTTTGGGATGAGAACATTAAACCCAGGGTAGGTTTGGTCTTGAGGTATCTTAGTACTCTGATGGCTGCTTCAAAGTATTTGTCAGTAGCACAGTCCAAGAATTGGCTTAATTTTCCTACTGTATATTCGATATCAGGTCGAGTATTGGTCAAATAGAGTAATCTTCCTACTAATCTTCTGTATTCAGATGCTGAATTGAGTAAACTCCCTGAATCTTTTGCCAATTTTATTGTGTAATCCATTGGTGTAGTTGCTGCCTTTGCATCCATTAATCCATACTCCTTCAATAGGTCGATACAATATTTTCGTTGACATATTGCAATGCCCATCTTGCTTCGAGCTATTTCAAGGCCTAGAAAAAAGTTTAAGTCACCTAGATCTTTGATCTTAAACAAATCATGCAAGTGCTTCTTGACGGACCCAATTTCATCCGGCAACGATTAAGTCATCTACATATACCAAAATGGCTGTAAATTGTGAACCATGACACTTTGTGAAGAGACTATAATCATTTTGAGATTGAGTGTAGCCAAAATCGATCAAAGTGGTTGATAATTTGGTATTCCATTGTCTACTGGCCTGTTCAAACCATACAAGGATCTGTCCAATCTACAAACCAAGTCTGGTGAAGACAATGTTAAACCTGGAGGGGGTCGCATGTATACTTCCTCAGCTAAATCTCCATGTAAAAAAGCAGTATTGACATCTAATTGGTGTACAAACTAATTCTTTACGGCTGCTATTGACAAAATTATCCTCAGTGTGCTCATTTTTACCACGGGACTGTAGGTTTCAAAGTAATCCACCCCTGCTGTTTGGGTGAAGCCTTGAGCTACAAGTCTTGTTTTGTATCTCTCCACATATCTACCAGGATTCAATTTCAACCTGAACACCCATTTGCATCCTACCGCCTTTTTAGCATGAGAAGTTTTGGTAAGAGTCCAAGTCTGATTTTCCTTTAGAGCAATTAATTCTACATTGATAGCTTCTTGCCAGTTCGGATCACAAACTGCCTCAGCATAGGTTTTTGGTTCTTTGTATTTGGCCTGGTTGAATTTTTGTGTGATTGACTCAGGTGATAAAAGAAGGAGAGGAAGTGGGGACTCAGACTCAAAGAAAAGAATGGAAGACTTGTCAAAAAATTGATATGCCTGGTTTAGTAACATATTTGTATAATTTTCAAAACATTCTTGAGAAGAACACGATGAATTGTGTGAAATGTTAGAAAAATTATTTGCTGATGTATTCATGGTATTGCAGTGATAATCATTGAGGTATGTGAGACATCTTCTTTCTCTTAAGGATCTTCTAGGTTGTGATGCTATGTCAGGATATGGATGCATGTTTGAGTTAGTGTGGTGATGTGGTGATGCATGTAGATTGTTATTGGGATTGATTTGAGTATGTTAGGTAGAATCTAAATGAGATGATAGATGCATGGTATCTAACCAACTTTGGGAAAAAGAAGGTTCATCCAGATCTAGAAATGGATCCTCAAATAAAGATGCATGATGCAATTTTGGGACAGCTTGTATTTGTCTATTATTTTTATCATTGCTTGAAAATTTCTGTAATGTAAATGGAAAATTTTTTTCATAGAATTGAACATTTCTAGAAATGAAAATGTTTCTACTCTTAACGTTGTAAAGAATGTATCTTTTAACTCCATCTTTGACCCCCAAGTATACACACTTGAGAGCTCTTTGATCTAGTTTTGTTCTATGTGCTGTTAATGTTGATGCATATCCGAGACATCCAAACATCTTGAGGCATGATATATTAGGTAATTTTTGTTTCAAAATGTAGTAGGGTGACTGGTTTTGCAGTAGAGTACTAGGAATTCTATTTATTAGGTGCACTAAATGTCCTACTGCAAAGTTTCAGAACCTTTTAGGCATGTTTGAGTGAAACATCAATGCTCTTGTAATTTTTAAAATGTGTTGATGTTTCCTCTCTACTGTGCCATTTTGTTGAGGAGTCTCAACACAGGTAGTTTGATGTATTATACCTTAGATGCATAGAAATTTAGCAGCTTAAATTCATTTTCATTATCTGTTCTAACATTTTTAATTACCATGCCAAACTGAGTTTCAACCATTTTAACATAATTTTTGACCAAATCAGCGGCTTCTCCTTTTGATTTCATAAAATATAGCCATGTAAATCTACTTTTGTCGTCAACTACAATTAAAAATACTTGAAACTAGAAATTGAAGTTGTATTTATAGGTCCCCAAATGTCCATATGGACAATGTCAAATTTATTTTCACTATTTGAAACTCTAGTTGTATATGGTAATTTTTTTTTGTTTTGCATAGTGACATGAGTCACAAGGATTATTATAAGAGAAAGTATAGGGAGCCAATGACCTAAGCGGACAATGTGTACAATGAAGGTTTAGAAAGTATTAGAGATATGATTATTAGTGTTACATTGTCCTGTCAGGTTACGCTTTTGGGATGAGTGGTTTCAGGACATGGTATTAGGTGATGTTCATTTTATTCATAAACCAAAGATTTAGCCCATTGTACACATTGTACGTTTAGGCCATTAGCTCCCTAGCACTACTCTTATTATAAACAGAAAAATTTAAGTCATTGTATTCTTTTTTCATTACAACAATCCTATCATGAGGTATGTGTCCTAATCAGAGGTGCTAGAGCTCAGAGTTTTAATTAGATAATTCCTATTTTAATTAGACAATTCATAATAATATTAGCTTCTTTTTTTAATCTAAGTGAATGACAACTTCTAATTTTTATTTAACAACTTTATAATATTTTTTATAATATTTATATTATTACCTGCAATATTGTTGATAATATTATTCAGTCAAAAATATATCTTTATAGAATTAGTTTTACAAGTTAAAAACTCACAACTAATTTTTCACATAATCATAAGACTATTTTAGGTTGGCAATAATTCATTCTTAAACATTGAATCAAAGAACAGACTTCCTGGATTACCTAGCACCTAAGTACCATAATGATCGAAGATAATACACTTAAAATTTGCTACAAGGAAATTTGAGAAAACACTAACATCACAGTTAACCTTAAAAATATTATAAAAAAAATACTGTCACAAAAAATTTTAAACTGCATAATCCAAAAAATTTCTACTTTTCTTCAACCTTTTCAATTTATATACATATAAATGCATCCTCTACTACAGCGTTGATGATTTAATTTCAAATTAAGGTTATTGGAACAGAAATATAAAAATGAAAACAAAAATTTAGAGATTTAGATATTTTCTATCTTATATCTTATATTTTTAATATTTTTATTTTTTATTTTTTTGTAATTTTTGTTATGAAAAATAATTAAAATTTTATTATTTTTTATTATTTATCATTTATTCCATTTTTTAAATATTAATGATTAACTAATATTAAAAAATAATAAATCTTATCGACTCTTTTATTATAACACAATATCAAATGGAACGTAGTTACCTCTAAAACGTTAAAAAAAGGGTTATGTTTTATGTATGTGAATATAAATATTAAATAGTGTTGAGTATTCTTAAGAAATTGATGGATGTATAAATATGTAAAAGACAAGCGTGAAACCTACTCTGCTCAAAATCAATCTCTCTCTCTCTTTCTCTCTCTCTCTCTCTGTCTCTCACTGTTTTTCTTTCTCTGCTTTCCTTCTTCTTCTTCCATCGAAGAAATAAAAGTAGTAAAGGGAGAAGAAGATGGGTGTGAGAGTGATGAGTGTTTTCTTTTTACCATGAACAAACAACTACACACTACCCTCTTCTTCTTCTTCTCTGAAGAAAGAAGATGGCAATCCAACATCACAATGACCAACTAGAACAACAACAACATCACCACCAACACGCTGTCCTCGATGCCCTTTACTGCGACGAAGGAAAGTGGGAAGAAGAAGAAGAAGAGTTCTCAGGAGAGAGTGATGTCACAACAAACCACGACCATGAAGAAGAAGATGATGATGGTGTCAACTTCAACTTGAACTTCCATTCCCTTGACCCTCTGCTCTTGTTGGAGCAGGACATGTTCTGGGAAGATGAAGAGCTCAACACCCTCTTCTCCAAAGAGAAGCTTGACCAAGAAGCCTATTATAACAATGCCGATGATGTCATGAAAGCATTGGATCCTTCTTCTTCTTCTTCTTCTTCTTCTGTGTGTATGGCTCGTCGTGAAGCAGTTGAATGGATGCTTAAGGTGAATGCTCATTACGGGTTCTCAGCTCTGACGGCAACACTTGCCGTTACTTATCTGGATAGGTTCCTCTTGAGCTTCCATTTTCAAAGGGAGAAGCCATGGATGATCCAACTTGCCTCTGTCACTTGCATCTCTTTGGCTGCTAAAGTTGAAGAAACTCAAGTGCCTCTTCTCTTGGACCTTCAAGTACGTGCTTTTTTTTTTCCTTTATTTAAAAATTATCTCAGAAAACTCATCATCACGTTTCTAATAATGTGATTATTATTTGATCATGAATCATCATCAGGTTGAAGATGCAAAATATGTGTTTGAGGCAAAGACTATTCAGAGAATGGAGCTTCTGATTCTGTCCACCTTGAATTGGAAGATGCACCCTGTGACACCACTCTCATTTCTAGATCACATTATAAGGAGGTTGGGACTCAAAACACATCTTCACTGGCAGTTTCTCAAGCGTTGTGAGAATCTTCTTCTCTCTTTGCTATTGGGTAAGAATAATAATTAACAACACTAATTAACCCTCAATTAGATCTCATTATTTAAATGAATGCTTATTATTATTATTATTATCATTTTTGGTATCTAGATTCAAGATTTGTTGGTTGTCTTCCTTCTGTATTGGCCACTGCAACAATGCTGAATGTAATAGGCCAGATTCATCACAGCACTGAGGGAGTGGAATACAAAAACCAACTTCTTAGTGTTCTCAACATTAACAAGGTTAGTATATTAGAATAGATTAGATTAGTAGTAAGTGGTGATGCAATGAATGCAGATTAATTAATAAATTGCAATGCATGTGTACAGGAGAAGGTAGATGAATGTTATAATGGCATAGTGGAGGTGACAAATAACAATAATAATGGTGGTAGGGGGAAGAAGAGAAAGTATGAGGAAATCCCTGGTAGCCCAAGTGGCGTAATTGATGCAGTGTTCAGCTCTGATGATGGTTCCAACGATTCATGGGAAGTGGTGGGGTCATCATTGTTATGTTCATCACCATCACAAGAGGAGCCTCAGCCTCAGCCTCTCTTGAAGAACAAGAAACAACAATTGAAATTGTCATCACTTAACAGGGTCATTGTCGGAATTGTTGGCACCACCCCATAAAAAGTACCCCTTTGATCTTTTAACTATTCTTATTATTATTCTCAATCTCTTCATTTCCAACAATGTCCAACAAGGTCATAGAAGAAAGGGGAAGAGGAGGGACAAAGTTGGCAATGAGGACTATGATATATCTCTTCTAGACCATACCAAATCTGGACATATGTTACATCTTTAATTTTCCTAGTATAATAAATTGGGAACAATTTTGTTTATGTGTGTGTTTTAACTTTTAATTCTATTCACTTGCCTTATTATTATTATGTGTTTGAATGTGTTTGGGTAGAGCATTGAGATGGGCGCCCAAAATGGTCCACACAAACCTTTTTCTACTACCATTACTTTAATTAATTAGTTTCTTTGAAATTGGTAAGAGAGAAGAAATAATAAAAAAGGGTTGTTATGCAGAGATTAGGAAGGTGAGGTTTGTTTGTTTGCATGTGAAAGGAAGAGTGGTTTGTCGGCCAGTTTTCTTCTTCATTGGGGGTTTCACTCTTTTGACCTCGTTACAAGGGCCATCACCCTTTCTCTTTTAATATTATTTTTCCACTGACCCTAATAATCCCTCACTACTCACTACTATTAACTATTAACCTAACCCCTCAACTAATTCAATATATATACCAACTTAACTATTCCTCTTCTCTACTCATTCATTACTTATATTTGTCATTCATTACTTATATTTGCGGGATTTGGATTCTCTAAAGTTTGAATTTCACTCTAAAGAATAAAGTATGATTTTTTACTATTTATTTTATAGATGAGACTAAAAATAAATATAAAAAAAATTATTCAAAGATAAAAGATCACACTTTATCCTCTAAAGTACAAATTTAAAATTTAGAGGATGCAAATTCATATTTGCGCTTCTTCACTTCTTTTCCTGCCAAAAATCATAGTTAAAAATGATGGTTAGGTTAATATTTTTAAATTGATTTTCGAAAAATTTTATTAATTATATTAGTCCAAAAATTATAGTTCTAAATCAAATGAGTCATTTTAACTGTTAAATGATGTGTCGTGTTAAATGTCGCATGATATGATGATTTTTTGTTCGAAGTATTAATTTGCTGTTATTATCCTATCATGTCACACTGAATATTATTGGACTAATTTAATTTAAAATTGTATTTTTTAAAGACTAATATAATTAATAAAATTTTTCGAAAATTAATTTAAAAATTATTCAATAACGAATTAATCAAGTATACTAAATTATCAAATAATTTTCACCGATTATATTTTTGATTTGAGAGTAATGTAATTTTTCATGACTTCATATTTGATGATAGAGGCCTGAGTAATAACTAATAACATGTTGGTAGCTAATGGATCCATGTATTACTTACTAATCAGAAGTTTAGAATTAATTAATCTATGCACATAGTTGGCAACTTGGAAAGAGTTGCATTTTGTGCAATAATATTAATTGCGGACTCTTGCTTCCACGCAATCTTAGAAGTTCTCATAGGGCCAGGCATGTAAGGACGAATGTACTGTTTTTTTTTTAATTAGTGACTAACCATCTTAATTAATAATAAAAACTCTCTCTGCTCTGCTATCTCTGTCAATTCCACTGTAATCTTACTTCTTTCAATACATCAAATTAAAGTATACAAAATATTCTCAATAATGTAGTTATAAACTTTGCAAAATATATTCAATCTTACTTATTACTAATATATAGGAGACAAATGCTTAATCATGTTTATGGAGACTTTTAATTACTTTGTTAATCGTTAGTTGGATTAGATGATTAAGTGCATTCTTTTTAAAGAAACAAGAAAAGGTGGCATGCACCATGTGGATAACATTCCGTAGACCTTCTCTTTCTCTAAATTGCGCTGAGATTTTTCTTTTCTTTTCTTTTTCCTTTTTGTAATTCTTCCTTACCCTTTTTCTTTTATGAATGCAAAGATTCATGATTATCGTTCTAGTGGAGTGACTATAGTGCATGCTTCACCTTTTGGTTATTTTTATTTTTCTTTCTTTCTTCTTCCCATGTGAAAATAAAATTAAAGCTCACCTTGCTTTTTTCACGTGTATAACTACTATATATTATATGTATAATTTCTATAAAGATAATGTATCTAAATTCATTGCATGAAAGCAAAATGGAATAAGAATAAATGAATAATAATGCCATATATTTTAAGACTTCTTACCTTAGTATATGAGACCAATTTTTATTGGAGGAATTTAAAGTCATAACAATGCCATGTTGGTTTGGGGTAATGATATGGAGGCAAAAAAAGCAGTCAGAACTTGTCTTATTTAGCATTCATTAATTGTCGCAACATTTAATGAATGCTAAATAAGGCAAGTTATGGCTGTTTTTGGCTGATTTTCTTTGGTTACCAAACATTTTCGATTGGTTTGTCTCTGTTAAGTGGAGTGTGTACAGAAATGAGTAAGACAATAAGTAAATATAAAAAATGGTTTTAGTTTTTGTGGTTGCTTTGACTAAACACCCACTAATCCTTAATTATGATATTGTAATGCATTAAGGCAGTGGATTTTATTATGGGGGACAAAATCTGATTTTGTAGGAAGATTGTCTCTGCCTCTATTAATATTTTCTTTCTTAAATTATGTTAATGTGGTCACAGTTATAAATTATTTAATTTATTTTTGAGTCATTTTAAAAGAATAGAACTCACATATAATAAAAATTATTTATTTTTGTTTTAGGACCAAAGCTAATAATAAGGACTCGTGAGACCATGAATAAGTACGTCCCCACAACAATAATTGAAGAATAATATGATGCATAAGCTTGATGAATTTAAAAACTTTCTTTTTTGACCAAGTCTAACTCAACCTTGTCCTTGTGTTATTTATTTTGCATTAGTTAATTGATTCACATAAATACAAAAAATTTGGGCTAAAATTCATCTAATGAAATTTCAGTCTGATATTTTCCTTGCTTACAGCTGTAAAGTCCAAAAGGACAACAAAAGAGGACCATAAGTGCTGGTGGACCCTCCCTCTGCTTTCTTTCTGTCTCTTAATTTCTGCACACTTAATTAATTTCTTATATTCTTTCCCTTTTAGTGTAATAGGGATTTATTAATCAATTATAATTAAGAATTTGTGCTAATCTTCCTAGCATCGAGTTAGATACAACTTTTAACCATTGTTTCTAGATACTCATCAACCAATCTAACTTTTTTCTTCTATAATAATTATGATTTTGTCATTTAGACTTGCTAATATCCTTCTCCTTTATATTACAAGTTTATAATTATACTATAGGTATATAAAAAATTATATACATTAAAATATATATTAAAAATAAATTTAACCACATATATTTATATATAAATATATAATAATTAATTCGATAACTAATTTTTTTGTATGCACTTAATATTTTTTTTATTATGTTACTAAGGTTCCAATGTTTGCTAGAATCAAAATTTTGAGATACTACTCAATTTAGTCCCTGAACTTGTATGCAAGTCTCAATTTAATTTTTAAAGTTTTAATTGCTTTTATTTATTCCCTAAATTTTGTAAACATAATTCATGTTAGTCCTTGAAACAATTTTCAACGTATAAACGTTAACGGAACACTATCTTGAATTGTCGGATGCCACACTAAACTTTATAAAATGATTTCGTTTTAGTTTTGGCACTCAAATAACCCAAAAATAACATTGTAAATAGTATTTATTAAAATTTTACCTAACAAAATAAGTGATACGATACCGTTTTTTAGCTATTTAAATACCAAAACTAAAACTGTATAATTTTATAAGTTTTAACTAGTTTATAACAATGCTTCATTAACGTTTTTATACTAAAAATTGTTTCAGAGACTAATATGAGGCACGTTTATAAATTTTGGAGACTAAATAGAAGCAATTGAAATTTTAGGCACTAAATTGAAATTCGGGACTAAATTGAGTATTAAGTACAAAATTTTAGAAGAAAATAAAAATAATATCACCTAGAAACAAGGTTGATACATCAACATGCTATTATTAGTGTACTAAATTATGATTTCATGAGGTTACATCATCTAACTTTTACATGGAAATGTATGATTGCATCAAATGATTTTGTCAATCCACACAAACAATATATGAGAATTTCAATTGTCCCCATGCATTATTTCAAATGCTAAGATATGCTGATTTCTCTTTTTAATACATATATATAATTTTAATTCAACTGTTCTATGATAAATACAAAACAGGTGGAGGTAGCCCACTCTATTAATAAGGTAAAATGTCACATCCATTATCCTTTAATTTGGCCTATTATGTGTTGAATTAATTTTATTGTAGTCAACATATTAAAGTAATTAAATTCTTCAAAGATTTGAAGAAAAGTAATTGAAATCCAGAGAAGGAGGGAAAAAAAAAAATCCAGAGTTTGTATCTATAGTTTCTATGTTTCGTCATCATGGTGTGGTAAGAGAGATAATCAATGGACTTAAATTTGAATATAATAAAATATGAAATATTTTCACATTATTATTCAATCATATATTAATATATTTGTTGTTATAATAAGTTGTTTTACTCATTAATTGAATTTACTTAGCTATAACAAAAAATAATTTTATATTCTCAGTACATGTTAATTAAACTTAAAAAAAGAATGTAAAAAAACAGTGGTTCGACTAGTCATTATCATGAGGAGGCTAAAGAGAAAAATATATATTGACTTATATATTATTTATTATTAATAGAATATAAATTCTATTTAAATTAATTAAACTCGCATATGACTTAATTACAAATGTGATATAAATCCATATAATCTAGGCTTCGATACTATATATAATAGAAATATAGAAATGATTGGTATACTATTTTGTTTTCTTTCTAAAATACACTTCATTATATATAATCCAAATATTTATTTCCTGTTATTTTTAAAACTTAAACCTAAAATGACCTAGTTAAGTTATAAGCAATTTGTCACCATAGTTAATTCCATTTTCAATACCTTTACACATATTTAATAGAGATTATTTTTGATGTATAAATAATATAAAATATTTTACACACTTGTACGATCATAATTATTTTTTTGAATGACTATTCATATAAATAATGTAAAAAATAATTATTTTTATTAATATAATGTTATGTGATTGAATACACATATAAAATCGTTTAAATATAAAATATTTAATAAATTAAATTTTATTTAATAAATAAAAAAGTGTTACGACACAACTAATATTGAGTCGCTTAATTAGTTGGTTAATTAGCACATTAGAATTTGTTAGAAATATAAATAGGAGCAATAATGACTTAATGAGTCATTGTATTAAGTATAGAAAAATTAATGAATTGATGAATTCTTTAGAATTCTTTGGAGATTACTGATTTGTCTCGAATAATTAACTTGGGTTGGTTGAGTAGTTAGCTCACTCGTCCTCTAAAGTAAGTGTTCGAAGGTTCGAATTTCGCCTTATGTATGCAGTAATCCATTGGCCAGCAACAAACCCTTAAATGAAGCTCCAATCAACGGTAAATTAGTCTTTGGCATGACGAGTTAGGAAACACCGTGGACAACCAAAAAGCAAATTAACAGAGGGTTACAATATTATCAGTAGAAAGCAAGAAAAACTCATTTGTTTTATCCTTGGACACTAGAGATGATCTTAGCTTTTCAAGTTGATTTAAAGGTGGAAGTATAGCAGAGATGCAGAGACAAATTTAGAGGCATCTAAGTCCTGAGGCCAACGTGTTGATTTGTGAATATCTCAAACTCTAAAGGAAAGTAACTATCCAACAAGTTCCATATACAATATGGTCCCCAAAAAAACCAAAGTTATTCTATTTCAATGCACAGCGCAGTTGAATGTTGATGCATGAATAATGGCCCCCCAAAAACCTCTGTCAACTTGCATTTCCACACCTGATGCGTGACCAAATTATTATCACAATTTGTTACACAGTTAATGTTTCTTGCTACCACCATCAGCAATTGGCATCCAATGTTAGTTTATGATCCATCAAATTTTAACTGGCCACCACATCTCTCAAGCAGAGACAAAAATCTTCAACACTAGAAACATTATTATAATTTGGCTATCTTATATATACATATACTCATCAAGATGTGTGAATAATCAATTAATTCAATAAGACACACGTATATAAATGCCTACAAGACAATTATTATCATCAGCATCGGTATTATGTTTTATCTTAAATTCAGATCAGATCGCATTGTGGTCCAAACTACAAACATTTCTAACCATAATGAATTTTAATTAATTAACTATATCTACATGGGCCTACTATATGTAACATTTGAGAATATTGTTGGAATAATTAGATTTATGATGAAGACCTGAAAGGTACAATTCAAGTTCTGGTAAAGTAATTACCAATCACTGTTCTAACAATCTTGAAAATTTCATAACCATGATTAATTCATCTAAACTATACTTAGAAACTGATCAACCTGGGTTGCATTGCTAGCTAGACTAATCTAACACTAATAAATAACACTAATAAATAAGAGACTTTATTTAAAAGCAAACATTAAGGTAGCATTTGTTTCGAGGTACTGAGACAGAGACTGGGAAACTGAGACTCAGTATCATATTTGTTGATTTAGAAACTGGTACTAAAATTTATGTCTCTGTCTCCAAAATTTCAGTATTTCAGAAAACCTCCAAAAAGTGGGGACATAGGAGATTAAAATTTTTAGAGATGGAGACTGAAACTTTAATAACATTTTATATCTAAAATACCTTCATTTCAATTAATTAATTCCAATTTTACCCTTTGTACAAATTAAATTAGAATTTTATTCTTGTTTCAATTTCTATTTCAATCTCTGTCTCTTAACCTCTGTTTCTCAGTCTCAATCTTTTCGTCTCTGTCTCTCCACCAAACGCTACCTAAATGAACTGAGGCAATAATAGCACACGTTGTTTTATGACAATTTTGGTTTTTATCACCTACTATACTAAGTAGATAAAAATGAACCATGTCCAGAGAATAAGACATTGAGCTATTAACTTGTTTGGAAGCTCATAGTAATAATATAAGTAGACAAGTAGTGAGTAAATCTTCATTTTAACCACTAAAAGATTTGATTTATGATACTATGAAAGAAAAAATTGATACAATAATTGTTTCAAAATTATTGTATGATAGAATGCATTAAATATAAAAAGATATATTCTAAAATATTATCTAAAAATTGAATTTCACCATAACTTTTTTCAACCATTCTTAAAAAAAATGGAAATATTTTTTTCTTTGAAAGCCAAATGTTGATTTAATTTACTCAATGGGGTTAGAGTAGACTCATCTCAACAAATAATAATCTTGGCGCCTCAATAGGGTTACCCCACCATATTCATTTGATGTCTTATATAGAAAATAAAACGTTTATAAGGGAGATGGGGACAAGTAACATTAAATACCCAAAACAAAAGGGCACAAACAGTAATATGTCTAAGTGGTCCAATGCAAACACACAAGTGTGTGTGTCTTGCTAAATCATTTTCCCTCTCTTTTTTCAATTTCATTAGCCTAAACCACAAATATCCTCTTTTAGGGTTTTAATTAATCTAGGTCATCAAATAAGCTTAATTATTTATATTTATTAAAGAGTTTAATTTTGATACGACGAGTATGACAATTTTATACAACATCTAATTAGATTCATGCGTTTATATAATTTTTTAAAATTGTGAATCTAAAAAATAATTATTTTTACTGATGTAGTAATACACGATTAAATATTTGTTTAAAATTGTTTATTTTGATTTTGTATAAAAAATAAATTCTAATTATATTAATAAAAAAAATTCTTTTCCAATTGCAAGTCTCAAATTTTAAAATATTACACACACAAAGAAAAATGTGAAGCAATAAACTTGAAGTACTTAACATGATATGTATCATTTCCTTTTTCTTTTTTTTTTTTTAGGGAAATTGGTTAATTGTTAAGGAAGGGAGCATCCCATTTTAGGGATCAATATGTAGTTGCTTTAGAAAGTCAGAAGAAAAGGACATGTGAAGTTTTAGATGTTATGATGAGGGGGCCATGGCCATCCAAAGAGGCCATATGACATGGCTTAGCTTGTGTCTCAAATCTGTGATACTTGGCAGTGATTGCTGCAACCGAGTATGTCCGACTTATCAGACAAAGATTTGGGTATCTTTTCACAGGCAATAGTGACCCCAATAAGTAACTAACCCCCCATGCAACCCTTCTCATATATTACCTCCTTTTAAGTCAATTTCGGCTATAACTTCTCTAAATATTGATAAAAAGAAGGGTTAGTTTAAATTCAGGTGCAGTAAAGTTGATAATTGAAAACTGTTAGATAAAAATGTAGTTAAATCAGTTAAATTATTTAACGGTTCTCAATTATCAACTTCACGTGAAGTTTACTATACCTAATTTTTACCAAAAAATAAGTTCAATGTGTTAATTGAATGGATAAATAGAGAAAACGTGGTGAAATTTATTAGATTGAAGTATGCAAATTTGCAACATGATGATGGTCATATTAAAATAAATTAAAGTTAGTTGGTTTGCTTCTTATATATTAATATATACATGCCTGTATTTATTAACGTGAGACAATGCAACCATTCATGTATTGTTACAACCTTAAAAATAAAGTAAAAACTCAGGTACAGTTGTTTTTAAGTAAAATTGATATTTGAAAATTGTTAGATAATTTGATAAATTTGATTAAATTATAATTTAATAATTCTCAATTATCAACTTTAAATAAAAATAATTGTACATGAATTTTTACTTAAAAATAAATGATTTTTAGATATATTGTTTAAAAAATTATTTAAATATATTAATCTAATTGAATAATTATATAAAACTCTTTACATTGTGCGGAAATAAAAATTGGATTATGCTACGTGTATACTAAAATCAACCACCAAAATCAACCATTAGTATAAAATACATGTTAGAATATAAATACACATTAAAAATAAATTAAACCACACATGTATTTATACACAAATACATTGTTAGCTGATTTTAGTGGTTAATTTTAGTGTACAAATAGCATTTTTCATAAAAATTAAACTTTTGTTTTAAGGCTTATTAATTAAAGAAGGGCACATAGAGTAAGGTAGTAAAAAACGGTGACTATGGAGGAGTGAGTTGTAAATCATAAATGGTAAAGAGAGCAAAATTAAAGACCTTATCTATTGGAAAACGCATACTTGAAGTGGTGGCAATCTACTACGTAGTACATAACATCACTGTAGGTATAAATAAAACAGACAAGGTATGATGAGGACACCAACAAATACACAAAAACAAAAGACATGCGTGTCTTGGTGTAGGGTTCATGAAAAAGTCAAAATTCTACAGTCATCAACAATGCAAGTATCTCGTACAAAAAAAATAAATTAAAAAAAAAAGCGTTTCAACTTTCTTTCTATTCGTGCCAAAATTATAGTCACATAATAAATGAAACCGTACGGATGGATGAAATGATTAAGCAAATAATGATATTACTTTGCGTCTGTAATGTTACAAATTATAATGTCTCTGCTGTACGTTCTCCTTAGTGCTAACTTTATTTCAATTTGACAATTAATCAATTTAAATTAGTCAAATAGTCAACTCACTCCTCCACTTAGTAAATGTGAGAGGTTCGAATCTCGTTTTATGCATGCAATAATTCTTTGGCCAGCTACAGATCTTTAAATAGAATTTAGATCTGTCACAGATTAGGAAATACCATGGATAACTAAAAAATTAATAATAACAATCAATTGTTGTATACACAAAACTAAATTTAAATTCTGAATATTTGATTAATTGAACGAGTGGTATTCAACCAACTTGGTTTATACGCAGAATTACTAGAATTTATACAAGATAATGATATAAGAATTGAGATATGGTCCAAGAAATTGAGATGAGATTAGAGTGTGCAGTTAGAGGCATCCACATGGCAGAGTTGATTTCATCATCACAGAAAGATAGAACCCGTGAGTGTCTTAAATGGTACAATTTTAGCTGCTTTGCATGCAGGTGGGTCAGTAGAATTCTCGAAGCTAAGATAATTAAATGGTTGGAATGTGAAGGTTTCGATGAAAGGAATTGAAGGGAACGGTTAATGATGAATGCATCAAGATAGGAACAGACAAATCTAATCCTGAGCAGTAGGTAGAGAGTAACAGTGTGTGTGTTCATTCTTCAATGTTGTTATATGAGAATTTAACATTCGTCCTTCATATATATACACAGCTACCTCTATCTTCACGTGCATTTCAACCTTCAATTATTATCTATGCCTCACTTCACTTAACTCTTACAACAATAAGAATGAGACCGACATACTTATCATCTTATCAAATTTGCTATCTAGCAAAATTAATTACTAAGAAGAAGGGGCAATATAGTAAATGTATAGTGATATTCACAAGATTTCTTTCTGTACGGAAAGAATAGTAGAAGTAGATTATCATCCCATAATTATTAGTACATTTTAAATTCTTCCATGTTGAGACTAAGATTACGTAATATATTCAAATGACGAGTGTTACGTCGTCACATGTCACAGAAGTGGTATCTAGAACATTATTATTCTAGATTGCGTTGTGTGCAATGTTTGGTCTTTTTAACTTGTTAGTTTACTGATGATATAGTTTGTTGGTGTTGCTTAGTTGATACCATTACTTATATTACTGTGTTAGTGTTACCATGCTTTATATACAGGACACAGTTTACAAGGCCTGACATTAGTGGGGATGAAGAGATTGACTTTATGAATTTCACATTGTAACAAGATCCATGCATTTGGGGCCTCTGAAAGATCAGAACACAGTACTTAAAAGGGGCATGCATGCACCCATTACATATAGCAAAGCTCGTTCTATGATTTCAGGCACACTACCTGCATTATATTCATGATATGGACCATGGTCAACCTACTGCACACTTCCCTTTGCTAGCTGCTACTAATAGTAAAAAACACAATCAAAACACCCATTATCAACTTCCAATTGAGACCAAAACCTACTATAGGTGTATTTTGTTTGCAGACTCTAGTTTTTACTATACTTTTTTCTTTTTATTACTATTTTAGAGAGATAATTATTTATATATATTTTTTATTAACTTAAAATTTTAGAATAATTCATTTTATCATATAATATTAGAACTTTTAAGATTAAAAGATCTGGAGATTCATCTTTGTTGACTCTTAAAAAGAAAATGAGTCCAGGCAAATTTCATGCAAATATAAAAAGAAGGCTCTTTTATAAAAAGATATATTAGAGATATAATTATTTGTGTGTCTCTTATTTATACAGTGTGATGATTGAATTCGTCGAGAGGGTATGGCAACAAACTTGAAGTCCAATGTTGCTAACTTGCTATGCTATCTTGCTCCCCAAGGATACTACTATACATGTGATTCTAACTTAGCATGCAAAAGAAACCCAGATTCAATGTAATGCTATTAAGACTGGTGAATACATCAAACAACACTATAATGATACCCATCCGATCCAAGCCTTCTGCATCAATCAAACCTGCACTTACACTGTTATTATTCGATCAAAATGCAGCGTATTGGTGATCCCTCAGCACCAGACAACCTAGGAGGTAAGCAATGGACTGTATATAATCCTGCTGGGATATCATCAAGCTTCAAGGCTTCCACTGGAATGATTTCCTAAAGTATTTGGAGTTGTTAGTTCATGTCATGCTCATGATGATTTCATTTCCTAAAACTTTGGTGCATCATAGCATTGTTCATAATGAGAATACAGAAAAGGCAACATCAACAACAAAGGTTACTTGGTCTTAACAACCTTCAAGAGCTCCGTTTGACAAGTGGACAAAATGAGATTTCCGTGTCTGTATATTTGACCCACAAGATGTGAATGAAAGAGGTAGCTAACAATTAACTAACATGTAGTGATATGCATAACATCAAAATCATTAACCACAAAAGATAACTTTTTTAATCTTACCCTGTCTTTTAGGAAAACTAGGTGAGATCCAACCAAGTGATCATAAGCAGCAACTGATAAGTAATCAACTCCTAAATTTTATCACAGAAAAGCCCGTCAGTAGGCAACATAAGATATAGCATTTACTTAAGATCATGATTAAGATACATATAAATAATAAAGTACTAAAATAGTTGAACATGGTGATCCGGATCACACCGGGGAACTCGTATAAGGAGGTCAAGAGATTCAGAGTAATGGCCAGAAATGATACACTTCCCTATAATTATCTTAAATGAATGTCAACATTCAACAACAAATGAACCTGCGGAAATTCTAGTTATCCGTTAAATTTTAGGATGACTCTTTTGTAATAGTACACTTCCAGTTAGGAGTAAATAGTGTATAAATGGCATCATAATCATAATATAATGATGCCAGATCAACTTCGTGGCATTCACATTACTAAATAAGATTATGCTGCCCTATCTTAACTAAGAAAAAAGAATTTTTCTTTTATTCAACTCATTACAAGAGCAACTTGACTAAATGATTAGTTTCTTATAGTCTCATTATGTTGCACGACATGTACAAAATACCTATGAAGCAATCACAGTCAAAGAATCAATTTAAGGGGCAGAGAAGCAATTTGCGGCTTACCTACAAGTTTGATGTCAGTGTTGTCCACTAGCCATTGAGCACCATCCACTGTAAATCCTACATAGCTTAAGTCACATTCCTTCTGATACATGAGCCGCCTAATAATGCAATGAAATCCAAAGATTGTGAAAGAAGATTAACATTATAGATTAGACTTGGAGATCAAAATACCAATATATAAGAATTAAGAAACAAATAAGGTAAAGACTCATATGCAATTGTCCTTTTCATATGTAGTTGATAATTGAAAATGGTTAGATAATGATTTAATTAAACTTGTCAAATCTTCTAATGGTTCTCAAATATAAATTTCACATGAAGATAACTAACTGCATGTAAGTTTCCACCAACAAATAAATGCTATCAAAGTCTCTAAGAACAGCATTAATGGGAATAAATACATATTTTGCTTATAGTGTTCCCCTGTTTCAACAGATTCATAAAAAATTCAAGTATTAGCAGTACTGAAATAGTGAAATGTCTTAATGTTGTGTTAAGAGCAGTTACCTGTCGGTATTGAGTGTTCGAAAGAGCACACGATTGACACCCCTTGGAATATTCAACGATTTCATAACTTGAGCTGCAACACAGAAAGAGACATAGCTTCATTTAATCCACAGAAGTGTCAGAAACACATGAAGTAGTAAGTAACAGTTAAAGATATACCATACCAGTAATATTGCTATGTCTTGGAACATCGATCAACAGAGCAGGACCTATAAACAAATCAGCATAGAAGAATTAACAGAAAATGAAAGAGGTGAAGAAGGGAGGGTTGTGAGGAATTAACCATTGAGGACATGAAGATCGAGGGAGTCAACATCGAAGGAAGCATAGAAGTAGTGGTCGTAGAAGTGGCCGGGGGCATCCACATGGGTGCCGGTGTGAGTAGGGAGCTTCATAAGGGAAGCGTTGGCCATGGAACCGTTCTTCATGCTACTAACCTGCCATAGGAACTGCCCGATGCCGCCCTCTGATTCCCACTCCGGCATGTCAGCCTGATACCTGTGGCTGATGTCCACTATTCGCAACCGCATATCATCATCGTACACCTCTCGCCGACCACCTACGAGGGACAAGGTGCACCATACAACAAGCCACGCCAATGGAGACTTCATTCTTTGTTAGTTGCCAAGCTGCTATTCACTCTAGACAGATCTAATTAGTGTCTTAATTTTTTTTTTATTTTTTTAGTAATAAAAAAACAAGAATAATTCAGTCGTCAATATCAGTCTTAGGGAGACCGCTTGTTAGAAAATATCTCTTTTTCCTTCCATAATCCGTCTCACTGATGGTGAAGGATTTGGTAATTTACCAAAGAATAATTATTGTTTAAAAAAAAATTAGGCAGAATTATAGAATAATGATATTCTTTTAATATATATTTATAAAAATAATAAAGATAAGAAATCAAAACAAATGACAAATCATGAACCGTGAAAATGTATATACAAAATGGGCGGCACGAGAGAAAACATTATCTCAGAAATAAGATAAAGTTTCAGGCAGAGATACTGTTTTCATTATGAATACTGTTTTTTCATTATGTTTCAGATTCCTTTTTCCGGGAGATGGGGGCATATTATTCTTCGCTCAAAAGATAAATACATGTCATTGTTTTACAAAGAGAGAAGTTCGTATAATTATTGAGAATGTATACGCATGACACGTTATGATGATGACTTGCCTGGGCAATTTTCTTTCTTTTGTTTTCTTTTCCCGACTAATCGCGATAATTGACTTCTACATACACTGCTCTTAAAGAAAAAAAAGTTCCAGATACTATGTACCCCAGACACTAGACTAGCGATATTTATTATTTAGCACTCCAAGCCGAACACGCAATTAAAAACAAAAGGATTATGGCTATTCAACCTATTACTATCAACATAGTTGCATGAAAATGTTCCATGTGGCCACCAACGCCGTTTGTTTCCTGCTGCATTTTCTCCCTCCTGCATCATCAGCATTTGACTTTAATAAGGATAAGGGTGTCTTGATAAGGAAGGATAAGAATATCAATCAACAATGTATAGATAATATGCCACACTCCCCAGGCAGAACAGGAATTTGTATAGATAAGATATGATCATACCCTAATAATGGAAAACAAGGTTTGTAGGACACAAGCAAACTCGGATGGAACAGATCATCTGATCAGAATGCAACGGATCGGTGATGCCTCAGAGCCAGCCAACCTAAGTGGCAAGCATCGTAGGGAATAAATTCCTGCTGGGACATCATCAAGCTTTAGCCCTTCCACAAGAATGATTTCCTGTGCCATTTATTTCAACTTTGTTAATACATTGCTTCTCTAATACTGATCACAAACACATTTGCTTTAACGAAAAATACAACTCATTAATTAAGCTCCCTGCATTCTCTGTAACCGTGAAACTAAAAACAGCATGATAGCAACTTATTGGATAATGACAAAAGGAAATTAATAAGAAGCTTATGAATTATCCTGTGGTCAGACAAATTTGGCCAACAAGATCTTATTTGTAGCTTTTCTTCACTTTTTGTTTTGACCCATAATAATAAAGTTAGCTTATTAGCAGTGAGGCTAGACACAACTTCTTACCCTGCTTTCCAGGAAAACAAGATGAGATGGAGCTGAGTGATCATAAGCAGCAACTGACAAATAATCAATCCCTACCATGTGCATAATAGATAAGAGAATTAGTGAAGTGACTATCAGTCATTGAGGCCAAAAAAGGGATAAGGATTAAAGGAAATGCTTTTGGGAAGAAGCAATCTAAATCTTCAAAAGTAATTTAACCCTCACCTACAAGTTTGATGTCAGTGTTCTCCACAAGCCATTTTGCTCCATCTTCCTTGAATCCCACATAACTGGTGTCAAATTCCTTCTTAAACATGAGCCGCCTGACATTACAAACAAAAATTTAGCTCACAGCCATATTATAACAACTGAAAACGTGAAACCAATAATGGTGTGTAAATGAACACAATTTCTTCCTCGTAAGGAAAAAACACAGTTGTTGTCATGTTCAAAGTCATGAGAAATTAAGACTCATATTTTTTACTGTTCTCAGAACAATATTTTGCTATTTACACTTATGAACGACGCACATGACTGTTTGGATTGAAGCATTATATTGGTAGAATAATTTTCAAGACAAAACAAAAATTATATATGCAAGAACGATGATTCAATGCTTATGGTATACAGCCAAAATAGAACATGCTCCTACAGCAGTGACTACATAGCAACTTCTACAACTTGCCTGTCAGTATTTAAGGTTCTGAATAGCACACGGCGAACACCTTTGGGGATATCTAAAGACTTCATAACTTCAGCTGGAAAAGGATTAATATGCAATATATAATACAACAAATGTTAGGGAAGACAAGTTTGCATTTCTATAGCAGAAAATCAAAACAAAACATGGCAGGAAAACGGTTTGCATAGCATATGAGAAAGCATCTCCCGAACTTCTAAGACGAATTTTAACAAATCACAATTTCCTGTGTTGCGAGATTCAGCATCTCACATGAATGAAAATTGCTTAATGGACAGTAAAATAGCAGAATCAGAGAAACTTTCAAAAAACTCCATCAGTTTATACATACCGGTAAGGTTTTGATCCCTAGGAACATCAACCAACAGAGCGAGACCTACAAACAGAACAATCAGCTTATTGATTTGTGATTTCTTCTTTCAGTGGCAATTTCAAATCCATTTCCGGAATTTGCAGAGTATATAGAATTGAAATCGATGAAAAAGGAGAGGTTACCATTGAGGACCTGTAAATCAAGAGTATCGACATCGAAGCCAGCGTCGAAGTAATTATCGTAGAAGTGGCCAGGAGCGTCGACGTGAGTGCCGGTGTGAACGCCGAGCTTCATGGCGGAGTTGTTAGCGAGGGAACCGTTCTTGATGCTCTTGAGAAGCCAGAGGAAGTCGTTGCCGAGGCCGTCCTTGGAATCCCAAACCGGCATATCCGGCACGTACCTGTGGCTGATGTCGAAGATTCTGCCGTCGTCGTAGACTTCTCGGCGCGGAGGGATGAGGATGGAGTTGGCTCCAGCGACTGAGACGTCTTCGGTGCCGGGGATGGTAGGATAAGCGGTGAAGTCTGCCGCTGCATGTGAAGGTGCAGCAGCTGCGATGTACCATAGAGAAAGTGCTGCGCACAGAAACGCAAGTAGCAAAACAGAGTCCATGCTGCTTCTTCCTTCGATGGGCTGATTCCTCTCTCCCCACTGTTCTGCCGCACTTAACACTCAACACTATCCGTCAGAGTTACAATTTTGACTCTTAAAATACTATTACGATTTTAAATTAGTTAATGAATTTTACAAAATTTTTAGGGCAAAAAAACCATAATAAGCCAATGTCAGGCCGAAATTACGTAAATAAGTCAAAATCAAAATCGTTTCAGTAATGAGCCAAACCATATATTAATATAATTCGAACCACAATGATTCGAACTGCATTCATGAATAATTCGAACCAAAGCAGTTCGAATTACAGAGAGAGAAGCTGGTTTAAGTAAATCGAACAAGGTTGGTTCGATTTAGCAACGCTAGTAATTCGAACCAGGCTGGTTCGAATTATAGAGAGAGAAACTGCATCAAGTAATTCGAATCAGGCTGGTTCGAATTACACAATCCCTAATTCGATGAAGGCTGGTTCGATTTAGTGGTAGACAGAGCAGTATATATATAGTTGTAAACGTGAGTTGCTCTCATTAGAGGGTGTAAGATGGCTAGTGAGGAGAGTTTTGTTGTTTTGGTTCACCACAGAGGATCCATTAAGAGGAAAACTCGTTCCGGTGTGAAGTTCACAGATAAGGATTCTCTCTGTATTGTCGTGAGTCCAACGACGAGCTATGATGACCTTGTTAGATCTGTGCTGATGAAACTTGGTCTGGAAGGTGCGAAGCGGGTTAAGAAGTTTTTCTATCGCATTCCAATCACGGTTCTGCAGGATACCGTGAAGTATGATTGTTTCACGATTGGTAGTGATGAGGACTTGCAAGTCATGTTTCTTTGTCGGAGGCAGTTTCCGGAGGTGAGGACACCAGAATTGTTGGCAAAGCTGGTTGATGTGGTATCCAGCTCAGGGGGTTCGAACCGGAATACCACCACTGTAGCCACGGCAGTCGGTTCCAGTTCCAGGCCTGCCGTTGCTTCTTCCTCCATCCCTGTGTACGAGCCAGCGGTCCAACCTGTCGCCTCCCCGTCTTTTGCTGTTGATCTCAATGACAGCGTAGACGACGAGGTAGGATCATTTGATATTCTGCCGAACGCTTTACAGGGCGTTCCACCGGTTGGCGTCGGAGACGGATTGTTGGGTGATGCAGAGGAGGATGACGTCAAGCCGGATATGATTGAGGATGACAGCGGCGATGAGGTAGGAGGGTAGTTCTGGCACACAGCAGTATCCACCACATTTTTTCTCTTTGGACCTGGATGCCATGAGGCAGGAGGGGGTTTCTGGGCACTCTGTTGGATTCGGAGCTAGAGATGCAGAAGGGACTGCTGGTTTGACAGAGTTCCAGGTTGGTCAGCAATTTCAGGATAAAGATGAGGCCCTGTTAAGTGTGAAGACTTACAGCATCCGGCGAGGGGTACAGTACAAGGTAGTGGAGTCTGATTATCGCCGGTATGTGGGCAAGTGTTCTGAGTTTGGGAATGGGTGCACATGGTTGATTCGACTGAGTCTTCGGCAGCGCAAGGGCATTTGGGAGGTCAAACGGTACAATGGACCTCACACTTGTCTGGCCACATCCATCTCGAGTGACCACAGGAGTTTGGATTATCATGTGATTTCGGCGTTCATTATGCCAATGGTTAGGGCTGATTCATCCGTCAGCATCAAGGTGCTCCTGAATGCCACGACAGCACACTTTAGGTTTAGACCGACTTACATGAGGGTCTGGATGGCGAAGCAGAAGGCTATTGCCCTCATCTACGGTGACTGGGATGAGTCATACAACGAGCTGCCTAGGTGGGTGTTGGGAGTCCAGCTGACGATGCCTGGTACTGTTGCAGTCCTAAGGACGAGCCCCGTTCGAGTTGGAGGACAGGTAGACGAGTCTCAAGCATATTTTCACAGACTTTTCTGGACTTTTCCACCGTGCATCGAGGCATTCCGTCATTGCAAGCCGCTAGTCAGCATTGACGGCACACATCTGTATGGCAAGTACGGGGGAACGTTGCTCATCGCGATTGCACAGGACGGGAACTCCAACATTCTACCTGTTGCATTCGCATTAGTAGAGGGTGAGAATGCAGAGTCCTGGACATTCTTTCTCTCCCACCTTCGACAGCACGTGACACCACAGCCGGGTCTGCTGGTTATATCGGACAGGCATAACGGCATCAAGGCTGCGCTTGAGGCTCCTGACGGAGGTTGGTTACCTCCATCTGCCTACCGTGCATTCTGCATTCGACACGTAGTGGCTAATTTTGCCCTTACCTTCAAGGGCAAAGACGCACAGAGCCAAATAATGAGTAATTCGAACCAGGTTGGTTCGAATTACTATTGGAGCCAAATATTGAGTAATTCGAACCAGGGTGGTTCGAATTACTTGGTTCGCATTTACATCGATAATTCGAACAAGGCTGGTTCGAATTATGAGCAAGTGAAGTTCGAACCACCTTGGTTCGAATTATGTTCAACTCTTTCTTGGTAATTCGAACTGCCCTGGTTCGATTTATAGCTAAATGCAGTTCGAACCAGCCTGGTTCGAATTACATTAAAATACAGTTTGGCTTATTGCTGAAACGATTTTCGTTTTGGCTGATATACGTAAATATGAAGTGATGTTGGCTTATTAGCGTTTTTTGTCCAAATTTTTATTAGCTCTAATGATTTTATAATTTAAATTTTATTAAAATTTTAAATTTTACGTATTTAATTTATTTTTTTAATTTTATGTAAAATTTTGATTCTTTATTTTAATAGGTTAAAATTATTATTAATAAATTTTTTATTTTAAAAACTAAATTTTGTATAATATTTTTATGATATGTCCTAAAATTACATGTTAACTAAATTCATTTTATAAATTATAAAATGTAACTACATTAATTTACTTTCTTGTTGGAGTTTATATAATGCATCTCTTGTGTATTTTAAGAAGTAACCTTGTCTTGTGTTCGTTTTTCAACTAGGCACTACCCGGAATGTAGTTAAATTTGTTTTACACATATTATTTTGCCATTTATATTTTTCGACAAGGTATATAATTTGGAAGTAAGAAATAAGAACAAGTCTAAGGCTGAAACTAGAGTTGCTCATGTATGGGATCGTATTTGTAGATTTGCAGTAAATATCCGCATTCGATCCAAAAATTGTAGATACGATTCGATCTGCACTTTTTACGGATCGGATCGCGGATATATGCTCTACATTTGCATATCCGATTTGTGGATCCGCAGATCCGTACAATAATAATTAAAAATATATATATATATATGTTTGGTATTATATTCACTTGTTTGTATGTTGTTAGTAATTATTATTTATATATTGTATTATTTTATTTTTGTTATTTTAGAAAAGTTTGATTAAAAATATTTTAGGAATAAATAAGTTTAAAAGTGTGTAAGAAATATTTTTATTGAATTTTTTACATAGAAATATAATTAAAAAGAGAAGATTCAATTATGCAAATATATCCGATATCCCATCCGATCTAATCCGCACATTTGCGGATCGGATCGGATTCCACACTAAAAAACGCAGACATGATATCCGATCGATTCAATGAGAATGATGCGGAGCAAATCGAATTTTCGGCCATACCCAATCTAATCCCATCCGCATACACCCCTAATTGAAACCCTCAAGCATTTACTTGTAGTAAAAATGTAAAATTGTTCATTTTACATGGCCAATACTTTATTTGCAGATATTTGGAAGCTGAGGGCGAGATCATTTCATGAGAATGCAACGTATTGGTGATGCCTCAGAGCCAACCAACCTAAGAGGCAAGCATCTCAGTGAATATACTCCTGCTGCCACATCATCTAGCTTTAGTCCTTCCACAATAATCATGTCCTGCACCATTTTTATTTCAATTTTATGTTATATACTGCATTATTCTACTGTATTAGCCCCCTGGCTTATTGTTATAGCTAATGATGAGTAAAAGATTCATTGGCAATAAATAGAGAAACGATTTCTTACCCTGCTTTCCAGAAAAGCAAGACGAGATGGCACCAAATGATCATAAGCAGCAGCAGATAAGTAATCAACTCCTCCAAGTTCAACACAGAAAAAGGCATTTCTTAGTAAATGAATTCAAAAATCAAAATAATCAAAAACAGAAACATTAAACAATTTGTAAGGTTGATGTCTCTATTGAAAATTGACAACAGATAATTTATAAATTAAGCTCTGTTAATTAAGAATACCATTATGCATCAAAGGGGGCAGAGAGATAAATGAAATGCTTTAGAATCATATCCCAAAAGCTAATAATAACAATATATGGCACATAATGTAGGGGAATTCTTATTAATCACAATAGCATTATGCATCCAGAGGAATGCTTTATATCTTACCTACAAGTTTGATGTCAGTGTTTTCCACCAGCCATTTGGCTCCATCTTCCTTGAATCCCACATAGCTTGCATCAAATCCCTTCTTAAACATAAGCCTCCTAATGATTTCAACAAAACTTTAGCTCACATACCATGCAAATTAAAAAAAGAATACTACAACACTCAGAGTCCAGATTAAGCTACAACAGTTTCAAACTCTTATCACATGTAATGCAATGAGTTAATACTCAAAATGGTACTTGAACTTGCAGTCGCGCCTCAATGTCATCCCTAAACTTAAAATTGCCCCAAATTTGTTCCTGAACTCAACAACGGTTGTCCTTGAGATATTTTTTTGTGATAGAATAATGACGACCGTTGTTAAGTTTAGGGACAAATTTAAGACGATTTTAACTTTAAGAATGACACTGAGGCTCGACTGCAAGTTCAAAGATTACTTTGAGTGTTAACTCATAATACAATATATAGAAGTTACCTGTCAGTATTTGATGTTCTAAATAGCACACGTTGTACACCTTTAGGGATATCCAGTGATTTCATAACTTCAGCTGTAATAAAAGTACATTGTTAACATTAGAGAGAATTATGCCTAACACAAATTTTAACTAATAATAAAACAACACAATTAGACGACTACTATAGTTGAAAAGAATATCTATCATCTTCATTTAACATCTTAGGCATACCAGTGATGTTTTTGTCCCGTGGAACATCAATCAGCAGAGCAAGACCTATGAAAAGAACAAATGATCATGCATCAAAGTCATAGATGATTCATGAATTGAAATGGAGAAAGATCAGGAGAACTATAAGTGATAATATAAAAGATTAATAGCCATTGACTTTGTAACAGATAGAAACTCACGTGCAGTTATTATTTGAAAATTGTTAGACTAAATTATTATCTAACAATTCTCAACTATCAAATTTACATGAATTATCATCGCCATTTGTAACACCTAAAGTCAAACTATTTTGATTCAAGAGTGATTAGATTCTTCCGTTACCATTGAGGAGGTGTAAATCGAGGAGATCGACGTCAAAGCCTGCATGGACATGGGTGCCGATGTAAAGGCCAAGCTTAAAGGTAGAGAAATTGGCGACGGAACCATTCCTCATACTCCGAGTCAACCACATCAAGTACCCAAGCTCCTCCTCAGATTCCCATAGCGGCATCTCCGTGGTGTACCTGTGGCTGATGTCAAAGATTCTCCCCTCGTCGTACACTTCCCGCCGTGGAGGGACGAGGGGAGTGTCTCTGCTGCCTATCCAGCAGTCGCCGGAATCGGTTCCAGGGATTGAAGGATAGGCAGCGAAGTCTGGAAGTGCTTGTGCAGAGTAGCGGAGAGACAGAGTGCATAGAAAGGGAAGGAGGTGGGAGAGAAGAGTGTGAGAATTCTTCATGGCGGTTGGTGTGTGAATATAGGCATATAGCAGTGCATCGCAATTAATCACTTTACTTTTGATGCAGAATTGCACATTCACACAGTCACAGTGACACAGACACAGTTCGTTGGTCAAAGGTGATATCATTATCATGGACATTTCTATTCACATGCCATCATATAAGAGAAATCATTTTTGGTTCTTCTTTTCCACCATCACTTCAAGATTTTAACTTATCAACACATTGTAATTCATCAAAACTTTAAAATAATACTTTATTTTAGTAATAGTGTGTTACTTTTTCTTTTTTCACAAAACACTATTACTTTAACTGACATTTCACTGTATATATAACATGTTTTTTGTATTATGCTAACAAAATTTCAGTATCATTTTACTGATATTTTTGTACACACCAATTGATATTTACTTTTTTTTGTTATTATTTTTAAGTTCAACAAGGAGAATAGATATGTGAAAAACAAATAGGATTTATATATTTTTATCTAATATAGCATAACCCTGGAAATCTAGTGTCGCGCATTTACTTTTTCAAGTAGTTATAGTCAAACAAGTGTCCCCCATTGTTTTTCTCCTTTATGATTTAGAGCTCCCACCAAATAGTAACTTGAGAAAAAGGCAGTTTCCATTTGCATATAGCAGCATTGCAATTTTGTGACTCTTGTCTCAAAATATCAGCAATAATCCACGAGAGTTTAAGATCTGGCCCCTCACTCCTTAAAATACCACCAACTAACGAACTACTCAAAAGCACTCGCATCTCAAAACCACAATGCCACAAACTAGTGGCGTCTATTAAAGAGCTAAGAAATTAAAAGCACCTCAATTCCCCACACACTAATCTCTATAACCAACCCTCTCTTCCAAATTCCAATATGCAAAGCATCATTTATCTTTGCGTAACAATCATCTTGTGCATTCACACAAACAATAAGTGTGGTTTCCTCGTACAAGGTCTCACCTCATCCTCAGACATTGAAGCACTAAAGGCTTTCAAGGCCTCAATCAAATCCTCCTCAATAACACCATGGTCATGCATAGCATCCTGGAACTTCACCACTGACCCATGCTCCGTCCCTCGCCGCACCCACTTCACGTGCGGCCTCACCTGCACCGCCGACAACACCCGCATCAACCAAATCACCCTCGACCCCGCTGGCTACACAGGAACACTCACCCCACTCGTCTCTCAACTCACCACACTCATCACTCTCGACCTCTCCGATAACTCTTTCTATGGCACAATCCCTTCTTCTCTATCTTCCCTCTCAAAACTCCAAACTTTATCCCTCCGATCCAACTCTTTCTCAGGTTCAATCCCTCCCTCCATAGCCACCCTCAAATCGCTCCAATCGCTTGATCTTTCACAGAATTCTCTTTCTGGGTTCCTTCCAAAGTCCATGAACTCTCTCACTAGTCTCCGAAGATTGGACCTCAGCTTCAACAAGCTCACCGGTGGACTCCCCAAGTTACCACCCAACTTGCTGGATTTGGCGATCAAGGCAAATTCTCTATCTGGGGTTCTTCAAAAAACAACCTTTGAAGGTTTGAACCAGTTGGAAGTGGTGGAACTCAGTGATAACGCACTTCAGGGGATCATCGAAACGTGGCTCTTCCTTTTGCCTTCCCTGCAGCAACTGGATTTGGCCAACAACTCCTTCAGTGGTGTTGAGATCTCGAGGCCGGTTGTTGGCGGTGGCGGGAACAGCCTCGTGGCGGTGAATCTTGGATTCAACAAGATCCAAGGCTACGCCCCCGCGAATCTCGGCGCGTATCCGTCGCTGTCATTTTTGTCGCTCCGTTACAACGCGCTACGTGGCGCGATACCATTGGAATACGGGAAAAGCAAGTCCATGAAGAGGTTGTTCCTGGACGGGAACTTCCTAATGGGGAGGCCACCGGCGGGACTGGTGGCTGCCGGAGCTGAAGTTTCCGGCAGCTTGGGTGACAACTGCCTTGAGGGGTGTCCGGCGATGTCGCAGCTGTGCACGCCGAAACAGAAACCGAGCTCTGTTTGCAAGCAAGTCTACCGTGGAAGACCTACGAGATAGTGTTTCAATAATGTGTCGGTTGCAAAACAATAAAATAATTAGGTTTCTATTTTACTAAACAAGGTTCTTTGTACTTCGTAGAACCATCTTCTTGTTATAGATTACGTGTTTTATAAAGGAATCTGTGTAAAAACTAGTATACTTTATTAATCAATTAATGATATTTATCGCCATCTTATGTCGTCTTCATATATATATATATATGGAAAATTATTCTAGAAAAGCGTTGGAGAGATTTAATTATTAAAAATAATTTTTAATATTAAAAATATTTAAAAAGATTAATTTTTTTTATAATATTTAAAAAAATTAAATTTTTTTATAAAAAATAAATATATTTTTAATTGTTTGATTTTATTTATTTTTTATAATTTTTATGTTGATAAATTTTATTTTTCTTAAAATTTTAGTGATTTTATTATTTATATTTTTTATTTTTGTGATCTTTATCCAACGAAAAAAGGATAAAAAATCAGTAAATAAAAATAAATAAATAAATAATAAAAATTATTAAAATTAAAAAAATATTAATATAAAATTATAAAAAATAATTAAAGATATTTGTCAAAATTTATTTTTTAAGAATGGAAGATATAATGAAGATGTAACTATATTGTAATTTGGTGTGTATTTCATAGATATGGATCTGTTGAAGTTAGAAATTTGCAAAATGCAGGTTATGTTTTGCCATACCAAAAATAAAAAAGTTGAGTCACCTGCAAAACGCAGGATACGTTTTGCATGAATTCAAAATTAGAAAGCTGCAACAATTTGCAAAATGTAGCTTCCGATTTTCAGGAAAACAGATCAAGGACTCGAAACGTGTCCTGTTCCCTGCATGCAGACCAGACCTACTTTGTTGACCATATTGAAAGTCCAAAACGAAAGTTGCGTTTGGCAGCTGGCCAAACTAAAACGCAGGTTGCGTTTGACAATCTTTCGAGTTGCATCAGAAGAGTGTTGTGGGGAGGTGTTTAAAACGCACAACGTAGAGGGGGAGTCACCGAAGAGTAAAAAGTGTTGTGTGAGGGAGTTACCGAAGAGCGAAGAGTGTTGTGTAAGGAAGCTGGTGGGAGGAAGAAGAAGAGTAGAAAGCTTAGGTTCATTTGGTTCTTAAACAAAAAATTATGGTTTATAATTTTACTAGATCTGAAGATCACATTATTGAGTAATTGGATATTTTTTATGGTACGTAATTTTTTTTAAATTTTATAATAAATATATTTATTTGAATTTTGTTTATTTATTTTTTAACAAACAATTTAATTATTATTATTATCCAGTATTATGATGCTTAAGCCTGATAAAAAATTTGTTATCATGTATAATAATAAATTACTGTATAGGATAATAATAATAAATTATTAATATTTTTTAATAATAAATAAAGAATATATCTGGGACCCTTGATACAAATAGATGCGTCTCGAGTCCCATACAGATTACTTCTCAATACTATTTCTTTCAAATTCATTAAAATTTCATGTACTGATTCTTGAATACCTACTATGGTCGAATATTCATGTGGTATTTTCTCAGATTTTGCACTACTGTCTAATAATAATAATAAATTGTTATTATTTTGTAATGAAAAATAAATAATGTTTAATTTATTATTATTGTTGTTGTTGTTGTTGTTAGACACGTGAAATTGAGTTTGTTGATAAATACTTGTTGTTGTTGTTGTTGTTAGACACGTGAAATTGAGTTTGTTGATAAATACACAACATCTACTACATACTGGCATCGTCAGGGCATTATTTGAAACTATATTAGCCCATCAAATATTTGCACAGGACTTCTATATAAAAGGTTGCTCACCCTTTTCAAGATGTGGCTTTGAATGTTATTACAAAGCTCATTTTGCAACTCGACAAAATTCATGGTACATAGAATAGCAAATGACAACGGACATTCACAAACAAAAGTTACTCCTTCATGTGTGTTTGGTATAACCTCACCGTTATAATACACTCGCAAATTTGTAATTGTTCGGTAGGTCGGGTACCGGACGGATCGGGTTGGTATATTGGTTGGTGGTGAGGGGTCTCGTCTCGTCGTGGACTACCGGTCTCGTGTAGGCAGGGTCCCGAACACTTCTTGTAGAGGGGGTGTCACCTGCAAAGACACCCCGCCGCTCTAGTCAGTAATATGCAGGCGAAAAAGGGGGGGGGGAGAGTGAGATGTGACGTACCTTGGGGGAAGGGTAAAATCTTCCCCTTATATACTGTGTCAGAGGTGGGCCCTACAAGGACAGGCCCATCTTCGCCGAGGCGTTTTCCCCACAGCTGTACATGACCTGTCTGAGACGCGTGTCCGGGTCGGTTGCGGGGCGCCTTACCCTTGACCGTCCGGGTCGGGTGACGCTCGAGTCGAACCAACCCGTGAAGGGTTTGGGCCAGGCCGTAACAGTAATATTTTTTATAACTTCAACCTCACATAATCTGACTTTTTTGACACACGTAATTGCCAAACAAAATTTAGAACTATCAAATATGTGCAACAAAGAAGAAAAGGAGTAGAAGTGGAATGAGGCATTTTAAACGAGTGTTGCTTCTTATTTATAAGCAGGCCTCTCGAATAAAATATATTTTTTACGCAAAATGCAACTTGCGTTTTATTTTTTCAAAATTTTTTTTTTGACATTTTCAAAACGCAACATGCGTTTTGGGTCTTCCAAAAATAAAGCTGATGCAAAAAGTAAAACGCATCCTGCGTTTTATTATCTCAAAAAAAAAAACAAAAAATGTACATCACTAAACGCAGCTTGCGTTTGGACTTCAATGAAATTAAAAAAAAATAAAAACCTTTCAACAATCAAAACGCACCTTGCATTTGATTCAATATGCTGAATAAAAAAAAAATAAAAAAATAAAAGAGAAAGTAAAACACAAATTGCGTTTGTTACTCACACCATAGCGGTGGATATTTTGTCCATTAACCCATTTTAAAGCACTACACCCATATATTTTCTATAAAGAAAAAAATAGCCTATATTTATCTCTTTATAAAAAAATTTAGCCGTTAATAATTTTAATATTAACAATATCTTTTAACAATTAAATATCTCTTTTTAGAGTTAATTTTTTAAAATTAATTAATTAATTAATCCTAAATAAATATTCATATATGTTTATATAATGTTAAAAATTAAAAAGCATATATTAAAATTATAAAAAAATAAATAAATAATTAAAAATATATTTATTTTTTTATAAAAAAATTTAATTTAATTTTTTAAATATTATAAAAAATTTAATCTTTTCTAATAATTTTAATATTAAATATTTTTTTATAATCAAATCTTTCTAACAATCTTTTAAAATAATTTTTTCATATATATATATTTTTTTTTAATAAATATAAAAATAACAACTTAAGTTTAGTTACTTACAGCTATGACTGACTTTTCTAGTTGAAAGTAAGTCCACGCTTCCCATTGAGTATGCCCCACCCTCCAGTTACATAAAAATTGAATCAATAAAATAGTTATATTTATCCTGAAACATTATTTGTTTTTTAAATTATTTTTAAAAAATTTTAAATTAGTTAGGTTAATTTTCTTGTCACTTTTGTTATTCAATCAGTCATATTTATCGTTATGGTATGTTAAATGATATTATATTAATATTTAAGAGCCTTAATTGAATTACTAATATAATAAATTTATAAAATTAAATTAAATTAATTTTAAATTAAAAATTTTTAATTTAGAGTTAATTTAGTCTAATTTTATAACTTATCATATTAACCGATTAAATATGTATTATAATGTTATTTAACATGTTATATCAATAAATTTTAATATTATCAATAACAATAATAAAAAAATTAATATAACTAACTTTAAATATTTAAAAATAAATTTGAATAACAAAATTTTTTTAAAAATTAATTTAAAAAACAAATAATTTTTCAAAAATAAATTTTGACCATTTACTCAAATGAAATTGCTTCTAAATTTTAAATTATTATTGGATCAACTTGTCCGCCTTGTCCCCATCACCTATGTTTCAATATTTGTTTCATCTACGTAACAATTTCCACCATTTTCACGTACAATCTGAGATTGAATATTAAACTATCATTAAGTTCCCTTTTCTTTTTTCGGTTTCTAACTTTGAGTTTTAAATATTTGAATTTGATATCATTACTTGAATATTTACTTTTGATATTGATTTGCATAATGTGAATTTAAGTACGATATTTAGTACTTTCTATTAACATTTTAATGACAAGTACGAAGTGAATATTTCAAAACATTATTTATAATACGAATGCTTTTTATATATAAAAAGAAAATTCTATATATCCATTCTTTGCCATCCATAGAATCATTATCCCCAGATCTGTTTTCGGAAGTTAACAGCTGTGATGATCTTGATCACAAAATTGTTGTGTTGATCGCTTTTTGAAGCTAAATTCGGCTTTTTCGTGTAATATCCCTCTCCTTCCATCTTTTAATAGCCGCATAAGCATTTGCTCTTTGAATCTTATTTTCTTACCAAGTTACGGTATTTGTATTGTTTGAGATTTCCAGAAAACGTATTTTTTAAGTAAAATTATTTTTAAATTCATATAACTCTAAAGAAATTTCATTATTTTAGTAGCAATTTCTTTTTTTTTTTTAAGTCTCATAAAAATGAATTTGAATGAACCCACCTATGTTACACTTGCGGTACATAATCGGTCCCAAGTTCGGATAAAGGAGGAGGGTTGTGTTAAGTCTTTGACAACCAATATAAAAACTTAGTCGAATATTCATAACATGAATCAAAGACGTTATTGTGCTAAAGCTAGGTCGTTGCCCGGAAGTAACGCGCTGTATAGCTCGAGTACAGTGTCAAATGAGCAAGAGTCGCTGCATCGGTACTCGGATGTAGTGTTAAATGAGTAAGGGTTCCCGCGTTTCCGTGAACGGACGAGGGTAAATAAGCTAGTTCACAAAGTAAAAGGTAAAAGTCGGAGCGATAGAAGGTTGAGATTTGTGACATGGAACATAGACACCATAACAAGAAAATCTATGGAAGTGGTGGACACGATGACAAGGAAAAAGATTAACATTATGTGCCTACAAGAAACAAAATGGGTTGGTGCGAAGCTAGGGAGTTGGATACTTCCGATTTCAAACTTTAGTATACAAGAAAGGTGAAGAATAGGAATAAGGTATGTATTATTGTGGATAAGCAGTGGAAGAAGGACATAGTGGATGTCAAGAGGATGGGAGATCGGATCATCTCTATCAAATTTGTGGTGGAGAGAGGTATTTTTCATGTGATTAGCACTTATGCACCGCAAGTGGGTTCGGATGAACAACACAAGATAAGGTTTTGGAAGGATCTAGAGAGTTTGGTCCAAGACATACCTTCGGAAGATAAGATTTTCTTAGGAGGAGATTTAAATGGCCATGTTGGAAGAGAAGTGTATGGGTATGAAAGTATTCACGGAGGCCATGGTTTCGGGGCGATCAATGTCAATGGTAAAACTATTTTGGACTTTTCCTCAACCTTTGACCTTCTCATCGCAGATACATGTTTTAAAAAGAGAGACGAACATCTTATAACTTATAAGAGTGGCATGACAAGCTCTCAAATCGACTTCTTCTTGTTGAGGATAGTCAACTGAAAATTTTGCATTAATTGTAAAATTATTTCGGTAGAGAGTTTAACAACACAACATAGGATGCTCGTCATGGATTTTTACGTTGAGTAAAAGTTGAGGAAAAGACATCATACGAAGAACCCAAGAACGAGGTGGTGGCAGATGAAAGGTGAGGAACAAAGAAACTTCCTAAGACGGGTAGGATAAGAGGCAAAGTGGGATGGGAATGGAAGCGCGAAGGAGATGTGGAGGGAGATGACAGAAGTTATCAGAAGAACAACAAAAGAAAGTTTTGGTGAATCTAAAGGAATAGGACCAAGAGACAAGGAATCCTGGTGGAAGAATGCGAGTGTACAAGAAAAGATAAAGGTAAAAAGGGAGTGCTTTAAAGAGTGGTCTTTGTGTCGCAATGCAGATAATTGAAAAAAATATAATGCGGTTAAGAAAGAGACAAAAGTGGCTGTAAGTGAAGCAAGAACAAGAGCATATGAGGGTCTTTACCAATCTTTAGGCACGAAAGAAAGAGAAAAAGGTATATATAGAATCGCAAAGAGCCGTGAAAGAAGAACTAGAGATTTGGATCAGGTTAAGTGCATAAAGGATAAAGACGGAGAGGTGTTGGCTCAAACGGAGAAGATTAATGAAAGGTGAAAGAGCTACTTCTACGAGTTATTTAATGAAGGGCATAAGACTCTTCCGAGCCTTGGTCGATTATGCACAAGGGAAGAAGATCAAAACTTTTACTACTACCGGAGGATTCGAGACTTTGAGGTAAAAGAGGCTCTAAAGCAGATGAAAAATGGCAGGGCCTTGGAGAAAAAGGTATCAATTGGTTAACCAAGCGTTTTAACGAGATTTTAAGGTCAAAGAAGATGCATCATGAGTGAAAGAAGTAGGGCTGTACACGGATTGGATCAGATCGGATATAACCTATAATTCTATTCGATCCGCACTGCACTCATCGGATCGGATCAGATACAATATCCGCATTTTTCACGTTGGATCCGATCCGCATCGGATATCGGGTATATCCGCATAATTTAAAAAAATTGTTTTAAGGTCCTTTTTGGCTCTATAAAATCTATTTTGTCATTCGTTTAAGCCTATTTACTCCTAAAATATTATCAGTAAAGGTTCTATTGAATAACAAAAGAACAATAATAACACAAGATCTAAGTTTAATTATTCTAAGTTAAAGTACAACATAAAAAATTAAAAAGAAGATATCATAAAATTCATAAAACAACATACTAAAATTCATATCATATTAGGGTTTACTTTCTTAAACTATGCTATTTATGAGATGTGCGGATATGCAGATTTGCGGATCAGATCCGCGGATATCATTGCCAAATCCGCAATCCGATCCTACCATAGTGCGGATCGGATCCGATCTGATAGCTCTGCGGATCGAATAATATCTGTAAAATTCGGATCGAATGCGGATAATTACCGCGAATATGCGGATATTATCCGATCCATGTGCAGCCCTAGGAAAAAGAGCACCTTGGTACCTATCTATAAGAATAAAGGGGATATACAAAGTTGCGGAAACTATAGGGCTCAAGCTCATGAGCCATACCATGAAGTTATGGGAAAGAGTGATAGAACAGAGGTTGAAAAAGGAGACACAAGTAACAGAGAACTAATTTGGTTTTATGCTAGGCAAATCCACCACCAAAGCAATATACTTGTTAAGAAGGATGATGGAGAGGTATTGTAGTAATAAAAGGGATCTACATATGGTGTTTATTGATTTGGAAAAAGCATACGATAGGGTGCTAAGGGAGGTCTTATGGAAGGTTTTAGAAAAGAAGAGAGTAAGGATCACATATATTCGTGCAATTAAAGACATGTATGATGGGCCCTAACAAGTGTGAAGACTCAAGGTGGTGTGACAGAGGAATTTCCTATTGGTATAGGATTACACCAGGGATCTTCGTTAAGTCCATACCTTTTCACATTAGTCTTGGAAGTACTCACAGAGCACATCCAAGAGCTTGTGCCATGGTGCATGCTTTTTGCCGATGATATCGTCCTTATGGGAGAGTCAATGGAAGACCTAAATAAGAAGTTGAACTTATGGAGAGAAGCTCTGAAAGTGTATGGTCTGCACATAAGTCATAGCAAGACGGAATATATGGAATGTAAGTTCGGTCTGTGAAGGAAAAACCCTAATATAGAGGTGAAGATTGGAGAAAACATCTTACGAAAATTCAAAAGTTTTAAGTGTATTGGGTGCATCATATAGGATAATAGAGATATTGAACATGATGTAAATCATAGGACTCAAGCAGGTTGGTCAAAATGGCGGAGTGCATCTGGTTTTATATGTGACAAAAAAGTGCCTTTAAAACTTAAAGGTAAATTCTACCGCACTGCTATAAGACCGGCTACGCTTTTATGGTACAGAATGTTGGGCGGCCAAAGAAGAGCACGAACATAAGCTAAGTATGGCAGAGATAAAGATGTTGAGATGGATGAGCGGTCATACGTGACTGGATAAAATAGGGAACGAAGATATAAGGGAGAGAGTTGGAGTAGCACCCATTGTGGAAAAGATGGTAGAATCACGTCTCTGGTGGTTTGGACATGTGAGAAGAAGACCGACAGATCACCCAGTCAGGAGAGTGAATGAGATGGAGGATGGATAAGGGGTGAAATGTAGAGGAAGACCTAAGAAAACCATCCATGAGGTGGTCAAATGAGATCTACATGTAAACGGTATCGCTGTAGACATGATTTATGACAGAACTCAATGACATCGTTTGATTCATGTAGCCGACTCCACCTAGTGGGACAAGGCTTTATTGTTGTTGTTGTTGTATGAATATCTCATTTATACTATCAGGTTAAGGAGGCCCATATAAATAAAATTTTAATTAGTGAGGCCCATTTTTAGGCATGGGTCCATTGTTTAAACAAACCAGAAAACTAGGTCTTATAGGCCGCGTCCCAAAAAAAAAAAACGGTTAGAGGGATTGAAACCGAAACAGTACAACCGAACCAACCAGAACGTGGGTAGACCAATATTCTAAAAACCGAACCGAATTGGTTCGTCGTACCGGTTCAACTCGAACCGGCAACATTAGCAGTTCGGTCAGACATGTAAAACCGTCATTTAAAAAACCGGTGAAAAATTGTTGAACCGAACCAGAACCCGCCCGCTTTACACAAAAACGGAAGCTCCTTCGTTTCTTTCTCCCTTTCCCCCTTTCTTTCTTTCATTCAGAAAGAAATCAAATCACACAACCCCAGCCAAAAAACCCTAGCACTGTAAGCTTACACCACCCCCGCAAGGAGTGGCATACTGCCGCGTCCGTCGCACTCAAAGTTCGCCATCCGTCCGTCTATCTAGCTTCCATCGTGATCCAAGTCTTCAACCCCTGTTCGCTGTCACCGATCGCGGCTGCTTCCTCGAGCTCGGCGTCCGTCGTCTTTGTCTGCTCAGCCGCGCTTCCGTCGCCGTTTGTTTGCCGTTCACGTTCGCCTGTTCGTTCAGCTGTCGTCTTCGTTCGCGTTCTACGCCGTTCACGTTCGCTCGGCGTTCACCGTTCGCGTTCACTCGCCGTTCACCGTTCGAGTTCGCATCCGTGTTCGTCTGGAAGCCACGTTGCTCTGCTTCAAACACTGCGACCAACCCGCGCGCTCCACCTAGCCGTCGAACTGCTCTCTTTTGTCACCGCCGTGAGTTCCCTAAACCCGCCACCAGACAATACACTCGCACAACACCAATACTCTGCTTCAAACTCTGCAACTTCTGATTTCTATTACAATAAGTAACTATTTGATTTGGTAGTGGTTTGGATTATTTCATAGACTGAATTAAAGTTACAATAGTTATGTTCTCTTCTCTATCACATTGATATTAAGCTTTGAATTCTCTTATTTTGTTTTAATTTTACTGTACTCAACATGTTTGATGAAATGCTTTAACCATATTTCTGGTTGGTTTTATAATTTCTTCCTTTTAGAAACTTAGTAAGTTGATTGCATGTGAAATTAAAATAATTGGTTCTTACTAATTAGGAAATTTTAGCTGCACAAATAGCATCTTTGCAGAAAACATATTAGCATGATGATTCCACTTGCATTAGTGTTCTTCTGCTAAATTTTAACTGTTATTGTGGATTTGTTAATTTGCTAATTGTTCTTGTGTTGTTGTTCTGTTGTTCTTCGTACTTTTAATTTTTTTGTTTTTGTTGTGATTTTCTGTTCTTGATTTAAGCTGTGATTGAAGGTTCTTTGGTTTTGGTATTCTTCACTTTCCTGTAAGCTTAACTTTTAATGCTTTGAGCATACACGGATCAAATCATTGTTTTCAGCAATGGTGATTTTTAGATTTTTTTTTTGGGTTGCTTTGTTTTAAATGTTCCTATTGTTGTGTTTTTGATGTGATTTAAATGTTCTTTTGATTCTTTTTTTTTTTTTTTTCTGGAATGCCCAGTCAGTACTTGGTTGATTGGTTTTGCTCACTGAATGTCTTTGATGATAAATTTTAAATTGATAACTCTATTACTGCTTTACTGTCTGTTTCTGTAGTTAAATTTTATTAAAGTTTTTTGAATTTGCACTGCCTATGTTATTGATTCACTGATCTTTCATTGCCTTTTTTTTTGTTGTTAATCATTGTGATGAGCTTTGTTAAAATTGGGTTGAAAACTACTAATCTTTCTTCATTTTTCACTGTTCTAACTCCTGTTCATAATAAAAGATTTGCAATTGGTGATCTTTTGATTTATTATATGCTTCATGTTTTCATTGTTCTGTTCTTATGAAGAAAAAATTTGCAATTAGTGATTTATGATTCATGTTTTGATTGTTTTGTTATATAAACAAAATTCTGTTTTCATTGTTTGGTTGCACTGTCCCTGTTCTTGATCTCCGCCGACTTGCTACCCCTCCTCCGTGTTGGATTCTTTTTGTTTCAGGCTTTGTTGTGTTTTTGTTTCAGCCTCTGTTGTGTTGTGTGTTTGTTTCGGGCTCTGTTGTGTGTTTATTGTCCAACACTATCATTTTTTGTTTTACTTTTTGACTTAGCTACATTAAGACAATATTCTCTATCTTTAACTTGTGCATTGTAATTCAATCCAGCTATTTTTAATGGAAGTATAATTATGTTAATTGTCAACAAATTTGCAGCAAGTTATTGCATATTTTGATGATTAATTACATTAGTTGGTGATATTTTACGTAGGGTTTTAAATTTGAAAGATATTTAGGATGTTTATTTATAATTTATTTATTATTTTATTATGGAACGGTTTTTCCGGTTGAATCACGGTTAGACCGGTTGGACCAGTAAACCAATGAACCAGTAACTAAAACGCTCTGATGACTGGTCTGATTTTCAGAACCTTGGGGTAGACCCTATTTGCGGCTTTCCATCAGTAGTTCTTCTCCGCCGCTTCGATCACCGCTTCGCCGCTACCTTCCACCATGGGAAAGACGAGGGAAAAGTTAATATCTTCCCTTCCTTCCCTGTTTTCCTAGTTTCCAAAGTTTAAAATCTACTTTGCGACTTGAGCTGGAGTTTGCAGTTATTTATGTTCTTCTCTCGCTTTTGCAGGGCGGAATCAAAGTCCAATCGCAAGTTAGATAAAAAGGTTCAATTTTACTCTAGTAAGTTTCGAATCAATTTTTTTCTGTTTCTTTCAAATATGGAATTATTACATACCAAAACTGTCCATATATTTTAACTGCATCCAATCCTTGGTGTTACTGCAGAGGTGAAAGATGCTGTGGCCAGCTTGAGTGCTCAAAAGTCTATTACTAAGGTAATAATCTTATTTCAAACGGTATTATTCTTAAGATGGATTATGGAAATACTTCATTGTGCTTGTAATAGGTTTGTTGGCTAGTTAGATGTACTTTGCACTGTTATTTTGTTAATAGACACTAAAGATTTTTAGGGTTCTTTGTTGTGTATTGCTTTTGTTATTGTTTTAGGGATCAGGCATTCTGTCACTTAATATACATGCTGCTCTTGTGCTCATATCTGGATGAGCTTGTATTTTACTCTTGATGTGAGTATTCCAAGGAGAATTTTATTTTTGCTTTCAAAAGAATCTATATTCTTCCTGTGAGTAAATAGCGATCTAGGATTAACTAAATGGTTGATGCATTCACATAAGAAATGCAGTTTGATGTAATCCAAATGAATTAGTTTTAATTTTAAACGATCCTTTACAGGGGAGACCGTTAGATATAATCTTTTTTGGTTTTTTAGTGATGTTTTCCTCTCCTTTCAGAAAAATAGTAAACAGCAAAGGCGGCAGAAGAAAAAATTGAAGGCATATGATCTCTCTGCTCTCACAGAATTCCTTCCTGATCCTGAGCCGAAGACACCGCGGAAACCAGATCTGCAGGATGTCAAAGTTAATTGTAAATCTCGGCGAAAGATACTGTGAGCGCTTCCTTTCATAATTGAATATTATGATATCATATTTTCTTTTGATGTTTTAACACTATATACCTAACCTTGTATCCCCGTTTAATCAGATTGAGGGAAGTGCAACAATTTTCTGCAGTTCTAAACAATCCTGACTTCAAATCAGATCCCGTGTCTGCCATGAATAAACACTTACGGAGCACACTACCAGTTAAAGAGGAACAACGGCCCAAGAAAAAAGTGAACAAAAATGGATCCAAGAAGAAGAAGTCAAAGGCTTCTTCAACCGGGCTAATGTCTATGGACATGTAATGGTTATGTGTGACTACTAAAATGATCTTCTTTCTAGGTCTTCCTGTAATTCATTACTTTTCCAAAATGTTAGAATACTCATATTGTGAATGGAAATACTGCAAATTTCTTAAGCATTTTCAATGTCGATGTCTATGATATAGTTTGTGATAGTTGTATCCATTGGTTCGGGGGTAACATGTTGCTGGAATGAAGCCACTCATAAGGGTTCAGAACAAAAAAAAAAGTATACTGTGAGAAACAAATGGAAAAAAGAGTTCCTGTTCCTGAATGTTAAAATCATGACTAACAATTAATTGAAATTCAGACTCATTCTTTGTCACTACCCTCAGTGTTGTAACAGATTTACAACAATGTCTAGGAAACTTTTCCATTTCCACTATAATAAGACGTATATAACTTCAAGCTGGGAAAACCTCCATGATCCATGTGTGGAAGTTAATCATTTCTCATGCTTCCTAGTTGATATGTTGTCAAGTAGCCAATCAAGACCTTGATAGAGTCCTTGGCCTGAGATGGCAGAAGTGCTCTGAATGTACCTGAATGAAAGAATTCACCATATCATTTTTGTTTTGGGTTGTAAGTTTAGAAACTTGGAAATGAATATATGTGGCAATAGAATGAAGCTTAAAACATACCAACTACGATCTTCAAGCGAATGTAAGCCAAGCTTATCAGCAATCTCAGCAACACTCATGGCAGTTGAGAGGTCCTGCTTATTGGCGAACACAAGTAGTATAGCATTGCGTAGTTCATGCTGCAAAAGGATGCATAAGGCAAATCTAGCTCATAATACGCTACACTTAACACAAATGATGAGATATACTAAAAGATGACAGCAACACTGCAACAGAATAAAAGAATGAATAGAATATATAGTATCTTCTATTGTTACATTATGGCTAGACTCACATCAGTTAGAATATTATGGAGTTCATTACGAGCTTCTATGATTCTGTGCCGGTCACTGCTATCCACCACAAAGATAAGTCCAATGGTGTTTTGAAAGTAATGCCTCCACAATGGCCGAATCTGCATTCACCAGTTACTTACTTATGACTCATAATAACTAATGACTGATCATGAAATGAAGATTTGTTCATTTTGACTCTTTATACTTATAAACATATATTATATATTGACATAATAACACAAAAGCACCTGTTATATTACCTTCTGTTGTCCTCCAACATCCCAGATAGTAAAGCTTGCATTTTTGTACTCTACACTCTCCACATTAAAACCTGATCCATCACAAAACAACATTGTACTATGTCACTTCTGTTGAATGTCAATGAGGGAATGATAAGAAAGTGGGTACCAATAGTTGGTATGGTTCTGACTGTGTCCCCCAGTTTGAGCTTGTAGAGAATGGTAGTCTTCCCTGAAGAATCAAGACCCACCATTGGGATCCTCCATTCATACTTTGGTAAGAACCTCTTTGCCAACCGAGACATCACCTTACCCATGGAACCACGCAAACTAGTTCTCAAGAATGGAGAGAAATCTTACTTACAAAATTCTTTAGCTATTATAATGCGAGAATATGTTCATATCTGATTGGGACAACTAGGTGGATTGTCACACTTCCATTCATAAAGCCTAAAAAGGAAGTAATCTTATTGTATTTTTTTAAGTAGACATCACGAGACAAACTTAGAGACATAATAAGGATATTGTGCTATAATATTATTAGGAAAAAATTGTGACAGAATTATGTCCCTAACTTCCAAATTAAACAACTATATAAAAGAATATCCCATCCCTCACACCAAAAGGCTTAACACATTAAAATAACTATATAGTTGTGCTGATAGTTAAGCTTTTCCTTATATAATTTTTCTTTCTTTATTAGACTAATTCCTGGTTGCAACTAAAAGATTCATTAAACAATTACTTAAATTAAAGTCTTTGCTTCAAATACATGCTATTTACACAAGAGGTTGTGCCCGAAAATACACACCATACTACGTGCAGAACCATTGATAATACAAGATGATGTTTATTCTCTTGCATATGATTATATCACGTTTTGTTGTGTTAATCATCCATTATGCTGTGCAAAATTCTTCCTCAATTCACAATGATACTTGTTTGGAATGGGGACAATATTTCGAAGGAATCAAAATTGGCTTGCACAACAGGCAAAGTTTTGAGGCCTTCAATATCGCTTCCATTACTACAACATTCTGAGGCGTTGATGCTAAAAAAAAAAGAAATTACAACAAAAAATAATGGAATTTTTATGTTGAAAAAAATAAACACTGTAACAACAGAATTTACAGTAAAACACCATCAACAGCATAAATACATTATCAGTTCTTTGAGGCTGACTGGAAGATGAAAACTGCAGTCAAAACACCCACCAGTCCTGTTACTGCCAAGGCAACTGTAGGCAGTGGAGCTGTAACTCCAAAATTCTGCAAAATCAAAGCACAAGAGGAATATAAGTTACTCTTTTGCATCATATATTTTGTTATTAATCATTTGGAATTGGTGAAACAAGTAGTAGGAATTGAAGAATGAGTCGCCGAATTTAAGTTTTATGCAGTGTCAGAGTAATCATATTTGAGACTTATTACAACTTGAAATGATTCTAGCTTAGCTTCCTTTAAATAACAAAGTATGCTATTTACATGTGGAAATTGTTAATTTTATCAGGGCCTAGAAATCGGAAACATTAATTGCAGTCTAAGTCTCTAAATCAAGCCTGAAGTAGTTCATTCAATGCTTTGTTTCATACCTCAAGGAGACCCTTGCCAGTAGCAATTTCAACAGTGATGGCCGACGCAAAGCCAACCATGGCTAGCCGGCCTAGCCATACATCCACACTGTTCCCTCCCTGCGAACTTTGCTCGCACTTTATTGAAACTGGCATTGCCTTGCATATGGTTTTCCTTTCATAACTTGTTTGAATCACTGCTACAGACACAGGAAACATTACATAGCTTAATGACTATGTAAAGCTATGTACTATGTAGGATCTTTGATGAGCAACACTTTAGTTCCATAAAAAGGACATGGATAGCATTATAGTTCTTAGATGTTATAGATAAAACAGCAAACACCCAAGTATACATAAAGTTAAAATGATTTTTCCAACAGACTTATGTACAGTTATCCTAGCTAAGAATAACATGAACATATCTGAACTTCTGAAGAAGCTCAAGTTGAATACAAAGAGTGTTTGGTTACAAGCTCATGTGGCCATGTAATTGATTTTACTCAAGAATTGGAATTCAATTCCTTCATTTGGAACTAATTAATTGTATGGACATAAAATTAAATCAGAGGAATAAGGTCTATTTTGTATGGAATTGATGTTAGAAGATTATCTACCTAAATTGAAACCTAGATATCTTCTTCCCCTTTCTGTCAAGTGCATTCCAAACTCAGAAACTTCAATTCAATTCAGTGATATAATTTACTTGTTTACAGAAAAGATAAGACGGGTTGATAAAGTAGGAGTCTTACAGAGTGGGGAACCAGCAACAAAGGATGCTCGAGTTGGAACCAAATTCGAAAGAGCAAGGCGAGAAGTGGCAAAATGCTTTGGAGGTGGAGTGAAAACACAAGCAGCATCTGCAACACAACGCAAGTGAGAAGTGAACATGTTAGTATTAGAAAGAAATGGTGTGTGTGGTGTGAATAGAGGAAAACAGAGATAGATAGCAACCGCGAAAAGAGAGGGAAAGAGAAGCAGAGGGTTGAACAACAACTGCCATGGCTTCTGTCACTGCGAAATATGCGGTGTGAGTGTAGTGTTGTGCTTCTCTATCTATTGGAGAAAGCGATTACACTCTCTGTCTCTCTGGCTTCTCCTTCTTCCACGACCACCTCAAACACAATCTTAGACTCATCTTACTTACACGTGCCCTTTTCTGCCTTTTTCCTTTTCCTTTTCTTTTTAATTTTTATGCTTCATAAAAATTATTACTTTATTAGTAAACAAAATCAAGTTGCATTTTTTATTACTATTTTATTACACCTGAAAGAAAGATGAAGCCCCGTATCATCGTTTTTCCAAGTTTATCACCGAACGAGAACACCGAACACCCTCTTCTTCTTGTTTGACTTTGTCACTGCTGGTTCAAAGTTACTAGATTTGGGTACACTACGATGGCCACGTTTTCCATTGGGACACACACGCACTTGTGCATGTTCCACCATTTCCGGAACTCTAGGCTCTCACTTCATCGTCTTCACTCTCTTCAATCCTCGCCCCCCTCTCTCTGTAGAATCAGAGGGCCCAGCTTGCTCCGTAATCATGTCTTGGCGCGTGCAGAAGATAAGGCCAGAGGTTCCTCCACTTCTTCCCAGCAGCAGTTCCAGGTTCTTATGGATACCCATTTATAGCAAAGTTTGTGAATTTGTATATTCGATACTGATTTGCATACTTTGAGTCAAGGGTACCTCAAAAACCAATGCAAGATTCAAAATTTCTGGAAAGTTTGTTGAATTTGAACCTAATGATATTAACTCCACTTAAAAATAAAATAAAATATAAACCTCCATAAATGTGGCAAAGTTACATAATCTGCTGCTTATAGCTTAGTGCTTAACTCATACTTCACGTATAAATGTTTTCAGGACTTACCAACTGAATCTGGAACCTGTGATCCCCTATGTTCACTTGATGAAACAAGCTCACAAGATTTTGAGAGCAGTTACAAGCCCAAGACCGATTTGCTCAAAGCTGTTGCGGTATTTGCAGCAGCTGCAACTGGGGCAGTGGCAATTAACCATTCTTGGGTGGCCGCAAATCAGGTCTATCAATGTCCTCTTAGCTGAAATTCACTTGTGTATGTTTCAGCATGAAGTGTTTGCATTTGGGAATATGTTTACAAGTCTGTGACCATGACTGCAGGATCTTGCCATGGCATTGCTATTTGTAATAGGATATGTAGGCATCATATTTGAGGAATCTCTAGCTTTCAACAAAAGTGGAGTAGGACTTTTGATGGCTGTAAGCTTGTGGACTATAAGAAGTATTGGGGTAAATATCGATCACTTAGCTTTTTTTACTTTTGAAATTATCAGTGAATTCCTTATGCATCTGTTCCTTGTTGTGCTTCCGAGATTTAGGTAGCTCATACAAGCTTTTGTTTTGCAATGAATAGGACACAGACACTCAATACACATTGACCTGAAGTTGATGTACCTATTCAAATTAGTTCATGTCTCCTTCCTCCTGATTTGATTTTCCACTGCTGTTTGCTTTATCTTTTATGGAATGTCTGTACTGTAACAGGCTCCATCAACTGGTGTAGCTGTTTCTGAGCTAACGCGTGCGTCTGCGGAAGTCAGTGAAATAGTGTTTTTCTTGCTTGGAGCTATGACTATTGTGGAAATAGTTGATGCTCATCAAGGATTTAAGCTAGTTACTGACAATATAACAACTCGAAAGCCACGACTTCTCCTTTGGGTGGTAAATTCAATTGCTTTATCTCTAATATATTTTTGGCCATTCTAAAGATTTCTCGGAAGATACCCTGCAAATTGAGACTTTTGAGATTTGATTACATTAGTTGAAATTTTCATTCTATGGTCAAATATGTTATTATCATCCAGGTTGAACATCAATGAAAGGAGTTTTTCAACAATATTTCAATTCACGCACCCCCCCCCCCCCAAAAAAACACCCACCACCCCTCTCTCGTCTCTCTTCCAACCAAAATATTCTAAATCTTCAGTGAATTTGCATGACACATCAGTCTTCATGATGGAATTTGACAAGTTATTATTGAATTTGCAGATTGGATTTGTGACATTTTTTCTCAGTTCAGTTTTAGACAACCTTACCTCTACAATAGTCATGGTTTCTCTGTTGCGGAAATTAGTACCCCCATCAGAGTATCGAAAGTATGTGTCTCTGTTGTGTTGTTAACTTATCAATCTGAATACTTACGTGAGAAATCATGAGTAATTTTCTTCCAGAAATTACCTGTCTCTATATATATATTATATCTGTTCCTTCTAGTGTATATAATTCATTGTTGATGATAGGAAATTGCTGTTAGTATTATCAATGGTTTCCTTTGTTTATGTCGAAGGCATGAAGATTCAATGGGAATATTCCAAGTTTACAGTTTTGGGAATTCTGCTACTGCCATTAAGTTTAGCTATGAATCTCTTTGCATGTTATCAAATTCTCCAGAAGTAGATTTTTTATTCTATTGACAGGATTCTTGGAGCCGTTGTTGTAATAGCTGCAAATGCTGGTGGTGCATGGACTCCTATTGGTGATGTTACCACCACTATGCTGTGGATACATGGTCAAATATCTACAGTGCAAACAATGAAGGTACTATAAATTACACTATAAGTTATAGTGGTATAATGAAGTTAGCACTAGCGACATCTCGAAAGATTGTTGAGACATACATAGAGTCTTTCTGTTGGTGATATTTGATTTCAAGAACACTCATATTCTGCTAAGTGTCGATGTCATTTCCTTGTTTCAATTATGGACACCAACGAAGTGTTAACCAAATGCAATATAAGAGCAAGCAGTAGCATAATTATATATTATTTGATTACAGGGTTTGTTTGTACCTTCAGCCATTTCTCTAGCTGTTCCATTGGCGCTCATGTCCCTGACTAGGTATCCTTCTATCTCTAGAAAAATCTGCCAGCAAAGCTTAATTGAATGCCGAGATTCAACGTAACATATATTACAGTTTAGATGATGTTGATTATTCTTATTTACAGCGAAGTGAATGGGAAGGGACAGGATTCTCCAAATGTCTTGGCTTCCGAACAGATGGCTCCTCGAGGACAGCTTGTTTTCTCAGTTGGTTTAGGGGCTTTGATTTTTGTCCCCGTGTTCAAGGCCCTCACAGGTTTACCTCCATACATGGGGATGCTACTTGGACTTGGTGTCCTGTGGATCCTCACTGATGCTATTCATTACGGTGAATCGGAACGACAAAGGCTAAAAGTGCCGCAGGCTCTGTCAAGAATAGACACTCAAGGAGCTCTATTCTTCCTGGGAATTCTATTGTCTGTTAGCAGGTAAACAAGAAGATATATTTGATTATGCTATTGCAGCAACTTGTGGGCGATAGCCATCAGTTCACCGATATGAATCCATAATAAGATGCGAAAGACACCGTTAACTTATTGATTGAATTCAATGTTTGTTGTGTCACAGCCTGGAGGCAGCAGGAATCCTTCGTGAAATAGCGAATTACCTTGATGCTCATATCCAGAGCAGTGAACTGATTGCAAGTGCCATTGGGGTCATATCAGCAATAATTGACAACGTTCCATTGGTTGCTGCTGCAATGGGAATGTATGATCTTGCGTCTTTCCCTCAGGATTCTGAGTTCTGGCAACTGATTGCATTCTGTGCCGGTACTGGTGGGTCCATGTTAGTTATTGGCTCGGCTGCCGGAGTTGCATTCATGGGAATGGAGAAGGTGGATTTCTTTTGGTACTTACGGAAGGTATTTCTTACTTTACATGACATATTGACCTCTTGAAATATTTGTTCATATTTGTTGACAGAAGCCACTTATCTACACTGCAGGTTAGTGGCTTTGCTTTTGCGGGTTATGCTGCCGGTATTGCTGCTTATTTAGCATTACATAACCTCAACATATCCCCGCCTACAACTCTAGCAGAGGTTCCTTTCCTTTCTGGTTCATAAATTGAGAATTCAGAGTCCATTTGGTTCAATTTTTGTGGCACTAAGCAGTAGTTTGGAAATTATGTATACATGGGGAACTCATGGTGGAAATTCTCAAACCGTTAAGATTTTTGTAGACAGGAAGTTTATGCAATATGTTGAAGTTTTACTTGGAACCTTAAGTCAAAAGCGTATTGAAGAAATTGCCATCAGGACTAGCATGTATGCATGTATGCTCGAAGTCAACAATGACCAGTTGGATATGGATAGGGGAATTCCGGAAATTATTATTAAGGAGTATAATGGCTTTAATAAACAACAATTCATAAAGCACAGTATCAGTTACACAGATTTCTTTTTCATTTGGACTGTATCAATGGCAAGTTTAATCATTATTTTCCTCATCCCCCAAAAAACTACAGCTACTCTCAATCTTTCATTGATGATACCGCATCAAAACCGGGCACACTATGCAGTCATGCCCAACCCAACATTTAAAGAAAAAGGGGGGCAACAACCCCCGGTAAATAAAAACAAGCATGTCACATCTTTTACAACTTGAGGAAAACGAACTCTTCAACAGCGGGAATTTCTCCAATCTTCTTCAAGGTGTCTTTGCTGGGTTGTTCGTCAACGCCAATTGCCATCACAGCTTGCTTACGGGGAGCAATCCTTCCTACACTCATGAAGCTGACGTTCACATTCTCTTGGCCCAAAACGCTCCCAACCTTTCCGATCATGCCTGGCTGATCCACCTGCCTACAGAGTATAATGCTACCTTCCAAGCTCACATCAACATCGAAGGATCCAACCTTGGTCAAATGCGGGATCCCATCTTTCACTTTACCCTCAACTTTAATCTCCCCAGAGTCTGATATGGCACTAGCAAATCTGGATTCGACATTAGCAATCTGTACCTGGACGAACTCCACTGGGCTCTCAGGTGAACCATCAAGAATAATCCTCTCTTCGGTTATCCTGATTCCTCTTTGCTTGGCAGTGAAATCAGCATTAACCAAGTTAACGAAAACACTTGATATGGGCTCAATCAGACCCTTGGTTATCATAGCACGAAGAACACGAGTGTCAAGATCATCAGGAGCCCTTGCAGAAGCATAGGTCACTTTCACTGTTTTCACACCACTTCCTCCTGCTACTAACTGGACAGCCAGCCTCCCCAATTTCTCAGCAAGATCAACATATGGTTGTAATTCTGTCAACACCTGCAGTCAGGAAGGATACCTCAGGTGTTTAATCTCAGCCCGGTATCAAATTAAACTGAGAATTCTATTCCAATTCCACAGGTTGGTCGGATAAATTTAATTGTAGAATAGAAAGCAATAAAATCCATTTGAGCAACTGAAACTTGGAATAAGAGTGCTTTTCCTTTATCTTTTTCTCGGATTCTAAGATTGAAAATGGTACGGCAATATTTTTCTGCATTCCAAACTAACATAAACCTACCGGTGTACCAAATTTGATGAGATATAGTGAACCAGGCAATGAATAGGCGATGAAGAAAGATTGTTTATCATGCTAAGGAGAAAGATACCTCTGAGGGAACCATTGGTGCATTGACTGCAGTAGAAGCAAGCTCCCCTTTCAATGCTCCAACAACAGCTTCTGCTATTTCAATGGCCACTCCTTCCTGATGGGCAAATTTAAAGGTTATTTCTTTTTTATTTACATAAAAGCCAACACAGCTAAATGATCATATGAAATTATTTAAGTAACTTACCTGAGCTTCCATGGTACTGGCACCAAGATGAGGTGTTGCAGTGACTTGCTCATGCATGATCAACTTGCTGTCTTTTGCGGGTGGCTCCACCGTGAAAACATCAAGCGCTGCCTGCAACAACCGAGACACAAGACAATAGTTATTTCTTTAGTAGGAGAAACCAATGATCTTACTAAACGCTAAGGTGAACTTTTAATGCTTCCAACCAAGGGATGGCAAGAACCTGAGCTACAATGCCAGAATCCAATGCTCTAACAAGAGCATCCTCATCAATGACTCCTCCACGAGCAACATTGACTATGCGAACTCCTTTCTTCATCTTGGCGAAAGTCTCATCATTGAGCATCTTGTTTGTAGCAGGTGTAAGAGGCATGTGCAAAGAGATGAAATCTGCAGTGGCAATGGCCTCATCAAAGCCCACAAGCTCCACACCAATGGCACGAGCACGATCTGCGGGAGCATAAGGATCATGTGCAATGACATTCATACCAAGCCCCTTGGCACGACGAGCAACTTCAGAACCAACCTTCCCGAATCCCATGACAGCCAGTGTTTTTCCAACCAGCGAAACTCCAACGTACTTGTTCCTTTGCCACTTCCCTGTATCATCCAAAACAAAGAAATAATAATTAAAAAAAAAAAAACAGAATTCATAGCACGAACTCCAAGGGGAAAAAAAGACAGCATCAAAAGAACAAATATCCAATATAAAATGTTAGATCTCAACATAAGTACAAAAATAATCAGCGAGAAGTCCTACTTTTAGCTAGGAATATCTAATATTTATTTAGCTCAACACTTGCTTCCATGAAAAGACATGGTGAATCTTCGAAAAGCTTTTTCCCCTGTTCAAGACTTCAAGCTACTTCACTTCAGCACACACGACGATACAACAATCGAGAGTTCAATATTCTTGACGAACAAATCAACTGGCGTAATTCAATAACAGGGATCTAAAACAAAGCTAAAGAAACAAGGTGCTCGACGAAATGCTTAAAGAGATTCGAAACTAACCAGCTTTGACGGACGCGTCAGCCTGAGCAACGTTCCTAGCCATGGCTGCGAGAAGCGCGATCCCGTGCTCAGCGGCGGCGACGGTGTTGGCGGTGGGGGCATTAACCACCAGGCAGCCATGCTCGGTGGCGGCAGCCAGATCCACATTGTCGATCCCGACGCCGGCCCTTCCGACGACCTTGAGCCTGCCGGCGGAGGACTCAAACACCTCGCGCGTGACCTTGGTTCCACTCCTGACGATTAGCGCGTCGCAGAGCGAGATCTTAGTGCAGAGCTCCTCAGGGCTGAGGTTGTAGCTGCAGTCCACGTTAGCAAACTCCTTGAGCAGCTTGAGGCCCGCCTCGCCGAGCTTCTCGGCGACGAGAACGGTAGGTTTTGCGTCGAGGCCGGCGGAGACGAAGACGACGAGGGGGCGGGCAGCGCGGCGGCTGGAGCGGAAGGAGACGGAGAAGGCGGAGGAGAGAGGAAGTTTTGAGGAGAGAGAAAGAGAGCTGGAAGATGAAAGTGAAGAGATTCGAAGGGTTTGTGAATGTGCGGTGGCCATTATTGAAGTTGCGTAGAAAGAGGTGAAGTTGAATGCGAGTGTTAGTAAGAAGAAGAGTGTGACGAGAAAGTGCGTTTGAAGTATTAGGGGTTTTTATAGTCAGTGATAGGGTTTATGAATGAATGAAAATCAATAACGTCTCTCTTTTTTGTCCAATTTTCTTCCTTCTCTTGCGGCTTTTACTTTCAGGCTCAGCTTTCTCTTCTGTGTGTGTTTGGTGTGCGAGTTAATTCCACGCGCCGGGGTTGCTCGTTGCCAAACACATAGAGACAGGTGGACTTTGTATTGTTTGTTTATAGTGACGGCCACCTACCCTCTCTCAGTAGGATTTTTACTTAAAAAGATGCTGTCAATGAAATGAATCTTCCTGGATTAAATGGAATAATTTAAGGATTGTTTCCTAGTTAAACTTCTCTACCATTTATAAATTATGCTTTGTCCTTGATTGGAATATCTATTATTAAACACAATAAAAAATATTTTGTCTTAAAATACAATTCATCGATCGTTTTTCACTTTATATAAATGGTTTATACACTAATAATCTTATGACATATTTTTCTTATTAAATGACTAATTGAAATATTTTATAATAATATTTATGAGTTCAATAGCATTGTTTTATCTATGTAGTCCATCCCGTTTAATAGGATAAGACTTTGTCGTTGTTGTAGTATTTAGTATTTAAAAATACTTAAGAAATTGTGTGTGTATACATGTGGCCGCCGCATGATTTTGAATTTTTGATTAGCACACTCATTAACCAGCAAATCACATAAGGTGCAACGGATCTACCCACAGGGAACAGGCCATATTCAACTATTCGTGCATGCCGCAATTTGCCAAAACTTCAACAGAGATTACTTTTGTCTAACAACTTTGTTTCAATTTGCAGTTTTGAAGGGATCGAAATGGTATTTATTGTTTAGGAATTAAAATATTAATTTCATACGGGAGTAGAATAATGTGTAATCTAAATACTTAGGATGAAAGTCCAATAATTTAAATTCTTAATTCATTTTTTTAATTATTTTCTGAATCCAAACTTTTATCTTTTTATAGCCCCCGTTTTTTCTCTCCTCCTGAAACAACCTTTTTCCCTCGCTAATGTCAACTTGCCAAACGTGGCGACGGAAGATAAAAGCATAGAGAGAGTAGGGCACACGGTCTTCCTGTCGCGTGGAGGTGCAGCCCCGCAGAGTGTATGAACCAATGATCAATTACACCAGCAAATCTAACGAATCAGATAATCAGCTACGTGGAGGCCACTTTTTTTCTTTTTCTCTTAAAATAAGACTGTAAGGGAGTTGTAAACTTGTAATCGATCCGATTGGTTCGAGTTTGAGGGTGAAAACTGAAAAGGACCATATACCGAAATTAACAATGAACAAACTTTTCGTTTATTGGGCTGGATAGAGTATTATGTTTTTGGGCCCAAAAAAAGGCGTTCAGTTCAAAGTTATTATTAACACCAGGCCACCAGCTAACAGCATTCCAAAGTGCAAAGCAGTACAAGCACTAATCTCCAAAATCGAAAAAATGACAGATAGATCTTTTCGTAGACGGATATTTAAGTCTTTGAAGATTTGAAATATATTTAACTTTAAATTTTTGACATTCCTAAAATTTGGACATATCAATTCTTGAGTTTAATTTGTTTCATTTTAAAAATTCTCCCACATATACATTCGTATCGTATGTTGACCAAATCAGTATAACAGAAGCCATGTTTGATTCTATTGGGCCTGACAAACCCAAATAAACAGAGAGATTGATATGTTTAAATTTTAAAAAATTCAAAGACTTAAATATATTTTTAAATTTTCAAAAACTTAAATATTGTTACGGCCCGGCCCAAACCTTCCGCTGGCTTGGGCCGACCCGAGCTCCACCCGACCCGAACGGTCAGGGGGCAGGGCGCTCCGTCACTGACCCGGACACGCGTCCGTAACAGCTCACCCTTAGCTGTGAAGGAAACGTCTCGGGAATAGTAGGCCTGCCTTCACAGGGCCCACCTCTGACAATATATAAGGGGAAGATTTATTCTTCCCCAGAGGTACGTAATACACTCTATCACTCTTTTCGCCTGCACACCTTACTGACAAGAGCGTCGGAGTGTCTTTGCGGGTGGCATCCCCCTCTCACGCAAGTACCCGGGACCTCGCGCACCGCTGACCGGCAGTCCACGACTTGACGAGCCCCTACCATCATCCCGGATCACAACCCGAACCGTTCAGCAACCGACTTACCGAACATTGGCGCCGTCTATGGGGAGTCGTCCATGGACTTCGTGCTAGTCGAAACGGAGGCAAGCCGCGAGGCCGTACCCGGAGGCGATGCCGCCGGGACAGGAACCTGACAACATCCGAGATCCCCCCCGAGGAACGCAACCCAGGCGCATGAGAGACGCCCTTTCAGGGGGACTGGCGACAACCACGCCAGAATAATGCAAGAGCTACGCCATAGAATGCAAGACTTAGAGCGCCGATTGGCGGACAGAGAACGCGACCAGCGCACCCCGGAACAGAGTCACTCACGCTCTCGCTCCAGGAGCCGCTCCCAGCGCACACCTAGCCCTCAGGGCGAGTCAGAAAGCACCGGGGAAAGAGGGCGCGCGAGAAGGCGCCATGACCCCGTCATTTACGCCAGGTACGAAGGGCGGCGTACCACAAACCGAGAGGACGAATACGCTCGTCGGGAGAACGACGATGGGAGAACGAACACCCGGGGACACGTGATAATAGGGGCCACCCCATTCCACCGCTCCATACTCGAGGTTCGGCTGCCAAAACATTTTGACAAGCCGACGGACATGAGGTACGATGGAACGCAGGACCCCCTGGAGCATCTAACGGCCTTCGAGGCCAGGATGAACTTAGAAGGAGTAGGAGATGAGGTAAGATGTCGCGCTTTCCCGGTCACTCTGGCGGGACCTGCAATACGGTGGTTCAATAACCTCCCGCAGGGCTCGGTGACTCAATTCTCCGACATCAGCCATGCCTTCCTGGCTCAATTCACAACCAGGATCGCCAAAGCCAAGCACCCGATCAATTTGCTAGGGGTGACCCAAAGAGCCGGGGAGCCGACCAGGAAATACTTGGACCGTTTCAACGACGAGTGCTTGGAAATTAACGGTTTGACGGACTCAGTGGCGAGTTTATGCTTGACGAATGGGCTCCTGAATGAAGACTTCAGGAAGCACCTTACTACAAAGCCAGTCTGGAGAATGCAGGAGATCCAGTGCGTGGCTAAGGAGTATATCAACGACGAGGAAGTAAGCCGGGTCGTGGCTGCCAATAAACGGCAATCCGCCTACAACCAAGCCCGGCACTACGAAGGGAGAGAAAAACCAAGGGAACACGCCAGGGAACACACCAGGGACGGCGGCCCAAGCAAAGCCTCAAAGCCATTCCCCCGAGTCGGGAAATTCACCAATTACACCCCCTCACGGCACCGATCACGGAAGTCTACCAACAGATAGCAGAGAAGGGGATACTGACGAAACCCCGACCTCTGAAGGGCAGGACGGGGGGAGACAAGAGCCTCTACTGCGAATATCATAAGGGATACGGACACAAAACCCAAGACTGCTTCGACCTAAAAGACGCCCTAGAGCAGGCAACCAGGGACGGAAAACTTGCCGACTTCTCCCATCTTATAAGGGAGCCGAGGAGACACAATCGGGATCACGAAGGCGAGGACAGCTCCCGGGCAGCAAGACAACGCCGAGAACCAGAGGGGGACGACCACGGTCTCACGGTGGTGAATGTAGTAACAGCGAGAAACTCCGCCCCAAGGTCGAAATCGGCACAGGAAAAAGATGCCAAGGTCCTCGCGGTCTCCTCCTCCTCGTCTGCCAGAAGTTCCCGGGGACTCCCATCCATCTCCTTCGGCCCCGAAGACCAATGGTTCGACGAGATGCCGGAAAGTCCCCCCATGGTCATCACGGCCAGGGTCGGAACCGGCCTCGTCAAGCGGATCCTGGTGGATACGGGGGCAGACTCGAACATCATGTTTCGAAACGTTTTTGATGCCCTGGGACTACGAGATGCCGATCTGACGACCCACCAGCACGGTGTGGTAGGATTGGGAGACCACTTCATCAAGCCGGATGGAATCATCTCGCTCCCGACCTCCGTGGGGCAAGGGCAAAGGCGAAGGACTGTGATGGCCGATTTTGTAATCTTACGAGATTCCACAGCTTACAACATTATCTTGGGGAGGAAAACCATCAACGACCTGGGGGCTGCCATTAGTACGAAGCTGCTCGTGATGAAGTTTGTTGCTGATGACGGATCCGTAGGATCCATCAGAGGAGACTTAGAAACGGCGGTCGCCTGCGACCACGCCAGCCTCTCTCTCAGGAAAAAGTCCAAAGAAGCTTCAGGAGTTTTCCTCGCCGACTTGGACGCCAGGATAGAAGATAAGCCCAGACCTGAGCCAGAAGGGGATTTGGAAAAATTTAGGGTTGGTAATGGGGACGAGAAGTTCACATTCATAAACAGAAACCTTCCCCATGAATTAAAGGAGCCTCTGATGGAGATGATCAGAGCCAATGCCGACCTCTTCGCTTGGACGCCAGCCGACATGCCAGGGATAGATCCCCAGCTCATGTCACACCATCTGGCCGTCAAACTAGAAGCCAAGCCAGTGGCCCAGAGGAAGAGAAAGATGTCACAGGAAAGGGCAGAGGAGGTGGCCAGGCAGGCGGCCAGCCTCCTTGAAGCAGGGTTCATCCGGGAATTGGACTACTCGACCTGGCTGTCGAACGTAGTTTTGGTGAAGAAACACAATGGGAGGTGGAGAATGTGTGTAGACTACTCTGACCTCAATAAGGCATGTCCTAAGGACTGCTACCCCCTGCCCAACATTGACGCACTCGTCGACGCAGCGGCGGGGTACCGGTATCTGAGCTTCATGGACGCCTATTCTGGGTACAACCAGATACCGATGCACCGACCCGACGAGAAAAAAACGGCGTTCATAACGCCAGGAGGGACCTATTGCTACAAAGTAATGCCATTTGGTTTGAAAAATGCTGGCGCCACATACCAAAGATTGATGAACAAGATATTCAGTGAGCTTATAGGCAAGACAGTGGAAGTCTACGTGGATGACATCCTCGCAAAAACCACACGACCAGACGATCTCCTGAGCGACCTGGGGGGCATATTTGCATCCCTCCGGCAACACGGCATGAGACTTAACCCGCTCAAATGCGCCTTTGCCATGGAGGCCAGAAAGTTCCTGGGATTCATGATCACCCAAAGAGGAGTAGAAGCCAACCCCGAGAAGTGCCAAGCGATTCTCCAGATGAAGAGCCCGGGTTGTATCAAAGATATCCAACGATTGGCGGGGAGACTGACGGCATTATCCCGTTTCCTCGGTGCATCGGCAGCCAAAGCCCTGCCCTTCTTCAATCTGATGAAAAAGGGAATAGCATTCGAATGGACCCCGGCGTGCGAGGAGGCATTCAACCACTTCAAGGAGACCCTAGCAGCGCCTCCAGTGCTCGGGAAGCCCAAGGCCGGAGAATCACTCTACCTCTACCTGGCAGTAACAGAGGAAGCGCTTGCAGCGGTGCTTGTAAGAGAAGAAGGGAAAGCTCAGCAGCCGATCTACTTCGTGAGTAGGGCTCTACAAGGAGCCGAGCTGAGGTACAACAAACTGGAAAAACTGGCGTTGACACTCCTAACTTCCTCCCGAAGGTTAAGGCAATACTTCCAGGGTCACCGTATAGTCGTGAGGACGGACCAGGCAATTCGCCAAGTACTCCAAAAACCTGATTTGGATGGTAGGATGATGACCTGGGCCATCGAGCTCTCCCAATATGACTTGTAGTATGAGCCCCGGCACGCAATCAAGGCCCAGGCAATGGCAGACTTTTTGGTAGAGGTCACGGGTGATCCCCCCGAGGAAACGGGCACACGGTGGAGGCTCCACGTGGACGGGGCCTCCAACCAAACGTCCGGGGGAGACGGGGTCATCTTAGAAAGCCCGGCAGGAGTCATCTACGAACAATCGACCAAATTCGAGTTTCCTGTGTCGAACAATCAGGCGGAATATGAAGCTCTCCTAAGCGGACTAATACTAGCTCGGGAAGTCGGAGCAACGAAGATCGAAGTATGCAGTGACTCACAGGTCGTCACCTCGCAAGTAAACGGAAGCTACCAAGCCCGGGACCCCCTCCTGCAAAAATACTTGGAAAAGGTTAAAGAAATGACAAGTCAGTTCCAAGAGGTCACGATCCAACACGTCCCAAGAGAAAGGAACACACGGGCGGACCTCCTATCCAACTAGCGAGCACGAAGCCAGGAGCGGGTAACCGGTCTCTCATCCAGGGCATGGTGAAGGAGCCAACGGTCGCCCTCCATCTGACGGAGTCAAGCCCCTCGTGGTTGGACCCCATCATAAACTTCCTGGAATTCGGCAAGTTGCCTGACGATGAGAAGGCGGCCAAAACATTGAGAAGGGAGGCAGCCAGATATGCAATTATACAAGGGCAACTGTTCAGAAAGGGGCTCAGCCAGCCCCTATTGAAGTGCTTGCACCCCGACCAGACGGACTACGTACTTAGAGAAGTCCACGAGGGATGTTGCGGCCACCATATCGGGGGCAAAGCCCTAGCGAGGAAGCTCATCCGAGCTGGATACTACTGGCCATCAATGATGAAGGACTCCAGGAAATTCGTTAGAAAGTGCGTAAAGTGTCAACAAAATGCCAATTTCCACAAGGCGCCGGCCTCCGAGCTGAGCCTTCTGACGACTACACGACCTTTCGCTCAATGGGGAGTCGACCTTCTAGGACCCTTCCCGGTTGGCCCAGGACAAGTCAAATATCTCATAGTGGCCATCGATTACTACACCAAATGGATAGAGGCTGAGCCGCTGGCCGGCATATCTTCCTCTAATTGCAGGAAGTTCATGTGGAGACAGGTGATAACCCGGTTCGGCATCCCGGAGGTCGTCATCTCAGATAATGGAACACAATTCACTGACAAGAAATTCACGGAGTTCCTCACCGGCCTAGGGGTAAAGCAAAAATTTTCCTCAGTTGAACACCCCCAGACGAACGGACAGGTAGAGTCCGCAAACAAGGTCATCTTACTTGGCCTCAGGAAACGCCTAGACAACAAGAAAGGTGCATGGGCCGACGAGCTCGCTTCGGTCCTATGGTCCTACCGAACGACCGAGCAAAGCGCTACGGGGGAAACCCCTTTTCGCCTAACGTACGGGGTCGACGCCGTGATACTCGTCGAAATCGGCGAACCGAGCCCGTGGCTACTGCTCACAGGTGTGGACGAAGCGGTAGAAAAGGACCTGGTGGAGGAGACGAGGGAGATGGCCCATTTGTCAGAAACAGCGTTGAAACAAAGAATAGCCCTACGATACAACGCTAAAGTCCTCAGGAGGGATTTTGGGGAAAAAGACCTCATTCTGCGACGCAACGACGTCGGTCTGCCGACCCCTGGGGAAGGAAAGCTGGCGGCAAATTGGGAAGGACCCTACAGAATTAGAGAAGTGCTTGGCAAGGGTGCCTACAAGCTCGAGAGACTTGACGGCAAAGAAATTCCTAGAACATGGAATGCAGGTAACCTGAGAAGGTTCTACTCCTGACTTGGGTAAGCCGACCAGGAGGCCTAACGGACTTATGCATGCCTGTTCTGTTCACATGTTAATTTTTAATCACTTTCTAGCTATTTACTCTTATTGAATACTTACCATATTAACAAGCTTGCCTAGCTGACGATTAATTCTCACTTGTCAAAATATTATCCTACTTATCTGTTACTTCCCAATACGCGCTTCACACGATTGCGTCCTAAAACGGCAGCCCGAGACTGATCACCCCGAGAGCCAGATGGACCATTGCCATAATTAACACGGCGACAACACGACCAAATTGGTCCGAATAGTTACCAACGTAAAAATGACAAACGGGCAGAAGCAATAAGCCCACCACGAAAAAGGCGGTAACAAAAATAATACGACGAGCAAGGCGAAAGATAGTAACGGCCACTCGGCCAAACGACTAACCTAACATAAATGTTACGGAGTATCAAATTACAAAACACGCAACAAACGTTCAACAAATCTACATCAAAATGTTTAAGTTATAAGAAGTCACTTCCTAGGCATGTCGACAATCTTGCCGTCTTGGACCATTTTGAAGACCCCAATAGCCGAGGTGTCAAAGTCTGGTGCCACGATCTTCACCTGAGCCTTCAGGACGTCCTCAGTCATAGAAATCGCATTCTTCCCTTGCTCTTTGGTCGCTTTCAGCTTCTTCCTGAGCTCCTCGACCTCAACCCTAGCGGCTTTAGCCGACGACACGGCTTGGTCCCGCTTCTTTTCCAAGGCTGCCACACGCCCCTGGGCGGCGTTCAGCTGGCTCTCCAAGGTCATCTCTCGCTCAGTTAAACGGGCCACCGTCTCGTCGGAAGCCTTCAGTTTCTCCTCGGCAGATGTCGTCTTTTCCTCGGATGCCTTGAGCTTCTCCCCCATCTCAGACAACTGACTCTGGAGCAGCTCAACCTGCGCCTTGAAGTCATTGTTTGCTTTGACAGAAGACTCGAGCTTCCTCCGGAGGGCCTGCATTCTCGACAACTCGAACTCAGCCTTTCGAGCTATCACGGCCCCCCCAGAGCAAAGTCCGATACATCCATCTTGCCTGCCCGGCTAGGTCGGTCCCGTGGAAATGCTCCTCTGTCCCAGGGATCAGCTGCGAGTCAATAAAAGTTGTGGCATCGAAATTCCTCTCCATGATGGTAAGAGCCCCCTCTGGGCTCGAAGACGCCCTCCGCCTCTTAGGGGTGTGGATGAGTTCCACATCGTCATCTACCTGAGGAGCAGAGGGCGAATGCCCGCCAACGATGACCTCGGGAGGGGGAGAAGCCTGTGCCCCCTCTGGGTTCACACCGGACATATCGGTATCCTGGAGAGGGGGCTCAGTCTGGTCCTCCTTCTTCCCAGAAGGTCCAACCGATTTTCCGGCATCCTTCTCCTCAGCTTTCTCGTCATCGCTTTCTTCGAAGAAGGTCTTCATCAGGTTCTCGAGACCCGTCACTGTAGCAGACATTTCCACTGCAACAAACAAACACATCAACCGTTATATCGTGTAAAGCAAACAATAATAAACAACACAAAAATAGAAAACAAGACGACTCACGGATATAGCTCCTGGCGGCCTCCCGTTCACCCATAAGGAGATGAGGATTTACAGGGTTCTTTTCAAAAATAGCAAATAGCACATCGGCTATTTGCTTATCTACCGAGGACATCCTCTTATATGTTACCTTAATAAAAGAATTCGACCCCGCCCCAAAGCTCCAGTAAGTAGGGATGAGGCGCTCCCCCTCCAAGGATAACCAAAAGGGATGGCGACCTCTAACGGGACGGACTTTGAAAAACTTATCTTTAAACCCATGGTAGGAGTCCTCGAACAGACCAAATATTCTCCTACCCTGGGCAGACCAGAAAGAAAGGAACCCTTTCCTCGCCTTCCCTTGTTTGGAAGGGTTGGTAAGGTTGAAGAAGAAAAGGAAGACATCCACCGACACCGGCAGCTCGAGATACTCGCAAACCATCTCAAAACAGCGGATGGAAGCCCAACTGTTCGGATGGAGCTGTGACGGAGACACGGATATCCGATTCAAGAGCGACATCTGGAATTCGGAAAATGGAATGCGAACCCCAACCTGGGTGAACATGGATTTGTAAAACCAAATCCAGTCGGCAATTCGGGGAGAATGAAGATTGACCTCGTACAGCCGCTCATGGGGGGCAGGCACGAAGGTCTCATAATTGGCCTCTTCGTCTGTTCCCCCGCACAAGTACCCGGCCTGCCGGAACTCCGTCAACTCCGCCAGATCCATCTGGTTTGGCGAATCCTTTACATCCGAGGTTACCCAAGCGTACGGATCATAGCTCGCCGCGAAAGGGGAAGCCCGGGAGACGACGCGAGGCATACCTACAGCGGGGTACCATTCCGTTAGTCTATGAGATCGGGAGCCCGGAAAATACCCAGAAGCTATGATTCGTCCTACTGAACAGTTAAAATCAAGTATGAACCAAGCAAGCCACCTAAAAATCTACCCTGGAATAGTACCCCTCCCCTAATACTCTACCTATCATCAGAAAGCCATGTAGCAACAAAACCCAAATAAGGCAGCAAAAACAAACATACACAAACAGCAAGCATACAATGCCAGAACGAAGAAGAGGAAGGTTCGAGGATTACCTGGATTTTGTTAAAAACTGGAAGGACAAGAGGAAGATGTTCGTAGAAATTGCAGCGACACTCTGGAACTTCTGAGAGAAGAAGAAGGAGATAGCAAGGAAATGGGAGAGGCAAGAGCGTAAAAAAGAAGAAAAGTGGGAGATAAACTATTTAAAACTGCCTCCCAGGAAGCGTGAAAGACTGGGGGCAAAATGGTCTTTCCATGCGGGGTTTCCCAACCCATTATGAGCATTCAATGCTAAGCACGGAGAACGAAGCGATGAGCGGTTACCTTAGTAACCAAAAGACACGCGCGCAGGGGGCACGTTCCCCCCACGGGCGGCCGATCTGACGACGTGTGGAGAAAGAAGACAAACACGCCACCAATAGTCCTCACGGCTACCACTGGCGCGTGGGGGCACTGTTACGGCCCGGCCCAAACCTTCAGCTGGCTTGGGCCGACCCGAGCTCCACCCGACCCGAACGGTCAGGGGGCAGGGCGCTCCGTCACCGACCCGGACACGCGTCCGTAACAGCTCACCCTTAGCTGTGAAGGAAACGTCTCGGGAATAGTGGGCCTGCCTTCACAGGGCCCACCTCTGACGATATATAAGGGGAAGATTTATTCTTCCCCAGAGGTACGTAATACACTCTATCACCCTTTCCGCCTGCACACCTTACTGACAAGAGCGTCGGAGTGTCTTTGCAGGTGGCACCCCCCTCTCACGCGAAGTACCCGGGACCTCGCACACCGCTGACCGGCAGTCCACGACTTGACGAGCCCCTATCATCATCCCGGATCACAACCCGAACCGTTCAGCAACCGACTTACCGAACAAATATATAGACCAAAAGATCAAAAATCTATTTATCCTTTTCTCCTCTAAAAACATATTTTAGTTCCTTAAATATAAAATTTATTATATTAGTCTTTGAAATCAAACTCTGACACTATATTAGTTTCTAAAACCTTTTTAGTATTAGGTCACTCAATAAAATATTGAGCTGACTCACGCTGAATACCAGAATAAAATGTGTCAATAAACTGTTTTGACACTTAATTAAAGTAAAAACAAAACAATGTTATTTAGTCTTGTATTCAATGTGAGCCAATTCAGTACTTCGTAGGGGTGTTCGCGAATCGGATCGGATATGGCCGAAAATTTGATCCGATCCGCACAATTTCCATCGGATCGGATCGAATATGGTATCCGCACTTTTTAGTGTCGGATTTGATCTGATCCGAATCGGATATATCCGCATGATTAAAACTTCTCTTTTTAATCATATTTCTATGTAAAAGAATTCGATAAAAATATTTCTTTCATACTTTTAAATTTATTTATTCCTAAAATATTTTTAATCAAACTCTCTCTAAATAACAAAAATAAAATAATACAATATATGAATAATAATTACTAACTAAAACATACAAACAAGTAAATATAATACCAAGCCAATGAGTTATAGCTCAAATGATATAGTCTTCCCATACTCAATTAAGAGGTTGCGGGTTCGAGTCTCCTATCTTTGGTAAAAAAAAGTAAATATAATATCAAACATATATATATATTTATTTATTTTTTAATTATTATAGTGCGGATCTGCAAATGTAGAGCAAATATCCGCGATCCGATCAATTTGCGGATCGGATCGTATCCGCAATTTTCGAATCGGATGCGGATATTTACCGCACATATGCGGATACGATCCGATCCATAGACACCCCTAGTAGTACTTCATTGACTGACTTAGTATTAATATGATATTTAGATCTAAATTTGAGAGACGAGAGATACTAAAACAGTGAAAATTAGTCCAACAGACCAACACAAGCACACACCAACATAGAATGACAAAACAAACAAGATCTGAATTTGAATTTTGAACTTTCAACAAGGATGAAAATGTGTAAGATAAGCCTCGGCAAGCATTTGACCCAATTGAACTTGAGCCTCTGTAGTTAGGTGAAGATTATCTTCCTTCAACTGCAATCCCTTGGCGTCGACGCACATCACATTCGAAATATCAATCGCCTTTTGTGCCTCTCTCACTTTCTCCATGTACTCAGATCCCGAAGCTATTGCAACCTGTATCCAAAGCCCGCATCATTTTCTATTTTTATTTGCCAGACACACTACTCTACAACAAAAAAGGGCAAGATGGGAATTTACGAAACCTGAATGATTGGAAGAGAAGGGAGATTAAGGTCTTGACGAACGTTTTGGATGAGATTCTCCATATTGACCTTGTAACCCTCAGCGTCTTCCTCACTTGACGTGTCGCTCTCTCCTTGGTACCACAACAACGCTTTGATCTCGCTCTTATCATCTTCCTTCACGCTCTCCTTCGCTCTCTTCACCATGTTCTCGTACAATTCTTCCCCACGCGCCCACTCCTTTATGGCCGTGCCCCCCACCGCGCACGGCACCAATCCCAAAGGAGAGTCCACGCGCCGCCGCACAGCGTTCGCGAAGCTCATGCCGGGACCCACCCCGCATGCTTTCTTGGTGTCGATGTCGGCGTGGAGGGGCTCATGTGCTTGTTCCCATCGGAGGGCGGCGCTGAGGCGGTAGGTGGAAGGGTCAGAGCTGCACTCCGGCGGTACGACGCCGTCCCAGTGCTGTATCGTCCGGTGGTGGTGGTCGTCGTAGGTCTTGATGACGCCTCCGCGACCGGCCATGTTGCTCTGGCCGGATAGAATGAAGATGTGCATTTTGCGTGGGTTGAGGTTGGGATCTGTATTGGATTCTTCCATTGCTTACTTGTGAGTGTAAGTTTTGTTCTTAACCCAATATGAAGAAGGTTCAGAAGCTTGCCTTGCACACAAGTCAAACCCATAACGAAACTGTCAGTAATTAAATGAGTGGGCCTAATGGTTGTCCTTTTTTGTTGGTGGGTGGACTTATTCAATTGTATAGACCCAAGAAAATCATAGGCCGTTCTTCCACAATTACAATGATCTCCAATGAGTTCTTCATATACTAGCAGAAGTTATCACTACAATAAAGAGGCAATCATAAGTAACAATTAGATGGGTAATCGTTCATGACATACTTCACTAGCCAACTGGTCTCTTCGTTTTTTGAATTTAAGGTGCCGGAGCACATTTTCTGAATCTCCTCTCTGGATTAGATATATATTTTACGCTCCCCTGCACAAAACTCCTGCCATGGATCATCATCACGTACACAAGAACACAAGGAAAAGAACGGCCCAGCCCATTGCAACAATAAACATCATGGGATAGTCCAAACAAAACTAACCAACTTGCCATCAGCGTTCAGCAACGTGCTGACTTGTCCCCATCAAAGTAAAGGATGTTAAATATAATTTATAACCATCAAGCAAGATCCTTGTACTGGTGAAGGTAAACGTGACTTATAGTTATAACTCTAAAGGGTCTTTCATTTACTATTTTTCCGTATACATGCTTAGAAAAATGAAATATATACGTTACGATCCGCAAAGACCTTTCTTCTTTTATGAAATTTTCGGGACCCTAAAATGCAGCAGTTCTCTTATAATAAAGGGCTTTCGTCTTCAAGGGTGAAACTACAAAGGGGCCTCAAAATGAAGAATGTTCAATTTAAGTCCTTTACCCCGATAGAATCAAATTAATGAAAATACTAAAATTAACTATTAAAATTAATTATTAATATAAAATATATATTAAAATATAAATATATATTAAAAATAAATTAAATTTTATATATTTATATATAAATATATTAAAAAAAATTAGAGAACTAACAAAAATATAAGCCAATTCTCTCTTTTCTGATTTTAAAATTTAAAAAAATAGAGTTGTGGGGGTTGGATTTTTTTAAATAAACAGGTTTTTTAATTAATTGACTAGAGTTAGCTTCTGTCCTAATTGATTTTTTAGCGGAACGGATATATTACTAACTGATTTTAGTTTATGAATATAAATTTTTAAAAAATATATATAAATAAAGAAAGAACTTTTCCCATCCTTAATCCTTTTCAAATCTATTAAAATAGTTGTTTCTGATTTACGAATAGGCACGCATGATGATCTAAACAGCATAAAACTATAAACTTTAGGAAAGCTTTAAACAAAAGTAGCGATTCCAGAGTTCACATTATAAAAAGACTTGGATCCACGCATCATCAAACATTTGTGTAGCAGAAATCAGATGCACCGAACCTCACACATAAATCCGTCATAATAACCAAACCATATATGTATGTAGGACCAAACAGTCAGCATCTGCTGCGTAAGCTTTATTACTAATAGTCAGCAACACCGACCATTGGTCTCCGTGAAAAAGCACATTACACAGACAAGGATTTGATTCGATTCGATTCAGTGGTCAATGTTACAATCATCGTCACTTTCCCTCCATAAACTAATTAATACTGCTAATCAAGTCAACAAAAGCAGAGGAAAAAAGCTAACAATAGAGTGAGTTTAATTTGTAGCAGATGAAGGGATCTTGTCCAAGATATGCAGAGCCTCTTTCATAGAGGGTCTCTTGTGTGGGGCAACTGAGGTACAACTAAGCCCCAACTTGAAGCATGTCAAGATAGCAGTCTCTCTTCTGGCCACGTCAGACTTGATTGCCACGTCGGCCATCCTCAACAACACCCGGTTCTTCTCCTCTTCCACCGAACCCGGTCCAACTCCAAACCACTGCTCCAACTCCCGGTCTGAAACAATCCTCCCACTGAGAAGCTCAAGTAGAACCATTCCAAACGAGTACACGTCCCACTTGGGGTTCGGCCTAATGTTTTGAAGCGATTCTGGTGCTTGATACGCCATTGGAGTCCCACTAATGGATGATGATGTTCCAAGCATTGTTGTTGTTGTTGTTGTTGTTGCAGCATAGGGGCTTGAACCAATGGTTGCACTTTCTTGCTGCTGTTGAAGTAAGTTCCTAGCTGAACCGTTTGCTCTATGGTTAATGTTGTGGTGGTTCAAGATGAGCCGGTCTAGCCCAAAATCACAGATGATTGGTTCCATCTCAGAGTTTAACAAAATGTTGCTGGGTTTAATGTTGCCATGCACGTGTTTCTTCTCGTGAATGAACGCTAACCCTCGCGCAACCCCTTTTGCTATCTTTAACCGAATTTCCAATCCCAAGTTCAAGGGTGATGATGAACCTCCTCTTCCTAAATTATTAAAGATGAATTAATTAAAAATTAATAAATAATAATTTAGTCAAATATATTATTAAAAATAAGAGATTAAATTAAAAAAATTTATGTATTATTAAATATATTTAAATTATATAGAATGAAATAATATAAAAAGATATTTATAGATACTAAAAAAATCATAATAATAAAGACGTAATCCCCTACAATAAATATTCAGATATACTAAATAATACTAATCGATTCTAATTATATTCTAACGTATATCAAATAGTGTGTTAGAACTTACTGGGACCGATGGAAGCGAGGGTGGTAGTAGAAACGTAGTCGGAGACTAGAAGCTTCTCGTCTTTCGCCCAGCTGAAAGCGCGAAGCCTAACCAAATTTGGGTGGCGAAGCTTGGCAATGGCTCTTACTTGGTTCTCGAAGTCCTTCATCCTCTCAATTCCACACTCACCGATTCTTCGAACGGCGAAGATTCTTCCATCTTCAAGAACTGCCTTGTACACTATGCTGCTGCCGCCACTGTTTCCCAATATATACGCCGATGCCTTCAGGAGATTCTCCAGATCAAGCTTTGTCTCTCCGTCCACCGTCACAAGACTCCCTCCTTTCGCAACCTTGTTGTTTTCTGAGTTCTCCTGCTCACTCTCTGAGCTTGTTGATTCTTCTGATGAGGTCGCTTCTTCTTTCATTGTTAGGCATGAGCATGGGAGTGATGATGTTGTTTTCGCGTCATTCTCGTGGTTTTGTTTTGTGGTGATTATTTCGTCTTTGTTTACGCTGTTGTTGGTTGGTTTTGGATCCCTTTTCTTTCTCTTTTGGTAGACCAAGAGAATGATCAATGCAAGAACGGCCATGCCAGCTAAATCTCCAACAACAATGGCGGCTATGGTTGCAGGTTTTAGGCCACTCGGTGACACGTTATTGCTTCCTCCTGTTGCGTTTGTTGGTGGTGTTGTGTCGATTGTTTTTGGTATGGCTGCAATTGCAGGTGAAGATGTAGTTGCATTGGTTGGAGGATCAGAGAGTGTAGAAGGAATGGAACACAGAATCTTGAGAGGCTTCCCGCATAGATCAGCATTCCCAGATAGAGATTCGGTTTTCTGGTTGAGTAAAGCAGAAGAATCTGGTATTGGACCTGTGAGGTTGTTGAATGAGAGATCAATAGTGGCGTTTCCAGGAATATGCCTTGCAAATGTTTGTGGAATTGTCCCTGAAACCTTGTTGTAAGAGAGGTTCAAGTACCTCAAGTTTTCCCCACCAAACTCATTTGGGAGAGAACCGTTGAGCAGATTTGATGAAAGATCCAAAACCTCGGTGAAGTTGAAACCACTTGGGACCCTTCCTGAGAAGTAGTTACTCTTGAGTGAAACAGTTGTTAGGTTCTGCAAAGAAGTCAGGGTTTCTGGGATTGAACCACCAAAGGCATTGTCAGAGAGATTGAGAACTTGAAGGCTTGTTAATTTGTCAACGAGCTCTGCTAACTCTCCTGAGATGACATTGTTCGAGAGAGAAAGAACTTGAAGCTGTGAAGAGTTGAAGATAGAATTTGGCAGTGAACCATTGAGGAGGTTGTGGGAGAGATCAAGGTGGCGTAGGTATTGGATCATGCCTAGCTCTTCAGCAATGGAACCAAGAAGCTGGCTATGGGGAAGGTTCAAGCTTGTGACTCTCAGAAAATCCGGGGTATCTGGTGTTCCAATTTCTGTGCATGTGATTCCATTCCATGAACATGGAGTTACATCATCGTAGTTCCATGTATCTAAGACTGATAAAGGGTCACTGAGGATAGAGTACTTGAAGTGAAGCAAGAGAATCCCGTCAGAGTTAAGAGCAAGTACTGATGATTGAAGCACAACAAGAAAAAGAAGAACAACGAAAGATGAGACACTCCACCACAAATGGAGAATGTTAGAGGTAAGGTTCATGATTCCTTGAAAAAACACAACATGTTTGCAACTACAAGTTCATAGTGTAGAAAAAGAGCTCCAGGAGCCAAGGGTGAAGTGCAAGAGACAAAGAAGAAAAAAAGAAGGAGGAGATAGTAACCAACTACAAGCTGTTTGTTTTGTTCACCAAATCTATGATCACTTTAACTCAGTTAACACAAAAACCCCTGTAGAGAGCAGCTAAGATGTGTTGTGTTATGTTATGAGTATGGTAGACAAAAGAGGTTGTAAGAAGATCAAAAAATGATTAAATTCTGTACTAAGAAAATAAAGGAGGGATTGGATTGAGTTGTAGAACAGTAGAAGGAAAGTGGTTGGCTGGCAGCAGAGAAAATTAAGATAATTCTCTTGTTCTGTGTAGTTGATATCTAACGAACTGAACCTAACCAAAGTAAAGATTAATAAAAGGTCTTTAAGAAAGTGAGTTAATTGGTACTGCTGTGCTCTCTCTCTCTCTCTCTGTCACATATTGAAAACTATAATTTTTCTTAGACATAATTGGCAAAAATGGAGCAGAGAGGAATCTAACTTGGTACTAAAGGACACCCGAGTGAGTTGGAGCCCATAACTTATTGCAGAGTCCACCACTTCCCCCCCGTGAATTTGGTATAACCTATACACGAAAAAAAAAAAATGAAATGAAAATCAATAGTTAATCATTACTGCTTTGATTTTTAGGAAAGTGATTCATTTACATTATTCTTTACATCCTCCTTTATATTAGTTTTTTTAAAAGTACTATATATACATCAAAATCCACTAAAATAAGAGACCAATATATTTGTGTATAAATATATATGTGATTTAATTTATTTTCAATATGTATTTATATTTTAATATGTATTTTATACTGATAATTAACTTTGGTGATTAATTTTAATATACATGTAACATAGTTATATTTTTTTATATATATAAATTTGTATGACTTAGACGTTAACATGATGAGAAAACTCTTACTTTTGGGAGTTGGATTAGGTCTATTTAATGCTTGTTTAGCCGTTATTATTTTGATAAAAAAAGATTTTTTTTTTAATAATTTTTTTTATTTTTTAGTGTGTTTGACAAATTTCTAGTAATAAAAATAAAATATTAAAAAAATAAAAAAATATCTTTTTTTGAAAAACTGTAATTTATATTTTTTTTAAAAGATATTTTTTCCTTAAGCCATTATTTACATGTCTATCATGCAAATTTTATACTTCTCCAAGTCCTTGTTTTTTGAGTGTGATAAAAGGTAATAGAGTTGCACATTATTTAAAAATAAGATGTCAATAACCTTGAACAATTGCAGCATATAAAAAAAAAATAGAGACAACAAACTAAAGTTGCAACAACAGTTTGGTGATTCAACTCCAAGCAAAATACAAGTCATATGAAATGTTGGATTCCCGAATATCTATCCTTCTTCGTAGATATAATCATTTATATACTTTCTCTTATAGTTTAAGATTTTAAAATAAATAATTTCATATAATTTTTAAAAGAGCATATGGACAGAAATTGAAGTCATAGAATTTGAAAGGAGTAAATGGGGGGCCTCTTATTTTGTTTCGCTTTGCCTCATGCATATTGAGTGCGGTATCATCTACGTTTAGTTCCTATCAATATCAAATACAACAACTGTGGACCTAAGAAAAATAGGCTAAGGTGGTAATGGCATCAAAAGTGGTTATTAGTGAGTACAAATAAGTTGTAAATATTCAGCACTAAAGTCACTAATCAACACCATTTGAAGTTTTGGACACATGCATGTACAGTTTAACAAACATTTCAGATCACGGGTGTGTAAAGTGTAAACTATTTGGAGGTGAAAACATTTCACCCATCACCTCAGATTATATAGGCCATTATTATCATTATTATTATTCAATCAATATTCATCCATGTAGAGGTGGCTCTGTGACTTCACAAGATGCTAATTGAATTCAACTACAAATTTAAGCTCATTGTGACAGACCTTGTCACACTCAGATTCCTAAATAATCGACATTGAACATTGTCACACGCGATGTCGTACATAATCCCAACTCCTACCTTAAAAGTCATTAATTATTGACCTCATAGAAATATAGGTCTAACTGCTTTCTGATCACACCAGTTTTTAATTGGGAAAATGTGGGAAATAATTCTAATTTTCAACACAATATAGCATAAAATCCAAAGCCTATCCCTATTTTTCTAATTACAGTCACGAGGTTACATAGTTCTCTTAACAATATAAGACACATTTGTAGATATATTTTTTTAATTATATATACATGTGAATATAAATATCTTATTCATGAATCATGAGTGTGCTTGCAGTTTCTGTAAAGGGACAAAACTTTCACATGAGTCTTCACATTTTCTTCTGATATGAAACACTGTCCAATACTAAGGGCAGGGCAAGAGAATTTAGAAAAAAAATGAGTCATTATTGGTTAAGTAATTATAATTCCATTAAATGACTTGTTAATGTTACAAGTGTGAAGAATAGAATATGAAATTAACAAAATGGGAGAATTTAACAACATTTTTTTATATTCTTAACTAATAAATCACTACTTAACATAAAACTAGTGATTAGGGTGAGTTTCGTGAAAAATAGATTAAGTAAAAAATAATGGTTAAGATGAGAGATTCAGGATAAGTATACTTGTGAGGAAAACACTTCTATTAATGATGAATAAGCAATACAAGAACTAATAATGAGAAATAGAGGTAGAGAACAAGTGTTGAGACCTCCACTAATGTCACAAGAGGATGAATGAACTTTGTTTAAAGTGGACAATGGCTGGTTAATGGTTGTCGAGTGTTTTGGTGGAACACTCGAATACCAGTTTTTTACTCGTGAAGGTGATGAATGAAATGAAGAACAACGATAAGAATTTTTGGGGAGAGAAAAAGATGGGTTTCTAACTTCTCAGCTTCAGAAATAAGAAAGGTCTCAGAAGAAGGTGAAGGTGAAGGTAAAGGTGAAGGTGAAGGTGAAGGTGAAGGTTTTCAGAAAAGAAGCTCTGCCTTAAAGAGGTGGCTTGAGGTCTTTTTTATAGTGTAAAACCATGATGAAGAGAAAATCTATTATCCAATGTTATAGTCTGACATTTGATTTACTCCTTTTGCCCAAAATATTTTTAGGTATTCCCGTCACTTTAAGTATTGTCAACCGAAAAGGTAGGAAGTTGATTTCCACAAGTTAAACTAAAGCTCATGACATGTGACATTAGTGAATAGACATTTAATTTGGTTTTCTTTCAACTAGATTATACTCTTTATACTCCAAATCCAACCAATCCACTTCCACCAATTTAGTTCTCACTGAAGAGAAATTCAACTCCTCAAAGTGTTCTTTTGAGTTCCATCCTTTTTACCCAATACCTTTAGGAGGAACTTGACTCTTGTTTGACCATGTTTGTAGGTCATTCTTAAAATTAATTATGTACAAAAAAGATTTATATTTTTAGTACACATTGAGTGAGAACATTTGTCCTTGATATAATTAGCATTAAAACTCTAATCTATGGTAAAAAGGTAATCATGTGGGATTTTTTTAAAATAATATTTTCTCTAAGCTGAAGTTAGGAGAACAAATTGCTGATAGAGAATTTGGAACTGTCACAAGCAGCATAATTAATGGTTTGTTTTCAAGAGTTTCTTTTGAGACATGATTGTGAAAACTCATGCAATTGAAGACAAAAAACATTGAATGGTCTTTCGAAACTGCTGATAATAAGGCCATTAGTTGAAGCACTAATGGTCCCTCTGATAAGGTATTTGAAAAGGCTCTAACATGGTTGAAACCAAGGTGGCTAAAAATGGTGACAAAACAATCATTCGAAGCTCCCCGAAGAAGTAAAGAGAAACCAAAACTCTAGCGGGTTAGACAGTGTTTGGATGCAAAGAATGTAATTGTCAAAGGCAAAGGGTGATGATGCGCATGCACTTGGAACCATGTGGATGATAATGAGAGATTCTCGCTTGAGTGTTCTATGGTGAATCCCATGCAATACCATAAGAGTTCCTTTCGTGATTATTCACAACTGCACATGCTACACTTTTTGTCTTAAGTTTTGGCATGTCATTCTTATATGAAAATTAGATAAACTAGTGAGTCTGTTGTGCCATGCCCAATGAAATAAATTAAATATACTATATAATATATTTTAATAAGTGTTATATTGTTTAGAAATTGATCAAATAATATATAAATTAATATTAAATTTAAAGTGTTATATATTAAAATTATTTTGTATAATATTTATTTAATAATTCGTATATAATTTCATATATAATTGTTTAACTAAAATATAATATAAATTGAAATATAATTTGTTATTTTAGAAATTTAAATTTATTTATTTTAGAAAAAAACAAAGATTTTTTTATATTAAAATTATACAAAATTGTATTTTTATTTGTTATTTTTATTTTTATTTTTATATTTACTTTAATTTTCATACTTTCTCTTCTCACTTTAGCTTTTAAATAATCCAAAAAAAGATTAGAAACAAAAATAAATGAAGATGACGAATACACAAAAAATAATGTAATATAAAATTATAAATTAATTTTATAATTATAATATATTTAAATGTACTTAATAAAGAGATGTGTTAAATTTAAATTTGTTTGTAGGAATTTTTGACAATTAGTATGACTTTATGAGAGATTAAGAAATGAAGTAATAATAATAAAAAGCAAGTCAAATAAATATAGTAATAATTAAGTTTTATACACTATGTATATAAATTATGGAATTTGAATATTTGTAATTGAAATTTTTTATAATTATTATTATGATACTACCAATGTATATATATATATTTATTGTATTTAATTAGTATTTTATATTTTAATTGAATAAGAATAAGTATGAGCTTTTACTTTTTATTTTTTTAATTTTTTACTAAAGAAAGATTAGTTGATTTATATCTTTTATCAAGTAATTAGAATTGCTGATATGACATCATTAGAAAGGAAAAAATAACTTAGATTCATTGTATAAAGAGTTGGTATTAACTTTTATATATTATAGATAGATAAATTTATGATTTAGTAAGTATTAAAATTTCTGAAAATCAAACCAATTTAAATGTTTAAAAGTCTAACCGAAATTTATTAATTAGAATTGAATTGAATATAATAAAATAATATATTTATATATAAAATAAATATCTTTTCAAAAAATATTTTTATATTTTATTCTTTTAAACAATTAAAAAAATCAGTTTGACTGATTTACTAATTTTTTATGTGTTGATTGGTATTGGCAACTAATTTTCTATTTTAAATTGAACAAAATATGATGGATGATTTTTTATTAAATTAATCAAATCGATCAATTCGATCTGATTCTAATAACCATAGTCAACAACCACCTCTTTAATTCATTCATGAAGTAGACATAATGTGATGAATTATGTTTAAAAAGTAAAGTATTAACACAAGGCATAACTATCAATGATACTTAAATAATATCCCAAATTTAGTGACTGATGAGGTATATATTTAAGTATGCATTAGCAAGAGTTTGCAACTTTGCATAAAGTCCCACTTAAACTAAATAATAATAACGACAGAAACAGGAGGAACTTTATATCTTTTAGCCGGTTCATGTAAGAAAAATGGTAAAATATATTATCTTATTAGCTACATAATATAATAAGGAAATAAGCATGGGGCTAGTGGTGCAGTAAAATTCAAAAGTCGAACTTGCTTTATTCAAAGTTGTCTGGTAAAGTGATGGTTTTATTCAATTTGTATGTATCAATCTATTATGATAAAGGATTTAATGTTGTTTAAAAGGGTTATCAAGCTGTACCTCACATCTAAATCCACTCAACATCTTTTTTTTACTTTTCTTTTTTAGATCGTATTGCTTCTTTTTCTTCACCGTATATGCTACAATGCCCGTTATGATAGCCAATAAACTATTATACACGTATTATATTTATCCCTATGTTTTAATTGATTATAACTATATCAAGTCCATAATAATGACAATAGTACCTCATCACATGTTTGCATATGCATGAACAAAACAAATGCAAAAAGCAAAATTTATTTTTCTTTTGGTAAAAGACAAAAGAACCTTAGTGACCAAGTATTTGTAAAAGGACTTGGTCACGTGACCCTGTGGATCGAATAATGTACAGATTTTTTTGGGCACTAAACTGAAAACAGTATTTAAGAATAATGGTAAACCGTTCTACCATATGTTTGTTTGTTTAATTAAAGAAAACAAATACTTCCCTCCACAGAGGATAAATTTCACTTTACCTTGTATACTTAATAATTCACATGTAGATACAACACTTTTACAAATCATAAGAAACTCAATTAATCCTATTCGAATGGAGTTTGGTAAACTGATTAAATTCTTGTGTATTCGTTAATAAATTATTTAATTATTTTATTGGGTCATGGATCTTGTATTCTTGGACGAAAGGATATTGGGCTAGTTTTAATTCTTGGTGGTAAAGGAGGCCCAATAACCCAATCAATACTGAGTCGTCAGTCTTGGGCCCAATAATAGGCCCAATAATAGCTCTATTTTTATTTTTTTGGTGACAGAGCTACAAAAGTTAAAACTGTTGGCAGCTGAGAAAGCAGAAGACGGAGAAAGACCAGTGAGCAGCCAAACAGATTCTCTTCTTCTTTTACAGAAATCAAACTGCAATGCAAACGCTACTTCCGCCGGCGACACACTCCGGGGGGTTCACGGTGGCGCCGGCCGCGGTTCCGCTTTCAGCCTCCGCAATCTCCTCCTGTCGGATTCCCCGAGCTATTCTCCGCGCGAATTTCCTTCCCTCACTCTCTCTGAAGCCTCTTCCCTCACTTGCACCTTCGTCTTCCTTGTTCGGTTCCTTGGTTTCTCGCCGTCCGTGGAAGCTTCCCTTCATCGTGGTGAGTGCTTCCTCTCAAGTTTCTCAAGCTTATTCTCCCTCCAACGACGAATCAGAGAAAGCAAAACTTGATCAGGTACTCTCTCTCTCTCTCTCTTATCGCCGTCCGCATTTCTCTCTCTAAAGTTCCAATGAATGTAGATTTCTGAATTTCAGAAGAATTTCCAGCTGCTTCGTAGCTCAGTGTCTCTAAATTATTCGAATGTAGAGTTGACTTCCGATCTCTAGGTTTTAAAATTGTAGTTTCAGTTGATGCAATTCGAAATGCATTTACGGCAAGGCAATGTTGCTTCGTGTTGATAACACTTATGCAGGTGTCGAAGAGATTGGAGAAAACTGCGAGGTACTTCAAGCGATTGGGTAGCTTAGGGTTTTGGGGTCAGCTAGTGTGCACCGTGGTGGCTGCAGTTATACTTTCCTTTTCAGTTGTTGTCACCGGAAAAGTCACGTCGCCGGCTACGTTTTATGCAACTGCCGGTGGAATTGCGGCTGCTTTCATCTCTGTGTTTTGGTCGTTTGGTTATATTCGGCTCTCTGAGAAGCTTAGAAGAACTGCCAGCGACCCAACCAAGGTGCATTATCATTGTTATTTTTTATTGTGTGAATTATGAATGATTGAGATGATGTTGAATTCTAATGTGATTCATGCACTTCCGAATGTGTATAATTTCTGAATTCTGAGAATAGCTTACTCAGTTAGACGAAAATGCTGATTGTCCCAAGCATCTTCATCGTTTTAATGCGAAATCGTTTTCTGTTTATAATTCTGATATCAAAAACCAAGATAATTGACTCTGACTTTGATGTTTTTGTAAAACCACATCAACATTATTGATCTCATGTGGATCTTTTTTATGTGTGTATGACTGATAGTAGCTTACAATTTCACTGGTGTTTTAGGCTCCCCCTCGTGCTGATGTAATTAAAAGCTTGAAAAATGGTATCGTAGTGAACCTTTTGGGAATGGGTGCTGCTATTCTTGGGATGCAAGCTACTGTTGGATTGTTGGTTGCAAAGGCTCTCACTTCCTCTGCCAACCCATATTATCAGGGAATATCTCCGGGCTACAGCCCTGTTCTTGCTTTGGATGTATTTTTGGTGCAGGTAAAGCATACTATGATTCCTTACTGTAGATGAAACCTTTTTTATTATCTTTGGTCTGATGTAGGACAGAGAGTCTTAGCTAGGTTATACCAAGAAATTGGAAAGTTTTGAGAGAAGAATATGTCAACAACCAATGGCTAGTTTTGTTAGTGTAACATCCAGGAAAAGAAAAATGTTCCATTAGTAATTCAGATAGAAACAGTTGTGCATATAAAGAAATGAAGAATAATGCCCGGCTAAGACTCGGATTCCATCTCTTTAAGTACAGACAATCACATTCTGAACATGGTTTGCTATTCTAAACTTAAAAAAAAAAAAAAACCCAAAATGTAATTGTTGACTCTTACGACAAACCCAAACCCATTAAGAATTTGTGGGACTTACGAATTGATTATGGTTGGTGGAACTTGGATTATAGGACTCAGAGCAGAAACCACAGATCTCTTGTCGCATAAATAACATCTTATGAAGTTATCTATTATAAAAATATAGTAGGGGGCCTGTGTATGAATTGCAAACGACTTCTTATCTTGAGAAATCTGTAACACTCAGTATGAAACTTTCTGTGTGCTGCTTAGTGGTGAATGAAAAATTGGAAAGTCTTAGTGGACCTTATTAACTGTCATGTATCTGTAGCCTGTAGGTTTATTATATTCCATAACTGCATTTTCGTTGCAGTTAGTAAATTTCTTTCTTTTATTTTTGGCATTTTTCCCTTTTATTCTAAATTATCAGCCATGCCAATTTTCTTTGCAAGCAACTTCTTCATATTGAGTTGGATACATCTGATGGCCACTGCTATTTGAGAATTATCAAGAAATTAAAAGAAACCTTTAGCTTATGAGACTGAGTAAATGTTATTGAAATGTTTGTTATCCTTCTTTGATTTACAGGCTTCCGCCAACACCATTCTTTCTCATTTTCTTGGGCTAGTTTTCTCACTAGAGTTGTTGAGATCTGTCACATTACCACCGTCAGAAGCAACTCCATTTCCCAAGTTTGCATAAGGTGTGCTCAACATTAGTATTATGGTCAACTATAAATATCACTCCCGTATGATAAACGCACAGGGGAAAAAAATTTAAGAGTTCCCACATTTGCAGTAGTTGTTTTGTTAATGGACGATGCTCAGCCTTGATAAGGCATTTGGTAGTTCCAAGTTTTGTAAAATCCCAGCAATATTTCTAATAAGCTTCTCACCAATTAACACTTGTAAGAAATGATTGTACATTAGACCTGCGGTACCATCCTTGGGTATTTGTATTTTTTTTTTGTGCGTAAAAAATATAAGCATGCTTCTCCTATCTCTGGATGTAGAGGTTTATTTGAGGAACAAGGTTTGTCTTGTTAGCGTCGATTCTGGACGTAGTTTTTGCAGTTGTCACTTTTTAAAAATAATCCGAGATTTTTACAGGATTCGTTTTTCTGTTCATGCTCAGTAGTAAGTATTCACATGGGGTTTTATGAAGGTATTTGGTCGATCTTGGCATATATTAAAGCCTTGAGGAGAAATTGCAAAATAAAATATCCAAACCAAACCAGTATAGGAAGGAAGAATAACTGCTTTTCACTTCTCACATAGCTGATCCTGAAGCAGTCCTTTTACTTCATATACAAGGTTTCCGTTGAACTTGTTCCAATACGGATATATAAAATTATTTAGTGTTATTTGCTGCTATTTTTATTGATAAGTGGTAAAGATCTTCAAAACAAAGGCATACTGCATAAATCTTCGTGGGTCTGTCTGGGGTTTATATAATAATTTGTATGACAGAAATAAACATGCCTTAGTAGCTAGTACTGGCGATAAGGCTCTATCTAATTCTTGGGGACCTAAAATTTGGAGGAAGTGTGCAATATTGCTCAATAATAAACGTGAATTTGAATAGACTTGTTTGTACTATGGTTAACGATTTACTTGGTTGTAAATTTCAATATCTAAATATTATGTACTACATACGTATTGCGTAACGAAGGAAAAGTGGAAAACCATTTGTCTAAAATATACCAACAATTATACAGGAAACCAAACTTCGTGGTCGAGGAAGGAAACGACCGTTACCAATCAAAACATGCGTCTTGCTGGGAGCAATGACAAAAATGTGGCAGTAAGCCACACATTTAGTTAATTCTTTTGATTCTCATTACTACATTCCTACTTAGAACAATAAACAGATGATAAACCGAAAAAAAAAGAGGGGGGGGGGGGGGGGGGGATTTAAAAGATGATAAATACTTCCAGTAATTATCATATAACGAAATACCAACCTAATCAAAATCTTTTCGTGGTCAAAACCAATCTTACAATCGTGAAGAAACAAATAGATAGGCAAATTCTCCCATGTCCTTTGTTTTCTTTCTATTTTTCTTCCCTTCCTGATCCAGTAATCTATTCCAAAGTGAAGCATAACAAGGGTAACATACCCAACTAAAAAAATCCAAAGAAAGCATCTTCCAATGGGTAGGTACCATATAAAATTGGAAGAGAATATTACCTACGCTGCAGCTATTTGTCAATCTTGCGTCTCAAGAATTACCATACCATCTAACCATCAACTAAAACAGCGAGAACATCCCAGCTAAAGAAAAACCTCAAGTACTTCATATGTTAAGCACTCATTTATACGCCCCTAAATTGACTTCGCTTGTCCATGTGCACCCTGAATTTCAAACTTGAAGAAGTTAACCCAAAAATTCAGGTAAACCATTTTAAGGTTTTTAACATAATGCTTCATTCATATTGCTTATAAAACTCAGTTATGATTGTTAAATCAGTTAAAATGATTAATCAAAACAGTCATCTGCTTAAAACAGAGAGATGTAAGACAAAAGGACAGAAATGATCAACATACACCAAACTAGCATTATGCGTATATACTACCAGTAGAAGCAACATAAGATTGCGTTTGTACTTGGTATAGCAAAAATTGAAACATTTCATCACATAGATAAATTGCTTACAAAAATAAGACCGCAATATTTGCTCTTTTAACAACTATCAGGTTCAAATATGAAAAATGAAGGTACATGTTGCTTACCTACTGCACCTTCTTTTCTTTGTTTGACAGTTTTGGAATCTTGCTTGAAATCCTTCTATAATGTGGCTCAATAATTCCATTTATCATGTACAGCTTAGTATCGATTCGGTCCTGGAACTTGTCATACAAAACAGGAACTGACAAGCTTAGAAGAACACCTATCAAGAAAATTATTGAAATATCAGCAGCAAATTAATGCAGGCAAACTATGTAAAAAATATAATATCCGTGTACAAAAGCTAAAGAAGTAGAGAGCCTACCAATATAGATTAAAGTCAGGAAGTTGAACAGACCACCAATAAAAGATATTACCCACAATGCACAGGCAACCTGATTCAACATGTTCACATACAGAACTATCGCGATAAGTACTGATCCCAAAATTAAACACATTGAATTTGGCAATACAAAAAGATGAGAGAAAACTATAGCCGCATACCTGTAGGCAAAGGAGCAAATTCCTCTCGATAGCTATGTCATGTGCAATGGACAATGCATGATTTATCCAAATTTTAAGCATGTCAGCAACCTTGGCAATGGTTTGCTCAGAAATCTCCAGATCAGGTAGAGGAGGAAGAGGCCTGAATCATAGAATCAATTTCAGATGAAACAAAAAGCATACTGAAAAATGAGACCTACACAATATGTCTCTGAAAATTTCAGAACACTGCACTCTTATAAGTTAAAATTAATCCATGTGGACATTTTATTAGAACAGTAAATAGAGCATAAATCACTTTTAGTCATGAATATCATAAATTAACAATAGAAATGATATTTTAGCAGATACGATTCAGCGTAAAAATTGAAATAGAAATGTGATACCTATTAAGAACTCTAGCAGATTTGGCCCACAAGAAGAGAATAACGACGAGAAGCAATATTACATTGGCCACGAATGACAAGAAATTATAGCCAGCTCGTTCGAAGAGGTACCACAAAGCGGTAGCCGAAGCCAGAACAACACCTGCGCCACACCAATTCTTCCAAAGCAACACATCGGCAACTGCCACGAATTCAAATCACAAACCGAAACACATGAAATACAAACCAATCAGCTTCTAATTTTTTCTACGGAGAAATCTATCAATCGCATCGTTACGGAACAGAGCTATAGGAACAGATCGTTTTCCTGACTATCAGCAACAGAAGTGAAGGATCCATTGCGGAATTGGATTTGTTTAGAAGACGAAATCAGAGATTGCGAGAGAGAAAGAGAGAGAGAGAGAGAGAGAACCTGGGCCAGCGCCGAGGGCGTGGTGAACGGAAATGCGTTGGCGAGGCGTGGTTTCTCCCATTGGCGAAGGTTGTACGGAGAGTGAGTGAGTGAGTGGTGGCACGTCGCGACTGTCGAGTATAACAACCAGCGGAGACTCAGACGTTACTAACAGATACAGTTGCGGTTACGGTGGCTCTTTCTTCTTTCCGTTTTTGCTCATCCCACGCATGCCTTTCTCCCTGTGCTTCGGTGCTTCCAATACCAAACACTGAAATACGAAAGTCCGTTTTCACCTGCCCATTAATAAGATGGGCCTCACTTGGGCTTTCTTCAGTCCATTATTCTCCTAAATGTCTCTCTGATGGACCACGAGCAATTATGGCCCAAAACTAAACTATTTTTTTCCTATCAACTCTCATAAATAAAAACCCCATAACGATGTACCAATGCAAGTTGGCACAAATAGACGAGGGTTGGCACAAATAGACGAGGGTCTGTGTTCCTTAACTCATTAGGCTTGTACCAATGCAAGTTGGCACAGATAGACGAAGGTCTGTGTTCCTTAACTCATTAGGCTTCCGGCCTGATGGATACTCTGGTGCAAAAAAAAAATAATAATAACCCATAACGATGTTAAAAATATCATGTATAGTCACCAAATCAGTCTATATTATTTTTTACATATCTCTAATATGCATTTTGTATTTTAAGTTTTTATTTTTTAACATAAACTCCATGCAAATAGCTGTTTTAATGGTTAATTTTCAGTATATGTTGTATGACAAGTTGGTTCGTCTAACTTTCCATATCAAAGCTTGCTTATGCTTAAAGGTTTTACTTATTTACGCATGATTTAGTCACATCAGTAACAAGTAAGTGGCACGCTTCTTTTAACCACAGAGCTTTGAAACAACGATGTTCGTTCAGGAGAGAAACTTCATCTTAAATTTTGTGCTAGTTTATACAATATAAAACATACAATTCTAATTTAATTTTAGTTTTGGGGGAAGAAGCTTGACGTAGAAAATCAGTCAATCTCAAAGCAACATGATCTTCTTACAAAGAAACCCATGCAACATCACAAATCAATTCGGCCTCAAGTCAAAATCCACCTAGCTTGAACCAAATTTCAAGTGTTTGAGTACAACTAAAGCTTCATCTAAGGTGCTGCCTCTTCATCTTTATCAGAGTCTCCATCATCTGAAGTATCTTCTTTCTCTGGCTGCTCTTCTCCGCTGTTTAATTTCATCTTCTTCTCCTTTTTCCTTTGCTTCTTCTTTTGACGCTTTGCTCTTTTCTTCGCCGTCCGTTCTTCTGCAGCTTTTAGCCTTTCCTCCCTTCTCATTTTAAATTCTGTTAGCTCTTTCCTCTTCTGGTAGTCAACCTCCATCCTAGCAAGTCGATCTTGCTCCTTACGCCGCATTTGCCGATACTATTGCAAACAGAATTTGAAGAGTATTAAAAAACAACCAGAACAAATTATTTATCACCTTCTGAGTTATTGATTCATAACAAATAAGAGAACAGCTAAATTCTCATAAGTTACAATATTATGTAGGCCCAATCACACTAGAAAAACAAGAAAATCAGTGAACAGATGACAGATGCCCAAAACATAATTAAGGACAAGATCTCAGGTGCAAGAAATGATGTATCAGCATCATCAACAATGTCGCTTAAAAACGAATTACAGAAGCAAGCTAAAAAGCACTAACAAAGTTTGTGCAATAGAAAATGACACTCGAAACCAAAAGATTCAAAAGTCATTTGCATTTGAAAAATCAAGAACACCCATCAAATGAGCTAGTAGCCTTCACTTAACAAACATGCAATGATCAAGATCAACATTTTTGCCAATCAGTTTGCATCAAACATCCATATGAAACTTCACAATATGTTTTACAAACTGAGCTTTGAGATTTAATTATCCAAATAGGAGAGTTGTATATTGTTTTTTTGGTATAGGAGTGTTATACATTCTTAAAAGTGCTATTTCGATGCAAAAAATTATTAGTCACAATGAAAAATTGATACAGAACACTTTAAGCCCTCCCCTTCCATTCTAACCCCTGCAAGTACAAACTAACAGTAATCCTCGCCTCCTTGCATAAACGTTCAACTTATAGAACTTCTGCGCCCTACCATGCTTCTGAGCTTCATACATGTGGAGTTTCAGCTATGCACCTATCCTCCTCATTATGGTTCCTTCTGAGCCTCATGCATGAGAAGTTTCAGTTATGCATCCATCCTCCTTATCACTACCATAAGAATTGAATAATGCAGTGATCTAATAGGCAAACAAAAGATACAGTTGCAGCATCCCTTCATGCTGCTTTTGTCATCTTGTTACAATCCAAAATGGGGCATGATTCATTTACTGCAGCCCTATCCACAAACCAAAACTAAAATTTCCTACTCCCACTCATGTCCTTTTGTAATTACTGTTTGTGCATATAGATTGAATCAAACAGTTTGTATTGATTACTCCTGAATCAAGAATCTTAGATTCTTAGTGCAAGTTCTACTACAAATATGAGGGCATCATTTGTCATTGATAAACACTAATACCATTAATCAAACAACTAAACCACAAGGGAAGTTCTTATTTCTTTATTTCAAAAAATAAATGCAGAAAACAGCATTCGTACCTGATGGAAGTCACCGGAGCCAGAACCGGCAGAACTACCGGAGGTGTTGCTGACACGCACGGGGACGTTATCGATAATACGGCGTAGCTTGACTTCCAGGTCCTCCTCTTCCTCCTTGAAAGTCACCGGTGTTGTGTATTCCACTAAGGCATTCGAAGATGATGGCGCTAGCGGCGGTTTTGAGCTTCCAGGCACTGCAACCATCTGAAAGTCACCGTCTTTGGGTTTGCCCGTCGACATATCTGGAATTTACCAAAACCCTAATAGTTGTGGTGTGCTCCTCTCATTAGTCTTTATCAAAACCTAAATGGTAACCAAAACAACAATAAATATCATCCAGACTATATACTATATATTACTTCATCATGTACCAAAAAAAATAGAGAAGTGATACTTGCATATTTACAAATTTCTGCTAGTTTGGAGATCTTGATAAAAATTTTGCGAAGCTGAGAAGATGCGATGGATGCTGCGGAGTTGTGGCGATGAGAACCGAGAAGCTACGATGGAGGCTAGAATGAGGGCGGCTGACTGAGCCTTGACCCTAGCCCGGTTGAATTAATAGACCGGATAGCAATTTTAACCTTTGGGTCTGACACTCTGACCTGATATCAAGCCGGGCCAATTTTAGCCCAAACACACCGGATCTAGGCGGAGCCTTTGGATAATGCCGATGGTGCTTACCCCTAAGTAATACGGGAATTTTCTGTGCGATTTGGCTTGATTTTGACTCTAAAATTCATCAAATTTAAATACTAAGTTTGTTTGTGTTTCGGTTGAAATCGAATGATTTTTTTTTTTCAAATAATCCGATCCAATTTTAAGCAATTTGAATTTTACTGAATTTGTGATTTTGTTAAATTAAAAAAATAAATAAATATATAAATAAATTTTTTCTTTAGAAGTTTTTGTGTTTATTATCAAGAGAAAAACCAAAAAAAAAATAAGTCGTATAATCCTTTCATTTTTTTTTGGTTTGATTCTTTTTTATTTTTTGTTTTTACTCTTTTTAGATGGTGAAATAAGAAGAATTATAAAGGTGTAAGACAAGAAGAATTATAAAAATAAGAAAAAAAGATGAAGAGTTATTTTAAAAAAATATAAAACATAAAAATAGTATCAAAATTTTTTAATCACAATACAATAATATCTTAAATTTGACACTAAAATTTTTTAAAGTTCTAAATTTAATACAATAATTTTTTAATAAAAACTTATTTGATTTCTTCTTATTCTTCTTTTTTTTTTAGCTTTTTTTTGTTATGCATTTTTTTATTTTCTTCTCTTTTAGTTTTTTTTTTTTTTGAGAGAAAAAAAAAAGAAAAATAGAACTGAAAAAGAGAAGAAAAAGAATATAATGATGATGTTAATAATGCGGAAGAAGAAAATAAAAAAAAATGTAGAAAAAGGAGGAGGATAAAAAAGAAGATCAAGTAAACGGTATATGTAATTCAATTATTTATATTTTTGTGTTAGCTAAAATAAATTTGGTATGTGAATCTAAATTGTATTATTTCAACTTCGTTTGACTTGGTTAAATAAAAAATTTGGATGCGTAATTTTGTTTGGGCGCCATTATTTTGTTAAAAAAAGATCTTTTTTCAATGAAAAAAGATCTTTTTTTATTTTTTAACGTGTTTGGCAAATTTTTAGTAGTAAAAGTAAAAGCACTAGTAAAATAAAAAAAAGATCTTTTTTGAGAAGCTGTAATTTACATCTTTTTTTAAAAGATCTTTTTTCCTTAAAAAAAAGATGTTTTTCGTGTAATAAATGAACAAAAAAGTACTTTTATATTGTTATACCCAAACATAATTGATAGATAAAAAGATCTTTTTACATAAGATATCCAAACATAAAATTACTTTTACTTCTCTATAAGATCTTTTAAAAAAAGATAACTCAAAAAAAGATCTTTTCTCAAAAGCTCACCCAAACAAGCCCAAATTGAATAACATTACAGTAGGATTAATGATACTTCGCTTTTTCTTTTTTTTTTTATTTCCTAAAACACTTAGCTCGTTTTCATAAAAGGAAAAAAGAAGTCACCAAAAAAAAATAAAAGGAAAAAAGAAGTCACCAAAAAATAAAAGGAAAAAAGTCATTTTGGGCCTATATTTTTTCATAAAAGGAAAAAGTAATTTTGGGCCTATGTTTGTTTGTGCTGTGGAATCCGGTAGAGGGCCCAAGTTCATGTAACTAAGTTTGATTTTACTATATGGTCCCTGCCCATCTCGCATCTGAGTTTGAGCGACCGGAGAGAAGAGAAAGAGAGAGATTCATTCATAGATCAGAGTGCTGGCATTCGCCATTCGAATTTCGCAGGGAAGAAAGAATCCTGGATCGACTTCTGTTCTGAGCTGACATAGCAAAATAGAAGAGAAGAAGAAGAAGTAGAAGAAGAAGAAGAAGAAGAAGAAGAAGAGGAGGAGTTGTGAACAGTGAAGAAGGCAAAGAAGGATGTTGCCCACATCATCTTCGAAAGGACGCGCTTCGTCCTCCTCTTCTTCCTCTCGACCTAATCCCATGCTCCTTCCCTACCTCCGCAGAATCATCAAGGTTCTCTCTCTCATCTCTCTTACTTCCTTCCCAATTTTCATATCTAAGATCCAGTTCACATTTCATTCTACCATTGTTAATGCCATACAACGTTTTCCCCAACAACTTTTGCCATGGGAAACCGAATAGGTTCAGCTCTAATACTCGTGCTTTTTTGTGACTTCTAAAATAGTTCGATTAAGTAGGTTTGATTCTGAATTTCTGAATTGAATAGTCATAATTCACTGCTCATCTGTGTCCGATGAAGCAGGTGTGTATGCCTTTCGTTGTTGTGGATTCTGTGTTATGATTCTAATACGGAAATCCAAACAGCGCACTGGAAATTTATATATCTTGATATATGTTTTAGTTCTAATTTCTACTTTGTTAACTCTTTATTTTCTCTCTGTGATTTGATTATGCATTGTAGTGGCGACAAATGGATATCGAATATACGTTTTGGCAAATGCTTCATCTATGTACGTCACCAAAAGTTGTGTAAGTGTTAAGTAAATATAGAATTTTCCACTTCTAAAATAGCTAAAAACACATTTTGTTATCATGATCTGCTCCCACAACAGTATGATCCCTCTTTTATTTGACAAATTGCACCACTGTATGGTGTACACACAGACTTATTCCGATGTTCTGGGTTGTATATGTGCTTGGAATTCTGAATTACCTGTTTTTCTGTTTGCCTTTTTTGGTGCACTTGATGTGGAACTGGATAATGGATGCAGCTACCAGCATACAAAGTATCATAAACGTACGTCCTCTTCTGATGATTTTCTTGTTCTATCTTGCCGTAAATATTTATAGATCATGATTAGTTCAATGATTATCTTGTTCTATCATGCCGTAAATATTTATAGAAAATTATTAGTCCAACAATGTTTATTAAGCTTCTTTTTTACATGTGTATTACTGGGTTATTATCTGCAACACTTATGCTAGTTACATGCATATTTCACATGTTCTGGGATCTGGGGTGTGGGGATGACAAATAGATGTTATCCTCGGTAAACTCTTGATAAAAGCATTGTGCATGAAGTAACAAGTTAGAAATGCATTTAGTGATAAATGATGCTGATATGTTATCCATCTTATCTAATCATGTATTGCTGAAGTTTCTTAATCCTGAAATTCACTCACATGGTCTGGCTTTGGCAACATTGCTGCTCAAACAGAGGGTGTTATGAATGTCAACTGATATGGGTCTCATCCCTCTATTACATTCCCTTTAGTTGTATCTCTTAAGATTTATTAGTACATTTTAGCAATTTGATCAATTTTGTTCACAGTAATAATGGGGTAAAAATTAATAATTTTACAGTTAACCTGCCTTTTGAGTGAAGATATCACTATGCCTTTGAACTTGAGCCTTAATGATGTTTGTTAAGGATGTTTCGTCATCAACTTAATTTGGTGATATATTACACAGTTGTTTCAGAACAAAAATGGAAACCATTTCTTACATAAGTATCTATTTTGAAGAGCAAATTTCTTTGTGTTTCATAAAAGGTGTTTAATTTGTTTCTTTTGCCTTATTTGGTATCAGAAACCAAGAACCAATGGGCACGTGACGACCCTGCTTTTGTTGTGATCTGCAGCCTTCTTGTGGCCATTGCAACTCTGGCTTATTGTGCAGCGTAAGTTTCTCTTACACCATGCTGGTGGTGTCTTATCATCATTAGATTGCAAGGAAAATAAAAATAAAAAGTTTTAACTATTGTGATGCGAAATCAACATATAATCACAAATGAAAGTCCTTGTGTTTCATCTATGCAGCTAAAGGGTAATTGTTTCGAAAAACTTTACAAGCACCAGCAAACAGGCTCATTGAACCTGTGTGTTGCTTTATATTTCGAAATGTATGACTTAGCAAATCTGAAAATACTTGTTTCTAGACTTATATTATTTGCCTCCTTATTGAGTTCAGCAAGTGCTACACTGTTCTAATCTTAACTTTTCTGTATTTTGCCATTTATTTTCAGGTATGATCATAGTAGTGCACATGCTATTTTTGTTGTCTTCTCAGTATTGCTCTTCCACTTCTTTTTGACTGGGTTATTTCTAGCTACTTTTTGTTGGTAAGGAAACTTCCAAAAGTAAATAATACATCTATTTCTTTTTTAAGATCTTGATATTAAAGCTGATCTGCAATCTACAGGTTCCTAACTAATGCCTATCTTCGAGAAGAGGCTCCAAATAGTTATGTGGTGGAACAGCGTGTTGAATGGTAAGGTCCAGGATGTTATTTCCTGCTTACCTGCTATGTTAACAGTATTTAGTTGCATACATCAATTTCAAGAGCATGTCCTGATCTTTTTTGAAACTTAATTTGACACTTCTTCTTTAAAGGCTTGACATCATTGATAAGCATGGGATTTAATTGGTCACCTGTCTCAGATTTTATTTATTATATTCTAGTGGCTGACTAGATATTTTTTTCTTTCATGGAAGGATGTATGCATTTGATGTGCATTGTAACTCTTTCTTCCCAATGTTTGTATTGCTATATGGTAATTTCTTACTCTTTATATGTTATAAGATTCTGTCATAATGTTGGCAGCCATATTTCTCGCATTAGAGGGGCACTAATTCTGGTTCCTTGGCAGTGATCCATTATTTTCTGTCTCCTCTATTGGTGGCTCATGGCTTCATTCCAGTTTTGCTGTCAAATCTACTGTTCATGGTGGGCGCATCATACTATCATTATCTAAATTTTTTAGGTTACGATGGTAATAATACTCTTCTTTCTCTTGCTTGCTCTCTGTCTCTCTTATTTTAGGTTCTTGGCTTAATAACTGATTATTACTTTCGGGATTGTATATATATAGTCACTAATGTAATTATCAAGTTAAGCTGTGTACATTACACCTTTTGAGTGCGGCCCTTCCTCAGACCCTGCTTTAACACAGGATGCTTGTGCATCAGACTGTCCTTTTTTTTTTCTATATATGGATGTTACAATATATTTCAGTGTAGTTTCCATTGCTGGTGACGGAATAACTGGATGTTAAGAATGTTTGTGGCAAACTTGTTTCTTAGGAATTTAATTTCAGCTTGAATTTGAATTAGTGGGAATAATAGTGAACTAATTGACTGACGTATATGGCTGTAGTTCTGCCCTTTTTGGAGAGGACCACCTTTTTCCTTTACCCGATTGGTGTTGTAATTGTCCTATCTCCCATTTGTAAGTATTTAAATACGTCTGTCATTTTTGTTCTTTCACGCTGTGTTAATCTCGCAATAAACTCAATTTTCGGTTTGCAGTGATTTTGAGTGGCTTCAATCCTTCTAGATACTTCATGAATGTGTACTTCAGCCGACAAATATGATCCATTCCGGCTTCAACTTTTGACCTGTCAAGTGTCCTTGAGCTTATTAGGGTATTCTAAGACTACAAGATGAGAAGGCATGGCATGGATGAGTGTTTGATTGTTTGTTTGACGAATGCTATAGCTTGGAAATGTCTCAATTTAGGCCTCCTACCACCCAATAGAAGTTGGATCTGTAGTAATTCAAGATAACCAGTGTATTTTTTACAGTATTAAATAGAAAGATATTTGTTAAAATGAATATACCCATTGTAATGAATTTTTTCTGTCAATCTGTTATCTTTTAGCTAACAAAGAACATTCATGTTAAATATATTCTTATTTTCATCAAAATTCATACATGATAGATTGATAATTGTGTGTAAAATACTCCTGTCATGATCAAACATCGTATTGGTAAATGTTTCCATTGTGTGACACTATCAGATAGACATATAGACATTGAGCTTTTGGTCCTAATAAGTAATTACTGTTAGAGTTGAGGAAGGTTAGAAAAAATTAAAAAGTGTTTGATTTTGATGCACTAGAGTGTACACTGTCGATCAATTATATTAGTTTCTTTAGATGATTATTCACGTGTTGATTATTGAAAGAGAATATATACCATCGTTCAATTATATTAGTTTTTTTAGATAATTATTGACGTGTTCATTGTTAAAAGTAATTATTTTTATTGATGTAGTGATATATAATTAAATACACATATTAGTTTTTTTAGATAATTATTGACATGGTCATTGTTAAAAGTAATTATTTTTATTGATGTGGTAATATATAATTGAATACATATGTAAAACTCATTTACATTGTGCGGGCAGGGCGCAACTGAAATATATTAATTGTTGTTGGCTGTTGCAGTTTATTGACTAAATATTTCCTTAGGTTACTCTCTGCCTATTCTTGTGTGGAGTAGGTGAAATTAAAATATGTACAAATTGTCGCGTAAGGAAATGAAATGCAATGACTAATTTATATCAAGAGATAAAGTCATGCAATAATGAAGCTGTCTCTTAATCATTAGATGGTATTAAGAAAGGTTAAAAGGAAAAAATAATGCCAAATGCCCAGTGAGACATACATGCACGTCGTTATATAATATAATATTGTCATTCATAGTTGAAGTTGCTACACCTATACGGAGAGAAATGGTCGTTTCTGGGACACATACCAGTGACTACAGCCTAAAGGGGTAAGCTTGCCTTAGATACAATGCATTGAAGGCGCCCTTTTGATTCCGAAATACAACCAGCTACATGAATGGGGGGAAAATAAATCATATTAACTAACTTGATTGTTGGATAAAATCAGAGTTGGCTTAAGTAAGAACTAAAATTTAAATAGTTAGTCAAAACGGTCATCCAAGGGTGGATCCATAAGTTTAATCTCGAAGTGCTTAAGAAATAATAGAAAGAATCTTCATAAATGGCATCTGTTAATCAAATTATGGTTTTGTTTATTTATTATATAAAATTATTTTTTTTAAAAATATCTTTTTAAAATAAAATAAAATTATAACTTCTAAAAAAAAATTGATTAAAAAACAATAATATTTAGGAGATATTTTTCGTATATCATAAGAGTGCATACACTTGTTTTACATTATAAGTTGGTGAAACATTTGATTAAAAAACAATAATATTTAATTTAAGAAAAAGTATAGGTAACCAATAAGATTTTTGAACAATGTGTAAACAATGTGAATTAATAGGGTTAAAAGAGTAAATTTAATTATTAGCATTAAATTAGGGTGTAGTGTATTTTCATTTGATTGGTAGTTGTTTATATTGTTCAAAATTTTCATTGTTCTCCTAGCACTTCCCTTAATTTAATGCTCATTGTACTTTCGCGGTGACTCTTGTATTTAATATTGTGTAATAGAGATATTTAAATCTTGGGCAATTATTGAAGAAACAAAATACCAGCCTCGTCATAATATAATAATCATTATTGATCTGAGAATTAGATCAAATTAATTGGTTAAACTGAATTAATTAAAACTTATTCATATGATCATTTTGGTTTAGACTAAAAAATTTGTTAAAATCTGATAAAATCGATAAACTAATGTGATTTTTTTTTCTGAAAAATAGTTAAAAGATTAACTTTTAAAAAGAAAATATTTCTTTAGAAAAATATATATTTTACAAAAAATACTATTATTATCATTATTATATTTGATAATTAAATTTTTAAATCTCTAATTTTACATGATTCAATAAACGTTTTCAATCATGCAAACGAAGAATACGAAGCTATAAAGTGTAGTATAAGCTACGAAGCATGTTCCAGTTCCACTTAACTAACTACGTGTGTGGCTGAGAGAGAATGTCTCATTTTCACTTTCAAATCAAATATTAGGTGGGTGGTGTCACTCAACGACTTACACTCTTCCACACCTTTCAATGCAAGTTGGTGAGCCACTACCCTAATCCATAATCTTTTCTTTTCAACTTTAAACGGATGGAAAATGAAAATCATTTTCAATATTCATTCATTCATTCATCAAGAAGACTCCAATTACAAAACAATAAGTTTGGTATCACAAATAGCTTTTAACAGAGGAAACAGAGGAAACAGAGCACTCATGAATTAACAAAACACAAAGAAACTACTTAATCGGGTTTATGCATAGCACCCCATATATAATCTTCTTCATCAAACTTGTTTAGTTGGTATAATAGTAATAATGTCACTGATCAAGCTTGCTTCCTTTAACATCCACAACAAACCTGTATCTCACATCGTTCTTCTCCAGTCTTTCCACTGCTGTGTTGATATAATCCATGTTCACAATCTCAATCATCGAACTCAGTCCCTTCTCCTTCCAGAATTGCAGCATCTCCTCTGTCTCCTTCATGCTCCCAATGAAGCTTCCCGTGATTGATTTCCTCCCTACACACACACCCCAATACCAATATTAACATTAAAACCAGTATATGAAATCAAAAGAGTGGTTGGTTGGTTCAGAAGTAGTTACTTACCAAGCATGACCATAGGGCTAACGAATTGAAGAGGGGTGTTGATGACACCCATCAAGATCAACTTGCCATCAAGCTTGAGAAGAGACAGATAAGGTTCAAGAGGGTGTCCAACAGGGACAGTGTCAATGATGTAATCAAGTGAATCAGCAGCTTCTTGCATGCTTGAAGAATCAGAGCTAACCAAGTAGCTATCAGCACCAAGATCCTCAAGTGCTTCTTTCTTCTTCTTATCAGAAGAGCTTATAACAGTGATGTGGTGACCCAGTGCCTTTGCTATCTTCACACCCATGTGTCCAACTCCACCAAGCCCCAATATTCCACCTCTCATGCCACTCTTCTTCAACCCAAAGTGCGCCAGTGGACTGTACACAGTCACACCTGCACACAACAATGGCGCAACTTGCTCTGGCTCCATGCCTTCTGGTATCTTCACAACAAACCTGAAGTGAACATTGAACATCATATCAAATGATGGGTATTTCAGGATTCGCATAAAGACAAGGACTTGAATGAAGAAGCTACTTACTTTTGCTCAACGATCATGGTTTCAGCGAAGCCACCCTGAGTGGGTCTTCCATCAATGTAAACATCGTTGTAAGACCAGATCTTCTTGCTGCAGTAATTCTCTACTTCAGATTCGCATGCAGAGCAGGTTTTGCAGCACCCAACGAGGAGTCCTGCTCCCACGATCTCACCCACTTTGAACCTCGTAACGTTGGAGCCAACCTCGAGAACCTCCCCTACGACTTCGTGGCCAGGGACCATAGGGTAATTGGACATGCCAAGATCGTTTTTAATTTGGTGGAGATCGGAATGGCAGAGTCCACAGTAGTGAACTTTGATGTAAACATCATCGGGGCCCGTGTCTCTGCATGCATGGATTTCAATTTAATGTTGAATGACACAAGAGATTTTTGTTAGTTAATTAGTACAAGTGATGGAAGAGATTATTAATTACCTGAGAGGGTATGTGTATGGAGAAAGAACACCAGAAGGGTCTCTAGCTGCCCATCCAACAGTTGTCCTTTCGGTCTCAAGGCTACCCATTTTTCTTGTGAATCTCAATGAAAATGGATCTTAGCTTTTAGATTTAGTGGCTGTTGCAGATAAGAAGGATATATAAAGAAAAGTAAGGTCCCATACATGATGCCAAATACCAAGGTGGTGGGTGGGCTCCACCTTGTGGTAGGTGAGTGACTATGCACCCTATTTTTTTTTTCAAAAATGTTATTAAAATACTAAAATTAGTTATTAAAATCAACTACTAATATATTTGTGTATAAATATATGTATAATTTAATTTATTTTTAATATATATTTAAATTTTAACATATATTTTGCATTTATAATTGATTTTAATTTATACACACATAATTCTATATTCGTCCAAATTCATTTTAAAAAATACTACTTGTATAACACTAATCAGCCTTTAATCATATTTAATTATTTTTTTTTATTAAAACATATCCCTATTTTTTAGATACATATCTATAAATTAATTTAATTTAAATATTAAAAACAAAAATTTCTCTAACAACATAATTCACTTCATAGGTAGTTATTGGGACTTTGCTTCTTTTACGTAACTTCTGATAATAAATACGATTTGTTATTCTTTTTTTACGTAACATTTACACTGCTTTAGTGAATTTCAAACGAACAAGAACCTTCAAGCTGAAGCCTCCTCTTTTCATATCACCACCTTCCAGCTGAAGCATCCTCTCGTCTTCATTGGTGGAAGGTATCACCACTTTTTACATATGTGCTTTAGTAATGTTATGAAATATCATGTTCATCATTTTTAATTATATTTAAAAATAAACATACAAACTCCATTCTTATTTAATCGAAACAAGTTTGATTTTATTTGATTTTATCAATAGAATTGTTACAAATAAAGTATTTTGAGTAAAGAAGCAAAAAAAAATTTATAGTTTAAGAGAGAAGATGGAGCTGATATGGTCATAAAAATTGTGTATTTTTTAATTATAACACATCTAATAGTAGGACTAGAATATTATATACAAAATATTTTTAAAACACATCCAAAATCGTAAAATTTTAGTTTTTAAATATAAACGTTTTCAAAATCGTTAAATTATAATTTTTAAATATAAAAATTTTCAAAACCAGTTAAACTCACTTCAATTATTTTTTTTATTCAAAATATTCAAAACTCATGTAAACAACACATCTAAAATTAAATAAACAACATAAACACATTTAAAATTATGTATTAACACATCTAAATTATTATCATTGTAGTTCTAAATTACATATTAAACACAAAAAAAATTAAACTTAAATACACATCCAAAATTATAAGAATGCACTCTAAATATTTTATAACACATCCAAAACTCATGTAAAAAAATTTATATATGTACATAAAAACATAATGAACAACATAAACACATCCAAAATTAATTTAGAATTTAATAAGGGGGAGACGCTACAACTCTGGATCTTTACGAGCGAAGATTTTACTAGTGATTTAAGATAGTTTAAGATTTATTTTAGAATTTTAAATTCGAAATTTTGAATTCTAACTAATTTGATTTTTGGATGTGTATTTAAACTGTAATATATTAATAATTAAATATATTAAATCTGAAACAAAAATTTAAAATTTAAATTTAAATTTTAAATTTTGGTTTTATTTAGTTTGTTTTTTGAATGTGTATTTAATTTTAACAAGACACTAAATCTATTTATAATTTTTAGATGTGTTTGTTTTATTTTTTAAAATTATTGTAATAAAAGGCTGAATATTGTACAACTTTTAAAGAATACCTAGTTAAATTGATTCACTTTTAGTCAAATCTCTCTATTATTTTAAAATTATCTATAAATATAAGATATATATTAAAATATAAATATATATTAAAAATAATTAAATTATTTATTTATATACAAATATATTAATAATTAATTTTAATATATAAATAATATTTTTAAAAATAAATATATATATATATATATATATAATTATTTTATATAAGATGAATATATTTATAAATAATTTATTTTAAAAATCTATTTCAAACATAAATAAAAAAAAAGTAGATATTTTCTGTGCGTTGTACTGATATAAAGGAGAAAATATTGCTTTTGCATCTGATTATTTATCTTGAGGCAACAAATATATGACTATCTGAGTGACCGAAATTATAAAGGGAAAGAAATCTTCCAATTAAGCTCGGTTTGCGCATGCGGATATGGTTACTAAAATTGCATCATACATACGTCAATTTTATTTCTTTATTTGCATATAAAAATAAATGAATGGTTATATTTTCTGTGGTCCAAAAGTTGCTGGGACTTCCTATTCCATTTCGTGTTCTTTTTCTCTCAGTGAATTGAACTTATTAGTTATTACTTTAACTAATAACTTGCTAACTGTAGAAAGAAGGGAGTTACTAATAATTAGGAGTAGAATTCTCTCTATTAGCTATTAATATGAATTAATTTTTGTTCGTAATTGGTAATTAATTAAAAGTCAACTAATATAATACCCAGAGACGATAAAGTTAGATAAAATATTAGAAGAGAACAAAAATATTTATATAATAAAATAAAACTAAAATAAAATTTTAAAGATGACTAAACTAAAATTTATATATAATTTACATATAAAAAATTAAAATTAGGAAGGCCATTACTCTCCTTTCCTATCACTAGGTTCTGTCCCTGATAACACCTATCTATATATATAAGAAAGTAGAAAAAGTTTTGGAATCAATATTTTTATTAAACTTTAGTCTGTACTTAATCAATAAAATTTTTTTATATTGTTAAATATAATTTTATATTATTAAAAATATTAATAATAATTAATTGATAGTTACAAATTACAAAAATTGATATCCTAAACCCTAACACTCCTTTCACACGTTCGTGCTACAATCACTCCACCACTTACCATTTTCTCTTTCGTAAGTTTATTTTTTGGTAAATTTTTCGTTAGGTGTCTGTTTGTTTTTGGATACTTAAGCAAAAAAGTTAGGTGCATGATTTGACGTGAACCAATTTATTTTAATATTTTCTTATATATATATATATATATATATATATATATATATATATTATCAGCAAGAGTTGAATGTTTATGCCAATGAGTAATAGCTCAAATGACATAGTCTCTCCATACTCAATTAAGAAGTTGCGAGTTCGACTCTTCTATCTTTGGTTAAAAAAAAAAGAGTTGAAGGTTTATCATTATCAAAATATAATATTTTTATTCAGCTATATATATTATATAGAAATAGACTTTTTTTTTTAATTTGACAGAAGGCAGAAAATGAAAAATAGAATACCGGACAATCAATGTGAGTCCTTTGAGATTATCCCTACATTACCCCAAATGTGTAATTTTTATTAATTAATCTTAACTAATAAAGACTTAAAATATTCACCAAAACAAACTAAACTACTATTTCATCACATACACTAGAGAAATAAAATGGATAAAGGGTGGATGAAAAGGAAGATAATATTTTAGTTGAAGATGTTGATCGTTGGTGGCCAAGTCGTAACTAACTCAAGTTAAAAAATTAACTTTATTAATTAATAATAAAATATTATTTATATATTAAAATTAATTATCAAAATTAATTATTATGTATAAATACATATGTTATATAATTCATTTTAATATATATTTTATATTAACAGCAAATTTTAATAACTGATTTTAGTATATACTTAATATGATTAATTAATAGTTGTATGTTAAATTATATCAAATAATAAATATGTGTAGGTTACATGGAAAAATTTTTATTAATAATTTTACCAAAAATATAAACAATTGTGAAAATATATTATTGCATTATTTTGTATATATTTTTAAAATTGAGATTTAAAATCATTTAAAAGATAAATGTGTTCACCATTTAATCAATGTAATATATTGTTTTCTATCTTTTTTAATTTTTTTTTATTTTTTCTAGTTAAGGATAAAATTTTTAAATAAGACTAAACCATCAAAATAGATACTAATATAGATAAAATTTTCTGATGTTAGAAATTCTCTCGCCGGACATCAAACAATCATTCACGTAGTTATCAAAATGATTATCCAACATTTGTTAATTGTATATACTTAAATTGACTCGTACAAAATAACCACTCTTACGGGGTAGAAAGAATCGACGATAACGCATGGAGACAGGGGAGGAGATTCAATAGTGGAGGAACAAGATGTGCAAGTCATTCCTTTGATGTGCATCCGACATACCTGAACATTTCTCTCATTGAATTCGTCTCTGTCTAAGGTGGCTTCAAAACCAGCATTTTCAATGGCCTCCCAAATGGTCTCGTCGTTAACGAAAGTGGGGTAGAAGAGGACTTGAACACAGTTGTTAAGAACATCTATGTTGCAAAAGGTGGCCGGAACTCAAGCCTCCATCGTTGCATACGCAAGTTAACGCCAGAAAATTGTTAGCCATGGTGGCATACGAACAACAACTAACATAACAACAACAACATCGGTCAGAGATGAAAGAGGAGGAGGAGTCGAATTGGTGGGAGTAAGGGTGGCGTCGATGAGGTGGGGCACAGCAGCAACAACGGCACGATGGGGAAGACAAGCGGAGCGCGAAGAGGCTGGACAATTGACGCAAACTGCGCGACGGTGCTGCTCGGGCGGTTGCGGTGTGCACAACTGTTGGTGGGAGAGACTGGGCGAGAAGGAAGTCACCTCGCATGGGGAAGAGAAAGGCCGTTTTGCACTATACGTAATTGTTGCAAATTCTTATTTAATTTGACTTTCAAATTAGAAATTATTAAAAATCAATTAATTTAATTTTATTTCTATTGTACACATTGTACACTAAATTTATTGGTTCTCCATATTTTTTCTTTAAAAAAATAGAGGTAAATATCAAATCAATACCCGAAAGATTCTGACGCTGACAAAATAATCCCCGAAAGATTTTAAAATTTGACAAAAGTGACCACTTCTCAATTGAATTACTTGGAGTTAAGGTTTAAGGGTGACATGTCCGTTAACAATTTTCATAATTATAAAATTTACCACTTTTAATTTTTATAATTTTAAAAACACCCCAATTTCAATTTTTTAAAATCCTCCTCCAATTTTCTTCTTCTTCCCCAATAAACTCCTCTTCATTTTCGTTCATCGCTGCCTCTACCTTCCTCCTTCTTCTTCCTCCGACTAACCTCCGACTCTGACTTACTACAACAGCGCCGCCTTTCTCCCCTCTCTCTTCTAACCAAAGATGCTTATCTGAGACTCAACCCTTCTTCACAAGACTCAACCCCTTTTTCATTTCTCTTTTTTTTTTTTTTTTTCTTGACCCAGTGGTTGTGATGCTATTATGGCTGTTGAGCTCATGATAGGTAGTCATAGAAACGACAACAGCAGCAGTGGCTTCGCCACTTCTAAGGCTGAAGAGAACGCCGTCCAAGAAGTGGCATCTTTATCAGACTCAGCCCCAATACTTTAGCGCTTCTTCTTCTTTGTCAATCAAGGCATTTTCATTACCATTATCATCCATAGAAACTGACACCTTAATAGCGTGGTTCAATTCACGTTCAATCTCTTGATCCGCCCCAAAAGAAATTAGATTTTCGCTGTCAACTTGCCCCCACTCCCAATTTTCATAAGCATCTTGTCTAAAATATTTGATGTATCCTTCTTAGCCGTCTTACTTGAGGTCTCTCTGGTGAAAAAAGGAGAAGAAAAAAAGATATTAAGATTTTTTGAAAATGATGATGATTTAGAAAAAGAGCGAGAGTTCCAGAAAAAACGGATTAGAGTATTTTAAAAATTAAATTGGGGTATTTTTAAAATTATAAAAGTTAAAAGTAGTAAATTTTGTAATTATAAAAATTGTTAACTGACATGTTACCCTTAAACTTTAACTCCAGGTAACTCAACTGAAGGTTGGTCACTTTTGTCAAATTTTAAAATTTTTCAAAAATTATTTTGTCAATAATAAAAATTAGATACCATTTTACTAGAGTTAGAATCTTTCATATACTAATTTGGTATTTACCTCAAAAAAATATAAATAAAAAATAGTAGGTACACGAGGCTAGAATTGTAGCATTATAGATTTAGAGTAGTTATGTTGTGTTAGTCAGTTACACTGTGTTTGGAACAAAAGAAAACTAAAGGAAAGAAAGTGGAGAGAATGAAAATGAATGGAAAACTTGGTTTTCCTTTGATTGGATGTGAAAGGAAATTTGATGGAAAGGAAAAAAATGGACGTGGGACTCATGTTAAAGTTTTCACTTCACTTGTGGAAAGAAAACAGAGAAAAATTTGTAAGTAAGTGTAATATTACAAATTTACCCTTTATGTTATATTAATATTATAATTTTTATATAATATAAATAAGGATATTAATGTAATTTTATTTAGTTATGATTTTCTCTCTTCTTATTTTTCTTTCTACTTTCTTTTTTTTTATTTTCTCCTCATCCAAACAACACAACAAAAATTAACTTTTCCTTCCATTTTCTTTCCATCCATTTTTTTTTTCATAGGTAGTTTAATTTTCTGACTCAATTGAAATTGTAATTTACAAAGGCGAGTGGTAGTTCGCATCAATGCATTCACAATGGTGCTCTTTCAGCTAAAGTCATATTGGCGCACAAAGCCAAAGTTCCGGAAATGTGGGACCAAAACGAGAGATGACCCTTTTTAATAATAATAAAATATTTGATACATAAAAAATATTAACTAAAAACAGTTAAAATTTGTGTTATTTATTATTTATTAATTTTAATAATAATTATTAAATATTAAATAAAATAAATTTTAATTATTTTTTAATATTACTGTATAAAAAAATTAAAATACTAAAACTATTATTAATAAAAAAGTTTAAAATAAACAAATTAATATATTGACAATTTTATTTTGTATATTTTATATAAAAAAATTCAATTAGTAATTCTAATATGTATTTTTAAGATATATATTGATTAAACAAAAAAGAAACATCAGTCATTGAAAATGAAATCGAAAAAAAAAGCAGATAAGCAAAGTGAGACGGACAAATTAATAATTGATCAGATAAACAAGGAGAAGTTGTTTCCTCTGAATGAAATGATTTATTTCTTCGCACATAATTCTTTTTTTATTGAAACAGGGTTAAACGTCAAAAAGAAACGATAATTAAAAAAAAAAAAGAGAGAAACTAAATACAAATCATATTGGGTAAAGTGATCCCTCTATCATGCTCATTGAGGATGCTAACTAACTCTGACAGTGACAAGTCCCAGAATAAAAAATCTTCCTCTAAATTTATACTTTTTCTAACTAGAGAATCAGCACAACTATTTCTTGGCACATAATTTATAGCATTCATGTGTTTCATGGGCCTCATAGTTGGCCCGGTAACAATAAGTTTCCAAAATTAAGAGTTTGATTGCTTTTTTATTTTTTATTTTTATTTTTAGTATTTTTTATTTTTAAAATTTTGTGAAAGAAGAAGTGAAGATAAAAAACAGGATTTTATTGTTTTCACTTTTTTCTTCACAAAATTTAAAAAATATAAAACACTGAAAATAAAAACAAAAAATAAAAATGCAAATATAAATGTTTCACTAATGCAATTCTACTTTCTCTATATATCCAAGTGCCAGAAAATAAATATTCTTTGTCTATTCTCTGTACCCACTTCACAAGTTTATTGTTTAATAAACAAAACTTTGAAGCTAGTTAAGATATTCAATTAAGGTAAGGAAACACATGCAACTTAAATTATGCAAAACCCAACCTAATGATATATCTTAGTATGACAAGAATTCACTTAATCATACTCCTAATGCATACAAACATCTGAGAATGCAATTTATTACTTGCTTAAGAATCAAATGATTAAATTTGAACATGACAAACGTGCAGCCAATTATTGAATTTGTGTTACTCAAATATTCACATTGTTTTATTCCCATTAACACGTAAACACTTGATTGAGATTTTTATTAGAAGATAAAGATTAAAGACTATAACATTCTACCATCTCAGTAGCATATCAGCATCATTTCCAGAATTAGTGTCCTATGCCAGCACAGCAGGGCACTAATTAAATGACTAATTTAAATAATAAATTAATGAGCCTCTCATCTTATAAACTCTTTATTCTTCCTTGTTTTCTTTGATGTGGGACTAACTTTCAACACTCTTCACACTTGCAACATTAACACTTGATTTATGACCCTTTCCACCAGGGCTTGGCCCTGAGTGCATCATGGTCCAAACCGTTCTTGCAGTTGTGTTAACCTCAAGTGGCCGAGCCGCAGCCGCAGCCGCCGCAAGGAAATGAAGAACAAGAAGAAGCATAAGAACACTAAAACAGAAAATCCTCACTTTCTTATAACTATACATTATTTTGTTAATGGTCTTAATTGAATTTGAACTTTGAAGTTGATACTATATATGCATGAAACTATGACAAGTTGACAACCCTATATATATATAAGAGAAATGAAGGAGGGTATGGAAAATAAAGAATGAAAATGATATGCATTGAAATTTGAAACTGAAAAAAAGTGTTGACTCAAAACTCTTGGATGTGTTAATTTCCACATTTCAAGCTTTGGTTTGAACAGTGAGGCCTACACTTGAGAGGGTTTTGAGTAACATTGTCTTATGGTTCCCATCAACACTTGATTTCAATACAAAAAGGTAACATTTACTTCAGCCTCACGTTACAAAAACCACGCCAACTCTCTTGATATATGTTTTTTCCTACTTTTCTTAATCTATACGGTGACCAAAGAACTGAAATTCTAAGTGAATAGTGCACCTAATATCGAACTTGGTGCTTTAACATTAGCTTCAAAATTTCACTTATATTTATTTTCCTTTTTTAGGTATTCACAATCTACAAATTCATATATTATTAGCCAAGTTGATGTTTACACAATAAGGTTAAGAAAATTATCATTAAACACTAAGTTTTTGTATTCCACTATTAAATTTTAACATAGTCCCTGCTTTAATACTCAAACTTTTGTTCTTTATCATAAAAATAGTGCTAAAAATTGAAGAAGTAAAGGAAAGACAAAAGAGGAAGGGGGTAATCCATTGAAGTCTGATTTTCTTTTGCAACAGAATATTTTAGTTATGGTTTTACTGTTGAAAGCGAAAGCATGGATTTATTTTACTAAGTACTTCAGCAATGCAAGCAACTAAGCCTGCTAGTGCCCAAAATCTATTAAAAGAAAAAAAATTCTAGGAGAGTCACTTTCATGATTTTTTCTTAAAGCTGATGTGATACTTCAGTTTAGTCTCATGAAAAAAAGATGGATAAGTTTGGGAAGTTAAGGATGGCCATTTACCATGTTAGCTGATTTAGAATCAAGCAGTGTTTCTTAATGTTCAAAATTAGGTTCTAGTGAAATCTGATATTGATGGTTGTATAAGTAGTAATCATGACATTGACTAGCAAAGAAAGTCAATGTTAAAAATAATTTAAGCCTAGCTATAAGCCTATAACTCAGAGTTAGGCAACAGTGCACTTTGCATTTCTGAGTCTTGTTAAATCTTATTTTTCATCAGCCAATGTTCCAAAATCATTTAAATCTCATGCATAAGTTAGTTGCACAGTTTAATTCTGTACACATTATTGAGTATCTCCAGATATATTCTAAATTTCTCTATAAATTTAAACCACAACAGTGAAGAGATAATAGTATTCTATCTATTTGAATCTACACTTATGTCAAAAGAGTAGATATGTGTTACATTTTTGTTAGTTAAAAACATTCCAGATTGATGATACATTCAGTGAATGTTGTAAAGTACCTACCGTACACTGTTGTTAACTAATTTAAGTGATGAAATGAATGATGAAAGTTAGTGAAAGTGAAGCATGAACTCTGCACATGTTGCTTATGAATTGAAAGTAGCCGAAAGGAGAGAGACCCATTTTCGTCATTGTCTTCCTTTACGCTTTTCCTAACTCACTTACAAGAAAATAAGTCTAGAATTTTCAGTTCTTGATTAGAGTGCTCTCTTCTTTTTCTGAAATTTGACTCATAGAAAACCAATTAAGTAGGAGGTGTAATGTACATTTGTACATCAACAAGAAGATCTTTTTGGTTTGGTGCTGATTTCTACTGTTACATTAAGAAAATGGTGCACCGTCTGGATCTCCAAAAGATTTGCTTGACAATGATTAGTTTGGATGAGAAAAGTAAAAAACAGAATTTTGGTTCACACTTCACACCTATATTTTGGTTCATGCTTGGAATAATATTAGGAACTACTTTTGGCTAACCTATGCTAACTAAATTCCTAACTCTTTCTAAAATTTCAATCTTAACACTTTGCATTCTTTTCGAATTAGTTTTCTTCTTCTTGTCCTTTTTTTTTTGTTAAGATTTATATTCAATAATCAGTAAAAGTTAGTGTAGAACTTAAAAAGCAGCTTTTTATAAGCACAAAAATGTGACAATAGACCAATTTCATAAGGAAAAGTATATAAAACCAACTCCTAATCAGTTAAGAATGGAACAACTTTATTAATTATAATTATATTAATAATTAATTTTAAATTTTTAAATTCAAAATTTAAAAAATTTAAAATTGATTAAATAAACATAATTAAAACCTATAAAAACCTCAATCTTCTCTCTTACATTAACTTACCCACTTCCAATAATCACACACACAGACCCCACCGTGAGGCCCTCTTCGCTTTCTCAGTGCGACTCACTCCTCTTCTGGCACCTCTCTGAGCAAGAATTGAAATATCGGATTTCAACCCACATGCGGATTTCAACTTTAGTTGACAACACCAGGACTCTGCACTTATCGGTACTATCTTTCGATTCTTCTGCAATGTAGCGATCACAATCTTGAATGAGTTTGGTGAATCTGGAATCATCAGGAGCAAAAGAGGCACCAATTTGGAGTGCTACCTTTGCAGTTTGATACTCTTCCAGCTTAATGAACGCAGTTCCCTTACGAAGGTAGGCCTTAGCCAGCAAAGGACTCAATTGAATGGTTTTGTTCGCATCAGAAACAGCTTCTGAAGTTCTCGAGCTTGTATAAAAAAAACATTCATTTAATATGAAAAAAAAATCATAATACTTAACAAAAGAAATATCAATTATATTTTAGCAAAAATAATTAAACATCTATAAAATTTAAAAAAAATTATAAAATTCTTAAAGAAATAGAGACATTAGATTCTGATATTTATCAGAAGAAACATCCATATATATTAACTTATTTTTATTAAGATGAGTTTCGAGATCCAGCCCATTAAAAAGTTGGCAGGAGTTGGGTGAACTCCTTCTTAGTTTAATAGGTTAATGCATAATCATTAATTTCCCAAAAGATGGGACTTAATTTATTGCTTGGACATGGATTTAATCACTATATATTAATTTCTGCTATATGGTCAATTGGTTCTTTGCATGAAACTAATGAATATAACAATTTTCTGGCACAGCCCTTTTTCTTTTTTGTGGTTGTCAGTGTCTTTTTGGTTCCACCTCACAATGGCGGCTTTTAAACCATAGACTTAATTCTAAATTAGCAACTCATTTGGGATTTATTTCCATATGCTAAAACAAACAAAATTATGTGTTTAGAGTTTAGTTGTTTTTAGGAATTTAACTTCCTCAAGCAATCCTACTCAGAGTGGGACTCTTAACTGAGATTTTCCAACTTAATAACAATATCTCCAACATTATATAGTTAATGGATTAAAACTCACATTGTAAAACTTATCTGTTAATCTTAACATCCAAATTAATAGTGGTTAGGTTCAAAGCCATGTGGTGACTTAGAGAAAAATAAATTAAAAACACTTACTTGATTCTTCCTAGGTCCAAAGTAAAGGAATTCTCTTATTAGAAATTTCAGTGACTGCATGAGAAATTGCAACTTTCTTTGACTTATATGCTCAACATGTCACTTTCAAGAAACCCCATATTTTCAAAATGAAGAACCTGCCTTGTGTGTTTCCTCAGCAAAGGTATAGATCTGGTGCCACCTCACTATTTCTACATGGTTTGTGAATAGTAAATAAAGCACACTCTTTGATAATAAATCTCATAGCAGCAGAGGGTTTTGTTTTTGTTCCCTATAAATAGGCCACTTGAGCAATACAAGAAATAATAAGCCTTGACCTTATTATTATTATTATTCTTGATTCAAACATGGACACAAGACCACTCAAGTGTGTGTGTGTGACCTTCCTCCTCACCCTTATTCTTCTTGCTTCTGTATCAGAATCCAGGCCATTGCATAGTCCTGTAAATGGTGTGTTAAGAACATTGAAGAACTCTGGTCCAAGCCCTGGTAAAGGCCACATGCTTAAAAAGCTTCAAAACGTTGCACAGATCAAGCACTCTGGACCTAGCCCCGGTATTGGTCACAACGTTAACAATTCTCAAAACCTTGGAGACATTAAGGAATCTGGTCCTAGCCCCGGTGTTGGTCATTGATTCAGTTCATACATCTCCTAGTTCTTATGCTTTTTTTCATTTTGCATTAGACTAGTGATGTATACTCTCTTATCATTTTTAACTTGTAACATATTATTATTATTATATAGTCCATAGCATACATGTTACTTGTGACATCTCCTGCATTTCAATCTATATATTTCATTTCTATGATTATGCATTTATTTGTTACCACAGTAGATTAAAAATGCTATAGCAGATACATTAATTAAGAAGATCATGGATACTTAATTAGTGGATGCCGCATTGGAACATTATTTAAATATATATATATATATGGTTGTTCAGATTTTTATCCCTCCATTGTTTTGAAAGAGACTAATTGTTTTGATGGTTAGTTGGTTACTTTACGGGTGGGTTTGTTTGTCCTATGAAGAAAATATATTTAGAGAAAATGATAAATAAGTCCTTGACCTTTTGTCCCGCGGATATTTTCGTTTCTGACTATTGAAAAATACTTTTAAATCCCTGACCTTCACAAAACTTGGACGGATCAGTCCCTGACGGATGCATTTGGATGGAGGGACTGATCCGTCCAAGTTTTGTGAATGTCAGGAACTTAAAAGTATTTTTCAATGGTCATGGACGAAAATATTCACGGGACAAAAGGTCAGGACCTATTTATTCTTTTCTCATTTATTTATGAAAAGAAAACAATAGAAAGTTGTGTGTCGGAGTTTAGGTGAGCAAATTCCTGCAGAGAATGTGGCAAATTTTTTTTTTTTCCATATAAAAACGAAAATGAAAATCGAAAACGGCGAAAAGCACGTGATTTTTTTTTGGACATTGAAAAGCACATAATTTTGACTTTTGACATACATGGCCCAGACCTAATGGGCGGTGGTGCTACGGCCCAATCTTCATGTCTGGGCTTACAACCTACCTATGTCTCAAACCAAAATAATTTAATATTTATTTATTAACAAAATTGTTATAGTATCTAAAATATAGTGTTTAATTTATTAATAAATATTAAAGATTAATATTTAATTTAAAAAGTATAAAAATAAATATTTTTTAAATTAAGCAAAAGTTAAACATTATAGAATTTATCGTATACTGAATCACCAGAATAAATTGGATGATTTTATCATGACAAAAAAAATGGATGATTTTCTTGTTGGTACATGTCCATGAAAAATGTGATGATATATCTATAGAGTATGATTCATAAGTAGAAGAGTCATACTACTGCATGATAACTATTTTTGAATCGACATATCGCTAATATATTGGAGGCAAGCTTGACCACCAAAGTAAGCACAACAACATATCATCTCCAACAATCTCATCTCACCTCATAAAGTTATAACTCAAATGGCATAGTCTCCCCATACTCAATTAAGAGATTGCGGGTTCGAGTCTTCTATCTTTGATAAAAAAAAAAAAAGAACGGTGCAAAAGTTAAAAATATAATCCCATGATTACTGTCAATAAATTATAGTTTAAATGGTATAGTCTTTCTATACTAACTTCCTTTAGTGGAAAAAGTAAAACAAGCATTAGCCTCCCTCCTTTTCCTTAATTTACTTTAATGATGCCTAACGACTGTTGTTAATTTTTTTTTTTTGAGATATAGTTATTTATATATTTTCTCTTATCAAATTAAGTTGTAAGACAAAACAAATTATTATATAATATTAACATTTTTATTACATACAATTATAAATTCAATTTTTGTTACTAAAAAAAACATATAAAAATATATAAAATTTTATGTAAATCTAGAAAAAAAATATTAAAAATTTAATTATTCATATATCTCTTTGGATCACCTTAAATTTTTTGAACAAATAGTTTCAAGTAACAAGATTTTCCATATATAACTTGTCTATTTTCTAAATACGTATTGTTTAGTAGTGTGTAAATCTAAAATAAGGATTAGAAATCCGGTGGTGCATGCATGATGCAAATTATATTATGGTTATTGGTGACTAACTTGATGCATGTTGATATCATCATCAACAGTAATCAAACTAGCTAGTGCCTTAAAAAGAAGTAGTGCTCCATTCTGCTTTCTTCTCAAAATAAAGATAGATTTTAAATCCAAATTTTTAAATTAAAAAAAAATAAAAACTTTGAGCAGAAGCATCTCCTGTTATATAAGGTTTCTATTCAAATGATGTACTTTAACAATTTTATACATAATTAATGTATGGAATACGGATTAACTTTGCTTACGGCTTGGAATTCAGCCATGATTTTAAGGTCACATAAAATAATTCATCTGTCAGTAACTATTAATTTTTTGTGTGTGTCTGTGTGATATTATTAAATTTTAAATCAAAATTGTAAGGAGTATTTTCATTTTTTAAATTGTTATTTAATTCTCATCAGTTAATTTTTTTCTATTTCTGGATTATAGATTTATTATTGTTTTTAATTTAAATTTAAAAATATTAATAAAATAAAATTTTAAATTTTATAATCATAAACTCCAAATCCTAAAACAAAATTAACATTAAATCGATAAAACAAATAATACAAAACAAACATATTCATTTACTCTCAAAACATGCAAGAAATTTATACAATATACCTAAAATAATTACTCATATAATTCATAAATCATATTCATTTTACCAATCGTTTCTTTGAAACATGCATTTTTTGTCAGAGTAGGGCCACTAACCTTCAACGGAGACATGGCGGCAACTGGCAAGACGACGGCGAGAGCAGAGACGATAGCAAGCGGTGACTCGAAGGTGAGCTGGTCCAAGCCACGGACAGAGAAGCCAGCGAGGATGGGGACGACGTGCCGAGCTACCTGGGTTCCGAAAAAGGAGAAGAGGAAGAAGTGGAAGCGCTGAGAACCTGGGGACAGCCGCGGCAAAGAATCTAGGGCTAGGATTTTGCCGTTTTGGTTTGGGACTTTTAATACTTTGCTTCAGAAGGGGGGCAAAAATGATTAGGGAAATTGGAGAAGATGAAGAACGATTGATTTTTTATTTTTTTGATATGTTTTACTTTGCTTCAGAGGGAGGGGACGAATGATTAGGAAAATTGGAGAAGATAAAGAACGATTGATTTTTAGTTTTTTTTTTATGTTTTTATTTTGTTGTTTAAATTATTTGAAACTATAAAATTAGGATTAATTGAATTCTAAAATTTGATTAATTTAAAAGAGTATTTTTGTCTAATCAAATAAAAAATATTTAAGATGACTTTTTATAAAATTAAACAAAAAATATTTTTTATTTTTATTTAATTAAAAGAGTGTATTAGTAAAACACGAAAATGAAAATAAAAAACGGCGAAAAGCACGTGATTTTTTTTTGGACATTGAAAAGCACATAATTTTGACTTTTGACATACATGGCCCAGATGGCCCAGACCTAATGGGCGGTGGTGCTACGGCCCAATCTTCATGTCTGGGCTTACAACCTACCTATGTCTCAAACAAAATAATTTAATATTTATTTATTAACAAAATTGTTATAGTATCTAAAAAATAGTGTTTAATTTATTAATAAATATTAAAGGTTAATATTTAATTTAAAAAGTATAAAAATAAATATTTTTTAAATTAAGCAAAAGTTAAACATTATATATCTATAGAGTATGATTCATAAGTAAAAGAGTCATACTACTGCATGATAAAAATTTTTCAATCAACATATCGCTAATATATTGGAAAAAAAACAAAGAAACTAAATAATAGGTTTTCTCTTGTTTTTGTAAAGATAGATGAAATAATATGTTTTCTCTTGTGTTTATTATTATTATGAAACAGATATCATCTCACTTCATAAAGTTATTAACATGGACGGTGCAAAAGTTAAAAATATAATTCCATGATTACGCTGTGTTAAGAGTATCGTTATCGTTTCTTAATTAATAAGATTCTGAAAACCATGCAAGCATATACATGGCTTCATTCACAAAATAATTATATTATATGAACTACTAAATAGTAGCACTTGAATGCATAAGGTCTATTACTCCACTCAACAGAAGTGGATGAAATTAGAAGAAAGAGCACATACAGTGTACGCACAGTTAAAAGAAGCATTAGCCTCCCTCCTTTACTTTAATTTTAATTAATATGATGCCTAACAATTGTTGTTTTTTTTTTTTCAGATATAATTATTTATGTATTTTCTCTTATCAAATTAAGTTGTAAGACAAAAAAAATTATTATATAATATTAAAATTTTTATTACATAAAATTATAAATTCAATTTTTGTTACTAAAAAAAAGAAACATATAAAAATATATAAAATTTTACGTAAATCTAAAAAAAATTTCTTATATTAAAAAAGTATTAAAGATTTAATTATTCATATATATCTTTCGATGACCTTAAATTTTTTTAACAAATAGTTTCAAGTAACAAGATTTTTCATATATAACTAATAACTTGTCTATTTTATAAATACGTATTGTTTAATAACTTGTCTATTTCTCATCAACATCATCGTATTCGGAAACTACTATAGTTGATGAAGCCGGTCCTAGCCCTAGAGGAAGAGGCCATGACTCACCAGTCACCACTACTTCCACACTACTACTATTATCAATTGCAACACTAATTTGACTTATAACTTATAAGGCGTCCATTTACATGCTAGATAAAAAAAAAATAAATTAAACAAAAAAGTTTGAGCATAAAATAATTCATCTGTCAGTAACTATATTAATCTTTTGTGTGTCTGTGTGATATTATTAAATTTTAAATAAAAATTGTAAGGAGTATTTTCATTTTTAAGATTCTTATTTAATTCTCATCAATTAATTTTTTTTCTATTTCTGGATTATAGATTTATAAATAAAATTTTAAATTTTATAATTATAAACTCCAACCCCTAAAACAAAACTAACATTATATTAAATTGATACAATAAATAATACAAAACAAACATATTCATTTACTCTCAAAACATGCAAGAAATATGTACCTAAAACAATTACTCATATAGTTCATAATAAAAATATTATTTGCACGTTAAAAATAGTCATTATATATTTGTATATAAATTCATGTATAATTTAATTTATTTTAAATATAAATTTTGTTTATTTTATATATATTATTTTATATTAATAACTATTTTTAAGAGGTAAATATCAATTAGGTATCTGAAAGATTTTAATACTGGTTAAATAGTATCTGACTTTTGTTATTGACAAAATAGTTCATAAGAGCAACTCCAATGGACAAGAATTTGAGGTCCTATTTTTAACAAAAGTAGGAAGGCACCGTTGAAAGGGAGAAAAATGAGTTCCTGCACGGGTCTCAAGGTAAGAAAATTCCTCTAAATAGGGACTCAAATTAACCAATAATAACTTGCTCCTTCGCAAGTTATTATAAAAAAAAACAATAATATAAAATCTGAAATAATTAAATCATAATTAATTTATTAATAATTTTAATAATTAAATAGATTAAATAATTAAATTCTTATTTAATTAATAATTTATATTAATTATTTATATCATAATTAATATTGAATATTATTTATATTATTATATTAAATTATAATTAATTAAATTTACTTACATTAAAAAATAAATTTAATTTTTACACTTTATAAAATAATTTTTAGTTGGGTTGGTTATTTTTATTTTTAAAATTTAAAATGCTAAGGACATTATTAAAATTAGCAGTTGTAAACACAAAATTATAAATTAGTGTAATCCCAAATTATATATTGTGTATTATTGTTATATATGAATTTATTTAATATTAATATCTTTTAATAGTAAATTATTTTTAAATTTAAATAATATTATTGAAAAAAATCAATTACATTAATTTTAAGTATTTTAATTAATTAATTAAGTGGGACCACAACATGGACTAAAGTTAGTTCATCCTAATGGAGAAGAGAGATGCTTTGAGTTCCTATTTACTGTTTATGACGCAAAAGCTAATGTGGAGTTACTTTTTATGATAGGTGGGCCATAAATAGGGATTGAGATGAGTTTCCTACTGGAGATTGTCTAAAAGATTTTAAAATTTCACAAAATCACCCAACCCTAAAAAGATGACGTCATAGTGAATAGAAAATGCTGATGTGGCTGTCGAAAGAGAGCTCCGACGACGTTTTCGGTCTTTTTCTTCTTCTTCTTTGCCATAACAAAAGGGGACACAGCGACGAGGTGCTTCAATGGCGGAGGAGACACTTCTTCTTCTTTGCCATGGCGGAAGGGAACGCAGCGGCGAGGTGCTGCCATGGTAGAGGGGACGCGGAAGAGATGCAACGGCGTGTTGAAGAAGAAGAGAGGTGAACATGAGAATACAGCAAGCTACTGCCATGGCAGAAAGGTAAGCAACGGCATGCTATGGCGGTTTAGCGGAAGGGGACGCGAAAGAGTTCGCAGTGGCATGTTAAAGAAGAAGAAGCGACGAACACGAAGAACACGACGAGGTGCAGCAGCGTGCTACGGCGGTCTGCTTTTTCAGCTGTTATAGTGGAAGGGGACGCAACGGCATATTGAAGAAAAAGAAGTAGCGAACATGAAGAAGAAGGAGCTGCCGGAAACGTTGTTGGAGCTCTCTGTCATCATCAGAGCTTTCTTTCGATGGCCACATCAACATTTTTCGTTCACCGTGATGTTATCCTTTTCACGGTTTGGTGATTTTGTTAAATTTTAAAATCTTTCAAGGACTATTTCGTTAATAACAAAAATCAGGTACTATTTTGTCAGCACTAAAATCTTTCGGCATTTACCTCCTATTTTTAACTATTGATTTTGGTATTTACCTACCATAATTGAATTCATAAACTATCAAATTTGCATGACGTGTTCAAAAATAAATAGCCGGGTTCTAAACCAAAACAATCCTACATATCAGATGAGAAGATAGACATATATGGCTCAACAGAAAGCAAGAAGCTCGACCAGACACAATAAAATAATAATGATGTATACCAACTTATTAATTGTATCCAAGTCTCTTTTTTCATTCGTCCTGTCTCTATCGTATTCGGAGAGGCAAAGGATAGATACGTTTCCATTTGCAGATTAAATTCATCTGCACATATAAATATAATTACGTATTTTTGTAACTCATTCCCAACCAAGGATAGTGGTTAACAGTGTCATATGTCTTGCAATCGGTCAAAGCTCCAAAGTCTGAGGCTTTGGATATTAATCATATATGATCGGAATTTTAGTTAGTTTTTGGCCATATTAAAATATACATTATTATTGTGTAGCTAGGCTCCATCACCATCCCACACCTGAACATATACTTTTGCCTTTCGTCAGCTTTGAAAAGTGTATGATAATGCAAATAAGATTAAGGGGGAAATCATATGCATATATAACACTACTTTAGAATAGTTGCCCCGTTTCGTGAAATGAAAGAGATGCAATGCATGAAGACATGAAGTCCCCTATTTAAATTGCTAGTACAGCACTTATCATATCATAATAAAAAATATTAAAAAACTATCAGAATTGACGTGTACCACAAAGTTCGGATAAAACCGTAACCAACCATATAATTTAGATACACCCAAAAAACACAGAAAAGCCAAATCAAATTCAGATAGACGTCACCAACGTCTCTTCTGTTATCAACAAATAGAAGAGAATCTCGAAACAAACTAAAAACGTCACACATCATCCGTCTATATAAGCGGACAAACTCGACTCAGAAAAGCAGGTTAGAAATACTCTCACTTTTACTTATTTACCTCATATTTGAATACCTTCTCTAACTTGAGCGTCGGAGTGCTTTTTACAAGTGCTCCTGCCGCCGTGTTCTACAAACGCCGAGGTTAATCTCGAGCTTGCTCCTGAGGCAACCTATAGCTCTTCCTCGTAGCAGATAGCCTCACTCGGAGACGCATACCTCGGCCCGAACTGAACGGAACAAGAATTATTTAAGATTAAAATTTATGCGCAATTATTTCTATGTGAAGTTAATAATTAAAAATTGTTAGATTATAATTTTGTGAAACTTGTTAAATGATCTAATAGTTCTTAAATGTTAATTTCATATAAAAGTAACTGTAAGCGAGTTTTTATCATTATTTAATTAGAATTTAGAAGTGATTCATGCAGCTTAGTTTCTACTTATTAGTTTGCCTATGGACCAAACTGGTGGGAATATGCATGGTATAGTATGATCAATGAAAAGTTAGAATGGTGAGGTTCAATTCATGTTTCGGGAAAAAGGTATATACATACAGTGTCCACAGTAATTAAAAGGTATATACATAAGACTACTCAAATGAATAATTAATGTGTCAACAATTTTTGGTGATGTCACTTTCGTCCTAAAGGTGTTTGTTTTTCGAATTTCATTCCAAACTCACAATTCCACGGGGCTCATCAGCTTGCACAAGCTAATTAAGTCGAATCTTCATAGCAACTTCAATGGAATGAGGAGATACTTTTTCACTCAGACAGCCATATCTATCTCATCTTTCTCTATGTATAGCTAACTAACTATATGTTTAGGCTATATAGAAAATTATTTAACTAAATTCTTAGCTTCTTCATCATATTTGTGTTTATTTATCTAGAGATAACAAAACTTATGGTAATCTCTATCTATTGGTTTGTGAGAAGACTGAGAACTAATTTATCACTGATTATAGTTCTAGTTAAAGAATTTATCGTTAATTAGTTAGTTAATAGGACAGAATTCGAATTATTGATTTTTATTTAAACAAACTAATAAATTAACTATTAGACTAATTTAAATTGATTTTTAGAAATATAATTTAACACACACACACATATATATATATATATATATATATATATATATATATATATATATATATATATATATATATATATAGAAAGACTTTAATCCCATATTGGACTAAACTAAAATTAATTGAATAATAAACTTACAAGATAACAGAGAATATGAAAATATTTGATAATTAAAAAATATTAATTAAAAATTATTATTTTTTATTTTATTTAATATATTTTATAATAAATAAGATAAGCTTGAGTTTTTTTATAATAACTTAACTTTGTTATGTACAAATTGGAGGTAGACATGTTATGCATTGTTACCTAAATACCTATATTTTGGTGCATGATGTCCGCCTTAATTAGCAAAGTAGTGATGTAGCGGACTCTAATTAATTGATTTTATGGGCGTAATAGTCACATGCATTATACATGTTATATCAATGAACAGTATATAGTATATACTACTCCACACATACAGGTCCAAAATTAAATAAACTCCTTCCAAAACATACTATAAAAAGGGGTGCACAATGTTACTCTCTCTTCACAAGAAAAAAAAAAAAAAACCATTCACTAATCATATATACATACATTATAACATTAATATCATGGTTGCTAGACTCAAATCCTTTGCCTTGTTTCTCATTTTACTATCTTTCATGTTAGGTGGCATGTCAACGCCACTAGAACCAACAATAAAAAGTATCAAAGTTGTGAAGCCATCATACATGGCAGTGAAGAGTTTGGTTGCTGAAGCTGGTGATAATCATAGGAAAAGGAACATGGTTAGGAAACTAGTAGTTGATGAAGCTGGTCCTAGCCCCCGAGGAGAAGGCCATAGCACACCACCTACATATTATTAATAATAATTAACTCAACAAAGCACACTTTCATGATGAAGAAAGTTGCCTTAATTATATTATCACTTGGCTTTTTCGCTTTTATGTTGTGTCATGCATGGTCATTTTCTCTGTGTGTGTGTTTGTGATACTGAATAATAATGTTTTGTCATTTTCGATTATTGTGTCATTTCTAGCTACTAGCTAGCCCTACTATATGTAATAATAATGTAACAACTTAGCTCTTTACAAAAGTTACTATTGTTGTATTATATATTCCTACCTAGTTCCAAAAAGATTTCAATGAAAGGGAGTTCCAATCCGATCTATATGTCATTTCTACTTATTATTATATGTCATTTTCTTTCTAAATAAAGACCATTATTATTGTTTCCGATCTTACTCAAAACAATGAATCCTTGCATTTCTATTTTTCTCGTGACACTTTTATTACTAGTAATTACAAGAAAAATTCCTTGCACAATTTTATAGTATGAAGTGATAAAACTGAGTAATTTTGTTATATTTGACCTGATGACAAATTAAAGCAATAACTACTAACTAATCAGCCATCAATTATTTAAAAGAACAAAATTTGGAAAAAAATTCATTTGGGCCAATAACTAACTACATTTATCTTTACTTTAAAAACTGTTTTTTTTTAATCCTCTTAAGTCTTTTCTACCGGACCTAATGAATTCTTAATTGGAATTTGAAGATCCTTTTTTATTTTTTTATTTTCTTTTTTATTTTCAACTCATTGTAGTATTTTACATTGTTAAAAGGTCATATTTCAAAACAATCATATGATGACAAAATTATCAAAGATTGGCATTCTGTATTTCTATTCAACAACACATGAATTGTTTCATGATTTTGGATATGTGATTGTTGAATTTTTTTTGGAAAGAAATAGGAAAAAATGGATTAATATTGATTTGATGTGACTCATTATCCGAGATCCATTCTGAACCGGATGGATCATAGAACTATAATGAAATACACGATCAACCACCAGTTATCAAATTTGAAAAAGAATCAGAAAAAATGGTTTGATCCTCTTATTTTGATTTCTCGAACCGAGAGATCCATAAATCGGGATCTTAATGCATGTAGATACAGATGGTCCAATGGGAGCAAGAATTTTCAAGAATATTTAAAACTTCTCAATTCTGAGCAGAATAGCCATTTTCAAGTAGTGTTCGATCGATTACGTATTAATCAATATTCGAATGATTGGTCTGAGATTGAGGTTTAATTTGTCACCAAGATGCCAATACATTTTTACTTTGTTGATTTGTTAATTAAAAAAAAATAGTTAATTTCTTAACCGAACAACATAATTGAACACGTTAAATGATTATAAATGTGACATCATATACAAACCATCATATATATTTTCCTTTTAGATTTTTGAGAAATACTTTTGTTTTCTATTAATGCTTAAAATGTTCTTTTAGATTGAATGTTTTAATTTAGGAACTAAAAGATAAAGATATTAACGTGAATTATGTTAATTCTTCTATCGTCTATTTTGTAAATGTGTGATGAATTCATAGTTTCATACTAACATAACCAATTAATTGTCGTCGTTACAATTATTGAAAAAATCTGTTCAACAAATGAATAATCTTGTACCTGAAATACGATGGTTGAGACTTGAGAGTGAATTATCGTAGACTAAGGTTTCATTTTATAACATTTTACATTTTAAAAATAATTTATTAAAATTGACTTTTAAAAAATAACATTTCAAAAATTGTTGTATTTATACTCAAACTAAAAATAACTTTCTAATCAACACAAACAATAATAATTATATTTATTAAAATAATTTTTAAATTTAAATAAATTATAATAAATTTAGATATTAAATTAACATATGAAATTATATTAAATTTTTTAATTTTAATAAGTATAATTAATTTTTAAAAATTATAAATATATGATTTTTTTATTTAGGTTAAAGTACTAAATTGTCTGGCGTAATTCTGTTTTGATTCTTAAGGTTTAAAATGTTCTATTTAAATCCAAAAAAGTTTCATTTAGCATCAATTTAGTCCCACAGTGAGGTCAAAGTTAAATAATTAACGGAATGTTCTACATAACAACAGTACAAGAACAAAATCGATAATCTGGAGAATAAGTACAAGCTCTAGAGGCACAAAATCAGTCGTTGATGCATCAATACATTTATTTATCATTCTCTTTAGCTCTATAAAAAATATTTTATTTATATCATAAGAAAAATAATAAATAAATGTATTGATGCATCAACGATTGATTTTATACCTCTGGAGTTTCTACTTGTTCTCCAGATTGTCGATTTTGTTTTTGTACTGTTGTTATGTAGGACATTCTGTTAATTATTTAACTTTGACTTTACTCTGGGACTAAATTAATGCTAAATGAAATATTTTTAAATTCAAATAGAATACTTTAAACCTTAAGAACTAAAACAGAATTATGCCCAAATATAAATTACCAATTTATTACTTTACCCTTTTATTTATTAAACACATACTTAAACTCCTTTTTAATTTTTTTTTTACCAAATCATTACAGTTAGACGCCGCCTGAGATTGCAAATTCAATATGTATAGTTTTTAACGTCAAACAAAAATATTTAGTATACATTAAAATTAATTACTATCTATTATATATATATATATATATAGTTTAATTTAATATATTTTATATTTTAATATATATCTAATATGATTAAAATTCTCATAATATTTAGAATGGAGTAGTGGGGGAATAATATATAACTGTATATATATACATGGTTAGACACCAAAAGAAAAATTTGAGACACCAAAAAAAGTATATATATATATATATACATGGTTTATGCATCAACAGCTAGCATCATCATGCGGAAAGAATAAAGTATATACGATAGCATTATTAAAATTATTTATCATCATAATGCAGCAGTCACAAACGTATATACTATCGTATCATGATAAAGTTTGCAAAAGCATTATTAAATATACACAATAATTTATTCCGCATTATTATATTATTCCACTTATTTATTTGCGCTGAAAAACTTTTACCAACCTAATCCCAATATTCTGCATGTCACTGTCCTCGGTATAATTTCATTTTGGTTGCTTTAACTTCTAGATTTCCACTACTACGTTGGACTTGGATTACATTATACGTTTAATTTCCACTTTATATTGTCGTCCCTTAAATACACGTTTCTTTTCTATTTTGCTCTATGTTTCTTTTCTTTTCGTTTTAATTACTTTAATTTGCAATTGAAATGACACTAAACGCAAAATGATATTATGCAAACTAATAATCTTCTCTTTTTTATTATTTTAAGTTCTACATTCTTTCATACATGAAATCTCTCATATCTTATAGCCTCCATGCATTATATGTAACAAATAACTGAAACGAGGTGTAAATGCATAAAATATCATATAATATAATATTAATCTTATTAAGATGTAAACATACATAACATCGGGTTGCTACACATACAAATCTTTTTGGTTTACAAGTCTTATAAGTTGGCACAAATCCAACAAAACACACGCGCATTACACTCTTACATTTAAGAGTAAATAAACGCACGTTATTCAACCACTTCCTGTTTTCAAAGTGCACTACTCACCATATATTATGAACCACTATTCTTCTTCTTCCTCCATGAAAACGAGTTTCTTGCCAAATTTGAAGATAATGGAACTTCAGAAATACACCCAAACGATTACAGAAATACACCCAAACGATTACAGGAATTCACCCAAACGATTATAGAAATACACCAAAAGGATTACAGAAATACACCCAAAGAATTACAAAACTACACTCAAAGGATTTAAGAAATACACCCAAAATTCGTTGAAGTACATCTTATGCATAATTTAGAATTCTTTCTCTTTATCCTCCTCATCTTCTGCTGTTTCTTCTTCTTCAAAAACGATTTCAGAGCTTGATGTCAAAAAACAATGGAAATCGAGAATAATGAAGAAAGAAAACAGAGAGAAAAGCACGTAAATGAAGAAGGAAAAAGAGAAGGTAAGAAACAAAAGAAAATAAGAAGAAGAAGAGGAGGAAAAGGAAGAAGAACGTGCAACAAGAAGAAGAAGAAGGTGCAGTGAAAACGTGCAGTACGGTTCGAAGCGCGTTAATATAAATGATTTGTATAAAAAAACGCTTGTACGTGAAGAATTATTCTATATTCAAATAATTTTTTTTAAAATTCCTTAAAATAATTATTTTTTTTGATAAAATTTTCAAATGCCTTATTGTAACTAGAGCTCTTAACTAGATAAGATAAACGTTCTTGCATTGATATAATGGATCTTACACTTGGCTTATTGAGATGAAATATGTGAAATTCATTTGACTAATTAGAGAACCATAGTCCTCGAAAACTCGAATACATTATACATTGCGTGGGTAATTAGGTATAGTAACTTCTCCTATTTCCACTCCTTAACCTAATTTTTCCTGTGTTGAGATCTTAATGACTAAGATGGATCATGGATATCCCATACCCAATCTGCTTTTAAATCACTATAAATAGAATTACATTTATTATCATATTCTCTTATAAGCAACTCAAGCATACATCAATTAGAAAGATAGAAAAAGCACTAGTTTTAATTTCTAGAATTTAACCACACACTTACTCCCTTGCATTGTCATCATGGGTGTCAACAAATACCAATCTTTTGCCTTTTCTTTTATTCTAATTATTATGATTTGTTTCAATCTTAGCATTCTGCATGTGATGGCTCGTCCACTAGTTAATAATAATTTAGGGTTGCATGATTCTGGTGAAATGTCAATGGGGGGTGACTTCCAAGATTCATCATCAGCAAGCTCAAACAATGATGCTAATAATGAGGGTCACAAATATGACAATGTTTTTCGAACTTTAGAGCAAGTTATGGAGTCTGGTCCTAGCGGTGGAGGAAAGGGACATTAATAATAAGCTCTCATATAATTAGCTACCTATTAGTATTATAATAAGGTGAAAACTCAAGTGAAGTCGACTTCACAGTGAAGTTGATATTTGAGAGTCATTAGATAAAAATTTAGTCAAATTAGTCAAATCATCTAACGGCTGTCAAATATCAACTTTATATGAAGTCGACTGCACCTGAGTTTTCACTCTATAATAATAATAAAACCTAGCTCTGATCTATCTCTATATATATATATATATACATGCATGCATGATGCATCTCTAGAATTTTATATATAAAGGTTGGTTTCTCCTTCTTTTGTGTTGGTAGTCGTTGTTTTATTAAACTGTTGCTTAGTTATAGTAAGTATATATATCGTTGTATGTAATCACTAATTAATAGTGTGATGCTTGTAATTGTTAAGTGTATGTCAAGGTATTTACACGTGTATAAATTAAACTATACATACAGCACAAGCTTATTTACATTTTTTTGGGTCTTGGCTCATTTACATTTCTTAATCATGAAAGGTGATCTTTTCATGATTTTGATTTGTGAATCTAAGAAAATCTAATCTAATGTGGTCCATCTTAATACTCTACCATGTGTGTTCCGTTTTATTAATTTATTCTGTTTTGGTCATGGATGTTTTCCGTTTCGTTCTATCTAACCTATTTATTGACATGGACCCATCATAAACCTGGACCAATATAAATGGGCCTACATGTGAGGTTACAAAAATAAATAGATCCTGGACTAATAAATAGTTGACGTGTGTAGGCCTGTCCTGAGCTAAATTTAAAACCAGTGGACCAACTAATTTAATATGTCAATACAAATTTTGAAGATAGGATTTTTTTATTTATGGGAAGATTTGAACCATAAACAAATGGAGATAAGGAGCATGTTTATTTATTAGCTAATTATATTTACGTATAAGTATATTTGAATAAAATTATATTTTTTAAAGTAATTATCAACACTAATGGAATAATGGTTCTGTGAAAATAATTTTTGTTTCTTAAATATGTTATAGTAATAGATGTAAAATTAGTAAATATAACATCGGTGGGGTTTTTTGCGCAAGGTACGTCACACTCACATCAACATTTGGCTTCGGCATACCCATATGCCACATTAATTACTTTTATTTGTGGTAGCTGTACAAATAAAATAAATTATTTATATTTTGTAGTTGTCTTTTTTTCTGTCTGAATGCATGAACATGTTATAAAGAAATTAATGGTGACTAAGCTTTTGAACCATCCCACTATGGCATAAAATAAGAGAAAGTATAGGGGAATTGGCAAAGGCATAATCTTGCTGATGAATCAGGTGGACGACATTAAACCACATCGACGCACCTGCTCTCCATTCTTGCTTTGCAATAACCACCATAGGCACGCTTCATTTCTCAACACCATATCTTAAATATATTAAATTATTTCACAATTTTTTATTATTAGTATTTTCATATAAAAACATTTGGATTAAAATAAAGAAAAAAAAGTAGGATTTATTAACCAAATCGAATTGTTATCTCTTTATTATAAAAATAAAAAAGTCTAAAAAAAACTAATTATAACATAAGTCAATTCAAGTCAATTTTTCGTATTTTTAATTTTTAAATTTAAAAAATTAAAATAATAAATAATTATTTTTTTATAACAAATTTTTTATTTTTCAACTAATTAGTTTTAGTTAGTTACACTTCTAATTAGTTTTTAGTAATTTAAATTCAAAAAAATATTAATATAAATCGAATTTGATTATATTTTTAGTAATTTATTTTTATTATATAAATAAATATATTCTAGTTGATATTTGTTAATATTCTTTTTTATTTTTTAAAAAAATTATTAAATTATTAATTCAATTTTTTATTTTTTTATTGAAATATTTCAATTTAACTATTTCATATTCATTTATTTATATACTCTATTTTTAGACTCTAATATATATCTAATAGATAAGATATATCTAATCAATTAGAATATAAAACTTTATAGATATAATTAAAAAAAGATATATTATATTTATGCAATAAATTACGTATCTTTGTCTTTGGCTCAATTTTTTTTTTAAAAATTGAGCCGAATTTAATTCTAATTATCTAAAACGAACAGTAACTATTAGATTACAAAGTATCCATTGTTAGAAATTTAAATTTAATCGCCTTTCATACTTTACAAGCAGGAGCTAATTTAGTATTTCATTTGCTAGCCTTACAACTGATTTCATTACTCTCCGTAGCATTTTAAAGTGATCTATCAATCTATTAATAAGGGTGTGTTTGGAGGTTACGTTGGAGAAGAGAGAAGTTGGTTTGAGTACTTTGAAGTTTGAACGTCCCATCTTTATGTTTGGCAACTCTTTGAAATTTTGAACCCAGAAGTGATTTTATCTCTAAACGTACGTTTACAGGAAGCTAAAAATTATAGCTTCTGCGTTCACGTTGAGGAAGGCTAATTACAATTGAGAAATTAAGAAATTATTCTTCTTCTACCAATCCTATCCTTCATTTTCTTCTATAAAAATGATGTAAGTAACCATATAATTTTCACACTAATTTTTTTTATCAAAATCTTTTAGATTTGTTACTATCATTTTAATTTTTTTTATTACTTTTAGTATTCTCTTTCATATTTTAATTTTTATGTTTTTTATTGTATTTTTTTATTTATATATAAATTTTTTTATATTATTTTTTTAGTATTCTGATGTCATATTTTTATTGTATTTTTTATTCATATGACAACTATTGTTGGTATAAATTTTTATTTTTATTAATTTTTATGATATTTTTATTATTTTTTGTTTATATAAATTCTTTTTTTTATATAATTTTTTTTTTCTATCATTTATTGTACTATATTTATATTGTGTATAAAATTTTTTATTTTTTTATTTATTTTTATTCATATGAATTCTATTTACTTCCTATTGTAATTTTTTTTGTTCATATGATATATATTGTTAGTTGTAATTATTATATTCTATATTTGTATGGAATTTTTTTGTTTTTTTAATTGTACTTCTTATTGTACTTTATTTTTGTTTTTAATATATACTAATTATAAAAATTTATAGTCCAAAATTATACTAAATTAAAGAATAGTAACGGTACTAAAATAATATAGAACATTTTCTTGTTGTTTGACATTATAAAATGTATAGTACTTCCTTTAGTGTTTTTATGTATTAAAATATATTTTATCAATTTTTATATGTTACTTTAATTTAGTAAGTAAATATTAATTTTATTATAAAATAAATTAATAAGATTTATTCAAATATCTAAAGTAAAATAATAGGATAATATAAAAAATTATTTAAATTGACGTCTCTTTTAGTAATTTTTATCTAAAAGTAATTTTGACTAATATATTTCAAACAACATTTATTTTACTATAATCCATTTTGATATAAAGATTGCCTAATATAAATCATGTTAACATAAACTTACTTTTCATCAAAATCAAGTTTACAAAATCACTTTTATACAAACTCCCGTTGCAAACTAGTGGAAACTCAGGTGCAGTCGACTTTACGTGAAATTGATAGTTAAACCGTTAGATAGTTTAACTGATTTTGACTAAATTTTCATCTTACAATTCTCAGCTATCAATTTCACGTGAATAATCCAAACACACACTAAGTCGCTTAACAGCAATTCTACTAATTACTTTATTGTGAAAGACCAAAACAGTTTTTTCTCCCATAAGTTTCTCTATATCTTGCTAAGTGGAATTAAGTTCAACAATGAATTTTAATTAATAGTTTAAAAATTTTCCTTCTTTACTTACGTTGATTAGCATAAAAGTTTATTTAAAAAACTAAGATGTTATCGAATCAAATTTTTCTTACTCGTTATTGAATCATTTTTATTTTGACATAATTTAAATTCAACCAATTTTTGAAATGTAAATAACACTAAACTTAAAAATTATTTTATTTTTTTGTTTATAAATAAAAAAATTTTGATGATCTGTTTTATTCTTTCTTTTAAAAAATTTATAAATAATTTTGTTCTTGCCTTTAAAATTCAAAGAACCTGCAAAAAATGATTTTGCCATTTTTTTTAATTTGTTGCTGAACATAGTTTATCACCAAACCTAACCTAAAAACTTCAAATTGGTCAATCTTAAAAATCAAAGCATTATAGTCAAATACGGCTCTCTAAAATAATTATCTTATTATTTGTTGAAGAATGAAGAATGCTTGTAAATAGGCAACTGGATACTAATCATTCATGAATTTCATCGATGAAGCTTAACACTATTAAAGAATAGATTATTCACTAATCAATCTCCACTAAAAAAAAAACAGTAACGATATAATAATATCTCCGTCACTCTGTTTGTGAAACCATGGCTTCCGACGAAAAAACAGAGCTCCACGTTCTGTTGGTGGCGTTTTCAGCGCAAGGCCACATCAACCCGCTCCTGAGGTTCGGCAAAAGCCTCTTAACAAGAGGCCTCCACGTCACACTCGCCACCACCGAACTTGTTTACCTCCGCGTCTTCAAGAAGCCCACCGACGACGACACCATCCCTGCCTCCATAACCGTCAACGGAATCCACGTAGTCTTCTTCTCCGACGGCTTTGTATCAGAGCCAGAGCTCAAAAGCACCAGCGTCGACGACTTCATGGAATCAATAGGAAAATCAGGTCCCATCAGCATCTCCAATATCATCAAAGATCACTTCCTAAGTAACACTTCCAAGAAGCTAGCATGCATAATCAACAACCCCTTTGTTCCATGGGTTGCTGACGTGGCAGCAGAGTTCGGAATCCCATGCGCATGTCTCTGGATTCAACCATGTGCTCTCTACGCCATTTATTACCGCTTCTACAACAATCTCAACTCCTTCCCAACTCTCCACAACCCTAACATCCAAGTCCAGCTTCCCGGTCTTCCATTGCTGCAACCACAAGACCTTCCATCTTTTGTTCTCCCGTCAAACACTTTCGGAAGCTTCCAGAAAGTATTAGCCGACATGTTGCAGTTCCAACACATGAAGAAGCTCAAGTGGATTCTCGCCAATTCGTTCTACGAGCTCGAGAAAGATGTGATAGACTCCATGGCTGAGATTTTTCCTATCAAACCGGTGGGTCCGTTGGTTCCTCCGTCGTTGCTGCTAGGTTCAGACGACGATGACGACGTTGGAATCAATATGTGGAAGCCACAAGACTCGTGCATGGAGTGGCTCAACCAAAAGCCACGCTCTTCGGTTATATACATATCGTTCGGAAGCCTCGTGGTGTTATCGGAAAATCAATGGAAGAGCATAGCGGACGCTGTTGTTCGGAGTAAACGACCGTTTCTTTGGGTGATAAAGCTTAAAGATGGGTCCGTACAAGATCCGTCGCAAATTCCGTCAGCGAGTTTCTTGGAAGAGACGAAAGAGCAGGGCATGGTGGTGCCATGGTGCCCGCAGACGAAGGTTCTTTCACACGATTCCATTGCGTGTTTCTTGACTCACTGTGGTTGGAACTCGATGCTGGAAGCCATAACTGCAGGGGTTCCGATGATTGCGTATCCGCAGTGGACGGATCAACCAACGAATGCGAAGCTCATTTCGGATGTGTTTGGAACGGGGATCCGGCTCCGGCAAGACGACGGCGGCGAAGGGTTCGTTGCGACGGATGAGGTGGAAAGAGCCATTGAAGAGATTTTTGTGGGCCCCCGAGCAGAGGAGATTAGGAAGAACGCCAGAGTGCTGAAACAGGCGGCGAGGGATGCGGTGGCTGAGGGTGGTTCATCTGACCGAAATATCCAATGTTTCGTGGACGAGATTCTTCAAAATCAGAGATGACGACAGATTTCAATTGATTTGGTTGGGCCACAAAAATATGTGTTGATTAGTTCGTATAACTGTCGGTATCTAATGTCGATGATATTGGACTGATCGAATTTTGGAGTTTATGAATTATGATGATTCATTTGCTGAAATTCTTCGCCATTAAATAAGAGAGAGTTGTAATTCAAATGTCATCATCTCAATATTGATATAAAAATTATGATTTCAAATCTTACTTCTAATTTAAAAAAAAAAAATCACAACCACAACCTTTACTTTCTAAGATTTTTGTCCTTTTTTAATTTTAATATTGGCCAATAATAATTTTTTAGCTATATTAGGGGAGGAGATCCTCTCTAGCTAGTAAAAAAAATTGGATGGTATCCAGTATAGGATTTCATCCTTTATTACTCTCTCCTATTTAATTTTGGTCCCATTTATAAAATTAAAAGTGAGATATCACACTTTATTCTCTCAAGTATTAAAAAAAATTGAGAGGATCTATTTCTCTATATTAGAACTTAATCCTAGTGTGTGACACCCAAAAAAAACCTAGTGTGTTTGACCTTTAGCAATAAAAGTTGTAACATATTATTACACAGAGTCTTATAGTTAAAGACGTAAATTAGAGATAACAAGATATTATGATCTATAAAAGCAAAGAAATATATAAATATAGTTAAAAGAATTTATATCTAGAATTTCTAAAATAGTATCATACTTGCATAAATAATTGTAAAAGAAATAGATAAGATCAAAAGAAGGTTAAGAAAACATAATATATAGATCGGAGTTCCAAAATACAGATATCAAGCTTCAGATTCGACCTGCGAAGCTAAGGTTAGTCGGAGTATGTAATTATATATATTTATACAATTCAAAATATAACTCAAACTACAAAATGAACACTTGTTTCTCCAAGTCAACTTCTAGGAAGGACAAAATATACATGCAGAGATCTTATATACATAGCCTAACACAAAATGTAACAGCCCAAAAGATAGTTCTTCGCTTGTAATGAAGCTCTCCAGATAATCAATGAGGTGCCTCTCGACCTGCATTTGAAAAACAACTGAAATATATATGGAATGAGAACCATAGGTTCTCAACATGATAAAGGTGCCCATATAGTTAATATAAAAGGTCCCAAAAAAGCCAGAGACATTCCTAGAACTGCGACACTCAGATTTTAGCTTAAAGATCCAACTAACCAGAAACTAAGTAAGTTATCTAAGGTATTTCAAGTTCTTAATCTAACTTTAACCTAACACTCCACTTTCTGTCTCCTTCAATCCTCCGAATCACCGGTGGAACAAGCTTTCTTCGCACCTCCACCAAGAGAGGTCTCTCAGAAAACATACACATACAATTCAAGCAAAAAAAATACAGATAGAGGTATAATTACAACAAGTAGAACAAGTAGCAGATAAGCAGAGTTAAGCAGTTAAGTAAACCAAAACAATGCATACTTGTAACACCTTGATACTTTTAAACTGAGATTAACTTTATCTGGATTATATTTAGTAGGTGATATTCAAAACCTTGCGAAATTTTGTTTCTTTTTAAAACAAATATGAAATATTTATATAAAATAATTTATATATAAAAATATTGAATAACTAGCCTTTATTGAAAAAGTTACTAGTTGAAAAATATACGTGAATCTAAAAATACTAACATGAAAAACGGGCGTGCTAAACTATGAAGGCACAACAATGACAAGCTTTACTCATATCAAATAATCATAACAAGAAACATCATAGTTACAATTGCAATCACTCAATAAAAATAAAACAAGACACAGAGAAAATCCTAACTCTTTTAATTTGTATAACTATGGCTAAAACAATCGCATATTCTTCCTTCTTAAGGTAAATGCTTAATATTTTGTATTTACGTCCTCGATAGCTTGCTCCTAATAGTGCACTTGTCTTTTCACCTCAACCCAACTGAGCAGTGTATTGCTTTGTACTGCATCGTTCCTGAAGATGGTACGGAGAGATGGCTGAGAAACAAAAGTTTCTCAGTAGTTTATCTATATGGTGTCATCGTATCCATCTCCAACCACTCCGAGTTTTTAAAATAAAAACAGTGATGATGCAATGTTGTTCTATTATTATTTTTAAAAGTCTTGGTTAGTCGGAGTGGTGTGACTTTTAGATGCTTCTCATTTACTTATGTTATGACATGTGTGATGCATACAAAATGCCTAGTGTTAAAACATACAAATGTAAACTCAGAAATCTTGGTATGATGTTCTCATAGGCCATAAAGTAAGGGAAAATAAATAATAAATAAGAGAAGAATAGTAACATTGCCATAGATAAGTCAAACAGAATAGATATGAATAAAATAAAGATCTTAAACAATATCATACATCATATAAAATGGATCTTTGGATAAAGAAGGATCTTTGAATGAAATAATAAACATAATCATAAATTAAAAAGGATAAAAGAAGAACAATCATGATCACACATTTCATTTTACTTTTCATTACTTTTTCTCGTAACTTTTATGGAAGGTATTGAGCTCAAACCGGTATAAAAGGTGGGAGTCCCCTTCCCTTACCGAAGGTTCTTATCCCAAACGTTTTGGCGATCACCTTCCCTTACCGAAGGATCATCTCGATCGATCACCTTCCCTTACCGAGGGATCATATCGATACCTTGTCTTTGAGTGTCACCTTCCCTTACCGAAAGATCATTCCCTCAGTTCAATTTACAATCAAGATTATTTAGACATACACAAGAAGGAAGTCATGGCAACCAAGATATATTATTATAAAATTGATTGGAGTCTCCTTCTCTTACCGAAGGTTCCAAAAGTCTAACAATCACCTTCCCTTACTGAAAGATTATCTCGATTATCTTGTCTTTGGGGGGTCACCTTCCCTTACCGAAGGATCATTCCCTCAATTCTTTAATGCACATAAGATTGTTATTATAATGCATAATGCATATGAAGGAAAGAGACACTATACCATGACATGCAAAGCTAACATCTATGTTCGAAAATATTTAAAACATGACATATAAAAATTAGCACAAAACCCCTACCTCGAGTAAAGTTTCGATAGGTGTTTCGATGCAAATAAATGCGGTTTGTTAGTGAAGTGAGACTTGTTCCATAGCTATACTTTGTGTATACTAGAATGTTTTGTATATAAAAAGGGAATAGAATGAGAAAGGAAGGATCAAATAGCTCTAAGGTATGTGCAGATTATGTTAGGAGGCATTTAGGTGAAATCTTTAATCTGAATCGTTACTTTGTGAGCCCTATAACTTTTTCTACATTTAGAATTTGGAAATATCTATTAGAGACAAATTTAAAGATAATTGAATTTATATATCAGGATGGCTGATAAGAGCGCGATTTTCTACTATGAACTTATAACCGATTTATCTACCTAATTTAATTTGAATTTGATTTTATATGGAACTTAAGTAATAGAGATAGTATTCTTATCTTTTCATATAACAAAATATTATTCAAATCTGATAAATGTAGAATTAGTTATGACTATGTTTTAAAAGGTTGTTTACTGTCGGTTAGAGATTTATTACCACTAGTACTTTCATATGTTTAAATTTTAAATTCAAATCTTAAATTATTACCATTTTAATTAATTAATTAGTTATTAAAAAAATGACTTGATTCAAAAAGTTAGGATGTTACATTCTCACCCCTTTAAAAAAGAATTTTATCCTCAAAATTCGTGTCTCCTAAAAAGATACTAATTCAACCTCACTTATCCTAGTAGATTTTATCTACATTTTTCTTTCTATAGGGATATATGATAGTTCCAACATAAGTAAGTTCAATCAATCCATACATTCAAGCAAACTAAGTGAAGGTACAACACAGTTATAATATCATCATGAGCTAATAAAATTTTAAAAGATAGATTCACATAACGGATAATATTATTCATTTCTTTGTGTCTTAAGTTATTAGTCTTCGTGTATCAGATTTAAACCATACAACATAATACGAAAATTCAAACAAGCAGTAAAACATAATAAGATGCTTAAAAAAATCTTGTAGCTAGTCATACTAAAGCCTTTACTTTCAATGCCTCATACCTCATGCAGTTTTGCTTCATTCTCTCGACTAGTCTATAATGTGCCTTTCACCTAGGTCTCTTAGCTTGAACTCTAAACTTTTTTATAGACATCCAATTTCAATATCGGCTTAACCTTATCCAAATATCTCTTTTAGGTCATGTCTTTTATGTCAAAAACAACTTTAGTTCACATTTAAATCCAACTTTCTAAATCTATCACTAGACCATTTAGATATTCTGAATTCTATCCCTTAGTAACTTCAAATTTGTACAAAGCGTAAAAATATTTTGTACATAATCTTTCAGATAAGTAATAAAAATAATAATTTTTTTAAATCTAATTTTGATAAATGAGTTACATTTAAACTAATAATTGATAAGTGAAAAAAATAATATATTTGTTGACATTCAAACAAATCCTGACTCATAAATTTTTTTTTACATCACTAAAAATATTTATTATTGTCAAAAAAAATTCTATAATTATTTAAACAAGTTAAAGAAAATAAATTTATATAAAATTAACATAAATTTAAGAGGCCTGCTACACATACAAGTCTTTTTGACTTACAAGTTTTACAAGTTGCTACACATACGGGTCTTTTAATCCGTTATTCAGTTTCCAAAGCGCTACACTCACCGTGTATTATGAACGACTCCTCTTCTTCTTCTTCTTCTTCTTCCTCTTCCTCCATGTATTTCTTCATTATTCTCTTTGCCTTTTTATTAGTTGTTTTACTTGCGCTTATTACTGGTATTCTTGCTTCGTTTTTTTTTTTTCGATTTTCATGATTTCTGAAATCAAGCTTTGAAATCGTTTTGAAGATAATGGAACTTCAGAAATACACCCAAACGATTACAGAAATACACCCAAACGATTACAGGAATTTACCCAAACGATTATAGAAATACACCCAAAGGATTACAGAAATACACCCAAAGGATTTAAGAAATACACCCAAAATTCGTTGAAGTACAACGATTATAGAAATACACCCAAAGGATTACAAAACTACACCCAAAGGATTTAAGAAATACACCCAAAATTTGTTGAAGTACACCTTATGCATAATTCAGAACTCTTTCTCTTTCTCCTCCTCATCTTCTGCTGCTTCTTCTTCTTCAAAAACGATTTCAGAGCTTGATATCAAAAAATAATGGAAATCGAGAATAACAAAGAAAGAAAACAGAGATAAAAGCATGTAAATGAAGAAGGAGAAGAAGAGGAAGAGGAAGAGGAAGAAGAATGTACAGCAAGAAGAAGAAGAAGGTGCGGTGAAATTGTGCAGTAACGGTTGAAGAAGGAGAAAGAGAAAGTAAGAAACGAAAGAAAAGAAGAAGAAGAGGAAGAGGAAGAGGAAGAAGAACGTGCAGTAACGGTTCAAGCGCGTTAATATAATGACTTATAAAGACTTGTATAAAAAAAATGCTTGTACGTGGAGAATTTCTCTAAATTTAAATATTTGCACATAATTTATGTTAATATTGTTGAATACTAATTGACTTCACAAATTTTAGTTTTTTTCTCAAAAATTCAAAAATCTATCAAAAATATGATGTATAAATTGTTTGATCTATAATATAAAATAGATAAAAATAAAAAATAGAATTAATAAAAATATAGTTAATAACAGTAAAATAATAAAAAATTTTTTTTTAAGAATTTAATAACAATATTAAATTTATTATTAATTAGGAGATGATACTAGAAAAAGTTATTAGATAGGATAAGTTATTTGGTTTTGGATTTTGAATTCTTCCTATCTTAAAAGCTTTTAGACAGTCTTACTACCAAAAATTTTAAATCCCTCTAAAGATTTAAGTTTTCACCGAAATCTTATCCTACTTGAAGAGGTAATGTATAGAATGAGAAACCGACTAAGCAACTTACTGTTTTTATATTACTCTAAGTGAGAATCTGGGTTTACAGCCTAATCTCTAACAAGCAATAAAAATCATCAATCATCAAATAACATTCTAGCACATCAAACTCAAATATTCAAATCATATGAATCACATGAAATACATATCGCTATTCGTATGCATTCACTTAAGAACAATTAGACAAGTAGTTGAGTTTAATAAATATTTAACAAATTGACGATGGGAAACATGTTGACTGGGATTGATAATATAACCCAAGTGAGTGATTTAGTGTGCAGGCCCAAATTATTTTATTGCAGCGTAATTATATGAGACAAAATGATCAAAAACGGTTAGTATATAAGGATGGCTGAAAAGAGCGCGATTTTCTACTATGAACTTATAACCGATTTATCTACCTAATTTAATTTGAATTTGATTTTATACTGAACTCAAGGAATAGAGCTAGTATTCTTATCTTTTCATATAACAAAATATCATTTAAATCTGATAAATGTAGAATTAGTTATGACTATGTTTTAAAAGGTTGTTTACTGTTGGTTAGAGATTTACTACCACTAGTGCTTTTATATGTTTAAATTTTAAATTCAAATATTAAATTATTACCATTTTAATTAATTAATTAGTTATTAAAAAAATGACTTGATTCAAAAAATTGGGATGTTACAATACTAAAACAAAACAAACAAATGCATACGTGTATGCGTGTCCTATGGCTGATGAGTCTCATCTGTCGGTTAAATAGCTAACCCGACATGTCCTGATAGTTAATCATTGGACAGTCCTTCTGTGCGCGCACCCCAAGCTCAAAAATAATATCCATGAAGTTAAACTCCAAGCTCAAATATAATATTCCATGGAGTCAAACTCCAAACTCAATAATATAATATTCTATGGGAAAATCCCAAACTCAAATTTATATATATGCCATGGGGGAACCCGAAAAGTTAAAGTGTTCAGTCACATCCTGCGACAGAGAGTTAACAATTAATCTCAAAATATACAAGCCGCATAATAGTCTCTTTTCTTTTTAAAATAACACTTCAAATCAAATCTTTAATTTTTATAGAAATTTCGCCAGCATCTCCTCTAAAACTCAAACTACTGCCACTCTTCAAGGGTCCCAACCACCAAACCAAACACCTCTCAATCATTCAAATCATTTCTAGTATCAAATTATTTCAAAATCAAACCAATTCCAATAACAAATCACTTACAAAATCGAACCACACATCTCTCAACCAATCCATTCAATTCAATTTCACAAACTCACCATCAATCCACGGCACATCAACAATCTTCAATATTTTTTATACTTATCAAAGAAATAATCCAACACATACAAATTTATTCATCCTTTATACACACATCATATACCATATACATAATCCATCAAAAATTCATTTAGTTCATTCCTATATTAAGGTCTTCTAACCTAAGTTTTCACGTGACATTAAATATTAACTACGAGAAACCAAAATCATACCTTTGCCGATTCCTCCCTAAGCTCGGAACTCTTCAAAAACCTCTCATTTCACAAGCTCCAAGCTTTCAAACGTCAATTTCTCAAACTTAATCACTCAGATTTCGTTCTAAACCGTCAAATTGAACTCCAAATCAATAAGAACACAATTTAATTCATACAATATCACTATAATCATCATAGGATTCATTAATTCAATGATTCACATGGGTTCAACAATTTCTTACCTTACCCACGGATTAATTGGACAAAACCCAGTTATTATCCACTGCTAGAGTTCACCTAAACCATCAAAATCATTCAATTCCTCAATACCCAAACTCAAAACCCACAAAATTTAGGAGAGGAAGAACTGGACAAAAAATGTAACTTTGTTACCACTTTGTCTAGATAGAATTGAAGAGAATTTCGAGACGAACACGTCGCCATTGTCAGCTCGTCAATTGAAATTTTAGATTGAAAGTCATGGAAGATTGAAATTTTGGAGGTGAAGGTCAGGGTTTAATGTGATTCTCTCTGCTTCAACGTGACTCCAAGGCTGAAAATGAAAGGAAGAAAGCTCGTTTGGTGCTTTAATAGGTTGGATTTTGGGCCTGGTTTGGTTCCGATCCAACTAGTTTAGCCTGTTAGTTCGATTTTAAGCCAAAATTTTTAAAATTAGTGTCAAAATTCGTATTTTTAATATTTCTACTTCCCTAAACTATAAATTTTAATTTTCTAATTTCTTTGAATAATAATTAATTTATTAACTAATTATTTATTAATTTTTCGGGATTTACAGAATTGAATGGGATAACCGACGGGTTCATGACTCGATTCTTTTTATTAAGTAGGTTAGGTAATGGCTTTTGTAAAGTCTATTATATAAAAAATAAAATAAATTTTTCGTAGTTTAAATTTTTAACTATTTATTTATATTAAACTAACTTGGGTTGGTCGAGTGGTCAGCTCAGTCGTCCGCTTAAACAAGTGTCGGGAGTTCGAACCCCACCTTATGCATGCAGCAACTTATTGGCCAGCGGCACACCCTTAAATGGAGCTCAGATCCGCGATGAATTAGTCCTTAACTTATCGGGTTGGGGGATACCGTTTGGGTAAACAAAAAAAAACTATTTATTTATATTAAATATAAAAAAAATTAAAAAAATATTGGTCAAAATTAGTTAAGATAGTACTTTTTTGTTTAAAGAAAAGGTTTATAAATTGTAAGTATGGTTATAATAATATGTGACTAAAGATTGATATATAAATGAATTATACTTTATAAATAATAAATTATAGTTTTAGAATGTATTTAATATCAATTTAAAATTTGTAAATTTATTATTTAAATTATAATTCATGAAATATACTTTTTAAATAAGCTGGTGAATTTGTCAAACTTTATACAGACTAGACAGAATAAAAAAAACCTATAAAAATAACGGACTATATTTTTTAGTTAAACAATTTTATTTTAGAAGATTCAATCCGAATTGGTTTAATTTTTAAGAGTAAGCCCAATAACTACAGTTTGAGATTTTTTTTTTAATTTCCTGTAAAAAAAAATCAAATTAAAAGAAAGTGCATGATAAGGTAAAAAAGTATATTAAAAAGATAAAGATTTACTCTCATAAATAGTTATACATTTATCTAAAAAATGTGTCATTTTATTTATTTATTATTTTTTTAAAATTAATTTATATGATACTCTTTGTTCTCTTTACTCAAAAATTTCTTTATCATAGAATTATTCTTAAAAGAAGTTATATATATAATCAATTTATATTGATCTAGTAGTTAATTTATTAGTTTATTTGAATAAATGTTGAAAGTTTGAAATTTAATTTGTGTATGTAATAATTTATTGACCAACTACAAATTTTTAAATAAAACTTAAATTTACAACAAATTAATCTTTAACCTATTGAACTAAGAAATACTATAAAAAATTATATATTTAATATACAAGTGAGATTGAGTAATTATATATCTTTATTTGTTGTTCGAAGAAGAAATTAAACAAAAAAAAATCAGAGTAGAGTGATCTCATTAGCTTTATGTTCATTTCAATCACAATCAATTTTTGTGTATCTTGTGGCTTATCATGAAATAATAATAATAATTAAAAAACTGATTTAGTAAAACTTTGAACACCTCATTCAGTTAGGTAAATTAAAAAAAGTTTAATTATTCTATTGATTTTTATAATTTTACAAAATTTTTAATTAGATTCTTATATTTTTTTATTTGGGTTCGTGTACCAAAATTTTTTTTTCAATTAGGTCACAGTAATTAACTTAATTTTATAGGGACCCAACTAAAAAAAATAATGTAGGGACCTAAATAAAAAAAAATGTTCATAGCCTGGAATGTGAGGGGTGCGTCTAATAAGATGGCCCGTGTGCATTGCAAAAATTTGGTGAGAATATATAAACTATCTTTCTTCTTTCTCTTTGAGACTCATACCATGTTTAATAATTTGAAGAATTTTTGGGATAAGTTGGGTTTTCATTGTGTTGGTATTGAGGAAGCAGTAGGACACAGGGGTGGCATTTGGTTTCTATCTTCTATTGCTAATGCTTCTTGTGTGGTTATTGATCAAATTGACCAATGTATCACAGTGAAAGTGGGTGTGGGTAACTTAGTTTGGCTTTGTAGTGCAGTATATGGGAGTTCTCAATTCGAAAAAAGATGTATGCTTTGGGATCATTTGCGTTCTATTAATTCAGGCCATAATAGACCGTGGATGGCCGTTGGTGATTTTAATGAGATTGTGGCACCAGATGAGAGTACAGGTGCTTATTTTTCTTCTCACAGAGCTAGTCTATTAGCTACTACTCTAGATGACTGTGAGCTCTTTGATCTTAAAGTGACTGGTAGGAGATATACTTGGTATAGAGCAGTTCAAGCTGACAGAGACTTGGCTAAAAGGTTGGATAGAGCTCTAGTTAATGAGGCATAGATGACAATGTTTCCTGAGGGTTATTCTGAAAATCTTAGCAGGCTTCATTCTGATCATTGTCCTATTTTAGTTCGTTGTCATGGTAGCCCCAGAATGAAAGGTTCTCGTCTTTTTAGGTTCTAAGCTGCGTGGGCAACACATCCTTCTTATAAACATGTTATTAGTAAGGCTTGGAATCAAGAGTTTGGAGGCGTTACTGAAAGGCTTAAGATGGTTCAACAGGTTTCTTTGGACTTCAACTCAAAGATTTTTGGAAATATTTTTGTGCGAAAAAATAAGTTGGAATATCAGATTCAACGGCGTTTGGAGGTTATCGATGTGTTATCTCTGAGAATTAAAGAAGTTGAACTGAGGGAAGATTATAATAGGCTTTTATTGCAAGAGGAACTTTTTTGGTACCAGAAATCTAGAGAGCAGTGGGTCAAGTATGGGGATAGAAACACTAAATTCTTTCATCTTCAGACTTTGGTGCGTAGAAACCATAATAGAGTACATGGATTATATGTTAGAGATGGGTCTTGGTCTACTGATCCAGATATTCTCCAGGAAGAAGCCCTCTCTTTTTACAAGAATCTCTTTGGTACAACGGAAGAGGTTGAGGTTGATTGTTTAGGGGATGTTCCGATGCCCACTCTAAGCACTGAGGCTTGTGCTAGGTTAATTGACCCTGTCTCTTTTGCGGAAGTCAAGTCAGCAGTATTCAGTATGAGCCCTTTTAAGGCTCCTGGTCCAGATGGCTTTCAAGCTTATTTTTTTAAAGAATATGGAGAGATAGTAGGCACTGAGATTTGGAATATTGTCCGGAGTGCTTTTTTGGGAGAGTTCTTAAATCCTAGCATCATGGAAACTCTGATTGTGCTTATTCCTAAAATTGATAACCCTACCTTTATGAAGGATTTCAGGCCTATTAGCTTGTGTAATGTTGTTTATAAAATTATCACCAAAGTATTGACTAACCGACTTCGACCTTTTCTTCCAGATATTGTTAGTCCTTTACAAGGAGGTTTTATTCCGGGTCATGGTGCTCCTGATAATATTATTGTGGCCCAAGAAATTCTGAATTTCATGAAGCACACAAAATCCAAGAAAGGTACTCTTGCTTTTAAAATTGATCTTGAAAAAGCTTAGGGTGGATTGGAGGTTTTTGGAGAGTACTCTCATTGCTTTTGGTTTTCCTATCATCACTGCTAATTTGATTATGAATTGTGTCCGTGCATCATCTCTTTCTATTATGTGGAATGTGAATAGATTGGATAGTTTTGCTCCTAGAAGGGGGTTTAGACAGGGCGATCCAATATCTCCTTACTTATTTGTGCTTTGTATGGAAAGACTTGCTAGCTATATATCTCATAAGGTGGTCGAGGGTATGTGGAAACCAATTTCTGTCACTAGGGGTGGCCCAAAATTTTCTCATTTGATGTTTGCAGATGATCTCTTACTCTTCTGTCAGGCTACAAAGAGTCAGGTCCAAATGGTCATGCATTCTCTTAACATTTTTTGCAAGGCATCTGGCATGAAAGTGAATATTGAAAAGTCTAAAACTTTTTGTTCTAAAAATGTGACTGCTCGTAGAAGAGATATTTTTACTAGTGTTTCTTCAATACGTTTTGGTTTGGACTTAGGAAGATATCTTGGAGTTAACCTTAATCATTCCCGTACCAGTAGGGCTTCTTTTCATTCGGTGATTGAAAAGGTGAGGGGAAGATTAGCTAATTGGAAAGGAAGGCTTCTAAATAAAGCAGGGAGACTTTGCCTGATCAATTCTGTTGCAGCATCCATTCCTGTCTATCATATGCAGGTATCTTTTTTCCAAATTGGGTTTGCGATAAATTATCTTCTATGATGAGACAGTTCCTTTGGAAGGGTCAAGTTGATGGTAGAGGTCTTTTCCTTGTTAATTGGAGGACCGTGATCACTCCAAAAAAATTTGGTGGCTTGGGTGTTAGAGATCATGCGTGTGTTAATATATCTTTACTTGGTAAATTGGTGTGGCAACTTTTTCATTGTCAGGACAAGCCTTGAGTTGCTCTATTGAGGGTGAAGTATCTGAGGAATGAGGAAGTTTTAGATGGCCCTGTCCCTTGCAATGCTTCTCATGTTTGGAAGAGTATATCAAAGGCTTTTGGTGTTCTTAAGGATGCCTTCTCTTGGTGCGTTGGGTCACTTGATCAATCTTTTTGGTTTGACAATTGGAGTATTAAGGGCCCAATTGCTCAAGATGTCCCTTTTGTACATATATCTGACTCTGATTTAACTATTAGAGACATTTGGAAAGATGGTCAATGGAATCTCCATGATATTTTCTCTATCATTTCAGAAGATGTCAAACAGCGTTTGAATGCTTATAATCCGAATCTGAATGCTGGAGAAAGTTCGGGTTGGTCGTGGGGTGTGGCATCTTCTAGACTCTACTCAGCTAGGAGTGGGTACAGTTGGCTAGCCAAAAGAAAGTTTGACTGGAATGAGCATGATAATTGGTTGTGGGTATGGCGACTGCATATTTCTGAGAAGTACAAGTTCTTGATTTGGCTCAGTCTTCATAATGCTATTCCTACGGCAGAGTTTCGTTTGGGTCGTGGTTTAGCTTTATCTAGCACCTGTCATCGGTGTCAGAATGGTTCTAAATCCATTATTCATTGTCTTCGGGAGTGCCCTAGTGCCAAGGAGGTCTGGAACCTTTTAGGTCTGTATTCAGATAACTCGAATTTACATGATTGGCTCTACAGAGGTGCAAGGACTGAAGATGTTTTTCCTTTTTTTTTCGACCATCTGGTGGATTTGGAGAAGCAGGAATCATGACTTATTTAATATAGATGATTCATGGAGTGCTAGTAAAGTGGTGAGTTTGATTCGTAGTTCAGTAAGGGAGTTTCACACTATTTTTGCTATGCATCAATCTCTGTCTCCTCCTTCACTTTGTTTGCATTGGGTTCCACCTCCAGTTCATTATGTTAAATTGAATTGTGATGCTAGTTGGTTTGCTCCTTCTGGCTATGCTGGTTTTGGTTGTATCATTCGCAATCCTGATGGATGTTGGTTGAAAGGTTGCACTGGGAAAGTCGAAGTGTGCAGTGTTCTTTTTGCTGAATTGTATGCAATTTGGAGAGGTTTACTGCTTGCTTGGGAGAGTGGATTTCGTGAGGTTATCTGTGAAACAGACTGTTTAGAAGCTCTTTTATTGGTAAACCAAAGAATGCTTGGTAAGGATATTCCGGAATGGAATTTGGCAAAGTATATACAGGAGGTTATGAATGGGAATTGGAGAGTCTCTATTCTTTTAATTCAGAGGACTGCAAATAGTGTTGCAGATTGTATGGCTAAAGCAGCTGCTTCTGTCGCGGACATTCACTCGAATCGGAGCCAACCTTGGAGTGAGCTTCAACATCTAATAGATTTAGATATGACCCTAGCAAATTAATTTGGTTGTCTTTTTTTTTTCTTTCTTTTCTATTTAGTCACCAAAAAATAAATAAATAAATAAAAAGTGTAAGAACCCAATTAAAAAAAAATTTTGGTGCTGAATAATTAAACCATTAAAAAATTATGGACTTGTATTTAATGTTAAAAATTAAGTGTTTTTGAAAGAGTAACATATTTTTTAAAATTAAAAAATTAGGATGTAACTACTTATATGACGAGAGAGATAATCGTTGCATGAAACAGTGGAACTTTCCACTCTCAAATCGTTAGGTATCTGAAGATGTCTATTCTCTATAATATCATCCCCTTTCAGGTAATTTTTCTTGCTAAATTATTTCTACACTATTGAACTATCGATTGATTTTGGTATTGAAATTTTGTACAGGTACTGTCCAATCACTTTTTCAAAGCATCATTGGAAAGATCCAAAAGCTACTAACCACATACACTTATTTCAAACCCGATTTCCATTATCAATTCAAGTATTTCGGAACATTATTATTTTTAAATAAATAGTTTTAATAGATTTTTTTTTTGAAAACTAAAAATTGTATCAAATTGAATCGAAATATATTATCTAAATTCATGATAAATAAGTTTAATTACCTTTAATACAATTCAATTATAATAAGATACAATTAAAATAACGAAAAAGCAACATTTTGTTTGGGTGGGGAATATATATAAGATTCTCCCCCGATACATGGGAGCCAGTTGTATTCTTTTTGCAAGATGACAATTGACAAAAGGACAGATGTGTTTTTGACTTTTTGGTTGATAACTTAACATCTCACGGAACTTTAAAAAAAAAAGACGAAAATTTTTTAAATAAAGATATTTAATATACTTTATTAAGAGAAATACTAGTTGTCTTTTTATTTTTGGTCTTTAGTCAATTTTTTAAAATTTATTATTATTTAATTAATTTAAATACCTATTTTCATATATTAGTTGATTAAAAAATTAGAAGAATTACTTATTTTTTATTTTTTTTTTTAAAGTTGAATAAAAGACAATATTCAAAAAATATCTAATTACACTGGTCTATTAATTAATCTATTATGTATTAAAATTTTAATATGTGATATAGATTAAAAATATTTTTATTATTAAAAGTGTTGTTATGTTTTTTAAATTATTATTTTAGTTCTGACACTAATTTTTTAATTTATTTAAAATTTGAATTTTTAATGAAAAATTTATTAGAAAATTATTTTTTTTAAAATTTTATAATATTATTTTTCTACTTCTATTTTATTATCATTTTGATATTTTTATTTTTTGAAAATTTAACAATTATTTTACGAGTTTAATTTTTATTTATAATTTTATAATTCTTTTTTTTTCTAATTTCAAAGATCTATATTTTAATATATTAATTACTATTGCTAATTGTTTTATTTTTTAGTCTAATAATTTTTATTTATTTTTAAATTTCTTGAATAAAATTTACTATAAAATTGAGATTAAAAGTAATATTTTGTATTGATTTAAAAAATTCAGTATTATTTAAATTAATATTAATTAAAATTATTAATTTTTGGTCTATTTGTTTAAATAATCTTATTATTTTTCTTCTCTTAAAATCTTTTAATTTATTTGTTAATTCAATTTTTTTCATTATTTACTCAACTTTTTTAAAATACTTATTTTAACTGTGGCCAAATAAATACTTTTTTTTTTAAATATATTTTTACTGTCTTTTTATGAATAAAGCCCTTCCAATAAAGGGATGTGAGACCAAGGACCAGCAGAGTATAAATACATCTATGGTAACAACACAAAATTAAATCAAATCTCACAGCAAGAGATAAATTAAAATAACATGCCAAAAAATGGTGGAAACTCTTGTACTGTCGACTTTACGTGAAGTTGATGGTTGAGAGCGGTTAGATGATTAGATTGATTTGATTAAATTTTTAATTTTTATCTAACAACTCTTAACTATCAACTTCACGTGAAATCGACTGTGCCTGAATTTTTACCCAAAAAATATATAACGTAACAGTTCTAAATAAGAGTTTGTACTTAACGACACCCTCACGCATTGCTTGAGCATCCTTGTTCAATCATGGTTTATCGTCATTCCTGTTAATCAGTTATGCTAATAATAATATTCTAAATTTTATTATTTAATTTAATTAGATTTGATTCATAAAAAAAAATTGAATATATAGCGTTACTTTTTTGTCTCGAGCTTCCTTTCGTTCCTCTCCCTGGCCATATCGTAGCACTATTCACAAATCACAATCTCGTTTTTGTCCGGTTCACCTTTTCACCATTGAAAATGTTATTGATATTGTAGATGGTGAATGGGAAAAGAAATATCATCACACAAATCCCTCCCTTCCAGAGTTCCAGTCTTGTCTATCAAATCACCTGTTCAACGCAGCCTATTGGTTGGTCCCATTAATTTTCGTATTAGTGCCATGGACTAATAATAACAAGAGTAAAATATCATTTTTTGTCTTCAACGTTTGAGATAAGTTTTAAAGTTGTCTCTAACGTTTTAATCGTCCTATTTAAGTCCCTAACGTTTCAAAACTGACTCAATGTTGTCCTGTCGTTAGGGATTCATTAACAAAATTGACAGTGGGACAATATTGAATCAATTTTAAAATGTTAGAAACTTAAATAAGACGATTGAAATGTTAGGGACAACTTTAAAACTTACCCTAAATGTTGAAGAGAAAAACGATACTTTCCTCTAATAACAATAATGTGTTGAATTATAGTTTTGAGCCAAAGAATTTGACAATGGAGTAACATTTATTACATGTTCTTGGGTGGATAGCGACGGATTCATAAGTTTCAATCAATAGGAGAAAAAATTATTAATATATATGTGTGCACTCACGTATGTATATATAAAATATAAAATTTAAGCATAATTAACCATATTAATTTAAATATTTCATTTAATATATGAAAATAGTAACTAATAAAATATTATTAAAAGATGAATTTATAATTATTTTTCATTTTTTATATTATAAAAATATTAAATAATAATTTTAATATTTTTTATAAAAAACCAACAATAGTATATTACATTTATTTTTCTTCCGAATAATACCAAAATATTTTTTAGCATCATTAAACATAGTATATTTAATTCCATCTTTTTTTTTAATTATCGTTAATTTAAAAAAATGTAATTTTTTTTAAATAAACAAGTAACTGAGAGGGGATTATTGTATTTTTATTTTTAACGCATCAAAAAAGGTCATTGTATTTTTTTTGTTAAAATAAATTACTAAATAACAAAATAAACCACTAAAATTTATCTAAATATAAATATTTTAAGATTTAATATAAAATTAAATTCAAAATATTTTTAACAATGAGAGCTAATAATTAAAGTAACGGGGCGGGGAAGCCTCTTGTATGTGCGTCAAGTGGAGAGAATCATTGATTGGCAATTTGGCATATCCGATTGTCCCTGTGCATTTCAAGTATAAGGAGATATAGCTGGTCTTCTAGAAAGTTAGGTTTGGTATTTATTCTGGCGGAAGAAAATATGCGAATATCAAAAGGTATTTCAATCTTAAGTCAATGGAAATATTATTTATGAATTTTTTTAAATAAAAAGTTCAACATAATAAAATGAAATAATAATATAAAGAATATTAGACAATTAAAATAAATTAATCATAATTATTTTTGGTATTATCATTAACAATTACAAAAATTAATTATCACTCTATTTTTTGTAACTCCTAATTAATTTATTGATTATTTTTGTTATTTTATCTTTTTTTTAGTCAAGTATTCTAAATAATAATAAAAAAAAATAATCAATCACCTGTTACGTACTTTCTTTCTTATAAGTGTACATGTCTAACTATCAAAATATTACTTAATTATTCTTGAAATAAACTATGGTTTATCATAGGCGAACAACCAAACTCACTACATTTACCAAGTAAACTCACAACTAATAAATAAGTGGTAATTATTCTCAACATTCTTTTTACATAAAACACAAATATTATCATTTTGATCAATAACACCAAATCCACTTAATCTCTCTTTAGTATTGATCCTGCCCACTAATATAAATCAGGTGAATAATTCAACTCGTGGTGGTACTAAGTCAAACTGTAACTTATAATATTCTCTTATATTATTTCAGCCTGCAAAACCTACACAAAAGAGTTAGTAGAATAAACGTTTGATTTATCAAATTTCAACACCAGTTGGTCCTCTCTCTCGTTTGTTAATTTGATTAACTGAAGGATCTCATATAGTTGGTTAACTAATTCTAACTTTCATGGGAATAGTTGTCTTCTCCATTAAAAATTTCATATCCACTCTAGTCCATCCCATAATCTACACTCTCCTATTATAGATCCGCTTTGGTTTGAGACCGAAAAAAGTCTCAGAAAAACGACCTTTAACATACCACATGGTAGCCAATTATCCTTTCAGAATCAAACTCTTCTACCATCCCTACCTCCAAAGACATTTCTCTAATCATATTATCTTTCACCTATTACTCCTTTATCTGTAATTGGCATATATCCTTCCATGGGCCTCATTTTTTAGGCACAGGCTGACAGGAGAGTACTATGTTTAGATTCAAATCATTATATGAACAATCTTTTCTCGAAAATCGCCACCACCACTTGAACAACAAAGCTGTCGAATAATTATATCACTCACTCCCAAACCTCCCAACTTTTTTGGAAATTGTACAATTTTTCACCTCACTAAATATATTCTATGCTTTCCATTCTCCTTACTCCACAGGAACCTCCTCTGCAAAAAAATTAACTTCTTTACCACTGCTTTGAGCATCTTATATAAGATGAGGTAGTAAATTAGCAGACTATTAAGCACAGATTTAATGAGAACTAGCTTACCAGTTTTATTAAGCATTTTTACTTTTCAAAAGCTGAGTTTCTTTTCTACTTTATCTATTATCTATTTCCATATCTTGACCAATTTCGGGTTCGCTACTAAAGAAATACTAAGATTTTAATTGGCAACGAAGCTTCTTTACACCCTAACAATCTACACATCTTTTGTGACCACTCCTGCTCGTAATTAACCGGAATCAAACTAGATTTATCAAAATTAATGCTCAGACCAGACATCATCTCAAAACTCAGTAGTCATTTGTAGTTTCTAATAGACTCCTCTTCCTGAGGACAAAAAAGTATTGTATCGTTTGCGAATTACAGGTGAGACAACTCAATATTGTCCTTCTCGACCAACAAAGGAGTGATCATTCCATGTCTTACTGCATCTCCTACCATTCTATAGAGGAGATCAACAACAAGAACAAATAGGAATGGAGAAACAGGATCTCCCTGTCTTAAGTCTCGTTCCATCTTAAAATATCTAGATGGCGAGTCATTTATCAAAATCGACATAGATGCCGTGCATATAGATTCCTTGATCCACCCTCTCCATTTTTATCCAAAATCCATCTTCTGAAGTACAATATCCACAAAACTCCACTTTACTCTATCATATATATTTTAATAAGTCCAACTTAATTATTGCCGAGCTCTTCTTTTTCATCTTCAGTGACTGCACAGTTTCACATGCAATCAGAGTCTCGTCATGTATCTTTCTTCTCTTTACAAAAGTACTTTAAGTCTCTCCAACTAATCCTAGCATTACCCTCCTCATTCTCCGAACTAACACTTTCGATATGACCTTATACACACATCCTACCATGCTAATCGGCCGAAAATCCTTAATATCCTTAGCTCCAACAAACTTCATAGTAAGAGCCACCTATGTAACATTAAAATTTTTTGGTAGCTCAGCTGACTAAAAGAAATCTATGACAGCTTTAGTGAATTTTGACCTAATATTTTTCCAACACATTTTAATGAAGTTCATATTTGTACCTATCATAACTAGGAGCCTTAGACGACTCACAATCCCATATTACATCCTTTATTTTCTCAATCGATAGCATCCTGTCCAAGTCCACAGACGACTGCTCTTTTTGTATCTGATTAACGAGTCCATCACGGAAACTTATCAAAGGCGACGCTTTCTGATGATACAAATTCTTGTAAAAAGTCTCTTATATCAATCTTGATCTTGGCTTGATTTCTCACCAATCTTCCATTTATCACTAAGGCATTAATCCGATTGTTCATTCTTTTTGCTGCGATTAAGTTATGAAAATATCTAGTATTTTTATCCATATTCTTAGCATGTCGAGAATTTGACATCTGCTTCTAATGTATTTCTATCCTAACATACTATTTCTTACAGAAGCTAACAAGGGCCCTTCTTATTGCCTCCAATGTTCTCTCATAAACTCCATCGCTAATCATATCATCTACCTTTCTGAGTTCATCTTTTAGTTTTTTTTATCCTCTGCTTAATATCACCAAAATTCTCCCTATACCATCTACTTAAAAGTACTGTCAAAGTCTTCAACTTTTAATAAATTAAATATCTCCTAAACCCCTCTATTTCTCCTTCATCATTCTAAAAATTCCTAAATAACATATTGTTTTGTCGATTTTTAGCAAATCGAATGTGGTTTGATATCTAATGGTTTGGGAGCGAAACCTACTCCTCTTTGCAAGTACCAATTTTCTCAAAGTACATCAAAAGTCTTTTGATCGGACAAAAACTTAAGAAAATCTGAAAACAATAAATAAAAACTTTGAAAATAAATTGACTGAATTTGAAATGGTTTGCACTGAATTTAAAGAAAACAGTAAAATGCATTCGATTCAAAAGACTTTTGAAACGAAAAATAAAGATACTGGAATGTAAAATTGGACAATGAAATTAAATGTTGCTTGAAAGATAAATTTGCAAGAAAAGTAAAGTTTGCAGAAAATGTAAATGAAAAGTAAAAACAAGTAGAAGGAATCTTACAGAAAATTGACTCGAAGCAAACTCAGTAAGTCACTGGGATGTGAGTGTGCGTGAGTAATTTTTGAAGCAAAGTTCCAATCCTTGTGCTTTTGAACATTCTCCTATTTATAAGAATCATCGACCAATCAAATTGAAGTATAACCTCCACGTTCCTTATTTCATGAGTAGCCGTTTCCTTTTTTTTTGTTTGACAGAAGTAACGTCCAAAAACAACCTTCAAAATTTAGAGTCTTCTATTTATCTGTGGATCAATTTGTTACTCTTCCTCGACCTTCTTTACTAAAGAATTATCTCGATTTCTTAAAGACACACATTTATTGTCTCTCGAATACACCTTTTTTTCGAACTAAATTATTTCGACTAACACATATATTTCTTTTTCTGATTTGGGTGCTTTTTTACCAATGTTTTGACTTGTAAATTACCGTTTTTTAGTTTTCGACTTGTAATTAAATAATCTTAAAGAACAAAATAATTCGTTTGTCAATTTTCAATGCGTATAATATAAAGAAAATACTAATTTTATTGAGTTATGCGATAAAATTAGTATAAATATAATGATTGAATCACTGTTCATGATTGAATTTAATATCAATATTTAATAGTACTTAATTGTCAATTAAAAATGATTTGATTAAGTTAAATAAGTTAAGTATGCATGTAGTAATTTATTAAACAATAATAAATTTTTAAATAAAAGTTTGATTAATAATAAATTAATTATTAATCCGTTGAATTAAAAAGACTAAAAAAAATATATTTGATTAAGCTAATTAATAATAAACGCTCATATATCATTATTATACATACACATACAACGGCTTTTCTGGATGGAGAGACGAAAATATTAATGACCATATATCTAAACACAACTACTTTATTTACATTAATTAATTAGCAAGTCCTCCATCATGTACGCGTATCTATTTTGTTTTAATATATGTTGTTTTACATTCCGATATCGAATTTAAAATTAAAGATATAGATGCATATGACAGCAATTAAGTATTAACTATGGAAACCCCTTTTTTATTCACTCTACCTACCTCACTTAAGACCACTTGATGATCAAATTTAATTCTTTTATTTGTTCTCTTAATTTATTGTGTTTAATGCTACACTTGCACATGTCCCACGCTGGTGGCTCTGCTGGATATGAATAAAACAAAACACTTCATCCCGTTGCCTTCACCTGCTCATATATTATAGGAAGTTATTAGGAACCACAAATAAACTATTTAGAATTCCTCAAATATACTTATATTTTATTACTAACTAATATGCAAAGCAGCAAGTAATAATTCTCCCGAATCCTCACCAACAAATTAAAAAAGGATACCTACTTTTAATAATAATGCTTCTAGTATTTTTTTTAGTCACGTGGTAAAGCTAAATACCTTTTCTATTTTAGTGGGCGGCTCAGATCTCAATTCTCGTAACATTTTTTAAGTTTGTAAAATAGTAAATAAATCACGTGAGTGAGAAACAATATTTAACAAAATGTAGTAGTAGCATGGCTTTGAGTAAGAAGCAAGAACTTGCTAATTGACTATTTTATTTGATGCACTACACATGTTACTTTATATTTTCTCTTGCCACTTAATTATTAGAAATAAAAAATAAAAAATATAAGTAACAAGCAATTAACTGATAAACTTAGCAGTCAATTTTTTTTAAAAAGTTATTTTAAAATTTTAAAATTTTAAAAAATTAAGTTTACGCTAAAAAAATACGTGTTCTTTCATTTTAATTTATCGCGTTTCGATTTTTTCTCTAAATTTTTATGTTGTGCTCTCTTCTTCTAACTTGTCTCGCTGTGTCGTCGTGCCCTTTGCATCGAACTCCTCTCGCTGCAAAACCGCGTCATCTTTCTCTAACTCTCCTTGTTGCGCCGCCACTTCTTCTATTTTTTTTATGTTTTGAATGTCTTTTTTTTAGGTTTTAAATTATTTTTTAAATAGTTTTAGATGTTTCTTTTTCTTGATTTTTGAATGCTTTTTTTCTTATATTTTAAATTTTTTTTATTATCCAATATCTCTCAAATTTAAACATAAAAAATTTAGATGTAAAAAACATTTAAAATGATTTATTTTTTATTGTACATTCTCAGGAACAAAAAATATATATTGACAGCGAACGACGACTGAGCGACGGACAGTAATAGGCGACACAGAATAATAGTACAATTATAGTATGACACAGTGACGGAAATCGTTAAAAGCGATACTAAACAGCGCAACTAAGTGATGAGATTAATTAGGATTATTCTTAATTTAGAGTTATAATTTTTTTTATTAATTTTTTTTACAGTTCATATATTAATTAGCTATAGTTGACTGGTTTCCTAGTTAATTATTTAATAAAATTGTTTTATCAACATCAATAATAGTACAGCTGATACAATTTTTCCCACAATAATGATAGTAATTGATACTAGACTTATATTCTAGAAACTAATTAAATTTGCAGTTAATTATTGAGTTAATAAGTATGAAGCATGATTGTACGAAGCTATAAGAAAGTAACATGAAGAAACTAAGAAAGTCAACAAATAAAGCGTCCTTGACTACAATTTACGGAGGCTAATAATTCACGTTATTTGTGATCATCATAACTTGTAGTGACCACTCTTAGAGAAACACGTTATTTTGAACTGAACCACGCAAGTCAACTACCACCACTTTAAGTATATTATAATAATTATTTTTATTATTCTCCAGGAAAATTTTAAATTTATAATTTAAAATAAAAAATAATGATTTAAAAAAATTAATTAATATTGTTTGAAAAATAATTAGTCTAGTTGAATTCTTGTTATATACGTATATACGCTGTAATATTTTCTGTATATGGGCACGCAAGGCCTTATAATTTTATACGGGTACGGATTTTTCGTTAGTAGAAAAGTGAGATAAAGTATAACAAAATGTACAAAAAGAAAAAAGAATTAAAAGAGGTCAACTAATGATAAAATGATGAGAAATGTTATTAGTTGTATTTTTTAAGAATTTATTATTATTTAATAAAAAATGCTAGTTATTTTTTAATTTTATTATTTATTTAAATTTTTTTAAAATTTATTATTATTTAATTAAATTTAAATATTTATTTTTACGTATCAGTTATTCAAAAGATCAGGAGAATTATTTATTTTTTATTTTTTTTCTTATGGCAGAATAAAAGATAATATTTAAAAAATATCTAATTATACTGTTTACTTAATTTAAATATCTATTTTTACGTATTAATTAGTCAAAAAATATTCTTGTCTATTAATTTGATCAAAAATTAAGAAATTATTTATGTTTTATTTTTTATATTCTTTTTCTTCTAAAAAGACTGAATAAAAAATAATGTTTAAAAGATACCTAATTTGACTGTAAAATTATACACTGCTCCGTATGTACATGAAAGTTCGATACTGTCGGGGATATTCAAATTACGTATTTCATGCGTGAATGTTTGATACGAAGGGATATCCATTCCAATGACGTAATCAATTATGTAATATTGAATCGAATGTCTTTGATATAAACAATGTTGAATCTAATGCATGCATTGGTGAATAATATCTCATCATCATGCCGAGGATCAATGAATTTGTTTTTATTTAGTGTTTGTATTTCGTGTAATAATAGTTATACACAACTAAATGACTAATACAAGGTCCAATTGTAAACTGTGGGACATAATTTAAAAAGAAATAAAATCTATAAACGGAAACGGACAAGACATAGTCCCTAGTGGCCCTAGTCATTTAATTTAAAATCTTTTTATTTATAGAAATTGTTCCAGACTAAGAAAAGATGTCGGTAAAATAGAGAAATTTACGCACCTGCCAGGCTGCCACTTATTTTATTTATACCTTTTCTTTTTACAAATAATCTCGGATAAAAAAGAGACTTTTAATTCCTTTCATTATCGTATTAATGATGCTCTTTTAATTCCCTTCTCTATCCCATGGCAAGTTACACTGTGTGCTGAGGAGGATGGAAACCTGATAAATATGAAATTATTTTGCTTTTTTTAAAATATATCTGTTATTTTAAAATTAATTATTAAAATAACATCTTAAACCTAACCTCGTTTTTGTCCCCCCGATGATTTGATTAAAAATAACATTAAAATATTAAATCTGAATTCACATGTATGGTTATACATATTTATAAACTATGATGACATGTGCATATTAAAAATCATTATCAAATTAATTATCGATTTAAAATATGTTTAAATATTTATACGCAAATATACAGTAAATATATAATAATTGATTTAATAATTTGAAATAAGGTCAGGAGTTAGGGCCGTATTGGTAGGGGGTAGAAGCTGCCCATGATTTTCACATTTCTCATGAAAAAAAATAGAAGAAACACTTGAGTTCTTAATATATTAATATTTGAAAAATTTTTGATTTCACATTATAATCCCTAAGAGGTTCTTATTAATTATCTTATTTTGTCTATTAAGTTATTTTATGAAAAATAAATTTTTCATTAATTCTTTTTTCTCATTTCATGAAGTTAGAATGATTCCCATCCTCGGCTCCTCCCCCACCCTCTTTTTCTTGTGAAATAATAAAAAAAAAAAGGTGAAAACTCAGGTGCAGTCAACTCTACGTAAAATTGATAGTTGAAAGTCGTTAATGAAAATTTAGTCAAATTAGTCAATTTATCTGACGACTCTCATCTATCAACTTTACGTAAAGTCAACTGCATCTGAGTTTCCAAAAAAAAAATCTCTTTCAAATAGTTAAAAGAGCAAATAATCTATTTCGTACGTATTACGTATATATGTAACACTTAATACGAACCTAAAAGCTGCTTTCATCACCGTAATTAAATTTGTCGTTCTCATATTACAGCTAAGCACGCATGCATAGCATTGGTTAAACTTTGTTTTGGTCAAATCACTTTGGTAAATATTAGTTAAATCTATATTTTAGTTAAATCTATTATTTTTCTTTAGATAAATAACTTTTTAAAAATATGACGAAAAAAACTTATATATTTTATTTTTATAAAATTCAAAAATTTTAATGTAATAAATTTTTTTTTATGAAAATATTCAATTTTAAAAGATTTATTTAGATATATACTAAAAAAAATTAAAATAAAAAACATATTCATGCTCATTAAAATATTTATTTTAATTATATACTCTTGTTGTCTATATTTATACAAAAGTCCTCCGCGCAGCAGTTGTATATATGCACTATTTTTTTTCCCAGCTCAAATAAAAAAGTTTCTTATTGTTATTTTTGTTAAACGTTCTTAAAGTTGTGATATATAAAAATTATTTACTATATAAAGAAAAAACATTTTTTCATCTTTGACAAAAAAAAGAAAAAGAAAAAGAAGGAAATCCATTAAAATTAAAGGACTCGTGTCGCATAGTTAAAACTATATAAAGAAAAAACAATAAATTATGATGATGACGATGAAACACATATATTATAGTGTGTCCTCATCATCAACTTGCGTGAGGAATTTTGAATATGCAAATAACTACAGTAGCTCAGTTTGATTTTACATGTTTTTTTTTTTTTCTTTTTTAAGTTTTTTTTTTCAATTTATTTTATCGGAAAATAACCTTTTTTTGCTACCAAGACTATACATACTTTTCAGCGGTCCTAAATGCAATATAATGGACAACAATGTAACAATCATGATTGAGTGTATAACTGTATTTTTAATTGTGAAATCAGAAGTTTTATAAAATTTAAATATAATAATTAAATAAACAGGTGGAAAGTTTCTGTTACCTATAGTGATTCTAATATAGAGTAAAGTATCGTTTTTGTCTCAAACGTTTGGATAAATTTTATTTGTGTCCTTAACGTTTAAATCGTCCTATTTGTATCCTTAACGTTTATAAAAGTGATTCAATGTTATCCTATTATCAATTATACTAACAAATCAGATTATATTTTTCAATTATTCTCACTTAGATGTATTTATTCTCAATTAGGTCTCACCTGGATGTGGTTGATTTTAATATTATACCCACTATTTGTGTTTAGATTCAATTATGTCCTTAGAAAAGTGAATTATGTAAATGTTGTAGGAATTAGTTTTAACATTTGATGAGCTATTTTTCGGAGTAGATCATCGATTCTATCCCAGATATTTATATTCTAACTTCAAGAAGAGGTTTTTAAAACTTAAACTAAAGCGCTCATGATGTGTAATTGACGGCAGGATAATATTGAATCACTTTTACAAACGTTAGGGATACAAATAGGATGATTTAAATATTAGGGACACAAATAGAATTTATCCTAAACGTTGGAGACAAAAACGATACTTTACTCTTCTAATATAGGTAAACGTTTATTATTATAATAGTTAATTTTATTTAAGTCACATTCATTTACGCAACCTTCATAAGATATTCTAATATTTTATTTTATTTAAGTCCACTCAACTTTTATGTGAAACATGTGTATCAACTTTATCCACATACGTTAGTTCATTTAGCAAATTTATATAAAAAAATAGCAGTAGAAATTAATTTTTTAGTCAATATTAATTAATTTTTTTATATTAAATTTTAAATCTTAATCGTAACTCTTAAACCTTAAAAAAAATTGAAAATTAAAAAAATAATTTAAAAAATGAAGCAAAAGAGGCTAAAATAAAATAGAATAAAAATAAATTAACAAAATTAAAGTGAGTGTTATTAGTTACTACAAACAAAATAAATGGAAGTATACATCCATTTCTTATGAGAGTTGGAGACTTTAGAGAGTACAAGAGCATTTCTCTAGAAGTAATAAATTAATTTATAATATAATTTATTATGACGATAGACTATACTATAATGTGGCTAAAAAATTTATATATAAATAATTTTACTGTGAAATACAAAAGTATTTTATTATTTTAGTATTTTACATAGTTGTAGTGATAGTACACGATGTTTTGTAATATTTTTTTTTAAATTATAAAAAAATTAAATGTTATTAATGTTTCGTAATAAAAAATATTATTTTAATTATTAAAACATAAAATATTACTGACGTTTTGTTAGAAAAATATTATTTTAATTGAAGACACATAAGAATTATTGACGTTTTATAAATAGCCATAGTTGTGTTCAATACATAATTTGATTCATGATAAAGGATTTTACCTTTAATAATATAATATTAAAAAAAAAATTTACTCTACTGTAGTTCCCATTATTATTTTTATAATATATTTTATTTTATATTTTTAAATATTAATAATAAATTAAAGACATAAAAATTTAATATTTTTTTAATTGAAAATAAAAAAATTTAAATTCGTACTCTTTAGATAAATACAAAGAGACTAATCTATTTGAGCTATAATTAATTCGCAGCATTTTTTTTTTTAATTGCATATTGACGTGAAGATATATGGTGAGAGTATTCCTGTGTTATTTAAGGTACGGGAGCTTGGTGGAAGAAAACACAAGAGAGTGTTATTTGCGAGAAAAAAAGAAAAGAGAAGCAGAAAAATGGGGTCTGAAGCTGCCATACACGTCTTGCTGATTTCGTTTCCAGCACAGGGACACATAAACCCTCTCCTAAGGCTAGGAAAGTGCTTGGCCGCCAGGGGCTTATTCGTCACTTTCTCCACCACCGAGGATGCTGGCAAGGACATCAGAAACGCCAACAACATCGCCGAGAAGTTCGTTGCTCCGGTTGGCGATGGTTTCCTCAAGTTCGAGTTCTTCGACGATGGCTTACAGGACGACGATCCCATCAGGAAGAATCTGGCAGATCACACGAAGCATCTGGAAGTTGTCGGCAAGAGATTCGTTTCTCAAATGATCAAGAAGCACGCAGAGTCAAACCAACCAATCTCTTGCATCATAAACAACCCTTTCTTCCCGTGGGTTTGCGACGTTGCTCTAGAACACGGTGTTCCTTCTGCTCTCTTGTGGATTCAGTCAACGGCAGTCTTCACCGCTTACTATCACTACCACCACAAACTGGTTAGCTTCCCTTCACACGATCAACCTTACATCGATGTTAATTTACCTTCCGTTACGCTCAAACACAACGAGATCCCAGATTTCTTGCACCCTTTCAGTCCCTTCCCGATTCTGGGAACAGTCATATTAGAACAGTTCAAGAACTTGTCCAAACCCTTCTGCATCTTGGTGGACACATACGAGGAGTTAGAGAAGGATTTCATCAGCTTCTTCTCAAAATCAATGAGCATAAGGCCCGTGGGCCCGTTGTTCAAGAACCCGAAAGCAAGAATGGGAGGAAGTAACATTCGTGGAGACATGATAACAAAGTCAGCGAACTGCGTTGAATGGCTGAACTCGAGAGAACCGCGTTCGGTGGTTTACATAAGCTTCGGGAGCTTGGTGTACCACCCGCAGGAGCAAATAGACGAAATTGCCCATGGGCTTTTGGAGTCTGAGGTGTCGTTTTTGTGGGTTTTGAAGCTGCCACCTAAGGACTGGAACGTGAAGCCGCATGTTCTTCCAGAAGGGTTCGTTGAGAAGACTGCTGAAAGGGGAAAAGTGGTTCAATGGAGTCCACAAGAGGAGGTTCTGTCACATCCTTCTGTGGCGTGTTTTGTCACTCACTGTGGTTGGAACTCTACAATGGAATCACTGGCTTCTGGTGTTCCAATGTTGACTTTTCCTGCCTGGGGTGACCAGAACACCAATGCCAAGTTCATCGTCGATGTTTTTGGCGCTGGGATCAGGTTGGGTTATAGCCAAGCAGAGAATAAGATCGTTAACAGAGACGAGGTTAAGAAGTGTTTGTTAGAAGCTATGGTTGGGGAAAAAGCAGAGCAGTTGCAGCAGAACGCATTGAAGTGGAAGAAAGCGGCTGAGGATGCTATCTCTGACGGTGGTTCTTCTGATCGGAATCTTGATGCCTTTGTTGAAGATATCAAGAACCGTGGTGCTGCTGCTCTTAATGTCATTAGCAGCATCAACAATAATAATAAGATTCCATATTAAGGGAATCATGACTAATGTTGTTCCTTTTTTAAAAAGAATTATTTGTATTTGTAACATTTTGTTCTCATCACCAGATTGTTATTAAGTGTTTTTAATGCATTATTATTGTTGGAATTAACGTATTCAAGATTAATTATCAAGATTTATTTTCTCCATTTCTAAAGCCTCAAAAAAGAATTGTTCCTACTAGTTCTCCCACTTCCAAAAATTAAACAAAAACCATTAAGTTAAAAAATTTTGATATGGAAGTAAAATAAGTGTTATACCTTAACGTGATAATTTTTTGTGTTTCTTAAAACTACCGGTCCTATTTGTGTTTAAAATTTTTTAAAAGTTTTGAGTACAAAAAATTGTCCGATTTGTGTACTCCAAATTTTTTTAATTTTTTCAACACAAATAGAACGGTTCGAGTACAGAAATCGAACGGTCCGATTTATGTACCTAAAAACCAGACGATTGGATTTATACTCCGTACATTAAATCATTCTACATTTTAGAAAAATATTACAGTAGATCGTTAATCCAATATTAAAAATAAAAAAAGAAACCATTACTGTTTTCTTTTTGGGTATTTGAATTATTGTTGTACGTGTTCATTAGTTTTATCGTCTGGTACATAAATTGAAATTTTAGTTGGCGTGTGATACATTATTAATGAATCCACATGCAAGGAAAGAAGAAAGTAGGGGAAGACTTTGGTAAGAATATTAGTCTTCTAACCAGAAGAATTTACTTTATTTTTGTTATAAGAGCAGAGTTAGGTGAGGTAAACAAAGAAATCAAAAAAGAAAAAGAAGAAAAGAGTTAGGTGAGTGAGTGATCCCGTTTAATATCAGTTTATCACCGAAATATATAATCATTTATAAGGTTAGCACTTAGTCCCATCGTACAATGCACATGGGAGGGGCTCAGATCACGTGCGTTTTTTTATGCCTAGGTTTACTCAATACCTTTATAGGGAGACAACCATGGCGTAGTATAGGGTAAGTAAAGAGAGAGAATGGTTAACGTTTGTTCATGAGAAAATTTCCGGAGTTGTAAGTTTTTAATAATTTTAATCAGTATTTAGTAGGTATAAATATTAAATTTTTTTTAACAGATAAACTCTATTGATTTATATATATAAATTTTAATAAATTAAATATAAATTATATGAATATATTTTTATAAGTGTGAATGTGAATTATTATTAATTAAATATTGGCTCAAAATGTTAATAATTATTGGCAGCATAGGATTGTTGTTTATTTATATATAATGGTGTATTATTTATTTCTTATTGGTGAGGCACTGGTGAAACAGTCCGCTAGAGAAGGAAATGAGAAACACGTTGATTCAATTTCAAATGAGAAACGAGAAATCAGAAATGAGAATCGGATACTGGCCAAAAATCAATGTTTTGTCGCCCAATGTCTTAAGAAATCATGACTAAACACTAACGTGTACACAGTACTACACAGTTTTTGAGGTTACAGAAATAAAAGTATTTTAGTGTCTTTTTTTTTTTTGTATTTCTCTAATATTATTATTGCATATACTTCTACCATTTTTCTAATACAAATAGTAAGGCATATTCGAACACATGTATCAAATCTTTATTGAATGTGCCATTGGATCCAGAATGATATTTTTTTAACACTAAAAAAATAAAATTCTTTTTTATAATAAATAAATCCTGTATTTAGACACATGATGAATCAATAATTTACCACAATTTTCATACCAAGAGATAGAATAAGGGTACAAAGGATACTTTGCTTGCTTATATTTTTGTAGAGTAGTGCTAGGAGCTAATGACCTAAGTGTACAATGGGCTAAATCTTTGGTTTATGAATAAAATGAACATTATTTATACTAGGGATAATAAACATCTCATGTTATAAAAAGCTAATTTTAGATTCATCAAGGTTCAAACTCTTGACCTTCCAGATTTGGAACTCTTATACCATGTTCTAAAACCACTCATCCCAAAAGCATAACTTGACAGGACAATGTAACACTAATAATAATATCTCTAATACTTGCTAAACCTTTATTGTACATATTATACGCTTAGGTCATTGGCTCCCTATACTTTCTCATTTTTGTAAGCTATGGTTATACGGAGACTAATGAAGGAATAAGTAACCTCGTCATAATAATAATATTAATAATAACAATAATCATATAAAAGATGCTTTAGATATTACAGAAGGTATGTGCTTGCATTGCCATTGAATCTTTCCTCTATGGTTCATAATTTTTACAGGAAGGAGATCAAAGAGATGGGCTCCACAGAATATTAACTTTATGGAGGGATTCACGGATCAATAAACCGTTACACTATATTACATGGTGCAAGTAATAACGGCAAATATTATAATATTGTATTTTTAAATGCTACTATATTTGCCCGATGACTTGAAAAAATTAATCATAGGATCATATAGATCTTGTCTTGCTTGCAAGCTTAAAATAAAGTCAACATGGCCATAGTTTTCAAGATAAACCAGCTCCGGTGTGGATGGCAATTCCTGGAGAGTGTGCTTGACATCTGTTACATCTGCTAAAGCATCATTTCCACCATAAGCCATCCACAAAGGCAATGATTTTGGTATGCGGCTAAGATCGAACTTTGGTGGTTTGAACTTTCCATACACTTTCACATTTTTTAACTTTCCATAATCATACTTGGAGAAAGTACCTTCGCGGATCACTGTAGACACATGCATTATTAGAGAGAGTGTAAAAGTATTTAATTCAAACCATTACATCAAAAGTGAAACCAACATTATAAGAAGCACATGCCAACTAGCTAGAAATTCATTATTTTATGGATGTGGCTTTTCAGCTTTTTGGCAAGATAAAACACATCATACCCAACATAAACATTTATCCCGTGCCAATAATGCTAGGTACACATAATTGAACACAAGATACGTAATAGAATTTGCTTCACTAATTCATTAGTCCAGTAATTCTCCTTACTCTCACTAACATGCATTTTTCCAACACATTAAGAGATGAACAATGCTGTAAACTATAAAACTAATGATAATAATATAACAAAAGGCACAAGTTAAAATTGATTGAGAGTTCATACCTGTTTTACAATATATGTTTATCTAGGAGACTACTTTAGCTACTTTATATCATGCAAATGCCATGGTCATAATTAGTCATGATCATTGCAAATAAAGAGAAAGAAAGAAAAAAGAACAGAGGTATCGGATATGATGAAAACCTATGACTAAAATAACAAGTAGTAATGTTCATAAGCTATCTATCTATCTTTAAAGCTACAGTCTACTGAATAAGGATATTGGAGCATACTCTGGAAAAGGTGGTTCAAGTTTTTGGCAGATGACGGGTGAGGTTCTTGATCAAGATAATAGGCCACACGTGACTCATTGAAGCAACAGTTCTTCCCTGCAATTTCATTGAAGTGGCTTGAGCAAAAAAAGCATTTAACAAACCCCATGCGCCGGGGTGGTGAACAAAAAACCAAACAAAAAATCAACAAAGCATGTGGAATAAGCCAAATGGAAACTTCCCAATTATTTGATCCAAATGAGTTACTGAATTAGTTAATCAGTTCGCAGATTACATCTACTAGCTGTTAAAGGCAGAGAGAGGATATCCTTTGGATTTTCTCAGTGCATTATGCCATTGCCTTCACTATAACCAGAGGGAAACAGATTTCACCATAATGTTTCAGGTCAAGGAAGTAACTAACTTCAATGGAAGTCCAGGAAAACTATTTTTGAGGGCACATCAACATGGTCCACACCATAAAATCCACTTCTTTAACCTTTAAAGTATTTTATAAATTCCGTTCAAGGCATAACTTTATTTCCATTCCACCATATACCCAGCTGCAAGTCCAGGAAATGGGAAAGCAGCAAGGGAATTAAGAGGCTCATGAGAAGATTTTTATTTTATTTTAGAACATACTACCTTATCGCTGACAACTATTCCTACCTAGTAAACATGATATCTCAATAAGACAGGCAATGCACATAAGGATTCCTACACAAAATTGAAATGCAACTCCAAATTTAATTTAGTGAAAGAAAAAAGTGCAAGGTGGTAATTCATTGATATCAATATTTGATATGCAAGGTGCAAGCTGAAAATTGAGTGAGTGAGAAAAATCAGATAGGGTTGTAAGTTTGCAAACTCTGCCTTATCAGCAGAACACTTTGCCAACAGCTAAATCAGACTAGGCTTCACCTCCACTCAAGTAGATACAGACTTCACAATTCACACACTGGAAAAAGAGAACAAGCTTACAGCAGTGGACCTAAACAAGAAGAAAAAGATAGTCCACTGACCATAACCCCATGAAGATTGACCATAGAAAACTCTCATCTGGAGAAAATTATTTGGATTGGATAGTTAATCACTTACATCAGTACCATGGACACCACATATTTGAGTTCCGGAAATTGGAGAATATAATAACAGCATGAACAAACACATAAACCAATAATAACATTCATAGCCTAGCATCTGAAATAAAGTCAAATCCTTTTAAGCACAGAGGACAGAGATAGTGTCGGGCACATGAACCTGTTATGGATGAAAGCATGTCACCGCAGCTTAGACGCGTATCACACAAGGAAACCAAGAGATTGGTTCCCCACTCACTGAAAATGAGTATGGAAAATAGAGAAGTTAAACATTTACTGAACTAGAAATACACTCAAGAAATGTAGGCAAAAGGAAAAGAGGGTGACCGGAGGATCACCTTTTGAAGTTCAGTTGATGAATACCCATGGTAAGAACCATCTGAATAAAACCAGTAGTCATTACTAATCTCAAAGGCCCACTTTCAGACTGAAACTTGGTAGTCATAGAGTAAATAAGAAATACCTGATCGATGTGCATGCTAACCATTCTAAGCACAAGAGGTGCAGTGGCATGATCCAAATATGATATTGGAGAAAGAAGGGCTGCAGCTTCAACTTTTTCTACTATATCCGGTTGAGTGAAGGCAGCAAAAGATATAATTGTTCCCTGGAAATAAGAGAAATTAATAAAATGCATACTACAACCACCACCAAATAGCAAGTGAAAAGGATGATGTCCAGAATCATAACTACCTGTGAATGCCCAACTATGAATAGCTTTGAATTTGTTACTGAATATATGTAATTGATCATTTCTGCCATATCATACAGGGCTAATTCCTGCCAGCTCCAATCCCAGAATTTCTATAAAGGGACCAAAGTTGAATCAATCACATGATGCATTGTACAAACTCTGGCTCTAACGATTCCAATAAAAATAATATACACTGAAAATGACAGTGAAATGAAAATATAAGTATCATGACAATTTAGAATATTTTCTCAAGATCAGTCGTTATCAACAATCTTATGGATGTTGCAATTCTTCTCCTCCATGCTTTCTTCCCTTCTTGTGATAAGTGATCACCAACAGTGCTTTGGTACTAAATTTGGTGCTGAATATAAGTAGCTTCAGCACTGAGAATAATTTAATAATTCTTATTTCAAATATATCAAAGTAAATAGAAAAGGCTTGATAACATTCAGCACCAACCCTTTTACTATTAAATAATTGAATGATAAAACCTACTAAAGTATGACCTCATTCATATCAATTGCAAATGTTTCCCCCAATTCAAATTCAGAATAAATGAACATTTGGTTCTTAGTTTTGACTCATAATTATTTTAGCACTGAACTTTATGCACTGATATTATTTTCAGTTTAATCACACACACCCTCAGCATCTCTATAGGCCAAAGAAGAGCCACACACCTTATTCTTCACTGAATAAGACCTATGACCATGGCTCCAGCGTGTTCCACGCACATTTCCTACCCATACATCAAAACCTTGATCTGCAAGGATGAAGCCCAATGATTGTTCAGGAGTATTTAGAAACCATGCATCACCTGCCTGATCACGTCAAATAGCATCAACATATCAAAATGGAGATTCAATCAGATTGTTTAAAACTTCAAAAGGGAACTTCACTAAATCCTGAACAAGTAAACTTGTAACATTAATCCAATTATCCAAATATAGCCCTATGACAAAGTGGAGTGAGTTGAAACACACTGTAACTTGCTATAAGAACATATATCTATTACAAAGAGTAAAGTGATGAAATGAAGGAGAGGGCACCAACCATGAATAGGCCATGCAGAAGCAGAACCGGAGGTCCTCGCTCTCCTGCATGCCCGAAACGAAGAGAAGACGAAGAAGAAGACACACGCTGAAGACCTAACAAGAAACCATCCTTGGTTTGAATCTGAAAATCAACACAGAAAACAGGACAAATTAAAACAACAACTCTCCAACACTTTGCTATTAGCTGACACCAAAAGACACTATCAATATTAGCAGACGAATAATGACAATAATAACAACAAATGAATAATAATCTGAATGATCCAATTTTAGCATTATCAAATCAAAGCAATAAAGGTTGAATTTCTGCGACTGCAAATAATATCAATTTAAAATATCAAATATTCGATGTTTAAGAGAGAAGGAAAAAAGAGGTTGAGTGAATTGGTTGTTGAAGTAAGGTATAGAGAGTGAGGGGTTACCATGTATTCGGAGCAGGGGTAACCGGCGGGGAGAATGAGCTCGTCGCAGAGAGTGGGCTGTGGTTCGGATTTGCCGCCACCGTCGAAGCAGTCAACGGAATCTCCGAAAAGTACAGAGACGGTTATGGAAATGGCTGCCAGTGCCGCCAACAACCTCCGCGCCATGACGAAAGATTGAATGCACCTCGCTCCCTCCCAATCGCAGGGGAAGGATGAGTCTACGATCTTCTGAGTGAAGCCTCAGAGTAGCACTATTATAATAGCAGCGGGATTGGGCACCACCACGCGCTTCTAACGGCGCGTGATGCGAAAACTACCGAATGCTTATACTCTCAACGGTACTAGTAGTTAGTTATTTATTTGCAACTGCTTATCTGATTACCGTTAAAAATACTCCAACTTATTCATTTGCGATTCTTTCTTCACACTATTATTCTCATTTCATATCGGTGGTTATAAACTTATAATAACTTCCATTACCGTATGTTAATGTTAATAGAGGGTAGAGTATGAATGACGCTTAGGGGAACGGCGCATTAAGTAGCTTGGTTTTACGGAGGGGGTGTTTACGTTGCATTTAATTTTGTATTGCAAATTTTCGAAGTAGCTTGGTTAAGGGAAGTTTCATGGACATGGAAGTATACCGTAGAGGTGGTTGTTGATGGCAAACCGCAACCACCGCTCTTTGGCGGGGATGAAACATGGCGCGCTCTGGTTGGAGTGAAAATCCACGCGCAATTTCATAGCGAGTGGGCACGTCATCCCCTAATCAAAACTCTAATTATTGTGTTTCTTTTAAACAAGTTATCCACTTCCATCCCAATTTTATTATTTTTATGTTTTTTATTATCTATCAATAATTCAGGACGCCAGATGTTTTTTCATTTTTTGGGTACTCGTTCTAGTTTGCCTTTTACTTTTTTGTTTTTGGTTGTCAACAATGAAGTGATAACCATGAATTTCATCAAATTAGGCCCATCCAGGAAATAACTTTCTGGGCTTAGTGTTTCGTATTTTGTTGGCCCAAAAAGAGATATCACCCTGTCGAACAAAAAGGAGAATGACTATTGGGCTTACTCGTTTTAGTAGCTTTTATCGAATAGGGTCCCATCCTGACCCAAAAAAAGGAGGTAAATTTCAGTGAGTATCCTAAAATTAATTAATTAATTAATAAAAGATTAGAAAATAAAGTCTCAAATAATTTAAAAGAACCCTCCATGTGGTAACTTAAGATGGGTTTGGTTATAAAAGTAGGATAAAATAGAACATTAAAAATAAGACATAAATAATAGAGATACAAAAATTAATATTCTTATAATTTATTTGATGATAAACTAAAATAAATTATAAAATTTATATCTTATTTATTGAATAAAATTTTATATTTTTATCTCAATCTCACGTGCTTATGAATAAACGCATCCTTGACAGATAGAATGGGATGAGTTTAGAGTTGACCGAATATATTCGGAAAGCTAGAATAAAGCATGCTTCAGCATGTTTAATATATTGCTATTAAAGTTAATTTAATTTGATGATGTGAAATAATCAATGTTCTGAAAACCGGTCATCTGATCGATCCGGTTAACTCCTAAAACCGTATTACAAAAAATCGATAAAAATTAGTTAAACCGGTGATTAATCGGTGAACCGGATAAACAGGACGGGTTTTTCAGAACTCCGGTTTTGCCACCTTATAAAAAACGGCGTCGTTTTTTGACGCTTAAAAAAAAAAAACGTTCAATAACCCACACCCACCCAATCCCTTCGAGCCTAACGCCTCTCTCTCCCCTTCGAATCCTAATTTTCTCAATGAGCTGAAGGCTGAAGCCAGCAGGAACGCCTCCACTCCACCGTCCTGACCACTATCGGCAGCGGCAGCGGCCACCAGTCGTTGCCACCATCACCACTAGAAGCTTCTGTCGCCATCGTCGTCGGAAGGTCGGGGCATAGCTTCTGTCGTTAGCCGCCTCTGTCCTGCCGAGCATCTCTATGCCACTTTAGGCTGTCTCTGCTTTCTCTGCCTCAGTGAGTTTCTTGTTGTTTTAATTATTTTTTTTGATAAACTCATAATGATATGAATTGCTGGCTTGCTGGAGTTGCTACAGAGTTTTTCAGTTTTTCAATTAATATTTTTTATTCTATTAATTATATGAATCACTGGCTTGCTGGAGTTGCTGCAGAGTTCTTTAGTTTTTCAAATAATTTTTTTATTCTGTTAATTCTGCTACAGAATTGCTGTAATACTGAATAGAATTTCAAAACCGTTTTTTCAGAACATTACTTCTGTCTCCATGATGTGCCGAATATTTGGTACATACCCTTCTATTGAAAGTAATTCTAACATTATTTTCGGTTTCGTTCTTTGGTTTTTGAAGGAACTTGAATTTTTCTTTTGAATTTATCTTCTGTTAATGGCTGAAAACTAGTGATCACATTATGGAATTCTATATTCTATATTCTGTAATGTATTCTTCTAATAATCCTCCTAATTTTGATATAATTTCAGATCCTAGATTTTGAATGCTGAATTGAATTTTGGTATAATTTTATAACGCTGAACAAAATTGATATAATTTTGAATTTTGAATTGCTCTAATTCTGAATTTTGCTGTAATTGCTGTAATGGCTGAAGTTTTATTTTACTGTAATTGCTGTAATGGCTGGAACGTGAAGTTTGGTTTTAAGGGGGCAGGAGATAGTTTGTTTTGCACATCTTGAAAAAATGTTGCTGCTGAGATTGGTTCATAGCTATTTCTAATTAGTAATTTGACATTAATTGAGTGAGTTTTGTCTAATTAAGTAATTATTGATATTTGTTCATACCCTGGCCCAATAATAAAGGCCCAGAACCAAGCGAAAGGCCTAATCCAAAGGGTTGGGCCTCACCCAGTACCAATCTTCGTCTTAGGAAGTCGGTACTCGCCACGACTTGCTCTAAAGAAGTCGGGAACGAGGGTTAGCTGGCAGATAAGCACTCATTTGAATGAATAACTGCCCCTAGAATCTCTCTAACCACTTCCACAAGCCATATCTTAACTTCCCTAAGATAAAGGGGCGGTTAACACCCTAAAAAAGTGGCACTACTCCAACGGTGGTTATTGGTTCACCACTATAAATACACTGACACTTCTCAGGTATCTCTAAGTCCCAATACTCTCTAGACCTGCTCACACCCTTGCTGACTTAAGCATTGGAGTGTCTTTGCAGGTACCACCCCCCATTCTTTCGCACGCACAAGTCGGACGGAGGGCACCGAGTTGCAGATCCACTTGAAATCCTCCTCCTCCATACGTTTGGGCCAACCAACGCCGTCCAGCCCACTAATCTCCGGTTACCTATCGTAATATTGGCGCCGTTGCCGGGGACCCGGGAGATCAACCAGTGATGGCGGATAGATCCCCTGAAGAGGGTCATGTGGAGTCAGATTCTGAACAAGAGAATCTAGACACTGGAAACAATGATGCAGACTTGAACCTTCACCAGGAAGCCAATGACCAACACAGGGAAGGTACCTCCGGAATAAAAAATCCGAAGGTGAATTCTTCAGAAGGGCGCGAATCAGAAAAAGAGGGACCCTCCCATGCAACTGAGCTCATGGGATTAGTCCACAGTCGCCTCGAACAGTTAGAACAGGAACGGGAGCGACAAAAGGAAACTGAAAAGAACCTAAAAGAGGAGATGAAGCGACGAAAAGAGTTAGAAATAAAACTCTTAAAGTTAGAATCCTCCCTCAAAGGTCGGAACTCCCGAGAAGAACCACCACTAGGAGGGGAGGATCCTTTCAGCGAGGAGATAATGAGGGCAAAAGTTCCAAGGAACTTCAAAAGCCCCGATATGGACCTCTATGACGGAACCACGGATCCGAAGCATCACTTAAGCAATTTCAAAAGTCGGATGTACCTAGCTGATGCTTCCGACGCTACGCGATGCAAAGCTTTCCCGACCACCCTATCGAAAGCAGTGATGAAGTGGTTCGACAACCTCCCTCCAAGGTCGGTCACCAGTTTCGAAGACCTCTCAAGGAAGTTCTTGATGAGGTTCTCCATCTAGAAAGATAAAGTGAAACATGCACCAAGCCTCCTGGGAATAAAACAGGAGGTCGGAGAATCCTTACGAGCCTATATGGAAAGGTTCAATAAAGCATGTTTAGAGATTCAAGACCTGCCCACCGAGGCAGTCATAATGGGATTAGTCAATGGACTCAGGGAAGGTCCCTTCTCATAGTCCATATCAAAAAGACACCCCATCTCCTTAAGTGATGTACAAGAAAGAGCCGAAAAGTACATCAACATGGAGGAAAATGCCAAGTTGAGAGACTTGAGTTGGCGACCTGGGCACCTTCCCTCAGCAAAAGAGAGGGAGAGGAAAACCAAGAAAAAGGAAGAACTCGGTCTCGATAGACCAAGAAAATATCACTCTTATACTCCTCTGAAAGTTTCTATAGTGGATGTATACAGAGAGATTTGTAACACTGAAAGGTTACCACCCCCCAGACCCATTAAAAATAAAAAGGGGGGGGGGAGCCGCAGCGACTACTGTGAGTACCATAAAATATATGGTCACTCCACAAACGACTGCTACGACCTTAAAAACGTGATAGAAAAGCTGGCTAGAGAAGGTCGGCTTGACAGATATCTCATAGAAAGGTCGGACAGTCACGGCAAGAGAAAGCGAGACGATACGGATAGAAGAGACCCACCACCGCAGACTCCAGAGAGACATGTCCATATGATCTCAGGGGGATTCGCGGGAGGGGAACTCACCAAATCTTCTCGCAAAAGGCATCTCAAGAGAGTATACCAGGTCGGAGGAGAGTCATCCGACCTCCCTACTATTTCATTCACAAAAGAAGATGGGCAAGGAATAATCCCTGGACACGATGATCCAGTGGTAATAACTATGATCCTAGCAAATGCCCATCTCCACAGAACCCTAGTAGACCAAGGAAGCTCAACGGATATCTTTTTTTAAGCCCGCTTTTGATAAACTAGGGTTGGATAAGAAAGAATTGAGAGCTTACCCCGACACCTTATACGGACTAGGCGACACGCCAATAAAGCCACTGTAATTTTTGCCCTTCCACACCACTTTTGGAAAAGGGGAAAAATAAAAAACTCTGAGCATAGACTTCATAGTCATCGATGTAGGGTCAGCATATAATGCTTTAGTCGGCAGAACTACCCTTAATCGACTCGGAGCGGTGGTGTCCACTCCCCACCTTTGTATGAAATTCCCGACCTCAGCGGGAATAGCAACAGTAAGGGGAGACCAGAAATTGGCAAGGAAATGCTACAATGAAAGTCTAAACCTGAGAGAAAAAGGCAGGGAAGTTCATACAATAGAGCTCGGTGGAGCGAGGGCCAGAGAGGAGCTACGTCCACAGCTGGGAAAAAAAACCGAGGAGATACAGGTCGGCGAAGAGAAAGGAAAAAATACTCACATAGGAGCCAACCTAGGGAAAACCCTGAAACAAAGGTTGACTAAGCTCCTAAGAGATAACTCCGATCTCTTCGCCTGGAAGGCCTCCGACATGCCCGGGATAGACCCCGAGCTCATGTCCCATAAGCTCTCAGTCTACCCGGGATCCCGACCTATACAACAGAGAAGACGCAAGCTCGGCCCCGAACGAGTCCTAGTAGTGGAAGAGCAAGTACAGGCGCTCCTAGAAGCTGGCTTCATCAGAGAAGTCAAGTACCCAACATGGCTAGCCAATGTAGTGCTAGTCAAAAAACAAAATGGCAAATGGAGAATGTGTGTCGACTATACCGACCTAAATAAGGCATGTCCCAAGGATCCCTATCCGTTGCCAAGCATTGATACCCTAGTAGACTCCAGCTCGGGGTATCAATACTTATCATTCATGGACGCCTACTCGGGGTATAACCAAATCCCGATGTATGAGCCAGACCAGGAGAAGACATCATTCATCACACCCAGAGCTAATTTCTGCTACGTGGTCATGCCATTTGGACTGAAAAATGCAGGGGCCACATATCAGAGGTTGATGAATAAGGTGTTTGCCTCTCACCTAGGGAGCCTAATGGAAGTATACGTCGACGACATGCTGGTAAAGACCAAGAAAGAAGTCGACCTCTTACCTGACCTCTCACAAGTCTTCGACACCATAAGGTTGCACGGGATGAGACTAAATCCCTCAAAGTGCGCCTTCGCAGTAGAGGCAGGAAAATTCCTAGGGTTTATGCTAACACAAAGAGGGATTGAAGCTAACCCCGATAAGTGTAGAGCTATCCTGGAGATGAAAAGTCCGACTTGTTTGAGAGAGGTCCAACAACTGAATGGCCGACTTGCAGCCCTCTCCAGATTTTTGGCAGGATCAGCACTAAAATCCCTTCCGCTGTTCTCCTTATTGAGAAAGGGATGTCAGTTCGAATGGACTCCTGAATGCGAGGAGGCGTTCCAGGAGTTCAAGAGATTCCTGAGCCAACCTCCTATTCTAACTCGACCTGTAGCTGGAGAAGACCTCGTCCTATACCTATCTGTAGCAGACAAGGCCGTCTCATCGGCCCTGATAAGAGAAGACGAGGCCGGTCAGCACCCAGTATATTTCATCAGTAAAGTTCTACAAGGCCCTGAGCTAAGGTACCACAAACTAGAGAAGTTTGCCTACTCCTTAGTAGTAGCCTCGCGAAGGCTACGACCTTACTTTCAAGCTCACACAATAAGAGTCCGCACGAACCAACCCATGAAGCAAATCCTCCAAAAGACGGATGTTGCAGGGAGAATGGTTCAATGGGCAATAGAGCTCTCCGAGTTCGACTTGAGATATGAAGCTCGGACGGCGATCAAAGCTCAGTGCCTCACCGACTTCATTGCAGAATACGCGGGAGATCAAGAGGAAAAACCAACTACATGGGAACTCTATGTAGATGGATCCTCAAACAAAACAGGAAGCGGCGCAGGCATAATATTGGTGGACGAAAGAGGAACCCAGATAGAGGTTTCCCTCAAATTTGAATTCCCGGCTTCAAATAATCAGGCAGAGTACAAAGCCCTGATTGCTGGATTGAAGCTGGCGGAAGAAGTCGGTGCTACAAAGGTGATGGTATACAGCGACTCACAAGTGGTGACCTCCCAAATAAGTGGAGAATATCAGGCAAAAGACCCAAATATGAAGAGGTACTTGGAAAAAACCCTGGAACACCTTGGGCGCTTTGCAGAAACCGAGGTGAGACACATAACTCAGGATCTAAACAGCAGAGCAGACGCCCTATCCAAGCTAGTAAGTACCAAGCCAGGAGGAAATAACAGAAGTCTGATCCAAGAAACTCTCCAGGAACCCTCCGTGGTAAAAGTAGAAGACAAACAAGAGGTCCTTGAGGTAGTCGGACTAAACCTCGGATGGATGAACCCCTTGGTCGAATACATGAAGTTCGACATCCTTCCCAAGGAGGAGAAAGAGGCTAAGAAAATTCGTAGGGAAGCACAATACTACACCTTGGTGAGAAATATTCTCTACAGAAGGGGGATATCAACACCATTATTAAAGTGCGTACCGACCTCAAGAACTATCGAGGTGTTAGAGGAGATACATAGTGGGATCTGTGGAAACCATCTCGTGGCAAGGTCATTAGCCAGGAAAGTGATCCGAGCTGGATTCTACTGGCCAACCTTGCAGAAAGATGCCACAGAATTTGTGAAAAAATGCCAACCATGTCAGATGCATGCAAATTTCCACGTGGCTCCCCCGGAGGAACTCATCAGTATCACTTCTCCATGGCCCTTTGCAAAATGGGGAATGGATTTGTTAGGTCCTTTTCCCCAGGCGCCAGGACAGGTCAGATACCTGATCGTGGGAATAGATTATTTCACAAAGTGGATAGAAGCAGAACCATTGGCCACCATCACCGCACAAAGAAGTCGGAGGTTCCTCTACAAAAATATCATCACAAGGTATGGGATACCTCATTCCATTACTACAGATAATGGAACCCAGTTCACCGACTCTACCTTTAGAAGCCTAGTAGCCAGTATGAAAATCAAACACCAGTTCACCTCGGTGGAGCACCCGCAAGCCAATGGGCAAGCCGAGGCAGCCAACAAAGTCATACTAGCAGGGCTAAAGAAGAGATTACAAGATGCAAAAGGAGCCTGGGCTGAAGAGCTCCCACAAGTGCTATGGGCTTACAGGACAACCCCCCAATCCGCCACTGGAGAAACACCATTCCGACTAGTTTATGGCGTAGAAGCCATGATCCCAATAGAAGTCAACGAGCAAAGCCCAAGAGTGATTCTCCATGACGAGATCGGAAATATACAGGGGCACAAAGAGGAGCTCGACTTGCTCCCCGAAATCCGAGAGGAAGCCCAGATAAGAGAAGCAACGTTGAAGCAAAGGATGACTACAAGGTACAACAAAAAAGTCATTCGAAGAACATTCGCCCCGAACGACTTGGTCTTGATCAGAAACGACATTGGAGTCAACAAATCAGGGGAAGGAAAACTCGTTGCAAATTGGAAGGGACCTTACAAAATCAATGAGGTCTTAGGAAAAGGTTATTATAAGGTGACCGACTTAAACGGCACCGAGTTACCAAGGTCGTGGCATGCTTGTAACATGAAAAGGTACTACAGTTGAAAGCGAACTCTACTCCCTGATGTACTCTTTTCCTAACTTCATGATTTTTTCCCAAAATCAAAGGGTTTTTTCTGGAGAAGGGTTTTTAATGAGGCATCATAGTAGGGGCTAAGGGGAATAAACTGTCAAAAACCCTTAGTAGCAATAAAGTACCTCCCCAATTAATAAAGATCTTTTTCATCTTACAAATATCTCTTATAAATTCCTTCTTTGTTTTCTCTTTCGACGAAACGCGATGACTTAAGCTCGACAAAATGTGAAAATCCCATGAACCGACCTAGATGGTCGTCAGGATAAAACGACGAGGTACAAGTCGGTGTAAAGAGGTTATAAAAGTTGATCGTAATAAACTCGGGAATTATCTGACTTACAAGTCGGAAAAACCGAAAAATAAAGAAACGCATCGCAAAAATAACCTAAGTCATAAAAACTCAATAAAACAAAATTGAGTACGAGGAATAAACAAAAGAGAACGAAAAACCCAGGAAAAGATCAGAAAGCTGTCCTTAAAATCCTTAAAACAAAAAGGTGCAGAAAGACAGACAAGCCAAAGAAAAGGTTTTTTTTTTAAAAAATCAAGGAGAGTTCGAAAAATCACCATCGAAAAAGCATGCACACATAAGGTAACTTAAACCCTTATCCAAAAAAGGGTACTTGTTTTAACTTAAACCCTTATCAAAAAGGGTATTTTTTGTTTACGGCCTTAAAAGGCCAGAAGAAATTGTTCAACAAACAAACATAAAGAGTTTAAAAAAGGGGGGACCCACAGGCCGGGCCCCAATATAGCCAACAAAATTATTTTTTCAAAAGAGGAATAAACGGATCACCACCACCAGAGTCGGGAAGAGCGCCACCGGGACCGGGAAGAGAGGCATCCATAGGAGGTGAAGAGGAAGTCGGAGGAACGGTAGAAGAGCTCGGAGCGTCCTCAGGACGAGGAGGAGACTCTATGATTCTCTGCCTCCGAGTCTTCAATTCTGACTCGGAAACAATCACAGGGACAGGAGGATCCACAATGGCACCATCAATGACGACTTTGTCGGGATCTAAAGGAGAAAGGTCCAAGTCAGGAGCAATGACTCTAACCTGCTCCTTAAAGACCCTCCAAGCCTCCTCGGCGCCATCAGCAATAGAGTCCTCCAACTCGGTATAGGCCTTCCAAGAATTCAGCAGATCATTCTTCACAGCCACAAGATCTTCAAATAACTTTTGATAGCTGCCCTGCGCTGTTTTCCTCAAGTCCACCTCCATGTTGCATTGGGCTTGCAATTTTCTCTCCTTCTTCCGGAGGTTATCTCTCTCCTCCTTCAGCTTGGCGACTTCCTCCTTCAACTCCCTCTCATGCTCTTGATATATACGAAGTCTTCCTTCCAGCTCTTCGACCCTTGAGGTCATTCCTAAAGAGCTGAGAGGAGCCTTCTCAAAAATATCCAAGAGTTTGCCACAAACTCCCGCCGCCTTGAGACTCTCTTCAACCAGAGTGGTAAGGTGGTGACGAACAGACACATCATCCATGCTTATACGAGCATGGGGGTAGATGTTCTTTCGGACGAATGCAAGAGCATCCGCCTTCACCTCACCCGAAGAGCCAGACTCTAAGGTCTTGCGCTTCTTCTTCTCTGGCTTAGGAGAAGGTCGGGCAGAGGGGGGCGGCTGAGAGGAAGCAGAAGAAGAAATCACAATAGGCTGGGAGGGAGTCCCAACGTTCCGAGGAGGAGGAGGAGGAGAGATAACCGCCTTGGCGCCACCAGTCCTGGCGCGAGACCTCGCTTTGGCCTCCTAGACCCTCTGATAAGACTCCTGAGCATTCTTCTTCGCCATCTCTACAAAAAATAACAAAAAGTCAGACAAGTCGGTACAAGAAAACACAAGTCGGAAGTAAAAAACAAAAGCTACCTAGTTGCGCCTGGATAAAAGTCGGAGACCCCTGGAGGAATTTCTTAGTGTCCAGATATGGGGCCCTCCCCCACACTTCTCGGAGGAACCCCACAACGGCCGCCTCCACTTCGTTTAGATCATCCAGACCATACTTCTCACAGGGGGAGGCCTCCAACCAGTACAAGGGAAAGCAGGGGGAAGAACTCTCGTCCAGAAAAAAGGGGTGGTGACCCTCTACAGCTTGAACTTTGAAAAAATAATTTTTAAAATCATGGAAGGATTCGTCAAAAAGGGTGAAAACTCTCCGACCCTGTATGGCTCGGAAAGATACCCACTGTTGCTTATTGTTTAGCCCACTAAAGGGTTTAGTCATATGAAAAAGATAGAAGAAAATCTTCAAAGAGGTCGGAAACTCCAAAGCTTGGCTGATAAATTGATAAATTTTCAAAAAACCCCAAGAATTGGGGTGAAGCTGGGTAGGGGCAACTCGACAGTGACGCAAAACAGACATCTCAAAGTCTGAAAAAGGAAGAAAAACACCCAAACGGGTGATCATACACTCGTACATAAAGAAAAAATGAGGGGCCGCCTCATTGGCCCTCCTGAAGCAAACCCGGTCTTCTGGACCCGGGACTACCAATTCATACTTCGGCTCATCTTCCTCAGAAGCACAAATTATGTGGTGAGTGCGAATATGGGTAATAAACTCAGTATCGACCGAGGGTTCCTCCCCTAGGACCGTGACATCAACCCACTGAGAAAGAACATCTACGGAGGCCATTTCTTTTTTCTTAAAAGGGTGACAAAAACCTACAAAGGAAAAAGAAAAGGAAAATAAAAAACACGGTCTCTAAAGGGAGGGAATACGGAACCAAAGTCTACAAACCCATCTACCTACAAAATAAAGGTATAAAAATAGAAAGGCATGTTACAGAAAGAACTAACCTTTATCCGAAAATGAGGGCTGGAGGAAGCAAAAGCCTTCGAAAACGTAAAGGTACAGCACGAACGAATGAAGAGGAAATTTGAAAAATCGCAGAAACGAAACAATGAAAGAGAGGGAAAGTATTTATAAGTACGTTAGAGGCACAATGGTAAAAACGGGGCAGTCATTAAAGACGCACCGTTACCAAGGCCATTAATCCCTACGCACATCCCTAATAGACACGACGCTTGATTAGACGTAACTGTCAGAACCAAAAGGTCACGAAAAGTCACGTCGGCTTCAGACCATCACGTCGGTCCTCCAACAAGTCGGCTACAACCCCGAGTAGAATACTCGAACCCAAATCTTAAAGAGAAATTGGGCTCGAGTAGGGGCACTGTTCATACCCTGGCCCAATAATAAAGGCCCAGAACCAAGCGAAAGGCCTAATCCAAAGGGTTGGGCCTCACCCAGTACCAATCTTCGTCTTAGGAAGTCGGTACTCGCCACGACTTGCTCTAAAGAAGTCGGGAACGAGGGTTAGCTGGCAGATAAGCACTCATTTGAATGAATAACTGCCCCTAGAATCTCTCTAACCACTTCCACAAGCCATATCTTAACTTCCCTACGATAAAGGGACGGTTAACACCTTAAAAAAGTGGCACTACTCCAACGGTGGTTATTGGTTCACCACTATAAATACACTGACACTTCTCAGGTATCTCTAAGTCCCAATACTCTCTAGACCTGCTCACACCCTTGCTGACTTAAGCATTGGAGTGTCTTTGCAGGTACCACCCCCCATTCTTTCGCATACACAAGTCGGACGGAGGGCACCGAGTTGCAGATCCACTTGAAATCCTCCTCCTCCATACGTTTGGGCCAACCAACGCCGTCCAGCCCACTAATCTCCGGTTACCCATCGTAACAATATTATTATTGATTGTTGGTGATTGTTGATTGAATATGGATATAATATTTATGCCATGATTTCTTTTAGTTATAAATTGTGATTTTTGAATTTGAATGTAGAATTTTAATGATGATATGAGATATAGTTTAGTTAGTGGGGAAGTTATGAAATTTTAAATTTTATTATCATATGAATGATTGAATTTAAATTTTAAAAGATTTATATTATACTTTTAATAATTTTATTTTATATTTAATGAAACTGGTTTGACCACGATTCAACTATGGTTAGACCATTGAATTATTAAATCAGTAATTTGACCGGTTCAATGACCGGTTCGGTTCTCGCAATAATCAAATGAGTGGGAAACCAAGTGAGACTCAATTGCACTACAACACCCTTTCATAATTTCCTAAATTTTATTTATTTCCTTTGGGTGGTAATTACTAATAATTAGATTCCATCATTTTATTCCACAGAAGCGAAGCTGATTAATCCAAATTGTGACCAGATTCAATGCACTAGCATCATTTCTTTTTGGCACCGGAGATATCTCCACTATTTTCCAATCCAACAAATTAAGAATTAATATATTATAATATTAAATTTTATTTAAAAAATTATTAATTAATAATTATTACATACTCAAAATAAAATTTAATTTCTCAATATTTATTTAAATAAACTAATGAAGTAATAACTAAACCAACTCTTTCGTAAATGGACTCGCATCATTGACACTTCAATTTTAAGTCCAACCTTTGTAGCTTAGCTATTAGCGTCTCTACTCCGAAAGCAAAACAAAACAAGATTCCCATTTTTGGGGGGATCATTGCTCCGTCTCCCCCCGCCTCAGTACTCCGCCGCATCCAATGGCCTTCTCAGAGTTCCGACCACTCGACGACAACTCCCTCATCGAATACATAAAATCAGTGCCGGCCCTCTCCTCTAAGATCGGCAACGACTTCGACACCTTGTCCGTCAAAGAAGTTGGAGATGGCAACCTTAACTTCGTCTTCATCGTTCTCAATTCCACAGGTTCTTTTGTCATCAAGCAGGTAACATTTTTTTTATACTTCTCCCCACTGATCCAAAAATCGTGGGCACTCGCAAATTTAGTTTATTTTGTAGCTTTCGATTCAAAGTTCGATTTTTTTATTTTAAGGCTTTGCCTTATATTCGCTGCATTGGGGAGTCATGGCCGATGACGAAGGAGAGAGCATATTTTGAATACCTGGGGCTGAAAGAAGAGGGTCGCTTGAGCCCTGAGCATGTTCCTGAAGTTTACCACTTTGACCGTACAATGTCATTGATCGGCATGCGTTACTTGGAACCGCCACATATAATATTAAGAAAAGGGTTGATAGCTGGAATTGAGTACCCTTTGCTTGCAGAGCACATGGCTGATTTCATGGCCAAGACACTCTTTTTCACTTCTCTCCTTTTCCGTACAACTTCCGAGCACAAAAGGGACGGTATGTGTGAGCTTTCCCATTGTTACTCTTTTCTTTAGCAATTGTTGTTGATTGATTCACACTCCTCAACTCATTTTTTGGACAATTCGATATATTTGTTAATCGGAGAACTAAGAAGATTGTTTATGTCTTCTTCACTGATTGATAGTATCACCTTTATCAATCTATTACTCTGCTTCAAAGTTGATTGAGCTGAAACTGGTTATTTTAGTTTAAGTTTTGCATTAGAAAAAATGTTTCCTTTCCCTCGTTTGGTTGCTTGTGCTTTGCTTATTCAGTTATTTGTGCTTGTGGAAGTTTACCTCTGTAGTTTATTCTCCATTTGAAAATGAGTGATAAGTGATAAACTGATATTCTACTTGTGAGTATGAGGAACGTTGTTGCATATTGATGTTGCCTTAAGCTGAATTCATGCTGGCTCCATGCAGTTGCCGAATATTGTGGTAATGTGGAGTTATGCAGACTCACCGAGCAGGTCGTGTTCTCTGACCCTTATAAAGTTTCTCAATATAATCGTTGGACTTCCCCTTATCTTGATCGTGATGCTGAGGCTGTTCGGGAAGACAATCTTCTGAAGCTTGAAGTTGCTGAGCTGAAATCCAAGTATTATGACCAGCACACTTCTTTTACTGCATTATGTGTAGCAATTGTGGTGTTAGGGTTTTTATACTTTATAAGAATGTACATTTTTGTAGGTTCTGTGAGAGGGCCCAGGCTCTAATACATGGAGATCTGCACACTGGTTCTGTTATGGTTACCCGTGAATCAACACAAGTTATTGATCCAGAATTTGCATTTTATGGACCAATGGGTTTTGATATTGGAGCATTCCTGGGAAATTTGATTCTGGCTTACTTTTCTCAAGATGGGCATGCAGATCAAGCAAATGATCGAAAAGTAGGTTTCCTTCTTTATGTATATTGGTTGTGTACTCTTGTGGCTCTTTGTGGCTTCTGCTCTTAGCATAGTCCAAAGTTTTTTATCGGAAAAAAAAAAAGAAGGAATGAAACAGAAAAACACACAGGCACACACACCCCTATTCTGCATAATCTGATTTAAACGCTTTGATTCTCTTTGGTTCTTTTCGGAGGCCAAATCTGTGCATTTTTACAGTTTTGAAATACCTTGGACTGTTCTGTTGTTTTGTCCTGCCTTGTCTTGTTTGTGTAGTGCTAGTGACTTTGCTTTATTATACTAATGAAGAGAAGAATTTCCTGGTGTGCATGTGCACATTGGTGAGCTATCAGATTTATATCATGTGAAATCCAAGAAGTCGTAGAGATAGTTTACAGAAATATGAGCTGTAGTTATAAAACAAGACTTGGTAGGATGCCAATTATAACTACCATTTTCTTTTGCTGTATTTTTTCTCTTCATTTTGCTGGACTTGTGGCTCTGGTAATGTTATTGCTTAGAACTGCAGCATCAATGACAAGCTGGGATTTGTTATAGTTGTGCATTTAGTAATAATTGTGAAGACCGTTGATTGCTGGGGCAAAAGTGTGTTGTTTATTGTCTGATATATACTGATATTTACATTATGCAGGCGTACAAGGAGTGGATTCTTAAGACAATCGAAGATACCTGGAATCTTTTCCATCACAAATTCACTGCTCTTTGGGATGAGCACAGAAATGGTGCGGGTGAGGCATATCTTCCAGCTATATATAACAATCCTGAGGTTCAGCTGCTTGTACAGAAGAAATACATGACAGATTTGTTTCATGATAGTCTTGGGTTTGGTGCTGCCAAAATGATAAGGTGAAATTGCTGAGCATCATTTTTAACCAGAATGCTATATGTTTAGTGGGACTTATTTTGTTAGTTAGATATAAAACTATTTGAGAGCTTCTGCTTAAATTGGGCAATTGACTTGATCAGACCCTTTTTGACCAAAATGGCGACAATTTTGATTGTAGTTTGCATTATTCCTATAAAAAATATGGATGGTAATATTAGAATGTGTCTTTTGCATGACTCTAGTCTAAAGTGCTCGTGTGAGGAAACATGTTAGTTATAAAATTCAGTGACAATGTTGGAATTGCTCTCTACTTTCTAATGTGTATATAATCATTTACACTGATGTTTAGTTGAGGTCATCCTGGCCCTAGAGCTATCTCCATTGTGCATGCCATGTTCTGATTTTATATTCAGTAAGATATATATTTGTTGAACAGTATGATTCTGAAGCAATGGCTTGTATTTATGATTTGAGCAACATGAACATTCTTAGGAGGCATGGCTAACCCCTTTCATTATGATCATTAATACACAGGAGAATAGTTGGTGTAGCTCATGTTGAGGATTTTGAATCCATTGCCGATGCTGCTAAACGTGCAACATGTGAAAAGCGAGCACTTGATTTAGCTAAGGCGATTCTCAAAGAAAGGAGAAAATTTGAAGGCATTGCTGAAATTGTATCAGCAATTCGGCAATATGAATCCTGATTCATGGTTTTCATATCGATACCTCATCATGTATCACGTTTTCCTCCTGTACACTACTCGAGATTTTGGTGTTCTGCTACATTTAACAGTTTCACTGTCAAAGTTATGTATGAAAAATATAAATTTTCTGCTTGAGTGTACTAATTACAGTTTTATGTTACATCTTACTTGCAGCAAGGACGTTTTGTTAACACAACTTTGTTCAGCTCAGTTGTTACTTATTATATTGTAGATATATTATTATGTGCAAACTACTTTTTACATGGACACACATTTAATATATCACATTTAGGCAAACTTACAAGTTACAACTAACTTTATTTAATATATACTTGCTTTTCTTTTTATAACTTGTACATACCTTTTTGTGAGTGAGGCTAGAAAAACACTTTAAACTATTCTTATGTCATAATTCTTACAAAGCTACAAACTAAGGATTGATCAGTTGTTGAGATCATATAAGGCCTTGTATTCAATCCAAAGTTGAGCAACTGGCTTCCCTAGAAGCAGAACAAAGTAGCTCTTACTGTATCCATTTTGCATCATCAACTTGTTCAAATCCGCAACAAACCCAGCTCAGATATTTTCACAGTAGTCTAGAAAGTATGCAGTGACTTGGTATCCTTGGTCCCAATTAGAGCCTTCACCTACATCACCCCAGCTATCTGCAGCATAGTCAGCCCTCAACCTCACAAAATCTGCCATGCCTTCAACAAGCCCTGAAGGCGGCCGGGCCCTGTCACTCCCATCGGATAGCAATATATGCGCCATTTCGTGATAGATGACCCCAGTCATTTCCCTTTTGATATCTCTATCACCACCAGGTACCTTTCAGTGTACCCTGCACTCACATGAATGTTGTTGTCGCTGGTAGTGAATGCGACTCCATCGATGTTCTCAACTGTGATGGAGACTTTGTTGACTGCTGCAAAATTGCTGTTTAGGCCAAATAATCTGTCTAAGAAGTTGGTGGCAGCAATGAGTGTTTGCTGGGCATATTCAGCACCAATTTCCTGATCAAAGGGTGGAGAGGGCATTGTTTAACACAACGTATTCAATTGCATTCCCCAAGGTAGCAGCTGTTAGAGTTAGTGCAAGACACAGGATCATGTGATTGAGGTTTAGAGCCATTGTTGTTTGTGTTGGGAATACTATGAGATCGTCTGAGTTGCTTGTTTGGCTTTAATAGAAGGAACAAGAGCATGACATGAGTGTGATAAAGTGGAAATTACTTGTGAAACAAGGTTTTGTTGGCACAAAGATTGTCCAACAGGCAGTATCCATATTGCAAGTCCAAATAGATCTTTAGAATATGCATATGCAGAAATTTTCAATTTCTCAATTGTTGGAAACCGGTCCTACAAATAGATCGATGTTACATTAGTCAAAGGTGGATCATCAACGCTAAAATTTCCTTTGATAGTAATCATGTTTGGTACGACTTCAAAACAAAATGTTCGGTACGAATCAACAATTGGTACACTAGTTGTTGCTACTTAATTTCTTTATCAAAAACACTATCCAATCATGAAACAGAAGTGCTTTATAGAGTTTACTTTAATGAGACATGATTATGGCAGATAGAGTGCAGCTTCCCCAATCCCCACTTGGAATAATGGGTAAGTGACACTTAATTAATCCTCTAGCTGAAAAAATGCATCAATGACTTAATAAGCCTGCCTTGTCATTATTCCACCACAAACCCATTTCCAGACTGTAAAACTTCACAAGATAATACTACAATCTGCTTTAGCATTATAATGCTTAATTAGGCCATGCATGTTTGAGTAATAAACTAATAATAGTTAAAAAGCTTTAGCTTTTGCATAATTACTTTTCGTCGAAGCTTATTGTCACCTTAACTTTGGTGCATTAGTTTATTTTTACCTTTAGTTAAATAAATATTAACTCTTTTACGTAATATATTTTATGTCAATAATTCCAATTTAAAAGAATAACTTGCTAATCAGGTTAACCACTCTTTTGATAAAGTTTTAAAAAATTGAATGTTTAAAATTTGGCAAAAACTCGTATGCAATTGTCATTATAACATTTTTGACTAAATTATCGTCTAACAATTCTCAATGGTCAACTTTATATAAAAACAATTGCATATAAACGATTGTCTTAAAATTTATTAATTTTTTCCTTACCTTTAATAGTATGTCATTTTCTAAAGAAAGTTAGATTATTTATTACTTTCTTCGCATCTCATTAGTATTCATCGTGATATGCTAAGTTAATCTTAGAGAAATAACTAAACACAAGATGAATCAAACAAGCTATAAGTAAACCATTATAATATAATTGGTAGAACATACAACACTTATTGATGATTATACATATTTAGTATGATTTGATCTTATTGTTTTCTTAGATATTGAAAATGATTATGATATGTTGCCATACTTGGCCTTATAATCCTTCCACAACTGATCAACAGTTTTGCCAAGCAACTGAACAAAGAACTGATCACTATAACCATTCTTAAGCAACTTGTTCAAATCAGCAACAAAGCCATTCTTGAGGCCATTACAATAATCCAAAAAGCGAGCCGTGACGTCATAACCCTGGTCCCACTTATTCCCTTGGCCAGGCTTGACCCAATGGCTAGGACCCAGGTTAGCCTTGAGCCTGACAAAATCCGCAATCCCTTCAATCAAGCCACCAGGGGCTTGGCCATTCCCGTTCCACTGCCACACGTGAGTCATCTCATGGTACAAGACGCCAGTCACTTCTGTCTTCACGTCACCTGAGTAGCTTCCAACGTATCTTGCACTAAGGTGGATCTCGTTGTTGCTGGTGTACGCAACACCGTCCATGTCATCAACGAACAAGCTCACTTTTTGGACGGTTTTTCTGTCAGAGGGGTTACTGTTTTGTTGGAATACTGACCATATGAATTTTGTGGCTTTGTCAAGGGTTTGTCTTGCGTACACTGCACCTATTTGGTCACGGAATCGGACACCCCCTGAAGTTGAGAGGGCCCTGTTCGTTACGGTGTAGTCCACTGCACTTGATCCTTGCATTCTTCCCGCTGCAAGGATTACTAGGAACAAACACACGGTGGTTTCATGAGTATGCTTCATCATGCTTTTCTTTGCTTCTTCAGGTTATTGCTTATTGTTTTGTCACACATTTATGGGGTGCTTTATATAGAGAGAAAAACAAGCGGTCAATTATTACATTTACTAATTCAACTTATGCGGATGTCGGTGGAAACCAAGTATAATTGACATGATAATTTAATTAAATTTATTAAATTATTTAATTATTTTTAACTATTAACTCTACATACTGAGTATTTTATTATGGTTTCATGAAAAATCGGATTTTGGTTTGTGCTTCGTGATCTCAGGAGTGATTTTCAAACATATTATTCAAAAAGTGATTTTAATTAAACGATTTTGTTTACTTTTTGGCTGGTCACATTTTGGTTCTATATACTTTTCCTTTTATTATATGGGAGATGCTTTCATAAAAACGCGTAAAACATCTTTTTGTAAAGACCGCTTACATGTCACATTATTATTGAATGTATTAATAAATCGGTTATTTTTTAATTTCTTAACAAATTAGAATAAAATCGATTTTTTTAATAACAATAATAATAAATCCAACTTTTTTAGGGATCTAATTGTATTTTTAAATTTTTAAGGATTTAAATATTTGCAAAACAAAAAGTCAGATATATATTTATTCTTTTATAAAAAAATTTAAAGATATTCGATTTATATTTTATAATTTCATCAGATCAAATTGAGTCTAATAATTATGATGCAGATAATTAGATTTATTATTGTTGTTATAATAAATTGATTTTATTTTGATTTATTAAAAAATAAATTATTAATCAATTTAATAAAGATGTCCAATAATAATATAATACATATAAATATCTTTAAAAAAGATATTTTTAGTATTTTTATTAAAATGGTCTTCTCGTTTATATTCCGTCCCATTTGTTATCATTATTAATTTATTATATGACCTGGTCAAGTCTTATAGGTTGCTAACGTGATGAGGAAAGACATATGTTCTTATATCTTAGTGGATAAGAAAGAAAAATATGTTGCATTTCATTTTGCTAGCGCAATTAATGAGACCCAACCAACTCTAAATTATTAAAGTTTTATTAGTTGAACTGTATATTAAATATAACAACTCTGTTATCATACACTATATGTATATGAAAAAGTACGAGAAAATAATAGAATATTTATATAATGTTTTTTAAGAAATTCTCCAAAGAAACTAAATAAATGTTTTCCAGGTTATGATTGAAACAAAAATTTAAAAATAATAAATCGGCCTCTTAAGATATCCTCCTTGTAGAATCTGTTATAGATGGTGAAAATTCAGGTGAAGTCGATTTTACGTGAAGTTGATATGTGAGAGTCGTCAGATAAAAATTTAGTCAAATCAGTTAAATCATCTAATGATTCTCAAATTTCAACTTTACGTGAAGTTGACTGCACTTGAGTTTTTATCGTTGTAGATACCACAAACAAACTCATAAGACCGTCATTACTCACTAGGTCGTTTGGGTTGACTGACTTTTTCAAAAATAAATATGAGGTGCGCACCCTTAATTTACGGACATATGTCAATTTCTCTTGGTTAATTATCTGGCCGCCGCATTATATTATAGTCAATATTGAATATTCAGAGTCCTTAACACTAACATTCAAAACCGGCACGACAAGTTTATTATCTATCCACCTGTGGCTACCCTACTATTTTTTCTTGCTAGTTCCTCATCTCATCTCATCTCATCTCATGTCCTTGTTTGCTTCCTTTTATCGTGTCTCAATATCAATGTTTGATTATTTTGAATGTATTTAAAAAATTCATTTGTTTTTCTTGTCTTTTCTCTCTTCAAAATAAATAAAATAATTTACTACTAAATCTAAATCTAATCGTACCAAAATGTTTGATTGCTTTACTTGTCTCGCTAAATTAAGCTTAAATAATGAAACAAAACTAGCTTGTACGTAGAAGGAAACCTTAAAAGTCTACATGGAAATATTTTTTTTTTAGAATATTTTACCTTTGAAAGTAATTCTTTCATGTTGAGGTTTGTTAGTAGTCCTCTTTAATTAACTTGGTTCTATACAAGGTTATATTATGATTTTGGCTCGATAAACCTAGTAATTAGTGGTACAAGTTTATATTGTTTATATTATTTAAAAAAATTATTGTTTATCTAGAAAAGTAAAAAAAAAAACTCTCTTAAGTTTCATTATGTTGGGTAGGGGTGTGTATGGGTCGGGTGAAATTGGGTTTGATGTGATCCAGATCCGACCTGAAATATATATCGGGCCTATTTATTAAACCCAAATCCGGCCCTAAACCGGATGAAACCTATACACTCTCGGGCCACGATTATACCGGGTAAAAACCGAGCTGTTAACATTACATTACCTTGACACCTTCTTATAAGGTAACATGTGAAAATATCCAAATTTCCAAGACTCCAACCATTATTTAACATGGTAAAATTCACTTAGAAAAATATAACAAGAACCAACTCTTCTCTAAAATTAAAGCATAACCATAATCAATACTAATATTGTCTAATAACACTAAATATTTAAATCAATATAAATAACACAATATTATGCATTAGTCTAAAATCTTATGCATTTTAAATATAAAACATTAACTTATAGTCTTATAATAACTAATAACACAAAATATTAAGGTTTACAATACTTAAATTTCACATAAGAATAGCCATCATCTATCACTAATAACACAAAATATTAATTGTGTATGATGACGGGTCACCGGGCCGACTTCGGATGACCCGAGCCATGGCCCGGACCCGAGCTGAAACAATGACCGGATCTGCTTTTGAGACCCTTACTCGACCCTAGACCCGATGAAATCACACCAAAATAGTCCCTAAAATGTTCGGAGTCGGGCCGGATTTTTGGGCCGGATCGAGCCATGCACACCCCTAATGTTGGGAATATAATATACTCTCTCGTTCCTTTTTTTCGTGGGGATAATATTCTCTTTTCTTTCGTTTTTTTTTTTTTTTTTTTTGGTCATGGGGATATTCTCTTTACAAAATAGCACTGCTAGTAGTTTTCTTGAATTTGGGTTTGGTGTTTAGGGCCTTGACACTGATTTTGGGTTGAAAACTGACAAACTGGATGGAAGTTTGTATTTATTTTTGTTCGTGGCTAATTTTTAGGGTTTTTTGTAGGAGGCAACATAACTGGATAACTAGAGGCCCACCAGAATCTTTTTACGGATTATAATCCATAGTTATGTCTGATAATGGGCCTAGACAATACTACTCAAAAAAAAGAAAACGAAGAGAATCTATTAAAAAGAATATTTTTAGTTACCAAAAAAAAAAAAAAAAAAAGAATATTTTTAAATTTTTAAATTAGCATACACATTTTGATCACTCTGTCAAGTGCAGAAACTGGATTGGCTCCTTTCATAGTAAATGAGACAAGTACACTCAACTTTATGTAAAATTAATAATTAAAAACTATTAAATAAAAATTTAATTAAATTATTCAAATTATTTTAATAATTGTCCAGTTATAAACCTCACTTAAAATTGACTTTAGCTGAATTTTCATCTTAGTCATGAATGAGACATTGAAATTTCCACAGAATCGAAGCTGATTAATCTAAATTGTGACCAGATTCAATGCACTCGAATCATTGACGCTCCAAGTTTCAGTCTTTCAGTCAACTCATTCTACCTTTAGCTAATGGCGTTCCTCCTCCGAAAGCAAAACGCACCGAATCCACAAAACAAGATTGAAGATTCCCACCTTTGGGGATCATTGCTCTCTCTCCACCCGCCTTAGTGCCCTACTACCACCACTATTCCGCCGCATCCAATGGCCTTCTCAGAGTTCCGACCACTCCACGACAACTCCCTCATCGACTACATAAAATCAGTGCCTGCCCTCTCTTCTAAGATCGGCAACGACTTCGACAACTTGTTCGTCAAAGAAGTTGGAGATGGCAACCTTAACTTCGTCTTCATTGTTCTCAACTCCGCAGGTTCTTTTGTCATCATACATGTAATTTAAAAAAAAAAAAATTTACTACCCACTGATCCAAAAACTCGTGGGCACTTACAAATTTCGTTTATTTTTTAGCTTTCTGATTCAAAGTTCGTGTTTTTTTTAGGCTTTGCCGTATGTTCGTTCCATTGGAGAGTCATGGGCAATGACGAAGGAGAGATCGTATTTTGAATGGTTGGCGCTGAAAGAAAAGGGTCGCTTGTGCCCTGAGCATGTTCCTGAAGTGTACCACTTTGACCGCACAATGTCATTGATCGGCATGCGTTACTTGGAACCACCGCACATAATACTAAGAAAAGGGTTGGTAGCTGGGATTGAGTACCCTTTGCTTGCAGAGCACATGGCTGATTTCATGGCCAAGACACTCTTTTTCACTTCTCTCCTTTTCCGTACAACTTCTGAGCACAAAAGGGACGGTATGTGTGAGCCATTGTTATTGATTGATTCACACTCAATTCATTTTTTGTACAATTCAGTACACTTGTTTATCTAAGAACTAAGAAGTTTGTTTATTTATCTTCACTGATTCATAATGTCGCCTTCATTAATCCATTACTCTGCTTCAAAGTTGATTGAGCTGAAACTGTTATTTCAGTTTGAGTTTTGCGTTAGAAAAAATGGTTCCATTCCCTTGTTTGGCTGCTTGTACTTTGCATATTTGTATTTGTGATGCCTCTGTAGTATATTCTCCATTTGAAAATGGATGTAATAGATAAACTGATATTTTGCTTCTGTGAGTATGAGGAACATTGCGTATTGATGTTGCCTTAAGACATGTTTGTGTTAAGCTGAATTCATGCTGGCTTCATGCAGTTGCCGAATATTGTGGTAATGTGGAGTTGTGCAGACTCACTGAGCAGGTCGTGTTCTCTGACCCTTATAAAGTCTCTGAATATAATCGTTGGACTTCCCCTTATCTTGATCATGATGCTGAGGCTTTACGGGAAGACAATTTGCTGAAGCTTGAAGTTGCTGAGCTGAAATCCAAGTATTATGACCAACACTCTTCTTTTATTGCAGTATGTGCAGCAGCAATTGTGGTGTTAGGATTTTTTTTACTATATTATAAGAGTATACATTTTTGTAGTTTCTGTGAGAGGGCCCAGGCTCTAATACATGGAGATCTGCACACTAGTTCTATGATGGTTACTCATGAATCAACACAAGTTATTGATCCTGAATTTGCATTTTATGGACCAATGGGTTATGATATTGGAGCATTCCTAGGAAATTTGATTTTGGCTTACTGTTCTCAAGATGGACATGCTGATCAAAAAAATGATCGAAAGGTAGGTTTCCTTCTTTAGGTATATTGATTGTGTGCTGCTGTGGCTCTTTGTGCCTTCTGATCTTAATATAGTCCAAAATTTTTGAGGAATGCTAGGGGGCCAGCAACTTTGTGATTTGTAGCCATCAAATAGCCATCAATGATGATTTTAATGGTGTGAGATGGATGTGAGATTTCATCCAATGGCTCACTTTTCTTTGCTGATTACATGCTGGCCAAAATTTAACAAAGTTGCTGGCTCCCTAGACTTTTCCAAAAATTTTTACTGCAAAAGAAAAAGGAAGGAACAGAAAAACTTGCACACCTCCTACTTTACATAATCTGACTTAAACACTTTGATTCTCTTTGGTTCATTTCAGAGCCAAATTTGTGCATTTTTATAGGTTTGAAGGAATGTTTCTGTTTTCTCGTCTTGTTTGTGTAGTAGTGCCAGTGACTTTGCTTTGTTATCCTAGTAAAGAGAAGGATTTCTTTGTGCACATTGGTGAGCAATCAGAGTTATATCATTTGAAATCTAAGAAGTTTTAGGGATAGTTTCACAGAAATATGAGCTCTCCCGTAGTTATAAAACAAGACTCGGCAGGAAGGAATGTCAGTTATAACTGCCATTATCTTTCGCTGTATTTCCTCTTCATTTTGCTGGACTTGTGGCTCTGGTAATTCTATTGCTTAGCTTTGCTGCAACAATGACATGATGGGATTTTTTATAGTTTCATTTGATGATAATGGCGAAGACGAATGATTACTGCGGCAAAAGTGTGTTATTCCTTGTCTGAATTCTGATATATACTGATGTTACGATATGCAGGCGTACAAGGAGTGGATTCTTAAGACAATTGAAGATACCTGGAATCTTTTCCAGCACAAATTCACTGCTCTTTGGGATGAGCATAGAAATGGTGCTGGTGAGGCATATCTTCCAGCTATCTATAACAATCCTGAGGTTCAGCTGCTTGTACAGAAGAAATACATGACGGATTTGTTTCATGATAGTCTTGGGTTTGGTGCTGCCAAAATGATAAGGTGAGATTGCTTATCATCATTTTTCACCAGAATGTTATACTTATTTTGTTTATATTAGCTTACACTTCTCATTTTGATTATTATCTAATACACAGGAGAATAGTTGGTGTGGCACATGTTGAAGATTTTGAATCCATTGCTGATGCTGCTAAACGTGCAACATGTGAAAAGCGGGCACTTGATTTAGCTAAGACGATTCTCAAAGAGAGGAGAAAATTTGAAGGCATTGCTGAAATTGTATCAGCAATTCGGAAACATGAATCATGAGTTATGGTTTATATAGATACCCCATCATGTATCATGTTTTATATCTTATGTAAATACCATATTTATATGGCATCATCTGAGTAGAAGTAAATAAATCAACCAGAGTTGAGGATGCCTAACTTCTATTAATCTTATGCATATTTTGTTCAGTTTGAAATTCTATGTTGAATATGATTTTCATTTCTCTGCACAAGATAAAACAAAATCGTATTGCAAATAAAGCATATAAAATTCGACTAAGTTAAGTGTATACCAAAATTAACCACTAAAGTCAGTCACAAGTATAAAATACATGTTGGAATACAAATACATATTGAAAATAAACTAAACTATACATATATTTATACACAAATATATTCGTAACTGATTTTGGTGTATAAATAGTATTTTTTTATAAAATTTTGTTGACTGTTGACACTTTATGTTGCTTGTAATCATACATTTATACATGATCGGGAAACCGGGATAAAAAATGTTACTAGTTGTGGCCGGCATTATAGGCTTTGAATTGGTTTTGTTGTTGTACACAATAATTAATTATATATATATATATTGGTTTTGTTATATACAATGGATTGCTGTGAGATTTAAATCCTTGACATTTGCTTAAAGTCTTAAACTGAATAGTAAACTAACCACTAGACCAACCCAACTTGCTTAATCATGCATGGATAGATTAGTAAAATATATCAATTAGTACTAAAAACAGAAAATTGATCTACCACGCTGATATATGTATATATAGATTATGTGAATATATGTTATTTAACCTGCGTTAAATTTTCATATATGCAAGTGTATTTGCTGGTAATCTCTTTTAATCTGATGAAACCTTTAAATATATTTTCCAATTTTGCGTTTCATTAAAGCCACATTTGTTTACATAAAATAGGGTTTCATTGTCTCATTTCCCATTGTATGCACGTAACATGTGAACGCATGGATGAATGTAATACAAAAAAGGAACGAATTACTCATTACTCTTCATTTTTATTTGTTTTAATTTAACATAATAGAGTCGTGTATGTATGTTGAAAGTGTGTCTTTTCACACTTAATTACCAGCTTTCTAACAACTAATTAAGAGAAAAAGTTTATTAATATGCATATATATTTATACTAGAACTAGCACTAGCAATAATATAAATACATTTTACAATATAATACAATACAATCGTTTATATTATAAAATTTGTATAAATTGAAAAAAAAAAAAAAAAGAAGAAGAACAAACTGCTTTATGCTACACTAAAAATAAGAGCAAATTGTCACGTGAAATTGTCACGTGCATGTTCATCCTACTCATTATAAGCTACATGAAGAAAATCCAATTTTCCTAAGCATTAATTAAACACATACAGTTGCCATACCTAGTGTATAGTAATACATATAATTGTAAAGAAAATGAAAAAATGAAGTTTAATTTATTTGTTGGTGATCAATGACCAATACCTCTGTGGCTTGGCCCAGAATAAGCCCGGTTGATTATGGATGATATGAAGGAAGAAGCAGAGGAAGATTGATGATCTTTGAGGAGTGGTCTGGCCTCAACAGTATTCATAGAATATGAGAGCAACAAGAGAAATAAGACCATGACCACTGAAAGAGAGTAGTAATCTTTCATTTCTTCTTTTTTCTTTAATAAGGACTTTACTTGAGTGAAGCAATATATATTGGAATTGGAATGGGTTGGTGTGAAGCATGATGAGAGTGAAACAAGTTCTCTATATATAGCGTGGGAATTGCTTATTCATTTCTTTGAATTCAAGTTTGATAAGTCACCATTTGTTCTTTGACTTTAACCGTTTGGCCCGAGTTAGGTAGCGGGCTTTGAAGGTTATTATTTGCTCATCACCTTTCATTTCATTTTCTATTTTGAACTTTGAATAAATAAATATGGAAAACTCTAAGCCAGTAACTTTGTTAAATTCTGAACAGCATATAACCAGCAAAAAAAAGTGAATCATTGAATGAAATTTCATACCATTAAAACTATTATTGATGGCTATTTGATGGCTACAAATAACAAAAGTTGCTGTCTCCTAGCATTCTTCTATTTTTTTATTATATAATGAGTATTTTAAGAGTGTTTATTAATTTTTAATTATTTAATATATTAAAAATTATACCTTTTTATAATTGTTTTTAAACCTTAACAAATATTATTGTTAGCGCTTATTAAAAAAAAAATCTTACTATAATTAGCCTTTTGTTTCTTGTGTTTGTTGTGGGGCATGTTAGGAATAAGTCAGCTACCTAGTTGGAATATCACTAATACAAATAATACAAGTATATATAACTAGGTGGGTGTTATTTAATTTTACAAAGAAACCAATCAAACTATATACAAAATTCTTTCTTTCACATCCATCAAACTATATCAACCTACCAAATTCTTCCTTTTAACCTTATTTCGGTCATTTTTAATCATTCTTTAACATATCACAATATGCCTCTGATCTGATCTTTCCCTTGTTACTATTTATTATTATTATTATTATTATTATTATTATTATTATTATTTATCTAGCTTGTTAGTTTTAGTTTTGGGCCAATGTCTCAATTTCAAAGGTTTCCTTTCACACATATGCAATGGAAGTTATTATACAGTGAAAATTTAGGTAAAGTCGACTTCACGTGAAGTTGATATTTGAGAGTCGTTAAATGAAAATTTAGTCAAATCAGTCAAATTATCTAACGGCTCTCAGATATCAACTTTACGTGAAGTCGACTGCACTTGAGTTTCCACCTTATTATATTATAAGTAGAGAAGAAATTTGCCTAAGTGGAAATTAAACCTGTAAAGCTTGGCAACAATATCAAAACATTATTCAAAGCATTACTAATTAGCTAAGGCAGGCAGGTAGCCTGCACGTGATGTGAATTTAAAGAGATAATAATAGAGAAAATTGGAAATGGAGTTTGAATTGGTCTGTCTCTCTTAGAATTTTTTTTTTTCTTAAACTAAAAATAATAATACGTAGTTAGCAAATAAACAAATTAAATTGTCTCATTGGATGTCTCTATATTAATACATGTTTAAGGTAGTTCACTCTTGATTTGTATTACGAAGTCAACTGATTGAGGGAAACTGCTGTTTAAGCTAGTTCACTCTTTTTGAATTTTTTTTGTTCTGTTAATTACTGGGGTCCCTTATTAACGAGTCAACTTTTATAAACGCTTTTGACATTATTATAATTATTTAAAGCATAAATCTCTAAACCCTGTTCATAGTTGTGTATATTAACTACCTAGGGAAAAATGCTTTGGTGTGAAAATAATAACGGAAAAAATATTATAGGTTATTAAAATTTATTATTTTTAATTATCAGTTAGTTATTAATATTTTAAAGAATATCATAAAATATATTATTAGATTATTAAATTAAAAAAATTAAATTCATGATTAAATGATAATAAAAATAATAAATTCTAATGCTTTTAGCATATTTGTAATAACATATAAATAATAATTTATTAAATATATTAATTATTTAATAATTTTTAATTATTCTTATATAAAGATATGTTTATGCAGTATCGAGGCATATCCTGAATGTACAACCATCTTGAATTAAGTAGCTACTTCATTATGACTACTTTGTTTGGGTCAAGTCAAACTATTGTTCCGTATAACTAGCTACTACAATAAACGTTAGCAAGAAATCAACTTGGGTCAGGTTGGTTGAGTGGTTAGCTCACTCGTCCGCTTAAACAAGTGTCAGGGTTTGAATTTTGACTTGTGCATGTAGCAACTCATTGGCCAGCGGCAGACCCTTAAATGGAGTTCAAATTTGTGACGGATTAGTTTTTGACCTGTCGAGTTGGGGAATACGGTGGGCAACTAAAAAAAATAAACGCTGGCAAGAGACTTATTAATAACCTCACATTTGAATGTCTAGAAATTAAAATCCATGGTACCGGGGATGACTTCCTATTACAAAATTTGTTAAGTAATAAGTAATCTTCTGCCATTTGAACGACTTCATATTGCTTGCAGTCAATACAAGTCATTACGTGGAAATTCATGTTATCATTTACCAATAGTCCAATACACATGGTTGAAAGAGGTTTTTTCACAAGTGTTAAGGGTAAAAAAGGGACAAATATTCACCAATGCTTTCAAAGGGTTTATTTGAGTCTGTGCCCTGTTTCCTAGTTTTTGTATTGCCAATAAAAACTTTCCGGGCCTGAAATTTGGACTACTGGCCCATATACAATTGTTTGTTGGGGCTCATGCTGTAGTTATTATACATTGGATAGCATCTGGTAACTGGATTTAGGGGCGTACATGGCCCGGTGAAATCGGGTTTGATGTGATCCAGACCCGATCCGAAATATATACCAGGCCTATTTATTAGATCTGAACCCGGTCTTAGACCCGATGAAATCTATATATTTTTGCGTCACGGTTATACCAGGTAAAAATTGGGTGAAAATCAGACCATTAACATTACATTACATTGACACCTTCTTATAAGCTAGCATGTGAAAATATCTAAATTTTACGTCGAACCAAAAATTTTTTTCTTCTTCCAACTTTTCGAGCCTCCCATTCATTTTCATTGCCCGTGGATCCCCCTTCTCCTAATTCTTTTCACTCTACTAATGAAGAATTTATAAGAATTCACTTAGAAAAATATAACAAGAATTAACTCTTCTCTAAAATTAAAGCATAACCATAATCAATACTAATATTGTCTAATAACACTAAATATTTAAATTAATATAAATAACACAATTAGGGGTGGAAACAGGCCAGGCCAGGCCAGGCTTTGCTCTTAACAGGCCTGGCCTGTCATACAGTTGATTGGCCTGAGCCTGGCCTGCAGCCTGTTATAGGCTCTTTATAAAGTATTAGGCTTGGCCTGTTATTCAGCCTGGCCTGCCCTGAAGCCTGTTAAAAGGTCTGCTAATTTTTTTTTTTACAAAAATAAAAATATTATTTAAAAAAATTATTTTTTAATAAAAATAGTTATATGTAATATGTCATATATTTAATATTTGTAAAAAATTTTAAACTTTTAACATATTTAAAATATACAAAAATATTTATAATAAAATATAATAAATTTAAAATATCTCATAATTTTATTAATAATAAATAATTATTTATATATTTAATTATATTTTAACAGGCCCAGGCAGGCCTGACAGGCCTATAAGGCTAATTAGTGAGCCTGGGCCTGGCCTATTAATGTATTAAGGCTTTTAAAAGAGCCTGGGCCTGTACCTATTTTATAACAGGTCAGGCCAAATACAGGCCAGGCTGCAGGCCCCTGGCAGGCCGCCTGGCCTTTTTCCACCCCTAAACACAATATTATGCATTAGTCTAAAATCTTATGCATTTTAAACATCAAAATATTAACTTATAGTCTTATAATAACTAATAACACAAAATATTAAGGTTTATAATACTTAAATTTCACATAAGAATAGCCATCATCCATCACTAATAACACAAAATATTAATTGTGTATGATGACCGGGCCGACTTCGGGTGACCCGGATCCGACCCGAAATAATGACCGGGTCTATTTTTGAGACCCTTACCCGACCCTAGACCCGGTGAAATCACACAAAAATAGCCCCTAAAATATTCGGGGTCGGGCCGTGTCTTCGAGTCGAGCCGGACCATGTACACCCCTAACTGGATTACGGGATTTTTTATTTAAATAAAAATATTCTATATTTTTATACCAAAAAAAATTCTACATTTAATTATTTATCAATTGAAATGACAGTAAAAAATTATAGGCTAAAACATATTTTTTATCTTAAAATTTGTAACAAAATTTTAAATACTCTAATTTTAATTTTATTTTAGATTCTACAAGAATATTTGTGGGACCATATTTAAATAGTAGTTTGAAATTCAAAGTGAAATTTGCTCCTTAAATACTTAGTGTTAGTTTGTTTAAAATTTTATATTATTTTTTAATTATTTTATCAATATAATTATACAAATAGCAAAATTTTATTCATTCTCCATCCAACTGCTATCATATCTCTAATAAGGGAATACCGATTTCATTTTATATATCAATTCCAATGCAAATTTCAATTCTAAATCAATTCACTCCTTGAAATTATTAAAAGTGATACTCTAAAAATACTTCATTGGAGATGTTCTTAAATTTTATTTTGTTTAAATCTTGTCCCAAAAATCTTTCAATTTGCATCAAATATATCTTTGACAACTAAATTTTAAAAAAATTTAGGACTAATTTAATAATAATAATTGACAATTAAGAGCTAATTTCTTATGTTAAAGGTTGTCTATGAAAAGTTTTTGCTAAATTGGTCTTAATTGTTTTTAAAAATTAGTCTTTAGGGATATATTTGATTCAAATAAAAAATTTCTAATACAAAATAAAAATAAAATAAAATTTAGAGATACTTTTAAAATTTTCGACAAACTTCAAAAACAAAATCTATATTTTACCTTTTTTCAGCTAATGCTCAAAGAAAAAAATATTATATCACAATTTCGCATACATTGCTAGTAAAATTGAGAAAGTAAACATAACATAAACATATAAGTTATACTGCACAATTTTTATTATTTTTAATAACTTATTTACATTTATATTCATTTTAAAACATAAATATTAATAAAAAATATTTTAATTTAAAATAAAAGATAGAAAAAACTAACAAAAATAAAAATTAAATTTTAAAAATTTATATTTTTATAAACTTATGTATTTAAAGTGAAACGACTTACAGTTTTTAAAATTCACTTAATTTTATCGTTTAATTTGTTAGCATTTAAAAAAGATGAATGTTAGAAGGCTAACAATAAATTTCGATAGTCTCTAATATTTTTTTAAAAAAAATTATTGCCAAAACTTTTGATATTAAAAAAGTTAACATAAAATATAATCTTTGAAAGTAATGAGCTAAAATATTGATTTTTTGTTATATACACAAATTTTAACTATATTTGACGTACACTAAAATCAGCTATAAAAAATAATTATTAGTGTAGAATATATATTAAAATATAAAATATATATTAAAAATAAATTAACTTTAATTATATTTATACACAAATATATAATAAGTAATTTTTTGTGTGACTATATGATGATTAATTTGATGATGTACATATAATATAATTTTTAAAAAAATTGTTCTAATTCTCTAGGGTACTAATTATTTTTTATATAATTGATAAAGTTGTGTAGTACACTAATATGAATTTAAATTGGTGTATTTTATAAGTGTGATGTACAACATAAATCATGAGGACTAATTTGTATAATAAAAAAAATTGTAATTTATGATTTTATAAATTATACTTTTTTAAATTAAAAAATTGAAGCAACTCATGATTTCTAGTCACCTTTTGTTTTATTTAAAATCGTAATTAATATCCTGATTATTTTTTTTTATTTTTTCTCTTATTTAAAATCATTGCTCACGATTTCTTCTGATGTCATATACTTTTTATATCACTTTATTACACTAAAATATCATAATATTAACAAAAATTACTAATAATATTCTAATATAAAAAAAATTAGCCTCTCTATGTTTGAAAGTTTGAGATAAAAAAGCACAAACAAAATTTTAGACCATAACAATATTCTCTTCTCTTCACTTTGACGGACTGACTGTACACATTTAATTTAAGGAAAAATATAGGGGCAGCAATTTTTGTGTTTTTTGGCTAGCACTTAATCATTAAAACAAAAGTGAGTGATCTCTCACTATTAGATGTAATCTCACACCATTAAAAATACTATTGATGGTTGTAAAATACCAAAATTGCTGGCCCTAGCATTTCTCTTAATTTAATTTAATTTGAATATACAGCAACACCACCCGCCAGATGGATAAATTATGAAGTTAAAATTTGAGAATAAATTTTCTCAGTTATTTTTTTTAAAGAAGTCACTTAGATAAAGATGTTAGATAAAGATGTCAAAAACGTCTTTTTTTTAAAGATATTTTTTAAAAATTAAAATTTAACACATATAATCAATTAAATTGTATTATTTTTATTAAAATTAGACCCGACAAATTAATTTAGTAAAAAAATTAATAAATTAAATTTTGAATCGGTATAAATTAATATTTGTTTATTAAAAAATTACTACAATATCCCTATTATAAAACACAACTAAAATATCCCTATATATATATATATATATTTTAAAAACTTTAAATTCTAACCCTATAACGATAAAAAAGAAAATGACTAAAATTTAGAATTCTCAAAATTAATATATATATAATAAGAATATTTTAGTCATTTTATATAATAAAAGTATTGTAGTCATTTTTTATAAAAAATAATATTAATTTAGACGGATTCAAATTTTGATTTACTATTTTTCGGTCAAATTAATTTATCTTACTTAATTTTGACAAAAATAACATAATTTAAATTATTATATGTATTAAATTTTAATTATTAAAAAATATCTTTAAAAAAAAAATTTTTTTTTTTTGTATCTTTACGAGAGTATCCCCTTTTCTTAATTATTTGGTAAGATGTAATTTTTTATCTTATTTTTTTAAATAAAATAAAAAATATATAAAAAACATTAAATAATAAAATATTATATTTTATTAAACAATTGAAAAAAAATGACAAGATCTAATTTACGAATCAAACCATAACTACAACCCTACAACTACAACGCATCCCGTCACAGGTGACGACTGAGGAAACCGGTAATAAAATATCCCTGATACGATTATTCCAATACTAACATTTTTAGTTGAATATGATATTATTCTTTCTCTTAGCAGATGAATTTTGTTCACATTTTCAAGACTTGGATTATAGAATTGTTCTCCTAGCTAAAAAGTTGCCAACCCTTTTGGAATAACTTCATTTTAATTACTAGTATCTGAATCTACCGAGATTTACAAGGGACAAAAACATAGATTAAAAATATATGGCATCCTAGAATCCTAGTTGAGGCCACACATATCCCTAAATCCTTCCTCTGAGAAAAGGGTCCCTCCACAAAATAGATGATACATAATTTAGGACAAAATCTTGACCTTTCAATTTGTACCCCCATGTGTACACTTTGAACTATTCCTGTTAATAGTTATATCCACTTTCCCTTTTCCTATACTTTACCCTCTAATCCTTCCATCTCCAATTTTGTCACACCCATTCCCCAAAACATACAAAATTTGTAAACTATATATTCATTCATAATAAATTCATATATAAGAAAATTAATATACTTTCTACAACTAACTCATTCTTTTGCATATAACAAAAAGGAAATGAGTGTAGTTGAATAATAATAACTGTATGGTCTATTTGGATTGGTGGTGTGCATAAGGTGTAAGATTGTTGGCTGCACCAGCAGGTGACCAGAAATCAGCACCGTTGGTACTTGACACGTGTAGGGTGGATTGGAGGGGGATGAGGCAGAGTCCCATGCTCTTCAAGTCCCTCTTGTCTTCTTTCACTTGCTCCTCCTCCTCCCCCTGAAAAAACGGGTACAGAAACCAAAAAAATGTGGTGTCATAAAATGAAAAGAGTTGAAACTTGAAATGGGAAACTGTCACAGTTTGACGCATTAAACAAAGGTCAACATTTTCAAGTAAGTGTAAGGTTTGGAAGGTGGGTGGGGGTAGTGTTGTCCACATCAAAAGTAGGACCCTCAACATCACAACTTTACCGTCTCTAACTCCTTTCCTTGGCTTCTTGTGGATTGGTTTAGAAAACCAATTAATTGCAATAAATCATAAGCATACAAGAATCTGACGATAGAAAGAGAAAGAGAAAAAGAGATTGCGTACACATTGATGTTGAAATGAAGAAGGAGAAGAAGAAGAAGAAGGCAAGCGCTGCAAGTAAGGGGAGCATAGCACTTGAACTTGGTCATGGAGAAATCTTATGTAGCCCATTGCCTCGTGAAGCACCGAAGCTGTATCTGTCTGCGCATGCATCATCAATTTTCATTCAATCAATCAATCAAGAATATGAATTTTATTAATATTAATATATTAGGTGAAAACTTAAATAAAATCAACTTCACATGAATTGATATTTGAGAGTATTTAGATGATTTTCATCTATCTAAAGACTCTCAAGTATCAAATTTACCAACTTCACGTTTTACCAACTTCACGTGAAGTGAAGTTGACTGCACTAAATTTCAACCTACGTCAGTTGCTATAATGCTACCTTCCCAAAGGGAGAAACTAGTTGTTGCAATGCTGCAATTCGTTCCCCGAGTTTCTCCTTCTTCTGCTAAACCAATTCCAAATATTAATTATATAAAATATATAAAACCATATACTTGTATATATGCATACAGAAACAGAATCACACATGTAAAGTTTGTTGTTTTTTTTAATATGAAAAGGACGTGTCATGTGTGTGACAGCGAAAGTGTTGAGTTGAAAAGAGAATAGGGTCATGCAACTGCAAAACCCAAACAATTAAAATGTTTGAAATTCCTCACCTTTGCATGACCGCTTGAAGTTGAACTCGGAGGATTCTCTGTTTTGTTCTTCTTGTTGTTACTGTTAGGCACCTTCACAATGGGTTGTAGCCCCGGCCAATTTCGCTTTTTCTGCAAACTCTTGAGCCACACGGTGAACAAAACGAAATATTTGAAAGAAAAAGAAAAGAAATAAAGAAAAAAAAAAGGAAGATTATTACATTGGTCTTGGACATGGAGTTAATGGCGGTGGTGGTGTGGTTGCATGAAGAAGCAGAAGAAGAATCACTTGAAGTGATTACAGATTTCTGAGGGGTAGCGTTGGTTTCAGGGAGCAAGAGGTGGGGTTGAAAGTCTCCAAAAGAGAGCATTTTGGGTGGCTTGTCAATGGAGAAAAGAGGGAGATGGTCCACAGCAGCAGCAAAACCCAATGCATGTTGATGATGATCATCGTCATCTCCGAAGAGTAGTTGAGAGAAACTACTGCTCCCTGTAGCTGTGGTCAAATTGTCCACCTCAAAATCAACCTTGGCCTCCATTAAAGACTGATGTCAGAACTCAGAACAGAACACACAAGGAAAAAAAGCAATTTGCAGTCACAGCTACAAGAGTAGAAGAGAAGTTCTCTTTTCTTTTCTTTTTTTTTTTTTTTAATTTTATTTGGAGGAAGAGTAACAGAGGCAATAATAATAATAAAGGGAGAGGTCATAAATGTGTAAGTGGCAGAAAGTGTGAGAGACATTTGTAACCACGTTAATGTCACTGCTGCTCGCTGTTGTTTAGAGTTAAAGTGGTAAGTGTGTGGTTAATTTTTATTTAACAAAAGTATGTAATTCATATTTTCATTTTCATTTTCATTTTAGATGATGAAAATGCGGTTAAATATTAGTGTAGTTGGGCTGAGTGAGAGAGTGGGCTATTTCCAAGGAAGGCTTTGGTTTTCGGCAAGAAGTGGTCAAACCCACCAGGCCCGAGAAAACCGTGGTTTCGCCCTCCAATGCAAATGCAACCTTGTCTATTCTCAATTTCTTACCAATTTCTTACCCTCTCAGTGTTTTGCTTTTTTTTTTTTCTTTACCCAAACAGCATCCCCCAACCCGATATGTTAAGGACTAATTCGTCGCGGATTTAAATTCCATTTAAGGGTCTGTCGCTGGCCAATGAGTTGCTGCATATACAAAGCGGGGTTCGAACTCCCGACATTTGCTTAAGCGGACGAGTGAGCTAACCACTCGACCAACCCAAATTGGTTCAGTGTTTTGCTTTACCCCCACAAGGATGCTACTTCTGTAATAGTAGTATAGTGCTAACTCTGCCCATCAATTTCTTAAGAAATACTAGTAAATATTTTTCATTTTTTTATTTTTACTTCAACAGAGTTTGTAAATATATAAGTTTAATTTTAAATAATTGGTTTTAAAATTGCATGTCTATTACTAACTGAAAAGAGGAGAGTAGATAACCAAAAAAAAAAATGAAAAGTCAAAAGAGCATAATAAGCAGAGGTTCATGTTCACACATGAATTTCTTCCTTAAAGTAGGTGCATTTATTCATATCTGTTAAAAACATTAAAAAGAAAAAGCATTTTCAAATTGGTCTATAGTATTCCATCAATTCTCATAAGTATTTATTTTAAAATTTTAGTGGTTTTTTAAAAAAGGAATATGCATTTAGAAAAGAGAAAGTTTAGTGGCCGCTATTTTTAGCCAATAATTTAATTTCTTTTGGTAGCATTTGAAAGTGGAGATTGAGATTGAAATTAGAAAATTGAGATACAGGATGTATTTATTAGCTAGATATTAGAATTAAAATTTTAATAATGATATATAAAATTTTAATCTCTTTGATACTTCTAAAAAATAGAGATATATAGGATTAAAATTTTTAGAAATAGAGACTAAAACTTTTATAATATTTATTTTTAAAAATACTCTTATTTCATTTTTCAAATTCTAAATCTACTGTTCAATTTTCATAAAAAAATGTTTGAGAACTATTAGAATTTATTATTTTTGGTCATCAACTAACCATCAATTGAATTTATTACTAAAAAAATATTATTGGATAAAAAGAAATTTTGAGTAATAAATATTATTTTTTTACTAAATTTTAAATCTTAAATTTTGTACTCTAAATTTTAATAACATCAAAATAAAGTATTAATTTAAAATATTAATTAAAATTGATAAAAAAATATTGTCATCTGACATTTATTTTTTTGAAGGTGAAAATTCAGGTGCAGTCAATTTCACGTGAAGTTAATATCTAAGAATCGTTAGATAATTTAACTGATTTAACTAAATTTTTATCTAACGACTTTTAAGTATCAACTTCACGTAAAAGTCAACTTCACCTGAGTTTTCACTTTTTTTGAATCTATATGAAAACTTAAAAGTAAAAACTTACATCAAATACTCTTAACACTTGTATAAAAATATAATAATTATTAATTAATTATATATTTAATTTTTTTAATTAACAAAACAAACAGAATTTATATATGATTGCCAATAAAATACTGACGTCAAATTAGTGTTTATTATAAATTATAAATATAAATGATATACATATAGCGGGATTTAAAAATATAAAGTAATAAGTAGACTTTTTCAAAGTTCAATCTGGAACGAATTAGATTTTGAAAAAGAGTGTCAATTAATTAAGTCTTTTACTATAATAAATAGTAGATATATTATCTCTTTTTTTTTTGTCAATTTATTATATAAAATTTAACAATAATATTTATCCATATCATTAATTACAGTTACGTGTTTATTTATAAAAATAAATCATAAAGATAATAATTTTTGAAACGAAATTTCACTTATTTTGTTAGGATTCGTCAAAACAATATCATTTTCTTATTCATATAATCACAGGACAAGTCATTATAAAAAATAAAACATATAAATAATTTCGTTTCGTTTTACATTATCCATTAATAAAAAGATATAATATATTTATCGTTTATTATTGTAATTGATTATTAATATTTTTTATATTAATTAATTCGAAATCAAAATTTTTTTGGATTTAATTGTCACTTTTTTTAAAAAAATGAATCATTAAAGATAGTTCTTAATTTTTTTTGGTGACAAGGTAGCTTTTTAAATACTTGCAGTGTATTTATATATTAAGAACGAAATTTAAAAGAATTCTACTAATAACAACTTTAACTCTTTTAGAACCAATTTTCTAAAAACACTTATTAATAAAAAGTAAACAAAAGAAACTCTAAATAATAATTAAATACACACAAAAATGGTACACTCCATGTCTCCATTTCATCTCTTTGAAACAAACCATGCAATAAGTTATCTCAGTGATATCATCATGAAGTCCGGTAAGTCAAAGAGTTGCCAAATTGTGAGCCAGTAAAGGGGGAAGACTTATTAATACGAAATTAAGAGTTTAAGACAAATATTTTTGGTGTAACTACGTAACTGAAGAGCAGATGGATCATGCGTACTTCCAACGCTCCTCACAGACCTCACCTTAATGGAGCAAATTTCCTTTTATAAATCTAAGAGAGAAGAACAAATAGGTCTTTGATTTTTTTTGTTTGTAGATATTTTTGTTTTCAAAAAATAAAAGATATATTTATGTTTCTGATTTTTTTTAAAATGTGGATAAATTTATTCCTCTATTAGACTTAACAGAAAATACTGACGTGATTTCTGTGGTGCTGACCTGACCGTTACGGAATGATACATGTACTATAGTTTCTGAAAAGAGAACGTATTAATCCCCAAGCTCCAAAACGACGCCGTTTCTCTCCCACTCTTCCGAACACATTTTAATTCTCATTACAATATCCATAACACTCATGTTTGATTTTTTGAATTACTGAAAATCCTAAGAAGACAAACGATCAAACTCTCTCTTTCCTGTTTCTCACTCCAAAAATTACACTACGTATAGAAAAACAATCGGTGCGGGGTGAAGTTGCTGTCGGAGGTTAAGAAAAAGGTTTTTGTTGAGGTCGTTATTGCTACCTTCGTCGTCAGAAGGTAATAGCACCTTACTTAACGTTGAAGTTTTGGTTATTGTTGTGTGAACTAAGGGTGAAGGCATTATGTGTGTATGTTGACAGTGTAGGTAATAGTGGTGTTATGAAGTGAAAAAACTATTTTTAAAATGTTGTGTTTAGAATTAGAAGGATGGATTGTGTTAGGGCAAAGAAGTTTCATTCATAATTTTTGTAACTATTTTTAGATTGACACATAATTGTTCATGGGTTAATTTCAGATGGTTGATATTTTTGTGGTGCCGGTTTTTCACCACAGAGGTAACTTTGTCAGAGGAAGTGATGGATCCCTGGTTTATCAGAATAGAAAGGAAGAGAGGTTCCCTGAGATGAACCTAGACTTTGTGAATTTTGGAGACCTTGTAACATTATTCAAGGGTTTAGAATACCAGTCATACAAGACAGTATACTGGTATGATCCAACAAGTGCTGACATTGAGTCTGGACTAAACATATTAACTGGGAATGCAGGGATCAATGCAATGCGAGAGAACATATTAAAGAACCAATAGACTTCTGAGTTCTATATATACTTTGATTACCCTGTTTATGATCCTGAGGTTGTTGATGATGTTGGTAAGAATAGTGATGGCGCAGTGGATGTGGATGTAGATGAAATTTTAGAGGAACTGAAGACATCCTCTTCATTAGATGACGGGTACGAGAGCATGAAAGATTTGTTATATAAACCTCCGCCAGCTGGATTTGAGACTGATAGTACTGAAACCGACAGTAATGACGGGGTTGCTGGTGGCAAGAGAAAAAGAAGTATGAAGGGTAAAAAGAAGGTACTGGCCCCTAAGAAGCCAGTTGCAAAGAGGCAAGGGTTAAATGAAAAGTCTAAGGTTGGAAAGAAGAGGGTTCAACATGGCACAAGTGTGAATGCAAGAGAAGAAAATAGTGGAGGCGCTAATGCTGGGACAGGTAGTATAGGTGGGGCCCAGAGGGCTGATGGGCCGAATGATCAAGGAGGTGGTGGTGATGGGCCTAATGTGCAGCCGGATAATCCAGTGCTAGGTGGATTCTATGTCAGTAAAGTCCCAGTAGAAGTGGAGGAAATCATGTTTGAGTATGAGTCTGAAAAATTGCATACACCCAATTCATCTGAGGATGAAGGTAACAGTAGGAAATTTCATGAGTTTGATGATGATTATGCTCATGGTCAGGGCAGATTTGAGTTAGGAATGAGGTTCGCCACTGTTGAAAGGTTTAAGGAGGTGGCAAATGATTCATTCATTGTTGAAGGAAGGGAGCTGAAATGGATCAAGAATGATAGGGGGATGGTCAGAATGGGTTGCAAGGATGAGGAGTGTCCGTTCTTGGTTCATTTGTCATACAACAAAACCTTGTAATATTATCAAGTTAAGACGTACCAGCATGAACATACTTGTGCAAGAAATTTAGGGAGTAATGCAGCTGATTAGCATTGAATTAGCAAGAAAATTGAAAAGAGGGATCGGCTGGCCCAAGGTTCATAATAGGCATAAAGATCCTACTGAGCCATTGATGCAAAGGGAAAAAATTGAAGAAGTTATTCTCTATGTTTTGCAGCAAATGTGGTGAAAAGGGCCACAATTACAAAACTTGAAAGGGAGCTCCTTCAAGCCCCAATTGAAAGTCGAAGACAAAGCGGCCTAAGAAGAAGGAAGGTAGCACCTCACAAGCACTAGTTGTGCTTCTTTTGTCACAATCAGCTCCCCCACCAGAGGTAAGATCACTTTATGGATAATAGTGTATTTGATTATACACTTCAACAATAATTTTGTCTTATCATTAAATAAGTCAGGGATTAAACTGTCTTAGTACTAGAAACCACAGGAATTAGTATGTCTTAATACCATAATCTTCAAGGACTTATCTGTCTTATTATGCTATTCCTGAAGGACTAATATGTCTTAATATTATTCACTACTATGTCCAGGATGCTTCAAATAGCCAACCAGGCAACAACAACACCCTACTGTAATGATGCAATTATTTGTCATTATAATCTGTTTGATATATGCATTGACTGAATATGGTTTGATGTGCTTTGCGTTTTGTCATGTTTTGGTCCCCTCCTTCCTACAGGTTCTGAGTGCAGCTGGCCCAAGTCCTCCAAATATTGCACCAGGTCCAACCAGAGTTACAAGATCCACACTTGTGATAGCACCATCAAAGCCAACAGTTACTCAAGGTAGGCCACCGGCCCCAACTTCAAGCTGTCTATTTAAGCCTCCAAGAAAAGCTCCATTAAAGTTTAGACCAAAGCAGAAGATTTTTAAACCACCAGCTCCAATTGGTCAATAACCAGCACCATCTAACACACAGCAGGCAACAACAGTTTAGGAAGTCTCCCAAATGCCAACTCCATCTAACATACAAACTGCTGCACAGAATCAGGAGGCTCCATTCCCAACTGTACCAAATGTGTCAACATCTAAGGATTTCAGGGAATGAAGAGTCATGCCATTATGTTATTTCGGAATAAATGTGTACTGTTGTAATTCTTAATGGCAAATTCCAGATATTTTTCTTTTCTTGTTAGCTATTTTTTGGCTAGCCGTTATTGGTCAAGTAAAAACTTGTTAATGGTAGCATGCCATACATGTGTAGACATTACTAGCAAACCGGTTTCCTTTTTTTGTTTGGTGTCAGTTCTAATCATGAATGTTTATTTACACAACTTTAATATCAGTTCTTGAATGTTTAATTACCTGTGATTTTGCCAGCCTTCGCTTTAAACATACATTGCAGCATACAGGCTAAATAATGATACGTTTATAAAAAGGACATGTTGAATTTTCCTGGTAAGAAATTATCATATTTATCATTTTCAACCAATGATCAATTCTTACAACCTAAAACAGCAATAATTAGGACAATTAAAATCACACATATACACCACCCTGTTGGTTTTATTTTTATTTTTTATTTCTAAAACTATTATCCTCTTTCTCCAAAAATCTGATCCTGTTTTTCATGTCTTGCTTCTAGTGATGCTCTTTAACATCACCAATTTCTTTCTCTCCTAGATACCTTGTATCAATCATTCCAAGTCTTTCAATGTGCTCATCCAACCACAAAAAGAACTTGCAATAGGGTTGTCTTACCTACACAAAATCAGTCCATATAACTCAGAAAAAAATATGGTTTTGGGGATAAACCCTAACACAAACAGAGTTTCACAGACTTGCTTCACATACCTTATAGAACGGACATCTCAGAAATAATCTGTTAGGATTGCTCCTCATCTTCGACGTGAACAGGATTGCATTTTCTCCACAGAAGCACTTTGGTGAGACGTCATCTTTGCCATCCTTCCCATTAGGAACCGAGCCTTCAGCGAACTGGTCTTGTCTTCCTCCATCTCCACTTCTTCTCGAGCCACATGATACTCCATCGGATACCATAGGATGAAATGCTCCCTTTCTTCGTTCACCCGCTTCACCCGCTTCACTCTATCTGTGCATTCGAAGGATTAGGGCTAAAGAATTTGAAAGATTGGGGGTGGGGAGAAACGACGTTGTTTTGGAGCTTGGAGACTAATACGTCTTTTTTTCAGAAACTATAGTACACGTGTCATCTCGTAACGGCGAGGTCAGCATCATGGAAGACACATCAGCATTTTTCGTTGGGTCTAACGGAGTGACTTTAACGGAGGGATAAATTTATCTACATTTTAGAGGGGTCAGGGACATAAAATATTTTTCATTCTTCGAAGACGAAAAAATTTGTAGAAAAAATAAGTTAGGGACTTTTTTGTCTTTTTCTCTAAATACAACTATATGACTGGATTTATTTACTGGCAAAATACTGATACAAAAACACAAAAATATAAAATTATATTTAATAATAAAATATAAATATATATTATATTTAGATATATTAAATTAGTATATTTATATTATTTTTGACAAAAAAATAACAATATCTTTTATAGGAAAAAAACATAAAAATACTGATAAAAAATATAATTTATTTGTTATTATTTTTATTAGTTTTTTATAATTATATTTTTTTATTCTTATATATTTATTTTTAAATTTTTTGTATGAAAAAAAAATAAATTAGATTTTTATAATTTATTTTTTATATTTAATTTATTATAAAATAAAATATAAAAATATTAATTTTTATGTCTTTATTTTTTATATTTTATTTTTATTGTCATGTTATGTACACAAATGAGTAAATTATTAACTAAAAATATTTAGATTGTATATAGATTAATTTGACTTTAAATATATTACATAATGCTTAGTTAGCTTGAGTTTTTCAATTAAATATAGGTTTAATTATTTTGTCAAATTCTTATATTTTATCAAAATTTTAATTAGATTTTTATATATATATTTTTAATTAAATTTATATATCATATTAAATTTTGTAAATAAGTCTTTACCGTAATAAAAAGATTAGAATTAACGGAATATTATATTAAATTATATAAATATTCAGTCAATTGTTAGGCATATTCGTTTTGTTTAATAGAATATTCCATTAATTTCAATGTTTTTGTCTCGACAGAGATTTAATTACAAAATCTGATATGGTATAGGGACTCAATCGAAAAGAAAAAAAAATACAGAGACCTAATTGAAAATTTAGTGAAACTATAAAGACTGACATAATAATTAAACTTAAACCTTAAATATAATAATAATTTATTTTGATAAATCTGACGGCATTCAACGAATTTTTTGTAGCGCATGAAATTAATCTAAACATTTTGGTATTTAAATTTTTAATTTAATTTTGATACATTGTATTGCAGGTAAAATAATTTTACATATATATTCAATTACGTAATGTTATATTAGATATAATTATATAACTGTATATTATACTCTCAACGTATTAAAATTAAACTATATATATAAAATAAAACTCTACATCCAAACAAAATACTTAACCAATTATAACCAAGTTGTTATAACTTTTCAAATCACGCGCCTCCTTTTCCTTCTCCGTTTCTTTCTCTTTCTTCTCCTCCTCCTTCTTCTTTACATCTTTATTAGTTCTGATTTTCTCTGATGCCATCATTAAATAATTTCGATTCATTTCTTAGTTTATTTCGGTTCATTTGTGTGTTACTTGAGGTTCACTTGATGCTGCTGATAAATAATATTGACCAAATTTTTTATTCTTTAAATAATTTTTTAATTGTTTATTCAAATTTAAATCGAATTCGACTTCTTTGTGAATTGAGTTAGGTTTACTTGATACTACTTTTAAATATTCACCAAATTTATTATTTCTTAAAAATTTCGTTGATCACTTAGTTTAGAGAGTGCACAGTATCAAGTCCAAAAAAAAAAAAACGATTGCCCAATGTACATCTGTGAACCTCAAGCAACAATAGAAACAGAAGCAAGAAGGAAGCAGCATAGCCAGCAACCTTGTGCCTTCCCTCCTCTCTCTGTTTTGTTTAATTATTTTTGTATGCGTTTGTTTTCTTTTAAATTAATAACTTCTGAACAAAAATTCTAATTTAAAATTTTTATTAATTGACCAATAGTCCAGTATTGCCAAGAAATATTACACACTAATTGAACAATTCTATTTTTTTTAAGCTATCGGACTAATTTTGATCCCAAACAATTATTATCTAGATAAATTAATAACATTAATATTACATAATTCTTTTAAGGGATAAGTATTGTTTTGATCACAAACGTTTAAGGTCGGAATCAAATTCGTCCCCAATGTTATTTTGGATTTAAAATCGTCCCCAACGTTTTATTTGGGAGTAAAATCGTCTTTTTGGACGATTTTACCCTTATATCACAAGACACAGAGAGAAGCAACATTGCTTCTTCGTTCTTCATTTCTTCTCAGTCTCATTCTTCAGAGAAGAGAGAGAGAGAAGGAGAGAAAAAAAAAGTCTATCCGTCGCCGACACCGACACCCTCCCTCTCGACCTCGCCTCGCCGCGCCTCGATTTTCCCCTCGCCCTTGCTTCACCGCGCCTTGCCCTTGCCTCGCCTTGCGTTGCCTCACCGCACCTGGACCTCGCCCTCGCCTCTGGTTTCTCGTCGTCGTCGGGAAGGTGGTGGTGGTGGTGGTGGTTGTGTTGCTCGCGTTTCCAGCATCACCGCCACGCCTCCCTTTCTCTTCCCTCCCTAATCTCCACTATCCAGATTTACTACCACCACCACCACGCAGCTCCACCGTCAATGCCATCATAGGTAAGTTAAGATTCAAGTTTCTAATTCTTGTTCTTATTTATCAGAATCTCTAATTTTCAAATTCATCACAAAACCTAATTTTCAAATTCATCACAAACCTTTCTGAATCTGTGGTTGTTGTTGTTGGATTTGAGGAATTTGAAGAAGATCTGAATTGCTTGATGCTATTGCTTTTTTCATTCTTTTTTGTTTTTTGTTTTTAATTCTGAATTTGTGATTGTTGTTGTTGGATTTGAAGAATTTGAAGAAGAAGAAGAAGATCTGAATTGCTTGATTCTGTAGTTTTTTTATTCATTTTGTTTTTTTTTTTAATTCTGAATCTGTGGTTGTTGTTGGATTTGAAGAATTTGATGTTTATCACAATCCCTAATTTTCTAAGGATTTGAAATTGTTGTTGTTAATTGTATTTAAGGATTTGTAATTTTAAATTTTGTTAATGGAAGAAGAAGGAAGAAGAAGAGTGGACTGGTAAAAAAAGGGGGGCATTTTTGTCATTTAGAAAAAAATTTATTAAAAATGACGATTTTAATATCGTTTTAAAACGTTAGGGACGTTTTAAATCCAAAATAATGTTGGGGACGAATTTGATTCCGACCCTAAACGGTAGGGACCAAAACAATACTTATCCATTCTTTTAAATTGAAAGCAATTATAGTCAATTTCTGGACTTTAAGTCTTCAAACAAAATTTCTTTTCCAATGATAATAATTGATTGTAGCGTTGGTCTAATAGCAATAGCGTAAATGAAAAATTGTATGAAAGTTTATCTAGATGCACAAATGAATTGAAATGTGCTTTTCTTGTTAATTGATTGTTTATCACTTTTTGTTCAAATCTGAACCAAATTTGGTTCATTTATAAATTGAATTAGGTTCACTTGATACTATTTTTAAGTATTCATCAAATCTATTATTCCTTAAGAAATTCAGTTTATCTCTTAGTTTAATTGAGTTCATTTGCATGCAGAAATGAATTGGAATGTGTTTTTCTTGCTGAATGAATGTTTATCACTTGTTGTTCAAATCTGAACCGAATTCAGTTCATTTGTGAATTGAGTTATATTCACTTGATACTACTGTTAAGTATTCACTAATCTAAATCAAATTCGGTTCATTTATGGATTCAAATGAACCTCAGTTAAAAGGAGGAAAAGAAAAAATGCAGCAACAACAAAAAAATGACGATTGAGAGAAAATACCCAAAAAAGAAGAAGGAAGGCGAAAAAGAATAAGAAGGAAGGCGAAGAAGAAGAAGGAGGAAGAACGCGAAAAAGAAAAAAGAATGCAAAGAAAACGTTATTGAAACGCGTATGTGTACATGTAGTTGTAATAAACATGATTTTTGTTGAGTTTGAACCTACTTGACTGAACTTAGATATAAAATTTTTTGAATGTGTAGTTGAAATATATATATATATATATATATATATTAAAAAAAGGTTATATATATTGGGATCACTAGCAAAAGCTTCTTATTTTTTTGTTAAGGGAATTTAACTCCATATCTTTATATGGAATATAAGTGTAATTAATCTCGATCAATTTGAGTTGATATTCTAATTAAGGGTCTATAATTAAACGAAGGAGACCACTTCAATAAAGATATTAAAAATATTTTTTTAAAGATATTTACATGTGTCATAATATTATTGGATATCTTTATTAAATCGGTTAATAATTTATTTTTTAATAAATCAGAATAAACTCGGTTTATTATAGCAATAATAATAAACTCAATTGTCCGCATTATAAGCATTATAATTATTAGATCCGATTTGATCCGATCGATTTACACAATCTAAACCGAATCATGTTAAAATTTTTTGATAAAAAGACAAATATATTCCTTATGTTTGTTTAAAAAAAACTAAAAAAAAAATGATCCAGTGTGTTATGTAAATTGGTCGGTTTGACCGGATCTGATAACAATTGACTTTATTATTTTCGTTATAAAAAAATTAATTTTATTCTAGTTTGTTAAAAAATTTAAAAATAACCAGTTCATTAATATGTACAATAATAATGCGACACATAAATATCTTTACAAAAAGACATTTTATGCGTTGGAGCATCCTCCTTAAATGAATGCATCTCCTTTTCCATTCGAGTAAATATCCCACCCGACCCTGACAATTACCTCGAAAGGACAACGAGGTCCCAAAAAAAAATACACAATCCGACCCCTGATTAACTTGTTTTAGCACAGAAGCTTCGTTGTTTTTTCGAAATAATTATTAAAAACATAATTGAATTTTTTTATCAAGTGTCTCGTTATCTTTTGAAATAATTGTCCAAGAATGTTTTGGTTTTTCTCATTCCATTCCCAAATAAATTCGGAGATATATAGATTACTGTAATTACGAAGTAATGCGTGTGAGACTAATCAAATCTCTTCATCAACAAAACCTCCCTACTCATGGGTTTCAATCAAGAGACAAAAACTTCAGGGTCATGAGTTGGAAAATCTACCTCCTAAGGACCTCTCATGCAATTTTTTCCCTCCGGTGGGTCTTTAGGCCTTCTGCACCACGGAAATTATTTTGTTTACATCTATGCCTGCTCGTTTTGTCTTGCTTAAATAATATACAATCTTAATAAGTACATGAAATATGTCAATTAAGATTATGGTGAGTGGATGGAAATTAATAAGTATCATATATATATATATTAGTTAGAGATCATAAAACGATTTTATTGGAAAATCTTGAAATTCCTTACAAGCCACGGCCTTTAGAGTGCCACAGATGTTCAATCTTAACCACAAAACCTAACAGCAACAACCACAACTATTTTGTTTTGTATACATAAAATCAGGGTTTTACTCGGTCAATTATTTTTGAAAATGTTATCTAGAATATATAATACAGGACGGGTATTATGTTATATCAGTATTTTTATACGAAGAATGTTAGGGTTCAGCAACTTTTGTAATTTGTAGCCATCAAATAGTTATTAATGATAATTTTAATGGTGTGAAATTGATGTGAAATTTCATCAAATAACTCATTTTTTTTAACAAAATTGCTGGTCCCTAGACTTTTCCTTTTTATATAATTAAGGGAGATTGTATTTTGCTATTAATGCGTTTAATTTATCAAATACTTAAATGAAACGAACATGTTCAATTAATCCGAACCACATACATGAAATTATACATGACAAAATAGGCGAGCTTTAATTTTTTTTTTTAATTAAGCACTCAATTCTTTATATATATATATATATATATATATATATGAAAAATTCTATGGTGACATGAGAAGTGGTGGTTAAAAATGACCAAAAGTTAATTAACCTATAGAAAGAAGATATGTGTTGATACAATGAATTGAAGACGAATTTAGAATGCTCGAACTCCTTGTTCCATATGCTGCTAAGTGTCAAGCTTGTAATATGTGAAAAATTTTTTAAAATGTGAAAAATTTTTTAAAATGCTTCATAAGAGACTCAAACTATTGCCCTCAATCCCTCATAGATACAAGGAAGGTGATCATACCACTATACTGTAATGCTCTTTGCTATTATATAGACAAATTATATATATATATATATATATATTATTTTACTTATATTTAATTTTAAAGTTATTCATTTTAAAATTAATTATATTTTATTTAATTATAAATTTTATTTAATATATACAAATTAAAAAAATAAACATAAAAAATTTATTAATCACAATTTTTTTTTTTATAATTATATCCAATACCTTTTTACTATATACTTCCCTTTCTCTTAAAAAGAAAACACTTATTTCAAGAGAGAAGGAATAATATCTGTGATATTGGTTATAATTTTCACACTTGCAATTTGCAGTTGAGTTGAGAAAAATAACAGATGAATTGTTTTTTTTTATGTGAGTATATCTGATACAGAAAACACATGCATGAGGAGTTGCCAAGTCTACTGGTACACGTGTAAGGATAAAAGCCCCAAAACTAACCGAAACAAAACCTGAATCTACTCCTGAAGCAGCAATCACAAATCACATGAAACGAGACAATAACCAAATTCCTTTCAATATTCCACAGCCATCAGAGTGAGTGTAGAAGAATCTGAGACATACAGAAAGCGAAATAAAACTGGACGCCATTAATGAAGCCAAACTCGAACCTCAAATAAGACACACTAACCCACTCTCAACCACCAGTTCCTCATCCTTGCATGGCTTCAACTCCATCCAAGTTTTCAACCCGGTTATCATTCATCTCCTCTTTATAACCCCCCTTCACCTCACCCATCAAAACTTCAAAACCACAAGCCATACAGAGAGAGAGAGACGTAAACTATGGATGTCTGGTTGTGGATATCTGATCTTCCCAACTCGGCCGAGTGGGATGAGTCTGACTCAGTCCCCACCTTCGAACTTGCAAGTTCAGGACTCGGCACTGAAGAAGACCCAACCCGGTCCATTGAGCTGAAAGCCGAGCGAACTTCTGGGTCAGACTCTGAAGCTGCGGTAACATTTACCGTGTGCTTGCAAGGGTTCCACCCATTCAATGCAGAGAAGCCGCTTTGGGTCTCCGAAAAGTGCCAGCTGTCAGCAGAAAACCCTTTCCTCCCGCTGCTCCTACAGCTCCTCCAAGAAATCATATCCAACTCACCCACGGCGCATGATAGCACGTGTCCTAGGTCACAGCTCCAGAAGCTGAAGCCGGAGCCCATATCATGGATCATGGACTCGCACACACCGGAGTCCCTCTCCATGTTCTTCAACCTCGTCCTCACCATGCGCCTCTTCTGGCTCTGCGCCTTCGACGCCCCCAGCGAAGCCGGCTCCCTCTACTTTCAGTCCCTACTCGCTCCCACGCTCGAAACGGCGTCGTCGAAGCTCGCTTCCGTCCTCAGAACCTTCTTCATCACCGTCGGCGTTGACACGGAGCTCTGTTTCATGCGAACCCTCGGGTTCATAATAGCAAAGTGGTGCATTATAAGAGAGATGGGCGTAGGATTACAAACACTGCTGGTTCCTCCGCCGCAGGTGAGGAACCCGAGATTCTCTTACTCGGCGGAGAGTAACGGCCTGTGGATTCTGAAGGGTTACGCGCCAGTGATGACAATGAAATTGGCGCGAAGCAACGGTCAAAAGAGTCAGTTCCCAGGGATCGATGCAAAGGAGTCAATACTACGCTACACTATGGCGCACCAGCAGCTAGAGGCACACGTGCAGATCGAATACACCGTTGGATTCCGCGATGGCTTCATCCAGGTTCGTGCACGTGTCGACAACATACGCCTCCACGTGGCGAGGCTAGGGTTCGGGCAAAACGACGACGTTGCGGAGTTCCTCGAGGAGAAGCACTTCCCTTCCCGCGTTAGGGTCTGGGTGGGCCCGGAGATTGGAGCTACGTACGTGTCCGGACTTAGCCTGGGCCGGTCCACGGAGAATCGAGAGAGGGAAGTGGAAGTTCAGAAGATCGTGAAGGGTGATTTCGAGAAATCACAGGTTTCGAATGTGAGAGCTTCGACGAGGTCAGCGAGGAGAACGCACACGAAGAGTTGGAGAATGGATCAGGACTCGGAAGGGAACGCGGCCATATTCGACGCCGTTTTGTACGATAACGCGACGGGGCACGAGGTGGCATCGTGGAAGCCCACGGGCCCAACGGGTGATGACCCGTTCCATGGGCTGAGAGGGCGATACGTGGGGTCAAACAGGGCGTTCAATAAAAGCGGGTCGGTGGTGATTGCTGGGGATGAGTATGGAGAGGAAGTAGGGTGGAGACTTAGCAAGGATATGGAAGGGAGTGTGTTGAAGTGGCGAATTGGTGGTGAATTTTGGGTTAGTTATTTGCCCAACCGAGCCAAGGGTTCTCATTTTGAAACTCGCTATATTGAATGGTGCGATGAAGTTGATTTGCCTCTAATTAAAAGTGCGTCCATGCACCATGCATGAAATGAACTTTGTACGTGTAAATAACTATATTCACCTAAATTGAGTTTAGATATGTATTGTAAGTGATTCTACTTTCTCTTTAGTCTCCCCCCTGTAATGTATGTGGTGTATAATTAACGGTTGTTTAGGGTTTAGGCTCTATGACCACTTAAACGAAGCGTTCTTTCTATCTTACATTAAAGTCACTTACATAGCATAACTCCTAATAGTATAACACCTTGTTGAACTATATGTAAGCCCTACATTGTATGATTCAAATATCTAAATAAAAATAAATGACAATTCATGGGCAGAGGGATACGTACTGGGTTATGAATCGTAGCTAAGACAAAATGGATAAAAACAATGAATTAAAGAACCTTCTCAAAATTTAGTTCTGGCAATGGCGATACCTATTGCAAGGAGGGACATAAAAGAGAGACAGAGAGGACCATAGGAGTTCTAATTAGGGGTGCACAGACCCGGTCCGGCCCGAAGGCCTGGCCCGGTCCCGAACACTTTTGGGGCTAATTTGGTGTAATTTCATTGGGTTTAGAGTCGGGTAAGGGTCTCAAAATTAGACCCGGTCATTATTTCGGGTCGGGTCCGGGCCATAGCTCGGGTCACCCGAAGTCGGCCCGGTGACCCGGTCATCATACACAATTAATATTTTGTGTTATTAGTGATGGATCATGACTATTCTTATGTGGAATTTAAGTATTGTAAATCTTAATATTTTGTGTTATTAGTCATTATAAAACTATAAGTTAATGTTTTATGTTTAGAATGCATAAGACTTTAGACTAATGCATAATATTGTGTTATTTGTATTGATTTAAATATTTGGTATTATTAGACAATATTAGTATTGATTGTAGTTATACTTTAGTATTGATTGTGGTTATGCTTTAATTTTGAAGAAGGGTTGGTTCTTGTTATATTTTTCTAAGTGAATTTTACCATGTTAAATAATGGTTGGAGTCTTGGAAATTTGGATATTTTTACATGCTAACTTACAAGAAGATATCAACGTAATGTAATGTTAACGGCCCGATTTTCACCCGGTTTTTACCCGGTATAATTGTGGCCCGAAAGTGTATTGGTTTCCTCGGGTTTATGGTCGGGTTCGGGTTTAATAAATAGACCCGATGTATATTTCGGGCCGGGTCTAGGGCACATCAAACCCAGCTTCACCCGAACCATGTGCACCCCTAGTTCTAATCATTCAAAAGAACGTGGATTTGTGAAATTAGGGCTTGTTTCTTAAAAATTGCCATTGGACAGTCGATTACCTCTTACAATAGCTGCCTACAATAATGCAAATCAAACACAGCTTTGACTGCATCTTAAAAAGAAAATTAATTAATATATATTTTAAGAGCAAATAAAGTTAAGGTTATTATTAATAAAAAATTTACAATTGTATAATTGCAAAGAGTCTTTGGATTATTAACATTGGAATTAGTACCTTTTATCTTTCTTTTTTTTTTTGAGAATGATTAAGTTCTATATATTCTGGATCAGAAATAATTTAAAAGAAGTTACTTGCTGTTTTAAAAGCGTATCTTGACTCTTCTTTTTGCACCAACTTGTTATAATTTATGGATTGAGAGGAATTGTCGAATTATTGAGATTGTCATGAGGGTTCAAATGCTTGCTTTCATAGAAAAAATCTTTATCTAAATAATTCGACAATTCAGCCACACAACTCTTACTCTTGTACCTATTGTAATGTCATTTGGATATTAATAGACGGTGAATTTCGTGGTGCCTTGGAGTAAGATGGCTAAGGATGACTAAAGTTTAACTGACTAATGATATGCAGACACTTGGCAATGCAGGAATCTGAACAAGGAGTTGATCAACGTCACTCAATGCACTGTGATCGTGTTAATTTGGGTAAACAATTTAAATATTTTTTTTTTAAAAAAAAGAGTTTAAAGTATAATTTTTTTTAAATAGCAGTTTATAAATAAATTATTTTGTATTTAAATTTTTAGTAATAGAAGTATTTATTTTAAAGTTGTAGTATGTAGATAAATAACTCAAAAATTATAATTTTTTATATAAAAAAGTAAAAATTAAAATAACGATGATAACAAATATTTTTCAAGTTAACTATAAAAATAATAGCAAGTTATATAAAAATAAAATCACATGTAAAAAATAAAATTAAAATTGAGATTTTATACTACACACAATGTTAAATACAAATTTAATAATAAAAATAGAGTGATAAAATGATAAAAAATAACTATAAGAAATATATGTAGTAGGTAGTTTAGATGGAACATTGTTTTAAAATAGTAGCGAATGGTCAATATTTTTAGCAGATGAATCATTACGTGAAAATGGTGGAAGGCCAGTATTTCCAACAGAAACAGGAAATATTTTCACAGACCCAAGAATGAAAGTAGATCTTTTTTGTTTTGAAGTCAATTTTTTTAGAAAAGTGCAGTGATAGAATTAGGGATGTCAATGGGGCAGGGCGGGGGCGGGGGATGCCTCCCTGCTCCCCATCCCCGCCCTCAGATTTGCTCCCCATCCCCGCCCCATTCCCCGCCGTGGGGGAATATTGCTCCCCATCCCCATTCCCCACAGGGCCCCATTCCCCGCGGGGACCCCATTCTCCATCTACATAATAGTTCTAACTAATTATTAATTTCCATATGAATAGAGCTACAAGTATCTATCTTATACAAAAACTGCAAGATTTTATACAAAAAGTCTAAATGATACGATGGTGACTTCTTTCGAAATAATACAATGGAGGGACGCAATGACGGGTCAAAGGAAAAAGCAGTGAACGAGGTGGGAGATGCGGCAATAGAGAGGAGAATGGACACGACGGTAGAGTTACGAAAAAGAACGCCGCAAATAGAAATTACGACGCGGTAAGGATGATGGCATGGTGAGGTGTGACGATGCGGTGAGAGGGTGACGAGGGGGTGGCTGCAGAGAGGTTGGATGGAGTATAGACAGCCTTAGGGATCTCTGAATTGAAGAAGGATTATGCAAATAAAGATTAGGAGTTTTGGGTTTCTGTATATATATATATATCTCTGAATTGAAGAAGGATTATGCAAATAAAGATTAGGAGTTTTGGGTTTCTGTATATATATATATATATGTATGTATGTGTGAGAAATGACTAAAAAACATATATGAGAATAAACTATTAAAGATAATTTAAGGAATTAATAAATTTCGGGGAATAGTGGGGACGGGGCGGGGATCCCCGCTCGGGTCCCCGCGCCTGCTTCGGGGGAATTTTGTCCCCCATCCCCATCCCCACGGGGAAAATTCCCCACAATCGGATCCCCATTCGGGGCAGTCCCCGCAGGGATCCCCGCGTCTCGGGGAATTTTGCCATCCCTAGATAGAATGACTTATCGAAAACGAGAAGTCATATATTTTTACTCTTTTAAAAAGCTGTGAATTAACTTTTTAAGAAGTTAAAAACTGTTTTTAAAATGGTGCCAAACAAGCATATAATGACTTTTCATAATTAAAAAAAAAAACAAAATAGCTTCTGCCGTTTATCAAACGGGTTCTAAGTGTGGTAACTTTGAATTGTTTATTACAAGGGCTGTTCGAAAATTTTGCTTATAAAAAAATTAATTGTGCAACCTGGGCCTAAGGCTTGATGGACAAAAAGTAGTTTCATTAAAAATTGTTGTTTGTCCAAAATAAAGGAGGAAAATGAATGTATCTGATTTTTGAATAGAAGAAAAAAAGGATCTTGGATTTGAGAGAGATGACTTTATAACAATGTTGGTGTTTTTTTTTTCTTTAAGTAAATAATAAAAATAATTACAAATTATTATAAAATAAATAACTCAAAAAGATATAATAGATATAAAATAAATAAGTATAAATAGAAGACTCCAATATTAATATTTACTAATATAATTATCTCACGATAATAAAAGTAATTAATATATTTACTAATATTATAAAGAGTGAGAGAGAGAAATATTTAGAATATTATAATATATAGAAAGAGAGAGAATTGTTAATTTCTTTTGCCTCGTTCATGCTTTTATAGGCAAACAAATTCTACTTTTCAAACTTCATTAATTGTGCTTTGTCATGAGAAATTGCTACTTTCAACAATCAACATAGGAAAACTGAACCGCCCATAAATGGGCATCCATCCTTGTTGTAACGCCCCCCTTGGATGCTCATTTAGAAATATGATTCATTAAAACCTTACTAAAGAAAAATTCAGTGGGAAAAAACCTTAGTGAAGAAAAAAGAGTACAATATCCTTCGTGACGGGGATTGCCTCATTAAAAACCTTGTTAAGAAAAATCCAATGGAAAAAAAACCTGACTAAGGAAAAAATAGTACAGTCTCTCCATTTTGTCGACATCATTTAATGTCTCGAAATCGGCACATCCCAATCTCATGTACCAATCTTTTAAAGGAGGATTTTGGGAGTGACTTTGTAAATAAATCTGCCAGATTATCACTTGAATGGATCTGTTGGACATCAATTGTCCCTTGATTTTAAAGATCATGAGTGAAGAAGAATTTGGGAGAAATATGTTTTGTTCTATCACCTTTGATGTATCCGCCTTTAAGTTGAGCAATGCATGCTGTATTATTTTCAAACAAGACAGTTGGAGCTATCTTATGATCAATCAGTCCACATGATGACAGAATATATTGGATCAAACTCCTGAGCTAAAAATACCCGCGACTTGCTTCATGTATTGCTAGTATTTCAGCATGATTAGAGGAGGTTGCTGCTATTGTCTGTTTCGTGGACCTCCATGATATAGCTGTACCACCATATATGAACATGTATCCTATTTGAGATCTCTCTTTGTGTGGATCAGACAAATATCCTGCATCTGCATAGCCAACTAGTTGTGACTTGGATTCATAGGGATAAAACAACCCCATATCAATCGTTATATGAAGATATCGAAAGATTTGTTTGATTTCACTCCAATATCTTCTGGTTGGAGAGGAACTATATCTTGCTAGTAAATTCACATCAAATGATATATCAAGTCGTGTATTATTAGCAAGATACATTAGCGCTCCAATGGCACTAAGATATGGTACTTCAGGATCAAGGATATTTTCAATCTCTTCTTTAGAACGGAATTGATCATTTTCCACATCCAAAGATCTTACGATCATTGGGGTACTCAAGGGATGTGACTTATCCATATAAAATCTCTTCAAGATCTTTTCTGTGTATGTTGTTTGATCAATAAAGATCCCATTTTTTGTATGCTCGACCAGCAGGACGAGACAAAATTTAGTCTTTCCAAGATCTTTCATCTCAAACTCTTCTTTTAGAACTTTTATAATAGTTGGAATCTCTTCAGGAGTTCCAATGATATTTAAATCATCAACATACACAGCAATTATGATGAATCCAAATGCAGATTTCTTTATGAAAACACACGGGCAGATATCTTCATTCTTAAATCCATTTTTGGCCAGATACTCAGTAAGACGATTATACCACATTCGTCCAGATTGTTTTAGACCCTATAAAGATCTTTGCAATTTGACTGAGTATAACACTTGCGAATATTCATTGGATGGTTTAGATATCTTTAGTCCGTCAGGGACTTTCATATAGATATCCCGATCTAATGAGCCGTATAAATAGGCTGTTACCACATCCATTAAATGCATATGCAGTTTATGATATGCAGATAAACTGACCAAATAACGCAATGTTATTGCATCCACTACAGGGGACTACGTTTCTTTATAATCTATACCGGGCCTCTGTGAAAAATCTTGTGCTACAAGTCGAGCTTTGTAGCGTATAACTTCAATTTTCTCATTTCGTTTTCTCACAAATACCCATCGGTATCTAGCAGGTTTTACATCCTCTAGTGTACGGACTACAGGTCCAAAGACTTCACGTTTTGCAAGTGAGTCTAATTCAGCCTTCATAACTTCTTCCCATTTTGGCCAATCATTTCTTTGTCGACATTTTTCGACTGATCTTGGCTCAAGATCCTTACTTTCATGCATGATATTTAATGCCACAGTATATGCAAATATTTCATTGACAATTGTCTTATTTCGGTCCCATTTTTATCGAGATCTCGTCATTTTACAATTTTCAGGTACCTGAACTTCTTCTGGCGTTAAAATTATATAAGAATTTTGGACAACTGTAGGTGTCTTTACTATGTCTTTTTCAGCAGGAATAGTATTGACCTCTTTTATTTTCCAAGGATTTTTGTCTTTGGAACCGACATGCCTGCCACGCTTTTGGCGTGAATTTGCTTCAGTGGCTATTTGTCCGACTGGGACATCAATTTGGATTGGGGTATTTTTCGCCGGTATATAAGATTTGATTATCCTCTTTGTATCGGAAAATGCATCAGGCAATTCATTTGCTATTCTATGCAAATGTATAATCTTTTGAACTTCTAGTTCACATTGCCCTAATCGAGGATCTAAATGCATCAAGGATGATGCATTCCAATTAAGTTCCTTTTCAGGAAGCTTATTCTCTCCCTCTAATGTTAGAAATTTTGATTCATCAAAATGACAATCCGCAAATCGGGATTTAAATACATCTCCAGTTTGTATCTCAAGATACCTCACTATGGAGGGAGAATCATATCCAACATCTATCCCCAATTTTCTTTGGGGTCCCATTTTGGTGCGATTAGGTGGTGCAATGGAAACATATATTGCACACCCAAATATTCTTAAATGGGAAACATTTGGCTGCTGGCCAAAGGCTAATTGCATAGGAGAGAACTGATGGTAACTCGTTGGCCTCAAACGAATAAGTGCTGCGGCATGTAAAATAGCATGCCCCAAATCGAGGTTGGGAGATTTGTTCTCATAAGTAAGGGTCTAGCAATTAATTGGAGGCATTTAATAAGTGATTCTGCTAATCCATTTTGTGTGTGAACATGAGCTACTGGATGTTCAACACTTATTTCATTAGCCATACAATAAACATCAAAGGCTTGGGAAGTAAATTCACCAGCATTATCAAGACGAATTGCTTTGATTGGATTTTTTTAGAAATTGTGTTTTTAACCGAATAATTTGAGCCAGTAGTCTCGTAAACGCCAGGTTGCGAGAAGACAATAAGCACACATGTGACCATCTCGAAGATGCGTCTATCAGAACCATAAAATATCTAAAAGATCCACATAGTGGATGAATAGATCCTCATATATCACCTTGAATTCTTTCTAAGAATTCAGGGGACTCAAATCCAATCTTTACTGGTGATAACCTTAAAATTAACTTTCCTTGAGAACATGCAGCACAACAAAATTCACTAGATTTAAGAATCTTCTGGTTTTTTATTGAATGTCCATGGGAGTTTTCAATAATTATCTGCATCATGGTTGTTCTCAGATGACCCAATCAATCGTGCCAAGTTATGAATTCATCTGGGCTAGTAAACTTCTAGTTTACAGTGGCATGTGATTCAATTGCACTAATTATGGTATAATATAAATCAGATGAAAGTGAGGGCAACTTTTCTAATATAACCTTTTATTTGAATCATGAGTTGTGATACATAAGTACTCATGACTTTCCTCATTCATAGTCTCAATATGATATCCATTTTGGCGAATATCTTTAAAACTCAACAAATTTCTTAGAGACTTGGTAGATAATAATGCATTATTTATTATGAATTTTGTTCCTTCGGAAAACAAAATTATAGCTCTTTCGGAGCCTTCAATCACATTGCCTGAGCCAATAATAGTATTAATATATTCTTCTTTTGGCACAAGATGGGTAAAATATATATCACTTTTGAGAATGGTGTGTGAACTTGCACTATCCGCAAGACATACATCTTCATTATATATCCTTACCATTTTTCTTAAAAGACAAATAATAATAATAAAATAAGTAGTATGCACAGTTATATTGAATACTTGATCGGAATTATTTTTCTAAAAAACATTGTACATCAAAATAATGTCATATACTAAAATTTTATTTTAAAACTTGACACATTTAATGATATAAACATGAATATTTTATTATTTATATACATCATATTTGAAACTTAAATATATAAAAAATAAAACTTAACAATAAGTTCTTTACATTATTTATTTACATGGATACTTAATTCCACATATTAAACTATTCCATCATTAATCAAATGACTAATATTTCCTTTAGGATCCTCAAAGAAATAAGATAGATCATAATGAGTGGTGGAATTTTCAGTATCATTTGAAACAAAATTCGTTTCCTTTTCTTTATCGTCCTTTTTCAAAGATGTTTGATAAAGATCGACTAGGTGCCTTGGTATACGACAAGTACGCGACCAATGTCCATTTCCTCCACAACAGAAACACTTATCCTCTATTCATTTATTTTGCCCAATATTTCTTTCTTTATCCCACTTCTGGTGAGATCATCTCTTTTGAACATAATTCCTTTTTCTTCCATAATTTTTCTTGTTGCCAAAACCTTGCCATTTACCTCTTCTAGGGTAATGACTTGTCGCATTTACTTTAAGAAATGGGGCGGCGCCAGCTGGCGCGCTTCATGATTCTTTAAGAGCAACTCATTGTTGCATTCAGCAACAAGAAGGCAAGAAATTAAGTCAAAATATTTTTTAAATCTTTTTTCTCAATACTACTGTTGTAGGAGTACATTCGAGGCATGGAAGGTCGAGAAAATTTTCTCTAACATATCATTATCAGATATCTTTTCCCCACATAATTTCATTCGTGAGGTGATTCGAAACATTACTGAATTATATTCATTGGATTTAAAATCCTGTAGACGCAAGTGCGTCCATTCATATCGGGCTTGAAGAAATATCACCATCTTTTGATGATTATACCTTTTTTCAAGGTCTTTCCAAAGATCTGCAGGATCTTTTAATGTGAGATAATTCATTTTTCAATCCTTCGCCAAGATGACGACGAAGAAAAATTATAGCTTTGGCTTTATCCTTTTGGAATGTATTATTTTCAGTTTTAACGATATCTGTAAGATCCATTGAATCAAGATTGATTTTAGCATCTAATATCCATGATAAATAATTATTTTCAGATATATCAAGAGCATTGAATTTAAGATGAGAGAGTTTCGATATAATAAAAATTTGTTACCTGAGTCTTCATAAAAATTTGATCAGAATCTCGTACTGATAACGTGTTATAAAGTAAATAACTCAAAAGATATAATAGATATAAAATAAATAAGTATAAATAGATAACTTTAATATTAATATTTACCGATATAATTATCTTATTATAATAGAAATAATTAATATATTTACTAATATTATAAAGAGTGAGAGAGAAATATTTAAAATAGTTGTAATATATATAAAAAAAAGAGAAAATTATTTTTATTGCTTGTGTATTTTTTTTGCCTCGTCTTGTTCATGTTTTAATAGACAAATAAATTCTACTTTTCAAACTTCATTAATCGTACTTTGTCACGAAAATTTGCTCTTTTCAACATAAAAAAACTGAACCGCCTATGAATAGACATCCATCCTTATCCATTCTGTTGTAACACAAATAATAAATATACATTTTTTCACAAACCGATTTGTTTGAGATTCGCCGACTCAAGTTCATTTTACAACAATTAAGTTACAAATTGACAATGATGTAATTATGCTAGACCGCTCTTTGATTTCCCCGTCAATCTATGGCGCCAAAACACGTCTAATGGTCCAGCTTTGAGATTCGGCCAAAGATACATTTGAAAACTTTCGTTGCAGTATCCGCCAACTCGAAAAAGATGTTCTTTTATTCCCCTCTTTTTCGTGCAGAGGCACTACGGGCCTCAAATGACTTCAATGGAAAAGCAATCTTCATTTGTTGCAAGGCTATTGCTGTTTCTGCTCTTAGCTTTCAATGTTCCACTCACTCATTCCTCATCATCATCAACAGTAAGTAATTTCAGCACTCTCTGTTAGTTAAATAATCTATCACCTTCTACTATGAATGATGTCAACTAGTGTCTTGATTTTGCAATGCAGGAGAATGGAGAATGGGATATGGAGGATAATGGCACCCTCAAGGTTACGTTCTCTGAGGGTGCTACCCACTGGACCGATGCCATACCCATCGGAAATGGCCGTCTTGGGGCCATGATTTGGGGTGGCGTTTCATCGGAACTTATCCAGCTCAATGGTTGGTAAACAAACACCCTAAACCTAAACCATCTTTCTTTTGATTTCAGCTTGAATATTTGATGAGGTTAGAGTTAGAATGTATGCATAGCTGATCAACTATGTTACGTGTACACCACAAAATCAGCCATCAAAGTCGACTCTAGTATAAAATACATATTGAAATACAAATACACATTAAAAATAAATTAAATCATACATGTATTTATACACAAATATATTGGTAGCTGATTTTGGTGTACGAATAACATTTTTAAAAGCTGATTATAGCCATATGCCCAATTACATATTCAGAAATCAGAATTGCTACTAACCACGACAATGGTTCTTGTTTCGTTCTTATTATCCACATCACACAAAACTACTTTTTATAGGAAGCCTTGTGATGCCCTTAATTTACCATCAATCATTTTGGAATGCTTCATCATGATGTTTGTTAGATTAATTGGGGATAAGGAGCAAAAATCTGCTCTGACAGTTGAATGTTTTTGTTGAAAATTATATATGTGAGCTATCAAGGTTAAGGTTATGCTGCATCCTGCAGAGGGAAACCAAGCAGCTATCTCTTTCTGATGCATGTTGTTTGCTGAAATGAAGACTTTTGAATTGCTTTACAGAGGACACACTTTGGACTGGGACGCCTGGCAACTATACCGACAGCACCGCTCCGGCAGCACTGGCTGAAGTCCGCAAACTTGTCGATAATAGAAATTACTCTGGAGCTACAGAAGAAGCTCTCAAATTGTTAGGAGGTCCTGGTGCCGTATGTAATTTATTATAGTTAATATAATCCCCACCGAGCCTAATTTATCAATGATGATTTATATATTAACCCGGCTTTGGTGTTGACAAACCAACAATATGATATCTAATTATTTATAGTCAACTAGGATTCTCATATTTTGAGGTTGTCTACTCCACTCCTTAAATATCTGCTTAGTGGTCTTCATTTGGATTTTGGAGTTGCCAAGTTGGAACATGAGTTAAAGGAAGCTTTAACATAGTCATCTCTAACTGTTAGTTTTTTTTTTATTTTTTATTTATGTGAAGATGTACCAACTTCTTGGTGATATCAAGTTAGAATTTGACGATTCTCATGCTACATACTCGAATGAGTCTTACTACAGAGAGCTGGATTTGGATACTGCGACAACAAAAGTAAAATACTCTGTGGGTGATGTAGAATATAGTAGAGAACATTTTGCTTCTCATCCAGACCAAGTAATAGTGTCAAGAATTTCTGCAAGCAAGCCAGCTTCGTTGTCATTAACAGTGTCTTTGGATAGCAAATTACCTCACAGTTTGCAAGTTTGTGGCCAAAATCAGGTACTAATGAAAGGAAGCTGTCCTGGTGAGAGGCAACCACCAAAAGTGAATTCAAGTGCCAATTTAAAGGGAATTCAATTTTCCGTTGTTCTTGATGTACAGATTAGTGGTGAAAAGGGGATTGTGCATGTTTTGGAAGGTTCAAAATTAAGGATTGAAGGTTCGGATTCTGTTGTTTTGCTTCTGACAGCTTCTTCTTCTTTTGATGGACCATTCACAAAACCTGAAGACTCTAAGAAGGACCCTACTTCAGACTCCCTCAACACAATGAAGTCGGTAAAAAAATTGTCATATGCTAACCTTTATTCACGTCACTTGGATGACTATCAGAACCTATTTCATCGTGTGTCATTGAAACTCTGTAAAAGGTCAAATCTTTCCTCTCAAACCATTCCAACTTCGGCAAGGGTCAAATCTTTCCAAACAGATGAAGATCCTTCACTTGTAGAGCTTTTGTTTCAATATGGTCGATATCTACTTATTTCAAGTTCACGTCCTGGAACTCAGGTGGCAAACCTGCAGGGTATATGGAACGAAGAACTTGAGCCTAAATGGGAGTATGTTTTCCTATCTATGTTCATTTATTTCCTCCCCACCCACCCCCAAACTATGGCAAGATAAAAAAATTACAACAAAAAGTGTTCTAATTATCATGAGAGTATGAAAGGTATCATTTATTTTTCTATATATATATATATATATATAAGTAATTTAACTGTCCTTTTTCTTGTCATCTAGTGGTGCTCCTCACTTGAACATTAATCTTCAAATGAACTATTGGCCATCTCTTCCTTGCAACTTACGTGAGTGTCAAGAGCCACTATTTGATTACATTTCCTCTTTGTCAGTCAGTGGAAGTAAAACTGCAAAGGTATCTCCTGCTTTCACCTTTTCCCCCAATTGAGGCCAAAAGCAAAAGAAACAGTGGCTGCTATAACATATAGCCATTAGCAGAGCATCTGGTTGCCATGTCATGGATTTTTTTTTTTGTTGTATCCTGAATTCGATTTGATACTGTATACAGGTGAATTATGAGGTAAACGGTTGGGTTGCACATCAAGTTTCTGACATATGGGCTAAATCGTCCCCTGATCGAGGTCGTGCAGTTTGGGCATTATGGCCAATGGGTGGAGCTTGGCTTTGTACCCATCTATGGGAGCATTATACTTATACAATGGACAAAGTAAGTTATGGCTTTTGAATAACATATTTGAGCGGCTCAAAGCTGGTCTTGAGAGGGGAAGTAAAAGTAGATTTACCAATTTTAGATCTTCCCAAGTTGTTGAATTTGCAGATCATTTAGTATTATAACTTGTAGAACCAGTCATTGCACTTTACTTTTGTGGTTTAGAGAAGTCAAAATAGAAATATTGAAAGGATCATTGATTTTTCTTTCATATTAGGAGTTTCTTAGAACCAAGGCATATCCTTTGTTGGAAGGATGTACTTTATTTTTGTTGGATTGGTTGATTGAAGGCCATAATGAATTATCAGAAACCAACCCGTCAACTTCACCGGAACACATGTTCATTGCACCAGATCAAAAGCCTGCCAGTGTGAGCTACTCGACAACCATGGACATGTCAATCATCAAAGAAGTTTTCTCATCAATTGTATCCGCTGCTGAGGTGATCTTTTGCTCAAACTTAATGATTATTATCTACTATGAATCTTGGTAAATAAGTTTTTCAAATACAGGTTTTGGGGACAAGTAATGATGCTGTTATCAAAAGAGTAACTGAGGCTCAGTCCAAGCTTCCACCAATAAAAATTGCTAGGGATGGATCTGTTATGGAATGGGTAGGCCTCCCTTCTCTGTTGTCCATTTTGTCAGAATTTGAAGTGGTAGTAGTTTGGTCGCATTACTCGCATATTGATGAAGTGAATAGTATATATTTTGAAAGACCTATAAACCCATTGTCATAAAGTTTTGAGTTAAGATATGATGTTAAAAATGTTCTCTCGTTTCTCAATTCATTGATTTAGATCTGCTGGATTTTTAACTCCCCTTGATCACTTGCGCCAACACATTTTTCTAAATTTAAGATCTTATTTATCTGGCAGGCAGAAGATTTCCAGGATCCTGAAGTACATCATAGACATCTTTCGCACCTATTTGGCCTCTTTCCAGGGCACACAATAACTCCTGAAAAAACTCCAGACATCTGTGAAGCTGCAAATCGCACTCTATTCAAAAGAGGTTTGTTATGAGAACTTTCAATTCTAAATTTGTTTCCAGTGTGAATAGTTTAACTTTTCCTTAAAACATGCATGGCTGTTATTTGTTATGTTGAAAAAACTATTGAAAGAACTATAATAGCTCTAAGTAAGTTATTCATATCATTTTAAAACAATTATATAAGATGCAGTGGGATAATTAAGATTATTCTAATGACGGTATAGGAGTCACAGTTACAAGCCTGAATCAGATTAAAGATTGTTATGGTTAAGTTACCGGTTACCCTGTATCTGTAGAGTTTTAATCCTTACATACTAGAAAACAATTCAACATTAGTTGCCATTTCTGCACTGTATTGTCACAGGAGAGGATGGTCCCGGGTGGTCAACAACTTGGAAAGCTGCATTGTGGGCACGTCTTAACAACAGTGAGCACGCATATCGCATGGTAAAGCACTTGATTGTCTTGGTGAACCCTGAACATGAAGTTGGTTTTCAGAGAGGACTCTACAGTAACCTGTTCAATGCACATCCCCCTTTTCAAATCGATGCAAACTTTGGGTAAGCACCATCATTTTGGAAGAACTGTATCATATTTATATCTAAGCTGTCAATTTCATTTACACGGTTCCACCATATGAAGGCTTGAGCTGAAAACAAAAACATTCTGACATTGTGTGTTGCCAGTTTCTCAGCAGCAGTTGCAGAAATGCTTGTTCAAAGCACAATGAAGGACCTTTACTTGCTTCCGGCATTGCCTCGCGACAAATGGCCGAACGGCTGTGTGACAGGATTGAAAGCACGCGGCGGGATCACAGTGAACATATGCTGGAAAGAAGGAGAGCTGCATGAAGTTGGGCTGTGGTCAGGAAACCAGAAATCCCTAGTGAGAGTACATCATAGAGAAACCATGGTCCTAACAGATTTATCACCCGACATAGTTTACTCATGTAATAGCCGGTTGAAATGTGTGAAGACATAGTCTGTTGCTGGATTGAATCCTTGAAAATCTTTCTTCCAACCTGCCGAATAAATCTTCTACTGTGCATGCATGATTTTGGTAGTTCAAGCAATTATAATGTATTCTCCTAGAGTCATGTTAGCCTTGGAGTATGTAATTTAACGGAGTAGTATTAAACCAAATAATGAATTTGCATTACGGTGGAGGGTGTAAACTATAAACTATAAAACACGTTAATAATTCTACCATTTTTTAATACAAACCTAAACAAAGACCATTTCTTTTTTAATTCAGCTTCACGTGATTAGACCACTTATGTTATATTTGAGTATCAAGATCTTACGATAATGAAGCGCATGTTTTCCAAATTGAAGTATCTTTTACTCTCATATATTCCTAGCAAAATCCCAAGTGCTTTGAATGAAGAGTAATAATAATAATTGTATTTGCCTCTCAATAATGCCAAATTACCTTCCTAAGTGCGTCCAAACACGAAGTGGATTTTGTGCGTGTAAATAACTAATCTTCACCTAAATCGATTAGGATATGATACGTGTATTTATATAGTGTTTAGATATGTCTTATACTTTGTCCACTATATTATTGATCATTATAATATCGAAAAAGTTTAGGGGGAGCAACTTTATTAAATTTTGGCCAGTATATAACCAGAAAAAAAAAGTGAACCATTAAATGAAATTTCACACCATTTAAATCATCATTGATGACTATTTAATAATTACAAATTACAAAAGTTGCTAGCCCTAACACTCCTCTTATATATCAGTAGGGTTGAAAGGGAGAGAGGTTAGCCAAACGAGATGTAGCTCTACTCGTTTTAGACATAGCTTAGATTATATGCATAAAAAAAACTTATAAAATTTATTGGACTGATGTGTCGAAATATTATTTAGTTTGGATTTTTAATTATTTACTTGTAAAAAACCCAAAACAAAACCAAAAAATCATATTCAAGGTTAACTAAGATTGTAATTGTCACAAAAAAAACTAAGATTGTAATTCTTTTAAAAATGTTTGTTTATGAATTAGAAGTATGATTATAATATGTAACTAACAATTAATGTATAAATGAATTATGAGTTACAAATTATAAATTTTAAGATTATCTAATATTAATTTATTTTTTAAAGATTATTATTTTAAATTATAATTTATAAAACGGACTTTTTAGATAAATTTATGAGCTTGTTGGATTTTTAAACAGGTTGAACTCGAACTTTAAAAAAACTTACAAAAAATAACAAATTTAGACTTAAATTATACATTTACAATACGAAATAGACTCACTTAAATAAAAATTCATCTCGATTCGGTCAATTTCTATCGCCTAGTAATAGGTTAAAAGTGATTTTACTTGCTCTTAACCCTTGTTTAGTCTAAAACACTCTCTTTGGGTGATTTAAAATACTTTATTTATTAGAAAAAATCTTAAACAATTATTTTAAAAGATAATAAAATTCTCAAAAAAAAAAATATTTTTTTAGTTTTTCATATTTATTTTATGAAATTGATTAGCCGTTCTATCAATATTTTTTCACTATATTAATAGAATAAGTCTACATAGCATGTTAAACTATTGATTTATCCATTAAAAACCAACTAAGATTAACAAATTCTTTTTTTTTTGAAAATATCGTTATCCTTTAATAATAATTGTTAAGAATGTTTAGCTTTTATTTTTATTTCTTATTATTTTTTTAAATACATTAGTTAAATTTATTGTGTAAAATTAAGAAATATTAATAATTTTTAAATTATTTTTACTTATAAAAATTAAATAAAAAATATATTAATAATTAATATATCACATAAATATATTTTGAAGAGAAATCATTGATAAATAGACTAACCAATCTCATAAAATTAAATATTAAAAATTAAAAAAAAATTATTTTTTTTAGAAATGTCATAATTTAAAAAAGTTTATCAAGATCAGGTTAAATATTCAATCTTTATTTATAGTAAGGTGAAAACTGTGCAATTGACTTTACGTGAAGTTGATGTTAACTGATTTAACTGATTTAACTAAATTTTTATTTAACGATTTTCAATTATCAACTTCACATCAAATCTATTATACCTGAGTTTTCTTTCTATAGCAATCATGCATTTGTGCAAATTTAGGGCTTATTAATTTCAAAAAAGAAAAGAATTCTGACAAATAGTACTATTATTCTCAACTCTGAAACGTTTCAATATCATATTATCATGTAACGTAATGGTGTAAATGAGTGGACCACAATGACCTTAACACCAATCAATAACAAGAGATCAAGAGGCCGAAAACTAAACAATCTATGTAGAATTAGAAATCTAAAAGGTTAATAGTTAAATTCGTTTTTGAAACATCACTCATCTTTTAAATTAGTTGCTAATTTTTTTTTTAATTATATTAATCCTTAAACGTAAGTTAAATTAGTTTTTTCATTAAGATGATGACGTATCATGTTAAGTGTCATGTAATATGATGATGTGATAAATTAATGTCATGTGTTACAAAATGATTGGTTGACGTATCAGATTAGTGACACTTAGTCAAAAAATTATTTATAATTAAAATAGTTCTTAAAAGTCTAGATGTAAGTGATTTTCATCTCTAAAATTTTAAAATTTAATCAAATTAGTCCTTATATAAATTTCTTTTATTTTTTTCATAATATTAAATTTAAAATTTTTTTGTAGTACTAATTTTAATATTATTTTTTAGACCTTAATAAATAAAATTCTCTTTACATAAAATAATAAAAATAATTAAATTATTATAAAATTATTTTATCATTTGTATTTTAAAATTTTACATTTTCAAATTATAATTTTTTTAGTAATTTTTTTTATTTAAACGAATTTATCAAATTATTGTTGATTATAAATTTAAAAATTTAATATTTTAAATCTCACTAAATAATATAGTAGTTATTGTAAAATTTAAATCTTTTAAATTTTTTAAAATTATAATTTTTATTATTGCTTAATTTATATGGTAGAATTTAATAATTGAAAAATCGATTTGTGGGATTATTTGTTGACTCTTAATATTTTAATTTTATTTTTTTAAAATAACTACTATATTTATTTAGTAAAATGTAAAAGATTAAAACATTTAAAATAATTATTATATTTTATTTTTTTAAAATAACTATTATATTCATTTAAAGTAATTACTAGTTTTAATATTTTAAATTTCACTAAATAAATATAGTAGTTATTTTAAATATTTTAATCTTTTAGATTTCACTGAATAAATATAGTAGTTATTTTAAAAAAATAAAATTAAACTATTAAGATTCAACAAGTGATCCCACAAATTGATTTTTTTATTATTGAGTTCTACTATATAAATTAAACAATAATACAAATTATAATTTTAAAAAATTTAAAAGATTTGAATTTTAAAATAACTACTATATTATTTAATGATATTTAAAATATTAAATTTTTAAATATATAATCAACAATAATTTGATAAATTTGTTTAAATAAAAAAATTTTACTATAAAAAAATTAAAATTTGAAAATGTAAAATTTTAAAATACAAATGACAAAAATAATTTTATAATAATTTAATTATTTTTATTATTTTATGTAAAGTAAATTTTATTTATTAAGGTCTAAAAAATAATATTAAAATTAGTACTATAAAAAATATTTTAAATTTAATATTATGAAAGAAAAATAAAAGAAATTTATATAAGAACTAATTTGATTAAATTTTAAAATTTTAGAGATAAAAATGACTTACGTCTGTCGTCTCTGGACTTTCAAGAACTATTTTGATTATAAATAACTTTTTTACATGTTGAGTGACACGCGACGTGCTAGGTGTCACTAACCTGATACGTCAACCAATCATTTTATGACACGTGGCATTAACTTACTACGTCATCATCTAACTAACAAAAAGACTAATTTAACTTACGTTTTATCTTTCAGGAATTAATATAACTAAAAAAATCTTTTGAAAACTAATTTAAAAAATAAATGATCTTTCAAAAAACCAATTTCAGTATTAACCCAAAATCTAAACCAAGACTCCAAGAGACAAATAAAGGAGGAGTTATACATAACTAGCTTGCTACAGAGAAAGGGGAGTAGATCATCTTCAGTGAAAAAAATTGGATGGTATTAATTGTGATTTTTCACCTTTTATTGCTCTCTTTCATATTTAATTTTAATCCCACTTATAAAATTAATTGCAAAAAATCACATTACATTTTGTGGAGTGTTAAAAAAACTGGAGAGAATCCATTTAATCAAAAGAAAGAATGTACTAACTTTTAGTGGTACGTACTATGTAAATTCTACGTGTACTAAGCAAAATTCCATTTCCAATATTCTCAGTTTATCACTTCAAAATAGTTTTCTCTAATCAATATTATTCTCAATTTGTTCTCATCGGACTTTGTGGGAGAAAGTGCAGGCACTACGGGCCTCAAATAAATGACTTCAATTGAAAAGCAATCTTCAGTTGTTGCAAGGCTACTGCTCTTTCTACTGTTAGCTTTCAATGTTCCACTCTCCCATTCCTCATCATTAACAGTAAGTAGTTGCAGCACGCACTGTTACTTCATAATTTATATCCTTCTACTGTGCATGATGTTCAGTAGTGTGTTGATTTTGCAATGAAGGAGAATGGAGAGTGGAATATGGAGGATGATGTCCCCCTGAAGGTAACATTCTGTGAGGGTGCTACTCACTGGACCGATGCCATACCCATCGGAAATGGCCGTCTTGGGGCCATGATTTGGGGTGGCGTTTCATCAGAACTTATTCAGCTCAATGGTTAGTAAACCAACACCCTAAATCATATTTCTTTTGATTTCATTTTGGACATTTTTGTTTAAAACGTATGTTTATGAAAGTGAAGAGATTTCGGCTAAACCATGCATAGAAAACTGATTATAGCCATATCCTAAATTACATATTCAGAAATCAGAAATGCTACTAATCACTACACATCTACTTAATATTTAGAGGAATGCTAGGGTGCCAGCAATTTTGGTGTTTTGTAACCATCAATTGGCCATCAATAGTGTTTTTAATGGTGTGAGATTACATCTAATGTTGGAAAATCACTCACTTTTGTTTTGATGGTTAAGTGTTGGCCAGAAAACACAAAAGTTGCTGGCCCCTAGACTTTTCCATAATGTTTATTCACATCACACATAACTAATTTTTTATAGGAAGGCATTGTCATGATGTTAGTTAGATTAATTGGGGATAAGGAGCAAAAATCTGTTATAACAGTTGAATGTTTTTGTTGAAAATTATATATGTGAGCTATCAAGCATAAGGTTATGCTGCATCCTGCAGAGGGAAACCAAGCAGCTATCTCTTTCTGATGCATGTTGTTTGCTGAAATGAAGACTTTTGAATTGCTTTACAGAGGACACACTTTGGACTGGGACACCTGGCAACTATACCGACAGCACTGCTCCGGCAGCACTGGCTGAAGTCCGCAAACTTGTTGATAACAGAAATTACTCTGGAGCTACAGAAGAAGCTCTCAAATTGTCAGGAGGTCCTGGTGCTGTATGTACTATGTTATAGTTAATATAATCCCCACTGCATAATTTGTAAATGATGATTTGTATATTAACCTGGTTTTTGGTGAAATCAACAACATGATACACAATTATATATAGTCAATGGGGAATTGAGTAGGTGACTATTTTGTTACATATAATTTACATCATTTTATTTAACTAGGATTCTCATATTTTTGAGGTTGTCTACTCCACTCCCTAAATATGTGCTTAGTGGTCATCATTTGGGTTTTTGGAGTTGGAACATGAATTAATGGACGCTTTAACATGCTTGGGAGTCATCTCTAACTGTTATGATTTTTTTCCCGTGAAGATGTACCAACTTCTTGGTGATATCAAGTTAGAGTTTGACGATTCTCATGCTGCATACTCTAATGAGTCTTACTACAGAGAGCTGGATTTGGATACGGCAACAGCAAAAGTAACATACTCTGTGGGTGATGTAGAATATAGTCGAGAACATTTTGCTTCTTATCCAGACCAAGTAATAGTGTCAAGGATTTCTGCAAGCAGGCCAGCATCTTTGTCATTTACAGTATCATTGGACAGCAAATTACATCACAATTTAAGAGTTAGTGGCCAAAATCAGGTAATAATGGAAGGAAGCTGTCCTGGTGAGACAAAAGAGAGTTCAAGTGCCAATTCAAAGGGAATTCAGTTTTCTGCTGTTCTTGATGTACAGATCAGTGGTGAAAAGGGGATTGTGCATGTTTTGGAAGGTTCGAAATTAAGGATTGAAGGTTCAGATTCTGTTGTTTTGCTTCTGACAGCTTCTTCTTCTTTTGATGGACCATTCACAAAACCTGAAGACTCTAAGAAGGACCCTACTTCAGACTCCCTCAATACAATGAAGTCAGTAAAAGAATTGTTGTATGCTAAGCTTTATGCACGCCACTTAGATGACTATCAGAACCTATTTCATCGTGTGTCGTTGAAACTCTCTAAAAGCAGTAAGACTGCTGGGAAGAATAGGAAATTGGTTTCCTCTCAAACCATTCCAACTTCGGCGAGAATCAGCTCTTTTCAAACAGATGAAGATCCTTCACTTGTGGAGCTTTTGTTTCAATATGGTCGATATCTACTTATTTCAAGTTCCCGTCCTGGAACTCAGGTGGCAAATCTACAGGGTATATGGAACAATGAACTTGAGCCTAAATGGGAGTATGTTTTCCTATCTATGTTCGTTTATTTTCCAGGTAGCCTCCCCACCCACCCCCCAAACTAAGGCAAGATAAAAAAGACAGCAAAAAGTGTGCTAATTAGTAATTATCATGAGAGTATGGAAAGGATCATTGATATATATATATAAGAAATTTATCTGTTTTTTTTTGTCATCCAGTGGTGCTCCTCACTTGAACATTAATCTTCAAATGAACTATTGGCCATCTCTTCCTTGCAACTTACATGAGTGTCAAGAGCCGCTATTTGATTACATTTCCGCTTTGTCTGTCAGTGGAAGTAAAACTGCAAGGGTATCTCCTACTTTCACCTTTGTCCCCAATTGAAGCCAAAAGCAAAAGAAACAATGACTGCTGTAGCATATAGCCATTAGCAGAGCATTTGGTCACCATGTCATGGATTTTAATATTTTATATGTTGTATCCTGAATTCCATTTGATCCTTTATACAGGTGAACTATGAAGCAAATGGTTGGGTTACACATCATGTTTCTGACATATGGGCTAAATCATCCGCATATGCAGGTCCTGCGGTCTGGGCATTATGGCCAATGGGTGGAGCTTGGCTCTGTACCCATCTATGGGAGCATTATACTTATACAATGGACAAAGTTAAGTTGTGGCTTTTGAATAACTTATCCAGGCCTCAATTTAAAGAATAAGCTCAAAGCTGGTCTTGAGAGGAGATGTAAAAGTGGTTTTAGCAATTTTAGATCTTCCCAAGTTGTTGAATTTGCATATCATTTACTATTATAACCTATAGAGCCATTCATTGCATTTTATTTTTGTGGTTTCAGTATGACAAAATAGGAATACTGAAAGGATCATTGATTTTTCTTTCATATTAGGAGTTTCTCAAAAACAAGGCATATCCTTTGTTGGAAGGATGCACTTTATTTTTGTTGGATTGGTTGATTGAAGGCCGTAATGAATTATTAGAAACCAACCCGTCAACTTCACCGGAGCACATGTTCATTGCACCAGATCAAAAGCCTGCCAGTGTGAGCTACTCGACAACCATGGACATGTCAATCATCAAAGAAGTTTTTTCATCAATTGTATCTGCTGCTGAGGTGAAAAAGATCATTTGCTCAAACTTATGCTTATTAGTTACCATGCTAGTTTAATCTTGGAAAATAAGTTCCTCAAATACAGGTTTTAGGGACAAGTAATGATGTTGTTATCAAAAGAGTAACTGAGGCTCAGTCCAAGCTGCCACCAGTAAAAATTGCTAGGGATGGATCTGTTATGGAATGGGTATGCCCTCCATTTTCTGTTATCCATTTTGTTAGAATTTAAAGTGTTAGTAGTTTGGTCACATATTGATTAAGTGAATAGTGTATATTTCAAAAGACCTATAAACCCATTATCATAAAGTTTTGAGTCAAGATATGTTAAAAATGTTCTCTGGTTTCTCACTTAATTCATTAATTTAGATATACTAGACTTTTAACTCCCTTCGATCACTTGAGGCAACACATTTTGCCAGCTTTTGCCATGTGGTATTTGTTATTTTGTTCTGATTTAGGGTGATCAAGTCCCACCATTAAGCATTGGCTTTCAACTCCATGCCAAATTTAAGATCTTATTTATCTGACAGGCTGAAGATTTCCAGGATCCTGAGGTGCATCATAGACATCTTTCGCACCTATTTGGCCTGTTTCCGGGGCGCACAATAACTCCTGGAAAAACTCCAGACATCTGTATAGCTGCAGATCTCTCACTAATTAAGAGAGGTTTGTTATGAGAACTTCCACTTCTAAATTCTTTACAGTAATGAATGGTTAACTTTTCCTTGCAACATGCATGGCTGTTATTTGTTATGATGGAAAACTATTGAAAGAACTTAGTAGCTGTAAGTAAGTTATTCATCATTTTAAAACAGTTATAAATGATGCAGTGTGATAGTTAAGATTATTTTAATGACAGTATAGGAGTTACAAGCCTTATCAGATTAGAGATTGTTATATATATGTTATCCTGTCTCTGTGGAGTTTTTAATCCTTTAACACTAGAAAACAATTCAACATTGTTGGCTTGTTGCACTGGGTTGTTGCAGGAGAGGATGGTCCAGGGTGGTCAACAACTTGGAAAGCTGCATTGTGGGCACGTCTTAACAACAGTGAGCACGCATATCGCATGGTAAAGCACTTGATTGTCTTGGTGAACCCTGAACATGAAGTTAGCTTTGGAGGAGGACTCTACAGTAACCTGTTCACTGCACATCCCCCTTTCCAAATTGATGCAAACTTTGGGTAAGCACCATCATTTTGGAAGAACTGTATCATATTTGTATTTCCACCATATGAAGGCTTGAACTGAAAACAAAACATTGTGTGTTGCCAGTTTCTCAGCAGCAGTTGCAGAAATGCTTGTTCAGAGCACAATGAAGGACCTTTACTTGCTTCCGGCATTGCCTCGCGACAAATGGCCGAACGGCTGCGTGAAAGGATTGAAAGCACGCGGCGGGATCACAGTGAACATATGCTGGAAAGAAGGTGATCTGCAAGAAGTTGGGCTATGGTCAGAAAACCAGAAATCCCAAGTGAGACTACACCATAGAGAAACCATGGTGCTAGCTGAATTATCACCAGGCATAGTTTACTCATGTAATAGCCAGTTGAAATGTGTGAAGACTGAAGACATATTCCATTGCTGAATTGAATCCTTGAAAATCTTTTGGTAGTTCAACCAATTAGCCTTGGAATATGTAAATCAATATAATGAATTTGCATTACAATGGAGGGTATAAACTATAAACTATAAAACCCGTTAATAATGCTACCATTTTTTTAATACAAACGATAAAAAAAAACATCATTATTTTTTTAGTTCAGCTTCACGTGATTAGACCACTTATGTTGAGTATCAAGATCTTACGGAAGAAACTATAAAGCGCAGGCTTTCTCAAATTGAAGTATATTCTTGAGGTAACGTAATAACGTATACGTTCAAACTTGTATATTATATGTCATTGGAAAACTTAAAATCTTTGTTTTCTCAATAGAAATCTTTTACTCTTAAATTCTTAACAAATATTCCTAGCAATTTTTTTTTTGGGTCAAATGGATTCTAAAAGAAACTATTTCCATACTTCGTTCATTAGTACTTGATTGAAGTTACTTGCTTGCGGTATTTTGATTCATATTTGAAAATTAAAATTTTTGTTTTTAAAATTGAATAATATGAAAAAGAGTAGTTCTTGATTTCAACTGCATTACTCCAGCAAACAAAATCAATTGCTTTTACTATGTCATTTAGTTTGGATTACTTTACATATATGATGCCAACTTAAAAGTTAAGCAAAGTGTCACTACATCACTTTCATGACACAGTAGTGAACACAATCTACGATCTATTTATTTTTATTATATAAAAATTGATACTAATTTTTTATATAATAAATTTAAATTATATATTTTTCTTCTAATTATATCATATAAGCAACTTTAATGATTTGACAAAATTTAAAAATCAACCAATTATCATTTAATAAAATTTTAAAAAATAAAATAATTTATTTATTATTATTCACTAAAACATAAATATTAATTAAATACAATAAATATATATTAAAAATGTCATAATAATTATAATAATTTCAGTTATAAATATTAAAATTTTACAAATTATACATATTAATAATATGTCTATCTTACTCTTTTAAATAAATTTAAATTTTACATATTTTTTTACTAAATGATTATAATTATAAAATTAAGTCATAATTTTATATTATATTTTTGGTATTTTTTAATTTTATTTATTTTTCAAACTAAAGTAAGTTTAAATTTGGCACATCTCTTTACTAGATATATTTTTAAATATATCATGATATAATTTGATATTATATTTTTGGTGTTTTTCATTCTCATTTATCTTTTTTAATTTTTTTTAATTATTTGTAAAGCAAATAATACTATATGAGAAGACAAAATATGAGTACTAAAACAAATAAAAAAATAGAAGTAACAAATGAAGATGTCGTTAAGTCACCAAAAACAAAAAAATGAAGATGTGGTTTGTACAACTCTAATATAAAAGGACTACATCTTTTTTAAAAATAAATAAATTTAAATTTTTAAACTAATAAACTATATTTTAATTTTTATTAAGTAAAAGCAACAAATAAAAATGTAGTTATATACAACTCTAATATATAAAGTCTAAGTCTTTTTATAAAAATAAATAAATTCAAATTTTTAAATTAATAAATTATATTTTAATTTATATTATATTTTAGTTAAATAATTATATAAAATTATATATAAATTATCAAATAAATATCTACAAAATATTTTTAATATAAATAATTTACATTTAACATTAAATTATATATTATCTGATTAATTTTTAAATAATATAATATTTATTAAATTATACCGTAAAGTGTAATTATTTTTGCGTGAATCTCACTCTAGTTGTATTTAAATTTTAATAGTGGGTGTGACATTTACGATTTGAGTATCTAAAACATTTAACTTTAACTTTTAAATTTTATAGGCAACCTCAGAGATTATTAAGAAGTAGCAATTAAAACAATAAATGCTAGTGGGCTATTTGGGCACGTGACCCCACAGCAGAAGCCTCAGCATGCTGATATTTTTTATGTATGGGATAATGATCATCGCCGAAGTGTTGGATACATATATAGCACAAACTTGGTGAGTTGTTGCCAGGCCAGTGCCTAAACCTAAACCGGTTGGAACATCTCATTTTCGTTTCTATTTATTATCTAAGATCTGAATGCAGTACAGTGAAACGCGTTTATAAGTAGATAGATTTCAGCACTTTCAACAAAACCAAATAAGAAATGGTTTGGTTGGTGAGTTTAACTTTTGATACAATAAATTTAAAATTTAACGCTAGCATTGATTTTATACTTTTGAATATACAGTCCCACATTTCCATTTAAGAAATAAATAAGCTACAAAAAATATCTCCAAACTATTAAATTATAATAATTTTTTTACGAAAAAATACCTTTGAAAATTGAAAGTTTGAAACATTTCCAAACCCTTACCGGTTTTTAAATATGTATTCGCAAAAAATTTTAAAAATTGAATTTTAATGGGAATTTTTTACAAATCTAATTAAAAAATGTGACTTTTTATTATTAAAATTTAGTCATTTTATATTAAATAAATAAATTTTATTAATAGTAAAAAATATTTTTAAAAATAAAGAAATTATATTTTTATAAATTTTCAAATCAAATCCAAAAAGTATTTGTTTTTTTTTATATCAAAGATAGGAGACTCGAACTCACCAACCTCTTAATTGAGTATGAGAAGTCTATGTCATTTGAGTTATAACTCATTGGCATCCAAAAAGTATTTGTTACTCATAAAACAATGATATTTTTTATTTTTTGTGATATTTAAAATATCATTAAATTTTAAAAGTATCTTTTATAAATGATTTAATAATTCGGAAAACAATTTTACCTGTATGGTCTGAAAAGAAAAGAAATTGGCTCTTTGATTGTTACTTATTGAGTGATGGATAGTGTGTAAAGAGGGAGATTTTCCTTCTTAAATGCAATATTAGCTCACCGTATCCACCGCCTACTACTGTCCTTGTTGCCTTCTTGTCCATCCCAAAATACATCCCACCAAACCATTCTTTTATTTCATTTAGAGAAGGGTTAGAATACAGTATTTTTATTAAAATTTGATCAATATTTAATTAAAAAAAATAAATTATTTTATATTATATTATTAAAAACATGAATCATAATTAATTAATAATTATAAATTATAAAATTTGTTGACTCTTAATAATTAATATTCCTCTTTTATTTAAATTTAAATATAAATATAATCAAAATCATATCATATAGTAAATCTTAGTACATCTATCTATCTATGTATACAAACCATACAGTCTGGACTGTCCCGCAGGTTGCAGCTCCCACCGGACTTATCCTGCACCTTCACGTGCCATTTATTTATTTACTTCTTCTTCTTCTTCTTCTTCATCCCACTCCCACCGCCAACAAGATTCTCCTTTCTCTTTACGACTTACGAGGTTGATGTTCTTTTCATCATCATTTCTTGAGTATAATATACTTTACCTTTAATTATTTCATTATAATATTATTACGTACCATAGTGTGCTTAATTGTAACTAATTGTGTTGTTGCATTAGGCATTAGATTCTTTTGTGATTGCATTGTATCATTCCTGCTTCGATGACTTCACTTCAAGTTCCTCCAAGGCTATTGCTGACTCTGCTGTTGTTTCTTTTCTATGCTTCACCTTCTCATTCCTCAAAACCAGTAAGTAGCTAAACCGTACCCCTGCTGCTCTTTCTGAATCTCTGCCTTTTTCTGAATATCTCTTTCTTTTGCAATGGAGGAGAATAATATGGTACGGAGAGCCCCACAGAAAGAGTGGTGGAGGACAATAAGTGGAATGGAGGAAGAGGATGGTGGTAGCAGGCCATTGAAGGTTACGTTCTCTGAAGCTGCAATCAACTGGACCGATGCCATACCCATCGGAAATGGCCGTCTTGGGGCTATGATTTGGGGTGGTGTTTCATCGGAGCTTCTCCAGCTAAATGGTTAGTCTTAAAGTGTCTTTCTTTTTTAGAAAGTCCAAATCTTGCACACTTTTTGCTGGATCTTATCTTTTCGTGTTTTTTTTGGATATTTTCATCAGCTTTTTTTTTTTTTCTTCCTCTAGGAAAAAATTATTTTAGTTAAAGTTTTTTTTTGAATAGACTGGTTATTTAATTCCCAAATATACATTTATGATTTATATTAGTATAATGTATAATATCACTTAATTACTCTAATATATTCTTTTGTCTAGTTCTTAAAAGATGCATATGGCATTGTGTTAGTCTCCGAATAATGTCACATGATAAATAAACTGGTGAGCATGAAAAACAAAAATGAATGATCCAAAAAGATGTCAACATGTAGTGTGTGTGTGTATATATATATATCTCAAAAATCTTTTTATGGACCAAGCTAGTAGCCTAATATCATAATATCACGTGCATTTTGAAAAGACTAAACTGTTAAATAAGTAGTCAGTTTCTCTTTTATTCATATTTAAATTATTAACATAAAACATTATTTTCACAAAAATCTTAAAACCTTTAAAACGGTATGTATACTGATACAGGCCATTAATTATGACTTAAAAATAATTGATAGAATGCTGTGTCTGGGCAGTTTAGTTTGTTGCTAGAAACTCAACATGGGATTAAAAAAAACAATTAGATTTGGCTTCATGTTCTTTTGGAGTTTGAAAGTAGATTGCTATCATTTATTTGAGACCATGAAGGTTCTTGAATTGCTTTAACAGAAGACACACTTTGGACTGGAATGCCTGGCGATTACACCAACAGTAGTGCTCCAGCAGCATTGGCTAAAGTTCGAAAACTTGTTGATAACAGAAATTACTCTCAAGCTACAGAAGAAGCTGTCAATTTGTCAGGAGAGCCTTCTGCTGTAAGTAATTTGTTACAGTAAATATATCCACCATCACCAAAATAAGTTTTGACAACCCAGCAGCATGATATGTTATTGCTAAATTGTTAATATATAAGTTACATGCTTTTATTCAACTAGGATTCTCATTTTTCTGAGTTGGTAGAAGCTTTAAATTAGTCATTGTTGGTAATCATCTCTAACTGTTATGACTTAATGTGAAGGTGTACCAACTTCTTGGTGATATCAAGCTAGAATTTGACGATTCTCATGCTGTATACTCGAATGAGTCTTACTACAGAGAGCTGGATTTGGATACTGCAACAGCAAAAGTAAAATACTCTGTTGGTGATGTTGAATTCAGCAGAGAACATTTTGCTTCTTATCCAGACCAAGTGATAGTGTCAAGGATTTCTGCAAGCAAGCCAGCTTCTTTGTCATTTACAGTGTCTTTGGATAGCAAATTACCTCACAATTTGCAAGTTAGTGGCCAAAATCAGGTAATAATGGAAGGAAGCTGTCCTAGCAGAAGGATACCACCGAATGCAAAGTCACCACCTTCATCGATGGCTAATTCAAGTATTGATCCGAAGGGAATTAAGTTTTCTGCTGTCCTTGATGTACAAATTACTGGTGAGAAGGGGGTTGTGCATGTTTTGGAAGGTCCAAAGCTTAGGATTGAAGGTTCAGATTCTGCTATTTTGCTTCTGACAGCTTCTTCTTCATTTGATGGGCCATTCACTAAGCCTGAAAACTCTAAGAAGAATCCTACTTCAGATTCTCTCAATACAATGAAATCGGTTAAAAAGTTGTCATATGCTAACCTTTATTCACGCCATTTGGATGACTATCAAAATCTATTTCATCGTGTGTCGTTGCAACTCTCGAAAAGCAGCAAGGCTGCTGTGAAGAATAGGAAATTGGTTTCCTCTCAATCTAACATCCCTCAAACCATTCCAACTTTGGCGAGGATCAGCTCTTTTCAAACAGATGAAGATCCTTCATTTGTGGAGCTCTTGTTTCAATATGGTAGGTATATACTAATTTCTAGTTCGCGTGCTGGAACTCAGGTCTCAAATCTACAGGGCATATGGAACAAGAATCTTGAGCCTGCATGGGAGTATGTTTTTCTATCATGTTCATTTCATTTCATACTAATTTCTGTATTAGCAGGAATGCAGTAGAGTTTGTAACTTGTATTCCTTTGTTATCATGCAGCGGTGCGCCTCACTTGAACATTAATCTTCAAATGAACTATTGGCCAACTCTTGCTTGCAATCTACATGAATGTCAAGAGCCATTATTTGATTACATTTCCTCTTTGTCAGTCACTGGTAGTAAAACTGCAAAGGTATTTCCTCCTCCTTTTCTCCTCGGCTCCACTTGAAGCAAACGAAAAAAAGGTTATTATAGCATATAGCCATTTGCACAGCAATCTAGCCACCTTCTCATGGATTTCATATATTGCATCCTGAACACCATTTGATACTGTATACAGGTGAACTATGAAGCAAACGGTTGGGTTGCACATCAAGTTTCTGACATATGGGCTAAATCGTCCCCAGATCGAGGTCTTGCAGTTTGGGCATTATGGCCAATGGGTGGAGCTTGGCTTTGTACCCATCTATGGGAGCATTATACTTATACAATGGACAAAGTAAGTTATGATGGCACTTGCATTAATATTTCCTTTCCTTTTTTGGGGTATTCATATCCTATAGTAATGAGTGATTTTTGTTTCATATTAGGATTTTCTAAAAAATAAGGCATATCCTTTATTGGAAGGATGTACTTCGTTTCTGTTGGATTGGTTGATTGAAGGTCCTAATGGATTATTAGAAACCAACCCATCAACTTCACCAGAGCACATGTTCATTGCACCAGATCAAAAGCCTGCCAGTGTGAGCTACTCGACTACTATGGACATATCGATCATCAAAGAAGTTTTCTCTTCAATTGTATCTGCTGCTGAGGTGAAGTTGATCTTGTGCTCAAAGCAACGGTTGTTTCCTGTTATCCTGATTTTATCTTGGTCAATAAGTTCCTCAAATACAGGTTCTGGGGACAAGTAATGATGCTATTATCAAAAGGGTAACTGAGGTTCAGTCCAAGCTTCCACCAACAAAAATTGCTAGTGATGGTTCCATTATGGAATGGGTATGTATGCCCTCCATTCTCTGTTGTTCATCTCTCCAGTTTATGTCGCGTGGCGTATGGTATTTATTCTTATTTCACTGATCAACAGAGAATAAATAAGGTTTTGCATTCTGTGTTGGTTTTAAACAACATGCTAACTTAAGACCTTATTTGTTTTTCAGGCAGAAGATTTCCAAGACCCTGAAATACATCATAGACATGTTTCACATTTATTTGGCCTGTTTCCAGGGCACACAATAACTCCTGACAAAACTCCAGACCTCTGTAAAGCCGCAGATTATACTCTAATTAAAAGAGGTTTGTGTTTTGGTGTGAACATTTAACTTTTTCTTACAATATGCATGCCTGATATTTCTTACAATACTACTATGTTTATGTTACCTTGTATCTATGACATAAAGCTGCAAATTTTTATCCTTGGTACTATAAAATAATTCAACATGGGTTGCCAATTTTGCACTGTGATTCAGGAGAGGAAGGTCCAGGGTGGTCAACAACTTGGAAAGCTGCGTTATGGGCAAGACTTAAGAACAGTGAGCATGCATATCGCATGATAAAGCACTTGATTGTATTGGTGGATCCTTTTCATGAAAGTAATTATGAAGGAGGACTCTACAGTAACCTCTTCACTACACATCCTCCATTCCAGATTGATGCTAACTTTGGGTAAACCCCATATTTATGAAAGATCTCTACCATTTTTCTATCTTGTCAATCACACTAACACCATATAAAAGCTTGAGCTGAAGTATAACTATATACTTTTCTCACTGATCAAAAATAAAACTCTTGCTTTAGAAACCTGTTGAGTGTTGACAAATGGTTTGTTTTCAGTTTTTCAACAGCAGTTGCAGAAATGCTTGTTCACAGCACAATGAAGGACCTTTACTTGCTTCCGGCGTTGCCTCGCGACAAATGGCCGAACGGCTGCGTGAAAGGATTGAAAGTACGCGGCGGGATCACAGTGAACATATGCTGGAAAGAAGGTGATCTGCATGAAGTTGGGCTATGGTCAGAAAACCAGAAATCCCAAGTGAGACTACACCATAGAGAAACCATGGTGCTAGCTGAATTATCACCAGGCATAGTTTACTCTTACAATAACCAGTTGAAGTGTGTGAAGACATACTCTCTTTAAGTGATTCATTGAAATCTTTCTTCCAACCTGGCCAATAATTCCACTAAGGAGCATGCATTCATTTGTTACATCTTGATTCATTTCATTTCATTTCATGATGATTTATAATTGTATTCTTCCTAGAGTGTTATCTTAGCCACGGATCATGTAATTTAACAGTGAAATATTCGGTCAATGTATTTGCACAACAGTTGAGGGTATAAAGCCATTTAATAGTATAATACTACCATTTGTTTTAATACCTAAAAAGACCTATGTTTTCTTTATTCAGCTACACGTGAATGGACCATTAATGTTATTTACTTATTTTGAGTATCAAGATCTTACAGAGTAAAGCTTAGGAGTTAGGCTTTCCAAATTGTGCAATTTCTTAATTTCTTTTCGGTATACCACTTTTTGGCCAATTATTAAGCATATGTTTTATTCTGTTGGTCATTAAACCGATTCTTAAGCGGAAAAATGAGCTAATCACCTAATTAAAAAAAGTTGGTTGTATATAATACTTCTTAGAAAAAAACCTGAAACAGCCTCTAACAATTACTTCGAAAGACAACGAAGTTCTTGACAAAAAAAAACCAACTCGACCCCTGATAATTACTTTGAAAGGACAACAAGGTCCCTGTGTCAAAAAAAGTCAATGTTGTTTTTTTTGACATAGAAACTACTCAGTTTAAAAAAAATAGATCCGGAGCTGAATTGGATATTTTTTTTCTTGGAGCCTCGTTGTCTTTTCGGAATAATTGTCAGGGTCGGGTAGGGTCGGGTGGGATATTCACTCTATTTCTTATTTGTTTAGTATACTAGTGTTAAACCTGTGCGATGCACGGGCTTATATTTAAATTTGATAAGTTAAATTAAAATTAATATTTTATAACCATATATTTTCTTAAATTTAGTATAACACTATCATCGTCGTTATATAATAAACGTATTAAATGTTGTTTTATCTTTATTCAAAGTAAAATATAAATAGAAGAGTTTGAAGTTTATAATATTCTTAAAGCATAAGGAGGGAGACATGAAAAAAATAAGAACATATATAACTGTAATAATAGCATGTTAATTTTACACTAAATTTTATATAAAAAGCTAATAAAAATTTATCGATCGATAATTTAGTATCTTACTAACTTCATTAGAAAAGCAATTGGCATAGGATGTTGGGCTCCTTGTTATACACTTCATTTCAAATCTGAAAAAAGAGTTATAGATAAATTAGTTATATCTATAGTAAATATTTGTACAAAAGTATAAATCATAACATGCTATTAAAATAAAAATAATATTATTCTTACCTAAATATTATTAAAAACCTCTTTGAACACGACATTTGTTGTTGATGACTTTGAATTGCCGTCTTCGTCTAGAATTAAAACCCTGAGGCCACTGCGACTCTTAACTCTTGACAAAGCAACATAAAGTTGTCCATGGGTGAACACTGATTTTGGCAAATAAAGCCCTACATGTGATAATGATTGACCCTGACTCTTGTTAATGGTCATTGCAAAGCATACTGTCAATGGAAATTGTCTCCGTTGGAACTTAAATGGCAATCCTGAATCTGAAGGGATCAAGTTCATTCTTGGAATGTACACTTTATCTCCAATATTTCTACCGGTCACTACCGTCGCTCCAATTACGTTGCTGCCAAGTTCGTTAACTATTAATCTTGTCCCGTTACATAAACCTGAAGTCTGGTCTATGTTTCGCAGTAGCATTACAGCGACTCCTGCCTTCAAAGTCAACTTGTGATTGGGTAGTCCCGAACATTTGATGTCATTTAGGAACTCTGGTGTGAACCACTCTTGTTGTACATCTTCATTCTCATCAGCTTGACATGTTGTGTCAGAGCTCAAATACTCCTTTTCCATCCCTGGAAAGATTGTCAAGACAAAATCATTTACCTTCTCGACACTCTCAAGCGTGGGTGCAAGAATTGCCCTACTCTGAAAATACCTGTAATCTGACATATTTTGCAATAAATTTGGATATGCAAAGTCTACCAAATGAGCGAGAGGATCATCAGTAGTTGTAATCAATAGATCATTTGGAATTTCAACTTCTGATTCATCACCAACAACAGAGCCAATATTTCCATTTCCAACATCAAGTATCCAATTAGCAAATCTCTTCATTTCACCTTCATCTTGATCCGAAGAAGACATTAGAAGCCTCATATTCGTATGCAGTTTCAGAACCTTACAAAATGACCACAGATGGGATGAGTTAATAGCGGATGCCAATATATCGTGTCTACTTCCTTTCGGAATCACCGGAAGTATCTGTCTGAAATCACCTCCTAGAACAACAACCTTACCACCAAATGGTTGATGTGTCTTATGTTGATCGGTAACTGACATAAGATCCCTGAGTGTCCGATCAAGTGCTTCAAAGCACATTTTATTGAGCATTGGAGCTTCATCCCAAATTATTAAGCTAATTTGGATGAGCAACTCAGCCTTCAAACTGCCATGCTTGATGTTGCAAGTAGATTCATCAGTAATTGTAATGGGTATTGAAAATCTAGAATGAGCCGTTCTGCCACCAGGTAGGAGTAAAGAAGCAATTCCACTAGATGCGATATTTAAAACAATTTTTCCTCTAGACCGAATAGCAGAAGAAAGTCCATTCCAAATAAATGTCTTACCACACCCACCATGCCCATAAATGAAATAAAAACCACCAGAGTCTGTAATAACAGCATTGAGTATCTCATCAAATACTAACCTTTGCTCATGAGTCATCTTTTGTTCTGTATATAAGTTTGTATGAGTCAAGTCATTTGTGTCATATGCTAACTCCTCCTCTATTAGCTTATTCTGAAAAAGGCGAACATCAGACATCTCAGGATATGGCATTGATTGATAGTCTCTTAAAGATCTCGCATTGCTGTTGAGTATCTTCTCAATCTCAATAAGGCAGAGGTTTTTCAATTCGTCATCAGTCATGTTTAGTCCTAGAAAAAGCACATAGTGGTTTTATGAAATACTTAATAAGTAATTCTAAAATAAAACTATTAATATTATTAATAAAAATAAAGATAATAAGAGAATACAATCTTGATATAAAAAAAAAAAAGATATAGTAAAATACCTTGATTTTTCAAAGCTTTTCTCCTCTCATATAGTATTCCATCAGCTAATAATGTCCAAGTTGCATTCCAAACACGCTCTGGGTTGCTAATGCTATTAGATATCAGTAGCATCGCAAATAATTTTCTCAATTGATTACCAGATGCAAGTTCAGCTACCTCATTAATAGCTGCAATGAATTTCCTATCATCGCACAGTAGTCCCATGGAATAGCAAGCATCTTGGAAGCTAGAATATGTAATTCCATTAACTGTCCTAATAGACTCATATGTTGTGCAACCTCTCTGAACAGCTAACAAAATTCTCATATAATAAATATCACCTGTACCCGGTGGAACATAATTTAACCTCCCGATAGAATACCCTCTTTTGCGTGGATGCCATTCCCTTGATTCTCTATCATAAACAAATTGATTTGGAAACTCAGCATACGTCAAAATTTGACCTGCTTCAAATTTTTTATTGGCCTCCATCCATGTTAAGAACATTGTACATTTTCCTTCCTCTTCTTCCACGATTTCTTCAAGATCATCATCATCTTTAAAGATGATATTTTGCTCTCCAGGCAAATGAAAGATTAATCTCATCACTGAAGGCCACCTTTGATGAATATCATACGCTAAGGTTCTCCACATAGCCTCACATGCAGACAAATATCTGCAATCATAAAATTGTTTGATCTCATCAATAACCTGAGCATCCTCTCCACTGGAAACTTCCTTTGTAACTCCAACTGCTACCCTGTCTGGACCTTTATTTACGTACTTGAACAAATATTTGATAGCATTCGACTTGTTGCAGTACTCTACATTAACATGCGCTTGATAAGACATCAGCAGATATGCATTGTATGGAACCACATTCCTGTTATCCATATGGACTCAAACATGTATTTTGTGTCTCTCTAAAATGATGAAAGACATGGTCATACACAAACACCCATTAAAAACATGTATTTTGTGTCTCTCTAAAATGCTGAATATGAAATTAGTGTCTATGTAAAATCGCATAGGTTTTATTTTCATTGGCTGCTTTAATTTTCTTTTTATTCTCATTTATTCAGTTACGTAAACATATTTTACGGAAAATAATATATATTTTTTTTCAAAAGTAACTTTTTTCAAATAAATATAAGTTTAATCTTACGATCAATAAATTCAACTTACAGTTAAAATCTTTTTTTTTTCATTTCCTTAAATAAAGAGATTGAAAATGAATAACTTATAAGTAAAAAGAGAGAAAAAGATGAAAGTATCTCTATTATTGTGCTGAGATAATCTAAAAAATAACAATGTAAACGAAGTAAACAGAAAAAATTTATAAATGTGACAAATAAAAAAAATTTAAATTTAAAAATCAAAACGGTTAAGAAGTCATTTAATTATGGATTAGTATTAGAATTTTAAATTTCAAATTTTTAAATAGAGTTTCCTAATTAGCTAGTGCAAATTTAAAATTTTTAAATAAACTTTTTTAATTAAACGTTTGTTGTTTATTAAAAATATAGAAATTTGTTAATTTACAAATAATTTTTATTAGTTTCGTCATAAATAGTATCAATCCTATTATTTATCGATAAAAATAATAAAATTAAATATAATCTAAAAATTAATAACCTTATAAATGACGTAAATTTAGAAAAAAATATTTAAAAAGAGAGAAAAAGATGAAAGTACTTCTACAATCTAAAAGATAATAATAAAAATTTATAAATGTGTCAAGTAAAAAAATTTAAATTTAAAAATCGAAATGGTTAAAAACTTAATTAGAAATTAGTATTAAAAATTCAAATTTAAAATTTTTAAATAGAATTTCCTAATTAGCTAGTATAAATTTTAAATTTTTAAATAAAATTTTCTAATCAAACGTCCGTTGTCCATTAGGAATATAGAAATTTGTTAATTTAAAAATAATTTTTTTTAGTTTCATCATAAACAGTATTAACTTTATTATACTTTTTCTAAAATTTAAACAGTATTATATTTTTTTTAAATAGTATAAATAACTTCACATCTTAATAAGACTGATAATTCTATTTACTTTATTATAATCCTTTGTAATTAGCATAGTAGCTTATAAATTATATAAATTTTTAAAAAATATTCTCAAACCCAATTGCTTACTTAAAAATTCAAAAAAAAAATATTTGAATTTAAATTTAAAATTCTAAACATAATACTTTAATTAAAAATTATAATTAGATTTTTTTTAAATAAGTACACATTAAAAATTAATAACTAACTTACTTATATCAACAATAATTCAAAGAAGAAATTTATAACTTTATGACATTAAATATTAAATTAAAAATTATCATAATATCAACGGTGAGAATCAAATTAAAAATAAAACCACAAGTAATAACCAAATAACTTCAATTTATATTTAAAAAAATTCTAAATTCCAAACATAAAAATCGAAAAGAACAAAAAGAAAAATAACTCAAGAAAAGACAATGTTTTCACCAAAACAAACATATGCTTGGCATTATTCTATTAGATAGACTCTAAAAGGGATTCCAAAACATGTGCATCCAAATTCTCAAGTTTCTTTCTCAATCTTGATCTTCTTGCAAGTTGAGGTATTTCCTTCCACCTTCGAATCTTTCGACTCCGAGGATAGTCGCTTAGTTGGTATAATAGCATTTTCCAACAATTCGGATTCATCATTGGCCGCAATTTCGTTGGAATTCAAGCAACAAATTCTGTACAAAAAAACCACATTATCAGTCATCTTCTTAACTTTATAAGAAGGTGAAAAAATGTGGATTATCATATATGTGAACTTCAACGATGAAGAGAAAGATCTTATCAATTAGGTTGAGCAAAAGTGTAGGTGTATCCAATAAATTTCCTTTCTGTAGGTATTACATAATATATTAATAATAAATAATATAAAAAGTACCAATAAAAATATCTTCACTAATGTTTTTAGAAATAAATATTGGTTAGATCTTACCAATAGGAGTGGATCAAGTATCTCTACACAACTCTTTCCCAAAACTTGTTTTGCCTCCTTGTCAAAGACTACATTACATGCACAGTCAGAATCATCAGTGACACCAAAAAAAGAAAATAACATAAAAAAAAAGTTAAATATAGACTTATTCAATATCTAATCCAATATACATAGACTTTAATTTAAAAAAATAAATAAATAACCTTGGAGTCATGGATAAAAGGATATTAGTAGAAAATCCGTGTCTTCATCGAGTCAAACCATCTCAATTGAGTATGGCAATGGAGAATTTTTGTAACTTGATAGTGTTCATAACCGTATCACTCGTATACGTACACACAAATTGTCGATGGTAGGATTGATGTCAGCAATTTTGTGAATACCAGCCATTGGAATAAGTAGGGAGATTTTGGATATATGTAAAGAAAGGGATTGATGTACTTTAAATTGTGGTGCTTTACATCTCTCATAACTTATCCTTTTATAGTTGCATCATAACTAAAATTTTTTAAATTTGGTTGACTTTAATTTAAAATTTAAAAAATAACAAACTAAGTAAAACAACCCAAACTTAAAATTTGAAAATAACAACCTAAACAAATAATAATTTAAAAATTATAAACTAACGTAAATCTTTATTTATAGTAATATTAGTATGTAACAACCGAAGAATAATTAACGTAATTTTTTTTAAAACTCTAAATTTCTTTAAAAGAATTTATGTAGCTGCAATTTAAAAAAAAATCAATAAAATTTTTAAAAATAATGCTAAAAAGAATTAACAGATTTTTAAAAAATAGTGTTAAAATATAAAAAAGAATAATCTAAGTAAAATCTAAATAAAATTAAAAAAATAACAACTTAAATAAAATAATTTGAAATCTAAAAAATAACAACTTAATTTAAACAACCCAAACAAATAAAACAATTTAAAATTTAAAAAATAACAACCTAAGTAAAACAACCCAAACTTAAAATTTGAAAATAACAACCTAAGTAAATAATAATTTATAATTTATAAATATAAATCTAAAAATTTCTAGTGACGACACGTAAGCAAATAAACTCCCAGACTCAACGTATGAGCGCCACGTCAGCAAATGAGCTTCCCATTTGTATTTGTATACTATACTATAAAGATAAAGATAAATATACGGTCAAACGGAGTTTGGACCGAAGCAAATTAGGGTGGTTCTAAGCCCAGCATCCGATTCCAAAAAAAAAATGTTATTAAGAGGAAAGGCTAAGCCCAATGTTAACAACCCAAAGGTAAAACGACTGCGTTTAAGGAATGCCCGGCTTAACCTAGCACAGGTGCCATCCCAAAACCCTCGCAAACCCCCTCTTCAGTCTTCACGCTTCAGTTGTTGAGTTCTTCATTTCTCAGATTTCGATTTTTATTGGAAGCAAATCAGCAATGGCATGGCGTTCTGGATCTCTCTCTCGCTCACTAATCTCCACAGCTAGGGCTTCCCTCCGCCCATCCGCTCCCCGCCTTCGTCCTCCGCCGCTCGCTGCCCCTCGCCTCCACTCCCGCCGCTTCTCTATCCCTGCTTCCAGGTTCCACTTCCAAAATTTCATTTTCCTTTTGCAATCTTTGAAATAAATACATATATATATAGTGTGATTTGTGAATGTGTGTTTGGGACAGGAACTTGGGGGAATTAGGGTGCATTCAATCACTGTTACCAGTTCATAGCACGATGGCTGTGGCGTGTCTCACATCGCACCTTGCTGTTAGCGCGCGTGCTTATTGCGAGCTCTCCCATGGTACCTTCCGTCGTTCTTGTCAAGATCGCTAGTACAGTATCTTTGTGAGTCTTGTGCTGGTTCTAGGATACATAAATAAAACCCCCATTCAAAATGTTTTACCTCGTTTTTAACATCATCATTTTTATGCCACTCTTTGAAAACGCTCCTTTTTTTTTTTTTGGTTTTCTTTCGTGTGTTTTCCAATTAATTGCCTTAGAGAAGCTCAGATAAGTGTTTAAATTTAGTTAGTCCAGTTTTGACGGAGGTGAATTGGGTAGAAGTGTGTCAAGTCTCTCTCTCTAGCTTGGTTAATGAGAAGGTATTAAGATTCGAATTTATAGGTAGGAATGGAAAAGATGGGTGATGCGCAAAGGACATTGATCATCCAGTGGCGAGAGAAGAATGCTGCATAGTAGGTTCCTTTTTCCGCCCTTTAATCTAAGATTATAAGTTTTAAAGTGTTTTTACTTAAATCCATATACAAGTGAGAGTGGTTGATGATATCTAGAGAGGAAGTAACTGAAGTAGTGAGATATACCCTACATATCCTTCTGGTATTTGTCTTTTTAAATTCCTTGAAATCAGTTTCAATATAAGATTTTCTATGTTTACAATCTGAATCATGGAGGTTTCTCACAATGAAGTCATGTGATGGGACAACTTGGCCATCTATTGTCGATCTATTCTATGTATAAATTTACTTTAACTAAAAAATAAAATCCTGCCTAAGTCATCCTGGAAACGGCTTTATGTTCAACCCTTTCATCGGTTCTTCTAGTACGACTAATGGGAAACTTCATTCCTTTCACAGGTGATCCTGATTCCTGAGTTGAGGTACTAAATCCCCTTTAATTGTTTTGGTTGAACTTATCACCCAACTTCAATCCATTGGTCTGAAAGATGTGAGATTTTTGTTACCCCCTGCTTGAAATTCTGCCTGTGAAGGCAATTTGGAAGTTTCAGGCAGCTAGGCATGGTGTGGCGAATAAAGTTACCACCTATCCTTTGATGTAAATGATGATTGGAATTATTGCCTTCTTTTCGTTGAAGTAGTAAAGTACTTCTTTAAATTGTTACATCCTGGTTCTGGCTTAAGCCAATCTACATCTTAGATGTGGCTACCATCTTGAGTATCCAGAAATCCCTAGTATTTTTGTGGTTTCAGGGTAAATGATGCCATGCATGTCCTTGTGCGTGATGATATAAATTCTGAATCGTTTCTTTTATGTTATATTAACTTGTAAACAAGTGCTATGGAGCTGGCTTCGTAAGATTGTATCTGACGACATGTAATCTACTGTACTTCTATTTTCTTATGACCTGCATTGTTGCTGCAGGTACGTGAGAAAGCTATTGGATTTGCATAACTGCCTTAAAGAATATGGCGGATCAATATATTATGGATAGTATTTTCTGGGAAGTGACATTTGTAGGAAGTGAGACCCTAATCCGTTTTGCTATCCTTAATTTTGACTATTTCTGATTCAGTAAGAGGGTAGAAGAACCTCTTTTTTCTTTTCAAATTGCAAATACATTAAAATTAGACCTTGATTATTTGTGGCTTTTGGTTAAATGTTGTACATGTTTGCTGTTTTCTACTTCTGTTTTTGGGAATAGTATTTTTTTTTTCCTTACACAAATGGAGGGATGCATTTTTCTTGCAAGAATTGAAAGGGGGCACACATGTGGGATTAACCAAATTTCGTAGTCTAACTAAAGTGGAATTGTGCCGGAGAAATAAGAATAGGGGAAAAGTGTTGAATCATAAATGATCTTAAATTCTATTAAGTATGAACTGCTTAAGAGAATGTTTGGTTTCCGCCCACACTTAAGTTTGGTTGTTCAAATTAATTCCTATTTTAGGACAACCAAAATAAAGTTATTTTTAATTTTGCGAATTGAAATTTCACTACTCTTTACACTTATTTTTAACATATTCAAACTACGCACAATTAAAAAGTAATTCTTTAAACTTAATTTTTCTAAGAGTAATTCTTCAAAAAGTTAAACTAAGTAATAAGTATATCGCTTGTTTAAACCGAAAAGTACAAGTTTCTCCATTGGATTATTTGGTTGAAAGTAATGTTTTAAACATCGGACTGATTTTTTCTTTTTTTTAAACTAAAGATAGAGAGATTCGAATTTGCAACCTCTAAGTGAATATAGAGAGATTATGTTATTTGAATTATAATTCGTTGGTAATTTTTGTGTACTTTTTACACATGAAGATAGTGTAGTAATATATTTTTTATACTACATAGATGGTCAGTCATTCAGAGCCTTAAGTTCAATTGGTTGATAAATAAAAAGTAATTCTTTACTATTAGCATATATTAATTAAAGTATTTAGTTTAGCCATTTACCATTTTTTTTTTTTTTAATGTTCACTGTAGACAAAGTTAATTTCTTTTTTCTTTTTGGTAATTAGAAAAAAAAAATAATTTCTATTCAGCAGTGTATTATACCTACTACTACAACCACAAAAGCCCCATTAGGTGAGATGTCTTGTATTCATATTTAGATCTCTTTTAACTCCGCAGAATGTTTTTAAGTTTCTTTATCTCTCTAATCATTAGTCTACTTTCTAACCGAATTGCCCTCCTGACTACAGAAAAAGTTGCATCAGACATTTGACAATCGAAGTAAACTTTTGTTGAATCTAAATAACATTTAGAGTGTATTATACCTCAAATAAAATAAGGTGGATTCTATGATGTAGAAAGAAAGATTCTTCTACATGTGTATGTTTGTGTTGTTAAAAGAATAGTGTGACAAGTGTTTAGAAAGAGAGTAATTGAAGAGATAAGATTTGACATGTTGCAAGTAAAATGTAGTGTATTTTGTCTTATGTAACATGTAAATGATGTATTGATTAAATAGACTAATTATATTTATGTTAATTAATTATTAAAGATAATATTGGACCTTGTATGATTTTCTTATTTTTGAACTTTTTGAATGTACGCTCTCTTTCTTCAAAAATATTAACTTTACACACAAAAATTTATTAATATTTATTTATTTTAATATATTCTTTTTTTTTATGACTTAGATATATTCAGTTTCACAAATATAAAAATGTATTTATTTACATATTTTAACCAACAAAAAAACATATAACTTTACATATTTACATACATTTAAATTAATAATATTTATATATATTTAATTTAAATATTATATCAATATATCTGTCAATATTACTCTGGATACATATAGATATTTATAAAAAAAATATTATTCAAACGCTACATATTCTTGACATCTTATAAAAATAATTATTCAGATGATATTTATTATGTAAATAAAAATAATTAGTTGAATTTTCTTTTTCAAGTAACATGAGTTGGAACTTGGAAGAAAAATAATTAATTGAATTTTTCTTTTTTATTAATTTTTCATCTAAGTTAATAATTTTTCTTTCAACTCATGTTACTTGAAAAAAAAATTCAATTAATTATTTTTATTTACATAATAAATATCATCTGAATAATTAATTTTTACACACAAAAATTTATTAATATTTATTTTAAATTAAATTAATGAATGTATAATATATATTAGGAAAATTATCATCTTTCTTCAACACACTTCTATGCCTTCAAAGAGAAACTAATCGTATAATTTTATTAAATTTATTCAGACATACTTTTTTTGTTTAATAACATAATAAATATTAAATATTCACTCAATAACATAGTTTATTCATTGTAAAAAATTAATAATTTAATTATAAATAATAGGTTGAATCTAAAATATTCCAATAATAACTTGAAGTATTTAATTTTTTTTAGACAATTTTTTTTCTAAAATATTAATTATTAAAAGATTTTTCTTTTTTTAGTATTTGAAAATTTTTTTAATTATTTTTTATAAACAACTGTAAATAGATATTTTAATGCAAACAAAATAACAAGATATTGTCTACATAATACTAAAAAATAACTATATTTTCTTATATTTTTCTTGGTATCTACCATGTTTTTTTATATGTCTGGTGTTATATAAATTTTGAGTGCACATATTTTTAGTGAGTTTAATTTTAATGTATTGACAGTGTAAAATGTGTTTTACATAGTCGTGTAATTATATTTGGTCTTTTGGATGACAATTTACACCGTCTATAAAAAGTAATTATTTTTGTTAATATAGTGTTGCGTCATTAGATGTAAATATAAAATTATTTTATACTAACACTACATTAAAATTAAATTTATTTTTAATTTCTCTTTATAACAAAAAGCAAAATTTCTTATTACAATTTTTATTTTTAAAAAAAATCAATTCTCCCAAAATATATATTCTCTCTTTCTGCACCATAAAAATGGCAGTATTACAAATGTTATTTTGACATCAATAATTTTTAAAAAATTAAATATAATCTTTTTTTTGTTTTATTAATTAAAAAAATTTAAATATAAAAATAATTAATAACAAACTATTTTTATAAGATGTCAAGAATATGTGGTGTTTGAATAATATTTTTTTATAAATATCTATATGTACCCAGAGTAATATTGACAGATATATTGATATAATATTTAAATTAAATATATATAAATATTACCGTTAATTTAAATGTATGTAAATACATAAAGTTATATATTTTTTGTTGGTTAAAATATGTAAATAAATACATTTTTATATTTGTAAAATTGAATATATCTAAGTCATCAAAAAAGAAAAAAGGAATATATTAAAATAAATAAATATTAATAAATTTTTGTGTGTAAAGTTAATATTTTTGAGGAGAGAGCGTACATTCAAAAAGTCCAAAAATAAAAAAAAATCATACAAGATCCAATATTATCTTTAATAATTAATTAATATAAATATAATTAGCCTATTTAATCAATACATCATTTACATGTTACATAAGACAAAATACACTACATTTTACTTGCAACATGTCAAATCTTATCTCTTCAATTACTCTCTTTCTAAACACTTGTCACACTATTCTTTTGACAACACAAACATATACATGTAGAAAAATCTACATCATAAAATTCACCATAAAATAAAATAAAATAAAAATATGTATAAACCAGACTAGGAACATTCCCCGATTCTTGCCTAATGGTTGCATTTCCATAACCAACTATGGAGAATTTGGCAAAATTTGATCCCATTGTGAGCCATGACTCATCCATCCACACTTCAAGAGGCAGTTGTTTGCTTGTTACTTTCATTTATCCTTTCTTTAATTTTCTTCTGTTGCTGTATTTGTCACCAAGTCTGTCACATTTGTCTTGTCATTTTCTCTATACAATACTTCTGTACTTGTACCTTAATCTTGTTGGATTTGTTGGATCTCCATTCATTGACAAACCATCTTGTTTGATCAATTTACCTTGGATTCATTCTTGTGAGATAACTATGGGGTAAATCTATATGTATACATCAAATTCATATATTAAAATGTCCACTTCCACCCTAACTTAAAAAAGTAAAAACTTGAAATATCTGGCTTTTCTCTCTTGTGGTTATAAAAAAAGACCATGACCATGAGACAGCAGCCAAGGCTATTCCCTTGGATTCAGTGATATGCAAATGCATACTTTAACCTCCAAACTCCAATGTAAACTCCACAAAGCTGGGGTCTAATTGGTTGTTGAGATGTCAGTGTCTATTAGACGAAAAAAGAAAAGAAAGATGTGAAGAACCAACTTCAAGTTACAAGGGAAGGTGTGAATAATTTTGCCATGTTATGAGTGAGTTTGATGAGGCTAGGCCAAAGTACAAGTGGCTCCATCTAGGACCACTGAATTAGATTAGATAAATCATAAAACTGAATGAAGTAGTGCAAGTTGCAAGTTGGTCCTTTGATGCATTTTCTGGCAACTGTGCATTCACACATTGGCCACAATAAGTTTGGAAGGGAACACCAAGAAGCCCCAACAAGAAAACACCCACGTAGATGCCCATAGCCAGACAGAAAATACTATTCTAAAATAGGAAGTACCTCATTATCTTGTTTCCAACTTTTTAGCCACCATTATTTTGGAAATAAGCTGGGTACAGTTCCTCCCAACAAAACATCAAATCATGAAGCAATGAAAAGCCAAACACACACTACCCTACATATGCTTAGGCTCACAAGTCAGAACCTACTTTCACTATCAATTGGAATATAAAGGTGGGAAATAATTTAAAAAAAAAAAACACAAATGCAAATTCTTGTAACAGTGGCCAATGTGGATAAACATGAAGACTCCATGTTGGAATCCATCATCATATATCTGTACCCTACTCACTACTCAGCAAACAAAATAAAGTATGGCAGATATATAGAAAGATAGATAGATACACATAGATGGGGGTAATAGACACACATGGCAGGCAATTCAAATAAATTTGTGAGATTTGATTTTGACAATGAATGGGGAAGATTTAGTATTGTCAACCTTGTATTTCTATGGCTATTCCTAAGATAGCCAAGAAAGGTTGGTACTTTGTGAGGAGAAAAAAGGAAAAAAAAGGAGAAAAAAGATTATAATGGGGAATCCTAAGCTTTGAAAAGATGACATAAGCATTGTTCCCTATAGCACAAAGCATCACTAGGTGGGGTTACTGATTGGGATGACACAAAATTATAGTTTAAAAAAAAAAAGAACCTTTCCAATCTCACTTCCCACTCTCTTCATTTTAGTTTTCTTCTTCTCTTCTCTTACTTTTGATCTAACACCTTCAAAAAGGTATTCTTTAAGCTTCCCCCTTTTCTCAATAATTAAACTTTTCTTTGATCACCACTCACAACAACTTGTATTAGAATTTAGGGATGATGATCAAGGAAGATGAGGCTACTTTGACAACAGCCAAGGAACAACAAGGGGAAGGGATGATGAATGAAGGAAAGAACAATGACGAAAGTGATCATGAGAATAATCCTCAAGAGTGGTTGAACCTGAGCTTAGGAGGCAAATCACTCACAACAGCAGGGGACCCTGATTCATCATCATCACAAACAAGACCAGTCACTGCTACAAAAGTTTTCTCATGCAACTTCTGCATGAGGAAGTTCTATAGCTCACAAGCATTAGGGGGTCATCAGAACGCGCACAAAAGGGAAAGAGGTGCTGCAAGAAGATATCAGTCTCAGCGGACCATGGCCATGATGGGATTTCCCATGATGAGCACTCCAATGATGCGATCACTCGGTGTTCAGCCTCATTCACTGGTGCAAAAGCCATGCAGAGGTGGTGGAAGTGGAGGAGCCATGGTGGCACCAACCTTTCATGATGCATATGCATCATCAGGGCTTGGAATGGCATGGACACCTTTCATGGCTGAGGAGCCAACTGATCTGGTTTGGCCCGGAAGCTTTCGCTTGGTTCCACAACAACCGGAGCCGCAGCAGGAACCACTCAAGCTTGATTTAGACCTCAGACTGTGACACAGGAGTTTTTGAAGATTGATAACAGGTAGGACCCTTCACCTTCCAAGAATCAATAGCTTGGATTTGGATGATGGTTGGTACTACTTACTGTGATGGGTAAGGATGTTTTCCTCTGTCTATAACATGTTATATATATATATACCTACTATTTTCTTCTTCAATGATGTTTTTTTTTTTTTATCAAGTGGATTGGACAATCTCAATTTTAAGTATCACAACACACCCACACTATACACTCATCCACACAATATTTAAGGGTTTATATTCAACACTTGGTGCACTCATCAAGGTGCACCAAGGTTTGAACCCAGATGCAGCATATTAAGAGACACATGGTTTAACGAGCTGAGCTAAGCCTCAGCTGCTATTTCAATGATGCTTGAAATAATCCTCATGTGCAGTGCTCTTTTTGGCGTGTGTCTAACTTATCCAGGAGTTTTTGCTTTGCTAACCTTGGAAACCTGATTTTTTTTTTTTTTGGGTTTTTTCTTAGTTCCTGTACTTTCGAGAATCACATCGTATTTCACTGACAAAATGTTGTGGCCAAGGCTTAAGCACATGCTATGTATGTACTTTCAAGTTGAAGTTCCACCAACACACGTGAAGTTTCAACTCTTAATAATTGTATTAAGGTTGGTTTTAATTGAAGGTGAAATTTGACGAATCCAGATTTACAAGCAATTGAAAAAATTAAAACGTAAAAAAAAAAGGGCTTTCTAGGCAGGCGTGTCAACATCAAGATTAAATCATATTAATACAAGTGTAAAAATTGTAATACTGACCTTTCGGTTTCGGACCCAAAAAATAATTATCTAAAACATGAACATTTATTGGCGTGTCAACATCGGGATTAACATAATAATACAACAAAATGATAGTTATTGACTTATTTCTATTCAGAATTTAACGATGCATTCTTAAAATATGTTTTCTTTAACGCACGAATTAAGCAATGACCAGTGCCCAAAAAAAAAAAATCGAAGCAAAGATAACGGGCTAAAATTTTTATATATGAATAATTTTAATATGAAATATAATAATATTTGATTATTTTGGTATTTTACACGGTTGTGGTAGTAGTACAAAACGTCATTGACGTTTTGCAATAATTTTTTTTTAATCATGAAAGACTGACATTTTGTAATAAAAAATATTATTTTAATTATTAAAACACAAAACGTCATTAATATTTTGTTAAAAAAATATTATTTTAATGAAAGTAACACAAAATGTCACTGAACACTATTATTTTATCTTAAAGGATTTCACCCCTAAAAATATAATATTAAAAAGAAAAAGTTCAAGATAACGCTTGTCCATACTTAAATAATAGAATCAATTCCTAATTGTTAGGCAGACCGACAAATTGGTGAAATATTAGAATTGAGATTAAGTGTACCTAATTCAACTAAAAAAACTAACTGGGAATGAAAAGTGTCACAAACTTATAAACTATCTAATAACCAAATTCTATGGAAATGTAAAACCGGTAATATTTGTCATATCTACAAGATGAATTTCTTCTTTATTTCTTTTCTTTTTTTTTTTTTTTTTTTGAACGAGAGGATTGAAACATGAAGGCAGGAAAGGGAAATGTTTCTTGCATGATAATGAATGCTAAAGTTGTATAAAAGAATGTTTCACGGGGTTGTGTTTCAAGACAAAAATGTACTTTCAAAACTATTGACGCATTTGAGCAAACCCTTCTTCTCAAATGACTATTATGCGAGTATATGCTGAGTTCCAACTTCCAAGCATTTTCTCTTTTTGCCATCTTTAATTATTCTATTCTATAATAAATTGTATAAGCACAAAGCATGATAAGTACGCATCTTGACTTGATATTACCTCATGACGCAAGTAATAGTTTCAATAGCCATGCCAGAAGTTTGAATAAAAATATGAACAAGAATTGATTATAACCCCTTTTACATTATAGGGAATTTACAGCCATATAACTTAAGAGGAAATAACAAGCTTTTGAGCCCTATGCATGATGATGGGGAGCCTCTGGCTGATTATGCTTGGATCATTATATGTAGCGGCATCAAAAGGGTATCCTTTCTGCATGAACCAATCAATTAGAGAGGCGTTAAACATCAAATTACAACCATTCTTGTAGATGACAGCTAAGACAAAGCAACTGCAGGAGAAATAAGAGCCCTATAAGAATAAAAACAAAAATAATGAAAAACTATCAGTCCAAAGCCTAAAGTAATAATAGTATAATACAATGAGTTTATCACTACCGCCAGTCATCTAGCTGGCTGTCAATGTCAATAGGCTTGAACATTCCCAAAATTTTCGGTTAGACAGATTATAAAGCAAAGAATTAGGAATAACAGAGATTTGAGAACTTAGATGATTCTGTGTGTTTAATAACAAAACAGACATAATTGAAAAGATTAGGTAGAGATGCATGAAAAGGAGCCCATGGTTCTTCAATCTGTCCAAATGAGTAGGAATTGTGTAGAGACATAAACGGGAAAAGAAGACAGGCTTCGGTGGGACCTACTTTTGTGATTTTACGGTTTTATGTTTGGGTGGGACCTGCGGTTTTGCCACAAAGGAGAAAATGACGATCTAACTAGCTTGACATCAATTCTACTTCTATTATTTGCAACTTTGCACAACTAATACATAATCATTTCTTCTCTTTTGGATCAAACCGAACAATATGAAAGGAAGTAATGAACAAATAATTATTAAGCAGAATTTTGGAAATACAAATTAAGGTGTTCCACAAATCTCTCCTAAATTAACTATTTTCTCGTGACAATGTCTTTTTACTATTCCTGCTGCTTAAGATTGATATGCGAATTCTAGAAATTGAGACAGACAGAAATTGCTTCAGTAATGCTAATCAAGAAACTACAATAGCACCTAATTCATCCATGATGGAATTTGCTTCTAAAAATTCCTAAAATCATTACCATAGATCATCTCAGCATAGCGAGCACTAGACAAGCACTCAATCCGCAAACAGATGTCGTCTCAAGTGTCAAACAGAAGGAGACTACTTTTGGAAATACTGTAAGAGACACAACATGCACATGGATATTGGAAATTACACACTTACAGCAGACAAAGCTTCAAATGTAGATTCTCTCCAGCAAGTCTCCCGAAGTATAATGGGATTTGTGCTTCCACCAAATACACAATGCATGCGAGTTTCCCTCAGTCGAATGAGCACTCCATCAACTCTAAGCTGAAAAGTACCAGATCAATCAATAAAAATTGAGTTTCAAGAGCCTCTATAAAGCAAGTAAATGTGCTGACTAGAAGATCCAAGATCGTCAACAGAACTGATGATCCTTAGTGAAATCTTCGTCATGTTATACGATTGCAAGGTAAGAAAATTTTTAACGTAGTAGACGAAGAGAGTCGCTAACCCAGAATCGCAGGAGAAGAAACCAAGAACTTGGCATTACTCTCTACAAAACAAAAAATGGATGCCACTAGTCATTGGCAGTCATATTTAATTTACATACAAACAAGGAAAACCCCCATCAATAAAGAGGGAAAAGTTATTACCACTTTTACAGTAAGAAGTGATACTCCATTGTCAGCAAGTTCATCCTCATATAGGACTACCTGTCCACAATGAGAAATTATTTGTCATGAAAAGCAAATGCTATAAAAGAAGAGAATGTGGGCAATTTATTACTACAAATGAAAAACTCAGATAAAGTATACATTAACACCTTGTTTGGATTTGGAATATCATAAATATATAGCAGATCTAACTAAACTATTTTACTCTCTATGCAGATTAGGTGATTAACAAGTCAAAATGGTCAGATCAACAGCAACTACATGCTATTTCTATTTCTTGATTTCACGTGAGCACAATTTTCTTAAACAATGCAGAAGAGAAATCCCAAGGCCCATAAAAAAATTCGTATACAAAAACTGTTCTGAATACAGACTAGCGAGGTGATTAGTTAAGGTAGTTTTTACTCACCTCATCATAAAACAATATAGGCTCTTTGGATGCCAATGCAACCAAATCAATTTGTTCCTTGCAGTCTTGCCAAAGGATATTGCTTGTTTCCTCAGAAGTTTCTTTTGCATTCTGCCATACAAAAATTGAATATCTTCTATCACTATGTAGCTGTAGTTATCAATAAATTATTGAAAGCAGTAAGATCACACATTACAAAAATCATGTTTGAACAAATGACTCAAACGAAAAAGAAATGCAGTCAAGTTGGTAGATTCAGTCCATAAAGAAGAAGAAAGTATAAATGCATACCATATCTTTATCATTCTCAACTGTGCAACTTCCACAATAAGGTGTTGTAAAAGTATAGTCATAATCTAGTATTACTTGCTGAGAAGGCTTGCTGCACATTTTCCCCAAAGAGAATGTGAGACTTACAACATAAATACCTCGTGCAAAAAAAGCTATCACGATGATAATGACATGGTGGTAAGAAAACATTCATATCCAATCCAATAGGAGTAAATGCCGCAATCAAACACTAAGCAGTTTCATGATGTATCTAATAACAAAGGAATTTTGATTTTTGAGCTAAGGTAGAAAACATGGTAGTGCATTATTTCATCCATTACCTTCTAAACTTCCATTTAGCCGCTGCAGGAACTTCAACTGGTGGCAAGGCTTCCTGCTTCCAACCACAAAGAGCATCAAACGCATTGAAATGAATTTTGGTGCCACTGCTCAAGTGCTTCAGAATCAAAGTGTTCTCCCCAAAAACCATTTCCGGTAAATGATTAGTATCAAGTTTATGTTCCCACCTGCGACACATGATCCATCATCATTACAAAACAAAGCAAAGGAATCAAAGGCTCAAATATCCAATTAAGAATAATATACGCAATTAAAGGGTCACATCTTTCTAACATCCATGAAAATGTGGAAACATCCTAAAAAGTTGCAAAGTTAGGGTTAACTGAGAATACGAAAAATTACTGACTCTTGGATAGCTGCGGAGTTGAGAATGGAGTGTGTGCGAGACTCGATCAGCCATCCATGGATGCGAACACCGCGATTGCCGCCATCAGCGAAGAGTTCAGCGCCGGCGGCTTTCAAGTCTTTGTCGTCAATCTCCACTGCCATCTTCGCCTGCTTTGCGTTTCGAGCTTCAGTTCAGTTCACATTTCACTGACTCGGTGATTTGAGAGTTGGGTCCGAAACGAAGCCTGGTTTCGGATCCAATCATTGGACATGGATCAGGCTTTTGGCCCATTTAGCTTCACCACAGGCCTGATTTAAGCTTAAAAGGTCCCTGACCAAAAAAAAAAGCTTAAAAGGTCGACAAAATCCAAAAATAAAGCTTAAAAGGTTGACAAAAATGTTCCAAAATTTTTTAGAAATGTTAGCGCATACTTTTTTAGGGAATTATATGCCATAAACATTTTCTTTTAAAGTATTCTTAAATATGCTATTAAGGCACATGTTAGGAAGATTTTTCTTTTTAATTATCTTTCATTCTACGACTCACCATTAAATACAATGTTCAATTTTTCCTCTTCCTCCATTTTTTTATGTACTATTGTTCACAAAGTAATGATTGGAAAAAGTACTTAACTCGAAAGACTATTACAAATACGTTATTTTCAATAATTTGTTCTCTAAATATATTGATGATAATTTAAAATTAAATTTTACATAGATATCAATATTCTATATTTATCATCAGCTCATTCTTAAATTTTTTTATTAAATAAGAAACATTACATTCCTTGTTAATTAAATAAAGCTTAACTCTATTTATTATATTTTATATCAATAATTTATTTACAATTCAAAGTTTAAGATTTATGATGTTGAATTTGGAATTTAAAATTTAGAGATGCTTTATTTTCTATTTTTTTATTTTACTTTTAATAGCAATATTTTTCAAAGAGCGCTAGATGCTACACTCCTTTATTTTTTTTGAAATGCATTAACATTTATGAATGAAACCAATTTAAAAAAAAATCACCTCAGTTTTTAAATCCAATCAAACAGCAAACTCAAAAAATATCTTTTCATTTCCGAAATTTCAAATGTATGTCTAAATTATGTAAAAATATATAAAATAGCTTACTGCTAAATTTTTCATTAAACAATTTTTTTCTTTAAAAAAATATTATTTTAAATAATTATAGAAATAGGTGAAGAAAAACTTTTCAATCAAAATGATGATTTTTTATCGGAGAAATTTTCTAAATTTTTTCAGATGTAGATGAACAAGCGCATCCTAAATTATGTCAAACGAAGGACTTTGAACAGATAGAATAGCTTCTTCCCAGCAGTATAATGATCCTAGACGTGTAATAGTTAGGAATCGTGTAATCGCATTTCAATTCTGATGCTCAAATCACAGTTCCATAGCCTAAAAAATACAAAAGAAACATGATAGAAGATAACCCTCAAATAGCAAGACGAGTGTTGCATTTTGTGCAACTTGTAAGTTGTAACTTGTAATGTATAATAAAACACTAGCTGTTATAAGCTGTTACTATTGCCTACATGTCAATAGAATGATGAAAATTGAATTCTAATGTTTAAAGAAAAAAGATCTCCCCTAATATTCATCTTCTACTTTGGCGTTTTGTCTTGTTGGCATACAACCCTCAAAAAATGAAGGAATGGGGTCTCTGTAAATGAAAATGATCCTAAAAAAATAATATTAAAAAGGGTACAGGGCAACTATTGAGTGTTTGCAATTCGCATGAGGGGAAAAGCTAAAACTAAATCTGCTAAGATGGACATCTAAAAACTATTTTTCTAAGAATACAAATGGCACACATTCAAATCCACAAGATCCAAAGTTGATCATCTTAGAGACTTAAATCGCACGACAGGTTGGATACCTTAATTTGGCTGCTTTGTAAGATATTAAGCTTCAGTTGTCAACAATGTGTCATTTTCTTTTCCTTGTCTTCATTTTATGACTTGATGCTTTATCAGCATTCTGAGGAGACTCAGATGCCAGGGGTTCAGACATACCCTTCCTCTTCTTAGAGCTTGGGGTTTTTGAGTTTTCTCCGGTGACATCTTGGGGGAATAATTCACTGTCCCTGTTCTCTCCACCAGGTGCCACCTCATTTTCAGATATGTTATCAGTGGTCTGCGCCAAAGCATTTTCACCTGTCCTGGGTTCCTTATGGGATGAATGCCTAAAGCTCCATCGGGTGTTGTCAAACCATTTACTTACCTGAATGAGGGAAAAGAATGAATTATTCAGGAAGTCACAAGAGAAACTAAATTGCATTCACTTTATGAGAGCAATGTTAAAGATATGACCTGCTGAAGTGTGAGTCCTGTTTCTTGTGCCAAGCTTTCTTTTGTGGTCCGATCTGGATACTGATTCTCTTTGAAAGATTTGTAAAGTCTCTGAAAAAAGATAATGGTCACTCTTAAAAGCTTTTGACTTTACATGCATGAAAAAAAAGGTGTGCCTCTCATGCCTTTGTGTTAGGAAAATATAGAAAACTTTTTACATAAATTAGACAGTAATTCATCCTTACCTCAATTGCAACATCTCCAAGTCTGTTGTATGTTGAAGATCTTGGTTTTTTCTCCCCGGAACCTGATTTTCCAGAGCCTTCAAGTGATTTAGCAGCTGAGTTATTTGTTTTTTCAGCTTTACCGTCACTTCTCAGAGTATGTGTAGAATTATTTGAGGCTTTTCTATTTGGTGACACTGGAGTCAATTTACCAGTGACATTCTTCTTCCTAGTTGGGGTAGCAGTAGCATTCCAGTCTTCATCATCATCACTAGTATCACTTTTGTATGTCTCCTAAAGAAGTAGCATACATGAATATATTAGGCGGGGGGAGCTAAAGAATGTGACAAGAAATAACTTTGACTCTATGCATCCACTCTTGTATACATACAAGCTGGCATGTTTGTGTATGTGAAGGAAATGTACCACAACATCAGAATCACATTTAGATAGTGAGGTTGATATGAAAGAACATTCACATGTCACCGTCATGTTGTGTATCAGATTCACATATCCTAATTCAAATAACCATGCATGCAAACTGATACGATACTATTTTGAACCTTGTACCATTAAACAGAACTTACATCATACAGCTTTTTGTACCATTTAATTAGACAGTAATTCATCCTTACCTCAATTGCAACATCTCCAAGTCTGTTGTATGTTGAAGATCTTGGTTTTTTCTCCCCGGAACCTGATTTTCCAGAGCCTTCAAGTGATTTAGCAGCTGAGTTATTTGTTTTTTCAGCTTTACCGTCACTTCTCAGAGTATGTGTAGAATTATTTGAGGCTTTTCTATTTGGTGGCACTGGAGTCAATTTACCAGTGACATTCTTCTTCCTAGTTGGGGTAGCAGTAGCATTCCAGTCTTCATCATCATCACTAGTATCACTTTTGTATGTCTCCTAAAGAAGTAGCATACATGAATATATTAGGCGGGGGGAGCTAAAGAATGTGACAAGAAATAACTTTGACTCTATGCATCCACTCTTGTATATATACAAGCTGGCATGTTTGTGTATGTGAAGGAAATGTACCACAACATCAGAATCACATTTAAATAGTGAGGTTGATATGAAAGAACATTCACATGTCACCGTCATGTTGTGTATCAGATTCACATATCCTAATTCAAATAACCATGCATGCAAACTGATACGATACTATTTTGAACCTTGTACCATTAAACAGAACTTACATCATACAGCTTTTTGTAGTCCAACCTTTCCACATTTCTTTTCCCCGAAACAGGAGTGTAACTCTCTTGGCCAGGATCTGCCTCTAGTAAAGATGACAATTCATCAGTTATAGATGGCTTCTTACCGACTTTACTTGTTTTGCTGGATCCTTTAAACTTCTTTGCATCATCCAATGATGCAGATGTGATATCTTCACCGTGTCCTGGGGGCATATTATCATTAATTGTAGCAGCAAGATCCTCAGAATCAGATGTGAAATCAGAGCTCGAACTTTCCTCTGCAACTTTCATGTCTTGATCTGGAGCATCAGGATTATAATCATCATCCTCAGAATCTTCAGAAGGAAGGCCCATGTACTGATCCTCATGGCCTGAATCCTCCAATTTCTCAGAAGCAGAAGCATACTCAGATTCATCAGAACTTGATTCACCCCCTTCAGCCTCCACATCTTCTTTAACATCAGGATCATAATCATCATCATCAGAATCATCAGAAGGAAGTCCTGAGTTGTGATCCACATTGAATGCATCAACTGCAGCTGCTTCTGGAAAAACCCTCTGAACAAGGACCAGTCACATAATCAGGAGAGTAAAAATCCTAAAAAAGAGTCATCACAATATTGAACAAAAATACAGTAATACACATAAATAAATTTCCCCAACCTCCCAGCTATCCTCAAGAGAGAGACGTGTTCCTAAGGAGTCATTAACAATTTCAATACAGTCATCTTTGCAATCACATCCCGGGCATAGCCAACCCTCATCGCCAGGTGGAACTGTAAGCCACAGCAAATAAATAAATGATAGACAACTTGGAAGTACAAAGTGACCAATCAATGCAGTAAACAAGAGATTACTGTTTTCAGTTAACAAAGGAGGATCCACACAAAGCTGGTGAAATCCACGTTCACAAGCACCGTCACAGAGAATTATATCATTGTTTGTGCTCAACTCTTTGGAACTACATTTTGCACAGAATATCTGCACTCATAAAATTGAAAGTTAGTAATCACAACTCCAAAATCCAGAAGTGGATACTTCATTTAGGAATCAGACATGTGAATCCTACATCCTCACTGTCAATCTCTCCTTCAGAATCAAACACAGATTCAGGAAGCCTTCCTTCAGCACACAATGAATCCAAATATCGAAAGAGATCCCTCATTTTCAATTTACGTCGAAGTATTTCAGTCTTAGCCCGTTGAAGCTCCTTTTCAGGCTTTAACTTTTCCAAACTGCAAAATTATCACAAACCAACAGGTAGACACAGTTAAGGCACCTCAATATTGAAAACAAGCACAGGCCATGATAAGACTTTTATATTAGTATGCAATCACAATAATAAGGGCAAACTAAAGAAACACACCTTGAATCCCTTTCTAGTTATATGGCCCTCATCTTTGGTAGTTTAAAATAATTTTTAAAAAATGTCAAGAATACCCTTAAGAAAAGAGATAGAAAATATGGGTACAAAGGTCACTTTATAACTGTAAGTCACATGTAAGAGAGGCTTTTGTATAACACTGATTAATTAAAGGAAGTGAATGTAATATTACAAACTAAACTGAGACAAATGAAATTAGAAAGCACCCCAAATGAGGCAAATTTAAAACTTTTTGTAATAGCAATAACAATAAAGATAAGAAGAAAGAATGATTTAACATAGAAGTCATCATCTAGAGAAAGCTTATGCTCGAAATAACAATTAAACAAAAGCAAATGATACTATTTTGCTGAGACAAAGAATTTACAAATTGTTAATGCTAGTATTAGCCCATATCATTTACACTCTTAAGAGTAAGACTCAGTACAATAATAATCCTACTACTCTAGCTTTTGTAATAATAATAATAATAAATCCTACTACCGTAGCACCTATACAGCTATACTGTATTATTTACTCTAGGGCATAGAAATATACAATGTCATTCACTGAGCATTGTATAAAGCAAGTTGTTCAGAAATCCTACAAATGGCACTGAATCAATGGTCAGAAAACTCTGGACCATTTAACCAATTTAATGACATTCCTAATAGAGGCTAAGATCCAACATAAATCAGGCAAATGCTAAATAGATTACAAGTTAAACAAAGAGCAAGGTAATTGCAAAACCAACGCACCTGTATCCTTTCCAGCCCTCACTAGAATAAGCATCAATCAAGTTCTGCTCATAGCTAACTCGTTTCAATAAATATCTTAAGCGAGCTCTTATTCTAGAAAATTCATCAATAACTCCTTCCCCGTCTCTCTTTTTGTTCTTCTTCTTCCCCCTTTTATTCTTCACGCCATCATTATTAGCATCAACCAAATTGCTATTTGACTCAGGTGGTTTAGGTTTTTCGCGTGTCCTTGATCGCAAAGCTCTATCACTGCTTCCTAATGACCTTAGCATATACTTCTTCTTTAATAATTTTGAGCTTTTTTTACCCTTGCAGCTCAACTGCATAGATGTTGTGGCTGTAGATTTTCTTTTTGAACAATTCAAACCAGTATTTTTCACATCTACAGATGCTGGAGCTGGATCCTGTAGTCCATTTGCAGAAGTGGTGTTCACTTGTGTTGGAACAGATAGCGTTTGGTTCTCAACAAGAGAACCAGTTACAGGATTATTTATTTCCACGGACACATTTTGGCCATTCTGAGAAAAAGGCTGACATTTGATCTCTGATTTGTCATTAGACAAATGAGAGGGGTCTTGTTCTGAGGTACTCCGTTGAGAGCATGAACCTTCTGCAGTTTGACAACTCTTTTTCAAATCACGCTGGCGTTGTGCAGGCAGTGCAATAACAGCACCCCTAATAATTTTTCCAGAAACTTGGTTTGAGTTTTCATCAATAACAGAGCTGGTTAACACATTGCTTGGCATGCTTTGTGCATTGTGTAAACACTGAGAACTCTCTGTCATTTTGTCTGAAACTTGGTTCGATTTTTCATCAATCACATGACTGGTTAACACCTCGTCAATTACACTTTGCTTGTTGTCCAAACACTGAGAACTCTCGGTCATTTTGCGAGAAACATGGTTTGAGTTTTCACGAATCACAGAATTGATTAACACATCGCCATGCATGCCTTGCTTCTTGTCCAAACGCTCAGGACTCTCAGTCATTTTTTCATATACTTGGTTTGTTTTTTCATCAATCACAGAATTGGTTAGCACATCACCATGCAGGCTTTGCCTGTTGTCCAAACACTCTGGACTCTCAGTCATTTTGTCAGAAACTTGATTTAACTTTTCATCAATCACAGATTTGGTTAACACAGCACCATGCATGCTTTGCTTGTTGGCCAAATGCTCAAGACACTCAAACATTTTATCAGAAACTTGGTTTGATTTTTCATCAATCACAGAATTGGTCAATGCATCATCGCTATGCATGCTTTGCCTGCTGGCCAAATGCTCAGGACCCTCGATCATTTTTTCAGAGACCTCATTTGATTTTTCATCAACTACACAATTGGTTAACACTTCACCTTGCAAGTTTTTCTTGTTGCCCAAACACTGCGTACCATCAGTCATTTTTTCAGAAACTTGGTTTGATTTTTCATCAATCACGGAATCGGTTAACACATCACTATGCATGCTTTGCTTGTCGTCCAAAAGCTCAGAATTCTCGGCCACACGGTTTGAGTTTTCATCAATCATGGAGCTTGTTAACACATCACTAGGCATGCTCTGCTTGTTGTCCAAACACTCAGAACTCTTGGCCATTTTCTCAGAAGCTTGGTCATCAATAAGAGAACTGCCTAACACATTGCCAGGCACACCTTGCTTGTTGTCTAAACATTCGGAACCCACCTGAGATGTTTTCTCTGACAAATGACATTGTTCTGTTCCAGCATCCGGTGTTTGCATCTTTCTAGAGGCACTTTTGTTGGGGCTTGTAAATTCTTCTAGTTCGCCCTGCATTGGTCCAAGGAAATATCCACGCCGACAGCATCCACCCACATAATCAGGAAGGAAAGGAAGCTACACAGATAAGAATCAATCCTCTTTGAGCCTTTTCATAATGCATGTCTAACACTTAACATGAACACAAGATGTGGGAATCAACAACTACTGAAATAAAAATTCACATTTAAAGTCACGACCGAAAATATCTTTACTCATGCAGTCATTACACGAATTTAATTTTAAACCACAATAAGCAACCCAACAAAGAAGCAATGTAGGGAACAAATCTAACCATGTGCATCTAGCTTTGATGTTGTAGTCTCTAACTCTAACTAACTCTACAGCAGATACACAAAATAATAACAATGAATTGCACGAGGGATATTTAGGGCAGGGAAAAAAAGGTAGGAGTTGAAAGTTGAAACCACCGACATCAGGAATGATGTGCACTGCATTTTGAAGTTTCAGACATTTTTATTACCACCAATTTCCTTTCCACGTCTTCGACGACAAAGAAGAATGTCGAAACGAGCTCAAAGAAGACGAATGAAGGCAAAGAAAAACGTTGAGAAGGCAAGTAAATAAGAGAGAGAGGAGAGAAGGAAACTTACGTTGTGGCGGTGAGGAACATCGTAATGTCCGGAGGCGCAGCAAATGGGAAGAAATGAAGAAGATAGGGACAAAGAAACAAGGGTTCTTTGATCTAATTCTTCTACGCGGTGAAGACGGAGAAAGAGAAAGAGAAAAGTGTGTGTTGTTTCGTGAGAGCTCTGTCTTCTTCTAATTTTTATATTTTATTTATTTTTGGGAGGGTGGGTTTTGTGAATTGTGAATCTGAATCTCAGCGAGAGCGGCAAAGAGAGAAAAAAGCGGTGGTTTGGTTAAAGTCCTTCAAACATGGGCCACCCTTCCCATCGCATATAGCTAAAGCTAGTAAGCTACTTCACTGTTCACACCTTCCCTCCCTTCTTCCCTCCTTCCTTCCTTCCTCTCACTCTCCGTTCAATTTAATCAAACTCTCCCTCCCCTCCAGTTGCGTCTATATGTGTGCGCCACCCACTCGCTCACCCAACATTGCGGGGTTTCGGCTTTCTGGTTTGCTCGGTTCTGGTCCATTTACCTTATGGATCATGGGCCTCCTTCCTCCACTTTATTTTTGGAAATGGCCCAAGATGCTTCTTGCTCAAACTCTTCTATCTCATCAGATGAAGAAAACCCATATAGAGAAAAAAAAAACGAAGAAAACCATGCAAAAAAAAGGTTGAAGAAAATACCCAAAACTCAATGACGAAGAAATCATTGTTTTGGTTAGGTGATTATAGGGATGGCAAAACTTCCTAAGTCACATGGATTTTTGTGGGGATCTTTTCGAAAAAAGATTGACTATGAAATTTTTTTTGTGAGAACTGAGGCGGGAAGATAAAATTCTCTTGAAACATGTGCAGAGACTCAAGCAAAAAATTCTGTTCTGTTTTCGCTAATTTTCAAAATTTATAAACAACAACAACAACAAAGCTTTGTTCCATTAAGTGGGGTTGGCTACATGAATCAAACGACGCCATTGTGCACTGTCATGTATCATGTCTACAGAGAGATCGTTTACATGTAGGTCTCGTTTGACCACCTCATGGATGGTCTTCTTAGGTATTCCTCTGCCTTTCGCCCTTTGTCCATCTTCCATCTCATCCACCCTCCTGACTGGATGTTCTATCGGTCTTCTTCTCACATGTCCAAGCCACCTGAGACGCGATTCAACCATCTTTTTCACAATGGGTGCTACTCCAACTCTCTCCCTTATATCTTCATTTCTTATTTTATCCAATCGCGTATGACCACTCATCCATCTCAACATCTTCATCTCTGCCACACTCAGCTTATGTTCGTGCTCCCCTTTAGCCGCCCAACACTCCGTACCACACAGCATAGCCGGTCTTATAGCGGTGCGATAGAATTTACCTTTAAGTTTTAAAGGTACTTTTTTGTCGCATATAAAACCAGATGCATTCCGCCATTTTGACCAACCTGCTTGGATCCTATGATTTACATCCTGTTCAATCTCTCCATTATCCTGTATGATGCACCCAAGATACTTAAAACTTTTAACTTTTCGTAGGGTGTTTTCTCCAATCTTCACCTCTATATTGGGGTTTTTCCTTCTCAAACTGAACTTACATTCCATATATTCCGTCTTGCTACGGCTTATGCGCAGACCATACACTTCTAGAGCCTCTCTTCATAACTCCAACTTCTTATTTATGTCTTCCCTTGACTCCCCCATAAGGACAATATCATCGGTAAAAAGTATGCACCATGGCACAGGCTCTTGAATGTGTTCTATGAGTACTTCCAAGACTAATGTGAAAAGGTATGGACTTAAGGATGATCCCTGGTGTAATCCTATACCAATAGGGAATTCTTCTGTCACACCACCTTGAGTCTTCACACTAGTTGTGACCCCATCATACATGTCTTTAATTGCCCGAATATATGCGATCCTTACTCTCCTCTTTTCTAAAACCTTCCATAAGACCTCCCTTGGTACCCTATCATACACTTTTTCCAAATCAATAAACACCATATGTAGATCCCTTTTATTACTACGATACCTCTCCATCATCCTTCTTAATAGGTATATCGCTTCAGTGGTAGATCTTTCTGGCATAAATCCAAATTGGTTCTCTGTTACTTGTGTCTCTTTTTTCAACCTCCGTTCTATCACCCTTTCCCATAACTAGGGGTGGCAAGCGGGGAAGTCCGCCCCGCCTAGTGAGACGGTCCCGGAATCCTAGCCCGCCCCGCCTAACGGTGGGCTGGCGGGCCGGCGGGCTAAACCCACCAAATATCTTTTTTTTTTACTTTTAACTATTAAATAATATATATAAAGATATAAAAAAATCTCTTCTATTTTTTATTTTTAACTATTATAATTGTATAAACAAATTATAATTTTTATATTCACAAACATTAAAATCTTTGTAATTATAAATATCTAATAAACATAATTATAAATCAAGTTTTTATCCAAAAAATAATTATAAATATTGTTCCCAAAACAAAATAAACATAATCCAAAACATAATTAACAATATTGTCTCTAAAACAAAATAAACATAATCCAAAATACTCAATTTTCATCTTCATTCTCTTGTAAGTTGGGTTAGGGGAAGTTGGGTTTTAGCAAAAAAAATTGTAAAAATACCCCTTGCAAAAAAATACAAAGTCCGGCGGGGAAGCCCGCCCCCGCGCCGCCAAAGCCCGCCAAAACCCGCGGTTTAAGCGGTGCGGGTTAAGCGGGCTTTTGCTATTTGGCGGTCCCAATTTTCCAGCCCGACCCGCCTTTTTTGGCGGGTTACGCGGGTCGGCCTGGCGGGTTTAGGCCCGTTTGCCACCCCTACCCATAACTTCATAGTATGACTCATAAGCTTAATCCCTCTATAGTTTCCACAACTTTGTATATCCCCCTTATTCTTGTAGATAGGTACCAAGGTGCTCTTTCTCCACTCATCAGGCATCTTCTTTGACCTTAAAATCTCATTAAAAAACTTGGTTAACCAGTTGATGCCTTTTTCTCCAAGACCCTTCCAAACCTCAATCGGGATATTATCAGGTCCTACTGCCCTGCCATTTTTCATCTGCTTTAGAGCCTCTTTTACTTCGAAGTCTCGAATCCTTCAATAGTAGTCAAAGTTTTGATCTTCTTCCCTTGTGCATAATCGACCAAGGCTCGGAAGAGTCTTCTGTCCCTCATTAAATAACTCGTAGAAGTAGCTCTTCCACCTTTCATTAATCTTCTCCTCTTGAGCCAACACCTCTCCATCCTTATCCTTTATGCACTTAACTGATCCAAATCTTTCGTTCTTCTTTCCCGGCTCTTTGCGATTCTATATATACCTTTTTCTCCTTCTTTCGTGCCCAAAGATTGGTAGAGACCCTCATATGCTCTTGTTCTTTCTTCACTTACAGCCACTTTTGTCTCTTTCTTAGCCGCCTTATATTTTTTCCAGTTATCTGCATTGCGGCATAAAGACCACTCTTTAAAGCATTCCCTTTTTATCTTTATCTTTTCTTATATACTCGCATTCCACCACCAGGACTCCTTGTCTCTTGGTCCTATTCCTTTAGATTCACCAAAACTTTTTTTGCTGTTCTTCTAATAACTTCTGCCATCTCCCTCCACATCTCTTCTGCGCTTTCATTCCCATCCCACTTTGCCTCTTCTCCTACCCGTCTTAGGAAGCTTCTTTGTTCCTCACCTTTCATCCGCCACCACCTTGTCCTTGGGTTCTTCGTATGATGTCTTTTCCTCAACTTTTGCTCAACGCGAAAATCCATGACGAGCACCCTATGTTGTGTTGTCAAACTCTCTCCCGGGATAATTTTACAGTTAATGCAAAATTTTCGGTCGACTCTCCTCAACAAGAAGAAGTCGATTTGAGAGCTTGTCATGCCACTCTTATAGGTTATAAGATGTTCGTCTCTCTTTTTAAAACATGTATTTGCGATGAGAAGATCAAAGGTTGAGGAAAAGTCCAAAATAGTTTTACCCTCGGCATTGATCACTCCGAAACCATGGCCTCCGTGAATACTCCCATATCCAGTCACTTCTCTCCCAACATGGCCATTTAAATCTTCTCCTAAGAAAATCTTATCTCCCAAAGGTATGCCTTGAACCAAACTCTCTAGATCCTCCCAAAACCTTATCTTGTGTTGTTCGTCCGAACCAACTTGCGGTGCATAGGCGCTAATCACATGGAAAGCGCCTCCCTCCACCACAAGTTTGATAGAGATGATCCGATCTCCCACCCTCTTGACATCCACTACGTTCTTCTTCCACTACTTATCCACAATTATTCCAACCCCATTCCTATTCTTCACATTTCCTGTATACCAAAGTTTGAAACCAGAAGTATCCAATTCCCTAGCCTTTGCACCAACCCATTTCGTTTCTTGTAGGCACATAATGTTAATCTTCCTCCTTGTCATGGTGTCCACCACCTCCATGGACTTTTCTGTTAGAGTGCCTATGTTCCATGTCTCAAATCTCAACTTTCTGTCGCTTCGACCTTTACCTTTTACTTTGTGAACTAGTTTATTTACCTTCATCCGTTCACGAAAACGCGAGAACCCTTACTCATTTAACACTACATCCAGGCACTGATGCAGCGGCTCTTGCTTTGACACCGTACTCGAGCTATACGGCGCGTTGCTTCCGGGCAACGACCTAGCTTTAGCGCAATAATGTATTTGATTTATGTCATGGGGGTTCGGCTATATTTTTATGTTGGTTGCCGAAGACCTAACACAACCTTCATCCTTTATCCGGGCTTGGGACCGGCTATGTACCACAAGTGTAACATAGGCGGAGTTAATTTTCAAAATTTATAAAATTTACTTAATTGTTCTTAATAATTTATTTCTCATTTTAGTCATTTCACATGTCATATATAAAGAGAAAACACCCTAAATTCCTAATCCTCATTTGCATAACCCTTTTTCAATTTAAAGATTTATATCGTTGTTCATACTTCATCCAACCTCTTTGCAGCCATCTCTTCGCCACTTTTTCTTCTCAGCACACTATCACCCCTCACCATGCGTCAACCCTCATAGCGTCGTTCTCTCTATTCGCGGTGTTTTTTCTCCACTTAGAAGGTGTGTCTATTTTTCTCTCTGCAATTCCGTCATCATGTCCATTATCCTTTCCATTGTCACATTTTTATCTTGTTCAATGCTTTGTATTCTGTCTTATCATCGCATCTTTCCACCGTATCAGTCTAAAAGAAGTTATTATCTACCGTTTAGTAATTTTATATAAGATATTGATATAAAAATTAATTATCAGTTAAGATTATGGAAGAAATAGAAAATAGTATCCCACAAAAAATATAAATAAAAACAATACTTTTTTACAATAAAAATTAAAGATAAAAATAAAGAGCAAATTTGAGAGCGAAAACAGGAACTTAAAGACATTCTCCTTCCCCCATTATCATCTCTACTCTCTAGGTAATTAGGTCAAATAAATTAAATTTCCTAGACCCAAAAAATAAATCAAATCTCTATAAATATTTGTTGCCTAACCCATATCAACTCAACTAACCAAAGATAGAAAGATCAAGTTGGATAGTTAAAGACAACTTTAATATGTTGACTTTTATAATAAGTTCTCTTATATTAAGCATATATTTAAAGTTTCGAAAATTTATTACATGTTTTACTAACTAAAGTTACCAATTTTTATTAAAAAATATTATCAAATTATTATAATTGTATTGTATGAATATGTTTAAATAGAAGAATTTGGTTCAATTATATAGTATAAACATCAAAGTTAAAATCTTAATTCATTTAACTAATGTTTAAATAGGGATATAGTGACATTATATAATTTGGAACAAAATAAATTCGATGAGTTAACCTCCTGTAAACGGTGTAAATTAATATTTAAATATTGAACTTCACTAGTTGCATGACAAGAAGATGATGGAATTCACTAGAATTTACAGTTTGATAAGTAAAAAAAATAAATAAATTGGAATTTACATCTTCTAAACCAAGACAAGTATGTATATGTAAATTGATAAGGTAAATAAATAATCACTTTTAAATTACACGTATCATAAAAAAAAAAATGAGAAATGCTAGAGAGTGATAGAATTTGTGATATTTTTTAGTCATTATCAATATTTTTAATGGTATGAGATGGCATCTAATAATGTAGTATTAATTATTTTGGAAAAGTCTAGAAACCAGCAACTTTGTTAAATTCTGTCCAGCATGTAACCAGAAAAAAAAATGAACCATTAGATGAAATTTCATACCAATTTCACACCATTAAAACCATCATTAATGTCTATTTGATGGCTACAAATTACAAAAGTTGCTAGCCCCTAACATTCATCGATTATTTTTTCAAAAAGAATACTTCTAATACAAGATATTAGTTAATTTTGTAGAAACTAATTACACCATTAGGGAAAAAAAATCCTAAAAATTAACAAATTATTGGAGATGAACATTGAAAGACAGCGTGCATGTTTGACTATCCCATATCATATGTGAATTGTGAAGGGCGAATCAGGCATCATTATGGTGCTTTCTATGACCCATAATAATTAAACTAAATTAATTTTTATATAATTTTGTCCACTTGTGAGTTTAGTGTGGCTACAAGTAAGAGAGTCGGAGAGATAGAGAGAGAAAGAGAGAAAGAGAGAGAGAGGAAGAAGAGCGCCGCTGGTGGTTGGCGGTTGTTGCGATGGCAACCCTTTCCTCCATCCTCTTCTCTTCCTCTCTTTCTCTTTCCCCCCGCCACCACCTTCATCTTTCACCCACGCGCTTTCCCCTCTCTTTCTCCTCTCTACGCTGCACCTCAAAACCTGCAAAATCCCGAACTCCCCTTTTGGTCCTTGCTTCCTCAACCCCTTCCTACGAAAATTCCAGCTCCAAAAGGTTCTCCAAGGTACCTTTTCACTCTTCATCCTCTAAATTGTTCCCGTGCCTTCCTTAATTCCTTTCCTTTTGGGGATTATTATTTATAGCTGCATGCTTCTATGTCTAAACCTACATATTTGTATGTATTTATGCTTTGGCCCTCTCTTGTTGGAGTGGGAATTTGATTAGGGAGTTCGAAGTTTTATGTAATATACTTTCTGCTTTTCTGAATTTAGCTATTGTGTTCAGGAAAGCATTGTTCTTCGGGAAGATATGTAATTGATTGCTGAATCTTGCATGTTCTTGTTTGCTAGTTTCAGTGAAAAGAAACATTTATATTTTGTATTGTTGATGTAAGACTATAAATTGGATTACTTAGCAATAGTGTTGTTCAGTAATGATTTTCAAATATAATAGTGAGCTTGATTTGATAATGGAATGTCATTCTTGTAGAAATCGCTTCTTTCGGAGTTGATACAAGATATAGAACCTCTGGATGTCAGCCACATCCAGAAAGATGTTTCACCAACTACAGCGGATGCCATGAAAAGGACGATATCCGGTATGCTGGGTTTACTTCCATCTGATCAGTTTCATGTTATCATTGAGGCCTTGTGGGAGCCCCTCTCTAAGTTACTGATTTCTTCAATGATGACTGGGTAAGTTCATTGTGTCTGTGTCAATTGCCAAAAGCTTTGCTATATTTGTTGTCGTTCAGGATGCTTATTGGTCTGTTATCTTCTTGTAGTTGTTTACACACTACACTTTTAATGTAAATTGTGTTCTCTTAAGCCTTGTAATTGGTTTCTCCTCTTCACTAGGTTGTTTATATTAATGGACAAGCCGTGTGGAGAAGGGAGAGAATATAGATGTCCCAACTATATAATTGCATGAATGTACGTTTATTTATGTCCTCGAATTTTGTTGGAACTTCTGAGTAGTATTATCCTTTCTTGTATGATCAAGTTATATTTATCCAAATTTGAGTATATTTGAGAAGCATTTATTTTGTTTGTTGCAGGTACACACTGCGCAATGCTGAATATAGGCTTTGTCTTGAGAAAAACCTTGATATGTATGAAAGTGATACAGAAAAGCCAAAGGCAGAAAGTACTGGGCTTGACTTACAAGGATTGCTACATGACAGTGTAAATGTAATGGACTTCTGCACAAAGAATAATTTGTCTTCCAATGTTGAAAATCTTCATGAGGATATTGATCTTCAAGACCTAGGTGAAATGTCTGCCGAAGCTCAACAGTATATCTCCAATTTGCAATCTCGTTTGTCTTCCATTAAAAAGGTATGTTCTAAAATTGAGAATCCTACTTTGATAGTAGAAAGGGTTCAAGCTTGAGATTCCTAATTTGCAATGCTCTCTTTACTTGGTATTTTCTTTCTATTTATTTAATTTTCGGGGAACATTTGTGAAGGAACTCCATGAAGTGAAAAGGAAAAGTGCTGCACTTCAGATGCAACAATTCGTCGGAGAAGAAAAGAATGATTTACTGGATTACTTGAGATCTCTTCAACCGGAACAGGTTTTGCCTCTTTGAGTGAAGTTCTTAGCTGTTGCATTTCTATTTGGCCCTGGTTTCCCATCCTAGCATTTGTTTTCATTTATTTATTGAAAATCTCTAAAGGAGAAAAGTTTGGAATTTTGTGAAATTTTACTGTTTTCTTTGTTATGTCATGCATCTGTTGCTTATTTGCATGTTTTTGTCATTTTAAGTAATGTATATTTTGTTTTCTTTTAATACAACATCTCATATAATTTGGAACTTCTATGCTATTTAAAATTCATATCTTTTCCATCAAAACGTTGAAATTTCCAAGGATTTGACAAATTTAAATATCCATTCAAACATTTGAATAAGCAAGTTCTCTTGCATTCCTCATCATATTTGACATCACTAGTTTGTGCACAACTATTTCATTCAACTTTGTTTTCAAATTATAGTAGTAATTTAATTGGGTATGTGTGTGGCTAATGAGCAGGTTGCTCAGCTATCAGAATTTACATCCTCAGATTTGAAGGACACCATCCTCTCTGTTGTCCATGGTCTCCTTGCTACCCTTTCTCCTAGAATGCATTCTAGACCTTCAACTATGTCAGAGAATGCAACAGTTGGAGCAGCAAATGCTGGGAGTGAGGATTGTGCTGAAGTTATTGAGAACTCTTCGCTTCAATTCCAGCCAGCTATTTCATTAACTCGGGACTACCTTGCCCGCTTACTCTTTTGGTTAGTTTCTTTTTTCTGATTTTGATTATATACCTTCATTCTCTGTATATGTCTTAGTATTAGTTATATGCTAGAATGAATTTTAATGATGGTCAAAAGCAAAATAGAATTTACTATGAAGCTCAAAAGATTATTTACAAATTGCAATATTTAATACAAGGGATTCTGTATTGCAGTTCTCTGATGATGCTAATGTGATAAACGAACTAACCTTATCTTTCTAACCCATTCCCCTCTTGAATGAAGGTGCATGCTTTTGGGACACTACCTTAGAGGCCTTGAGTACCGAATGGAGTTGATGGAACTACTATCCTTGACGAGTGATGCTGATAATGATTCCTCTGGAAGTGAACAAATTGCTTGAATGCTGGTCAAATTTTGGTATCTTGCTATGTGTATAGACGTGTGGTTTCCGCACGTTTTTTGCATTCCAGCATGATGAGATTACAACAGAGACGCAATTTAAAGTTAGTGGAAACATCATTGCTCGCTACTGTAGAACACAAATCTTGCTTCGCTGTGGGCTGGTGATTATATCATAGAATATGGAAATGTTGTGACCAAGGAGCATGATATGCAAGATGGAGCTCATTATTTTTATCAGATCATGTGGTTAAAATGAAAAGGTTTAGCTGATCAAGAATTTTAGTGAATATATAACTAATTAATCCATTTTCACTTTAACTACAAGGTCGTTGGCTATACACTAGAGACATCTATACCAAAGTACTTAAAACATGTTCACATAATAAAAAGGGCAATTTACTGAAATAAATATTATGGCCTCCAAATTTATCAGAATACACATTTTGCAAAATGGATATCGAAATGCATTTTTTTCATGAACTATGTAAACCGCGACAGGGGTTTTGTTTTTAGTTGAACATTTTTCTAACCTGGACTTTCAACTTTTAACATAGTTTTCACTAGTTTAGGTGCTTCACTCATGTCTGACATCTCATCAGTGGAAAGCCTCTGACGCTTAACGACCAAGGTGTGGTTTTTGTTTTTTTATATAAATAAATAAAATAAAATGATTATTTTTTTAAATATAAAATGGAATTGCACATCATTTCAGTCATGGTGCCTGTGAATTGGAGATTGAAATCATCTTTTTATATCTGCCCAGAAATGAGACGCCTACAAAATAGAGCAGCGACCATTTTTCTGCTGTCGCAAGCGAAATGACTTCCATTAGAATATTAGGATAAATAAGGAATGATCATATTAAAAGGAATGATCATATTAAATCTTCCTACTTAAACAATAATAAGCTTGAATGTTTCACAAAAAAAGGAAAGTGGGTTGTTAAAAACAGGTTTAGATTTTGCTTTTCATTTTCATTTTTTAAAAATAATTTTTATTTTCAATTTTTAACATTTAAATTTTTTTTTTAAAAAAATACCTTATTTTTAAATGTTGAAAATAATAAAAATATATTCAGCTGGTCTATTTTTAAAATATATTTTTTAATATTTTAAAATATAAAATTATATTTTTATTAAATGTATGTTTTTAGTTATTTAATTTTTTTATTAAGTTCATAATTTATTTTTATATAATATCAAACATGAAATACATTTGTTGAATTTATAGTCAATTTAGTTCTAAAATTTAGGATTGAAAAAGTATATTTGTTAAATTTTTTTATTTAGTACTGAGTACGTATTACCTGAATTAAAAGAGTTATGGTAAATAATAGATTAACTTACTAGTCTTATTTTTTAATGGTTGACTTATATAAATTCAATTAATTATTTTAAGATTGTAATTTATTTCATATTTGATATTATATAAAAATAAATTATTCTTAAACTTGAAATAAGAATCAAGAGCATCATTGAGATTCCATTGATCAAATGACAGAGAACTTAGCCAATGAAATAAGCTAATAATTAGAGAAGGCATAACCTGAAAAAAATAAAAACAAAACTAAATAAATACTCTAAAAAAATTGATCTTTTGATAAAATTGAAACAAAATAATAAAAAAGGTCGTTGAAAAAATCAACAAAAAATATATATATAAAAAAAGAGAAAGTGAAATAACATGAGAATTGGAGAGCATGATGGGAGAATCAAGCAATGATGTAGGACTAATGCCAGGGCTACAGTGATGCAGAGTGATGCAGAACAAGAAAAGTGGTTTATGAAAGTTTGCAATTCACACATAAAACACGACACCCTATTACAATTTACATAGTTTATAAAAAAAATACATTTCGATATCCACTTTGTAAAATGTGTATTTTGATAAATTCAGTAAATTGCTCTAATAAAAATAAAATAAACTAAAAATAGAAAAAAGCATAAGCTCACATGCCCCAAGTTCCAAAAACAAATTATCCAGCAAAACTTCAAAATTATTGTTACATATGCTCATTATCCACTAACAAAGCATATGCTCATTATCCATTAGGAGTTGTTAAAGGGAAGGATGTGGTTACGGAATCATTGGCTCCTCACGTGCCTGATGGTCTTGTTAATGAGGCATGCATGGATGATGGAGAGGGCTGGCAACAAGTGCTGCGTAAGAAAAAATTTACAATGGGCCAGTCATCAGGTTTGAAGGACCAAGATGGAAAGCAGCACAAGTTTGGTTCGAGAAGAGTTCCAAGGCCCAATTTGCATGGTGATGGAGGCAAATCAACTGGCATTAGGATGGGGAAGCAAGAAAAACATGAAATTGCGCCATCTCCATCGCGCAGAACTCCTGCACGTCGTGGAATTTCTCTACGGAAGCGTCCTCGGCCTTCCTCCTTGCAGAACTCGCCAGTTGATAAAAATGGTGGCACAACGGAGGAAACCTTAGTAGATGGAAGCATGGCAAATGCAGTGTCAGGGGGTCCAAAGGTGGCAATTATTGAGGATCAGAGTGTGCCAGTACCGCAGGACAAACCACCTATTGAGGTTGGTGATTCTGTTTAGAGTTTATGTTCTTATTTATTCTGTCCCTATTATTTATGGATAGTTTAAATATGATTGTTTGGAATATTAGGGGTGCTTCTAATAAGTTAGCCCGGGTGCATTGTAAGGAACTTGTTAGGAAATTTAGACCTGTTTTCTTTATTGTGGTTGAAACTCACTCCCCTTTTCAGCATTTAAAATTATTTTGGGAAAGGTTGGGGTATCACTCTGTTGGTATAGTAGAGGCAGAGGGGCATAAGGGAGGTATTTGGTTTCTATCCTCTATGAAGGGTGTTTGTTGTAAGTTCATTGATGCTTTTGATCAGGGTGTTACTGTTGAGGTTCACTTTGATAATTTAATTTGGAGGTGTAGTGGTATTTATGGCAGTCCTCAATTTAATAAAAGGGTTCTCCTTTGGGATTATCTTGTTGCACAATCCATGGTTTTTCAAGGACCTTGGATTGTTCTTGGTGATTTTAATGAAGTCAAATTTTCTCATGAATCTAAGGGCTGTCAATTTTCTCATCAAAGAGCAGACATGTTTGCTACTTCATTAGGGGATAGTGGTTTGTTTGATCTGAAGACTATCGGGAGGCAGTTTTCTTGGTACAGGAGGGTGAAAAATTATGTTGACGTGGCAAAAAAGCTTGATCGAGTATGTATAAATAGTAGTTGGTTATCTATCTTTCCAGAGGCTTATGCAGAAGTTTTAAATAGGCTTCAGTCTGATCATTGCCCTATTCTGGTGCGTTGTAAAGGTCGTCCTCAGCCTAAAGGGAATCGACCTTTCCGATTTGTTGCTGCTTGGGCTACTCATCCTGGGTATAAAGATATTGTGAACCAGTCATGGTGGTCTGGTAATAGAGGAATTCATGGCAAGCTTTCAGAAGTACAGAAGAATTCACTAGAGTTTAACTCGAAAGTATTTGGTAACATTTTTGTTAAGAAATGTGAATTAGAGCAGCAGATTAATTATTTACAAAAGCGTTTGGAAGTAGTGGATAGTATTTATTTGCGTCAGAAAGAGCAACAGTTGCTTGATGATTATAATAATACTCTAGTGCAAGAAGAGCTCCTATGGTTCCAAAAGTCCAGAGAGCAGTGGGTAAGGTTCGGGGATAGGAATACAAGATTCTTTCATATTCAAACTCTTGCGCGAAGGAAGCATAATAAGATTCATGGCCTTTTTCTCAAGGATGGAGTGTGGGAAACTGATCCAGAGGTTCTGAGTCAAGAAGCAGAGTCTTTCTATAAAAGCTTATTCTGTCATTTGGATGATGTTGATTTGGGTTGCCTTGGTGATGTGCCTCTTCCTTCTCTGAATGAGGAAGCTTGTAATAATCTTACGGCACCAGTTACTATGGAGGAAGTTAAAACAGCTGTTTTTCACATGAACTCTTTTAAAGCTCCAGGTCCGGATGGGTTTCAAGCTTTCTTCTTCAAAGAATATTGGGAGATCATTGGTTTTGATGTTTGGAAGATGGTTAAGCAGGCATTCTCCGGTGTTACTCTTGATCCGAGAATGTTGGAGACTTTACTGGTTCTCATTCCAAAGGTTGAATCACCGGTATCTATGAAAGATTTCAGGCCGATTAGTCTCTGCAATGTAGTTTACAAGATCATCACGAAGGTCCTTGTTAATAGGCTTCGTCCTCATCTTGCGGAGATTGTTGGCCCGCTTCAAGGAGGATTTATTCCGGGACGAGGAACTCCTGACAACATCATTATTGCTCAAGAAGTCCTCCACTTTATGAAGAAGACTAAATCAAAGAAAGGCACACTGGCCTTTAAGATTGATCTGGAGAAAGCTTATGATAGAGTTGACTGGAGGTTTTTAGCTCATACCCTTAAGAGCTTTGGTTTTCCTATTCCTACACTTAATTTGATTATGAATTGTGTCACTGCTTCTTCCTTATCTATTCTTTGGAATGGGAGTCGTCTGAATGGCTTTACTCCTAGCCGAGGTCTTAGACAAGGAGACCCTATGTCACCCTATCTTTTTGTGTTGTGTATGGAGCGACTGGCATGCTTTATTAGTCATCAGGTTGATTTGGGCTTGTGGGAGCCGGTTGCTATTTCTAGAGGGGGACCAAGAATATCCCATTTAATGTTTGCGGATGACTTGCTTCTATTCTGTAAAGCTACAAAGAGACAAGTGCAAAATGTGATGTTGGTTTTAGAGAGTTTTTGCAAAGCATCTGGGATGAAGATTAATGTGGAGAAGTCTAAAGCGCTTTGCTCCAAGAATGTCTCTGCAAGAAGGAAAGAGGTTTTCACTGGGGTATCCTCTATCAGATTTGTCCAGGATTTGGGCAAGTATCTTGGAGTTACCCTTAGCCATTCTAGGGTGACTCGTTCAGCTTTCAATGGTGTCCTGGATAAGATTCGGAGTAGGCTAGCAAGCTGGAAAGGGAGTTTACTCAATCGGGCTGGTAGACTCTGCTTGGTTAATTCTGTTGCCGCTGCTATTCCCACGTACCAGATGCAGGTCTCTATTTTTCCCAAAGGAATCATTAGTAAATTGGAGTCTATGATGAGGAATTTTCTTTGGAAAGGACAAGTTGATGGAAGAGGATTGAATCTTGTTAGTTGGAAGGTACTGGTTACTCCAAAAAAATATGGAGGTTTGGGGATTAGAGATCCTTATTGTGTAAATATTGCTCTTCTTGGGAAGCTAGTTTGGACTTTTTTCCAGCAGCCAAACAAGCTATGGGTCCAATTATTGGATGCCAAATACCGATCATCTCTATATGACTGTTTTAGTTATCCTAAGAACAAGGACTCTCCCATTTGGAGGTGTCTTTGCAAGGCTTGGAAAGTGTTGAAGGATGGGTTTGCTTGGTGTATTGGAGATTTGAACCAGAATTTTTGGTTTTCTAGCTGGAGGAGAGAAGGACGGTTATCTAATGAGATGGATTATGTCCACATTTCTGATTCGAATCTCCGGATACAGGATATTTGGTCGGTTGGTAGGTGGCATTTGGATACTCTTTATTCTCCTTTATCTCAAAATCTAAAAGATAATATTCTCTCTTACAATCCAGATGAACAAGCAGGTCCGGAAGTGGGTTGGTATTGGAGTGGGTCTGCTGCCAAAGTCTATGACTCACGCAATGGTTACTTGTGGTTGTGTAAGCAGCTGTTTGGTTGGGAGGAGAGGGAGAATTGGCTCTGGCTTTGGCGTCAGCTTGTTCCGGAAAAGCATAAATTTTTGGCTTGGTTGTGTCTTAAGGAGGCTCTTCCTACTGCAAGTTTTCGCTTTAGAAGAGGGATGTCGTCATCGGATATGTGTCCAAGATGTCTTTCTAGCCAGGAATCGGTTATACATTGTATTCGGGATTGTCCAAAAGCTCAGCTTGTCTGGCAAAGGTTGGATATTCCTTGTCATCCTTTGGATTTGAAGAACTGGTTCTTGTATCATAGCAGAGAGCACCCGTTCAAGTTCTTTTCGGGACTTTGGTGGATATGGCGAGCAAGGAATAACGACATCTTTAATCCCCATGAAACTTGGCCTCCGGAAAAAGTCATTTGTCTGGCATTAACTTCAGAAAAGGAGCTTAGAAATATTTTTGAATTACAACGTATGTCCCTTTACTCTAAATGGTTTTTGGAATCCCCCATCCATTGGTACTTTTAAGATTAATTGTGATGCTAGTTATTTTGGTTCGGGTGATAGTGTTGGTTTTGCTTGTGTTATTAGAGATTGTAATGGGAGCTGGCAAAGGGGGTGTTTGGGAATGATTGAGAGTAATAGTATTCTTCAAGGAGAATTGTTTGCTATTTGGAGAGGATATCTCTTAGCTTGGGATGTGGGTCAACGAGATGTTATTTGTGAGACAGATTGTGTGGAAGCATTTAATCTTGTTACTCAAGATGGTTTTGGGTTTATTGATCCACTGGTGCTCAAAATAAGAGATATCATGTATTGGAATTGGCGTGTTGACTTTCGTTTGATTATGAGAGATGCAAACACGGTGGCAGATACTATGGCAAAGATGGCGATGAAGTTACAACTTTCGCATGTGGAGCTTCTTTCACCTTGGGAGGAGTTTAAGAGTAGTCTTAAACGGGACTGTCCCTCTATTTAAGCAGTTCCTTGTTTTATTTTTTTTGTTTTTCTTTGTTTAATTTATTTCAGTCACCAAAAAAAAAAAAAAAAACAGTGGATGTGCTAACACAAAACTAAATTGGTAATGCTAAAGAGAAAAAAAAAATCGTAAATTATGACTGTTTTTAATTAATTTTTTTTTATCGTCGTTCGTTTTCAATGCTGATCTACGCAAGATTGTTGAAGGTTGGGGTTAGATTACAGCAGGAACAACTACCAAAAGTTATGTTATCCATCATATTTTTGTATGTTTTTTAGGCTAATTTTTTTTTTATATTGGTTAAATATATGTGTAATACATTGTTATTGGAAAATTAGGTATTTTTTTTATATGGTGTTTTATTCTGATTTTTTTAATGAAAAAAATAAATTACAAATCGGAGGGTCCGATTTGCTTAAAGAAAAAATTAAATTTCAAATCGGAGGGTCTAATTTGTATTTTTTTTTTAATTTGTTAAAATAAAAATCGGACGGTCCAATTTTAACATTAAAAATTTTTTATTTTCGAAATTACAAATCGGACCGTTCGATTTGTGATTGTTTGTTTAAACTTCGATTTGTGTCATCTCGTATCCAAATAAAACACCTCTCTCCTCACACCATATTGTCATACACGTTTCTCTCTCCCACATGAAAAATCAAAAGCTCGTTTTCTTAGACTATAACTGATTTTATTGTCAGAATTCTCTGTAGATACCACTCCTAGTTGATTCAAAGATTGTGACTGGCTTTGATCTTTTTCTTCAGGTGGATTAAATGAATTTTGAAACGATGTTGCCTTTAATAACCATTGCGAAGATTGTGAAGATCCCACACCTTCGAACACAAGTTGTATTCACAACGAAACCCTAGTTTGAATGCAACCAAACCGCAAATCGTACATGTATTACATTTACAATAAGTCTCCAATTGGAATGAAACCAGACCACCACCATGCATGTTCAAATTCAAGCATTTACAATTTGAACTTTCTTAACTAATTTGAATCACTTTGCATCCAAATTAATTTTGGTTTTCTTCTCAAGTATGAACTTCTGCAGCATCTCCGTGCAATCAGGTGACAAGTCTACGGCGGATCCCTTAGGGCATGGACTCAATTCATCCAAAGCTTGTAGAACCAATCAGAGGTGGCGCGGAACAAAGAAGTCGCACTTGTTGATGGTTCGGAGAATGCATTCCACTCTTCAGAGTAATTGAGATTGATGTAGTTGCAGAGGGGGCTGTAGAGGTATGAGTATACAGTTAATCAGTTGATTGGAATGAATCTAATTTGATTTGATTTGATTTGATTTTTTTTGTCAGTGTCTGATTTGATTTGAATTCGATTATATCTCATACTAATCTCACCGATCAAATTTAAATTTAAATTTAAGTTTATTCATAAGAAATTGATTGAATTTGATTCAAAAAAATTTTATTTAAATCAAATCGAGTTAATTATCTTTTATTTGACAGTTTTACGTCCTTTTAACAACAAGATAATAATAAAATTTAAGTTTAAATAAGTTTTTAAACATGTTTTTTTATTTAATCTCTTAAAGTTTGTTTTTGAACCATGAAAATTAAAAAAAAAATGATTTTAGTCTATGTTATTTGTTGGTTTCACCAATGATAGTTTGTTACCCTAAAATTTAAATAGGTTTTTCCATGCACAATAATAATGCAATTTAAATAAGTTTTAATTATTGCTATACAGTTAGCACTTTTATTTAGTCTTTAGAGGGCATCTTTTTAATTTAATTATATAATATTTTGTTAATGAAATCATATCTATTTTGAAACGCATATATAGTAATAGTATATATATGATATGATATGAAGATTTAGAAAGGATATGATCACTTTTCTTTGTGTATTTTAAAGATAAGAGTAAGCAAATAAATAACTTCCTTTTTTAAATTAAAGCTAAGCAAATAAATATAACTAACAAGCATAAATTACAAAACGTTACCAAAAAAAATAAAAAACTAACGGAATGTGGAATAATAAATAGCATAATCAATGATCATCTAGAGACTTAAAAAGATATTAAAAATAATTTTTTTTTTAATTTAAAAAACTGGTCTTCTCCACTATTCATTCCTAAATCATATTACATAAGATTGCCAACAAACTAATCTTCACTAAAGATATGAATCATATGATATCCTTGCTAAATATATATATCAACTGCATACCATGGGTAAAAGTAAAAAATAAAAAACTAAGCTAAGCCCTGTTTGATGGTTTATTGGGAAACCTTAAACTCATTATTCCCTGTTTCCCAATGGTCAGCAACAATTCTTCTCAGCCTAATGACTGGTGCTGGGTCAACACTAATCTTGCATTGGAAGACCTTGATTCTGCCATGGAAAGACTTAGCTTGTCCATCGTGTCTCAAGAAAACTCAGCAGCAGCAAATAGTGTTGACCCTCATGAATATACTTTGACTCATTCCACATTGGAGGAAGCTTCTTCTGAGCATGGGAATCGGAATGTTATGAATAACTATAATAATGGGGCCATTGTTCAAGGTGCTCTTCTTACTTCAAGCCATGACTACAACGGCTTCACTAGTACAGAACAAGAGACTCATGATGTTGAGGAATCAGTTGCACAAAGACTCCGAGGTATCAGGGGACACATGGTTACACTAGCAATGGATCAGTGGGGTTGCCGTTTTCTTCAGGCCATAATTGATAATGGCATTCCCCAAGAAATTGACATGATTCTCGACGAGGTGGAGGATCACACACACGAGCTTATGACTCATCACTTTGGTAATTACCTAATTGAGAAGTTTTTCACATCAGGAAAGCTCACTTTTTATCAATTTCAAAGGATTCTGCTTTGCGTCGTCATGGACGTACAGCAGCTCAAGCATACCTGCATGAACGACCACGGGTAAGTTCTATGTGATTTAATTTTGATTAATTAAACTTAGCTAGTTAAGGTTAAGTGCGATTTTAGTCCCTAACGTAGAGGCCGAACAAAGCCTTTTTTTACTACAAAATCGTTTCTAAGGTTTAACTTAATTTTAAAATAGTTTTTTTTTACCAAATTTTTTATTTTTATTATCAAATTATCCTTAAATAAAAAAATATAAAAGAAAAAAAAAAGGAAAAAACGGGTTAAAGACTTAAGGAAAAGGGGAAAAGGGAATCATGCTTTTGGGGGGAGGGGTGTCAGGGAAGAAGGGGAAAGGAAGGTGGAGAAGGAAAAGAAGGGGGAAGGGGATCAGCAATCTTCTTGCCCAGCTCATTGCCAGCTACGTCCCCGCGTCACGGTGTAGCTATGTCAATGGAATTAGGATCAAGCTGAGTCGTGCCGATTGGTGGAGGTGGCCGAGGGAGGAGTACGATCGCTGGAGCTTGAAGGGGAGAATGGGGAGGCGCCGCTCCAGGCCACGGCGGAGGACGGTAGCGTGAATTTCCAGGAGGTGGTGGACCGACTTGACGTCGATTAGGAGTGCGAACTTGTCTGCGTTCGGGAAGTGAGGCGGTGGTGGTGGTGGTTGGAAGTTTGGAGGTGGTGGTGGTGCCGCTGCTCTTCTTCCTCGTTAGCTCGCCGCTGCTCTTCGTCGCTGGGTTCCAATTCTGTTTCTGATTAAGTTGATTATTCTGTTTCTATTTCTGATTTGTTAATTACATTGTTAGATTGGTTGATTTGTTGATTTTGACTCTGATTATATTTTGATTGATTCCATTGTTTTTCTGTTTTTGTTTTGTTTCTGATTCTATTCTACTCTCTTCTGCTTCTCTGTTTTAGTTTTTTTATATCAATTAATTGAAATTTTGTTGTTGCTGTTGAAATTATATTGCTCTTGTGTTCTTCTACTTCTTTATTTTGATGTTGTTGTGAATCTGTGATGGAGAAGAAAAAGAACTGGGTATTACTGTAACGGAGAAGAAGAACCGGGTATTTTAGTGAAGGGGGAGAAGGGTATTTTGGTCCGAAGGATGATTTTAAAATTAAGTTAAATCTTAGAGACGATTTTGTAGTGAAAAAAAGGCCTGGGACGAAATAAATTTTCAGCCTCTACGTCAGAGACTAAAATCGTACTTAACTCTAATTAACTATAGTCATTGATAATTATAGTTGAACTGTGTTACGTTTTAGTTGTTATTATGTGGTGCAATTAGTCTGATGCATATAAGGTTGTCTGTGCAGAACTAGGGTAGCACAGAAGATGTTAACAAGTCTGAGAGATCCAGTGCATATTGCTTATACTATTAGAAGACTTATGTACATCACTGTGCCACTGCTGAAGAATGCTAATGGCGGTTATGTCATTCAACAGTGCGTGAGAGTTTTCACAGAATCGTGTCAAAAGGTAATGAAACAGTATCCTATAGATACACATGATTATATGCTACGTTTTCTTATATGATTACATGTATTGTTGCACTAGACTCAATAGGATTATCTTTTTTAATAGACCTTTAATTGAAACGGTTCTGCTATTTTAAAAATATTGTTCGTTGTTAACAAAAAAATTACAAAATATATATATATATGTACTGCTACGAAAATCCTGCTAGACTGGCTTCCACTTAAGGTATTCCTGTTTCAACACCGAAGAAATCCAACACTGGTAAACTCATATCTCAAGGGACGGAGGTACCTTAGATTAGAAGCCCATACATAAGTACTGGGACTTAGGACTGCAGGAAATAGGATAGCCACTAGGCCAGCTACTAAATACACACGCACTAAACAATATATGGTGAAAGCATCTTCTCTAGGAGAAAGAAAAAGAAATCCATAATGGCTTACAGGGCTTACCCCTACTCTTATGCTTGACTAGAAATTATGCTTGCTTAACTTGATACTTAAAGAATGAGACTTTTTTATTTTTTCTACTTTTGAAAACTTATTTCTTAGAAGTTGCATATTCTATGATTTATTGTTGTGCAGAAAGTTTGAAAAGAATATGTAAATGAACTTTTTTGTTAGGTTATTTTCGATGAAATAGCAAGGAACTGTGTAGATGTTGCAACAGATAAAAATGGGTGTTCTGTAATTCAGAAATGTATGGCCCATAGCGCGGGAGTCCCCATACTGTTACTAGTTAAAAGCATAATAATAAACTCAGAAATACTCTCAGCAGATCCATTTGGGTTAGAACTCTTCTATTGAACAGTTTGTTCTTTAACCTTAATTCCTTCATCAAATATATCTAAATCTATATTGTATAGTTTAATTTCTCTCTAAAGTTGAGTTTCTTCTTGTGACTGTAGAAACTATGTGGTGCAGTATATAATTAAAAGGAATATACTAGAGCCACCTGTAACTAAAATGATAATACTACATCTTCGCGGTCACTATGCTGAACTCTCTATGAACAGGCATGCGAGCCATGTAATAGAGGTACTGTTTAGACATTCTGAACCCACCGATGTTGACATTATTATTATGGAGCTCGTCAACAGCCCCGACTTTGTCAGTGTCCTTCGACATCCTTATGGGAATTATGTTGCTCAGAGAGCATTGCAATTTTCCACGGTATTTCTAACCTCTTTTGTTGCTACACTCACTGTTTTTTTTTTTTTGTCAAATTAACTTTATCATGGAACATTCTAGAATGGGTCTACAAGACTTATGCCGAAATATTTGTTTACTATTTACTCTTTTTTTTTTCCTTCCCTTCTGTTTGTATTGCAGGGCGTTACGAATAGAACGCTTGTACATAGAATTTTGTCAAATTACGCATATCTGCATGCCCATCCCTACGGTAAAAGGGTCCTAACATATATCAAAGGAATCAGGCGGGGTGGGTAAGGAATGGATTTATAATGTACCACATGTATGTTGTGTTTAGAGTTCTTTTAGGAAGTTTTAAGAGTTTTTTTTTTTTTTTTTTTTTTGAGTTATTGATTTATGAAAAGTAATAGTATTAATATCTGATGTAATTTTTAAAATTAAATTATAGTATTTTAGGAAATTATTTAAATGCTTATAGAGAAGTTAAAAAAAAGACTTTTCTCATAATAAAAAGTTTTTTATCATATTTTTTTAAAATAAACACTTTTAGAACTAAAAAATCAAATACAAAATAAGTTTTTTATAAATTACTCTTAATATAAGTATTTATTATTTAAACTATTTTTTTAAAAAAAAATAATTAAGTTGTCTGTTGTGGACAATTATAATGCTTGATTAAATAAGTTTTGGACACTTATATGCAGTTGTTTTTATAAAGTTGATAGTTGAGAGTCAATAGATAATTTAATAACTTTGACTAAATTGTCATGTAATAATTCTTTATTAATTTTATATAAAAACAACTGTATGTTAATTTCTATCATAGTATAAGATATTTATTTTTTGGTTTTGGTTCTTATAATTTTGTTTATGCATTAAAATTTAAAAATTATCTATATTATAGTCTCTATAGTTAGTTTATTCCATTAAGTATTGACGAAAAACATTAAACATCAACGTAGAAAGTTATCCGATAATGTAACATATAAAATTATAAAAGACAATTTTAAAATTTTATTGAACCAAAATTAAAAAACAAATATTTATAAATGCCTAAACCTTATTTAAATCCCAAACTATAGTTATAGTTATACGGCTCTAAGGTATGCGGGCGGCATGATATTTGTAAAACCTCATGCTAAGCTAGTTAGCTAATTAGCTTTTATCTGTCTGATAGAGTGATGGTTCATTTTTTTTTTCTGAGATAGTGTAAAAAACCTTGGCACGAAATGATCTCTTGGATATCATAAATACATTGACACCTGAATAATTCAATATATATATATAGGATAGGTTGGAAAATACAAGATAGGATAGGATTAGCATCATTAGTACAATTCGAATTATCTCAACAAAATTGCAGCAAAGTATGTTCTCAACAGAGCACAAGCTTCTGAGTTCTACATCTAGAACAGCATCTAGAATCATGCTGAACTCATGCAGGCATAGACACACCAAGCTGAGTGAACTCAACAGGAGGTAAATGCTATGATGCCTATTACATTGTACCTAAGTTACTAGAAAAAGTAAATAAATAATATTTAATAAATTTTAAATGATTTACTTTTTACTTTAAAAGATAAGTTAAGCAATTTAGACACCACAACAAAGCCACCATAAAATTCAGCCAACAGGAAATACAACTCATTCGGAATCCGATGAGTCTGCTGTTGAGCTCTGCCGAACACTTCTTTTAGTTTGCGCACTTGACCTTGATGAAGATTCACCCTCAAAAAAGATTACTTGAGCTTTAGCCAATCTCTCTTCCAAATCCTCTGTGCTAAATTCATCAGTCCCACCAAGTTCATCGAATCCCACCTGTTTACATGCCATTATGAGATTAAAGGGGTAAAATTATAAATGAATAGGAATTAGAGACAGGTAACTATTTCTGTCCAAAAGACCAAAAACAGTGGCATTATATATCACAACCAACACCAAGGTGGTTCAAATACATACCACATAGTCATCCACTTTGGCATTCTTAATGAGGGCAAGAGTTGGAAGAACAATGATCTTGAGCTTCTCAGCCAAAAAAGGACTCTTTTCAGCATTAATTTTCACAAAACGAGTCTCGATATGCTGCTTTGCCAATATACTCAAATGTTTATCAACCACCTGCAATGAACTGTTTCATTGAACTGTTTCTCTGGCATATAATTTGTACATTGTAGAGAATAGAAAAACTAAAAGACCATATGTAAAAGGTATAGACCTTATGAAACCACACTTGCAATTCAGCTTCAACAATGAATCATAAACGACTATCGAAAATTCGGCTCCTACGCAGCAAAATTAATAACTTATTAACTTTCGTTGATAAGAAAACTCACAAACCACCTTAGTTTCGCTATTTGGCGTTCAGTTTACAATTTTTATGCAAAACCTCGTCATTTGACAAGATAATTTGAAGGAAGGAGGGAAGAAAAAAGCGAAGGTGAAATCTTTCAGAACTAAGCTAACCGAATTCACAGTAATCTATCTCAGTTCCAACTTGTAAGATCACGATTCACGTTCAATTTTTACATACATTATCCAAATCATCATCATTTGGAAGAGAATAAAGCATTGATATGAAGTGAAGAAATTGTACCTTGCAGGGCCAGTTTTCGCGGTAGAAATGGCAGACGACGCGCTCGCTGGCCTTGACGACGGAGAAGAAGTCCTTTTCGGAAGGGATCTCGGTGTATTCGCCGTGTCCGAGGGAGATCCAACGGCTCCGCTTCTCGGCCATCTTCTTCATCTGTTGGAGGCGGCGCTCTCTCAGGGCTTCTAGGTCATCAGCGTCTAGGCGGTCGAGGGCGGCGATCTCATCGTCGATCTTGTCCTCAACGGCCTGCACCACCGTCAGCACTTGCTTCTCTATCACCTCCTCAATCTTCGTCTTATCCATCTTCTGCTTTCAAATCTCAAATCAGAACCGACCCGGCAATCGAACTGGGTCACCCCCCGACTGACCCGGTTACAATCGAACGGATGCAAGAAGCACAAGCAGAGGCGGACGGAGAGAAGAAGAACCCGATGCTCCACACCTATAACGGCGACGGTGATGAACCAGAGGACGGCGAGACTGGAAGCGTGAGAGAAATGAGACAATCCGAGAGATCGAGATCCAGGAGGGTGGCAGGGACGAACGATTTTAGTAAATGGGCTAAACGCCTAAACTTTTTTGAATTTGGAACAGAAGAAAAATCTGTAAAATAAATAATTAAATATATGTGAAACTCTTGAAAATTAAAATAGGAGGAGCAAAAAAATTAAAAGGATCAAAAGGGGAAGAAAATCGGCAGTGAAGCAGGGGAAAAATCTGAAAAACGGAACAGAGCAAGAGGGATCGAAGATGAGGATCTACCATGAAGATGAGAGGAGAACGACTGCTGCATCAAATTGATCGAAGGGGATCGCTGGTGCCGCTTGTAGCGGAAGCGCCGAGACGTTGCTGGTATTGAAGACGGATGCTTTGCTGCTCGTCTGTTGCAGGATTCCAATCTGCCAAAATGGAGATGGAGTCTGCCGCCGATTCTTATGAAACAACACTTTTGGCTTTGGATTGATTTTGTTTAGTTTCTCATGTCTACATGGCCTGGAGTTTATTTGGGCCCATTAAATTTTTTTTTCTTTTTATTAACATTTTATTTCTACAACATCTATTTAATTTAATTTTTTCATACCAAAAACAAATAGTTTTATATTCTTATGATAAGTTACACGTACTTAAATACTAATGTAGATTAATTATAATATAATCTAAAATAAATATATGTTATAAGATATATTGTGTTTAAAAAAATAATTTTAAAATGACTAAAATTTTAAAATTCTTAATAAATTTAAATCAAATTTAAAAATTAAAAATTGCTACTAAATTTTACTTAAATGATTATAATTATAATATAATAATAATATAAAATTTATAGTCGAAAATTTTAATTTAACATGCTAATTAATACAATAAGAATATAACTTAATTATTTGTATGTGTTTTTTGTGTTTATTCATTATTTTATTATAAATAATTTTTTCGAATGAATCAATAAATCAATAACTATTAAACAAACATGTTCTATAATTTTATATTATAGCAATAAATATATTCTATATTTTTTATTGTGTTAATGATTTATTGATTAGTTTTTATTGGTGTTGATGAAAGTTGTTCTATAATTTATTAATTTTATTCTAAAACAATTTTTTTAAGTTGAATTACGGTTGGACAAGTTAAATCAATAAACCAGTAAACTAACGACTAAAATCGTTTGATGATCGGTCTGATTCTCAGAATCTTAGTAAATATATATATGTAAAATTCTTATAAATATAGGTGTAAATTATTATTAATTAAATACTAAAAAATAATATTTATTGATTATATATATTATTTAATTTATTTTTAATATATATTTTATAAAAATAATTTATTTAATTGCTAATTTTTAGTATATACATAATATAACGATTAGATGGTACTGATTGAAGAATCAAATTTTCTATTCAAATACCTGAAAAGATAATTTCAACTGCGACAGAAATTTAAAAAAATTAGTTTAGAGAGTTACTTTGGATAATAACATCAATTTTTAAAAAGATCATTAGATTTTAGGTGTCCAACGATGTAATTGGGGGCATTTTTTATAAGAGAATTTATGATTATATTGCTGGAAATGGATGGGACTTCGAATGCATTGTAAATATTATGGGAGAGGACTGACGACCCATTTTCATTGTCTTAACTCTTAAAGATGCTAGAGCCAGATTTAGAAGAGAATATAGTCACGTGATTTTAAAAGTCTAATGGTTTATTTACTATTAGATCAGTTTGTACTATCTACTTAAATCTCTCGAACGATGATAAGATCGAATTTTACTTTAAGATATGGAGACGGACTGTAAATTCGTTGGCAATATGTCTACGCTGGTTCAAATTCAGCTTGATCCAATAATTTGTCGATCCACCATAAAAAGATATAACCATTTGTTGTTCTTGAAAAAGAGAATGTTCCATAGCAAAACCATAATTATGGATTTAATGTACGAGATCTTGTAGTACTTATCAATGAGGCCTTATCGATTAGTATTATATAAAAGAAATCCATTATAGATAGTAATATAATTAGATCTGCTCTTCCACTCAACACCGTTGAATCACTAAAGCCGACTTTCCCTGCTCGACGGGTGAATCTTGTAGTCAAGCTCCCTTCTGCCTTTGCACTCGGGGGCTAATCTCTATCTAACCCGAGAAAACTTTTGCATGCCTCCGTTACTTTTTGGGAGGCCTACGTCCCATAAAAATTGTCTACCTGAGACGGTCTCTTGGCCCGTAAGTCCTGGCACAAGGTTACTTTAAGATTTGAAGCCTTGAAAATTTCTAAAGAATTCGAAATTTTTGCTTGTTAGTTGCTAAGAAGGCACTGTTCACTAATGAGCTCTGTTTTAAAAAAATGTGACTTTGGATAATTTATACAATATTTATAGATTTTCATGAGTTTTTACTCTACATTTTTTCATAGCTCCAAAGTTACTCATAAAATGTAAAAGATTATAGACAAAAAGTTGAGCTCAAATAACTTTTTCACTTTATTTCTTTATTTCTGATTCTTTATTTATCGGTAAATTTATCTTTCTAATCCCATATCAAAGTAGTCTAGTGACCCCTCCTTTTTTCTAGCACTATAAATTCACGGTGTTTTCATTGGTATAAGTTTATTTTTGAAGAGATAGAGCTCTTGATGAAGGAAAAATTTATAAACTAACTCTATTTGGCCAAAGATTATCAGCTGACCCAAGCTGAATTATCCTGGATAAAGAGAAAGATGTAATTTCGTGGAGAAACAAATGCGTTGATTGTCCTCAATAAAAGACATAAAGGTGACACGTAGAGGAATCTTCAAAGATCACAAAAAAAATTCGATAGTGACATTTGTTAATCTTTGGATATTCTTTTGGATTTGGATTTGATATTGGATATGGATTTTGTTCATTTAGAAATAAAAGTTGATCAGAAATAAAATATTATAGAATAAAACGAAAACCATAATTTCCTAAACTTTATTTTTTTTTTTATAAATGATGTACAAATTTAAGTTTAGTTCCCTTAAAGTTTCATTTTATTATTTTTCTATTGCAAAATTATTTTTTGATCCTTTCGTAAAATTTAACCTAGTTTTGCTCCTAAAGTTAACTCAAAAATGATATTGGTCATCAAAATCAATTATCATAATAAAATATATATTAAAATATAAATATATATTAAAATAAATTAATTACATATATATTTATAAATACATGATAATTAATTTTTTAGTGTATTAATAATATTTTTATATGAAAAAGACGATGTAAACAAAAAATTATCCCAAACATTTATTTCTAAATATGGCAGCTTTACATGCTAGTTGCTACACGACAATGTCATTTTCACATGTGTGCACATGGACATTGTTATAAGAGACGAAAAAATTTTAAATGTACCGAAAAATACCGATATTTTAATTATTTTAACCGTTGATTTCAATTAATATATATTATATATATTTTTTATAATTCAAATCAACGTTTAAAATAATTGGAATACCGATATTTCTGATATATTTAAAACTCTTCCGATACGGAAAAATCATGTACTTTAGATCTCGACCTAGGAAGTTAACAACTCTATGTAGAATCCTAGGTATAACATTCACTATATGGTTAATTATTTGACGCGATATATTTAGCCACCCAAAATTATTGATTATTTCTTAATTTTTTCTACATAATTTTGTGTCTCTTACAATTTAAGTATAAATCAACTTACAAGTTCATTTGTCACTGATAAAGAAACTATAGTTTGGTCTGTTTGCAAATTGCAGAACATCAAACATATCATGAAGAGAAGTCAAAACCGGGAGAAAATCTTCATCAATTATTATGTCAAATAATAATTTCCATTAACATTTTTAAACAATATGTGAACAATATGAATTAATAGGATTAAAAGAGTAAATTAATTTTAAATTTAATTAGTAGTATTAAATTAGGATATAGTAAATTAATCTTAAATTTAATTAATAGCATTAAATTAGGATATAATGTATTTTTATTTGATTAATAGTTGTTCATGTTGTTCAAAATAGTCATTGTTTACTTAACATTTACTAAAAAAGTCTAGAGAGGCAACAATTTTTGTGTTTTGTGACCAACACTTAACCATCACAAGAAAAGCGAGTGATTTTCCACCATTAGATGTAATCTCACATCATTAAAAATACTATTGATCGCCAATTGATTACAAAACACAAAAGTTACCGGCTCTAACACTCCTCCTAATTTATTCCTCATAAAATGATTAAAAATCTAACATCCAACAAACATTGGCATTACTAACAAGAACACTTGGAATCAGGAGGTGACACATAAACACCAAACCATCTCAGATAACACTACTCCTACAAGCACAAAACACAAACACATACAGATACAAATAAACACTACTATTCTTATTCTAAGTGGCTTGCATGCTGTCTAATATATAATTAATTGATGAGTTCATAATTCTTCAAGGGCATTTGGGCTTTCCCTTCTTGTTAACCTTGTCCCTGTAGCAAGGGCATTCGTGCTTGTTCCCATAGGTGCCAGAAGGAACACACTTGCATTCTTGGCAGCAAATCCCACAGTACTTTAAGCACCTGTCTTTAACCCCAGCAACAGAGCACCTATTTGAGCACTTCTTCCCGCAATATGCTGCCATTGAAAGAAAAATAACTCATTCAACACCACAATAAACAAAGTAACAGATCTTGGTTAGCTACAGTGACTGTAAATCTTACATGCATCTTCGTAGGCAGTGGCTGGTTCCAACAAAGACGAGCTTAAAAGAAGAAAACAGAGCAGCAGTGTAACGAAAATAAGCTTCATTTTTTTTTTCACTCTAAGTTTGGTGGTAAATTGAAGTATGTTAGAAAGTAGAGGAATTCAGCAAATGTTGCTGGCTGGAACCTCAAGAGGGGGTGGGGGTGTGTATCAATGTTACAAGTGGATTTATTTATACTGATCCAGCTTCATACATGGCGACAAATTGTTGTAACGGAATAAAATATTTTGGTCACGGTAAAATAATAATAATAATAAAAATTCACTTTGCCCTAATTTGTACAATGTGTAATTAGATTTTATCAACTTTTTATAGCGTCTATTTTAAGATTTTTAACATCTTTCCTTCTACGTATACATAAAAAATTATAAATCAGTTATTTATATAAAATATCCATTAAAATATAAAATATCTATTGAAAAATAAAATAAATTAAATAATAAATATATTTATGTATAAATATATAATAATTAATTTAATAGTTGATTTTTTATATATAATATTTTTGTTCTTTAAATCATTATTTCTTATTAGCCCAAAAAGAAAAAAAAAAGGAAAAAGTTTACTTTAATTCTTTTTTTAATACTTTGAATCATATATATTTTAATCTCTACCTTACAAAAATGAGAGCAATTTCAAATTAAAACCCTTTTTTATGAAAAAAATTAGTTTATTTTCATTAACAATAGATAAAACCTTGGCAAATAGTAGAAGCATAATTTAAAAAAAAAATCGTTCAGGAGATCATTTTGTACAATCCAATGATTAAAAGTTACCTAAACAATTTTCATAACTTAAAAATATCATGTTCTCTTTCGAGTTCTGCTAGAGAGCCAATGGAATATTTGTATAATGTGTAGAATGGACTATTTATTTGGTCCAAGAGTTAAAAAATGAACATCATCTATACCATGTCATGAAACCACTTATCCCAAAAATTTAAGCTAATGGAAAAAAGTAACACTAATGATTATATCTCTAATACTGAATCGAACATCTTTAAACATCTATTGTACTTATTATACAACTATTCTATTGACTCCCTATACTTTCTCTTTCGGATTATAGTCAATTTACAATTATTTCTAAAGGTGTGCAGTATCACCAACTGAATTTAATTAGTTAGTTTAAACTCAGCTTGATCAATATAATAATACTATGCTAATAAATAAATAAAATACAAAAAATGATTAAAAAGTTGAAAATATTGAAGATTTCAAAAACAATCCACAAGTTATGATATGTATAGAGAACCATGCATGCTTAATATGAAACACACCTTCGAAATAAATTAGACAATACATTCATATTCATATATATTTAATTATTTATCTATAGCAATGAAATATAAAGATTCTGGAGAAAGCAGGAGTAGTTGGCGCTTCATGGATGATACAATAAATATTACAATGAGGCGGTGGATTGTATTAAGCAAGAGGAGACAGCCTGCGATGGTTAATGAACTGCCCACGCGTTTTCTGCACCTACGAACCCTTCTGCTCCCTTCCTTTCCCTTTTGTCCTCTTCCGCTTCATTCTCACTCAATTACTTACCAACTTTTTCAGGATCTTTCATCTTGTAATATTTTTTCCTTCAATTGTTTAAAGCAAAATAATGATATCCTATATCTAGATATACCTTCACAATACAAACACCAGTCATCTCAAGATAACATAACGAAAAATCTAGAAACCATCACAAGCGCACATGGGTTTCCCTGACTAAGCAATAAAGTAGTATGATCTCTCACAACTTTGAAACACCTTTGAACAAAAGCAAGAATTGCACATATTTTAGGCTTTAGCACTTCCTGTTTTGCATTAACAACAATAAATAAAAGTGACCACTTGTTGTCCCTACAGCACAAATTCATTTAACACTTGTGTATTAGAGCCATACAGCTCACACATGAAACTTTATTATTATTATTATTTATTACAGTAATAGAGAATGCAGGGCCATTGAAGAAGCTTAGAAACCGTAGTGTATTTCCCACAAATATAGACCTCCGGTTGAACAATAGTTGCGTCTACAAGTTGGAATTTTCGGCTAACTCCACAGTAGTCTTTGAGATTTGCAGTTTTTATTATTTTAATTTTTTAAATTTAAAATTTATTATACTGATTCTCGAGATCTAGCTCTAAACACCATATTGGTCCTGGGATCCTTTTCAACATTGAGTCGACGAACGGAATGTTAAGCTAGTTCTAACTTGCCACATTAGACACATGACTAAATAATATCGTTTTGTTTTAGTGTTTAAACAAGACAAAAACAAGGTCATTTTGAAGAATGAGAGGAGATAAAATCGATTGGCACATCATATAAATTCTTCTTTATCTTTTTATTTTTGTCTTGTTTAACCGCCAAAACAAAACAACACCGTGTAACCATGTTCAACGTGGCGAGTTAAAGCCAACTCAATACTTCATTCGCTGACTCAATGCTAGAAAAGTTCTAAAGACTAATATGGTACCCAAAAGTGAATTTTGAAGACCAATATACTAAATTTTGAATTTAAAAGCCCAAAATAAAAAAAGCTGTGAATCTAAGGAACTATTTGGGGATTTAGTTTGGAATCTCCACTCTCTGGCAACAGTTGTACTTCCCACGTAAACATGGGATTTCAATGTATGGCAAAGCAGCAGAAAAATTAACAACAAATAAAATAGCTAACAGTTATACAGCATTCAAGCTAAAAATCACAAATTACACCAAATATCACCTCCTAATTCAAAATGTTAAGACAATAGGATGTCTATATCTCTTCCCAATTATGCATTATGTCCTTTATTTTTTTTAAAAAAAAAATCTGGCATACAAATATTATGTTAATATAGAATCTAAGAAAGAGTTGCACCCCAAAGAGTGTAATATATGTAATTGAACCTGATATAATCAGTAACTGTTTCCACAGTTTAAACCCATAACTTTAAAATCACACAGAGAATATTCAACCCTTACTCTAAGACTCCCCTTGGCATTATGTACATAATTTAAACTTAAATAACATGACACTAAATTGCCCATACTTAAAATTCCAACCAATCCATTTATCAGTTACTCAATTTCACTCAATTTTTTTTCTTTGTGATGTATGTATTTAATTAGTAGGTCAAAGTAAAGGATAAAATTTAATCAATTAAATTTTGTATGTTGTAGACGAGCTTCATATATAAAACTATGACTTAAACTCCAAAATAGTTCTTGAGATTAGCCGTGTGGATTAAACTAGACTACGAGATCTCAGTTGCACCAATTTCATTTTTGATATAGGCAAAAATGCACTGCGTTAGTCCATAGTCTCATGAGGAGTCACTTCGGAAAAACTTGAGGGGTTAACATGTTATACTTTTGCCAATATTAGGGACCAAATTGGTGTAATTGGGATTTCGATGACTATTTTAATGCATGGGACCAATCTGAAGGACCACTTTGGAACTTAATGAAATTAAATTATTCCCAACATATCCTAGGTTCTAAGGACATCTAACAATGGCATAAGAACTTAAACCCTCGCGTCATATCTGCAAGCAACTATAGTCAATACAAGATTTACAAGGAGGAGGAGGAGGAAGTTTGAATTTACACTAGCTGGATAGTTACATTGCGAGAACGCAAAACTTACTGCCTTGTAACCAATATCAAGCTCCCATACTTTGGAATGCAAAAGGGCGTTGCTCATCAAAATCATCCTTGGTATGGTCAACAGATGCTAGAAGGTTAATCTGCAAACATTGACAATTAAAAAAAGGGGTGAAAATTATAAGAAAATTGTTTCTCCCAAGTCCCAATTACCAAAGTGAATATTTCCTTTCTCCACCTTTTGAATCTTAAAATGGTATAATGAACAAGAAGGCAATTACCTCAGTTTGGGAAGTAACAAAAATGACTCAAAAATAATAAGGAAAAGAATAACACTTTACTATCTATCTAACGGTAAAAGAAAATGGAGAAATATCTAAATTATTGAAGTACAAATACATCTTCATAATCACATGCACTTTAAGAAAACAAGGGACAAACCTTGACAATCTCAGACTTGGAGCCTGGGCGCATGTAGGCCGCTAACACACTCATATTGAAGTCCTGCATTCATCATTAAGTAAGAGAAACAAGGAAAATTCAAATTAACAATACACTGTGGTACCATATCCTATTTGATAATAACAATAGAAAAAGAAAACTTGTATAACATGAGTTAGTTCGCAAAAATATAAAATAACTACTTCCTGATTTTTCAGCACAACATTTACAATGCCTTGCAGTTCAATCCTAGGAATCTTATAAGAAGTTGCTAATCACACAGAAAGCAACCTTAAAAGAACCTTAACATTTTTGTTCACAAGAATAATAGTTAAGAAAACAAAAAATGATGACATGCATAAATTCAATAAAACAATAATTGCAATAATCATGCCTTAATGGAATTTCATGAAACAGAAGACATCCAACAAAAACTTCAAGGCACTTATTGAATGTATAAAAGAGATACCTGAAGAGATCACACATGGGAAACACAGGAGAAAAAATTACATTACAAATATGAATGACTGAACTATTGAACTACTGTGGCATGACAAGATCACTTCGGCATAACCATGACAATCAACAGGTATAAGAAAAACAGAACCTACCCTGAAAGGATCACCCCTCAAAGATTGAACAAACATGGAACTTCCTAAGCTTCTTCCCTGCATAGAAAGTAAATGATTAGTACAAAATGGAAGAATATTCAATAAAACATGCACATTGGTTAGTCATTTCTGTGCATCTCATTGCTAGCTTAACACATTTCTTGTTTGGCATGAGAAATAGGAGAGACGTAAACACATAAGGTTGGAAAGTGAATGTTAGCTTCATAAATGGCCCAGCAAAGCAGCACACTCATTTGAAGATAGATATACCTCAAGTGATATATCTCTCAAGCGTCTCCCTGTTTGAGCACAGCAAATACGAACAGCATGTTCATCACAACTCCCACTTATAATGTAGTCCCTCCCATTCATGTAATATGAACGGGTGTAGTTCTGGGAACTTCCAGTGGAAGCAATATCAAAAACCAAGTGAAGCCTACCATCAACAGCCAAAAGTTGTCTAACCTGCAAAAATTAACAATCGTCTAATTAAAATATTTATTACAAAATAATTTTTCCCAAATGAAAAAGCGACAAGCATATGGACAGTCATTTAAAACTTCTGTACATAGAAACCAACGGTTTATACTTTATTAAAGCTGAAGTGGATTTCAAGTGGTATGCATAACCTATCCAAGTAAAATCATATGCAATACAGAGTATCTAACCATGCTAAATAAGTAAAAGTTACCTCATTATCAACTGCTGATGCAAGAATATATTGGTCATCTGGAGAAAAGCAAACCATCACATTTCCTCTAGAGCTTGAAGCAGTGAAGCAAGGATGTATTGGTTTCTGTCTCAAGTCCCACATCTTGACATCATGATCAAACGAGGAAGTAGCGAAAATTGACGGGGAATGATTTGCAAATTTGACAACATTAATATGCCCATGATGCATATCAGTGAAAACTTGTAAGCGCTTTCCAATGTTGATGTCATACAGAGCAACATTCCTTGAGTAACCACTTGCAAGGAATAGTTCATCCGAGGCATTAACATGAACAGATGTCAACTGGTCAAATTCATCAAATGTAACACCACTAGAATTTCCATATACGCTAGTTGTTGTTTTAGGTGTCTGGTGGATGTTATACAATTTCAAAGAACCATTGTCGGAACCTGCTATAAGCTGACATACAACAAGGAAAGACATCAACATCATTCCCATTCAAACAAAAAACACATGATTGGCATATTATCTAAGACTAACTAAAAGTAATGGATAGCTCACTCGATTAATACATGTTATAACTTATAACGAGTAATCCTTACTGCCATAACGATAATGTTAATAGAAATATAAAATAGTAATAAAATAAAATTATTATACTAAAAGTAATTATTAAATATATAAATAAATACTTCTTTCAATATATTTAAAGTAAAATTAATTAAACTATTACATTTGAAATAATAGACTTTTGAATATTTATATTAATAAGATATATTTTCACTTTAAATTACATCTTATTTTGTATTTATTATAATTTATATTAAAAATAGCAAATAGTGAATATCAAATATATAGTAAAAAAATATATATTTAAAAATACTTATATTTTATATTTAAACAGAAATTATATTTTTATTTGTAATTTCCGTTTTACTAGTTTTATACTTTTAATATAAGTATATGCATATTTGTAACACAATATCTCAATATAGTAACATTCAAACACTATAATATTAAAACTTTTATCAGGTCTCATATAATTAGGCATAAAAATATACAATCACGCCAAATCCTATCAGGCTTGTTAAATGACAGTCAACATTCTGTTACATGATGTAGCTGCTACTAGATAATATGCATAATAATTTTCCATACAATAAGCACATACCTTAGAAGGGTATTTCTTGAGCCAACAAAGACCCAAGACACTATTCATTGCTCCAAGTGATGGGATATAACTCACAACATGTTGATTCTCATGGTTGATGACAACTACTTCACCATCTAGAGTTCCAAAGACCATCAAGCTGGAGTCAGATGGATGGTACTCAAACTGCCTTGGACGTAAGCTCCTGTCCAAATTACATTCTGACAGAGAAAGGGGATGCAAGGAAGGCCAAGTTGAAGACCCCATTTTAGCCGCAGAAAGTGATCTAGTATAAAAATATTGAGAATTTCCAGAAGGATATGATGGCAGAGACTTAGAAGTATGCACTTTATTGTGGCTAGATTTTATTTCCCGTGTTTGTAAGATACTTACAACACTCTGTTTGTGCTTCCGTTTATATGGAAGGTATTCAAAGTGTTGAGGAACTATTTCACTAGCCCTTTCCCTGTCAATTTTTCTGATAGGCAGATTATCTAAAATTTTCAAATTTGGTAGTGAAGCTATCATGAATTCTCTATAATGTTTCTCATAGCATATTGGTGATGTATGACAAGACATATACTTCATAGAAACATCGGCAATATTCCATGAAAAGGAACCTTGTGATGACTCTGCTCCATCTTCATTTTGTAACATGAACTGCCAAAATTAAAGATGAAGAACGATTTTGAAGTAATAGCTTTAGTAATGCAGACATCAGAAACTATATAATAAAGGGGCTCTTTATGCATTTTGACAGTAATCATTTTATGGATACCTCATTCTGAAAAGGTAGTTGTAAATTCCACCCCGAAAAGCTATCTGACTGCCAGGATCTATGATTGTGGTTAGTAAAGTCATCTTCACTATCATCTGATGAATCTTCAACCATGCTTTGAATATTTTCATCAAAGGAATAAAAACTTATCAATGGATCTTCAGCACTTAGGTTAGGTTCTGTCAGTTCCCTTGTTTCAGTGCATAATTCACCAACAAATGGAGCTTTATTTAGAAGGCTACAATCTGCAGTGTCATCTGACTTCCCACTGGTTGAGAGAAGAGATATTCCAGCATCATTGCAACACTGCCAATACTGAAACCTTAGTTCAATCAAAGAAGGAAGCTTAGAGAGAGCTGCAACAGTTGTCCATAGATTTGTAATCCGTGTCTCACACATCGAGAGGCACATTAGACGGGGCATGCAATTAAAGCATTCCTCTCGGAAACTGGTAAGCGAAGAACTGAAATCAAGATTAAGGGTGTGCAAGTGCATGAACTCCCCCACCAAGTTCAGCTTACGGAAATGTGAAAATTTCAATGTCAAAACTTGGCATGCCAAACCTCTTTGTGAGATATCCCTAATGAAAGCTCAACATTAGTCATGAAGCACCATACGTGACAAAAACCTAAAAATCCATAAACTGCATCCATCAAGTTAACGTCTCCACATAATAAATGAACCATCCATGTTTCAGATAAAGAGCTAAACCAAATCAGTATATATCATCAACAAGAATAAAGCAACTCATATAGTTATGTAATTTGCCAATGTAAATATGCCAAAGGTAAACCTACTCCAGAGATCAGAAAATCATAAGTTCCCAAAAGTGCAACAAAATTATAAGCAGGAATGATTCATTTTATGCTATAGAAAGGAAAAGAAATATACTAAAGTTCAAACAATGATTTGGAAAACTAGATAAAGCAGAAGTGGCAAAACCCAAAATATGAAGGCCCAACATGGCATAGATATGTAAGTTCATCCTGCATCTTAAATTCTCTAAAACTGTAATATAAAAGTGACTAAACAATCAGCAATTATCTCATCTTCACAAAGATAATCCATGACAAGCACCATGATATACCGTAAGAAGTCCCTTCCAACAGACAGATCTTGTAGATTGACTACTCGAAGCTTTTGTTTAATAGCACGCATCAATGATAATGCATATGCTCCATTTAATACACATGCTGATTCAGTACGTACATCAACAGCTTCGATTTCGGAATTATCAAGGTCCGTACATATATCAAGAAGTGGAGCAAAATCAATATCCCTAAGGTCATCAATTAAAATCTCCAGGCTGCAGAGTTCACGGCAGGACTTTTTCCGCTCAGCCTGCACAATACAGGTGTGGTTTAGCTTCTTACTTCAATACACTGTCCCCACGCAGGGACCAGCAATGACCAACAAAATTGAGAGAAGCAAAAGACAAAATGCTGTATAATAAATTACAGTTAAAAAATGGTTGAGACCAAAATTCTAATATAATTAAATAAACCACAGACCTTGAGAAGGCTTGACAAAATAGCAGTGTTAGGCAAAACGCCATGTCTCCTGCAAGAATCAGTATAGCTGGAAATAACAAGACAAACAGCAAGTTCATATTAGTAAAAGAGGGAATAATCAAATATAGTCAACGAATTGAATCAAAAGCATGTGCAAAACCAAGCTTGATTCCGATAACAATGAGCTGTGTATGCATAACATCAGCTACAGCTAGATGAAAATACAGTATCATAACATGATATCATTATGCAAGGACATTGATATTCATATTCACATAATTTTGCAGAAAACATGCAACTAACCAACAATTATGTTTCAAATAACCGACCAAAAAAAGAAGAATAAAAAACGAATTAGGAAACACATACAACAACTTCTAAGAACACAAGCACGAGCATAAGAGCCCAATTTTGGTTTGATGAAAGTGTGCGTGGCGTACCTGTCTTCCAAGGTTTGGATGTCTAAAGCCATGGATGGTGATCGAGCTTCGCCTTGTGAATGAAAAAGCTCTCCGATCAACTGTTCCACAAATCAAAGTGGAAAATGAAGACGTGGAACAGAATTGGATAAGAAAAACAACGATTTCTCAATGCAAAAGCGCAGGTTGCGGTTCATTGAACTGTTTTCTTTTTTCTCTCTTCTTTTCTTCATCACCGCCAGGTTCTCCTTTCAGCCGGTGAGTCTTCTAAATTTGGGCCTTTGGCCCATGAATCAAGAGAATGCCATCGATTATTGGACCAAATAAGAGCCCATTTATGAAAGTTAGAAAATGAAGCCCAATACTCGTGTATATTTTTAAGAATCTAATTATCCCAATCCAGCCCAACATACGTCCCACGAAAAAAATATGGGTCTCCAATCCGGATGAGAGTTCAAGTCCAAAAAAATATCCTAATGAGAGTTTCTTCTTAAAACTTAAAATCTTACTTGGAAATTACTAAAAAAAAAAATCTTACTTAAAATAATACTTTAAAAAAACTCGACAACCAGCAAAATTTATTGTTTTTTACCAACACTTTGAGTTATTAATCAAATTTCTTTAGTACTAGAAGAACACATTTACACATTTGTGATTCATGATCTTAAGATCAACTTAAGGTCCCCAGTCCAAAACAAATATATAAAAAACTTAGGGTCAAATAAATTCAATGACGTAATACAGGAAACTATATGATTATTGTAAGTGAAAAGGCAGACCAAAAATATAAAATAAAAGCCGTTAGTAACATTTGCCTGTTCCCTTTGTTTTAATTTTTTTTTTTTGGTGACTGACTTTGTTTTAATTAAAACTGAACTAAATTTACTCAATCTCAATAAAAAATTAGGATGTTTTAAAAAGGAGCAAGAAACAAGAGGGTTTAGTTAGGTTACAAAAATATCAAGGGTTTAGCATAAGCCATTGAATGTGGGATTGAGACTTTAAAATCCAAATGCCAAATTCTGTTACTCAAGTATCCAACCTTAATGGCCCCTCCATTCCGTCATTTCAGACTCGACAGCTACAAATTATTTGTTTTAAAAAGGTAAAAATAAGAAATAAATATATAAAAGAAGAAGAAAAAGTTGACCACCCTCCACTTTTAAATGAGGTCCTCCTTGTCATTGGTCTCGTTGCTCTCTTCGTATGAGATTAGTTGTAAAGCTGAGCCCACCTCTTCATTTGTCAAGATCAAGAGGATGACCCAATTGTTTAACTAAGCTATACCTATCATTTAAAAACTACAAAGATATAGCTATAAAAAAGAATCTAAAAAATATGGATAACAAATATATTTTTTAACAAAAATATTAGGGTAAAAAACAAAAATAAGCCAAGGAAGAAAATAATTTACGTGAATAAGCCAAAACAAAAATTGCTTCATGAATCCACCAATGCACGTTTATATGTAGTTCGAACCAACTTGGTTCGAACTCCATTTCTACATAATTCGAACCAGCTTGGTTCGAATTATACACAAACATACGCACACACATAATTCGAACCAGCTTAGTTCGAATTACACAGAAACACATGCACACACTAATTCAAACCAGCTTGGTTCGAATTACACACACAATAATTCATGGTATAATTCGAATTATGCTGTTAAAAAATTAAAAAATATATATTTTATTTCATACGTTAAAAAAAAGCTAACAAAATATTTAATTACGAGACTTCTTTAAAATATTAATGAGCTATCAATTCGAATTCTATACAATACTTTTCTGTCCATTTTTAATAGTTCATGAATATTTTTTAATAAATTTTTTTAAATTATACTACAAAAAATATTTTATCCTATGCAAAACAATTTAAAAAAAATGGCTTAAAAAATGTTAGGAGTACTATAAAAATTTGTAATGTTATAATAACTTAGGTAAATACATGCATGTACTTAAATTTTAAATAAAATACTCTACATAGTCAATAATAATTTAGAAATGAAAGAAAATATTTTATTCCATACAAAATAATTAAAAAATATATTTTATTCTATACAAAATAATTTTAAAAAATGGCTTAAAAGATGTTATGAGTACTATAAAAGTTTGTAATATTCTAGTGATTTAGGTAAATACATGATAAGAATATTTTTTCTTTAATTTCTAAATTATTAGTGACTATGTGGAGTATTTCTTTAATGTCCTAAGTCATTAGGACATTACAAATTTTTATAGTACTTCTAACATCTTTTAAGCCATTTTTTAAATTATTTTGCATAGAATAAAATATTTTTTTGTGGTATAATTTAAATAAATTTATTAAAAAATATTCATGAGCTATCAAGAATGGGCAGAAGAGTATTGTATAGAATTCGAATTGCTCACCATATAATTTGAATCAGAGTAATTCGAACTTCCCTATGCGTAATTCGAATCATGTAATATCTCACCATATAATTTAAATAATTTTATTAAAAAATTATCATGAATATTTTTTAATAAATTTATTTAAATTATACCACAAAAAAATATTTTATTCTATGCAAAATAATTTAAAAAATGGCTTAAAAGATGTTAGAAGGACTATAAAAATTTGTAATGTCCTAATGACTTAGGACATTAAAGAAATACTCCACATAGTCACTAATAATTTAGAAATTAAAGAAAAAATATTTTTATCATGTATTTATCTAAATCATTAGAATATTACAAACTTTTATAGTACTCATAACATCTTTTAAGTCATTTTTAAAATTATTTTGTATAGAATAAAATATATTTTTTAATTATTTTGTATGGAATAAAATATTTTCTTTCATTTCTAAATTATTATTGACTATGTAGAGTATTTTATTTAAAATTTAAGTACATGCATGTATTTACCTAAGTTATTATAACATTACAAATTTTTATAGTACTCCTAACATTTTTTAAACCATTTTTTTTAAATTGTTTTGCATAGGATAAAATATTTTTTGTAGTATAATTTAAAAAAATTTATTAAAAAATATTCATGAACTATTAAAAATGGACAGAAAAGTATTGTATGAAATTCGAATTGATAGCTCATTAATATTTTAAAGAAATCTCGTAATTAAATATTTTGTTAGCTTTTTTTTAACGTATGAAATAAAATATATATATTTTTTATTTTTAAATTATTAATTTTTTTAATAAATTTTTTAATAAATTTTTTTAATAAATTATTAATTTTTTAATAGCATAATTCGAATTATACCATGAATTATTGTGTGTGTAATTCGAACCAAGCTGGTTTGAATTAGTGTGTGCGTGTGTTTGTGTGTAATTCGAACCAAGTTGGTTCGAATTATGTGTGTGCCTGTATTTGTGTATAATTCGAACCAAGCTAGTTCGAATTATGTAGAAATGGAGTTCGAACCAAGCTGGTTCGAACTACATATAAACGTGCATTGGTGGATTCATGAAGCAATTTTCGTTTTGGCTTATTCACGTAAATTATTTTCTCCCTTGGCTTATTTTTATTTTTTACCCAAAATATTATTTGTACACTAAAATTAACTACTAAAATCAGCTACCAATGTATTAGTATATAAATACATGTGTGGTTTAATTTATTTTTAATGTATATTTATATTCCAACATGTATTTTATATTGGTAGCTGATTTTAGTGTACACGTAGCATAACTCATTTTTAAAATATTTGAAAATGTGTTAAAAATAAACATATATATTTTTAAAATGATTTTAGAGATCGAATTTTAATATAATTTTTTATAGGCATAATTCGAAAAATAAGATACGATTATTTTTAGAATTGATAATTTTGTAATACCTAAAATCTTTAAAAAATAAAAAAGAGATTTAGAGAATTTTATTCTTGTTTTATATACACTTTTTAAATAATTATCCAAATATTTTTACAAAAATTCGAATCAAATATATAAATTATTTGTCAAATAAAAATGTCATTTTTTACATATAATATTTTTTGTTATTATTTTTATCATATTTTTAAATATTTCAAAAATTTATTTACCATTCGTATATTTTGAAGTTATTTTTATAAGCTGCGTAAATTTGTGGATATCTTTTATATAATTTATCCAATAAAAATTTTATCTCACTCGAGTTTGTTTTTTTATTGATTAGTATCCTAGCTTTTTGTCTAAACATTAAATAATCAGTAGTATTATATGAATGTTGCCTTATAAGTCACTCATTAGTCATCAGATGTAAAACTCATTGTTTACTTCAAGTGTAAAATTTAATATCACAGAAGAAGAATTTAGCAAGATTTTACGGAAATGTTCAGTAACTAAAGAAAATCACCTAAAATTAGTCATAAATTGCCTGGACTTTTTTTTGTCTTCCTGACATTACCCAGATTTTATATCACTATATCAAGATATTTCTTCTTCTTTTAAAAAAAAAATACATGAGTGATGTTTTAATCGTTTAGGTTGAGGTGAATATTTTTATAATAATATTTTTACATGAAAAAAATTATAAATTATTAGATAATTTAATATATTTGACCGAATATATTATCGTCTAAAAATTTATAATATTATTTTGGAAAAGTATAGGTAACAAACAAGATTTTTGAACAATGTGTAAACAATGTGAATTAATATGGTTAAAAGAGTAAATTTAATTAATAACATTAAATTAGGGTGTAGTGTATTTTTATTTAATTGGTGGTTGTTCATGTTGTTCAAAATTTTTATTGTTCCCTAGCACTCCCCTGTTATTTTTATACTTTTCCTACTTAGTTTGAAGCGATGAAGAATGAGTCCAGTATCTGTGAACCGTGCATGACATGATATAATGATATTCTTTTGGGCCAAAATCTTTGGTGCACGTGCTGTGGCGCGTAAAGAGGAAGGTTGCTGGGTAGACCATTGGAAAGTAGCATATGGTTTGGGACCCAAACACAAGGCACACTCTCTCCTTTATTGTATCATAGCTGATCCATGTAAATTATTAGTCTCTACACTGATTCATAAAGCAAAAGAATGGAACTGAGAACATGGATTTTCTTTTATGCTGTTAATATATGGTCAAAACAAGAAACACATAGTTAGCAACAAATGGGAAAGAATAATTTAACATGGCAGTTGAAAGACCTTGGTATGTAGCTAGCTTAATTGCAGCACCAAACAAATTTCTTCAACACTGTAGAGGGAGTAGCTAGTGACAGCATGCATTTGAAAATGGAAATATAAATTTCTTTTAAGGATAAAATATTATGAAAAATACTAGAATTACATTAAAAAGCGATATATTTTATACTAAAATGATTATTTACAGTTGTATAATAAAAGAATTATTTAATTATTCTATTCATTTTTATAATTTTATTAAATTTGTAATTAAGTCTTTATACTTTTTTTTTAATTGAGTTTCTGTACTGTTTTTAATTTTATAATTAACTCTTTTTTATGTTAAAATATTAAAATTAATAAAATATTACTCTTAAAAAATATGTGGTCAAAGATTTAATTAGGTGCCAATAGATTATATCTCAAATGGCATAGTCTCCTCAAGCTCACCTAAGAGGTCACGGGTTTGAGTCTCTCTATTTTCGATAAAAAAAGACCTAATTAAATTTTTAATTATAGATACTTTTAATTTGTAAAAAAAAAATTAACTCTAATATTTTTTATACTAAAAAGATCTAATTATAAAATTAGAAATAGTATAAAGACTCAATTAAAAAATATATAAAAATTTAATTAAAAAATTAATAAAATTATAAAAACCATCATAATAATTAAATTTAAAAGAATTTATGAGATACCATTATATGCGTATTTTAAATGACTAATATGCTAATATGCATAGTATGAATTAATTTAGATTGATTGAGTGGTCAGCTCAATAAACGTAAGCAAATATGCAACAGATTAATCTGTCGAACTGAAAAATATCGTCACACAATAAAAAAATATGCATAGTATGATCGAAATATTATAGCATGTGGAAGGCCTGTATTAGTACATTCACTTGTAACCAATACTCTCTCCATCACAAGTTGCCTGGAGCAAATTAAAATCACCATTTGGCCAGCTTAGATCATGCTAAATAAGGACATATCCATACATATTGAATTCACAATTCACGTGCACTTCTTCAACCTAATTAATCTATGATAATGATTTTTGGACATATATAGCATATGAAAAAGAGAGTATATACGAAATAAGGTATGTATTATGTATATATGGAATAAATTAAATCATTGAGGAGAAAATAAGTAATAATACAACAACTCATCAGATTAATTAATAAATTATTATTGTCCCTTCATAGCTCCATTAATATCTGACATATATGTATCCTAATTCCTACCAAATTAGTTTTGGCCAGTGGAAGTTAATTAATAGCCAACAATGGTTGGCACAAAATTACATCATCCGACGCCTGTATATAATTAGGCCTGAGAACTATATGATGCTATTGTCACAAAATTCATTGGAATTAAACCTTTTAGTAATTATTAGAGTAGTAAATTATAATGCCTATGCGGTGGATAAATATTTAATTAAGTAGTAATGAGAAGTTGAAACGAGTACAGAAAGGTAATTTTGGACAGCCATCAAATTATGGAAATAAATTCTGTCAATATTTTTAATAATTAAAAGAATAAAATATAATTTTTAACTTTTCAATATTTTTTTATATTTTTTTTGTTTCACGTATAAAATTAATAATAAAAAACACATTTTACTCCTTCAATTATTAAGAAAAAATTAACAGAATTCATTCTCTCAAATTACAATTAACAATAGTCACCAAGAAAAAATTACAATTAACAATTATGTGTCCAAGTTGGACTCACTTGGATTACTTATGTTTAATTACCCATATAATGGATAGTGACAATTTGAGAGTTCAAGCCTATGATTAAAGTGGAAACCAGCTTTGCAAGTAAGAGGATGCAACAACATCATCAAATCCAGTCGATATATATATATCCTTTAATTTGATAGGATAAATATTAATTTATCATAAATTTAAATTTTATTTAAGAATTTAATTTTAATACATTATCAGTATAAAATAATTTTATATATACATTAAATTATATAATGTTATTTTAGTAAAAATAATTATTTTTTACATACATTAACGATGTGAATAGTCAATATAATTGTACGATTATGTAAAATATTTTATATTGTAAACACATTAAAATTAAAATTTTTTTAATAATTTATTATTAGTCAATAAATAATTATGTATACAAAATAAAATTTAAATATTCAATACTTATTTATACGAACAAGCGAATTAATCACTTAAAAAAGCTAAATTGTTTATAAAAATTAGAAAAACTTTTAAATATATCAGTACTATTAATTTTAATTATAAAAAATATATAATATATATAATTAATATCAACGATTAAAATTTACTAAAATATCGATATATTTAAAAATGTTTCCATAAATTATATATTGATATCCTGCTTTACGAAAGTAATAAACAAAAGTATATATAGAAGATGAAGAAGGGAAAAAGGTTGGTGTGTTTGATGACTAAGGGAATGCCTTTGTCGATAAGGAACAACAATTTTGTCTACTGCACACAGGAACAGGAAAAAAATAAAAATTATTGATTGGCCCACTAATCACATAATCATTTCATTTCATTTTTTAGTTTTAATTCAGTGAGGCCCACGCCTTTTATATATGATGATGTATGACTGAGTTTGATGATGGATCATGCAAATTAAACCCCATAGTGATCCTCAAATAAGATAATATATATATATATATATGAAAGACTTTTAAATGTATGGAAAATAGTAGTGTTCCAGTTGTTTTAATAGTTCATCTGAATTATAAAAAATATATATAATATATATTAAAAATTAATAGTTAAAATAACTAGAACACCAATATTTTCGGTACACTTAAAATTTTATATATATATATATATATAAAGTGGCTACCACTGTAAGCAAAAATAGGGGTTCTCATACTTTTTTTTGTTTGGATGATGGGGCAACATTCTGGGTCATAACTAATATTTTAATTAGAAGTAACTGTCCCTACAAACTGATCAACTGAGACCAGAGAACAATTAAAATCCAAAAGTGCATCCTGTACATATATGCAAGTTGATGCACAAGCACAACACAATCCCATCATGATGAATAACTTAAACCTTTTTTTTATTTTTTAATTGAATTAATTTATTGTAAAGAGTGGAGTAACGGTTTCAATTGCTATTGTTAATTTGTTACATTTTGTATACTCTATTTTGCGTCGGGACTTCGGTGTATATTTTTTAAATTTTTTTAAGATAAAAAAATTATGTACAGTTATCTTTATGTGTAGTTAATAATTGAGAATTATTAAATAATAATTTATTCAAATCATCTTACAAATTTTCAATTATCAATTGTATATAAAATTAATTGTAGGTGAATTTTTATTTTAGAATTATATGTTAGGAATCTAAAATCACATTTAAAGGAATATTCTAAGGCACTTTGCGAAACAGGGTACTGATGCAGAAATAATCTAAAGAAACTTTTCAAATGCCCAAAAAAAAAAAAAGAGCCAAGTTTGTTAAACTTGTTTAGAAGCAATTTACTTTCACTTAATTCTGTATTAAATCTTATTTACTCGAATGAGAAAGAAAGGCTGTATCATCAATTCATCGTACTATTAAAGAAATAAAGGTGAATGAATGTTTTGCAGAGTCAAAGATCAGCAATTCAGCAGTAGCTTTTTTGGAATAAAAAATAAAAAAATATATTCACATTATTTTTTATAATATAAATGATTATTTTTTTTATTTTTTATTAATTACTTTTGATATTAAAAATAAAATATATATACAAAAGAAATGTAATAATTGAAAAAATCACGAAGCTGTATGTAGATTTTTAGGAATCTTTAATATTTGGGGGGAGATTTTCTCAGGCACTCATTAGGTGTATGCATCACAAAAGGATAAAGTTAAGACGCGTTTTTCTTTGGGTCCCATCACCACAGAACAAAGACGAACAAATGCTTAATTAAGTGTTCATACCTCATTTTATGGAGTAATAGAGTTAATAATTAAATTAATTTTTGAAAAATTAAATATTTTTTAAATTTATTTTTTAAAAATTTTTTAATTAAATTAATTTTTTAAAAATTAAAAATTTATCGTATTTATTTTTTAGTAATTTTATTAATAATTTTTGTCATTAATTAATAATATAAAATATTAATAGATAACATACATAATATTTGAAATATCTAATTAGACGTGAATTAGATATATTTATTAAAATCTATTAATTTAATTTTTTTTAATTATATAAATTTTATTCTAATATAATTTAATAATTAAATTAATAAATTTTTATAAATATATTTGATTAATGTCTAATTAGACATGTTATGTATCATATTTATTATCCATTAATATTCTATGTCATTAATTATTAACAAAAATTATTAATAGAATCATTGAAAAAAAATATAATTAATTTATAATTTTTAAAATACTGATTTAATTAAAAATATTTAACAACAAATTTAAATAATACCTTATCTTTTCTAGACTAATTTAATTATTAATCCTTAATTTATTTCTCGCTGTTCAAACTATTAAGACCAATAATCCCATGGAAGGATTTTAGGTGGTCTAACCGTTGTTTCTTTTTTTAAATCAATTAACAATTTCAATTTTTTTCCTCTTCCTTTCATTTGTTAATTATTATGCAGTACATTACTTTTTTTTTTTTCTAAATACTATTTATACAAAAAAAATTCAAATTAATTATTATATATTTATATTTAAATAATTAAAATTTAGCAATTAATTTTTTATATATATACATTACAATGATTGTTTTTCTTTATGCAGACCATGAGGACTCTTAAATTTATTCTATGTACATAAAAACATTGAGAGAATACTCAAATTAATTTTTAAACTTTTATATAAATTTTAATTTAATTTCTAAAATTTTAATTATTTTTAACAAATAAATATTAATAAAACTCTGACATAAATAGATATATATTACGATTTTGATAAAAACAATGTCATTTTAGTTTTAGTATTTAAATAATTCAACAAATAACGTAAATCAACCCATTTTTGGCATGCATTTGGACTGTTATGCTTTCCTCTCAAAATAAGTGATGATACGATATTGTTTTTAGATTATTTGAGCATTAAAAATAAAATAATATTATTTTTAAAAATCTAATATTGTATTTGACTATCTAAATAAATGTTTTGTTAAAGTTGTTTGTTAAAATTATTATCTCAAAGATTAACATGAGTTATGTTTATAAAGATTAAAAATTAAACATAGATAATTTAAATTTTAAAGATTAAATTAAAATTTATGTGCAAATTTAACGATCAAATTGAATATTATCTCTACAAATATTTCTTTATAAATTTTTACTCCTCTGATTTAGAATGTGTATATCACTAAAAAAATATAAAAATATCTTAATAGTATTATAAAATATTTTAATTAGACACAATTATTTTAATAAAAAAAGTTTAATTAGCTAATATTTGATTTAAAGACACATAATAAATTTATTATTAGTAAAAGATTTTAAATATTTTTATTTAATAAAAATAAAATAAATGCATAAAAAATATAAATTTTTTATCTTTTTAATAAAAAATTTTTAATTTATAAATTTAATATATATGGTTAAAACATAAGATAAATAAGATAAATAGTCACCAAAAAAAAAAACATAAGATAAATAAACTTATAAAAATAAAAACAAACTATTATACTGCATAAATATTACAAAATGTAAACTTACATATATATATATATATATATATATATATATATATATATATATATATATATATATAAGTGCCTAAGTGGCATATTATGAGTTATGAGAGAGAGTGAGGACGTAGGAAGAAATTTGAGGATAAGAGCGGGTATGATAGTCCGACCAAAGATGAGACGTTGCTAAATGCTAATGGTATTTCCTGGGAATCACAAAAGAGTAACGGTCGAATAATGGGTTCATAGACTGCAACAAACATTGGTGTTAGACTGTTAGTGTTTTGTGTTTAGCAGAGCCTAAATCATGCATACTACTAGCTAGATTATTAGGCTGTGCTGGTTTGGTACCAGAGGACATTGAGATAACACATAAAAACATAAAATTATGTTTAGTAAATTGAGATATAAATAAAAATATTATATTTAGAGATATTAAATTAAGATATTGTGATATTAATAAAAGATGTAATTTATTTTTTATTTTTTTATTTTTTTATTAATTTTTTATAATTTTATTTTTTATTATTATATTATTTTACTAAATTTTTTGAATAAAAAAATAAAAATAAATTAAACTTTTATAATTTATTTTAATTTATTCTTAAATAAAATATAAAAATATTAATTTTTGTATTTTTATTTTTTATGTTTTATATTTTATTCTGTCTGCCTAGTAGATTGCTAGATATACTACCCTACTTACTCCTCAAATTCTTTGCACCATCATGCATGCACTCTACTTTCTACTTTTTTCACAATACTTGTGTTATTGTTTTGATTTTTTGCACTACATTATTTATAAATAAACTCGGTTTTTTCTTAATGTGAAGATAAAGGTTGTTACCAAGAAAGAGATGTATTATTATACGGATAATGAGTCGTGGATAACTTTGTAAATAAAAATATTTTACTTTGATATCAAATAAATTTCTATGTCTATACTTAAGAAAAAGAGTAAATATTAAATTGGTCTTTTATGTTTGAGAGTAATTCTGTTTTAGTCTTTAAGATTTAAAGTGTCCTATTTAAATCTAAAAAAGTTTCATTTAATTTTAATGTAGTTACACTATGAGGTCAAAGTTAAATAATTAACGGAATGTGCTATATGACAGTAGTATAAGAACAAGATCGATAATTTGGAGAACAAGTACAAGCTTCAGAGACATAAAATCAACTGTGGATGCATTAATATATTTATTTATTATTTTTATTACAATTTAAATAAAATATTTTCTATAGAACTAAGGAGAATAATAAATAAATGTATTGATACATTCACAGTTTATTTTGTGTGTTTGGAACTTGTACTTGTTCTCCAGATTATCGATCTTGTTCTTGTACTGCTATCATGTAGGATATTTCGTTAATTATTTAACTTTGATCTGAGGTGAGACTAAATTGAAATTAAATAAAAATTTTTTAGATTCAAATAGGATACTTTAAATCTTAAAGAACAAAACAAAATTACATCCAAATACAGGAGACCAAATCAAAATTACACCCTAAGAAAAATGTCTAAAAGCTTGGTAACATTAATTTATTTTTTAGAGTAGAGTTAATAACAAATAGAGTTGATAAAAATATTATATAACGAGTTAAGTAAATTATTATTTTATTTATTAAATATGTAAAAAATAAATATGTAATTAGTTAATTAAGATGACAAATACTTTATGACAAAAATAACTTTTAAAATTTAAAATTATTATAATAGACATAAATAAAAAAAAATTGATGGTAAATAAAATTTAATATCAATAATTTAATTAAGATCAAATTTGAATATTTACTAATATATAAAATTATATTAAATTTTTTATTTTTTATAAATATAAATTAACTTTAGAAAATATATCTTTTTAAGCGATTTTAAAAGTATTCATAATTTTTTAAGATTACAAACACAAACACGTAATTTTTTTATTTATCAAACACAAAATAAAATGTTAAAAAATCTATCCAAAAATTATTTTGCCAAAGCTTACACATATGAAAAATCTAACGAGGTTTTAAATAATTGTCTTGAATTTTTTTTGGTACGAAAAATTACATTTTCAACCAATATGAAATATGGCTTTTGAATCAGCCCCACCAATACTTGATGGAAACCGCTGAAGTCAACTTTATATAAATGATTGATACGAGTATTTAATATTTATTGTTATAACTTCTTATTATTGCTTCACAATATTGATACAAATTTTATTCATTTGTTTATTTCCTGTGAGAACCACGTGAACAAAATTGTTTCAAGTTTAAGCCTAAAAAAAAAAAAGACTAGATTAAGAAGTTTTTTTATGATAATGTTACTAAGAAATCAATTTATAATATGTTTATAACTGCATGTATTGAAAAGGAAAATTATATGTTGGGATAAATTCATTTGATTGAAATTTGCAACTTATTACACAATAATAAAGTCTCAATGTTAAGAAAATAAATATCCATATCGAATCAAATATATCATGATTTCAATTTATGTTCCCGCAAAAGGATATCATATCATATATATATCATACAATTATGCATATTATTAAAAGAGTTGAATTCAATTTTTATGGATGGAATATAATAAACACACAATTTCGTTACGGAAAATGTGATACTGTACATTTTTAATCAATTTATTTTTTAACATGAAATGATTAAGAGAACTAATTATAAAGATTGGATCTGGTATTCTCAAGCCTCTTAAAAAAATAAAGATTTTTTAAAGTTTTTTAAAAGTAGCTTAAAAAACAAATATTTCAAGTTTTTAACATAAAAATTATAATTAAAAAGGGTCAAATTTAATATCTTTGACTAAAATATTTATTATATATAATATGCATTTACGACATTTTAATTATTATTTTTACATAAAAATATCTTTATATAAATAGACATCTTTTAAAAATCATAATAGCATTATTTGGTAAAACAAAAACAAAAAGTAACTTTAATAAATAAAAGATACAAAATTAATGTTTTTTAAAATTACTCTTTAAATTTATACTAATAATTTTAATAGTTTTTAAAACTCACATCAAACATTAGAAATCTTAATTATGAAATGATAAAAATATTTTTACTGAAACGTAAGATTATATTACAATCGAGTCAAATTTTTTTGTATCTAAAATAATTCTTATTACCAAAAGCTTTTTTCTTTTATAATAGAATACTTTAAAATTTTTTTAAACAGAGTTTTATACAAATATCTAATTAAATTAATGTATTATATTAATTTTTAATAGTAATTTTAAAATTTAATTATTTGATGATTTAATAAATACATGATTAAATAGAATATTCATCTCACTTATTTATTTAAGTAAGTTTAGAGGGTTAAATTCTATCTTATATATACATATACAGTAACTCATTAACTAGCGACAAACTTTTAAATAAAATTTAAATGAGTAAAGGGTCAAATTCGTCTCTAAAAGATTATTAGTTTTTTAAATTGGTCCTAAAAAGATTTTTCTTAATCAAATTTGTCATTCCTTCACTTTAGGTTTTTAAATTGGTCCTAAAAAGATTTTTCTTAATCAAATTTGTCATTCCTTCACTTTCGCGTTGAAATTTGTTACCTCACAACACACACTTGATCGTCGTAGTCCTATACTAACATGATAAGTTTATGAAATTAGATTAAATTGATAGATTTCAATGCCTCAAAGTCCCACTTAATTTAAGATTAATTTAATCTAATTACATAATTTTATCATATTATAAACTAACTAGAACTGCTAAAATTATATTATGATCAGTGTAGTGTCACTCAATGTGCTACATCAGTAAATTTTAACGTCGTTAGCAACGAAACTGACGAAAGGATAAATAAAGAATAAATTTAATTAAAAAAATTTTTAAAAATTAATTTAGATAATAAGTAATCTTTTAAAAATAAATTTAACCATTTACTCAATTTAAATTCTCAAAATGATGTGAAAAATAAAAAAATATACCTATAATTTTTTTTATAATATCAATATATAAACATAAAATTCTTCTAAAAAAGTTAAATAAAGTAGATCTATACAAATGTTTAAATAATAATTTTTACACTATTAAACTTAAAACATTTGATTATGTTAATTTAAAAATAATGAGGCTCTATGTTAATTTACCTCTTGATCTCTCTAATAAATACCTTAATTAGTAATTACTATAAAAAGGTGATGTAATATTCTCACACCCTTTCAGGCTTTCACCTTCCCATAAAGTCTCTCTCTCTCTCTCTCTCTCTCTCTCCGGAAACCGTACGCCCACAAACGCACACTGCTCTGCTCTAAAGCTCACGCACTCTGCTCCTTCACCTCATTCCCATTCACACTCTCACTCACTCCACTCACTCTTCAACTCCTTCTTCTTTTCCCCTGTATCTATGAAGTTCACTCTCTCCTTCGCCTCGCTATTTTCTTAGTATTCTTCCCATTCTCTTCACTCCTTTCACACACTCTTTCTTCAAACCACAATTCTCTAATTTGATCCTCTCAACAAATGGAAAAGAAACAGGGATTTTTCTCCGCGCTCAAGGAAGAAGTGGTTCGCGGCCTCTCGCCATCACGTTCCCGGTCCAGCAGTCCGGCTCGAGCTGGTTCGCCCTTAACAGGTCTTCTGCGTAGAAAGAAACACGCCAGCATGGACTCCGATATTGCGAGATCCGGAAGCTTGAGGCCGTTGGGAGAGGCACTGGCGCCTCTAATGGAGGGTCCAGACACAACAGAGGGTGCGGACAGCGGGAGTGATTCGAAGCGGGTCGGGTCAGGCATAGGAAGTTGGATGAAGGGTCAGCTGTCACGTGCTCCGTCTGTGTCTTCCATGTCCTACAAGAGGACTGATCTGAGGCTCCTTCTCGGCGTCATGGGAGCTCCTCTCGCACCTGTCTATGTCTCTGCGGCGGACCCCTTGCCTCATCTCAGCATCAAAGACACTCCTATTGTCAGTTCTCTCTCTCTTCCTCGAATGCCTTCCTTTTTGTTCAATTTTCTATTTAGGACCACTGATTGTGTTTTTTTGTGGCTGGGTTGAGGGGGTGCTTCAGAGAATCGATTTCTTTTCCTTTTGTTTTATTCTATCTCTCTCTATCTTTTGTTTGTTTGGATGCATGTGTTTAATCATGAGTAGCTGTGATGGGATTGGTTTTTTCTCCGGTAACTTGTGTTTGGTGTTTTATGCATCTTGTCCTGTTTTGATTCTGCCTGAAGATTCGGCTTATGTTTCAAGCTCCAGTTTTATTATCTGTTGCGCTTTTAATCTTTTATGTCTTCTGCCGAAACGGATAACCGTTGAAAGTAAGAATCAATAGCACCTTTTCTCTATTGCTTCAGTTTTACGCTTGGGAAAAAAAAAAAAACAGTAGAGAATATGAGATTATATGTTTTCTATAAGGGTTCTTTGTGCTGTAACAAGTTTAACTTTGAGAACTTAATGTGTAAAACAAAACTTATTGCATGAGATTAGTTTACTTGTCAAGCAGATCAAGTCCTGGTGCAAAAGTTAAAATTCATTTCACTTCCTGTAAAGTATATTAGATGTACCTTTCTACTGTTAAGGATGCCAAATTCTTCTGTTTGCATCAGAAAATAAATGTTAATATGTTTTATTCAACATCTAAATTAGTGATTTTGATGTCTCGTGTTTCTTCCTGGCTATGCTTGCAGGAAACTTCATCTGCTCATTACATATTGCAGCAGTATACTGCTGCCTCTGGAGGGCAGAAGTTGCAGAACTCAATAAGAAATGCATATGCAATGGGAAAGGTGAGGATGGTAGCTTCTGAGTTTGAAACTGCAACTAGAGTAGTGAAAAACCGGAATGCCTCTAGGTGTGCGGAGTCCGGTGGATTTGTGCTCTGGCAGATGAATCCCGACATGTGGTATGTAGAGCTTGCAGTTGGGGGAAGCAAGGTTCATGCCGGTTGCAATGGCAAGCTTGTTTGGAGGCACACACCTTGGCTCGGTGCTCACACAGCTAAAGGACCTGTGAGGCCTCTGCGCCGTGCACTTCAGGTTGAACTATGTCTTAAAATTTTTCTGGCCTGCATCTACATTTTGTTTTTACAGCACTCTATTCCATTTTATCCTCTAATTTATAAATGTGTGTATATTTTTGTACTCAGGGTCTTGATCCTAGAACCACTGCCAGTATGTTTGCTGATGCAAAATGCATAGGCGAGAAAAATATCAATGGCGAGGATTGTTTCATCCTTAAACTTGTTACTGACCCCGAAACATTGAAGTCTCGAAGTGAGGGTCCTGCTGAGATCATAAGGCATGTCTTATTTGGCTACTTCAGCCAAAAGACTGGCCTTCTTGTTCATATTGAGGATTCTCATCTCACCCGCATCCAATCCAATGGCGGTGATGCAGTTTATTGGGAAACTACAATCAATTCATACCTTGATGATTACAGGTCCGTGGAAGGGATCATGATTGCCCACTCAGGGCATTCTGTGGTAACTCTTTTCAGGTTTGGGGAGATGGCCATGAGCCATACCAAAACAAAAATGGAAGAGGCTTGGACAATTGAAGAGGTTGCATTCAATGTCCCAGGTCTCTCAGTAGATTGCTTCATTCCCCCAGCAGATTTGAGGACAGGTTCTGTCAGTGAAGCTTGTGAACTTCCTCAGGATGACAGAGGAAAGAACACAACATCATTACACCGGGCCAAAGTTGTTGCATTGGAGAAATCTCATAATTGCAGTGTTGATAATATGATCTGGAAGATGGAAATCTAACAATGCGGTTAGGAATATCATCAATTCAGGGCAATTGTTAATAGCAGTCACTAGTTTTCTTTACTACTAACGTCTAGAATTTAGTTGTTAGTATAGTGATTCAGTTTTTCCCTTTTCCGGAGTTTGTTTATGCCTCTATATCCTCTGTAAATAGAGCATAAAAATTCGCGGGAGTGAATGTTTATACTCAGATGCAGAATCCAACTAAGGAGTTGGAGCTCGGTTTCCCTTTCGGAATAGAGCAAATGGAGGTTAAATTTTTAGTTTACCTTCCATAAGTATGGGAAGGTGGTGATGAAATGTTGGTATAGTAGACCATTGATGAACTTTTCTTACTTTTCAAGTTCCCCAAGTGTCGGTGGTGGTTAATATTAAAGAGTCTGCCACCGGCCAGGTGGCCACGGCCAGTTTGACTCTAACAGCTTCCACATGGAGTGGAGGTTGTGTGTGTTTGGAAAGGTAAAGATGGTGTTTTTGATAGCTTTGATAATGGAGTAGGGTGACAGAGACAATACTCAGTCTTAAATTTGATGTACCCATCATATCTTTTCTAATATATATGATTTTCGTTTGTATTTTGATGCTGTTTGTTATTACTTTTCAGAAAATGAAATGTACACACTCCATTGATTGTCTATTCAAGAAGTTTATGCATTGTTCACAATAATCATAAATTACTTGCTTACAAGTTACAAGCCCATATGGTATTAGTGTATTAGCATATTGCTGGAATCTTTGTGTAGTTAATTCTTAATTTTATAGAAAGATGTAACTACAGAAAAGTGAAAACTCGCAATTGGACATGCATGCTTTTTTAATAATATAATTACAAAAATGAAATTATGCACATTGTAACGTGCATTAGAGTTAAGACTAAGATGAGGTACTCATACATCTTGTGATATAATAAGTTCTTAGTCTCTGGAATTGAGCAAGTGTACAGCACACACTTTATATTTATTTATTTGGTCATGACTACTGCATGTGTGGAAGCTTCTCTCTTTTCCCCATGGTCATGGTCAAAATGAGCAAAGCACTGGAAAACAGGGAACTAGTGGAGGAATAATACTTTAATGGAGTGAATGGAAGCCAGAGGGAATTGTGAATAAATAAAGTGAATGGGGTTAGGTTTCTTATGTAAGGCCTGCGTATGTTTGTGTGTGACTGTCATTATGGAACGACCACAAGATTTGATGCTCTTAAAACCCCCTCAACTGATGTAACCAGCTTCTTTTTTGTATAAATTGACACTATAATTTTTTTTTTTAATTTTAATATGCATATTTAATTATATATTATTAAAATTCTTTTACATAACTACTCACTAATTCAAGAGTCATACAAATTTGATTACACTACAATAATGTATAATTCAACATATAATAAACTCTTCAGTCTTCATATCCTCCTATGTATGTATCTTTCCTTTTTTTTTCCTTTTACTTTTTAGGTTTTGTCTTTCTCATCTTTATCCATATATACCTCTATATATTTTTTTTTCCTCAGGAAGATTCCAAAAAATAAAAAAGTTTAAAAGGTATTGAGTTGTGTTTTATTTTTTCTTGGCAAAAAATTAAATACAGTTAATTTCATATGAAGTTGATAATTGAGAATTGTTAGATGATAATTTAGTCAAACCTGACAAATCATTTATCGACCATCAACTATTAACTTTATATGAAGTTAACTACACTGAGTATTTACCTTTTTCCTTTCCTTTTTTCCCTCTTTTATTTAAGACGACTCATCTTTAACAGTAGTTAATTTTCAGATAGCACTATCTTCTTCTTCTTCTTCTTTTTTTTTTTTACCTTTAACAATAAGTTAATTTTCAAATAATATTATCCCTTACATTTTTTTTTTAGATCACAATAGCATTCATCATTGAAGACTTCATGTTCTTTTTTAAATACATATTCTATGGCTGGTTAGATATTCATGCATGCCACGCATATATTGCATCATATGTGATTGTCCAAAGTAATAAGTTGATACATGTGGAAAACTACCTTATGGACAAAACTCCTTGAGCCTTCGTTTTCTATCTATAATTTATTATCCGATTTCAGCAACATGTATATCGCATCTCTTTGTGATTGTGAGGAGCATAGTCAAAATGTGCACACATTTATGTCTATCACCATCACCACCCTAAACTAATGTACTAATTACAGCATTTTGTTACAGAACCGAAAATGAAACAGTCAAAATCTCGTTTGAGGGCTTCCTATTATAGTAATAGACAAAGACTATTAGATTTGTGAGAATGGTGTGGAAAGAAGTTTGGTGACTAGATGCAATAATGCATGATCATCACTTCAACTTCAAAAAAAAAAAAATGAAAAACTAACTATGCTTGCTAATCACGCTTGGACCAAACTCATCGTTACAAGATGTGAATGTATATATTAATAAGTCTTTTGATGTAGACAATTCAACTCAACCAATAAATTTGTTGTGCTTGTTTGTTTGCCCTTTATAACAAACCGTTTCTCTCATTGGTTAGATAGAAAGCGTTTACATTCTAATTCGGTGAACTATGAAAAAGAAATGGCATTTGATAGGTACTATAGTGACAGTGATGCATACACATGATGATGCACATACAAATAAACCACATTACAATATCTTTGCAAATTGCAATATATTATTAGAATTAAGATTTACCAAAATGTTGAGATTTGTTGGTGAATTTCGTTAATAAGTAGTTACTAGAAAAGAAAAATCGTTAATAACAATTTTAATAAAAATGTTAGTCGTAAACTAACATCAGTCACTAAAATAAGTTATTAATGTATTTGTGTATAAATACGCATAATTTAATTTATTTTGAATATGTATTTTATACTCGTGACTGATTTTGATAGACGTATCGAGGAAGGGTTTATGGAGTTAAACCCTAAAATGGTCCATGAGATTGGCGTCGTGCACTAAAATTATCCATGAGATTCTAATTGCACTAATTACGTCCCTGAGATTGAGAAAAGTGCACCATATTAGTCCTGACTTATTTTTCATTAACGACGTGATGACATGGCTTGATGACGTGGACGGTAAATGACACGTGTCACTCCATGATTTGACCATGTGTAATGATATGATAATGTGGTGACCAGTGACACGTGAAATGCTGATGTGGATGGTTGTGCCACGTGTCATAATGTTATTTGGTCACGTGTCTGTTTGTGTCACATGTCGCAACAGTATTCGTCTACGTGTCATCCATTATGTCATTGTTGTAGATGCACCAAATTAGTCCCTTACTTTGCATTAAGTGACTCATTTTATTGCCTAAAATTGAATGTCGTGCACCAAACTAATCCTTTCACCAATTTTTTCTCATTTGATGGCCCTATTGAGAGAGGGTTTATGTGAGTCTTACAACCTTGGACTTGGATCGAACAATGTGTACCGCATATATGGAACTGTTCCAACTATTCTCGTTATCAGGAGTAGTAGGACCTCGATCCTACAATTATTTTAGTTTTATATTCGATGCCCTTCTTTACTGCTAGAATATATATATAGTACAATCATGTATAGATTTGAAACTTATGTTTGGATTCAATTATTATGACTATGATTTTAAATTATTACAAGAGGAAAAATTACACACATGTTATGTACCTTGTCTGTCAAATTTTGAGCTGGTGATTTTTCTTTAATTTTACTTTATTAGTTAACATTATATGTGAAAAATGTTGGCTCGTTTTATTTTAATATCAAAATATACCTTACCAATTAATATTTGCCAATAATAATATAACAATTTGTGAATTATTATGATCCCCCACGTTTCTTAGAGATGTATACGAGATGGTGAGAGTGCTGAATACTTTAATAATACACTTGAGATGAGATTACTGAAAAACAAATCTAGTCTAGACAAATGTGCCTTATTAATGTTTGTTTGACTTTTTAATATCACCCCTTTCTTGAATGAGCATATGTTAATTAGAATAAGATTCCAAGGTTTGACTAGTTATTTAACTTGTAATTTGACCTTAGCTGATACTAATTGGCAGAACCCAAAAGCTCATCTTATTCTTCAAATGAGTAGCGATGGCAATTTGAGCCGGTCCAGTGGCGGAACCAGAAATTTCATAAGAGGGGGCCAATTAAATATAAATATAACAAAAAATTAACAAAATATGATTTGTAGCATATATATCAAAAAAGTAATTATATTATATAAAAGTCAATGTTCAACTACATACTTTAAGATTTTGATATTTTTAAACTTGTTCGACGATGCTTCATGGAACTAAAATCATCAATTATCATCTCTGAAGTGAATTTTGAAGCAATTTCCTTTTCAATATATACAATCATACAATCTGCTAAAAATTCATCTTCCATCTTGTTTCGAAGCCTTGTTTTAATAATCTTCATAGCTGAAAAGGCCCGTTCAGTTGTTGCTGTTGTCACAGGAAGAGTCAAAACAAGACGAATTAATCTATCAATTAAAGGATATATATTTGATTTTCCTGTCTCTGTCAATTTTTGACACAATTTAACAAGAGTAGACAAATTCTGAAAATTTGGAGCTTTAACCACATCAAGTTCATAATGTTGTAACTCATAATCCAATTGAATCTTTTCTTGCTCAGAAAAATCTAAAGAATAGAAATTCTTTACAAGATTGCATATGTTGCAAACACTGAATAACTTGAAAGCATCTTTAGGATCTAAAGATGTACTCAATATGAGGAGCTCGGTTGCTTGCTCACTAAATCTATTATTTAGCTCTTTCAATTAAAAATCTATCACGCTAGTAAAAATGTCAACACGATAGTGGTGTTCAACAGTGACAACATCCTTTTTATGACGAGACCGAATTATGTCACTAAAAAAAGCACTCATATCAGGTATCTGAATAGCATGATCATTGCAGAAAGAACTAACTTTCTCCAAAAGTGCTCTCCAACTATTATCTCTTAACTGTTGAATCAATGACTTTGTACTAGAAACCAGATGCATAGCATTCAAAATGTCTTGAGATTTTTGTTGCAATGCTTGACAAAGTTTATCAGTGATTCCCATGATTTCTTTCATCATATGCAAAATGAAAACAAAATCAAATGATAATAAAGATTTAAGAGCATAAGTAGCATCACCACGTTGAGAATATGTAGATCCATTAGTAGCCAAATCTTCCAGAACTGAAGTTGTTGCTCCAAACATACGTAAAAGGCTACAAATTGAGTTGAAGTGAGAGTTCCACCTGGTATCCAAATTTGCGGACGCTTTCCGGGATCACGCATCAATGTATCAATATTAACTTGATCTATTTCAGTCCTTGTTATTTTGGAAGCAGGGGGTTGAATATCTTGCTCAACAAGTTGTGTCACAGGTTGTTCAATAATATTTTGAACATTACTCAAAGAATCTGAAGTTGAATTTTGTTCATCATATATTCTCTCTTTTCTCTTGAAAAATGAGTGAATTGTTTTCATCTTTGACATTTTTAACTTAACTTGAACTATCTAACAAAAAAAAACAAAAATAATTGCATATATATTATTTTCTTAAAAAAAATATTAAACCTATTGAGCAATAAAAAATAATTTTAGAAACACAAATATATAATAACCAAAAATAAAGTTATTGATTTACCTGATTATTTTTTTGTTCCAAGTCTCACCAAAAAATAATTCTATTGAGTTTTGTCCTCACTTCAATCTTTGAACACTGTCTATTATAAAAAAAATAAATTAATTATTTTAAATAAATAATATAAATAATACTTGACATTGTTATTAACTTAAAAAAAATTGAAATATACCTCTTTGAATCTTTGTTGTGCATTCAATGGTTAATATTTTGCTGTTCACTTCTCTTCAATGGTTTTTCTTCATATGTCTTGTTTAGTATGGAAGGAAAATTAGAATGAGAAGAGTAGAAGACCAAAAGTTTGGGAACCACTAAAAGAGAGAGAAAAGTGGCGCTGATGCCTCTGATGGTTTGAAACAAATATTTGAAAAATGTACTAGGGTTACTTTAATTAATAGTATGGGCTTGGGCTAGTATAATAAAACCATTTTTATTAATTATTAGAATGAGCTATTTGTTAACAAGAGCAACAATAATTCAAATATCCAATATATAATGCAGTTTTTAGTTATTTTAATTTATAAAATTTTGTAACTTATATTTTTTTAATATTATATATAAAAAAATTTAATATTATTAATTATTACTATTTACTATTTTTTTTTAAAAATTTTGGGGGGATCATGGCCATCTTAGGTCTCCCGTGGATCCGCCACTGAACTGGTCCAACATGACTTGACCTGTCATAAATAAGGTGAATTTTTTAACTGTTTAACAAGACAAATTTTAATTAGTTTTGATTAATTTTTTTTATTATCAAATATTTACCATTTAAAAAATGGTGTAAATAATATCTAATGATAATTATTGAGTATAAACATGACCAGCAATCATTTTATCTTGTCTTATATCTATTACATATTCGTTCGAACATATATAAATGAATGTTTGATTTAGATTAAGAATTTGTTGAATTTAGCTTAAAATAAATTTAATTTTTTGTAAATTAGTTATTATTTGTAATATGATACTTTTAATTATATTTAGGATTTACATAATTTTATTTTATTTTTAAAGACTATAAATTATATTTTAGATAGAAGTAGTCATATTTCGAAACGATAAAAAATTATGATAAAACAAATAATAATAGTAAAAAAATATACTAATTAAGTGAAAACTCAGATGCAGTCGACTTCACGTGAAGTTGATAGTTGAGAGTCGTTAGATGAAAATTTAGCCAAATCATCTAACGGCTCTCAATTATAAACTTCACGTGAAGTTAACTGCACCTGAGTTTCCATCTACTAATTACTCAACATTGCATATGAAGTTGGGTTGTAAATTAAATATACATGTAAAATGCCCCCACTTATATGGTAATTTGTTTGACTTATTGCTTTGTAATCCAGAAAAAGAGGAGGGGTTTGAGGAGGAATTGTAATGATACATTTTGGTTGAGAGCACTAAAAAGAGATGCAAGATGCATGAGGGCATATAGATACATGTGTAACACAAAATGGTATGATAGAGTGTCGGCAGAGGAAGGTTCCCCTCCTTGACTTGCACGGAGATGGAGACAAATTTATTAGTAATAGTCCTCCTGCTCCTCTGCACACACCAAGACTTGCAATTGATGCATATTTATGACACTGATGACCAACAATGGTGTCAATTTCATCACCCTTTCTGCCATAAATAACAACTATCATCATATTCCACTCCATCATGCATGCTACTCTACACTCCATCTATCTATGCGTGCGTGTGTGAATCAGTTTCTTGCCATTTACACGTGCAATGTCACCTACACTTCCGGGCTATCTTAACATATTTAATGATTCTTATTATATACCAAATAAACTCATAATTGGTATTTGGTTTGAACTAGTTGTTAGGATTTTCCAGAGTTCAGTTTACTGAACCATTTTTTTAGCATTCTTTCATTAGAACAATATGTTAGTGTTGCAAGTGTGAGGAGTGTTGAAGTTAGTCACACATCAAAGAAAATAAAAAAGAGTGAGGAGTTTATAAGATGAGAGACCTATTAATTTGGTATAATTTTATCTTAAAATAACAAGAAGAACTAAAACTATTTTAAAGACAGTACTTTAAAATTTTGGTCCAACACAGCAGTTTCTGAACTCTCATATATTTCTAGTTGTTTTTCATTTTACCCTCTATTTTGGGTGTCATTAAAGAAAAAGGTAACTACCCTTCTGGGAGGGCCTAACTGCATTATAAGATATGATAGAAGCAAAAGTGTTTGCCATTATGAGTTGGACAAAGTAGGCAATTACAGACAAAGAGATGGTTGTTGCTGATATATATATGGTTTAATTAAATTTATTCCTTTCTCTTATAGTGTTGATATTGTTGTGTGTTATTATGGCTAGGGGCTATGGGCTATGGCTTCCTTTCATGGTATTCAATTCCACCTCCTTGGAGTTAAGAATTTGAACCGCATTAGCCCACTACCTATTCATTATTTCTCTCTTTCTTTAAATATTCTATCTCCTCAGTCCTCACTGGGCACTGCCCCAATGTGATTCAGGACATGCACCACTGGCTGCACCATACATGTCATCTCATGATTCCTCAGTGGTCTCTACGATCATCTTTCCTTTTCCCGTAAATATTTTATTCTCTTTTATTTGTTGCTTAATTTATAGCCTTCTGTTAATTTATTTTTAGGGAACTTATTGCTGCACATGGCTAATGGCTTCATATCCTGTTCACATTTTACATTAGCTAGCTAGCAGCACCAGAGAGTAAATATTATAAGGTAAGTAGGTAACTATTCACGTAACAGCTACATATTAACACATTAGAAGAATATTAAAGGGTCATTAGAACTTGTTGTAACGAAATTGAGTTGATTACTAAGTAATGGCTAAAAATAATAAATTCTAATGGATTTCGAGCATTTTTCTAACACATTATATTAAATAATTTAATTAAATATATTAAATTATCTAATAATTTTTAATTATTATCTCCAACAAAAACATTTTTAGGTCAATGGAATGATTTTGATCAAAACGGAAGCCACTCTATTCCTTTTGTTTTTTTTTTATGTTGTTCCTTTATTTTTGGTGTAGTACCCTGATCTTTTTTTTTTTCGGTTGGTTGCGCACGTTATCTCCCAACCTGACAGGTCAATGACTAATCCGTAGCGGATGAATTACTATATGCACAAGGTAGGATTCGAATCCCGACACTTATTTAAGCGGACGAGTGAGTTAACTACTCGATCAACTCAAGTTGGTTTACCTATCATTTTTTTTTTTTTTTTTTTTGGTTTCCCACGGTATCCCCCAACCCGGCAGGTCAAGGACTAATCCGTCGCGGTACTGAGCTCCATTTAAGGGTTTGCCGCTGGCCAATGGGTTGCTGCATGCACAAGGCGGGATTCGAACCCCCGACACTTGCTTAAGCGGACTAGTGAGCTAACCACTAGACCAACCCAACTTGGTTTACCTATCATTTTTTAAAGAAGCAATACTCCACTTTATAAGAAGGCTGAACTTGGACCTCCATCAAGGGCCAAGGCCCAGATAATTTTTTCCCCTTTGTTTTGGTTATGGGCAGAGTTTCTTACTGTGAAGAATTCTGGTTAGGGAATTTCTTTCATTTAAAGATGGATCTATCATAAAAAAAAAAGGATCAAGTCATCTCCAAAAGAAAAAAAGGTTGGATCAAGTTTGACTAATGAGATCGTTATAGGTAGTGTTCAAAGGCCCGCTATGATTTCCCCTTCTAATTCCGCTACAACTACAAATTTTAAATATCATATACATAGAGTCAAGTAAATATATTTAGTTTTTTTTTTCTAGAAAAAATATTGGTCATAATGATTCTGTTGATAATTCTATGTTTAATTTTCTCTATCTATTACCTTTCTTGTTCTTGCAAAACTATATTGATCCTTTATTCTATCTTTCAAAACTATATGATAAATGAAACAAAATAATTTTTGTGTCTCCATCACATATTATTATTATTATTATTTTGGTATTATAACGGGGTACGTATTATGTTTCTTCTTTTTTTTTTTTGGTCAATATATTATGCTTCTTTTTTTTGGGACTTGGGCTATGCCCAATAACCCAAACCTGACTCTAAGAACCACCCAATAACCCACTCCCTAAACTAATGTTGCGGTAGTGTTGTCACCTGCAAATTATCTGAGTACGTACAACGGAAGGTGTTGAAGAACTTTGAATTCTAATTTTTTTTTTTTTAAAAAAGATCATTTCAAAACTTCACATTTCCTTATCTAAGAATGATAGTTTTCTCACATTATTATTAGCGAGAAGGGATATTTTGAAATGCAATTTTTTTTAAGAGGCGGGTTGTCCTTTTTTCATGATCAAAACATTTTACATATATAAGTTTGATTAATTAAATTATCACTAACTGCTCAAATTAAGTCATGTTTTGAACTTTTGATCTAGCACAATATAGAGACCTGAACTAAAAAATAAACAAAAATTTATGCCTCAATTGGAGGCTTGAACGTAGCCCAATTGAGCTCAGTACAATATTCTTTATTTGTTATTGGTTATGTATGTTAAAGGCATTTTTGGAAGAAGAATGTTATAACATTTTTTTATATATATTTTATATTTTTATCTTTTATATTAAAAATAACTGATAAAATGTGAAAAAAGATAAACATTTATTTTTTATACTAAAAAATATATAGAAAAATTAAGTACAGATATCATTACACGTGTCTATGTATGCAATATAATAATATAACCAAGCGTATAGTTAAAGTAAGACAGACAACAGAGTACAATCATAATAAAAAAAAAAAGCAGGAGGAGAATAAGAAAAAAAGATTATTAGACAGCAAATGAATAGAAAAATTTAATAATAAAGTGAAATGATAATAGACATATCATGGTAACATAGAAAATAACTCCCAAAACCCCTCAAAAGAATGCAAGCGAATAATGAAATGAATAATATATAGTCCAAGTAGGTAGATCAGTGATATAAACTCCCCATATATATGTATATAATATGATAGCTAGAAAATGGTATATATAGAGAGGCAAATGGCAAAATGATGGTAGCAATTAGAAGATCTCTACAGCAGTAATGATAAAAGAGCCGATCCCAATCCAAAGCTCCCAACCATCTTTTTGGATGACCACAATTTCTCTACTCCACTCTGCAAATTGAAATTCGTTCACTTATAAGTTTAGTCTTAATATAATTAATGTATCAAACACAAATATGTATGTGCCAAGAGGCAAATTAAAACAAATCTAGCTTGAAAAATAATAAAAAGAGAGATCATATATTATTCAAATTTCAATTATCTAAAAACGGTTATGAAATTGCATTTTTTTATATAAAATATAAATAATTATACTTTTAACATATCTCTCAAATTTTGAATAAGATTTTTTTAAGAGGAATACTAGTGGACAGCAATTTTGATGTTTTGTAACTATCAATTGGCCATCAATAGTGTTTTTAATGGTGTGAGATTACATCTAATGGTGGGAGATCACTCACTTTTATTTTGATGGTTAAGTGCTAACCAAAAAACACAAAAGTTACTGGCCCTCTAGACTTTTTCTTTTTTTAATTTATTTAAATCTTTTACATAAGTATTCTTTTAATTTGTTTTATATTATTTTTTAAAAAATAATAAAAATTACTTATTTTAAGTAATAAATTTTTTGATATTATGTTATCACAGCGATAAAATGATATTATAACTATCTGAAAATTAAAAAGAAACCTGATGTAATATATCTTAATATTCTAGTATTAGCTAAAGATACAAAATAACAAATAATAATAATAAAAGATATATTAAATATATATTAAAAATAAATTAAATTACACATATATTTATTTACAATAATTATATAGTAGAATTAACTCAAATAGGATAATATCTCTATTTAAACTAAAAATTTCGCATTCGAATCTCACTCAAAAAGTGGTTAATTTTAATTTTGGTGGATAAATATAATTTTTGAATAACGAAATATGGTTCATCAATCATCATGATCATTAGCAAAAAAGTAACAATATAAGATGAGAAAAAGAAGAGTGAAGCTTACACTATCGCTAACCGGAGCGAGAGATGCCAAGCTGGGACCGGGAGCTCCAGCAGCCGGTGAGAGAGCAGGAACCGGCGATAGTGCAGGTGCCGTACTCTTCAGGGGAGCAGGAGAAGTTGCCGGAGGAGATGAAAGAGGGGTTGGCGTGAGCGCGGGAGGAGGGACGGCGGGTGGTGGTACTGCCGGCGGTGGTGTGGCTGGAGGTGGAGAGAATGGTGGAGGAGAGGCAGGGGGAGGAGAGGCCGGAGGAGGAGATGCGGGTGGCGGAGAGGAGGTTACCGGCGGAGGAGTGGCTGCGGGTGGAGGAGACGACTGTTGTTGTGGGGGAGGAGATGACTGCTGTTGTGGGGGCGGAGATGATTGCTGCTGCTGTGGAGGAGAAGACTGAACGGGAGGAGCAGGAGAAGATGGAGGAGTGGGAGGAGCAGGAGAAGATGGAGGAGTGGGAGGAGCCGGGGTGGAGGTCGGTGGAGAAGGGGTGGTGGTGGTGGGAGTTGGAGGAGTTGGGGGAGATTGTTGTTGTTGTTGAGCAGCGACTCCGGCGGCGGTCACAATGCAGACGAAACCGGCAAACAGAATGGTTGCTCTGTCCATCATGGCACTAGTATTTTACTCTTCTCCTTCTCTTCTTCTTCAAAGTTGGGAGGGTTAAGTGGAAGAGGCAAGGAGAGAAGAAGAAGAATATATAGGCGTAATGGTAACTGAGTGAAACACAAGCTTTTCAATTTCGGACAAATTTCGCTCTATGTTGATATGCTACATGGGATCATGTGGAATCTTCTTCTTCATCCATGCATTACTATCAACATATATTTTTACGGTTCTGCTACGTTACCAACATATCTGCTAACTTCTGTCAACTCTTATTTATAATTGTGTTTCATGGAAGTATGTTCGTAGATGTGTCTAATAAAAATTTCTTTTTTATAGCTATGTTTAATAAAAATGTCTTTATAGATATATTTTCTGGATGCGTCTCTTTATATATGTATTTAAAATATATTAATTATTAGACACATCAACGAACACACTTTCATAAAACACAATTATAAATAAGAGTCTGCAGAAGTTGGCAGATAATACGTTGATACCCTATACTTTCCATATTTTTAGGAGAGTGTTAGGCAAATAATGATCATCTTGAATAATATGAACAACCACCAATCAAATAAAAATACACTACATCCTAATTTAGTGTTACTAATTAAATTTAAGATTAATTTACTCTTTTAATCCTATTAATTCATTCACACATTATTTAAAAATGTTGTCTATACCTTTTTATAGTTTTATTGTATAAACATCAATGCTACTTGTATAATACTAAAATTAACTATCAAATTCAGTTACCAATATAAAATATATATTAAAATATAAATATATATTAAAGATAAATTAAATCAAATATTTTTTTACACAAATATATTAGTGATTAGTGATTGATTTTAATTATTCATTTTGATATACAAATAATATTTTTATTGTATAAAATATTAAAAATTAAATTTCTTTAGCAAGGTACTCTAGAGAAACATAAAGCTAGCTGGCTAAAAATAAAGAAAGATTAGGAATTCAGGATTTATTGTTTTTATTTGTTACTTAACTATCAAGTCAATTCTTTTAAATTAATAATCTAAACCACATACTTTTTAATTTTTAATATTTAAATTTTTTAATTCCTTTTAGTCTTACATTATATATGTAAATTGGTGTCAATTTTTTTCAAGTATCATTCTTATATATCTATAAAATGTATTTTTTTAATTTCTCATATTTGAATTTAATTTTTTTATTAAAAATTATCATATTTATTGTTATTATACATATTAATTTTTTATTTTTACTAAAAATGGATTAATAAGTGTGTGCCTATTAGTTAGTCTACCAAAACTTATTAGGGTGTGATTAAAGAGAAACAAAAATAAGATAAAAACTTGTATGTAGTTATTTTTATATAAAATTAATAGTAAAAAATTATTAGATAATTTAATAAATTTGACTAAATTATTATTTAATAATTTTTAACTATTAATTCTACTCTAAATAAACTTTTATAGGGAGAACAAAAAGTCAACTTTGGCTTCTTTTTTTTTTTCGGTGACTCAACTTTGGCTTCTTTACATCCGAATATATTGACTCTGCTAAATTAATAATGTGAGTAATGGTTTTCCTTGCAGTCCTATCAAATTAAAACTAAATAAATAAAAAAAAATATGTATTGTTTTATGATTGCATAGATATTGTTTAATTAAGTCGTAATAAATTAAGTACCAACCTTATTTAAGTTTGAAATATTATTTACATAAACATCAATAATTAGAGTACTATATGCACTATAATTTCGTGCTTCTAAAATTACATGACTATTAATGCAGTAATCTTTTTCTGATTTTCATAATGTATTTACAATTTTCATGGACAACGAGTGATTAGTTATCGGTGATAACTCAAGTGTAGTCGACTCTATATAAAGTTTATATTTGAGAGCTATTAGATGAAAATTTAGTCAAATCAATCAAATCATTTAACGACTCTTACCTATCAATTTCCCGTAAAGTCGACTGCAATTGAATTTTTACCTTAATTAAAGATATTATGAGTGACTATATGGAGAAATGATCAATAGGCCCTAACAATGAATTATATGTTATGATGACATTACATACAGTAGCCACCAAAATGATTATGGGGGCACATGATAATGCTGATTACAAGACATGTAAATAATTGGCATACTTTCTTTTATATGAATAATCCGATATGCATTAACTGTAATTAATTGATTACATCTTTGTTCCTTTATTAAACCTTTAATTTATTAGGTATTGGTGCTCCTTAACTAACAGAGTTATGCTCTGTTACGTTGTTGTGCTGATTTGGGTTGGGGAACCGGAAACACATTTGAAAGCACATTATTGGGTGAGTGTTTCAGATAGAGAAAGAAATCGTAATCGGTGGGTAGTATTTACATTTGAAGTAGTTCATGTCCCAATTTCTGATGCTCAATTTTGTGTGCTACGTGTACGCCGGTAAATCTGGAAAATGATTGTCTACCATTATATTTTTATTTATTTATGTCATTATGTACATACATGTCTCGAGTTTAATTAATTTTTGTCTTCTTTTTATTAACTTACACATACCATGTGTATACGGTATATAATTATATATACATGCATGCTATTGTAAGATTTAATTTTCATAGTGGTGAGTGATGAATACTTTCGTATCGGTGTGTATGTCAATTATAAGCATAATCATATAAAAAGAATAATGTAGGAAGTGTGGGTCATGCGTGTGGGTTCATTCCTTAGTGGTGTGGTGTCTCATGGCATGTGTAATTTGTACGCTACGTTGGGGACTTGAGGCTGCCACAAAGAAATATATGAGGGTCCGGTTGGTACCTGAACCTCCTCATATATACTCATGTTTTATTCTTGGTGGTATCAAGTAATAAACAATAAAATCAACTTGGATCGGTCGAGTAGTCATTTACTCATTCGTTTAAATAAGTGTTAAAAATTTAAATCTTGTGTTGTGAATGCAACAATTTATTAACTAACAGTAGATTCTTAAATATAGCTTAAATTAGTGCTTGACCGGACGAATTGAAAGATACAGTGACAAACAAAAAGTAATAAACAATAAGTATAAAAAATTAACTTTTATTTAGTTAATAATAATAAATTTTTTATTTTAAAATTATTTTTTAATTTTTAAGAATTTTAAATTTAAAATATAAAATTGTTTAAAAAATTAATTGGTATGGACCGAAAAAATATTTCACTTTCTAGTACATCCATAATAAAAGAGTAGCTTTAAATGCATCAATGAAAAAAAATGGTATGTATACAATGCATGCTTAAAAAAAGAATTATTATAATTTGAGTAAAGTATCGTTTTTGTCTCCAACGTTTGGGGTAAGTCCTATTTGTGTCTCTAACGTTTAAATCGTCCTATTTATATCCTTAACGTTTATAAAAGTGATTCAATGTTATCCTACTATCAATTATACTAACAAATTAGATTTTATTTTTTAATTATTCTCACTTGGATGTATTCATTCTCAATTAGGTCTCATTTGGATGTATTCGATTTTAATATTATATCTATTATTTGTGTTTAGATTCAATTATGTCTCTAGAAAAGTGAATTATGTAAATGTTATAGGAATTAGTTTCAACATTTGATAAGCTATTTTTCGGAGTAGATCATTAATTCTATCTCAGACATTTGTATTCTAACTTCAAGAAGAGATTTTTAAAACTTAAACTAAAGCGCTCATGATGTGTAATTGACGGCAGGATAACATTGAATCACTTTTACAAACGTTAGAGATACAAATAGGACGATTTAAATGTTAGAGACACAAATAGGATTTGCCCTAAACGTTGAGGACAAAAACGATACTTTACTCTTATAATTTTTATTTTTCATCAAATTTTTTTTAAGAGAGATATTGTATATTATTGGAAAAAACTACTAATGGAAGAATAAAATTCAAAAACACTAAAAACATAGTCATGAAAAAAAAAAATTAATCATTTTGTTAAATTTAATTTGTCGAACAAATCAAATATTGTATATAGATATATACTACTTGACAAATTTGTGTGTTTATGTGGATAATTCTAAAAGTAATTTCATACTTCATTTTTAGTTTGCCGAGAAATGATAAATATATAGTTTGAAAAAATACGATTAAAATTTAATAACAAATTACAGCCTAAAGAAGAGATGATTAAAACTTAGATTTTTGAATGAGTTGGAGGCAGCCATATAATATAATCACAGACTCAGAGCACCCAGCTTTGGTAGTGGGGACTTCAGCCTCTGCTGGTAATGAACATGATTATTCATTTTGATTCACGTGTCTTGTTTGCTTTGGTTGAATGAAAGTAGGGTAAATCTAAAAGAGGGAACAGTGCCAATTAAGGAAGAAAAGGTGATTGCTTGGGTAGACTTTGCTTAGAAAACAAGCTTGATTTCATGTCAGCTTTAGAAAACATTATTAGCAGTAATGCGTGGTGTATTAATTATTTTAATTTTGGTATGTTTGCTATCTAGCTTAATTTATACTTAATTATATGTCGAAAATTAAAGCTAAGTAAAATATTAATAAATAATCAGAATAAAATAATTAAAACAGCATTTTAGTAGTTAAACGAATACATTTCACTACTAATTCTTATCCATGCACATATCTTAAGTATCAGGTTTGGTTGGACTTTCACTTGGCATTGGTTGCACTTCAAAATAAATTTGAAGAGTATTAATGTTGGAGAAAGTGTAAGGGTCAACATTTTTATTAAAATTTGGTTAATATTTAACTAACAAAAAAAATAATTTTATATTATTAAATATAATTTTATACTATTAAAAATATTATAAATTACAAAATATATTGGCTCTTTAATACTCCTCTTTATAAATTGAAAAAGAAGAAGTAAAAAATACAAACATTTATTACTCCAATTTTGTTAAGTAATCCAACATTTTTCAGCCAACGTACACTATAATTACCTAACAAGTAACGGATGAACAAACTAGAAAGATTAGGATAGAAAAATTTAAAAAAATAAATATTTATTGCAAAAAAAAAAAGTAGGTACTCTTTTTCCGTATTACTTATATCATCCTCCATTTCATATTGTTGATAATAAATTAATAATATATTACATCCATAAATGAATATATTTAAGTAAAAACAAAAATATTTAATAACAAAAATAAATTAGTTAAAATTTATCTTATTTAATTTAATATTTATTATTTATCGTGATAATTAATAAATATTAAATCAAATAAATTCGGACTATTATTTTTGTTTTTCTAGCATTACCATACAAGCAACTAACATGAAAAATACATAGAGATTATAATTTAACGTAGTTGACTGATGAATTCAAAACTTGAGAAAGTGATTAGTTAAGTTGCTCCATTATTGCATGAGAAAATTGATAGCGGTGGTTACTTGTTATAATGACAATAATGAAATGTTTGGTGTCAGATCAATAACAAACGTTAGAGATTTGGTAGGGTATAGTTTATTTAAAGGTCGATGCTTTTGCGATCTTAGACGATGATGCTACTTTCCAGCTTACTTTTGTTAGCTGGCTTCTTTTCCTTTTGCTACCTTTATATTCATTCCCATTAATTATTCTCGAGTCCTAAATCAACAGAGACTAGCCTGTTCTTTTCTTAATTGCCTCCTCCATTGTAAAAGAAACTAATAAGAATTCTTGCATAGCACTTGCTGTTTTATTTGACACGTACAACCTTATAGTAGGAGCAACATCGTTGTTATTCAGTTTCTTCATATTTGTCCTTTTCTCATTTCAAGTTTTTTTTGCCCAACAATTAGCTAATAATATTTCAAATGTAAGCTAAAAGTATATTGAGAAATTGAGTTAATGACTAAAATTACGGATCAAAAACAATAAAAAGTAAAATATCGTTGTTGTCTCTAACGTTAGGGGTAAATTCTATTTATGTCTCTAACGTCGTCCTATTTGTATTCTTAAAGTTTGTAAAAGTGATTCAATGTTATCCTGCCGTCAATTACACATCATGGGTGTTTTAGTTTGAGTTTTAAAAATCTCTTCTTGAAGTTAGAATACAAATGTCTGGGATAGAATCGATGATCTACTCCGAAAAATAGCTCATCAAATGTTGAAACTAATTCCTACAACATTTACATAATTCACTTTTCTAGAGACATAATTGAATCTAAACATAAATAGTGGGTATAATATTAAAATCGAATACATCCAAATGAGACATAATTGAGAATAAATACGTAAGAATAATTAAAAAATATAATATGATTTGTTAGTATAATTGATAGTAGGATAACATTGAATCACTTTTATTAACGTTAAGAATACAAATAAGACGATTTAAACGTTAGAAATACAAATAGGACTTTAGGAACAAAAACTATACTTTACTCAACAATCAATTATGTTAGCTCTCTAGCATTATTCTATATCGATCAGCCCTTTTTACATTAATTAACATGTATATTGTTTGTCATTTTATTATAAAAAAATAAAGTTATTGCTATTGACAACATTAATGAAATTTAAAAGTACTTAAAAAAACTTAGATTCGCTGCTAGTGCCTAATAGTAGTCAACCGTTCCTTTAATTGAGTGATAAGATATATAGATGCAATGATTAATTAGGGAAGAGTAAGATTAATTTCACCTGATATTCATTTAATTTAAGGATATGTAACGATCTAACTAAAGTGGTAGTTGGGTGGTAATATGTGTGATGTGAACAAGCTAAGGCAGAGAAATAGTTTACATCTTGATTTCACTGGTTTTCTGGTGTCACGTAGATATCATTGTTCTTCATTCACTTTTTTCTTCTTTAAAACGGTAATCAATCATAATGGGGAATGCAACATAGCTAAGAAACGAGATTCATATATAAAGACTTCTCTTGATAAAATTAGTACATCAAAAGATTCATTCGTTTAAACATAGCAACATGAAGCCGCATAATTCATCGCGGATTTGAGCTTCATTTAAGGGTTTGTGAGTTGCGGCATGTATAAGGCAGGATTCGAACTTCAACATATGCTTAACCAGACTGAAGAACTAACCATTAGATCAACCTAATTTTGGTAAAAAGTTGACAATTTAAATACTTTTTTATTTTAACAATAAAAAATTACTTATTTTAAAAAAAAGATTTTTTTGATCTGTGAATTGGACAACCCCCAATCCTAGATACTCCAATGAATTGAACAACCCTCAATCCAAAAAAAATTTCGATACATGATTTAATTGGAGAACCAAATAAATACTTTGGGTTTTGGACAATAATCCATTACTTTTCGTTTATAAGCCCACAAAGAAATTACAAGATGGAAATTAGGCGGGGTAGTTCGTCATGAAATGCTAGATCAGCCCATAGAGCTCGTGTGGCATATACTCTCTCCGTTTTGGGCCTATAATTTTGTAGGTAACACAATTTGGGCCCATATTACTTGCAGGAGGTGACAAAAGCGCCAAAAAAAGCGCCAAACTATTGGGCTGAAAAACCGCCCATAGAAAACATTTCTCATTTAGAGCACGCGGCATGCTGTAGAAGAATCGTGTCAAATTGTTCTGATATTTTTGGCGTTGTCACATTTATACAAAGGAAGAAGGAAGAACGCTATACTTACTTTACTTCTTCAAAAGAAAGTCAAATCCATTGAATATTCTGAGATCAAGAACCGCAAAGAGATAAGAGAAAATGGACGCCATTGATTCAGTCTTCGATCCCCTCAGAGAGTTCGCCAAGGACAGCGTCAGGCTCGTAAAACGTTGCCACAAGCCAGATCGCAAAGGTCTCTTTCTTAACCTAATATCCTTCTTTCATTTCTCAAGAAAATAATTGAATTAACATTTCCCGTCGTCTAGATCTTGGTTTGAATATTGAATAATCTGATCGTATTTTTTTGGTTCCAGAATTCTCAAAGGTTGCTGTTCGTACTGCCATCGGGTTCGTCGTGATGGGATTCGTTGGCTTCTTCGTTAAGCTCATCTTTATTCCAATTAACAACATCATCGTTGGATCTGGTTAGGTGTGTATTTTTCTTCTTTTGTATTTTTTCATCTTTTTAAAATATCAATTACTTTGGTAGGTCTCTCAGTTTCTATGCAAAAATCGGATAGTCTGATTTGGATTCTCTTGTTAAATTAAGTAAAATTTCACAATCATTTGCCGTTTATCGTTTTATATTTTCAAGAATCTCATAGCACATCGAAGGATTTAGAAACGCATAATGAGTAAAATAATTTGTAGATCTACCAGGTCAACTTTCGTCTATTTAGATATTGTATTAGATTCCAATATTTATGCCTATGCCAGATAACTTTTTGGTTATCGGTTGGTATGTTAACTTTCTTTAAAGCCCAATATTCATGTCTATAAGCATGCAGCAGAATGTATTCAATATGCCCGTACGTTAATGAGTTCATGGATGGGATTGGTTATAGAGTGAAATTTGGTTGGATTTATCTCTCTGCAGCTAAACGAATTTGACAATAATGTTACGGGTTTATATAGTAGGTTAATGGAAAAATCTGCAGTGAGAAATTGAGAATGTTGAGTTTTCACTTTTCAATGTATTGATTACATGCAAAGTTTAAGTATTATTGATAATTTATCGAGTGTTAAATGTCAATTTGTAATCACATGTTCACACAATACCGATTAAACATGTTTAAGAGACTGTTTGCGCCTATGTAATGAGTAATGCGATGAGTGTTTCTAATAGCAACTTTGAACATTCTTTTAATGTTCCGTTACATGTTTTCAGGCTTCTAAATAGCTCTCTTGGTTATCTTCGCAGGATGATGGGAACGAGAGTCACTTTAAGGAATTCAAGTTATGGGGTGACCGGAAGCATAAAGCGTTCTCAACTTCTCACTCTTAGTTCTGCTATGTTTCGTCTATTTTGTTTTGTTTTTTTTTTTCCTTCAGTCATCTCTGGGAGCATTACAGTGAGATTTAGAATGTAAAATTTTTAGACCTCGACACATTGCTTTGATTTAGGATTAAGGACGCAAAAAATTGAGGAATTGCAGTTTTGCTTTTAGACTTTGTTAACCTTGAATTTGGGGAAGGGGTCTGGGATTTGGGGTCCCTGCATCTACATTCATATATCAAGAAAGTTATGTTTTGTGTCCTCAGTTGATTCATTTTTTCATCATTAGATTCAGTATAAGACCCAGTTAACGGGGAACGGCAGTAAGTTGATTTGGTGTTGGAGGAAAGATGAATAGAAAACGCATCTCTATCAACATTGCAGCGGTTGATACGCGCTGCTTTGTTTATGCAATGAGCAAATCTCTGTTATTACTTATTAGTCATCGGATACGGGTGAACGAGACGAATTACGAATATCAAGACTCAAGAGGTTGGCCTTGCATTTGAGTTTCGTCTGCGATTGAAGCTTAGCATCAAGTTTCGGGTAGCAGCGTGCGATTCGGGGTGTTCAAATCCAAATTAAACCGCTCATCCAATCTAATTTAAATCGAAAACTGATTAAAACCGTACTAATTCAGAACCGCTAGATCGGATTGGATTTTGGATTTAATTTTTATAACCAATCCAATTCAAACCGCACAATGTGCTATAATATTATTATTTTATTATTATATTTATAATTATATTTATAACATGTTCAATTTTTTATATATTTTTATATTATTCATATATTATTATTTAATAAATATTTTATGTTCAAAATGTTATTTATTTATTTTAACTAATATATAATTTTATTTTTATTGTTATGTTATTGTTTGGCTTTTTAAAATATTGTTGAGACTTGTTATGTCATTGTTGATTATTTAAAATTTGATGTTGAAACTTGTTATATGTATTTAATTTTTTTAATTTATAAAATCGCAAATCCAATTCAATCCAAATCGCTTGAAATTAGATCGGATCGGATTTTTTTAAAAAAGCATCCAATCCAAACCGCACCACAAGTAAAATTACCAATCCAAACCGCACCACAAGTAAAATTAATGTTCGGATCGGACGAATTTTTGACTCAAAACCGATCCAAACTGCACCGCGAACACCCCTAATTCGTATTACCATTTGGTAATATCTCGGGTACATTTAACTAAGTTGATAGCCAAGACTAGTTAAATAATTTGACAAGTTTGAGTAAAATTTTTACCTTACTATTTTTACATGGAGGAATAATTGAGAGTTTTAATTTATTTTTTAAATTACTTTTAAATATTTAAATGATAAAAAATTATTATAATATTAAAAAAATTAATTTTGATGTATTCATATGTTTAAAAATGAGTTATTTTCAACATTACATGATTAGTTGTTTGAATAAAATTGAATAATAAAAAATGATTCAATCTAAATAAAATAGTTTGAATTAAATTGAATCAACAAATTCAAATTCAAATTGATATAATATAATATAATATTTTAATCAGTTGAGTAAAATTGAATTGAATTAAATAAAAATCAATTTAATATTATTTAAACTGTAATAATATATTAATTTTATCTTTTAAATTGATTTAAATGGTTTTGCAAGTATGATTTTATTTAGTTAATATATAGAAAAATAACCAAAATGCACTCAAATTTTGTTATTAACAAAAATGTCTTCAAATAATTTAAAAATGCGACAAAAATGCTCAATATTAAATATGTATTCTCAAAAGATACTTTAGAGATTGAATTTTGATATGATTTTTTGTAAGCATAATTAGAAAATTGAGACATTTTTATCTTTAAAATTTGGTGATTTTTCGCTAAGTATATATATTTTTTGTGATTTTTTGTCAACAACCAATAATACTTTTAAAAATCACAAAAAATTATATAATTAGCAAAAAATTATCAAATTTTAAAAATAAAAATATTTTAATTTTTTGACCATGATTACAAAAAATTACATCAAAATTCAAACTCCAAAGCATTTTTTGAGAAATACATATTTAATATTAAATATTTTTGTTGTAATTTAAATTATTTGAGAGCATTTTTATTGATAACAAAATTTGGTTATATTTTTATAAAAAAAAATTATTCGAGTATATTTTTGATAGTTTACCATGATATAAATGAAATACATGTTAATTTTACCATTGCATAAGTAAATATTTTAAAAAACATATATGTCAATTTATGTAGAAAATATCCGGAAAAAGAGACATATATGTTGTAGAATAAATAAAGACGATATATAAACTAAAGAAGTATAAATAGAAGACTCTAGTATAATAATCTCACTATAATAGAAGTAACTTATATATTTATTACTATTATATATATTAGGAACATATAAAAGAAAGAGGAGAAAGGTTTTTGTATAAAAAGAGAGAAGTTTATTATTCATGTGTGTATCTTCCTTCAGACCAAATCCCTATTTATATACGTATAAGGGATTATCTTTTCAAACTCAATTAATTATACAATCTCTCTTGATATTCTCAATAACATAGAGAAATTGTCATCCACCTCATATCCACTTCACACTTATCACAACACTCCCCTTAGATGACCATTTAGGATTATGTCTCGTTAAAACCTTACTAAAAAAAAATCTAATGGGAAAAAACTTTAGTGAAAGAAAAAGAGTACATTATCCTTTGTGATAGGAATTGTCTCGTTAAAAACCTTGTCAAGAAAAACCCAATGAAAAAAAATCTGACCAAGGAAAAAAGAGTGCAGTCTCCTCCTCTTGTCGACATATTTTAATGTCTCAAAATCGGCACACCCCAATCTCATGTACCAATCTTTTAAAGGAGGATTTTAGGAGTGACTTTGTAAATAAATCTACCAGATTATCACTTGAACGGATCTGTTGAACATCAATTGTCCATTGATTTTGAAGATCATGAGTGAAGAAGAATTTGGGAGAAATATGCTTTGTTCTATCGCCTTTGATATATCCGCCCTTAAGTTGAGTAATGCATGTTGTATTATCTTCAAATAGGACAGTTGGAGCTATCCTTCGATCAATCAATCCACATGATGACATAATATATTGGATCAAACTCCTCAGCCAAAAACACTCGCGACTAGTTTCATGTATCGCTAGTATTTCAACATGATTAGAAGAGGTTGCTGCTATCGTCTGTTTCGTGGACCTCCATGATATAGCTGTGCCACCATATGTGAACAGATATCCTGTTTGAGATCTCCCTTTATGTGGGTCAGACAAGTATCCAGCATTTGTATAGCCAACTAATTGTGACTTGGATTCATATGGATAATACAATCCCATGTCAACCGTTTCTCGAAGATATCGAAAGATTTGTTTAATTCCATTCCAATGTCTTCTGGTTGGAGATGAACTATACCTTGCTAGTAAATTCACAGCAAATGATATATCGGGACGTGTATTATTAGCAAGATACATTAGTGCTCCAATGGCACTAAGATATGGTACTTCAAGACCAATGATATCTTCATTTTCTTCCTTAGGATAGAATTGATCCTTATTCACATCCAAAGATCTTACGATCATTAGAGTACTTAATGGATGTGACCTATCCATATAAAATCTCTTCAAGATCTTTTGTGTGTATGTTGTTTGATGAGTGAAGATCCCATTTGTTGTGTGCTCGATCTGCAGGTCGAGACAGAATTTAGTTTTTCCAAGATCTTTCATCTCAAACTCTTCTTTTAAAGCTTTTATAGTTGTTGGAAGCTCTTCAGGAGTTCCAGTGATATTTAAATCATTAACGTACACAGCAATTATAATAAACTCAGATGCAGATTTCTTTATGAAAATACATGGGCAGATATCATCATTCTTAAATCCGTTTTTGGTCAGATACTCAGTAAGACGATTATACCACATTCGTCCAGATTGCTTTATACCATATAAAGATCTTTGCAATTTAACTTAGTATAATCCCTGCGAATATTCATTGGATGGATTAGATATCTTCAGTCTTTCAGGGACTATCATATAGATATCACGATCTAATGATCCGTATAAGTAGGCTGTTACCACATCCATTAAATGTATATGTAGTTTATGATATGCGGATAAACTGACCAAATAACGCAATGTTATCGCATTCACTACAGGGGAATATGTTTCTTCATAATCTATACCGGACCTTTGTAAAAAACTTTGTGCCATAGGTCGAGTTTTGTAGCGTACAACTTCATTTTTCTCATTTCGTTTTCTGACAAATACCCATCGGTATCCAACAGGTTTTACATCTTCTAGTGTACGGACTACAGGTCCAAAGACTTCACATTTCGCAAGTGAGTCTAACTCAGCCTTCATGGATTCTTCCCATTTTGGCCAATCATTCCTTTGTCGACATTCTTCGACTGATCTTGGCTCAAGATCCTTACTTTCATGCATGATGTTTAATGCCACATTATATACAAATATTTCATTGACAATTGTCTAATTTCGGTCCCATTTCTCTCCTATAAAGACATAATTTATCGAGATCTCATCATTTTCACAATTTTCAGGTACCTAAACGTCTTCTGGTGTTAAAACTATATCCGAATTTTGGACAACTGCATGTGTCTCTACTATGTCTTTTTCAACAGGAATCGTATTTACCTCTTTTTTTTTCGAGGAGTTTTGTCTTTGGAACCGACAAGCCTACCACGCTTCTGGCGTGTATTTGCTTCGGTGGCAATTTGTCCAACTGGGACATCAATTTAAATTGGAGAATTTTCCACGTGTATATAAGATTTGGTAATCCTCTTTGTATCGAAAAATGCATCAGGCAATTCATTTGCTATTCTTTGCAAATGTATAATCTTTTGAACTTCTAGTTCACATTGCCTTGATTGAGGATCTAAATGCATCAAAGATGATGCTTTCCAATTAAGTTCCTTTTCAGGAAGCTTATTCTCTCCCCCTAATGTTGGAAATTTTGATTCATCAAAATGACAATCTGCAAACCAGGATTTAAATACATCTCTAGTTTATATCTCAAGATACCTCACTATAGAGGGAGAATCATATCATACATATATCTCCAATTTTCTTTGGGGTCCTATTTTGGTGCGACAAAGTGGTGCAATGGGAACATATATTGCACACCCGAATATTCTTAAATGGGAAACATTTGGCTACTGGCCAAAAGCTAATTGCATAGGAGAGAACTGATGATAACTCGTTGGCCTCAAACGAACAAGTGCTGCGACATGTAAAATAGCATGCTCCCAAGCCGAAGTTGGAAGATTTGTTCTCATAAGTAAGGGTCTAGTAATTAATTGGAAGTGTTTAATACGTGATTATGCTAATCCATTTTGTGTGTGAACATAAGCTACTGGATGTTCAACACTTATTCCATTAGCCATACAATAAGCATCAAATGCTTGAGAAGTAAATTCACCAGCATTATCAAGACGAATTGCTTTGATTGGATTTTCTGGAAACTGTACTTTTAATCGAATAATTTGAGCCAGAAATCTCGCAAATGTCAAGTTGCGAGAAGACAATAAGCACACATGTGACCATCTCGAAGATGCGTCTATTAGGAGCATAAAATATCTAAAAGATCCACATGGTAAATGAATAGGTTCACATATATCGTCTTTAATCCTTTCTAGGAATTCAGGGGCTCAAATCCAATCTTTACTGGTGATGGCTTTAAAATTAACTTTCCCTGAGAACATGCAGCACAACAAAATTTACTAGTTTTAAAAATCTTCTGGTTCTTTAGTGAATGTACATGGGAGTTTTCAATAATTCTCCGTATCATGGTTGTTCCTGGATGACCCAATCAGTCGTGCCAAATTATAAATTCATTTGGACTAGTAAACTTTTGGTTTAGGGATAAGTACGATTTTGGTCCCTAACGTAGAGACCGAAAATTTATTTCGTCTCTAGCCTTTTTTTCGCTACAAAATGGTCCCTAAGGTTTCAATTTGTTTTAAAATCATCCTTTGGACGAAAATACCCCTCCCCCTTCTTCCCTAAAATCAACCAAACGCAGAAGCAGAACAACAATGGAATCAACCAATGAAACAACAACAACAATAACCAGAAGCAAAAAACAACAATGAAATCAAATGAACAACAACAACAAAAGTAGCTACAAGCATAAGAACAACAACAACAAAAAAAAACAAGAACCCATAACTCAACCCAGAACCCATAACACATCATCATCATCAAAACTCAACCCAGAACTCAGAAAAACACCCAGAACTTAGAACTCGGAAAAAACAATGGATAATGGAATCAGAAGAACAACAAAAAAAGAACAGAAACTAGAAAAAATTGATAATAAAAAACAGAAGCAGCAGAACCAGAAAACCGGCGAGGAGCAGCGACGACCGGCGACCGAGCGAGGAGGAGGAGCGGGAATGGCGAAGAGCAGCGGCGGCGGTGGCGAGATCCTTCCCCTTCCCTTCCCTCTCTTCTTCCCGAACCCCCCACCCCCTTCTCCCTTTCGCGTTTTCCCTTCCCCTTTCCCCCCTTTACGCGTTTTCTGTCTTCTTTTTTTTTTAATTTTTTTAATTTTTTTAATTTTTTCATAAGGGTAATTTGGTAATAAAAATAAAAAATTTAGTAAAAATGACGATTTTAAAACAAACTAAAACCTTAGGGATCATTTTGTAGCAAAAAAAATGGTGGGGACGAAATAAATTTTCGGTCTCTACGTTAGGGACCAAAATCATACTTATCCCTTTGGTTTACAATGACATGTGATTCAATTGCACTAATCTTTGTATAATATAACCCAGATAAAAGTGACGGTAACTTTTCTAATATAACATTTTTATTTAAATCATAAGTTGTGATACATAAATACTCATGATTTCCCTCATTCATTGTTTCAATATGATATCTATTTCGGCGAATATCTTTGAAACTCAACAAGTTTCTCAGAGACTTGGTAGATAATAGTGCATTATTTATTATGAATTTTGTTACTCTGAAAAATAAAATTATAGCTCTTCCGGAGTCTTCTATCACATTGCCAGAGTCAATAAAAGTATTAACATATTCTTCTTTTGGCACAAGATAGGTAAAATATATATTACTTTTGACAATAGTGTGCGAACTTGCACTATCCGCAAGGCATACATCTTCATTATATATCTCTGCCATTCTCTTCAAAGACAAATAATAATAATAATAAAATGAGAAAAAGTACATGCACAGTAAAATTATTCACATGAATACTTAACAAACACACATATTAAACTATTCCATCATTGATCAAATAGTCAATATTTCCTCCAGGATCCTCAAAAAAATTAGATACATCATAATGAGTGGTGAAATTTTCATCATTTGAAACAAAATTTGTTTCCTTTCCTTTGTCATCCTTTTTCAAGGATACTTGATAAAGATCAACTAGGTGTCTTGGGGTACGACAGGTACGTGACCAATGGCCCTTTCCACTACAGTGGAAGCATTTTTCCTTAATTGATTTATTTTCTCCATTGTTTCTTTCTTTATCCCACTTCTGGTAAGATCCTTTCTTGTGAATATAATTCTTCTTCCTTCCATAATTTTTCTTATTACCAAAATCTTGCCATTTACCTCTTATGGGGTAATGATTTATCGCATTTACTTCAAGAAATGGGAAGGCGCCAGTGGGTGCGCTTCCTTAGAAATAAGTCATTGTTGCGTTTAACAACAAGAAGGCAAGAAATTAATTTAGAATATTTTTTAAATCTTTTTTCTCGATACTGCTGCTGCTGCAGGAACATGTTCGAAGAATGGAAGATTGAGAAAGTTTTCTCTAACATATCATTATCAGATATCTTTTTCCCACATAATTTCATTCGTGAGGTAATTCAAAACATTACTGAATTATATTCATTTGTGGATTTAAAATCCTGTAGACGCAAGTGCGTCCATTCATATCGGGCTTGAGGAAGTATCACCGTCTTTTGATGATTGTACCTTTCTTCAAGGTCTTTCCACAGATCTGCAGGATCTTTTAATATGAGATATTCATTTTTCAATCCTTCGCCAAGACGACGGCGAAAGAAAATCATGGCTTTAACTTTATCCTTCTGTGATGTATTATTTTCAACCTTAATGGTATCTCTAAGATCCATTGAATCAAGATAGATTTTAGCATCAAGTTTCCATGATAAATAATTGTTTCCAGATATATCAAGAACATTAAATTCAAGATGAGAGAGCTTCGACATAATAAAAATTTGTTACCTGGAGTCTTCTAAAATTTGGTTAGAGTGTCGTGCTCATAACGTGTTGTAAAATAAATAAAGACAATATATAAACTAAAGAAGTATAAATAGAATACTCTAGTATAATAATCTCACTATAATAGAAATAACTTATATAGAGATAAGTCTCAAAGTGGTCCCTGAAGTTGCACTCGAGTCTCATAGTAATTCCTGAACTTAAAAGTTACCCATATTCGTCCCTGAAGTTGCACTCCAGGGCTCAGATTCGTCCTTCCGGTACATTCGGTCCACCTGGCACCACCGGAAAGCTGATTTGGACTCCTCCGTGACACGCTGGCCAAGTAACGGCTAGCTGACGTGGATTAGTAAACTTTTATGGTGCAATTTGGTCCCTAAATCAAAATTAAAAATTTTAATCTCCAAATTTAATCATCATTCTCTTCTATACAGTAATCCCTCTTTTCTCTACAGGCATAGATCTTCATATCCCAAATTCACAAGATTTTTCTTTTTATTTGTTTTTAGTTGAAGTATCTTATAACAATAACAACAACTAGAGTCTTCTTAACAACCATTATTTGAACAAATTTAACCGCTTTTATCCCTTTTTCTCTGTAAGAAAGATGGTGAGATTATAATATAAAAAAAAGTTATGTGATATATATAATTAAAGAAATAATGCAAAGTTTAGTTTCTAAAATTGTGAACGTTTATAAAAATTTGTTGACTTTTAAAAATGATTAAATTGATTCCTAAATTCATAAATTGTGAATCTCAACTCATCTCTAATACTAATATAAAATGTTAAAATGTCAACATGACATTTGCAAACAAAAAGATGATATGATTAATATTTTAATATTATCAAATTAGTGTCTTAAATTAGTTAATTATATTTATTTTGCTTAATTAGTTTTTTATTAATTAGAGACTAAAATAATAAATATTAAATTAGGTAAATTTTTGCTATTTTTTTGTTTCTCTAATATTAGCCTTAATTAATTTAAAATACCTATTTAATTATAATAAAATCTTAGACACGTTATTTAATGGAGATGTCATACAATTTGAAATGTCATAATATAATACTTTATATTAATACTATGTGAATGACAGTTAAATTAGGATGATGCATGGTTATTTTGGAACAGGATTCGAAAGGAAATGTAACGTAGTATATAATAATAACAATGTAACTTTTTAATTCCGTAAATACAAGGGATATATTTTTGTAAAATCACATAAAAATATAAAATTGAATTTTGTAAAACATTTTAATTAAACTAGAGTTAAATGAGTGCATAAAATATTAAATACAAAGACATAGTATGTGACTTTTAATTAACAAAATATATGCGTGCTTTCAATGAAGTTGTAATTTGTAGTCTCTTTTACATCCATATGGAGAAGAGAAGAGAAGAAAAGAAAAGGGAGGGGTTACTACTACAGAGAAGAGAATAATAATTAAATTTGGGGACTAAAATTTTTAATTTTGATTTAGAGACCAAATTGTATCATAAAAATTTACTAATCCACGTCAGCTAACCGTTACCTGGCCAGCGTGTCACAAAAAAGTCAAGATCAACTTTTCGGTAGTGCCAGGTGGACGGAATGTGCCGGAAAGACAAATCTGAGTCCCGGAGTGCAACTTTAGGGACGAATATGAATAACTATTAAGTTCACGGACTACTATAAAATTCGAATACAACTTTAAAAACTACTTGAGACTTATCTCAATTTATATATTTACTATTATTATATATATTAGGAACATATAAAAGAAAAAAAGAAAAAAGTTTTTGTATAAAGAGAAAAAAGTTTATTATTCATGTGTGCTTTCTTCGTAACAAACCCCTATTTATATACATATAAGAAATGACCTTTTCAAACCCAATTAATTATACAATCTCTCTTAATATTCTCAGTAACATAAAGAAATAGTCATCCAACTCATATCCACTCCACACTTATCCCAACAATATATTTTTTCTTTCTGAAATTCAGTGATGAAAGTAGTTGAGAGTGCAGAACTTTGTCCTGGAAGCTGGTAAGTGCTAACATCTTACATTCCAATGGCAGAGAAGCTTACTATCCCTCTGATCTCATCCTCATACTCCTCTTCACCGTCACCCTCCCCCTCTCACTCCCCGATAACTCCTCTCTTCCAAGACCTCTTTTTTACGCCGAATTCCACTCCTCCGCACCTGCACCTGACTCATTCTCCACCTCCTGAACACCACACCGTTCCCCTCTCCAACCGCCGCAATCCTTCTTCAACTCATCGCCTTTCCCCTCTGGCTCATCGAATTCTCGAAACTTTGATTCACCCTTCTTTCGATTCCACTCGCTTACCCCAAATTCTGCACCCTTTACTCCAACAACCCAGTAGGGACTCCTTGGCTTCGGACATTTTGGGCATAATCAAGGGTTTAGGGTTTTACAGCGAATTTGGGCTTGCATTGAGTGTGTTTGACTGGGTTCATAGCAGGCACGATTGCGTTTCGCTTTTAAATGGTTCCTTTCTTGTTGCTGGGATTGTCAACATTCTCGGTAAAGCGGGTCGGGTCTCTTCTGCGGCTTCGTTGCTAAACAAGCTTGAAAACGATGGCGTTAAGGTCGATGCTCATACTTATACTTCTTTGATAATTGCTTATGCTAATAATAAGAGGTATAGGGAGGCCTTGAATCTTTTTAAGAAGATGGAACAAATGGGGTGTGAGCCTAATTTAATTACGTATAATGCCGTTTTGAATGTTTATGGGAAGATGGGCATGCCTTGGACTAAGATTATTGATCTTGTTGAGAGCATGAAAGCCCGTGGTCTTGTCCCGGATTTGTGCACTTATAATACCCTCATAAGTTGTTGTCGCCCGGGGTCTTTGTATGAGGAAGCTCTTGAGATTTTTAATGAGATTAAGTTAGCTGGATTTATGCCTGACATGGTTACTTACAATGCGTTGTTGGATGTTTATGGCAAGTCCAGGCGGCCCAAGGAAGCCATGGATGTTCTGAGACAGATGGAAAGTGATGGCTTTCCTCCTGACATAGTGACCTACACTTCGTTGATATCGGCATACGCCAGAGTTGGTTTGTTGGAGGAAGCACTGGAACTTAAAACCCAAATGGTGGAGAAAGGGATCAAACCTGATGTTTACACCTATACCACCCTTTTGTCAGCATTTGTGAAGGCTAAAAAAGATGAGCTAGCAATGGAAGTTTTTGAAGAAATGAGAGCTGCTGGTTGCAAGCCTAATATATGTACCTTCAATGCCCTGATTAAGATGTATGGTGACCGAGGAAAGTTTGCGGAAATGGAGAAAGTTTTTAAGGAGATCAGAGTATGCAATTATTCCCCTGACATAGTTACTTGGAACACGCTTTTGGCTATATTTGGACAAAATGGATTGGACTCTGAAGTATCAGGAGTATTTAAAGAAATGAAGAGAGCGGGGTTCGTGCCGGAGAGGGAAACCTTTAACACGCTAATAAGTGCATACAGCAGGTGTGGTTCCTTTGACCAAGCTATGGCTATTTATCAGAGAACGCTAGAAGCTGGAGTGACTCCTGATCTTTCTACCTATAATGCTGTTTTAGCAGCATTGGCCCGAGGAGGGCTTTGGGAGAAATCGGAGAAAGTTCTTGCCGAAATGAAGGATGGTCAATGTAAACCTAATGAGGTAACATACTCTTCTCTGCTTCATGCCTATGCCAATGCTAAGGAGATTGAAAGGATGAATGCTCTTGCAGAGAAGATATACTCTGGTGCAATTAAACCACATGCTGTTCTTTTGAAGACTCTTGTTCTAGTAAACAGCAAGATTGATCTCCTAGTAGAAACAGAACGTGCCTTTTTCGAGCTGAGAAGCAGAGCGATTTCACCTGACATGACTACTCTTAATGCGATGCTTTCAATATATGGGAGGAAGAAGATGGAAGACAAAACCAAAGAGATTTTGAACTTTATGTATGAGAGTGGATTTACTCTGAGTCTGTCTATGTATAATAGCTTGATGTACATGTATAGCCGCTCTGAAGACTTCCAAAAATCTGAGAAGATCTTGAGGGAAATTGTGGAGAAGGGTATCAAGCCTGATATAGTCTCATACAATACTGTCATTTATGCATACTGCAGAAATGGCAGGATGGTGGAGGCGAAAAGGATATTTAAAGAAATGAAAGACCCTGCGCCTGTTCCCGATGCTGTAACATACAACACATTTGTAGCAACTTACGCTGCCAATTCAATGTTTGCAGAGGCTATTGATGTGGTTCGGCAGATGATGAAGCAGGGATGTAAGCCAAACCAAAAGACTTACAACGCCATAGTTGATTGGTACTGTAAGCTTAATTTGCGAGATGAGGCAAACAGTTTTGCTCAAAACCTTGGCAACCTGGATCCGCATATAAGCGAGGAGGATAAATGCAGGTTACTAGAGCGCATTGCGAAGAAATAAATGCAGGTCGAGTTGGTCTATGATTCTCTAGAGAATGCTTCTTCAGTCAATTTTGAAGATCAATACTGTCTGGTGTCTAGAGTACAAACAAGAATGAATTCAAGAATAAAAACATCTGCAGCTGGGGGCTTTTAGTAGTATGATTTTGGTGATTTATTGTTTGCTAGCAATAAATGACATTTTTTGAATTCATGCAAGCATGGCTCATGAGTGCTGTTTGTCAAAAGATTGAACTAATAGCGTTGTCTTAGTGAGTGGTACTCAAGTTTTGAACAAAGTCTAAACATTTATGGAGAAAATCAGTTGCAATTAAGCGCTTGACGTGAATTCTCAACTAATGGCAGAAAAGAGGAAACTTGTGTTTCACTCACCTTGACCCCCAACTACATTCGCATATGAATTTGATTATGACTGGTTAGTGAACATTAACAAAGCAACTTTGGCTGTTGATTGGGTAAACAGAAAGTGGTTGAGGAAGTCACACACACATGGACTTTAATTGGGGGCAGATTAAGACTCTTGCAATGCTTTGATTCTCACAACCGCTCGCAGATTACTTAATACTATCTCTCGAGTATACACACTGACATATTTATGCTGTAGGCTGTAGCACATGGATCCTGCTTTCAGCAATTCTAGTCTTTGTATGATAAGTTTTAAGAGTTTTATATTTAGCTGCTGTTCTCTACATGAGCATACTTGATTGGATGTTGATAAGTGTATAAAAATTAAATTATAAAATGAATATAAATTATACAGGAAAAAACATTTGTTCTCCTTTCCTTATCCCCCCCCCCCCCCTTTCTCTCTTTCTCTTTTCCCCCTCTTTCTTTAGAACTATGTCCATCCCAATATATTCATATCGGTAATGCTATTTTAACTTTGAGTCTACACTTGATGATTCATGTTTAGGGATGTTGACAAAATTATCAGCGTTAGAGATGGTTGCGATTTCATTTCATGTGTGAAAGTGTTCATATCACGAATGTGGTTATCTAGTTGCCCATCCTGCCGTTTTTGTTAAGCTGGTAACACGTCAACAACGCTTAACTTGTATCCAGATATATATAAATATTATTACAGGAAGGTAAAAATCATCATCACTAACCAATCAATACAAATTTTATTTCTTTCTATCCAAATCTGGAGAAAAAACAAAATTGATATCAAACCTAAAAAAGACAAAAAAAAAAAAAGAAAAGAAAAGAAAAGAAAGGAAAAAGACTTAAACTATACATATGCTTATCCGCATCTGCACGAATCTGTCAGCAGTTCCAGTTACTACTATATCTGATAATACTATGCATCTTAGGTAAGAATTCATTTCATTTACCAATCTTCGCCAATTAATAACTTTTATCCCAAATGATGTCAGTGTATGATTCTTTGAAGGAATTGCACATCTTAGGCCATCGCACCAAGCATACTCTTCTCTGCTTCATCCGCATTTAGGGAAAAAATATCAATAGGGGCAGTTGTGCAGCCAACAGCACTTTGCTTAAACCTTCCATTAGAGGAGGAGCTGTCATGGTGATCAAGATAGATTACAATGACAGTTATATCATCATGGAAGTGTCGTCTGATTCCTTTGTCAATTTTCTTTATGTCATCATATCTCATCTCTCTCTTCTTTGCGGCTTCCTGAAGTGCAGCTCTCACTAGTCTCTTGGCAATTCCCTGAAAGTATAAGTAGAACCACATATCAAAATTCAAAATCCGTGAAAGAATCTACAGAGTCTGTTGTTATATGCAGCTCACAAGTTACAGAAGACACTCACAGCTCTTGGATATTTGAAAACAATCTCAACTGCTGTTTCATCACTTAATTGTTCCCATAGGCCGTCTGATGCAAATATCAAAAATAGATCTTCTGTTTCAAGCTCCCTAATTATGACCGATGGTTCAGCCGTCATTACAGGACGCTTCAAGGGAATAGGAGTTGCAAATTGCTGAAAAACTGGGTCTCTGAAGAAATCAGGTCTCTTTAAATAGACATCACCAATTGATCTTGACACCTGCAGAACAAAAACTCTCTAGATCAACAAACAGCTATTCTGAACCCATTTATCTAAATGTAGTAAACTAGGAATACCCTCTCAGCGCTCGTCTCTTAATCAATAGATGAACTAGTCTCACTCAGACTTTGACATGCTGCAATCAGACACATTTCGTCACAGTGATATTGATATATGTAATATAAACAGCATGTCTATTGACAATTCCATAGCGTAAATTTGAAAATCATGCACAAAGTTGATAAATAAATAAAGTTTGTATTGTTGTGAGTTGTGACTGTACCTGTATAATGCCCTTAATCCTCCAAACTCCACGAGTATAGACCACAATATGCGAATCATCAGGGTGGAGGGCTTCAACTTCTCGCCTCACCTCTTCATCAGCTACATTATGATCCGTGGACAACCGCAGTGCCACCACAGGAGAATTCTTGCTCTCTGTGTCCCTCCGGCCAAGAACAGCTCTCGAGTCTCCAAGGTTAGCGACATACAACACATTATTAGAAATTGCGCCAAGAAGGCAGCATGATCCCACTGAAGCAATCTGGGGACTAACTGGTAAAGACAGCTTCACCAAATGCAAGAACTCCTCCTCCGTCGCACTGAACGCCTTCTTTATGACATCCACTGACAATCCCCCTTGTTCAGAGACGAATTCTGCAAAGAAGAAATGATCAAAATCAAATAAATGAAGCTGCTGTTGCATACAAAACGAAGTACCGCCAGAAGCATGTTTCAACTTTATTGAGCAACACAACACTTAACTTTTATCGCTAACACCACAAACGAATTAATCAACACAATAATATTGATAATTATTAAGTAATTGATATTCAACGAAATGAATAAAGTTTGGTCTCTGGATCTTAGAAGCTAAAATTCAACAAGTTTCATCAATTACTCTAACAAGTTCTATTCTATTCGATTGAAACGGGGAATTGATTGAATAATTACTGTGCAAATAGGGTAAGAGACGCTTGTTGACGAATCTGGAAGCCTCGGGGCCGCCGTGGCCGTCGTAGACGCCTATGTAGGTGGCGGAGGGGGAGGTAAAGACTTGGCTCTGATCTTCGAGGCTGTTATTGGCCTGAGCGACGGCGATGGAGAAGTCACCGGAGAAGTGAGGCTTGAGGTCAGTGTGCCAGAGAAGGCTATCAGAGCCGCCGACGCGTCGCCGGAAGCAACAATCGAAAGGGCTATAGCATAATCGTAGCATGATCGGAGTATGCAGTGAAATAATAATGAAGTGAAATTAGGGATAATTTGAGTGTTTATACTTTACAGTGTTATATGTGAAGAATCAATCTAAGAAAGTAGAGAGAGAGAGAGAGAGAGAGAGAGAGAGTAGAAAGTGGGTGAATGCCGCGTTTGGAGGAAAGAATGAATGAAAAAAAGGAAAGAAAGAAAGAAGAGTGGACAGAGAAAGGAAAAAGGAAAAATGAAGTGTTGTGAGTTTTATAGTTGACGCGTATATTCCAATTCACTACGCGCTCCGCCTCCTTTTTCTTCCTTTCCTTTCAAATTAGCCTTCCTATTTTTCTTAAACTCTCGTTACTTTTATTCAAAATTCTAATGAAATATTAAGCAATATTAGTAGTAAATTTACATGCCGTCTCAGATTATCTAATGATATTAAATAGAAAATTGTTGTTTTCCAAGTTGAGCCATGGAACAAAATATTAGTGTAAGTGTGTAACCAACATTTGAATGTTGCTATGGCCAAGCATCCACTGGTAGTTAATTATTTTTAAAGTTTGTTTTCTCTTGGTCCTTAACACGGAATCAAAACTTGAATCCATTGCATAGAAACTTAGAAAGCCAACTTATGCGTTGAATACAATTATTTGACCCCAATCCACGAGACTTGTGTTTATATTTTGTATTTCTAGTATTAACGTTCAGGTTATTTCAAGTAGCTAAACTCTTTATCTTTAAATAAATATGTTGAGTTCCGAATAATCCGAGAAAAAAGAAAGGAAGGAAAAAAATATCTAACTAACAATCTATCACTAGCTACGGGAATTGTATATTGTAAATTTGTGATGTGCTTCCTACCAACCAAGTACCAAGGTAGGGTCTTTAAGGTTGTCGTAGAAGAGGGGATTATGAGAACCCCGACAAAGAAGGACCTATAGTAACAAGCGAGTGAAATTTCAGACTTCATCTCATAATATATATGCTATATGTGAAACGAAATGTTCGTGTTTATTCTAAATTTCTGGTTTCTGCATAGACATAATATCATACATGCAAGTGTCAGTCAAGGAATTAAAAAATTGATAATAGAGCACATATATAAATTGGTCTAATCTTAGTCTTAACATGTGAATCCCAATCGAAGGCACTGTTCTTTTTCCATTGGGTCAATTGATGAGGAGCTTGTAAAATAGTTGGTATAATATTGCTACTCTCTTGTTTTGTTATTTTGTTCATTAAGAAGAAAATCCAGAAAACGAAAAAGGAAAGATAGCAGTTAGCAAGTGGCAAACTGGAAAACCATGATAATCAATATCTATGTGACAAATTAGATATACTGCAAAACTAGTAACTAATATTAGTTACAGCCATCTTAATTGATTCATTATACACTGCAAGATTTCTGTTGCTGAAACAACGACACAAGAATCTTCTTTTCCCAACAAAAACTGCATTATGGAAAACTGCAAAGTTAGTTAATTAGAAAACAAGATAAAACACTACAAAAGGCATGCAACTGTATTGCAGCATTCTCATCACTATAACTAGTGAGTACTCAGCCTCTGTTGGTTATTTTGTTTATTTATTTACAAGTATATGTCGTCGACAGTAGGGACAGTCTCCGCAACAGCGAACCCAAGGATCCAAACAAGCAGAGTGAAATCTATGGTGACATGGCAAACATATGAGCTGATCCCCATCCACAAAAGATTCCAAGCATATGCTACAATCCTCACCTGTATCCCTGCTGCTAAAAACTTCAACATGTAAAGACTCTAGGGCTTCCTGAGAGAGTCCAGGTGGTTTCTCTTGCAATAGATGGGACCTTCCCATTTGAGAAGTCAAGTCAGAAACAACAACATCATCACTTTCTTGATCCCTGCCTATTGAATGCCTAAGGGAGAGAAATTTCTAGAACAACTTAGCATCATATAAATTCATTGATTTTATAAAGCTAAAAGGGGCAAAAAGGGAAATTAAATTAAACCTGTTAGGCGAGAGAGGGTCTCCTCTGAGTCTCTCAACGAGCCTGGCGCGTGCAAGTAAGACACCGACAGGAAGTCTATCGGAGGGATTCAATCTTGGAGGAGCAAACGCGTCTCTCACGCTTTCCGCATTCAACAGCGACCGGCGATACCTCCTCTCGAATCTATCAGCTACTGCTGCACGCTCCTAACAGATCAAGCAACGCATACAAAACATTAGATACAGATAGAGATAAGAGATGGAGGAGGAAGCTAAGAGGAAGAGTAGTACGGAGGAAGAGGGAGAGTGAGGGAGGCGGCGAGAAAGGCGGCGAGGATGGTGGAGGTCGGGAACATGGTCGGAGTCAAGCCCTAGAGGGAGGGAGGTATTGTTATTGTATCGTCCCAAACGATGCCTCCTGCTGTGGAATAGCTCCGAAGCGCTCGTCATACACTGCCGACACACGATCGATAATCTTCCTTCCTACAATGGAACGTAGAAAGAGGAAAGAGAGGGGAAAGAAAAGGAAAAAAAGAGGGGAAATAGGGTCAAAGCCAACTAACTAGCCAAGCAAGTTCCACGAACAAACCACCGGTAATTAATTCTCTTTCTTTCCCTAATCCACTTTTTTACCTTTTTATTTCCTTTGTTTTCGGTGTTGTGTTACTGTATTAGTATAATAGCGTGAGTGTGTGACTAATTTCCTGACAGAAAATCCAAAAAATAATCCTTTTATTTATTTATTACTTTATGGTGCAGTGGAAAGTGAAACAAGTGGTGCAGTTGGAAATGGTAAGAATGGGATAATGTTGTTTCGAATGGTGGTGGGTGGGTATGGGTATGGACCTGGCTAATCACTAAGGTTGACAAATGACAACATCATACATCCAAACCGTTCCTTTCACTCCCCATTGTTAACGTGGCAGTGTGTTACTATCCTCCTCTCATCTCATGCAATCTAAATCAACTCACTAGTTACTAATAGGGCTGGCATAGGATAGGATTTGTACCCTATTCTATTCACGGATTGAGAATTTTTTAACCCTAATTTTATCTTTACTTTAAAATATTAAATCCTATCTTATTCTATTCTATCTGCAAAAATATTAAATTTTTTTAAAGTAAACATAAAATTCAATCATTTCGAATTTTATACATATTAATAACATAAAAAATAAAAAATTAATATTTTAAATTACTAAATTAACTAACTGGTTTTAGTGGTTGTTCACTTATTGTAAGTCATATATAAGAGAGGTTGTGGGTTTAACTCTCACTTTCTTTATTATATACTTAATTTTTATAGCAGATCGGATAACATACCCTACTCGAACGGATTGGATCGGGTTAGATACCTGCGAAGTAGAGTATAAATTGCTATCCCTAATTATTAATCACTATGACTGTTAATTAATAATTTTGAAATATTTTAGAATAATTCAAAAAGTCTCAAGTATCTAAGATAGTATTTGAATGTGTTTAAGATCATGGCACTCTCAAAACACAAATTAAACTATAAATAATTATACTTTACCAACTCATACCGTGTCATATGTTTGTTTTATAGGCTGTATTTGGAATAAATATTAAGACCAAAAAATAAGAGATTAGAAGACAGGAATTAAATTAAATTTTTATATTGTGATTTGTATAATATGTATTGAGTTGTGTTTTAATATTGTATTTAATTGGAGATAAATATAAAAATTGTGAGATAAATTTAAAATTTAAAAAAATTAAATGAGAATAATTATGTAAATAAATATTATAAAAATTTCAATTTTTATTTTAGATATTTTAATTTGATATTCTTATTTAATAGAAGTACTGAAATAACTAAAATTTTATATTTTAAGATTAAAATTTTAATTTTAATCCCTTTATCATCAAACACAATATTCAATCTTAAATCTATTAGAACTTGTATGAAAACTATTAAATATAAGAAAATAATTCTATTTTCTTTAAAAGAAGAATTCATTTCTATTTGAAACATAATTCTATAATTTGGAAAGACTATAATATATTAATAAAATAGAATTTAAATTTAAAAAGTGTACGAGTGGATTTGAGAATCAGACCTCTTTTGATCTAATTTACAATGAAGCAAAAATGAGAATTTGAATTCTCAGAAAAATTCAAATAATTTATCTTTAGTTATTTCAAAGCAAGAAAAAAATTAGTTTAATTACTTAGTCCTTATAGTTTTGCGAAATTTTTAATTAGGTTTCTGTATTTTTTTTTTAATTGAATCCTTGCACTAATTTTTTTTAATTGGTCCCTACACTTTTTTTTCCTTTTATTTGGGTCCCTGCACCAAAATTTTTTTTAGTTAGGTCCCTATAAAATTAAACCAATTATTGTCAAGAGGGATCTAATTAGAAAAAAAATTTTGGTGTAGAAATCCAACTAAAAAAGAAAAAAATTATAAGAACCTAATTTAAAATTTTGCAAAACTATAGAGACCAATAGAATAATTAAACCAAACAAATTATACTCTTGAGTGAATTTTAATTCTTAACATTTCAAACAAGCTCTTAGTCTCAATCCCAATCCTAAAAAACAAATGCAGCCATAGAGAATCCGAATCCATATGGTTAGGGACAGACATACGGGAGTGTCGAGTGGAGACTTTCCCCCTCCCAAGCTTTAAAAAAATAGTAATAATGTATTAAATATAATTTAATTTTTTAAGAAATATATTTAGTATTTAATTTGGTATAAATAAATATTCAGTATAACTTAAATATTAAATATCTTTAATATCTAAAAAATAAATAACAATATTAAAAAAATTAAAAAATATATTATTACTAATATCTTTTAGTTAAATAAAATTTTTTTAATTTCATAAAGTGGATGTTTTTTATCTTGTGACAGTTTTTTTTATTCATTTAGTATTAACTCTCTTTATTTCAAATGTTACCATGAAAATATCTTTTTCAACTATGAATATTATGAAGAATAACTTAAAAATAAAATAGAAGATGAATTTTTTGCTAATTGTCTTTTAATTACATTAAAAAAAATTACTGACATATTTGACACAGATTCTATTATTGATGAATTTTATAATACAAAGAATCAATCACTTTCTTAGTAAAAAATATACACATATTTTTATACTTTAAAATATATTTTTTATCGATATATTTTTATAATATATCTTACATTATATATTTTTTTATATATTTTTTTAATATTATATATAGCCTCTCTTGATAATATTATATTTTTGAATCCGTCCTATATATGTAATATCATTATATCACTATAGACTTTTATTCTTTCGTTTTAATTTCTTATTATTCTCCTTTCTCAGGTTTTTCCATATTTTCTTTTGGAAGGAGGGATTGTAAATAATAAAATTAAGCTGGAGAAACTTAATATAGGATCAACAAATGCGTTAATTTATTATAACCCTTTGAATGTTTTTACTTCTTTTTACCGAAAATAATAATTGAGGAAGAGAATGGGAGTAAAAGTCGAAGTTTAAGCATTTGGCATGAATGCTGTGATGATTTATTAATTTACTCGGGGGAAGAATAGAGAACATAAGATAAGAAAACACCACATCCAACTCAAAACCTTAAAGTGTTAAGTTTATGGGTCTCTCATCTTATAAACTCCTCACTCTTCCTTGCTTTCTTTGATGTGGGACTAACTTCAACACTCCTCGCACTTGCAACACTAATATATTTTTTGCTCTTTTGTCTGTTAGACTTAATATTCTATTCAAAGATTTGATACATGTATGAGCCATTATAATGGTGCAGCAGAAAGTAAATGTTAGACCACAAACTTCCCTTTCATATTATTCTCTCAAGACTTTTAGGTTAGAGAACTTAAAAGTGTTATTTTATGATTTTATCAACTCTCGATGAGATTAGATGCTTTATTAAGACCACCAGCAGTGTATTCAGCAACTGTTTCAATCAATAGCCACATTAAGATATTTAGCATAGTGACAGAAGAGACACACAGTGATTATGCATGGTGTAAGAAACCACAGTTACTTGTTAAGGATTAAAATTGAAGCATTCATAAGGATGCTTGATCTCCATATTTATTTAGTTACAATAGCCACTCAACATTTGCATGTTGGTGCTACTTTAAGTTTGGGAACTAATAACCTTATTGACTAAGTATATTATATATCTATATTAGGTAGTTATTTAGTTCCCCATTAACAGGAATTTAATCCAATTAATTAAGCTTTAGTGTTTGTCTACACCATCAACATTTCTGAGCCAGTAAGTCTGAGTGAAAGAGGCTGCATCCTCAGGAACATCATCCATCACCCATTCATGCCCTTTTGGGAAGTAAATCCCTGTACGTGGGTGTGGAACCCAGCATGTTGAATCCTCTATCTTCCCATAACTCTTTGGAATTCCTCCACAGCTTTCTGCTGCATGTTGGGAACTCCCTGAGAACTTTATCACCCTACTTTCTGTTCTCCTTGCTCCCCTGTTTGTCCTTCACATTTCAATTCTTATCATTTAAATGGACTCAAACTTACACGCAGTTATCTTCATGTGAAGTTGATAGTTGAGAGCCGTTAGATGAAAATCCAGTCAAATCAGCTTAATCATCTAACGACTCTCAATTTTCAATTTCACATGAAGTTAACTGCAAGATTCTCTATTATAAAAGAATCATCAAACAGGATTAAGGGATCATGGTAAGGAAAGATGATTCAAAATAAACTACTATAAGAAGAAATGAATCATGACCCTCTTGGTGTTACTATGAGGCCAATGCACTATTATTTCTAGTGGCAAACACTCCTGAATATGCAATACAACTTGATCATTAAGAAAATTCCTGATGATAACTTACCGGAGAAGCAACATATCTGTGACGCCGCGCCTGGCCATGAGAGCTGCAAGAAGCTAAGCAGAATCAATCAGGTGGTACAATAATATGTAGTGAATCAAAATCAATGCAGTACCACGGATAGTATGCGTTATTGTCTCAAAACAAGGAATGTTTTTGCTTTCAAAAACCCCATCACCTCACAAGGGTATTTATAGCAGTGTAATGCTGCATGATTTGCAAATAAAGAGAAAGGATCCAATGAAAGAATAAGTTCTTTTTCCACATGTATTGAAGCATAAAAGCAGATAGAGAGACTTTATTTTGAGTTACTGGAAATGGGTTAATGATGTGAGAGCTTTGTGTTTGTCTGGGAAAACCAATCTGTGGTTTTAAATCCTTGCTTTTGAGGCACCGTTAAAAGTGCTTTCAGAAATGGATAAAGCGATTCTATCTTATTAAGAATTATTGTGGAGGTTTCTCTTATAAGATCTTTAAGGACAAGAAAGAATATTGCTATTGTACGACCCTTTATTATGATATTGGAATAACTCTATTAACACACTATTTCTTGTTTAAAACAAGTACAAACTTCATTCATATCATTAATTAATCACATTTTCTGCTAATACAAACCCCCTATTTGGAAGGACACTATCACATTTGATTGTTCCTTTTATAATCTGCACGTGGAAGTGTCTGTTGTTCCTAGCTACATCGTGTATAATCCGTGTTATAGAATAAATACCATCAACATGGTTCAGTACTCATGATCTTAGTCCTTAATTAATTGTTCTCTTTTTCTCTTTTCTGATGAAACAATTTAACATGGCATATTATCCGCTGTTAGCTTAAAAAAGTGTGTGGCCAGCTAATGGAAAAAGAAGCTAGTGCATATTAGTAAGAAATTAAGAATGTAAGTTTCATTTTAATTAGTTAAAATTTGCCATTTTCAACTCATATAAAGATTCCCCTTTTTATTTGAGACAATAGTACTATATTACTGTCCACGCATAATTTTAATATCAGATTAATTAGTTTTTGAGAAAAAAAATATTTAAGTCTTTTATGATAATATGAAACAAAAAGAAATTATTCATGTATTTCGTTATCTATAGTGATGCATTTTATTGCTGTCATATGAGTATAAAAATGACATCATTTTAAATAATAAAGCATTTGTTATATTATATCGTGAGTTTTCATATAATATTTATCAACTGCTCTTTATTTACTATGAATTCTAATAAAATAGATTAAATTTCGTTTCAAAAATTATTATTTGTGTGACGATCTTTTATAAACAAACACATTATTATAATTTTTTTTTTTTGGTGACTAACACATTATTATAATTAGCGATACATATAAATACCATCATTAAATTTTATATCATAAATTGACAAAAAAAAAAAAAAACATAAGGTATCCATTATTTAATATTGCAGAAGACTAAATTACTATTTTTTTTAGGAACTAATTAATTGAAGATCGAAATTCTGAGGATCTAGTTAGGTGAAAACTTATATGCAGTCGACTTCACGTGAAGTTTATAGTTGAGAGCTGTTAGATGATTTGACCAATTTGACTAAATTTTCATCTAACAGCTCTAAACTATCAATTTTACGTGAAGTCGACTACACCTGAATTTCCACCGTCTAATTATTATTTTACTGTTAAATAAACAAGATTGCACTTGTAACTTTGAGATACTCATTATAAAAATAAAAATTAAAATAAAACACTGTGGTTAGATATAACATTACATATTAGGCAATTGCTTGTTCATTAAAAAGTTGTGTAGCATCTGCACTGAAAAAGGTACCAGGTTTGCAAAAATTAATAAACTAGAGTGAGTGGTGTGGATTGACAAGTGTAACAAAATAAGGAAATAGTTCCGCCATTATCGCGTAAGGTGACACGTTTTGTAGAGAGAAAGTGACATGCAACCCAATTACCCAAACCCAAAATATTTGATTATAATCTTCACTCTCCACACGCTTGTTGCAGAGCAAAACCTTTAGAGACAAGAAACAAAGAGTGAACAGAGAGTTGAAAAAAAAAAAAAAGACTAGTTTTGTTGATTGATCATAATATAAGTATGAAAGGGAAAGCCAAAAGATCGAAAGTGAAGTTGGGGGTTCCTGTTCTGGTAATGGTTTGCTCCCTTTTCTTCTTTACTGGGCTCTTTGTATCTCCTATGCTCTTCAACTTTCAGGTTCTTATTAGCTTCTTCCTTTTGCTGGATACATATTTCATATTAAAAGCTCATTTAATTAGAATTAGCTATGATGATTATTGCAGGATTTTGGTGACGTGGGACAGGGGCAACCGTGGTCGAGATTGCTTCAGGAATCTGCTGCCAAAGAATATGGCAAGTCTGGAGACCCCTTTCTTCATTCAATCTCATTTCAGGTGTGACCCTTATAATCTCCTGTTCCTTCATGTTGAACTTTAGAAGGAGAAGGAGGAGTATTAATATATTTGGAAGTTTAGTTAGCATCAGCAGTAATTTAGATTTAATGGAGACTTTAGATCCCTTTCTACTGATAAAAAGATTTAGAGTTTGATTTGACTCTTATAAGGAAATTTTATTAGGCAAATGAAAAGAGAAATAAACTCTGTGAATTTCTCCGTGTATAACTATTTAAACGTCTCTTTTGTTAGTTTAATCTTTTGAGAGGAGTAGTTTTACGACAGATGTCGCACTTTCTTTTGTTCAGATTTTGAGTTGGCGACCAAGGATAGTTTACTTTCCGAATTTCACAACTGCAGATGTATGCGAAAAAATAATTGAAATGGCAAAGCCTAAATTGGAACCCTCTAAATTGGCATTGAGGGAAGGAGAAACTGTTGAGAGCACAAAAGGCACTCGAACAAGGTACTCTTTATCATGTAATTTTGGATCTTATATTGTATGCAGAAAAAAAAAAAAGATAATGGTGTCACATGATAATTTTACGGTAAAAATTCAGGTGAAGTCGACTTTACGGGAAGTTGATACCTGAGAGCCGTTAGATGAATTTATTTAGTCAAATTAGTCAAATCATTTAACGGCTCTCAGGTATCAACTTCACGTGAAGTCAACTGCACCTGAGTTTCCACCTAATTTTACCTTACCATAGTTAAAGTTGAGTGCTAACTTTCAACTGTCAACAGTTCAGGTGCATTCATCTCTGCATCAGAAGACAAATCTGGTATCTTAGACTTCATTGAAAAGAAAATTGCTAAGGTTACAATGATACCAACGAGTCATGGAGAAGTATGTTTTTGTTTCTTAATCTGTTTGTGAACCTTCTTCCATGACAGGAAAACTGTTCTATTCATGTATGTTGCTGTAGTGCAGGCATTCAATATACTGAGATATGAGGTTCTTCAGAAATATGATACTCATTATGATGCCTTCGACCCATTTGAATATGGAAATGTTCGGAGCCAAAGGGTATATACCTTTCTTCACACTCTCTACTTTTCTTTTCACCATAATATGCTAATTCTGAAGCTGGTTGTCTCATGCTTAATTGCGCAGATTGCTTCGTTTTTACTATACCTATCAACTGTAGAAGCAGGAGGAGAAACCATGTTCCCTTTTGAGGTGAAACATGGAATTTACTACCATCTCTTTGATACTTTCCATGCCATCAAACTTGATGATAAGTGTTTTTAATTTGCAGGATGGTTTGAACATGGACATTGGTTATGATTATAAACAATGCATTGGTTTGAAGGTGAAGCCAAGACAAGGTGACGGGCTTTTATTCTATTCAGTTCTTCCAGATGGGAACATTGATAAGGTAATAATCTTCCATTTTAGACAACAATGTTATAATAATTTTTTCGAAAGATCATGTGGCTCCTATGAAAAAGAACACCCTTCTCTGTCTTTGTTTTTTTTTAACTCTGTGAGACTAATTAGTCCTTCCTCTGTTAATAATTTCGCTCTTGAAAAGTTAATCAACTCATTTGTCCATAAGTGTAAGCTAGGATTGACAAATTTTATTTATTTGGGATTTCATTGCCTTTTATACCGGGAATGGATCCTCTCAATTGTTAAAAAAAAATTGAGAGTGTAAAGTGTGATCTTTAACCCTCCATTGCTCTCTCTCTCATATTTATTCTTGGTCCCACTTATAAAACTAACAATAAGGTAGCGTTTGTTTTGAGGTACTGAGACAGAGACTGAGAGACTGAGACTTAGTATCGTGTTTGTTAGTTCAGAGACTGGTACTAAAATTTCTGTCTTTGTCTTTAAAATTTCAGTATTTCAGTACCTCCAGAAAGTAGGGACACAAGGGACTGAAATTTTTAGAGATGGAGACTGAAACTTTAATAACATTTTATACCTAAAATACTTTCATTTCAATTATTTAATTCCAATTTTACCCTTTGTGCAAATTAAATTAGAGTTTCATTCTTGTTTCAATTCATGTCTCCTATTTTGCACCAAACAGAATACTGAGATTTATTTCAGTCCCTGTCTCTTAGTCTCTGTCTCTCAGTCTCAGTCTTTCCATCTCTGTCTCTCCACCAAACGCTACCTAAGAGATCACACTTTACTCTCTCAATTGTTTAAAAAAATGGAGAGGATCCATTCTCTTTTATAGCAGAGTAATTATTAGGGCCATTTAAGATTTTTTTCTATTTTTTGTTTTTATTTCATATATATTAACTAAATTTATTATGCAAGAATTAAAAAATATTAATAATTTTTAAATTATTTTTACTTATAGAAATTGAATAAAAAATATGCATATTAATAAGAATGACATTACTAATTATTGTTCTAAGCCTTATCTATTTATTATTAGTTATTCTAAAATGTTAAAATATAGACTTTTGATGTCATGTCTACATGGTTAGTTAACATAAATATTATTATTTGTTATAATTATTATAGATAAAATATTGTGTCAATTTTTTTATTATTTATTATAAAATAGAATATACACTTCATCTAATAATAATAAGTTTATGTAAATTATGATGGTTAATTTAAATTAAGTACACCTAAAATTAAATATAATCTAAATAATATAATATTTTAGTAATTGTTTTAAACAACAATGAAAAGATTAAAAAATATCTTCTCTATTCAATTTTTATGAGTAAAAATTTTAAAAATTGCTAGTATTAATCAGCTTTTATACAGTAAATTTAGTCGATATATATGAAAAAGATAACAAAAAATAAAAAAAAATCTTAAATGGTCCCTGACAATTATCTACAGAAGACAACAGATTCTAAACAAAAAAATTTGTCAATCGTAATTAGTATTTAACAGACAAATTAATAGTTTAACATGCCACATATAGGTATGTTTCGTTAATTCAGAGAGAAAACATTAATCGAAGGGTTAATTAGTCTCAAAAAAATAAAGATCAATAATTGAAAAAAAATTTTTTTTTTAGAATCTCGTTATCTAAGTAATTGTCAGGAATTATTTAAATTTTTTTCTCTAATAATATAATATTTTGTTACTTTCCTTCCTGGTTGATTATGTGAATGTCAGTGCAGACTTCTCTTCATGGAAGCTGTCCAGTGATTGAGGGGGAGAAATGGGTGGCAACTAAGTGGATCAATGATAAAAAGCAACACTACTAAATGTTCTTACTCCCAAATTTTCAATTTTCTCTATCAAATTCATCCATATGCAGATATATATGATGCCTCTTGGATACAAATTTTACTCTTGTTAATAATTCTATTGTAAGTTGTAATTTATTGATCAAATTTCCATTCTAGTTTTTTTTAGTATAACATATCTGCTGCATCTCTAAACTAATCTTGATTTCATTATCATTCAAATGGTTAAAATAAGAATACAATCATGCAACGTTATAAAAAAATCGATTATTTTATATAAAATACAATATATGTATTTAAAAGTTAAAAAAATGTAAATTCAATTATATCAAAAATATATAATGAAGACACTATAATTAAGTGAATTTGATTTCGTGTTAATCTAATAACAATTAAATAAAAAAATAATGTTATACATTCAAGTCTTTTTATAAATTAAGTTTAACCAAGTTAAATAATAATATTTAGGATAATGTTAATTATAATTGATTTTTATTATGTTAGATTAACTTAGTTGGATTTAATTAATGAAAAGATTTAGATATATAGTATTATTCTAAATAAAATAGATTGTATCATTATAATTAATATTAACTCTTAATTTGATTTGAGTTTTAATAATTTAACCAATTAACTAATAATTTTTTTTTAAATTACACAGTTATTAGAAAAGTCATATTTTATAATTTTTATTTTCTTCAAACCACTTATTTATTGGGCAATTCACTTAAATAAATCATTTGGAGAAGAATATTATTCAAATACAACTTTTTAAAAACCAACATGCAAATGCAATTTTTCATATTATTATAGAAACTACTACTGGTAATAGCGATTTAGGAGAGCACGTAAACTGCTACTGGTAGCCGCCGTTTAAGTGAAACAGTTTCTGTAGAAGCTGGCTTGGGCATAAGCCACTACAGAAAGTAGCAATTTATGTGTTGTTGTGCGTGAACGTAAACCACTGGAGGCAGTAACGGTTTATATTGAATATGTGTATAAAAACCGTGGAAACCGGCCGCAGATTCCTCATTTGGTATGGATTTGAGATTTTGGTTAGAGAGAGAAAATTATAGTGAGAGGGAGGAACACTTTGAGAGGGATTCGGGTTTTCTCAGCACTGACCTTCAATTGGACAACATAGCAGACGAATAGAGCTTGTACGACTGAACGGCATTACCCATATTGCCGGTGCCATTATCGACGAAGTTAGTTTTGTTTTATTTTTCTGAGTATTAGAATTTGTTAAATAGAATATAGTATGTAGGGTATAGGAATTCGAATTTATAATTTAATCTTTATAGTTGAGTATTAGGCTTTAGAATTTAGGATATAGAATGTCGTAGAGGTGTATACAAAAACCAAAATATTGTTAACCGGTTAAAAAATCATAACCACGTTTTGGTTAACTAATTCAACAAAACAAATTTAAAAAAAATCGATTTTTTACTGGTTAAACAAAACCAGAACCAAATTTTAAAAAATTTTAATTTCAAATTTTTATTTTAAATATTAGATTTTTTAAAAAAAAAATTTAAGAAACTGGTTTTTTGTTCTAGAAATCGGTTTTTGTCCAAAATGGGTTTATTTTTATAATCGATTAAAAACTGGTATTTAAATTTTATAGCCAGTTGATAAGCATTTTTATTATATAAAACCAATCTGATTAATTAAAATTTATAGTTTAGGGTGTTAGATTCAATGTGGATGTTATTTAGTGTTTATGTATGTATGAAGTAGAATAAATTTAAATTATTTAGTATTAATACGTTTAGGGTTCTTTTTAATTATTTAATAAATAAAAAATTTAACAATTTGATTTCTTAATTGAATAATAATTTAATTGTTTCATTGTTTAGTTATGGTATTATTTATTTATTTGGTGTAATTAGTTAGGATTTTTCTGTGTATCAAGCCGAATTTAACTGCTTTGTGTATATCTTTTCTGCATGGTGCAGCCAAGTAGGTGTATCTACAGCGTGAGGTGGCAACAAAAAATGTCTATGCATGAACGGATTATACCTTATTTAGAGAGGGCTGGTTTGTACCACTTGGCCAAGCTAAACAGTCGTTAGTTCTGGTTGGATGAGCCTATGGTTAGTGCGTTCATTGAGAGGTGGCGCCTCGAGACACACTTTTCATATGCCTTTTGGAGAGTACACAGTGACGCTGCAAGATGTGGCGTTTCAACTTGGGTTGCCTGTCGATGGAAAGGCCGTTAGTGGGTGCCTGGCAGAGTTTGAAAAATTCATGGAGGGTGGCCGACCAATTTAGGAATGGTTTCAGGAGTTATTCAGTGAGTTGCCACCGCCGAATAAGGTCAAGCAGATGACAGTCCACTTCACATGGTTCCATGAGAGGTTTAGGATGTTACCAGTAGATGCGACCGAGGATACTGTTTGCATATACGCACGTGCCTATATCATGATGTTGTTATCCACTCAATTATTTGGGGACAAAAGTGCAAACCGGGTTCATATTCGGTAGTTGCCCTTTGTGATGAATCTTGAGGACATGGGCAGTTATAGCTGGGGGTCCGCCGCATTGGCATAGTTGTATCGATGCATGTGTGGGTGGCGAATAGAAATGTCACCAACTTTGTGGGTCCTCTCCAGCTGCTACAGAGTTGGATATTCTAATGGTTTTCCTCTTTGAGGCCACCTGGGTTTGAGGATTTTTTATTTCTGTTGGCATCCAGGTATTCTTTATTCGTTTGAAGTTTATAAAATATTATATGTCGTGTTATACCTTCATTTTACCGCTTACTATGATTCAGGTGGGTCGTATACTTTCCACCAAATGATGAAAATGAGCAAAGGGTTATAAACTATCACATTGCGTTAGATTGATTGACCGCTCGAGATGTAAGTATCATGTCTGTGGTTGGTTTCATTAGTTGCGGTTCATCATTCTGACTATATATACATTCTATTTTAACGTTCGAGGATGTTGAATTTTCAGATTGTATGGGAGCCTTACTCCGCCCTTGACGTATCTTGCTGTGTTTCATCCTGAGATACTTACGGAGGAGCATTGTCGGTTATGGTGAACGGTTACCAGCTTGATATATTTTGCCGTCATTGAGTGGCATCAAGTTGATAAGGTGGTCCCCCAACTTGGCGGTGTGCAGCATGTTCCCGAGGGGGCTTTGAACATAGACTGGTTGCATGCTAAGAACGAGAGGAGCAGAGATAGGTGGTTCCCCCATTACTATCAAGCATGGCATGATATAGGAGAAGTTACATGTAGGAGTAGTCTCCGCCATGATATACTCAGACTGATGCCTGTTGAACAGTGTCACAGTGAAGCACCTTGAATCCCTCAAGTTCCGTTCAATGGCTTTCACAAGCGCCTGGCAAAACCGATGGATCCTAGTTGTGCCTCTGCCATCTGACCCCGAACAACAAACAACTCTGAAAGCTGTAGATATGTCAACTTCACCAACGAAGTCACTGGTAGATTCTTAGTGCCTTTCAAAACAGAGTTGACACACTCAGATATGTTGGTTGTCATGTGACCATATCGTCTGCCTCCATCCTTGTGATGTCCCCCTCTCATACTCCATCCTTAATGCCCAATTACACATAGCCGGATTTTCTGTTCTCATAATATCAAACCAATACTCAAACTCGGCCTCTGTCTTCGCATAAGCAGCATTCGCCAGCAGCCTCCTTGCATCCTGCCTCTTGAAGCTGAGAGCAAAATTAACTGCAACATGTCGAATGCAAAATACTCGATAAGCATGAGGAGGTAGCCAACCACTATCAGGTGCCTCTAGTGCAACCTTGATGCCATTGTGTCTGTTAGATATCACCAGAAACCCTGGTTGTGGAGTCACATGTCTTCTCAGGTTGGTAAGAAAGTATGTCCAAGACTCTGCATTTTCTCCTTCCACAAGTGCAAATGCAATGGGCAAGATATTCGAGTTTCCATCTTGAGCAATAGCCAGCAGCAAAGTCCCTTCATACTTGCCATCCAAGTGCGTACCGTCGATGCTGACTAGTGGTTTGTAGTGTCGAAAAGCCTCAATACAGGGAGGAAATGTCCTAAAAAGACGATGAAAGTAGACAGTTAATTCATCAACCTGATCACCCACTCTAACCGGAGATGTCTTCAACAGAGCAATCATACCCTCCATGGTGGATGTCACCCCCAAGGATCCAACGGGGCAACTCACCATAAGACTCCTCCCAGTCGCCGTAGATCTGTGCTACTGCCTTCTGCTTCGCCATCCAGACCTTCCTGTAGCTAGGCCTGAAACCATAGGTTGCCTCAGTTGCTTCATGCAACACCTTAATCGTAACTGACGCATCGGCTTTGACCAACGGAAAGATCCTCGCACATATGACATGATAATCAAGCTGTCTGTGGTCGCTCGATATCGATGTGGCCAAACACGTGTGCGGTCCATTGTACCTCCTAACTTTCCAAGTGCTCTTCCTTTGCTGCAGCGTGATACGAATCATCTACGTGCACCCTTTTCTGAACTCTTTGCATCTCCCGTGACATTTGAGATGGTTCGACTCCATCACCCTGTACTCAACTCCACGCTGGATGCTATAATCTTTTACGCTCAACACAGCTTCCTCCTTATTCTGGAAAGATTGGCCAATCTGAAATTTTGTTAGAGCGGTTGCATCATGCAAACCCTGACCCGCAAAGGTTGCATCGACGTCCAACTGTTGGCCTATGACTTCCAAGTTCAAGGTTCACAAATGTGGAGGATATTGTTGTGTGCCGGAATCCGATGCTCCATGGGGTCACTGTCCCCAACAATGTCGACCGGCTCATCGAATCATCATCTCGCATCGCATTTTCAACTCGATCCGATTCAGTCTTAACTTTAAAATCAGGAACACCACGAGGCACACTAGCAGTACCAACCGCAACACGTGGAGGATCATGGATCGGACAAGAAGGGCTACCACAGGCATCGATGTTGAAGCACCACCCATCGTCTTCGACTGAGAATTCGGCATTGATCCCTCAGAGCTGCCGACGCCATCTTCCAACTTCGCAAACAACTCGAGTATTCTAACCTCAGGAAAATTCTGCCGACAGTGAAACAACACATGCATATCTTCATCGGACCCTATCATAAATGTCTCATACTTCATACCGGCAATGAAAATCTTGTAGAACAACTTCTTTATCCACTTTGTTCCACACACACCCAACTTTTGTAATATGATATTTTTTATCTCTGCCAACGTACTCGACGACCGGATAAAAAGGCTAAACGGTTCCTTATCCATAAATTTAACACCGTGCCTTTTGCTGTCTATAGTGATTTCTGTTTATTGTCCCTTTCATGTAAACCGCAACTGCGAGTAGCGATTTACGTGCTCCTGTAAATCGCTATTACCAGTGGCGGTTTCTTTAATAATATAAAAAAGGAAAAGTATAGGTAACCAACAAAATTTTTGAACAATTTATAAACAATGTGAATTAATAAGGTTAAAAGAGTAAATTTAATCAGTAGCATTAAATTAGAGTGTAGTGTATTTTTATTTGATTGATGGTTGTTCATGTTGTTCAAAATTTTCATTGTTTCCCTAGCACTCCCCTATAAAAAATTGTATTTCAGTATTGGTATTTAAAAAATTGTATTTGAATAATATTCTTCTTCAAATAATTTATTTAAGTGAATTGTCCTTATTTATTGATAAATTCTAACAAACAAAATTCAGATGCTAGACTAACCTAAAGTAAAACGAAAGAGCATATATGTCTAATAATTACGTGCTGATCAAATATTTTTGTATCATATACAAAATTACATAATTTTACTATAAAAAAATTTAAAAACTGAAAAGATGGTCTTTTTTAATTTGGTTATAGTAAACCTTCTTAAAATTCTGTTTGAAGATATAACATAATATTATATACTATTGCTATTTTTCTTCAATGGAAAAACAAAATTTTTTTTAAAAGAAAAACTTTGCATCAATTTAGCTTCAATGGAACAATCACCGTTGTTTTGTTTTTTTAAATTTGTTCCTCTTAGCATTTGAGCTTTTGTTTTTATTGTTTGTTTATTTGAAATTAATTAATAAATGGATTGATTTGAAAAAAAAAATTGTAAAATGAGATTTTTTTAGTAACTCGTAATTAAAAAATAAAAAAGTATAAGTGAACAATTTTTAATTAGCTAACTTTAAACAATTATAATTAATAATTATTAATTTTATATTTTTTAAAAAATAAAATTAAAATAATAATTAATTAATAACAATTAATTAAAATGAAGTGCAGTTTAAAAATATTTGTTGACTTATTATTTATTAGATTTTTATTGATTATCTAACGGGATTGTAAAAAAAATATATTATAATTAATTAGTTAAATGATCAAAACTTAAGTCAAATTAAGAGTTGGTGTTAGTTGTGATCATAAAAATCTATTTCATCTAATAATTATTAAATATTGTAAAAGATAACTAATTTTTTTAAAAGAGAATTAGATAGAATTTATTTTATAATTATCATATATGTTATATTCTATTATTAATAAAAGAATTACCATGTGTAAAAACCAAAGCAATTTACAAGTATAAAATTATGTAAACTCTTATAAATAAATTATTTATACTAAAATTACAATATTTCAGCTAATGGTGGCAAACTGGGAAGCTCGTTCCACCCCCTAAAAGTCCGTTATCTAATGGATTGGTCTGTTCCGTTTCATCTAGTTAGTGAGACGGTCTTCTCTCCTGTCTTGTTTAATAGTAGGTTGGCGGATTAAGTCTGTCAAATCTTTTTTATAAATATTAAATATTAAAAAATATATATAATTTAACAATATTTTAATAAATTTATAATTTCTAAACACATAAAAAAATTATAATTTCTAAATTCACAAACATTAAGGTCTTGAGTACTACTACACATACAAGTATTTTTGGCATACAAGTTATATAAGTCACTTACATAACGCACGCATGAAATCATGTTGTTTCTCTTTGTATCCCACGTTCCTCCTCCTCCTCCTCCTTCTTCTTCTCCTGTTTCTTTGCGTTTCTCCTTCTTTTTCTTCGCGTGTTTCATCTTCATTGTCGTTTTTTTTATTACTGTTGTTGTTGTTGCATTTTTTTCCCTCCTCCTCTTTCTATTGATTTTGCAATATTATGTATTTTTTCTTCTTTATTTGATTTTTTCCTCCCAAGAAAAATTATGAGAATATGAAATAAGAAGATGAAGAAGAAGAAGCAACAGAAGATGAGGAGGAGGAAGGAAAAAAGTTTTGAATTATGCAAAACTTTTCAGCACATATACACTGAAAATTCTTAAACATTACACTCGAATATCTTTGTATTACACCCAAATATATTCGGGTTATACCCAAATTTGCTGCAAATATAGAAAAATATTTTTTCTAATGCTGCATTTCTTCTTCTTATTTTTTTCTTATTTCTTTCTTTTTTTTTTTAGTTGAATGAATGTAAGTTCATCCTCTTTCAAGTAATTTTGCAGTATTATGTGTTTCTTCTTCTTTTTTGTTTGATTTTTTTGTTTTTATTCTTGTTAAAAGAGTAAAACAAGAAGAAACTCAGAAAGTAAATAAAAATGAAAAGATGAATAAGAAAAAGAAGAAGAAGATGGTGATGATGATGAAAAAAAGAAGAAGAAGTAGCAGAATATGAGGAGGAGGAAGAGGAAGAGTTTTGAATTATTCAGAACTTATCAGCACACATACACTGAAAATTTTTAAACAATACACTCGAATATCTTCGTGTTACACCGAAATATCTTCGTGTTACACCCAAATTTGATGCAAATACAGAAAAATATTTTCTCTAATGCTACATTTTTTTCTTCTTTTTTTTTTATTTCTTTCTTTCTTTTAGTTGAATGAATGTAAATTCATCATTTTCCAATTAATTTTGCAGCATTATGTATTTTTTTCTTTGTTTAATTTTTTTTATTTTTATTCTTGTTAAAAGAGTAAAACAAGAAGAAACTTGAGAAGGTAAAATAAAAAGAAAAAGATGAATAAGAAAAAAAAAGATGATGATGAAAAAGAAGAAGAAGTAGTAGAAAAAGATGAGAAGAAGTGAGAAGAAGAGTTTTGAATTATGCAGAACTTATTAGCACACATACACTGAAAATTCTTAAACATTATTCACCTACAGAATCATAAACTACTAACGAAAAAATTAGCTAGAATCGAACTACACCTCAGCCACTTGATTGGATTCAAAACAATAATCAATTTTGTTCTGATTCAATTGACAATCTGAACTTGAATTATTAATTATCTTCAACAACGAGATAACTGATGATGGAAGAGAAGGAGGAAAAGGAAAGGGGAAAAGAAATTCCAATAAAAAGAAGGAGGAAGAGGTGGTGTTGGTGACGACGATAACGAAAGAAAAAAAACGAAGAAGAGTCTAGTAACGGCACAAAGAAGAACGTGCGCGCGTATATATAAATGACTGTATAGACGTGTATCAAAAAATGACTTGTTTGTGGAGAATAATTGTAAAGTCTTTATAATTATAAATATGTAATAAACGTAATCATAAACCAAATTTTTTAAAACAAAATAATATGATACGAGCCTTGTGGGACAAACTGAGAACTGTCATATGTCAATTTGTCCAATTACAAGAGCAACAACTAAGAGAATAAAAGAAGATTTTGCAAACATGGCTAATCATTTGTTCAGGAGATGCATCAAGAATTAGGTAAGACAATGAATACGATTATCAAAAGTCAAATGTCTTACTATTTATAAGATGCCTTAAAAACTCTCATTAGTCAAGATGAATTAAAAAGATATCATTTTCTTAGAATTTATTTTATGTTTATTTTATTTTTGTTGTTTTGTTTATTTTAGACTCAGTATGATTTGGCCCATTTTTTTTATTCTAGTGAACTTATGAGTTAGGATTTTAAACTTAAGAGGTATAAAAATCCTCTAAAACCTGGTAACCATTTTTTTTCCTTAATTTTTTATAAATGAAAATTTTTTTGAGTTTCTTTGAAAAATTTGGGTGTGAACAGGTGATCTTAACTGTTACATCAGGAATTTAAATTAAGGTAGAGGAGTCCCTTTCTTTGATTTTTCATCTTATCCTGGGTTACGTTCCATATCATTTGGTATCAGATTTTAGGTATTAGATTAATTTTTATTAGTGTATGTTTACCCTTCTTGTGTTCTAAATAAATTAAAACAATAAAAAAATGTCTCCTTCATTTGTTTTCTGTTCCTCCATTTTGTGTCTTTGATTAAACAAAAAAAAATTCTAGCCACGCATAGTCATTTTATCCTTACATCTTATTATTTTTCTTGTTGATTGCCTTTTTATCTCTTCTCAGTTATTGTTGTTTTTTTGTTTTTTTTTTTTAATTCCTTTTCCTAATATTGTTTCCTGTCCTTATTGCTTCTGCATTCAATCGTTCATCATTATTCTTTTTGTCCTTTCTTTGTCATTCATTTTTTTATTAGTTTATTATTTTTCTTCTTCTAATTAGTAATTTCTTTTCTTTTGCCAATACATCTTGAGTACCAAAAAAATAAAAGAAAGAGTAGACACTTTGAAGTTTATACAGTAGCACTTACGTAAAGTAAAAAAAAAACACAAAAAAAATATTGTGTTCTTATAAAAAAAATCTCAAATTAAGAAAAAAAACATTAAATAAGTTATTATTATTTTTATTTTTTTCTTATTATTCTTATCTTTTTGTCTTCTGTGTCTTTGTCCCTTTTTTTTCTTACAATATTTTTCTCTTATCATTGCGTCGGTTTTTCTCTATGTTTTATTTTTATTTGATTTCTAAAATGCAACAGCCAAAGAGATTCAAGAGTGGTAAAAGGAAAGAATGGTAAGTTTAATAGAGGGTAAAAGCCAATTTTAAAAATAAACACGAGTATCCATCCTCGAGTGAAACACGTGAGAGAGTGATTGTGAGGTCTTTTCTATAACATTTTTGTTACAGGTTCATTGTTATGGCGGCTCATTCCGAAGATACTTTAGTTGACATGGAGTTGATGCAAAGGGCCATTCAACACTTAACTAATCACTTGACTGAATTAGAAACATGGAGGCAAGAGGTGACACAGACACTGTCAAAGAATACTAAACAAGGACCTTTCCAGAATCGGCATTAGAATCATGTACCTTCTGATGATGACTCTGATGGGGTTATAACACCTCAACATAAAAGTCAAGATAGCAATATTAATGCCATCAAAATGCAAATACCACCATTCAAAAGGAGAAATGATCCTGAAGTTTATTTGGAGTGGGAACATAAGGTGGAAAGAATTTTTGCTTGTCATAATTATTCTAAGACAAAGAAGGTTCATTTGGTAGCAGTTGCATTCTCTGATTATGTCTTGCTTTGGTAGGATGAATTAGTGAAGACAAGACGGCAGAATGATGATCACCCTATAGAGTCTTGGGATCTTATGAAGCGCCTCATGAAAAAAAGATTTGTGCCTTCATACTACTACAGGGAAGTGCATCAGAAGTTACATCGGCTGACTCAAGGCTCCAAGTCTGTTGAAGACTACCATAAAGAAATGGAGATGCTTATGATTACTGTCAACATAGAAGAGGACACTAAGGTTACTATGACACGATTTGTAGGTGGTTTGAATAGAGCGATTGCTAATGTGGTGGAGTTACATCATTATGTGAAGATTAAGGATTTGGTCAGTATGGCAATGAAGGTGCAAAGGCAACAACAAAGAAGAGTACCAAGAGGATTGTCTCATGTTAATTCAAAGTGGGAGTCTCGTAGTGCTGACACAACAAAGACTAAGGGTGTTGGTCCCAATGAGTTGTTTGTTACTACAAATAAGAAAGATAATTCTAACTCTTCTTCTGCTACTTCTAGGCATCGAGATATTAAATGTTTCAAATGTCATGGTATGGGTCATTATGCTAGTGATTGTCCAAATAGGAGATTGATGGTTATTAGAGGAGATGATATTGTGTCTGATTCTGATTATGGTGATGATTCTGATAATAATAGTATGTCACCTTTGGAGGATTGTTCTGATGGTGATGTTGAGAATGCAGTCCATGGTGAATCTCTTGTTGTTAGACGTGCTTTGAATTTGTAGGTGAAAGAAGATAGTCTAGAACAATGCCAAAATCTTTTTCACACTAGATGCTTGGTGGGTGGAAAGGTGTGCAGTCTGATTATTGATGGCGAAAGTTGGACTAATGTGTCTAGTACACTTATGGTAGAGAAATTGGGTTTGACATGTGTTCGCCACCCTAAATCATATACGTTGAAGTGGTTGAATGACAGTGGAGAGATCAAGGTTGACAAGCAGGTGATAATTGCATTCTCTATTGGAAAGTATGTTGATGAGACATTGTGTGATGTGGTGCCAATGCAAGCTTATCATTTATTATTAGGGAGACCTTGGCAGTTTGACCGTCGAGTATTTTATGATGGTCACACGAATCGATTCTCCTTTGATTTTAATGATCGTAAGATCACTCTTGCTCCTTTATCACCTAAGGAGGTTTACCTTGACCAGTTGAAGCTTCAACAGGATACCAATGGGAACATAGGATGTGAGATCATAGAAAAATCTGAGAGAAAAGAGGCTATGAGAGAAAAGAATATAGAAAAAGGCCCAAAGGTGAGTGAAAAGAAAGAAAAGAGTACATGTCATGAGAGTAGTGCAAATACAGAGAAAATTGAGAAAGTTGAGAACAAATTGTGTTTCTTTGCAAAAGAGAGAGATTTAAAGGGTGCTTTAATAGGCAAGAAAGCTTTGTTTATGGTTCGATTTAGGGATACTTTATTCTCTGACACTGACCTTAACCCAAATTTGCCAAATAGCTTTGTTTCTTTGTTGCAAGAATTTCCCAATGTCTTTTCTATTGACGTACCACGCGGTATGCCTCCATTATGAGGGATTGAGCACCAAATTGATTTTATTCCTGGTGTTAGCATTCCTAATAGACCAGCCTATAGGAGTAACCCTGAAGAGACAAAGGAACTTTAAAGGCAAGTGGAGGAGTTATTAGCCAAAGGTCACATCAGGGAGAGTATGAGTCCATGTGCTGTACCAGTTTTGTTGGTTTCAAAGAAGAATGATACTTGGCAAATGTGTGTGAATTGTCGTACAGTCAATATGATTATGGTAAAGTATCGTTATCCTATCCCTAGGTTAGATAACATGCTTGATGAGTTATATAGTACATGCATATTCACTAAAATTGATTTGAAAAGTGGGTATCATCAAATTAGAATGAAATCAGGGGATAAATGAAAGACTGCATTTAAAATAAAACATGGGTTATATGAGTGGTTAGTACTGCCTTTTGGGCTAACTAATGCACCTAGTACTTTTATGCGTCTAATGAACTATGTTTTGTGAGAATTTTTGGGTAAATTTGTTGTTTATTTCAATGATATTCTCATTAATAGCACTTGTTTGGATGACCACTTGTCACATGTTTCAACTGTTTTGGAAGTGCTTCGAAAAGAAAAATTATATGCCAATTTTAAAAAGTGCACTTTTTGTATTGATCGAGTTATATTTCTTGGTTTTGTTGTGAGTGCGAGTGGAATTGAAGTTGATGAGAAAAAGGTAAAGGCTATTCGTGAATGCCCAACGCCTAAGAATGCTTCTGAGGTAAGAAGTTTTCATGGATTAGCTGAATTTTACAGGAGATTTGTAAAAAAAAATTTCTACCATTGTTGCGCCTCTCACAGAGGTTATAAAAAAGGATGTTGGATTTAAATGGGAAAAGGAACAAGAAATTGTATTTCTTACTCTAAAAGACTGTTTGTGTTATGCTCTTATTCTTATTTTACCTAACTTTGATAAAACCTTTGAGATTGAATCTGATGCTTTTGGGATTGGTATAGGTGCTGTTTTGATGCAGGAAAACGAGCCATTGCCTTCTTCAGTGAAAAGTTGAATTTAGCTCCGCATAAATATTCAACATATGACAAAGAATTATATGCTTTGGTTCGAGCTTTGGAGGTTTGGCAACACTACCTCTTACCTAAGGAGTTTGTGATTCACACGGATCATAAATATTTGAAACACTTAAAAGGATAAGATAAGATTGATAAAAAGACATGCTAAATGGGTGGAATTTATTGAAATATTTCATATGTGATTGTTTTTAAACAAGGTAAAGAGAATGTCATTGCTGATGCTTTATCTCGAAGGTATGCTTTGATTACTACACTTACTTCTAAGTTGTTAGGATTTGAGTTTTTAAAGGAGTTGTATGCAACTGATTCTAACTTTTCTACTATTTATGCTTCTTGTGAACATAGTGCATTTAACAAATTTCATAGACATAAAAGTTTTTTATTTCGTGATAATAGAATTTATGTACCTGCTTGTTCTATGAGGCACTTACTTGTTCTTGAATCACATAATGGGGTTTGATAGGTCATTTTGGTGTGCATAAGACATTGGATATATTATCTGAACATTTTTACTGGCCACGCATGCGTAGAGATGTTGAAAAATTTTGTGCTAAGTGTATGCCCCTTTACTTATTCCTATGCATCCGTGGGTTGATATTTCTATGAATTTTGTTCTTGATTTGTCTCGAACTAAAAAAGGTCTATATAGCATTTTTGTTGTGGTAGACAGATTTAGTAAAATGCTCATTTTATTGCATGCCATAAAACTGGTGATACAACAAATATTGCTGATTTGTTCTTTAGAGAGGTTGTGCGCTTGCATGGTGTTTTCCAAACTATTGTTTCTAATCTTGACGTAAAATTTTTGAGTCATTTTTGAAAAGTTTTATGGGGTAAATTAGGCACAAAATTATTATACTCTACTATTTGTCATCCTCTGACTGATGGTCAAAGTGAAGTAGTAAATAGAACATTAGGAACTTTATTACGTGCTGTTGTTGGTAAAAATTTGAAAACTTGGAAAGATTGTTTATTTTTTATTGAGATTGCTTATAATAGAACTGTTCATTCTTCTACTAGTTTTTCTCCTTTTGAACTTGTGTATGGTTTTAATTCTTTAACTGTTTTGGACTTATTACCTTTGCCTTTGAGTGATCTTGTTAGCTTGGATGCAGAAAGTAAAGCTGAAAAGGTTAAAGTAATGCACTTGAAAGCACGTAAGTTGCTTGAAAGGAAAAATAAGTTAACAGCTCAACGGGTGAATAAAGGTCGAAGACAACTTGTCTTTAAAACCTAGTGACTGGGTATGGGTTCATTTGAGAAAGGAGAGGTTTCCTACTCAAAGAAAATCCAAGTTAGACCCTAGGGGTGATGGTCCATTTCAGGTGCTCGAAAGGATCAATAACAATGCTCACAAGATTGACCTTCCAGGTGAGTATAATATATCAGCTACTTTTAATGTCTCTGACCTATCTCCTTTTGATTTGGATGCAGATTCGAGGACGAATCTTTTTCAGGAGGGAGGGAATGATACGAGCCCTGTGGGACAAACTGGGAACTATCATATGCCAATTGGTCAAATTACAAGAGCAACAACTAAGAGAATAAAAGAAGGTCTTGCAAACATGGCTAAATCATTTGTTCATGAGATGCATCAAGAATTGGGCAAAACAATGATTAACGATTATCAAAAGTCAAACGTCTTACTATTTACAAGATGCATTGAAGACTCTCATTAGTCAAGATGAATTAAAAAGATATAACTTAGAATTTATTTTTATGTTTATTTTTATTTTTGTTGTTTTGTTTGTTTTAGCCCAGTTATTATTTGGCCCATTTTTTTTATTCTAGTGAACTTATGAGTTAGGATTTTAAATTCAAGAGGTATAAAAATCCTCTAAAATCTAGTAGCAAATTTTTTCCTTAATTTTTGATGAATGAAAATTTCTTTGAATTTCTTTTAGAAACTTGGGTGTGAACAGGTTAGATATAGTGATTCCTTTAGCTATTGCATCAGGAATTCAAATTGAGGTAGAGGAGTCCCTTTCTTTGATTTTCCATCTTATCTTGGGTTACGTTCCATATCATAATAAAACTAACATTGTCCAAAACATATAATTAAACATCTTCAAGTTTATCAATCAACCATAAAACATAATTCAAAATATAATTTTAAACATCTTCAATTATTATCTTCATTCTCTTGTAGATCAATAACATCATAGAAAATTGTAAAAAAACGGCCCTGACAAAAAAATAATTGGTCCGCCGAGAAAGCCTGTCTCGTCCCACCAAAACTCACGAATTAAGCGATGCGAGTTAGGTGAACCTTTTAAATTTGGTGGTTTCAAATTTTTAACTTAGTCCACTTTTTTTTAGCAGATTACGTGAGTCGGTCCGACAAATTTCGGCCTGTTCACCATCCCTAATTTCAGCTGTCAAAGATTTAAGGAAAATATTAAATCATAATTATATTTAATAATTTATTGTTAATTAATAGGAAAATGGTGTGTAAAGTGAGTGAGATAAACGCAATGTGGTGCAGTGTGTAAGAAGAAAAGTACAGCTTCCGGAGAGTCACAACTAACAACTAATAAGTTGTATGAGAGCGTGAGTCACGCGCTAAGTCGTCGTAGGAAGTGCAGTGGTGGAGGAAAACGCGTGTAAGAGAAGAAGAACAAGAAGAACAAGAGTAGAAGATAAAAATCAACGACGCGCGGTGAGGCGAATGCAGATTTCAGACTCAGAGAGCGAGTGAACTAAGAAAGCGAGTGGACCTTGACCCTCCCCAGTTTGTCTTCGATCCCATCCACAATTGTTTTTTTTCCCCAATTCCCAAACCCTAGCTTTCCCACTCGCGCTTTTCCCTCACTCGCCCTTCCTTCCGCCTTTTCAAACTCCATCTTCACCCGCCACTTCAAGGTTCTTTTTTATTCCTCTCTCTCTCTCTCTCTCTCTCTCTCTCTCATATTTTAATTTTTTGCTAAATTTTGTGGTAATTGTTTGTGAAAATGCTTCGAATGCTGCCAAAGTGAACGTAGTTGCTGAAATGCGTTGTGGTTCTAGCAATTCCAAGTCTAATAATGAGCTACTTGTAGTGTAAGAAAATAAGCTAAAATACAATTCTAGATGTTGGAACTCCAAATGTGGAGCTAGAAATCGCGTTCTGCTCAGCTTAATGGTCAAGAGTGGCTTTTTGCATAACTGTTCTGTTTCTAATGCCTTGTCGATTTGCAGCTCTTATTATAGATTGATCGCTCGCATACACACTGAATTTTGTATCATCTGTTTGAATTGAAAAGCTGTTCATTTTTTTTCTTTCCCCTCTTTTACTGAGGTATGAGTGTAAATTTTATACTGGATGACTAGTTTTGGAATTGTGCTGATAAGCTTTCTATCGTTGTATATTATGGTAACAAGGCAGTAATCAAAGTGTATTTTTGTGTTACAGGAGATATTCAGAACAGAGTGCATGATAGTTCAGTTTCAGTGAGTGAAATATGGTTGATGCTTTGAATGAAGTGCAACGCAGCGGCAATGCATTTGTTGTTCCTGCTAAGAGGGATGCTGTATTGTTTGAAGGAGACAAAGATTTAGAGCCACACAATGGGATTGAATTCGAATCTCATGAAGCAGCATATTCATTTTATCAGGAATATGCCAAATCAATGGGATTCACAACTTCGATCAAGAATAGCAGACGCTCAAAGAAAACAAAAGAATTTATTGATGCCAAATTTGCGTGCTCTCGGTATGGCGTTACACCTGAGTCTGACAGCGGGAGCAGTCGAAGACCCAGTGTAAAGAAGACAGATTGCAAAGCCTGCATGCATGTGAAAAGAAGGTCAGAAGGGAAGTGGATCATTCATGAATTTATAAAGGAACACAACCATGAACTCTTACCGGCTTTGGCATATCATTTTCGTATTCATAGGAATGTCAAGTTAGCTGAAAAGAATAATATTGATATTTTGCATGCTGTTAGTGAACGAACCAGAAAAATGTATGTTGAGATGTCTAGGCAGTCTGGTGGGTGTCGAAATACTGGATCCCTCTTGGGGGACGCAAATGATCAGTTTGACAGAGGCCGACAGTTGGCTTTGGATGAGGGAGATGCCCATTTCATACTGGAGTATTTTAAGCGCATCCAAAAGGAGAACCCCTATTTCTTCTATGCTATCGATTTAAATGAAGAGCAACGTTTAAGGAATCTATTCTGGGTTGATGCAAAAAGTAGGAACGATTATCTTAGCTTTAATGATGCAGTCTCATTTGATACCACTTACATCAAAAGCAATGATAAGTTACCATTTGCTCCTTTCATTGGGGTGAATCATCACTCTCAACCTATATTGCTTGGGTGTGCTTTGCTTGCAGATGAGACCAAGCCAACATTTGTCTGGTTAATGAAGACATGGCTTAGAGCGATGGGAGGGCAAGCTCCCAAAATTATAATTACCGATCAAGACAAAGCCTTGAAGACAGCAATTGAAGAAGTCTTCCCAAATGCGAGACATTGCTTTGCTCTTTGGCACATACTTGAAAGGATACCTGAAAATCTATCTTCTGTGATCAAGCAGTATAAGAACTTCTTGCGAAAGTTAAACAAGTGCATTTTTAAGTCATGGACTGATGAAGAGTTTGACATGAGATGGTGGAAAATGGTCACTAGATTTGAACTTCAAGATGATCTATGGTGTCAATCACTGTATGAAGATCGGAAAAAGTGGGTGCCAACTTATATGGGGGATACTTTTTTAGCTGGAATGTCTACACCTCAGCGTTCTGAAAGTATGAACTCTTTCTTTGACAAATACATACACAAGAAAATCACCCTTAAAGAGTTTGTGAAACAATATGGGTTAATCCTTCAGAATAGGTATGAAGAGGAGGCAATTGCAGATTTTGATACATTGCACAAGCAGCCAGCACTCAGATCTCCTTCACCTTGGGAAAAACAAATGTCAACGGTTTATACACATGCTATATTTAAGAAATTCCAAGTTGAAGTTTTGGGTGTAGCTGGCTGTCAATCTAGAACAGAGCCTGGTGATGGATCAATTACAAAGTTTATAGTTCAAGATTATGAGAAAGATGAAGAGTTTTTGGTTACATGGAATGAGTTGAGCTCAGATGTCTCTTGTTTCTGTCGATTGTTTGAATATAAAGGTATCCTTTGCAGGCATGCGTTAAGTGTTCTCCAACGTTGTGGTTGTTCAAGTGTTCCACCTCATTATGTTATGAAAAGATGGACGAAAGATGCCAAAAGTAGGGAACCCATGGCAGATAGGACTCAGAAAGTACAAACAAGGGTGCAGCGTTATAATGATTTGTGTAAACGTGCTATTGATTTGAGTGAAGAAGGATCACTGTCTGAAGAGAGCTATAGTGTTGTTTTCCGTACACTTGTTGATACCCTGAAGAACTGTGTATATGTAAATAATTCTAACAACAATGGTGCAGAAACTAGCAACAATTCTTTTTCCGTTCATGAAGCAGAAGAAAATCAGGGTACCCTTCAATTGAAAGCAAGTAAGAAGAGGGGCACTGCTAGGAAAAGAAAGGTCAGTTCTGTGTTCTATTATTGATCTACTTACATGTTAATTCGTCTTCATGCTTTGTAGCTTTTGGAAGGTCAGGACATCGATTTGAGAATCAATTCCATTATCTGTAGGTGCAGTCAGACCAGGAAGTTATGCTTGTTGACACACAAGATAGCCTGCAGCAAATGGTTTGTGCTATCTACTTTTCAGTTTGATCTGTTTCAGCTTTAACAAATACATACGGTGCATTTATTCTCTTGCGAATTGCAAGGCATTTCACGCGAATATCTGGTATATTTGATTAATTCTAGAAATAAGTGTATATGCTTTATATAACCTGTGCTATCATTCTTTTAGGATAATCTAAGCTCAGACACAATAACACTCAATGGATACTATGGTACCCAGCAGAGCATGCAAGGACTGGTATTTAACACTAAATTGATTAATAAATTACATTTTCTCGTATTTTAGGACATTAATTATTATTCTTTAATGTTGCAGCAGGTACGGTTGAACTTAATGGAGCCGCCTCATGATGGTTACTATGTCAATCAACAGAATATGCAAGGCTTGGTAAGTTATCCTAATCATGATGATAAGCTGCAGATACGATTATATGTTTACACAGATTGGAATATACAGTTATAAGTTGACATCTATATCCTTGTAGGGTCCCTTGAATTCTATGGCTCCTAGCCATGATGGGTTTTTTGGAGCTCAGCAAAGCATTCATGGGCTGGTAGAGTACTTCCTGTTTTATTTTTAATTTTCAATGAAATTGTTTGGAAGTTAATGACTAAACTAACTTTAACATGATAGCTTTTTGCTGATTTTTTTCATTGGTTCATGTAGGGAGGGCAACTGGAATTCCGCCCTGCTACTTCTTTCGGATATAGCCTTCAGGTTTGTTCATGGAATGTGCTATGTTCTAATATTTTGAAATTGGAATAACAAATTGTTTTTGGTTTTCACCGTCTGAACTACACAACCCTGAGTGCAGGATGAGCCTGATCCTCTGTTCCATGGCAGTAGTTCTAGAAATACTTAGAAGACTCTCTATGAATGTCATGTTTCTTTCTGCGCTGTTTATTTTCGGCAGCCACAATAATTGGGAAAGAATTCTTCTCCGCTTATCAAACTAAAGAGAATGTGGAGAATCAGTGGTAGTATGCTGGAGATCAAGAAATTCAGTTTTGCACAAGCAAGATGCAGAAATTGTCAGGTCCTGTAACTGGAACAGATACAAGGACGTGAATTTTCATGGTGGATACACAATTGGATCCCTTGGAGCAATTTACACATCAAGTATGTGATCTGCAGTGAAATTAATATATGGAGACTGACCAGATTTTGGGCTAAAAATCAAATGCCATCCGCAGCTCTTCTCTCAAGATTGTGTTAGTTGTCGTAATAATAGTTTATGTACAGTGGTTGAAATATTAGCATTAAAGGTTCTCTGTATACCCAAAAAACAAACAAGAAAAAGATGTTTTGAAAGTTCCAACGTGTTGTATAGTCAAACTTTTATTGAGAACAAAACTGGTTTGCACCCAGATGAAAAGCATGAATACAGATTGTGCCACAAAAGGGACAAACTTTTTCGTTAAACATAATCCCCAAGATAGCTGGTGGCATGGATAATTTCGAGCCATCTGTCGATCTGTCTTAAAAAACATTGTTGATATGAATCCAATACAAGCAGGAGCGAGATGAATACATGATGGGTTAATCCAATATTAGCAACTTTGTTAGGAGTAGTAGTTAAAATAAAATAAAAATAAAGAAATAAAGTATTAATATATTTTTAATTAAATTTTGACTTATTTTAATATAAATTTTCTGTCATGATTTTTTAACCTTAGATGAATACGTATTTTTATTGTGTATTCTACGAATATTTTGATATTATTTTAAGAAGGATGAGATATATCCTTACTTCCATTTAGTGGAGAACTGGAGATTGTATCTCTTTACTAGTGCAATGATCATTGCGATCCATAATTCTTCTTGAGAGATTCCCACTTACCATATCCACATTGTGACTTGTGAGTTCCTGTTGATGCTGCCTTTCGGGTATTTGGTCAAGCAATGCAACCCAGTCAATACTCAACATAGTTCCCAACTTACCACGTAACTATAATTAAGAGAGGGAATGAGGGATATGTTTGGTATAAATTTTTTTTGAATAAATTCAAAAACACCTCATATACAATTAACTGTTATTAGTATATAATTTGCGACTCGGCATTTACTATTTAGAGAAAAACCCAAATCAGCCCCTGACAATTATTTCGAAAGACAATGAGGTCCTTGACGAAAAAAAATCCCAATTCGGTCCTTGACAAAAAAAAAATCCAACCCGGCCCCTGACAATTATTTCGAAAGGATAACGAGATCCCTGTGCCAAAAAAAATTAATGTTATTTTTTTTGGCACAGGGGCTAATCAGTCCCAAAAAAAAATTATCAGGAGTCGGATTTGGTGTTTTTTTTTTTCTTAGGAGCCTTTGTCCTTTCGAAATAATTATTAGGGTCGGATGGGATATTCACTCTGCTATTTAGTATTAGAAGAGATATAAGGTGACATAATATTTCACGGCACTGATGTTGGTAAGTGAAAGTGTTGGGTGGGCCTGGGGCCGGGGGCCGGGGCCGGGGGCTGGAAGCTTGGTGGAAATTGTCTGCAAAGGGCTAAGGAGTGGGTCGGTGAGCCCCACAGAACGCGCCAAAGACTCTGTGTCTGACCCACAGTACTCTCTCTCACAACCAATGCGTGACTTTTTCTTTTTCCACTCTCTCTCTCTCTCTCTCTCTCTCTTTCTCTCCATTTCCATTTTGACTCTGACTTGTCCACTTTCTCTCTTCTTTAACTTTTGATTCACTCTTTCGCTCTTTCCATTCTCACGGATTTGCTCATACAGGAACAAGAGCGAAAAACCATGGCGTCCTTCACTCCCTTCTCACTATTATTTCTGCTGCTTCTCCAAAATCCCTTCCTATCTCTCTCATCCAACTCCGAAGGTATGTCATCTTCTGCTCCTCCTCCTCCTACTGCTTCATTTCTCAATTCTTTTGTTTTCTGTGTATGTCTCCTTATACATTCGGTGCTGAAGCTATGCAACGCATATTCTCTATTCACCGCTCTTTGATTGCTTGTTTTTGTTGCTTTCTATTTCTATTTCTATTTATTTATTCATGTTGAAAAGAGTTATAAATATTCTTTGTTCTGTTCCTGGCTAGCAAACAGAGTTTAGGTAGGGTTTCCATAACTTGAATTAGTCCAAAAATTGTATGTGTTGAGAAGAAGAAGAATGATTGATTTGATGTTTGTTATGGTTATTGTTGTTGTTGCTTGTAGGGAATGCACTGCATGCTCTGAGAAGCAGGCTTTCTGACCCAAACAACGTGCTTCAGAGCTGGGACCCAACCCTGGTTAATCCCTGTACTTGGTTCCATGTTACCTGTGACTCCAACAATCACGTTATTCGCTTGTACGTTTTTTCTTTTTTAATTGGAGTCATTGGGTTTGGGCTCTTTGGCTTTTTTCCTAACCAGCTTTTGTGTGATCCTTGAAATTTCAGAGACTTGGGCAATTCTAACATTTCTGGAACTCTGGGCCCAGAACTTGGCCAGTTACACCATCTCCAGTACCTGTATGTGGAATGGCTTATGGCTTATGCTCTTCCCTTACCTAATATAAGAGTTTAATTTTTTATGCAGTCACAATTATGACCATTTATACTTACAATAGAAAAAAGTTATTTTTACATGGAGAAGATTCGCGTGTAGTTGTCTTCATGTGAAGTTGCTAGTTGAGAATTGTTAGATGATTTGACATGTTTGATTAAACTATTATTTATTAGTTCTCAACTAACAACTTTATATGAAGACAACTGCATGTGAATTTCTACCCTTTTTACATATGTGACATTATATGATTGGATGCACGTCAAAACTAAATTCTATTAATATAGCACCTTCTTTAGTCATTTAGCACTGTACATATTTTTATTGATTACTATATTCTTTGGCTTAGAAGTTGCCTTGTCAAATCTCAGGGAACTCTATAGGAATGAATTATCAGGAAAGATTCCTGAGGAACTTGGCAAGTTGAAGAAACTTATTAGCATGGATTTGTATGGTAACAAATTGGAGGGGAGAATCCCAAAGTCATTTGGCAAGTTGAAGTCACTTAAATTCCTGTAAGATTTGCCATTTTGTTATTGAGTTAGATCTCGGAGTTTATAAATGGCTTCCAGTTATGCTCATTCCTTTTGTGTTGATAAATTAGGCGGCTAAATGATAACAAGTTGTCAGGAACAATACCAAGAGAACTCACTCATCTTAAGAATCTCAAAATCTTGTAAGTTTCTTTTCATCTCCTGTTCTTTGTTGGGAGTGTGAAGGAAAGGAGATAATTTGAGATTCTGTGTTACTGTTATGTTACCCTAGTTTATTTCTGTACTTCTAAAACCAGCTAATTTGATATTCCGATGTTACAGTGATGTCTCTAATAATGACCTCTGTGGAACAATACCAGTAGATGGCAACTTCGGATCTTTCCCAATGGAAAGGTAAAACTACATATTCCGAATTTTGAATTGTTATATGTCATGATGCACTGATAATTTATATCCATGTCCATTTCTACTGTTTGATTTACAATTTGTTGCTCCTATAACTGTTTCAGCTTTGAGAACAACAGACTTAATGGTCCTGAGCTGAAAGGACTAGTTCCCTATGATTTTGGATGCTGAAGCAAGATAGAATTGGCAAACCCTCATCATAAACTGCAATTCTCAATCTTCAATGAAGAGGCTAACTATCAGAAATGTATGCTTGACCAGAGAATGTATCAAAGAATGTCATAGTTGCATGTTGAACTTTATATCTAATTAGATGAATGTACCACTGTCTCTAGTTGCAACTATCATAGCATAGTTTTATGCCAAGAATGTTATAAAAAATATCAACATACTAAATTGTTTTAAACCCCTAATTTTACACAAATTTTGCATAAGTAGATAGTATAAGTGAAGCTTAATAAAAAATCTACGTGTTTTGTATCCAAAAAGAATAAATCTGTTTTAGATAATTCGGAAGATACATATTGTGCAGGCAAAGGATAGAACATATGAATATTCCTCAAGATACTCTTATGAATGGAGGTGTTGCATTAGTTGCAAGAAAACGCCAGCGTTTTAGATTTATTTAATAAAAAGTACAAATCAATTTTTTCGGCATATACAACCATATATATATATATATATATATATTTTGGTTTTGACCACTTGTTGCTATCATGTGCTAGCGGGAGCTTTTGAAAATCATAAAATAAGAATTTCCTAAACAAATGAAACCGGTATTAGGGTTGAACTTCAAAATCAACAAACTACATTCTATATCATAACCTTTTATCTATTATATATGATAAAAAAAGAGGAATTTAATATCCAAGTTTCTTTTAATTATATCGTTTATTATATATAATTTATAAAAATTTATATTATTATTTAAATGATTTAAATCTATAACTTTTTGTTCATATTTAGATTTGTTCTTTTTTATTTATTACATATATTTGATAAATAAAAAATTAGTTTAAAATTTTAAATACACTTATTCTTATAAATCAAGATTTATCTAGATGGTGAAGATACATGATGCAATAATGCAATATACATACCGCAAAATCTAATTCAACTTTGGCAACCTTGTTGAACAGTTTATCACTTTGCCAACGTGTTAGGCTACAATGCACGTGGCACAAAGACACCGGCCTAAGTTTCGGTAGTCAGATACGTGTTTTACAATTTATGTATATCCTGTTTTTAAAATATTTTAAGTATTTCTGTCCAATTCATATTGTCATAGATTAATACCGTGGATTATTTTTTATTATTTAAAATTAAATTTTTAAAACTCAAAAAATCTTCTTTGTTTGAATTAATTTTTCTCTCTTTTTATGGTTACTAATGTAACACCATATGAAAAAAAAAAACAGAACAAAAACTTAATATTTAATGACAACTTTTATAAATAAAGTTTATAAAAAGAACAAGAAAATGAGAGTTTTCTTAATTATTTATACTTAAATTTCATAATGTAACCCACAAGCTCAAATTTCTAAAATTTTAATAATTTCTAATTATATATAAACTCATGATTTTATTATAACCATTAATTCACAAAAATAAAGGTACTAAAGGAATTTCTATAGAAAAATTATTTCCCGCGAAGAGTTCAGTCTTATTATACTCCCCCCCCCCCCCCTTATTTTTATGTGTTGTATGATTAATATTGACGTGGAGTCTGTCGACCAAAAAAATTATTAATGTGAAAAAAGAGCATATACCCACAAAATATTAAAAAAAAGTCGAATCAAATTAAATAATAAAAGTTAAAATAATATTATTTATAATTAATTTTTGTTAATATTAAATTAATTTAATTAAATATAATTAATAAAAATATTTAGACATATAACATTATTCTAAATAAAAAGAGTCAAGGAGAGTAAAAGGCCAACCAAATATGTATGAAGCAACAAACTTGAAACAAAAAGAGATTTTCATATTTTGTCAAAAAGATGATACTTTTAATAAAATAAAATAAAATAAAATGAAGAAAGCGAGTACGTTAGCAAATTAGAATCGAAGGGGATGTTGGGGTTTAAAGCCGCAACTTCACATTTCTGTTTCTGACATCATACGACGGAGGAGTCACCAATCTTCCCGAATACTAGGAAGTCCCAGAAGCCTCAAAGCCCAAAGCATCAAACTTTCTTCGTTCTTCTTCTTCTCCAAAGCCTAAAACTCAAATTTACTCTCCAAAATTAAGAGGCAAAAATGAGTGCCGCTTTGTTGAAGAACCCCGCTAGGATTCCCTATGCTTTGATGCAGAGGCGCTTCATTGCTCCAACGAGAGCTCCTTCTTCTCCTTTTCCTTTTCTCTGCAAGAACTTGCAGTCCAGGCCTTATCTTCAGCTGCTGAAACCCAGAGAATATAAGATATCCCCATATTTGTTCTCTTCATCTTTTTGTTCTTCATCATCTTCTACAACTGCTACAACTGCATCGGCTTCACTTGCCAAGTTTGGCTTTGTGGGTTGGTATTTGGGGATGGTCAAGTCCTGGCCCATTCTCACCAAAAGTGTTACTTCTGCTCTCATTTACATCGCTGCTGATTTATCTGCTCAGGTATCATATCAACCTTTCTTATGCTTCTTTTTTTAATGGACCCGTGAATTCTATTGGCAAGGAACAAGATTCGGTTCAGTTCAAAGTTTTGGACTTGTTGCTTTGCTTTTATTATAAAACTTGATTTTCATTTTTGGGGGTAATGAAAGCATGTAGCTTTTAGTTTTGGTTACAGAAATATTTGTGGTTAAATGTTGATCCCTTCCTCGCCAAGTTTATGAAATTTCTAGTGATGCTTTGTCTTGTGTTGAGGATGATCTTATGTGCAATCGTATGGTAACTGTTTTTTGACCTAGAGGCTATGGCTTCCAATATCGTGGACAGTGTTTCTAGGTTGGTGGGTTAAGGTTGTATATGTCTTTCCCTTGTTGAATGTTCATAATTCGATTGGACGGAACTATAGATTACTAGATTGCCCTAATGACATGGGGACTTCTGCAATTCCTTAGGTATGAAGCTAAGATTTTGTAAGACTTGGCTTATTATTGAGAATTTTCCATTTGTTTTTGCATGATGTATGGAATCAAAGAAGATGGCTTAGGGTTTTAATGTGTCTCTCTTTGTAGTTTACATTTTTGCTATAGCGCCCACTAGGTTTGTTTTGTTACTTTGTCCAAGAGGTGTTTTAGATTATGCTAAAGTTTAGTTATGCAAATGAACATGGTATATTTAGACATTGCTAAACAAGTTAAAACATGAAGAAAGCTGGTAAAACATAAGTGAGAGACTTATGACAAGAAGGAACACAACCCAGAAGCTTAATGGCTTAAACCAGGAGGAGGAAATCAAAATAGAGCCCAAAAGCTAGAACCTATAGATTGAATCATGTGATACAAGCATACGATTCAGAGTCATTTACTGTTGAAAGTCATACCTGAATTTCTGGCACTATGATCATATGACATGGGTAACCTTCTTGAGCCTTCACTCACTCCCAAATTCTGCCAAAAAGTACATTACTTCACATTCCTGTGCAGTTTTGTAGCCTTATTGATTCTACTATATGGATATTGTCAACACATAGTATTTGGTATTAAACTTCATGAACTTCTGTTGTCTCTGTCATACTAACATAGTATTTGGTATTAAATTTCTTTAGACTATAGTGCGGCAATCACAAGATTCTTATGATTTCGTAAGGACTTTACGCATGGCAGGATATGGCATGATCATTTTAGGACCAACACTCCATTTCTGGTTCAATTTTGTGTCAAAGCTTTTCCCAAAAAGGGATCTTTTGTCTACATTGAAGAAGATGGTCATGGGCCAGACAATTTACGGACCTGCAATGACTATTGTCTTCTTCTCCTTGAATGCTCGATTGCAGGGTATGAGCAATCCTTCTAGCATATACTCTATCACACTGTTTCTTCTGTATAATCTGTTTTGTGAATATGATGTGCTAAACAGTTTAACTTGGTTGGCAGGTGAAAGTAGCACAGAGATTGCTGCACGTTTAAAGCGTGATTTTCTTCCTACATTCTTAAGTGGAGTTATGTACTGGCCATTTTGTGATTTTATTACATTTAGATTCGTTCCAGTCCATTTACAGGTATGTGTGTAATTCTCATCTCAGAATATCAATGACATGTACAATTATCAATGATAGCTCTGAATATATCCATGATATTTTTTTGTGATGCTAACTCATGATTTTCCGCCTGGATTCATTTTGACAGCCACTCGTCACTAACTCATTTTCTTACTTGTGGACCATTTATATGACCTACATGGCAAGCCTAGAGAAAGCAAAGACAGCATCCTGATCAACAGTGTCAATTCTGTTTCATCTTCGAGACTTTGACTCACTGTAGAGAGTTTATATGGAAGCTGTGGCATACAAGTCAAATCTTTTTGGTTTCGGCCGGGAATTTTGATCTCACATCTTCCATAATTATAGAATATAGTTATAACCAGGATATTAAGTTTCATCAATTCTTTTAAGCCCTGTTTTTCTCTCTGTTTTGGTTGTATAAGTCAGTTTCTTAAATGAGTAGACCAAGCAGATGCTCTATAAAGTTATATTATTGAAGACATTCTTTTTCTTACTTCAGGCCATTTTTAGCCATGTTTTCAAGCATTGTCTTCACTTTATTATTTGTTACTTACATAGCACTATGCTGCAGAAATTTCCTCGTATGACTTGACTTCTGCAGAAATTCAAGATCAAGTCATAACTCTGTCAACTAAAATATTGTTGACCTCCACAACTGAGATTAGCCGTTTAGCACTCTGAATGCGATGCTTTTTTGCTTCAATGAATAACAGGTGAACTAAAATAGAGATGATAAAAGATGAAAAAAAACTAAGAACTGGATATCATTGAAAATTCTGTTGCACTCTTGAAACAATTAACCTAATCCTATGTAGAAAGTACACATTTTTGTATAAACATGACTACAACCAAACAATGACCAATCTTAATAACTAAATTACTATAGCTTATTCAGATTTGGCAAATTGTGCGACTTCAGGCCTAGACAAAATTGCTAAGTTATGTCAGCTGAAGAAAACAATTCAACATTCTAACCATTCAACAAATCTTGGCAACTAACTCCTCCCTGTTGATTTCATCTACTAGCAAATTTCTGATCTATTGATAACAAAGGCTTCATTCTTCAGAAGCACGTATGGAAATCCTCTCAAGCTGCATCGGCCAATCTGGTCCAAGAACTTGCGGATTTAGCTCCATCGCAAGACAAAAATCTAAGATTGATGCTTTGGCCAATCTAGGTGCTGTTTGCATGTACCTTCTTGGTAGCATTCCGTTTGAATTAATCAGCTGTCGACTCGGCAGCCTTATTTGCTCGTTTCCAACTCTTGACCCAGCTAAAACCAGGGAGGATTCAATCAACCTCTTCATATATGAATCCAATGCATTATTCAAAAGATTTACACAATCCACTGTCACAGTTAAACCTTCCTTCTCCAACTTCTGCTCTAACCTTCTCCTCAAAGATCTCGTGTCGGGGAGATCTCCCATGCTGTGACAGGTCTCGGGATAATATTTACTACATAAAGATACATTTGATGCAAGCTTCCGATTGCAACCTAAATTCATGGATATACCAAGGGGTGCTGTAACTGGGCTCCTGCTTTGGATGCTGGGGCTTCCAGCCGTTTGTCTAACTTCTTCTCCATCTTCAACAGAAACAGGAGCTCTACTGTCAAGGGAATTCAGTTCAGTTGCACTCTGCTGCTCTTGTGTCTTGAAGGCAAATTCATCAGATGCCAGACTTTGTTGCTTGCCAAGAGAATTTTGGCGGGCTTTGAACTTGAGATCTTGTGCAGCTAACCGGGATAATGCATCCCCTGATGGTGTTAGTATAGAGCTGCTTTGCCTCCCATTAGAAACTTCCACACTGGAAACACTTCCCAGTCTGGCAGAACCTCTCGGCTTCGGCGGCGGCGGGAATTTGGCAAGACAAGCATTCTTGAGAATTGCCCTAATGAACTGGTTGTGAAGAGGGATGTTTTCCCTCCCAATGACCATGATGCAAACCCTGTCGAACTCTGATTTGCTGATCTTTGAACTGAACAATCTTCTGAGTTGATCAAAGTACTTGTCAGCTCTCTGATGACCAACCCTCCGGCCAAGTAGTGCCTTCAGCTCCAAAGTGTCGATTCGAGTGTACTTCCTTTTGGATATCGTCATGTCACCCAGTCTTCTCAGAATCATAGGATTAGAGTATCCAGCACAATCCAAGTAATCCAAAAACAAAAGCTTTCTTAAACCCTAGTTCCCAAACGGTGTCATCATCTGCAATTCACCACATTCTCAATCAGAAACCAACAGCCATAGACAAAATCAATATCAAATCCACGAAGTGGCCATCGATTAGAATTACAATTGGCGATAGAGACAGCAGAACATGCATTGAGGTGAAATCAAAGATTGAACACCCCAAGGGTACCGAGGCAATAAGATAAAGTAAAGAACAAAAATTGGAAGGAATGAAGGATCAATTACGAAAGAGGAGAGGGGAGGGAGGTGAGATTGAGAAGAAAGTTGGGAAATTGAATAGAAGCTAGGGCAGGAAAAGAGAGTTACCAGAGTTGACTATGAAGTTGAGTTGGCCCAAATTGGTGTATTGGCGGGTGGAAGAAAGGTCAAAGGGGGGTGGAAGAGACCAAACAGAAGAGAGGTTGAGATTGGAACATTACATGATTCCCAATCCCTAACCCCCAATCCTCTCACTTTTTCTTTCTTCGGCTTCACAAATCACAACTCAAACATGCTTCGGACCGGTTTCTTTCCTTCCTTTCTCTATCACTGTCCCAGGCAAAATGGAGGTAACACAAAAATAAAACTTCACTTAATTTTAAATTTAATTAGAATTAACTTTTTTTACTCATATCAATTTTTTTTCTAATTTAAATTTCTAAATTTAAAAAATATTAAATTAAAAAAAATTAAAGTTAAATAGTTAGTTAATATTAATTAAAAATTAATTATTTTATATTTATTCTTAATTTTAATGTAAATTCACACAAACATTTATGTTATCTATATTATTGAGGTAATTATGTACACAGGTAAAACTACTAATTTAAATTAGTCTAACAATTAGTTTATTAATCAATTTAAATAAGTGCTGAAGTTTAAATTTTGTCTTATGTATGTAGTTATTAGTTGCAGTAAATTTTTAAATAAAAATTTTTTTTTTTGGTGACTTAGAATTAAATTAAAGTGTTTATGTTAATATAAAATTAAATAACTGAATGAAGATAGATATAAAAGCAAAACGAATATGAAACCTAAAAATCCAATGGGTTGGCCAAAGGAAAGTTAAGTCCGATTTTAGCTATTGAGATTCGTAAGTTGCATTGTTTTTAGTATCTAAGGTAGTGTTTGGTGGAGAGATAGAGATTGAAAGACTGAGACCGAGAGACAAAGACAGAAATAAATCTTAGTATTTTATTTGGTGCAAAGTGGGAGATAGAAATTAAAACAAGAATGAAACTCTAATTTAATTTGTACAAAAGGTAAAATTAGAATTAATTAATTAAAATGAGGGTATTTTAGGTATAAAATATTATTAAAGTTTCAGTCTCTGTTTCTAAAAATTTCAGTCCCCTGTGTCCTCACTTTTTGGAGGTACTGAAATACTGAAATTTTAGGGACAAAGACAAAAATGTTAATACCAATCTCTGAACCAACAAACATGATACTGAGTCTCAATCTCTATCTCAGTACCTCAAAACAAACACTACCTAAGATTTTAATTGCTCTAATTTAATCTCTTATATTCAAAAAAGTGTATCACTTTAGTCTCATGCTCAGTTTACATCGCCGGAACAATAACACCGTGAGTGACATGACATTACCAATGGTTAGTTGAGCTGGTGAATAAGTAAAATTGCACCAATTTAGTCATTTTCCTCATTATAAGTTTATAACCTAAATGGCTAAACCAAAAAACATGTCGTCTTCTTCATATATGTGCATCTGTTTTTTATACCGTCCCAAAGTTCTTCCATCTCCTCATCACCTCCTCTTACTCTCTGCAAACTTTCGTGGCCTTTCCACTCCTACTTCATCTTTCACACGCTCTCCTCTCAAACTCAAACTCTCCTAACACCATCACCATCCATAACCACAACAATAGTACTAGCAGCAGCTATGCTTTCAAATTGTACTAGCTTTTTCTCCTTCTTCTTCCGTCACCTTGCCTTTCTCAGCTCCCACACATGGCATGGGTGGTCCCGCTTTCTCTCCCACCTCACCTCTGCTAGGTACCTCCATTACCTGCCCCTAAACTCGGAACCTTCATGCGCGCGCCTTGAGTTGTCGCTCGATTTCATTGTCAGGGTATCACTTGCTTCGCTTTTGTCATTGATAGACCCAACCTCCTGTGGTTTGTTTTGTGTTTTCTTTCATTCCCAATCCAACTATTTTATTTTGATTATTGACAAGTGTTGAATTGAATTGAATTGAATTAAATGGTTGTATGATTAATAACTCATTTAACAACATCAAAAACAGATACACATACACGAAGACAATCCAAAATAAGATCTAGAAGTGGATATTAAAAAAGTTCTCATCAGGTGTCTACCCAACATTCGTTAGAACAATAGTAATATTACCACTCTTAGCCTTCTATGACTGATCTGCTTTTTTTCTAACTGTTGTCCCGTCTTCAATTTATTTGTGCTAACAACAACTCAAAATGTATTCCATTTAAACTACACCAAATACATCATGCTAAATGTTTTATCCAAAAAGATGTTTACCTGACAGATTATTATTATTATTAGGAAGAAGAAGAAAAGGATGTTCTTTGGTTTATGTTATAAACGGGGAAAGAACTGAACTGGTGTAATTACATTAGCCATTAACAAAGGGTAAGCCACGTCACTCGCTCCAGTGATGGAAAATGGACATAGGACTAACATAGTGCATTTTTTAAAATTTAGAAAATTAAATTAGAGTAATTAAAATCTTAAGGATTTAATAAGTGCAACTCGTGAATTTGGATTAAAATGGGGCTTAACTCACCAAATTATCTTCAACGTAATTTGTTTTTGGATATATGATACTTTTTTAGCTTTGGAATTGTTGAATTCAGTAAGAAAAAAAATAATAAATAGTCTCTGAATTTTTATTCTAAAAATAAATAAGTCTTTTACTAAATTTAATTACAAATAAATTTTTTATCTTTTATAAATAAGAAACATAAAAAAATTTTAAAATCCAAACCAACGCTAGAGAGACTTATACGTCCCCTATCTACAAAGGTCAAAGAATTGGTTTGACACTTTTTTTCAGGTCAGTTTCAAGGAAACTCTAGCGTGGGCCTATTTTCATGGTGGGCTTTAGTTGCAAGTTTCAGGGCTTTTTATCTTCGTCACTGGCGACCCATCAACTGAAAAAAAAAAACGGAAACCCTAATTTTAGGTTGAGAGCTATAAAGTGGCATGAGCAGCTTCCTCTTCATTCTCATTCTGCAGCTACCTATTTCACCTTTGGATCCAGCGAACCACCGTAGCAGAAGCAGAAGAAGCAATAGCCATGGGTCACTCCAACGTTTGGAACTCTCACCCCAAGAACTACGGTCCTGGTTCTCGCACCTGGTATTCTTCTTCATCCTCTTCACTTCTAATCTCTCTAATGTTCTAACCTTGTTATATTCCTTTTGTGCTTTAAACCTTGTCTATTTATCTTGGATCCTGCGAATTATCATGTTCTATGGCACAGTCTCTGCTGAGTTTTTCAGTTATATGTCTCTTATTTGTATGGATTATGTGATAGTGATTGCAAATTAGGTGCGTATGATTTAGGGTTTATGACTATAGGTTTGAGATTCTTCATATTGAATAATCATGACATTTACCCTACGTTAAGGATCTAATAGGTCCCTTCCCCCTTTCTACAATTCTAGCTTGTATTGTTGCTGCGTAAGCTTGTGAGATTTACACGAAAAGAAATTGTGTGCTGTTGAATAGAAATTTGTTGGGTGCATATGTGGTGTAGACGTGTAGTTTGTTAATTAGCCAACTTTAATCAACTTTTTTTAATTATAAAATTATTTTAACCCCTTTTTTAGGAGATTTTAGGGTTTAAAATTAAGAATGTAGAATTTAGGATCAGAAAAGTTGACTGATACTCTCCGAAAGGAAAGTTGACTTTCTAGTGTAACTCTTATCTGATGCAGTTTGATTTTGTTGATAGAGCTTTGCTGACAGTTTTTTTTTTTTTTTAACTTTTTTGTCAGCCGTGTGTGTGGAAACCCCCATGGATTGATCAGGAAGTATGGGCTCATGTGCTGCAGGCAGTGCTTCCGCAGCAACGCTAAGGAAATCGGATTCATCAAGGTAAACTGAGCTTGCTTCTCTCAGTTGTTGCCTTTGCCCTAATCCAATTTGCCGAATTGGTTGCTTGCCTTTGTTTTGTTATGCTATGACTTGTGTGTGTGAGTTATGTGTAATGTCTTGATTCTCATTCCAATTCTTTTTCTTGTTGCAGTACCGCTGAAGGGTTGCATGGTTGGTCAGATGCCCACCATACTATTTTAGCTTTTTGCATTAGGGATTATGTGAGAATCTTAAAGGAGTTGTTTATGGCAAACTAGTTTATTATCAGAACTGGAGCAGTGGAACTATGAATATTTTATTTTAATATCAATTGTTTTTGACTGTCTGGTATACACCACCTTTTGTTTGATGCATTAATCTTCCTTCGTGCTGTGGGAATTGGATTCTATTCTTAATGGTTATTGCTTACACGATTGAAAACAAGTTTAAACTGATAATGAGGAGGCATTATTATATCAGGTGGGAAAAAAGTTGGGACGCTATAGTTTTATTCGCTGCATAAGTTTATTTGTCTTCTAATTTCATCTTTGAATTAAATGTGATATTACCCACGGTAATGTCTTGTAAATTGACTATCATTTATTGAATGCTGGGCGCTGGGGATTGAGATTTAGATAAACATAAATCTTTAGATAAAAATAGTAAAATTAAATTGTATAAAAGGCAAAAGCTGGAATTCTACATTATTTGAGCAACTCGAGTATTCTCAAATTCTAGCCTCAGGAATTCACTTTGAGGTTGGAGCTATGTTTTTTTAATTTAGATGGAGTTTTCACTATGGTTGTCAAAAAGAGAAAAGGAAAGAAAAGAAAAGAACTTCTTATGCTCCAATGAAAAAAAAAAGATGGTGAGCGATGATTGTGTTTATAGAACTATCGTGAATTTTCACCTTTATAAAACCATTTTTAAACGACTGTTACCTTAATAAAAAAACCGTTTCTAAAACCAAACATAAAGATTTTGCTAATAACAGGTCAATTGTCAATGCTTTTAATATATAAAATATATATTAAAAATTTAAAATTTCCAATTTTAAAATAGAGCGCCATGATCCAGGCTCCACCCTATATATATATAGTAAGTCTAAAAATTCGAAAAGTAAGTGTTAAGAGTAACTAAAGCTGTCTTTATATTTCTCTTCAAATTCATTGATTTTGGTCCCTTCTCCTCCAAACTCCAACTCATAAACACACCAAAATCAACAACAAATAGAAAATGGAATTCTCTTTCGATTTAATGCAATGAACTCCATATAATGTTTACTGACGCACTTACATTTGTAAGTTGGATATGAATGGAACTAGACACAAACATTGAAAACAAACTGAAAACAAGTGAAGGTGGTGGCTGCGACCCACATTGAAAAGAAAACAAACTGAAAGCACAAAAACACTGCTCATGTTTACCTGCTTTTACCCTTTATTAGTATGTTGTACCAAACACTTTGCTCCTCTTCTCTAAATTATTCCCTTCCTCTCCAAGTTATTTCAACTTCATCTTTTCCTTCCAATTATTATTCTCATGCATGAACCACTCACCTGCCATTCTCCATTTCATTTTTTTATATCTCGTCTTATCCACCTTTTTCCTATCACCATCCATGTGTCGTCCAGACAAGGATTCAGCAAATCAAACATGTCCTTCGTATTGTTACCTACCATTACTAAATTAGACATTACAAACGTCCTCCCGTTTCTTTTAACCAATACTCCGATCCATTAGGGTAATAACATACAATGGACTCTAATAAATAATAAATTATTAAATAAATAAATTACTCTTAAAGTTTTTTATGTTGGAAAATATAGATTCAAATTATGCTCAAGTCACCTTATTGTTAAAAGATTATAAGCACAACGCATGAATTTTCACTAAGAATATATCGTTACACAAGTAAGCTGTCATTTTCGGGATATCTTTTTCTCACAAGAAAACAAGAATCATACACTACAATTATTCAACTTTCCACACAAGTTTATATATACTGGTATGAAAATTACAGGCCCAGAAATTCACTGCATGAAATGCTATAGCTTTAAAAATGAGTAAAAATGGTTAATATTCAGAGAAAAAGTAAATGTGTAATTGTAAGCAACGATACAAGAGAATAATCCATTACACAAGTAAGCTGTCATTTTCGGTATCCCTTTATTCTTTACAAGAATCCTTCTTGTAACTATTTTATATAAAGTGATCTATTCACTGAAGTTTATGCTGTGATGAGATGCTAATTAATGGTCAAGGAATTTACTGCACAAGATACTATGGCTTTAAGATAAGAATAGAAGAGGAACAAATAAAGGCTCCTTCCAATGGCTTCCTGATTTTGTGGTAAGCTATGCATAATATTTTACTTCCATTTTTATCCATCCAAAATATCTCGGGCTAACACTCCAGGAATTAAACAGAGAAGTAACGACTACGTTGATTGCAACAAAAATTAAGCCATCCAGAACATAATGAAGTAAGGTTATTATAAAGAGTAAAAAAGAAAAATAAAATGTTTTTAAGTCTGGATACAATAATAAAACATAAAGAAGTATTAGGAGGCCAGCAGATTTTGTTATTTGTAACCATCAATTAGCCATTATTAGTATTTTTAATAGTGTGAGATTACATCTAATAGTGTAGGATTATCCACTTTTTTTTATTGGTTAAGTGCTGACCAAATTTTAATAAAAGTACTGGTCCCTAAACTTTCTCTAAAATATATATACCGACTTAAACGTTGGAATACTTTTATAAGTAAGCAAGTCGCCCATGTAGCGATGATTTAGAGTATACGAATGAATGAAATACCAAAATATGTAATGTTCGTACCTTTTATGGAGGAGCTTGTGAGGACAATCTGCAAAGAAATTTCGATGTCTAAATCATAGTGATTTTGGGTGATAATAATGAACAAAATCTTACATTTTCTTTTTCTCTCTGTTACATCTTTTCGATATAACAGTTATTAGGTATTTACTGTTTTTAATGTATGCTTTTAATATCATGATTTGGCAGTTTCCTGAGTTAACGACTTCATGAATCTTGATGACATACCTTTTAGTTTTTACGTAAAAACTCAGGTGAAGTCGACTTCTTCACGTGAAGTTGATATCTAAGAGTCGTTGGATGAAAATTTATTCAAATCAGTCAAATCATTTAATAGCTCTCAGGTATCAATTTCACCTGAAGTCGACTGCAGCTAAGTTTTCACCTAGTTTTTATTGAGCTTATAACGTGATATTCTTATTTAATCATATTCTTGGTATATTAATTTTGTGTAGAACATGTACAAAGTGACGTAAGCCAGGCAAGAAGAAGAAGATGATGATGTTTTGTGTGTTCTTTGAGTACTCAAAAGCTTTTAGCTCAACAAATGAAAAATCAAGGATCTTGAATCTTTGGCTTCAAGGATCATTAACCCAAAAGTAATATATTATAATAACTTCATTTTGGAATTTGGAGCATGCAGAATAGCATTAGCCGCCAATATAATACGGTCACCAACCTTGTTGTATATTCCACATTTTTCTCTTGATAAATAAACAATTAATAATCACACACTTTTTTCTTTCTCTTTCTTTATTATTTTCATTTCTGGGCTTGTGGGGTTGCGGTGGAAAGGTGAAGCAACGTTGGAAAGCTATGGGACAGAAGCAAAATATTATTCTTAATTAATAATACAATATTATCTTCTGTTATTATATATATGTCTATGTCTATAATCACTTCCGAAGCAAACTAATCAAACCCCCATATCTTTTAAGTGGGTGTTTACTTTTTAACCGATTATTCCATTGAGTGTGGCTTAAGTCACATGCCTTCAAAGATTGTGCACTTTCTCATCATTTTTTTTTATATATTTGCCATGGATGAGTGATCCATTATTAAGTAGGGCTATCATCACAGGACACAGATCATAGATTTATCTATTTAGAGTAAAGTATCGTTTTTGTCCCCAACGTTTGGGGTAAATCCTATTTGTGTCCCTAACGTTTAAATCGTTCTATTTGTATCCCTAACGTTTGTAAAAGTGATTTAATGTTATTCTACCATCAATTGCACATGAACGCTTTAGTTTGAGTTTTAAAAATCTCTTCTTCAAGTTAGAATATAAATGTTTGGTATAGAATCGATGATCTATTCCAAAAAATAGCTCATCAAAAGTTGAAACTAATTCCTACAACATTTACATAATTCACTTTTCTAGGGACATAATTGAATCTAAACATAAATAGTAGGTATAATATTAAAATCGAACACATCCAAGTGAGACCTAATTAAGGATGAATGCATCCAAGTGATAATAATTGAGAATAATTGATAGTAGGATAACATTGAATCACTTTTATAAATGTTAGGGATATAAATAGTACGATTTAAACGTTAGGGATACAAATAGAACTTACCGCAAACATTAGGGACAAAAACGATACTTTACTCTATCTATTTATAATTATGGATCAGTGATTTTAAAGCTAATATATTATTATTTGGCAATCACTAATCAGCAATCTGATTATGCAAATAACCAACTGGCTAAAGAGTAATCACTCTCCTTCCCTTTTGAGGTAACTAGTTATAGTGGATAATCATGTTTGCATTAACTAATTATGGGAAAATAAAAAGAATTCAATTAATTGAACCCAAAATCATAAATTTCTCTCAGGTTCTTTCAGATAGTAAGATCAAGACTAATTGGACAGAGTTGTTGCTAGGCCTCACAAAATTTCTGATGTAATTATATGCTGTCATACTCATATAACATTATCACAACCTATATGGCACATTTTTTGACATAGACAAAATGAAAGGCATTTCATAATTTGCTTTCAATACAGTTCTTTGATTGCTTCTCTAAGGTGCTCAACTGTATCTCATTTTGGTTTTCAACTACTTTATAAAGTCATCCCACGTCAAATTACTTGTATATTTCTGAATAATATTCAATTTGATGTTTGCTTCATGAAGATATACAATTATTTATCCTTGAAATAGCAGGAAATTTAAAATAATTATACAGAATTATATCTCCAATTATGGTGAGATATGATCTCATTCGAGTATCTTGTAACTTAATTATGCTTCTCAGAAAGTGCATTTAGATCGATAAGATGTCTTAGGCCTAATTGAGAATACTGAACTGTAACACATTATTGTTGTGTTTTGTCAAAGTTTAATTGTATATATTTATTTTGAGTTAAGCCCTATTTTGGTCTATGAGATTGGTGAATTGCACTGATTTGGTTCCTAACTTTTCAATTGCAACAATTTGGTCTTCCAGATAAAAAAAGTGCACCACTATAGTCCCTCCTCAATGCCGTTATTGAGATAGCTCAAGTCTTGCTATGTTGAGTTCCTGCGACGGAAGATATATAAGGGACTACATTTGTATACTTTTTTGAATCTGAAGGACCAAATTGTAACAATTAAAAAGTCAGGAATCAAATCAGTACAACTCGCTAATTTCAGAGACCAAAGTAGGATTTAACTCTATTTATTTTCTTTGTATTTGAGCAAAAACATTGTTGGATTAAAGTTAGTAAGAGAAACAGAATATTAAGGAATCATACATATATAAATTGAAGTGGCTAAAAGGCTAGACCTAGATGGCGTTTGTTTTTAGATACTCGAACTGACGTTGGAAGACTGACACGCAGTATTATGTTTAGTGATGGAATTAAAATTTTAGTTTTAGAATTTAAAATTTTAATTTTTTTTAGTAACTCTAGAAAGTGAGGACACAATCACATAGAAAATAGAGAATTGAAATTTTTACAAACGAAAACTGAAATAATAATAATATTTTTTCTAAAAAATATCATCATTTAACTTTTCAAATTTTAAATCTATCATTTAATTTCTATATTTATATTAAATTAAATATAATACTGAGACATAATCCGGTATAACTCACTCTCCGTCTCCATTCGAAACACAGGAGGATGCTGATATGAAGAAATGAGATGGATGCGTTCAAAGGGTGCAATGAGTGGGTGTAGAGGGACAGGGACATATAGCTAGAAAGAGATGTGGCATCTTAATCTGCAGGTTAATAATAATCAAATTGATTATAGCTTAGCTTGCAAAAATCACTATTAGCCCTTTATTTGGTTGATTATGTCTAAGCCTTTATGGCCCAAAATAAATTCATTGATGGCATCAACCACTGTATCTGCTTTAGAGCTCCTTTCATGAAGGGGTTAGCTCATTCATCTCTTTCTCTCTCTCTCACAAATCTCTCTGTTTATTATATATAATAATACACACATTATTAATTACTATTACTAATTTTATACATATGCAATATACACACGTGAAAGTAAGACCCATCACTTTCTTGTATTATTGTTTTATGAAAATCAAACACTCTGCTGCTTATACGGCAAAATTAATATTTCACACCAACATGAAAGAGACAGCCTCATAGCTGAAATGTAATAAAAATTACACATTTTTTCACTGCGTTTTTAATTCGGTAAATCAAAAATTAATGCGCTGCGAAATTGAGTTTTGTTCAGAGGGTGTTCGCAGTGCGGTTTGGTTCGGTTTTAAGAAAAAAAGTCATCCGATTTGAAGGCTTAATTTATGTGCGGTGCCGTTTGGATTGGATGAACATTTTTTGGAAATCCAATTCGATCCGATTACAAGCGGTTTGGATTTGTGATTTTTTAAATAAAAAAATTAAATACATATAACAAGTCTCAACATCAAATTTTAAATAACCAACAATGGCATAACAAGTTTTAACAATATCTTAAAAAGCCAACGATAACATAACAATAAAAATAAAATTATAGGTTAGTTAAAATAAATAAATAAATAAATAATATTTTGAAAATAAAATATTTATTAAATAATAATAATACATGAATAATAGAAAAATGTATAACAAATTGAACATGTTATAAGTAATTAAGTATAATTGTAAATATAATAATAAAATAATAATATTATAACATATTGTGCGGTTTGGATTAAATTGGATCAGCTATGAAAATCTGATCAAATCCAGCGGTTTGCAAAAAATAAAATCTAATCAAATCCGAATTAGTGCGGTTTTAATTGGTTTTTGGTTTGGATTGGATTGGATAAGCAGTTAGATCGGTTTGAATTTTAATACCTATACAAAGAACAATAGATTATTGCATACATAATACGAAATTCAAACTTTCTGATTTTAAATGAACAAATAAACTTAGTTAAATCTTATTTTTTTTTTATTAGATAAAATCGATGGTATAGATATCGTTTTGATAATGGGATATAAATTATATACTTGAGTTAAATCTCGTGATTATTCAAATTTAGCAAATAATTTCTTTTATGCTTAGGAAAGAAGGAATTTTTGTTTTTCACTCCATGAGCATATCCACCAAGACTAGTACTAATTTTATTTAGGTATTAAGCTATGTATAAAGTCAATGCCCCTGCCTCAAGTAATGGAACAGTTAAAGGTAATTAAGAAGGAAACTAATGGAAACAAGCTACTAAAAATTGGAAATGATGCTGTGTGTTTACACAAAAATATATGAAAATTTGCTTCTTTTCTTTTCTCTCTTTCTATTTTTTCCCTCCCTTACTTTTAATTCTAGAAAGGTATCATTTATTGCTATGGCTTAGTTGAAGACTTGAAGGGAACAACATTATTACATTAATGTTGTATTTGGTAAGATGAAGAAATAGATAACAAATATCTACTAATGTATTTAAGCATCTAAATATGTGTTCAATTTGATTTAGTTATTTTCCCTCCCAAATCTCTTCCCCCACCAGGCAACCAAATAATGTACGACATGCCAATCTAGCTACTAACATAATTAATATTTCCAAGAAAATAAGATTGATGTAATATCGGTTAACAAAAGGGATTGGACTAGTAAACCTTATGCAACTAATCCATGAAGACTCCATTAAATTGGTCACGGTTTCTGAAATAAATATTTTGTACTGGAAAAAGGGAACCAGCTAATGCTAATTAAGGCACTAACAAGGTGTTTAGATTTTCCCTTTTTTAACTTTATATAACAATGTAGGTAACTTGATAAGAAAAAGAATATTAAAAATTCAACTCTTCCAAGTAACATAAACTTGTTTATCATTCATTCCTTCCAAGTAAAAAGGTAGCGAGAAATTTAATTCACATCTGAGAAACTATATAGAGGATAGAATAAAAAAAAGAGGTAAGTAGTAGAATAACAGCACTAAAATTAAATAAATGGTGATTAGCTAATTAATTTGATTAAGATTGAAGCCATATTCATTGTTTTAGTTTTACCTACTTACTTGGCTTTCTCAACCCTCTTTCTTTCTTTTTTCTTGTCTCTCTCTAAACCCTCACAACCTGGAACGCTATTTCTCTCACTGTTGGTCGCGAATACTGAATCTGGCGCATACCCATTTCGCCGTTCTCCGCCATACTCGAATCCCTTGATCTCTCGAAGCTCTAAACCCTCAACTGAAACTGAAACCCCCTTTTTAGTAACTGAGGCAAGCAATGTGAGGTAAAGTTCCCACCTTTATCCCCCAAAGTTTCTTATAATGGTGGCTGCCATTTCTGAAACTGCAGCAGCTTCAACCGACCCATTGCCCTCGAAATCCACCAATGGCACCACCACCACCACCTCTACCATACCTAGAAGACCCAAGGGGAGGCAAGTTTCTTCAAGGTACATGTCTCCTTCACCCTCCACCTCCACCACCACCACTTCAACCTCAACTACTTCGACTTCTTCGTCTTCCACTTCTTCTAGAAGGTTCCCTTCTCCTCTACTCTCTCGCTCAACCAATTCGTCTCATCCTCCTTCAACTCCTCTCCTTCCCAACCGTTCCCAATCTGTGGGCCGACGCAGGCCCAGCAGGCCCATGACTCCGGTTCCCGACAATGCCGCTGCCGATGTCTCCTCCGCCGCCGCTAAGCTTCTTGTCAGTTCCACGCGGAGCCTCTCCGTTTCGTTCCAAGGGGAGGCGTTCTCGCTTCCGATCAGCAAGGCCAAGGCCTCCGCCACCGCCACGCCGCCTTCTTCCGGCAACTCCAGGAAGGCCGCTGCGACTCCGGAGCGGCGGAGGTCAACTCCCGTGAGAGGAGATCAAGGGGAAAATTCAAGGCCCGGAGATCAGCACCGGTGGCCGGGTCGGACCCGGAACCCGAACTCAGGTCCGAATAGCCTCTATAGGAGTGTGGATTGCACTGTTGGAAATGGGGCTGGGAAAGTGGTGCGTGCATTGCAGCAATCGATGGTTTTGGATGGTGGTGGCAGTAGAAGGGCTTCTTTTGGTGGTGGGGTTGCAGGGTTGAGTTTGGATTTGGGAAAAGCTGAGTTGTTGAAGAGTGATGATAATAAGCATAATAATCATCATCATGAGTCTCCATTGGTTCCTAGTGATCTCACTGCTTCTGCTTCTGATAGTGATAGTGTTTCCTCTGGTAGCACTTCAGGTGTGCAGGATTATCCTTCTGCTGCTGCTAAGCCGCGCGGCATTGTTGTTTCTGCCAAGTTTTGGCAGGAGACTAATAGCCGCCTGCGCCGCCTGCAGGATCCCGGTTCACCATTGTCAACAAGCCCTGTCTCTAGAATGGTTGGTACAGCAAAGAATTCTCAGTTGAGAAGGTATAATAGTGGTGGCCCTGTGTTGTCTCCAAGAACCATGGCTTCTCCTATCAGGGGTAATCCAGCGCGGCCTGCTTCACCAAGTAAACTTTGGGCATCTTCTACATCCTCGCCTTCGAGGGGGATTGCCAGTCCTGTTAGGGTCAGAAGTGCTGTTGCCAGCTCCATCAGTAGTAATTCTAGTAGTACACCTTCTATTCTCAGCTTCTCTGCTGATGTGAGAAGAGGGAAGATAGGGGAAGATCGGATATTCGATGCACATACATTGAGGCTTCTGTATAATCGGTATGCGCAGTGGCGGTTTGTTAATGCAAGGGCAGATGCTACCTTCATGGTTCAGAAACTGAGTGCAGAGGTATGCTTTTAGTTGCTTGAAATTGGGGTGTCAATTTTTTTTCTTCTAGTAATTGTGTCATGTCATTGAATGCTTATATTTTGCAGCATGGTTTGTGGAACAAACAATTTAGATTAGTGAGGATTACATTTCATGTAATGTGCCTTGGAGTGCATCATCAGACTAATAATTTTGTATAACCATGTGCTGGAAGTTTAATAGGCTAGAGTCTTAGGGTGAATGATGAATGTTCTTATTGCTCAAACGAAAATTTGATGCCTGATTTTAAGGGAATATGCAGATGCAACGCTTAAGTGCATGTTGGATTGTTGGTAATAGCATTTTTTAAAATTAATCACAAATCACTTTTGCTTCTTTGGATAGAGCTACACTGTTCCTGTATCTTAAATATCTGAATCTTCTAGCCTTCTATGGTGTGAAAGTCTTCTAGTGTTTCCTCTTCCCACGACTAGTTATCTGCTGGCAAGTCCCACAAGTGTTGTTGGTTTAGGGGCTGGGTTTTCCTTCATATTCTCTCATCTGATATTTAGGGAGGGCAGGCTATCGAGTTGTTTATCTAGAAGGCTCCTAGGTATTATAGAATACTGATTAATGAAAAATTAATTATATACTTCTTGGATTTAGTATTTAAGCATGAAAAGTAAAGATAGTATTGTTCATCCTGATGTCAAGAAATGATTTGCATTGTCACAAGGTTTATCCCATTAGGTGCTAGCCATATCTCTTTGTATCTATGTTAGGATGCCCCCTTCCTCTTCTATAATTTCTTTTTCTATAAAAAGTTAGAAGAAAAAAATCAACCATTGAATAGAATCATTCTAATGCTCATTTGAGAAGGGTGTTCTCCGTAAATGAAGATTATCAAGGAGTTCTCCAAAATTTCTAGCCTAAGTATGCTAACGTACTATTAGAAATGGAAATGCTTGCAGAAAGCTTACATACATGAGATTGTTTATCCAGGGTAAGGAAAGACAACATGGTTTATGTATTAGTTGAACAATCATACCTTTTCTGGACCACTAGTCATACTAACTTTGGAAATTTGTTCAGAATACTTCCTGCCTTGTGCTAACCGAAAAATTATCTTGTCAGTTTGACAACAAGAAGATGCTTTATAACAAAAATCTGTGTCTTGATTTACTAGTGTCATTCCATTTGCCAGTCAAGTTTACAACTAGTTACAGGTGGAAGTTTACAAGTGGTTAAAATGGACCTTGTTACCAGTGGCATCCCAGTTTATGACTCTCCTACGTAGTGGGGGTTGTGGAGAATATAAGCATGTACCCACCCAAACGGAGAGGTTTTCCACAAGATTTAAATCCATGACCTTAAGCACGGGGCATCGGATTAAGATCCTCTAAAGTGAGAAAGTTGGTAAAGTTGTAAAGTGAGGAGTTAATCACTCTTAAATTAAGATAGTGGGGCACACATTTCATGAAAATTACAAAATCAATAGTGATTAACCCTTCACTTTACCACTTTACCAACTTTCTCACTTTAGAGGATCCAAATTCCCGGGCATCAAGCAACCTTATCATTGCACCAAGACTCACCCTTAGCCTTTTTATCTATGTTGAGGAAGAAAATCTGTAACATGCAAGATAGAGGATGTTTGTAGGCCCCAAAACTTTAAGTATATGAGCTGAAAATAGAGTAGTTTAGTTACCTTGAGTGAAATTCCTGATAGCATAGCTTGATCTATCATTATGATGGCATGAGGTGTCCGATGAAAGTAACATTACTAATTTCTTACATCATATTATAGGAATAGGATCAAGAAACATATTAGTATTAGTGACATTCAATGGTTTGATTCACACTTCACAGTTGTTGGATTGTACAATGTTCCGGAGTGCTCATCATGAGAGGTATCCACACACTTCTAAAGAATGTTTCCTGCACCTGGTTTTTTTACTGGCACTTCGAGTTCCATGCGTAGTGAAATAATTCACTCCATGTTTAGGATGACAACATCTGTTCTGTTGGCTGATAACTGTACTACTAAATAGTAATGTAGTGTTAGGCTAACTTAAATGTATTTCATTGCACCAGAGGCATTTGTGGAATGCATGGGTTACAATTTCAGAACTTAGGCATTCAGTCATACTTAAAAGAATCAAGCTGGTGTTGCTGAGGCAAAAGTTGAAGCTAACTTCCATCCTAAAGGGACAGGTATGGTTCAGGGTTTTCAGTTTCAAATGTAATACCTATTATGCGTGTATGCAGTGCATGCGACTCCAAAGTTGATCAACTTAATACAATTCTATATTGTTTTTTTGCATTATTGCTTTAGATGCCTGCATGCACTTGCTGATGTTTTTATATCTTGATGCAAAGTTGGTTTCATGATTACATGAGAATCATAATCTAAATGCATTTAATCAGTATGCTTTTAATAATGCTAATAAAAATTAAAATTATTATTATTAATATTATTTCCCCGATTATTGATGTTTTTTCTTCTTGGCCATAGATTTCTTATTTGGAAGAATGGGCCCATCTAGATAGAGATCACGCCAATTCTTTGCTTGGAGCAACTGAAGCTTTGAAAGCCAGTACCCTCCGTCTTCCGGTTGTTGAAAAAGCAGTAGTATGTGCCACATGTTTTTCTTTCCTTCTAGAAACACTCTTCACTGTTTTCAATTAGACTGTGAAATCTTAACCGATATTCTTTATCAGGCGGATGTACCAAATCTAAAGGATGCTCTGGGGTCAGCAGTTGATGTGATGCAGGCAATGGCATCCTCTATATACTCTCTCTCATCAAAGGTGATTTTTATTTTCTTGTGTTTGTGCTTCTCAGCAAGGTGCCTGTGTTCTTTTAATTGTCGTCCATTGGTATATGTAAGGTTGTATGGAGTGAAAATGTGTATAATTTTTACTTTCCATATTTTTGTTTGATTCTCGGGTTTCTTGAATTAGTGGGGTTGATTGAAGCAATCAGTCATTGGACCTTAAATTCTAACATGACCTAAAAATCATGGTTTGGATAAAAGCTACAAGAGAGAAGCTTTTGTTAACCAAACATGCTAAACCATAAGTAGCATGGCCTAAAAGCTTGTTGGCTCAATTTTCTAGGGGGTGCCTCATACTCATCGCATGGTTCATATGTAGTACAGACTAGGGAAGTCGGAATCGGGTAAGAGATAAGAGGATATTTACACTTCTATCAGTATTCTAAAAAACACTAGTTTCTTGTAGCAGGTGGAAGAAACTAACTGCTTGGTGGCGGAAATCGTGAAGGTGACCTCAAAGGAAAGGTTTTTGCTTGAGCAATGCAAGGACTTTTTGTCCTCATTAGCAGCCATGCAGGTAGCCATGTTTTTCTTTTTTTCTTTCTGAAGCTCTCTCTCACCCCAATTGACCAATTTGTATATGAATTTCTTATTGGTATGTTGTATGTGTAAATATTGTTATAGGTGAAGGATTGTAGCTTAAGAACGCATATGTTACAACTATCTCGAGTACCAAGTTGCAGCTGCCTGACAACACATGTGTAGAAGAAAGAACTCAACTGATCCTTATTTGACAGACTGCTCACTCTTAATGCTAACACTACTCTCAGCCTTTTTATTTTCCACGGGGTGGAGATGAGATGATAACACACAACAACCAACAAGGTAATAATCATGGAGAGTTAACAGCTGGTGTTTTGGTATTTCATTTGACAAGTTTTGGAGCCTCGTTCTGGTGTGGTCTTGTAATGTGTCTTTGTGTGTAGTATATCTTTGTGTCTTGGATTTCAATTTACTAAGAAAAAAGGAAAAATAGGTGGCTTTCCTCTCTCAGTAGTTAGCTAGAGTTGTATACAATTACCTTGTCACTTGTCATCTGAGGAAAGCAGTGTCTATGTATATAAAAATCTATACTATATGTAATCAACTAATCATTGTTTATTAGGGAGTATGTCGCCTACTTCATTTCAATTCCTCCTCCCATCTTTCACTATTTTATTTTCTGATTAGCAGTTTTAGCTCACAGGCTTCACTTGATTTTGCACAAGAGTAAAGGCTGCCAAATTGTATATTGTTTTTTTGGTTTCCCACGGTATCCCTCGCCCCGATAGACTAAGGACTAATCCGTTGTGGTACTGAGCTCCATTTAAGGGTTTGTCGCTGGCTAATGGGTTACTACATGCACAAGGCGGGATTCGAATCCCCGACATTTGCTTAAGCGGACTAGTGAGCTAACTCTAGACAAACCTAACTTGGTTAAATTGTATGTTGTTATCATTAAAATGTTTTTTCTTTTGTTTTTTTTTTAGCATAGCCCACTACACCAAAAATGGGAATGGAGGCCCACTCTCTGCCACCATATGAAAAAAAAAAGATCAATACAAAAAGTTGATACAAATATTTGATTTCAGTAAATGACTCTTGGAAGAAGTGAAGGGGCAGTGATATTCACATTCACATTTCTGTACATGCAATACAAGTCTTATATTTTTGCCTTACCACAACAAGCAGAAGCCACTACCATACACATTGTGAGTGATGCAGATGTCATATATGATGTGTGATAATATATACAAGTCCCATTTTTTAACTATTATTCTTCAAGATTCACTTGGATAAAGTTCATTAGAATTATTTGCTACCACTTTAACTATTTTATTTACATATCTCTTGCATTATTGTTATCTTAATTTAGCACTCGGCAAATTAAAGCAAATGAAATTCTTTCTATCCATGATGGACCCCCTTTTTAAACAGAACCAGAAGCTTTTATCCTTTTACTTAGTATGAACGAGTTGCTGGCCCCATGACATGATCATACTAAACCATGCATGGAAAAATCTCCCACTTGCTACGACTAAATGCGAAATGAACGTCATCTCATATTAGGAGAAAAACGGAGATAAGATTTTAACGCTGAAATTTTAATTCTAGAGATATTTTTACATAAAATTGGATGGACTAATATGTGTTAGAATATAATTAGGATCAATTAGTATACCTTAATATTTATTATAGGAGATTACGTCTTTATTATTACGAATTCTTTTAGCACCTATAAATACCCTTTATATTGTATCATTCTAGACAATTTGAATAGACAACTTGAATATACACACAAATCATTTCTCCAATTTAGTCTCTTGTTTCTAACAATATGGATGCGGTAGTCGGGAAGCAAAGATTGAAGAAAATAACATTCTTGATGATGAATATAAGTTCATTTATTGGTTATATATAGATTAGTAATAAGTTGGTAGCAAAAGTTAATTAAAAAGGCATTTAAGATGAGAAGTAATAATTGAAGGTCATAAGAAAAGCGTAAGCAGCTTGGTTTCAGTCGTTTGAGAAGGCCAATGATGAGTAGTTGTTGTGTTGCTGGGTGGTTGACCCTTTTCAATTCTCTCTTGTGATTCTGCTTCTTTCAAATGATCACTACTTTCCATCAAGGCGGCGCCGCCCCCTCGCAGCACCTTGTCCACCGCGGACTGGCAGAGATGCCAGTTGCCTGTCGAGAGCAGCCCCACCGCCCCACTCACCGGATTTATGGTACGACCCACTGCCTCATATAGAAGTGACTGAAACAATGCTGCCAATAATAAAATATGTCAAATTATTTAACGGTTATCAGTTAAACTATATAACTAGAAAATAAATGAATACCGGATCTGTGGTTGGTGGGAACGGAGGAAAGGAAAGACATGAGGTTGGCGCGGCCGAAGAACTTGGCGACGAAGAGGGTGGCGTAACCCTGTGCTGGTGGATTGTCCTGTATCCACACCAGGCAATGTCGTAGCATGCACTCTTCGCTGCACCCTTTTCGTAGCACACGGCATCCATTGCAGCTCATCCTCTTTTCTTTTTTCTCACCAATCCACTACACTCATTCTGTTACCCATCCTTACTATATAAACGGATTAAAATATTCATTTTCTGTTTCAATGTTATATTACATCATGGTGGTGTGTGCTTGGATTAGGATTTGTAAACAAAGGTTTATATAAAATTAAGTTTGCAAAATTGATTTTGATTAAAACTGTGGTATCGTAAAATTATTTTGGTAATTCTAATTTAAAATGGATTATAATAAATTAAATATTATTTGGATTACATTATTTAAAATTATTTTTAGATATAAAATTACAAAAAAGAGACATAAATTTAAATAATTATTTTATATTATCTTATAATTTTATTTTAAATATTTAAATAAATTTTAATTTTTTTTAGTATTTTTAGTATTTTTTATTCTTTACTCTAATAGAATTAATAGAATCATAATACAAAGCAAAAAAAATATTCTATACAAAAAAAATAACAATAATAGTTAAAAAATTTATATAAACAAAAAATAATAATATGCATAGGAAAGTATTAGAGAAAAAACATTATAAAACAAATAACAAATATATGAATAATGAAGGACACAATTAGTACATAAATTTTTTTTTTCAATCTAACGTGAAAAGGTGAACGGAAAAGCAAGAATTTGTAGTTTCTAGTAAACGTGGGTTGAAAAGTAAAATCACTTCTGCGTTTAGATGATAAAAATTTGTCAAACATATAAATGAAGCGAGATTCAAATGCACTTCTCTCTTCTCCAACCCATTTACCAAACACATCCGTAACCATCAATATAAAATACATAATAAAATATAAATATACATTAGTAACTAATTTAATGTATAAATAATATTTTTGTATTATTTAATTTATATTCTACACATATAACTAATTTTATATTTGATTTTTTATCTACAGTTAGCATCGTTATATATTTAATTATGTATTATTGCATCAATCAGATAACTATATTATCATAGAAACTAAAAGGATTAAAAATTATGTATGTTTAATTTTTTATTTATTACTCTAGTTTGTAGGGGTGCAGCTAAGAAGGAACTAGGAAGGATTCCAAAGAAATGGGTCCTCATATAATATCTGCTCTGCTCAGGTTCTCCGCAATTTTTGGGAATTCTCCGCCACTTGGATTCCCAGTTTGTATCAACGTAAACTACATTTTATTTTTATTTTTCTTTTTTATCCTAAATAATTCCCCATTGCATATTTTATTTATTATTTACCTTCATTTCAAAATTTCCCTATAGTATAGAGTGAACTGAATCCAAATAAAGAAAAGCGATAATGACAAGTTGATGATCTGGACATGAATATATAGTGGAGCATAGAAATTACAGAACCAAGTTGGATACGTGGCAGTTGGCATCTTTATCCAAAATTGCATCTCCTTTTTATAATGGAAAAATATAGTGAAACAATAAAAATATTAAATAATATAAATAATAGATATATCAGATGTTCATTTTATTAGTATATAGATAATTATTTTAATATTAAAATTTAATGGATTAAATTAAAAGTGTAGTATATTTTTATTTAATTAATAATTATTTATATCGTTCAATAAAATCATTCTCCCATAACATTTCCCTTTTATAATTTGCATTCTAATCGGATTAGAGAGGAAATTAAACACCTTAATTAGAATCTGTGTCCCTTCAATGCATTAAGAAGACACATGCATAATTGTTATGAAGGCACCTTTCAATCAATTTGACCTTTTTCTTTTAAATGACTTCAATTTCATCACATCTTTATAAAAGATATGAAAATATATAAATAACCAAACTTACGGTCTTGATAAACTTCTGCCACCACTCCTTTGTAATCAACGATTAAATTTTAATCTAGATTTTTCTAGTGGCTCCAATGAACCAGATTAAAGTCAAACCTTGGACATAAACAAAGTGTGATGAAAGGTACAATTAGATGCTATTGAAGCATAGTAACTATTGGATATCTCTATTATTTTCATAAAATATTTATATAGAGTTTTATTACTTGCTGCCGCGGCACAATTATGTGGCCTTGGCCTAAGGACAAGTGTTAACCTTGATTTTGTTAGTATTATTGTAATCACTAGAAAGCTTTGTATGCGATTAATTGGTGCCGGATGACTATACTAATTAATTAATGAGGAAAATATCATTTTTATTCCTAACGTTTGGTATAAATTCTAAAATTGTCCTTAATATTTCAATCATTTTATTTAAGTCCCTAACATTTCAAAATTGACTCAATGTTATCCTGCGGTTAGGGATCCGTTAACAGAATTAACGGCGGGATAAAATTGAGACGATTTTAAAACATTAGAGACTTAAATAGGACGAAAACGTTAAGGACAAAAACGATACATAAAAATAAATTTTAATTTTATTTTATTTTTCAATAATATTAATTTTTTACTGTACATAGTATTCAATTATTTTTCAATTACATCTAAATAAATTATACTTAATCACATTACTTTTATTTTAAAAAATAATTGAATACTATGTATAGTAAAAAATTAATATTATTGAAGGATAAAATTAAAATTTATTTCTATGTATCATTTTTGTTCCAAACGTTTTCGTCCTATTTAAGTCCCTAACGTTTTAAAATTGTCTCCATTTTGTCCCGCCGTCAATTCTGTTAATGGATTCCTAATGGCAGGACAACATTGAGTCAGTTTTGAAACGTTAGGGACTTAAATAGTACGATTGAAACGTTATGGACAAGTTTAAAACTTATCCCAAACATTGGGGACAAAAACGATATTTTACTCTTCATTAATTAATTAATTAAGAATGGTTGTGACGAGCATTTTGAAGCATGTTTGTGTGGATTTTACGGGAGCAACTTTTGTATCATTTTGATGTAATGATAGATAAGCAAAACAAATAATGGGGTCATAGTTAAATTACAATTTATTAAGAGCACTAACAGCTGAATTGAGTTGTTATTTTTTGTCCATATTGTAATGTTGGAAGTCTCACTTCGGATTATCATTATTGTCAAATAAAAAGAAAAAAAAAAAACTTTGAATCTTATATAAGAATCTACAAGTAGCCGTTAAAAATTATTATATGCAAATCAATAAGTGGTTTTGACTTAATGGCTCAAAATAATGGATCCAGCACAAGCTTGCAGTTCCACAAAATTGTTAACACATGTGGTATCAAGCATCCCACCCACTTAAATCTTGATTCTCAACATTATAAGAATTTAATCTGACATTAGGCAAGAATATTAGCACATGAGATACTAATAAGTTTTCAGTAACTGCTCTTATGAGACAAGGTAACTAACTTGATTGTAATTAAATAATATAGCTACTTTCAATTTGATAGGATAATGATGTCATGGTTACATGATTTTCCAATCTACACAATTCTGCTATTTTTAAACTATATGTACCTTAGTGTTGGGGTCATGTTTGTTTGGCATAAGAAACTAAGCAAAAGAAACAAACAAAAACAAAGAAAATAAACCAAACTTAATTTCATGAAACTGAATGCCTCCTATTTCTGGATGGAGTGGATTTAACTTCTTCTGGATTAGCAGAACCAATACTATCTGATGAATCAGAGCCACTATTTTCACCTTGTCCTCCTTTGCTGGCCCATTTCTTTATGAATGACTTCTTTGACCTGAGCAACCCTTTCATCTTTCCAATCACAGCTTTGTCCATGTTTGGTTTGATATCTACATCTTTCTCATTACCACCACCACCATTACCATTGCTCATCCTCAATGATGCAAGTTCCCTTCTTAAGGCCTTCAGCTCCTCAGCTGTGGCCACAGCATCCAATTCGTCTTCCGGATTGGTTGTCCCGGACCTCGAGCTAGCATTAGATACATTGCTCAAATCCTTGTGTCCTTTAGGTATGTCGGGCGTGCTGGTACCGGATGATGCAGCACTCCTTACCTGCTCAAAGTAAAGTACCTGCACAACAACTCTCAATGGTAGCCTCTCATTTTGCACTGCATGCATGCAGGCATCAACAGACAGTTTTCTGCAATCCATTAGTTTGCAAATCCTCTTTTTGTCACCTTTGCTGATCCCAGGGTGCTCCTGTAGCATTATAAAGCAAGTTTGAAATAAACAAAATTGCACTAGTTAGTTCCACAAACAACTTTCTTAAATAGTGTTAAATGTTAACTACTAGTATAGATGCATACTTTATAGCTAAACTATAATGTAATAGGCGAATTGAATCGAAAACTTTTACCTTAAGATACGTGTCGATGGCCCTGTAAAGGCCATCGTGAGTAGGACGAGAGATGCTCGACACTAGATCAGCAAGATCAACAAAATCTGACAAAGGTAAATTGGGATCCTTTGCAACTTCGGCAAGGTATCCATCTATGAGTTTTGCAACCATAAGCTTGGAAGCATCAGATAAAATCCCGGGATTTCTTATCCCCACAAGCTCACCAGCACCTATTGATTCAATCTCAGTGTTGTGATTTTTCATGAAGAACTCTCTTAAAATTTTCTGGACTATACTGACATCATAGATTGTAGTTTCTCTATCCGGTGCTCGAATCAAAATATCACTAACAGAAGCCTCCTCCAGTTGCTGCCCAATTCTCCTTACAAGCTCTTCTTTAGCCTTATCTCCTAACTCTACGAAAATGGCAGCTTTTAACAACTTGAGTAAGAACCTACAAGAGATGCTGCCTTTCTCAGTAGGTAACAACCATAGGATTGTTTCGACTATTAGCCGTTGCTTTGATATGTCTCCACAGGGGATCATTCCCTTGGTGAAACTTGGTAATCTTCTGTAAGCATAAGCTTTCAAAGCTTCACCAATTACCTCATTAGGCTGAACTCCCTTGCTTTTAATACTTGTAATTACAGACTTGTACAAATCAACTTCAAGCTCACATAGATCTTCAACCCACCAGTCTTTTGGTACTAGCCGAGTTCTGATTTCGTTCGGATCTGAATCGATTCCATTTTCCTCCGGAAGCTTTCTCCGGTTGTAGGAGTAAGACCAGTCAACTTTTGATACATCAACACATGCCTTGTTGGCTATAGATTCAATGCAATGGCTCACCACCTTTAAGTCCTCAGCCAATGGTAGCATAGACTTTGAAGTCTGAAGAAGTATGATCGAATCCTTCCAACTACGGAAAATGCTAGAGCTAAGGAAAACATCAATCTTGTAAATGAGGTTTCCTTTCTCAATTGTCTCATGCATTCCAAGGTACTCTGCTGCACACCGAGTTGCTATTACATTGTAAGCATTCAGGGTAACAGTCATCCCATAGCAGAACTTAGCACATATCTCGAAGGCACTTGCGCCTCCCGGAATGTCACCAATTTGGACATCATCTACATTTTCTTCATTACTGAGGGAGATCATCTTCTGTAAGCGAGCACTCTTTGATAGAAGAGGGAACTACATAGATGAATATTTGGAATATCAGTAACATATGATATCAAAAGACAGATCCATTGATGTATATATTTTACTGGTTTGATGCATACCTTATGTAAATAAAACTTTACATCCCCAACACTAACAATGATATCTGATACCAACTCACTGGCCACATACCTGGACATGAAATGCAACTTGTTAAGAGGTGGATAATAATAAAGTACAATAAACTAAGATGTTTTAATCAAACCATAATTTTCCCACTTAGATTTTATTTTATACAGGCTATTCACATTCCTACATTTTATATGGATCTGGAATGAAGGGAAGAGGCTTAGTTTATTGAATTTTCCATTTCCAAGAGCAATGAATCAGGAACTAAGCATAATCAGACTATTTTTCTGTGTACTTAACTAATCAGAAGCAACCAAACACAACACATTCCCTCAATCACAGAAATTGGCCTTCAAGGACTAATCAGAGAGAATGGGGAGGAGAATGAAATCATGCCTTTATAATACATTTTAAAATAGAGAAAAGAGAACAAAACCATTACAATCAAACAATGTACTTCACATCATAGCCACAAAACAGAAGCAAACAAGAATGTGTATAACGAAGACAAGAATAATCTGACCTGACATTGTTCCCATCAGTCTGAAAGGTATCTGGCTTAGAACCAAGTTTCATGAACTTCATCTTTAACAATATAAGATCTGCTTCCTCTCTGAAGATGACAACTCAAAGAAGAAAAAGACCACTCTCCACCAATCAAAAGCTGAATGCAAAGTCCAACAAGCTCCAGTTAGGTCCACCAAACATCCCTCTCTATGTATGAAGATTTACCAGAAAAGGAAAGAGAAGAGTCTACTACCCCAGCCAACTCACAGTGAGATATGCATCCAAGGTTCTTGGTTTTCAGTGAGTAATAAAGAAATGGTATGTGGAGGAACAGCTTAAATACCAAAGGAGTGTGACCGAATCTTGACAGCAAACAAAGGCAGAAGCTGAATCAAAGAGAGAGTGATATATAATTATATATATAAGAAAATGTTCTAAGATGGGGATTGTCCAATTTTTTAAGTAAAGGTTCTCTTAAATGGGAAGAGAAGGCAGTAAGAGTTTGTTTCCTTGGTCGCCGGCAAAGCCCACGGAGTCCGGGCGCACCGAGTCAGCTCAGGGGACATAGCCAACAGACTAGTCTCACTAAACAATTCTCAAATCAGACACACACCACACACACAAATCTGACTCCACCTCACTTTCCCATAATTTCTTTTATCCTTTTCACTTTCTGATTCCTCTGTTCCCTTTTCTTCCTTTTTTTAAAGCCACTTCCAAGATTCACAACACCAACACCATCATCTAGTGCCTCTAAAGCTACAAGTTCCAAATCCAACACGTATATATCTATCTATCTATCTACCTATCTTCTTATACTTGCAACAATGATTTATTTTTTTAAGCCACTCCTTTTCTTTCTTTTCTTTTTTCTCTTTTACCGTTGAAGTTTGAAAACCTGCAACCGAAAACAGCATCTTGGTATCAGAAGAAATAAACCACCAAAACTGTAGACAGAAAGCATCTTATTGTTAAGCATGGAATATATGAACTAGATCACAGAATATGGTGTTAATTAATGTAACAATCAAACATCAGCAGCTACTCCTACTTGCAAGAATATAATCATAAACAAATTCTAGCTGGAAAAACCCATTGGAATCCACCAGAATGTGGATCACACAAATCAAGTAAAATAATGAAAGCAAGATCATAACTTTATGGTGTGTGTGGTGTCAAACCCTCCACCCCACATGAAAGAAATATGTGCCTTAAATCAAACTGGCAAATAAATCACAAGGACAGGCACCAAACTTCACTCTCCGTGTAGTTCCCCACAAAACCCAAGACCAAGACCCTTTTTTTTGTTTTTGAAACTGAGGGAAATATATATATACAACTACAACTTACTATCAACAAAAAAAGGCACACAGAAATAAAGAAAATCTGCCAAATTTGGAGCTAAAGTAACCACTAACTAGAGAGGTTAAAAAACAATAAAATAATATACAACACTGAAGGTGGAGATGAAACAGTAAAGTGAGAGAGAGGGAAGAAAGGAAGGTAAAAGAAGAGTGGCCCTAAGATCTTACAGCAGAGAGTTTGGAGTTTCAGTAGAACAGGAACACAACACTGTTGCTGTGCATGACAGTGTTATGTGTGTTTGTCAAGTCAGAAGAACAAACAAACCGAGACACAAACACACACACGATCACAATCACAAGCAAGCCAAAAGCTTTAAGAAAAACCAGCACAACCCATCAGAGAATCTGGTGTTGTTTTGTTTGTTCATGTTGTTGTTGTTGGTTCCACACTCCAAAGTACACATACATACACACACACACACACTGAAAACGCACAAAATGACAAAGTGATAAGAAATGTTGCATGAACCTTGCAAGCTTCAATGTTACCACTTTTTTGGCTGGTTTGCCACACCATTCCTAATGCATTTTGCTCATTAATTTTTGGTAAGAAAGTAAGTAGCAGAACATTCAATTTCAGAAGGAAGGGAAAGGAAAGGAAAGGAAAGCAAGCACATTCAGGACATTGGTGAGTGTTAAGCACGCCAAAACTGACACTACAGCCTTTCTTTTTGGGTTGGGAGAGAAGAGTGAGTAATGGTAAATAGTAGTTAATGAAAGCTCATTAAATGGCATCTGTTATCTTCTTCATATCATAGCATTGATTCAGTCCTAATCTTCTTCTACCATTTTCATCATCACTCTCACTCTCTCCTTTTCATTACTTGACAGTTGGCAACAAAAGCACCACTCCCTTGCTTTTCTACTTCTCCTTCTCCCTCTAATATTTCACTCTGCTATATTATTATCAATATATTCAAATTAACAATATAAGTTAAGTCTTCTATTATTTTGTGGTTTTCTTTTTCAAAATTTTTATTAGTAAAGGTTACTATGGACTGAGATATTGAATAGAGTGTCTAACTTTATTAGTTGTTAACTGTTAAATTATGATATTTCACCTTTATTTTGATCATGTTGCTAATGATTTGTGTCATGTGAACATAAGTCTCAAAGTTACATGCATATTTAAGATGTAATTAATAATTTAATTATGCAGGCTCTAAGCTGCTGCGGAGGACTAGTTGAAAATCCACCTATCCCTTAATGGATTTTAAATTTTTAATCCTCAAATGATATGATAGCTTATAAATGAAGTAATAAATAGTTCAAAAAGTCAAATCAATCAAATACATTAACAAAATATTAAACTTAAAAAGAGAACTGATAGGCAATATTTATTCACTAATCCTTTTGGTACAAAATATATTTTACTAAAGTTTCTTAAATAAATAAATAAATAAAATAACAGTGGATCAGTTCATGCTTTAGACCAGATAGATGAAAGAAGCACATTGTATTATGGAATCACCCAAGAATATATCATATTCCCCATTTTGAACACATCCCTATAATAGTGCTATAGTCTGCTATATTTTTCTCTTTAAACAATAACACACACTCTATCTCTCTCATGCACATGTTTAGGTCCCCTCTTCTTTCCTTCCATGTTTTTCCTAAAGCCTTGAGAAGATGCTTAAAACTAAATTATACACATGCTGCTGACTGTATCACACCACAAATACTAAATATTCCACCCTTCTAATATTTTTTTAAGTATATTCCTTCACTAGTACTTGATTCTTCCAACTTTGAGATTGTGCTAGCTGGTTCAAATTCAAAGATGGTAGTGGTGGAGTGTCATGACTAATAATAATAATTAGTTTAATTAACTTGGGTGAAAGAAATTGCTCCAACACTAGTGAGATTCCCAACAAGGATTAGTCAACGGCTAATGGTCACGCCCAGTGCCAAAAAGTTCCCAAACATTGCCTAATTTTAACAATTAATATCTCAAAAGAATATAAACCCTCTTATCATAGTTGTGGAAAAAGGGTCCCCCCCTATTCCCTAACATGGATTTTTTAAACCCTTTGACACATTAATGTTAATTTTTTTTTTACAAAAAAAGATAAACAATGATGAAAAAACCTGGGCAGTGATTACTAGCATATATATTTTTTTCCAAAATTTATGTTGTCAATTTGTATACCAATGATCTGCTGTATATTTATGTCTACAAAGATATGGTGTATAGTGAGAAAAAGATTTGAGTGGGGTGGGGGGACACTGTAATCATAATGAATTGTGAGAATCCTGTAACAGTATTGATGCTGCAGATTTTGTGCATAAACCCTGGTGTCTTAGCTACCAAAGGGTACTACTTGTTTCCTTCTTGGACTAATTTAAACAATTTTTCCATTCACAAACTCATCATGTACAAACCAGCCACATAGAGAAATTTTTGTACGGTCATAACTTAATTCATCTCCCTTTTTTTTTTCCCTTGCTTGTACCAGAATTCACATGGCTTATATAATAACATTGGCTGCATGCAACTGTATGCTAGCTAGCCAGTACAGTAAAAGAATAATTAATCATACCCTTAGCTTAGCCATAATACAAATTATAAATGCTAAAGCATACTATTGTCTTATCAAGAATTAAATATACTTTGAGTTGATATATTATATTAAAAGAATAACTTTTGGAGTTGTATGGAGATAGAATGAGATTGTTTGAAACTGGGTAATCATGCAAACCTATGACATGAAATAATACTCTAATTATGGCTATAATCGCCAAAGTGGGGATATATGATATGATATGATATCTTTTGCACATAATATGCAATAATGTGGCATGACTACTTTTGTGAGCATCATTGCATGGTAGCATGCGTTACCTGATTCATATGACGTTGTTCTTTTAATACGTGTGTGTGTGTTTTATTCAATTATTTAATATAAGGGGGAACGTGTTGGCGCAGGGTGAATTGAATGTGTAACGTGATATGGTTGGTGCACTATATTAAGCATAGCTTTAGCATCATTTCCATGATTCCTGCTTATGACAGAAATAAGAAAATCAAACTATATTCGTACTACAAAAGCATATGATGCTATTAAGGTGCAATGGAAAAACTGAGAAAATAAAAGAGCCAACCAAAGTCATCCATATACATAGTATAGAATTGGATATATTTTTTTAAATGAATGATGATGGTAAGGCAACAACTTTTATTTTTCCCAGTAGATTCAGTGCATATATGAAAAGCTGCCTTATTGGTAACATGTGACTCCTTTATCTTAATTTTCTACTATCATATACGGGATACAAAAAACCAAGTTGGGTTGGTCTAGTGGTTAGCTCACTAGTCCGCTTAAGCAAGTGTCGGGGGTTCGAATCCCGCCTTGTGCATGCAGCAACTCATTGGCCAGCGGCAAACCCTTAAATGGAGCTCAGTACCGCGACGGATTAGTCCTTGGCCTGTCGGGCTGGGGGATACCGTGGGAAACCAAAAAAAAATATACGGGATACAAAAGACACGCAACTAACTCACCCTCTTTTAACTATCTACTATATAACCAACTTCTATAGATATATAAGAAGAGGATTTGGTTAAAATTAACAAATTTGCTTATTGGAGAGGCGTATTCTTTTTTCTTTGTTTTCGGCTTAGATCAACGTCTTATTGTATACGCAAATTAATATTCGAACTTTTAATAATTTTTTAGATAGTATTTGGTGGAGAGATAGGAACAGAAAATCTGAGAAGACAGAGATTAAGAGATAGAGATTAAAATAAATTTTAATATTCTGTTTGGTACAAAGTGTGAGACAGAAATTAAAATAAAAATAAAATTCTAATTTAATTTGTACAAAGAGTAAAATTGGAATTAATTAATTGAAATGAAAGTATTTTAGGTATAAAATATTATTAAAGTTTCAGTCTTCATCTTTAAAAATTTTAGTCTCCTATATCCTCACTTTTTGAAGGTACTGAAATACTGAAATTTTAGAAAAAGAGACAAAAATTTTAGTACCAGTCTCTAAACCAACAAACATAATACTGAGTTTTAGTCTCCTAATCTTTATCTTAGTACCTCAAAACAAACACTACCTTAATGAATTTGCTTAGTAAATTCATCAATACACCAACCTAACTTTTTCTTTTTGCCTGTATTCTTATTGTAGGCTTCCTCTGTTCTCTTCTTTTCTTTTTCTTTTTTTATTATTAGGGTGACCAATGATTGTGAGCTTTCATTTGATATTTTTAGTAGAACTGAGCTTCACTTGTTTAGCTTTATTTGAAACTTTGGGCCCGTCTAAATAAAAATCACTTTTAGGCCAATAATAACATTGGCTTTCTTGTAGAGGCCCATTAAAGCAAAAACAAATGGCCCATTTATAATAACTAGGACAAACAGAAACTTAATAAGGACCATGCCCACTATGACCCAGATCCAAAGTAAAGAAAGCACCAACACCATGTGCATTAAACCCACCAGAAATCTTGCACATACTATTTTTTTTTTTTTTGTTCTTTTAGTATTCTCAATCCAAGAAGTAAGGATGAATCCAATGAAAATATAAGAAAAAGTATAAGTAGACAATCAAAATATTAAATAATGTGAACAATTCGGATGTTTAATTTACTAAGTGTGCGAATGATTATTTTAATATTAAGATTTAGGTGAATAATTTAGAGTGTAGTGTGTTTTACTTGAATTGAGTCATTTTAAGAACCCATTGTTCATGTTATTCAAGAAAATCATTGATTACGTAGTATAACCCAAAATCTAAATTTTATTAAAAAATTTAGTATTAACTAATAAATTATTATATACATAAGACAAAATTCAAACCTTTCCGAAATTAATTGTCTTGCACATAATATGTCTTTGTGTAATGTTCCTACCTAAAGGCAATGCTTTTATGCTCTAAAAAATAGTGAGTGATATCGCTACTCTCAAATTTGATATTGTCACACTCTTTATGTTTGGTTCTTTTAAATTACTCTGATCATGTGGATAAACTTGAAGGTGAATATATACTTGTTTAAAAGAAATTTGGTGCCTAACGTATTAGTGAACATGGATATTACCTAGCGAAAAACATGCAAAATAGGTAACAATTAATATATCGTTGAATTAACATCGCCTTCAACCTTGTTGTCATATTATGAAATTTGAGGTTATTTGCCATTCCACGTGTTAATGCTAACATATTAACACCTAACTCCACATGAAAGCAAAACCTACTAAATTATGCCAAATCAAACGATTACTCAGTGATAAACCCATCTAATATATTTTATTAAATAGAGAAAAGGCAACTGAGCAAAGCGGTAGATAACAACGAACTTAGCTAATTGCTACCTAAACTCTGTGTACTGTGACGTGGACCAAATTCAACTTTTCTAATTATCGCCTTAATATGATGACCTAATTACCACCCTGTTTAACTTGGTTTTGCCAATTGAAACCAATTAGGCCAAATGGAATTATGCCTATATATCCATTCATCCACTTGATACATAGAGCCTCCACGAAAAATCAACCATTATCTATCTTGTTGGATTAATTCATTAATTACTAAATTAATATAATATTAAGGAGCTAGGGGCTGCTAACTGAATTTTATATAATTCGTGCGTTGGTTTTTTCTCTTGACCGTACGTACCTGGAAGTTATTTGTTGATGATTAAAAGTAGTATTCAAAAGTCAACAATATAATGTTACAATTTAGTCAAAAATACCACCATAGTACACACGACAACAAACTTGAAAACAAATTAAAATTATACAAAAATTGCACTATGGTGATGAGAAAATGACGGAAGGGGTGGCATCATAAATAAATTCGAGATGGATAATAGTGTTTGCTTCTGATAATAGAAAAATAAAATACTGGGAATGTAGAAATATAAAAATTCATATTTTTTATTTTATTTAATAATAAATTAAAATAAATTATTAAAGTTTAATTTATTTTTATTTTTTTATTAAAAAATATAAAATATATATAGTAATAAAAATATAATTATAAAAATTAATAAAAAAATTGTGTCTTTTGATAATATTTTTGTATTTTTTTTGTTATGATTGATATAAAATATATTAATTAAATATCTCTAAATATAATATTTTTGTTTATATCTCATCTTTTAAATATGGTAAAAACTCACTTATTGTCGACTTCACATGAAGTTGTTTTTGGATGGTTAACACGTGTTATTATTTGGTTTAAAAAAATCAATTTATTTTATACAAATAATTTAATTAAAAAATTAATTTAAATTAGACCAAATAATTACTTTTACTCTCTTCTTCTTCGGTATGTTCTTGAAATTCGTTTTTTTCAATTTTTTAGAACTAATATCTTTGAATAAGCTTTTTACATTATAAATTTATAATTAAATATATTTTTACAACTTAATTTAAAATCTGTGTTAGAGAAAAAATTTAACGATTGAAAATTTGTGAAAATAAATCAAAGCTCCTCAAGAAAATAGAAACAGAGGCGAAAAAAAATAGCGACAGATGATATTATTTATGACTTTTTGTTCGTATCATAAACTTAATTTTTTTTCCATGTGAATTCTAATTTTTTTCTCTATCTTTCTCGATTCCTAATTTTTCTTTTTTTTTTTTCATTCTTATACAGACAAAAAAAAATGTAAATTTTGTTTTTTTTTTAAATACTAAATTTTACTTTTTCAAACGATTTGTATACAATTATACATATATTTAACGAAAATTAAATAAATAAATGTTAAATATAAATTTAGAGAAAGATTAGTCAAAAAGAATGACGAAAAAGAACGTATCAAATTCATCGTTTAAGAATTTAGGAATAATACGCAAAAAAAAAAATTAAAGGTAATTTGATCTATCCAAATCAATATTTTTAAATAAATCATTTGTATAAAATAAACTGATTTTTTTTAAACTAAATGGTAACCTGTATCAGCCATTCAAAATTAATTTCATGTAAAGTTGATTTGTAAGTAAATTTTCACCTTCAAATATAATTTTATATCTTTATATTTCTATTTTAATGTCCTGTGCCTATAAATAAATGGTTTTTCAATTATCTCATGTCAATTATAATACAAGAAACGATCAAATGCGAAAAATAAAGTGCTGTTTCTTTCACGTTTCTCGTGTCTTTTACTTCAACGTATTTTATTTTATTCAACTTGTTCAAATCCGCATGCATTTTATATGTTATTTACCACGCGAGTTCTCTCTATTGAGATTACTACACACCATGATTAATCAATTATTATCATCATCAATATTCAGTTTTTGTTTGTTTCTTGGGAAGTTGGTAGTAATAATTAATATCTAAGCTAGTACTATTGAAAACGTTGAAAGAGCTCACTATTTGACCCATGCAGCTGCTTTGTTTCTTTTTGGAAAAAACAAAAAAAAAAATTAAAGAGGGAAATGATAAAAGCACGCAACATTTTCCTTTCCTTAATGCATATATTCACCTTCCATACGCAAAGGACACAAATTCCTAATTGTTCACATCTTACCGAAACCTTTGCACCTTTCTCTTTTCAGTGTGTTCTAAACTATATTTAATTTTCAGTATTTAACAAAAGGAAAAGTATAGGGTACAACATATTATTTGTCAACTTATTGTCAATAATAATTAATTATTATATTTTAAACACATATATAAAAAAATTCATCCAAAAAATATATTTATAAAGACACTTCTATTAAATATAATAATAAAAAAAATTTATTAGGCATATCCATGAAGATACTTCCATTAAACACAGTTATAAATAAGAATTAATAGAAGTTGGCAGAAATACTGTTCGTAACGTAGCGAAATAGTTAACAAAAACAATCTTTGAAGCCTCGTCATGCACACTCTCATGTATATCCATATATATGACCAATAAAGAATATTATACACGTTTAGTTTGCTTTTATTCATACTTTCTTCCTTTTAAAAACATTGGCTACATACTTTATAAACTAGCCTATAGTTTTTATTATGCTTTCCTCGTCTTCAATTTTATCTAGAAAATAAAACGAAACAATAATTATATTATAAAACTTTGTAATAGTTAAATTAGAGAGAAAAGAAATACTCATCATATTCTAAACATACAATAGTAATTCTCATAATTGTCTCCTTTTTTTCCCTTAGTTATTAAGCTAAAGTTCCGAAGATACTGAAATTAAAAAACTATAATACAACAATGATTGGTGAATGTCAAAATAAAGCAGTGGTTATTTGCACTCAAGCATATGAACAGCGAATCAATGATAATGGGGCTGCAAAGTCATTTGAAGAAGGATGAATAGCGTATGTATGTGGAGCTAGCAATAGATAAAATAAATAAATAAATAAATAAAGGAATAAATGTGTATAAGAAGTGAAGACCGTATTTGGAGGAACCGACTTTGACAACACGACACGCACGGCATATTTAGGATTATTGATTCAGACTCCTCCAAGCTAAGTCACAAAGGCTTGCAATATGGCCACATAACGCGTAACGCTAATTAGGCATTCAAAATTATATAACATTATGTACTAGTTGCTTTGCTCACAACTCAATTAACGTAGCTTCCTTGAATGCATTATTAGTACACTGCACCGCACGTTGAAGCATTCCCCACACGTCTTGCCACATGGACTTAACTCAATTTACTGATTTCTATAGGGTAAAACTGGAGTTTAATTAATTAAGACATAATCTGATTAATTAGTAAAGTGTATGTGTATAGCATGTAGTGAAAAAGTACCTGTGGATACGTACCAAGAGTTGGAATTAATTAGTGGGTAGATAGATTTAATTTGCCAACCCAATAACAAGTGTCCTTATTAGCCACAAACTAAAGCAGTTGTGAATTCGGCATAATGATAACATGTGCATTAAAGCCACGAACCACATGGGAAGGTTTTCAGTTCAACCCACCTTACCTTATAACATGGACGATGTTGCATTGCACAACTAATTATATCTTCAACAAGTTGTTGTTGTTTGTTTTTAGACCTTTCATTATAATTAGTGTACCTTAACCTTACCTTGTTATTAAAAATTTAATTTCTCCTTACTTTAAACTAATAAATCTCCATCTAAAATATTTATGTGAGACCTAAATAGATAGCGAGGCTTTAATTTCAAATATGCTAAAATACTAAAACTCCTTTATATATGTACTGTTATTTAATTTCATAATTGAGACAGTACAGTTCATTTAGGGTGTCAAAATGTGAATTTTTAAACAAGAATATGTCCATCCCTGCTGTCCCTGCGTTGTTCACGCGGCATGCAGTGGATGTTTATGTGTCCAAAACATTTTGATTAGAAACTAAATGACCTTTAGTTAATCTAATAACCTTCATAATAATAACTCCATTTTGTTTGTCTCTAGGAAATAAAAGTACACTAGAAATTGGATATTATATGAAATATATATTAAAATATTAAATATTAATACATAGATTTAATGGTAAAAAAATGGTTAGATTGAATTGATGAGAGAAAGAGGCTAAGGTACAGTCCAAAAAGCAATGAAGAAATTTTGTCTGTACAGAGAAACATCAATGCATTGGTGCAGTAGAAACAAATTAAATCATATCCCCTGAAACTAAAATTCGAATTCTTCATCCATATCCGATCCCAAAAATAGAAAACAAAACGAAAAACCAAATAAAATAATCATGGCCGGAAACTAGTGAGTTGAAGAATTTGAATGAATCTGTGTGCGATCCATGTATATGTATATCTGTCCGTTCATATTCACAATCAAATTCAATCAATTAAGCAGAATCCGAATCCCTTCTGCTTAGTTCTGATCAGCGTCTTCAAACAAACGCGCCCTCTTCGCGGCGGCTACCGGCAGAGGGCTTTCCACTTCTTGCTCTTCAACCTTCTTCTTCTTGTTCTTTGTCTTCGCTTCGCTGACGTCATCAAGCCCCGCCGGCGACCAGTACTCGGTCAGGGGAGCAGGCAGGTTGAGGTCAAAGCCACGGAAGCTCTGGGAGGAGGCGCCGCCGCCCTCGGAAGATGCCACGGCGCTGCTATTGTTGTTGTTGTTGTTGTGGTTGTTGTTGCCACCTTCGTAGTGGCAGCGCTTGTGGCCACCCAAAGCCTGACCGGTAGGGAAAGACTTGTGACATATGGAACACTCGTGCATCCTTGGCCCGCCGTTCGTGGTGGCGGAGGCTGACACGTTTTCGCTGTTGACTGTGGCGGCGGCGGCGGCGGTGGTGTTGTTTTCAGAATTGGATGATTTGCGGTGGCTGGCCTTGTGTCCGCCGAGTGCTTGGTAAGAAGGGAAGGCCTTGTTACAGACGGTGCACCTGTGAGTAAGCTTGATAGGCGGCGGCGGCGACGGCGACGGCGACGATGAGGCTTCTTGTGGTTGCTGTGAAGATGAAGACTCTGTTTGTTCGTTCTTAAGAGTAGTGGCAGTGACCTTGTTGCCGCTGTGAGCTAACATGATGAGGCAGAGAGCAAGGTACTCTTCTTCGGTGGGAGGGTTCTCGAAACGCGGTCGTTTTGATCGCTTCCTCTTGGCCCACGGCTCACGCAGCTGATGAAGCTCTTCTTCTTCTTCTTCTTGATCTTGGAACTTGGCAATGAAAGGAGTGATTCCTGCAGCTGTAGGAGAATTCAGAGCCTCCAAAGCCATCTTTAATTTATTAACTACAGAGAGAGAGAGAGAGAAAAACAGAGTACGAACAGAGTAGTGTGTGTTGTATTGACTGGATGAGAAAAAAGTGTGCTCGGGGGTGTTTATATAGGAATATGAGTTGGTGACTCGGTGGTGAGTGTTTGAGTGTTGAGTAGTGGTGACTTGCTATCATACCAAAAGCAAAAGTCGGTCAACTAAAGCATATACACATATAGAGATTAGAGAGAGAGAGAGAAACTCATGAAGAAAACACCTCCCCATGACTTTTTCAAAGTCAAAACTATGCTACGTGATGCCCCTCTACTCTCCCTGCACTTTCTACCCTCTTCTTTTTTTTTTTTTTCTTTCTAATTTAATTTTATTAATGTGCAGTTGCCGTGCCATTAATTAATCCCGCACACGGTGAATGGTGGTTATGGTCATCATGCTCACTCTTATTGTGGGAATGTCAATGTGAATAATTGCCTACTCTTATCTCATCTAATCTTAATCTCATTCACTTTTCTTTCTTTCTCCGTGTAAAACACGATTTTCTATGGTCATAGTGTGTATGGTATTACGTATTAATTGCAATTTTCTAATTTCTATCCCCGAATTGGATAAGAAAAGGTCAAATTTTTATTCATGTTCTCTTTTTACCATTTCTGGTGGACTTCTAAATTCTAATTAGTACTTATTATTGCTAATTAATCTACTAGCTACTAGATAGTTTTGTTTTCTTTATTTCTAACTCCTTGATTATGGTTACTAATAATGCCAGCTCGGTCTTTTAAATGTCAACGAAAAATATCCTGACATTTTGGCAAGAATAATCCTATTATTCAGTATTATTATTATCATCATCTTCCTCACAATTTGCACATTCAACGCTAATTATAGTGGTTATACCTAATATTATTGGAATTAAAAAAAAGGGGAAAAAGGAAGAAAAGTAAACACAATTATTGAAACAAAAGTACTAGCATTCATTCATTTTTGTGAAATTAATGTGGTGAGTAATGAATTTAAATCAGTTCAATCATTTGCAACTTGTTGCAAGCTAAGCAACTTGATTAACTGATGTATTTTGAAGTTTTATAATAGTAATATTAATTAATGAACGAGAAGGAGAAAAGAATAATGAAATGGATCCAAGCGTATAGTGTATGTAGGCATACGCGTAGGCGTAGAAGTTAGAGTAATGGAAAGGGATTATTGTAAAGAAGCGTAGAAGGCAACGTATTTGACCAAATTGACGTGTTAATGAAAAAGAAAAAAGTGTAGACGCCTCGTGGCGAAAAAATAAAAGGGTAATGGGGGTGTTGATTATTCGTCATGGCTTGGATCAGAGTAAGGATATGCGTGAGAGTCACACTCCTCATCATCACTATTACTTACTCTTTCTCTCACTTTAGATTTCGTGGCTTCAACAACTACTTCCACTGTGCAATGGATCAGTTATCGTTGTTGATTCGTTGGTTGGCATACACCCAATAATACAGCTAACCATTGCACCCACCTTCAACACTTGCCACCTGTCCCAATACCCTTTTTCCAACACACAACACATACAAAAAATAATAAAAAATTATCTCAATTTATTATTTTTAATTATCAATTAATCATTAATATTTTAAAATGAAGAGTGCTAAGAGGTCAGTAACTTTTGTATTTTGTAACCATCAATTGGCCATCAATAGTATTTTTAATGGTGTGAGATTACATTCAATGATAAGAAATTTCTTATTTTTTTTATAGTTAAATATTAGTCACAAAACACTAAAATTATTAGTCTCTAGACTTTTTCTTTTAAAATAATAAATTCTGATAATTTTTTAGTAAGATATTTACTTGGTAAAAATGCTTTAATAAGATATTTATTTAGTAAAAATCCAGGTAAAATTGACTTCACTTAAAGTTAATACCTGAAAATCGTTAAATAAAAATTAAGTCAAATTAATCAAACTGCACTTGAATTTTCACCAATTTACCTTGTTATGCTTAAGAATGTTAACTTGGCGTTTGAAAAATGCCAAAATACCACACAGGAAACTCCAAAAGAAAAGTAATTGTGAAGTGATGATTACTCTATGATCAACTTCAATAATAAATATTACGTCATAATCAAATAGTCCTTTATTATCCCAATTAAGATTTTATGTGAAATGTAAGCCAAGTTCTGGAACTATTTGGAAAAGTAGAGTATATTGATCGAGCAAATTGAAGCTAAGTGTGGAACTGTAGATGCGTGCGTGCGCGTGGCATGCGTGCATTTTATATACACCTAAATATTGCGTCATATATATTCAATCAGGTATCTTTCCATGATTGGTGTTATATCCGTGCATTTTGATTCAACACATACAATAAGTTCTAGAACTATGTGGAATATATTATATATGTGATATTTTGAATTAATTAATAATCCAGGTAAAACAATTGTAACGCGTTAAGGATAAGAGAGAGTAAAGAAGAGTGTGGTATTTTGTGGGAGGGACTAGGGAGAGAGGGGTTGGTTGGTTGATTGATTCACCGACGAAATATACAAAAAAAAAAAGAAGAGAGCAACGAGGAGAAGAAGGAAAGGCGTTGGAAATGGCGACACGCAAGGCACATAAAGTGAAGTAGTTTCAAATGGTGACACGTAGCAGTTGAAGTCTCAACTTCGCATCTGATCTGCCTACTTCCCACATGTTATGGATAACCGACAAACACAATCATTTCCATTCTTTCACACCATTATTATTCTACAACCTGTTCTCTTATCCTCACTTCAGATCAACACTCAATCCTTACTTAATTCTTAATATACTATTAATTTAAGGTAAAAACTCAAGTGCATTCGACTTCACGTAAAGTTGATACCTAATAGTCATTAAATGATTTGATTGATTGATAACTAAAGTTGATATCTAATACATGATAAATTAATATAAAAAACTAAAAAATATATTACTAATCTATTTTTTTAAATCCCAAGTAAATACATCAACTCAGCTGAGAATTATACTCCAATCAGCATCCCAATTATCTGTCTCATATTTTTTGAATTAAACTTAATTAAATTCTCTATCTCCTTTTAATTGTTTTGGGGAGATAGACTTGACAAATTAAAAAGGATTGTATTTGTTTATAACCGATAATTAGATAGATGTGATGGATTTAGGGTATACGTAACTATAAGGAAAGAACATATCATGTAGGTAGTGAGTGGATGAGTGGATGGAGGAGGAGTGCGTTGGCATAATATTGATTATAATATAATTTAGTTTTGTACGTGAAACACCAGCCACTAATCTATTCTTAACACTAAGCATCTTTGTACGTGGAGGGTTCCAAAAGGCGAACCCCACCGAACTGAACACAACTGTGGGAGCCAACAGGATTATTGGCATGTCACATGACACCTAATTCTTGCTCTGCCAATTCATCTCTGGACAACAATAACCGTTTATTTCTTTTCCTCTTTGGAACAAGAGCCAATAGTTGCTTCAAAATTTTCACATGTACTATAACAATTCAGTAGATAGATACTTTAATAGAGTAGCAGTAACTTTCTGTTATTAAAAACTGTTTTCAGTTATACTTATTGAAAAATTTTTAATTTGGCCAAAACACTTGTATTTCAATTGTTTTAATGGTTAATTTTAATTAATATATATTATATATATTTTTTATAATTTAAATCAACGGTTAAAATAATTGAAATACCAGTATTTTTGATACACTTAAAACTCTTCCATATTTATTATTTAAGTTTCTATACACAGTTTTCTACTCTCTGCTTCCTACACTCCCTAATGTATATACAAGTATAATCATACCCTTTTGTACAATTAAGATTATAATTACAATTCTCTGATTTGATTTTAGGTTTAATTATTCCGTTGGTCCCTATAATTTTGTAAAATTTTTAATTAGGTTTTTATACTTTTTTTTTAATTGGGTCCTTGCACCAACTTTTTTTTTCAATTAAATCCCCTTTAGTAGTAATTGACTTAATTTTATAGAGACCCAACTAAAAAAAAATTGGTATAAGGACTTAAATAAAAAAAAGTATAAGAACTCAATTAAAAAAAAAATTGGTGCAAGAACTCAATTAAAAGAAGAAAAGTATAAAGACCTAATTAAAAATTTTGTAAAACTATAGGACCAGTACAGTAATTAAACCTTAATTTTATTATGTTTATTCTCTTTTTTACTCATAATTCTACAACATTTTCATTCTTCTCACTATTTTAACGCAGTATCAAGAGCCTGAATCTTAATATCTCGATTTTGTTATTTTCATTATGGCTATTACATTTTTAATCATTATAACTTTAACACGAAAATTTTTCTTCTATTCCATCCCTAATAAGCTTCATAAAAATAATTTTATAACTTAGAAGCAGCTTGCATTATTCAAAATTCGGAGTCAAAATTTTTAGGACATCTTCTACCAAACAAAGAGCTATCTGAATTTGATTTTGATGCGTATAAACTTACTGAAAAGTCTTTTATCAAACATCAAGAATGATTGCTTCAAGATTATAATCATTGTTCCTGATTGTCATTATCGATGGATGATGATTTCAAGAATTGCATAATCAAATGTGCCTTTGCATATTGCAGTAGCACTTCATTGCTTCAAACAAAATAAAACTAAAAATGGGAAGAAACTCAATGTTTATGCCAAAGATTACATGGCTAAATTCAAGAACTTGTCATTTTGAGTTCTGAGGATTACATTGAAGCAATATGCGAAGGATTACTTGAAGAATATTCAGTTATTACTACACTTCGTACTAAATCAAAAATGTATACAGTTGGTGAAGTTGAAGCTCTTTTAAATTTTTATGAAGACTTGCTTGAAAAGTTTAAGCAAACAACTATTAAATCTACCTGCTCCAACTTTAATGGATCAAAAGTGGAGTGGATGCTTAATTATTAAATTATAAATTCAGTTAAAAGAGAATAAAATTAAATTAAATTATAATTATGTTAAGTGTATATTAAAAATTAATTATTAAATTAATTATTGATATATATTTGGGTTCGAGCCTGGTGTGACAACTTTGGAGGCAAACAATTTTGTCATTGGAATACAGCCTCAACCACTTTTTTTTTTTGTTTTAAAATAGGGCTAAAAGCCCCAGATTACAAAGCACTAATCATCTGGGTAAGAAAGTTGTTTTCCTTGCTAATGAGTAATAGCTCAAATGGCATAGTCTCCCTATACTCAATTAAGAGGTTGCGGGTTCGAGTCTCCTATCCTTGGTAAAAAAAAAAAAAAAAAAAAAAAAAAAGAAGAAAGTTGTTTTCCGTTTTTGAGTTTATTCTCTACTAACTCAGCTATAACAGCCCTGAACCCAAATACACTTTGTAGGAGGCCTAAAACCTTCCACTTTGCTGTTTGGTCATTAAAACCTTCTACTTTTTTTTGGTAAAATGCCGGGGCCTAAGCCCATTAAAACCTTCCACTTTGAACAAAGCCTCCAAGTGCTATTGGGTTTCATTGCACTCCCTTTTATTCTTGATGAAGGAATTCACTGAACTCCTTATACTACCAATTCAAACTTATTGGGCCATGGTCTTTTACTCTTTTATGGGTTATCCTGGTTTAACTGTTTTTTTGGGCTTCGGCCCATTGTTATTTAAAAGTAGGAAAAGTCTAGAAGGACAGCAACTTTTTCAAATTCTGGCCTGCATGTAATCAGCAAAGAAAAGTGAGCCATTGGATGAAATCTCACACCATTAAAATTATTATTGATGACTATTTAATGACTACAAATCACAAAAGTTGCTGCCCCTAACACCTCTCTTAAAAATATTCAAACTTATCAACCAAAAATGTTCTCCATCAATCCATCACATAAACACCAAAAATGTTCTCCAGCAATCCAATAGTGCATCAAACCAATTAACCAAATGCTGGCAGGGGAATTGGTCCTATGAATCAGGGCAGGTTTTTTCCTTACCTGACTCCGTCCCGTCCTACAATAACTCATATAGAATTCGTCTCACTTTTACTTGTAAATAGTAAAAAATTGAACCTTAATCCGCCTTCGCGGGGTACCGTTACCGTCTTATCTCTATCGGTTCATATAATTATTAAAATCTAACAATAAAATTAAATTTTAAAATTTATATAACCATCATCATATACATAATATAAATTAAAGTAAAACTTTAAATATGATACAATATCATTAATTATTTTACATATATTATATATATTATATATTAAAATTATATATATTATATATATATACCAGAACGGACATAAGTGGATATTACTTAAATCCGATCCCGCGCCGTCCCGTAGAAATTCGCTCTGCACTGAAATGGATAATTACCTGTCTTGAACTGGTAAAAAACAGGGTGAATATCCACAAATTCAAGTAGTGTTGCTACCTTTGTATCAATATAATAATATTGCATTTAAACTAAAGTATAAATTTTTAACATATTCAAACTCAGATGAAACAAACCCTAAAACTGAAGCTTCATTATTTCAATTAGCAATTAAGCATTCTTGGTATAGTAAATGTTGATGAAACATAGAAGACTAATTTGCTTATGACCGTTTTACCAAATTAAGATTCTCTTGTATAGAGGTTTAGCAAAAATTAAACAGCAATATGCCAAGGTTATTTATGGTATTAAAGTCAAGCATATGTCCTTCCCACAATCCTACATGAGGGATCTATGGAGCTTAAACATATTCTTACGGTTCTAGAAACCTCGTATTTTGCTTCTCCATAGCTTTACTTAACATACATGATACATGTATGCATGTCATGAAGTGAAATTATGTCATGATTATATATCTATACCCTTATTGGGAGTTGAGAGTTTGAGACTACGCCATGGGCCAACATCAAGGTGATTAAACTTCAAAGTTCAAAGTACATAGGACAAAACGGAGTAGCGTATGAACACTGGATTAATGTATCTTTTAAGTCCACAAAAACTGGAACACAATTACGACAGGCAAGATAAATAAGAGGATAACCACACTGCCACGTTGTATTCACATGTAATATTACGAGTACCACATATCAGCCTACCAAAATTTATCTAGTTAATGAAGATTTGGCAATATGATAAGGGTTTTATTTGAATTATGTCAATCTACTAAGCAATAAGAATAAATCTTTACTAATATTACGGCTTAAGCAAAGAGAACTCGAGGATAATTGATGGGATTGGATAAAATGCACAAGGTAAACAGGTTTAGAATTTAACCTAAAAGATAAGATGGTATTTTAAAAAGTTTAGAATTTAAAATTTAAAATAAAAAAATTCACTAATACTAATTAAAAAAATTAAATTTTTTCTATGCAGAAGAAATACATGAATTTTTTTTTTCAGTTAAAAAAAAGGAATTTGAATTTTCTAAAATTTGAATTTTACTTTAGAGAGTAAAGTGTGATCTCTCACAATTTATTTTATAGGTGAGACCAAAAATAAATATGAGAAAGAAACTATTTAAGAGTAGAAGATCACACTTTACCCTCTAAATACAAATTAAAAATTGAGAGGATCCAAATTCAAGAAAAAGTGTTAAGAAGGTATTATACCCGACCCGGGAACAATTGGATTTGGATCGAAGCGAAGGAGAAGTGGATGAAGCAGTGGCATAGAATCTGGTAGGCAGCTATCTTCTTCGCCGTTGAAGCAAACCCCAAATTCCTTTTCATCTGTGCTTCCGATTATGCCCCCAATGGCGTCCTCTCTGTTATTACCGCTCTCTGCACCCTCCTCCTTCATTGACGATTCCGCAGCTTCTTCTCTGCGCACCTTTCTCCATGGAACCAAGCTCCTTCCTTCTCCCGCCAGACCCAGACTTCCACGTGGTTGCACCTTCAAGTCTCCTTCTGCCAAGTCCTCTTCTTTCGACCACATCCCCAAGCAGTTCCGCCAGGAAAATCTCAAGGACGGATGTGAGTTCGTTTCACCTCTTTTCCCCATTTATTAGGTTTATTGCTAATTTGTGCTCTTCGATTTTTCTTTACTATTTGCGAATTTGAGTATGAACTAGCTGAAGAACATTACAATTTCGTGCTTGATTATGATGTGTAGTGATGGATAACTACAAGAATGCACCTCAATCTCTATATGGCCTCACTCCTTCACAAATGGACATGTTCATGACTGAAGATAATCCTATCCGCCAGCAGACTGAAAGAGTTACAGAGGTTCACACATTTTATTGCCCTCTATATATCCATTGATTTGATAATCAAATTATTGATTGAGAATGTGGTTTTGCCTTTTGAGAATTACTTTCAATTTTAACTGTTATGACAGGAAAGCATCTCATCTGCCAGAAATTATTTGGATCATGGTGGGATGTGGAGTCTATCTGACTTCGGTGATAAGGGCCCTTCAAAATACAGCATGAGTGTCAGTATGTACCGGGGAGGAGGTAGAGGAACTGGAAGGCCTAGAACTGCTCCACCGGATTTGCCGTCGTTGCTCTTGGATGCTCGGATATGCTATCTGGGTATGCCGGTAAGCATCGTCATGTTTTCACTTTAATATCGCCTGCTCTTGATGATTGCATATTTCTGGTTTCACTAGCTTCTATGTATAGATTTCTTGTATCACTAGCTTTATTATAGTTGTATACCTTCAATCATTTATTGTGGTCATGCTGATGTTTTTCTATGCGTTCGAGCAGATTGTACCAGCTGTCACAGAACTTCTTATTGCTCAGTTTATGTGGCTGGATTATGATAATCCGGCCAAACCTATATACTTGTATATCAATTCATCTGGGACTCAGGTAAGCTTTGTAATCAGTGTTATAAAATGTTCCCCTGTGTGAGGTGTTGATTTATATTATTGTTTTTCCTTTCCCTTTTTATTTTTAGAATGAGAAGAATGAGACTGTGGGATCTGAAACTGAGGCATATTCTATAGCTGATATGATGTCTGTAAGTTTCTGTCACCACTTCTATACTACACAGGCTGTGATTTGGTGTATTCTTTCAATTCATCACTGCTACCCGTGCTTTAATTGATCATTTTTTTTCCTGCCCGAAGTATGTCAAATCAGATGTCTATACTGTGAATTGTGGCATGGCATATGGTCAGGCAGCAATGCTTCTGTCGCTTGGAGCAAAGGGTTATCGCGCTGTACAGCCAAATTCATCTAGTATGACCTTTATCTCTGTTAATTTTTTTTCAAAAACTTTTGCTTGATTGAATCCTCATCATTGTGCCTTTGTAGAGGCTTTGGACATGTTCTATGAATCTTCCTTCTAAATCCTTTATCCTTTATTTGTTTCATGAGTATATTTGGAGATAGGAATAGTGAATTATAGTTCCCTTCTAAAACCTCATAATCATCCATTTTGGATCTCACATTAGATCTTCTGATCAAACAGCTGCTAACATGCTTGTTAAGAAGTTGATACAATTCCTTCTTTGCTGGCTGATACTGGTTCTCCATTTGTCCGATTTTTTTAAGGAAAAACTTCCTTGCTGGAGTTGTTATTTTGAATATAAAAGTTCTATGCTTAGGTATATTTCTCCTGTCAGTTGCTATTTATGTAGTGGAGTAGAAAGATTTCAATAAGAAAATATTGCAGAAATAGACCATACATTTTAAATGGATTATGTGGAATATAGTGTTGTATGATATTTTATACTACCATGGATTCTAAAATGTTTCCTATTGCAGCAAAATTGCATCTACCAAAAGTCAACAGATCCAGTGGTGCTGTTATAGATATGTGGATTAAGGTAATAAATCTGTTTGTCCTCTTCACTGTTTGTTTGTTTATCTCTTTGTTATAGCTATTCAATTTAACAATTATATTGGAAAAATACAGGCAAAAGAACTGGAGGCAAATAGTGAGTCTTACATCGAGCTGTTGGCTAAAGGAACAGGGAAATCTAAGGAAGAAATTGCTAAAGATGTCCAGAGGCCTAAATATTTTCGGGCAGCGGAAGCTATTGAGTACGGTCTTGCTGACAAAATAATCGATTCGCAGGACATTGCTTTTGACAAACGGGTAATATTTCATTGCAATATATATATATTCCCTCCTAAAATACCATGCATGCTATACTTACTATCACTTCTTGGATCAGAATTATGATGAAATGCTTGCTCAATCACGAGCTATGAGAAGACAAGGTGGTGCTAACCCTCAAGTGTCTCCTTCGGGACTTGGGTAATTGGCACAAAGCATAAGGCACTTCTTCCCTGCTACCACAAGAAAGCAAGCAACGCCTTTAAAGGGTGTTTGTTGTACTCATTGTATGAAGGTCAAGCAGCTATCTTGGTATTATATTATATGAAGGCCAACTAAAAAATTTTGCCCCAGACAGATTCTAACGTCTGGATCTCGTCTCTTGGTTGATGTGTTACTTACGTTGCTGAATTACTAAATTATCTATTGTTGGTTTCGAAAATTTCATTGGATGAATGGAACGAATAATGTTTAAATATTAGTGTTTTCTTATATTGTAAATATGGAACCATTACTAATGTGGTAGACTTTTATGGCGTCATTATACTCGCTATGTTATCTTTACATACCATTCAAGTTCAACCGTGGGAAGCTTTCTGTTTTCTCAAGTCAAGTCGCGTTTACGTTACATCTTAATTCTTAACTGCATCGCCCATGACATCTTAGTATCTTACCCCTGGATCATAATAGTTGTTGACTAACTGCACAGTTAAGGGTGTATAACCATCTTAATGCTGAGTTGAAAATGGGAGGCATAACATTGGTAATAACTGGTTATCAGTTTCAAGTCAAATTACTTTACAACATAACTACCTTAACAAAAGAAGGTAATCTGGACAAACAATAGTAGAAAAGAGAACATTTCCAACAACAGATCGTACTTAGAAATAAAACTACTAAACAAAATGAGCTTATATATAGCTTTGTTCTAGGTGTCCACGAGGGAGACGTGAACATATGCACACATTAGTTGACAAGCATATCAAATCTACTTGCAATCTGGGTCATCATCCGCGATCAAGCTGGAGGAAGGACCTTGGGTTTTGGCTTGACCTCAATCTCGTTTACGCCACGGATGTATATGGCATCTTTATCATGGCTGTAAATTAAAATGTAGTTAAAAACTATCATAATATTCAGGACCAAGAAAGAACTTCAGTTCAGTCCCCCAGAAGAAGGCATGAGATGAGTGTGCCCAAAAAAAATACATAGACTAGAACCAGTAGTTTTGCAGAGTGCTTACGGTTTAAGCCCCTCTTCGTATGTATAACTTGATGCAACAGCGAGGAGCCGCCCATCTCTGCTAAATGAAAGTGCAGCAATGCTTGTTGGATACTTTGAGTACTGGAAGCAAAAGCAGCAATTTAGTAATATGATTCATTGCACGAGAAGGGGAAAAAATCTGGTAGTTCAAACTATTCAGAAGAGAAAAGAAATTAAAACCTGGTATAGCCTCTTCTTGTTGTTTCCATCCCAAACATTAACATAACCATCACAACCTCCTGTGGCAAACGTACCATATCTACAGCAAGATTTTTTTTTATAGAGCATTTTGTTAATCACTGTAACTAAAGCCTACAAGTTGGTAATCCTATCATGCACAATTACATAAGCAATTCAACATCCTCACAGCGTCGAATAAATTAAGGTGGTAATAAAATCCTGATGACTGAGAATTCTTAAATACATACACGGGATGGAATGCAATAGCATTTACAGGATAGACAATGTCCCTTCCAGCTTCTGATTTTCGGTGGCACTTAAAGGCATATCTGAATAAAGGTCATAAGTTATTAGCCGGTAGTAATTGCTATTTCTCATATGGTCAAACGACCATCATGAACATGAATATTCCTATTACACTGGCATTTGAAAGGGAAAACATACAGATATACAAAGAAATAATTACTTTTTTGCTTGGCTAGCATCAGAGAGGTCAAAGAATTCCATTGCAACCCTTCCTTCCACAGAACTAAGTGCATATCCTACAAAGAAGTAGCAATACAATTGATTTTAACAAAGCAATCAAATATGTGTCATTCCTGAAATTGGAATATACAATCAATACATAATCAAATAATCTGAGCATGTTTAGTACATGTTCTTCCTTCAAGTGATTTCTATTTTGTAGTATTTATAAACAACTTAAAGCACAAAATCATAAGCAAACATAGAGCTACCATTAGCCAAGAAATGCATACAAAAATTTTGATGAGTGCACGTCTATGAATGCTCAAGTTTACCTGTTCCATTGGGGTAGCAGCGCACACATCTAGTTTGATATTTCAACGAAGATTCTCTGCGTTGCTCGGGTTGAGACATGTTCCTCAAATCATAAATATTGACATGCCTTCCAGCCGTTGCTACAACTAGTCGATGTCCAACAAGAGATAGGGAGTAAACACGCTCAGGTTGTGGATATGTCCCAACCAGAGTGCGCTCCTGTCCACTTGCACCCCTAGGGTCCCAGCACTTCAGGGTTTTATCCCAACTACCAGTGATCAATTGCCCTATAGTGAAAAAAAAAAAAACAGAAAAGAAAAGAATAAAACACAATGATTAAAATGAACGAAAACATGTTGAAAATTTCAGATACAAGTATGACAGCTCCACCAAATGGTGAGCATCTATATCACGATTATAAAATTATCATTCATGTTGAGGAGCATTAAAGAGCAATGGTAACACAAAGGATTTTCTTTTTGATTAAAATTTCATCAATGTTGTTCCTCCCTTTAGCGTCAGAATACTTTCTGTATAAGCAACACACCAACGTTACTTGTTCGAAAGAATATCAACCAGCAATGCCCGGGGAAGATATGAGAGGGTCTGATCACATAGTTTAGTTTAGGTTTTGCAGACCATACAAGTAAATGTGGTCTTCAGCTACAATAAAAAACATAAATTGAACATGCATTCAACGGAAGAGTGAACTTGACTACTGAAAGAACATAAATAACAGCATCAATTAAGTTAGAAAACACACATGGTTCATTTTCGATTTGTCAGCTCTAAGCATTAGATCTGAAAGATAAAGCAAACACGTACTACAACCAGCTTAGTGTATTTAATCATGTGATTAACAACTTAATTGCCAATAAGCTACTGGAGAGTAACTAGGATATAGTTCCTAATTTGACTAATTAATTGCTGAGCAGCTAGATGAAGAGTAGAGAGTGAGAGAAACCTGCGGCGTAGGAGTACTCAACACAACGAACAGGAGCGTCATGCTTTCCGAGGATGTCGTCCTTGTTAGAGGCGAAGAGGAGGCGCCTGACGGTGTTGTCGCCGGCAGCGCTGAAACCGGAAGAGTCATCGTGGAAGCAGCAATCGAGGACGGAGCCGCCGTGCATGAACTCAGCCTTGAGCACATTGGCGCTGGCATCGTACAAGCGCACGCTCTGATGATTCGATTAATTGAAGATGTCAGAGACGGAAATGAGAAGCAAAGTGAAGAAGAGAGAGAAGAGGAGCGTACCTTATCCCAAGAGGAGACGAGGAGGAGATCGCTGTGGTTGGAGAAGCGGAGGTTGGAGATTCCGTCGGACGGAGGATCCGACAGCTCTCGGCCGAGCGACGCCGGCGTAACTGCAGTTGCCATGGTTAGTTAGGGTTCTGGCAGAATACACAGAGAGGGAATCTCGTTTGAATTGAAATTGTTTTTTTTTAATTTTGATTTTTGAGAGAACAATACGACAAGCAATGAAGAAGACTCACAAATGAAGGATGATGAGTTTTTTCAAATTTCAAATTAGAAGAAGACAGATCCTTATCTTAGGCCCAAATGTAAACAATTTAGCCTACAATTTGGTTCATTGGGCCCATGCTAATATAACGGCCCATTTTTATAACAAGGCCCGTTATATTATTTTTTTTCTTTTAAAAAACAGAAATATATTTATGGAATTAACTAATCAATTATTAAAAAGTAAAACAAAAATGAAAACGGATCTGAGAGACAAAACGTAGAAGAGGTGGGTTTTGTGCGCAGTGAGCTGAAGAGAGAGGCTATTATTCATGAATCATGAACACAAATAACAATCTAAGTGAATATGAATAACTTTGAGCAACTCACTCTCCGAACTATGAATTATTAATCATATATGGTCTTCGTCTTCGTTCCTGCAATCGGATTATTCTGAAGAAAGATTTCCGTTACCATATTATCAGATTCAATTGGATTGTACCAGTCAATGCAATGGTGGTCTGCAAATGTCGCAAGGTTTCCCCTCTTTTCTCTTTGCAGTTCGTATCTTCTTTTTATTCATTTCGAAACCCTGAATTTGGTTTCCCCATTCGTGCTTGATTTGTTGGCTGAGAATGCTAGATCGGATTGGTGTCGTAAATTCATATCAACTATGTGCGTGTGTGCGATCTGTGAATTTCAATCGTTGTTTGATTTCGGTGTTTTTATGAAAATGCTTGACGGAAACGGGTGATTGAGCTGTGTTTCCGTGTGTGTTAGAGCATAGAAGATAGAACTGATGGGAAGTGATTAGTGTTATTGCATGTGAATTTTGTTCTTGATTAGCTTTGGGCTGAGCCATGATTTTGATTTCCCATTTGGTTGCGTGGAATCAGAACTGATAATTTTTTATGGTGTTTTAGGCTACTAAGTTATATTGCTTCGTGCACAAAGTTCCTGTATGCGGAGAATGTATCTGCTTCCCGGAGCACCAAATCTGCGTGGTAAATTTCTATCTCTTTTTTGTTAACGTCGTCTAAGTAACGGTGTCCATTTTCAATATGATATTTCTCCATTTAATTTAATTGATATTGCCCTGGCTTCATGTTTGATGACAACTATTTTAATTCTGGTTTTGACTGGATTTTTTTGGGGATCCTTTTGTAACATTAACTCTTAGCGATTATTTTGCGCAAAATAAATAAAAAAAATGGAAAGAAAATTGCGGCACATATCATTTTGGTACTATATTTGTACAACATTTAATTTTCATTTCTTTTGTTTTCATTATTTCCCTTGACAAATAATAGGGTTTTTAAGTTCTTCAAATATTGATGTACCAAGCTATGAAGTTTTTGGGCTTAAGCTTTGTGTACCTATTTATTTATTTATTTTTGTCTCTCACAGGTCCAAACTTATTCAGAATGGGTTATAGATGGGGAGTATGATTGGCCCCCTAAATGCTGCCAGTGCCAAGTTGTTTTAGAAGAGGGGGCTGGATCTCAAACTACTCGACTGGGTTGCTTGCGTATGTAGTTTTGCCTATGTGTGCCTTTGAAGTTTGAAATAATTACTGTTCACAGGCACTGACATCCATGTTATGAATTAAAATTTGTACATAGATGTTATTCACACAAATTGCTTGGTCTCTCATCTGAAGAGTTTTCCTCCACATACTGCTCCAGCGGGATATGTATGTCCGTCATGTTCCACTTCGGTAAGATTCAGTTATTCAGTGCATTAGTTCATTTAGTTGTCTGGTTTTGCTTAACAAGGAATGGATTCATGGTGTTCTGGTTACTAAAGCATTCTGTACAAACAAGGAGTAGAAAACCAAGCAACATGTTTTGTGCTCTTTTTCTTTGTTTTCCCCTCTGTCTTTTGTTGCTTTGTTCTTTTTCATAATTATTAACGGTAGGTAGAAACTCAGAAGGGGGATTATATTTGTTAAAACCATAAACTAATGGTTTTTCATGTACATAGCACTCTTTGTAAGTCCTTTTCTCTTTCTTCCATTGGAGCCCTTCCTAGATTTCCATGCTTCCTGGCCCCTGCTGCCACATATGCATGAGTTTATTGCATGGGGTCACTCTTCCCACACTACATGACTTGGACTTGGCCACTTGGGTGTTAAATCCCTGTTTCAAAGACTTTATCATGAATGTAGTTGCTTAATCAAAGAGAACGGCAATATGGTTTGCCTTCTCCTTGCAGAACATCAGGCAATTGTATTGCCAAATTTACCCTTTCTTTATGATGTCTCACTTTGGTGAAATAACTTATGCAGATATGGCCTCCCAAAAGTGTGAGAGATTCTGGATCACGTCTTCATTCCAAGTTGAAGGAAGCTATCCTGCAGGTGATTTATCGCATGTTTAATTTTTGGTGCCATTACTTGTTTGCTATAATATGCACTAACTTTTCGTCACAATAAGAGACAATTGTCTTACAATGTGGGTTTGGGATGTGATTTGTGATGTACTGATGTATCTTATCGACACTTTAAAACAACACCATGTTCATGTCCATACTTGTTATGGGTCCGTGTCAGGTTTCATGCTTAGCTGAGGAATATGAAATATCATAGTGTGAGGACTTGTTGAAACAATCACAATTTTTTTCATTTGTTTTCACCTGTTTTTGTGCAGACTGGTTTGGAAAAGAATATCTTTGGAAATCATCCAGTTTCATTATCAGGGAGTCCTCCACCTGCTTTTGCTTCAGATCCATTGATTAATAGGGAAAGTCATGGAAACTCAGACTCAGTAGAAGGATACTCAGCTACAGCTGGATCTCAACCTTCTAAACTTTCGGTGTCAGATATAGTGGAGATAGATGGTCCTAATTCAGCAGGAAACTTCATGAATGTCTCAAGTCCTGTTGTAAGGACTTTTACTCTCATTCACAGCTAAAAGTAAAATGCTTTGTCAAACATATTTGTGTTTGCATTCAGTATTATGCTTAACTTTGTTCTTATTGCAAATAATTCAGCCTGGAGCTACCACAAGGAAGGGCTCAATCCATGCTGAACGACAGAATTCTGAAATCTCATATTATGCTGATGATGAAGACGGGAATCGTAAAAAGTATACAAAAAGAGGTGATATAGTCTTGTGTTTAAAATTTCAATATTTTAAATTTGTGTTTTATTATTGGAAAATATTACCTTCTGATTCAACATGTCTTCCTCTATTCTTGTATGCTTCCTCTGCACTTATGTGCAGAGATTTGTCAAGTTCAAATTTTTTTATTCAGATGTTCATGTTTGAAAATGTAGGCCCATTCCGTCATAAATTCCTTCGAGCATTGCTTCCATTCTGGTCTAGCGCTTTACCTACTCTACCAGTGACTGCACCACCAAGAAAAGATGCATCAAATGGAACTGAGACATCAGAAGGCCGTACAAAGCATCGAAGATCATCAATGATGGACCCAAGAAAAATTCTTCTTCTGATTGCAATTATGTATAGCTCTTTCCACTATTATTATTATTATTATTATTATTATTATTATTATCCAAAGTAAGAAGCACAGAAGAGGTGAAAAATGAAAAATCTGGGATCCAAAATTTTTAAATTGTCAGAGTAATTCCTACTCAAATAATATTTGGGCAACCGGGGAAATTGTAGCAAGCAGTATATATCTGGGTGCCAAGATAATATAAGTTAATGCTTTCACCAAATAATTCCTCCGAGAAAAGAAAAGCTAGGATGCTGAAATTACACCATCATCATTCATATGTATGCACTCCAGTTATATGTTGATTCAGTCTTTGACAGATGGCATTATTGTGATCTACATGCAGGGCATGCATGACAACCATGGGCATATTGTATTACAGACTAGTGCAAAGGGGTCCAGGGGAAGAGCAGCTTCTTCCTGATGAACAAATTTGAGATGGGAATGTTCTGAATCTTGCTAGATGTTCAGTGGCTCCCATTTTCTGTGTTGCTGATTTTTCTGGTGCTTCTGCTGCTTGCTGTTTGGCTTCTTTTTTTGGACCAGTGGCTGTTTTTGGTGAACATACAAGTAGCTAGCTCATTGATAATTTTCATTCGAATGCCGATGAAGTGATGTATCAAATACCCTTGTCAGCCATCTTTGCCCTTTGCCCTCAGTTTTGGTGTCCATTTGGAATGGAATTGCACATTCAGGATTGAATGTTGTTATCTGAATTGGTTTAAGTTGTAATTATGTGGGATCCTTGAATCTTGAAGACCAACTTGTCTCAACCATTTGATATATAAGTCGCACATTATTAGCCAGTCTTTGTTGTTTCATAAAACAGCCCCATAGATGTTATGCAGTAGTACCATCTTTATATAAATGATACTTCTTGCTCCAGCAGAGTGGAGACTCATTTCAGTTTCAGTGCTAGGTCGAGTCTGTCCCGGGTCTATCTGCTTCAGGTGTGTTTTCTGTGGGTCCGGGTCGGGCTGCATCCTGGCCCGCCCAGTCCTGTCCAAAACAAAATGAGAGAGAGAAAGCAGTTTCATGTTTGGGTTGAATTTCATTTCATTATTAATGAAAATTTATGAGTGAATACCCAATCCGGCCCCTGACAATTACCTCGAAAGGATTATGAGGCCCTTAACAAAAAAAAATATTCAACCCAGCTCCTGAGCTTTACTTTTATGGACTGATTAGCCTTTGTGCAAAAAAAAAATACAAAAAAAGAACACTATACAGGAACTAATCAGTTTCATAAAAGTAAAGCTCAGGGGTCGGGTTGGGTTTTTATTTTGTTAAGGGTCTTATTGTCTTTCGAGGTAATTGTTAGGGGTCGTTTAGGATTTTTTTCAAAATTTTTATATATAGTCTTGATGTAGAGTTGATAGTTGAGAACTATTAAATAATTTGACATGTTTTACTAAATTGACGTTTAACGATTCTTAACTATTAATGTCAAATAAAAACAACTGTATGTAAATTTTTTATCTATTTTATTTTATATAATTTGAGAAAGGAAAATAATGTTTGAATGAGAGTATGAGATACTTCAGTACACCAGGTTTACTTAGATCATCACCAGTCACCACTATTAAATCATAATCGAAAACAGGCAATTACTTATAAAATAACACAAAATTGTGAACTGCTGAGTCAATCATGAGGGATGCCTTCAATATAATATAACCAAATAAAGCAAACAGGGTGAATAACAAGATGAGGTCAATTACATTTATATGATCATTGTAGTTCACTCTGCTTTATTACGTCTTCATTTTTTTTTTCCCTCAATGGGCAAAGAAATCAATAGTATTCTCAGCAGAAGCTGGCTGAATGGCTTCTCAAATTATGATACTTTTATTAGTTTACATTCTAGAAGTCAAAATTAAAAAAAAAAGGATGTTCGAGGAGGAATTGTTTTTCTTTTTGACTTTCTGGGATTATAATACATGAATATTGAAAACGTTCGATAGTTTATAGTTAAATGGTTGACAAATCAAAAGTCAATCCTCTAAACAGACAATATTATTATAATAAATATAATTCATTGACTTCCATGGCCTTTAGTTAGAAGAGGATTTTCGTTGCTTGTTATCTTGCATCAACCAACCACGCCAAGTCCAGTAAAAGAATACCATATTTGGTTTTGAGAACTGGACAAGACAAAATACTTGAGAATAAGACATAAATGACAGATACATATAAAATTAATATTTTTATATTTTGTTTGGTGATAAATTAAAATAAATTATAAAAGTATGATTTATTTTCATTTTTTTATTCAAAAAATTTGAACAAAAATATAATAATAAAAAATATAATTATAAAAAATTAATAAAAATAATAAAAAAATAAAAAATAAATTATGTTTTTTGTTAGTATTTTTGTGTTTCTGTTTGAATTAGGGGTGCACATGGGCCGGGTGAAGCCGGGTTTGATGTGACCCAGACCCGACCCGAAATATACACCGGATCTATTTATTAGACCCGAAACCGACCCTAAACCCGATGAAACCAATACACTTTCGGGCCACAATTATACCGGGTAAAAACCGGGTGAAAATCGGGCCGTTAACATTACTATACGTTGATACCTTCTTGTAAGTTAGCATGTAAAAATATCTAAATTTCTAAGACTCCAACCATTATTTAACATGGTAAAATTCACTTAGAAAAATATAACAAGAACCAACCTTTCTTTAAAATTAAAGCATAACCACAATCAATACTAAAGCAAAACCACAATCAATACTAATATTGTCTAATAATACCAAATATTTGAATCAATACAAATAACACAATATTATGCATTAGTCTAAAGTTTTAAGCATTCTAAATATAAAACATTAACTTGTAGTCTTATAATGACTAATAATACAAAATATTAAAGTTTACAATACTTAAATTCCACATAAGAATAGTCATGATCCATCACTAATAACACAAAATATTAATTGTGTATGAAGACCGGGCCACCGGGCCGACTTCGGGTGACCCGAGCTATGGCCCGGACCCGACCCGAAATAATGACCGGGTCTATTTTTGAGACCCTTACCCGGCCCTAAACCCGATGAAATCACACCAAATTAGCCCCTAAAGTGTTCGAGACCGGACCGGGCTTTCGGGCCGGGCCGGGTCTGTGCACCCCTAGTTTGAATGTCCCGTATTTATAAACGAACTCAGTAATCTATAAGATTATTCCTTTTACTTGTACACACAACACTTGTTCATGATCAAATTAACTAAAATAAGATGATGTCCACTAAAAATTGTTGATATTTATAAACACAAGCGATATTCGATTATTTCCATTCTCATCTCAACACAAATGCAAACTATACATTTCTAATTGCTTAAATAATTAAATAGGATGCATCACTATTTAAGTTGGAGATTATTGATTATTGATTATTTGATCTTGAATTCCAAAGGCTAATTAACAGTGGACAGCACGTTCCAGTATTAACCAAAAAAAAGTTTCCACACGCTTTGCCAAACTGGGCTTTTGATTCATGCAAAATATTTAATTTGGTTATAGATTTATCTTCTACAATAAATCAATAATACGCGTAGTAGTTGACCTTAAAATGAAAATTCATTAATGTGTCTTGAGCCGCTTAATATATTAATAATATTTCTGATTGCACTCTAAACTTTTTTATTCACTCAATTATATTAAACCAACAAAGCATTGATATTAAGATTAATAGCGTGTCAAATACTTTATAAGCTTAATGTAATACATAACTTGAGTACAATTTAAACATTTATTAGACAATAATCTTTTCACCAAATGAGATTTAAACTTCCCTACCTAACATTTTAACAAAACAAATAGCTTAAACTCTTCAAACAGATTAGTAATACATTGCAAAAGTTTCACATCAGTGGGCTGAAATCTGGTTTAGAAGAGTATCTGATAAGTTTTTATATATACTAGTTGACATTAATTTGATCTTTAAAAAAATGGCACCAAGTTGGTAATTTATTTCACATAAGTTACTTCATCCGACAATTATCCCTGCATTCTGTAAAAGTAGTAGCATCATTTGAGACCTTCAATCAGTAGGGTTGCACACGGATCGGATCGGATACGATATCCGCACTTTTTTAAACCGGATCCGATCCGATATCGGGTATATCCGCATAATTCAAAAAAACTATTTTAAGACTCTGTTAGGCTATTTTTACAAAAAAAAAATTCAGAAAATTCATTTTTTATCTGTTTATGCCTATTTACTCCTAAAATATTATCAATAATAGTTCTCTTGAATAACAAAAACAAAATAATAACACAAGATTTAAGTTTAATTATTCTAAGTTGAAGTACAACATAAAAAATTAAAAACAAAATATCATAAAATTCATAAAATAACACACTAAAATTCATATCACATTAGGGTTTACTTCCTTAAACTATGTTATTTATATGTGACGTGCGGATATGCGGATCGGATCCGTGGATATCACTGCTGAATCTGCAATCCGATCCTACCATAGTGCGGATTGCATCCAATCCGATCCGATGACTCTGCGGATCGGATAATATCCACAAAATTCGGATCGGATGCGGATAATTACCGCAGATATGTGGATATTATCCGATTCATGTGCGCCCTATATCAGACTAAAGTTGATGAAATTATTTAAAAAGAATAAATGTCTTTAATTAATGTGAGTAGTGGAAAGATCACTTGAAAGTTGAAATTAATATATGAGAATATGTAATAGTATTAATTGACAATGATTGTAACTACAGTAGTAGCACTGCAATTAATTATATCGTAAAAATCTAAGATTAGTAAACGTACCCATTGAGTTCCAGCTGTTTTTTTTTTGCAATTCTTTTTGGATGCCTTTCACACTTGCTAATTTGGTCTCTTCCCCTTATTTTTTGGATGAATCTGATTTCTTTTCATTTTGAATAATATAAAGTATAAACAAGGGGAAAAAAAGGAGATTTTTAGAGGAATTTTTGTTATTTTTTTGTTAATTATAGATATGTTGATCACTAATTTTCTTTTTCTTTTTTACAAACATAATTGTTAGACATCTTAATATATTACAACATGGTAGTTAGTTATTTAGACGTCACGACAAACCAATACAAAATAACTCAACAAACAGAATCTGAACAAAACAGAATCTGGAGTTGAAGGAGCTTCCATAGGTTTTTAAACTGCTTCATAGGGCACTTGAATCCAGTTGTCACACAACACTGTCTCTGTCAGATTGGTATTTTACTATTTTTAGAATAATATTTGACATATATACTATGATACCACGCCTAAACCTCAATCCATGCCCCTCTTTCTTTTTCTTTTTTCTTAAAATAGTGATACAATTATTTGTTTTTCTCATACTACATAGATGTTAATTCATACCATAATCATATGAAGCCAATTGCACTTGTCAATTGTTTCATTCTCCTTGTTTGTCATCTAATGAACCAAGTCTCACATTTTAAGACCTTAATAAATAAACAGTTAAAGTGTGTCCAAAACTATATTAGTAGTATATATTATTGCACTTTGTCCTTACCTAATTCTTGGCAATTATGAAAGGGATCTTTTTCCATATATAACTCCAATCCCTTTTTGGCATTATCTTAGGTTGTAACATATAAATATCTTAGTTAGTCTCACACTTGATCTATCATTGAAACAAATACACACTCTTACTATCACACTTAAGAGAAGAAGAATGGAACCAGCTCAGTTGATTTCTGAAGAATGGGGTTCTCTTAGTGGACTATACACAGCTGAGGAAGCTGAATTCATGACTCAGCTTCTTGCTGGTAACTATTCTGTCTCAGAGAAGCATTATTCTAGTGTTGCCATGCCACCATCTTCTGCATTTTGGCCTTGCCATGAATCCACAAAAGTGAGCTTCAAAGGCATCAATGGCAATTCCTATTTGCCTCCTTCACATATTGAAAATGCTAACTATCTATGCTTCTCCCAAGGGAGTAGCTCCAGTACTGAGAATGGTAATATCTATTCCTATGATACCACAACAAATTTCGACTCCATGTCCACCGATAATTGTTTAGAAGGTGCCAAGTTTAGTCCACAGAGTAATGATAACTCGAGGGCGCAGATAAGTGGAATCATTGATGAAGATGCTAAGATAGAGTGTGAAAGAATGGTTTTTGAACCTGCAGAGGACTTGGAGAACCCAACCAAAAGGCTTAGGAGTTCATCTGAGGTATGTGAACGATTCAGAGTTAAAAATTTATTGGTAGTTTTTCCCATTGTTTCCAAATTATTCCTTCATAACATTGAATTGTACATAACTATGTTCTTGATGATGACATTACTTAGGTCCCAAGAAACATGAGGAATGTTAAATCAAGGAAGGAGAATCCACTTCCTTCTTCTTACACAAGCAACAGTGAAGAGGATAAAGGCCCTGCAGCTCCCAAAAATAGAAGAAGTAGCAGTGGTGCTGCCACAGATCCACAGAGCCTATATGCAAGAGTAAGTTCATCATATAACCATTCATGTTGATAAGTGATAAATCCACATTGCATCATCATGTCTTAAACTACTCTTGCTTGCATTGTGTAGAAAAGAAGAGAAAGGATAAATGAAAGGTTGAGAATACTACAAACACTTGTCCCCAATGGAACTAAGGTGGATATCAGCACCATGCTTGAGGAAGCTGTCCATTATGTGAAGTTCTTACAACTCCAAATTAAGGTAACAAGCCAAGTTGACAACATGTTCTTTTTTGTATTGTATTTTCTTTTATATTTTTTAATATTTTGATTTGAATGATAATGTAACAGCTTCTAAGCTCTGATGATTTATGGATGTATGCTCCAATTGCTTACAATGGAATTAACATTGGACTAGACCTCTCTATTACTCCTCCAACTAAAGCAAGCTGATACCATACAAGACAAAAAATAATTCAGTTCATTTGTGATTTTGTATAAAAGGCACTGAATCCAGCATCTAAGAGTTTTTTTTTTTTTGTGTGAGAACATTTACAACACTGGATAATTTTGCTAATACTTTAGTCTTGGATTTTTTAATTTAATTTGCTTATTATCAAAGTCACTCACTGGTTATATGAATATACAATTTGAGTTGATTAACTGGTTGTAAATGATGGGAATAATGCAGGCACATGCTACATTGCTGAATCAGACTGAAAGTAAAACTTAATTTGGAAGTGATAAGATAAATTATGTGGTTTATTTAAGAATTTAATTTTGATATATTAATAGTATACAGTCGTTGATTCACAACTGTTTAGTTAGATAACCATTCACGCAAACAATGTAGAGATAGTTATTTTTGACATGATTTTACGTACTTGAACGTACGTGTAAAATTATTCTATACTAATAGTACATCAAAAATAAATAAGAATCATGACAATTTGCTGGTATAATTTTTTCTCCACTCACCATGATGCAGATAATTATAAATAAGGGTGGGGGTATGTAAATTTTATAATATCTTCATAAGACAACTTAGCACCATGTATAAAATCTAATCAAATCTTAGACAACTAATATGAGACGTAGAAAAACACATGACAACAATTTCTAGGTTTCAGAGTGTATTTTGTACAAAGCTTGAAAAATTCATTATAACATTAGGTTAATGTCTGTCTCCCTTCATGACAATTATAAACTTTTCCCCTGTCAGAATTTTAGCAGGAATGAATGCCAAGATGCATTAATCTCAAGTAGTGACATGAATATTTGTATATTTTTAGAACATATTTAACGAATTACATTATGACTTGATAGTACATACTGCATACAAAACATTATCTTCTTTGCAAGGGGAATCCTTATCTAACAGAAGGAAGAATCTCTCTATAATCAATGTTAACCTTTAACTTAGAAAACATGCACACACGACACGTATACATGTACAACATCCAAGAAATCTTATCAAAGAATATAATGTTATGTGGTCCATATATTCCAATGTCACATAGTATAAAGAACAACTGATTAGTTTTGTTAATATATCTGGATTATTGGACTCTTAAGTCTTAAAACAACTCAGCATTAACATTAAAATTAAAATGATGGGCTAATCTCAAAAACTGAGGACTTTCACTCAGTGTCCTCAAAATCCAAACAGAAACCTAACTTGGGAGGGAATGTGTGTGTGAGAGTGAGTGTTTAACAGCTATATGGAAGAGACAAAAATCCAGTTAGAAGATAATGATGTCTGTATTAATAAATGGCACGATCTCAATTCTCATTAAGCCGACCTTGTCTTATAATATGAAATATTAAATGCCACCCCCACGTTTGTTCTCACAATTAACAGGTGTATTTCTCTTTTTTCTATCTCCTTCTAAAACTCCTAAACCTCCTTCACAAATACTTTAATACTAATATTGTTCTTCTCTTCTCTCTCTGTCATTTCTGTCCAACTTTCAGGCCTAATTCGTAGTATATATAGTAGTATCTGTAAATAGGTACAAATCAGATATAGAGTCTATTTTGAATTAGAGAAAAATTACTATAGATTACATAGTATCTTCCCCTAAAAGTAAGATTGAATCCTAGAAACTATGTATGTAACAAAGATGAGGTGATGATAATTAAGGAGATAAAATGGTAACAATTATGAAGTGATGATAATTATGGAGATAAAGATGCAGAAGAAATAAACCTTAAAAATTCAACTAAAAGTATTTTTAATTCTTTAATTTATTTTAAAAAATCAAGTGATAGTAGGACTTTGTCAGAGACCAATTATTAGCAAGTATAAACTATAGCTTTTTATATTAGATTAAGTCAACCCAAGAGCAAAGAGGCATTTTATTTCGACTTCTTGGTTATATAAATAGGCAGAAGCATTGATCCCATTAAAGCATTGAACAAACTTCAACTTCTAACTCATATTATATCATATTAGTAAGCTTCCCAAGGAAAAAAATGGAGCCTGGTGAGGAAATTTATGCAGAATGGAGTTCCCTTAGTGGATCATACACAGCTGAGGAAGCTGATTTCATGAACCAGTTTCTTAGCAACTGCTCACACACACAACAGCTACATGCAAATTGGAATGCAGGAATTCCATCTGCATTATGGTATGGTCATGCAGACATCAATAGCAGTTCATTTTATGCTGCAGATGCTTCTAACAATATGTTTCCAATTATAGATAGTGACAACTTGAATGATCCATTAACCAACTTGGTGGATCCCTCATTAAGCACATATACTGATAAAGAGTTAGGTGTAGATGTTATTGCTGATAAGAATGTACCAAGTGAACCAGTTTCTGAACCAGCCCAAGAGAATATAACCAGCAAGCTGGAGAAGCCAAGAAAAAGGTCTCGGAGTTCAAATGAGGTAGAAAACACAAAGCATGCCTTATGCTTTATAACATTGCATATTACTGCTTTAAGTCTTTAACCTCATAACTTGTTTGATTTGGTGGTGTTCTCAACTTCTCATCATGATATGATATTTTGATTCTGTAGATACTAAAGAACAAGAAAAATGTTAAGACTACAAAGAAACCAAAATCTGCTTCCATTAGCAACATTAAAGAAGAAGATAGATGTCCTGGTCAGGGGGAAAACTTGAGCTGTTCCTGCTCAGAAGACGACTTGGACACGTGTCGTGAGCTAAATGAAGGAGAGTCTTCGAGCTTGAGCCTGAAATATTCTAAAGGTCTTCAGTTAAATGGAAAATCTAGATCTAGTAGAGGTTCTGCTACTGATCCACAGAGCATCTATGCAAGAGTATGCCCTATGCCAAGTGCATTTTTCTCAAAATATCCTCCCTAATTATTTTTTGAAGATATTCTAAACTACGTTACATTGTGCAGAGAAGAAGAGAAAGAATAAATGAAAGGTTGAGAATCTTACAAAACTTAGTGCCTAATGGAACCAAGGTAGCTTTCTTGGTGGCAATCCAACTATTGTCAAAACAAAATAAAACAAATTGGTTAAGTTTAGATGCCAAAATTCTCAAGTTTGTTTCCTTATGAAATTGCAGGTGGATATCAGCACAATGCTCGAGGAGGCTGTCCAATATGTGAAATTTTTACAGCTCCAAATTAAGGTAATAGCTCGAGGATCCTTGCTCCTAATTCTGCATAAATACAAATTTTATCTCGGTGCAAAAATGTGTTCTATTTTCATAATTTTTACGAAAAAACAGAGATTGACTCAACTTTTTTCCCCATATTTTGTTTTCAATTGGACAGCTCTTGAGCTCTGATGATCTCTGGATGTACGCTCCAATTGCTTACAATGGAATGAACATTGGACTAGACTTCAATATTACCACACCCAAATAGCATAGCAATAAAAAATGACATTTGTAATGTTCCCTTTTTTTCATTATTCTAAGAAAGTTTCAGTACATGGTGATCAGCCAAAATGGCATCAAAAACTTATAAGAGAACTAATATAGCATGAATCCATGATACTCTACTTTTCTTGCTTATTCTTTTCTTTCGTTCGATGTAAGAAAATTGCTTGCTTTCTGGCTTAATCTCAAACTTGGATATTGTATTGGTTAACCACATGAATTCCAATGTAATAACAGAACAATATATAGTTATATACTATTTGTTTTCAGCTAATCCAAGCTTTTGTTTTCAAAAGTTTGGCTGCATTCACCTTGTACAGCCTTGCATTCATGATTTTCTCCCCTGTTCTTGTCCAACAAGAGTTGGATGACACTTTGCAGTGCAGACTGAGAGTCCTCATTCTTGAGCAAGAGCTCTCCCACCTCTGCAGGAGTGACTTTAGATGTCTGCATAAGGTCCAGAGTTTGAGGAAAAAGTGGATGTGCGGCGACCCCCTCCCCAAGGTAATTGGATGCCAGCATCTTGAATCCAGAGGGGGTGCAGTAAGACATGTGAATGTGGACATCCATACGGCCAGGACGCAGAAGGGCAGGGTCTATTTTGTCCTTCCGATTCGTGGTGAATAATATGATCCTCTCGTCCCCACAGCTGGACCACAACCCATCTATGAAATTCAAGAATCCTGATAAAGTCACCTGCATCATGCAACCACAATACCCAAATTTAGATCTTATATACATGTGATATGATTAGTTAGTCTTTTTCCTGATTGTACCTGAGGTTGTTGATTGTGAAATTCGTGAGCAGGGCCTTGTGGTTTCGGAGTCTTGGTGAGCCTATTGTGAAGCTCAAGAGAACAATCAATGTCTTCAACAACGAGAATGGATCTATTGGCAGTGGAAATCAGTAACTTCCTAAGGAAGGAATTGCTCCTAACATCAGTCAGCTCCAGATCATAGACATCAAATCTCAGGTAATTAGCCATGGCGGCGATCAAGCTCGATTTGCCAGTGCCAGGTGGACCATACAGCAAGTAACCGCGCTTCCACGCCTTCCCAACCTTCCTATATAAATCTTTCCTCGCCACGAACCTCTCCAAATCCTCCACGATTGCGTTCTTGGCGTCTTCATCCATCGCCAGAGTATCGAACGTCGCCGGATGATCCAGATTCACAGACTGCCACGCGCTGCCGCGAATGCCGATCACGCGCTGGTCACTCAGCGTGAACAGCTTCAGTGGCTTCTGATTTTGCCGCGCCTCCTTGGCCTTCTCCATCACGTGAGGTAGGTATTGCGTGAACACCATGTCCTTGTGCCTAGCGTGGAACCGCAGCTCGTAGTAACGGATCTCGGATTTGAGGGTTGGGTAGTCGTGGCGGTTGGAGCCAGGGGTTCGAATGTAGGTGGAAGGGATGTGTTTGGCGACGAGTTTCCACGTGAATTTGACGCCGTTGAAGAGGTCAACGATCTCGTCGTTGCGCTCCATGAAGACGGAGATGGAGGTGGCCTTTTTCGGCATGGTGACGCGGAAGCGAGTGGAGTTGGGAGAGGTGTGAGGAGTGAGGTAGAGCTGCGCGGCGTTGAAGAGGTGGTTGTGGGAGAGGCCATGGTACTCTTCGATGACGAGGGTGGTTGAGAGGAGAAGAAGAGCGACGACAGCAGCTTCGAGAACTTCAAGTGAATCCAGTGGTGGAGCTCGCGGGGGACGTAGTCGCGGGCCAGGGAACGGAGCAGCATGGTTGTGGCTGCGGCGGAGGCTGCGGCGGAGATCATTGTTTGGACGGAAGGCAGGTGAAGTTGCTTCATCGTTTGGGTTTGGGAATGAGAGTGAGTGAGATAGCAGAGTGGGTTTCAAATTTCATAGTTTCATGGAAGCTTGGGGGTTGACGGAGGTTGACTTTTGTTGTCAACGATGGTATCAAGTCTCACCATTCCACAAGTACCTTGCTTCGCACGCTGCTTCGTTATTCAAAAGTGAAAATTAAGGTACAGTACGGTGAAAAGTTAATAGCAGAGAATTATTAGATGAAAATTTAGTCAAATCAGTCAAATCATTTAACGGCTCTTAATTATCAACTTTATATAAAGTCGACTGTACTTAAATTTTCACTTAACATGTAACTATGAATCACCATTATTTACTGTCATAAGTGATAAAACTTCAATTATTCTTCATACCGTAAGCGTCATAAATTCATAATACTACTATATAGTGTAATTTACTTTTTGTATAACATTTACTCTTGATTTTTTTCTAAAAGAGAAAGAAATTAAATTTTTTAATTTAAGCAAACTGTGCTTTAAAAACATATATTAAGTATATAATAATAATTTTTTATTTTTTATTTTTTATTTTTCAATGCATTAAAAATATGAAATCTTAAGTAACATAATAATATTTATCCGTGAAAGATTATATTTCACCTTTTTTATATAAAAAAGGGAAACTTTAAAATAGTAAAAGATTTCTATTAGCACTTCATTACCAATTTAAGCTTTTCAAAGTTTTTTTTTTAAACAAAACGCTCAACACATCAACGTCAAGCATCAATATAAAAATATTAGACAGATAGAACAAAATAATTTTTAATTATCTCCGACAACATCATCAACAACCCAAAAGATCAATTATCATTTTACTCTTTGTAACTCCTAATCGATTTGTTGACTGTTTTCGTAACATCTGTTTCTTGATTCCTGAAGATTCTATCATTCTTTTTTAGAAAAAACCCAATCAACCACTTATTACGTTCTTCTTTTCTTACAAGTGCACCTGTCCAATTCTCAAAATGTTGCTTAACCTGAAATACACCATGGTTTATCATAGGCACACAATCAAACACACCATACCTGCCAAATAAACTCACAATTAATAAACAAGTGGTAATCATTCTCAGTATACTATTTACATAAAACACAAATACTATCATTTTGATCAATGACGTCAAATTTACTTAATATCTCCTTAGTATTGACTCTGCCCACTAACACAAACTAGGTGAACAACTCAATTCATGGTGGAACCAATCCCTTCCAAATAGAACTAGTAAAACTGTAACTTGTAATATCCTCCGGCAATAGTTCAGCCTGCAAAATCTGCACAAAGGAGGTAGTAGAATAAACTCCTAATTTATCAAATTTTTACACTAATTGGTCCTCTCTTCCATGTGTTAATATGATTGACTGAAGGACTCCATGGAATTGATTAACTAACTCCAACTCTCATTGGAATAATTGTCTTCTCCATTGAAAATTTCATATCTATTCTAACTCATCCCAAAATTCACATTGTCCTATTACTGATTCACTTTGGTTTGAAACCAAGAAAAGTCTTGGAAAGACTAACTTCAACATACCACAGGGTAGCCAATTATCTCTCGAAAAGCGAATTCTTCTACCATCTCCTACCTCCAAAGATAATCTTCTGATCATATTGTCTCTTACCTGTTGCTCTTTTATCTATAACTGGCATATATCCTTTCATGAGCCTCCTTTCTTTGGCACAGGCTGACAAGAGAGAACAATATTTGGATTCAAATCATTACAGGAGCACACAATTTTTTTTTATAATGGACAATCTTTCTTTGAAAATTTCCACCACCACTTGAACAAGAGAGCTGTATTCTGAATGATTACATCACCTACTCTCAGACTTTCTAACTTTTTTAGGGTTTGGACAATATCCTACCTCACTAATGGTAACTCTTGATTGCTATCTTCCTTACTCCATAAGAACTTTCTCTACAAGGAAATTAACTTCTCTACCACTGCTCTGTGCATCTTATATAAGCTGAGGTAATCAACTAGCAGACTATTCAGCACAGATTTGATAAGGACCGGTTTACTAGTTTTATTAAGCGTTTTTGCTTTTCACAAGATGATTTTCTCTTTCACTTTATCTATTATTGGTTTTCAAGTATTGACCAACCTCAAATTCGCTCCCAAAGAAATACTAATATATTTAACTGGCAACGAAACTTCTTTACACCCTAGCAATCTACACATCTTTCGTGATCACTCCTGCTCACAATTAACCAGAATCAAATTAAATTTATCAAAATTAATGCTCAAGGCAGACATCAGCTCAAAGCACCGCAAGGGTCACTTGTAGTTCCTGATAGACATCTCTTTCTGAGGGCATAATAGTATGGTATTGTCCGTGAATTGCAAGTGAGATAACGCAACATTGTTCCGCCCAACCAACAGAGAAGCAATCCTGCCATTTCTAACTGCCTCTCCTACCATCCTATGGAAGACATCAACAACAAGAACAAATAGGAATGGAGAAAGAGGATCACTCTGTCGTAAGCCTCATTCCATCTTAAACGATCTAGATAGCAAGCCATTTATCAGAATTGACATTGATGTCGTGCAAACACATTCCTTAATCCACCCTCTCCATTTTTGCCCAAATCTCATCTTTTGAAGTACAATATCCATAAAACTTTGCCTTATTCTATCGTAGGCATTTTGGAAATCCAGCTTAATTATCACCGAGCTCTTCTTTTTCATCTTTAGTCACTGCACAGTTTTACATGCAATCAAAGCCCTATCATGGATCTTCTTTCCCTTCACAAAAGCACTCTGAGTCTCCCCAACCAATCCTGACATTATCCTCCTCGTTCTCCATAACATTTGATATGACCTTATACACACATCCTACCATGCTAATCGGCCAAAAATCCTTAATATCCTTAACTCCAACAAATTTGGAGCCAAAACTATCAATGTGACATTAGAATCCTTTGGTAGGGTAGCAAACTGAAAGAAATCCATGATAGCTGTAGTGAAGTCTGACCTAATATCTCCCCAACACTTCTTAATGAAGTTCATATTGTATCCATCACAACCAGAAGCCTTAGACGACTCACAATTCCATACTGCATCCTCTATCTCATCAGCCGATGGCATCCTCTCCAATTCTGCAACCTCCTCCTCCGGAATTTGATTAACTAGTCCATCCCAAAAACCTATCAATAGCGTTACTTCCCGATGATACAAGCTCTTGTAAAAGTCCCAGATAGCAATCTTGATCCGCTTGATTCCTTACCAATCTTTCATTTATTACTAAAGTATCAATCCGATTACTCCTTCTTTTTGCTTAGGCTAAGTTATGAAAATAACTTAATTAAGCTTTTTAAAGTTAATTAAGTTGATATTAATACTGTTTGTTTTGAGATTGGAACCGAAAGTTCATTTTTTTAATAACTAAGAATATTTTAATAAATATTTTTTTTATATCCATATTTATCTTAAATAAAATAAATACTAAAATATAACTAAGTTCTATACACTTTATACTAAACAATACAAAAACTTAATTTAATTTCAATCTCTTCCAAATGCAATCTAAGAGAGAGGCGATAATAACTAGTATAACATATCTCTTTAGATTTAGTATCTAGGGCGTAATGTCTTTCTATACATGAGCAAACCAAAATGTACGACACTTAATGAAGTGTTCAACCATACATCTAAATCGCCTTTAGATTGAGATAGAGCATCATATAACTTTTTCCCTTTTTCCCCCTAATGGCTTGTGAGTCGTTAATTTTAAAATAAGTCTGGAAATAACACATGATTGTATAAGTTAATAGATTTGGCAAGACAAAATAGATAAGAGAGGGAATAAACAAAATTGAAGAAAGCTACAAAACCTAGTCGGCAATGGAACCATGCTCCATGGTTGCTTTTAAAGAAGCAATCAACCTATTCATAAGCATAGGCATCACCATCTAAGAAGTGATCGGCAATAACATTGTTGGCAATGTACGTAGATTTCGTAGTAAAAGCGCGATAAGATACAATAACAAAGTGTGGAACAAAAGTCGCATAAACAAGTCCTAAAATCTAGTGAGATAACTTAAGTCCACCCTACTAAATTGCTACTAAAATCATCCTTTTAAAGTACACAACTTGGTGCATCCCAAATAAAAAAAACGCAGGACAACTATGTAATTCCCAAGGTGTTTTTATTGTGTCAAATATGATACATTCTATTATTAAATTCAATGCGCCGAATCATCAACACCTCAACCAAGCTTTCATGCATCATCATCATGTCCCAAGAGACTAGGGAGGCTCATAAGTTCTGTGTTTTCTTTTCATTTCATGCTCTTTCATCGTTGACATGGTTTACTACTTCCCCTTGGCTGTCCAGGGGCATGTACTGTGCCATGATGGCTCTGATTTCAGAATCCATGTATGACTGCAAAAGAAGAGATTGGTTAAAGAGGAGTCATCACATGCTTCTTTATAGAAGCTGAAAATAACCATGATGGAATGCCAGATAAAGCTTACCCTTATTCTATATTTGTACACTAGGTATGCGCCAGCAGCAGTTAGAAGCAAGCCAAGTAAAATGACCCAAAATGCAGCCCAAACAGACTTCCCTCCCTGACTCGCAGTTTTACCTACAGAAAACCCAGCAGCGAATTAAACAAAAAAGACGAGCATATTCAAAAGTTATACTGATATGCAAGAAGAGAACGACAAAGTGCATGTAACTCACTTATGCAGGCATCATGGTCCCTGATATACAGAAGGTCTCCACTGCAACTGCAGTCATAGCTGCCCCAGGTATTCTTGCAGGTACATTCAGGGCACTGACAAGCTTTCTTATCTCCGCATTCATCTATGTCTGCAAGAATGAAACAGATGATGGTGTAAAAATTTAGATATACATCTTTCTTTTCCAGTTATTATGAGAGCATTCCCGTATATACTCGAGTTCATAATATTAAGCCAAATGATTAAGAAGACTGCATAACTACTTCAATGATGGATGAAATTAAATATGGTATATACATTACACCGTTTACACGCGTTAGTCAGCATTTCACATACTGGACCAGCAATAAGTTTTTCTAGGTCAATTAAAAATGTATAACATAAGGAGAATCAAACAGAAGAGGGAGCAAGGAGTTTGTCCAACATTTTGGAAATATGTACTAGTCAAGCAATCACAAAAACTAGCTTAAAGGGTGCAAAAAAGGGGGTTCATCATGAAACCAATCTGGAAAATTTTCAGCTGGGTTGTGTTTCAGCAGGGTTTTGGATTCAACTTGCCAAGCTGGAGTGGAAGAAAGTTATTGTGCATCGGGTATCAAGCATGATACAAATTGTAATACAGCTAACAAGATAAAGAATATAATCATGTCTCACCATCACAGTTTTTGACACCATCACCCTTAAACCCTGCAGGACACTGGCATTTAACATGTCCATCATCCTGTTCATGAAGCAGTTGACAAGATATGTCATAATTCAACTCATGTTAAGGATCTTTTGAAGATGGAATAAGCTGAGCTAGAGGGTAACAAGATAGCCACTAACCAAACAAGCAGAAAACGCGTGTCCATTACGGGCATCATGCCAACAACCCCCATTATTTATCTTGCACCGCCCAGGTCCACTGGCTGTAAAACCAGGAAAAAACTAGTTAAATGAAAGTGAAAAGCAAGTTTAAAAAAAAACACAGATGCTCTGAATCTAAAAGATCATCACAACAAAGCAAGAACTAAGCAAAAAGTAGAGTAAACATCTTTGACTGTCCTTTTCTTTTGTCCCCTAAAAGTAAAGTCCATACAGAATATATGCAAAAATAAAAGTTTTCTACAAAGCATTTCAACCTTCACAGGTTGTATAACCATCTCCTTTGAACTGCACGCCATCCACAAGGGGGCATTCGCATACTCGGCCGCGGAATGTATCCTGATAAAACAAAAATCATATATGTAAATTTGGAATATAGAAAACTGGAACCTGAATTACATGCTATTAGATATTTATATTTCCACTCAAATATAAAATACCTTGCATGCAGTGATGTTAGCTGCTTTATCCCGCCAACAACCACCGTTGTTATCCAAACACTCATTTGTCTCCACATCTGCCAACCAAAAGTTTGTCACTCAAAAAGAACCGGATCCAGTATTGAAAAGCATGCAAGATATATTCCTCCAGCAACACAGAAAGTAAACATTACCACTGCTCAAACAGACGCCTGGTTCAGTAGTTTCTTCAAACCCAGAGCATATAGCTTTCATGACAGCCCCTTTTTCCAGTTTTCCTGGATAACATTTTAGCAGAGATAAAAAATTATATAACCAAAGAAGTTGCAATCCAAAATATAACCATGAGAAACATACAGTACAAACCTCGATACTGTCGATTATTGACAACAAGAGTCGGCAATATGGTGACATCACCTCTGGAACCCTTTCCAACCTATAAAACTAGTTTGTTAAATATCTATATAACCATCTGATAAAATGAATGAAGTGGTACTATAAGTTGATTAAAATTGTACCTGTGCATCTTGCTCTTCCTTCAAAACAGGATTGTCAGAATCAGCATCAGGATCTCCCATGCACTTCTCAATCTTTTTGAGATCAAGACCTGCAGATATTGAATAATCATATTAGGAAACTTTACTATGAACTGCCAGGATAAAAGCATAGGCAATAACAATTCACTGACCAAGTGACTTAATGACAGCATCAGCACACTCCTTATTGTATTTTTTCTCCTTCATCGGACATCTAATTTGAAAATCAGTGACATAGTCCCACCACACCCAAGGCTTTTTAGTTTCATTTGCCACCTTAAAAACGCAAAGCTGCCTTAAGTTTTCAATAACCACATCTTTCCCGTCATAACCAGTGCTGAAGTCCTGCTCAGGATCTGGAGCACAATATCTTCCGTGATTGATGCACTGAGACTTGCACTGTTTGCTTAATGTGAACGCCTGAGGACAGTACCAAGTTATATAATGGGGTGTAAACTGAGTATAACCACCTTTTTCAAGTATCTGTGCAGCACCCTTAAAATCCTTCACAAATTCCATCAACATATCACATTTAACTCCGCATTCATCATTGCTGTTGGTCCACAACTCATACTCCACGCGGTCATCTGGGTGGGGAACAGCCTCTCTCCAATCAAGATTTACATTGACCATATCACCACCACTTATGGCATCCTTTAATTTTATACCAAAACTTTTTTCAATGAGAGCTGATGGTATTGTTATGTTCTCTATGTATTTTGCAGATGATCCATCCTCCTCAGGTGTGTCCATAGTTATCAAGTTTTCATCAATATCATCCGCAACAAGAACAGCAGAAGCTCCAGCCTTCTGGGCATTCCAGACCTTCAAAGCAAAAAAGCAACCTGGAAGGAACAAATGGACAAAACATTAAGAATACAAACCACGGAATACTTCAATACTTCAGCTATCAATCGATTCAAAGATAATATCTAGCATCCGATGATTTAATCCAAATTCATCACAAACAAAACAGCAAGTCAGTGTAAACAATCAACTTCAGCTCAACTACATGCAAAGCATCAAAAAGCTTCTGCCACAAAGCAAAACCCTAGCTACAAAATCTTACAAAATACACTAAATAATTAAAAAAAAAAAAAAACCTTTAAAATTGAAAACATAACTTCAAAAAAGTAATTCTCTTTGAAAATCAGCTGAAGCTCAGACATCAAATAAGTTCAAGCAAGAGGAATCTTACTTCCACGATCGAGCAAAACGATGGTGGGAAGAGCACCGGGCTTGGATTTGAAGGAAATCCCAGACTCATCGAACTCCTTGCAACCCTTTTGGTTGTCCTTCGGGTACACGACGCTCCCGGCCATACTACCACCATACTGTGGTATCCCAAAGTTACCAATGGCGCTGTCGTAGGTCCCCTTGATTTTCTCCGGCGAAGTCACCGTCAAGCTATTCTTCTCCACCACGAATCTCCCCATTGACGACGGCGCCACCGACAGCAACAGAAACCCTAAAAACAGCGCCAGCGTTGATCTCCGAAGCTTCTTCATATTTTTGGGAGCACCCAGAGACGAATCCGAAACTCGGTTTTACGAGTTCTAAATTGGGATGGCGATACTACTTCTGTGATTCGATGAGTGTAAAAATTGCACCTTTATTCCCAGCTTCTGCTAAAATTAAATAAGAAAAAAAAAAGGAAAAAAGAAACTCTAGTGGAAATTATCGTCGATGCTGCTTTTTAATTTTTAGTTGTTTGAGAAGGGGACTGGAAAAAATAATAAAAAAAGCTGAGAAATTGTGGTGTGTTGGTTAATTTTGCATGCTTGATTTGAAGGGTTTGATTGTTTGTTAGGGACAAGTTATTTGTGAAGTCTCTCGCAATCTATAGAGAGAGAGACTTGGAGACTTTGGAGACTTGGAAATGGAAAACTCAAAGATTTCTTTTTCTTTTGTGTGAATTTTTATTTATATTTATATTTTTTTCCTCACTCTGTTGAGTCCACGGAGACAAAATATTACTCTTCTTAGCTATTAAGCAATTTACTAATTTGGACTCTTCAAAAATCAAAACCTTAGCTTCTTGCCCAATTCAAACTCATTTTAGAAAATTTTAATTAAAAAAAAATTATTATAAACCGTCTTGTTGATTTACAATATTATCTATCCGGATTGAAATGCGTTCCTGGTAAATCGGTTTCTCAAGTTGAATAAGATAGAATTACCAAAAGTGACTAAACACAATAATCAATACTCAAATACAGATGATTACGAAGGAAAATATATTGGCGATAAGATAATTGGTATTGAATACACTTAATTTTTTGTATAAAAATGTCATGCGAAAAAAAAAAATCAATTACTTTATATTTAAATATAAATATAAATATATAAGTTATTTAATTTAATTTTAATATGTATTTTATATTTAAATAATTAAATATATATTTTTAATTTATAACTAATTTTTAATACAAACATGAATTTGCTATCCGCTTTATTAAATTACTCTTCTACCTTATCCCATGACAATAATAAAAAAATCTCGTTATCCACAAATTCAACCCAACAGAATACATAAATTCAATGATAATTTTAGTATTTATTATCTTATCTTTATGTTATTTTCTTATCTTATCTCATCTTTACTTTATCTTTCGTAGGCAATGCTTTATATATATATTTAGTTTTATCTTTGTAATACAATTCAATTCAATCAATCAAAAAATACAAAGTATAATATTCTTCTTCTCTTCTTATTCTTTCACAATTTTATCATGGTATCAGAGTTTTGGTATCCTCCTTAAAAAAGATACATAAGCTATCATCTTTTCGATAAAAAATCACCCTACTTTTTTTTAACCTCCTCCCACAATAAATAATCAATTTACTTTGAATTAATATATTGAGCTTGGCTCATTAAACATTTTTATTTTACAAAAATTCTATCATGTAATCTTATAATATTTTAATAAAAAGGTTAAAGGTTCGAATTTTATTTTAAATATTAAAATATTGTATAACTAATTTTTTTCTCCTAAAACAAATGACTTACAAAAAAAATCAATACCTTAACACTTGCTTCTTTCTTGTCAAGTCTAAAAAAACAAACACACACTTATGAAGAAAGTATAATTAGGAATTTAGGATGGATGAATTAAGTTTTAACTAAAAAAATAATGATCTAGTAATAGAACTAAGATTCGGTTGTGTTCAAATATATTTTTAATTCTCAAATTATAATTTGCAAGGTAGAAAGTACAATCTCATTGAATCCAATAGACTATACACTGCATCAATCTCATTAATCCGGGGGGTTGATGTTTGTCTGAGAATAAAACAGATATGCATAGTTAGCTGCACATTAGGTGAACCATAATAATTAATAAACTGAATCATACACATAATAATAAAGTATAACTAAATCACTAACTGAACCATATCTATTATTCCTCACATGACTTTTACTAAATTTTTATGTGAAATATAAAATATATTACAAAAATAAAATAATACACATATTTATATATAAATATATCATAATTAATTTAGTAAGTGAATTTTTTATGTATATAATATTTTTTGTGTCTTTTTATAAAAAAGCTCAACCATAATAATTATAAGGTGGATACTACCATAAAGATTTTATTATTGTCTTCATATGAAGATGCTTCTTTTTTACCATTAGATGATAAAATGTATGGTTTGATTTTGATGTGTTACAAAAATGTTATTTTTTTTAAAGTGTGGCTAAACAAACAAAATACATTTTTAATACAAGAATCTTCATAAAAAAATGTTTTTAGCCTCTTCATTTGAGTAGTTACCTAATTATAAAGTGTTCTTCACGTGCAAGATTTTTATAATAATAAAAATATATATAAATATTTATTATTTTGAATATCTTATGTAGTTGAAAAAGTAATAAGAAATCTAACACTGGATAATTATATTATTCTTTAGCATTTCAATGCATTATCATATGTAGGTTCAAATGAAAACGTGTACCAACCAATCACGAGTTGACAAGTGTTTGGAGAAACCTCACGTGGACCAATTAAGATGGCAACAATAACGCTTTAAATTTTAATTGCTCAATACTTAAAAACAAAATGAGAAGCTGCTACACAAATTTGTAATTAACAAACTATGATTTATCATACTAAGATTCTCCTGGCAACCGTGAATCATGGAGATGTTCAGCTTCCATCATCCATGGCTCATGGCTGCTAGGGTGAGGGCTCATATTTATAAAGAAATAAGAAAACTTAAATTTATTGGAAAATGTATAATTGTGTGTGTGTGTGAACATCAGATATTGATTTCTCTGTAAGCTATGTGAAAATTGGTTGTCCGGATTGAAGATAAGAAAGCTGAATTAAATTAAATAATGTTTTTGGCCTTTTAGTACTCTATAAATATTGAAAGTGACATATTGTAAATGTACCACAATTTAAAGTAATATATTTATTTCTTAACAAAAAAAGAATTTAGATGATAATGTATTAATGTGAAAAGGAATTCCTTTTCTTTCTTTAGTTTTTCTTCACAAGTGGATCTCTTTTTTTTCTTTCTTTCTTGTGGTTTTCGTCTACCTTTGGGGCTTCAAATTGGAAAATGATTAATAAGCGTTTTGGGTATGGATTGGACCATCAAGTTTTTTGAATCAACCAAACTTTACAAATACATGTAGTTGACGAGTCCAACCAAAATAGTAAGAGAAGAGAGAATTTGATAACAAAAGAGGTAATTGGGCCTTGGCCCAGTCATGTTATCAAAAACAAAATAACCAGGATGGAGTGAGAGAGAAACATTGCTGTAGGGGTGGCAAAGGAGCGGGTAGAGGCGGATTTTCTTCTATCCGACTCTATTCCGCCCTATAATAACTCGCATAAAATATGTCTCGTTTCTATTCGTGGTTAATAAAGAATTGAACCATAACGCGCCTCCACGGGTACCCACTCCGCCACTACTTGTCCCTATAATTATTAAAATAAATTTCAAAATTTATATAACCATCATTACATATATAACATAAATTAAAGTAAAATTTTAAATATAATACAACATTATTAATCATTTTACTAATTATTTTATATATATATTATACATATTATATATTAAAATTATATATATTATATATATACCGGGGCGGGTATTACCTAAACCCAGCCCCACCCCCGTCCCGCTCAAGAACTCGCCCCACTAAGAACCCGCGGGTTTAGATGGTGTTGTCACCCCTACATTGTTCTCTCAATATCAAGTGTTAACAAAGAATTTTCGTAACCAACGAGTTGATCGAGTGATCAGCTCACTCATCCGATTAAACGAGTATTGAAACTTTCGAAGGAGGAAGTACGATGAGCCAATATAATTAGTCTACAATGTGACAATGAGGGTATTTTTTAAATTAACATTAAATGATAATTAAATTAATTAATTATAAAATTATTTCCAATTTTAAATATAAAGCAAATAAGGTATAAGGATTCCAAACAGTCACGAACACCTCCAACCGATCTCCCTCACCCTCTCTCTCCTCTCTATCCTCTCTCATCTGTTGCGCTGCAACAGACACCGGCCGCCGTAGCCCTCAACATCCACCGCCGCGGCGCAGCGTGACCTGAAGCCTTCATTAACGTCGATCAGAACTGCAGCGCCCAACCTCCTTCGCGCGTCTCCCCCCTGCTGGCAGCAGCTGCTTCGGTCAGCCCCGGTCCTGCACCGCTCACCCATTGCGCACGCTCATCTTTCGGCGCCGGTCTGTCTCCGCGTCAGTAACCTGCACGGTGTGCGCGCCTCGCGTCCGCCTGGCTCCTGCCTCCTTCATCAGCCAGTTGAAGGCGTGACTGTTTGGACGGGTCACGGTCGCATTGGTGTTACGGCCCCCTCACACCTACTGTCGTCGTCTTCTCCTCATCTGTTCAAACATTTTTTTTTTATTTTCATTTTATGGTTATATCAAATCATAAGACTCATGGTTCAAATTATATTTTTTTTTTAATAAAATTAAATTATTGGAGGATCATAGTTGCTTTTTCTGTTTATTCATCTCCTTCTTCTTCTATTTTAATAGTTAATTTAGGATGGTCATTTTAGTAGGTATGCGGATATTTATTTTAAATTTTATGTAGATGATTATTTTGACTTGATTGGGTTTAGTTATATATAATTAAAATATGTTGGATGTTCAATTCATTAAGTAAGCAGATGATTATTTTTATTCTTAAGTGGATGATTATTTTTACTAAGGGTGAGTGATGTGTGGCAAGCCAAGTAGCGAAAGTGAAGTGGGATGATTATTGATGAAGGTGGGGTGGCCGCCGGTTGAAAAAGAAGAGGATATTGAAGTGAAATGTTTTGGTAAATTAAAATTTTGAATGATTATTTTTTTAAAATAATTAATTAAATTTTTTAAAATTTGAAATTTAAAATTGAAAAATTTAAAATTTAAAATTTGATGTGAAATAACTGAATCAAAATTTTTGAATTTAAGATAATCTATGAAATAGTTTTTATTATTTATCCCTATTGGGCTAAATAACTAATCAATTGTACATATTGTCAAGATTTTTCATTGTCTCCCTAACGAGATTCCTTCTAAAATTATCTATACTCCTTACAATTTTCTCATTAATTAAGGACACAATATCAGAGAGTTGAGTTGGACTATGAAACCAAGTACTGCCAAAATATCAAATTTTACATGGTATGGTTGAGTAATCAAAGATATACAATGCCTCAATAATAATTTTCATGCATAAAACTTATAAGTGTCTTTCATGGTGTTACATTTTCCATATAGTAGCGTGCACTTTTATGAGCTAATGTGTCTTCAAAGGCACCCTTACCCTTTCTCTTTCTCTTCCCAGGCCACCTTCATCCATCCATCTCACATCACCATTTCCCAACAGTGTCACACTCCCACTGGCTTTCTTATAATTAATTACCTTATCATATTTAGTAACGTTATATATCAACAGTTATCATTAAATAAACTCTAAACTTATATTAGTAAGTTTATATGTGCTGGACCATGTGGCTAGTGGTGCCATGCTATAAATGGAAGAACCAAAGCTGCTTTTGTTTCATTTAAGCATCCTATAATCATTATATATCTCAATCCACAAGCAACCTGCAACCACACTATAATCTGTTATATATAAATCAAACCAGAGAGATCACAAACATAACATAAAGAAATTCCATAAAGACCATGAAGAATAAACTAGTATTGTTGTCATTATCTTTTTGCCTTTGTGTTGTGGTAGTTCCAATTAGGAGCCAAAAGCATGCATGTGACAAAGGCTTTTCTCAAAGAAGCAAATTCCCATTTTGTAACACTTCATTAACATATGAGATTAGAGCCAAAGACTTGGTTTCACGGCTAACACTTGAAGAAAAGGCAGAGCAATTAGTGAACCCTTCAAGCGGTGTGTCAAGGCTAGGTGTCCCTGCATATGAATGGTGGTCAGAGGCACTTCATGGTGTATCAAACTTGGGTCCAGGGACACGCTTTGACAAAAGGGTCCCTGGTGCCACAAGCTTCCCAGCAGTGATTCTATCAGCTGCAAGCTTCAATGCAACACTTTGGTACAACATGGGACAAGTTGTGTCTACTGAGGCCAGAGCCATGTACAATGTGGACTTGGCTGGTCTCACTTTCTGGAGTCCTAATGTCAATGTATTTCGCGATCCAAGGTGGGGTCGCGGCCAAGAAACTCCCGGAGAGGACCCTCTTGTTGTGTCTAGATATGCTGTCAAGTATGTCAAGGGATTACAAGAAGTGCCTGATGAAGCTAGTTCCAAAGCTGATCGCCTTAAGGTCTCAAGTTGTTGTAAGCATTACACTGCTTATGATCTTGATAACTGGAAAGGCATTGATCGCTTCCATTTTGATGCTAAGGTAAAGATTTACAAATTTAGTGCATGATCATTATCATATGAAGATTGTAATGTATAAATTGATTGTATATTTCAGGTGACAAAGCAAGACTTGGAGGACACGTATCAGCCTCCATTTAAGAGCTGTGTGGTGGAAGGTCATGTTAGTAGTGTCATGTGTTCTTACAATAGGGTCAATGGAGTTCCCACTTGTGCTGATCCAAACCTGCTCAAAGGGGTAGTAAGAGGCCAATGGGGTTTAGACGGGTTTGTCATTTATGAAATAAAATGCAGTTATTTTCAATTCTTTTCTTTTTAGTTTTTATATGAGACAATGAAGTGAAGCTTAGCTCACTGATGTTGTACTTTACATGCAGATATATTGTTTCAGATTGTGATTCAATTGAAGTATATTATGATGCAATTCACTACACTGCAACACCTGAAGATGCTGTGGCTCTTGCACTGAAAGCAGGTAAATATCATCACTCATGTTAACACCAACAAAAAGATTCTACAATTTTTCTGACAAGGAAGAAAAACCATACCATTAACATGCAGGTTTAAATATGAATTGTGGGGACTTTCTAAAAAAATACACGCCAAATGCAGTGAAGTTGGAGAAGGTAGATGTATCTGTTGTAGACCAAGCACTGGTGTACAATTACATAGTTCTAATGAGATTAGGCTTCTTTGATGACCCCAAATCACTTCCATTTGCAAATCTTGGACCATCTGATGTATGCACTCAAGAGAATCAGCAATTAGCCTTAGATGCTGCAAAGCAAGGAATAGTTTTGCTTGAAAATAGTGGATCTCTTCCCTTATCAAAAACCAAGATAAAGAAACTGGCTGTGATTGGTCCAAATGCCAATGCAACCACAGTTATGATTAGCAACTATGCTGGAATACCTTGCCGCTACACTAGTCCATTGCAAGGACTAGAGAAGTACATTTCTTCTGTGAGTTATGCACCTGGCTGCAGCAATGTTAAGTGCAGCACTCAGAGCCTTTTCGGAGCAGCAACTAAGGCAGCATCAGGTGCTGATGCAGTTGTGGTGGTTGTGGGATTAGACCAGTCCATTGAAGCAGAAGGCCTTGACAGAGAGAACTTGACACTACCTGGATTTCAAGAGAAGCTTGTTAAGGATGTTGCTCAAGCTACAAAAGGAACATTGATTTTGGTGATCATGGCAGCTGGCCCAGTTGATATTTCTTTCACTAAGAGTGTCAGCAACGTAGGAGGAATATTATGGGTTGGATATCCTGGTCAAGCTGGTGGAGATGCCATAGCTCAAGTAATATTTGGAGACTACAACCCAGGTAATGTTTTTTCTGTCATTAGACCATAGATTATGTCAACCAAGCTTTAGAAAGAAACTAACTTTGAAGTATTTATATTATTTTTAAGGTGGTAGGTCCCCTTATACATGGTACCCAGAATCTTATGTTGATCAAGTACCAATGACTGACATGAACATGAGAGCCAATAGAAGCAGGAACTACCCTGGAAGAACCTACAGGTTCTACAATGGAAGCACTCTCTATGAATTCGGACATGGATTAAGTTACTCCACATTCACCACCTATGTAGCATCAGCTCCCAACACCATAGTGATCAAGAACTCATCATCCATTCATTCAAAACTTGAGTTCCTCACCGATGTTCAAGCAATTGATGTTTCCACCATAAGTTGCCTTGACTTAACATTCTTGCTTGTGATTGGTGTGAAGAACAATGGACCCTTTGATGGATCTCATGTGGTGCTAGTGTTTTGGAAGCCAGCAATGACCGAGCCTGTGCCTGGTGCTCCAATTATGCAGCTGATAGGATTTGAAAGGGTGCAAGTTAAGGTTGGGATGACAGAATTTGTAACGGTGAAAATAGATTTATGTGAAGAATTATCAGTAGTGGATGATGATGGTAAGAGAAATCTGATCACTGGACAGAACACTATTGTGGTTGGTTCTTCCAGTGATAACCAAGTCACACATAACATTGATTTTAAGCTTTCAGAGATTGTGGATGGAGAACACTTCATGTCTCAGTGATACCTCTGCTGGGAAATAGCCATAACATAATAACACTATCTATCCATTATTATGGAAGTGATGAGTTTAATTACATTTTGATAAGTACAATAGAAATTTTTTTTGTGTTTAGTTCACTTTTACTTTGATACCTAAACAAAATATTCAGATATTTTGATGTATTTGATATGATATTAAATATTTATATTTATATAAAATAAGTTGATACAAAACTAATTACTAGAAAAATAGATAAACATAATCGCTAGAAGAAGGGCTTGAACCTTCGACCTTGTGGTTAACAGCCACACGCTCTAACCAACTGAGCTACTCCAGCTTGATGGTTAAATTTAAAAATCAAAACATACTACTATTAAATTTCTATATTTCTAAATCTTTTGGTCAGTTTAGTGCACATCTAACCGGGTGTTATTCGTGTTTCCATTCGTTGACAAATGTTAACTATACCATAATGCTGTCATTAAATTCACTAATTAATTAGTTCCATATGGATAATGGATGTCACTGAATTGATGAATGAATTCACACAATCACTAATTTTGTGGTTCCATGAATTATAAGAAAAAAACAAAGTCCTGTGGATATTCAGTATTCACTACGCGCAATAACACAGCCGCCGAAGCAAGGAATATCTAATCCCTATTGGTCAAAACTATATCCAGATAAGACCATATCCATCCATATATTATTAGGTGACTACTCTAATAAAAATTTTATAATTTTTATCATGTGAAAATATTTTATTTTGACTATTGAATAATAAGTTGTAGAGTTTAATTTTTATATATTATAAAAATGTTATATTTATTTAAAGTGTGACTAAATGAAAAAGTTATACTTTTTAAACAAAAATTATCATAAGAAAATATTTTTGACATCTTTATTGAAGCAGTTGCCACCATATCATTATTATATAAGATACAAAGAACACATGACAAGCGAAGCAAAAGTCAAAGTCAGAGTTATCATACTCGAGCATTGCAGTTCCATTTCCAATTGCCGAGTTAAATTATTCAAAGCCTTACCAACTTTTCCCTTTATTGCAAGCAAAATTGTTTAAAAACACCATACATGCATTAATCTTTTACTTCTCTAACTAATAATAAAATATCACACGTTATTAATGACTATATTCTAATGTCAAAGTGACCTTACAAGTCAATGAAATTATTCCATCCCATTCATTTGTGGCACTGGTGGAAATTTCTTAGTACCTTTCATAGCACACCAATTTTGTTGCAGTATAAATACATTTCCTCCTTAGAAACCTTCAGCAATACAAACCAAATTAAAGAACAAAAATTCATCTGCTGTTCAAGATTGTCAAAGGCTGTTATTAGTTGTGACTTGTGAGGGAAAGAATGGAAGGTTTGATTCCATATCTTTATCAAGCGATAAAGAAGCACCAAAATAATCACCATCATGATCACCACCACCACCACCATGGAATGAAGAGGAGCTTGTCCCATTCCGAGAGCTCAAACCGGAGCTACCATTTGCTCTTGGGGTCAGACTCCTTCACTGGATCATCTCACAGGAGAACAAGGTCTGAGTCTCACCCTCCCAACAATAATACTACAGCTGAAGGTGTTGATAGCTTCTTGGTCAGTCCCAGAGGCCCTTTCGCTGTTGCTCCTCCTCCTCCAAATGCTGCCACAACTAGTGCTAAATCTTTTGCTGCAAAAGTCTAATTGATGCAAAATGGAAGATGTTCAATATTTTTTATTTATCTTATCCCAGCCACTTTTAGATATTATTGTTTATCTCCTTTTCTGGTATTTACATAATTCATTTGTTTAAGATGATGGGTGAGTATCATTATTTGTCATCTAATTGTGTATACATCTGCTCTTGAAGACTGATTCTTAGAGTATCAACTGTAATGAACACGACTAGCTTTGGATTCATTATTTATTTAACTCCTTTTTGATTCCCAGATATAAATTGATTAGTTACTCTGAATACCTCATTTACTGGTGAAATAAAAGAACTTTCTTTTCAGTTTTCATATTGTCAAGAATAAAAAATAAAAAGTTAAAAGTGAAATACTATTCAACAATGAAAGTTCTCTAGGTTGGTAGGAATAAAAAATTCAAAGATGGAAAATAGCCGTTTCATTAATGGTTTGGTTCTACTATAAAACTTCCGATACCTTTACTGGCTTACTAAATACTTCTTAGTTGGTGGCATACTCTCCTGGGTTAGTAAACTTTAACAGACATGCATAAAATTCACCAAAAGGACTAAACTCTCAACATGTAATTTATAAAACGTAATCAGCAAATGTTGCAAAGTCATCTTTTGACATTGTTCGACAAAACACGAAATAAACTATGATTTCCAAGAAAACAATCATTACAGCTTATCAAATACTGGCTATTTTTTCAGATATCATGAAGCCAAGAGTGCTTCCAGCTTTGCAATCTGGTCATCATCGTTCTTTGGCGTAGGGTCCTTATTAACCTCTTGATACAAATCGTGTTTCCACTTCTCTGCTCGGGTCTTGGCTGGTTGATAACCCTGTCTTCCATGGAATCTATCTCTTCCCCTGTAATTACCATTGCCTCCATTGGCCCCATACCTAACTCTTGATGAAAAGCCATCCCTCCTAGCTTCAGTCCTGTTTGGTAATCTGTCATCTGCATTTTGCTTCTCAGGTCTATCCATATGGTTAGGGTTGCTGCTTTTTTCTTCCTTCCTTTCATTCCTTTCTGAAGACTGGTCAGTATGGATAGCCTTTACCACCATCCTTGTTGCTGGATTAACTTCTCCTGAATCCACTGGAATCTTCTTCTCCCTAAATGCTGGCCTTCTCCTCGTAGTAGTAGGTTGCTCATCTTTCCTCTCAGAAAAACCACCCCGTCGCTGGAAACTGTCATCCAATTTAGTATGTGATTTCTCATCTCTTGGCTCTCTACTATGACCTGTCTCCACCTTTTCATTATACTCTCTGTTTTGAGAAGAGATTTTTCCTGCATGAATATCTGGTGTCAATATCCATACACAACAAACCAAACGGTTAATATATATCCAAAAGTATTTAAAGAAGGACGGAAACTCACCACCAGCTTCCCTACGATCAGCATTTCGACCAACCTGCCCAGCATTACCACGTTCATCATGCTGTTATAAAACATGCATAGGCAAGCCTAAGATGGTTACATGAGAGGGCACTTGAAAGCATGGGGCTGAACAAGAATCCCGCTACATCACACCCGAAAAATAGTTTGGATAAACTGAATAAACAATCAAGCATGTAAAATGATTTTAAATCCGCAGCTGAAAAACAATTTCCAGGTCATCTTGAAAATGATCATTAAGGCATTGCTTTCAGCCCAAGATGATGAATATGCAACTTCTTACAAATCAACGTCTGTGAGAACAATTTTCAGCAATTCTAGGAGAGGAATCGCTTTTATACAGCTTGGACGGTCAACTAGGCAAGTACAAACTATTAGTATCCTAAAACCAGAATTCAGTCACGACCGTTGTTAACATTTATATGATACAGGTCTACTGGAACAACTTAGTTCACATGTAAACAAGCAATGCTCCTACATTTACTCAATTCTAGAATAATAATAATAATAAAAAAACTAAAAAACAATTACTTTGTAGCTTTTACTACACCTGATAATAAGAGTGGGATCTTGGAGGTTGAGTAGGATCAGATGAATGCTTGGATGGTTCATTATGATCATTTGATTTCTTGTCAGCAACATCTTTGTTAACTTCCTTAGAACGATTTGGCAAATTGGGTCTTTGGTCCCGATCCGTATGGTCTCCTCCATTTGTTGCTACTCTGTCCTTCTCTCTCTCCCTCTCTCTTTCTCTTTCTTGTCTTCCATCCCTTCTATATCTCTTGGGACTAAAAATAGCATCACACATCATCTCACTTTTACCAGCGCCTTTGCTTGAATTTTACAGATATAATTTTTTTTTTAAAAAGCGTCTTTGTGTTTTTCGTTAAACTTTCCAAAATTTCTGAGAATAAGCATTTGATCGTAAACTATGCTAATCCAAACATGATACCAGAGTGAATTTAAACTAACCCTAGTTTGAACAGAAAATGATGCGATTACAAAATATAAAAGTAGACATTAAGAAAAAGAGCGATTAGGAACCTGAATTAAGGATAATGCGTTAGCATACCTGGATTCTGAATCGAACTTAGAATGGTGGCGCTTCGAATCAGAGTCTCGACGAGACATGAGATTTTGTAGTGTTCAACGATCCTGAGCTAGTTTTAGTTTTAGGGCTAAGCTTCTCTTTGTGTGCCACTTCATGCTATCCATTCTCACATGCGGCGGATTCTACCCAATGCCTCTTTCAACATTACACACCAGCCGCACGATCCTCATCTTTCATCTTGTTCGTATGTGTCATGAAAATAAGGTTAAATTTAGGTGAAAACTAAGCTGTAGTCAACTTCACGTGAAGTTAATAGCTGAGAACCGTTAAATAAAAATTTAGTCAAATTAGTCAAACCATCTAACGATTCTCAGCTATCAACTTCACATGAAGTCGACTGCACCTGAGTTTCCACCTTAAATTTACTATCCTCACTAAATTTATAATTAAATTTTTATTATATAAAAAAAAATGAATTAATTAAAAATATATATTTAAAAATTAAATCTATAAACCTAAAAGTTTTTATTTTAAAGATATTTTGTTAAAAGAAATATTTTTAGTATAATAAAAACTGAATTACAAAATTTAAAATAATATAAGAACTTAATTAAAAACTTATAAAATAAATTTGATAAAACTATAAAAATTAATAGAATAATTTAATTTAAATATAAATTTTTAAGAATATTGTATAAAATATTTTTAAATTTTAATGCATTAAATAAATAAAAATTTGAAATTTCGTATATTATATTATTAAAATATACTTTTAAAACACAAGATAAGTAAAATCAAAATGTGAAAAATAAAATCTTTTATTGAAAAATAATAATACTATACCTTAGTCTCATAAAATATGATTCTAACATATTTTTCAAAAGATGTATCCAAATAAGGGGAAGTAATTTTTTTATCTATATATTTTTATATGTTTTTAGAATATAAAAGATGTTTTTATTTTTTCCTCATTTTTTATGAATTCTTTTTAATATTAAAATAAAAAATATACAAGAAAACTATTCATAACAAATTAATGCATCTAATATTTTTTGTCTATAATTATCTCTATATTAGGTAAAATTAATGATAAACTTTGGTTTTGCACATCACATAGAACACACAGTTATACTCTCTAAGTTAATATGAAATTTTATTGTTGAGAAAAAATATCTTAACTCATGTTTTTAAGTTAAATGTCATGAGAGATACAAATTTGATCCATCGAAATTAACAAGAAATATTTTAAAATTAGGAAAAAAAATTCACTTGGGTAATAAATATAAGTTAATAATAAACTTAGATTTTTTTATGTCATCAACCTTTGAGAGTTTTTATTTTATCTTTCAAATTCTTTAATAAGATATTAGTTGTTTGTACGGATAAATAAAAATACTAAAAAATTAATTTATTTATGTATATAAGAATTTTTATAAATAAAAATAATAATTTACTCATTTTTTCTAAATATAAAACTAATTTACATCAATTTGCTAGGGACATTCTAAACTTTGTTAATAAAAAATGTAGGTTATGAAAAATCTTTTTTTGGGAATATCAAAACTGCATTTGGAAGAGAAACCGAACTAAGATTAAGAGATAAAAATTAAAAGACAAATATAGAAACTAAATTAAATTTTTATATTGTGTTTGATGTAAAATATACGGTACTAAGTTATATCTCAATATTATATTTAGTTTAAGATAAATACGAAAATTAAAAAATAAATTTAAAATTTACAAAATTAAATAAAAGTATTTTTTTTAAATATATATTTAAAATTTTAGTCTTCGTTTCTAAAAATTTTTGTCTATGTATTTCTAAAAAGAAATAAGATAATAAAGAGACTAAGATTTTATGTCACAAAAAGTCTAAAACTAAAAATTTAGTTCCAATTTATAATCACCAAACAAATGAAACCTAAGAAACACATGAGTTTTAATCCTTCAATTTTAGTTTCAGTCCAAAAAAACAAATGAAGCCTAAGAAACATGTATGGCCATGGCACAATGAATATTGTGCTGGTTGAGTGGATTTACATTTCACTCAGACAAGAGTATATGTATTCCATCAAAGCTTAGCTAATAGCTATCATCATCAATCACATTATCATGAATTTAGTGCATGCTTCTCTATCAAACTCCATTAATACACTGCCACTCACCAAACACTTCCTGCCTATATATTTGAGGTATATTTTTCATTGCCAAATATGAGTTGTAACTCACCAAATTCATGCTCTTGCCGTATGCAATAGCTTGATTAACATTTTAACAGTGTTCTTTATTCCCATAAAGGATGTGCATTCCTCTTCAGATGCCACTGCAAATTTTATTAAGAGAAGGCTTTATTGAGAAGTGAAAAGATGAAGACTACTGCAGAAGACTCCAAGTTATTCTTTAGCACCTCTTTGCTTTTAGTGATCTCAGGTTTATATCTCTCTTTCCCTCTCTTTCAGTGCCATCTACATTGTTCACCATATATAACTAACTAATATATCTAGGAATAAATGCAGGACTTGGTGTCCATTCCTTACCTTATGATTATTCTGCTACTACTGAGGCAAGAATACATAAAGTCTCATGAATAAGAATCATTTTCTAAAATAATGGAGAGTAGAATACTACAAAGTGTTTTTCATAAGCTGCTACATATTTGTATATGTTCACCATTTGCTTCTGAGGTTCAAGAATACATGATAATTTAAAAATATAACTTAAACCAGACAAGTACTTAAACCATTTATGTGATAGTTTCTATAAACCATTGATACATAGCGGTTGTTGACAATGCCTTGATGAAGCAGTGTGTGGCAGAAACACCAAGAGCACAGTATGGTGGAGGCATTATAATAAATCCAGGATTTGATCACAGCATAGATGGTTGGACAGTATTCGAAAATGGTTCTATCGAGGAACGAATATCCAATGCAGGCAATAGATTCATTGTTGTGGGAAACAGGACTCAACCATCAGATAGTTTCTCCCAGAAGGTCCAACTTAAGAAAGGAATGCTATACAACTTTACTGGTAACTTAGACTTTGAACTTTGAAGACAGCATTCTCATACATACAATCTATGTTCTAGACTTGTTATTATCTCTAGTATCATGAGTTCTGTTTCAACCAGAAGTTTGTGACTTTATTTCCATATTCAGCTTGGTTTCAGCTCAGTGAAGGAAGTGACACTGTATCAGTTATATTTAAAACGAATGCAACTGAGCTGATTCGAGGAGGCCACGTGGTAGCAAAGCATGGATGCTGGACTCTGCTAAAAGGTGGCATACTTACCAACTACTCAAGCCCTGCTGAGATTTTTTTTGAGGTGAAGTGAAATACTTTCTAGACTTAATACCTGCATGTTTCTCAGCTTTAAGAGCATGAAAAAAATAGTCAAATTCTCAAATGGTTCTGGTTTTCTTTTATTTAGATATCTTTCAAATTTTGTGAAGTGAAATTGATTCAACCATGCAGACCAAGAACTCAAAGCTGGAAATATGGGCTGATAGTGTTTCCTTGCAACCATTTACCAAAGAGCAATGGAGATCACATCAAGATGAAAGCATTGAGACGGTAAGCAAGTGCATACCCTTCTAATTTTTTTAGTTAAAAGTGTGCATACCAAGCATGAAAGTTTATGCTTCTGTTCTACTTCCATCAAGACTAAGTCTTTGAATTAAACTTGTAGGTACGTAAGAGCAAGGTGAGGTTCCAAATAATACATACAAATGAAACAACATTAGAAGGAGCAAGTGTCACCATCAAACCAAAAAAAAGTCTGTTTTCCCATTTGGATGTGGAATGAACTTCCATATCCTCACAAGCAGCGATTACCAGAACTAGTTTGCATCGAGATTCAAATATACAACTTTCGCCAATGCCATGAAGTGGTATAGCACAGAGGAAATTCAAGGCCAAGAGAACTACACCATAGCAGATGCCCTGATGGATTTCACCAAAGAGAATGACATTAGTGTCAAAGGCCACAACATTTTCTGGGACAATGAAACATGCAGCCTAAATGGGTCAAGTCCTTATCTTCTGATGAGTTAAGGGAAGCAGTAGAAACAAGAATAAATTCTGTGGTTTCAAGGCATGAAGGTGAACTCATTGCATGGGATGTGGTGAATGAGAATCTCCACTTCAGCTTCTTTGAGGACAATCTTGGTAAAAATGCTTCTGCAGAGTATTTTTCTAAAACTTACCAGCTTGATCCAAAACCATTATTGTTCACGAATGAGTATAACACTATTGAATATAGTGGTGATAGAGCTCCCAGCCCAGCCAATTATATTGCGAAAATGACGAAGATTCGGTCATTTCCAGGAAATGAAGGAATATCAGCAGCAATAGGGCTGCAAGGCCATTTCACTGCTGGCCAGCCAAATCTTACTTACATGAGAGCTTCTCTTGATGCTTTTGATACTACTTCACTTCCAATATGGCTCACAGAAGTGAGTGTGGATTCAGATCCAAATCAGGTATTTCTAATGTTTAAGATATGAAAACATGTTAATTTGATCAGTGTTGTCCTTAGAATTCGATACAGACTATCTTCTTAGAATTTTAGAATAAAATTGTACTACTTTAATTAACTATAGCTTATGACTTAATGATAAGACACCAAATTGTATTCTCATTCTTGATTTTTTGATGGGAAGCAGGCAGAGCACTTGGAAGAAATTCTAAGAGAAGAATACTCTCATCCTTCTGTTGAAGGGATCATCATGTTTGTCGGTCCGGCAATAGCTGCAGGTTTCAAGGACATGGCTCTCACTGATGAGAATTTTCAGAATACTCCGGCCGGTGACGTTGTGGACAAGCTCATCAGTGAGTGGCAAACTGAGCCTCAGAAAGCCATAGCAGACAGCACTGGATTTATACATTTTTCACTGCATCATGGAGATTATGATGTAACTGTGACACATCCTCTTGGCCACTCCTCAAAAACACTGAATCTAAGTGTAAGAAAAGATTGTACACAACAAACCATCCATGTCAAAATGCATTCATAAAAGCTATAGCAAACATGTACAACGTTGAAAGATCCTGATAAAATATTATATAATATTATTTTTTTATGAAATTTGATTTTCAATAGTCATACAAACGAACGATCAAAGTAGGTTCCCTCACTCTAGTATTATGAAACAAGCACCCAATATATTTGAATATACTTATTGAGTTCAAATTGTAAAAATAAAAAATAAAAAAAAATATATGTTTCCTTAAAGTATAATACTTTAAACTTTGAAGCCTGGCACATCTTCACTTCCCTGACACTGAGCTATGCTGTAAAATCCCTATAATACCCTTCTCTTATTTTTTCCAAACCAAAATTCTAACCCTAACTCTGACATAACACACTCCCTCACACACTCACCAAAACCCTAGCCACCCTTACCCCCTTCCAACAGCAGAACAAAAGAACAGAAAGGGAAAAGAGAAGAGGGGGAGAACCGGAGAGGGAAGAGAAGAGGAAGGAAGGGAGGTGGCACCGGTGGGCATCACTGCCACCGTCGCCGCCGTGGTGTCATCGTGAGGAAGGCCAGAACCGAGGGAGAGAGAGTCGTGCAAGGAGAAGGAGGCGTCACCGTCTCGTGTCGCCGTCGTCACCGTTGAGGTCTTCATCGTTGCCGTCCATGGAGGTTTGCAAACAGAGGGAAGACGCGCCATTCTACCCAGAGCCGCCACGGGAAGGGTCGTCGCCGTCAAGCCCAGCCACCATCGCGGCCGTTCGTGCCTCCGTTTCACGCCGCCAGATCTGTCGCTGGGAGAGAAACAGAACGCGCGTGGAGAGAGAAGGGGTCGCAGGGAGGTTTTGCCGCCGTTGGAACTCCGCTGCTGCTGCTGCTATGGCCGCCGCGCCTCTGCCGCCAAGAAACACCAAGGAGGGACGTCTGCTGCTGCGTTGTTCCTGTCGCCGTTTGGATGTACCTGAACTAAGTCGTCGTTGCCACTGGAGTTGAACTGTTCCTGTCATTATCCCGGTCCAGCCTTTTTCCTTGATTCTGCTCTAGCTTTCATGTCCTATTATGCCACCAATTAATCTGTCTTGTCCTTGTTTTAATTCGATTTTAGTTTTGCCTGTTTTAGATTTCCGGGACTATCGCCAGCTCCATTTTGTCGCTACTCCGGTCTAAATTCTGCGCTCATTCGTTTTATTCTACTTCAATCCTCCTTATCTTGGATTCGACACTCTGGGTTTGGTCTCTTCGGTCCGTTAGGACCATGCTGTGAGTAGGCTTTACATTTATAACCGTTAAGCTTTTGGTTTATGCTATTATGAGTTTTTAATTATATTTATAAAACTGTTATTGAAGAACTTTGATTTGATTAGAATAATTGATTTATTATAGCTGAATAATTATTTTTATGAAATTCATACTTTAGAGATTTACATGAGACTATATATATATGTTTGATAAAACCTTATATTATTTTAAAATATTGATTTTATTTGAATATATACTTTTGAAACATTAAAGTATTTGTTGGCACTCACTTTAAAATTATAAAATATGTTTTTATGATTGAGAAAGTATGATTTGAAAAGATTTCTGATAAAAAAATATTATCTGATTGATTTGATTCGATACCTTATATATATATTTGAGAGATTGAAGATTTATTGTATTTGAAACTATATGTTTTGAATTGGTTTGGGAGGCTCGTATTAGAAAACCGTAGTTAACGGCGGTTATGACGTTAACTTAGATGCATCTGACTCAGACTCCAGCTAGCAGGGGTGTTGCTAGCCTAACGTGTAGGCCACACGTTAGATCTGTTATTCTGTTAGGACACACAAGAGGAAAGGGCTACCCATAGAGGTGGAGTCGCCCATGTGTGGACTTTTGATTTGATTTCTGTATGAGAACTCCCTTATTGATTCACTTATTATTATCAACTGCTATTTTCTAATTTAAATTACTTTGATAATAATATTTATATGGTCTCATGTGGATTATAGATGTATTGTCTAGTCACTGAGTTGCAAAACTCACCCTTTTTTTTTCTGAAAATATTTTTCAGGAACAAATACTTGACTATGTGAGATTTTCTAATCAAGAGTCACAATCTGCAATGAGTATCTATTTTTGTCGAGTTCCTAGATGTATATGCTCCATATGTCACAGGCAGGATCCATCCATATTTATTTATTTTATCTTTTATTAAGAATATGTATTTATTCATTTTAGAAATTGTAATTTTCTATTTCAAATATTTGTTATTTTTTGTATTCAATTTATCGTTGAGTCGGTTAGGCTTGCTAGGGATTATTTTCTTAAGCGCCGGTCATGGCTCGTTTTGGGCCATGACATATGCTCTGTTTTATTGGTGCATTCAGACTTAAATGATGAGTTTCCAAATGTTCTTTAATATTCACATTTGTCTTATACATCTCTTTCCATATGGACAAAAGATGATGATAGTAATACTCGAAATCATTTCATTAAGATCCTTCAACTTTGTACATGTTTGATAACTTCTAGGTATGCATTTTGACCTGAATCATTTGTTGTGATGACTCTTCAGTTAAATTAAGATTGTGGGTTTTGGAGTTGTGGCAAAGAGGATGTGCTATAGTAATATTGTAATCTCAGCAAACACATATTTCAGATTCAAACTTAATAACACATTAATTCAACATGAATAATTAACATCTTACAAAGTGCTGTCACTATTAGCATAATCTGAGTACTAGTGATCACTAAAATTGCACCCTTTTTTTGGTCCAAAAGTGCAAAATATTCAGTATCATGTGATCCCACAAAAGTTTAGATGGTTTGATATTATCCTCCTAGTCCAAAACAGACAAAAGTAAAATACATCAAAGTCCTAACAGCTAAGTGAAAAGTTATGATCTTTGATTAAATGAAAGGAAAGATTTACTAACTAGTTACACAAACTACAAAAATAAAGAAAGAGATTAGAGTTGATCCTTCTTTCCGTTTGAGTCATCTGTTGTGTGTTGGATTCGAATTGCTTGAAGGAGCCTTCTTCAAACTCGGCTCTACAGATTTCTGAAAAGCTTCATATGATCTTTTCAATTTATCTATACTTTTTGAGGAGGCGGCATGAGCTAGCAGCTTCTGCGTCGCCAACCTATCTATCAGATTAATTCTATTCTCACAATTGACTGAAACTATAGAGCACATGATTAAATGTATGATAACCAGGACGAAGAGATCCGCCAGAGCTCGCTGAGTGGCAGCTTTCATGGCAGATTTTATTTGAAACAACAATTGACAACAGTTATTATAAAGGAATTCTGGTGCTTGAAACTACCCCATTACAGAGTTGGAAGGCATGTTTGTGTTGTAATTTATGGCTAAGGTAGAACTGGAATAGACAAGTGTATCTAAAAGTGAAGAGGTTGTTGGTGGTTAAAGATTTCTGTGGAAAATGAAGAATTTAAGAGGTTTGAGTCATGGACTCTGATAAAGTATCAAAATTATCGGGTAATGCATAAATAGCGGCTTGCTTGCACTCTTACAATGATGAGATTAAACATAATTTAACATTTCTCCAACCAATCAATGGTTGTTTAGAAGATCCAGATTTAGATATGAAGGGGAAAAAGGACAATGCATTTTTGTTTTTTGGTGGGTTAGAACGTGGAAAGGAAGGAGCATGTCATGTGATCCTTATCAAATCTCATACTTACTCTGACATTTCTACAATCTTTACATCACATGCCAATTTGTATCATGTGACTAATTCACATGATATAAAATTGCTTGTCTTCATTTGCTGATATTCTTGACAATATTAATTTGAATCATTGCTTTTAATCCTGATTAGGTGTGACAGTCACAGCTAAACTTGACAGGCAAGACCACTTTCCAGGAACATGAAGTACAAAATGTATTTTGGTGATCTGCATGTAACATAAACAAAACAAACGAGTTCATTATATTCCTAAAGTGGTAAGCATTTCCATAGAAATCAATAATGGAGTTATTTCCCAAAACACAATGTTAATGGAAGATACATTTATATTATGTGTGGAATTGTATTCAGTGCCATCTTTGCATAAGAAAGAATAAAAGCAAACATAGAAGTTATACAACTATCTGTTTGCTAAAATACTTTCATCTCATTCAGTTCCATCAGTAACTACTGAAGCATCCTCTTTCCAGATAAGGTTATCATAACCAAATATTCTTGCAAAACAAGAAACTAACTGCTCCTGTATTATTTCTTCAGGTGGAAGAACAGAATCTGTCTCCCTTCTCAGTGATGTAACTTCTTTATCAGCAATTCCACAGGGAACAATGTGCCTAAAGTAGCTTAAATCAGGGTCAATGTTGAATGCCAAACCATGAGAAGTGATTCCATTTGATATCCGAACACCAATGGCACCTATCTTCCTTTCTCCAACCCACACACCTGTCTCACCAGCTAGTCCAGGACAAGCCTTCACACCATATTGAGCTGCCATTTCAATCATAGTTAGCTCCATTTTTTCCACATAACTTCGAGCACCGATTCCCATGTCGCGAAGTGATATGATAGGATATAAAATGGCTTGGTGTGGACCATGAAATGTAATGTCTCCTCCCCGTTGTGTGTAGTGAAGTTCAGCTCCAATTTGTTCCAATTCCGACTGTGGGATTAATAAATTATGAACAGTTCGTCTCTTGCCAACAGTGTATGTAGGTGGATGTTGCAAAGACAGAAGAGTATCACATATCCTATGAGATTTTCTATCCAAGACCAGCTTTTCTTGCAGTTTCAAGGCATCCAAGTAGTTGACAACTCCCAGTTTCAAGACCTCAAGGCTTCTTAAAACCCTCATTCCCTGTTGGCAAACAAACTTATTAATCATGCAATCTGCTTTATTAACATTCCAATTTTAAAAATCATTTGGTCATACCATATGTTTGAAAGTTAGTTAGTTCAAGTCATATGTATATCTTAGTATCATGCACCAGAATTTTGCATCTACAAAAACAGGTCTAAGAAACATTTCAGCAAACAGTTCAAGGGCATTCAGAGCAAAGCTACAAAATATAAATACACCAGCTTTATTTGAAGAAAATTATTACTTTTACGTAAATGTGTTTTCCACAGAGTTAAAAAAAAAAATCAATCTAAACAAGCAGAATGAATAGAGGTTAAAAAAGATCATAATTTTATTTTTAACTACGTGTTGGTTCAATTGAAATAAAAGATTTTTTTTCTCATTTTTTAACTAATTGAGATTGTAATGAGTATGTTGGATATGGAGTACAAGATGGATGTAAATTGAAAGATGGTAGAATTGGAGCAGAGTGTGGCGCGGTGTTTACTATTAGTGCAGCAATGGAGAAACTGAATGTGATGTTGAAATAGGTGGTATTGTTGAAGGTGCTTTTGGAAAAGAGCTTGCAAGTGTTTGTGTCGATGAGAGAGTAAGGAAGCTCAAGTTGATGATGTTGCAGAGAATGTTAGCATCTCTGCATCTACATTCCAAAGATTGAAGAAGAAGAAGCGGACGACTACTACGATGATGATGCAATATGACAAGTGAAGACACAGTGTCGAATAATAATTTGTTGAGAAAAACCTAAAATAGCCCTTAACAATTACTTCAAAAGACAACGAGACCTTTAAAAAAAATTCAATCCAATTGATGACAATTATTTTAAAAGGATAACAAGGTTTTTATGCCAAAAAAAAGGTCAATGTTATTTTTTTTGACATAAGGACTAGTCAGTTCCAAAAAAATCAAAGACCGAATTGGATATTTTTTTTTTTGAATCTCATTGTATTTTCGAGATAATTATCAGGAGACGAATGAGATATTCACTCTTATTTTTTCTTTTAGAAAACCAAAAAATATAATTAAAAGAATCTAGTAAATTTTTTTAGATGTCGTGCCGGTGAGTACTAAATCAATCTAAATTGATTAAATTATACTAGTAATTTGATAATCTACTAATAATACTTGGAATAAATTGATAAGGTGGTGGTTACAAATATTAAAGTGATAATTAATTTTAAATACTTTAAATCTTCTGAAAATTTAATATTGTGAAACAAAAAATAGCATATTTTCAGCTTTGAAAACCGACCAATCTCTAGAATGATAAAAGACAAACTTATTTTAATTTGACGGTGAATAAAAACAATTTGTGTCGGCCCTAAAATAATATATTCAGTTATTATTTATTAATAATAAAGATGTGCCTATTTGGCTCTTTCATTGCACTATCACTATGCCACTATGCTATAATTGATTTGACGCATTTCCTTTTCATATCTTTATTTTATATTCAATCACAAAAAATAAAAACATAAAAAAATAATAGCTCATTAATATTTATGAGTGTGGCAGTGTCTTTGTGGCTAAAAAATTTGGATATAGAAATTGGAGGGGTGTTATACCTTAACGTAATAATTTTTTGTGTTTTTTAAAATTATGGGAGATACACAAATCAGACTCTTCAATTTGTGTTTAAAAAATTTTAAAAATTTGGGGTACACAAATCGGACAATCCGAATACAAAAATCGAACGATCCGATTTCTGTACCTCTTAAAAATCGGACGATCTGATTTATATTCTGTAAATTAAATCATCCCATATTTTAAAAAAATATCACAATAGATCACAATTTAAAAAAATCATCATTATTAACCCAATATTAAAAATAAAAATGTGTCTTTGTTGTACACTCTATTTATTTATTTTTGAAGATATGAATTTGGAATGAGATAAGGAGGGAAGAGAAAAAGTGTGTGAAGTGTGAAGCGAGGATCGTGTTGTTTTAGAAGTACACAACAATCGGAACTGAAAGTAGTAAAGTACAGAACAGAACACAGTGCAGAGTTATGGGGCTTTGGTTCTGGGATGCTTTTGTCAACTGGTTACGCAGGTCAGCTCAACACAACACTCTTTCATTACTTTTTCTGTTTCCCAATTCATATGCTACAATTGAATGTCTTGTGTTGAGAAACTTAATTGATCATGGATCATTGATGAATCATGCTTTACACTCCCCCAATACTACTACTCTCAACTGGGGTTAAAAAAGTCCATACCTTTGATCAATTTTCATCGCACTGAATTATGTTCCTATCATAACTTGCTACCCTTTTCTTAATTCATTATAGTGGTTTACTGGTTTACCATAATAATCTTTGTTATTATTCCCTTGTGCTAGTTTCTTTTTCAAGCAAGAGATGGAGCTATCTCTGATTGGCCTTCAGAATGCTGGCAAAACTTCCCTTGTAAATGTTATTGCGGTATGTTATATGTAACTAAACCTTCAACATGTCTATTTTATGATTTCTTTTACCTGCCATGCTGATGCTGATGCTGAGTTTCTGTTTGATTCTGCTCTAGACTGGTGGATTTAGCCAAGACATGATCCCGACGGTAACATCATCATTTTTCTTTATGCAACTGGAAGATGTCATTGCTGCAATGCATTTGTTTTGCTCTATTTATACAAGCTTCTTGTTTATTGATGAAATTTGTGGCCTATATGCATGCAGGTAGGATTTAACATGAAAAAGGTAACCAAAGGGAATGTGACAATCAAATTATGGGACCTTGGAGGCCAACCAAGGTTTCGCAGTATGTGGGAGAGATACTGCCGTGCTGTTTCAGCTATTGTGTATGCCCTCGAATCACTTTTATGTTAGAATTTTCTGTGGTGGGCTTCTATTGAATGTCAAGGCTCTCCTTTGATCTTCTTTGGTTCAATAATAGCTTCTGATGTAGTTTTAAGTTCTAAGGACAAAGGAATTGAAACTTCAAATTTGAAAGAAAATCAAATTAGTGTCATGAAAAATGTGTATTACATAAAGAGTATAAAACTAATTGGTTTAATTTGCAATCTGTTTTCATTTCCTATGTTAAAATTAACACTGCAGATTTATTTTGGACATTAATTCTCTATATCTTCTGCTGAGGCATTGTGTAATATTATTTCCAATCTTCACCTAATAGGATAATATGTCTACAATTGAAAGAAGGAGCATCAACTTTGAACTTTAGTGGCACCAAAATGAACAAAGTATAATGAAGACTTTGTAATCCCCATGGAAGACATAACAAATTTTCATCTATATGATCTCTCTTTTTAGAAATCCATGTAGATTATCTATGTACACTAGTATGCTAAGCATGTTATCATCAACTCTGTCTCTCTTGCAACCTGCAGTTATGTTGTTGATGCAGCTGATCATGACAACATACCTATCTCTAGAAATGAGCTTCATGACTTGTTGAGCAAGCATTCTTTAAATGGCATTCCCCTGTTGGTTCTTGGTAACAAGATCGACAAACCAGGGGCTTTGTCTGAGCAAGAGCTGATGGAGCAAATGTAAGTCTCTTGTTGAGATGTATATAACATGGTGCTGAATCAATCAGAAAGTTCGCTTAAACATTTCCATTACAGGAAAATTGTAAATCAGATAATTCATAGTTACTAATTTATTAACATCTTATGTTTCGTTACTTTAATTTGTAGTTACTAATTGAGGTTGTACTTGTATTACTTCTAGTCAATAAAATTTGTTTGATGTGTGCAGGGAACTAAAATCCATCAATGAAAGAGAAGTTTCTTGCTACATGATCTCATGTAAAAACTCCACAAACATTGACACAGTTGTTGATTGGCTTATTAAACATTCAAAATCAAAGAATTGAAGCTCAAGTTCTGGCATATGAATCCATGTGTGCTGTTAATACAGACTGAAACCAAGCTGGTTGAAGTGTGATACTAATACTACTGTTTTTTCCTGTTTTGACTGGCTTACACCAAATCAGATTCCATGTGTTTTTACTTTTTATATGTACATTATTATTTATTAAGATTTTCATCTGAGAGATATGCATTATAATTTGAGATTATTACTCATGCTACAAGTGTGATGGATTTAAATAAATAATTGTTTTACACTTGTTTTTCAATGTAATTGCTAATGATCTGAGAATGCAGGGAAAGTACTTGTGCTGTAAGTCAATGACAGAACAGAACAGAAAAAAGAACACATCTGAAAATAATAAAAGTGGGGCATTCCGAGAATCGAACTCGGGACCTCTCGCACCCAAAGCGAGAATCATACCACTAGACCAAATGCCCATGTTGGGAGAAGTTATTTGTATGTCTAGTTTTTTGTTTTAGAATTATTTATCCATCAAAAGTCAACCTTCTCTAAATAATATAGTTAGATCTATACAGTATGTTGAAGTTTGTTATAAATTAGTCTGGTAGCTTTCAACTTTTCATGATCTGTTAGGTGACAATTGGTTACATTTGTCATTCAATCAGAATCAAGATTATCTTCTCTCTATCTGTAGTTTCTCTTATTAAAATTGGTCTGCACAAAATGCTAACATCTGCTTACCTGGATAGAAGATTCTGATTGGTTCTGCCAATTACAGAAGCTAATTTTATTTTCCTAGAATTCACCTGTTGACTAGTATGCTCTTGTTTTTTGTTTTATAGTTCAAGACCATTATGACTTACAAGTTACAACAGTCTCTTCTTTTCACATGATTCATTTCCAAGTCTTCACATGTCACATGCAGACATGCTTGCTATTGGTAAACTAAACAAATTACTAAGACTAAGACAATTGATTTGCCAGCTTCAATATCTCCAAAAGTTAAAAATGTTTGTTCCATTATTGATTCAACTAACCAACTTGTTGACTTCACTTCAAAAAGGAAATAGGGGCATTCCGAGAATCGAACTCGGGACCTCTCGCACCCAAAGCGAGAATCATACCACTAGACCAAATGCCCTGACGGTTGTGGATTTGTTTAATAATTAAATTCAATGTGCTTAATAATAATTAGTTAATTACGTATCTTATACTTTTATTTAGCACGTCATTTTATGATATTTAAAGGCATTATGAATTATAAGAAATTAATTAATACACAAATAAAAATCTTAGGTTAGTTGACTAATTAACTCGTTGTTTCGGCTAAGTACATATTAAAATTCAAATTATGTTTTGTATATGCATCAATTTTAAAGATGCTATAGAAAAAATATTACTCATAAAAATCGAGACGAAATGCATGATTATTTGATAGCCGACCAACACATCATCTATATTAGTGCATGAATATTATTGTCTGATCTGTTTTGAGGTAAATTGATCCGCAATTCACTGTTATCCACAATTTTTTCTTTCTTTGTTTTGTGTGTGTTTTCCATCTCCTCCTCTAATTTTTGTTGTCTTACAAGAGGAAGAAAGAAGGAGAGAGAGGGGCAGAGGGAAAATAAGAGAAGCATCTCATTGCAAAAGGAAATTGAATCCCATCCCTCTCCCTACCTCCCTCTCTTCAATCTTCTTTCTTTATCATATATATAATCATGGCCACTTTCGGAGGAACCCAGCAAAAGTGCATGGCATGTGACAAGACGGTCTACCTTGTTGATAAGCTTACCGCCGATGGCCGTATCTTTCATAAGGCCTGCTTCCGTTGCCACCATTGCCGGAGCACCCTTAAGGTCTAAACTTTTATCATTTTTATGATCATTATGCATATATGCATTAGAACTTTATCACGTCCATATGCATGAACAATTTCGTCACATTTCGACACGACGCAATGATGTCTTTGAATTCATGTAGACGACTTCGGTTTAGAATCAGTTTCTATGATACATGCAAGTTATTATCATCAAAATATATAATTTGAATAGGAGAAAATGTTTTTCCAATTTCTTAAATGCACTGGTTTAATTTAAGGTTTCTAAAAAATGACGAATTTGTTGTTAATAATAAACTATTGAAAAAAAAGGTGGGTTTAAGGTTTGTTTGGGTGAGCTTCTAAAAAAATATTTTTTTTGAGTTATTTTCTTTTAAAAGATCTTATGAAAAAGTAAAAGTAATTTTATATTTGGATATTTCATGTAAAAAGATCTTTTTATCTATCAATTATGTTTGGATATAACAATATAAAAGTAATTTTTTGTTTATTTATTACATGAAAAACATCTTTTTTAAGGAAAAAAGATATTTAAAAAAAAGATGTAAATTACAGTTTCTCAAAAAAGATGTTTTTCTGATTTTTCTAGTGCTTTTACTTTTACTATTCGAAATTTGCCAAACACATTAAAAATTAAAAAAAAAAGAAATTTTTATCAAAATAATGGCGTCCAATCAAACACTTATTTGGTGTGACGATTTTAACAATGTTTTCAGCTGAGCAACTACTGTTCTTTTGAGGGGGTGCTGTACTGCAGACCACACTATGATCAACTCTTCAAGAGAACTGGTAGCTTAGACAAAAGCTTCGAAGGTAAACATACTTAACATGTGGAAATTAAGTTAATTAATTATTATTTCTTTTAATTTGCCTTCCTTTATTATAACAGGAATTCCCAAAGTCCAGAAAGAAAGACAGCCCTCTGAAATTGAGGTGATTATTAATTAATACATTTGAATCCACCCATTTTCTTGCATCATTTGTCATGCCAAATTAACTTTCCATTTTCATCTTATAGAGAAGTCCTAAACATATCTCAAACGTGTTCGTGGGCACCACAGACAAATGTGTTTGTTGCAAAAAGACAGTGTATCCCACTGAGAGGGTAAATACTAAATACTCTTTATAAACTATTAAATTAAGTATTGATTTGATACTAATAATATTCTTTTGTGGCTATTGTATTAAAGGTTACAATTAATGGGACTCCTTACCATAGGGGCTGCTTCAAATGTACATATGGAGGTTGCACTATAAGCTCATCAAACTTTGTTACACATGAGGGGAAGCTCTATTGCAAACACCATCACATTCAACTCTTCAAAGAGAAAGGGAATTACAGCCAGCTCGAGAATGACGTCAACACCATTGCTATTTAATTTTGCAGGAATATAATCTTGCCACTGTTTTGTATGATGGATATGCATGCTGCTCTAATTTAATTTATTTATTACAATTATTAATTTTGTATCGCTTGAAAAAAAATACATGTAGTGCTTTGTGTGGATTTGCTATACAAGCATCTTAATTGCTGTGACTGTGATGCTTTCAGCATTTTCCCCCCTCAAAATGAGTACTAGAGTATGCAAATGTCATTACTCCTTGTGATAATTATTTATTTTTATTTTATTTTATTTTTGTTTACACTTTGAATCCGGAGGCTAAAACACAAACAAAATAGTGAACATGTAAGCAATGTTACAGGAAAATTTTAGATATATAAGGCAGGTTAAAAAAGAGTCTCAGACCCAAACAAAATACTACATAGAAATAAATCAATAACGTATTCCCAAAAGTCAAAAATCAAAATACAATGTACTATTAGCAAAGACAAGGGATGTCAGTTACTATAGTCAAGAATGTAACGAAAAGGATAAAAGGGTTAATCATTAATGTTAAATATATATAGTTACATCGATTTAGCTTAATCTGAAAAACGATTTTTAAAAAATCACCAAATTTTATAAATCTAATGAAATAACTCGAAAAATAAAATTAAGAGATTCTGATTCAACCATAAAAATTAGTTAAATTATTTAAGTAGAAAAGTTCCCAAAAGCTTAAAATCATGAGGCATATGAAGAAGTTTGTATAGTGAGAAAGCTAAACAATCGCACAAAGACGGTAAGTGGAAAATGACAAAACCCAATTAGGCAATTAGACTCGTCCTTGCGTCACAAAAATGAAAAGTGAAAAATCAAAATTCCCAATCCGCAGTACCAAACAAAAGGGTATTCGTGTAAATTGCACATTATTTACGCTCGGATCTTTGGTGGCTTCTCCATCAAGAAAATGAAATCATTACTGCGTCAACTTCACCCTCTTCCGAATATTCAATTCGGTGAGAAAGAAATAAGAAATAAATAAGTTTATCCCCTTCAGGTTGGAGAGGGTATCGTATCAATCTCCAAACTAATATATAATAATAGAGTAAAGAAAAAATTATGTTAATGAGGCAGTTTGATATTTGGCATGCTGCAATAGTTTATCATACGGCTCAAATTAACATGGTTCATAACAACAAAACAATCAAGCAGAAAAAGAAGATAAAAATCTAGGAACATATATAGTCACAGAATTAAATATGAAGACTCAAGATACAATTTGTGAATTCCATTTTGTGCAAATGAATGTCATCTCAGAAGCAGGCCTCCAGCAGGCAGCAGCAGCATAGAGCAGCCAAACTGCAACAACAATTCAACACGTTCCAATAATTCACATTAGAATCGCTTGCTTACAACACATACTATCAATAATAATGAAATTTCATAGAGTCAACAAGTTTCTGCTTAACAAAAATAATGAATAAATTACTCTAAATGACATATTAATTGATTGTTGACTCCTTCTTTGTTAAGGAACCTAATGAGTCCCTTCTCTCTTGTGTTCATTCACGGAACATGCATAAAGGAGAATACGCAAGTTTATACGCCAATGGTTACAAGGATCCACTGAGTTTTTTCTTTAATTATTATTATTATTATTATTTTAAATATAAATATAAATATAGATAGGATTTTTGTTTCTTAAAATAAAAGGACGAAAAAGACCCTATACCAAGAGTGGGTGAGGTGGTTTAAGTTATTGTGTAACCCCCGAAGCGGGGCCACACACCCGAAAAAAACGACATCCACATTGGTTAACGTGACGGAGACCAAAAGGAAGCGTCAGTGATACCAAACATCTCAATCTAACTTCTAAGTTCTAACGCGTCAAAGTCGTCTGCGCCGTAAGCTAACGGTGCGCCGTCCACGCCGCCAGCGAGTCAACTCAGACTCAACTAAAACTCGCAGATCGTACCCGATCTGAGTCACCGCATCCGATTCAACCAATCAAATTTCATTATCATCATCATCTATACACACAGAGAGAGAGAGAGAGAGAGAGAGACGAACCAGCCTTCCATGCAGCCAGGGCCACTTGAATTCTGTTGAGGAGGCGGAGGTTGAGCGTACTGAGGAGCATACTGCGGAGGAGGATATCCCTGCGCCGGGTAGGCCGGCGGCGGAGGGTAACCTTGCGGCGGATATCCCGGAGGCGGATAAGCGTCCTTTCCGTATGACTCCGGCGGATAACCTGTTTCTCAAATAAAAGAAATCGCTAAAGATCGTAGAATACAAGCATGTTGAAGAACGATTCAGGAAAATCCGATCCAGTAATAACAGTGACAAGCATAAGTTGAATCTAATGTGCTGCCTATAAAGTAATGATACCTATCAACAACAAACAGGAAAAAAAAAGAAAAGAAAAAGAAAAATTGATATATGAAGAAAGGAAGAGGGAGGACCTTGCGGCGGAGGAACGCCGACGGGTGGTTGCTGCTGGTTGTAGTAACTCATTATCGATGCGGAGAATTTGAGTGATTTGTTATGCTTGGTGTGATTTTGTGGAAAAAGATATAAGGATTATGATATTTATTGATGGCTTTTTCTTTCTCTTCCTTGGTATTATAGGTTGTAACTGAGGCCAGCCTGGTGCTTTGTTTTTTCTTTAATTTTTTTTATTTCATTTCATTTTTATAACCTATCACAATTATCCTCATTTTTGTTCCCACATGATTTATATTTATAATAGTATATAAAGGTACTATAATACAAGAAGATAGAGGAAAAATTTACAAATTCAAAATATAAATTAAATAAATTCACATTTATAATTAGAATTTAATTTTGTTATACACAATCAATCCATATGTTATCACGTAGCAAAAATATATAAAAGAATTTTAAATTTATTAGTTAAATAACTATCTAAACACATGAATTTAATTGAATTATCGTATAAAATATTTTATACTACTGTATATTAAAATTAAATTTAAATTCAACAAATTTAAATTTATAATTAAATTTTATAAATAATATAATTAAATTATGAATAAATTATCAAAAATATACTTGAATATTTTTATAGTTGACAAAAATATACTCAAATTTTGTTATCGACAAAAATGTCCTCAAATAATTTAAAAACGTAATAAAAATGTTCAACATTAAATATGTATTCTCAAAAATATTTTAGAGATTGAATTTTGATGCGATTTTTTGCAAGCACGATTAGAAGAATGATATATTTTTATTTTTAAAATTTGGTGTTTTTTTGCTAATTATATATATTTTTTATGATTTTTTTGTCAACGAACAATAATACTTTTAAAAAATTATAAAAAATATATAGTTAGCGAAAAATTACCAAAGTTTAAGAGAATTAAAATATGTCATTTTTTAATTACGCTTGAAAAAAATTATATCAAAATTCAATCTCTAAAATATTTTTTGAAAAATACATATTTAGTGTTGGATATTTTTGTCTGAGGACATTTTTTCGATAGAAAAATTCAGGTGTATTTTTATTAGTAACAAAATTATTCGAGTATTTTTTTGATAGTTTATCCTTAAATTATATTATAATTATCATAAAATTTGATGACTATATAGTCCAAAATAACTTAATAAATACATGCAATTAAAAAAATTAAGTAAATATATCCATTATATATAATATATTTTTTTTAAATTAGTTCAAACTTTTTTTAAAAATATTTTTATTATATATAATTTATAAAATAAAATATTTTATTAATTACCATCTTGATTAATTTTAAATTTATTATTATTATTATCATATTTATGTATATATAAAAGTGAATAAATAGACATAACATTAATGTATATAATTCTTTTTGTTATTTTAAAACTTGAACCAAAGACTATATATTTATTAAAAGAATTAATTATTTATTATCTTGCTTCTATACACATTTAATAGATAAAAAAACGATCGATCAACCGGTAAGTCTATATAGATCAGAGCTTATTCAAACAAAGAAAATTAGTCAAAAAAAAAAAAAAAAAAAGCAAAGAAAATAAGTTAGAACTAGGTTGGATGGAATGATCAACTAAGGAAGAAGCCGCCTTCTTTTAATGCATGGACAATTATTTTGTAATTAAAAAAAAAATTCGTACCTATTTCCAATTTTCCATATTTTACAATTAAATTAAATGTTGACTTATTCTTGTCCATTTTGTTTATCTTTATTTTATAATTGAGGAGTATTATGATGTCAATCTTTGTTTTTCTAGAATGAAGAAATAAAAGTAAAAGTAATGGTTTCACATTTTCTGTTTCAATTTGATATTTTCTTTTATGTCTTTTCAATTAAACTACTATAACACATATACCAATTTTATTAATTTAGATGAGAAAAAAAATTAAAATTATTTCTTCCATTAATTCTATTACCATAAACATGTTACTAGTACTTATATAGTTATATTAACACATATGTATGGTACAGCATAACATAACTAAAAAAGAATATTTTATTCTTTCTAAATTTATTCAATATCAAATTTCCTTATTGTTTTAAATATGTGAAATTACAATGAAGATCGAAGTTGGTCAAAAGCTCTGGATCTTTATTCTCTGTTCCAGGAAGCAACGTATATGTAATTGTACTCTTATGACCCATAAAGTCAAAGAAAGAGACCAGAAGATTGGAGTTGGGATAAAGATATGGCTCTACATTTGAGAATTGAGATTATGGAGACAGCAACATTAGCAGGCTACTGCATCTCTATGTGTATCTGCACTGCATCAATGATGAGCATTCTGAAATCATTAGTACTATATTCTGTTTCTGTGGCTAATAATAAGAATAAAGGTAGCCTAGCTAGTCTGAATTATACTACTCTTTTAGCTGATCCTGCCCTTTCCATATTAGCAAATAATTTACACTTTTTGCAAAAATGTTATTTATTTATAGTTGGTTAGTAATTCTAATTATGGTAAGAGGTATGAAATGGTAACGTTTAACTATAATTTAATTAAAAAGTTTTTCATTAGAAACTCTTTAATATTCATGGTTAAAGTCAAATGAGCAAGGTTGTCAAATTCGCGAGTCTAAGTAAACTCGTGGAGCCGGATTCGACTCGCGAGTTAACTCGTAGACTCGTACGAGTTCACCTGTTATGATATATATATATTTACTCAATTCTAACCCTTAAAATTAATAATATCAATCTTAAAGCACATAATAAATTAAAATAGTAGCATACATTATAACAAATACTTTAAAATACACATTCAAATCCTCTTTAATTATTCTTATACAAATACAACATAGAACATACAAAATTAAAAATTCTAAATCCGTAATACTAAATCTTTATTAATTGAACATTGAACAATATCAAATAACCAAATTAACTCTAATCAAAATAATTAATTACTAATCAACCATGAATGGATGAATCATCCGGCCATTTAACATAAACGATAAGCAATAGACTAAATTTAGAAGCAATAAAATTAAAAAAAAAAAAACTAAATCAAGAAGCAAAGACTAAAAGAAAGGGCAAAAGGCATACACAAAATAGAGGATACAGAAGAAAAGAAGGGGCAAAGTCCCAGCAACAGCAGATTGAAGACAAGAGTGCAGCAGCACAAAACGATGGCGATAAAGAGTCATGGATTTCACGATGGCACAAACCAGAGCAAAGATAGGATTGTAGGAGAAGTAGTCAAACTTGTGAACGGTGATAGCACGATGGAGTTGTGGATAGTGGAGATGCGAAGAAATACAAAGCAGAGGGCAACATAGATAAAATTCACAAAGACAATGGCGTAAATCAGAGCAGAGGTAGCAGACGCAGACGAACAGCAGCAGCTCGACGGGGAACGGCGACCGTGGCAGAACATGGAGAAAGTGAGACTTGAGAGAAACGACGCAGATGAGTGAGTTGTGAGTGAGTTTTCTTTCATTCTTTTGGAGTGTTATCGTAACCCTAATAAAAAAAAGTATTTTTTTGTTTCAAAATGACGTTTTTTTTTAACAAAAATGAAGAAAAACACAAACTCGCTATCTCGGTCCTAGACTCACGAGTTTGTCCGAGTTTGACCGAGTCTAGTCGAATTTACTCAGGATATAGTCTATGGGCGAGTCAACTCGATTCCATATCTAAACTCGTAAATTCGTACGAGTTTACGAGTTAACTCGAGAGTTTGATAACAATGCAAATAATAATAAATAAGAGTGTAAAAAATATTTGTAAAAAATATTCCAACACTTAATTTCTGATTAGAGACATATTGTCACATATAAAATTTCATTTGTTGCATTACTATTTTTTGTTAATTTTACCTGTGTATATTTTGTCATGTTTTTAAATAATTTAAGAATATTTTTGTTGATAACAAATTTAGGAATATTTTTGTCAAAAAAAATAATTTGAATATATTTTTCATAATTTACCCATAAATGTATGATTATAGAAATAAAAGCAAAAAAACATAAGATATGAAATGTAATTTATAGAACTTGATGGATATTCTCTTTTGTTGAGAGACAAAAAATATTTTATATAAACATCATGTTGATAAATGACTCTGATGTTATCATTGTTCGATTATTAAGTCAGCAATAATAATATGGAGACTACTTTAATAAAGATACTAAAAATATTTTTTTTTACAGATGTTTATATATATCATATTATTATTGGATATCTTTATTAAATCGGTTAATAATAATTTATTTTTTAATACACCAGAACAAAATAAATTTATTATACCAACAATAATAATTCAATTGTCTACATTATAATTATTAGACCTAATTTAATCTGATCGAATTACACCATCTAAATCGAATATCTTTAAATTTTTTAATAAAAAGACAAATATATCTCTGACTTTTTGTTTTGTAGACATTTAAATGCCTAAAAATTTAAAAATACAATTAGATTCCTAAAAAAAATTGGGTTTATTGTTATTATTATAAAAAAATCGATTTTATTATAATTTATTAAGAAATTAAAAAATAACCGATTCATTAATACGTCCAATAATAAGCATTTTACAAAAAGACATTTTATGCATATTTACGGAAGCATCTCCCTGATAATATTAATTAATTTCGTCGATTACAAATTCAGAAATTCATGAAAAGGAAATGAGAAACGTGTGTAAAGAAGAAACTAAAAACAGTGTGATAGTAGCATGCAAAGCAAGTGATAAAATCAATTATTATTCCATGTTTGGTATCCCAACATTTGACCTCTAATACCCAAAAACAGAGTAAGTAATTAAGCAAGCTACCACAACAAAATTAAACCAAATTAGCTCACCACCTCTTAACTATTATTATTACTCTTAATCCAATCAAGCAAAGAGTAGTCACAACGTCACTGCCTAACACAATTAATATAAGACACATACACACTTACAGGTGATCGAAAATAATGGCAGCAGGAGGAGGTGGAAAGGCTGATGATGACTTTCAACCTCATCCTGTGAAGGATCAACTTCCCGGTGTTGATTACTGCATTACCAGCTCCCCCTCATGGCGTATCATCCTATATCTCTTTCTCCTTCTTTCTACTTTCTACTCTTAATGCTTCATTACCCATTATTATTATTTTGTGTTTTTTTTTTTCAACAGCTGAAGGGATACTACTTGGGTTTCAGAACTACCTCGTTATGCTTGGCACCATCGTCTTTCTTTCTACCTTACTTGTCCCTTTGATGGGTGGTGGCAATGTCAGAACACAACACAACACAAAACCTCACCTCTCATTCCTTCTCTCTGATCAATTTGCTCTTCTTGCAGGTGGAGAAGGCTGAAATGATACAGACTCTGCTGTTTGTTGCTGCCATTAACACTCTCTTGCAGACATGGTTTGGAACAAGGCTTCCAGTGGTTGTGGGGGCTTCCTATGCCTTCATCATTCCCGCTATTTCCGTTGCTTTCTCCTCAAGGATGAGTGTTTTCATAGACCCTCACCAGGTTATTCTTGCTTGCTTACTACCTCTCTACTGTTTCAGTTTTTGAGTTCATTCTTGATTGAATTTTCAGAGATTTAAACAATCCATGAGAGCCATACAAGGTGCACTCATTGTTGCGTCCGTATTCCAAATCATAATCGGCTTCTTGGGATTCTGGAGAATATTTGCAAGGTATAACAAAAACAAAGTACATTTTGCTTCTCTTCTTAAATCGGTTTATATTCATTGCTGTTGCTGATATTCCAGGTTCCTTAGTCCCCTCAGTGCGGTTCCCCTTGTCACTCTTACTGGCCTTGGATTCTTTGCGCTTGGCTTCCCAAAAGTATCTACATTCTTCTTCTTTTTTCTTGCACATTGCTGCTGAGTTTCTTCTTCTAACAAGTGAAATCATTGGTTTTCTTTGGATTATGAAGTTGGCAAATTGTGTTGAAATTGGGCTCCCTGCATTGCTTATTCTGGTGATATTTTCCCAGGTATGTTACTTTCTTAAGAGATGTCTGTATAACTCAGCTTATATTAACATATCAGAACAGTTATACATTTTGAATGAAACTATTCTACTATTTATGTTAGAGCTATGCCTTTGCAGTACATTCCCCAGATAATGAAATCAAGAGTAGTTGATAGATACTCAGTAATATACTCTATTGGAATTGCATGGGCATTTTCTGAGATTTTGACTGCAGCTGGTGCATATAAAGGAAGATCACCAATTACTCAATTGAGTTGCCGTACTGATCGATCCGGGTTAATTAGTGCTGCTCCTTGGTTAGTCCTAATTAAACAGTTTGCTTGTTTTAAAGAGAATCATGTAGTGGTTTCATAGCTGTGTGTGATGCTTTGTGGCATAAACAGATGATACTTAAGATTGCAAAGCATCATCTAAAGAATTCTCTTTTTTTTATTTTGCTCATTTATGCAGGTTAAGAGTCCCATATCCATTTCAATGGGGAGCCCCTTCTTTCAATGTTGGTGATGCTTTTGCAATGGTTGCTGCTTCTCTAGTTGCAATTATAGAGGTTTGATTTAACATTTTCTTTTCATTTCCATGCAAACTATGGTGATAGTTTGATCAGTAATCCTTTTCCTACATTGATTTAAATTTAAATTTAATTGTTTTCTTTCTATGGAGCAGTCAACTGGGACATTCATTGCAGCCTCAAGATTTGGAAGTGCAACTCCTGTTCCACCATCTGTCCTTAGCCGTGGTATTGGTTGGCTGGTACAATCTGATTCTTTAACATTCCAATCTGTATGAGCATGTAGCTCCACAAAATGAAACTTATATGATCCAGTTTCAATGATTTCAGGGAATCAGTAATCTTGTGGATGCCTTTTTCGGCACGGCAACTGGATCCACTGCATCAGTGTAAAAAATTTGTTACCTTTAAAATCATTTGTATATAGGCTAAGGATCTATGTTAATGTTACTCTTTGGTATTAAGTGAAAATGCAGGACTCTTGGGTTTAACACGAGTTGGAAGCCGAAGGGTCGTTCAAATATCAGCAGGATTCATGTTTTTCTTCTCTATATTAGGTGTTACATGCATTACTCTTGTGTCAAAGTGACAACCAATTTGTGTTTTAGTCTCTTAGCTGATAGAGTCATGGTGTGTAGGAAAATTCGGAGCGGTTCTTGCTTCGATCCCATTGCCAATTGTAGCAGCTGTGTACTGCATTCTCTTTGCCTATGTAGGTATGTGTGTTCACTTTAATCTGTTACTTCAGTTTCAATACTTGCTGATCTTGCTGTACTAATTTGTTTCTGCACTAAGCAGCATCAGCAGGCCTTTGTTTTCTTCAATTCTGTAATCTGAACAGCTTCAGAACAATGTTCATCATTGGCTTTTCTCTCTTCATGGGCCTTTCTGTTCCTCAATATTTCAATGAATATCTGTTAATATCTGGTCATGGCCCTGTTCATACTCGTTCCATTGCTGTATGTATTCATCTATATCACCTTAAACACTGCCTATGTTTGAATATTATATAACTGTAACTGAATTTTCAATGTTTGACATACTACTGCAGTTCAACAGTATAGTGCAAGTGATTTTCTCATCTCCAGGAACTGTGGCAATTATAGTAGCTTACTTGTTGGATTTTACCATGAGTCGCGGCCACAGCGCAACGAGGCGTGACAGTGGGAGACACTGGTGGGGAAGGTTCAGGAACTTCGATCAGGATATTAGAACCGAAGAGTTCTATTCCCTGCCTATGAACCTTAATAGATTTTTCCCTTCATTCTGAATACTGAATACACCAGTATGTATAAAACAAAATGGCAGATTATAGCGTATTATTGGATGGATTATTGGCTAGCAGATTATAGCTTTTATTACTAAGTAATCATGTTTCTATTATGTAGATGAATCTAACTACTTATAGTTTGATGGTGTGCTACATTTCTGTTTCATGTGATCTGAGTAAAAGTGCTGATAAAGAATTCAAATATATATCATTATATAATATTTTTTAAAAATAACACAAAAATTTGTTCAGGATTTGGACTTAGAAATAAGGATGACCCTTGGAAACAGGCTTATTTGGGTATTGCTTAGAACTAAACGGACCCCATGTCATGCGGGAATCACGCTACTATGCTGTCAACACAAGGTGAAAACAAACAAAAGAAATTGGTATTTCCAGCCCAAAAGAGAAAAAAAAAAAAAGGGAGCATCGTAGTCGTAGATATCAACCTAATAATTGGTAGGAAGCAACTGGATGGTAACATTTAGAGTGGATTTCGCTACATGAAATTGTTGCATAATAAAAACATAAAAGGAAAATGTGATGACTTACATCAAATTACCTAATAAAAATTTGATATTATTTAACTTAATTATTGTTAATTATGATGAAGCTACGAAAATAAGTTGGTATAACTAGTGAAGAAAGAAAATAAGTGCAATGGTGGAGGCTATGGTGGTTGATGATTAAAATTTTGCGAGAAAGAAGAGAGTAGGAAGAGAGAAATGCGTGATATTAAGGCATTAATACACCAATCACCTCTTTACTCATTACCACTGCCTTCCACACACTCTCTCTCTTCTGTCCTATGACTTGTCTCTGTGCTTTGATAACTCCTCCATTCACCATTTTCCAAAACGGAAAACACATTAGGATTGGAGACTGTTTCACACTCAAAATTCACAAAACAAGGAAAATAAATTAAACCCAGCAAACAGACAAAAAAAGAAAACTTGAGAGAGAGAGAGAGAGAGAGGGAAGAGCACTTAATATGTCAAACACAAATCCATAAAGACCAACCCCCCCAATGCAATGACCCATCACCGCACTCCCATTACTACTCCTACTACATCCTCACCCGCCACCCACCACCACCGCAATGTCTTCTTCCTCCGCTAGCATGCTGTGCGTCGAAGACGCCAGCGAAGCAATCTCCGACCACCCCTCTCCGCCATCATTGACAGCACTCTGGCAGCCCTACGACGATGATTCCGACATCAGCGAACTCATCGACGCAGAGGCGCGGCACATGGCGTCGGCGGATTACCTCCGGCGGTGCGGCGATGGTTCGGTGGACGTGAGCGCACGGTTGGACGCCATCAACTGGATGTTAAAGGTAGGCCTTGGTAAGATGCAAGAAGCAACGTGGTTTCGTTGTTATGTGACATGGTTTTGGCAATGCAATGCAGGTGCAGGCATTCTATGAGTTCCATCCAGTAACGGCCTTCCTTTCCATCAACTACATGGACCGCTTCCTCTCCCTCGTTTCTCTTCCGGTACGATCCAGGTGGGCATTTCAGCTACTATCCGTGGCGTGTTTGTCTGTGGCGGCGAAAATGGAGGAGCCACAAGTGCCTCTCTTGCTTGACCTCCAGCTTTTCCAGCCAACCTTGGTGTTTCACCCCAAAACCCTTCGCAGAATGGAGCTTTGCCTCTTGTCTAATCTCAACTGGACACTCCGTTCCGTTACCCCCTTCCATTACCTTCATTATTACCTCACCAACCTCCCTTCTTCTTCTTCTTCTTTCAACCGGTTACAGTTACTCTCCGCTGCCTCCGACCTCATCCTCGCCTCCACCCGTGGTAACGTAATCTACCTTTTTCTCTTTCTCTCTTTTCTGTTTACTGTTGTCTTGATTTTTGTCACCATGTGATTAGTGATTAAGTTCTTGGAGTTTCCGCCGTCCGCCGTGGCAGCTGCCGCCGTCCTCTGCTCAGCTGGCCACCACCACCCTCATGTATTCCACCACAGAGTAAACCATGTATGATGATGACTAATATTTTGACTTTAGTATGCAGTAGTTGGTTCATTAATCATTACTTTTTAGTACTGCGACTTTGTTAGTAGAAGATTTTTCTTAACTTGTGGTAGTAAATTTGTTTGTTTTGCTTTTTCAATTTCAAAAGTATGGAAAGCTGCACGTCACACTCACACTCTTCATTACTATTTTCCTTTTTTATTATTCCAATGAATCTTTGTTGGTTTTTTCGGATAGGAAATGGTGAGACGCTGTCACCAACTAATGGAGGACTACGTGCTGGACACGTGTCCCGCATCCACCACCAAAGCCACGCGAGGCCACCCGCCACCTCAGAGCCCCGTCGCCGTCCTCGACGTCTCCACCTGTGCCAGCTGCGACACCCCTTCTTCAGCCCGCCCCCAACATGACCCGCCAAACAAGCGGCTGCGATCCTCTCCCCCGGATGTACGGCAGCCGTAATAAGACGGGAAACATCCTCCCAACCCATCATCATCATATCATATTTATTATTATAATATATGTGTAACCTTTTTTGGTATCTTTTGTCAGAGAGAAAAGAGGTTCCTTTTTTTCCCTATAAAACACTATTTATATCTCGATTATAAGACCAAGGGTCATGATTTGGTAGATTCTTGGTCCGGCTAAAGGTGACTCTATTTTTTATTATTATTACTGTGATTTTTTAATTTTGGTGTATTATTATCAATGCATAAAGTAAAAATCAACCTGTTAAGTATATACTTGTATGGATGTTGATGTTGTTGTTAGTAATGATTGTGGATCTATTGAGTTTTGTTTAGTTTAGTTGTTCAACACTGCAAGATGTTTCCATCATTCCCTTCCTCTTTTGGAAGCACAGTTTGTGTCTGTGAATAATGCATTGCATTGCCTGAAACGCCCTTTTTTCTAGTCCATAGCGTTTGTGTTAATGTGAGGGCAGAATAGTAATTTGGGGGGGATGGAAATGGTTGTGCGATTGGGCCGCAGGAAAAGGTACTGAGCCACAGGGGTTGAGCCACGTATCCAACAATCGGGCCTATAACGGGATATTGAAAACAACACAGCGTATCCCGTTGAAAACGCAAGGTGTGGTGGTGTTGGCTTTGGCGAGAATGGTAGATCTCGTGATGAGCGAGAAAAATGAAAAAAGAATTAAGAGGGAGGGTGGCGTGGACATGAGGAGTAGATGCCACGTAATGAGGGGCTTGAACGTTGAAGGAGTGTGTAATAAGGTGGTTTTGACCAACAATCAAGAAATGGCGTTGGAGGGTGGCACTGTATGATATTAATCACATCGCATAATCGGCTCATATTTATGCTCAACTTTTAATAATAATTGGTCAGTAATTTTTGTATTTTGTAATTGTCAATTCATCATTAATAATATTTTTAATGGTGTGAAATTAAATTCAATTATGTAAAATTATTCATTTTTTTTTATAATTAAATACTGACCAACTTTTTAAAAAATTATTAATTTCGAGACTTTCTCTTTAAGCAATTATTAATAAATTTGTTAGTCTTCCTAGGCATAGTGATGAAACCTTGATTTTCTTGTAATTTGTCTTTATGAATTGTTCTTGTATATCTCAAATATATTTCGTCCAGTCACCAAAAGAAGTATATTGAAAGTGTGTATAATATTTCGAAGTCAGTATATATTATTCGAAATATATAATTTAAAATAATATTAAAAAATGAAATTTTAGGTACAGTTATATCTATGTAAAATTAATAATTGAAAGCCGTTAAATAAAAATTTATTCAAATCATTGAAATTATTTAACGACTCAGTTAATTGTATCTAAATTTAAAAAAAAAAAGATAAGAATCACTTTTTTCACTCCTTAATCCTTATTACTCATATTTTTACTCAATGAACTCTTTAATTGTTAGTTGGACTTGTGATGAGCATATCATGAATTCTATTAGTATTATTTCCCTCCCAATCATGACACAATCAAAAAGAGAACATGCTAATAAAATTTTGTAAGAATGAAAATTTAGATACAGCTTTGTGAAATTAATAATTGAAGCCGTTAAATAATTTAATTAATTTGACTAAATTTTTATTTAACAACTTTCAATTATTAATTTCACGGAAAGGTAAATGTAATTGAATATTTTTTTTTAGAATAGATAGATACAACACAAGGAGTTAATATTTTTGTTGCTATGCCCCTATGCATGCAAGTTTTGTGCACATAGGGGATTGCCCTTGCAATTGCATGCATGCTTTGGTGCATGAATTATTGGTATTGTAGTCTCAGGGGGGGAGACTGGTAAAGAAGAGGGGGTTAACTAGTGGCAGTGGGCCTACAACCACGTGGCTCATTTAGTCAATTTTGAGGTCCCATTACAGCCTGGAACTCCAACACTTCTCATCGCTAAATTTCCGGCACTGCACCATTTCTCTGTACAATACATGAGAAACCACTTGCATCATCATCATCATATTATTATTATGCATTATTTTGTCATCTCTGTCCCAAATTTAATCATTCCAACGTTTATTACATTTTAATAGCAATTAATTCTACTCTGCTTATTACGTAGTGGTGTACAAGACAAATTCGTTTAATGAATGAAATGTCCATACCATGTGTGTTAACTGGAAACTATAAAGGTCGGGGTGGAAAAAGAAAAATAATTATTTTCAATTCAATTACTAATATTTAATCGCCAACAAATTAAAGAAAAAATCAATTAATGGAGTAGCATCTATCTATTTATAACATATAAAAGTTAATACTAAATTTTTTTATAATGAGTAGTATAAATTATTTTTTTTTCTGTTAATGATGTCATGATAATAATTTTAATGACTTAGTAAAAGATGGAAATTAATCAATTATCCTTTTTTTAGTAAATTTTTTGAAGAAAATTTAAAATAAAATTTCTTATTTTATTCGATTAAAATATAAAATACTAATTAAATATAATAAATATACCATTAAAAATATCATAATAATAATTATAAGAATTTCAGTTATAAATATTAAAATACTAAATTTATATATATTAAAACTCTTACTATTATACTATTTAGTTTATTTATGTATGCTGCATAAGACTTTTATTACTCTTTATTTCTTAATCTTGCATACCAATTATAAAAGACTTCTCTAAATAAATTTAAATTTGGCATATCATCTTACTAGATACATTCAAATATATCATGACTATAAAGTTAATTTATAATTTTATATTATATTTTTAATATTTTTCATTCTCATTATTTTTTTCTAATCCAAGTGAGTTCAATTTTAGTACATCTATTTACTAGATACATGTAAATATATCATGATTATAAAGTTAATTTATAATTTTATATTATATTTTTTTCATTCTAATTCCTTTTTTTTAATTATTTACAAACCAAAAAACACCACGTAAGAAGACAAAGTATGACAATTAAAACAAATCTAAACATAAAAATAACAAATGAAGATGTAATTTTATACAATTCTAATATAAAAGGCCTATCTTTTTTTCTAGATTTCAAATTTTTAAAATAATAAATTATATTTCAGTTTGTATTACATTTTAGTTAAATAATTATATGAATTTATATATACAATTCTGTAAAATATTTTTAATATAAAACACTTTAAATTTAATACTAATTTATATGTTATTTAATTAATTTTTAAATAATATAATATTTATTAAAATACCTTATATAATATAATTAATTTATCCCTTTACACATTGTGTAAATCTTACTCTACTTTATTTTTCAAAGGGTAAAGTATATTTTTTGTCCTTAAAGTTTGATAAAAGTTTCAAAAATACCCTTAAGTTTTATTTTGTTTCAATTTTGTCCTAAAAGTTTTCGATTTGCATCAAATATACCCCGAACGGCTAATTTTTCAAAAAATTTAAGACCAATTCAACAACAATTTCATAATAACAACCCTCAACACAAGCAAATCAAGCATAGTTTTCATGCATTATTGTTAGATTGGTCTTAATTTTTTTGAAAATTTAGCCGTTAAGAGTATATTTGATGCAAATCGAAAATTTCTAAGACAAAATTGAAACAAAATAAAACTTAAGGATATTTTTAAAATTTTTGCTAAACTTCAAGAACAAAAAATATACTTTACCATTTTTTGAATCAGTAATGCCAGATGAAACAAGGGCCCACAAACACAGCCTGCAAATTGTAGCTAAAATAATGACATCAATAACTAATTCACCCCTTATATACTTTTCCAATTTCTATTTAAGAGTCTGTCTTTTGATAAATAAATTGTTATATATATCGGACAATTTAAACTTTTAGTTTAACCCTACAAATAATTTGACCACATAATTAACCACCCAAATTAGTTAAAAAGCAATGTTAGACGTGGCAGCAATTTCTAATATTGGAAAGGTACTGTGAATGGCAAATAAGAGTTAAAGACTCTAATGACCATGATTAGTACAGTTGATTAATCATATTAACCCTGTTATGTAAAATAAGGACTAGCTCCAGAGAGCGTTTGAATAAATTAAAGGAGCATTGACAGAGTGGAAAAAACATGAACATATCAAGAAGATTATTAGAGCATTTGTGCTTCAAATCCTAAATTTAACACTATTATTATGTGTGTGTAGTAGTAATAACTAATAAGATAAATTAAAGACATATTATTTTAGTTTTAGACATATATTCCGAGTTGGGTAACCTACTACTACAAGTGAAGGAGCAGAGTTGAGAGACACACTTGCGCAGAGCATGGGAAACAGTAAAATTTTGATGAATTGCGTTTGACTAAGCATCTATCATAGCAGTTGAGACAGCTGGAGTTATTTATGTAATTGTTCTTGAAGCACCACATAATTGGAACACAATTTCTACTCTCTAAGAAATCAGAGTGTGCGTTTTTTCTTTCATTTAATGCTTCTTCCGTTCAACCATCAATCAATATGAGGGGAAAAAAAAACACAGGTTCTGCTGTACTAGTAGTGTTAATAGAGGGAGGCATGCATCTATTAAGTTTGTACTGCATTGGAAGTTATTGAAACCAATAATTATAATTAATGGAAAACCATATCTATTATGTGATGGTTGCAAATCAAATTCTAATGAATAATAACTAAATGTATTATTGTAAAACTCATGTTTAAAATTTTCATAGAAATACTAAACTGATCTGATTGTACTGTGTTGAAGATAGTATATCCGTGCCTCTGCAAAGTTTTGTTAGTATGTCCATTAATTGGATTGTGACTATATTATCTTTAACAAATTTTAGTTGATTTATCATTAAAAACAATAGTTTGTATTTATCATAATTACTCATAAAGGCTTTGATATATTAAACCCTGAGTCTAGAATACATAAGATACAATTTAAAATTATAACCAGACACTTGTTTAAAAGAACTAATAAGTTAATTATTAGACTAACTTAGGGCTTGTTTGGGTAGGTTCATAAGTGACTTTAACTTTTAACTTATGAAAAGATGTAGTATTAATGTCTGGTACAATTTTCAAAACAAAATTGCAACTTTTTAAAAAGCTATTTTGGTGCTTAAGGAGAAGTTAAAAAAATGACCTCTCTCATAATAAAAAGCTTTTTATCACTTTTCTCTTAAAATAAGTACTTTTAGAACTAAAAAACAAATACAAAATAACTTATTTATAAACTACTTTTAATATAAATATTTATTGTTTAAACTATTTCTTCAAAAGTAACTTAATTAAGTTATTTATCTAAACTGGGCTTTAATTTGGTTAATATTTTTTTTAGGTATTCTATTGGGGCCTAGGCCCAAAAAAGGACTAGTGTCCGATCCATTTGGGTCACAACCCTATGGCCCATGGGGCTCATATTGTTCTTGAGGCCTAGTTGGAGTCATAGTGTCGGCCACCAATTGGGTCATAGATTGTAGTCTCATTTTGGAAGCATTTGACAAATCAATCTAGTCAAAAAAACATATTGGGTTATTAACTCAGGTTTGGTAGATCATCTAGCCAGTTAATACGGATTTGACCAATTTAATTATGATTTCATAACTATGCATGGATCAAGGTAAGTAAAAGATTTTCAAACTTCATACTCAAACCAGGAACATGCTGCTATTCAATTCAATGGAATCATATTGTAGAAATTATATGCTACCAATAACTCAACTTTATTTTGCAGGCAGAAAAGTAGAAAACTCATTACCACCACGTTCACTGGTACCTAAAAATTAATTAAATGTTGGCTTGTAGCAATTGAATTTCGCTGTTCATTGAATTGTGCTATTCCCAGAGAATAATAAATTGATCATTACTGAATACTGAGTGAGTTGTTGTTGTCTATGAACCCAAGTCACACTCTATCTTTTTCATTTTCTAGGCCTAAATTCTCTGTGTTTGGCCTACATGTTTGAAATCACAAAACTTGACACATGATACACTTTGATCCAATTTTATCAAAGCCTATTACATAAGATATATATTAGACTTAAATTATTGGTTAATAATACACATGAATCTCAACAAAACAATATCAAAATGATAATGTAGAAATTTGAATACCAGAATTAGGGGTGTAAGTTACCGAACCAAACCGAAATTTATCGCAAAACCGAACCGAAATTTACAACAACCGAATAAAAACCGAAAAAAATTGGTTTTTTTTGGTTTTTTTCCGATGTAAACCGATCGGTTCGGTTCGGTTTTCGGTTGGCTCAACAGAAACCGAACCGAACCAAACCGAATCGCAGAAGTGGTTTAGTAATACATTGAAATGGAAATTTTAGACTTAACAAATGTGTTTGTTTTATGTTTAGTTGTTGGAATGAGTTGAATTGTGTTGAATTTGAATGTAATGTAATATTATTTTAATTTATTGATTGTTTTGAACATCATTTTACTAAGATTAATTTTCTATTAGTTAGGATTTAAAAACCGAAAAAACTGACCGAATCAAACTGCTTTTGGTTCGGTTCGGTTCGATTCGGTTGTTGCACAAACAACAAACCAATTGATTGGTATTATATAAAAACCGAACCAAACCGAACCGATAACACCCCTAACCAGAATTTTAGTAATTTATTCATTTTCCTTAGAAGTAGTACCCGTGCAAACGTCAACATAAGTTGTGCATGGATAAATAGATAATGTTAGTGTACGTCTTTTTCAAGAGTATGGGTTTAGAGTTTTAACTTTGGCTGATGATATGGGCGGTGAGGGTTAGATTTGGATTTTAGCCACGGTGCTATTTAAGATTTTGGTCCTACACTACTCACTCATACTTTCCACTTGCACTCACCACACTGTACGGACGAATGTACACTTCCTTCTTTTTGGGTTGCTGATTATTACAATTCCCACCTTAGATTAAGGATACCATGATTTTCATTGTTGACTCAATACAACTCTCACTTTTTGAATTAATTTATCAAAATTAAGTTAGACCAACTGAATTATTCTAATATAAAAGCATTGTTTATCTACATTGTTTTTTTCTGTTGTTGCTAGCTGTTGTTTATTTATTTATTTATTTATTGAGTGGGATGAAAGGGATAAGATAGTTCAATTATGGATTAGAATCTTGGTAAAATTTTAATAGTTAATGTCCTTTCTATTTGTTTTTTTAAAGTAGATTTAGATTTAGTTTGGTTAATTTTTTTTAAGTAATTTATAAAAGTTAGTTTTTAAAAGATAATTTTTTAAAAGTGGTAATATTTATATTTAGTAAATTAAATTAAAAATAATTTTTAATAAGTATAAGTAATAATAAATGCGTTTGATAAAATAATTTTTAAAATTTAAAATACTATAATAAATATTAATGTAAGAATTAAATTTGGATATTAATTAATGAATTAGGTTATATTAACTTTTTTAATTTTGATAAATACAAGTTATTTTTAAAAAATTCTACCTTAGTTCTTAAGTACTTTCAAAAGTATCTTAATCTTTTAAAAACTGTAAATATAAATACATAATTTTTTTTATTTATCAAACACAAAATGAGAAGCTTGTATTTTTTAAATTTTTTTTTAAATTTTATCAAATAAAATCTTAATACTTTAGAAAAAAAAATGCACTTTTACTCTCTCTAAGATATATACACTATTTATAATTTAGCATTTAATTTGAGTCTGAATTAGTCGAGGCAAAACTCCAGATGTTAAGCGGGCAAAAAAAAAAATGTATTATTAAAAATAAATAATTTTTAAAATCATTATTAAAAATAATCTAAATTCATAAATCTAATTGGATGAGTGTGTAAAATTTTTTATATTCTCAATACATCAAAATTAAACTCTATAATTTAACTCTAATTTTTCTTTTAAAAAATTGTGCAAAATAATCCTTGATATTTTAAAATGATAAAATTAATTAATTCCTAAATAACCAAATTACCACCGCACAATTTCAAAATAATTTACCTTTTGTTTTATTTGTAATAATCACCAGCTAATTGAAGTTGACCCATTATTTGAAGGAGTACTAGGTCAAAAATAGTGATGGGCCCAAAGCTGCCAATAATTTCCGTATCAAGCAATTGCAAAGTTATGGCATATGATAGCTGGATTTGAACTGTGGTGCATTTATAGTATTTATACACATGGTCTCATCAGGGAAAATAGTGAAAGAAATTCATTCTTTACTCTTCTCTTAACATTATTGTTACCCTCTTTTCAGCTCTATTTACATTAATTAAGCATTATTTTCCCTTCTTGCATTTAGCCTTGTAGGGTTTGCTAGTGTTTACGTTTAAAGAAAAAAGGAACTAGGAAGCTTCGTTAATTCTGCTTCCGAAATGGAGAGAAATTAAAATAAAAATCCACGTCCATTTATTATTATTAAATTGTTTCTAACCAAACATTGACCATTTGGTTAACCTATCACATTTTAATATTAATGATGGGTGGCTCAATCTTGTTAATGGTATGTAGGGCGGTAATTAGTTGATTTGCTGTAAATAAATGTAAAACAATTAGGGGTGAGCATGGTAGCGGATACTTGATTACCCGTTCGAATTCGAACCGAACCAATTAAATTGGTTTTAAAATCAACGGGTAATCGGGTCCAATCCGAATCAAACCGATGATTTTTGTTAGTGATTGGTTTGGGTATCGGTTTTGGGGGTACGGAACCCAAATCAACCCGCGAACCCGATCATATATTAATTAAATAAAAAATATAAAAAAAATATATATGACTTTTTCATTAGACAATGATTATTCATTATTAATATGTTTAGATTTTAATGATTTTAGTTTTTAATGTATTTGGTATTTAACATGTTTGGATTATTTCTATTGATGTTACATGTTTATTGTACTTGTTCAATTTTTAAGATAAAAATTTAGTTTTTTTTTAATGAATTTCAAAGTCATCGAGTACCCAATTATCCGAACCGAACCAATCCATTCTTAATCGGTTTGATTTAATTCGAATACATATACAAAAAATACAAATTCGAACCAAACCAAACCAATTACATTTTGATCGGTTCAATTCTAATTTTACCATAAATCTGAACCAAACCGACCCGTACCCACCCCTAAAAACAATAACTTAAAATGTAAGCATATGATGTATTTAAGCACCGGATAACCCAAACTATGGCTACTTCTTCACATAATCTAATACCCAATCTCTTTTTTTTTTTTTTTTTTGATAATGCATTTATTTGACTTCATGGATAGGAGACCAAATTAAATGGTTGTTTTATTATTATATTGTGTATTTTCTTGGGCTATCTAAAGCTAATTAGTACGTCCAAGTACTGTATTGTTATTTTGACCATGATGGCCACGTGCATAGCAACATATAGTGGTATATTATATACTGTATTGTATGGTGCCAAAGGTATCCTTTCAAGAATTATTTAGGCAGAAAGCTTTCTTGAGTTTTATTAATTATTTGTTTACTTTGAAAGATTTAAGATTCATAGGTTAGGGCCTCGTGTGTATATAGTTAAATTAAAAGAGGATAGTAGTTATCCTTATAAATGAGGTGATGATGATGTGTGTATTAGTGTCACTATAAATAAACGAAGGATAAGGATTTAGATAGAAGTGCATGTGCACGTGCACACATGTGTTTGAAAATGTGCAAGTGGAAGCTCTTATATGAACAGTAGTGCACACGTGTCCACATGCCAAAATGTGAAACCTGGTAGAGTAAATCCTTCAAAAGCAGAGACTTGAAGGATTATGAATCTCATTCTGCGATTGCATGTGGATTTGGATGTGGATGTCGATCCATAAAATCCCAAGCATATGCCCCAATTTACCTTTTTCACTCTCATGCATATATAGATCAACCATCTCTTTTACTTTTCTCCAAACACAAAACAAATTCATACATTATTTAGGTAGAGTTTTCATCGTTTTTCTCACCAATGTTTGGAGTAAATTTTATTTATGTTCCAAACGTTTAAATCGTTCTATTTGTATCTTTAACGTTTATAAAAGTGATTTAATGTTATTTTACCGTCAATTACATAATTTACTTTTTTAGAGACATAATTGAATCTAAACACAAATAGTGAATATAATATTAAAATCAAACACATCTAAGTGAGAATAATTGAAAAATATAATCTGATTTGTTAGTATAATTAATAGTAGGATGACATTGAATCACTTTTATAAACGTTAAAAATACAAATAGTACGATTTAAACGTTAGGAACACAAATAGGACTTATCCCAAACGTTAAGGACAAAAACGATACTTTATTCATGTATTATTAAATTGTTAAAAAAATATATTTTTTACCTAAATGTATTTGGTTAAATTTTAATAATAAAATAAGAATAATAGAAAAATAAAAAAAATATTTTTTTATATTTTTAATATAATAAGTACTTTTATATTATTATATTTAAAAATATTATTTTATATGAGATATTTAAATATAAAATTATTTTTATTTTTTTTAAATTTAAAAAAATTATTTAACAAAATTTTTTTGTAGAAACTCGCTTAAATAAATTAAAAAAAAATACGATTTTTGTTCTTATGACATGTTTAATTATTTTAATTATTGATAATTTAGTAGAAAAATATGTGAATTATATTTGTATATATAAAATATTTGAATGAATAAAAAAAAGAAAAAAAGAATGGTAGCAGTGTTTTTTTTTTTTAATTTGGAGGATGTAGATGAATGGAGTTGGCATAAAAAGAGCACAGTACATTTTGGGGGGTGCAACGTTGATAATAGTGGGTAAACAGTGACAGAAGAAGAGGCTTAAGGGGTTTTCCTTAATCGCCACACATGATGGGCACATAAATAGAAATTCAGAGCTATTAGCATGCATAGCAATATGTGTACTGTTTACATTGATGACAGCATATTCTTTTTTCCATATATGAACACTGAATCCGATTTAGCATGTACTTAAAATCAAACCACATAATACACTACTCATCCAAATGTTGACCACTTGACCCCCAAATAAAAAGTAGTGTACCTTACTAGTTACTAGTAGTGTTCATCCAAAAGCAGGGTTCTAACTAAAGATACAGAAAGAGACACATGACTACTGCTCACATAATAAATAAAATAAGAAATTATTTCAAGCATTTTAAAAATACTGATATTTTATTAATTTTAGTTAAGATTCTAAAAATTAAAATAATTATTTTTTCAGTAGAGTAAAAATTTTAAAAATTCAATCAAAATTCAATCGAAATATAAAATAGAGTAAAGTATCGTTTTTGTCCTCAACGTTTAGGGTAAGTCCTATTTGTGTCCTTAACATTTAAATCGTCCTATTTGTATCCTTAACGTTTATAAAAGTGATTCAATGTTATCCTACTATCAATTATACTAACAAATCAGATTATATTTTTCAATTATTCTCACTTGGATGTATTCATTCTCAATTAGGTCTCACTTGGATATGTTCGATTTTAATATTATACTCACTATTTGTGTTTAGATTCAATTATGTCCCTAAAAAAGTGAATTATGTAAATGTTGTAGGAATTAGTTTCAACTTTTGATGAGCTATTTTTCGGAGTGGATCATTGATTCTATCCTAGACATTTGTATTCTAACTTCAAGAAGAGATTTTTAAAACTCAAACTAAAGCGCTCATGATGTGTAATTAATGGTAGGGTAACATTGAATTACTTTTACAAACGTTAGGGATACAAATAGGACGATTTAAACGTTAAGGACACAAATAAAACAAATAAAATTTAGGGACACAAATAAAATTTATCCAAAATGTTGGTGACAAAAACAATACTTTACTCTAATTGATTTGGTCTAATTCTCAAAATCATGATTTTAGTTGTTGATTTTGATCTTAAATATATAAGATTAAAATAACCGAAATATCGATATTTTTAGAATAGTACAAAATTTTGTAATAAAATAAAATATAAAAAAATGAAATGGTTGGTTGTTTGTTTGTTTGTATTGAAGGGGGGATAGGTGTCGAAATACTGTAGAATGGAAATGGACGTGTAGTCTGTTTTGTGAAGAGGGTACACAGTGCCTCGCTGTCTACCATGTGAAGGGGTGCCCTCTCTTATAACCCTCTTCCAACTGGCACTTCTTTTCATTCACCACAATATCCCACTCTCCCATTTCACTTCTTTTATTCTTACTACTTGGTCTTGGTGTTGGTGTTGGTGTTGGTCACTCAACTACAACCACCACCAAAACCAAAACTAAAGATTCTATTCTTTTTCAGCAAGATGAATGATGCAATGGCGGCTTCAGAATGCAGCAGTGGTGTTGAGTCTGGTTGGACTCTCTATCTAGACCACTCTTACAGCATTAACCATAATAGTGGTTACTATGAAGAGGAGAAGAGGAGGAACAAGCATGAGGATTCAACAGATGAGGAGGACTTGTCCATGGTTTCTGATGCTTCTTCTTGGCCTCCACATGATGACACTAATTATGATGAGAATCAGAATAATAATAATAATGGAGCCTTTTGTAATTCTGCTTCCAAATCAGTGAAGAGGCAGAAGAAGGTTAAGGAGGTTCAAGTTCAACACATGCCTTCTTATCTTCATGACACTGCTAGCTCTCATGTCTATGACTTCTCCACAGTATGTTTCACCTTCCATCTTTCTTTATGTGTGTTCAATCTATATATGTTTGTTACTGATGGTTGTTCACAATGTTTCAGAACAAAGTTGATGATTCCAACCAACAAACTTACACAGAGAGTATGCTAGATTGTTCACAAGGTTTCTCTGCCACTTATTTTCAGGTAACTGAGCTTATTCATTATTTAGTTACTATTTTAAAGATTTGATGTTGTTTTTGAAGGAGGTATAGCTAAAGTAGCTAATATCAATTGTGTCCTGTGATTGCAGAGGAAATCTTCATGCCAAGAACACTTTGGTTTCTTTCAACCATCTCTATCAGAAAATGAACTTCAAGAAAACAAGTAAGTTTTTATTTTTTATTTTTTTTGGTTATTTTTCTTTACATGGTAAAATAATTCTCAATTCATATGTAGCCTATACTAGAGAATTCTATTATATTTAAAATAATTTTTATGTGATACTGATAATTCATTTTCATTCTTTGTTTAATTAGCAGCTGGTATGGAGGAAAAGGGATTGGAATGAGGTAAAAGAGGATGAGGGAGTTCAATCAACCTAATAGCTGCCTCTGCCATTGAAGTAGTTGCAGTGGAAGTTACTGAAAATCAATGGAGGGAGAATCATGGTGCTGTAGGAATTTTATTATATCCATGGGGGCCTTGTATCTTTCTTATCTTTTCTTTTCTTTTCTTTTCTTTTCTTTCTGGTAGCTATGTCAATGCAGTGGGAAACAACCAGAAAAGACAAGTTTAGGAATATATATAATATAAGAATATGATATATATATAAATATTTTTTATTTCAAAGTTTAATTTTGTCCAAATGGATGGTGCACATACACAAGCTACATAAGAAAACCATGCTCAATTTATGTGAGAAATGAAGAAGTACCAGCAACTCTTGTAGTAAAACACACAAAGATAAATATCTTACTTATTACATTGATACAAAAAAGAAAAGAACCCGGTCTTAACTTTCTCTGGCCTTAAAAAAAAAAAAATTGCCATCTAATGACTTGAGAGAAAGAGCAGAGAGATTATAACTGCATTCATTACAGATAACTGGGTTCACAATATGTTCTTCAAGCTTCTTGCATTGTTTTGGCACAATGATATGGATAAATGCATTCAAACCATATCATAGGATATAATGGTCCAGATTTACATCCTTTTTTATTTTATTTTTCAGTAGAGCATGACAACAAAATGCTGCCGACTAAGTATATAGATACAAGATTTGCTGATAATTCAGATAAAGGCTATATGATTCTACTTTGATTAGGTAGGATCATTGTATTTTTATAATAGTGCAATAGATGTTAACAATTAACATAACTCTATGTTATATATATAAAAGAAAAAAAAAAGGTATATTAATTATTAAAAAAGATTGTATGCTGACTGCTCCAAAATTAAGGTCTTAATCTGTTTTCAGAAAGAGACAAGAACTGAGTAGTGAGTAGTATTGTAATGAAGGGATGGGCAATAAGGACATTGTACAAATATGAAGAGGGAAATGCAATGGCAACACTCATGTTGGAATATATCATATCTGTATCAGTAACTCTCTCTTAAACTCATGAGATCCTGCCTGAGATCTTCCTGACCCAAAAGAACATGCCCCATTTTGATTAGTTTGTCAACTTTATCTCTTTTGGAAGGATCCCCCCTATTTAAAAAAATGCATGCTATTGTGATGTTTGTTTATTTAGCTTTGCACCCTCCAATTCTGTCTGCTTTGTAGCTGTCATATAATAAGACTTGATGTCATCCACATTTGTGCCTTTCAAATTTTTTATTCCTTTGCTTATTCCTAGTCACTAGCTGGACTTATGATTAAAAATAAAAAATCTGATATGATCATATGAGTCCGGAAAGGTTGAAAAAGTATACAAAAGATGGCCACTGAGAATTTAGGATGTCAAAATTGTGATCTCCACCCACATGTGGGTTTGTCATAAACAATCTGCAAGTTAATTAATTAAAAAATGGATAGAAATAATAGAAGAAGATAACATAAAGACAAATCATGAAAGACATAATAAAGCTTCTAGAAAGAGTGATAAATAATATAAAAAGAAATGGAGAATGGTGATATTCATTGCCTCACTGCATTCCATACCAAATTAAAATGGATAATATAAGAATCCAAAAAGGGTGTGGGGGGAAACATTTTTGCCCTTCCAACCACCACCAAGACCAAACTCCTCTTTATCCTTTTGGAAACTGAGAAGGGTGCATGCTTTGCTTTCTTGCCTTCAAATAAGCCTCTCATATATGATCTTCTTTTATTTTTTATTTTTTTAATCTTTCTTATGACCATTTCCAATTTATTTGTGATGTTCCCGTTTCTTAAGACAAACACCTTCTGAATTTCTGAGGATTATGCCAAGGACATGACTGTGGTACTACATACTAACATGTCTAGTGAGTAACAACAACTCATTACGTCACTGCTAGAATCCATGTTATGCATGTATGGCTTTGGAACCAATCCACATTGTTCAATTTTTTAAGACAGTAACAACCAACAACTAACAACTAGTATAATTGACAAATAAATTTTCCAATAGTCAATGCCTCTAATATATAGAATTCTGTAGTAAGAACCTCACTTCAAATCACCAAGTAATTTTTCATTACTTTACTTCCAAGTAGAGGCTACTGATTCTGGAAACTCGTAGTCCTAGTAAAGTTTTATTATTGCTCACTCATTTGTGGACTTTGAAAACAGAAACCTCCAATAATAGGACTCGTACCCTTTGGAATTTGGATTAGTGTTTGACTTGCCTTAAAATCTTAAAATTCCATTATGTGAATACAAACAAAACATTGAAGGAAGATATACATAACTTCATATACAGTAGTCTGGTACAAACTGCTAGCTACAGATTTGACTTCAGATATCTTCATTTGGACTCTTGAAATTTATAAATGAAGTTGACTCCAGAGCATAACAGGGGCTGTGCCAAACTGTTCCAAAATCATGGGCAGGATAAGCACTATTAGAGTTGGTTAAGTATTTTGGAAATTAGTCTGTTACCATGGTACAAAGAGTTTAGGAAAGAAACGAAGAATTAATTAGAAAAGTATTATTTTTATTATTCATATTTTTCATCTGTGATTATAAGGTTGTTACCAATATATAAACCCTAAAAGTACGCTCGTTATGGAATAATATCCTAATAAATTACATTGATTTTTGTTCTAATTCTCTTTGATATTTTCCTGATTTTGTTCTCTAATTATGATATTCTAATAGGAAATCCCACTTAAGTTGGCTTATTATGCAACAAGTCATTGCTCCCAAGTCTCTCATACTCCATCTTTTTTAAGTTTCACTGACTGAAACACCTTACAAGAAAAGAAAGTGCCTCCCAAACATAATTACCTGTAACACAATACGTTCCGGTATGAAAATGGATATGCAGTACAATTACTTGAAATGGTTGTAGAGTTCAATGATACAGGAAAACATCACAATCTACTAGCAAGCAACTTTAGCATTTGAAAAAGAAAAAGGGTGGAGTGTGGAGTGATTATTTCACTTGTTACGTTGCAACCAATCAAGGATACCCTTTTCTGTATCCGAAAGCTGCTCATCATTCTTTGCCCTCAAAGTTCCTTCCATCAAATCGAAGTAATCTTTGTAGTTTCGCTTGTAATAACTCTCCAACCTCTGCAACACAACATACACAAGCAATTATGAAACTTGTAAAGTTATATCGTGGCATTCAAATTCAATAACATCTAAATTCGTTACTTTATGATGATAGCAGTGAGGAGGAAATTTAGCTTACCTCTTTGTCATTTTTGTCCTTGTTTTCCTCTGATTTCTTGAGATATTCTGACAACATAAGTATATACATAACGTTGTTTGAGCAGTACATGTACAAGTAATTAAAGAGAGATAAGTTTATGCATACTTTGAAGTAGCTGGGTCCTAGATTCGGGAACTTGGGTGGTGGCGATTAAAGTGGATAAGATCAGGCTTCTCCTTCCAAGTTCAACGTTGTTGGTAATGGTGGTTAACGTTGATGGTGGCTTTCGTTGTTGTGTCTTATGAAGTGCTTGAAGGTTGGAAGAAGCATACTTGTTTATTGCGACAGTTAGTGCCATCAACATGTTTTGTTCTGTTCAGCTCATCGCCATCGCATCATCACTCTCTTCTTTCTGCCTTACATACCTTTTCTCTCTACAACCACTGGTTTCGGTTAATGGATAATGCGCCGCCACATGGGATCAACGGTCAAGATCTATAAGTTTTCATGCTAATTGTAGGCTAATTTTTTTTATATTGATTAAATATACGTGCAATACATTGTTATTGAAAAATTAGGTGTTTTTTTATATGGTGTTTTATTCAAATCGGACGGTCCGATTTGTTTGATGAAAAAATAAATTACAAATCGGAGGATCCGATTTGTTTGAAGAAAAAATTAAACTCCAAATTAGAGGGTACGATTTGTATTTTTTATCTTTTTTTATTTGTTAAAATAAAAATCGAACGGTCGGATTTTAACATTACATTTTTTTTATTTTCGAAATCACAAATCGGACCGTCCGATTTGTAATTATTTGTTTAAAAAATAAAACAATGCAAACAAATCGGTGCCTCCGATTTGTGTCATCCCATAGACAAATAAAACACCTCTCTCCTCACACCATATTGTCATACATGTTTCTCTCTCCCACACAAAAAATTAAAATCGCTAATTGTAGTGTGTGTCTGTTTTTTTTTAAAACTAATGTTAATATCTATTTATATTATGTAGTAGAGAAAGTATGGAAAAATAATGACTTGAATGAATAATGTGAATAATTATTTAAAATTGAAAGGTCAATTATAATTAAAATTCAGATTTTTAAATTAATTATCTAATTACAAAATTTTAAAATTTATAAAATTAGAATTTGCAGTTTAAGCCATTTCTATTACAGATGGCTACTCTTAATATTTTTGTTTCCTCCCAGTCTCCGATATTTTCTTTTATTGCTGCAGCCTAATCCTGTGTCGTTGCAACTACTGCTCCCGGCAGAAAGTTCTGACGTCCGCATTATTTCCCACCGCTGTTGCTGCGATCTCCCGCACACACCACAGCCACCTCATATTATGCCCCTTGTTTCTCTGTATTTCAGTGATCTCCACTTCCTTTCTTCCCGATGCGTCCCCTCCGACGCTCTGGCAACCCCCCGGCCGGCAAGAATCCCAGCTACCACCGCAGCAGATTTTATTGATGCATCGGCCTATTCTAATTGCGATGCGCCAAGACAAAGCCATAGCCAACCAAGATGGCAAGTATGCCCGCTGTTTAATCCCAAGCATCTTCGCGAATGGCCTTCTTCAGTCCATTCTCAGGTTCTTGCAAACCCAAAGCATTGTCTTCCCAATGGTCACAACCTCTGCACTTGCGGCGCTGCTCCACATCCTTCTCTGTTGGCTTCTTGTATTTTGTTCGTTCTTTTGTTGGCTCTTGTGTTCATTCATCTCCTTTTTCTCCTATTTCAATGGCCAGTTTAAGATGGTCATTTTAGTAGGTATGCGGATAGTTATTTTAGTTCTTATGTGGATGATTATTTTGATTAGATTGGTTCAGTTATATATAATTAAAATAGGTTAGATATTCAATTTATTAGGTATGCAGATGATTACTTTTGGAGTTAATTCTCAAAGTAGTTCATGAACTTGCACTCGAGCCTCAAAATAATCCCTGAAATTAATAATTACTCAAATTCGTCCCCGAAATTACCCTCCGAGACTCATAGTAATCCCTAAAATAATTTCCGTCCATCCTTGCTATTAGAAAAAATTGAAACGACGTCGTTTTATATTTATTTAAAAAAAAAGTAAAACACGCTCCCCTTCCCCAGTCCCCTTTTCCTTTCCCTTCGACGCTCCCTTTTCCCTTCCCCAACCCATCCCCATTTTCCCTTTCCCTTTTCTTTCCCCTTCTCCTTCGTCAATCGAGTTGAAATCCATTTTAGCCCCTGAAATTTTCGACCGCCTTCAATTTCGACCCCAAATTTATAGTTACCCAATTAACACCCCCAAATATTGGATTGTACCCCACGCTTGCTCCCGTAGCTATCTCCGTTAACGGAGATCTGATGTGGCACGTTAAGTTGACAGAATATGTATCCACGTGGCACCCAGCTTAGTAGAATGGATGTGTGATGAGTGAATGATGTGGTAAAAGTTGAATGAACTCAATTTGCAACCCTCTTTTCCCAATATATTCGAGACTTTGCTGAAAAAATTGAGTTCATTCAACTTTTGCCACATCATTCACTCATTACACATCCATTTTGGCAAGTTGGGTGTCACGTGGATACACACTTTATCAACTTAACGTGCCACATCAGATCTCCGTTAACGAAAATAGCTACAAGGACAAACGTGGGACACAATCTAATATTTGAGGGTATTAATTGGGTAACTATAAATTTGGGGGTCGAAATTGAAGTCGGTCGAAAATTTCAGGGACCAAAATGGATTTCAACTCTCACCAATCTAATGCCCTTCTCCTTCTCCTTCCTCTTCCTATGCCTGAGACCCTTTCCCAAACACATACCATAAACAGAAAACAAGTTGTTCATCAAGAAGCTATTCTAGTAGTAAGAAACTTTGTTGACACAAGTATCAAGATCATCTCCCAAAATGAAGAATCAAGATCTGGATGGATTCCATTCTCACTAAATCAAAATGCAATAATTAACAAAAAAAAAAGAGACAGAGCGAGAGAAAGAGACATCCAGCTGGCAAGATGAAGCAGTAAATACCTCCACAATTTAGATTGTTCCACCTTCAATAAGCTTATTACATTCCTCATTGTGTGCCAGGTAGAAAGAATCCAGGTTCATGCTGATGAAGGTGCAGCGTGCGGTGCGGTGCAATACCGTGACGGAGGCCGACGAGAAGCGACAACAGAGAGAAAGGGGAAGGAAAAGAGAAGGGGAAGGGGCTCGAGTTGGGGAAGGGGAGGCTTGGGTTTTCTTTCTTTTTTTTAATAACTACAAAACGACGTCGTTTCAGTCGTCTCCAATGATAAGGATGGACGGAAATTAATTTAGGGACTATTATGAGTCTCAAAGGACAATTTCGGGGACGAATTTGGGTAATTATTAATTTCAAGGATCACTTTGATGTTTGGATGAAAATTTAGAAACTACTTTGAGATTTAACTCTTATTTTTGTCTTTAGTAGATGATTATTTTTATTAGGGGTGAGTGACACTGGTGGCGACGTGTGGCAAATCAAGTAGCGACGGTGAATGGGATGATTATTGGTGAAGGTGGGGAGTGATAGCCTGTTGAGAAAAAAAAGGGTATTGAAGTAAAATATTTTAGTAAATTAAGATTTGGAATGGTTATTTTTTTGGAATAACTAAGTGAATTTTTTAATTTAAATAATTTGTAAAATACTTTTTATTTTTTATATGTATGAGCTAAATCTGCATCTCATTATTCACATTGTTTAAATTTTTTATTATCTTTTTAGCAGAGTTGTATATACTATTTATACAAAATTAAAAAGAATATGATAGAGTAAAGTATTATTTCTAAAAATCAATAGTTAAATTAGCTAGATTATATATTGAGAATTGAAATACAAAATCTTAGATTAAGAATATATAAAACAATATATAATATAAAAATATTGTAATTAATTTTTTTGTGTATGTGTTATATTTTTTATTTTCAAATTATTATAATTAGGATAAAATATGACGTTTAATTACATTTAATTTTATTCTTAACATTTTTTATTTGTGCTAAAATTATCTTTGAACATTAACTTCATGTAAAATATTAAGGACAAAATTAAAAATTTTTAGAGATAATTTGAACATAAATAAAAACGTTAAAAAACAAAATTAAATAAATCGAAATTAGAGACAATTAAATGAAATTCAACATTACAAATATTTTTTTAAAAAAAAGAGCAAACTTTAGGAGAAAAAGTATATTTTAGACGGTATATCTTGACACATAAGAGTCAAGAAAGAATTAGAGCAATACTATAGCAATTAGTTTGAAATAGCTGAAATTGAAGGTAGGGTACATAAAAAATGATTGTTTTGTCCACAGAAGAGCAGCAGTGGCTAATCCAGCAAGTGTTTGTGCCTGTACCAAACAATGGCAAAGACATAGAGGAATATGGAAGAAGCAACACAGCCACCTACAATCCATGGAAGCAAGGCATGCTTTTGAAACAGGTCAATGTGAATGTTGATGGTAAAAATACCCACGACGGTAATGAAGGCCTCCGCAATCACATTTGCCGTGCCCACTCTCACTGCCATTTGCAGCAGCTTGTCCTGTTTCTCCTTCAGCATCGCGTTTATGTACTCCTCTGTTTCTTCCGCATACTCCCTCACCTTCATTCATCTTGTTAGCCATACATCGTGCATATATACATAAATAATTTCAACTAAAAGGTTTTCAATTTTCGTACCGTGAATAATTTGTTGAGAGTTCCACCGATTTGCACAAGGTATGCTCCCAAGAGCATCTCAAGCTCCGCTATGTTGCTCACAGCATCTTCAGAACGTAACTTGTTTGTAAGATACATCTCAATCATGTCTTCATCATTATCCAGCAACCTCTCTAACTCATCCCTCACCTGCTGGAACATTAGCTTGCATTAGTTACATATCAATCATAAATTAGCACTAATCAAGTTTAGTTATCTTCACGTGAAATTAATAAGGTGGAAACTTAGGTACGGTTGACTTCACGTGAAGTTGACACCTGAGAGCCCGTTAGATGAAAATTCAGTCAAATCATCTAACGAATCTCAATATCAACTTCACGTGATCACCAATTAATAATTAAGAACAGTTATATCTCAATTTTTAACTACTAATTTCACGTGTAAATATCTACAAGTGAGTCTCCACCTGAATTTAATTACCTTCTGAGCACGACAAGTAAGGGCAAGTAAGCGGTTCTTAATTTGGCGAACGCGCTCCAAATTGAGAATATTAATCTCTGAGGTTAGTTTATAGAAGGCGGTATGAGCTTCCTGGTGCAATATATTAGAGTGAGTTTCTAAGGCGGTGCAAGAAGCGTGAAGGCATGCTTCGAGAGCAACGAACTCAAATGGAAGGATGTTGGTGGATGAGGAAGGAGGGAGGATGATGCGGTTATGAAAGTGGTGAAGAAGGGAGACGAGAGAGGGATCCCTGGAGTTGAGGAAGAGAGCTTCATTGGCAGTGATGATGCATTTGATGTGCTCCAAGTTGATGACTATGGCGCACTCTCTGCCAGCTATGGTGGTCCTGCTGGAGGAGGAGAGCATCCGCCTCAGGTCACGCGCCGCCACCCGCGTCCTCCGCATTATCTCCTGCTTCCCTGCTTCCAACGACTCCATCTCTCCGCCAGCCCCCACCACTGCCACCGCCCACTCCCTTTTAATTCCTGATCTCCTCCTATTCATCATCATTATCATTTCATGCATGCATTTTCTTGAGATTCGGTCTCTTTTGTTTTTTTTTTTTTTAGGCGGGAACTTAACGCATGCCACCCACAATTTTCATTCTTGGATCTTGCTATACTAATACCAACAACGAAAGAGAAATGTCAGCACATTAAAATTAATTTTTTTAGTGTAGTTTCCTTTTTAATAAATTAATGATATATTTTATTTCATATTTTTAAATATTAATAATTAATTAAAAATTAAATTAATATATTTTAATAATTTTTTAATATTTTTAATAACGAAAAATAAAATAGAGACTATAACCAACATCGACATTTAAATTAAAGAAGCCACTCAAATAAAGACGTTGAAAATGTCTTTTTATAAAAATATTTTTTAATAATTAAAAATTTAATACATATAATCAATTAAATCGTGTTATTTTTGTCAAAATTAGGCTAGACAAATTGATTTGACCGAAAAATAGTGAATAAATCTTGAATTAATCTAAATTCATATTATTTTTTATAGAAAATGACTACAATACCCTATTATAGAAAATGACTAAAATACTTCTATTATATATATTAATTTTGAGAATCAGGATTTAGAATTTTTAAATATATATATATATATAATAAGAGTATTTTAATCATTCTCTATAATAAGGATATTGTAGTCATTTTTTATAAAAAAAATAATATTAATTTAGATCAGTTCAAGATTTGATTTACCATTTTTTCGGTTAAATCAATTTGTCTAGTATAATTTTGACAAAAATAACATGATTTAATCGATTATATATGTTAAATTTTAAAAATATATATTAAATTATTATATTAAAAATTAGATTAATGAATAAAAATAATTGTCAAAAATAATAAATTTTAATGACTTTTTAGTATTTTTTACATTTTTATATGAATAATCACTTTTTTGTTAAATAATTATTATTAAATGAAAAGTGTTATTTCTCTAATTAGATCATATTTAACATTAAACATTAATACAAAAAATTAGGTTGTCTATAACAATTTCATTTTTCACGTTCACTTCTTCCACGAATTGGCTTGTAGCATGACTAGTTAATTTTGTTTTTTAATTCCTTCTATGTATTGTTAGCTACCTTTTTACGTTAGATATTTCGTTATTCCTTCCTATATTTCTCAAAACAATAATTAATATCAGATTCTTTCATTAATTAAAATTTCATTCGAGTTATAATTTGTTGACTATTTTAATAATTACTTTTATTTTATAAACAATAATATTTCACAGACAATAAAAACTCAACCTAAAGAAATTTAAAATTATTTTATTTAATTTTATATTTTTTAATTATAATTTATTTGATTTTGTATTTTTTAGTTATCATTTATTTTGTTTTGCATTCTTTAATTACTACTGGAATAATTGAGTAATATTAAATAAAATAACTTTGAGTTATTGTCTTTGTAGCATTACCAAATAATAATGCTTTGAAATCAACACTTTTAGTGTGAAAAAGAAAAAAAAATAGTTAATATTATTTGAATATTAGGCAAAATAAAAAAAAAGTGTTGAATATCTAAAATTTTTCGTTTTGATAAACTAATTGACTCATCATTCATCAAAACATAAATTAAATTTGCTCATAATGTAAAATTATTGTACATTTTACACCCATTACTATATTATTTAGACATCCATCTTTGTTATCCCTCTCTCTCCATACTTTTCTTCTTTAGAAAAAATAATGCATCCATAAATTAAAAAGTTTGCACATTCAACTTTAAAAGCTGCACATCTAAAATATATGCTAATTGATTTTTATTATCCTGCTAATTTGTCCATATGTAATTTATCTAAAAATAAAAAGCATGCATTGTTAGCATTATTGTACATCATTGGATGAATTTAATCTTTGAGTTAATAACGATGTAATGATATTTTTTTTTCTCTATCATTTTTTTATATTACTTTTTTCTAAGTGCATATTTTAGGTTCCGAAAATAATAAGACTAATGGATTTTATTTCATAGCATGAAATTAAAGGGGGAAAGAGGGAATACAATGGTATTGAAATTATGGATGAAGAAACTAAAGTGTCACACTGGCTTTTAAAATCCATAGCAGAAACAAATTAAAAAGAGTAGTGTACAAATTAATTTTAAAAAATACTAAAAAATCATCAGAATTTATTCAACAATATACTTTAGTCTAATAATCTAATAATATATTTTATTTCATATAATTTAAATATTAATGACTAAACAATAACAAAAAATAATAAATTTTGATAATTCTCAAATATTTTCTCGTTAACCTAATAGATTATAATTAGATAGGAAAACCAGCAAGCCACCTAGATATCATAGCAAGACTTTCCTCAGGCCTGTACTCAGGTGCGGTGTGGCCCCCTCCCTGTAGATAATAAATTTATTAATAATAATATTATAATACATTATTTATTTTAATTTCTCCATAAGAATTAAATCAGTGTGTCAAATATAATTAAATGCTTTATCTTGCCTTCACAGTTGCATACACTAGGTTATAATTCCGCTGTGTATACTGCAATGTATATCTACAGAAATACATGTTAATTTATGTTTTTATACACTAAAATCAGCTACATTATAAAATACATATTTAAAAAAAATTAAACTATACATATTTATATACAAATAATATTTTTGAATAACTAAATATAATCAAGTGTACTTACCCTCCTACTTGTCCACCTACGTACCATGGTAACCAGTCTCGTTTGAGCGACAAATTCAGAGATTTTATCCATGTCATTGTACCCAAATATGGAATAACTGCATCATGATCTCCACTGTATACTCCACATGGTGATGTGAATTTAATAATTAATTAGAGCTATAAACAATGTGTACGATGTATAATTGTGTAAATATATCTTTTACCTGTAAATCAAAACTTTATAGTCTTTGTTAATAAGATACTTGTGATATGGTACAGTGCTTGTGACATCATAGGTGTAAGATAAACTCCGATTGCATCTGTTCCATTCCATCTTGATTCCCTAATAAAAATTTTCATAACTTGATATAGTATGCAAATTAAATAGCATTGCTAATTTATTAGCGTATATAAATAATAATTAAATATATACCTTCCGAACGTGAAGAGCTGTTTGAACTTCTCCATCGTTAGCCCAGATGTAAGAGAAGACGTAGTTGTAGTTCTAGAAGAACAAATCAGTTTAATTTACATCACTTAATTATGATTTGACTGATTTGACTAAATTTTCATTCAACGGCTCTTAGGTACCAACTTCAGGTGAAGTCGATTTCACCTGAGTTTTCACCATATAATATATTAGGTGAATTCTATCGTATCCCCTCTAAAATAAAGGGTAAATTACCCCTTGTTATCTATATATTAAAAGTGATTCACCAAATGAATTTTATGAAGTGGAAGAAATCTTTACAAATGCAATTGATGCGTTTGAAGGTAAAGGAGAGCTTATGGTTCGTGACGATAGAAGTTGTAAAGATATTTAAAAAGATTCTTTAAATCCTCAAGTCATAAACACAATTAAAGACATTGTTGTTGATGATGTCAAATACAAGTTTCAAGGGATGTTAGATTCAAATTCTCATGAGATTAAAGACATTGTTGTCGATGAGATGGAGATAAAGTCGAATTCAATTGCAGAAAATAGGATTTGAAAGATGAGGTGTCAATTATGCATAAGAATTTAATCACTTCCATGAGACAAAAATTTTGCGGATAGCGAATTCAGTAGAAGATGTACGTTGAGATTGGGAAGGAGTTGTGCCTATGTAGTAGAGATTCTTCGTATCTCGGTAGCACAAATGTTACCACGTGTAACGAGCTGAATACGTACTTTCACATTGTTGATGGGTTTGTGAGTTTACCGCAAAAAGATTTCTCTGGCAGTGATGACAGACACTAAATTTAAATAATCACAGAAGAGAGAAAAAATAGAAAACATATACCTAATTATTATAGTTAATATTCAACTTAATTGTAATTATAAACACTATATATATCACAGGAATAATTTACTCTTTATTTTAAAGAGGACATGATAACATTCATCTATATATTATTATTATTATTATTATTATTATTATTATTATATTTACCCGACACCAGGTTGGGGTGTGGTGATGAAAAGCGTTAGGAAGGAGGAGGTTCAATTGATTATGGTGTGTGAGATTACTAGGATCCCATCCAAATGCTTTAGCCTCTTTTGTGGCAGCATCGAAACAGTTTGGTTCTAATATTTGCGCTGTAAAAATATTCCTAACGCACTGCAAAATATATAAATTCAAATTAAAGTGCACCTCATTAAATAGTAGAACTAATTGTCTTCGTGTAAAATTATTAATTTAGAATCGTTCAATATATAATAATGAAGACGTGGCTACCTCGGACACAAGTTGGAGATTCTGGAAACATGCGGCATTGCTTGAGTCTACGTTTATGTATTGACCTTTGCAATTTGTTTTAGTTGCCTGCCATGAGTTTAACACAAGAAATTAATTAGAGGCACTAAGAAGATGTATTGAATGAATGAAGTAGGAAAAAGAAAAGTGGGTGGTACCTGATAGAGTTGATCGGAAATAAGGGCATGTTTATGATAGAATGGAATTCTCCAGTTTTTATCAACAGACAAATCTGTGGCGGGGTTTCCCAGTATGTATCCCTTTAGATTCATTCTTTTTCCTCCTCCTCCACTCTCGTTTCCTTCAACAAGTTAATTAATTATTTTATTACGTGCATGTCACAGCAATTAATTATATATAGATATACCATCAGATATGGTCTTGACAAGTATAGGGAGGATGATGCCCGAGTAAGAATCGCCAGCTATGTATAGTGGATTCTTCTGGAACTTGGTATTGGACAAAAGCCACTGCATGCAATATTCAAATACCAAATCAATCCTGCTATGTAACCAACAAAGATTTTACCAACTTCTGCCAACTCTTATTTATAACTGTATTTAATGAAAATGCCTTTGTAGATGTATCTAATAAAAATATTTTTGTAGATGTATCACCTGAATATATCTTTTTATACATGTGTCTTCTAGTAGAGGTGTCTTTGATATTAATTATGGAAAAGTTTAGGAGGCCAACAACTTTGGTGTTTTCTGGTCAGCACTTAACCATCAAAATAAAAGTGAGTGATCTCTCACCATTAGATATAATCTCACACCATTAAAAATACTATTGATGGCCAATTGATGGTTACAAAACACCAAAATTGATGACTCCTAACATTCCTCATTAATTATTATTGACAATTAGTTAGTAAATAATATATTGGTACCCTATACTTTTTCATACCAAATTAACAAAAAAATATTAAAAAATCATCAGAATTTATTATTTTTTATTATCAGTTAGTCATTAATATTTAAAAATATAAAATAAAATATATTATTAAATTCTTATATTAAAAGAATTAAATTGATGACTATATAATTTAAAAAATAATAAATTCTATGCTCCTGGCATTGTCATCTTCATCATCTTGATTGTTCACCTTTTGTTAAAGTTAGTTATACCTTGCGCAAAAACTGGTAATTATGTGCAGCTGCTAAAGTATCAGTGACTCCATAAGAGTCGGGATTTGTGGCATAAGAAAATCCAGTACCCACAGGGGCATCTATGAAGATCATGCTAGCTACCTGAAATAATAGAAAGAACGCATCATTATTTAGTTGTCTGAGAAAGCGGAGGATAATTAATTAATTATTTATTATATGACCTTTGTCCATGAGAATGGATTCAGCTTAAGGGTAGGTAACGTTCCGCTGCCTCTTGATTTGGCATAATCAAACATAAGCGGACCTGTATGTATACATAATGTATGAATTGTTTAAGAAATTGAAGAGGAATTAGGGTTTTAATTTGTTTTGTGTAGTTACCTACTTCGAAGACGAGGCCAGAGAAGCCAGAACAACCGGGGCCTCCAGTCAGCCAAAGCAAAAGAGGATCTTCCTCTGGATTCCTTTCTGATTCCACGAACCAATAGAATAGCTGCACGGAATCCATGTCCCCTACTCCCACATAACTTTGCAATACAACATTATTAATTAATTATTAGCTAAATCACATTATGAGAAATATTAAGAGTATTTTTTAGCTATCACTTAGGCATCAATTCAATTCTTTTATTCGAGTTTCTTTAGTATAGTAATCCAATAACATATTTTATCCTATATTTTTAAACATTGATGATTATCTGATGGTTAAATACAATAAATTCTGATGATCCTCTAACATTCCTATTAAATTATCGAAAATATTTGGTAACCAAAGAAAATCAACCAAAAACAGCCATAACTTGCCTTATTTAGTATTCATTAATTGTTGCGATAATTAATTAATGCTAAATAAGGTAAGTTCTAACTATTTTTTTTTTTTTTGTCTACCTAGCATTACCCTTAAATTATACGGATGATTAATAAGAAAACAGAGTAGCTAACCCAGTTTGAAGGTTAAAAGGCAGTTTGCCAGGGAAGCCAGGAAGGGTGTCAACAGGTTTAGAAGAACTGGCCGTGATGACAAGAATGAGAATGAGAATGAGCACGAGGATCGTCATGTTAGTTAGTTTCCTGAATGCCATGGTAGATAGCAACTTGAGTTGAGCTTGAGCTTGAGACTTATAGTGCCTGTTACTTAACCGTCTCACCACACTTCCAACTACCACTCTTTCTACCTAACTTCTTATCATAATTTCCAGAAGCTAAGGTTTGTATTTAGTGACTTGGTTGTTGAATCAGTGCAAGCAAGATTGAATTAACATGTATGCATGATTAAAGATTCTACTAGTAGATATATCAAATAAAATAGTAAACATGAATAACAATACATATAGCATTGACATACAAAATCTAAATAGATATAACATATGCAAAACACATGGCAAAGAAGAGAATTGCGCCTTCAATTGAAGTTCTTGTTTGAATTCATGAATAATGCAGAGGGCGGTTGTTGAGAAGAAGATACATGATTGCTTCTTGTTCATCCTCATTATTATTATAGCAGCTCATCATTTTCTTCTCTCTTCTTTGCTTCCTGTGCACAACAACCCTGGTTTCTTCAGGAATGGCATGAACAAGAGCAGGACTAAGAGCACCTCCATTATTATTACCAGCATAACCGCCATAACCTCCAGCACATTCCACCACACCCTTCATGTATAATTGCCTTGCTTTGTTCAGAATCCTAAACGGTGCTATCATGTATTGCTTCAACTTGCTTTCCTTCCTTCCTTCCTTCGTCATCTACCTGCAACTCATCACAATCAATAGCAATAAGCAAAATGTAATACATGAAGATTGAAGAGTGGACTAATTAATTGTAATTACAATTAATTAATTAATTAATTAATTGATTAAATTGTCTCTTCATATATGCTAAGTTTACTCTTTAAATTGGTATGGACGGCAAGGTTGGGAGACTCGGAGAGCATACAAAGGGACGCTCTGAAGCTAAATGTGTCAGACAACAAACACCATAATAATTTTGTAATTTCGGTGGCAAAGAATATATTACGAGAAATGTTAGAGAACCATCAATATTTAAAAGTATAAGATAAAATATATTGTTGGACTACTAGACTAAAAGAATTATACAAAAAAAATTGAGTTAATAACTAAGTAAAAACAAAAAAAATAATAAATTCCGATATCATCTAGCATTTCTCAAGTAGTATTATAGGGAGTGGATCCTCTCCAGTGAAAAAAAAAATTGGATAGTGTCTAGTTTAGGATCTCACCCTTCATTGCTTTCTCTTTCCTATTTAATTTTGGTTCCACTTATAAAATTAAAGATAAGAGATCACACTTTATTCTCTTAAGTGTTCAAAAAAATGGAGAGGATCGATTTCCTTATTATATCGAGATTTGGGTATCTTGTGTGCGTATAGAAAAAGTCAGTTTGCGCAAATAGCGTGCCATATAATTTTTAAAACGAATGATAGCCTCATGAATAAATTCCTTAGATGGAAGAATTGGATTATATTTAATATGACGTTACGTTTACTAACGAGAAAGTGATAGTGAATTAGTGATCCATATGTGCCAACTAACTTTCTAATATTCTCGCTCCGACATTCTTAATTATAAGAGAAAGAAGTCATCATCTACATGAAGATATCAGTGAGACGATATGTGTTCATTTTTAGTTTGTTTATCATATTCAAAGTTATTCATCGGCGTGGTATCTGCACCATGAGTGCAAATAACATTATTACCACTGTTCAATGTAACCAACTACCGCACCATACTACCATGTATGAACTTAATTTCCTTCTTCAACGTTGTTGACTTTCCTAACTTCTTTGAGGTTCCTTAGATAATCCTCCACCTTTAATTCGAGCTAGATAGTTTCTCTCTCTCTCTCTTGGGCTCCAATTTTTATTTCACTATATGGGCCTTCTGAAGACACTTCCAATTTTTGTTGCATTTTCTAAGCCCATTATATGATATACTCTTGGGAAGATGTGTTTTCTTTTTCCGGTGACCAAGAAAAAAAAAAACGAGTTTCTCTTCCTGTACAAGGAGGAATTAACTCTAGTAATGATCTCCAAATCAAACCAACATGGTTGGTCAAGTGATCAGCTCACTTGTTTGCTTAAGTAAGTATTGGAGGTTCAAATTTCGTCTTGTGCATGTAGCAACCAATTAGTTAGCGGGAGACCTTTAAATGAAGCTCAGATCCGCGATGGATTAGTCGTTGACGTGTCGAGTTAGAGGATACCGTGGACAACCAGAAAAAAAAAAAATCTCAAAATCAAGAATTGTCAACCTTCAAAATATATCATAGCATAATATCATGTTTTAGAGGAGTTTTTTCAACAATATGAAACAATCTACATACGTGTTTTGTCTTTTGTGATTAGTCAAGTAGCATTTGCACTAGCTAGTTCCACAAAAATTATTTATATATTTGAATTGGACTCACCATTTAGATAGGCCTATCTTATATTCTTATTGACCTTGTTCTATGGCTGAAAGGCCACTTCCGATCCGACGGTCATTATTAACAAGTATACTAATTAAACTAAATCACTTTTATAATCACAATTATCTCTAACCTCTTTTCTCTCTATCATGACCATCAATAATACAGCCTGCCATTTAGGCAGGAAGGAACATCACCAGATAACAATATTATGTTCTAACAATTAATAGATGGATGTATAATAATATATGATCCACAAATTAATTGCCAAATAAAGCTATTACAAGGACTGTTGTTTTGTTGTTAACGAGTTATAATTCAAATGACATAATCTTTCCATCCTCATCTAGAGTTTTCGGATTCGAGTCTCACTCCTAACTTAAAAAAAAAAAACTGTTGTTTTGTTTTACATAGTTACAAGGACAGTTTGTTTACATAAATGAAAATAGGGTAAAAAATACCAAATTTCTCAAATTAGAGGATTTAAATTCAGAAGATAGAGGGAGTGGTGAATGAATGTTACATAAGGAAGGTGATGATTAAGAGATAGGGGTGGTTTTGCCAGGGCGATCAGCAGCCTTAAGAGTCTTGTCGATAAGGTTGCGAGCCTTTCTGCTTCGGATCTCAACCTTCACGCTCGCACTCTTATCGATTTTTATGTACGGCTTCTTCTTCTTCTTCTTCGTTAGCTTCAGCTTGCTCACCTGAGACTTTATCGTCTCCAACAGGTTCTCCATCATCATCTCCTTTTGATCTGCGATGTTCCTTCTCTTCAATTAGCAGTTGAATCAATCAATCAACTTTATGTATGTGTGGTTGAGTGAATCATAATGCATGCACTGAGTGCTGCGCATCTAAGCAATGCTTTATAGATACTCTACTTCTCTAAATAAATGCTGTATTTATTTGTGATCTGTATGTACGTAATCACCAACTTCTTCCATTCAACGTTTTTTTTTAATTATTATTTATTATTTTTAATTAAAAAAGATATATTTCCTTTATATGTTATACGGAATAAATGGGATATGCTCGCCAACATCAATCTCAGAGAAACCATTATAAATCTCATTATATCTATGCTTTTATATTAACAAAATAAGCTAAGAAGAAATAGCTCAAATGACATAGTCTCCCCATACTCAATTAAGAGGTTGCGAGTTCGAGTCTCCATATCTTCAGAAAAAAAAAATTATTAACAAAATAAAAAATATTATGTATACAATCAAGTCAATTATTTATATATAAATATATGTGTTATTTAACTCATTTTTAATATATATTTTATATTAATAATTAATTTAATAATTATTTTTTTGTTAGTATTAATTTAAATATAAAATAAAAAACACTAATCACTTAACATTTTTTTTAACTGAATATTATCGTTAATTACTTCAAATATGATCCTTATATTTATATAAACGTTTGGCCCGATATTGTCATATTGACCTCAGCTAAATAATTTATTAATTTTCAAGGGGTACACATTCACTGGATATTCCAATAGAAAAATAGGGGCATTTACAACGAAAGAAAAACGAGAGAGTAAAACGAAACCTTTTTTAAAGGGAAAATAATTGTTTACTAGCTTTACCTATACGATAAATATGTTAAACAATAATAACCAAAAAAAAGGGAATGTTAGGGAACAATGATTTTGTTGAACAATATAAATATCTACCAATTAAATGAAAACATATTACACCTTTAAATTAATTTTTTAAATTTTAATATTAAAATAACCATTCATACACTAGTAAAATGAACATCAAATATATCTATTATTTACATTGTTTAATATTTTTATTGTTTACCTATACTTTTCAAAAAAAAAATATGTTAAACAATAAGATGAAACGATAAGGTTGCGCCAATTTTTATTTATTTCTTGATAGGGAAATTTTTTTCCTTTCTTTTCTTTACTTTCTCTTACTGGAGACTTATTTTCTTTTTAATCAAGGAGAAATTTTCTTTTATAATATTTTCCCAACGTCCTTATGAATTGCCAAATTGGTCGGTGTTACTGACTCGGACCACATGCATTGCTGCCGGTTGTGTTGACTTTCATGAGGCAGGTTAAAAAGTAGTAACAATAAATAAAAGCGCCACTTTATTAAGACCTTGTCCATTTTCGTTTACGGTCTTATTTTAGGAGTTTTTACACAGAAGTGATTAGTATTAGGTCAAATTTAAGGGGAAAAAAGTTAGCTACATTAATTTTTTGAGTTTATTTTTTGTTCCTTAGTGTTATCTAATAGCACAGAAAATCATTTTTAGGTCATCAATAATGATAATAAGCAACGTAAGGAAAATCTTCTTTCGGAAGTGAGAAATCCAATTTAAGACAACTCCTTTAATGTATTAAATTTGTGCAAATTCTAGAATCAAACTAGAAAAATCAATAGGAAATAGCTAGGGGAGTGCTTTTCTTGTTAAATAATACTCATTATTCTGTCACCAAAATATTTCACCCAAACTTTCTTTGATTCACACCCTAATGTCAACGTTTAATACAGGAAGTTGGACAAGATTTCAAATGGGTAAGTCATGCCAAATTTATTATCCATTATTGTGAAATTTGTGGAGCTGAATATTAGTATTTAATAAGAACAGATTGTTCCCCTTTGGTCAACGGGGTATTGCTTTTCAACTAGTAATATAATGTTTTTGTATTAGGGTTTATTAATGAGTAATCTACTTGTTGAAAAATTAAAAGATAACAGTTTTTCTTGAGTTGTAAATATATCGATGTTATGAAATTTTCAAAAGCTTGTTACTTTCATAAATATTTAATTTGAACTTTAATAAATGTTTTTAAAGTGCTAACAAAATTCTATTTTATTTAGCACTTGATATATTTTAATTTCGCTCTAATTTGATGTAACTATTAAGAGAATGAAATTGCTTATAAATCAACTAAAAATTAGTCATAGATATCGCAGTTGCGAACCAATGAATTCTTATAATCAGTCAATGTTGATATCATAAATGCCACATATATCAATCATGTAGGCTCAGGATTCATGACTCATTATGGAGTGATTGGAGTGTATGGTGAAGTATCATTATATTAAATTTCTCCACACAATAGTCCTCACATCACATGGGTGATGGGACTATAAACACCCACAAAATTAAAAAATATCTATCTTCTCCCTGTGCTACTTTACTACTAAGAAACCGCAATGCTATTGATATGCGCAAAAAATTGAACCAAAATTATTATCAATTGATCTTACCCGTTGATCAGTTTTCTCTATAATATGTGATTCCTAAAATAACATTATATACTTTGAATTCAGCTCTTGTTGTATAATATTGACCAACAGGTTTAAAGACGAATACTCACAGTTAAAGAAAGCCGAGATCTGCACAACCTTCCCTGCATTTATCATTCTCTATACCCCACTTCAAATTGAGAATTTCAAGTTAGGCCCCAATAAATGAAATTAAATAGAAGTATGATATCTAAGAAACATGTCATGTGATACAAAACTTTTAGCTTCGGTGAGAGTCAGACCATAACATGAGAGTTGATAGAAGTGCTATTGTGGCGGTTTCAACCCTTAGACGATGTGGCCCGAGACTAACACCTATGGCACCCGCTTCCATCATCATACTCTCTTCTTTCTCGGTGAAGTCTGGACAAGGCACCCAATACCAAAACAAACAAGTGTTATTTTCATTTTAAGCAACAAATTGATACCAAGAAACATGGCATTTATTTGACAATCATAATGATGAGTAGCAATTAGAAGACTTGCCATTTTTTAAGCATAATGTAACCGTTCAAATAAAACAAAAAAGTTAAGATTGAACAAAATTAAGCAAACTAACCGCCTTCAGGTCCAATTACGATTAAGCCACTAGTTTCTTTTTTGAATTCTGTCAATGCATTAAGAACAGGAGATGCCTTTGCTGTTGCAACAAGAGAAAGCTTTGACTGTGCAATCTGTGGGACAGAAAACAGGTAAAGTTAGCCATGAGCAGAAAGGAGAAGGGAAGACTTGGAATCCCATCGGTCTATATACTACATAAATGTCACTACGTAACCATTTATAGCAAGATCAAATCCCTTGTTTAAACAAAGAATTCACAAGACCAAAAGAAAATAAGCATCCTAAAAACTACAATGTTGTGACTAATAGTCTTTGCAAATAACTAAAATTGAAATGGAAAACTTACAAGATGGAGAAGGTCATTAACCTTTACAGGAGGTTTCAGGACCATTTCATGCAGCCGTTGACCTACAAAAGAGCAACAACATTAGGTTCCTCAAACTGAAAAGCCAATTTCTAATAGGATTACAAAAACACTTAGCTTCAGAGGCAAGTAAAAATATATTTACATTGTTTTGATGCCGCTAAGATTACCCGTTCCAATCTGTCTACCCGATTTTCTGAGATTGATGGAGAACGTTCAGTAAGTAGTGGAGTTACACTATTGGCTCCAAGTTCCTAAGGCATTGTAACATGAATAAAAGAGAAACAACCATAACATGAAGCTATAAGTCTAACCAGATAAAATCTCAACATGCTAGTGAAACATACTGTGCACTTCTCTACAAGCCAGTCAGCACGTCCACCCTTCAAAGTTCCTAAACATGCATGGTGTAACAAGTGAAAAATTGAGCACAAAAGCTCACATCTTCAAAACACACAACAACATGAAGTTGTTAAAGAGACAACTATAGGAACTAACCAAAACCAGCAAATACATGCAACTGCATGTTCTGTGGATGTATTAGCTTTGGATCATTCAGTGCAACAAAATCAAGTCCAGTGCGATCAATGTTCTGTATGCATCCTTCTACCAGACCTCCCTTCCCGTTGAAGAGCTCTACCCTTGATGTGGATCATCAACAAATCATATTGAAATCGAAGAGTTATGCTAGAGATGAATACGGAAACATAGACCACTAAATATGCACAAGAAGCGTCTCTCTTTAACTTTCAGTTCCCTGAATTAGAAATATACAAAAATAGTGGCTAACGGTACAACCGTGACATAAAATATTTGACAGACATATTGGAAATGAACTACAAGAAAGGACTCCACTTTCCACATTCAAGTCTAATGCAACTGCCTAAAATATTTTCCCCTTACTAATCAACATTAAGCATCCTAATACCCTATAACTAATTCAAATCGTTCAAAGGGTAGAATTCAGAAGAATAACCAAATTTTGCACAAGATCAATTGTCTTAAACTAAACTATCCTCTAAATCATAACAAGTGATCTATATGATTACCTGTCATCGGCACCCAGCCTCAATACTTTTGTCATATGCCAAAATTCATCACCTTTTACACGCACAACACTACCCTGCATTGCCACAGAAACAGAATAAACCCTTCTTCAATTAAACAAGTGGCAAGGCTTTGCCAATGTGGTATCTAACACCGAACAGTAAGAATGACAAGTGCAGCGGTAATGCTAATTAGCTGAAAATCGTTGCAAAAATTGAATGTTGGAAGCAAAGCCAAACCATTATTAAAATGAAGGTGAAATAACAGAGAAATGATGTGCTGTATTAGGAAAGAGTAGTTAGAAAAAGAGGGATGCCTTGGAAGAAGGAAAAGTTTCGGAGTAGAAGCGGGGGAGGCCACCGCGTGATTGGTCTCCGTAATCGTCGGAGGAGGAGGAGGAGAAAGAGAATGCACGCACTCTCACTCTCGCTTTCAAGTTTCGTAGCCATGCCAATGATGTATTCACCATGAAACAGGGTTTTGCTGCCCTTGCGGGTGCTAGGGTTTGCAACATTTGCATTTGGTTGCATTTGCCCCCAATTCAATTTCGCTTTCATTTTTTGTCTCTTTCAAAACTTCTCATCCGCTTAATTATTTTTGGTCAGAAAAAATATTCATTTGGGTTATATTTTTGGTGGGTTATCCCAAATCAGCCCAATTTAAGATAGGCCCATATATGGTATGTATTTATTCACTGTTTAGCAGTTTTATTTCTCATCTGCCCTTAGAAGTTAGAACACATATTAAAATTATAAAACAAGAAATTTTTTATCGAAAATATAAAAAATTTAAGTTTTTATTATATTTTTGTTTTATATTCATTAAATAAAAACATTTTAAACTTTTTTACTAGTAATAGGTTTATTATGTGCCCTTAAAACATATTTTAGCTAAATACTAATAATAAAATTAACTATTAATTTAGTATTTGAAAGATATGCTGATCAAAAGTTTTTAAGAGATGTTATCGACAAAATAGTCTTTGAATGACTTAAAAATATGATAAAAATAATCAATAAATATTATATATTTTATAAGTAACTATAAAACTTTTGTTTTTAGCAAACAACTTATCCATTTGATTCGAATTTTTGTGGTAATATTTAAATGTATATTTAAAAAGTACACAAAAAATTGAACAAAATTTAATTCCTAAATTTTATTTTATTTTTCAAAAAAATTAGTCATTCACAATAAAAAACTTTTTAAGAAAATTTTACTTGACATAAAATTGCAAAACTTTAAAGATAAAAATTAGTTTTTTAATAATATTTGCAAAAAATTATATTAAAATTTAATTTCTAATTTTTTTTAAAAATATATATTTAATATCTAAATCTTTAAGTCACGTTTTAAATATTTCGAAAATTTATTTATCATTAGCATTCTAAAGTTCTTTTTATCAACAATCTAAATTTCGGGACAACTTTTTGGTAGTTTAGTCGTTAATAATATAATTTGAGGTCACAATCGAAACGTACGTGTAACGAGTAATACCAAGTTTGTAGGTCAAATTTTGCAGTAATTGGTTATGGAAAATTTTCAAATTGAACAGCAAATAACTCCGTACGTAAAGAGTCACCTAGAGCCTAGAGGCATAATATAGAATTCTACATACCAAGTCCTTAAAGAAGCTTCTATATATTGTTACTTGTGAGGTTCATACCTTGTAGTTTATAGATAAAATAACAATCCAATGACTTTTTTCTGTTTAATTATGATACTCGTAAATATCTTTTTATGCAAAGACGATAGTTAAGCATTATTAAATGCTTTGATAATTATTCAATATATATTTATATCTTAATTTATCGTATAAAAATATTTTTAATTAATAAAAAATAAGCAAACAACAGTCTTACTAAATTTAAATTCAACAAATCAAGATTAATTTGTTATAGATCAGATTTGAGTTTTATTTAAAAATATATTATTGGTTAATAGATAAAATTCAAAATCTTAACACTTATTTAAATGAATTAGTAAACTGTCCATTCGACGAATTTAAATTGATTTTTTTCGGTAATTTTAATAAGGACAATTTACATAAATAAATTGTTTGTCCTTTAAATTTAAGCAATTGCATGCATTCTTTTAAACATAAAGACGTAAATACATTGTTTCATATATCTATAGAAATCGCTACTGATAGTAGTGGTTTACGGAAACACATAATCCGCTATAACCAGCCGCAAATTACGTGCAAATAGAAGAACACAAAAATCACTCGAGGCTGTCGCGTATTGTGATATTTTTTTTAGTATTGATTTCTATAGATATATAAAACAATGTATTTGCGTCTTCATATTTAAAAGAATGCAGTTACATAAATTTAAAGGACAGACAATTTATTTATGTAAATTATCTTTTTAATAATAATATAATGTCATGGGCCTGGAGCCGCATTATCTCCGCCGCTAAAGTTGTTGGTCGAAACATGAGTGTATGTTCAACATAATTATAGACTAGTCATTCATTCTTGCATTCATATGGCAACTCTGTAAGCCACATTAGTGGCACAAACATAATCATATACAAACAGTGCCGCCGCCATAGGGTAATTTATTTTATGTGCTTTTTGGTTAACGATTAATTGTTTCATGAGGTTCAGGCATGCACACTTCATCATGTTTTTGTATCCTATGATAATAGAAGCTCATTTGCTTTTATAGGTAAAGTTAGAAAAAAAAATAAAATAAATTTATCTTATTTAATTTTTATTAATTATTGTAATAATTAATAAATATTAAATAAAATAAATTTTAGTTATCAAATATTTTCTATTTTTATACTATAATTAAAATTCTTTTCTCTGGCTAGCTAGCAACATATGTAGTTTTTATATTTTTACACAAAAGAATTTATGTAAAATTTTACAAAACTTTAAAAAATAAATTGTAAAGTAATACTAAGTGTTTCTCTTTATGAGGAGGTAAACCTTGTTTTCAACTAGATTGTGATTATAAAACATGCAATTAACAATAGCTTAATTTAAATTAAAGATAGAAGAAGAAAAGTCTGGCAATCTCGTTTCTAGACGATGTTGATCGACATTGGATTGATCATGATGAGAGAACCTTCGATATAGAAAATTATTTCTCGTGAAGATGAAGTTTTAATCAGTCACCACTCACCAGAATACACGAAAGAATTTTTTATTGGTAGATTTAATTTTGAATTAAAAAGTATGGATCGGATACCTATGATAATAATATTAATAGATATAAACCAGCAAAATCATGAGGAAAACACACGTGGAATTGACCAAAACCGAGCTAAGCCATCAAAATTTTGGTCTTAAACCATGGTAATCGTAATTTTCAATTTATATGATGTCAAACAATAATGGATGTATTATATGAAAATAGTTCACGACAAGGATTATATTACATGCATGGTTTGGCTTAGTTTAAGATTTGTGACACATACATACGCGTATGTTGGCTGACCAAACAATACAGTGAACTAATTAAACATTATTTAAACCTATATAATATAACTATGATATATTTTTTTCTTAAAAAAGGAGAGAGGGTGTTTTAACTTTTAAGAGATAGTACGTCAATTTATGGACAAATAATCTGGAATAAACTAATTTAGCTTGTTTAGAAGACAATCCAACCTGCACAATACGTAAACATGCCAACTTATTCAATAGAATAATCACATGTTTGGGCAAATTTGTTGAACTAATGCAATATTATTAATTGATAAGGGGCATCAGCCATCCTTTTGTGTTTTGTCTAGGGGTGAGCACGGGTAGCGGGTATCCGATTATCCGTCTGAACTCGAACCGAAAGTGATTGGTTCGGGTATCGATTTTGGGGGTGCGGAATCCGAACCAACCCGCCAACCCGATCATATATTAATTAAATAAAACATATATATATATATATATATGGCTTTTCCATTAGAGAATGATTATTCATTATTAATATGTTTAGATTTTAATGAGTTTAGTTTTTAATGTATTTGGTGTTTAACATGTTTAGATTATTTCTATTGATGTTACATGTTTATTGTACTTGTTGAATTTTTAAGATAAAAATTTGTTTTTTTTCTATGAATTTTAAAGTCATCGGGTACCCAATTACCCGAACCGAACCAATCCGTTCTTAATCGGTTTGGTTTAGTTCGGGTATGTATACAAAAAAATACAAATTCAAACCAAACCAAATCAATTACATTTTGATCGGTTCGATTCTAATTTTACCATAAACCCGAACCAAACCGACCCGTGCTCACCCCTATTTTTATCCCAAACAAGTTTCTTTATTTATTACTGGGTACTTAAAGAAAAGGAAAAGAACCAGTATATTTAATTTGGAACTCAGGTGCAGTCAATTTGATAGCTAGAATTATTAAATGATTTAATTGATTTGACTAAATTTTCATCTAACGATTCTCAGTTATCAACTTCACTCTACACTTGAGTTTCCACCATTTAATTTACCTTACCTTTAGCTTTAAGATAGATTCTAAATTAAGAAAAGTTGTAAAACGTTAAAAACGAATTTCTTTGTGTATCTCTCCCAAAAAAGTTATTCACTTTGGGAGGGAAAAAGTAAAAAGGTTGACTTTTTTGGGGTTCCATTTTAAATGGCAAACAAGTTGGATACTTTACAGCCCAGATTATTCTTAGCTTCATCATGCAAGGTTCCATTAAAGTGTAAAAATAAATCATGTCTGAATTCATCATATCACACAATCTAAAATTGTTCACAAGTATTAAAAACATTAAAAAAGTACAAACCAAAATTTATATCTACCAAACTCAATATATATACATACATAGTTGGTTACAAATACTATATATTTATCAATATATCTTTCTATATCAAAACAAGAAAAGGAAAAGTGAAGTATAGTAGCTCTTCAAAAGTGGCATACATGCATATATGATGAAAACTATAGCTTATACATAAAATTACAACAAAAGTGTGATGCAGAGATATATATATCATGGATTTGCCTTCTGTGTATAGATATAATCTACGTGAGCTTCAAGTGTTCTTCTCATTAAGCATTCATCTTTATTAGCAACACCCTCACAATATTCCTCCACATTAAATGATTTCTCCACAACCTTCAATAAGAGAAGAACATGCAATTAATATTGGTTAATATTCGAAACAGAGTATATATTATATTATATTATATTATAAGATGTGATAGCAACTAAAAATTAAAGTAAGAGGACTAACCGGAGGTGGTTGGGAAGATGATTCAGGGACAGGTCTTGAAGCATATGTGAAATTGGTTAAGAATAATAAGAAGAAGAAGAACAGTGTTGCCATGCAAAGTGTGGTGCTGACCTTAGAAGACGAATGCATTTTAATTCTCTATATTCCTTTATATGATTTGATACACAACACTCTCAGGACTCAATAATCTATTTATAGAGAGCCGGAGCAATAGGAGCCATGATCCTCTAAAAGATATTCTTTTTATATACACCATGAAAAATATTTTAAGAATAAATAAAAATTTGTATATCTAATCGCTTTACAATATTCTATTATATATAGTAGATCTAGTATATGTGTATATATATTATTTTTCGGTTATTATATGAGTTGGACAAAGTCAATATTATAATAAAGAATTAGCAACAACGCATTTTAGAACACTTCTAGTTTCTGTCTATATTTTGTATATTATTAATTTGATAAGAACAATATTCAGGTTAATATAATATAATATAATATAATATAATATAATATAATATAATATAGTTGTTTCTATATTTAGTCTTAAAAAGATAAGACTTTTAATTGATAAAAACTAAAATGCATCTGAGCTAATTAAGCATTAATTGTTTGATAAAATTAGAAAATATCAGCCCAAGTCATTCTAGTCTTTGAAGCACGGACACTTCGCTGCTGAGTTGCTGTGTCCGCGTGTCGGACACATTTCGGACACGACACTCACCGACACGCGTGTCTGCTGTGTCTAACCGTGTCTTAATAAAAAATAAATTTTTTTTCTCCAAACGCCTGAACACACCTAAATACCATCACGTGTCAGCGTGTCCAGTCTTATTTTTTAAATATATTCTTAAAATAAATTTAGATATAGTATATATTATTAATTATTAAAATAAAAAATATTTTAAATACTTGATATAATTAAAATAAGACATTAAAAATAATTAAAAAAAATTTAATTTATATTTTAATATTAATAAAATATCAAATTATCATTACGATTTATCTAAAAAATACTTTATATTTTATACGTTTGCGTGTCCCCGTATCATATAAGATTTTAAAATTTGCGTATCGGCGTGTCCCGTGTTGTGTTGTATCCCGTATCCGTGTCAATGTCCATGCATCATAGATTCTAGTATATATTCCTTTGATATTATATAATAAGTTGAGGGTTGAAATTCGATCACCATAATATATGACTTTTGTTTGAACAAAAGCTTAGTGGTTCCGGAACTGCCTTAGAATTTAAGTTGCCTTAGACTATTCCATTATGTTCTCATTAAACCATCTAGAAGTAGGTCCTAAAGCATTGTGAAACGGTCCCAAAAGTAGGAGCTTTTATAATTTATAGCTTCCTATGTAAATAAGTCTCGGTTAATGGCTCTTTGACTTGCTTCATGTTCCTAACAATCATGAAGTGCATCAACATGCGTGAGCAAGTTCATAGTGCAAAATTGATTGCAATGTTTTCTTTGCTAGAGGGTTGCAAATGGCAATGATCTTTCATTTTCCTTTTTTTCATTCATTAGATTTTATTTGTAATATGTTTTTGGATTGCAATGATTTTATGGTGCTCATGAAATATTGTTTGGCATGCTTAATGGGGAAGTTCATTGTCACAAGGTGGCTCCACCATTGGGCCTCAGGCATGGGAAGAGTTGAATATGAAACAATTGATGGGGTATGATGTTATTGTTATGTACATCATGACTATGTTTTTTCTAATAATAATAATAATAATAATAATCACTTAAAAAAAATAAGTAATTAAATAGAATAACATTGGCAAGAAGCTAAAAGCAATGAGGAGGGCAGGAGTGGTGGACAGTTCTTTTCGCATTTAGTATATGGTTGCTGCTGGTGGGCTTTCATGACTTTAATGTGGAAATCAATGACATGTGAGATGCTTGATGACTCAAAAAATCATATATAAAGTATGGTTAATATGTGCCCTAATAATTTAAAATTTCTGTTATTATATTTTTAACATGTTTTTTATATTAATTAAATCCTTATCGTTTTAAGTGTGCGTGAGAAAGAAGCTTTTCTTTCAGAATCATGCTATACGTATAAGTCTTTTTATCGATTAATCTAACTCATCACTCTCACTCGATTGGATTTGGTTGAAATAAAAAACTTGTACGTGTAGCACCTCTCTTTCAGTTATTACTCCGTGTTTTCATTTTATGGTGACAATTTAGATCAACATTAGCCTTTGATCTTTGACCATTTTAATTTTATCTTCGTGATCATTCATTTTTCTTCATTATTGAATTGAGTTGTAAAATCTAGTTAATCCGGTCTTATACAACGGTAAAAACTCAAGTGAAGTCGACTTCACATGAAATTGATACCTGAGAGCCGTTAGATGAAAATTTAGTCAAATCAATCAAATCATTTAACGGCTCTCAGGTATCAACTTCACGTGAAGTCGACTGCACATGAATTTTCACCTTATACAACATCTAATTGTAAAAGAAAATGAGTCAAAAAAGAGTGAAGAAACTACCAAAACTCTTTCTTAATAAGATCCTTTATATGTTCACCATATCTTTGATCTTTCATGTTTCTATTGTTTTCCTGTGTTATGAAGTTTCTATAAGTTTCCAGCGTTATCTTGTTGCTCAAAATGACTATACTATAGTATTTATTAATTGTAATTGTAGAACTCATTTATTGTGACCAATTCCAATCAGTGGTACAAATCTATGTAGTATCTACTGTATACATATTATTGCCTTTCAAATGAAATAATTGACTTCTACACATAAATAAATAGGCGCCCAAAGCGGCTACGCCACTTTGACTTTGTGCATGTGACATGATAGTGGTGAATGATGCTAATCCTCACAACATTAAATATGCTAAGAGAAGAGGATAGGGATCAGGGCCTCTTATCCTATTTGAGTGATTAATCAGGTGGAAATTCAGGTGCAGTTGACTTCACGTGAAGTTGATAGTTGAGAGCCGTTAGATGATTTGACTGATTTGACTAAATTTTCGTCTAACGACTCTCATCTATCAACTTCAAGTAAAGTCGACTGCACCTGAGTTTTCACCGATTAATCAGTTTTTGTTAAGGAATGTGAATCAAGCAATAATGACTCTAAATCAAAAGTATAATGTAAGAGGAACACTCAGCGAGATGTTAAGCAATATTGGAAGTATTTTCACTGATCTTGTTTACCATGGCCGTGTGAAACATGCTTCTATGTAATTACACTACAAAAGAAAGAATTTCAATTTTTTTTTTGGTTGAAAAACAATGATACTGATCGAGTTATCATAAGTGCAAGTTGCAGCAAACCATGCTCCATAGTGAGAACTAAATCTTTCCTACTATTAAGTCTACATGTAATGTAAGATCTTCATTATACAAGTTACTCTTCAAAATTTATATTTTGATAATTTGAATAAATGTTACATAGTGACAAAAACTAAAGGTTGCTATAGGAGTCTAGATCAGCAAAATTACCATCTATCAACATCTTTACCATAGTCATCGTCTTCCGCCTCCGCATAACCACCTTCTCTGTGAGGATCACCGCGGTGGTCGCGCTTGTGTCTTTTATGCCGGCCTTCATCTGATTCATGACCAGATGAATGCTGCTCCATTTACAACACCAAAAAGGAGACAATCAAATATTAATCATAAGCATTTCTGTATTTGTAAAATGGTAAAGGAATGAATCCATACTCGTTTCGATTTCTTCCTGTCGCTGCTACTATGCCCATGAGATTTCTTACTCCTCTCTTTATCCAATTCATGAGAAGTGTGCTCAGGACTTTGATGCTGCCTCCGTTTGTTTTTACTATCGCCTTTCTCCGTTAAGTCGGCACTGTCACTGTCTGCTTTATCTTTCTCTCTTTCGCGAACTCCTTCTTTTTCCCTTCTTTGCTTAGATTTTCGTCTTTCTTTTTCCTCCCTATCCTTTTCCTTCTTTGCCTGCAGAAAAGATTTGGGGTTCAGAACATATGACACAGTGAATGACAAGCACGAATCTCAAATATAGATGGCATGAACAGAATTTATACCCTCTCCTCTTTCCGTTTCCGCTCACCCTCTTTTGCCTGTTCTTTCAGTTGTGTAATGTACTCCTCAAATATTTCCTTGCAACGGTTATCATCTCCAACAGATCTAAAAAAGGGAAAACAGGGAACATTAGTCTTAAATAGTAGTTTCAAGATAAGTAGGTTATTTATCACCGAAAATTCACCATGGTCTCGGCTAACAATTTATCTAACTTAAGAAAGGTACTCAAATATAAGCCGAAACGTTTCAAGTTTCTATTAAGAAAAAGAAATATTGTTTGAGAAAAAAAGGAGAGATAATTGGAGTTTCAAACACAGTTTCATCATTATCCAGACCTGAACTCTTGACTATCTTCAATAAGTGTTATACAATCTTCCCATTTTGAAGATGCAGTAATGTCCTGCAACCAGTAAGTAAAACAAAAACAAAAATCATACTCTTATTGCCCAATCACCAAAATAGCACAGCATCAGTTAGTTTATGTCCACAATACCACACCTTAGTAGAATATAGTAAATGAAGGAAATCATCTGCTAGACGTTTCCGTTTTTTGGCCTCCTTTTCTTCCTTCTCCTTAGCCCGCTCTAGTAGCTCATCAAACACTAGCTGCAAGATATGTAAAGTATGAAGTAGAAGCATTAACATAACCAAATTGACAATTAGAACCCCGACATGTAAAGCAACTCAATATTAGGAAAAGCATTAAAGCAGAGATATGTGCCACTGCTGTATTTACCTTTAAGTTAAAATCAGATATTGGAGGAGAGTCAATAGATAAAGCTGATTTGAACTCTTCAAAAGTATAGGTTGATGACCATGTTATCTGAAAAGCACGTTTTATGCATCAGAACAGATTTGCAAAGCAGAAATCAGAAGATATTATTGATATATCATATACCTTAGCCAACTTCACCGCATCCTTAATTCGACTCTTTTCATCATGATACTGCATGAACAAGAAAGAAGATTAACATTTTGTAGGAAACACTTCCGTTAACCACAAAAACTTTGCAGGATGCACAAAAGTAAAAGTCCTCCAGCTCACTTGAGTAAACGAACAACACTATTTTAATAAACTAAGATAATGCTTATGAAGCTCGAATGTCTGGCATTTGCAAAGCAATCCTGCTGACTAAATTAGAAGTGAAGTTCGGAATCAACCAGAAGACAATTTAGCAAACTCACTTGTTTCTCTAGCTCTTCAGCAACATCTTCAAATAAGTCTTTTGCAGTTGAGCCTGATGTGTTTGATGCCACTGCTAGATATGCAGGTAAATCTTTCACCTACAACACAATGGAAAACAAAAATTAATGCAGTTGATTCAAGGCCACAAGTCACAAAAAAGAAACAAGGTCCCAGGCAACATAAATATACTAAATCATATTTTAAATGTCTCGCTGTAAAACAGAAAACAAAATTATAAAGAGAAGTTACTAATAATCTGGCATTTAACCTTCATGTGATAATCACGCCAATGAGTTTTTGCTGTAAGAATGCCAGCAGCAACATGCTCTTCCATCAATTTGCGGAATTCATCACGGTTTTTACGTTCTGTCTTTCTCAATTCCTCCTGTTGTGTTTGAAAACAAAGATAACCAAATGCAATAAACTATAAGAGGAAGGGGGTAGAATCTGAGAGAAACTCATAAGTAATAAACAAGACAACACCTTTAGTAACTTCTTCTGCTCTTCCTCTTCCTTCTCTAAATCACGTAAATAGTCCTGAAAGGCAACATATACATTGGACTGAATCTAAAATTTAATTTTAATGAAGGTGCATAAAGAAACTACCTGGAATATTTCCAAACGGTCAATTTTCTCAAGACGCGAACATCTTTCGTCAGCCTCTAAGCGGTCTTGAACTTTTCGCCACTGTGTGTTAGCCTACGGATGAAGAGTTTGCATCAATTGAATGTCTATCATATAAAATCTTTCGAAATATAATGTATAAGAAAATATATGTACTTTTATAAAGTCACAAGATTCTAAAAGCTTCCTGTACTCTGTTATATTCCTCTTCCGTTCTTCTTGAGCCTTTGCTCGTTCCTGATGAAAATGCCATGAAACAAGATTGATTAGAAGCATTTTAAAAAGGTTGAACAGCATAATGAACTCATCATATTAAATGAAGATTCAACCATCATTCCATTTCCATCCATATCAGACGTGAAATGATAATGTTGTTTCAAATTTCTGCATATCAATATGTTACAACCCAGAATTGAGCAATGTGTAACGCAGCAAGTTATACAACCAAGCCATTTTCCACTGTGTGGGATCATTTTCACCATAGTTAAACTTATCTTTAAATAAAATTTAGCAATGCTTTGGATCACCATAAAGGTTTATGGGTGTGTAAATGCTTCAGAATAGCATGATGAGGTAGTATAATGATGAGTTACTGAGGTAGTAGAATCCACCTTGTTTATAAGTTCCTCCAAGAAACTATCAAACATATCCCTGCGATCTCTGTCACGCTCAACAGCCTTGAAACGTTCATCATTTTCAAATATTGTCACGGCTTTGCTGAGTGATTGTCCAAAAAACAATAAAACAAAATTATCACAAAGCAAATAGTCTGAATGTTTAAATTGACACTTTGAAACAAGAATAAAAACAAATCTTATTTATAAGGAAACAAATTGAAAGATAGAAAAAACCTCCATCTAGTGGATGGATTCAACTCCGTGGACTCCTGGAAATTGATTTATTGTCAGCATAAAATTGCAAGATCAAAGAAGCAAGAAATAATTATAAGGAAATGGAAGTAGACACTACATACTTCTAACATCTTTTTAAAATCCTCTCGTGCTTTTTTATGCTTCATGCGCTTTTCTTCTGCTTCCTGTTTTTTCCTCTGACTTAAGTACTGGGAAAAAAAGAGTTATATCACTTTTCAACATACAAATTATTTATGCAGTACATTATCATCAATACATATTTGTGGCAGCAGCACTATCGAAATTCCGGTCCCATGCAACGTTTCAAGTAAACGGATTCAGAGGCCACTCTTTTTGGCATGGACAAGGAAAAGTAAGGGTCAAATGTAAAACGAAGTAACAGCCCTATCCAAGCTTAGTGTCTGTGATTAACTCAAGGTTATTACATAAGAATTACCTCATTGAAAGCTTGCTTCTTTTCTCCAAGCGATTTTAATGCACCGTACCTTTTGTCATTAACTATTAATCGCATAGTCTGAAAAACATACAGATTTCAGCAAATAAATATTAAATAAAAGAGAGACATTTAAATTAATAAGTCAAAACAGTTATAAAAAAGTAAGTGCCAGCAAAGCAAATCATGAAGATGAGCCTACTCGATCCCATGTCCAGTCAGATCCAACATTTACAGACTCTATCAGTGCTTTGAATGCTTCTTTAGCCTCCTAATAAGCAAAAATGTGATAATCAATCCACGGGAACAAAACAAGAGAGACGGTTAAGATATCAATATTTCTTTCTCATACCATCTTATTTGCATAAACTAAGGGTAATGGTTCACGTGTTTTTGTTTCTGAAGATGCATCTGCCTTTGTTTCCAAAGCCACATTTGCCTGTGTTTCTGAAGCCAAATCAGCCCTTGTTTCTGAAACCGTATCTGCCTTTGTTTCTGAAGCCACATCATTTGTTTTTTCTACTAACGAATCATTTTTACCATCCTACATAATTTAAGATTAATCAGCTTTCTGACCACAAATCCACAACAAGAACTGATAGAGACTCATCAGAAGTACAAGAGAAGCATACTTCTTTATCTTCTGCTGGAACTTCATCTGCAGAGCCCAGTGTATCCTTCACCAGAAAGTTGTTGCCATCATTCCTAGAAATTTACAACAAACAAAAAGGAAGTAAATTACCACCAAATAATCAAAATAAAAAACTAAACAGGAAAGGTATACTAGACAATACTGATTGGTAACAGAAGCTCTATCACTTCCTGCTGCAGCATCAGATATTGTAGCAGTATTTACTGGTAACTCTACTTCAGCCACTGTCATTCCAGTTATGGGAGCCACATGAGGAGAGGCAGATGGTCCAGAACTCATCTCAGATTGTGGATGACTTGTAGATGCACTAACAACAGGAGCAACTGAAACAGGACTTGATGGTTCCCCTTGACCAATCAAAGATGAATTAGCTGCTGCAGTTGGTGCTGTTTCAATCACAGGAGGAGTTACAGACGGTTGAGTATGAGAATTCGGTAGAGCATCAGTATGTGTTCCATTGGCAACTGCCTTTTCAACTTGCTGACGGGCCAACTTGATGGATAAAATTTGCGGAAAAGGAATCTCAGTTAAATAAGAAGCAGAAAATAGATGAAAAAGAATATTGAAAGTGGCATTGTTTTTAATGGTGTAAACCTTCAGTTCCTCAGGAATCATCCACTTTGATTCCCTAGTGACCTTGTTGTGGTAATACCTATGAAATATTGAATAACCAATATATAAAAGAAAGTCAGACATGAACATTAAAAACAGAAAATGATGATATGATGGAACCAATACATACTTTATTCCATTAGGACTAGTATACTCCTTCCAGTTTGTTGTTGCATCCACCCTCTAACAAAAAGACAAGTGACATATGTTAACAGTCTCAAAAGCGATTTCCTCCCAAAAGAAGAATACACATTATCTCATAATAGAAATTGGAAATTGAAATTTCCCAAATCAAGAATGTGAAATAGAGAAAACAGATCAAGGCAATATAATAGCGCAAGGTAAAAGGATCAATTATGACCAGCCAACTGAATATCAGGAACTGAGAAAATTAGCCTTCTCAATTCCCTTAACTTTTTTCCAGTTAATAAGCAAGAAAAGGAAAATTCCAATCATTCGTTTGGATGAATCCCCAGTTCAGCTCTTATAAACCTCAACATATTTGAAACTAAATTGATATAATAGACCTCGGACTGAGATCTAGAAACAAGAGTAATGCACATTTATCAAGTGATGTAACTAAATATAAGCCATTGATAAATCATGAGAAAATGTGACGCAAAGGATCAACAATCGAGATGTACAATGATAGAATTTACCAACATTCATCAAGCAATTAAGTAGGTAGGACAAGGAGCAAAGACCCAACGCATAGCCTACCTCTCAATATAGTAGCACAGCATGTACCTGTTACTGTAAGCATCTTAAAGCTACAAGAGTGTCACATGTAGATTTTAAAACTGAAAGATATGAGGTGCCTTGCACAATGCTAAATAGAAGACAACCATCATATGCTCAAAATCAACGCAAAAATGCTTATCTGGGATGCCTATGAGTGAGTGAAATTATATTTTTACACAGAAACACGTGACATTGGGGGGAGGGGGTGAGAAACGGAAAGAAAAAGTAGAAAAGAGAAATCTCTCTTCTTCATGAGCAGACATAAATAAATAAGCGTAGCCATACTACAGAACGTACAGAATCAGTCATTAGTGAGAAGTCAATTAAATCTAAAATTTTTTATGGCCCCATCAGCAGGGAAGAAACCTCAAGGAGTAAATATTTTGTCTATTGCTAAACAAAAGGATATTGAAAATAATCCAGGGACAGCACTAACCATCTTCAGTCACACTATGATTTATAGGACAGAAATTTTATTCTCATTCTATATTTAAAAAAAAAAAAAACACAGCACAATTACATGAAATTGAACAGTCTTCTACATAATCATCCAGAGAAAACAAACAGCTGATATCTGACAGTTGAACCAGCAATTGTCACAACACTGACCTCACAACAAGACATGAGTCAAGATCGATGGTAGCTTGCCTGAGAGAAAATCCGTCCAGTAACAAGTGAGCTGACGGAACATATTTTTTTCACCGAAGTTGACAAACAGAAAGCATACAACAAATGAAATTGAATATGTGAACCCATTTAATAATACAATAGACCAAAAGACATATGTCATGTGTTCAACCTTTCACCGGGAAACAGAACAAAAAAAATTTAATAGCATGACTAACAAGTCATGGCGTCAAAGCAAAGTCAACTGTATGACTCACCTCAATTGGGGTCATCAATTCGAAAGGCCTCTCCCAGCTAGATACTTTAGTCTTCTTATTGTAGTAATATCTGTGAAATTCAAAAGTTATACACTAAGTCTTGACAATTATAACCACAAAAGCTTTCATGCCAAAGAGATTTTGCCGTTTACTAAGAGAGGCTATAATATTAACCTAAATCATTAGATGACATCAAGCAAGAGAAAGAAAATTACAGGATCGCATATCACTCCTAATATTACTTTCAATTATAATTGAAATGTATATCTGGCCAATGAATAAATCTTTTACTTATGATAACCAAAATGAAGCAGGAGAAATAAGTAAAACTTCGTGATTACTAGCAACAGTAATGTCATATGAGAATCCATGGACTATATTACAAGCTAGATAGCCAGTGTAAGTAAAACTCAATCAAAAGCAAATGTTTTACCAAAAAGCAAGCACTAGATGACTAACTATGGAAAATCAACAGTAATTACCCAAAATATACTAAGCCCATGATGGGTTGAACAAGACTAATCAAATACAAAGAATTTGGCTAGCAAAACAAGGATTGGGGAAAATCTAAAACGGATAATTGCAAAAACAATGTTATGTGCCAAAGAGGTAGCAAATAGGCAAGCAGTCAACCCTAATTTAGTTCTCACCACGTACTTTCCCTTCCACCAATCCCTTATTCATTTTTAACTACAGTTACTTGGTATGCAATACTGTAAGGTAAAGGTAATACTACATGGCACATTTTGGTTATAATAAATTGGCCTACTATTTCGATTCATGATACACTATAAGATATTAATTTGTACCGTTTCAATGTAATTTTTTCATAAATATATCTTTTATTCCAATTCAAAAAGACTTCATAATTTTGTTTTAAAAATATGTAGACCTAGATGCAACTGTCTCTTTAGCCTTTTGGCTTTCAGCATGTGTGTGATCTGACTCCCGCAGTTTGGAAGGGGTGTAAATTTAGTATATTTATTCAAAATGAGATCCATGGTATAATAAGCTATATTTACTGCAGCTAGCGTCACTTAGGATCTTCTCTAATATAAAACTTTATATCAGGAGAAAGGCTCACAATGTAAGGTCAAAGCATGCCTCCGGCTAAATAAGCACTTACAGGCTTACTTATAAATGACCCATCAGTAGGGGAACCCAGAAATTGAACCCAATTCATTGATGTATGAGCAGAAAACCCACAGGGTTGGCTTACCCCAACTAGCACTAAAGTCACCTAACAAAGAACACTATTTAGAAAATATGCAAATATCAAATTACAAGCAAATAGTTGAATATCTTACCTTACTCCATTAGAAGAAGTATGCTCAATCCAATCTGTGGATCCACCATTCGCAAGTGAAGGCTGGATGCCAGTTGCCTGAAAGAAAGAAAGTAAGACCACATAAATATTGCAGTGATATAAAAGACAATATATAAAAATAGCTGTGAAATTGAAAACAAGTAAGGCTCATACTGAAGGCGTGACAGATGTAGTTGAAGGTTTCTCGTCATTGCTCAGAACAACTGTATCAGAGGTAATGCTCTGGGAAGAAGAACTAGAGGGAGCTTGGATTTGAGAAGCAGGGTGGAATTGGCTAGCAGAGCTAAAATTAGTTTGCACTTGACCATAAGAAGATGGTCCAAACTGCATCCAGTCCATAAATTAGTACTTGTATATAGGAATCTTAATTTATCCACTACAAACACATGCCATCACTTTACCGTATATGATGCTGGAAGGGGCATTCCCGGGCCACCTAAGCTTGGTGCATAGCCATTTGGCACTTGAGAATCAGGCTGCGGCATCATTGATTCAGATGTCATGTGCATGTTTGGCCGAGCAACTGACAATGGAAGTGGCTGCGGCTGTGGTGGGAGTTGCAATTGTTGGCCAGGTCTTGGAGGTAACTGTTGAATGGGTTGAGGAAATTGGGGCTGTTGATTTTGAGGAGGCATTCCAACATTCATCATGGGACCACTGGGACCAACAGGAGGGTAATGTTGAGATGGCATGGGCATGAACTGTTGAGGCTGCTGAGTAGGAACTACAGGGCGATACTGCAGAAAAATTAAATGGTTTCATTTCAGATGAATGATGATTTGATACATAGTTGACGTAATCACAATCACAAATAGAGAAAATGCATTACTTGACCAGGCATGGGAGCTGGAACAAAACTGCGCTGAGGATCCAGTGAACCAGCAATGGGAGGTCCAGGAGGCCGAAGAGGCTTTCATTACAAGAAGAGCAAGGAAAATTAAGACATAGGATATAAAAAGGTAGGTGAATAAACCCCTGATTTATACTTCAAGATACTCTACCTGTAAACCCGGATATTGCGGATTATTGGACATGTGACCAGAGAATCAAACTCCACGAACTACTGTAATCAACAAGAGTAAAGAGATACTACATATTAGTATCTTAGCAGCACCCAGAAAACATACAGGAGAAAGGAACAACAGCCAATTACAAAGAGCAGAACAATGGGTAATGATTATAATTCCCTAGAAAAATAGCAAATTAGATTTCATAGTAGGGCACAAATAAGTATAACTGAAACTCTCAAGTTCACCGAAATTGAGGCAGTGATCACCATAACGACTTAAACTAGAAAAGCTTACGACTTGCAACCAGCATTCAGTAAATCAAATTCTGCATACAGGTGCCCTTATATCAAAATCAAAATAATGTGCCTCAAAACAGCTCTACCATCATCTAGCTCTCGAAACAAGGATACCCAATCATTCAAAATTAAACCCAACACAAAACAAAAAGCTCCATAAGGAAACTAGCAGGAAAGTTCAATCATTTTTTAACCCCACATAGAGAAAAAGTAAAAAACTAGGTTTTTCAACCAGAAACAAGAATGCCCATCAAGTGAATTGGTATTCGGACGTTAAAAACAAAAAATAACAGAAGAAAAATTAAGGATTACATGTAACACGCGTACCAATGGGGTAAGATGTTGGTATGGGGGGTAACAGATGAAAGAGGCAAGTTGTGAAGCTGGGCTTAAAACCTGGGAACTCTGTTTGTGTGTAGTTGGTGATGTAATTTATTTGAGTGCTGGAAAACGGAAGAGGGATTTAACACTGATTAAGTACAATCGAAAAGAAGGACGATACATACTTCTTGGTGAAGTGGCAACTGGCAAATCCTAACATACCCTCTTTCTTGGTTTTCCCTCTTGTATCCCCGACCTTGCCCTTTTCTTCGATCTATATAATTTTTACTTTTTTACTACACTTTTTTATTTTTAATATTGGATTAACAACAGTATTTTCTTAAATTGTGATTTACGAAAGTATTTTTTTTAAAATATGGAATGATTTAATATACGGAGTACAAATCAGACCGTACAATTTTTAGGTACACAAATCGGACCGTCCGATTTCGATCTCTGTTAAAAAAAATTAAAAAATTTTGGAGTATACAAATCAGTTCGATTTATGTACTCTAAATTTTTTTAATTTTTTCAACACAAATCGATAGATTCGATTTGTGTACTCCAAACTTTTAAAATTTTTTAAACACAAATCGGAGGGTCCGATTTTTTTTTTGGTGACAAAAAAAAAATTACCACTAATATCCCAACTCATTCTTATAAGAATTTTTTATTGAATAATTTAATCTTCAATCAATTTTAACTATCAAATTAATTTTTATTTTTTTTTTGTGTGGGTTAGATATATTAACAAACACTAACAATTTTTTCATTTTAATTTTTGTTAATATTGAATAGCTAAAGATAATTTAAATAATTTATTTAACCATTGATAATTAAGTTACTTTTTAGAGTAAAGTATCATTTTTGTCCTCAATATTTAGAATAAATTTTATTTGTATCTATAACATTTAAATCGTTATATTTGTATCCTTAACATTTAAAAATAATTTAATATTATTCTACTATTAATTAAAAATATAAATAAAACGATTTAAACCTCAGAAATACAAATAAAAATTAACCCAAAGGAAACAAAAAGGATACTTTACTGTACCTTTTATTATTGAAATAGCGTTTTAACCAAATATAAGAGACCGACATATATCGTTGTGTAGTTATCCTTCTTCTCCACTGAACAGAAATCAATTTGGCAAAAAAGCAACAATGAAGCTGAGAGTCAGATCCCTGGAATCCAAAGAAACCCTAAAGATCGAAGTCCCCAATTGCTGTTCATTGCAGCAACTCAAAGACACCATTTCACATGTCATATCCTCATCTTCATCTTCTTCTCTTCATCTATCCCTCAACAGGAAGGACGAAATCCACGCTTCCTCGCCCGACGACTCCATCCAATCTCTAGGCATCGCCTCCGGAGACCTCGTCTTCTACACCCTCAACCCCACCGCCTTCTCCCCCGAAACTCAAACCCTCCTTCACAAACCCACCCCACAAGAACCGTTCAATTCATGCGACGTGCCCTCGATTCAACACTCTTCTGAAATCCTCATGGTTGACGCTCCCTCGATTCCCGAGGCGGAAAAAATTCCGTCTTTGGAGTCTTCAACTGCGGAAACCGTCGATATGGCTGATGGGTCTGGTGGAGAGGAAGTGGTTGTCAGGAAGACCAATTCCGAAGCTTCGTTCGTCAAAAGGGTGTTGAAAGAAGCGAATGGAAATGACGTTACCGACCTCAAGTTGTTGGTTCTCGTGGTACATGCTGTTATTCTGGAATCTGGGTTCGTTCGTGCTGAAAAGATTTCGCCTTTGGGGGTTGGTTCCTCTCATATTCTGGATGAGTGGCCTTCAGCTTCAGCTTCTTCGATATCGTTGAGGTATACTCTGCCTGAGATTCTAACTAGTGATTCTGGTGTTTCGCGTACTGTGTTATTGAAATTTCAGACATTAGGGCATCTTGTGAATGTTTATGGGTCTTTGTTTGATGATGCTGGGTCGGAGGTCCATAGGGTGTCTTTGGATAAGCGTAAATTTGCCAAGCCCTTGAAGTTGATGCTGGAAAATTTTGAATCCAAGGATAATTTTGATGATGATGCTGTTGTTGATCAACAAAGTGAGATTTTTGAGTTGTGGAAGATGGTGAAGGATAGGCTTGCATTGCCATTATTGATTGATCTTTGTGACAAAGCTGGATTGGATCCTCCACCGTGTTTTATGAGGCTCCCCACAGAACTTAAGATCATGATTTTGGAGCGTCTTCCTGGTGTTGATGTGGCCAGGGTGGCTTGCTTGTGTACAGAACTGCAATACCTGTCTGGCAATAATGACCTCTGGAGGAAGAAGTTTGAGGAGGAGTTTGGAGTTGCTGGGTGTAGAGCGGTGTTCTTTAAGGAGTTTTTTGCTTTACACTGGGAAACAAGGAAGAGATCGATGCGACCGGTTTTTCCTATTCAAATGAGGCAACGACCTTATGCATTATTCCCAGCAAGGAGGGACCGTAATCCTTTTGGAATACCTTCAATTGTGGGTGGAGACTATGATCGGCTCCCAGGATTCGGTCTACAATTCCCTACATACTCACCAAGGCGGACTTTCCTCCCACCGTGTCACCGTGGAGGATTCCATCACTAGTATCCTGATTTGAATTTCTCTTCACGAAATCTAATATATCTTGTTGAGTGCTGGGGCCAAATCCTTGGTAATAGTTTACCTATTTCTACTTGTTTGTTTCTTGAAGATCTTGTTAGCGTAAATGCGGCATAAGTGGCTGGTTGTAAGTACAAACATGAATGGCTACTTGTTTAGGTGGTTGTTAATATCCTTACCCTTTGGCTGTTCATTTGTTTTGGTATTTTGGATATATACATATACATTTTAGTTAGGCTCTGAATAGTTGATTTTCATAAGCCTTCATGTACTATCTTTCGTTCTACTCTTCTGGGTAAGAGCAATTTCTGTGTCAGAAGTCAGAACAATTTTATCCAAGGATGTATGCAACCTTATATTTCTGAAGTGCACAGTCTACTATATTATGATTATTTTTTCAACCTTCAAATATGAAGCATGCCAAGCAATACAACTACAGCATTTAGTTTTAGTAGCCCAGTGCTCTGATAATATTCTTAAGCTTTCTAGGTTTCTTCTAGTATGAATCATTGGCCTTGGTGCATCTTCGATCCTAATGCAATATTATTAGTCCTGAATTGCATAGTTGGTATCAACATTATCAACAGCGAAGATTATGTTTATGCATTCCTCTAAAGAGGTAGGATGAATATTATGCTGAACCAAAACAAAAGCGAGTTAATAGGATTCTACCATGCATGGCATGCGGGAAATGCTAAATATGTTCAAAGTTAAACGTGTTAAAACTTAAATTCATTAGGGAAGTTAAATTGATATATAGATAGTAGAAGAAAAAACAGTAACTGCTTGGGCTTACGTTGTTCATGGCTGATTACTGATAGTAGAAGTTAAATAGATATACAGATAGTAGAAGAAAAAACAGTAACTGATTAGGGTAAGCAGATATATCAACCATGTATGAATATGCTTCTCTCTCTCTCTTGGGTAGACTATAAATTGTTGGAAATATTGTTCTGGCAATTTCGAAAAAGAAAATGTAGAGTTGCTCTTTCCGTTAACAAATATGCTTTTTTCAGTATTCAATGTTGTATAAATAGAACTAGATATGAACAACAAAATGATATGTGATGGTGGAGGAGAGTCATGCTATTCTTTAATCTTTGGTCTCCAAAACAATCTGCTGCCCACATAATAATACTCATTGGATATATTAAAGCTTTCTAGTCTTCTCCTTGGATTGAAAAGCTTGCTAGCCATGAAGTATAGAAAAGGATACCCCATTGCATAAAGCCATAAACTCAATACATTCGTTAACTACCCTTTAAGAAAAAGAAATGAACGCCTTGTAATGATGCAAACTAGAAGCTCGTGTCTAGACTGTGGGTGCCATATTCTATTTGGAATACCAAAGATAAAAAAACGTAAGCTACAACCAGGAGTCCATTGCACCATTACATCATATTTTGTCTTTGTAACACCAAAATCCATTTTAACACTCATAAGTTGAATGATCAATTGAAAAAAAAAAAAAAAAAGAGAGAGAGAGAGAACGATCTGGTCAGTGAACTTCTTTTCTCTTGTCTGCGATTTTACCAACATTAAAACACATAAATTTGGTAGATGAATTTGGCAAACAACTTCCGTCTTTGGCCCCACCGGAATTAAATCAACCCCTTGGTAGATAAACTCCATTTAATATGTTTTGGCCCATGTATGGTTTTGAATTTCAAAATTGACAATCCAGAAACGATAAACGGTAAAAACAAAAACGGCAGTGGCCAATTTAATATACGCCAGCCACTGAGCCACTTGGTAGTAGCTCAATTTAAACACCGGTAAAGTTGGGCGGCAAAAAATATGAAATTCAAAAACAGAGAAAAAAAAAAGGAAAAGAGAAATGCTGTTTAACCATGGTTACCAGGTTAGGTTACCATGGAGCCAATTGGAAACAGACATCTCAACCCATGCCGTCCATCCCGCATTCCCAACTAACCATAGTTGTCTCTCTTATCTCACTCTCCTATAAGTAAAACCCAACTCTCAGAGAGGCGCACACATTCCATTTGTGTTATCCCATCTCCGTTTCTCAGAAGAAGGCGTCTTCATAAACGCCTTCTCTCTTCTTTGTCTTTCAACTCTCGTCCTCTCTACTCTCTACTCTCTCTTCCTTTCGTTTCTTGTGTCGTTTGATCTGCGAAGATGAGAGAGTGCATCTCCGTTCACATTGGTCAGGCCGGTATCCAGGTCGGAAATGCTTGCTGGGAGCTCTACTGTCTCGAGCACGGCATCGGCGTATGTCTCTTCCTTCCTTCCTTCCTTCTCTGCAACATTACTTCTCTTTTTTGTTTCATTTATCTATAGATCTGTTTTTCAATTTTCTATTAAGCATTTTCTCTTCATTTTCCTCCTTAAGTTTTGCTCTGACCTAATAGATCTAAGTGAATTTGAGCTCTATTGTTCTCGTTTAGGTAGAATTTCTACGTTATCCGCGTTGTTGTTTCAGAGTTTGTTTGCCTGTATTGCTAGATCTACCTTAGTTTATTCTTGCATTGCTCGATTTGTGTGTAGATCTGTAACATTTCGACTATGATCTGTCTATGAAAGCTGATATTGGCTCGGAATTTACTCTCTAATGTTAGGATCTGTAGAAAATTTAAGAGAGATTTGAATTAATCCTTGTGTATAGATCTTATCTGAGCTCGATGCACCTGATAATTTAGCTCATTTTATTCGAGGATTTGTATAGGGAATCATTTCTAGCTACTTCTAAACCTGTAATTTAGTAGTTTTAATTTAATGAAACATTAATTTCTCTCTCGAGGCTTCTAAAGGTGTTCTGTATAAGATTTGTTTTGTTCCCTGACTAATTAAACACTGGAATCGAATTGCTGTGCAGCCTGATGGGCAAATGCCAAGTGACCACACCGTCGGCGGTGGTGACGATGCTTTCAACACATTCTTCAGTGAGACTGGTGCTGGAAAGCATGTTCCACGTGCTGTTTTTGTAGATCTGGAGCCCACTGTCATTGATGAGGTGAGGACTGGAACTTACCGTCAGCTCTTCCACCCTGAGCAGCTCATCAGCGGAAAAGAAGACGCTGCCAACAACTTTGCCCGTGGTCATTATACCAGTAAGTATCGATATTCAAATGCTTTTTCTTTTTCCTTTTTATCTTAATTTGGTTTGTGTGATTGTGATATGTCTGATATCGTATCTGTTGTGTTCTTTCTCTCTCAGTTGGTAAAGAGATCGTAGACCTGTGCTTGGATCGCATCAGGAAGCTTGCTGATAACTGTACTGGTCTTCAGGGCTTCTTGGTCTTCAACGCAGTTGGTGGTGGCACTGGATCCGGGCTTGGATCTCTTCTTCTTGAGCGCCTGTCAGTTGATTATGGCAAGAAATCAAAGCTTGGGTTCACAGTGTACCCTTCTCCTCAGGTGTCCACCTCTGTCGTTGAGCCATACAACAGTGTCCTCTCCACTCACTCCCTCTTGGAGCACACTGATGTTGCTGTTCTCTTGGACAATGAAGCCATTTATGACATCTGCAGACGCTCCCTTGATATTGAGCGTCCCACCTACACCAACCTCAACCGCCTTGTGTCTCAGGTATCAATTTTTTGCACCTCTGATTATTCTTGCTTTTTTAGTTGATTTTTTCTGATGTGTATAACTTGGATTAATGGTCCATTTTGTTATAATTTCAGGTGATTTCTTCATTGACTGCTTCCTTGAGGTTTGATGGTGCCCTCAATGTGGATGTAACTGAATTCCAGACCAACCTGGTCCCATACCCCAGAATCCACTTTATGCTTTCCTCCTATGCACCAGTTATCTCTGCTGAGAAGGCCTATCATGAACAGCTTTCAGTGTCAGAAATCACCAACAGTGCATTTGAGCCGTCATCCATGATGGCCAAGTGTGATCCACGTCATGGAAAGTACATGGCATGTTGTCTCATGTACCGTGGTGATGTTGTACCAAAAGATGTCAATGCTGCAGTTGCCACCATCAAAACCAAGCGCACCATTCAATTTGTGGATTGGTGCCCCACTGGTTTCAAGTGTGGTATTAACTACCAGCCACCTACTGTTGTTCCTGGTGGTGATCTTGCCAAGGTGCAGAGGGCAGTGTGCATGATTTCAAACTCTACTAGTGTGGCTGAGGTGTTTGGTCGCATTGACCACAAGTTTGACCTCATGTATGCCAAGCGTGCTTTTGTTCACTGGTATGTGGGTGAGGGTATGGAAGAAGGTGAATTTTCAGAAGCTCGTGAGGACCTTGCTGCCCTCGAGAAGGATTATGAAGAAGTTGGTGCTGAGTCTGCTGAGGGTGGAGATGATGATATCGAGGACTATTAGAAGACTTGATTCTCGTCCCTTGTTTTGGCATTCGTGATGATCTTTTATCGTTTCAACCTTTGTGAACTATTTGCGTGTGCTGTTCATCTGAGTGGCATCGTTTTGATGCCCGTAAGATTTCCCTAGTTTTGTATCCGTTATTGACCTATGTGTGTCGTTCTGAAATGTATGCCATACCATTAATATGTTTTTCACCGTCATATAATTATCGTTTATTGCAGACGTGTCTTTTTATTCTATTAATTAAGCTAATATTAAAATTTAATTTCAAACTGAAATAAACTGTTACAGCGATTCCAATGAGATAATTTTTAGTAACATTTTTGACTTTTTATAATAATTGAATTGATTTGAAATTAAAATTTATATTTAATAACCTTTAAATTGAGTAAAGAGAAACTGTCCAAGCATTGAAGATTGCTCTAATAATGAGAAAGATTTTGACTTTTGCAAAATCGATATTAATTCTTAGGATTTTATTGTATATTTTTGTCACAGTAAGTTGCTAACTATCTTCCAATAAACAAGGATAACTCACATGGTGCATGTGTGCCTATTTTCACTGTATCTCTTTTATTGTACTACAAAAATTTTACTTTGAATGCCATCAGTGTTGTAGCCTATATGAGAATTAAAAATTTAGACCTGATGTATTGGTCTATTGGACAATGATTAGTTACATTCCAATTTCACTATACAGAGTAATCCACTTTTACTTAATGTTAGTAGTTGTGTACATAACATTAATCAGTAAAATTAGACAAATTAGACATGGTGAAAAATTAGACATGGTGAATTATTTTTTTTTATTAATCAGTAATAACATTGTTATAGAAATAATAATATTCACTCTTTAAGAGTTAATGATAAACATTAAGAATTTATTTAAGTTCATGATGCTCTCTCTTTCTAGCTAAAGAATTTGGATTCTTCAAAAAAAGGAAGTTAAAACATTATTAAAGGGAAGTTAAAGCATTATTAAAGCCTGAAACGTTAGTGTTAGTGTGTTACCATTGTCCTAGCTAGAAAGAACATATATATTCTCTACTATGTAACCATTTCAAGCATACATTTATTATTATTATTATTATTATTATTATTATTATTATTATTATTATTATTATTATTATTATTATTATTATTATTATTATTATTATTATTAAATCTACATATCCAACAAAGTAACATAACAGCAAGAAAAAGTGAAATTTATTCTTGGGGACAAAGTAGTCCATGACATCAAAGGACAAATTATTTAATAATTTCAACCACAATGAACATATATACATCTTTTATTTCAAATAAGAAAGCAATTTATAGGAATCTTAAACAAACAACCAGTGAGGTACCAGTTGATGATTCACTTCTTCGGATCCCAAACTAAACCAAACAAATAATAATAAAACAATGAAATGCAAGATCATGATTCTTCCTATATACTCATTTTTGGAAACAGAATTTTCAAAGATAACCATGACGAAAACCCATGTAATAGGCATTGTTATTAGGAGGAGGCAGTGTAGGAGCAACATTGAAGGCAGCAGCATCAGATTTGTTGCTATCAAATGCATGATCATAACGATTAAGTAATCCATTATTACTATTAACCCCAATAATTCGTGAATCCATGTTGGTTTGGTCCATCATGATGATTTTGCTAACATGTTTTGCCAAGTTCTTCTTGAGCTCCTCAATTGATGCCTTTAGTTGGATCAATTCATGAAAACCAAGATCATCAGTAGAGCTTTCCCACCAAAACTGCCTCTGCCTCGCTTTCCTCACATGATCAAGCTCCTCCCCACGCTTCTTCTCCATCTCCAAATGGTTAAGCAGTTGTGTAAGTTGCATATTGAGATCACGGACATTAGCGTTTCTATGCGCCTCAACCAGTTGTTGAGTACTCGATATAGACTCGTGAGGCGGGTTCAGGACGAGATAACGATCGATGATAGACTCTACCTCCGGATGGCCAAAGGAGAAGGCCTTATCGGCCGGAGAGAAAACCACGATCGTTATCTCGACCCCACAAAGTGTGCAAAGTTCACTTGCTTTCTTGAATAGCCCTGACCGCCTCTTAGAGAATGTAACTTGTAAGTGACTCTTTTTTGGAATTTTCTCAATAGGTATCTTTTGGCGACCTAAGCTGGATTTTTTCTTAGACATTCTTCAAAAGCTATGAACACAGCAAAGAGAGAAAGAACAAGAGAAAAGAGAAACCCAAATGATTCTACTTCTCTTTGGCTTTTTGGGTTCCTTGAGTGGAAACTAACAAGAGAGATATATATACATGTATAGTCCATCTTTGGTTCTTAGAAACAAAGTCAATTAATTTTCCATTTTATTGTTTTATGAATTTTTATTGTCACCCCAAAACGAGCAAGTTACATAATCTTTGATCTTAATACATGATTGAATGATGAAATACTAGTAGCCATAGGAAAAATGGATTTTTACTTCTACAATATCTTAACCGCATTCAATTCCTGGTTTAAAACTGCACTCTTAATGCTTATCAAAAACTACACTCAACGCGTTAATTTGAGAAAATGACAAATAGGTCTCTGGCCTTTTGTTTCGCGGATATTTTCGTCCCTGATCATTGAAAAATACTTTTAAATCTCTGATCTTCACAAAACCTGGACGGATCAGTCCTGACAGAGGCATTTGGACGGATCAGTCCCTGACGGAGGCATTTGGACGGAAGGACTGATCCGTCCAAGTTTTGTGAAGGTTAGGGACTTAAAAGTATTTTCAATGGTCAGGGACGAAAATGTCTGCAGGACAAAAGGTCAGGGATCTATTTGTCATTTTCTACGTTAATTTTCTTTATTGCTATTTAGCATAATCTTAGTTGGACTCTCATAAATTATAATGGTTTGTCTTTAAGGTTACCGCCACATAAAAATGGATAGTAACTATCGAGTAAATTTTGTAGCCTCACGTAAACTTTTTTATTATATTGGTTTTTCAACATATATCATCAACATAAAATTATTTCCTAAAAGACATTTTCTGATAAGATATTTTCATAGGAATTATTTTTCAATCAACACAATGTTTTATACATGATTGGTCCTTTTAATGTTTGATTTATTTGCAAAAATGGAAATTATCTCGATCCTTTAAAAGATTGTAATAGTAATTGGCTAACCAAATATGTTTTTCTTGTGTGGAGGCATATCTATTTTCATTAAAACAAACACAAACCTTAATGTATTAAAGTGTTTCATTCCATTTTCGCTTTTTTTTTTTTTTTTTTTTTCAACGGAGGGAATTTTTTATTAATGATTAATAACAAAATACGGTACATATACGATCTATTTAATTTTGGAATAAATGAATTCATACATACATCATGATAAGCAATTCTTATCGAATTCATGGTTAAAATTATCTCTAAAAAATGACTCATTCTTTAAATTTATCTTTAAAAAAGTTTATCAATTAAATTAATTTTTAAAATTATAAATTAATAATTTTTGTTCTTTCATTATTCAATTAATAATTTATATCTATAAAAGGTTAATTGACAATACACATGACACCTAACATGTTTAATTGGACGTTGAACAAATATTTTTATAAAAATTTATTAATTTAGTTCATTTTTTAATTATATAAAGCATAATCTTAATATAATCTAACAACACTAAATTGATAAATTTCTATAAATATATTTATCCAGCGTTTAATTGGACATGTTATGTGTCATGTATGATGTGAGTTAACATTACATATTATCAATTGTTGTCGAAAACTATTAATTGATAAGTGACTGAAAGACAAAAATAATTAATTTATAATTTTTGAATGCCAATTTGATTGACAAAATTTTTCAAAAATAAATTTGAAGAATTAATTATCTTTTAGACACTAATTTGACTATTAATCCAATTCTTATTGATTTATATTTTGAATATTTTTAGTTTTATTGATAAACTATGAAAGAATAAGAAAAGAAAAGATGAAGAACTTTTATTGTATGTTGATTGATTGAATTGAATTATAAATTATGAAGGTAAAATTAAATATATATAGAGCATTGGTCTATGAAAGATAAAAACAAATAAAGATAAGATAAGAATAAATAAATACAAGATAAATATAAGATAAAATAAAATAATAAAGTCTAAAATTGTAACTGAATTTATGTATTTTGTTGGGCTGAATTTGTAAGTCACGAGACTTCTTTATTGTTGTCATGGACTAAGGTGGAAGTGTAGTTTAATATGCCCCCGCAAGCTAGTGGATGGAAGATGTCAATAATCCACAGCTTGAATAAATTCCGATGAAATTGTTGAAGAAGACACGTTTGATGTGGTGACGCAGAGGGAGATGCGTGCGGCAGAGCTAGAGCTGCCAACGGCAAAAAAAATTATATAAAAAAAGATGATGTGCTTGAGGGAGAGAGAGCAAGTAGCGATCTTCAAAAAAAAATCGCGTAGAGCGCAATAAGATCTTCAGAGGGTGCGTATGGCGCAATAAGAGTAGTCTTCAGAGGGCGCATAGAGTGCAATAAAAGAGTGCGCGTTGAGCGCGGTTAGAAAGAGAGCGCCTAGAGCGCGATAAAAAAAAGAGGGGTTGTTGAAGAAGAGAAAGAATTTGATGGAAGTGGGTCAGTGGATATGGGTGAGGGTCCAACTGGAAGACTAACTGAATCTTATTTTTGAGAAGGCGTGTTTGGCAATGTTGGGTTGAGTCAGGGACTAACCTACGTAGAATTATGTGGGGGCACTTGCCCCCACTCTTATTTCAGTTTTTTTTTTTTTTTAAATATACATATTATATATATGCCTCCATTTTAAATTTTAAATGGCTTCACTACAAATAAACTTAGTCCAATTATTTAAAGTCTCAAGCCTATTTTATTTTTTTATTTTTTTAATTATTAGTTAACCTAATCAAATTTAGTCTTCTCCCATTCTCAAATTTCAACCATCACCACTATTTTATTCTCTTAAACCATCTTCTTAATTATTTTTAACTTTCTTTTTCTGTTCCTTTTCTAGTGGTCATTTTCTCTTCATCAAAAGGTAAATTTTAAATTTTCTATTATTTTTATATTACTCTCTATGACTCTATGTATCTTTCAATTTCATTGTTTTTCTTTTTGATATTTTCAATTACAAGTTTTAATTCAAACAATTATAATTTAAGTATTAATCTAATTTTTTATTCTCTTCATGAATTTATATGTTTCATTTTATTCTTAATTTAGTGATCCTTATTATTTATTTGTTTATCTTTTGTTCTATTTTATTATATGTAACTATGTTGCATATAAATTTTTAAAGTTAATTGATCAATTTACTAATTTAGAATATATATTTTTTATTTTTAAAAATAATAATAATAAATATTTTAAAAATATTTTTCGTTCTATTTTATTATATGTAATTTTTGTTTTTTTATTCGAATAATTAATGTGCATTTTTATTTTTTTAAATTTGAATTCATATATCTTTTGATAATAATGTATATTATTTTTGCCCCTCCAATATAAATTTTTTGGGTCCGTCACTGGGTTGAGTGTATGAAATTAGACATTTTTTGTGACTAAGGGCAAGATCATTTCATAAAAAATCACATTCCTAGAAATCTCAATTCTTTTATCTTCTAAAACATAAACAATATATCCTTTAAAAACCATGTTGAAAACTAATAAACACAACCTTTTTAGCTCTTGGATCAAATTTTGATCTATTTGCCATTAGGGTAGAAACAAAACATAAGCATCCAAAAATTTTAAGGTCGTGGTAATTTGGTGGATGATTAAATAAAATTTCAAATGGTGTTTTAAAATTAATTGCGGATGATGGAACTCTGTTAAGTAAATAAATAGCATGTTTAATAGCATAAGACCAAAAAGATGATGGTAAATTAGATTGAAATATAAGAGCACGAGCTATATTTAAAATATGTTGATACTTGCGTTCTACCCTTTCATTTTGTTGAGGAGCTTCAACACAATTACGTTGATGAATAATGCCCTTTGAAGCATAAAAGTCATGTAAAATGAATTATGGTCCATTATCGGAACGAATAGCTTTAACTTTAGGGTTGAATTGTATTTCAACTAAAGTAATAAAATTTGTAACATGATTTTGTACTTCTCCTTTTGATTTTAATAAAATAACCCATGTAAAACGGCTAAAATCATCAACAATAGTAAAAAAATATTTATGATTATGAATAGAATTTTGTCGAAACGGACCCCAAATATCAAAATGTAATAAATCAAAATTTACATTGACTTTGTTAAAACTTTGAGAAAAAGAAAGTTTCTTTTGTTTAGAAAGATGACACCTATCACAAACCTCATCATGATGCATAGAGATAAAAGGAAAATGTTTATGTAAATGATTAAGTTTTTGTCCAGAAAGGTGTCCTAAACGAAAATGACATATATTTGAAGGTGTAATGGGTTGGGATTGGATAGAATTTATGGATTGTGTAGTGGATAGATTTTTACCGAAATTGAGTTCAAGGAGATATAATCCCTCTCTCATTCTACCCAAATCAATCGTCCCCAAATTATTGCTTTGTAGAGTGCAAGAAGAATATGAAAAAGTGAGTTCACATTCGAGTGCTGAAGTAATTTTTGAGATGGAGATAATATTAAAGTTGAAATGAGATAAATAAAGAACATCATAAAAAACTAACGATCGTGAAAATTGAACAATACCTTTATAAGAAACAGTCATTTGAGAATCATTTGGTAAATGAACAATAATAGGAGAAATTTGTGTATAAGAAATGAACCAAGATAAATTTGATACAATGTGATCTGTGGCACCAAAATCAATGATCCAAGTATTCAAGAATGAATCTTGATTTGAAAAATTGTTAACAATAGAAAAAGTACGGAAAGAACAAAGATAATGAGTAGTTGAACTTGACAAAAGTCCAAGTTGGTTTGAATGACGAGTTTTTTTATTAGAAGAAAGTGCCATGAAAGTGTCATTATCCTCTATCTTCAGTTATGTCTTTTTCTTCTCTTTCATCTTCTCATCATAAGTTTCTTTTATCTCTACATTCTAATGTTGAGTCAAAGTCTTTTAAGGATGCCAATCAAGACTCTAATTGGCGTAGTGCTATGAAAGATGAGTTGGATGCTCTTGAGTTAAACAAAACTTGGCGTCTAGTTGATTGCCCTGCAGGCGTTAAGCCGGTTGGCTGTAAATGGGTCTATCGCGTCAAATGCAGGCATGATGGTTCAGTTGATTGATATAAAGCACGCCTTGTGGCTAAAGAGTTCACTCAGACTGAAGGTGTTGATTTCTTGGAAACATTTTCTCCTATTGTCAAGCTTGCCACCATCAGATTAGTTTTGGCATTGGCCTTTATGAAGCATTGGCGCATATATCAGTTGGATGTCAATAACGCTTTCTTATATGGGGATCTTTGTGAGCATGTTTATATGACTCTGCCACCCGGATTTACATCTCCTCGACCGAATCAATGCTGCAAGCTGCTAAAGTCACTATATGGTTTACGACAATTTAGTCGTATGTGGTATGACAAATTTTCTCATCTTTTGCTATCTCATGGATATCAACAGACCTTATTTGATTATATTCTATTTGTTAAATTTACTGGTACTCAAATTTCTATCCTTCTAGTCTATGTTGACGATATTATTCTCACTGGTAATTCCATTTCTGAATTTGCTGCCATTAAATCTATTTTGCATCAACACTTTCGAATTAAAGACTTGGATCCATTAAAATATTTTTTGGGTATTGAGGTTACTCAATCAACGAAGAAAATTTGTTTATCTCAGAGAAAATATTGTCTTGATCTTTTGGAGGATTCTAGTTTGTTAGGTGCTAAACATGCCTCTGTTCCAATGGATAGTACCACAAGACTATATCAAGACAAAAATCCCCTGCTATCTGACCCTTTTGTATATCGCTGTTTGGTTAGGCGTCTTATCTCTCTCACAATTACTCGATCAGACATCATGTATGCCACTCAACAATTAAATCAATTGATAGCATCCCCTACTGAATCTCATCTTCAAGTTGTTAAGCATGTGTTACGATATCTGAAAAGTAACCCTGGCAAAGGCCTTTTTTTTAAGAGAATCAGAAATTTAGCTTCTCGGCTTCAGTGACTCTGATTGAGCCGGATGTCCTGACACTCAGCGATCTTTAAAAGGCTATTGTTTCTTCTTAAACAGTTTTCTAGTCTCTTGGAAGACCAAGAAATAAACCACCGTTGCCCGCTCATCTACTGAAATAGAATATCGTGCGCTTACCAACACATCTTGTGAACTTCAATGGATACTAAATATGTTACAATTTTTACGTATCTCTCCTATCCACCCACCAGTTTTATATTGTGATAATAAGAATGATCTTCATATTACTGCTAGTCCAGTTTTTCATGAACGAACCAAACATCTAGAAGTTGATTGTCACTTGGTTCGACAAAAAGTTCAAGCTAAAGGATGAAAAGAAAAGAAAAGAAAAGAATAGGAAAAAAAAAGAATAGGAAAAGAAAAGAAAAGATGAAGAAATTTTTATTGATTGTTGATTGATTGAATTATTCATTGTGGGAGGAGGTTGAAAAAGAAGCAGGGTAATGTCTCACCGGAAAGATGATAGCTTATGTCACATCTTCAAGAAGGATACCAATACTCTGATACCATGATAAAACTATGAAAGAATAAGAAAAGAAAAGAAAAGAACTTTTATTGTATATTGATTGATTCAAATGAATTAAATTATAAATTATGAAGGTAAAACTAAATATCTATAGAGCATTGGCTTATGAAAGATAAAAACAAATAAAGATAAGATAAGAACAAATACATATAAGATAAAGATAAGATAAGATAAGATAATAAATATTAAAATTATAACTAAATTTATATATTCTATTAGGTTAAATTTGTAGGTCACGAGATTTTTTTATTGTTGTCATAGATTAAGATGGAAGAGTAGTTTAATATTTATTAAATTATATATATATATATATATGTGGTCGATAAAAATTGATTAATTTAATTTAGGACTTGTGGTTGTCCTTTTTTTGGTATGATTCTTTAATCAAGTTTTTAGTGCTATATATTTCATTGGATTTAGTGGCAAATCCAAAAACCTTATGAAGGATCAAAAATATAAAACTGTATAACTTAAATATTGTGTTATATATTTAGTGATATTGGCTTTTTATTATTTTTAATTAAAAACTTTCAAGTATCATATTAAAATCGAAAGTTTTACCAAAAAAATAAGAATTTCATATTTTAATATCATTCATAACTGAATTAATTTTAAAAAACTCTTTTATATCAAAGTTTTTTCGCATAAAACTCTCATTTTTGTCCTTTATTATTATAAAGATATAACATGAATAATATAGATCAATTTCACTAATATTTTTAATATATCAATTTAAAATAAATTAATAAATATAATATGTAAAATATATTCATATTAATAAATAATTTATTTAGTATGTTCTGATTTTAATATCACAAAAAAATGTTAATATAATTTAATTTTATGTATATATTTTCTTATTATATTCAGTTAGGAGTTGTTATATATGAAAATTAAAGTATTTTTTATATGATAAATTGATAATAGATGTAAAGTTAAGAAAAAAAATAGAAAGAACAACAAAAAAAATTTAGATTCATTGATGAATAAAATGAATAGTGGAGTTTGAACCGTACCCATATATATTTGTAGTATAATAATATCATCAATCAACCACTAGAATGTAATATACATTGTCAAATACTAAGATATCATATAATATATAATCAAGTTTGAAAATACTGGAAGGTCAGGACTCACATTAGTTTTTTTTTTTTTTTTAAGGTATTCCTTAGTTCAGCGGTAAGATAAAAATTAATCTATTGCAAATTAGAATTCTATTTAAAAAGAGTTTAAATTTTCAATGCTCGCTTAAACAAACTAATAAATTAACCATTAAATCAATCCAACTTCATTCACTCGCACCCCTTCCTACTCCGCCACTGATCCCCCGCCCTTCTCTATTCCCCAGTTGAAGCCCATATGATATGTAGCCCCCATAAAAAAGGTATTGAAACTGAATTGGTTAGTGATAAAATATGTTTGCCTCCTAAAAAATCACACCAACTCCGATCTTTAGCGGTTGAAAAAGTGCTTTTAATATACTGTGTGCGAGTATTGTGTATAGTAATTTAAAAAAAAAAAAAAACTTTTTAAGTCTGTCAAATTGAGGGGTTATAATATGATTTTATCTAATTTATCTTATTTCCCCAATTGAAGGGTTACTTTTTAATGGTAATTTGGTAATTTAAATTTATTTATGAGTTTTATCATTTGAAACTAAAAAATTTTAAATATTTCATCAATTCCACAAAACTCTTATTTTCCAATTCTCTCATCATATTGAGGACTTTTGATGGACTTAAAACTTATTGCAAATTTAAAGGATATGGAAAACATTAATAAAAGATGACCTTTATTTTAAGTTTTTAACCAGAACAAGAATAATATACATATAGAGCAACAATATCGCAACTGAAAATTAAAATAGAAATGATAGCCACAATCAACAATACATGAAGATATATGGTTCAAGACCAATTAGCTAGCTAGCTTGCTAAGATGAGATGAATCATAAACCCTAATAATAGGTCCTATATTCATGTAACAAACATGAAACTAATTAGACTTATTTTCTACATAAGCTAAAAAAATTAACATAAACTAGAACAAAGAAATGATATTTGTATCACTTTTTTGTATATATCTTTTTTGTATATCTTCTATTCATATTATAAAGGATAAGTTTTATACTAATCACTTTTAATACAAAAAAAGAAGGTATACAAAAAAAATATAAGTAAAAGTAGTACTTATAATATTTATTTTTATGAATAATAGAAATTCAAAACAATCCACCCATATTTCCAAACCCTCCCATACCAGTGTTGATGTTAAAACCATGTTGGTGCAACATGCTCCAATCAGCAAACATGGGATTATGCATCAAACGGTTCTCGCCGTTAAGCATCAGAGGTTGACGAATATGGGAAGCGAAAAGTTGAGGCACATGATGAGTTGTTGGTGGTGGGAAAGGAGGTTGGTGATGATGCACCACATCACTTGAAGATGGCAAACCAAGGAGTGGCTGAGGAGGGTTAGCAACAATGCCTTGAATATGGAGCTTTTCAGCATAGTACATAACACTCTTCTTGAGTTTTTCTAAAGCCGCCTTCAGTTGGTTAAGTTGGGTCTTGTCCATATTTTCAATGGACAAAGCCCACCAAAACTGTGTCATGACAGTTTTTTGAAGGCGGCTCAGTTCGTTGCTACGTTTTTTTTCGACGTCCAGCTGGTTGCTAATTCGTGTGAGCTGCTCGTTCAGCTCACACACACTAGCACTTCGCTGGGCCTCGATGAACTGCATGGTGCCTGATGAGTTATGCATCGACGCATGCATGAGGTAACGATCTATGATTGTTTGAACGCTTGGGTGGCCAAAGGAGAAGACCTTCTGTCCTGGGGAAAACACGATGATTGCCACTTCAGCACCACAGAGAGTGCAAAGTTCACTAGCTTTGTTAAACAATCCACCACGGCGCTTGGAAAATGTGACTTGGAGGTTGCTCTCATTGCTCATCTTTTTCATCTCAATCTTTTGGCGACCACGGCTTTTCCTAGCAGTAGACATGGTCAAGAGAATGATCTAGCTTACTAGAGAAGAAAAAAAAATGATATATGACTAATTAAGTGTATTTGGCAATGTATGTAATAAGATAATTATAAATGAGGGTGAGGGCTTTAATTTATAGGTGTTTTTGCATAGATATCCTTCCATTTGATAACACACAGTTGGCAAAAGGTAGGACGCCTTTAGAGTTAGCATTAAAATTACTTCTGAATTAAGAGATTCTGAAAATCTCAATTGTGTGGCGTATATAGTAGGGAGTTAATGTAAAGGGAAAAAGTAGGATTGTGTGCACTTCATATTCTAGCTTAGCCTATTCAACAGTTTGGGATAAAATATTTAACAGGCAAATTCAGAAATTTGATATGAACAATTTTCATCTTTTTACACTAATTTTACTATAAAATTAATTTTTACTAACAATTAGTTAACATTTTATTTTGTTCTATTATTGTATTTACTTTATTATATTTTAACTATAATAGATGTTTTTTGTTATCATCATGTAATTTTTTTGAAATCTTAATCCACGTTTCAAATGAAATTTTTTTTTTTCAAATAAGAGGAATTTTGACAACTCCTGCTAATTTCTATTGGGTTGGATTTCAGAAGTCATTTTAAAAAAAATAACATGTCGAATCATCCATGGCAAACATAATTCATTCTTGGTTACCATTAGTAAACATAATAAATCCTATCTTTTACCGTTTAAGTCCAGCCTCATCTCCAACTCCCACAGCTGTTCCTTCCCGAAGACACATTCACAAAAGATATCTCCATTAGGAGGCACATGTATAAAAAGACACTTCTTAAAGACACATGCATAAAAAGATACCTCTAATAAATGATGCATTCATTCCTTCTTCTCTAAATATACGTTCCATCGACGAAGTCGTCGGAGGATGCAGGATTTTTGTTCGCGGTTTCGGGACGACATCGAGGGATACGCGTTTGATGGCAGTCGGGTGATGGAACACGCACGAGTTTTTGCGATAACAGGTTTCACCGTCACGAAACGGCAACGCAGCGATTATTGCGGCTGGAACGCCAGCGCATCGCAACTCATACGATAAAAACTTTTGCCGGAGTCAAACGGCTGCACACCAAGGAGCCAGTGACATGATGGTTGTGCAACTGTGATGGGAGCGCGCTACAGCGGCAGCGAAGTGACGCTATTGGCGAGAAAGAATATGTCTAAACGGACGCTGATCACAATAATTTTGTGGACAATTACTCAACACAATCTTTATTATTCAAATTTTTTATTAATGTCATTTTTCAAAATTCAAATTTATTAAAATAATTTAAAATTATTAATTATTAATTGAGTTGTCAAAATTTGACATATTCACTCTTAATACCTAATACTTTTCTATTTTGATATTATAAAATGGCGTGAAACACGAACATATTGAATAAAAAACTGTTTATCGGATTGACAATATACTTCTGTAAATTGTACTTTTTACGAATAATTTTTTTTTTTATAATACGCTCCATGTGAATTGTACTTTTATGAATAAAAAGAATTTTTCTACTCCTACAATACGCTCTCAAAATTATTTATGTCACAAACATCTCCATAAATTTATTAAAACTAAATTATCTAATATTTGAGTGATTCACCAATGTTAAATCAATATAAAAAAAATTGGCCTGAAAAACAATTAAGATTGGAAGAATATCATCTTGCAACTGTCGTGTTGCATCGCCGCCAATTTAACTTCTGTAAGTGATTTTAATGAGAATAATTACAGAAAATAAACAATAATTTGAAGGGGGATGCTCCCATAAAGTTGTAGAAAATGTCTTTTTATAAAGACGCCTACGTGTCGTCATATTATTGGACGTTTTTAGTGAACCAATTTTTTTAAAATTTTTTAATTAACCAAAATAAAACCAATTTTAATATTCTAAAATCCGGTCAGACCGACCGGTCTAACCGGTTCAATCAAAAACCGACTTAAAAAATGGTCTGATCCACTTTCCAAACCCACCCCTTCCCCCTAACAAGTAACACCCACCCATTTCCCCTAGCACCCACCCATTTCCCCAATACGTGAATCATATATCACTATCACCTGAAGTATGAACCCATAGCACCTTCCAAATTCACCCTACCAAAACCCTAAGTTCTCCCTGCAACCGTTCTGCCGCGGTGCCGCCGCCGTCCGTGCTGTCGGCGCCTCTGCTTCCTCTCTCGTAGTTCGGCGTCCTCCTTCCCCCTGTCCCCGTCCTCCCTGGATTCTCTCGAACTTGGAGCAGCTCGCCGCTATGTCGCCACTCGCTGTCGTCTCGCCGGGCACTGTCCATGTCGTCGTCGAAGGTTAGCGGCACTGCCTTTACTTCGGTTCTTCTCTTCCTTTTATGCCCTGTTGTTGATTTTTTAATGTGAAACTGTGACTGGGTTAATGGAAAATCAAATAATTGATTTTGTGCTGTTGCTCTTTTTTTAATTCCTGAAGCTTTTGTTGAAATTTTCTTGCTGCTGCTAAAAATAGAAATCAAATCATTACTGAAATTTTTGTTTAGCTTTATTGATTTCACGTTTAGTGTGATTAGGGATTACTTGTTACTGATTTGTAACGATTGTTGCTGAATGCTAAAAATGAAAATCAAATCAAGTGTTGTTTGCCTGAATCTCTTGGTCTCAGTTTGTATGTCCATGAAGGGCTTCTTCTCCATGTTTTCCTTTTCGCATTCCAACATCCTTTGCCTCCTCACCATCGCCATCGCTGCCACTTTGTCCTTTGGTTCTTGGTGTTTCGCCTCTTCCTGCACGAAATCTCTGTATAAGTTAGGGAATGTTCCGCAGTGCGGACTCCAAATTTTAACTTTGTAGGGAGTACAAGGCTGTCCAAAAGATTTTACTCAGGGACCACTTATTCAAAACGCAGTTGAAGCATAAAAAAGTAAATAATTAAAGAAAGCATGAAGCAAAGATCATAATAAACCACACTCAAAAGCCTTCAAATATAGGGAAAAAAACAACACAGGAAAAAGAAAATCTATGAATAAACTATAACAACCAAGTCTTGTCCAGTAGATGTCTAGATGAGTCAGTTATGGCCCCATTTGATAAAACTTCAACTTTTCAAGATTTGTATTAGCTATGTTTGGTAAATCAAAATAAAAGTAACTTTTAATATGCATAAGCTACAAAAAATGCATTTGGTAAAATTACTTTACCATTAGTGAGTACTAATACTCGCAATGCAACAATAGTTATAATCAACATATCACAAATTTTCACCCCTAGTTTCTATCAAGAAAAAAAAGGGGACAAAATACTTAAAAATGGATTAATAAAAATATACATGTCTAACTCAAACCTATCGAGTTATGTTAAGACGACATAACCTTTTTAAACTCATCTTTAACTCCTTATTCATTCACTAAAGGATGGATGAAGAGTGAACCCACCATCAAAGCAAGTTCCACACTCTATCTTATGATGATGTAGTGATGAGTCAAAGTATGAGTTTTTAAGAATTGTCACCCCAACATTTATCGTAAATAAAATACTACTTAACCTTGAGGATTACGACTTCTATCTTCAATTTTTTCCAGCACAAGGATATTACCCTTGTTGTCCCTTCCAATCCTCATGGTGTCATCAACATATCTATGAGAAAGATTGAAATAAGAAACAACAAGAATTTTCATCAATGATAGAATAAAAGACAGAGAAAAACAAGCGTGTTTCACAAGCGTGTTTCTCATTTACTTTACGCCAAAAATTAAAATTTTATTCAAAATCGCCTTTTAATTTTCGGATATTTCAGTTTTGGAGTGCTTCTCCCTCGTATCACATCTAGCTAGCTAGGTTACCACGCCAAAAACCCAATCTTTTTTCAGACCCTAAATAGTTATATTTTATTTAACACTATTTTGGATACAGCCTCTCAAACACTTGATTAGGAATAGGATTCAAAAGCTTCTCAATTTCCTTCTTCTTATCCGGATTATTAACAGCATCATTCTTGAGCACTGCAAGAATCTCATCAGCCGCGCCGCGAACAATGCTGAGAGGCTGCCGGCCAAGATGCTGTTGAATGACACTAAGCATGGCCTCATAGGCAGCCCTAGTCTCTTTGGTCTTGGGCTGATACACGCCTTCCTCAGTGGCAGTGAGGACACTCTCTTCCAGGAGGCGCCGGCGCTTGCCCTGTCGAGACAGGGGCTCGGTCAAAGGGTCACGCTCCTAATCATCACTGCATTCTTTTCCCGTTTCTCTGCTTCAAGAACCCTAGTCATCACCTCAGGTTCTCTCTTTGCTCTGCTTTCTAGTCTATTTTCTTTAATTAGTTAGTTAGTTAGAATTTGCATGTTGTTAGTGGATTTAAGCGGTTAAGATAGGTTAGGATTAGTTTAGTAGATCTTTGTTAAGTTGCAAGTGTTGGATTATGGCTATTATGGATTGAATTCCGCTGAAAATTGCTTGATTATGCTGAATTTCTGCATTGCACACCACATGCTTGATTGAATGCCTATGTAATGTTTTGCATTTTATTTATGTGTTGTATCTACTATAAAGATTAAATTGCGAAAATGTTAGGCACACTGTTCTTGGATGAGGCACTTTTGGCTATATTTTGATGCTTGTTCAACTTACAATTCATTAGCACATTGATTTTGTTGTTTTGTCAACACCTATAGGATTTCTATGTTCATAATTCTTGAATTTTGGGTGAATCCTCAATTTGTGTGCATTTAATTTGTTGTTTTCTACAAGTAAAGAACCTTCACCGAGAGAATGTTATCTACTAAAAAAAATGAAAATAGCTAACAACTTTGAGTATGCTTTATTTTTTGTTCTGGAAAAGAAGGATGGTATTTCAAAATTTATATAGGTTCCAATGAACAACATGTTCTAATAGATCAAGCATAATCCTAAGATGTAAGCTTATGACAGTACTGATGTAAGCATGGTCTGAGTAAATTGGTGCCATCTTCATTTGTCCACTATAGACATTTTAACATAGAGCAATACTTGAGATGCCAAATTTCCAAGGTCCCATCCACTTTAGGTAATTTGGGTTTGTAGCTTCTATCTATTTCTTTCCAGTAGCCCACCACTTGCCAATAACTGCTGGATGCCCCTCATAATTTTTTGTTCCTGGAGTTTTGAGTTATCACAGATAAAGCACTGTCTTTGTGATGAAAGAAGAAAAATTTTAATAACTCCATTTATTTATTCCTTTGAGAAACTGCTTTTAGATGGGCTTTCTGCTTTGCTTCTAGTATATTTTATGTTGGTCCTTGTTTTCAAGTTTGGATATGATCTTGCAGGGAAGATGATAAATGCTGTCTTTTTCCGGTCATCCTTTTTCTGTTCAAGTCGATACAAGCTCGCTTTGTCAATTGGCACATAGCAAATAGAGAAATCCACGATTTTTCTCTCTTTTGTCCGGATTCAGATGCTTTTTGGGCTCATGAACCTGGTTTATGATAGCAAATAGGAGGAAAGAAGTATTAGAATGTGAACATGGATGTTAAGCTTTTTGACAAACCCATTGCTTAGAAGGAGGCTTTGTTTCGTCGTGGTTTTGAGTCATGCTGTGTAAATACATTTAGAGATATGTATAGGAGAATCAATCAAGTACAAATCTGTAGCTTTGCTTCATTGTAAAAAATCAGAGAGTACAGCTTCAATGGATAATGCCAACAAAGTCTTTAATTGTAATTAACTTTTTTATGACTTTATTATGTGTTTATAATTTCAATGTGTTTATCTGACCACTGATAACTCCCATTTTGCACCAGCACCTTGCTTGACTTTGCAATAGCTTTACCACTTTCTACCGAAACAACATTAACAAAGAGCTTCCCATCCCTTGGGTACCTACAAACAAGAAAATCAGCATTTGTTATTATTAACAGAACCATCTATTTCCTTTATTTCCCCGCACACTGAATTACTATTGAAAACAATTCTAAAATCAACATACAACTTTTTTAGCAGCAAAATTTGGATAAAAAGAGTATAATTTTGGTGATTTAGACATTTCCCCCCTTGATTACAACTACTTTAGAACTTAAAGATAAATCATCTTTGCTTACTTTTAACATGTCACTTGTAGTCATTCAATATTATGGAATGTGGCCTTCTGATATTTAAACCATTTGACATGGACTAGATAATAAGACTTTTTAAAAAAAAAAAAAAACTAATTAATTTACGTATTGTCATTCAAGAGAAAACAAAATACAATGAAGACCATAGAAAAACTAGAAATTGATATAATACTTGTCTAAGGTTTATATATGAGTAGTTTGTTGACAAATCTCAAGTTGAATGAATGATGAATGATCACGTTTTCTTTTTCTTGGTTATGTAATGTGTATCTTTCTTTTCTTTAGCTTATTAGGTGCAGACTAAGCAAAAATTTTCACCTAACAGCAATCTTAAGACATCATAAAAATAAATAAATAAATAAATAAATAAAACATTGTGCTTATTTTGCTTCTTTACGTTAACCAAAGAAAGGCTAAACATTCCTCATCATGTAATATGAAAAAAAATTGACAGCCGGATTTCTTCTATGAAAATGTCCTCAATAATATAATCAAGGAGTTTAAAAAGAATTACTAGATCACAATCATATGTTCATCAATTCATTTATGCTCTGATACATTATTTACATCAATATATAATGTGATAAAATGGATCAAAAAATTCATCACCTAAACACATCATCTCCATAATTGCATTGATGGGAAAAGATTCATCTACCCTCAACTACAGATTTAGACCAAGTAAGAGACATTGAAGAAGTATTAGACTGGCGAATATCTTCAAATGTTGGGTGTGTTGAATAGCTAAAATAATTAGAATACTCAGAAAAAATATCCCCAGATTTCAACTTTAGAAGCAAACAAGTATCCGCATTCTCATTCTCTGATTCTTCTCCTCCCTCATTGTTCCCTTCTAAAATACTCACAACTTGTCTCATGTTTGGTCTTGATTTTGGTTCAGGGTATGCACACAACAATCCCAACTGAAGAACCTTCTCAACTTGTTGCAGATTGAAGTCTCCTTTAGCACTTAACCTCTCATCAAGTGCATTCATTAGTTCCCCTTTAACCATTAGTCCCCACACAAGCTCCACAAGAGGTGGCTTACCTTCTTCCATAGGCCTCCTTCCACACATGACCTCTAAAATCAAGATTCCAAACATGTACACATCCGTGCGAGTCGAGGCTTGTCCAGTCTTGATCACTTCTGGAGCCATGTAACCAACTGTTCCAACCAACTTTGTTGTGCTAGCAACTTGGCCATGGCTATGCATTCTTGCTAATCCAAAGTCTCCAAGCTTTCCATTCATATCCTTATCAAGTAACACATTGCTGGCTTTGATGTCCCTATGCAGAACTTGTTCTTCCCAACCTTCATGCAAATACAACACAGCAAAGGCCACACCTTTGATATTTCTTATTCTCTCTTCACAGTTCAGCATCATGCTCTCATCACAAAACACTCTCTTATCCAAACTCCCATTATCCATGTATTCATAAACTAACAAGAAATTTCCCATGTCTTTCTTGCACCATCCTCTCAGAGCAACCAAGTTTCTCTGCTTCAATCTTCCAAGGCTTGAAATTTCTGCTAGGAACTCTCTCACGCCGTCATTCTCTTGTGATATTCGCTTCACTGCCACCTCTGCGCCGCCTCTTAGAACACCCTTGCATTTGATAAAGCATTCAAGTCTCAAGGATTCTATATTATAGCTAAACAGAACAACTTCACTTTAGTTCACCTTAATTAATTATCATCCATTTCCAAAATACTAAGCTTCTTCACATAATAAATTTCCTCTTCTTTGATAAAATTCAACAAATAAAGCACTAGTTTTCGCTGTTTCTAAATTACAATAGTAGGATCTAAGATTCTGAGGCTTGCATTGCAAATTCCGCACCAAACGCATAATCAGTTCATCACCGCGAATCAACAATTGCGAAAATACAAAGCGTATTAACCTAACGTGAAAAAAAAAAAACAGAACTCTACTTCACACACTATTGCATTAGCATACGTAAATGGAAGAATAAGGGAAAAATAAAAATTAAATTAAATTACCTGAAGAGCCTTAAAATGAGAGAATCAGAACTCAAATCTTGTATCAGCTGCAGATTTCGAAGAAGCCTTGTTCTTACTCAACCGAAATATCCTCTCGTCTATCTTCTGAATCACACTCACGTTCGTAATTGGTAACTGGTAAGGTTTCGTGTGATTAATCGTAATGAATGGAATACAATACTACTTACCATTCCACATTTCCTGGTGACTGCTTGTGCTTCGGTTCAAGGGTGTCGGAAGAGTACCCGTATGGATTGTGCGTTACAGCCACACCAGGATTCACCTGTGTTGATTTGCTTGAAATAGGTCTATGTATGTTCCTATGGCTCCAGAGAAACATCTTTCACCAGAGTCTCTTACTTCCAGAAGGAAGAACTTGGCTTGAGGAATGCCTTCTCAACATAAATCTATCAGCACTGCAGTGAGTCATCACAGACCTGGGGCTTTCAAGATTAGCAGCCACTTTACCTGCTGTAAGTTCCTGTAAATTCTCCAAAGATTGCGACTTTGAATCTGGGAATTGATGAATTGTATTACCGAGAACATCCCTTCTTTCCAGGTTTGAGCATGATCGAGTGAGTTTGGGAGAATCTCAGGGGGTTGCAAATTATTTCACCATTTCACCTTTAGGCTTGAATTTGGGCTTGGGCAGGATAAGGGGTTAGGGTTAGAATTTTTTTTAATAGGGATTTAATTGTATTTTTAAATTATTAAAGATTTAAATATTTGTAAAATAAAAAATTAAGGATATATTTGTCTTTTTATAAAAAATTCAAATATAATTCAGTTTATATTGTGTAAATTGATCGAACAAATCGAATCTAATAATTATAATACGGATAATTAGGTTTATTATTTTTCTCTAATAAACCGATTTTATTTTGAATTATTAAAAAATAGCTTATTAACCGGTTTAATAAAAATGTCCAATCATATTATGCCACGTATGAATGTCTTTAAAAAAAGACATTTTTTGTGTCTTTATGTAAGTGACCTCCTAATTTGAATTATTTTTTAAACAGTTGTTATAGATATAAAGTCGGGGAGAGAGAATTCAATTTGCGAATTATCTCTTTTAATAATATTATTAAAAATAAACACAAATTAAATAAAATATACATCATACTAAAATATTTTAAAAAAGTAACAATTAAGACATAATAATAGACCCTCAAATAAATAAATTAAAATTACATGACAAAACATAAATAAATTTCTACTTATATATTATTGAGCATTCTAAAAGTTGTGTTTATCTTGTTTTAATTCTCTCCCAAATAATTTTACCATATTAACCATTCATATCATTTTAATTTGGGTTAAGTACTTTTTTCGTTTTTAAGTTTTGGGTCAAAATCAAAATTGTCTCCCATCTTTTTTTTATTAAAATCATTCTCAACATTACAAAACCTTGTAAAATCATCCTTTTATTCATGAATAATATTTTTCGGACCATTTTGCCCTTAAACAAAAATTTAAAAAAAAAAACCCTCACCACTAACCCCTGCATCACCATCATAATCGCTACACACACCCTTTCTCTTTCTCTCTCATATTGCAGAGAAGACAACCACGAGCATGGCCTCTTCACTGCCGTTCACCACGGTGACCATTCTCACCGCCCACCATGACCCTTCTCTCCTCCACTACACCACTGTCTACGATCGCCACTGTCAAGGCCACATCCACATTATTTTCAACCTTCTAGATCGATCTCTTAGCTCCTGATGTTCTCAATTGCTAGAAGTAAAACCCCACTAATATCTGTAAATTAATCTTTTGTTTTTCTACTCTCATTTATTTGTTTTTCTCAAAGTTATCAGGAATGAGTAGCACATCACATACTTGAGAAGGAAGATGGCAATCAAAGATGAACGAGCAATTTCGAATCAAATGAGGAAATGCGGGTCGAGGAGGATCTAGTGGCAAAAAAAAATTAACTGACTTCTGCCATTGATGATGTTGTCAAAGTTGCTGTCTCCCGTGGATGATCGATCTGGTTCTGCTGAGAGCAAGGTTCTGAAAACCGGACTGGACTGGCCGGTTCAACTGGTCCAACCGAGAACTGGCGACGAAAATGGTCCGGTTTGGTGTCTAAAACCGTCAAATTGAAAATCGTCTGAAAACCGTTGAATCGGTCGAAAATCGAACGGTTGAACCGGATCGGAAACCGACCGGTTCTTTATAAACAGCGTCGTTTTGGGTTTTGCTTAAAAAAAAAAGAAACCCTCCCAACGCGTTACCCACCTACCCTTCCCCCAACACCCCTCCTTCGCGATTCACCTCACTCACTCAGAATAGCACGTTCAAAACCCTAGCTTCTTCAATGGTTCTGCCGCGCCGTCCGTAGTTGTCGGCGCCTCCACTCCTTCCTCCTTCCCCCTGTACCGAACTCATCCTCTTCTAGCTCGGCACGTCGTCCCCATCTCCCGTGGCTTCTCTGTTTGAGGATTCAAGCTGCTCGCCGTCGTGTGGTTAGTCGTCTGTGGTTCGTTTCGCCGCTCGCCGTTGTCTCTTCGTCGTCCTGCTCTCCGTCAAAGGTTAGTGTCACTGCTTATAGGGTTTTTCAGTTCTTCCTTTCATGCTCTGTTTAGTGAGACTGATTTCTGAATGTGAATGGAAATATAATCATTGATTTTGTGTTGTTGAAATTATTGGTTAAAATGGATTTGTTACTCTGCTGCTATTTTTTAATTTATGAGTATGCTGTGTTTGAATTTTTTTTTGATAGATTTATTCATTTCATATTTAGGGTGATTATTTGTTGCTGTTTTTTAATTTTGTTGCTGATTATTCTTGATTCCTGGCTCTGTTCAGTCTGTTGTGCTATTGATAATGGTGTTTTTGATTGTGTGTATCCTTTAAGAGCTGCTGTTAGTGCAGTGTTGCCTTGTTGATTTCAATTATGGTTTTTGATTGGGTTTTTGTTGATTATTTGTTGCTGATTTTGAAATTTTATTGGTGAAAATCTTGCTAGCAATTGCTCAGACGTGATAATTTTCAATCTTGCCAGCATGAGCGAAAGGATTCCTGGTTGCTTCGAGAGCACCTCGGCTTCTTAGTTAGTTAGCCTTGTTGAGAAGCCATGGACTACATGCTTGTAGGTGTATAACATCTCTGCTGATTCTGATACTGATTGCAATGATGATTCAAACCAATTGTGGTGATCATTGAAAGTTGCTGGCATGGTGGACTTCTCCATGTGGACTATGTATATTTTTTTGGATTGTTCTATGTTGTTTCTGCTATGGTGTGTTTGGCACAGAAAATCAACTGAAGAGTCTGAAGAAACTTGAATTTCAACATCTTCATTTTGTGACTGTGTTCTTACCAACTAAATCTTTGGGTTGTGTCTTGTTATTTTGATTTGGATATGTGGGAATGTTAAGGTATTTATTGTTGTTGATTTGGAACTCTTGAACTTTTATATATCATATGGGCAAAGATTCTTTTACGTGATAATTGGAGGTTACACAAAAAGGGTTGTTCTCAAAACAACTGAAAAATATGGACTAAGTTATAGAAAATAATTGGGTAGTGTTGTTAAATTGAATTAATAATTATTTGTGTTTGTGTATGTGTTTAGATCCATGAAAAGGTACTACTTTTCAGGAAGTTATGCAAGCTTGAACAGACCATTGTGTTGTCTCTTCACATTATGTTATGTGTTTAGATATATTTTTTTACTATTTAACTTTTGAGTTTGGATTTTGATAAGATCATATGTATTTGGTTGATGATATTTTATGTAGTGTTTTAAATTTCGAAGATATTTTAAAATTTATATTAGACTATAATTATATTTTAGGATGTTTATTTATAATTTATTTATTATTCTATTCTAAAACGGTTTTTTCGGTTGAACTACCAGTTAGACCGGTTAGACCAGTGAACCAATAACTAGAGCAGTTTAATGACCGGTCCGGTTTTCAAAACTTTGGCTGAGAGAGATCCAACTTGATCCGTCGAAATCGGGCAAAGAAGGTTCTATGACACAGCATCATTGCCTTTTGCGAAAGGGGTGGAAGTTGTAAAGACAAAAAATGATGGAGATTCAAGTAGCAAAATAAAAGAGTAGAGAGCAGTGACTAATGCTAGAGCTTCAAACGGCATCACAGTGAGAGAGAACGCGTCATTCGGGTCGGGTGCATCTCGGACAGCTTCTTCGGGTTGGGCTTGTGTCAACCTTAATCCACGACAAAAAAAAAAGGATAGTGGGGGTGGGGTTGGTGGTGAGAGAGAGGGAGATGTATAGCGATGGTGATGATGATACAAAGGGTTAGTAGTGAGGAAAAGGTTTTTTTTTTTTTTTGTTTAAGGGTAAAATGGTTTGAAAAATGTTGTTCATGGACAAAAAGATGAATTTATAATATTTTGTAACGTTAAGGATGATTTTAATAAGAAAGAAAGGTTGAAAACGATTTTAATTTTGACCCAAAATATGAATAAAAAAATACTTAACCCTTCTAATTTCATAGTCTCACCTCATTCATATCACCTTTGTTACCATGCAGATATATCTATGTGATTCACTTCACACAATAGATGTTATTTGTTATAGCACACTCTTCCATTTTCTTTTATTGAAAAATATTATTTGTACATTAGAATCAACCACTAAAAATAGTCACCAATGTATTTGTGTGTATATATATATAGTTTAATTTATTTTCAATGTGTATTTATATTCTAATATATATTTTTATACTGATTACTGATTTTGATAACTAATTTTAATGTACCCATAATATATATATATATATATATATATATATATATATATATATATATATATATAATTTATTTTACCTAATAATTTGAAATTTATTATTACGTATATAACTATTACCATAAAACGGTCACATTTTATCTATAATAATAAGTGAATGAATATATATATGAATGAGTCATTTATTCTGTTACTATTAGCTTTTTTAATTTTTTAAATTTTTATATAACTCTAGTCTCTAATAATTTTGATAACAACTTACTATTTGAAGAGTGATCATTAGAAGTCCTAAATGATAAGGGGAAAAAAAAGAAGAATAAAAGACACAGCGAAAACAAAAAGATAAAAATAAAATATAGTTACGTTAGATAATTTTTTTTATTAGATTTTTAAAAAATTTATTTTTAATAACTTAAGTTATGGAATGAATTTTTTTCACTAGACTTTTAAAGAATATGTACTAAAGGAACTAATACTAAGAGTTACTATAGGTTAGATTTTTCAATTTTTTCGTACAATAAGCAAAACAAATTACTTATCTTGTAACACTCTCACTATCAGAATGTCACGCTTTCCAACTATGTCATTCTAATAACAAGAAGTATTACGACGACTTCATATACTTAATAATAAAATAGGAGCCTTTGACTCGAAATCGTATCGCTGTTTTCTTTGAAAAAACTGGAAAAATACCTTATCTTGCAAATCAACAAACATATACATATATATAACACTCTATACATAAGTAGCTATGAATTTAGTATACATACAAAACATACAATTCCTATCTCTCTTACAAAATATAAAAAATATAATATTGATGACGAGCGATAAATAAATAATAACTAAAACAACAATATCGAACAAGCAAAACGTAATAAAACTCTTCGTGAGCTTCGTCATCCGTCTCCTAAAAAGATAAAGCTGTAGGGGGTGATAACTTAACCACACGATCTCACCATAGAGTTTCAGAATTGTCATAAGAAGATATTTAAAGAGAAATCTATTTTCAAACTCAGTGATTATCGATGTCTTGTGAATCTCTTAAAAACCGACGGTTTAACTACTAAAAAATTCAAAGCCTTTTTAAAAGAAATCAGTTAAGTATCCTGAAATCCAAAACTCACTTTTCTTACAAAAGAATCTTAAAATTTTTCTAACAGTATGAATGACCAACCTGTTCCAAAATAGGTTCATTAAGCCTATGCTGAACCAGCTTGATATTTCATACTTTACTAAACCTCAATAAAAAACCAATCACGCAATCAACCAACACTATCATCAATTCAACACCAAAACTCAATCTCAAAAGTATCACACCAGAACAAACACACACAAAACAGACAAGAAAAAACAGGTATAAATAGCAGTTACAGCAAGTAGCTCAGATAGCAGTTAAAGACAGTTAAGCAGTTAGGCAAACCAAAACAAATTCAAATACAAACAAAGCATCCAAATGCATATGATGCATGTCTGTCATATGACTAATGATATCATTTGTCGGTTATATAGCCAAATCTGACATGTCCGGTAGCTAATCCGGACACTATCTCTGTGTTGCGCATTAATATCATTAGAAGGAATACGTGCCCTGTCACCATTAGAGGAATTATGTGCCCTGTCACCATTAGAGAGAATATGTGTCCTGTCACCCTTACAACCTGAGAGAAAATACAGATATACTTGATAAAGTATTTTTCTAGTTTTTTCAAAAAAAAAAAACAGCGATACAGTTTCGAGTCAAAGGCTCCTATTTTATTATTAAGTATATGATATCGTCATAATACTTCTTGCTATCAGAGTGGCGCAATCGGAAACGTGAGATTCTGATAGTGAGGGTGTTACATACCTCACTTGAATATATATAGAAAAACATGTATAAAATACTCATAAAATTTATTCACAAAAAATTGTACAAATTATCTTATAAAAGTATTTAAATAGTTTCCTAATATATTATTCTTAGTGATGAAGACCAAATCTTCCTAGAATAAAATCATAAAATTTGAAATTAAATAAAAGATATGACTCTGAAATTTATTTTAACTAATTTAAATTATATTTAATCTTATTAGATTTGATCATATTTGATTTAAATATTAAATACTTAAATATATAATTATTAATTTAAATTAGATTAAATTTTATTAGATTAGATCAAATTTAATTCAAATTTTAAATTTTTAAAAATACTACTAAATAAATTAAATAACCAAATCAAATTTTTTGACAAATTCTAACCACAAATCTAATTTAATTTAAATATAGCTAAATAAATTCGAATTTTGATAATCATTGGACTTTTTTTGTCCTTACTTATCACATTGAGACATGTCTTCTCTTCCTTTGTTAATAATTGATGCATTTTTTTTATATATGAATGTCGTCAAGTCAACACTATTATTCATTTTATGAGTTCTTAGTTTGCTTGATTTCTAATATTGGTACAATATAATTATTTTAGTAATCAAATCTTTAAATATGATAAAATTATCATTATACCCTTTAATTTTAAAACAATAAAAATACTTTCTTAAACACATATCACTAAAAGATAAAAAAAAAATAAATAAAAACTTTCTTTATGTAGACAATAAAAAAATAATTAGAAGGATAAATTATAATTCTAAATTATTTTTCGTAAATGAAATCTTTATAGGGGCATGGACACGATGCATGGAATAACCAAATGAATTGGAATGTCAGTGGAGGTAGGTAGTAGGACGTCGTGAGATTTGCAATGCCCATGCAATGCATTTGGACACAATCATTGCTTTCACAACCTTAACCCAAATTAATGCTAATATATTTTAGGAAGAGTTTTAAGTGTACCAGTATTTTAGTTGTTTTAACCGTTAATCTGAATTATAAAAAATATATATAATATATATTAATTGAAATCAACGGTTAAAATAACTGATCAACTGAAATACCAGTGTTTTCGATACACTTAAAATTTTTTCTATATTTTAATGTGTTTTCCTGTTTTTTAATCAAAAAGGCAAATTAATGTGTTAATTGTGGGAATGAATTCTTTAATATTTTTTTTAATTATTTTATAAATGATAATTTCTCATCTTATATTCTTTTCTCTGAAATTAAATAATAAAAGATCACATTTTATAAAATAATTAAAAAATAAATTAAAAATATTCATTTTTGTTAATTACCACGGATGATTAGCTAATACAACTTATGTTCTTATATTCTTATTCTTTTAATTACTGATTATAATTAGATTAAATATAATTACTAATTGGTTCTTGATAATAAAATAAAATGGGCAATAATAAGATATAATTAAAAAATAAACTTACAAGAATAAACTTTATAACTAAACTTAATTCATGTATTTTCATTCATTCCTTAACGTTTCATAAATTTTTTAACTTTTTAGGATCTTCAATCAATGTTCTCTAGATTAGCATTTATAATTTAATAACTTAATAAATAAATAAATACATGAAAGTAGTAACAAATAATACTGCAGAATGTAGTTCACAATAATAAATAGTATATTATTTTAAAGTTATTTGTCATTACATAACATCTTTTTGTCACTAAAAATTTAAATAAAAACATGAAGTACATCAGCACATATTCTTTTGAAATTTGGTAATTACTAGAGCTAAATAATTTTTAAAATATGACTTTAAGTTATAAAGTCCAATTTTGGTGGAATTAGTAATTTTTTAGTCTGGAAATATTTTACCAATAGTTAACTTTATAAAACTATTAAAGTGTGCAATATTCACTTAACTAAATAATATTTGGGTTTAACCAACTTGGGTTGGTCGAGTGGTCAACTCACTCGTCCGCTTAAGCAAGTGTCGAGGGTTCGAATCCCGCCTTATACATGCAGCAACCCATTGGCCAGCGGCAGACTTTTAAATGGAACTCAGATTCGCGACAGATTAGTTCTTGACCTGTCGGGTTGGGGGATACCGTGGGAAACCAAAAAAATATATATATATTTGGGTTTATTCAGAAGTCATTCAACAGTTGCAAGGTAATGTGATTATTGGTAATTTTAATGCAATAATTAGCCAGCAAGAGAAGATGGGCGGAGGCCTAAAATCCTGGTCATGAATTTCTGAATTTATTAATTTCATTGATGAAAATGGTCTCATGGACTTGGGAATGGTAGGAAGGGCTTACACATGGTCTAATAAAAAGGGCGGTTCGGACCTTATCATGAAGAAATTGGACCGGGCTTTTGCTAATGAAAAATGGAGGAGTGAATCATCTCCAGTGAAAAAAAAAATTAGATAGTGTCTAGTGTTTGATCTCACCATTCATTGTTCTCTCGCTTCTTAATTTTTGGTCCCACTTATAGAATTAAAGGTGCAAGATCACACTTTATTCTCCCCAGTAAAAAAAATATGAAGAGAATCCATTTCCACTTTATTAAACATACATTTATATAATAAGTGCCTTTGACTAAAAATGAGTAAATTACGTCGATTTTTCTTTAAAAAATCAGAAATACTTTTTCTTTGTACAAACATACATATACAAAATATAATATAGAAAAAGTTTAGGGGGCAGCAGATTTTATGATTTTTAGTCATCAATTAGCCATTAATGATATTTTTAATGATGTGAGATTGCATATAATAGTATAGAATCATTTAATTTCTTTTTTATGGTTAAGTGCTGGCCAAAATTTAACAAAAATGACGTCCTAACAAAAAATTTTTCTCATTTTTTTTAAATTCAAAATTTTAATATCTTAGATACACTAATTTCAATTCTATTTTTTTATATATCGATCAAATACAAGTGCTTTTATAAAATTTTTTAAGATTTTAGTTTTAATTATATAATTTTTTTTAATAATTTAACATTGGTAAATTTTGTAATATATAAGTATGTTATTATAAAAAATAATAATTATATGATTGATTAGACACATTTTTTTTTCATAAAAAAATATGTATTTTTAACAATAAATTAATAATTAAAATAAACATTTTTTTCTTATGAAATACACGTTTTCGTTATGTGTAAATGAGTTAGATTGAAAGCACTTCAAGCACCCTTACTACCATCTTTGACCTCTACAGTTTAGACGAAAGAGGTTAGAGATGGTAATGAGGGAAGCTTGAAATACCTTTACGTCAACTCCAAAACGGCGGTTATTAGGAATATTCGCAAGAAAAAAAATATTTTATAAAAGTACTGAAAGAGATCGGAGATGGTAGTGAAGGTGCTTGAAAAGTTTTCACATCAACTCTAAGTCGGCGGTTAGGGTATTCGCAAGAGAAAAAATATTTTATAAAAACATTTTTATTTGAAGAACATGTGAAAAATAGAATTGAAATTAATGCATTGAAAAATATTGAGAATTATGAATTTATAGAAAAAATGAGAAAAAACTCGTGAAGGGACTAGTTTGGTACACGACATTCAATTTCAGGGACTAAAATGAGTCACTTAATACAAAGTGAGGGACTAATTTGGTGTATATACAACGATGACATAATGGATGACACGCGGACGAATACTGTTGCGACACGTGGCACTAACGGACACGTGGCCAAATAACATTGTGACACGTGGCACAATAATCCACGTCAGTATGCCACGTGTCACTGGTCACCACATCATCATACCATTACACGTGGCCAAATCATGAAGTGACACGTGTCACTTACAGTCCACGTCATTATGTCATGTCATCACGTCGTTAATGGAAAATAGGTCAGTGACTAATATGGTTCATTTTTTTCAATCTCAGGGACGTAATTGGTGCAATTAGAATCTCATGGACGATTTTAGTGCACAACGCCAATCTGGGACCATTTTGGGGTTTAACTCAAAAATGGTCTCATGGACTTGGAAATGGCAGGAAGGGCTTACACATCTAATAAAAAGGGCGGTTTGGACCTTATCATGAAGAGATTGGACCGGGTTTTGGCTAATGAAAAATGGATGAATGTGTAATATCTTTATTATTAGAATGTTACATTTTTGGCTATGTTATTTTGACAACGAGAACATTACAATCATTTTATTAAACATATATTTGCAGTTGAGGCTTGGAGCTAGTGGCAGAATTTGCTGCCTCATAAGAAGCTGCATCCGGGTTCAAGTCTTATGAGAGGAAAATAAACTCTTAAATGAACTCATGTAGTGTGTGTGAGTGTGTTATGTGGGTGTATAATACATGAATAATGTCTAGAATTAGGAAAATAAACTCTTAAATGAACTTATGTAGTGTATGTGAATGTGTTGTGTGGGTGTATAATACATGAATAATGTCTAGAATTAGGAAAATAAACTCTTAAATGAACTTATGTAGTGTATGTGAATGTGTTGTGTGGGTGTATAATACATGAATAATGTCTAGAATTAGGAACTGTCTAATCCATCCGACTAAAAAAAAACATACATTTATATAATAAGAGTTTTTGACTGAAAATTATGTGGATTTTAAAAAAAAAAATCAAAAATACATTTTCTTTGTACAAACATATATATATATATATAAACAAATAGATCTCGTTACACTCTACCTTTCTTTTCAATCATTGACTGATTCTCAAATTAATTGAGTGAATTAATATTTGATTCTTTAGTCTTTTCCTTAAACTAATTATTTACTACATATTATTCGAATAGAATTCTCGCGCGCAAAATTATTTCCCCATAAATTTAAATTTGTTTGAAACATGTAAATCATCAACATTCAGAAGTATCCATTATAGACAAACTAATGCAACTCATCACCATTTCATATATCTTGTTTGAATTATTATGAGTATGTAGTAATATAATGATGCATGGCACAAACTAGTTTTCATGCCATAGTCGTGAGGGGATTATTTCTAACCAATCATGAATGGGGTAGAAGTGCATTTCAATTCCATGCCCGCCGTTTGAATAACAATACATTACTACATAGTATAGAAAGAACACTCATGCACCTATTTTCATGTATGAAACTGATATCTAAAAATTGTTAGATAATTTAATAAGTTTAACTAAATAATTATTTAACCGTTTTTAATTATCAACTTTATATGAAAACAAATTTTTATTATAATACATATAGAACAACAAGGCCAGGGCTCAACGTAACTACAAATAAAAGAAACGGCGTAAAGAAAAATTAAAAGTCACAATACATAATAAGGACATATGGTTCAACACATACTAGCGGATTGGATGGGTGAGAGAATCTTAAACCCTAATTGATGACTATTTAGACCCCTCTCCATGGAAATTAAAAACACATATATTGAACAAATATAATAAATTAAATGGGCATCTCCGATATGTATGAGATTCAAAGGAATCCAGCAGCAGAAGACCCAAATTGTCCAATGTTGTTCATGTTAAACATATGATTTTGCATCATAGGGCTCTCATGAAGCATCATAGGGCTCTGATGCTGTAGAAAGTGTGGACCATTACCAAACAACTGAGGAACTAGTTGAGCGGAAGGTGGTGGTGGTGGAAGAAGAGGAGGAGGAGAAGGCTGATGTGGCACTAGAGCATTTGAAGATGACTGACCAAAGAATTGATTTGGGTTGTTAATACTTTCGTGAACGAAGAGGCTATTGACATGTTGGGCGACACTCTTTTTAAGGTTCTCAAGTGCCGCCCTGAACTGGTTTAGTTGGGTCTTGCTCATATTTTCAATGGGCAAGGCCCACCAGAACTGATTCATGGCAACCTTATGAAAATGATTCAAGTGATCACTACGCTGCTTCTCAGTTTCAAGTTGGTTATTCACCTGCATGAGTCGAGAGTTGAAGTCACGCACATTGGCGTTGCGGTGGGCCTCAATGAATTGCAAAGTGCCGGATAAGTTTGGGAGGGTAGATGCACGTGACAGGTAACGATCCATAACGGTTTCCACGTTTGGGTGGCCGAAGGAAAAGACTTTCTGGCCAGGAGAAAACACGACGAGTGCCACGTCAGCACCGCAGAGGGTGCAAAGCTCACTTGCTTTCTTGAACAAGCCGCTGCGACGCTTAGAGAACGTGACTTGGAGGTTGCTTTCATTGCTCATCTTCTTCATCTCAATTCTTTGGCGACCCCTGCTTTTCCTTGCACCGCTTCTTGAACTCGACATGATCAAGTAGGAAGATTTTTGATAGGAGAAAAAGAAACAGATGACAATGTGTATTTGTGTCGGTATCAGACTATGGGAAGTGGTTAATTATTTATTTATTTATAGGTGGTTTTGCATAGATATTTTATGATCTATGATAATACTTGGCTGGAAAAAAAGATTGCATCGTTTCGGAGTATTGGTTGCATTAATTGTTTCTGGATTTAGAGATTCTGAAAATCCCTTTTTTTCATGGTTTGTATGGTAGGAACTTGATTTGATAATGTTAAAGGAGAATCTTAGGGGCTCTCGTTCATTATTGCACTTCATCATGTTATATTATCTTAGCCAAAGTTTTTGGGTAAAATGTTTCGATAAATATTCAAGAAACTCACCACATTCACCACTCTTAATCTTGTAGTCACTCTTTTAAATGTTTTATTCTCAATTTTTTTTAATTTTTTAATTTTATAAAATGACGTTGTTTGTCATCATTGTGTGATGCATGGTTCTGAAAACCGAACCGGACCGGCCGGTTCAACCGGAAAAACCGGGAACCGGTCACCTAACCGGTCCGGGTAAGGTCAGAAACCGTCTGGCAAAAAACCGGGGAAAAAACCGGTCGAACCGGCGGTTAACCGGTAAACCGGACGAACCGTCCGGTTTTTTTACGGTTTTTTGCGGTTAAAAAAAAAAAAAAAAAACGCCTAATTGTAATTGCCTAAACGAAACGAGCCCTAAATCAGTAAATCGACTCCACTCCTCTCTCAAAAACTCAATCGACTCCTCTCCTCTCTCAAAAACTCAATTGGAAGAAGAACAGAAAAGAACCCTAGCGGAACCCACAACCACTGTTCAAGCGCCGTCTCCTCTGTTCAAGCGCTCTCTCTCTCTCTCTCTGTTCGCCGGTGTGGCCCGCGGAACCCACAACCACCGCATCTCCTCTCCTCTGTTCGTCGGTGTCGCGCCGTGGAAGCTCCGTCGCCGTCCTAGGAAGCTGTGTCGCCATCGTAGGAAGCTCCCTCGCCATCGTGTGGAAGCTCTGCGGCCGTCGCGCCGTCTCCTCTGTTCAAGCGCTCTCTCTCTGTTCGCCGGTGTGGCCGTCTCCTTTGTCGTCGCCGTCACTCCCCTTCCTCCTCGCCGCCGGTAAGCAGTAAGCACTCTGAGTGTTGATGCAGGACCCAGTCTTCATATTTGCAAATCACTTCACTCGAAAGCAGACAGATGCAGGACAAATATAATTACATTTGGCATCAAAATTTTCATTATGTCTAAAATTGTGAATGAGTACATAGTCTCTTACTTATTTTATGAAACTGGAATAATCTTGTTGATGGTTGATTTATGATTCTAGAATGATTTTCTGAAATGATGATGATATTGTTACTGATATGTTGTTGGCTTCTTGTTGATTCTCTGATGGTTATTGATCAGTGATGATTGGTGCCTTTGATTTTGAATTGGAGTTGGGTTTAATTATGAGTTATTTGGGTTTAATATGAGTTGCTGAGTTAATAATATACTGATTTTGTTGATGTTTGCTTATTATAAATTGCTGATTTTCTGAAATGATGATGATGTTGTTGCTTGATGATATATTGTTGGCTGCTTGTGGATTTTCTGATGATTACTGATTAGTGATGATTAGTGCCTTTATTTATTTCTGAATTGGAGTTGGGTTTAATTGTGAATTGCTAGGTTTAATTCTGAGTTGCTGAGTTGATTTTGTTGATGTTTGCTTATTTTGAATTGTTGATTTTCTAAATTGATGATGATGTTGTTGCTTGATGATATATTGTTGGCTTGTTGCTGATTTTCTGATGATTACTGATTAGTTGGAGATTTTGTTGTTAGTATTTTTTTTGGGTGTAGAACATTATGGTAAATTTTGAAATTTTGGATTTCATTAGGTTAGAAATGATCAAATTTAAATATTTGAAATTATATATTAAATTTTTAATGAATATTTAATTAAACCGGTTGAACCCCGGTTGAACCCCGGTCGAACCGTTGAATCAGTGAACCAGTTATCTTACCGGTTCATTGACCGGTTCGGTTCTCGCAACCTTGGTGTGATGTCATTTTTATAATTATTGTTATCCCTTTTATCATTAAATATATTAGCATTTATAAAAAATCTTTTACATATATATTAAATCTAGCTAATTAAGTATGTACCAATAAAAGAATCCAAAACAATGATCCGATTTCTTATATTATTTATTTACAAATATAAAGATATTGAAATAATTTATTAGTAGGAAATTATTTATATACTTGATATAGTAAATAAAGTCAATTATTTGTATATTTCTATTGAAATTAAATAGATAATGGTTTTTTTTAAGTTAGGTTACTCAGTCGATAATACAAAAATATTTAAGACGAATATGGGTACTTAAATATTTGTTTTGTGCTACTTCATTGCCATCCCTGGAACGAAGACACTTAATTAAGTAGGGTAATGTTAGGTAGACAAAAAAAAAAAAACAGTCGGAATTTTCTTTATTCAGCATTAATTAATTATCGCAACAATTTCTTTGGTTACCAAACATTTTTGAATTAAGTAATGTTTGAAACTAATATGGTGATGTTAACATTATTCAACATTGTATATTTCATTATATCATAAGAAAAAGAGGAAGGAAGCATCGTTTACTTTGTTGGATCAATGCAACTACTTACTAAGAATAGACATAACCATAAAATTAATTTATAGTAAAAACTTCCGTGAAGTTAATAGATGAGAACCGTTAAATGATTTGAATGATTTGACTACATTTTTATCTAACAGCTTTTAATTATCAATTTTATATAAAATTGACCGCACCTATCCATCTTATTTTATTTGACAGAAGAAATAGTAATCGCTAACTTCATTTATGTGTTACTTATTTTTTGTAACGAAACTGGGCTAAAATCCAATAAAATACAGATTACACTATTAAATGGAGAAACAAAATTCCCCTAACATTATCATTTACTAACACTCGAATTTCATTAAGAACTTGAAAGAAAAGACATAATCTAATGGGAGATTATGTCCTTTGTTGGCAAAACTATACTATTAACCTAGTTGTTAAAACCGAATTAGTAATAGATCCGATCAAAATATTAAATATGAATTACTGGTTCAACTGTTTGATTACTAGTTAAATTGGTAAATTCGATTTTAATTAAATAATTATATAAATTTTTATTTTATTATTTTAATAATAAATATTTTTTTCTAATTTTATTTTTATATTAAATTAACTATTATTTTTTAATTTTAATAGAAAGGCAGCAACCTATTTTAAAATAAGGATAAAATTTTTCAGACCAAATTTAAGATCTTCTTTCTGTGTTATTCTCCCCAAAAAATCAGGAAGTTTGGAGCTTGACGAAGAAAACGTATACCTGTATGAGAGTTTCACAAGTTTTGTAAACCAAGTCAAATCACCATGTGTGAAACAAAATTACTAATTAGCTAGTGAAACTCTCAAAATTATTACGATGTACCTTGATTAAACTATTAAATAAAAGAGGAATGCTATTTTTATGCATATTTTCTTTTATACATTTTACTTTTGATCTTAAAAATGATTGATAATAAATGAGCAAAGATAAAAATATTTATCTTGTATATCATAAAAAAAAAATATGTGCAAAAAGTATATAAAAAATGATCCAAACATCCTTTTTCTAAATAAAAATATTTAAATAATTTTATGTTTGTATAATGTGAAATATCCTCTACAAAAGAAAATTTTATCTAGACACCAAAAAAAAAGAGAGAACTTTATTTTTGTAGCTAAAATTCAAAAGGGAGCTTGTCTTTGGACTTTTTTGTGTGTTTTTTTTGGTGTACTTATCATTGGATTTTGGGTAGGCATGGGTTGATTGAGTGGGTTTCAAGCAGTTTTTCAACCCAACTCATCCAAACAATTTGGGTTGGACAAGCAACATATTTTTAACTCGATGGTTTTTTATGAGTTAAACCCACCAGTTTAAGAAAGTTATCAATTAAATTTGAAACTTTCTCTCATCAGGAGAGCAACTTTCTCTCATCAGGAGAGTTTTTCTAGAACACAGAGGTTCTTCTCTAGTAGGGAGTCTTCCATCAACACTTCAGCATATACTCAAAGATCCACAGTGCCATCTGAAAGCATATAAGCACAAGGAAACAAACTGTCAACAAAGCTGTAGAATGGAATCCATAGAAGGTAAGGTCATCAAGCTCAATAATGCGGAAACTCTTGGCTATAAGAAAGATTGTTTGAACGTGGTAGGGAAGATAATTAGCGAGAAAGAGATCAACTTTAAAACTTGCAAAAATGCTCTATTAGGAATGTGGGGAAACCCACAAGGAGTTGCTATTACTGATGTTGGCCTCAAGAAGATATTATTCAGTTTCAGAGACAGGAAGAGAGGGCTCCAGATTCTTCAGAATGGACCTTGGAATGTTAGAGGAAATCTAATTAATCTTAGGCTATGGATGGAAGGAGAATCAGTCTTTGAAGTGGATCATGACTATATGAAATTCTGGATACAGGTTCATGGTATACCACTTGATCATATGAACAAAGAAACAGGAAGGTTAATAGGAGAAATGTTGGGAGTGTTGGCTGAAGCTGAAGATCCAATGGTGGATAGGATACTTAGAAGAACATTCTTAAGAGTCAGAGTGGGGATTAATATAAAAAAGCCTTTACCTACGGGCTTCTTTATGGATAGGGAGAATCAGCCACCGCTTTGGGTGTTTTTCAAGTATGAAAGGTTGCCTGAATGTTATTGCTTTAATTGCGGAATAATAGGACATGAGAGGAAGACTTGCAAGAATCCAACGGCTATGGCTTGCTGGGACCAGACTAAACCAAAGTATTCAGCCGGTTTAGGGGTAAACCAAGTTCGATCATTATCAGCCATGGAGATAGGAAGCTCAGGTCAGAGAAGCAAGGAAAATGAGGAAGAAGAAGAACAGGCGCGTGCAAATCAAAACATGGGCAGAGAGAGTGAAGAGGAACAAAGAACAGAAGAAAGTGTGATCAGAGCTGATCTAAATATGCAGCAAGAATTAAGGGAGGAAGGTTTCTTGGAAAACCAAACATGGAGAGAGAATGAGAAGAATGAGGTAGGGGAGCAGGTAAGAACTCTGCAGAAAATTCCTGATTTTCAAGGATCGGAGGCTGAACATAATGAAATAAGGGCTTTATTCCCGATAAATAAGCCAAATGAGGATGTGGGGAAGAAAAGTGGATATTGGGCTTTCTCTAAATAGGCCCAGAACATTGGAAATAAGGAAGAAAGGCTGAAAAGAAACTCTGGACTGATTAGGAATATATGGCCAACCAATACAGTGGATCCAATTCAATTAGTGGATGGAATGGAAACTAAATCCGCACAAGATAGAGTAAAACAAACTAACAACCAGGCAAAAGGAGACGGGCTGAAGCCTCATCGAGTGGAGCAAGAGGTTAATAGCTATAAAGTGCTGGAAAGTGAAGACAAGGCAGCAGGAGGCCCCAAACAAAGAACGATAAGAGAAATACTAAAAGATTTTGCTAAGGGAGAAGGGGACAAGATTGGCAAAGGAGGTGCAGATACAGGTAAAGGGAAAGGAAAACAGAGGACGCAGGAGGATGAACAACAACAAAGGGCATTAGGACAGTGGATGTATAAGGAACCAATCATCAATGAGGTAAGCATGAAAGAGAAGGATACTAAATTGCAGATATTTGAGGAAGGAATGGACTACTTTGTCGAATTGGCAAGTGAAGAAGAATGGGGTAATAGAGAACAAGGGACAGAATCTGAAACTACAGGTTGGGAGATTCAACTAGTACAAAAAATGGAAATTGGCCTAAACCTGAAAAGAAAAAGAGACGAAGAAGAGGTATTGCTACTGGCTAACTCTGAATGGTCAGATGATAAGCACATTAAAGGCGCAGAGAATATAAAGAAGCAAAGGAAGGAAGAAGGCAAGAGTGGAGACAGTGAGGAGAATGTTGGAGAAGCAGATAGGAATTGGATTATAGAAGGTAAAGTAGAAAACAAATCCATGGCTGAGGAGGCGGGCCTTATCATGCCCCACCCTCAACTATGAGCATCATAAGTTGGAACTGTCGAGGGGTGGCGGCTCCGGTGACAGTTTCGGAACTTTTGCATCTGTGTAAACAGATAAAACCCGCCATTGTATTTCTCATGGAGACTAGAGCTAAGGATAGTAGTGTAAGTAAAATCAAGAGAAGGCTTCATTTTGATAAATACTTTTGTGTAGAACCTGGGTATGTCTGGAGGTATATGTTTGCTATGGAATGAAAATATTAAAGTTGATGTTTACTATTGGTCTAATTATTATATTAAAGCTTATATTAAAGATGAAAAAAAATGATTGGGAAGATGTTTTCATGTATGGGAACCCAAAACCAGGTAAGAGAAGGGAGGAATGGGAGGAGCTCACAACAAGCAACCTTAACATGAATGAACCTAAACTCTTTATAGGAGATTTTAATGCTATCTTAGCTCAAGAAGAGAAGGAAGGCATGCATGAACAGCCAAGGAATCTGATTCTGGAATTCAAGAATTTTTTGGATTCAAATGGTCTCATGGACATCGACCTAAAAGGAGGTAAATTCACTTGGTTTAGCAATCCTTGAAATGGGTTAATAATTAAGGAAAGAATAGATAGAGCTCTTGTTAACTGGAAATGGAGGCACAAGTTCCCGAATGCAAGTTTGATAGCTATGCCAGCAGTGAGCTCAGACCATACGCCCATTGTTTTGAGGTTACAGCCTAAGTATAAGGCGGATAAGTCGTTCAAATTTGAAGCTTTTTGGAACGACCACAAAGAATGCGAGGAAATTATTAAGATGAGTTGGAAAAAAAAGGAGCATAGTAATAACGAATGGGGTAGGCTGCTGAAGAAGATGAGGAATTGCAAGGAAAATTTAAGGAATTGGAGTAGGAAAACTTTTGCTAGAGCCGATATAGAGATTAACAAGTTGAAGGCTGAACTACAGAAGCTTCAAGAGGCGAACTTAAATGAAGAACAACAAGCACGAAGAGGTCAAATCAAGAAAAAGATAAGCCAGTTATGGAGGCAAGAAGAGAAATACTGGGGAATGAGATCCAGGCTAAAGTGGCTAAAGTGGGGAGACAAAAATTCCTCATTCTTTCATGCGACAACGATCCAAAGGAGAAAAAGGAATAAAGTGGAAAGATTAAAAGATAAAGAGGGCCAATGGGTCTAAGGAGAAGATAGAATCTTGAATTTAGTGGAGGAGCACTTTACAAAGTTGTTTACATCCTCAGCCAAATCAGATTTCAGAGATTGCATAAATAGGATTCCAAAAAGAGTTACTCAAGATATGAATGAACAACTCATGAAAAAAATCTCAGAAAAAGAGATTGAGGAAGCTGTTTTTAGCATGAGCAGCCTCAAAGCCCCTGGACCAGATGGTTTGAATGGACTTTTCTATCAGAGCCACTGGAATACAATCAAAAAGGAAGTCTGTGCTGTGGTTAAGAGCTTTTTTAAGGAGGGTATAATGCCAGAAGAGGTAAGTGAGACTATTGTTGCTCTTGTTCCTAAAGTGAAACAACCAGAAAATCTGAATCAACTTAGGCCTATTAGTTGTTGTAATTATATATACAAAATTATATTTAGGATTATAGTGTTAAGGCTTAGAAGGTTTATGGATAAGATTATCTCGCCTATCCAGAGTGCTTTTCTAGGGGGTAGGTTGATCCAGGATAATATTATCATAGTTCAAGAGATTTTTCATAATATTAATAAAAAAGGTAGGAATGGATTGGAAAGCCTAGCTATTAAGATAGATATGAATAAGGCTTATGATAGATTAGAGTGAGACTTTTTGGAGGCTACGTTGATAGCTTTTGGTTTTGACCAGAGGTGGGTCTCCTTAATAATGAAGTGTGTTAGAAGTGCTACATATAAGATTAGAATTAACGAGAGGCTCACTAGCAAAATTATACCTGAAAGAGGGCTGAGACAGGGAGATCCTATATCTCCATACTTATTTATAATGGCGGCTGAAGTCTTCACTATTCTCATGGAGGAAGCAAGAGAAAGAAAGGAAATTTCAGGATTCAAAATTGCTCCAACAGCCCCTCCAATCACTCATCTTTTGTTTGCGGATGATTGCATTATTTTTACAGAAGCAAGAGAGGAGAAAATTTACAATCTGATTTTAATTCTTAATAAGTATACAGAAGCATCAGGTCAAATGATCAATCTGGATAAATCGGGAATTATTTTTGGTAGCCAAGTACCCATACAAACTAGAGTTAACATAGAGGAAATTATAGGAATGAAGTGTTGGGATAATCTAGGTATGTATTTAGGGCTGCCAGGGATTTGGGGCAGGTCAAAAATTAAAGCTCTGAATTGGATAGAGGAGAAGGTGATGGAAAAAGTTGAAGGATGGAAAGAAAAGCTCCTAAACCAAGCCAGAAAGGAAGTCCTTATTAAAGCTGTGATACAAGCTATTCCTAGCTACGCTATGTCAGTTATTGAATTTCCAAAAGTATTCTGCCAGAGATTAAACGCTAGGATAGCAAGGTTTTGGTGGGCGAATTCTGGAAAAGAAATAGGCATACACTGGAAAAGTTGGGATAAGGTTTGTGTAAGCAAAAGAAATGGAGGGCTAGGCTTCAAGGATTTTCAGGGCCAAAATTTAGCTCTTTTAGCAAAACAAGCCTGGAGAATCATAGAAAATCCTAATTCAATATGGGTACGTATTTTGAAGGCGGTCTACTTTCCTGAAGGAGAATTTTGGAATGCGAAATGTTATAATAATACATCTTAGGCTTGGAAAAGTATAATTAAAGGAAAGGACTTTCTTCGTAGAAATGGGAGATGGAGTGTGGGTGACGGATCAAGGATTAATATTTGGGATGATAATTGGGTGGTGGGCGAAGGAAAAATTCAAAGACAACAAGGAATAGAGTTAAATTATGTTAGTGAACTCTTGAAAGAAGGGGAAGGGTGGGATGTGAGAAAGATGGAAGGGGTTTTTACTAATATTGTCAAAGAAAAAATCCTTAAGACTCCTACAAGCATCTTGAGAAGAGAAGATAGACTTATGTAGCCATATAAAAAGGATGGAAGCTATAGTGTCAAAACTGGATATCACATAGCTAAGATGGAAAGCCAAGGTAACAGATTGGAAGAATCTTCATCAAGTAGGAATTTGGAAGAATTATGGAAGGAGATATGGAATGTCCAAACTCCCCAAAAGATTAAAAGCTTCATTTGGAGAGCAGCGCATAATATAGTGCCGGTTAATGAGAGGTTGTTTAAAAGAAGAATGGTCAACTCCCCTATGTGTCAGATTTGTTTCATGGAACCTGAGACTATCGAGCATACATTGTTACTATGTTCATGGACGAGAGCAGCTTGGTTTGGTAGCCAATGCCAATATTGTCCCTCTCAGGATCACATCACAAGCTTTGGAGAATGGCTTTTACAGAAAATTAGAAGAATTAAGGAGGAAGGAAGAACTGACAAAGAGGAAAGGATAGGGAAAATGATTTTTCTAATATGGGAGATATGGAAAACCAGGAACCAAGCCATATTCAACAGTAAGGAGATCAATCCTATGGAGGCTATTATCAAGGCTAGAATAGCAGAAAATCAATACAGAGCAACTATTGATCTATCAATTCAGAAGCAATCAGAGAATAAAAGAAAAAAAGCAAAGCGAGCTACCTGGAGACCCCCGCCAAGAAATTGGCTGAAACTGAACGTTGATGCAGCCTTTCAGGAAGTCTCTGGCGATGGAGCAACGGCAATAGCTGCAAGAGACAACTTTGAAAAATTTCTTGTTGGGTACACAGATAGAATCAAAGCTATATCCCAGCAGAAGCATTAGCTACAAGAAAAGCTTTAATTTTGGCAAAAAATTTATAGCTAGATATGATACTAATTGAATCTGACTGTTTACCTTTGGTGCAAGCAATTAAATCAAAAAGTAGCCTTCAAGAGATTGATCCAATTTTGCAAGATATTTTTGAACTGCAGAAAAATTTTAACAAATGCGGATTCACCTGGATTCCAAGAGAAGGGAACCAATTAGTTCATACCATAGCAAATTTAGCAATTAAAAATCAATTGGGTCAGAGATGGTGTACTGAACTACCACGTATCGTTGTAGGCATTCTTCGGAGAGAAGCACCAATATCCTCATCTGGGCTGTCAAGCATGGCATCAACCTAAAGGAGGTATCCTTAACCTTTGCGGTGGAGCTTTATTCTGAAGTGAAGCCAGCAGAGAGACCTGATTCGGACCTCAACAACAGATTCGTAACTTAATTCCAAATCTTGGAGCATACCGGAGTGGATAGCCATAATCTTCTCATGGAGGCCATGGAAGGAAGTCTTCGGTGGCTCACAGCATAACTCCCGTAAGGGAGAGGGTGAATTTGGGAATTGGGTGGGCAGGTTGGGTTGGGGTTTGGGTAGGGTTTTTGGACTTAGCCCATGACCAAAAAAAAAAAAAATCCACCAGTTTAATACTTTATTACATGTCTTTCTTAAATGTGTATGTCAATTGTCAAACATATAATCACAAAAAAAAAAAAATGTATGTCCCAGCTCACATTTTGTGAGTTAAGTCAATATTAACCCTATACAATACCCAAAAAAAAAAAAAAAAACCTATATCCAAGTATCTAATCTGATCTAACCTATTCGAGTAGGTCCATCGAAGATCGAGTTGAGAATAGAATGGATTGAGTCACAGATAGAATTGACAGGAATTTAGACCTAACTCTACCCAACTTACCCGCACTCCTCATATATTATAATATGTAGTTAAAATTTATTATACATATATAATAAAGTTGATAGAAATGGAACTTATATTCTCTGTCTTTTGTAATGTTAACATAGATTTTATTATGATTTTGTTGTTTTTTATTTTAATATGGATCTAATTTTATATTTTCTGTTTTTTATTTTATTAGTATGTTTATGAACTATGGAATGATTAAATATTGTATTTGATTAAAAAAATTATTTATTATGAGTCGTAGAATTTTAAGATACAGACCGGACTAAAGACTTAAAGTTGAGAAATTCTAAACTTGCAATAGGGGTGCACAGACCCGGCCCGGCCCGAAGGCCCGGCCCGGTCCCGAACACTTTAGGGGCTAATTTGATGTGATTTCATCGGGTTTAGGGTCGGGTAAGGGTCTCAAAAATAGACCCGGTCATTATTTCGGGTCAGGTCCGGGCCATAGCTCGGGCCACCCGAAGTCGGCCCGGTGGCCCGGTCATCATACACAATTAATATTTTGTGTTATTAGTGATGGATCATGACTATTCTTATGTGGAATTTAAGTATTGTAAACCTTAATATTTTGTGTTATTAGTCATTATAAAACTATAAGTTAAGGTTTTATAGTTAGAATACATAAGACTTTAGACTAATGCATAATATTGTGTTATTTGTATTGATTTAAATATTTGGTATTATTAGACAATATTAGTATTGATTGTGGTTTTGCTTTAGTATTGATTGTGGTTATGCTTTAATTTTAAAGAAGGGTTGGTTCTTGTTATATTTTTCTAAGTGAATTTTACCATGTTAAATAATGGTTGGAGTCTTGGAAATTTGGATATTCTTACATACTAGCTTACAAGAAGGTATCAACGTAATGTAATGTTAACGGCCCGGTTTTTACCTGGTATAATTGTGGCCCGAAAGTGTATTGGTTTTATCGGGTCTAGGGTCGGGTTCGGGTCTAATAAATAGACCCGGTGTATATTTTGGGTCGAGTCTGTGTCACATCAAACCCGGCTTCACCCGGTCCATGTGCATCCCTAACTTGTAATAGAGTAGGATTGAATTTAAAAAACAAAATTAAATTACCAAATAAGATCAGAATAAAATCTAAATCTTATTCTATCCTATTTATTAGGAGTTTTAATTAGATTTATACCTATAAAATTAAAATTAACTCAATTCTAAAATCTATCTTTAACTATAGGTTTTTTTCGATAGTATTTCTAAATTTGATGAATTAAGAATTAATTAAATATAATATTTATTAAAAATTCACAGGTAAATGACTATATACATAAAATAAATTCAAATTTTCGATTTAAATAAATACATGAAGTTACTACTCAACTAAATCAAATTGATTCTTAATTCTTAGTTGCTTTACTTGCCTTGAGCAACAATAGAATACGTCTATAACAAGCTTTTCAGCGTACAAGCAAATCTAATCTAAAGCTAAAGCCTTCTGGGCACAAGGCTCTTTCCTTTCATAGCTTATTTGTTTATTTTTGCTGTGGGAAGAGAGAGTAAAAGAAAAAAAAAAAACATTATGTGATGTATACATTAAAATTAATCACTAAAATCAATTGTCAGTATAAAAAATATGTTAGAATAAAATATATATTAAAAATAAATTAAATTATATATAAATTTATACACAAATATATTAGTAATTAATTTTAGTGATTAATTTTGATATACAAATAATATTTAAAAAAAAGGGGTTAACAAAGCCGAAGGCAATAAATATAAAGGTCTCTAAAACTAATAAAATTAATTTGCCATTAGCTAATGGAGCCAGTATAAAGGTCTCTAAAGCTAATCAAATTAATTTGCTAATAAAGCCAAAAGAAAGGTCTGTAAAACTAATCAAATTAATTTAGAGAAAAATCTAAAATAATTTCTGACAATTACTTCGAAAGACAACGAGATTCTTGAAAAAAAAATTTAATTCAATCTCTGACAATTATTTTGAAAGGACAATAAGGTCTCTGTGCAAAAAAAAAGTCAATGTTATTTTTTTTTGCACAGATACTAATCAGTCCCAAAAAAAAAATCAAAACCGAATTGGGTATTTTTTTTTTAAGAACTTTGTTGTCCTTTCGAGATAATTATAAAGGTAGGGTATTCACTCAATTAATTTATCCAAGAAATTACATTTTTTTTTAGCTCTATAACAGATAACATCATGTGTTTCCCAAGATTTTCGTGGAAGCAACAGAATGATTGGAGTGTGTGTACTCACATGAATGAATGGACCCAAAAAAGAGTAAAAACCAATCCAAAATTGTTTACAAAAAACCATTATTTATTTATTTGGCATGTTTTGTTTTGTTTTGTTTTGGCCGCATTCTAAAATGTGAGCATTTAAGAGCAAAACATCCACGACTTGTAGATTCTAGCCACAAAAGCAGACTAACCCCTCCTGGGCGCACATTAGCTTTCACTGGCTATTTGGCGCTAACATACGCTTCTCCGTTACACTCCATTTTCTTCTGCTCCACTTGCTTGTTCCCTCTAGAAAGAAGCTTCTTTTTCTCTCTGCCACCCATCAAAACCTGTTTTTTCCCATTTGGGTCCTGATGAAATCTCTCTCTTAAAGAAGTTCCTGTGTTGGTTATGGCTTCCTTGCAGATTCTGAGACCCACCCTCTCCCAATTTTCACTTTCTCAATCCAATTCTCCAGGAAAATCCACATGGAACACCCAATACCCTTATTTCCCCAAACGGATCCTAAAGTTGAAAACTTTCACCGGTTCTAAGCCTTCCACCTTGAACAGGGTCTGTTGTGCAGCGCAAGGCAGCGAGAACCAAAACAATGGCAAGTCTTTTTTTTTTAATCATTGATGTAATTTGATGTTAATCAGGATTGTATTATTGGATTTTTCCAATGGATTTTTGCTATTCAATTTTCAGTTTTCTTAGTTTATATACGTGGCAAGGACTGTTATTAATAAATTAGAAATAGCAGAGAATGTAAAATTTTGCTGGGACCGCTGTTTAGTGATGAGTACTTGTGATATTGAGTATGTTTTCTCAGCTTGATTTGAATGCTATTATCTCAAGATGAAACATCTAGGCCCATGTTGTTTGGAATTTCACGTGTTCGTTAGCATGAAAAACTTGTGTATCATTATGTTTTGGCATTACAAGTAGATATTATTGTGTAGTAGTGTTTCAGCTCGGAGTTCAATTTTTTAACTTCACCTTTTGATGGCTAATGCTGCTATTGATACTGAATTTTCAGGAGAAGAACCTCCGGAATCGTTGTTTATGAAGGAATTGAAGAGGAGGGGCATGACTCCTACATCATTGCTTGAGGATTACAAGCAGGGCAACTCTGGAGTTGACGAAGAGGTGGTTGTGAATGAACAAGATAGAGGCCTCCCGAGGAGAAATGTTGTCTCAACCGATGTAGAGAGGAGTCTGGAAAATCAGAGGGAGCGATCCATGGCGTTGAACAGTGAAGGTCTTGAGGTTGATTCATTGTTAACATTTATCGATTCTTCAATACCATATTAAATATATATATCTGAGATTTTGCTGCAATGATTTCATTGTTTGCCAGTAATTAGTTTATATTTGTCGGTCATGTGTTCCATTGTTTGCACTGCACCAAGGGTGTCTCATATTTTAAAGAAAATAGTATTTCAATTTTTTTGTTGGAACGTTTTTAATGAGTAAGAAGAAACAAGAGAACAAATTATGAATAGGGGAAGAGGAATACAGAAACTCGTTTATAACTTTAACATGGCAACAAGGCTGCAGTTTCAACATCATACCCGAATCAATTTCACACTCTTTCATCTTGCAAATGTCATCTAGAATAGAAATAGGTCCAGTTTCATGTATGAGTGACATTAGTGAGCTTAGATTCTTATATACAGTTGTGATGCCATTTTCTGTGCTGAAATATAGTAATGACTTATGTATTAACCATTTCAGGGATTGGTCCCTCGCGCTAAACTTCTGCTGTCACTTGGAGGAACATTTTTCTTGGGATTTGGACCGTTGATCCTCATAACTGTTGCATTTTTTTCAGCTCTTTACTTGGTAAGATCTTTTCCTTTCAACTTCTGCATGACTCTTTTATGCAGCTATTTGCATGTTAATTAATGCATATATTATCTTGGCCATTATGATTTTTCTTTCAGCCATTGACTGGTTAGTTATGACATGTTGGTCTTACACTAACCTATAATTTTGTAATATTGAATGCTGATGCATATAATCTTAGAGAGTAGGATTTGATGGTTTGGTGTGTACTGTTTTGCAGTATTTTGGACCAACTTTTGTCCATGATGCAAGCAAGATGTCACTATCACCTCCCCAGTATGTGGATCCTTATGCACTCTTAGAAGATGAAAGGATATCTCAGATAGCACCTCAGCTAAAATAAAAAGCAGCATTTCACATATTTAGGTTAGGAATCTCGTTACAGATATCAAGTTTCTGTGTACTTTAGCCTTTGCCGATTAGTTTCTTTGTAAAATATCACCCTGGAACTTGTTACTTGTGTATTGTGCATTCATCGCTGACTCCATTTTTTACAGTTACATTTTTCTTTTTGCATATATGAATAATATATGATATGTAAATTTGAAATTTAAATGAAAGCTCATCAGGTGAAGCATTGCTAAAAATTCTTTAATTTTCCTTGAAATGTCCGGAACCTGACAAACAATGAAGGGTTGACTAATTTCTAGGGATATAATATGGTGTCTTAAGCAGGAATTTCTCTCAACATTACTTTTTGGACAAGCATATGAATAGTGCTCTTAAGAGGATCCTATTAATAAATAGGAGGTAGCTTCACAGAATCACAGTTCACACCATAAGTCCATAACATGGAATGATGAATTGCAAAATCCTCCAAAAGAATATCCATTTATTGTAACTTAAAAAGATTGAAGAATCCCAAGAGTCAAATTACACATGTTTTCATCAACAAAATAGCTACCATAAATAAATAAATAAATGAACTCCATCAAAAGGTTGCCAAATCTATCCTGTTGAGAAACAAGTGGGAGATTAAGACTAGAATGGCTTGTAAACTTTAAGTTCTTTAATAATTCCTTCAATTGATCCAGCTGCAGCAACAATTGAAATCAGCAAGCAGAACACACTTAGCAACTTCAACCCTGTCCATCTCATAGAGAACTTTGGCACTTTAGATTGTACCATGTACATCTTTGTTGGAAAGTACACTGTCAATGGCCAGAATGCAAGAGCTCCAAGCAAACCAACAATGCTGTTGAAGAAAGGAAGTAATATAGCAATCACTGCTGACAATATCACATACAATGTCCTCCATATTAGCCTGAATGGATTCATTCTATAGGTTCCAACCAATGGAATCTTTATGTGATGCTCTTTTGCCATGAAGCTGCTTTCAGGCCAACGCTCCTTGCACCAATTTTCCACCAGCAAAAACACGGGCTGTGTGTACACCTGGTAGGCGCCGACGAGATGAACGACGATGAAAATGTTACCAATGTCAATAAGCCAAAATGGCTCATAGAAACCAAATCCTGTTAAGAAGTTTCCAGGTGCATCGTTCCCAAACGCTGCATAGCCTATCATACCACATAGCATATAGAACACAGTGGTGACTGCCACTGATGTAGAAGCAGCCACCTTCATCACTCGGTTCTCCGGTTTACCCGATTTCAATGTATCCTGTATCTCAACAATGACAGAACTGAAGCTATATGCAAAAGCAATGTTTCCCAAAGCTGTAAAAGTATTCCATAGCTTCTCGCTGCTTGTCACATCCACTCCAATGGTAACCCCGGTAAGGCTTGTTCTGGCATGGCTTCCCCCTATACCCTCCAAAACAATACAAACATCCATCATTCATAAAATACTAAGAAATATGTGTTAATTAGTAAAGGCAATGCTGAACCTGCAACTTTGGCTATGGAGAGACCAATCCCTATGGTAGCATAACCAAAAGACATGATAGCAGCAAGAGCAGAGAGCCATGAAAGTTCATGGAAGTCTGGGATTTGGCTTAAGATAATCTCTATGATCCCAAACATGATCATATAAGGGTAATTTGGCATAGTACACACTGCATCATGCCCATTTTTGTGATAACAATTGGATCTTTGTATGGCCCTGATTACCAAGAAATAAGGAATAACAATTTTAATTAATCTCCAAGAAACAATAACTAAATTGGCAAAGGAAAAAGGATCTATGGGGAGCTTTTAATGTTCTTACACCATACTAATGGCTGCAGTGATAGTATATCCAATGCTTGCTCCAATCAGATTTATGTATTGAGCCAATCCACAATAATGGTGTTGAGTTCCTCCTGGAAACAAACAAACACTAGGATTCAATAATCACACATCTTATCTTAATACATGTCTTAAATGAGAACTTTGCAGTTACCTAGAATATTCTTGACCATGTTCCTATAGGTGCGGTTCCTGGTTCCATGAACAGGGTCAGGGGACCTATAACAATCGGTGAGGAGAAAAGAAGTGTAGAGAGTGATGACTGAGAAGAGCATGAGGACAATGGGTCCTGCAATCCAACCCAACTGGGCAATGGCCCATGCAAGAGATAGCACCCCTGAGCCTATAACAGCCGTCAAAATATGTCCACTCGCAGTTACCCATGTTCCTTCATCACCATAAAATTTGGCAACTTCATTTAGTCATCATATAAAATTTGGCAACTTTATAGTAGCGTTTGGTGGAGAGACAGAGACGGAAAAACTGAGATTGAAAGATAGAGACTAAGAGACAGAGATTGAAATAAATTTTAGTATTCTGTTTGGTGCAAAATGGGAGACATAAATTGAAACAAGAATGAAACTCTAATTTAATTTGCACAAAGAGTAAAATTTGAATTAATTAATTGAAATAAGGGTATTTTAGGTATAAAATGTTATTAAAGTTTCAGTCTCTATCTCTAAAAATTTTAGTTTCCTGTGTCCCTACTTTTTGGAGGTACTGAAATACTGAAATTTTGGAGTCAAAGACAGAAATTTTAGTACCAATCTCTAAACCAGCAAACATAATACTATCTCAGACTTTTTAACATACATTTACTAAAGGATTTACTTGTTACTAATGGAATCTAACCCCTGTTCTTCTTTAGATCTACTTGTTTCACTCCGATAGTATCATAAATCGAGTCAATGAGCCGAAATCACTAACTAATACTAATCTAATACTAAACTAATACTAATAGAATAGAAATAGAACCGTCTTTCTCTTAGAGACCAAAAAAGTAATTGAAGTTCAATCAGCCAGAATAAAAGAATAATGGAAGTCCCATTCCCATATAGGGATTGGATAGATAACAAAATTCACAAGTGCAGATTTTTAAGAGAGGGAATCTTATGATATGTTAGGAATCTCTTATGAAAATCATCCGCGTCTGAAACGTATTTTAATGCCCGAAAATTGGATATGATGGCTTCTCAATCTCTGTCTCAGTATCTCAAAACAAATGCTACCTATGGGTGCATGCAGTTTGAAGCACAATTCCATTGAAAATATTACCTTTTCGTTTTGGATGACCATCGTCATCAAATTTATTAGAGTCATACCCATCTTTTGCTACTTCTTCGATGCAAGGGCTTGTATTGCCCTGCATCGCCATTCACCTGCCTCTCTCGTTAATCTTTGAACCAATCAATTCTTCTGCAACCTTCATGGCTCATGGCTCATGACTTATATAGCATGTTGCCTGTGTTCTTATCAGCATATTGCCATTTTTGGTAATAACGCCAACCAATATGTTATTTTGTTTGGTATTAATGCCAACCAATATGTTATTGATATATGTTCTGCCATGATACTAATATGAGTTTTAAAAATACATGTTAATAACTAATCAGTAGTGTTAGGATTCCATTTGTTCAACGCTTTCTACAAAAATGTCAATTTTATTAATTGCCGATGAATGTTGCTGTAAAACATCTTTAAATAGATTGACTTTCAACTATTTGTCATTTGACTAGCATTAATCAGGATTTCATCACTCTAGTTTTATTATATCAAAATTTAAAAAAAAATTTGTCATTGAATTATATCACCTATTTAAATAAGTAACAATTATTAAAAAAAATTCTCTTATATATATATATATTTTTTTCTTACCCTTAATTAATTGAGTTTACAATATATCATTAAGTATTTTAATTATAAATTAACGGCTAAATATAATTAATATACATATTAAAATTGTAATAATAATAATAATAATAATAATAATAATAATAATAATAATAATAATAATTTTCAATTATATATATATATATAACAACACTCTTACTACTATTACTAAACAATCTCATAATTTTTCACGGATTGTCAAAAATCTTTTTAACTATTTTTAACCTTGACACAAGAATATCAAAATTATACCGTAAAGCATCATATATATATATATATATATATATATATATATATATATATATATATATATTCATATTCTGACCCAAAAACAAAAGTCAGGCCCAAAATAAATAAAGATCCAACAAAGAGATCCCGCTTTCACTACACCTATCCAACCTATATAGGTCGGACATCACAACAACATTTTAACTCTATTTATCTAAACTAAATAAGTAACTAACTTTTAAGATATCTCTCATTTATTTAAAAAGGATATCTCAACAACTTCTTTAAAAAAAGAAAACGGTTATCCACCATTAAAAGTGGAATTACACTAAAAGGTGGTTATCTATTCTACTATAAATATACTGATATTTCTCAGGTATGTTTAGAACCCAATCTACTAAAAATTTGTTTAAATTTTTGCTAACTTAAACATTGGAGTCTCTTACAGGTACCACCCCACCACTTCACAAGAAACTCAGACAACGGCACCTCGACACCAACATAAATCGAACGCTACTCAGAAAAAATCTAAACCTCATATTCAGGCCAAAAAAATAATATAATTTTAACCAACCCTCAGAATAATATCAGTATTCATATTTATATTATAAGTTTCTTTAGTGCTATATATACAAAATAATCAAATATAACAATACTAAAAAAAAATCTAATAAACATTGGATATGATGAACTTTATTTATTGATTTTTAATTATGATCCTGTAACAACACAAGTATTACCTCTTCATGTGATTTATGCAGAAAAATATAATTTACAAAATCAAAAGGAGCAAATACTTCAATATATAAAATATAAATTGCTAAATTAATTTTTATTATAATTATTATTTTATTCTGATATAACTTTTTATTTAAGATTTATATAAATTATTTTATAATTAATTATAAAACAAAAACTCATATAATATTTTAATTATCTAAAATATTATTACAAAAGATTTATAATATTAGTTTTTCATGTATTGTGCGACACTAAATCTAATTTTATGTTATTTTTGAACGGTGATTATTAAAGCATCTCCAATATTTATTTTTAGTTTAATTTTATTTTGGATCCCATAAAATACTATAAACATTTGTGGTAAAACTTAATTTAAAATTCAATAAGATTATTTATCACTCAAATGTTTGGTCTCAATTTAATTTAAAATTTATATTATTTTTAATTATTTTATTTAATAAATTATATAAGTAGCAATATTTAATTATTTTTTTAAAATAATACCGTCTCTTTTTATTAATACCAATTTTATTTTAAATATTGCATCGATGCAAGTTTTAATTTTAAATCATCAATTTAATTACTATAAATGTCAGAATTGATATAAAAAAAAAAAATTATTGGAGTTGCTCTTATGCCAACAATATAATGGAGATAGCCATATAGGATTTTCATACAACCATTTATTAAGATTAAATATTTTATCACTTTCTTGTTGTGAACTTAATTTACGAAAAAGGTTAAACACTTTAAGATGGACAATAATATTTTTTTAAGATAATTTGTGTTATAGTTTCGACCCAAATCGAGAAAAATATTTTTGATTCGTAGTTAGTTTCTTTGGACAGTACTATCAAGAATCAAAACAAACGGATTTGGATTCTCTAAAGTTTGAATTTCACTTTAGAGAATAAAGTGTGATATCTCACCATTGATTTCATAGGTGAGACCAAGAATAAATATAAAAGAGAAACTATTCAAGAATAGAAGATCATACTTTACTTTCTAAAGTAAAATTCAAACTTTAAAAAATACAAATCCAAAACTAATTACAAGTTTTTGTCAAACACACCAGAAACACCACAAACCTCAATAAACAAAGTATAAACTTGAAGTCCACATACAAATAACACTAACATTCATACACATATCACCTTTTGCTCATGAAAAACACCCGCTGCATGCCCAATTTAGAGTCACCTTGTGTTTATTACAACCGTGATAATTAATTTGGTTATATATATATATATATATATATGTAATAAAACCATGTTTCTACTTTCTACTATGATATTCACACGTTCCAAATCTCAATCTCTCTCTCTTATAATTCTTATTGAAGTCTCTAATTGAGCAAAATGAGAAAACCAATAGTCCTTGATCTGCTGAAAACAGGTTATTGAATAACATACATAGAGGTTATATATCAATATATGATGATTATTGATGATATATACCATGTGGAATCATGGAAGCCAGAGACTAAAACAATAAATAGTTAGAAAAATATGATCTCCTTTCTATAATAACCATTTTCATTCTCAAAACTTGTTTCCCCATTTTTTTTAATTTATTATTTAATTCTCACTACCAAGTAGATTTAAAATTTCAATCATCTCCTTCAAAAATATTATCTTAAAACCCAAAAGAGATCATATATTCATACCAAATATCAAAGTCAAAATTCATGCTTATTTTTTTCAAGTGTATTGAATATTACCAAAAAGAAGGGAAAAAAAAGTTAATTATCACATGAGGAGTCAGATTAATTAGCAAGTTAGTTACATACTTTGCAGTTTGAAAAAGTTTGTTATACAACTGTTAATAGTGGTGAACGGTTAGTTAGCAGATTTAGCTAAGGAAGTATATATAGTAGATAGAGTAATTAGAATTTTGAGTTTTTGCTCTTGTAAGTCTCATTTTCTTGCTTAGTCAGAAGTAACTTGCTTTTGACCTAGGCCTTTCTTCTGTAAACTTTCCTCTGTTCTTGAATCTTTCCTCTCTCTGAACTAACATTTCCACATTAATACTAGCCAAACCTGTTTAAAAAAACGACTATATTATGTGTACATTAAAATCAACCATCAAAGTCAATTACTAATATAAAATATATGTTGAAATACAAATACATATTAAAAATAAATTAAATCATACATGTATTATACATAAATACATTAATAGCTGATTTTAGTGACTAATTTTAGTATACGAATAGCATTTTTGTTAAAAAAACATATATCATTCATATGGTCCTCAACGCATTTCACAATTTATCTATTTATGGTAATTTCTAGGGAAAAAAATCAACAAGCTCAAGCTTTGACTTATGATATAAAATACACGGTTGTCAATAATTGGATTCAAATTTCTATTCTTATCTCTACTATGTAAATGATATTTCATTATTTCTCATAGTAAATATTACCCAAGACTTCTTTGTATTATTTGATAAGAAAAAAAAAATGAAGAATAAATACATAATTTTATGTGGTTAAGATTTCTCCCATCTTGACGACCACAATAATAGATAATGAATTATATATAATAGTCCCAATCTAATGTGATTATAGGAGTCCTATTAATTGATTCTATATCAAACTATATTTATTTTTTCAAAATTTTTCATGAATAGGTGAGAATGATCTATATGAGATAATTGATAACCCCGTTTTTAATGGAGAAAGAGTTGCATTTTAGAATCTATTTCCACAGTAATTAGGACATTATTATACATTGTATAAGTGTAAATGTGTAATTTTCTACCAAATCATGAAATTAATTGTCCTTCACTTTCGGTATACACTGTTAAGAAAATGTCAAAACATTAATTTTTCGGCCGTCTATTGCAATCAAAATTTGTTTCCATTTTCTTACCTTTTTTTCAAATTCAAAATTACATACACTTGGAAATATATATATATTTTATTGATAAAGGATCATGCTTAATTGATTTAGAATCTTAAATAGGACAAATTTGTAGGATTTCACTAGATTGAAGGATAAGTCATTAGTCAAAACATGAATTAATCTTCCTATAAATAGATGATATAATATAACATCGGAACCACAATTTTGTTAAGCAAGGCATAGTAGTTTTCTATTTGCATGGAGATGTTGAAGCAGAAAAAGAAAACAACAGGGAGGAAGAGGATTGAGATCAAGAAGCTTGAGAAAGAAGCAAACAAGCAAGTCACCTTCTCAAAGCGGCGAGCCGGGATGTTCAAGAAAGCCAGTGAGCTATGCATATTATGCAATGCTCATGTTGGCATTATAGTGTTCTCGCCGGCCGACAAGTTGTTCTGCTTCGGAGAACCCAGCACGGAGGCCGTGGTGGAGCGGTACCTGAAAGGATCGCCAGATTTTGAGCCAATAAAGTCCTCCCAAAGGAAGAAGCCGGTGTCATGCGAAGAGCATAACAGAAAATACGAAGAGGCGATGAAGGCGTTGGAGTTGGAAAAGAAGAACAAGGCTGATGTTGAAGGTTTTGCTAAGGTTTGGGGGAGAGGAGAATGGTGGAATGAAGAGATTCATGAGATGAGTGTTGAGCAGTTGGAGCAGTTTTTGGTAGCCATTTATGAATTGAGGAGTAGGCTTCTTCAAAGGGCTGCTGAAATCATGATGATGCATGGAATGTTATAGAATAATTCATCAACCCTGTTTTGATTTTCATCATGAAGTTTTATCTTATTACTGCTTGCACAAATTTAATTCAGTGTTCTTTTTTTGTGTTTAATGTTTCAATTTGGTTCAAATGTTATGTTTACTTATTAGCAAGGATTGATGATGATATCTATATTAAGACTAATTTATTTCAAGTTTTATTCCAAAAAATAAAGAAAAGAATTAATAGATTCTCAATAATTTAATGCTGAGATCTCAAATGATGTACATACCTTTTTTGGATGTATCAATCTAGCAAGATGTAATTATAGAAAGAATAACATGACAAGAAGTTAGCACAGAATGAAGGAAATCAAGAACAGCATAAACAAATTAGACAGATCACACAAATGTCTAGTAAAACTAAGTTTGTAGCTCTGGATGTTTCTATTGACACATTTTCTGCTCAAGCAACGAGGTTCTAACAACTACGTGGGATCTGCAAAGTGCAATGCAAGCACCAGGTTCACAACAAAAACTCAAACAGCTATCTTCTTTTTTGCCAATTTACTCTGCTGCTATTTCATCACCATTTTCTCCTTCATTTCTGAAATCTGGCAATGTATCAAGATCCGTTCGAAACTTCGCGTCATCTGAGGAATCAATGCCGTCAACTGAATCCGAAGTACCATTGGCAGAGGACTCATCTGACATTTCATCCGTTTGGCTGTCGCCTTTAAAAATCTCATCCTCGGAGCCAGAGTTACCTTCGGGGTTGTCACCCTCAGAGACATCAGAGATTTCATTTCTCGAACCGTTCCCAGTTTCATTCGATGCCAACAATCTTGCATTCTCTGACTCACCACTGCCTAGAGTTAAGGATTCTCCTGCAGATGCGTCTCCATTTTCGGTCTTAACAGTGGCTGTTGCATTGGAATCATGCAGGTTCTCTTCAGAGAGACTGTTTCTGTTATCACCCTGCACTAACCCATCTGTTTGGACTCTGTCATCACCGGAAATGGTTGTGTTCCCGGTAGAATTTTGAGAATGGTCTGATTCAGATAGAATCACTGTCTTATTCTGATCAGATGAACTCAAAATGTCGACACCAGCACCACTCAAGTTCTTGCTTGCTTCTGTGGTCACATTTTTCATGTCACTGCTTGCTTCCAAGTGGTTGTTGGAGTTTGCTGTGGCCGTGTCGTTCAGATTTGAGCTATCCACTGGATTGGATAGAGTGTTGTTTCCACCCTCTATACCAGAAGTTGCATTTGAAGGATTGCGAGTCAGATCACCTTCTGTAACCTTCAAATCTGAATCCTTTTGATTGCTGTTGCTTTCATCTGAATAAGTCGCCTCATTTTCAGGTTTTGTTTTATTAGTGACTAACTTTTCATCAGAGTTTCCCAAACTCAATGCCTCAGTTTCAGTATTAGTTGTATGAGCATCATGAGTTACAGCACTAGAAGCATCATCTCCCTTGTAATGTTCCTCTCGAGCTTCACGGGTGTTGTGGTTTTCAACTAATTCCCCCTTTCCCTCACCCTCCCCCTCGCCGTTTTCATTTTCCTTTTCATCAACTTCTTCTTTCTCTTTCTCTTCATCCACAAACTCTTCATCATGATCTGTACCCACCTCTGTTTTCTCTTGATCATTTTCATCTATCTCATCATCTCCTACTCCTCTTCCTTCATCTTCCATCTCTTCACTTTTGTTTTCATCTTCCTCCTGTTGTTCTTCGGCATCGAGCTTATTTTCTTCTTCCCTCTGATCTCTCACCTCATGTTTGTTGTCTTCACTTTCTTCAGTTTCATTCTTGCTTCCTTCATCGTCGTCTTCTTCATAAGTCGGTTCAGCTTTATTTACTACATCCTCTACAACATTTTCATCCTCCTCTTCTTCATCACGCTTTTCATTCCGATTTACTTCATCCTTAACTGGATGAAGGTCTTTCCTACCAAGTTTCAAAATCTGATTTGCCTGTGTTTGGACCAATAACTTTTCATCATTCTCATCATATTCCTTCTTCTTATCATGATTGTGCTTAACCTGGTAGATTAACCAGAAGCAAACACCAAGCAACAGAACAATTTGCAGAACATGTTTTACCCTGATGCCTTTGGATCTATTACTCCTACTTGGAAGCCGTTTCATCATGCTTTGCTTAACTAACTCGGAAACCCCCGATTCTGTCTTCTTCAAGCAGCTAGTGCAGGCCACCTATTTGATTGGAATATGGACATGTATAATTAAAAAATGGAAGCTATAATCATCAATGCAAAGATATTACAAAGGAAAATAAATACTTTTAACAAGCTTAAATATATTAACCATTTGTATGTAGAAAAAGTGCTGAGCAGAGACATCATTAACCCCAAAAGTGAAATGAAACCAAACTAAAACACTATAGTACTATACCCTTTTTTGCAGGACCTTCCCCAATTCCAGAAAACAGTGTCCAACAAAGCAATATATATAATTATATATATAGATTATAGAATATAACAGTTAATTTGGGCAAGTGGAAACAATACAATAGCTCATTTTGTCATTTGCTCAACATTTTGATGACGAAAATCTATGATTCACTCGACAAGAGAAAACAGAGAAGAAACCACAATCAAACCCTAGAAAAACCACCCCTAGAAGCAAAATCCAATCCCTACCCAGAATCGTCAACATAAAATTATCAGACATAAGAAGCATATTTGTCATTCCCAGTAAAACCTCATTTTTTGGCACGAGAATGCTCGAATGACCACACCATTTTGAAACCCAAAAAAAAAAAAAAAAAGATGCAGAGAGATAGAAGGTTCCTCACACTAACGATAGTAAGAAAGATTGAATTTTGACTTCAGAAGGAGCATACCCATGTCCAACAAGTGAGTGAAGTTAAATCCTTGTTCTGAAAAAAAAAATGAAGAGATAAGAAATGATTACCTGAATGAGCAGAAAGCAGTTTGAAGAAGAAGTGGAGAAGGGGTAAGGGTAAGGCTAAGGCAACAGAAAAAACATGTTTTTAAGGATTATTTACGTGCCAAGGAGGGAGCGAGTGGAAGACAGAAACCCCCAACAACACAACACGATCTAAAACTAGGAAGCTGTCTTGACCTTGAGTCTTCTTGACCACATCCACTATAGCTGTATAGCACCGTACACTTAGCCCAGCCACCACCACCATCATCACAATAGAAAGGTTTTGTGCCTTTCTTAATTCATAGTGTCTTCTATTAAAAATCCTTAATTAGTAATTTACATTTTTATATTTGGGTGGGGCATATTTAAATTGCTTATGAAAATTAAGTTCAGAATGACAGAATCTAATAATTAATGTCATGCATATCTCATTTGAGAAGTAGCAAAAAGAAAAAGACGAGATAAAGTTGAAAATTTAAATTTAAATGAATCCACAAAATTAACTTTTTTATTTAGATTTTGGTGTGCATGACTATTTAAAATTTCCTATAAAAAGATTTAAGGATTTGGTGTCAAAAGAGTATAATTATCGGTGAATTCTATAGTATTTAGAGTGCTTGAGAAGTTTTAAAAATAATTTTTTTTTTAAATTTTTGACTTATGAAAAGTAGTAGTATTAATGTCTAGTGTAATTTTTAAAATTAAATTGTAATTTTTTAAGAAGCTATTTAAGAGTTTATAAAAAAGTTAAAAAAAATAACTTCTCTCATAATACTATTATTTTTTATGATATTTTTATAAAATAAGCACTTTTAGAACTAAAAATTCAAACGTAAAATAACTTATTTATAAGCTACTTTTAATATAGTCATTTATTATTTAAACTATTTTATAAAAAAAATTTAATTAAGCTATTTACTCAAACCAGACCTTATAGTATGATATCTAATTTTTGTCTAATTTATTTATTATGATAAATTTTAAATATTTAATAATTATTTATTTTTATATTTTTAAAATTAAATATTAATTTTTAACCCTTTTAAAAAGTTAGATAAATATATGTAGGAACCATAATTATATTACATGTATTTGTAAAATATTTTCCATGCTGATAATTTATATCTTACAAAAACTAATCATCCTTTAAAATATATTCTCGTTAATACCAATTTCGTGATTAGTATATTGCTCCTTTTTTTTGGTCTGGGTAATATTGCTCCGTTCAAGAATATAAATATTCCTTGACAACTAAAAGCCAACAAATTGAAGGAATATTGCTTGTCTTTTTATGGCTAGTTTAATCAAAAGTTGATGAAGTTATTTGAAAAACAACTTTGCAAACTGAAGGGTTATGTAAAGTTGTAACCAAAGATGTATAATAGCCTAATAATAATAATAATAGAAAAATAGAAAAATATTCTTTCAATCACACTTGAACAGGCTTGAGAATGGGAATATGAATTCAATTACATGATGAATAGAGAGTTAAAGTGTGGATATCAGATAAGTTCTGAAACCAATACCGTAAATATATCCTGCAATATGTAACCAACTCATTAACTTCACAGCAAAAAGAAAGAAAGGAATAAATCTTTTGAAGCCTTTAGAGAGGGGAAGCTTTATAATCAAGTACTCAGATTCTTCTGTAAACTTTCTGCTGAAAAGGCTTCTCTTGAGAAAGCACATGTATGCTTCCAAAGATTGGTATAGATAATTTTAATTCCCTCATCCTGATAATTTTCCTTGCCACAAGTTTAGTTGGAACATGGATAACAATATTCTTTGAATTCATCATTCATGTTCCTTGATTCACAGGTAACATTTTAAGATAGCTAATGTTGCAGTAGCAATCAATTTAATGTGCTAAGCCTCACTTTAAGAGTACCTCAAACATTTAATTATGTTGCAATGAGGATTTGGTTAAGTCCTAACTATGAAGAATATGACAGCTATAAATTCCTTTGCTTCTTTCTAAAGATATTCTTGATTGAACATATTCCTAATTGTCCCTTCCATGCAATACCTATATATATGTTTGGCTTCCTTCAATATCTTTAACAGAGACAATGAATAACTTTCACATAGCACTCTTCTTCCTCATTGGGATTGTGTCCTCCATTTTGTTTCAGATTTCAGTTGCATCTGTTGTTTCAACAGGAAACTTCAATAAGGACTTCTATGTTTTATGGTCACCTACCCATGTAAACACATCTGCTGATGGACACACTAGAACTTTGAAGCTTGATCAACAATCCGGTACCAATACCATGCCATTTCTAGCTGAATCATCAATATTCATGATCTTATCTTAACTATTGTGGTTTGAAATATTGTAGGGGCTGGTTTTGCTTCAAATCAGATGTTTTTGTTTGGACAAATTGACATGCAAATCAAACTAGTACCAGGTGATTCTGCAGGCACAGTATTAGCCTACTATGTAAGCAAACCCTTTAATCTTCCATTTTTGTACCTACTCATTGTTTTGCATAGTAAAAGAACACACAGACATTTATACTACTTTGTTGATTTATTGCAGATGGCATCTGATCAACCAAATCGCGACGAGATTGACTTTGAGTTTCTAGGAAACATGTCTGAGCAGCCTTATATTCTTCAAACAAATATTTATGCAGATGGGTTTGGCAATAGAGAGGAGAGGATTTATCTATGGTTTGATCCTACAAAGGACTTCCATACTTACTCAGTGTTGTGGAATCTGCACCAGATTGTGTAAGGCTAAGCCTGCATTATTGCAAATTATTAACCCTTTGAACATAGGCCAATAAAGCTGAGGATGTGAAATTGAATTGGGGTGTTGCAGGTTCATGGTGGATAGCATTCCAATAAGAGTGTACAGAAACCATGGTGACAAGGGAGTTCCATTTCCAAGAAGGCAACCAATGAGTCTAGAAGCAACTCTTTGGAATGGTGATAGCTGGGCAACAAGAGGAGGTCAAGACAAGATAGATTGGACAAAGGGTCCCTTCATAGCTTCATTCAGGAACTACAACATTGATGCTTGTGTGTGGAAAGGGAACCCAAGGTTCTGCAGAGTAGCTAGCCATGTTAATTGGTGGAACCTAAACAACTTCAGCACACTCACATCCCCACAAAGAAGGTGGTTCAAATGGGTCAGGAAATACCATATGATTTATGATTATTGCCAAGATAATGAGAGGTTCCAAAACAATCTTCCACAGGAATGTTCCCTTCCCAAGTATTGATAACCAGAAAAGAAACTTTATTACTGGTTTTGATACCAAAAAGTAGAAAAGAAACCCCTTGTTTCATGGAATTCTCATAAAAACTTAGTGTATGTTATTGATCCATTGATGCTTACTTGATGAGAACTACAATGTCACACAGTTAACGTTATATAAGGGGATCAATTAATCAATTAATCATAACATAACACTATTATATAAGGGAATAAAAGCAAATTAAGCAGCACTTGACAAAGTGCTTTGAGGAATTGTTTGTTTAATAGCAGAAATCAAGTAACAAATCTAACACTTATATATCTCTTATTATTACAACAATGTGGACCAGCTAAACTCGTCCTTATTAGAAAGAATTGCTTTAAAAAATTGTGCTGGCCTCTTTATATAGATACAGCTAAAAATGAACCCAACAACAATAACAACAATAAATGAACTGCAGTACTTGATGCATTATTCGTCCCTGCAAAAAGCCAAAACCATAGTGATCCATTAGGACATTTAATGGATAATGAAGGATAACCAATTATCAACTGAAAAGTAAACTAAGCATAATGTCATAGCTCAAGTACCTTGTGGTGAAGGTGCTGATGATGGATTCAGAGATAGAGATGGCGATTGTACCTCTGCTGAAAAATAACCAAAACATCAGTAACTAATAAGTGATTAACAAAAATAAGGAACATCATAAGGTAAAGTACCTTGAGGTAAAGGTGAAAGTGCTGGTGTTGAAGGGTCATAGAAGATTGAGGTGTTATATCTAAGAAAGCAACTTGCTCTAACGACTCCAGCACCAATCTTATCATTTCAACAAGTTGGTAGCAATTGAATTGACTCAACCAAGCAATCATCACACTCTTTCTCAGACAAATCAGGAGTACACTGAACAACACCATATATGGTTATGTTCCTTGGACCTACCGAGGCACTTCCCACACCATATTTTCGACGAGAGTCACCAGATGCAGCTTTGCTTTTAAGATTTTCTAGCAAGTTGTTGAGAATTTTATTGAACTTATCAACCTCAGTTGTGTTATTTTCAACACTATAGTACATAGGTAGCAATTCCTTGTGGCCGAAAATGGCACTATCCGAGTAATGCAACCAGTTGCCTCCTTGCTGTGTTGCAGAGTCCAATGGCGTTTACTCTGTCTGTGTTTTGGCCATATGAGGAATTGTAGAAACCGTAGTTGATTTTTGTGTTGGAAGTGAGAGTGGACAAAAGGGTGTTAAGGTTTTTGGCATAGTTGCTATTTGCTCTAGAGTTAACTACAGTGTTACCACAAACTAGAGCAGTTGCATCTGCATTGACTTTAGATATGAAAATGATTATGATGAGGCAAGAAACTAAAGGAAAGTAGCCTTACATAGAGAACACAAGACTTTATGGTTTGTGTTTTTGGAATAACAGCTATCAATTGGTTTATTGAAGCTTTTGATATGAATAGTTGTAATCCAAGTTGCTACTTGGTAGCTGTTTATAAACGAAATTTATCCTCTTTAAATAATGAAATTCTTTCAGAGTATACCTGTTCAATTTGTGGAAAAATTCTATCAATGTTGCTGTTCTTGAGAGTTTTGCAAATACCAAGTCTTGGTTCCTATGACCCGGTACTTTCATACAGAAGTGTACGTTACCACATGCTCATAAATGTATGTATATTAATTTAGTGGTTGCACATTTTGTTTTTTTTTTTGTTCTCCCATTTTATGTTAACTATTTCCATGCTCTTTAGTTTACAAAACGTACACTATTATCATTTTTCAAAAATTTACTTAATATTTGTTTTTATCAAGACCTATAAATCTATTACAAAACTTGAGAATCTACTTATTGCTCAATTATTACAACAATAAGCTGGACCAGCTGAACTTGACGAGAATCCTAACTAGCCAACCTTGCTTTCCTTAATAGAAAATAAAGAACACTTTAGCGAGGATATAGCTCAGTAACGGAAGCCTCATTTTCTGATTCTTGAGCTGATTTACTTGTGAATTCACTTGTTCTTGTTGTTGTATTATTCTCCGCTGAATGTATGTCTGATAATGGAAGGCTTCTAGTTCTAGTAGTCCCCAGAAAAAATGCAGGTTCTGAAGGTGTTGGCATAGTTACAGAACAACTATCCAGCATCAATACAATAGAACTCATGTTTGGTCTATGCGCTAAATCTTCTTGAACACAAAGCAAACCAATGTGGACGCATCTCATAACGTCATTTGGTGAAATATTGCTTAATGATGGATCTATGATATTTATAGCTGTTCTCTCCTTCCAATTTCTCCAAACCTGCAAGAATTTGATCAGTCACACACAGATGTTACATACATTATGTTTAAGATAACATAACCTATATGAATATACAGAGGAGGAGGACTTACAAAGCTTAGTAGCTGCTCTATACTCTCCTCACTGCCATTCTCAATGTGCCTTTTGCCGCTCACAATTTCAAGGACTATTACACCAAAGCTAAAAACATCTGACTTTGTTGAAAATTGTCCGTACATTGCATATTCGGGTGCCATATATCCACTGCATGTCAAGATTTTGAACATAATTGTTATTGTATTTTCATCACATGATTCAAAAAAAGTACTCGATGTTGATTCAGTTTTCTGTAAGTTTTTCAAAAAGTATTATGTAGTTTTAACATAATAGTCATAAAACTCAAGTCCTATATATACATAGTCAATTGATAGTTACTAAGAGATATCAATAATTAATAAGTTCTAGTATATTCTAAATAAAACTTACTATGTTCCCACAATTTGATTCGTATTTCCCTGAGTTTGATCCGTGCCAAACAGTTTCGCTAATCCAAAATCTGCTATCTTAGGATTCATATCATCATCTAAGAGGATATTACTTGTTTTGAGGTCACGATGTATAATACGAAATCTAGAATCTTCATGAAGATAAAGAAGACCTCGAGCAACACCTTTAATGATTTTGTACCGACTTGTCCAATTCAATTGTCGTTTCTTGATTGGATCTACATGTACACCATGGCCATGAGCTTAAAAACTATATTTAACTTGAACTGATTTAGCGGGTAATAGTCCAATTATTATGATGAACGTACCAAATATGAAGTAATCAAGACTTTTTTTAGGAACAAACTCATAAATAAGCAACCTTTCAATTCCTTCCAAACAAAAACCAAGGAGCTTAACCAAATTTCGATGTTGAAGTTTGGCCAATAAAAGCACTTCATTCTTAAATTCCGTAGCTCCTTGGCCAGAGTCCTTTGACAACCTTTTGACGGCAATAATTTGTCCATTGGAGAGCTGACCCTGAAAATATATCATATATGTGATTTTAGTTTTTAAAGTTTTTTTTTTTTCTTGAGTGAGTCACTATGCATATATATCTTACATTCTTACCGTACTTAAATTTGACGTGTAAACTAATTAATAAAAGTAATATCTGTTGGAGTAAAATAGTGTGATCTTATACCTTATAAACGGCTCCAAATCCACCTTGTCCTAGTTTATTAGAATTTGAGAAATCACTTGTAGCAACTCGTATGGTATCAAAGTCGAACTGCAATGACTCGTTCATCGTGATTTCTTCTTCAACATCTTCAGTTTCACATGCATGGGATAGAAATCAACAGGGTTATGGTGTAAGTAGTTTTTAAATTTGATAAAGCATTCAAAATAAACCAAATTGAAAATAGTTCTAAGAGTAGCCTTACATGTGGTTGCAGAAAGTTTGCTTGGCCTTTTCACTTTTAAATAGACGCATATAGAACACATGATGAGCACCAAAACAGTAACAGATGGCACTGCTACGACGATCACAGATCGCGATTTGGAAGTAGTAGTGTTGTTATTATTAGTAGTAGTAGGCTGAAACTGAAAGAAACGGTATGTTTCAAACCTAATATGACATCTTGGAGTAAGAACTCTCCCACCTTTCTTCCCATCATTCAGAGTTACATCCACGATCCCCTCCAAACATTCGTCACACTTTTGGCTAGAAAGATCCGGCGTGCACTGCACAAGCCCATATATGGTTTGAAAATCCGTACCAGTGACACTCCCCGCAGCATATTTGCGGCGAGAGTCACCGGTTGCACTCACGTTGTTTCTCAGATTTGACATCAAGCTTGCGCGTTCTTGTTTGAACACTTGCACATCCGTTGCGTTGTCCGTGTTAATCAAGTATTGCATAGGGGTATTGTCAACGTAGCCACTGCCGAAGATGGTGCGGTTTGAGTATTGGAGCATGCATTGATCGTACCAGCCTACAGCTTCTTTCTGGTTTGGGCAATGCTTTGGAAGAACGATTCTCGAATCGTTTAGACACCTTCTACAATCGCTTTGGTTAAGGTCTCCTTGGCAAAGCCCAACGGCGTTTACTTTGTCGTCGTTTTGGCCGTACGACAAGTTGTAGAAACCGTAGTCGATTTTTGTGTCGGAAGCGAGAGTGGAAAACAGGGTATTGAGGTTTTTGTGGTAGGTGCTGTTTTCTGTGTAGTTACCTTTCTCATTCTGACACTCGTAATATATGAAATCATATTGTTGGGCGTCGCATGTGATTAACATTAAGAGGAGACAACAAAGAGAAGAAAACAACCTCCCTGATGTGATCATTCTTCTCTCACAACATTCACAAGTTACAAACCTAGCTGAGCTTGAATGATCAGATTAAAAAACATTAACAAATGAGGGAGGTGTGTTGAGGCAAATTCATTCAAACTACTTCAATGCGTATGGGGATTGGCGGATTGCGGCAGTTCTAAAAGTCGTCGATAATGTCTTTATTTTCTTGATAAATGACTTAAAGATAATAAGTAGCAGGTAAAACATATGAAAAAATTTAGGTTCAGCAACTTTATCAAATTCTGTAACTTTATCAAATTCTGACCAGCATGTAATCAGCAAAAAAGAGCATGTAATCAGTAAAAAAGAGTGAGCCATTGGATGAAATCTCACACTAATCTCACACCATTAAAAGTCTCATTGATGACTATTTGATGACTATAAATCCCAAAAATTACTGATCGTAACATTTCTCAGAATATATTATACTCAATCACCTTGTTTACGGTGGATTTCAATTGCTTAACCATTGATTAGTCAACCCCAAAGTGGGTAAAGACCGAAGACTAATAGAAAAACTTTGTTAAAAAGTAACTAAGATTTAAACTTGCACAACTAAAATAAATTAATTTTATATATAAAAAATTATTTAATAAAATAGTGTTAAAAATTAATCTTAAATTTAAATAAAATTATAAAATACATTATACTTTTTAGTATTTAATATAATTTATTATCTAATACACATATTTAATAAACTTAAATATTATAGTGCAAGAATAAATATAATACAAATATAAATATAATGTTTCAATAATTAAAAATAATATCTATTTTTCATAAATCATAATATCATTTCAATTCGGAAATGAGCTTAGCAAGCCAAAAAAAAAAAAAAAAACCCAACAGTTACATATAAATAAAAAAATACAGAAGTTCAATCATAAAATACTATCCACTGCTAATAATAAAAACTAAATCAATCAAATAAATCTAGAACACTATCTTGTCATTTAGTAATAATAAGGAAGTGATTTTTAATATCAAAGGCACTTAGGTCCGTTTGGGAAATACCAAAAAGTTATTTTTTTCAACTTTTGACTTATAGAAAGTTACATTAATGTGTTTGGTACAATTTTTTAGATAAACTTTTAACTTTTTAAAAAGTTATTTAAGAGTTTTTGAAGAAGTTAAAAAATGTGACTTCTCCTATTTTCAAAAGCTATTTTATCACTCTTATTTAATGCACAACTTTAAAACAATGACTTCTATAATAACTATCCAAACTCAAAATAACTTATTTAAAAGTTATTATTAATAAAAGTCCTTATATTTTAAGCTCATTTTTCAAAAGAACTTATTTAAGAAATTTACCCAAACTGCCCTTAAAACATCATGCAAGGTTCATCTTAATAATGCCGAATTGAAAATATATCCTAAATATGTAAGAGACAAAATAATAACAACAATAAGATAAAAAGAGAAAAGGTACTAGAAAACTTAACAAAACACTACTGAGTAATAATTGATTCACTACAAAAAATACTGTTAAAATCGACGGTTAGACTGTTGATAATATTAAAAATGGTGACGCATGAGGTTACTATTAAACTCGTCGATTTTTTAAAATTCTAATAAAATTAACGGCTTATCAGGCCATCGATAATAATTCTTTAAAATCGACAATCTTTCCGTCTATAATATGAGTTTGAAAATTTCACCTGCTTAATAAAATCGACAGTTTTACCGTTGATATTATTATACAAAATTGACAACGTTTCTGTCGATATTTAATTCATTAAAATCGACAAAAGAGCCGTCGATTTAATTATTAAAATACTGACAAGTTTGTTATCTGTATTTTATTTTCTTTTGTCTATTTTAAATTTAAAAAGCGACAACTTTACCGTCGATTTTAATAGTCACATTTTTTTAATTATTTTTTCTATTTGAAAAATAGTAGACAATTAATACAAATAAACTTTTAAATATAGAAATAAAATTTATACAAAATATTAGATAACAAGACAAATAAACTTTTAAATATAATTTATATTAAATATTAGATAATGAATTCACAAACTTATCAAAATAATAAATAATCCTCTAACATAAAGACTCAAGATAAGATAAATAACTAAACTTATCAAATTTGGCTTACTAATATTGGTTGCAAGAAGGATCATTTGGAATATCTTCAACATATGACCATTCTGTTTCCAATCTAGTTACTAGATATTGAAAACTCCATCCTCTCCCGAAAACCATGAATCCTTCTCAACTAAAAAAATATTAAGCTGAAATAATCTGCCACATCCAATTATTTGAACTTCAGTAAATGTACTCAATTACACAACATAAAAGATAGTAAACAACAAAAAGGAAATTGAAGCTTACCCTGAACTTAAAGAACCATTCTTCCCACATAACGAAACAGACTTTTTAATGTGGTTTGCAACTTTAGCTTGAATACTAAGTGTTCGGTAGATCGGGTTACCGGACGGTTCGTGGAGGTCCCTGAAACGGGGAAGTGGGTTCCCGCCTATCTTCGAGTGGGGTATGAGTGATGGGGCAGCCGAGCTTCTGAGCACGTCAGGCGGAGGGGGTATCACCTGCAATAACACTCCGACGCTCAAGTCATCTGAGAGTAGGGTGACGTACCTGGGGGAGAGGTAGGACCCTCCCCTTATATACCTTGTCAGTGAGGGGCCCCACAGAAGAAGGCCTCCTTCCAGGAAGGTTCCTTCTTTACAGCTGTCAAGCAGCTGGCACCAGGGGTGCATGGCTGGGTCGCCAACCGGACGGGTCTTGTGTGCTGACCCATCCAAGCGGGTCGCGACGTCCTCGGGCCGGGTTGTCCGATGCGCCTAGCTAGGCTGGACCATAACAGTGCTCCCAACGCGCCAACTGCGGCCGTGAGCGCCGTTGGTGGCGCGTTCCGTCTTCCCCTTGGCAGGTCCTCGCTGCGTGTTCGGGTGCCCGTGGAGAGGACGCGCCTCGTGCGCGTGCAGGCCTGTTCGCTGCCAGGGATTACCTTCGTCGCCTCGTTCTCCGCGTTGAGCGTTTAATGCTCATTATGGATTATTCAAAACCCTGCGAGTAAAGACCTTTTTATCCTTGCCTTTCGTGTTTCTTGAGTCAGTTTTCAAATTTTCCATTCAGTTTTGTTTCTCATTCACTCTCCACTATCTTCCTCTTTCTGCGTTTGCCTCCTCCATTTTCTCATTCTCTGCTGTGATTCCTTGGGTTGTTTGCGTTCGATTTTCTTGCTCTTCCAGATTAATACAAGCGCATTTGGTAAGCTTTATTTCTTACTTGCTGTTTTATTTTGCTGTTCGTGCCATTTGTTTCCTTGTTTTGCTTCTACATGCATGCTGCTTCCCTGATTGACTCGCATGTTGGATGACATTAGCGCCAAGTAGGTTTTTTAGAGGGGTTGCCATTCCAGTATAATAGCTTTTAGTCCTTACTTAGGATTTGCTAGGATTTGTTTCGACCATATTTAGCCGTAGTCATTGGATGAGCAAGCTGTAGTTTTTGAGTTAGTTCTGACCTCTCGGTCTCTTAATCTAATTGAGTGGTGCCCCTACTGTAGGTATGGTCCAACGTCGTGCTGCCCGGGTCCCCATCGCAGGCGCGCCGTATGACCGGTATGCCTGGGTAACTTCTGATGTGAAGGATTCCCCGAATCAGATGGGCGTGGAGGAGCTCACCGAGTTCCGCCAAGCCGAATACTTGTGTGGTGGGACCGATGAGGAATCTAACTATGAGGTCTTCATCCCCGCCCCCATGAACGGATTTACGAGCTCAACCTGCATTCCCCCCGTATTGCCGACTGGATCTGGTTTTACAAAGCAATGTTCACCCAACTGGGAGTTCGACTCCCTCTTTCAGCTTTTCAGATGGCGCTACTCAACCGGTGTGACGTGGCGCCGTCATAGTTGCATCCGAACAGCTAGGCCTCTATCCGCTGTTTCGAGATGATGTGCGAGTATCTAGAATTGCCGGCTTCCGTTGAGGTGTTTCTTTTTCTTTTCACCTTGACGAATCCCTCGAAAGAGGAAAAAGCCAAAAAGGGTTTCATGTCCTTCCAGTCTGCCCAAGGTCGGCGGATTTTTGGTTTGTTTGAGGACTCTTACCATGGGTTCACGGACAAATACTTTAAGGTTCGCCCCGTCAGAGGTTGTCACCCTTTTTGGCTGACCCTAGAGGGTATTGGAGTTTCGGGGCGGGGCCAATGCCTTCACCAAGGTTACCTACAAGGGGATGACTCCTGAGAACAAACGAGTTGCCGACATGTTGTTGACCATTTTTGGGAAAAACCATGTCAATCCCATCTCCTCATGGGCGATCAGGAAGTCGCTAGGAATTGCATACGTGAGTGATTGCTTGACCATGTGCATGATTTCATTATTATCATTATCTGTCCCCATGATCTGACGGTTAATAATTTTCTGTGTTTGCTGCAGTGTCAATATCTGCCGAGGTGACTGGACTCGACGCCTTATTCAACACGTTCCTTGCTGATGATCTTGACGAGGAGCCGGCCAAGGAGAACCAAGAGGTGCCTCCTAAAAATAATGAGGATCAGGCGGTGCCTCCACCTCATAACGCTGCTGAAGCGCACACCTCGCCTACCCAGGGTGAAATGGTCGGCACGGGTGATGGCTCATCTCCTCAGCAAGAAATAGAGGATGAGGAGGTGATTGTTGTCAGCAAAATTGTGCTGGCCTCTTTATATAGATACAGCTAAAAATGAACCCAACAACAATAACAACAATAAATGAACTGCAGTACTTGATGCATTATTCGTCCCTGCAAAAAGCCAAAACCATAGTGATCCATTAGGACATTTAATGGATAGTGAAGGATAACCAATTATCAATTGATAAGTAAACTAAGCATAATGTCATAGCTCAAGTACCTTGTGGTGAAGGTGCTGATGATGGATTCAGAGATAGAGATGGTGATTGTACCTCTTCTGAAAAATAACCAAAACATCAGTAACTAATAAGTGATTAACAAAAATAAGGAACATCATAAGGTAAAGTACCTTGAGGTAAAGGTGAAAGTGCTGGTGCTGAAGGGTCATAGAAGATTGAGGTGTTATATCTAAGAAAGCAACTTGCTCTAACGACTCCAGCACCAATCTTCTTTCTCAGACAAATCAGGAGTACACTGAACAACACCATATATGGTTATGTTCCTTGGACCTACTGAGGCACTTCCAACACCATTTTCAAGTGGCTTATAAAAAGGAAGAAAAGTAGGCTTATAAAAAGAAGAGACATTATGGATGATTCAAGTGGCTCAACTATTTTCAAGTTGCTAGATTTTTATAGATGAAATTTTCTTGTTATTTTATCGAGAAAATGGTAGAATCTTGTCTAAATAGTTTGGACAAGTGAGAAGAAGATGACAATTTATCTAGTTAGGAGGGTAAATCAAATAGAAGAGAGACATGTGGCGAAAGACAGAAAATAACCAAAGATCATACAAGAGTTGGTGAAAAAAGATTTACGTGTAAAAAACTATACATGATAAGACGTCATTTGATCTATGTAATCGATACTATTTAGTGGAATAAAATTTTGTTGTTATAATTGTTGTATTGTTTTAACAAGAGAAGACTTGACCCCTACATAATAGTACTTGGTTATCCAAAGAAAAAATTGTAACCAAAAAGTACTCCATTCCATTCCATAGATCTTTATTTGAGTTGGATTTTAGCGTGTATCATGAGGTGGGAATATAATGACACTGCCTATATAGACTTTCCAAATCGACTTTTCTCAGAACAATGCAATGCAAGTTCCATGAATGTACCTGGGTTCACACCTTATACCATATTTAAAGGAAGTCTTTCTGTGTTGTAGAGTTGGTCACACACGTTTGGAATGCTTTGATGAACCCTCCTTATTGGTTGGTTGGTTATGCATGGCAAGCCTTGTCACTAATTACTATCTGCAATTTCCAAATCAACTTTGATCAAGCTCTATGAAGTGGTCCATGCTATTCAAATTCAAATTATGACAATCAGCAATGGATGCGTCCAATACAGAATTAAAACCTCGTGCGTGTTATACATGCCAAATTGCCAATCCACATTAAAATGTTGAAATTGGTGACTTTTTATTTTCATTTTTTCTTAGATTCTTATCATTCAATTTAATTGTCATCTACCTAAACATAATTAACCATTGCATGTAGAGATAGAGGTTTTTTTTTTTTAAAAAAAAATGATAGGCTTTTTTCCCTTTTCTGGTCTCCCATCTTCCAAGTAAACTAAGTCAATGTATTTTTGTAACATTTTTTTTCAAGGAATAAAAGAATACTTTTTATTATGAGACAGCTAGTTATTTAAAAATATTATTTGTATACTAAAATTAATCATAATGTATTTTTATATAAATATATGTATATTATATACTGATAGTTAATTTTAATGACTAATTTTAATATACATCTAATACAGTTATTGTTTGTTTAGTTATATCTTACTTAGTTTTGTTAATTAGCTTAGAGCTTAGTAACACTTGAATACAAAATACATGGTGGAATCAACTTGAAAAGTATTTTTCTTGTAATAACTTTTAATTTTCACGGAAGAATGTCCAACAATTACAAAGAATTTAATCATTAGTGTATGTGATAAACTTGTTTTTTTGGTGACTGTGATTTTTTTAACTTAATGACAAATTTCCTCAACTTTCATAATAAGAGAAAAAATCGGTAATGCTAGAGAAACAAAAAAAAAAATCTCAGAGCTTACCTTATTGAATATTTATTAATTATAATTTTTGGCTAATTATTTTTTGTTATAAAATATTTTCGATAAAAATAAACCTTCTTATTTTCATATCGTCATATACTTTTGTTTACTCAACAAATTACCCCTTTTAAATCAACAATAAATATATATAAAAGGAAATAATATATAACTCAAGATTGATATGACATAATCTGATTTAAACATAAAGAAATTCGTGTTCTGATCCTATATCTTGTATCAGTTTTCACACTTAAATTAGTAAAATTAAAAATGGAAATTATGCTTTTCCAAAGCTTGCTGATCCTGCATGTATACACATACACCATAAACGTAACAGAAAAATAAAATTCTTAACATCAATGACTTCAACACCAGAACCAAATTTTAGCGAGGATATAGGTCAGTAATGGAAGCTTCATTTTCTGATGCTTGAGCTGATTTATTACTTGTTGATGAATTATTCCCCCCTGATTGTATATCTGATAATGGACGGCTTCTAGTTCTACTCCCCACAAAAAATGCAGGTTCTGAAGGTGTGGGCAGAGTCACAGAATAACTATTAAGCATTAATACAATAGAACCCATGTTTGGCCTATCTGCTAAATTTTCTTGAACACAAAGTAAACCAATGTGGACGCATCTCATAATTTCATTTGGTGAAATGTTGCTTAATGATGGATCTGCAATATTTATAGCTGTTCCTTCCCTCCAATTTCTCCATACCTGAAAGAATTTGGCCAGTCACAGAAGTTACATATATTTTTTAAGATAACTTTCTATATGCAATAGAGAGCAGGGGGACTTACAAAGCTTATTAGCTGTTCTTCACTCTCCCCATTGCCATTCCCAATGTGTCTTTTGCCACTCAAAATTTCAAGCACTATTACACCAAAGCTAAATACATCTGACTTCGTTGAAAATTGTCCATACATTGCATATTCGGGTGCCATATATCCACTGTATGTCAATATTTTAAACATAAAGGTTAATTATATTTTCGTCACATAATTTTTTTACTTGATGTTGATTGAATTTTTCATAAGTTTTTCAAAGAGAATATGTTTTAACATAATCATCATCAAACTCAAACTCAAAACATGCCAGAACATATATAATTAATAATGAATAAGTTTTAGCATATTCTAAAACTTACTAGGTTCCGGCAATTTGATTAGTATTTCCTTGAGTTTGATCTCTGTCAAACAATCTTGCCAATCCAAAATCTGCTATCTTAGGATTCATGTTGTCGTCTAAGAGGATATTACTTGCTTTAAGATCCCGATGTATAATGCGCAACCTAGAATCTTCGTGAAGATAAAGAAGAGCTCGAGCAACACCTTCAATGATTTTATATCGGCTTGCCCAATTCAGTTGATTTCTCTTGATAGGATCTGCAGGGAGACCATAGCCATGAGTGAAAACTATATATATTTAACATGAATTGATGTGGTGAGTAATAGTCCAATTATTACAAACCTACCAAATATGAAGTAATCAAGACTTTTGTTAGGAACGAATTCATAAACAAGTAATCTTTCACTTCCTTCCAAACAAAAACCAAGAAGTTTAACTAAATTTCGATGTTGAAGCTTGACCAATAAAAGCACTTCAGTCTTAAATTCCGTAGCTCCTTGTCCTGAGTCCCTTGACAGCCTTTTCACAGCAATCATTTGTCCATTGGAGAGTCTCCCCTAAAATTAACAACATACGTGAATTTAGTTCTTTTTTGGAACTCAAAACCTTAACATAGTAGGTTAATGGGTCTCTCATTTTATAAATTTTTCATTTTTTTTGCTTTTTTTAATGTAAGACTAATTTCATACACTACTTTTCTCACTTGCAAGTTGCAACATTAACACATACCATATTTAAATTAGACCGATAATAAACTAACCTTATAAACAGCTCCAAATCCACCTTGTCCTAGTTTATTAGAATTCGAGAAATCATCTGTAGCAACTCGGATGGTATCAAAGTCAAATTGCAATGACTCATTGGTTATAATCTCTTGTTCAACACCTTCATCAGCTTCACATGCATGGGAATAATCAACAGGGTTAAGGTTTCCAAATGTGATTAGTGCAGTCAAATTAAATTAAAGTAAAAGCCTTACACGAATTGCTTTCAGAAGTCCTCCTTGGCTTTCTTACTCTTAATAAATAGATGCATATAGAACCGATGAGCACGGAAACAATAACAGTTGGCACTGCTACGAAGATGACAATTCGCAATGTGTTGGTCTTTCCTGCATCCAACGGATTATTATTATATAAGATAATTTGTTTTGGGTGTGATTGATTCAATTGTAAGCAACATGGCGGAAAAAATTTTGAACTCTTGATATTGCAATATATATATATATATATATATATTTTTTTTTTCTCTTCACATAAATTTTACTTTATTATATGGTGCATTTTAATATTTTTATGCTACAGTGATAGATGGCATATTTTAAAAAATGTTATTAAAATTAAAATAATATTTTTTGTTATTTAAAAATATTTTAAAAAAATATTATCAAAATTAAAAAATATAATTATAATTTTAATAATATTTATATAATCATCGTAGCCACAAGAAATATTAAATATAAACATACTATAATTCATCTTATTTATATACATAAACAATTCTAAAAGAAATAAATTGTCTAAGACGACATTTAATTTTTTAATATTTATTCAAATAGATGAATAAATCACTGATCACTCCATCAAATTCATTAATCTCTAAAAATATCTATCATATGAAAATAACAAAATTATATTTTGTAATGGTATACTTTTTTATTTTTTAATATTTATACTAAAATAATTTATCAATGTAATTAAATATCTTTTAAATATTAATTTTTATTTAATTTTTAAAATAATAAAAAATAAATAATTTTTTTAAATAATTGGTATATAAAAATAAATATTTAATTAATAAAACAATAATAAATTTTTAATAGAGCTAACTAAAAAATTGAATTTTAAAAGACAAATAACATAAAATAAATATCAATGAAAATTCATATACAGTTATTTGATATTTAAGAATTGTTAGATGATTTGATAAGTTTGACTAAATTACTGTCTAATGATTTTTAACGATTTGACAAATCAATAATTGACCTTGACCTTGACCTTCCGAAGAGGAAGTAGGGGTGGAGGAGGAATGTGGTGGCTGCGACAACGACGATGGAGGCGGTGCATTATTAGCGGCAGTAGGCTGAAAGAAGGGGTAAACTTCATATCTAATGTAACAACTTGGAGAAAGAACCCTCCCACCTTTCTTCCCATCACAACAAGCCGGAATATCTGAGACATGCCCCTCCAAGCATTGATCACACTCTAGGCTAGACAGATCCGGCGTGCACTGCACAACTCCATATATGTTTTGAAAGCCCGTACTGTTGACGCTCGCCGCCGCGTATTTCCGGCGAGAGTCGCCGGCAATGGCCTTGTCTATTAGGTTTGACATCAAGCTGTTGAGGTTTTGATTAAACACGGGCAAGTCCGTGGCGTTCTGGGTGTTCCACAGGTAAACCGTAAGGGAATCATCGACGTGGTGGTTGCCGAAGATGGTGCGGTTAGAGTAGCGGAGCATGCAGGTGTCGTACCAGCCTATGGCTTCCTTCTGGTTTGGACAAAGCTGTGTGAGAAGGGTTATGGAATTGTTGAGGCAGAGACGACAATCGTTTTGGTTAAGATCTCCTTGGCAAAGCCCAACGGCGTTTACTTTGTTGTCGTCTTGGCCGTACGAGAAGTTGTAGTAACCGTAGTCGATTTGAGTGTTGGAGATGAGAGTGGAGAGAAGGGTGTTGAGGTTTTTGTGGTAGATGCTGTTTGCTGTGTAGTTTCCTTTTCCGTTGTCACAGGAGTACGATCGGAAACCATCTTCTTGTGCGTAGCAGCAGCTTTGAGTAGATATGATTAACAAACAAAGGAGGCAACAAAAAATGGAAAACAAACTACTAGTTCTATTTGTGATCATCCTCATTCTCATTAAAATTGAATTGTTGTTCTCTCGTAATAATAGAACGAGCTAAGTAACAAGTGATGGGGTGTTTAGTCATCAGTCATTTTAATTTTTATAGAAATTTAAAGTTCAACTATTCCACCCCAAACTTTATAATAGTAATTCATATTAGTATCCGAGTTGATTTTGTAGATGACACATTGATTTTACATGTTAATTTATTAATATTTAAATTTGTTGCTTAGATTTTATATGATTAAAAGTTGTTAGATCTCCTAAAATAGGATGATAAAACTCTCCGAGATGTGGGGATGAAAATGGAGAACAAAATTTTCCCGAAATAGGCGCGGGAATCCTCGCCCCGTCCCCACGGTTCACTAAAATTTATAAATTTTTTGAATTATCTTTAATAGTTTGTTTTCTATATATATTTTTTAGTCATTTCACACACACATAGATAAAGAAACCCAAAACTTCATTTGCATAACCTTTCTTCGATTCAGAGATTTCTAACGCTATCCTACTCCATCCAACCTCTCTGCAACCACCCTCTCGCCACTCTCCCTTCTCACCGCATCGTCATACTTCACCGTGCCATCACTCTCACCGCGTCGTACTTTCTATTTGCGGTGTTCCTTTTCGTAACTCTACTGTCGTGTCCATTCTCCTCTCTATTGCCCTGTCTCCCACCTCGTCCACTGCTTTGTCCTCTGGCTCGTCGTTACGTCCTTCCACTGCGTCATTTCGAAAGAAGCCACCATCGTATTATTTAGATATTTTGCATAAAATTTTACAATTTTTGTATAAGTTGGATACTTGCAGCTCTATTCATATAGAAATTAATAATTAGTTAGAATTATTATGTAGATAGAAATGAGGTCCCCGGAGAATGGGACCCCGTGGAGAATAGAGATGGGGAGCAATATTCTTCACAGCGGGAAATGGGGACAGAGATGGAGAGCATGGAGGCATCCCCGCCCTCGTTCTGCCCCATTGACATCCCTGACCTAGAAGCTTGAGTGGCTTTCTAACATTCACGACAATGATAATAACAAGTTCAATTTGAAAGTTTTTCGCCTCAGAGAGCAACAATAAAATTTTTGGAACTCTAATAAATCTTGATCACATGAAATTTAAGTAAAAAATATAAATTACAACAGATTAATGTATCAAATCAACTCGTTATTAACATGTTATCAATAGATTTAGGTAAATTTTAGGATTTAATTTAAGTCTATTAAACTTTTAAATATCAAATTAAATCTAATTTTAAATTTTAAGGATCAAATTGAAAAAAAAAATTCTCTAAAATGACAATGTTAGTGAAATAGTAAAATAATACTTTAATTATCTTTGAATTTATAAGTTGTAACCCTTATTATCTAATGAAGCTCACTATCTTAATTCAATAGTGATTAACGGTATTTTTTTTCCCTCTAAAATAATAATATAATTTTAAAAGAATTACATCCCAAATTGAATATTAACCCTATTTTACATACATTTATTTTGCATTGTAGATTGGTGTAAAACTGAAATATTAGTCAACATAACTTTCTGCGACGACGACTCTATTCTCGAGTCTCAAAGTTGCGCAATTGTTTTGGTAAGATTATTATTAATTAATGGCTGAGAGACATGCAAAAAGGAAGATCCAAATCAAACAAGGCATCGGAGAAGAAGGAAACAGTCCAATGTCCATATTTTCCACGTACATACTCAAGTGTATATATTCCACGTACGACGACAAAAGTTATATAATATAATTCATTTAATTCTATGTTTTCATATTTATTAAACTTTAACGTTTATATATCTATCAAAATAATTTTATACAAAAGACGCGGGCGGTGGTTGGTGGATAGCGGCGTCAAAAACTGCATGGAGATGATAAATTTACAGAGAAAAATATTTGACTGTTTTGAAGTGAATAGAAATAAATTATATTTTTTATAGATTATTTTTATTATGTATTATAAATATAATTAAGATAAATATAGATAGAATTTTTTAAAATTTTAAATTTTAACTTTTAAATTTTTATTTATTTATAAAATTTAAATTATAATAGAGTTAATTTATGTTGGCTTATAAGAGAATTATTTCTCTATATTTTTCTATAATGAAAATGTAATCGAACCACAATAAAAGATTTTTATAGAATTATAATATATCCAAGTTAAATTCTATTTATATATTTTAATGAATATTTTAATAAATACTACGTAAGTTTAAAATAAAATAAAGAATATTGATATATAAATAAAAGTACAATTTAGGTACATTTGATAATTAAGAATCGTTAAATAATTTAATATATTTGATTAAATTATCATTTAATAATTTTTAATTATTAATTTCACATAAAAATAAATACATGTGAGTTATTACTATTGTATTGTATCCTTTATCGCATTCTTTGTAGGACGGAAATAATGGGTTATACCTCGGTCAAAGTAAATAAAATTCAAATTGAATCAAACCCCTCGATGTAACCTAATAAACCTCTTTCCCAAAATTTCGTCCTAACGTCGGCCACAAAGATTTTGGCACCAACTGATGAATAATTCAACCTCGACCAAACTATAAATTAGGGTGAAGATCGACGATATGAGGCATAGCATTTAGAACTACCACCCTACTGATTATATATATACTCATTTTTTAAAGTGATTCTTTACTGACTTGAGCATTGGAATCTTTTTTGCAGGTACCACGCTTGAGTCCGAGTTTACGATGGTACTCCAGTTTTGGATCGAGCTGTTAGACGCCTCGGAATAGTGAGAGACAACGTATAACTCAAAAGGAGTATCCTTTTCAGAACAACTATAAATAAGTACTTTCTTATTTTAATTAATCTTTTAAAAAATTTACTAATAATTTTATTTATATTTAGAAAAATAAACTTCACTTTGGTAATTAATCAGTAATTGTATCACTAGGAATAATTTATATTTTTATTATGAGACAAATAATATAATATAATAATAAAAAAATATATAAATATATACATAATTACTCAATTTCGTTGCCAAAATTTGAGTGGGACAAGTGTTCCTCTACTGTGCTTGGGTGCCTTCCGGATCTAACTTATTCAGATATTAATCAAAATAATCATACTACATATACATAAAAAATTAATTATTTATATAAAATAATATATATTAAAAATAAATTAAATATTATATATTTATATACAAATAAATAATAACTAATTTAGTAGTTAATTTTTTTTGTGTGTATTTAATATTTTTTAACTAAAATATCACCTTATATTAGTCAAATTATATCACATTACTTTGAGATATATTATTCTACTTTAACATACCAAAGTGAGCTGTTCCATGAATCTTAAATTATTGTCTATAAATATCATCTCACACTCAAATTTTTTAAGATAATAATAAAAAAAGAGAAATAAATAAAAGCAAGAAGCAAAAAATTTAAGGAGAAGTGAATGATGAAAAAAGAATAGTGAATTTATTTGATTTTTTTTCAAAATTTATAAATCTATCCCAACATTTTTCAAGCACCACTTATTTTATTAATCTATTAAATATTACAACAATAAGCTGGACCAGCTGCACTTGACAAGAATATCCTAACGAGCCAATGATGCAGGTTTCCTTAATAGAAAATAAAGAACACTTTCAAAGTTTTGTTGGGCTCCCAATTCTGCCTATGTTGATACAAATAAAAATGAGCCCATCAACAACAACAACAACGGAACTGTAGTGACTGTGGTACTTGATGTTTTGACCCCTGCACAAAACATAATCAATTAATTAATTAATTCCTATTATAAGAAGGATTTAAACTAATATCAATAATAAGTGATGACTAACAAACTAAACTAGCTCAAATGGCATAAACTCCTCATATTCAATTAAGAGGTTGCGGGTTTGAATCTTCTATCTTTGGTAAAAAAAAAAAAAAACTAACTAAACTAGTTAAATTAAGAAAGGAATTTTGTTAGGTTGACAATAATTTTTGTGAACAATGTGAATAATTGGCTCTAAAATTAGCCTAATAAAATAAAAACACATTATATTCCTAAATTATTCACCTAAATCTTAATATTAGAATAACTATAATGTATTTATTGTTCATGTTATTTAGTATTTCGTTGTCTATCTATATTTTTTCTTTAAGAAAAAGAGAAGGCACTTTAAACTAAGCATATATAATGTCAGAACTCAAGTACCTTCAAAAGAAGGTGTTGGTGATGATAGAGGAACAGATGGTGGTGGTGAAGATGGTGATTCGGCTGAAGGTACTGAAGGTGGTAGCAGAGATGACGATGGTGAAGGCGTCGCTGCTATATCAATTAATAAGTGATTAATAAAACTAATTAATCAATATATGTATACCCAGACTCATCAGAATGATATGAGAAAGTACCTTTAGGTGAAGAAGGTGCTGGAAATGGTGATGGTGATGATGGTGATGGTGATGGTGATGGTGACGGTGATGGGTGATGTGTTGAAGGATCATAGAAGAGGAAGGAGTAGGTTTCATATCTATGATAGCAACTAGGCCTAACCATTCTAGCACCAATCTTATCATTGCAATAATGACTCGATAGACCTTTGATTGACTCAACCAAGCAGCTATCACATTCTGCTTCAGACAAATCAGGAGTACACTGAACAACACCGTACACGGTTTTGTTACTTTGATCATCAACCGCAGTTCCCGCTCCATATTTTCGACGAGAGTCACCCGCTGCAGCTTTCCTTCTTAGCTTGTCCGACAAATTCTTCACCACTCCATTGAACTTGTCTGCATCTGTTGCATTGTTCATGTTACACATATAATAGGCTGGTTCTGTTTCGTTGAGGCCGAATATGGTGCGATCGGAGTACCGCAACATGCATTTCTCATCTTGGTACCAACCAATTGCCTCCTTGCGGTTTGGACAAAGCTGTGTGATGTTGGCTTTCGCTTGATCCAGGCAGCCGCGGCATTCCTCCGGTTTGATGTCTCCTCTGCAGAGTCCAATGGCGTTTACTTTGTCTTTGTTTTCGCCATGAGAGGAATTGTAGAAACCGTAGTCGATTCTTGTGTTGGATGTGAGAGTGGACAAAAGGGTGTTGAGGTTTCTGGCATAGTTGCTCTTTGCTGTGTAGTTACCTCTCTCGTTATTTTGATCGCAAAAGTAGAAGAACCTTTGTGAAGTTGTACCTAAATCAGCACTGGTTTTGAATATGAAAGTTGTTGTTATGATGAGGCAACAAAGGAACCAAAGTAGGCTTATAGAAAGAAGAGACATTATGGATGATTGAAGCGGCTCAACTATTTTCAAGTTGCTCGATTTTTATAGACGAAATATTATTTGAGGAGTGCTAGGGGCAGCAACTTTTGTGATTTGTAGCCATCAAATAGCCATCAATGATGGTTTTAATGGTATGAGATTGGTGTGAGATTTCATCCAATGGTTCACTTTTCTTTGCTGGTTACATGCTGGCTAGAATTTGAAAAAGTTACCGGCCCTCTAAACTTTTTCATATTATTTTATGGAAATAAGATTTTGTTGTTGTGGTTGTTGTATTATTTTAACAAGAAAAGACTTCACCTCTCTTAACTTATATAAGGTGATATAATAGTATTTAGTTTTTTGGTTGCTTACGGTATCTCTTAGTTTGACAGGGCAAAGACTAATTCGTGGCGGGTATAAACTCCATTTAAGAATCTGCTACTAGTTAATGAATTGCTATATGCACAAGCGAATTTAGACCTTAACACTTATTTAAACAGACGAATGAGTTGACCATTCGACCAACCCAAGTTGGTTTATATCAGTAATCAGTTATCCGAAGAAAATATGTAACCAAAGAGTACCTCATTCCATTCCATAGATCTTTATTTGGGTAGCGTGTATCATGGGGGTGGGAATATAGTGACACTGTCTATGTAGACTTTCCAAATCAACTTTGGTCAATCTCTTTGGAACTTTTTCTTTCCAGAACAATGCCATGTAAGTTCCATGAATGTAACTGGATTCACACCTTATACCATATTTTGGGCAAGTCTTTCTGTCTCTTGTAGAGTTGGTCACACACGTCTGGAATGCTTGATGAACCCTCCTAATTGGTTGGTTGTTTATGCATCGCAGGCCTTGTCACTAATTACTATCTGCATTTTCCAAATCAACTTTGATCAAGCTCTATGAAGTGGTCCATGCTATTAAAATTCAAATGATGACAATCAGCAATGGGTGCGTCCAATACAGAATTAAAACCCTGTGCGTGTTATACATGCCAATCCACACTAAAATGTTGAAATTGGTGACTTTGTATTTTTATTTTTCCATAGATTCTTATCATTCAATTTAATTAATACTCATCTACCTAAATATAATTAATCATTGGCCATTGCATATACAGATAGAGGTTTTTTTTTTTTTTTAAATGATGGCCTTTTTCCCCTTGTCTTGTCTGGTCTCCCATCTTCCAAGTAAACTAAGTCAGTGTATTTTTATAACATTTTTTAAGGAATAAAAAAATATTTTTTATTATTAGACGGTTACGGTTAGTTATCCAAAAATAATATATACACACTAAAATTAATTATTAAAATTAATTATTATGTATTTTTATATAAATATATATAATTTAATTTATTTTTAATATATATTTTATATTTTATTATATATTTTATAATAATAATTAATTTTGATAACTAATTTTAGTGTTCATCTACTCTGATATGTTTGATTATATTTCCTTTAAATTTGTTAATTAGTTTAATAACACTTGAATACAGAATACTTTGTGAAATCAACTTGAAAAATATTTGTCATGTAATAACTTCTTAATTTTTCCGGAAGAATGTCCAAGACTTACAGAAAATTTGATCATTAGTGTATGTGATAAAAGGATGTGCAACCCTTGACATTCTCTAAATATATTTCATATCTTCTTTTCTCTCATTTTTCTTACAAAAAGTAGGTAAAAATGTCCAGTAATAATGGATATGTAGTTGTTTGTGTGTACCCCAATTGTCATATGAAAAACAGCAACAATGAGGTGATATTTGAGTGTGAGAATCCGTTACTATTGCGCACTCGGCACCTAAGTTCGTTGTCCGAGTTGAAAAGTTTGATATTGAGTAACCTTAGTGACACAGGGAGAAGAGAGATCGGAAGGGTGAGGTATAGGTTGCTAGCACCGTTGGATAATGGAGTTTTCCGTTTTCGACTATTTCAGCTACGAGCATGTAAGACTCATGTTCGACATTTATAGGAGAATCATGGCGGAACAAGTGATGGAGCTTTCCGCCGAGGTTGGTGATGTTGGTGGTGGTGGTTCTGTACACTCGATATTTGTGCAGGATGACCCATCTCTCGCATCGCCACCGATTCATGTTGCCATACCAAGTGGAAGACATGGAGGTGGGTGAGGAAGACTCCGACGAAGAGTACGTTGCGAATAGCAACAATAGTGATTCCTCTGAGGATGATGATGAGGAGTTTGTACCAGAGATGGGGCCGAGGCAGCAGTGTGATATGTTTTGCCTTCCCCCCCAACCCGATTTTGACGCTATCAAATGTGCCAAGTCACTATCATACATTGGATCTGGACGCCATATATGAAAAATCTCCGTTTTCTAATACCAGAGAAGAGGATTACAACCTAGACGGTGGGGTTGAGTTTTGGATCGGCCACATATTCAAATGCCGAGATGCAGTAATGCAGGGTGTAAAGAACTACAGTATTTGCAGAAGTGCTGAGTACCGAGTAGTGAAATCGGAGTGATTAAAGTACCATGTGCATTGTCGTCAAGCTGCAAATGGATGTCTATGGAGTATCCGTGTTGTCCGCCGACAGAACCTTGAATACTGGTCAGTTCAAGTTTAATTGAGGCATACTTACTCATTATGATTGCTATATGTTAAATGGAGATCATGCGGCCTTTCTCAAAATGACTTGTCCAGCCAACATACCACTGATCATGTCTGTCATGCCACCACATATCCTCGCCCCGGTTTGTGATGGTAATGACCTTGTCGACGTTGACTGAGGTACCAGGCACCAGCTACTTTCCATTGAACTGGCACTTCACCCAGTCAACCTGGTGAAACTCGACGAGGTTGAAACAGACGAGGGGACGACTGACATCCATGTCTCCCGCTCTGCCTCCTTGACAAACCACGGGGGGCAGAGTCTGGAGAGCAGGGTCATCATAGGGCGTCCAGACAAACTGAAACAACTATTATAGAATAAACAAATATTCGAACAACAAACTATATAATATATTTGAACAACAAACAATAAATATTTGAACAACAACTACTACAATTTAGCATTAAAAAGACAAAAACCTATTCTTAACGTTCTTCTTCCATTTGACGACGTTATCATATTCCTAAAGCAATATATCTAGATAAAAAAATCTGAAAAACGGTATGTTTCTTTCTTGTTATGTTGGCTATACCATAACCATAAAGTCATAAACAAAACTAATATTGAAGGATCAACGAAATTTATTGTGTATAGCCTATAAATATTCAATAATAGTTAAACAACAAAGTCTATATACAAGACTAAATATTAAAACTAACCTCGTCCCAACATAGTTGGTCTATTGCTAGACGCCATCGCAGAACCCTCGCCTTATGCTGATCTCTGCTCTGCTGCGACAACCCTACCAACCTACCACCAGTTACAAGAATAATATGAGTTCATGTTACACAATGTCATAACAAGTTACAAATTCAAAAGATAAGAAACACATAAACAATTGTTACCTCACAGTCATAGAATACATGAAAATTTCTCAATCAGGTGGACACCACTGAGAAAATCTCTGATATATCCAAGACACCAACAGCGAAGTGCAGCCGGCAATGTATGTGGTGCCTCGGTGTGCTGCATAGCATAATCAATGGTATGTCCAGACAAGCACCGCCGAGTCCCAAGACAATGCATGGCACCACCCAAAGTCCTGCTGCAGCGATAGGCAACGCAGATGGACCAAGTTGTTCTACTTGTCCGTCATTAGGTAGCCTCCGATCAGTAACAAGACGGAACACCTCGCATACTGTCAGAGTGACTCCAGATCATCGGTCGGTGGCATATGGCGGATATGATTCCTCAATCATATAAGTTTCAGCGAGAATGACTCATTCTTTTGAGCCCCTGCTGTGGAACCACCGGAGGCCTGGCACCGAGCAGCCGCTCCACCATCACCCATGTCTGGGTAATGTGCCACCTGAGGAAGTTACGGAAGCACCCCCAATTGGGTCCCTATTTGCGCATAGCCCAGGGTGGTATGCTTGGGGTCTTCGGATGTTGTCGCTCCACAAATGTCGTAATCAGAGAGTTGTCGAATACGAAATCCCTGAGAGGCACTGTGTCACCGAATCCAACCTCCCTCAAATATGGGAAGGTGGCGTCTGGTGGAGGAAGCGTGTGTGACACTCGCCGAGACAGGAGTAAGCGAGGCCTCTGACAAAGAAAAATGTTTCACAATTATTAAAAATTAAAAATTAAAAATTTGTCTAGGTCCATCAACATAATAAACTGTCTTAACAAACACACATTTTCTGATTGCATTACGTGAAATTAATTAAAACATTCAATAAGGTAATTAATTATCTAACTACCAAACTTTGAGTTAACTTTATAATCTAATTATCATACTTCTTGACTAGTTACTAACTAAATTAATAAATTAATACACGTATGACTCCTAAACTAGACTCCACAAATGATAAACATCTACTCCAATATTTAAACCCTAAATTAATAATTATATAATTAACAATTTAATTACCAAAAAATCATAAACACAAACCTAGAATTACTATTTCTTATCAGTGACCTATTCCTAATGATACAAATTGTATTCTAGTTCTTGGCAAGTACCCTAACCATGCTATACATACATGGGATTACATAAAATAATAACCACATTCCTAGAATTATTAATTTCTACCTGTGACCTATTCCTAATCGTTGTAATTGTATTCGAGTTCTTCGCAAGTACCCTAACCATGGCTCTACATCTATGGGATTACATAAAACTCAAGATAATAGAAATAACCGTAAAGCCGTCTATCCCAACATAGTGCCATGTCGTATTCAACCGGTTAATTTTCCGATCACGTGCATCTGCGCGCCATCTTCATATTACTCGATAATATGGTTAGAAAATGGTTAAAAAAAAGAAAAAAAAAGTGGTTGAAAGATTCGAATTGGGACATGGAACTTCGCTATCAACGAAATGTATATATAGGCGTTCTCCCAACCTTATCTCATTTACATAAACTTGGAGAATGGATTTTAAAAATAATTTTTATAATTATTTATTTTATTTATTTAAATAAAAATTTAAAAATATTGATATATAAATAAAAGTAAAATTTAGATACATTTGATAGTTAAGAACGTTAGATAATTTAATATGTTTAATTAAATTATCATTTAATAATTTTTAATTATCAACTTATATAAAAATAACTAAATATGAGTTATTACTATAAATACATATTTTTATTTTTTAATTAATCTTTTAAAAAAATTACAAATAATTTCATTTATATGTAGAAAAATAAACTTCACTTTGGTAATTAATCAGTAATTATATGGTGAGTAATTAATCAGTAATTGTATCGTGAGGAATAATTTATATTTTATTCTGAGACAAATAATATAGTATAATAATAAAAATATATAAATATATACATAATTACTCAACGTTTTTTTTTTTGTCAAAATTCTAGTGGGACAAGTGTTCCTCTACTGTGCTTGGTCCCTTCCGGACCTAACTTATTCAGATATTAAAATCAAAATAATCATATTACATATACATTAAAAACTAATTATTTATATAAAATAATATATATTAAAATATAAAATATATTAAAAATAAATTAAATATTATATAAATACATAATAACTTATTTAATAATTAATTTTTTTCGTGTATTTAATAATTTTTTAACTAAAATATCACCTTATATTAGCCAAATTATATCATATTTCTTTGACTTATATTATTCTACTTTTTCAGTGAATCCACCAATAATAAGATGTATACACTTTAGGCTGCTCTATGTTTAAGTAAATGTCACTAACATACTAAAGTAAACTGTTCCATGAATTCTAAATTATTGTCTATAAATATCATCTCACATCCAAAATTTTTAAGATAATAATAAGAAAAGAGAAATAAATAAAAGCAAGAAGCAAAAAATTTAAAGAGAAGTGAGAGATGAAAAAAGAATAATGAATTATGGGTGAATTAAATGGTAAAAACTTAAATACAGAATATTAATATACAGAGTTTACATATATTAGGATTGTAACATTTTTTTCTTTTAAATATTTTTATACCATGACACTTACCATATGTGTTATGTTGGAACTTCTATTTTTACTCTTTTTATATTTATTTTGTATCAGAATAAATCCTGAATCAAACATGTAAAAATGAAATAATTCTAACAAAGTGCCTTCCAAAATCAAAGATTCTGCGGCTGATTTCAGTCCTGCACAATTCAGACGAATGTAATAGAAACCAAAATTTTCAACCATGTAAAGAATTAAATAGATAAACAACGGTAGAAAGAGCAGTAACTAGTAAAATAGCCACACCATGCATATTATATACACCCACTAATGATGCTCATAATTTATGATCACGTCTTAGATATTACAAAATTCTGTTCAAATCTACAGAGTTGAGTGACGAAACGATGGAAAAAGCACCATATGAGAGAGACTCTGAAAGGAGAGAAAAAAAGATAGTTGAGAGATGAAAAGTTTCATTACCTTTATTATATCTATTATCCATATACATCCTAACCTTAATAAATATACTTTATTTAACGATCTATATACATCATATATACATCAGAGTACCTCAGGAGTACCTAAAGAGTACTTAATTAACAAAATAAAATATTATTTAATATATAATCTTAATTACGGATATATTAATTACAAAGGTGACCTATGGTCTAATTGCTTGAGCTCCAAGGCAGTGTATTCTGATTGAAACATGATCAGTGATGGATGACATATGACACCACCACCATTCCATAATTCTAGCGAGCATATAACTTAGTAATGGTAAACTCTTGAACTGATATACCTGTTGATTCATTTGTTCCCTTTAAAATATACTCCTCTGACTGTTTATCCGCAACTCGAGGACTTTTGGCTCTGCTTCCCGCGAAAAATGCAGGTTCCATTGGTACTGGAAGACTCAGAGATGAGCTATTAAGCATCAATACAATGGAAGCCATGGTTGGTCTCTCAACTAAATTCTCTTGAACACACAGCAAACCAATGTGAATGCATCTCAATATTTCATTTTCTGCACTGTTGCTTAGTGATGGATCTATAATATTTGCAGCTCTGCCCTCCATCCAACTTCTCCATGCCTGCAACAATATAATTTCTTCATGAATGTCTATGAACACATAATCTTTTAAAATATACTCTACTTTTGACAGAAATGAAGATGTCATGTAACAGTGACAAAGATAAACTTACAAAGGTTAGGGGTAACTCCTCTAAAGTATCTCCGCGGCGTGTGCAATTGTGTTTTTGGCCGCTCACGATTTCAAGAACTAGGACGCCAAAACTAAAGACATCTGACTTGACTGAAAATTGTCCGTACATAGCGTATTCGGGCGCCATATATCCACTACATAAAAATATTTCAAACATAAATGTTAACTTTTTGTTTTGGTTGCTAAGGCCAATGATACGAAGAAAAAAACTTGAGTGTATTCTAATACTTACTATGTACCAACAATTTTACTGGTTTTTCCTTGATTTTGGTCTACAATAAATAATCGTGCCAATCCAAAATCTGATAGTTTAGCATTCATCTCTTCATCTAAAAGAATATTGCTTGGTTTTAGGTCTCGGTGTATAATACGTGTCTTACAATCCTCATGAAGATAAAGCAGGGCTCGTGCAACACCTTCAATGATTTTGAATCTATTTATCCAATCCAATTGTCTGCACTTGGTTGGATCTACATAATCACCAGAGACCATAGTTGATCGTGAGCTTAGCTTTATCTTTGTAGTTTAATATTTGTATAGTTGTATTGAAATAAAATTGATGAGTAATAGGCTAATCAGGAACCTACCAAATAGGAAGTAATCAAGGCTTTTATTGGGAACAAATTCATAGATAAGTAACCTTTCACTTCCTTTCAAGCAAAAACCAAGAAGCTTAACCAAATTTTGGTGTTGAAGCTCAGCTAATAACTGCACTTCATTCCTGAATTCCATCTCTCCTTGGCCTGAGTCCTTCGATAACCTCTTCACAGCAATCATTTGTCCATTGGAGAGCTTTCCCTGAGAATATATCATACTATGTTTTGACCAAATAAAAAATAAAATAAAAAGAAATGATATCTATTGAAGTGAAATAGCGGTATTTTACCTTATAAACAGATCCAAATCCACCTTCTCCTAATTTATTAGAATATGAGAAATCCTCTGTAGCAACTCGTATGGTATCAAAGGTGAACTGTAATGATTCATCAGCTATGATTTCTTCATTCGATTCATCAGCTTCACAATTGAAACAAGGATAACTAGTGAGTTACACTTACATCTCTTAAGGTAGAACTAGAATAGAAAGACTATTGAATTCCCCTGTTTTTTCTTTTCTTCCCTTACAACAAACAATGATTGAGTAATTAATGCATGGAATCATTCTGAGATTTGATGGAAACAATTCGGTTGACACAGTGTTGCCACTTCAAATTTTAGAAGCATATGCATCACAAAATTAAGCAAAGAAGTCAACACTCAACACTCAACACTTACTTTGAAAATTTTTTCTTAAATAGACGTACACATAACTGAGCACCAAAATAGAAGCAGCAGCGGCAGCAACAGCAACAACAACTATGATGACGATGATGACGGTGGTTCGTGATGTATTGCTACCTTTTCCTGCACAAATCAGCTTCCTTGGTTAGATATTCCATGACTTAAATACACAAAGAAGAAAAGTGAAACAAACATGATGTTTGAGGCTTCTTTACCTGGAGCGTTTGACGGTGAGAATGCATCAATGGTAGACGTCAAGAAAGGGTAGATTTCATATCTAATGTTACAACTGGGTTTGATAACCCTAGCACCTCTCCTACCATTACAACAACCTTGAATTTCCGAAAATGCCCCAAACAGGCAATCGTCGCACTGTTGCCGAGACAAATCAGGTGTGCACTGTGCAAGGCCAAATATGCCTTTGTAGCTCTGAATTCCAGAAGTCACGTTTTGGAAGGCATACTTACGACGATAGTCACCTCCAGAAGCTTCGATTCTGAGCTTGTCCATCAAGGTGTTGAGTGATTTGTTGAACTGATTGAACTCTTTGGAAGAAATGAAGTAGGGATTCCACAAAGAGAATTGTGGATGATCCGCAACTCTTCCGAGCATGGAAAGGTTGGAGTACCGAAGCATGCAGTATTCGTACCAACCAACGGCTTGGTAGTTGGGACATATCTGAGTGAGAAGGAGTCTGGAATCATTGAGGCAGCTTCGGCAATCGTTGAGGTTGACGTCTCCTCTGCACATGCCAATAGCGTAGGCTGTGTCAGTGTTGTGGCCGAAGAAGGAAGTGTAGAAGCCGTAGTCGATTTGTGTGTTGGAAGTGAGATTGGTTAAGAGGATGTTGAGGTTGTTGAGGTAGGTGGTGCTGGCTGGGTTGTTGGCGGTGATGCAGCTGTAGTTCAAGAAACTTGGCACTGCGGAGGCCACAGTGAAGAGGAGGAGGAGGAAACTGAGAGAAGGTGTGATCATTGTGTTGCGTTGGGGAATGTTTGGGATTGGGAGTGAGAGTAAGATACATAGTGGATTCAGATACAAAGTTTGTATTGTATATAGAGATTGCGTTAGTGAATCTGGACTACTTTCTGCTTGCTCTTTTTCATAGTCAAACATTCTTGTATCTTCCTTTCTTTCTCTTTAATGACGTCATTTGATATTTTTATCCAATTTTAAATGTGTACAATTGGATTCAGTTACCAATGAGTTAAAATAATATAATTTGTTCGTACTCAGTTAAAAAATTACTAATTCGAGTCTTTCTATTTTTTATTAAAAAAAAATTGGAATCAGTTACGTTGAAATCATTAGTCATTTGAAATGCTATGCGGGTAAGTAAGTTTATAAAACTTTAATTTCGACATCTTACTAGTTTTTACAGGCACTATACACGTCCATTTGAATTAATAGGGTAAAACACTTAACAAATAGAATAGCATTCAATATTAGATGAATGTTCCAAAATCAAATACCTTACATGTAGGTCTAAATTCAATGTTCATTACTCTTTGTAAATTTAAACTATTAAATTCGATTTATCACATTTTATATAAATAGAATAAAATAAATTTGATTTACTATTATTTTTAACTAAAATACTTCTTTTTAAATTATCATTATTATCTTTATCAATTATGACAGATTTCATATTATTGTCATTTCACAGTACATCTTTAACGATATCTAATTTTCTATCCTCTTCTGAAATTGAAACCATAATAGAAATACTACTCATCGCAATAATAAGCTGTCTGAAAAATCAATTATCACCTATTTTGCTCTTGTCATCGCCATTGAGATTAGCTGCAAAAAAATGGATGTCACAAAATTGTTTCGGAAGTATTGACAGACACATAAATGAAGAGCTATTAATAGACATTGAACTAGATTCTTTTGGTATTGTTATTGTCTTATTGAAGATTCTAATTCGATCCTCTTGAATTAGAGACTAATCTCTAAACTTGTCGAATAACTCATGGATCCTCACTTAGAAAAATTGATTACCACGGTGAAACAAAATTTACAAATTTTTGTCACCGGCTATTACAAAGAAGTCATACTTCACACTATCTCGTACAATAAAAATCAAAATTCTATCAAATAACTTTTCCACCCGTTTCATGCCATGCAATTCTAATTTTTTTTATTATAATATTCTGAAACTCAACAAAATTCATAGAAAGTTTGATAATATAAAAACATTCAATGGATCTTTATCAATAAATTTTATTTTCTCTCATATTTTTTTTCTTAATTGTACTTCTGTAGTATACAAAAATTAAAAAATCTCTTCACTAGCCATTGTAAATACCACTCTAATAAAAATTTAGTGTTCTGTTCATATTTATATACCTTAAACTCGTACTCTAGATCAAATTAATTTAAATCGATTTGTGTTGGCTCATTGGGTTAAGTAAATCGAATCTATTATGCTCGATCTACTTAGTCTTAATGTTGTATAGTAAATCAAAATAATTGACTTTAAATATCGTTTTCTTATAAATTAAATTTGTTTCATTTAATTTATTATTAATGCATGTAAATCAAATCTATTTTATTCGATTTATATAAAAAAAATTTAAACCGAACTTAATAAGTCAATTTATATGGAGTGAGTATTAAATTCAGACATGCATATAAAGTATTTGATTTTAGGAGATTAATATAATATTAAATAACATTCTATTTGTTTAAGAGCTTTACCCTGAATTAGTATACCATGTTGAAAAGTGTTTTTTAAGTGTTGGTTATATATTGAAAAAAAAAAATAGTTAGCTTCTACAAGTATTTCTTAAATCCAAATTTTACTGAAACTAATCACAGAAAAAAAATGACCAACTCCATTGTTCCTACATTTTAATGTTGTTAGTTATTACGTCTAAAATTTCACTGGCAAAGATTAAAAAAAAAATTATAAAAAAGATCAATAAGTGAATAATTAATATTCAAAACATAATTAAATGATTTAATTTATACGCATTATAAATATGAGAAAAATGTGTAATGAAGTATCTTTTTACAAATTAAATATATGAAATAATAATAAATATAAGATTTATTAAAATAGTAAATATTTTATATTTTAAATTTTTTAATTAAGAAATTTTGAATACAATGCTTTTTAATTAATAGTATTTTTATAAATTTTATGTGTGTGTGAATTTCTCTTATATTTCCACTACATATATAATGGAAATAGATATGGTAGATAAAAATATTTTACACAAATATCTATTTATTTAAGCTTTATTAGTATTTAAATGGTTATCTTAAATGTAAATTAATACGGTGATGATTATTAGAGCAAATTAAAATAGCTTTCAAATGATTGCATTCATATATATATATATTATAGTTTAATAACCTGTTTCAAATATTTCAAATATTTTATATTATTAATGATGTGATCAGATTATTAGTGATAATAGTTTAACCTTTTTTTTCGTATACGTAGAAGTGATTTTATTCTTTAACCCATATTTATTAAAAGTTGTAAATTCTTTTTTTTACTTTCACTTTTTCACATTGTACTCAAAAATTTTTTTATATATATACTAATTATGTCCTTTATTATTTATATATTTATTATTTATTTTATAATATTTTTTTAATATTTTCTCATATATATTATTATTTTTTGTTTAAATAAATTTTTTAACTGTTATTGTTATTTTTTGTATGAAATATTTTTTAATTTTGTATTATGATTTTATTAATTTTATTAAAGTAAAGAGTACTAAGAATATTAAAAAAATTTTAAATATATTTAAATATTTAAAATAAAATTATAAAATAATATAAAATAATTATTTAAATTTATGTTTTTTATAATTTTTTATTTAAAAATAATTTTAAATAATGTAATCCAATTTTTTATAATTTATCTTAAATAAAAATTACTAAATATAAATTATGTTAATACCAACTCATTTTTAATTAAAATCAATTTTATAAACTTAATTTTATATAATTTTTATTTACAAATAATAATCCAAAAACACATTAAATAGCTCAATGGCAATGCAAAACGATGACTAAGTTTTTGGCTTTATTTTATTCCTTTTAGAAAAGAAAGATATCGATTAATTGAAACCGCCTTGGCCCTTGTCACTAGACAAGTTTAAAAGACAAAAATGTGCCAAATTTATCAACATGTCAACGTGACTTACCTTAATTTCACCATTTCTGATACATAGACCCATAATTAATGGTAAGATTGATGACAGAAATTATTTTTAATATAAATATAAAAGTATTATTTTAATTGAATATTAACATTTAAAGTGTATTATAATTTATAAATGTGTAAAAAATATGTTTAATATGCATTTTGTATGTTATCAAAATAATGATACGTGTTCTATACTATAAAACCCGATATCATAGGCCGATGAGCACATTAAATTTTTATTTGGGTGCTATTATTTTAATAAAAAAAATTTAAAATATATTTTTTATTTTTTTTAATGTGTTTAACAAATTTTTAATAGTAAAAATAAAAGTACTAAAAAATAAAAAATATCTTTTTTAAAAAACTACAATTTATATCTTTTTTTTAAAAGATATTTTTTTTAAAAAAATATATTTTTTACCTAATAAATAAACAAAAATATACTTTTATATTATTATACTTAAACATAATTAATAAATATTTTTTTTGCATGAAATATCCAAACATAAAATTACTTTTACTTTTTTATAAGATCTTTTAAAAAAATAACTCAAAAAAGATTTAAAAAAAAAATCATCCAAATAATTACTTTTACTTTTTTATAAGATCTTTTAAAAAAATAACTCAAAAAAAATTTTAAAAAAAAAATCATCCAAATAAGCCCTAAATTATTCATGTAGTTGGGAGCCTTCACAGACATAATAACGCAACGATCAGGATGCGTTCTACCACTGAGCCAAAAGTGAGAAAAATCTCAGCTTTGTCTCTTTCACTCCCGTACGACGAAAAAAGAAATAACTCCTGTCAACTTCTTCTGATATAGGATCATAAGATCATATTCTCTTTTTTTTTTCGCCCCCCGAACGAAGAAAAAAAAAATAGCTCTTATCAACTTGTTTTAATATAGGATAATAAGTTCATGAACTTAGTTTTACTTTGCCTTTAAAAAACTAAAGAAAATTTCCATCTCCAAATATTTTGGATACTCATTGACATTCGTCGGGGATACGCGTGTTTTCTGTGTTCAACTCTATCTTAATAAAAAATTAAAAAAATTTTTCGGATATATTTAGACACCCATGATCCCTTAGATGAGTATGAGGAGACTATAACATTTGAGTTATAATTCATTGGCGAGTTTAAAAAATAATATATATTATTAATTATTAAAACAAAACATATTTTAAATACTTTATATAATTAAAAAAAGACACTAAAAATAATAAACAAATTAATTTATATTTTAATATCAATAAAATACTAAAATATGATTATAATTTATTTAAAAAATACTTTATATTTTATATATATGCCGTGTTCTAGTCAGTGGCGGATCCAGAAATTTTATAAGAGGAGAGCTAAATTAAATACAAAATAAATTAAAATATAACATAATAAAAAATTAACAAAATATAATTTATAGTATATAGATCAAAATTAATAATTATATTATATAAAATTTAACATTCAACTACATACTTTAAGATTTTGGTATTTTTGAATTTGGTCTGTGATAGTTCATATAACTAAAATCATCAGTTTACCATCTGAAATAAATTTTAAAGCATTTTTTTAACATATATAATCATATAATATGCTAAAAGTTCGTCTTTCATATTATTTTAAAGTATTATTTTAATAATTTTTATTGTTTAAAAAATCTATTCAATTGTTACTGTAGTCATAAAAAGAGTCAAAACAAGATTTTTTTTATAATTATTACTTTTTACATTAATCAAACCTATATTTTTTAATAACTTTTTAATTATTTATATATTTATACGCTTTTATTATTTTTTAAACTTATTTGTTAATTGTTACTAATATATTATAATATATATTAAACTTATTTTTTATACATATTAAATTACTAATATGTAAATTTCTTTTAGTGTCTAATATACAAAAATATATTTAATCAATAATAATATATATATTAATTATGTAATAATAATAAACTAATAGTACTCATTTTAAAAAAAAAATTGGGGCGACCTCCCTTGAATTGCCTATGGTTGCTTTCGTGTCCTATGTTGTATCATGAAGACACCACATCCAACTTAAAACCTTAAGATAATAAGTTAAATTAATTGATCTCTCATCTTATAAACTCTTCATTCTTCCTTATTTTCTTTGATATAGGACTAATTTCATACACTTCTCACACTTGCAACCTTAACAATTTCACCGTCAAGTGTAAGCTTTCACATCTCCCCCTCTTTGTAACTCCTCCACCACGAATATTCGTCCATCACACCGTCGCAAAACACCGCGGGACACGCCGCTCGGACCATCTTTGCCGGGAAGACTTTCGATACTTCACCTTGAATACTCCTTAAAACCACCAGAATGATTAACCATTGGCGGAGCTTGAAATTTTTTTTAGAGGGGCCAAAAATCTTAATAAAAATTATATAATAATATTTATATTAAAATAAAATTTATAACTATAATTATTTTATTTTTAAATTTATTATTAATATCTAGGATTATATATGGTTAAGATTAACAAAAAATAATTCTGATTTTGATTAATAAAAAAATTTATTTAGGTTAATAAGTTAATTTGATTTTAAATAAAAAATTAATTTAAAAAAAATCAGTTTTTACATGAAAAAATTAGTTTTTGCACATAAAAATTTATTTTATTTAAAAAATTAATTTTTTATCTAAAAACTAATTTTTTAAAAAAAATTGATTTTTTATTTAAATTATATAAAATCAATTATAACTTATAAATTATTTTTTAACATTTTAAAAAATTAATTTTACTTTTGAAAATATTTATCTCTCAAAAGTCTCAAGAGTAATTATTTTTATTATTATTTATATTACAGATTAAATAATATAATAGAACAAAATAAAATCTTAAATTTCTAATAAAATAAAAATATTAAAATTATTAATGTAAATAGTGTTATACTATAATGGCATTAAATTTGTAAAGTTAATTTAAAAATAAAATAATAACTTTTTATTAATAACTTATATTACTATTAGTTATATTATAATTTTTATTATTCTAAAAATAAAATAATGCATGAAACTATATGAGAAGCTAAATATAATTTAGTGTTAATTCTATAATGATATTTAATTTGTAACGTTGCTTTAAAAATATGTCATGTGTTGTTGATTTAAAGATATGCTATTTGTTATGTCAAATAGAATAGAATAAAAAGTTTGAAAGAATGGTGAAAATAGACATAAAATTCAGATACATAAGTTAAAAGTATATCAATTTAATCAAACAAGCTAATTTATTTTCTTTAAAGTAGAATTACTAATATTTTTACAAAAATTTTGCGTCATGCCCCCTTACCCACACAAAGCTCTGCCATTGCGATTAACCATAGGCTCTGATACCATTTTATTGGGAAAACTCCACAAATGTTCAAACAAAAACCTGTCTAACCGCGGAAGCACCAAAAATAATTTTTTCACAACCTGTGCGATTAAATAGGCAATATCAAATATACTCCAAACAACAAATATAATAGTAGAAATTAAATAATCAGACACCAGAATTTTAATTTTTGTCATTATATTTGCTACTTAAAGTATTTTTGGTATTGTCTACTTAATCGCATAAGTTGTGAAAAAATTATTTTTGATATTTCTGCGGTTAAAACAGATTTTTGTTTGAATTTTTATTGAGTTTTTCCACGTATCAATATCCGTATATCACAGATTTTATATAACTATCTATTTATAAAATTTATTCACTTATAATTATACTAAATAATTTTATTTTTAATAAAAATATCGATATTTTTTTCATATAAAAAAAACTAGCTGATTAATGATGGCCTTAAAAATATAAAAAAAAGTGAGTAAGATTCAAATGAGAGAGACACAATACCGTCGTTGACCTGGTACTGGTGGAGACTTTGTCACAGCTAGTCTTGACATATAGTTAGCTTAAAATTGTGGCTGTTATAAAATTACTACATATTGCTTAGATTAATGAATCTGCTAACCTTAAACCATTGGATCCAGATGCAATGCCCGTTAATGGTATCTTCTTGTTTCTCTGACTTTCTCTCGTGATCTTACATTCTTACTCCACCAACATAGAGACACGCGTTGGCAAACATGAAACACATTAATAACAAATTTTAATCTATTTGGCAACAACAGAGCCCCATGATATTTTTGTGTTGCAAGATTTACACAATAAATTAAGGAATTATATAAAATCATTAAATCATTTAGCAGTGGTCTTCCACTTTAATATAAACTTGGTTATTTATTTTGTCTGTATGTAACTGTCACTTACGTACATCTCATTAAGGTTTGTTCTATAAAATGTTTCCACGTTCACTAGGTATACAACATAATCAAACATAGGCGTTTCCGCGTTTGTGGAATTGGAAAACCGTGGGAAGGTGTTAGGAATTGAACTTAGTACTTAGTAGTGATTATGGAATCTGGAAATTCACTTATTACTATTTAATTGTTAATCTTAATCAATAATTCATAGAGTTTCTTAGTTTAACAAAACATGAAAAAGAAGAGGGGTAGCAATAGAATGAAACGCGTAGGTAGAATACGTTAAGATGGCTTAGAATGTTAAAATAGAAGATTGAGGGAGATGAGGGAAGGAACAGAGACTAGTTCTAAGTCATTTTTTAGTTAGAATGTAACAAATAGTTTAACAAAGAAAACAATAACGTATTCTTTATTTCCATCTAATAACCTTTGAAATTGGGAGGGTCAAAACAAGAAAAGGGAAGACTAATAATTAAGCACTAGTTTCCTGCTCTAGTATATCCTTTAAATTCTATCTATGAAATAATCTACAAGTGTATTAGACGATGAGTAAATGATAATTTTTTATTATAAAAAATTTTAATATAGATAATTATAACCATAAAAGATATAAATCAACTTGATATGGTTAGATTAGTATAACAAATTTATCCATAAAATTCGACAAAATTACTCAACGAAATACTCAACATTTACATCTTTTATAAATAAAAATGATAATTTATCCTAAACCAAAATATACATTATCAATTAAATCTTTGATAATTAAAATATTATTTTTTAAAATCTTAAACTCTAAACATATAAGGTTGAGGACTAATCTGTCACTTACACTAACTAAAGGTTCCATCACTATCCAATTATAACTGGGATTCGAACTTAGGATGTGACTTCTACGAGGCCAACATATTGGCCATTGGTGCAATACCTCTGCCACATTACGAACTTGTCTAAGTTTACAAAGAAAGGGAGATATGTCATGGTCAGTTAGATTATTTTTTGGTGGGCCTAAGGCCTCTAGGTTTTTACCTTGTTTAATTTTAACAAAAACAATGATATTGAATTTCTCATGGTATAATAATTCACTATTAATATACACCAAAAAAAAAAATTCATATTAATTGTAGCATTATCTTACCCTATAAAAATAGTGATATTGAAAATTGGGCTGAGGTTTCAGAGATGAATATGAAAAGGATTAGGAGAGAGAATCATCACCAACATTATTGAATTCTTCTATCCATTATCAAGTGCTTCAATTCATGGATTAATGTTGGTACCACCAAAGTATTCTAGCTTCATTACTTTCTTTTCATAGATGAGCTAACGTGTAACAATAAAATCAATTCATAAGTCAACTCGAGACTTCATTTTTTCTTCCATTTCTAACGAAAATGGAACAGTAAAATGAAATGAGTATGAGTTAACCAAAATGATTGAATTCAAAACTTGCATTACAAGAAACATAGACAGCAAACTGAACCACTTGATAGCACATTAATAAGACGAGCAATGCTAGGGGGCCAGTAACTTTTGGGATTGATAGCCATCAATGATGATTTAATGGTGTGAGATTGGTGTGAGATTTCATCCAATGACTCACCTTTCTCTGCTGGTTACATGATGACCAAAATTTAATAAAATTGTTGGCCCCTAGACTTTTCTTAATAAGACCATTGAACTTGAAACCACAACCTCCGAGTAACAGAACATGAAACAAATAAAAAACAATGTTGAGTTTGGAAGAACACAAAACAAGACCCAACATAGAGAATCTAACGAGGATGGAGCTCAGTAAACGAAGCCTCATTTGCGCCTGATGCTGCTTGCAGAGCATAGTTTCTTGATTCACCTAATCTGCTGCTATTTGATAAATCTCCGGAATTATTCGTAATAACATATGCTGCTCTTGAAGGCATTGGAAGAGCGAGGGAGTCGCTATTAAGCATCACTACAACCGTAGCCATGGTTGGTCTATCAGCTAAATTCTCTTGAACGCATAACAATCCGATATGGATGCATCTCATTATTTGATATCCGAATCTACTATTCAATGTGGGATCTACAATATCAGAGGCTGAGTCAGAACCTTCCCTCCATTTTCTCCATGTCTGCAAGGTTTTTGTCAATACAAACAAGGATATTTATTTTTCTTTTCTTTTAAGGTTAAGCAATTGGTACTTAAAAGATAGGAGTCTTACAAAGCTTATTAGATGTTCTACATACTCGCCGTTATGGATGTCTCCATTTTTGTGTCCGCTCACTATCTCAAGAAGTAGTACTCCGAAACTAAAAACATCTGACTTTATTGAAAATTGTCCATGCAATGCATATTCTGGTGCCATATATCCACTCAACACAATTATAAACTCAGTTGAAGTTTTCTATTACTCTTGTTGCTGAGGGTATATATTGATTAGGAAATTAAAATTTATTTGTTTTTATGTATATCATAGTACTTACTAGGTTCCAACTATTCTAACTGTATTTTCTTGAGTTTGATTCTCAACAAACAATCTCGCCATGCCAAAGTCTGCGATCTTTGGGTTCATTTGCTCATCTAAAAGTATGTTACTTGCTTTTAGATCACGATGGATAATACGCAGTTGAGAATCCTCGTGTAGATAAAGAAGACCTTGAGCGATTCCGACTATAATTTTATTGCTCATCTAAAAGTATGTTACTTGCTCAATAATGTTAACAATATTTTTTTACTCTTCTTAAGAGATATAAATATAACAGAAATGCTGAGTAGCCAAGAAGAAGTTCTAAGTTACCAAATATGAAGTAATCAAGGCTTTTATTGGGAAGAAACTCGTAGACCAGTATCCTCTCTCCTGTTTCCAAACAAAAGCCAAGTAGCCTAACTAAATTTCGATGTTGAAGTTTTGCTACCAATAGCAGCTCATTCTTAAATTCTATATCTCCTTGGTCAGAATTTCTAGACAATCTTTTGACCGCAACCTCTTTGCCATTTGGTAGCCTACCCTGAAAATATTCAAGAGTTTTGGTACTCAAACATAGTACTATTTGTTTTGATAAGGAAGCTATAACTGAGCCCAATCTTAGCTTTATCTACCTTATAGACAAGTCCAAATCCACCTTCTCCAAGCTTATTTTCAATTGAGAAGTTATTTGTAGCGTCCATGATGGTTTGAAAGTGGAATTGTAATGTTTCAATAGGTTCAATTTCATAGTCAGCTTCTGATGCACCTTGACCTGGGTAGGAATAGTAATAAGAATTATGAGAATTACAATCTAATACTTTGTTTGTCTATGTATTGTTGATGAGGTTAATTAGTGAACAATCCAATGCCACATTGTGGGCATCACTTATTATTATTTAGACTTACTTTCAGAATACTTGGTTGGCTTCTTCTTCTTCCTTTTGAAGTAGATGCAGACAAAGGTGATGAACAGCACAATAACAAGGGAGACGACAGGCACAACTATGGCAGTCACAGTTGCTGATGATGAGTTGTTCTTTCCTGCAAAATCCAACTTATCATACAATTGCGAAACAATTTATTCCAAAAGCTTAAAATGGTAGTTAGAGCCATATAAATTGTTATATGTCTCACACTGAAGAACACATTCTATTAGATTGCATTGCATATAACTAAGCTAAAACGAATTTAGAAACCTTGTTTGGGCGTAGCAGTGGCAGTAGGGGATGATGGAGCAGGAGAAAGAGATGGTTGAGGTGGCAGAACGCTTAGAGAATCAAAGTAAAGCTGTGTGTCATATCTAAGATTACAACTGGGGGTAAAAATTCTTGCACGTATCTTTCCATTGCAGCAAGTTGGGATGTGGGAGATTCCTTCAGTCAAGCATTCATTGCATTCTAGCTCTGACAAATCATTAGTGCACTTTACATGAGCATACACGGTTTGAAATCCTGCCCCTACTTTGGCTTCTCCTGCAGAAAACTTGATCAGAGATTCACCAGAAATTGCAGCAGCTTTGCTTCTTAGGCTTTGCATCAAGTCTGCAGCAACTTGGTTGAACTCATTCGCATCATTTACATTCTTTTTGTTATGTATCTCCCACCGATTGGAGTCCATGATCCCAAATATGGACCGGTTCGAGTAGCGCAACATGCAGTAATCATACCACCCTGTTGCCTCCTTCTGGTTTGGACAAACCTTTGGCAGAAGGATTCTTGAATCGTTCAAACAGCTAAGGCAATCTTCTTTTGTAACATCTCCTCTGCACATCCAAATCAGGTTAACTTTGTCTGTGTTTTGTCCATTGGAGAGATTGTAGAAACGGTAGTCATTGGTAGTTCCTATGATAGAAGAGAGGTTGGACAAGAGGGTATTGAGGTTTGAACTGTAGGTACTGTTAGCTGTGTAGTTACCATTGTTGTCCTTACAGACATAGTGAACAAAATCTGGTTGAGAGGTGGCTAGAGACGTGAAGATGACAAGGACAGAAAGAAGTAAGAACAAGTTTTCAGAAGCTACGGCCATGGCAGCCATCGTTTATGACCATGAATCAAATGTAACATTGAAGGTTCAGCTAAGTTTGACATAGGAATAGAGGTTCTGTTCTTTTAGATTTATAATATCAACTTTCCGTCTTCTATCTTGTTTTTCACACAGCAATGAACTTTCAAGTAAGGTAGTTACTCCAATGAAGATTTAATGATTATCATTATGTAAAGATACATTATTTTAACCATAGATGATAGATTGTAGGGTTTGATTTTATTTGAAGTAAAAGTGTTACCTTTATTTAAAGTGTTACTAAATAAATAAGTTACACTTTTTAAACAAAGATCATCATGAAAAGATATTTTTAACATCTTCATAGGAGTAGTTGCTTTCAAGTAATCAGTCACATCTACTTGTGGGAACCGGGAAGCTTGAAAAAATTAAAGGGAAATGGTTTAACGAAAAGTGGAATCTTTCGATTTATTTATTACAAAAATATTATTCGTACACCAAGTTAGTAAATAAAATATTAATGTATTTATATATAAATATATGTGTATTTTAATTTATTTTTAATAAGTATTTATATTTCAATATGTATTTTATACTTTAAACAAACTTTAATGACTAATTTTAATGTATATATATCATAATCTAAAAGAGAAATTACTTAATTTGAGCGCATCTTATTTTTTTTTAAGGTGGTACCGTGGTATAACTTAGTTTCTTTTTGTATTATGACTTAGATTTTTTTTCGTTCTGATATTTATTTGTTTATTTAATACTTTAAATATTAATATTATTATCTTTAATAAATATAATTGAGTTACAAAAATTATTTTATAATTTATTTTATTCATTTTTGTTATTTATTTTTTATTTATTTATAATATATTATTATTTATAATCTATCTATCCATCTATATTTTATAAAAAGAGAAAATAAAGTGGTTTGAAAATCATTTTCAAACTTGTATAAAGCATATTTTTTCTCATTTTTTTATAAAATTAGTATTTAGTGTTATTTTTTTTATATTCTTTTACTCGTTAATTTTATATAAATTACATGCTCTATATATTTAATATAATTTAATTCGTCATCTTTTTTTATATTCACTCCTTTTTATATTTATTTATATTTTTTTTATTGTCTCACATAATCACATCCTTTTACTTTTTTTTTATTCTTACTAATATTTTGCAACACAAGCTTATTTGAAAAATTTAATTCATCATCTCCTTTCTATTTACTTCATCTTATGTTTGCTATATAAATGACATTCACTTTACACCTCTTTTTTATCTCTTCTTATATATATCTTTTCTTATATACATCATCTCCTCTTAGCGTCGGTCATGGTTTATTTTAGGCTGTGATATATTAAGAAAAGATCATTAAATAATAATTTAATACATTTTGTTTACATAAAAGTCAGTTATATTTTAAATTATCAACAAGTTATATAATAATGTTACATCTTTTTTTATAACCTACGAATAGAATCGGGTACTCCCGGGTTAAGAACGGATAGGGTTAGGGTTGGGATATTTTTAACCCGAGTAGAATATGGTTAAATTTATATAAAAATTTCAATATACAGATAGAATTAGAGTTGGATCCAAACCTTATCCTATCATACCAATTGTCACCCCAATGGACCAATGGATGAGCGAACGTGTGATAATAAAATCAATTCACAATAAGTTTAAGACTAACCATATCTCCAACGTTGCATGAAGTATGCAGAAAAAGGAATAAAATGAAATGAGTATGAGTTAACTATCATGGCCGAACCAAGTCATGATTGACGCTTAAGGGACAAGTCCCTCAGCAAGCCAAATGACCAAATTTTTAGAAAAACGGACAGAATCTTTTTTGTTTCTAAGACCTTACCAACATAAATATTAACTCCATGTATCAATAATAAACATTCATTTCCAAAGACAACAACAACAACATATCCCAATCATATCCACAACTAAATATATCCAAAATACGCATCATATATAACCAACAGTTTAAGTCTTACATAACCAAATTATAATTACTATCTAAACAGTTAAAGATTCAAAATAATATAACCAACACAAGGATCCTGCCTGTGGTATATGGAGCATTGACATAATCTAGATTTTGAGCAAAGGTTCCATTACATAATTACTTAGCCCTTAAAAAGAAGAAGGGCTCACTGAAATAACTAAGATCTACTAAGGGGCAAGTGGAATAGAACCTGGAAGGATACCTGTATCTGAAAAATATAGGAATATAATAGGGTGAGTTTTGCAACTCAGTGAGCAAACCTTATATCTATAACCCACACGAGACCATACAAGTTTTACCATGAAAATTATATTTCTTTCCAAAGATGAGGAATTCATATTAATCAATTATGCAAACAATAGATAAATAATTAAGCGGAATGAACTGAAATGGAGTTCTCATTCTAGAAGTAAAATCAAATCAAATCAAATATTACACACTTGGGGGCGGCTCCACCTCTAAGGGTAGCCCTTTACTCTAGTGTGCCCGTACGGTATAACAGATCCAACGTGTAGCCTACACGTTAGGCTAGCAACGCCCCTGCTAGCTGAAGTCTGAGTCAGATGCATATAGGTTAACGTCATAACTGCCGTTAACTATGGTTTTATAGTCAGAGTCTCCTAAACCAATCCGAACCAAATCACATATAACAATTTCTAATACTTGTAACATATTACTAAATTTCATAAAAATAGAGTATATATAAGAATGCATATAAAAAATTTAATTAAAGTTTAACAAATACAAATAAGAAAATAAGTATGTAGGGAATATATAAATATCGTCCCGTGTGTATCTTTTTAAAATTATGAGCTTTTGAGAAATCAATTTCCATTTCAATTATTCAAAAATCACAACAATCAAATAATTTCAAATGCTAAAAATAATCATTTAATTTAAATATTAATAATAGTATATTTAAAAACAATTATAGACATAATATCCACTCACAACTTGATTCTAAGAAACTAGAAGCAACTCTGAGCGCGTCAACGAGCTACCAAATGATGTCCAATAACTCTACAATTCTAGAAATATGACAATAATGATATTTGTGAGCTACTAATATTGTCAATTAACATAATTTTATTCACTTTGATAAAAGCCCATAATTTCCTAATCTTAATAATCCTAATTCGGATTTTGCTATATCCACATGTATAGAGATGACAAAAATTAGAGATATAGTTAATTATTGAGTCAAAGAGTTACCTTGAAGCCTCAATAATAACTGAAACTCAAAAGTTGAATGTTTCCTTTATTCATTAAGATGAACTCTTTTATTTAGGATTGTGAAAACTAAAATTTCTCTTTGGTTATAAATGATGTATTAAAATGGAGATAAAATAGAAGGATAAAATGAAATTTAGTGTGTTGTGGTTGAAATAAGAATTTTTGAAATGAAGAAGATAAGGTAGAAGAGAAGATGAAGGGAATGAGAGGGTTTGTTGTTTCTTGTATGAAAGAATGAAAAAAAGAAACGAGAGATAGAGAGGGATAGGGAGCTCGAGAGAGTTCAGGATAGGGGTGTGCATGGCCTGGCCCGGCCTGAAGACCCGGTTCGGCCCCGAACACTTTAGAGACTATTTTGGTGTGATTTCATCGGGTCTAGGGTTGGATAAGGGTCTCAAAAATAGACCCGGTCATTATTTCGGGTCGGGTCCAGGTCATGGCTCGTGTCACCCGAAGTCGGCCCGGTGACTCGATCATCATACCCAATTAATATTTTGTGTTATTAGTGATAGATGATGGCTATTCTTATGTGCAATTTAAGTATTGTAAACCTTAATATTTTGTGTTATTAGTTATTATAAAAACTATAAGTTAATGTTTTATGTTTAAAATGCATAAGATTTTAGACTAATGCATAATATCGTGTTATTTATATTGATTTAAATATTTGGTGTTATTAGACAATATTAGTATTGATTATGGTTATGCTTTAATTTTAGAGAAGAGTTGGTTCTTATTATATTTTTCTAAGTGAATTTTACCATGTCAAATAATGGTTGGTGTCTTAGAAATTTGGATATTTTCACATTCTAGCTTATAAGAATGTATCAAGATAATGTAATGTTAACGGCTCGGTTTTCACTCGGTTTTTATCCGGTATAATTGTGGCCCGAAAGTGTATAGGTTTCATCGGGTCTAATAAATAGACCCGGTATATATTTCGGGTCGGGTCTGGGTCACATCAAACCCGGTTTCATCCGGCCATGCACACCCCTAGTTCAGGAAGAGAAAAAAGGAGATTAAGTGGGGCATGTGCCCCCCACGTGCTACTCTCTCTCTCTCTCTTTTCTTTGTTTTTTTTGGTTACTAGTTACTACATTAAGCAAAATTATTGAATTCAAAACTTGCATTACAAGAAATAGAGACAACAGTCACCAGACCAGCAGAGCCACAACCTCCGAGTAACAGAACATGAAACAAATAAAAAGTAATATTGAGTTTGGAAGAACACAAAACAGGACCCAACGTAGAGAATCTAACGAGGATGAGGATCAGTAATCGAAGCCTCATTTGCTCCTGATGATGTTTGCAGAGCATAGTTTCCTGATTCACCTAATCTTCTTCCATTCGATAAATCTCCGGCATTATTCATAGTAACATATGCTGCTTTTGAAGGGATGGGAAGAATGACCGATTCACTATTAAGCATCATTACAACCGTAGCCATGGTTGGTCTATCAGCTACATTTTCTTGAACACATAACAATCCAATATGGATGCATCTCGTTATTTCATTTCTGAATCTACTACTCTCCAATGTTTGATCTACAATATCTGAGACTGAGTCAGACCCTTCCATCCATTTTTTCCAAGTCTGCAAGGTTTTAGACAATAAAAGCAAGGTTATTTATTTTTCTTTTATCTTTTCTTCAAATGTAAAATATTATGGACTATTTTAAAGTTAAGAAATTGTTACTTAAAAGATAGGAGTCTTACAAAGCTTATTAGATGTTCAACGTACTCGCCATTATGAATGTCTCCATTTTTGTGTCCGCTCACTATCTCAAGAAGTAGTACACCAAAACTAAAAACATCTGACTTTATTGAAAATTGTCCATGCAATGCATATTCTGGTGCCATATATCCACTGCATGTCAACACAATTATAAACCCAGTTAGATTGAGATAGCATAAAGTTTTCTTTTACTCTTGTTGCTGAGGGTAATATAGTAATTAGAAAAATTTATTTGCTCTTAGGTATATCATAGTACTTACTGAGTTCCAACAACTCTAAGTGTGTTTCCTCGAGTTTGATTCTCAACAAACAACCTTGCCATACCAAAATCTGATATCTTTGCATTCATTTTCTCATCTAAGAGTATGTTACTTGCTTTTAGATCACGATGGATAATACGCAATTGAGAATCCTCGTGTAGATAAAGAAGACCTCGAGCGATTCCTTCTATAATCTTATAGCGTCCTTCCCAATCCAAAAGTAAACGCTTGACTGGATCTGCATAATATTTCAATAATGTTAATAATATTTCTTTATTCTTTTTAAGAGATATGAAAGTAACAGAAAGACAGAGTAGCCAAGAGGAAATTCTAAGTTACCAAATATGAAGTAATCAAGGCTTTTATTGGGAAGAAACTCGTAGACCAGTATCCTCTCTCCTATTTCCAAACAAAAGCCAAGTAGCCTTGCTAAATTTCGATGTTGAAGCTTTGCTACCAATAGCAGCTCATTCTTGAATTCTATATCTCCTTGGTCAGAATTCCTTGACAATCTTTTGATAGCAACCTCTTCGCCATTTGGTAGTCTACCCTGAAAATATACAAGAGTTTTTGTACTCAAACATAGTACTATTTGTTTTGATAGAGGCTATAACTAAGCTCAATCTGAGCTTTATCTACCTTGTAGACAATTCCAAATCCACCTTCTCCAAGCTTATTTGCAACTGAGAAGTTATTCGTAGCGTCCATGATGGTTTGAAAGTCGAATTGTAATGTCTCAATAGGTTCAATTTCACAGTCAGCTTCTGATTCACCTTGAGCTGGGTAAGAATAGTAAGAAGAATTATGAGAATGAAAAAATCTAATCAATTAGGTGAATTCAAGTACTAATTAGTTTGTTGTCTATATATTGTTGATGAAGTTAAGTAGTGAACAACTCAATACCACATTGTAGGCACCACTTATTATTATTTAGACTTACTTTCAAAATACTTGGTTGGTTTCTTCTTCCTTCTGAAATAGATGCAGACAAAGGTTATGAGCAGCAGAATAATAAGGGAGACGACCGGCACAACTATGGCAATCACAGTTGTTGATGATAAGTTGCTCTTTCCTGCAAAATCCAATGTTTTAATGAAACCATCTATTTAAAAAGTTCAAGCAGTTAGATAGAACACATGAATTGTTATATATCTAACACAGCTTTTAAATAGAGCCACATAAATAGATAGATATCTAACACTATAAATTTAGAAACCTTGTTTGAGCGTAGCAGTGGCAGTAGTGGATGATGGAGCAGGAGATAGAGATGGTTGAGGTGACAGAACGCTTAGAGAATCAAAGTAAAGCTGTGTGTCATATCTAAGATTACAACTGGGGGTAAAAATTCTTACACGTTTCTTTCCATTACAGCAAGTTGGGATGTAGGAGATTCCTCCAGACAAGCAATCATTGCATTCTAGCTCTGACAAATCATTAGTGCACTGTACATGAGCATACACGGTTTGAAATCCTGCCCCTACTTTGGCTTCCCCTGCATCAAACTTGATCAGAGATTCACCAGAAATTGCAGCAGCTTTGCTTCTTAGATTTTGCATCAAGTCTGCAGCAACTTGGTTGAACTCATTCACATCACTTACATTCCCATTGTTATGTATCTCCCACAGAGTGGAGTCCATGATCCCAAATATGGACCGGTTCGAGTAGCGTAACATGCAGTAATCATACCACCCTGTTGCCTCCTTCCGGTTTGGACAAACATTTGGCAGAAGGATTCTTGAATCGTTCAAACAGCTAAGGCAATCTTCTTTAGTAACATCTCCTCTGCACATCCAGATGAGGTTAACTTTGTCTGTGGTTTTGCCATTGGAGACATTGTAGAATTGGTAGTTGTTGCTGGTTCCAATGATAGAAGAGAGGTTGGACAAAAGGGTATTGAGGTTTGAACTGTAGGTACTGTTAGCTGTGTAGTTACCATTGTTGTCTTTACAGAGATAGTGTACAAAATCTGGTAGAGAGGTGGCTAGAGACGTGAAGATGACAAGGACAGAAAGAAGTAAGAGCAAGTTTTCGGAAGCTATGGTCATGGTAGCCATTGTTTATGACCTTCATGAAACAAATGGAAAATTGAAGGAATGGAGGTTCCGTTCTTTTTCATTTATAATATCAACTTTCTGTCAACTTGTTCTTTGAAACAGCAATGAACTTTCCAATTATTATTAATTTAGAGGAATGCTAAGACCAGTAATTTTGGTGTTTTGTAATCATCAATTGGTCATCAATAGTGTTTTTAATGGTGTGAGATTACATCTAATGGTAGAAAATCACTCACTTTTATTGTGATCGTTAAGTACTGGCCAGAAAACACAAAAATTGTTGCCCCTAGACTTTTCCATTAATTTAAGTAGCATCCACTTGTGGAAAGCTTGAGAAAATTAAAGGAAGTGGAGATATATTGAGATGGTTCAATGGAAAGTGGAATTAAATTAATTGAATTATTGATATGAATAGGAAAACTCTAAGAAAGGGATGAAATAAGCCAATTCATGATTGATGCAAGTTGGTTAAAAGTTAAAACAGTAACCTCGTGGCAAGTGCAACCGCCGAAGGGGAGGACAAGTTTGACCAAGTCAATAAAAGAAATCACAACTACATTATTGTTAAATATTATATATTTAAATTTTTTTATTAACTAAATCTGATTAAATTCGTCTAGCATAACAAAAATCAGTTATGACTAATATTATTCTCAATCTTATTGTTTAATTTTATTAGATTTAGTTCATAAAAAGACTTAGATATATAATATTACTCTTTATTATTTGATATATTTAATTGTTCTTGCACGTGATGGGTCCAGACTGAATCATATGATTCATATTTATCGAGGATGTATGCTACTGATTAAGGCTTCATTTGTTGATGCTTCAATAGAGTTAACTTTGTGCTCAATTGATGCTGTTTCCCCATAACGCCACTCTGAAAATTGGATGTTTGATGAACATCTATTCTTCGTAAAAAAAGCAGGCTGCATGGGAACTGGCAGATAGAAGGACTGGTTGCCAAGCATAAATCTGATATTAAACAGTTTGATTTGTGTGAATTAAACAGTTTAGCTAACCCAATTTTAGGGTTCATATATGTGTCCAAAAGAATATTATTAGATTTGAGATCACGGTGAATAATTCCCTCATAGATAAAAAAGACCTTATGCAATTCGTTCAATTATTTTTTTTTTATGACAAATACACAGAATCAACTTTTAAGTTTTAAGTAACTAACATTAACCAACTCTTAGTAAACCTTCCAAACAACACAAGCATGAAACCATTAACCATCTAATGATTCTACGCCCCCAACAGCTGTTTAATTTGACACCCAAGTCAACTCATGCCGGAATCAGACCTTTGTTTACCAAAATTTTGTTTGAAATTTCCACTCTTCTTGTTTTCTTCTTTTTTTTTTGGTGAACATTCTTCTTCTCCTTTTCTTTGACTAGGCGTACAAAATTATGTAAGAAAAAATAAAATTAAATGTAATTTTATGTATCAGACAAATTCTCCATTTTAAATATTTCGACTTTTCTTTATATTAATGATAATGCAACTGACAAAAGTCTCAAACACTATAATTAAACTAGAATGAGACTCGCGCAATATGCGGAGAAGTAGATTATTTATACTATATAGTATATTTTAATAAATATTATATTAAAAATATTTTAGAGAACATATTATAAATAGATTTTAAATTTATTTATTTTTAAAAAAGACATAGGTTATTTATATATATATATATATATATATTTTTTTTTTTTACCAAAGATAGGAGATTCGAACCCGCAACCTCTTAATTGAGTATGAGGAGACGATTTGGATTACGAAATAGGAGTCGTTAGGCTAAATATTAACAAAAGTAAATTACAGCAATTATTGTGAAGATCATGTAGAACAATAATTAACTACATGAACGTCCTTCGTTTTCAACATTCTTTTTCATACTCTTCTCTTTAATCTTCTTTATACAACTTAACTGAATGACTACAAGTATTGAACAAGAGAATCTTGATCAAGTTTATTCTCAGTACAATCCAAAACATGTTTCACGTCTAGCGGGGAAATGGCTCAGTAATGGAATCTTCATTCTCCGATGCTTGAACAGATTGGTTACCTGATTCAGTTGAACCTCTTGTCTCCGAATTGTACTCTTCTGAATGGATGTCTGATAAACTTCTATTATTATGAATCAAAAGACCAGGTTGTGAAGGCAATGGAAGAGTAACAGAGTGGCTGTTAAGCATGATTATAACCGAAGCCATGGTTGGTCTGTCAGCTACATTTTCCTGAACACAAAGCAAGCCAATGTGGATACATCTCATTATTTCATTTCTTGATCCATCAGTAATTGTCGGATCAACAATGTTTGATGCTGTCCCTTCTCTCCAGCTTCTCCATGCCTGCAAAGTCAAGCTCAATCTTGATTTAATCTTTTCAACTTTGCAAATTTAAACTTGGATGATAGGTAATGGAAAGAAGCTTTACTTACAAAGCTCACTATGTCCTCTGCATTCTCCCCTCGACGAACACTACTGTTCTTCTGGCCGCTTACAATCTCAAGAACTAGTACACCAAAACTATAAACGTCGGATTTTGTTGAAAATTGTCCACGAAATGCATATTCAGGCGCCATGTATCCACTGTGTGCCAACATGAGCATAACTCAATTAGCTTTAGATGGTAAAAACATTGATTGGTACAATTAACTAGTACTGACATGTTCTTAACTTCTTATACTTACTAAGTTCCAACGATTCTACTTGTTTTGCCTTGAGTTTGATCCACGGCAAATAGTCTTGCTAAGCCGAAATCTGATATTTTTGGGTTCATTTCTGTATCTAAGAGAATGTTGCTTGCTTTGAGATCACGATGAATGATTCTCAAACGGGAATCCTCGTGAAGGTAAAGTAAACCTCGAGCAATGCCTCCTATGATTTTGTACCTTCTTTTCCAATCCAATTGTGCGCGTTTGATTTGGTCTGCAAACCAAAGCCAATATATAATCTTTTAGACTATTCAGAATGTTTATGCACTATGCAGAAAAAATGAACTAATAGATATACAGTCCAAGCAAGCAAGCAAAAGTTGTGAACTTACCAAATATGAAGAAATCAAGGCTTTTATTGGGAACATATTCATAAATCAGTAACCTTTCTCTTCTTTCCAAACAACAGCCAAGTATCCTAACCAAGTTTCGGTGCTGAAGCTTGGCCACTAACATCACTTCATTCTTAAACTCTAAATCTCCCTGCAAAGAATTTATGGACAATCTTTTGACTGCAACCTCCTGCCCATTGGAGAGCCTTCCCTGGAAAATTTGAGTTTGATGAAAGTAATTTAGAGTCTACAATATGTCAATATCTATTCAAGGCTACATCAACGTGGATATGACGAATATTTCGATGTAGGATTGTTGTATTTTACCTTGTAAACAGGTCCAAATCCACCTTGTCCTAACTTATTCTCATCAGAAAAGTTGTTGGTAGCGGCCATGATGGTGGCAAAGTCCAACTGCAATGTCTCAGATGATCTAAATTCATCACTGTCTTCAGCTTTAATTGGTGGTATGTTATGATCAGTGCGTGCTGCAAATGGAATTAAAGTTCATTTAGATTGTCTTCTTATTATCAATGTTATCTGTTTTCACAAAAGTCATCGCTTCTTGTTCTTTGAAACACATGAATGAAGTTGATGATATCCAAGAAATTGTTTTTCTCCTACAGTTTACCTTCAACTTGTGTTGGCGACCGCATCCTCCTCCTTCTTAAATAGATGCAAATAAGGATGATCAATATAACCAAAGCAGTAATTGGCACAACTATTGCTATTACTACATTTCGTGATGTGTTGCTGCTCTTTCCTGCAAAAAAACAGAAAATAATTCTGGTTTTTCAAGTACTAGTTCATTGCCATTATCAACTTTTAAGCATGATATGGTATCTAATTACATACCTTGTGTTGAATCCATATCAGTAGATGAGGGATGAGTAGCAGAATCTGGTGCTGGTGCTGGTGGAGGTGGAACATTTGCAAGGTCATAGAAGGGGTATATCTCATACCTGAAGTTACAGCTAGGTTCCAAAATTCTACCACCTTTCTTGCTATCACAACACTGTGGGATTCCTGTGATAGCCTGAATCAAACAAGCATAGCAGTCTTGCTGAGACAAATCAGGTGTACACTGCACAAGACCATAGACTGTTTGGAAGCCTGGTCCTTTTGCACTTGATGCAGCGAATTTTCGCTTCGAGTTCCCAGATGAAGCATTGCTTATTAGATCATTTAGAAGGGTATCCAGCACTTTGTTGAACTCATCAACATCTGTTGCATTTCCACTGTTCCTCATGAAGAAACTAGGATAAGTTTCCATTCTGTTAAATATTGATGATTGGTTTGAGTAGCGAAGCATGCACTTGTCATACCACCCAATTGCTTCCTTTTGATTTGGACAGAGACTTGTGAGTAGGACTCTTGAATCATTGAGGCAGCTAAGGCAATCATTTTGCTTCACATCTCCTCTGCATAGCCCTATTGCGTTGACTCTGTCGTTGTCTTTGCCATAAGAGAAGTTGTAAAAGCCATAATCAATGTTTTTGTTGGAAGAAAGGTTGGACAAAAGGGTGTTAAGGTTGCTGCTGTAGGTACTATTAGCAGTGTAATTGCCATTGTCATTCATACAGAAGGAGTATAGAAAGTTTGGCTGCGCTTTGGGTTGAGGTAAGAGTATGACAAGGATACAAAGAAATAATAGCATTCTGGAAAGTGCCATGCCTATGGTTTTTGCTTCAATTTAAGGTGATGACTGTGGAAGAGTGCTTTTATTTGGTGCTGGGGAAGTGATTCAAGTTTTCTCCATTTCTTGTATATATATATATGTAGTTAACAGACTTATTAAACAATGAATTTTCTTGCACTAGTTCAACACGTTGGTAAGTAGTAAGCTATGAATATGAACATTAAATTTTGGAGCTTATAATTTTCATTTTTATTTTGTGTATATATAAATAAGAAGCTTCTTTGAAAAAAGAGGGTATGACCAAATCTTCCTTTAGAAACTAAAAAATAAAATAAAATGAGAACCGTATTTCACGGTTTAACTTGTTTAAGTGATGTGGACTTTGAATATTCTTAATGAGTAAAGTAGATGAATACGACAGGAGTGCATAATGGTTGGTTGATCATTGAGGACACAACTACTCCTCTCTTTGTCAAAGTAAACCCACCTTTCTAAATTTATTCCATTCCTAGTCATTTCTTTCTTGTTTTTAAATGCAACTTGGTACCTTTGGTTTTCTTCTTTTTAATTATAAGCGGTGAAAGATTATGGATGATTTATATTTTCCGACAGATAATCCGAATTAATCTCTGTTTACTCTTGAGGTTAATTGCAGTGTATGTAGGATTACAACTTGTTAAGAGCCTTAGCAATCTGTGGCAACAATCAATTTGTTTTTGGAAGTTAAACTTCATACATACTTGCAGTGGCGGATCTTGAAACAAAATTTTGGGGCCAGATAGAAGATAATTGTTAAGATGCTTTTGATATGAACCCATTGAAGATAAGTTTGTCTAACTTCATTTCTCTGATTTGGGTGATATTGCCAAATTTAAAGCCGTTTTTAAGGTCTCGTTCCAAAAAATTAAGGTCAAACTTATCAGATGCAACTCTTTAAACTTTTGAAGGTTATATCTCACTTTCTTCATGATTTATTAAAGTAGAAAAACTATCTACAAGTGTTGATATTATAAAAGTTATATGTTCTCCTTCTTGAATATTAGCCTTTCTCTTAAAAAATTGTATCAATTCTTTAGTTTTTCACGATTATTTTATATAAAAATTTAAATATATATCCTGTAAATCATGTAAAAAAGAAGTTAGAAAAACAAATATTAAAATCTATAATATTTATTGAATTTTTTTATCAATTTATACAAATACAATAATATCAATACTTATTGAATATTCTAATATTTTTTATCATATAAAAAATTAAATTAAATAAACAGTAAAATATAAAATAATATCAAATTACATAAATAAAAAATACCTAATTTTTTTATATTTGAACTCAAAGGTAGAGGGAGTATTATTTATTGAATAGAGATGAAGATTGAACTTTGGTATTTTAAGTCATAATAAAGTATTTGAGCCAACTGAAATATTTTTAATTTTTTGAAAAAGTACTACTAATTTTTTTAACAAAAGTTTGGGGGGCCATGGCCCCCCCCTTGTCTCAACTAAGCTCCCCCACTGCATACTTGTAAATTGAATAATAAGAATGGCACTTGTCACACTTCATGTACAAAAATCAATGCATAAAGTGCACTAGAATGTCACCTTAATCACTAAATTCATTAGCATATACAATTTGTTTCTTCTGTGCTTCAATCAGTTTCCCTTGAACTATACTCCCATGATGGAATAGTTGATAAACCTCTGCTGTCCACAAGAAATGGAGGCTTTGATGGCACTGGAAGAGTGAGAGAATGGCTGTTAAGCATGAGCACAATAGAAGCCATGTTTGGTCTATCAGCTAAATTTTCCTGAACACACAGTAAACCAATGTGGATACATCTCAGTATTTCATTTCTTGAACCATTATTCATTGTGTGATCTATTATGTTTGATGCTGTTCCGTCCCTCCAATTTTTCCATGCCTGCAAGGATTAATATTCACTCTTTTAGTATCAGCAATTTCACCTCAACTGGTACTAAAAAATGAAAATTGTGAGAAGAAGGAAGAGACTACTTACAAAGCTTATTAGGTCCTCCACATCCTCTCCCTTGTGGAAGCCACTATTTTTCTGGCCACTTACTATCTCTAGAACCATTACGCCAAAACTAAAGACATCTGATTTCACAGAGAATTGTCCTTGCATTATATACTCAGGTGCCATGTATCCACTACATTCCAATATGTTTAACTTCAATTAGGAAAAAAAAATACTAGATTCTATTTATGTTTCTAAGTACTGAACAAAACAAAATAACCTTAGATATTATAGAACTTACTATGTTCCAACAACTCTATTTGTGTTTCCTTGAGTTTGATCCACAAGAAACAATCTTGCCATGCCAAAATCTGATATTTTCGGATTCATTTCTTCGTCTAAAAGGATGTTACTTGCTTTAAGGTCACGATGAATAATACGCAGACGCGAATCCTCGTGAAGATAAAGAAGGCCTTTAGCAATGCCTCCAATGATTTTGTATCGCTTTTCCCAATCCAGATGAGCACGTTTGATTGGATCTGCAAATCGAACCCAAGGTATATGCATATGCACAATTAAGTACTTGACCATTCAAGAGAACTGAAATGTCACCAAGGTAGAATCCAATGAAGAAAAGTTCTAACTTACCAAATATGAAGTAATCAAGACTTTTATTAGGAACAAACTCATAAACCAGTAATCTTTCTTTTCTTTCCAAGCAAAAACCAAGTAGCCTAACTAAATTGCGGTGCTGAAGCTTGGCCACTAACAGAACTTCATTCTTAAATTCTGTGTCTCCTTGTCCTGAATTCATTGACAGCCTTTTGACTGCAATTTCTCTTCCATTAGAAAGCTTACCCTGAAAATATATTAGTCAGGTACATGTAATTTTGGTGCTAACATTCTGTGAGTGGCACTTTTCAAGATTAGTTTATAATTTACATTTAAATGAAAGAAAACACTGTATATTCTTACCTTGTAAACAGGTCCAAATCCTCCTCGTCCTAGCTTATTTTCTTCTGAAAAGTTATTAGTAGCCGTTCTGATGGTGTCAAAGTTGAATTGCAATGACTCAATAGGTTCAATTTCATTGTTAACTTCAGCTGCACATGGAAAAAGAGTATAAGTGCATAACCAATCTCATTTCTTGAAAGGAAGACTTAAGATTTGCAGGAGCAAATTAGTGAAACATTATGGCTAATGATAAATTTCACCCCCCTCCCCCCCTTCTTTGTTGGGTAGCCAATAGCTTATGTTATTGTTAGCTGTAGAGAAACTACTGAATTTTAAGTGAAATTTTGTCTTGATTCTAAATAAGGAATCATAAGAAAACAAAGATTGTCTTACTGTCATTGTGATTGTGAAAACTTCTCTTGCGCTTCCTTGCTCTTATGAAGATGCAAACAGAGATGAGCAGTACTAAAACGACGAAAATCGGCACTACCACTGCAATGACAATACCTGTTGAGTTGCTCTTTCCTGCAGATATCAAAATCATGTTAAGGGCTGACTATGATGCTCAACACTAACCTGAAAATTGGAAACTAAAAGCCCTTTACCACAGGTTGAAGTTTAGCAACTCCATTTATGTTTTCCTTCACCAAATTGAAAAAGAAATGAACCAACAAAAAGTATAACAAAAATTTGAACAGCCAAACCAACTTGGATGGGGCTTGTTTGATGCTTTGACTAGTTCAGTTTAAGCACATAAGAGGTACCTTTGGTAGAAGTGGCATTAGTATTGGTGACTGGAGGAGGAGGAGATTCTTTTGATGGCGAAGGCGGAGAAGTATCAGCTGTAGAGTCATAGAAAGGTGAAGTATCAAATCTAAGATTGCAGCTTGGTTTTCCAATTCTGCACTTTGTCAAGCCATAACAACGATCATTAATATTTGAGATGGCCTGGACCAAGCAATCATCACATTCTTGCTCTGATAAATCAGGTGTGCATTGCAGAAGAGCAAATATAGTCTGGAAGCTTGGTCCGGCCGCGCTTCCTGCAGCATACTTTTTAAGGGAATCACCTGATGAAGCATTTGTTCTAAGGCTTTCCAGCAAGTTCCTAAGCACTTGAATGAATTGATTCGTATCAGTTGCATTGATTCCAACCCACAGAAGGTAGGTAGGGTCAGGTTCCATGGTGTCAAATATGGACCGGTTCGAATAGCGCAACATGCAGTTGTCATACCAACCTATAGCCTCCTTCTGATTCGGACAACGATGCATCAGAAGGACTCTGGAATCATTGAGACAACTGCGGCAAGATTCCGGCTTAACATCTCCTCTACACATCCCAATTGCATTAACTTTGTCAGAGCCTTGTCCCTGAGAGAAGTTGTAGAAGCCATAATCAACTTCTGTATTTGAAGACAAAGTGGACAAAAGAGTGTTGAGGTTGGTGTGGTAGGCACTGTTTTCTGTGTAGTTTCCTTTATCATTCATGCAAAAATGGTACAGGAAGCTTGGCTGAGCTGTAGTATGAGAAATAAGCGTAAGAAGAAGACAAAGAAGTAGAGAAATCACTCTTGAACTTGAAGGTGCCATAGCCATAGCCATTGCAATTTAAGAATTATTATTATCTAGTCTCTATTTTGTAACATTGTGGACATTAAGTAATAGAAGATTGTTACAAGTTAAGAGGTTCTTTGAAACAATCTTCCGCGGAATCTTGCATGCTTGTTTTAGTGTTGCAAAAGTCCAAACTATGGTTTAAAATATGTATATAAAAATCCTAGACTTTTAGAGAATATTACTGATTTATACCTTAACATGAAATATTCACCGAAGTATAGCGTTTGTTTTGAGGTATTGAGACAGAGACTGAGAGACTGAGACTCAGTATCGTGTTTGTTAGTTCAGAGATTGGTACTAAAATTTCTGTCTCTGTCTCTAAAATTTCAGTATTTCAGTACCTCCAAAAAGTAGAGACACAGGAACCAGTGACGGACCCAGAAAATTTTAAGAGTGGGGGCAAAAAATATATATACTAAAATAAATTTTGTTAAATATTATTAATTATATAGAGATATAAAAATTAAAGAGTTAGTGAACACTTTCATTCTTAAAATACTATTCATTATATATAATTTATAAAAAAATATTTTTTATTTCTAAAACTTGAACTTAAAATATTTTAATTAAATTATAAATACCTTATTATCCTAACTAATTTTTTATACACATTTAATAATAAAAGACTAAATTAATTAGTATATTAGCGCTTAATAATACACTAATATTTATAATTTGAAACTAGAATTATATATAAATACTAAAAAATTTAAATCTGTATATGAAAAGTATGTTTATATAAAATAACAAAAGCATAATTCACAATTTTTTCTTTCTTTCTTTTTAAAATAATTAAATTTGTTATATTTTTTAATTTAATTTTTATATAATGTTAGATGAAAGATTTTATACATCGGTTTAATTATGTATTGTAATTAAAATATTTTTCTATTACTATTTCTAAAAATAAAAAATATATTCTAAATTAGTAAATTAATCAATTTATTTTAAAATTTTATACGCAATATAGGTACATATAATAGAACAAAAGATAAGAAATAGGTAATAAAAATGAATAAATCGAAAATAAAATAAAATATATAAAGTCACGAAGAAAATAAAATATTAGATTAATACTTAAACTACACTTGTTTGAATTAAAATTTGCAATTGAAAATATCAAAAAAGAGAAACAATTAAATTGAAATATACATAGGGTCATGGAGAACCTATGATGCACGGACACTGACACGGACACGGGATACGACACGGGGACACGTATACATATAAAATATAAAGTAGTTTTTAGATAAATCGTAATGATATTTTGATATTCTATTGATATTAAAATATAAATTAAAATTTTTAATTATTTTTAATGTCTTATTTTAATTATATCAAGTATTTAAAATATTTTTTTATTTTAATAAATAATAATATATTATATCTAAATTTATTTTAAGAATATATGTTAAGAATAAGACTGGACACGCTGACACGTGACGGTATTTAGGCGTGTTCAGGTGTGTCTGGAGCAGGTCTGGAGAAGAATTTTTTATTTTTTATTAAGACACGGTTGGACACAGCAGATACGCGTGTCGGACGAGTGTCGGTGAGTGTCGTGTCCGAAATGTGTCTGACACGCGGACACGGCAACTCAGCGAAGTGTCCGTACTTCATAGTGGAGAACTATATAAAAAACATAAAAAATTTAAAATTTATTTTTTGATGAAGAGAAGATGACCACTAGATAAGGAATAGAAAAAAAAGTTGAAAATATAAAAATAAAAAGAGGGTTTAAGGGAATAAAGGAGTGACGACACAAGAATTAAATTTGATTAGGTTAAATAATAATTAAAATGATAGAGAAATAAAAAAAATGAATTTGAAACTTTAGCTAATTGAGTTTAATTTATTTATAGTGGGGTCATTTAAAATTTGAAGTGGGGGCATATTATATATAACTATATTTTAAAAAAAAAATTAAAACACTGTGGGGGCAAGTGCCCCCTCTTCTTTACTACTGGGTCCGTCCCTGCAGGGAACTAAAATTTTTAGAGATGGAGACTGAAACTTTAATAACATTTTATACCTAAAATACTTTCATTTCAATTAATTAATTCCAATTTTACCCTTTGTGCAAATTAAATTAGAGTTTCATTCTTATTTCAATTCCTGTCTTTCATTTTGCACCAAACAGAATATTAAGATTTATTTCAATTCCTGTCTTTTAGTTTCTGTCTCTTAGTCTCAGTCTTTCCATCTCTATCTCTTTACCAAACGCTACCTAAAAGACTAAAAGTCCATCCACACAATGCCGTGGGGTATTTTCCACTTACAAAGTTGACCAAAATGCAAACCGTGTAAACCGCAAAGGAAAGATTGGCATTGACCACGTAAACACTTTCAAGAAGCTTGATTGCCAGATCACAAGAATTGTTCTGCTATCTCATATCTTTTTGCATGCAATGCTAATGTTTATTTCAATACATAGAATGCAAGTCCAACTCTTGGAATCGTGAAACGTGGCCTAGTTTTCCAATCCTTTCATATTTAATAGTTAGCAAACTTAAAAGGCAACATCAAAATATGATATGAATAAGCTCCAGTTGACTAATTCAATCCATCTTCATTTCAACGACAATTAAATCACTGAAATAATAATACCAAAAAAAGTGGGTGATAGAGACCGGTAGATGACAATCTTTGGAAATCCCTTCGTTGATTTGATCCTTTAATCGCCAACCATTGCTCACAAATTTGTTTTATTTATTTTTAACAGGCTTACTAGTTACTACCACAATATTTTCATATTAGCATGGTAAAAAGTCATTTAATATTGACAGCTAGAAGAGTTAAAGCAGCAAAGGCAAAAAATCTTCTGTAATATTTATTGTTATGGTTTTAATTTGTATACTTTTGCTGCCAGAGGCAGACTAGAGAATCTTCCTCAGAACGCTTTGTCAAGCTGTAACTAAAAATTTCATTCATAATATTTACAACCAGAATTCATTTCAGGTATCAATATTTACAACTGGTTTGGGTTGAGGAACTCATAAAATCAATCCTTTACCGAGGGACTAGTTGAGTGATGGAAACTTCATTGTTAGACCAAGGAATTGAAGAGGTGGTAGACTGATCAGAATCAAGCCCATCTTGTAGCCTGTTTGGTTTTCTTCCATGCAGGAAAGAAGCTGGTTGTCGCGGTAGCGATAAGGTCACTGAATAACTGTTAAGCATGAGCAAAATATTCGCCATTGAAGGCCGCGCTGAAGGACTTTCCTGAACACATAATAAACCAATATGGATGCATCTGATGACTTCATTTCTTGAATAAGAGCCTCTCAGTGTTGGATCCAACAGCTCCAGAGGCGTGTTCTGTGTCCAATTTTTCCAAGCCTGTTATAATACAATGTTAGTATTTAAGCTCAGAATCTCATAATCCTCTGGCATTTGTAGCTGAGTTATGAATCATCTACACTTGTCAAATACTCACATAGCTTAAGAGGTCATCAGCAAGATGTGTTTGATAAAATTCAGTGTTCTTCTTGCCACTAACAATCTCCAAAACTAATACACCAAAGCTGAAGATATCAGATTTCACCGAGAACTGTCCACGCATTGCATATTCTGGAGACATATAACCACTGAAAACAACATTATCATATCAATGTTAAAAATATTTAAGAACAAAGAAGATAAATTTCTAGCATTCTTCTTTTTTGTATTCTTTCACAAAATCCAATTACGACACTAACAGTCTATGGATTAAGTCGGATAAATTAGAAAATTCTCAGACTTACTATGTCCCAACAATTCGTCCTGTATTCACTTGAGTTTGATCTGCCTCGAAAATTTTTGCCATACCAAAATCTGAAATCTTTGGGTTCATGTTCTCATCTAATAGAACATTACTAGCTTTGAGATCACGGTGTATAATCCTAAGTTGAGAATCTTCATGTAGATAAAGAATTCCTCTGGCAATGCCAGTTATAATCTTGTAGCGTCTTGACCAATCTAACTCTCTTTGCTTTACAGGATCTGCAAATTTCGCCAAATGAAAAATATCCAAATTAGCAATAATAGCAGGGTTAGTACCTATCACAGAATAAAAATGCATCAATCAACCCCTTCCAACATCATTGTTCCATGTAAACACTATTATCTCAAGTAATTGAAGGGTTGAAAAGGTACAAACCGAATAGAAAGTAATCAAGGCTTTTGTTTGGTATGTATTCATAGACAAGCAACTTCTCACGCCCCTCCAAGCAATATCCCAAGAGCCTCACTAAGTTTCTGTGTTGAAGCTTGGCCACAAGAGTAGCTTCATTCCTGAACTCTACTGCACCCTGCAAGGATGTCAATGAAAGCCTCTTCACTGCTATCTCCTGTCCTTCAGGGAGAACACCCTGAAAAACCAAACATGAAATTAGTCAAATCAAATGTAGTACTTAACTTAGCACAGAAAACATGTCTCTACATTTTTGCATAAACAAGTCCCTAACCTTATAAACCACACCAAATCCGCCTTGACCAATCTTGTTCTCATCTGAGAAACAGCCGGTTGCAGCTTCGATTGTAGCGAAATCAAACTGCAACGACTCGACATCTGTAAGATCCTCCCGAACTACACAGCAGGGATAGTAATTCCATGAGTAACCAAATCAGAATAAACGAAACCAATTAACTGGAATAACAGTGCAACCATAAAGAAAAAAGAGATTACTTGAATCCCGGGCAAATGAACTATACTTCTTTCTTGACCTCCAACGAAGGATGCAGCAGCCGAGAATGAAAAGTGCCGCAACAACACCAATGGGGGCAACAATGGCAGCAATTAAAGTGGCATTACTCTTTCCTCCTGCACAAAGTCATGAACTTTACAACTAGCTAAAACAAGGCCATTAGACCTTGAAACAGGTCTAAGGCAATAAAGTAGAATAGATAGGTAAATACTATTAGAATATCATAATTAGGGAACAAAATCAGGAAAATATCAAAGAGGATTAAAAAAAAATCAATGTAATTTATTAAGATATTATTCCATAACAAGAGTTTTTTTTTTTCTAATCCTCTTTGATATTTTCCTGATTTTGTTCCCTAATTATGATATTCTAATAGATACCTTTTGAAGATGGAGGAAGAACTGGTTGAGTGGACGACCACGATTCGTTGTAAAATGGGTTCAGCTCGTATCTGAGATTGCAAATTGGGAGCAGAGATCGTGCGCCTTGTTTGCCAGTTGGAATGGAAGCGATGCCACTTTGGAAACACATGTTGCAGTCATAAGAGGACATGTCAGGAACGCACTGCGCCATCGTGTAGAGCTTCTGCGACCCTCCGATGGCAGCTTCTTTGGTAGCAAACTTGTAATCACCCGAGGCAGAGTTTGAAGCTTGCTTAGCAATTTCATTCAGCGTCGTTGCCACCAAATCGTTGAACTGTTGGAGCTCGGAGTCAGAGATGTTTTTCTCGTTGTAAAGGTTCATTCCGGGGACTATGTTGTTCAAGAAGGAGAGGTTGGTGTAGCGTAGCATGCACTCGTCGTACCAGATTATGGACTCTGTTTGGTTGGTGCATAGCTTCCTTATCTCTTTTGCTGCGGTGGTTACACAGTCGCTGCAGAGGGTAGAGGTGACGTCAGGGCGGCAGAGGAAGTAGCCCTTGATCTCACCCTGGTTGACGGTGGTGCGGTAGAAACCGTGGTGGAGAGAAGCGTTGGAGATGAGGGAAGATAAGAAGAGATTTAAATTGGAGGAATACGAAGAATTAGGTAGGTAATAGGATCCATCTGTGCAGAAATTAGAGGTGAATGTTGGAGCTGCTTCACTTTCAAAGCTCATAAACACGAACACCGAAGCCACAAGTACTATCAAGTTTGTTTCAGAGGATTTCCAAGTTCTCATCTCTTTGTTCTCCGCTCTCAGGATCAGTCCAATTATTTTTGTTTGTGTAGTGACTGGTTTTGAAGATTTGAATTAAATTGCGGTGAGGGAGATGCTATGGAGCTTCCCTGCAACGAAAACTGGTTAGACAGAACAGGGGAGAATGAAGAAAATAAAGAAAGAATAGGGGTACAAGTTATATTATTTTTTTTATATATATTTCTTGTTGGGGTCAACTTTTTAGCTATGCTTTTGTTATACTATGAATGAATCTGGGTCTCAGTGACGTTGACAATCAGATTCAAGGCGAGGGTAAGTGAAACTGGACCCAGGAGAAGGGACTTAAGACAAGTTGAAAGGGGACCAATAAGTTCCAAAAAGTCAAGTTTGATGGCTAAAACCTAAAAGGATTGAGAATTCATAATGGCTTTTGCTTAATCTTCTTAATTCTCACAAATTAAAAATTATGTTATTGACACTATTTTATAGTGCACTTTTTTATACATCTTTTATTTTTAGATATAAAATAAAATTAATAAATATACTATATTTCTAAAAAAATCATTAGTTAATAAATATATATTAAGATTACCAGACGAAAATTTTTAAAATTTAATATATTTAATTCAATTTTTTAATTTTTAACACAATATTTTTTTCTTAATCTTTTAACAAGTTGCTGAAAAATAATTAATTAATTACATGTATAGAATATATTTTCAAGTTTGTATATATACAAAATTGTAAAAGATATAAAAGTGAACCTAAAAATTAGAGTAACATATATGGTGAAAATATATAACTCAATACTTTAACTTAATAAATAAAGATGAAAAAAATGAAAAAAATTAAGAATTAATAATTTTAATTTATATTAACTAATATTTTTAGTCTAATCATTTAATATCATATTTTTAATAAATAATTGAATACTTTTAAATTTATTGATCAACTACTAACTATAAATAATAAGTTATGTTGATTTTGTAGTATTACTAAAAAAACTAACTATTTTCATCAAAATGAGGTTTGCTTTTACTTCGTGTACATTTATTTATTTATTGTTTACATGATAATCGAACTAGGCGCATTGGGAATGGAAACTCTAGCCCAAAAATCTAAACAAAGATTAGAATTAGAGACCAGGTGGCAAAATCAAATAATGCCCAAAGATTTGGACACTGATGACAACATAGATGAACACAATTATGTAATCCAACGTGTGTCCCTACGCCTCCTCGTACTTGCAATTCACAGCATTCAATTTTTAAAAGGTGAAAACTCAGCTGCAGTCCATTTTACGAAGTTGATATTTGAAAATTATCAGATAATTTGATTGATTTGATTAAATTTTTATTTAATAATTTTAAAATATCAACTTTATATAAAGTTAACTTCACCTAAATTTTTATCTTTTTAAAAATATTACTTACCTTTTAAAAATAAAAAATTTTACAATTATATATATATATATATATATATTAAATTTTTACTCTAATAAATAAAATATAATTTTTTATTAAATAATAAAAAATTATATTTTATTTTTTAAAATAAAATTTAAAATTTAGAAGAAATCATTTAAATTTGTTAAGCAATTATGAACAAATACCAAGAGATAAGATTGGCGATTATATTTCAATTTGAAGATATCATGCATTGGAATTGGCGGGTTGACTTTCGTTTGATTATGAGAGATGCAAACACGGTGGCAGATACTATGGCAAAGATGGCGATGAAGTTACAACTTTCGCATGTGGAGCTTCTTTCCCCTTGGAAGGAGTTTAAGAGTAGTCTTGAACGGGACTGTCCCTCTATTTAGGCAGTTCCTTATTTTGTTTGTTTTGTTTTTCTTTGTTTAATTTATTTCGGTCACCAAAAAAAAAATATTTCATTTCTAATTATGTTTGCCATTTTTGTTTGCAACTTCGGTAACTTTTGATAAAGAAGGAAATCCATTCTTGAATTTCCGAAGGTAGAAGTAGCATGATCATCTTAACACATTAATCATTCACTTATGACAATTCCCACTGCAATCATCTTCAAGAGCAAGTGCAGTCTATGTCCCAGAAAAATTCTGTTTTCATTCAACCTCAAAAGGAAAACAGTTACAACCCTAACTAACCAACTAAGCAATTGAAGAAATATCTTATAGTTATTAGCTATATATCACCGTTTTCTTCCACAATTGTATCACATCTCTTCCTTGCTTTCGCATGGCAGAATATATACCAAAAGTAAACAGCACCATAGCAGCAACAATTGGAATAACAAATGCTAGAAATACTTCAACACTTCCTTCCTGTGCCAAACAAAACCACAAAGAATTCAAATCCATAACTATTAATGAGTATGCAAACAGCACAACAACACGCGACTACTATACCTGAATGGCGAGATTGAAGAACCGATGGAGTCAGTGATTTGGTGCTATTGTAAAAAGGGTAGACCTCATATCTAATATTGCAGCCTGGAAGCAACACCCTCGCTCCTCGTTTTCCATCACAGCAATTCGGAACAGAAGCAATGGCGCTGCTGAAACACATGTTGCAATCAAACAAGGACAAATCAGGAGTACACTGCACCAATCCATAAAGAGTCTCTGTGCTTGTGAGGTTTACTTCCCCTGTTGCAAACTTATTATCCTCCATGGAATTTGCAGCTTTGGATGCAAGACCGTTTAACAAATTAGCCAGCAACTCGTTGAACCGTTTAAGCTCTTTCACAGACACGTTCTTTGCATCGAATAAGTCCACTCCTGGTACTATGTTGTTCAGGATCGATTGGTTGGAGTAACGTAGCATGCATATGTCGTACCATATTATGGCCTCTTTCTCAACTGGGCACCTCCGTTTGATCTCGGTGGCTGCGGCCGCTACGCAGTCGTGGCAAGCTGCGGAGAGTGTGTCGCCTCGGCAGAGGAAGAGGCCGGTGACAGCGTTAGGAGCGGTGCTGCCAACTCTTGTCCTGTAGAAATGGCTGCCTTCTGTGGCGTTGGAAGTAAGTGAAGAGAGGAGGAGGTTGAGGTTGGTTTGGAAGGTTCTGTTTGGTTCGAATTTGAGAGAGTCTGTGCAGCAATGAGAACTGTAAAGTGGAACTGCTTCGGTTGGAAAGAATAGGAATCTAAAGAGGAAGAGGAAAACAGAGGAAATTACACAGTAATTGGAAGAAGCCATGTTTGTGGTCTTTCTTCTTCTGCAGAAAGGATATTGAAAGAGTGTAATTTTTGCAATTTTCCAAAATGTTAACTTTTTCTTTAGAATGTATTATTTTTTTTTATCATGTATAGTAATGTAGACAAGGACAGCCACTAGGGGTTGAAGATGATTGAATATATAAATACAAATAGTCACATTGAATTAAGGAAGATGATGGACTTTTTAAATAAACAGCATTAAAATAAAAGAAATATGAAATATTTTGCGTATTGGTGGAGAGAAAAGATTGGAGCGCAAATCAGAGTTTAGTTTTGCAGAAAATAACCAATTAGACCTGTTAAATTATTAATAGGAAAGAATAGCAACAGAAGATAGTAATGGTTTAAGTTTTTAGTCAATTTTGATGGCTTAACTGTATTGCATCAGCAAATGAGTGGATACCCTTTATAGGTGCAGAATTCTTGATCATCTTATCTTCACGTCACATATTTGTATTCTCTTGATAAGCAAAAAAGTACTTTTTCATATTGAAAAATAAGCAACCACAAAGCGTTACAATAATTTGAACTTTAACCTTAATAAAGAAAGTCCAGAGAATATGTATAAGAATATACAAAATTTTCAAAGCCTCGTGGAACAATTCAATCTTATCTAGGATCCATTTCGCTAACCGACATCTCATTGACAGAAGTTTGCACTGATACATTGGTTGTAGGTTCACTGAATTGCAGCATGTTTGAATCAGTTCCGCTGTGCACGACAAATGCTGGCTGATTAGGTACTGGTAGAGTAACAGAATAACTATCCAGCATAAGCATTATTGTTGCCATTGTAGGTCTATCTGCTGGATCTTCTTGGACACAGAGTAAACCAATATGGATGCATCTCATAACTTCATTTGGAGTATAAGATTTTCTCAACGTGGGATCCATCAATTCCAAGGGTGTCCCTTCCTTCCAAAGTTTCCAAGCCTATATCAAATTTTCATCAAGCATTTGTTATGTTATGATATATACAAATGAGTAAATCAAGTAGGACCAAACCCAAACCATAATATTTTCTCTACTCACATAGCTCACTAGGTCATCAGCATCTGTTTCATAGAAAGAGCTTATCTTCTTGCCACTTATAATCTCCAAAACAAGGACTCCAAAACTGTATACATCAGACTTAACCGAGAACTCTCCGCGCATCGCATATTCCGGGGACATGTAGCCACTAAAACACATTTGAAACATTAATAACATGACAAAAGTGGCAATGCTCTTCTATTTTTGTTTGATTCAAACTACCAGTATTCTGGTACTAGATTGTTTGAAAATTCATAGTGCAAGATAATGAAAACTCCAACTTACTATGTCCCAACAATCCTGCTAGTATTTCCTTGAGTTTGATCAACAGCAAATAACCTTGCCATACCAAAATCTGCAATTTTTGGATTCATATCTTCATCCAACAATATGTTGCTAGGTTTAAGATCACGATGTATGATTTTAAGTCTAGAATCTTCATGGAGATATTGAATTCCTCGAGCAATGCCTCCAATAATCTTGTATCGTCTTGTCCAATCCAACAATCCTTGTTTCTCAGGATCTGCAAAGTAAAGATGGATTTCATTCATAAGAAAATGCTCGTGTGAAGAAAGTGAAGCAGCTAAGCAAAATACTAAAACACCTCAAAATAATAAAACCAAATACAATTTTCTCACGGTCAATGAATACTAGATAATATGATATCAATTATTCTCAGTTTCTCTCATATAACGAAGCTGATATGTCATAGAAAACTTCAATAAAAACAAACCATGAAATTGTACAGTATAATAATGAACTGTGAAGAGTAATGTGATGAGCCTACCGAAAAGAATGTAGTCCAAGCTTTTGTTGGGTACATATTCATATACAAGTATCTTCTCTTCTCCTTGCAAGCAAAATCCCAAAAGCCTGACTAGATATCTATGTTGAAGCTTGGCAACCAGCTCTACTTCATTCTTGAATTCTTCTCCACCTTGTACAGATCCTTTAGAGAGCCTCTTAACAGCTACTTCTTGTCCACTTGGAAGCAAGCCCTGAATTTTACACATAAACGTATCCAGTTAGTACCTACACCTGCACAGATATAATCATGCTTTCATTGTAGAAAAAGAGCTTAATAACACCATACCTTGTAAACCTCACCAAATCCACCTTCTCCAAGCTTGTTATCTTGAGAGAATTTCTTTGTGGCTGCTTCAATTGTACTCAAATCGAATCTCAACGAATCAATGCTAGAGATCTCGGTCACAGCTAAGAACAGAACAAAAATAGTATGTCTATGAGATTCGAATTACAACACAGCAGAGTTTGCAAAGCTTGAAAGAACCAAAAAAGGTATATCCTCACTTTGTGGATCTTGTGCAGAGTCATGCTTCTTCCTTGCTCTTCTTCTAATTAAGAAACAAACGCCCGCAACAAACAGTAGCACAGCCACTGCAATTGGAACCACAATTGCAACAATAGTCCCGGATGATAGTCCACTACTTCCTGCATTTCCAAAATGAAAGTAATGACAGATACCAAAATGCAAGGTCCTAACTCCTAAGAAAGCATAAGATATCAGAACTAAATTACCTCCGGAATTAGATGAATTAGTTGCAGGTGGAGGAGGAACTATCCCTGCCGACGGAGAAGGCGAAGGAGCCAAAGCATTATAGAAAGGGTACAACTCATACCGAACGAAACAGCTGGGGAATAGAACCCTCCCTCCCTGCTTTCCTCCACAGCAGGGCGTTAATTCAGTTATGGCTTCAGTTAGACAGCTGGCACAGTCTCGTGGTGTGAGGTTATCGGTACACTGAGCCATACAATAAAGGTTCTGAAAACCAGATATGTTGGCTTGCCTTGTAGCGTACTTCTTTTCAAGAACAGGGGACTTGGCTGCTTCTTTCGCCGTTTCATTCATGGTTCTGAACAACAACTTCATGAAGCTTTCCTGGTTGGAGACATTCCCCGTGTTGGAGAGGTAAACGCCGGGCCTCGTGAACATTGTGGACAAGATAGAGCGGTTATTGGAATACCAAACCATGCACTCGTCGTACCAAATGATGGCTCGTTTTGATAAGGAACAATTTGCATCGGATGAAAGCTTCTGCGTGGCGTTGACCACGCACTGACCGCAAGAGGATAAGTCGCCCCTGCACATGAAGAGACCGTAGGCCGTGTCGTTGGAGTTTGTGGCAGGGACGGTGGTGTTGAAGAATTCAGCGTTGGCGGTGGCGTTGGAAGAGAGAGATGAGAAGAGGGTGTTGAGATCCTTTTTGAAGAGGCTGTTGGGAGTGGTCTTGTTGTCTGAACAAATATTGTAAAGATAAGTGGGACCTTGCGCTTTAGCGGTGGTTGCAAAATTGAGGAGCAGCAGCAGGGAGAGTGATACTGGGACAAGGTTGAAGGTGATCCTCATCCAATTCCAACCCATGCTATTATTTCAGAATAGAAGGATGTGTTGTATTGTGTTATGTTATGCGGTAGGAGTAGTTATAGTGTGTGAAGAATCAGGATTTTTCTGTGTAGGTGTGAGCAAGATACAAGAGGAGGAGAAGAAAGCAGGTCAAGCAAGCTGACAGGTCAACCTTGTTATTTATTACAGCAACTCTTTTGTTTTCTGCCCGGAAAAGTGGGTAATTGCTTATTGGAATGGTATGTCCTTCTACTCTTGTATGGTTGACTCCTTCAACTTAACTACAAAAATCTCCCTATATACAATCTCACTATTCTTGTGTTAGAAACACACGTAAACAGAACATAATTGGCTAGTCCCTTAGTTGCATAGTCCCTAATTAAAGCTATATTCATACCAATCTAGTTACTTTGTAGCATGAATTCTTTGTTTAAATTTAAGGATCAAAATATATAATCAACAACACACTAAGGAATAACAAAAGATATCATAATTTGATCCCCCAGTCCATACAAGCTCCAAAGTATAATTGAAATCTTGTCTTAATTTTAAACTAACAGCAATGGCAATTAGTTGCACAGAACGTTAGTCAAAAGTTAAATACTATTATCTAGGAAGAAAGTTACTTATAGACATTTCATTTTGTGAAAGTGGATGTGAACTAGAACTTGATTCCTGTGCAGCTGCTCTTTGATCCATCTTTTTGTCCATGAAAAATGCAGGTTCTTGTGGAAGTGGCAACTCAATTGAATGGCTGCTAAGATATGTAACAACGGATGCCATTGTTGGTCTTGCATCAGGATCTTGTTGAACACATAATAAACCAATTCGAATGCACTTAAGGACTTCAATTTCTGAATAGTTATTTTTAATATTTGGGTCTAATATACTTAATGATATGTTATCCCTCCATTGTCTCCAAACCTGTAACACAGTAACCTCCCACAATCATTATATAAATCATCTACTCTTTTTTTTTCTATTTATTTTTGGGAAATCTAAGTCATTTGATTGAAAATATATTGAAAGAGGGTTAACATTTAGTTTTTGTCTTTAATATTTATAGTGTGGGTAATTTTATCTGAATAAATTTTGGGTTCCTTTTATACCCCTAAAGTTTTATAAAAAGAAATATTATGAAATCATAAAAAATAATTATTTTTGATCATCATTTAACTATCAATTCAATCTTTTAGTCTAATAATTTAATAAAATTTTGTCTTTTTAACGAAAGAATTTAACATGTCATAATAAAATTCTGTTTGTGTCCTAAATAAGTTTATCCCTAATTTATTTTCTCTTTGGGTTCCAGCTATAAGATCAAGATAATCTTAAATAATGGATTAGACTAGAATATTTCTAACTCTTTCAATAGGATATATATTTGACCCAGAGGATATATATTTGACTGAGAGTGTTAAAGGCCAGCAATTTTTATGTTTTGTAACTATCAATTGACTATCAATAGTATTTTTAATAGTGTGAAATTATATTCAATGATAAAAAATTATTCACTTTTTTTTATAGTTAAATAATGGCCACAAATATAAAAATTACTGACCCTAGACTTTTTTTTATTTGACCATATTACTCCCCACCTGTAGCGCAACGTGGTGAGAAGGTTCAATCAGCATGTACATCTCACAGAGCCTCTGCCCTTTAAAGAAGAAAGGTATTGATAACAAAAATGCTAAATACATAGTCATTATATATATATACATTAATAATAAATGGGAATGAGTAATTTTATTGTAGACAGTACATCAAATATAGTTGCATTCATAAGAAAAGATTTTAGTGAGCATTCACCTGTAGCAGAAGGACCAGGCAGCTCAGGAGGTGGAGCATCATCATCAGCTCTGTAAAATTGGAATAATTGAAACCTAAGAGTGCAGCTAGGACATAGAACTCTTCCACCGACACTTCCCAAACGAGCCCATGGTATTGCTGATCCAATCACATCACGGAGACAGTTTGTGCAGTCATCGCTGGAGAGATCTGGCGTACACTGAGCCAGAGTGTAAAGAGTTTGAAAGGGATTCAATTTTGATTTATCTGTCAAATATCGGTTACCATTGTCACCTGTGAGGTTGGTCAATCTAAGTAAAATACCAGATAGAGTATTGAAGAAGTTTTGCTGCTGGGTAGAAATGAAGCTGCTGGTCATGTTGAACTCGCTAAACAAAGGACTTGCTATATACGTCGAGCGGATATCTGCTTCGGAATAGCGAAGCAAGCAGTGACTGTACCAAATAACAGCCTCTTTGGAGAAGCGGCAGTTGGACCAAATTCGATCTTTTGCAAGGACCACGCACTGTGAGCAGAGGCGGGACGGAAGGTCACCACGGCACATGAAGAGCCCAGACACTATACCTGCTTCCACCTTCTTAAACAAGTTACCGCTGGTGGCGTTGGAATACAAGGAATCGAGGAGGGTGCGGATATGTAACTGGAAGTCCTTATCGGAGTCTGAGGCTTTATTGTTACTCGAGCAAGTGCAATTAAGATAAACAGGATCCTCCGTATTTGGGCTGGCAATGGGTAGGGTAGGATAGGGTTTGGATCCGCGGGTTGAAAGTTCTGTTAAAACTTTACTCTATTCTACCCGTGGGTTGAGAATCTCTCAACCCTAATCCTACCCGCACCTTAAAATTCTAAATCCTACCCTACCCTACCTGCAGATATATCAAAAGTTTTTAAAGTAAATATAAAATTCAATTATTTCAAATTTTATACATATTAATAACATAAAAAATAACAAATTAATACTTAAATTATTAAATTAACTAACTAATTTAGTGGTTGTTCACTTATTGTAAGTCATTACATAAGAGAAATTGTAGGTTCAACTCTCACTTTATTCACTATATACCTAATTTTTATAAAATATGTGTTATATATTTGAGATGCGGGTAGGGTAGGATAGGGTACACTCTAAACCCGTACTCTACCCTACCCGCAGGCATACCCGGACCATACCCTAGGATAACTTACCCTGTCCGAACGGGTTGGACCGGATTGAATACCCGCAGGTAGGGTATGAATTGCCACCCCTACTCCGTATCTTTTGAATCATTATACGAATATCGTGTGGCTGGAACAAATCCTCGTGGTCCTGGTGAAGGCGAAGGAGCCAAAGTATTAGAGCGATAGAAAGGGTACAACTCATACCGAACGAAACAGCTGGGGAATAGAACCCTCCCTCCCTGCTTTCCTCCACAGCAAGGGGTTAATTCGGTTATGGCTTCAGTTAGACAGCTGGCACAGTCTCGTGGTGTGAGGTTATCGGTACACTGAGCCATACAATAAAGGTTCTGGAAACCAGATATGTTGGCTTGCCCTGTAGCGTACTTCTTTTCAAGAACCGGGGACTTGGCTGCTTCTTTCGCCGTTTCATTCATGGTTCTGAACAACAACTTCATGAAGCTTTCCTGGTTGGAGACATTCCCCGTGTTGGAGAGGTAAACGCCGGGCCTCGTGAACATTGTGGACAAGATAGAGCGGTTATTGGAATACCAAACCATGCACTCGTCGTACCAAATGATGGCTCGTTTTGATAAGGAACAATCTGCATCGGATGAAAGCTTCTGTGTGGCGTTGACCACGCACTGCCCGCAAGAGGATAAGTCGCCCCTGCACATGAAGAGACCGTAGACCGTGTCGTTGGAGTTTGTGGCAGGGACGGTGGTGTTGAAGAATTGAGCGTTGGCGGTGGCTTTGGAAGAGAGGGATGAGAAGAGGTCGTTAAGGTCCTTTTTGAAGAGGCTGTTGGGAGTGGTCTTGTTGTCTGAACAAATATTGTAGAGATAAGTGGGACCTTGTGCTTTAGCGGTGGTTGCAAAATTGAGGAGCAGCAGCAGGGAGAGTGATACCGAGACAAGGTTGAAGGTGATCTTCATCCAATTCCAACCCATGATTATTGTTTTATGGATTTGTTTATGTTTCGCCAGTTTCGGGAAAGAGGAAGGATGTGTTGTGTTATGTGGTAGTAGTAGTAGTTTATAGTCTTTGAAGAGAAATTTCTGTGACAAAGCTAGTCAAGGAAGCCGCCAGGTCAACCTTGTTTGTTATTACAGCTAGTAACGTCTCTTTCGTTATCTGTACAGAGAAGTGGTGGGATTGTATTCTCAATTTTTTCCTCAATTAAAAAAATAAAGTATGATTTTATTATATTTTATAAATTGGATAAAAAATATAAACAAATATTTAAAAAATTAAAAATTATATTTTATATTCTTAATTAAAAAATAAAATTGAGAGAATCTATTTCAATAAGTGACTTATTAAAATGGTATTTCTTAGAGATAAGTACGGGTCGGTTTGGTTCGGGTTTATGGTGAAATTAGAATCGAACCGATCAAAATATAATTGGTTTGGTTTGGTTCGGATTTGCATTTTTTTGTATATGTACCCGAATCAAACCAAACCGATTAAGAACGGATTGGTTCGGTTCGGGTAATTAGGTACCCGATGACTTTAAAATTCATAAAAAAAAACCAAATTTTTATCTTAAAAATTCAACAAGTACAATAAACATGTAACATCAATAGAAATAATCCAAATATGTTAAACACCAAATACATTAAGAATTAAATTCATTAAAATCCAAACATATTAATAATGTATAATCATTGTCTAATGGAAAAGCCATATATATTTTTTTTATTTTTTGTTATTTAATTAATATATGATCGGGTTCGCGGGTTGGTTTGGGTTCCGCACCTCTAAAATCGATACCCGAACCAATCACTAACAAAAACCATCGATTTGGTTCGGGTTAGACCCAGTTACTCAGAACTAATTTAATTGATTCGGTTCGAACGGATAATCGGATACCCGCTGTGCTCACCCCTAGTATTTCCTTCTGTTGGGTGGAAATAAAAGCACAAAATGAATACAGCAGGGAGACGGGACGTTGACCCTTCAATTTAACCATAAAAATTCGACTAGTAGTTGCACAGTTGAGGAGCACGGAGACAGAGAAGGGTGAAGGGGATCTGGATCCTAATAGCCATGCTTGCTAGCTTGTTTGTTTGTTAACGCTCTCTGTGCGTTTGTTGTTGTGATAGTTTATAGTCTTCGAAAAGAGTTGACCTTATTAGGTTCGTTTCAATTACGAATAATTAAGGTTATATGGGCTCATTTCTACCATGCATGCACTCGCATCTCTTTCGTCATTCTCATTCATTTTCTGAACAACATTAAAGCACGTGCGAGCGAAGTCGAGACAAAGCAAATATCTAACATATTCTTCCCAACAAGCTAGAGATTGATTGGTTAAAATTTATTATAGTCAATTATAAGTGCTTAACAACTCGAACATCAAACCCCTTCATTTTCATCTTCGTGTACAATAAATACTCACGCTAGCTACTACTGAACAAATCAGCGGCAAAATTCCTAAGTAAATGTTGGTTGTTAGTGTCCCTCCCTACTGTTCCTTGATTTCAAGTTTCAAGTGCAACAAAAATTTGATATAATTCAGCATTTTATATGCACTGCATGCATTTCAAATGTTGATATATTAACCACTTTGCCTGCTCAATAATCCTTGCTAATGGACACTGAATGACTGAACTATATAGTAACTTGATTCTCAAACTTTACATAGGTAATGTTACGTGCATTGTAACTTTTAAATGAAGAGCAAATTTCTTTTTTATCTAATAGAAAAATGAAAAAAAAAAATTGTCATATACAATATACATATTCTCTACAAATTTAATGAAAATTTTTCGTTTTTATTCAGTTTCACTTTTTACCCAAAAAAAAAAAAAATCCTTTTCCATATACTACCTAATATCCATTATTATTTTATCGGTTTCATTAGAAAACTAATTAGAAGTGTAACTAACTAATTGAAAAATATATGTTATGAAAAAAATCCACTACTCTAATTTTTTGAATTTCAAAACTAAAAAAAAGAAAGTTGACTTAAATTGATTTATATATTGTAGTTAATTTTCTAGACTTTTTCTTATTTTATAAAAGAAAAACAAGTCGTCTCTTCTATCACAAGTATATAAAAAAAATAATAAATAATTAGATATATAAAATACACATTAAAAAATAAAATATATTAAAAATATATCAAATAACACAAACACATGCGCGTAATATATTATGTAATATAAGTATATAACTGATGGTAATAAGTGGTTAAGAGAAGGGGGTTGAATCTTAGCCCCCTTTCATTGAAAATTAATTTCTGACTTTTAAAGGAATTTCAGGAGATATTTCTGCTTTTCGTCTCGTGTCGAGTTGAGAGACACTTTTGTTTTGTCCCGTACTGAGTTGAGAGATATTTTTGTTTTTGTCTCCTGGTAAACAAAAACAGAGAAAGGAGTAGGGAAGAAGAATTAACACCAGATATATCCTGGTTGGCTAGTTCAGCCACTAGGTGCAATGTGGCCTACATCCAATCTCCATCACAACAATGATGAAATTTCATTGTGTTTTCACAACATTACAAACACCAATATTTTCCTAGGAACTACCCACTTCTATCAGGGACAAATCTAGATTCTACACCCAATCTGAATTTGACTAGGACTCAACACCTAGCTTTTAACCGCAAAGTGCTAACCCAACTTGTAAGGAAATCCCCACAGGATCATGAAACACAACATACAGAAGTACAAAGAAATTCTGAGACATCTATGACTTTTTCTCTAATATTGATCACTGTCTTTTTCCTCTCACTAGCTTTTTCTTACAAACTTCACCATGTTTGCCTTTTTCACTTTCTCTCCTTGATCTCAACCCTTGGCCGTTTACCCTTAATATAAAGGATTTTTTATTTATATAAATTAATTAATTATATTAATTACCGATTTTCGTAATTTGTAGCGTTTTTATGAAAATGCGTAACATGTCACATTTCGTTTACAGTGTAAACGAATTAAACTTATGCATATTTCGTTTACACAGTAAACGAAATAAGGTTAAAAATGGGCGGTGTCCTATGACATGTGCATACATGTTCTGCAACGTCCCTATTTCATTTACAGTGTAAACGAAATAGGCTCAGGGACGCCTATTTAAGGGGTTTCGTTCATAGTTCTAGAAGTCAAAGTTTACTCTTTACCTTACATTTTTTATCCATTTTATCTTTGTTTGACCAAACCGGCGGCTCAGTTGAACATTATGGCGGACGATTCGGAGATTAACAGGCTGAACGCCATGTGGCATGTCGCCGGGACAGAGGTGCCTCAATATCAGACTCTTCAGCTCCGACAACGAGGCAACTTGCTATGTGCGCAGCAGCATTGGATTCTCACACTCAAACATGACCCTGTTATCCCCGTTCCTCATTAGGCAATTGGGATACACACACAACCAAATATACACTACTATTAGACATTATGAATGGTTTAGAAAAGGTTTAGGCGGAGGATGTGAACTTGTTGTGAAGAATACAATGGGTTTCACACCCTTTTATAGTTGCTGCAACTTTGTCCTATTGTATTTCGTTTACACAGTAAATGAATTATTGTTCCACACATTTCGTTTACATTGTAAACGAATTGAACTTACGCGTATTTTGTTTACACTGTAAATGAAATATACATGTGTCGTGTCGTCTACCGTATTTCATTTATACAGTAAACGAAATACGTGTAAGTTCAATTCATTTACAGTGTAAACGAAATGTGAAATGTTACGCATTTTCGTAAAAACGCTACAAATTCCAGAAATAGGTAATTAATATAATTAATTAATTTATATAAATAAAAAATCCTAATATAGAAGGGGAAGCTTCCAAGGTTGAAACCGGTTCAACCAAGCAACTTCTTCTCCAACCAAAAACAGTTTTGGGTGGACAAAGAGAAGAGAGAGGAAAACTAAAAACCAACATGCATGTACCTCTCTCAACCCTTTTCATCAAGCTCCTTCAATCTGAACCCTTGATCTTGTCTTTGGCTCCAAGAAAGGATTCAGACCCTTGATGATCTTCTGACCCAGAGCCGCTTCTTTCCTTCCATTTTTGCTTCTTCGTATGCGTAGCTCCAGAGGCTATCTTCTTTCTTTGATGAACAAAAATGGAAATGAACTTTTGCAACTGAGATCTTCTTCTCTGACAGAGGCAGATCCTTTCTTTTCTTGGTATGGAGAATCTTGAAGCTCTTCTTCAAAATCTTACCTTCAATGGCAAAGACCTTGCCATGCCTTACTTTAGACCTTCCTTCCTCATAGCCTTTCTTTCATAGGCTTCTTTGTGACTTCACTTTTCTTCTGATAACTTCTATCTTCTTCTTTCCTGATGATTGACATGATCAAATACAAAGAGAGAGGAGAGAGAAGAGACAAAGCTTTCAATGCACAATAAACTCAATTTAATTTTGAGTTTCGGTTACCTATATATGCAATTAACCAAATTAATTTTTTTCTTTTCAGTTACCAAGGCATGAACTTAATTGAGTTAAAATTTAAAATCCATTAGTCCATGGAAGTAGGTAACCGAAGCATGCTTGAAGACTTGGGTCAATTGCTTTCTTTCTTTAATTTATGATGGGCCTGGATGGTTTTGGGCTAGTTTGGTTTTTCTTCCAGCCACTTGAATTAAATATGTGATGAGCTTTCACTTGCTTGAAAACCAAAAACGGGCTTCCATTTTCTGGCCCATTAGGAAATTAATTTTTCCTGCATACTAACAAAAACATCAAACAAATCACAGGAAATAATTTAAACACTTAAACCTATTTAATAATTTCATAATCAATATTTTAATAATGTTTGATCATCATTTCAATTAAATATAAGTTTTTCAAACTGAATTGAAAGGATTAGGATTTAGAGAACTTCCCGTTGATGGTTTTGACCGAGTCCTCCCCCTTTCTTTTGTTCAATATGTTCCCCCTAAATGTGTGCTTTGATTATCCTGTTTCTAACAAAATATTCACAATACAATCTTTAACAGTTCCTAAAAGATGCTTAAAAGATTTTCAAGAAATGAAACCTTTAAACAAGACCTGAGTTTCACAAGGGAATGCACATGAAACCAAATAAAACAGGATTAATAAAGCTCTATTAGCTAAGCAGCCCAAGATAGATTTGAGCAAATAATTTTATCAAACAGTTCAATGCTCAAGACCGAATCAGATCACAACACAGCATATGACCATGACACAGAGAATTAGATCAGAGCAAAATAGACCATAAAAATAATGAAACAGAGCATTAAACAGAGCATCCAGCAGCTTAAGCAGAGCACAAAACAACCAGCAACAGCAGTTAGTTAGTAGTTTTAATTTCAGTTTCAATTCAGCCAATCTTTTTCTCCCCTTTTTGTCATTAAGGAGGGACCCTACAAAAACATAGAGAGAAACAATGCAGTCCATAACATTTAAAACATAAATAATATCAAAGTATTTAGTTACAGTCATCCCAAAATAAAATAGTTCAAATGAAACTAAGTCCCAATGTAGCAAAACAAAGTGAGTCTATAGGAAGAAACAGTAGAAATCAAATCTTAGGCATCAGACAAGTTGACATCAGAATCAAGAAGATCTCCTTCTTCTTCGGAATTGGCCGTGTCCTTGTCAACAGTCTCCAAGTGCTTGATAAGCAAATTCACCTTTCCATGGTACTTTGTCCAGGATTTTTCATTCTCAAAGGCTTACTTTCTAGTCTCTTTGTATGATTTAACTATCAGATTGGACATATTGGAGAACTCAGTGAGGACATCCTTTACTATTTCTGAGAATCGAGACTTGTCAGAGGTTTCAACACGGGAAAAATTTCATCTTCACTATCAGTGAACACTGATGCCTTTGAACTCTTTGCCTTTTCCCTTTAGCTAACTTGGGAACTCCCCCACCTTTGATAGTAGAAACCCGATTCTCTACTGGCTCATTACTTAGATCAACTTGGAAGTACTCAAAGATGCATGTCAAAAATATGCCATAGGACATATTGCACTTTTTGTCACTATGGACACAGTCCACATATGCCTAATCAGTAGATATGAAAAAGAGATAGGAGCAAAATTCAAAATGGCATATAAAATAAGAGTATCACAAATGGTCACCCTTTGAAAGGAGCCACTTTGTGGCATGATGATGTGGGTGATGATCTGATGCAACAGAGCTCGAACAGGACCAAGAGCCTTATGAGTTAAATTTGTACCATCTAGAGAAGAAAAGTTTTCACAAACCCGAGCCTGAGCTTCTTGAAGTGAAATACCAACATGGACATCGTATTTTCCAGACATATAAGCCCTGACTCCATCATCTTGATATCATAATGCAGTTCTTATGGTTTCATTTTTCAGAGAAAGATGAACCTTTTTCATGTAAGAATAGAGTTCAACATCATGAAAAATCAAGTTTGCATAGAACTCACGAACCAAGATTGGATAAATAGGTTTTCAGATTTTAAAAATGGGAGTCCATTTTAAATCATGAAAATATGATGTAAAATCAATTCCTTTCTCAACAAGATTTTCCAGATTAACAACAAATGATGTACATAAGGGGCGGTTTACCAAAACTTGGGAATGAAACTCATAAGCTGCACAGGATATAAAGCAGTTAGGGTCAAAGTGAGAGTGGCTTTTACCATATTTATTCTTGAAATCCAAAGAGTCAAGGTTTAATGGTTCTCGGGTGTCATGAAGGCTAGGCCATTTGGAACATTGAGAATGGCTTGAAGGATGAGGGGTGGAGCGCCGTAGTGGAGAGGGACGAGGAAGGGAATGTTCTTCCTCTTCGGGAAAAGGCTCCTTTTCTTTTGCATCCTTCTTTTGTGATGATCCCACTTCCTTACGCGTTGAAGCCCTTGGATGAATGACTTTTCTCCTCATAGAACCAGTGGAATGGGAAGAAGGTGAAGAGGATGAGTGAGAGTGAATGTGTATGTGAGTGTGGGATTGAGGTCCTTTGGATGATGGAAGATTTTTAAGAATGGGGGTACGGGTGCTTCTACGGATAGGAAGTTTCTTTCTCATGTTGAAGGAAGTAAAATGGAGAAAGAGAAGATGAAGAGAGTGCCGAAGAGAGTGGAAGGTGGAGAGAGGTTACACCATCATAAATGCTTAGTGGAAGATATCTCATTTAAAGTAAACAGCATTGAATGAAAACGGCTTTCAATAAGGAATATAAAAATAAAAAAGAATCATTGAAAAGACGACCTTTCCTTGAGAAGTGGAAGAAGTTATAGGAAAAAGATTTTATTTGACAAAACTCCCCTTTTAGAAGATATGATGTGAAAACCTTCTTAAAATAAACTATTTAAAAAATAATAAATTTATGATACCAAAAATAATGAGCCAGTATCACAGAGTGGGCTTAAGGCGGTTGAACGGGCTTGGGTCCAAGGTACCAGATTTCAGTCTCCCCCTATTTAATGGCTTGTTCATCACTTGCCCAGATTTGTCTCCCTGTTACCTACGAGACAAAAACACACAGAGGCATGAAAATCACATTTTTTCAACAGAACTTCAATCCATCATCCCTAAATTGTTTCTTAATGAACAAAATCTGTCTTCACACAGAGATTTAGTGAAAATGTCAGCAAGTTGCTCTTCAGATTTTACAAGTTGGATATCAATAGTACCTTTTTGCACATGTCCCCTAATAAAGTGATATCAAACCTCAATGTGCTTGGTTCTAGAGTGCAATACAGGATTTTTTGAAATATTTATTGCACTTATATTATCACAAAACAAAGGTATACTATTAATTTTCAATTTGTAATCTTCCAATTGAGTTTTAAGCCATAAAAGTTGAGAGCAACAAGCAGCCGCGGATATGTATTCGACTTCAGCCGTGGATAAAGCAACAATGGCTTGCTTCTTGCTTGACCACATGTTAAGTGAACTTCCAAGGAAACAACACATTTCGGATGTGCTTCTTCTATCCACTCGGTCTCTCGCGTAATCTGCATCACAAAATCCTACTGCACAAAACTCATTAGATTTAGGATACCATAAGCCAAGATCACATGTGTCCTTAATATATCTAATGATTCTTTTGACGGCCAAAAGATGGGATTCTTTTGGGTGAGGTTGAAATCTAGAACACACACCCACACTTTGAGCAATATCCGGCTTAGAGGATGTAAGATACATAAGTGATCCTATCATTCCTCTATACCTTGTTTCATCCACATCTTTGCCATTTTCATCCTTGTCAAGTTTAGTGTTTGGATGCATAGGAGTTCCCATTGGTTTGGAGTTTTCTAGGCCAAATTTCTTGATTAACTCTTTGGAATATTTTCCTTGGTGAATAAAAATACCACTAAGAGTTTGTTTGATTTGAAGACCAAGAAAGAAAGTTAATTCTCCTATCAAACTCATTTCAAACTCACTAGTAATTAGTTTTCCAAACTCTTCACACAAGGATTCATTGGCCGATCCAAACACAATGTCATCCACATAAACTTGAGAAAGCAAGATATCATCATTAGATTCTTTTATAAACAAAGTAGTATCAGTGGCACCCCTTTAAAAATTATTTTCCAACAAGAAGGCACTAAACTTTTCATACCAAGCTCTAGAAGCTTGCCTAAGACCATAAAGGGCCTTTGATAGTTTAAAAACATAATTTGGAAACTTTTTACTTTCAAAATCGGGAGTTTGAGCCACAAATACTTCCCTATCTATAAAACCATTAAGAAAAACACATTTGACATCCATTTGAAATATTTTAAAGCCCTTGTGGACAGCATAGGCAAGAAGCAACCTAATTGCTTCCATTCTTGCTACTGGAGTAAATAACTCATCAAAATCAATACGTTCCTCTTGATTGTAACCTTGGGCCACTAGTCTAGCCTTGTTACGAAAAACACTACCATCCTCACCCAATTTATTTTTGAAAATCCATTTTGTACCGGTTACCTTTTTACCATAGGGATTCGGTACAAGGGTCCAAACCTCATTCTTATCAAACTGTGATAGCTCTTCTTCCATGGCTTTAACCCATGATGGATCTTCAAGAGCTTGCTTCACATTAAGAGGTTCCAATTGGGACAAGAAGGCAACATTGCTTGGTTCTATTTGCTTCTTGCTTGAGGATCTAGTGGTTATGCCTTGTGAAGGATCTCCAATAATGAATTCATGAGGGTAATCCTTCAGAAATTTCCATTCACGTAGCATTTGAGGAAAGGTTCTGCCTTGACGAGTTTTAGTAGGCAACTCTGTTCTGGATTCTCTAGCTTGTTTAGGAGACAAAACAGAAATGTCTCTTTCATTTTGAAGAGAAGTTTCTGGATGGACAGATTCAACAACTAGGACAGATTTGAGATTTTCTTGATTGGCTTATTGGTTCACATCAGTTTCACTACCTGCATCATCATCTAACACAGCACTTGGAATAGAGTTAGAATCACAAAAAGACATGTGTATGGATTCCTCAATTGTTCTATGTTCTTTGAGGTAAACCCTAAACGCTTTGCTAGTGGTGGAGTATCCAACAAACATTCCTTCATAAGATTTTGGATCAAATTTTCTAAAATTTTCTTTATTGTTAAGCACAAAACATTTGCATCCAAAAATATGAAATTACTTAAGATTAGGTGGAGTTCCTTTCCAAAGCTCATATGGAGTTTTCTTTAAACCTTTTCTAATGATGGTTCTATTTAGAATATAACAAGCTGTGTTTACAGTTTCAGCCCACAAAAACTTTGGAACATCATTTTCACAAAGCATTGCCCTAGTCATTTCTTGAAGGTTTCTATTCCTTCTTTCCACAATCCCATTTTGTTGAGGTGTTCTTGGGTATGAAAAGTTATGTGCTATTCCAAATTCATCACAAAAATGTTCAAAATCTTGGTTTTCAAATTTAATTTCTTTCCATGATCACTTCTCAAGTGGGCAATTTTTAAATCTTTTTCATTTTGGATCTTTTTGCAAAGAGAGGAAAAAGCATAGAACGTATCATTTTTGTGAGTTAAGAAAAGAACCCAACAAAATCTAGAGTAATCATCCACCACTACCAAACTATAATGTTTTCCTCCCAAACTTTGTGTTCTAGTAGGACCAAAAAGATCAATATATATGATTTCCAATGGCCTTTTAGTGAAAATTCCATCTTTGGGTTTAAAAGATGATCTTACTTGTTTGCCTAGTTGACAAGCATCACAAGTAATATCTTTATCAAATTTAATATTTGGAATTCCTCTAACTAAATTCTTTTTAACAAGCTTAGAAATTTGGTACATGCTTGTATGTCCCAATTTCTTATGCCAAAGCCATTTTTCAAATTCAAGAGAGGTAAAACAAGTTACTTTTTTATCCTTTAAATTCTCTAGAGTTAATCCATACACATTATTACATCTTTTTGCTTCAAACAAAATATCACCGGATTTTTCACAAATAACTAAGCAATCCAATTTTCTAAAAATAACCAAATATCCAAGATCACGCAATTGGCTAATACTTAGTAGATTGTGCTTTAATCCGTCAACAAGCAAAACATCACTAATAAAAGAAGAGAAGTTCTTACCCACTTTACCTATGGCCACTATCTTTCCCTTTCCATTGTTACTAAAAGTAACAAAATCTCCATCATACTCATCAAGCTTGATGAAGAATGTTGACTTCCCACCCACTATCCATATACCACATGTTGTCCTTTCTTTTGGATGCTACGCAAACCTACAAAAATACTTAAGTGACCTTAGGTATCCAAATCTTTTTGGATCCTTTAATGTCAAACCATCTCCTTTGTCCCAAGCCATTATAATCACAAATAATCTTGTAAACTTTATCTCCAATCATCCTTTCACTTATGAAGCATTGAATAGGAAAATGTCCATTCCGATTATATAATCTACAAAATTTTTTGTGTTGCTGTTTTTTAAAGCTTGTTGGGTTTTGAAACCTTATGTCATCCAAAGAGGATGTCATGTTGGTAAAAGAAGATTTTTCAATAAATTTTTTAGATTTGTGAAAACCCAAACCAGCTTTATCATAAAGAGGTTTTTGACTAGACAAGAGTTGATTTAAATTTTCAGAACTTTGAGTAAAGCTGGCTAGGTCTTCTTTAAGTCTTTTTACCTCTTTATGCAGCCACTAATTTTCCTCAAAATAATTTAGATTTGTAATCATAGAATGATGATATTCACAGCTCTTAAGTTCAACTTTTAATTTCTTGTTTTCTTCAACAAGATCAACAGCAATTTTGGCTTCCCTTAATTTATCTTTGAGAAAACTATTTTCTACTTTTAGAATGGTAACTTGAGATTCAAGATCATAGTTTTCATCTAAGAAGTATCTGATTTTTCCATTGAGATGATCTATCATAAGATGAAAATCTTCAGTTGAGGGTTCAGGAAATATTACCTCATTTACTATGTCGGCCATGAGACAAGTTTGGGACTTGGTTTCAGATTTCTCTTCTTCATCCGAATCATTCTCCAATTCTTCCCATGATGCCATGAGGCCTTTCCTCTTTTCTCTTTTTAGTCTGTCCTTCTTCTTCAGTTTATGACAATCAAACTTGAAGTGTCCAGTTTCTTTACAGTTTCTTTTCTCTTTGGTTTCCTTGAACTGCCTCCTTTGTTTCATTCCTTCAACTTCATCATTTTCCTGAATTTCTTAGCAAACAAAAAAAGTCATCGTCAGATAAATTTTCACTGGATTCATCATCCAGAGATTCAGTGATTGATTTGAGAGCAACTCTTTTTTTTGTATCTCTCTTTAAATAAGTGTTTTCAAAAGCAAGCAAGTTTTCTCTCAGATCATCATAGGTCATTTCATCAATACCACTACTTTCTGCTATTATTATAGTCTTGGTTTCCCACTCTTTAGTGAGACATCTCAATATTCTCCTCACAACCACAGATTCTGGATGTCTGATTCCCATATCATCCAAACCAGTGATGATAATGTTGAATCTTTCAAATATTTCATCAATTGTTTTTCCTTCTTTCATTGATAACATTTCGTAGTCTCTGTTCAGCATGTCTATTCTGGATCTTTTAACTTGGGTTGTGCTTTTATGAGTGACTTAAAGCTTGTCCCAGATTTTCTTTGATGTTGTGCATCTTGATACCCGTCGGTATTCTTTGAAGTTGACAGCACAGTTGAGCAGGTTGACAGCTTTAGCATTGAGCTCTATTTTCTTTATGTCATCTTCATTCCAATCGGCCTCAGCCTTGGGAACCACCACTCCATCAGCTCCTGTGGTGGTTGGAAATTGTGGACCTTCCATGATTATCTTCCAAAACCTGTAATCCACAGACTGAACAAAAATCTTCATTCTTTCTTTTCAGTAGCTGTAGTTCTTCCCATTGAAAAATGGTGGTCTATTGCTTGACTGTCCTTCTGTCAGAGTATAAGCCACCAGATTTGAACCACTGTTGACTGCCATCAGGATCTTTTCTCCAAGCTGCAAAGCTTGATCTCTTTGAGACCAAGCTCTGATACCAATTGATGGTAATCAGTGGCTAAGAGAAGCGGGGTTGAATCTTAGCCCCTTTTCACTGAAAATTAATTTCTGACTTTTAAAGGAACTTTAGGAGATATTTCTGCTTTATGTCTCGTGTCGAGTTAAGAGACACTTTTGTTTTGTCTCATATCGAGTTGAGAGATATTTTTGTTTTTGTCTCCTGGTAAACAGAAACAGAGAAAGGAGTAGGGAAGAAGAATTAACACCAGATATATCCTGGTTCAGCCACTAGGTGCAATGTGGCCTACATCCAGTCTCCATCACAATAATGATGGAATTTCACTATCTTTTCACAACATTACAAACACCAATATTTTTCTAGGAACTACCCATTCCTATCAGGGACAAATCTAGATTCTACACCCAATCTGAATTTGACTAGGACTCAACACCTAGCTTTTAACCGCAAAGTGCTAACCCAACTTGCAAGGGAATTCCCACAGGATCATGAAACACAACATACAGATGTATAAAGAACCTCTGAGACATCTATGTATTTTTCTCTAATATTGATCACTGCCTTTTTCCTCTCACTGATTTTTTCTTACAAACCTCACTATGTTTGCCTTTTTCACCATGAGACTCAGATAGACAATACTAGGAAAAAGAAAACAAAATGAACATCTTTGAAGGAGAAGAACTCAAGAAGCTCGGGTAGCTATGAGAACTCTGTGCTTTCACTTTCTCTCCTTGATCTCAACCCTTGGCCGTTCACCCTTAATATAGAAGGGGAAGCTTCCAAGGTTGAAACCGGTTCAACCAAGCAACTTCTTCTCCAACCAAAAATAGCTTCAGTTCGGACAAAGAGAAGAGAGAGGAAAACCAAAAACCAACATGCATGTACCTCTCTCAACCCTTTTCATCAAGCTTCTTCAATCTGAACCCTTGATCTTGTCTTTGGCTCCAAGAAAGGATTCAGACCCTTGATGATCTTCTGACCCAGAGCCGCTTCTTTCCTTCCATTTTTGCTTCTTCCTACGCGTAGCTCTAGAGGCTATCTTCTTTCTTTGATGAACAAAAATGGAAATGAACTTTTGCAATTGAGATCTTCTTCTCTGATAGAGGTGGATCCTTTCTTTTCTTAGTATGGATGATCTTGAAGCTCCTTTTCAAAATCTTGCCTTCAATAGCAAAGATCTTGTCATGTCTTACTTTAGATCTTCCTTCCTCATAGCCTTTCTTCTATAGGCTTCTTTGTGACTTCACTTTTCTTCTAATAACTTCTATCTTCTTCTTTTCTGATGATTGACATGACCGAATACAAAGAGAGAGGAGAGAGAAGAGGCAAAGCTTTCAATGCACAATAAACTCAATTTAATTTTGAGTTTCGGTTACTTATGCATGCAATTAACCAAATTGAATTTTATCTTTTCAGTTACCAAGGCATGAACTTAATTGAGTTAAAATTTGAAATCCATTAGTCCATGAAAGTAGGTAACCGAAGCATGCTTAAAGACTTGGGTCAATTGCTTTCTTTCTTTAATTTATGATGGGCCTGGATGGTTTTTCTTCCAACCACTTGAATTAAATATGTGATGAGCTTTCACTTGCTTGAAAACTGTACAGGATGTTGCCGGTACGGGTTGAGAGATGGATGGAGATCTTGCGGGTCGGGACGGATGTCGGATCCTTTGACTGGAGCAATGGGGGGTGGTACCTGTAAAGACACTCCGACGCTCAAGTCAGAATGGATCTGAGAGGTATATGGTGTGTAGAATGAATATCGTACCTGAGGGAGCCTGGGGCCTCCCTTTATATAGGGGATGGTCGTTCTCTTATCTTATCTTATTTGGTTAAGATAAGGGAGGCGTTTAAATTTGATTGTTGGTTAGAAGCTCTTAGTGGGCCGATTCTGAACCTTCTAAAAGGGCGAGACGGGTCAAATAGGGTAACCGGGTTCGGGACCGTTCTGGGTGTGGAGTCCGTGGGCCGGATCCGTAACAAAAACAAAAAACGAGCTTCCATTTTCTGGCCCGTTAGGAAATTAATTTTTTCTGCATACTAACAAAAACATCAAACAAATCATAGAAAATAATTTAAACACGTAAACCTATTTAATAATTTTCTAATCAATATTTTAATAATATTTGATCATCATTTAATTAAATATAAGTTTTCTAAACTCAACAATAACTTTTTAAAAGTAAAAAAATATATATCTAGTATTATTTTTTAATTGGTCAAATTTTAACGGAATCATAATACTTTAATTATTATTATGAACAAGAATACTCCTATCCAAAAAGAAAAAAAGGAAAAGAAAAAATCCAACTCACAATAATTGATCACTGAAAAGAGAAAAGAAATTAGAAATTCTATTATATTTTCCTTTTTAAACATTTACAAAGTTTCAAAATAAATTACTAATCTTGCATCAAAATATAAAATGTATGCTTTCTCTTTTTCCTTCCACCTCCGGTCCTCCACGGCTCCACCATCATTGTCACTTGGCCCTTCTTTCCGGTTCAGCTCTCCCAGCATGCAAGGTTTGGCTGTGCTGCTCTGTCTTTAGCCTGAAACAGGTTTTGGCCTGTTGTTTACGTCTCCACCATATTTAAGCTTTACCAACATCATAATTTATTATGTTTGGCCATCACTTTTAGTTATTAATCTGATTATTTTAGTATAATAATTTAATAACATACTTTAACCCATAATTTTAAATATTAATGACTAATTACTGATAAAAAATAATAAATTTTGATAATTCTCTAACATTACTCTTATCATTTTGTTTGATATTTTGATGGTAACTGCAATGCTTGGGCAAGTCTGATTTCTAGATTGTTTGAATTAAAAATCAGTGCTTTTTCGCAATATGCAAGAAAACTAATGAAAACTCATTACCATGCCCCTACAATAATAATATTGTTGAATTATATTGGTAACTTGATATTATTTCCATGAGTTTGATCAACTCCTTTTATTCTTGCCTTACCCAAAAAAATCTGGGACTTTTGATAATGATGCATAATTTTTTGCCTAGAACTATATAGAATTATCTTTATGGAGATATTGATTTCTCGTTCATGATAATAATGATAGTTGTATAACTCATTTTGCATGATTGCCTTTTCCATGTTGCAAACATAATTTGCTTCACAAAGCTGTTTAACCTAATAGAATAGTATGTCTTTCACAGGCTAAACATATCAAGTTTGTACGGAAAGAATTCACTAATAAGTCAAATCATACCTTGAGAATTTTGTGGCATTTTCAGTTACTTAGCCACTTTGTCTATCATAGAGGTTCTTAGTTGCCAGCAATCTCTATCATTTATTATAAAATATAAAAATATTATTCTTATATTAAAATTAGTTATCAATGTATTTATGTATAAATATATATAAAATTTATTTTATTTTTAATATATATTTATATTCTAACATGTATTAATGTATTTGTGTATAAATATATGTATAGTTTAATTTATTTTTAATATGTATTTAATTATATTTTAACATCTATTTTATATTAATAGCTAACTTTAATGACTATAATTTTAGTATATACATAACATAATCTTATAAAATAATGTTTTTATTTTTTTTAGAATAGCACATGACAATAAACTAATAAAAAATAATTATTATATTAGTATACATAAAAATTAGTTATTTGTATAATATATATATATATATGATAATTGATTTAATAATTAGTTTTTTTATGTATTATAATATTTTTGACAAAAAATATATCAAATATTATTTTTAAATTGGTCAAATTTTATTCAAAATTAACAAACATATCACACTCTTATTAACCAAAACATAATACTTTAATTACTACGAAAAATATTACTCCTGCTAAAAAAAATTAGCTCAGAATAAATTGATCATTGACAAGAGGAAAGAAATCAGAAATTCTATTATTTTTCTTTTTAAGCATTTACAAGGTTTCAAAATAAATTACAAACTATATCTTGCATCAAAATATAAAATGTATGCTTTTTCCATCCACCACCAGTCTTCCACCATCATTGTCACTTGGCCCTTCTTTCCGGATCAGCTTTCCCACATGCCTCCTCACCCACTTCTGGAACAGGGTTTACCAACATGGCTCTTTCTTTTTCTGGTCTTTGACACCGGTTGTGGCGGTTTAGTTTGATGCAATCATGCAAATTGGAATTAATTTACACTTCCAATTTTCTTTTTTTTTTTACTAGTTCAACTCTTCTTCTTCATGTTATGTTAGATTAACCCACTCTGCCGCAACCACATCTCACCATTTATGTCCCTCCTACCAATTCTTTCCAATATCTCTTTAATATAGATTCTGGAATTATCAGCAATATTTCACCATTATTCTCAGTTTAATATGTAAAATCTAGGGGCTAACACTAGTATAAACGATTTATATTAATAAAGTTTTATTTAAAAATAGCTGTGTATACTTTAAGCTTTTGTTTTAAACGTATTAATTAACACATATCCCTTAAAAAATATTCGATACGTTACACATAAAATTAAGCAATTCCTCAGGTCAAAATTAGGGAAGGAATAACAAAGGAAGAAAAAAACAGAGAAAACTAAGCAATAGTCACAACACCCACAAAAGTAAAGTGATAAGTTATGTATAAGATAATTAAAATCTTGTTATATATTATATTATATTATACCTAAAAAAAAGAGGACTATCGAGGGAAGAAAGCAGTTGTAGGCATCTCATTTACAGAGGATGAGAAAGAATATTTGGTGGTGTGACCTGATGAATGTGATTCATGTCCAGATGCATGCCTTCTTGTCCTTCCTTTCATGAAAAATGCTGGTTCCTGAGGATATGGCATTTCAACTGAATCATTTGTAAGATATGAAGCTATGGTCCCCATTGTAGGCCTCTCATCTGGATTTTCTTGTACACACAATAATCCAATCTGAATACATCTTTCAACTTCATTTGGATTATAAGATTCTTGCAGAACTGGATCCAGCAATTGAAATACTGATTCATCACTATTCCACAGTTTCCATGCCTGAAATCACAAATTAAATAAATGATATGTTTTGATTTGATTTGAATATTCTAACAGAGTTCATCACATGAAATTTTGGGGACTTGATACTCACATAACTCAAGAGGTCGTCAATACGACATGAATCAAAAGAAGAAGAATTCTTCTTTCCACTTATAATCTCAAGCACCATGACTCCAAAACTAAAAACATCTGATTTTACTGAAAATTGTCCATGCATTGCATATTCCGGAGACATATAACCACTGCATAATAAAGGGTTAAAAAAGTATTAGTACAATATAATAAACTAGCCAAGCAAGAAAGATTAGTTGATACCATCTAACCCAAATAAAAATGGTACAAGTCTAGAAATATTTTCATGTAGTATTGCATTACATTGCACATATTATTTTTCTTTGATCACAAATATTGAACCGGCAAATTAGCCAATATATTTTCAACTTTTAACTTGAACTAATGTGACAGGAAGGATAGTACTCGTTTTCTATATCTTTTCAAGATAATAAATGAAGAAAAAAAAAGGTGAATTTATCATGTGTAGAGGGATTTAGCTGGTAAAGTTAAGGATATATGACTCACTATGTGCCCACAACTCTGTTAGTACATCCTTGGATGTGATCTGTATCTACTATCCTCGCCATTCCAAAGTCAGAAATTTTGGGATTCATGTGATTATCTAGTAGAACATTGCTTGGTTTGAGGTCTCGATGTATTATCATGAGACGAGAATCTTCGTGAAGATAAAGAATTCCTCGAACAATTCCTTTTATGATTTTATAACGTTGCGACCAAGTTAATTCTCTTCGCTTGGAGGGATCTAAGATTGTCATCAACCAAAACCAGGTGAGAAAAAACAGAAGGGATCTTTCCTATGAACAACTAAATAATTTAATTAAATTATGATGTAAAAAAGATAACAAATAATTGAACTAGCATACCAAATAGGAAGTGATCAAGGCTCTTGTTAGGTACATATTCATAGATAAGTATACTCTCTTGATCTTCGAGGCAGAATCCCATTAACCTCACCAAATTCCTGTGCTGAAGTTTAGCTATCAACAATACTTCATTCTTGAACTCCTCCACCCCCTGTCCAGAATTTCTTGAGAGCCTCTTCACTGCTATTTCTTCTCCGCTAGGAAGAATTCCCTAGAACTTCAGGCCATTAGTACGAAAGTGCAAGAAAATAGAACAAGAACCATAATGTTACATTATTCTCATCACATAGTTTTACATAATGTAGCACCTTGTAGACTTCTCCATACCCTCCTTTGCCTATCCTGCTCCCTTGAGAAAAATTGTTTGTTGCGAATTGAATTGTATCCAAATCAAATTCCAAAGACTCTGAGGCACTCATATCAGGCCTAACTACAACAAAACAAAGTTCACAAGAACAGTTTCAAACTACTCTAGGCTTTTCTATCAAGGTTGAGAGTTGAGAGTTGAGAGTTGAGAGTAAGAAGAAACTAGTTAACTGGAATTACAGTTTTTTCTGATTCTGAGACCAGTCTTGCGTCTCTTCCTCAGTTTTCTTCGAAGGTAAAAGTAGCCAAAGCATAAAACCATCACCAAAATCACAACCACAACTGCAACCATAGCAATCACTTGTGTTCTGCTATTTCCTCCTCCTGTCAAAACATAGAACTATTTAACCTTTTCTTACTCAAATTTGAATGGATGCAAAAACTTTGATAATCCTATTCCTAACATTCATTTCTAATTGATTTTTAATATTAATTAAAAGAAAGAATATGAACTGACCCTTATTAGTTGTTGTTAATGTCCCGGAGGTACCTGAATGCTGATAAAACGGGTACGTTTCATACCTAACAATGCAACTTGGAAACAAAACACTTCCCCCTATGCTCCCGCCGCAGCAAGTCCTTGGAAATTCAGCCGCCGCGTCCACGATACACCGCTTGCAGTCAGCGGCTGAGAGGTCCGGCGTGCACTGAGCAAGACCGTACACTGTGGTGGTGGCAGTGGCGGCGGCTTGCTTCACTGCATACTTGTTATCAGAACCGCTAAGAGCCAACGCTGCTTCATTTCCAATCCCATTGAATATGGACCCTAAAGCACTGTAGAAACCTTTGCTGTGCAAAACCACAGGGTCCCCCAACGGGATCTTGATCTGGTACCTAAACACAAGCAGATTATACAAGATCCAAAACTTTTCAACTCAAACGAATTGAAATTCTTAAACTGTAGTGTAGGTACCTTGGCCATTCGTCCATGGTGGAGAAGAAGAATCTGTTGGAGTAGCGTAACAAGCACTCGTTGTACCAGATGACAGCCTCTTTAGCAGAAGGACACGACGAGGCTATGTTCTGCGCTGCGAAACCGACGCACTCTCGGCACAGTGCAAGTGGCACGTCACCGCGGCACATGAAGAGGCCGTAGACGGCGGCGTCTGAACCGTGAGAGCCTGCAGTTGCGTTGAAGAACCTGAGATTGTTGCCGTTGGTGACGTTGGAAGTAAGATATGAGAAGAGTGTGCTGAGGTTGACGTCGAAGGTGCTGTTTGGAGCGAAGGTGGAGTTGGTTGTGCAGTTGACTGAATCGAAAACAGAAGCTGAGGCATGTTCTGAAGTCAAAAGTACTGTTAGTGTTAGGGTTCTAAGTAAGAATGGTAGTGTGATATTTTTGGTGTCGAACATGATGATGAAGGTGGTGAAGTTGTGAATAAAGGTTTCTGCATTAAGAAAGGGAAAATAAGGAAACGATAATAATGATAACTCTTTAGTGTTGTAAATGTTCGTTGAAAAGGAGCACTGTAGAGGTGGCTATATATGAAAAGAAAATGTATGATATAATTGGATGGCAGTAGACTTTACGTGAAGTTGATAGCTGAGAGCTGTTAGATGAAAATTTAGTCAAATTAGTCAAATCATCTAACAGTTCTCCGCTATTAACTTCACGTGAAGTCGACTCCACCTGAGTTTCTATCTATAATTAGAACCGTGAGCATGAGTCAACAAAGCAGGATTTGACCCTCTTTGGACGATTGAGCTAGCGACTGTGCCAATAATGGAAAGTTGGAAACGTGAATGACACACCTTCTTCGTTCTCTGTGGATTATTATTTGCAAACTTATATTTATTTCAATTTGAGAAAATAAAATGTAAGTGTCGAATTGTATTTATCTTGAGATTCTTATCCAATCGTTTTGTCAAATCTTGTAGGTGGCGAAGCCAACACTTTTGCATGGGTCCTAGATGGCAACTTGGCTACCCCCATTACTCATTGATGGGGACGTAAGCATCGGATTTTTTAGCCCGTTGCATTAATTAAAAGCATTTGATCACTGTTAATGAGTTGGAAAGTTCGTTAAAAAAAATCTAGTTGTCTGTTTCACATTATGTAATTATTAAGGTACTTAGGCAAAGGACAACAGAAAAGATTCCAAGGAAAATACCTAATGAAATTTTATTACAGAAGAAACATTTTTAACAGACTAATTTTATTCCAAGGAAAATAAAATACCTTTGAACAATAGAGGGTCTCCATCAAATGCAGTAGCATTCAACGTAGAAATGTAGGAATAAAACTGGAAGAGTTCGAACCTGATTTTGCAGCTAGGGAGCACAACTAACTCTTCTCCCAATTTTTATATGCGTATTTTACTCAGATTATTTTATTTCTTGGTTTAACGAATCATTTACTCCTACCTCCTCCATTTTAATTCCAAAACCAAATATTCTCTTGGAAGATTTATATTATGAGAAAAATGCTCAGAACCAGAAAAGAACTTAAAAGTAGAACACACAATAATTCAGGACTTGCTCTTTTCAGGAATAGCAGACACATTCATTAATGAACTAGAACATGTTCCTCTATAAACAAGAAGCAACACAACTTTTCTACAACAAATAAACAAATTCCCTTGTGGGCACAAAGAGAGAAATAAATATAAAGAACCAAATGTGCTCTCACAGTTGAATTCAGAACAAGTCTTTGCACATTAATTCAAAGTAACTAATATTTATTATATGATTTATATCCATTATTTGAATAAAAGAATTTTAATTTCATATATGTACACACTAACACACACGTGTAATGGTTTCAATTGACCTCGTACTATCGTGGAACAGAGATACTAATAGACATTTCGTTGAGTGAATGTTGAGTGGAACTATTGCTTAGGTGTCCTAAATCAACTTCTACTGCGACCATATTTGGATTCATTCTACCATGTACAAAAAAAGCAGGCTCGCGAGGAAATGGCAACTCAATGCAGAGGTTACTTAGATATGAAACTACTTCTGCCATTTGTGGCCTATCATTAGGATTTTCTTGAACACATAGTAAACCAACTTGGATGCATCTAATCACTTCCATTTGAGAACATGATTCATGTAGATTTGGGTCCAGTATTTCAAATGGTGTCCCATCTCTCCATTGCTTCCAAGCCTACAACCATCTCATCATATTAAACACTGAAATCATGTGTATGTGTGTGTATATATATACACTTTATTAAATTGATTGAGAAAAACTAGTTGTTTGGTACTTACATGACTCAAGAGACCATCGTTGTAGTAAGAGTCATAAGAACTTGAATTTTTTTTGCCACTAACAATTTCCAAAATCATAACTCCAAAACTGAAGATATCAGATTTTTCCGAATATTTTCCTAACATAGCATATTCTGGAGACATATAACCACTGCAAAAAGGAAATCAATAATATTAAAACAACAAGCAATAGTAAAATACATAAAGAATAACAATAACTTCTTTGTGGATAATCTAACCAAAATAAATATTATGCTTATCTATGTATAAGATGCACATTAAATAGTTAAATGGTTATCATTGTAACGTTTCTAAGTATCTGATCTTTATAAATCCAATTTAACACATGCCAAGTGTATTTAGATGGTAAGCAATTAACAAGTTTAGAACTTACTATGTTCCGACAATTCTACGTGTTCGTCCTTGATCTTGATCAATAGCAACCATTCTCGCCATGCCAAAATCTGAAATTTTAGGATTCATGTTGGCATCTAATAAAATATTACTAGGTTTGATATCACGGTGTATAATTTTGAGGCGAGAATACTCATGTAAATAAAGAATTGCTCTAGCAATTCCGCCTATAATTTTAAATCTCTCACACCAACTTAATAGCCTATGCAGTTCAGAACCTGCAAAATTTATCAAGGAAGGTACAGGTGAGAGATAACAAATAGAATTCCATGAATACAAAGAAAACAACAAGGAACTTTATAAAAATTAAGCTCAAGGGATTAACAAACTAACCGAATAAAAAGTAGTCTAGGCTCTTGTTAGGAACAAATTCATAAATAAGTATTTTCTCTCCTTCTTGTAAGCAAAATCCCAATAATGCAACAAGATTTCTGTGTTGAAGTTTAGCTATCAGCAAAACTTCATTCTTAAATTCTGCAATGCCTTGCTCGGAAGTTATTGACAATCTTTTTACCGCTATTTCTCGTCCATCAGAAAGAATACCCTATATAAATAACTTAGCAATTAATACAAGAAGAAAACAAAATAAAGTAACATGTATAATTGTATATATTGTACTAATAATTTCATCTCTCACCTTGTAAACTTCTCCGAATCCACCTTTACCTATCAAGTTTGAACAAGAAAAATTGTTTGTTGCTTCTTCAATCGTAACTAAGTCAAATTGCAATGACTCCAAAGTAGTACTTTCGTTTCCAACTACACAAAGATATGCGAAATATGAATAGCATGCAGCATAAGAATAAAATATATAATTGCTAAGCTTAATTAGAAAACGAAAGTTCATAAGGACTGATTTTCCTTTTTACACACATTACATACAATTTTCTTTAAGGATAGCCTTATAACGCCGCAGAGCATTTATCCGCCGGAAATGATAGCCAAAGAAATAAAGCATCAAGAAAGCAACAATAGGAACAGTAGACGCTATGATAATCTTTAATCTTCTTCTGCCACTTGGTTCTCCTGCATAACAATCAATATTGCCCGTGAATTCAATAATGCAAGTGTATCTTCAGTGGTTTTCATAAATATCGCTTAATAAGTTGAAGTATTATTTCCAATAAGTTGAAGTATTATTTCCACTTTTTTTTTTTTACCGAAGATATGGAGACTCGAACCCGCAACCTCTTAATTGAGTATGGAGAGACTATGCCATTTGAATTATTGCTTCTTAGCTATTATTTCCACTTGGGAGTCTTAGCATTTTGTTCAAATATTATGAATTTAATTTTGAGACAATATTAAAAATAAAAGTTTTACACACAGTCAAATAATTTTATTTTTAAGTCACAAAGTCAATCTCATCTGTTTTTTTTTTTTTTTTGTTAAATAGACAATGACTTTTGTAAATAATATGATGAATAAGGGACTCTAGAGTTGACCCAATAAAGTAAAAAACACTTCACCTCAAATTACGTCCTAAACCTTAACATTAGGATAACTATCTAGACACCTGATGAATTAAACATCCAGTCATTGTTAACTATGCATGAGTAAATCGAACAAAAAAAAAATAATTATCCAATTAAAAATCATGAATATAATAATCTGCATACCTATTAATTGAACATCTAACATATCTATTGTTCACATTGTTTAGCATTCTTATTGTCTACCTATATTTTTTCTTTTTCTTTTTTTACTATTAGTTTAAGTTTTTGGGACAAGTAATGTTATGGCATGCTATCAAACAGTCTAATGGCTCTTAAAAGTAAGGTTGAAACTCCGGATGGCATGCTATCAAATAGTCTAATGGCTCTTAAATTTATTTGAGGATGATAGTTAAGAACTATTAGATAATAATTTAGTTAAATCTGTCAAATTATTTAAGAACTTTTAACTATGAACTTCACATTTAGTTAATTGTAAGGATATTTTTACCTAAAAGTAAACAAAAATTTAGCATAAAATAAATAAAAAAGTAAAAAATTACAAAATTAAGCCAAACTAAAAGAACAAGTATTAGAATAGATGGCAGGGAAGCAAGAGGAAAGTTTTACCTGAAAGCTTAGTTTGATATTTACCAAGTCTAGAATTAGGTAGTGAATTCCAGGTGGTAGGAATAGTAACATTGGAGTAAAATTGGCGTAATCCGAACATCAAATTGCAGCTTGGAGAAACAACCATCCCACCATCGGTTCCCAAACAGCACATAGGAATATCCTTCATTAAATCATTCAAACACTTACTGCAATCTTCTCTCCACAGATCCGGAGTGCACTGAACAAGTGTATATACATTCTTAGAACCATTCAAGCTCGCGTGTTTTGTTGCAAATTTCTTCATCTTGCTCTTCGCCTCTTCAATTGCCTCGTTCAACGTGCTCGCCAACAACCACCCGTAGCTTCCTTCATTGCCCGGATTGCTGCCATTGTTGTGAACGATGTACTCAAGGCGAGGCCACTCATCCAAGGTAGAGAAGAACGAACGATTCGAGTAGCGAAGGAAGCATTGGTGGTACCAAATTATGCCTTCTTTCGAGTTATTCCCACACCTTGACCCTATTTCCTGCTTTGCTGTTTCTACGCACTCTTGGCATGTCTGGTTGCTGACGTCACCGCGGCACATGTACATCCCATAGATTGTTTCGTTCGGGTGGCCGCCGCCGGCGGTGGCGTTGTAGAAGCCGGCGGTGGCCGCGTGGGAAGAGAGGGAGGTGAGAAGGGTTTGGAGGTTGGATCTGTAGATGGTAGTGGGAATAATGGGAGAGATGGTTTTGTTGTTTAAACAATCGCATTTCAAGTAATCAAGCTCATTACTATGATTATTATTATTATTACTGGCTTCGGTTATGAACAAATTGAAGGTGGTGATGAGAGTGAGAAAGAAGCAAAGGTAGTTGAATAATATGAGTTTAAGAAAAGACATTATATTACATCATTCCTAACTAACTCTGATCTTTCGTGTTTAATTAAAGTGGAGAGTAATTAGAGGGAGATTATTGATATGGGTGGGTTGATTGGTTGGTGGTGGCTAGAACATGATCATTTCAACAACTATCACTATAGCCAGCTGGCCAGAATGGAATCATATTCTACATTAGATGTAATTGATTAAAAATAAGGGAAAAAATTATTATTTATATATGTAGATAACCACTAGTTATCTTGCAGTCTTTTGGAAATATGAAAGCTATGAAACACATGGAAAATAGTCTTTTGATTTATTTTATTTATTCATATGTTTATTATTATTTTATGCCAAATTGCCAAGTAGGTCCATCCATTTGCGCATAAACTCGAGAATACTTTCCCTAATCAATTTATCTCTTACACCGCTATATCTTTTTCTACAATAGTATTATTTGTGCAACTATGACATTTTTTAATTAAGTTATAAATTATTTACGAAAATCATTAGCTATACTTTAACTGACAAATAACTACCACTAACTAGCAAGTGTATGTGTATACGCCAAATGAAACATTTTTCTTTGCAAACCGACAAGAATTAATTGAAGATATTTAATAACATAGTAAGAGGTTTACCTGAAAGTGGTTTACCAACAAAAGGTTTGGGTAGTTGGTACCAATTAATAGGAAGATTAGCGTCGGAGTAGAATCGATGTAAGCCAAACATCAAATTGCAGCTTGGATACAAAACCATTCCACCATCTGTTCCCAAACAGCAGATAGGAATATCTTTCATCACATCATTCAAACACTTGCTGCAATCTTGACTCGACAAATCAGGTGTGCACTGAACAAGTGTATACACATTCTGAGACCCTCCCAAGCTCACATGTTTTGTTGCAAATTTCTTATTGCCATTGGCAGATTTCGCAGCCTCAGCAATGGCATCGTTCAACGTGGTTGCTAACAACCATCCATAGCTCCCTTCCGTGGTTATATTCGACGTTTCGTGATGACTGATGTACTTAGGCCGCGGCCATTCGTCCACGGTTGAGAAGAAAGAGCGGTTGGAGTAACGAACCATGCACTCATGGTACCAAATTATGGCTTCTTTGGAGTTTGGACAACTTAAGGCTATTTTCTGGGTTGCCATTTCAATGCATTTTTGGCATTTCTGGCTCTTGATGTCGCCCCTGCACATGAACATGCCATAGATTGTTTCGCCGGTGGCATCTCCGCCGGAGGAAGTGGTGTTGTAGAACTCGGCAGTGGCGGCAACGGAAGAGAAAGAGGTGAGGAGGGTGTGTAGGTTGGATTCGTAGGTGGTGTTGGGAGGGAAGGTTTTGTTGGTTGAGCAACTGTGACTGAGGTACTCAAGTTGGTTATTGTCATTTGCTTCGTCCATGGAAACTTTGAAGAATAAGAAAAGGCAAATTTGGAGTAATATGGGTTTGAGGAAAGACATAGAAATAGCTTGATCGTTTGGCGTTTGGATATGGATATGATTGTTGTGAATATGCAAAAGAATGATGCCTTGATTGGTTAGTATGGAACATTAGAGGCAAATAATCAACAAGTTTAGTCAGTTGTCTTGGCAAAAGTAGTTTTGATGACTTGTTACATACGGTGGTGTTTTTGGAAAAGAAAAAAAATAGAGTCTGGCAATAAGAAGATTCAAATGAGAATATAGAAATTTGAATGGTCAAATCAACTATATATGTACTACGTGTCAGGTATATGTCCATGGAAACTCAAACACATTCATTCATGGAAGTTTTGCAACTTTGGTAGTAGCTAGCTACAAGATTGATGAGATAAACGAATCTGTGAAGCAGGCAGCGCTGAAGGAATATCAGAAGTCAGATTATTTTCTTTTTTTTAGACAGGTTTCGATAAGAGTGTCTATGGATCGGATCGTATCCGTAAATCTGCAGAAAATATCCGCATTTGCAGATCGGATCCGATCTGCACCCTTTGCGGATCGGATCGCGGATATCTGCTCTACATCCGCGTATTCATAATTAAAAATATATATATGTTTGGTATTATATTTACTTATTTATATGTTTTAGTTAGTAATTATTATTCATATATTGTATTATTTTATTTTTATTATTTAGAAAGAGTTTGATTAAAAATATTTTAGGAATAAATAAGTTTAAAAGTATGAAAGAAATATTTTTATTGAATTATTTTACATTGAAATATGATTAAAAAGAGAAGATTTAATTATGCGGATATATCCGATATTTGATTTGATCCGATCCGCACATTTGCAGATCGGATCGGATCCGGCACTAAAAAGTGCGGATATCATATCCGATCCGATGAAAATTGTGCGGATCAGATCAAATTTTCGGCCATATCCGATCCGATCGATCCGCGGCACCTCTATGTTTCGGCTCAGTCCAATAAGAATTAGGGGTCCATCTGATGGACCCACGATTCGACAGATTATCGACCCGTCCGAACCATTAGATGATACGATACCCTTCATCAATGTTCGGATAGCTGGCGGAAGTTTTTAGATAAATGGGTCCACTCAAGGACAAAGGATAAAAGAGAGGGATTTATCTTTTTCCTAAGAGTCGTCACATTTTTTTATCTTAATTAGTCTCTTTTTTGTACGGATATTTACTTTAATATCGAAGTGTCTTTGTAGATAATTTCACTTACCAATCAAGTATAACGTAATCCACCAACCTTTTACTCCGCAGATCTCGCACTCAAGATCCGACCCCATCCTACTCAACCTTTCATCTCAACAGACCTAAAAAACCAAACAAAACATGAAGTCAAAAGAATCAGATTACTTTCAACAGAGCATATCACAAATGTTTTTTTGTTGTTTTTTTTTTTTTTGTCAATGTTGCTTTTTATACTTGTATCACAAATGTTTTAGAGTTTACAGGGTCAACTCTCCACTAAACTACTAACGAGTAGAATGAAAATTCATAATTGGGCTGGCTTGGCCTTCTTATTTGTTGGGCTAAGCCCATATGATAAAAAACAGAAAATTAAAATTCAGACAAAGTAAGGGCCCATTTAACGCACATGTAATGATGATATAGTGGATGACACGTGGACAAATAGCATTGCGACACGTGGCATAATCTGACACGCAGCAAAATAGCATTGTAACATGTGGCATATCCATCTACGTTAGCATGCCATGTGTCGTTGACCGACACGTCATCATACTATTACACGTAGCCAAATCATGAGGTGACACATGTTACCAAAGGTCCACGTCATCAAATCACATCAGCGCATTGTTAACGAAAAATAGGTCAGAGACTACTATAATACAATTTTTCCAATCTCAGAGACGTAATTGACGCAATTAGAATTTCAAGAACAATTTTAGTACACGTCATCAATTTCGGAAACCACTATAAAAATTTATCCAAATCTCTTTCAAAAAGCTCTTAAACAAATAATTACTTTATTCAAATAAAATACTTGATACAGAAATACAAAGTAATAATTTGTGATATGCTATCCAATATTAAGTTTTAATTACACTAATAATACCTATCAGTACTAAACTAAATTGTATAAATATTCAAACAAATACAAATAAAAAATACTAATATACATGATTATTCTTCTCTAAACACTCACTGTATTATCTAATTTTATTCATATCAGTCTAAGCTAACTAAATCACTTATTTATATTAATTAAATAATAAAATTACATTACAAATGTGACAACTTGACAACTTGTGATATTATCAACTTATGTATTTATGAGTTGTATGGTGATGACTTTTAATTAAAATCCATAACTTTTTTTTACCTTTTGAATTGGTCAAACTTTACAAATAATACACTTTTGGGTAATATACATATATTTAATAGCGTCTTATTATGTTTATATTCAATTATTATTTAAAAATTGGTATCATTAAAAAATATTTAAAATAATTTATATTCTCAATAAACTAAAACTTTTTTTACTTTTTAATTTTTTTTCTTTTAATGGATCAATAATGCATTTTTGTTAGTTTACTCAAATTTTTTTTTGTCATAAAAGAAGGGATTGCCAATTCAAATACATTAATTCTTAATTGTACTAATTATCATAAAATTATTTCTTTTAAAAAATTTAAGTTGATAAAAAAAGATAATATAAATGATTATACTTCTAATACTAACAAATAAGAGAATATTTTTTTAAAATATGATCTTTTATATACGATCTTTAAGTGAAATAAAAAAAAGCAAAGAAAATTTGATGTAATGAAAAATTACACCTAATAATATGGTAAATAATTAAAGAGAAATCACCAAAAAATGCATATAAATTATCTTGACACAGGTAAAAATATTTTTAAATTTTGTTATCAACAAAAATATTCTCAAATAATTTTAAAATGTACAAAAATTATCATGTCATGATTAAAGACCTGTTCTGTTAACGAAAAAATATGGTGACTCATTTACTATATAAAGAGCTCCATTGCAGCATTATTCTTTTTTGTTAACATAGAATATCTTTATTCATAGGTGTGTACTTTGTCACGTTTTAAATTATTTGAGAAAATTTTTGTCGATAATAAAATTTAAGAGTATTTTTGTGGATGATAAAATAATTCAGATGCATTTTTTGTAGTTTATCCTGTGTTAAAAGTTGAATGAACTATCATCAATACAAAGCACTTCTTCAAACAAAATAACGACGAAAGAGTGAATCGCTAAGTGTGTGTTTGGATTACAGTTTGCAAACGAGAGTTTGTATAAAATTGATTTTGCAAACTTGGATTTTGATGAAAAGTAAGTTTGTATTGAAGTGATTTATGTTTGGCTATCTTTATATCAAAATAGATTATAGTAAAATAAATATTATTTGGATTACACTATTCAAAATCACTTTTTAATGAAAAATTACTAAAATAGACATCAACTTAAATAATTTTTTTATATTATCCAGTTATTTTAATTTAGATATTTGAATAATTTTATTAATTAATTTTATAATAAAATTAATATTTATTTATTAAAATAAAAATAACATATAAAAATTAGCAAAATATATTTTATATTAAAAATAAGAAATATGAATTATATATATAAGAGTATTTAATCAAATATATTATATTTTTTCAAATTTTAAATATTAACGTGAAAATGTTAATTTAGTATTTTTTTACATCGTATTTTTGTTTTAATATTCTCAATAATCTTATTCTTAATAATATTTTAGAATCCAACGTTTATGATTTTATTAATACATATGATTAATTTTTTATTTAATTTATTTTTTTTAATGGGATCATAATTTATATTATAAAAAAATTACAATAAAAAATTGTATATACTAGAATTATAATTATACAAAAGAATACTAAAAATAATAAAATTAAATATTTATCCTGGTAGAAATGGAAACAAATCTAAAAGTTTTTGATGATGTATTTTATATAGTATATTTTTAGTTCTTTTAATATTCTTTTTTAGTACCTATAATTTTTTACTATTATTATTATTTATGGTTACTTTTTTGTTTAATTTACTTTACCTAATGTGATCAATAAATCATATTATGGAAAGATAATAATAAATATAATATACAAAAATCACAATTATAAACAGTGTATAGTGTCAAATAAAAATTTAACAAAAAAATAAAAATAATAAATAATAGAAAAAGAGAGTTCATATAAGGAGAAATAATAAGAATTCCATAAATAATACAATAACATGTCTGAAGGATAAAATTGGTAAAAAAAAAAAAAAAAAGATGTTTAGTGAAACGCAGAAGCTAGAAATTGTTACTTCTGGCAAACTTGGGTTTGACATCAAAATCACTTCTACGTTTGCAAAATCAAAAGTTAGTCAAACAAAAAATTGAAACTTTCAATAAGCTTAAACGTGCTTTTTCTCTTCAAACGAGTTTGTCAAACACACCCTAAGATGTTGAATACAAGAATGTTATCATTGTCAACCTCAAGGATCACTTTAACTTTTAGGTACTCTTCTCCAAATCCCTAATTTTATTCCACACTTCACTCTCCTTCCTTTCCTTCTTCTTCATCTTCGATCTCATTCCTTCACTTCATTCTAAACCCCCATCCAATCGCCAAGTTTATAAAAGTAGAGTTAACTATCAATTTAGTATTTGAAAGATTCACTTGCTTGACAGAAAAGTCTCTCAAAAATTTTTTGACAAAATAATTTTTGAATGATTTAAAATTGTGACAAAAATAACCAATAAATAACATATTTTTTATAAATGACAAAAATTTTTATATTTAACAAATGATAAATCTATTTTATCTTAATTTTGTGATAACATTTGAATAAATATTTATAAAGTTTTGGAGCAAAATTTTATCTCTATTTTTTTTTCAAAATAATGTGGTCATTCTCGATGAAAATTTTTATAAAAAAATTATTTGACATAAAGTTACCAAAATTTAAAAATGAAAAGATCTTATTTTTCTAATAATATGTTCAAAAATTTATATTAAAATTTGATCCCCAAAATTATATTTTAGAATATATATTTAATATTTAGCTTTTTTGCGTGTTTTTAAATTTTTAAGGAGCTTATTTGTCATTAGTATCTTTTGAAGTTATTTTTATTAGCGATATGAATTTTCGAGTACCATTTCTTATGCTGACCAATAAGTTACTGCATGCACAAGACGGAATTGTTTAAGCAGACAAGTGAATTGACTACTTGACCCATCCAAATTGGTTATTTGGTAAAAGTAACTAATTCTTGGGAATGGATCATCTCAATTTTTTTTCAATTGATGGAATAAAATGTGATTTTTAATCTTTCAATATTTTTTCTTGGTTCTATAAAATATATAGTGAGAGATCACATTTTATCCCTTCAAGTAAAAAAAAATTGAGAGAATCCAATCTCTTAATTCTTTAGTTTTGGCAAATTTTAAAAGTAGAAACAATTAAACAAAGAATAAATATTAATCTCCACCGCTGGTAATTTCTTCTAAGGACCATTTTGGCCCCAACAAAAAAAAATATTCATTTCGGCCCTTGTTCTTTAACATTGTGAGACTAGTTAATTTCTTCAGAATATGTTTATGTAATACGTTAATTACGAATATATTCTCAATTTAATTTTTATAAGTAAAAATAAAATAAAAATTGCTAATATTTCTTAATTTTACACAGTAAATTTAGTCAATATATTTAAAAAATATATATATATATATATATATATATATATATATAATCTAAACAATATATTTAAAAAAGTAACAAATATATATATATATATATAATCTAAACGACCCTAACAACTAGTCAAAACACAACGAGACTCCCAACAAAAAAATCTATCAATCATAATTAGTTTTTAACGGATAAATCAATAGTTTAATATGTCACACGAATTTATTTCATTAATATAGAAAAAAAATAACAAAAAGATTAATCAGCTTTATAGAAATAAAGAATAAAGGTGAGAGACGTAATTTTTTTATTAAATCTCGTTGTGAAGGTCGTTTAAGATTTTCTCTTAAAAGAATAATCTCCAATAATTTTAATACTACTTTCACTCTCTAATATGTTTGGTTAAAAAGAAAAAAATTTAAAAAATTGAGTATATTTTTATTTTTTTAAATATATTAAAATAAAAAATATTATAAAAAATAATTTTATTCTTATATTATAAAATATATTAAAAAAATAATATTAAAAGTCAAAAAACATAACAAGTTTTTTACTCCTTTTTCTTTTAATATTAAAATTTTTTATTAATTCCCATCAACTTTTTTTTTCATTATTCAACTTTTTATTCCTAATTTTTCTCCTCGATCGAACAAAAAAAAAAAAAAAAAATCATTTTTCGTTCCATTACCTATTTACCTTTCCTCCCTTTCTCGTTGCTTCTATTTTCCTCTCAAACCAATATAGTAAGTTTTGATTGCAAGAATGTTGTCATTGTTCTCATCCTCACCAATCAAATTAAGGTATGCTTTTCAATTCTCAAATTCTGTTCCCCACTCCGCTCTCCGTCTTTGCTTCCCTTCAACTTCATCCCTACACTCTCACTCTCAGCCCCAATCACTTGATGAAGCTGTTGATTCCTTCACTCGCATGCTCTCTATGCGTCCTCCTCCATCCATCATCCAATTCACCAAGATTTTGGGATCTCTTGCCAAGGCCAACCATTTCCCCACCGCCATCTCCCTTTTTCAGCAATTGCAAGCCAGGGGAATCGCTCCCAACTTGTTTACTTTGAACATCTTAATCAATTGTTGTTGCGGCATGAGACGTATGACGCTTGCTTTCTCTGCTTTCGCCAAGATTTTCAGGATGGGTTTTCAGCCTGATGCTGTAACGTTGACAACAATCCTGAAAGGCCTCTGTCTCTGTGGGAATGTTGAAAAAGCACTGCACTTTCATGCCACAGTGCTGGCTTATGGATTTCACTTCGACCAAGTCACTTATGGGACCTTGATCAATGGGCTGTGTAAGATTGGACACACATCAGCTGCTATTCAAGTGTTGAGAAAGATCCCACAGCATGGAATTGTTCCTAATGTCGTAATGTACAATCCAATTATTGATAGCCTATGCAAAGTTACGCTTGTAAGTGATGCTTTTCATTTATATTCTGAAATGCTTGCTAAGGAAATTTCTCCCAATGTTATCACGTACAACACTCTAATTTATGGATTGTGCCTTGCGGGTCAACTCAAGGAAGCCATTCTTTTGCTAAATGATATGATTCTCATAAACATTACTCCTGATGTTTATACCTATAATACTTTGATTGATGGGCTATGCAAGGAAGGAAAGATCAAAGATGCTAAGAGTGTATTGGCTGTAATGGCAAGACGTGGTGTGAAACCAGATGTAGTTACTTATAACAGCCTAATGGATGGATATTGTTTGGTTAATCAGGTAAATAAGGCAAAATATGTATTCAACACAATGGCCCAAAGTAGAGAGTCACTTGATGTTCAAAGTTACAATATCATGATTAATGGCTTCTGCAAAATTAAAATGGTTGATGAAGCCTTGAATCTCTTTGAAGAAATGCGTCGTAAGTACTTAGTTCCAAACACAGTAACTTACAACACTCTTATTGATGGCTTGAGCAAATCAAAGAGAATCTCTTGTGCTTTGGACCTTCTTGTCGAGATGCATGAAAGAGGTCAACCTACTAATGTAGTCACTTACAATTCCTTGTTGGATGGGATGTTCAATATCAAACGAGTTGACAAGGCACTTATGTTATTCAAGGAAATGAAAGAGAGTGGCATTGATCCAGATATATATACATACAACATACTTATAGATGGGCTGTGCAAAAGTGGAAGACTTATAGATGCAATAGAGATTTTTCAAGATCTTTCCGATAAAGGCTATGGTCCAAATGTGAGGACATACAATATTATTATCAATGGGTTCTGCAAAGAGGGCTTGTTTGAAGAAGCATTGACACTCTTGTCAAAAATGGAAGGCAATGGTTGCTTACCAAATGCTGTGACTTTTGAAACTGTTATTCGTGCTTTGTTTGAAAAAGATGAGAATGACATGGCCGAGAAACTTCTTCGGGAAATGGTTGCTAGAGGCTTATTGAATTGATAAAAGAAGGTAAGATACATCAACTCAAATTGAAATTACATCTCATTGTTGCTGAATATGTATCATAGTTTTGTAAATTTTGTGTTTGTTGGGTCAGAGGACTTTGGCAATGCCATAACATTAATTAATTTTGCACTTTCGATTTTTGCAATTGCTATCATCTTTTTGAATTCCACTATATTGATTCTTTAGTTGATATTCCTAGTTATAGCTTACAGATTTAGTGTTTAAGATCTCTTTATAGCAATAGTGTTCTTTACTGTTATTCTATGAGATCATGTATTTATCATGCTACAAACTAAGCGAAACTAAAAAGATTGAAAATTTTGTTTTGTTGTTTATTGTTTATTCTCTGTTATTCTGTTGTGCAACTTATTTTTCCGTATCTTTGTAGGTACCATATATATATATATATATATATATATATATATATATATATATATATATATATATATATATATATATATATATAACTAATTCCTATGACTTTTTATCATGAGCAACCATGAGCTATTGTTTATTTGATTGAATCCTCTAGGAATTGTTGTAAAAGGAAATTTAAATAGGTACTAAGGATTTATTCTTAGGCTATATAGTTTTCACTTCTATCTTAAAAATAAACCCACCTTCTAAAATGCATGTTCCCTCTTTTCATCAACCTAAGCAACATCGAGTCAAGGTTAATATGGTTTAGTTATTTCAAGATTTTTGGCCATTTTCTTAATTAATGCTACTCAGTTGTATTGCTGGGAAATTGCTTCTGCTGAAAATATGTACATTATGAAATACTTTTTCGGAGAATGTTTTTCTGTTAATTCTTAGATGAATTACTTCATTATTTCTTGTGTATACATTATTCCATTGTCTCTAAGTCTCTTTTTATTAGCATTTTAAATCAATTTGAGTTGATATGTGATTAGCTTACTAATCTGTAATTCACATCTACAACAAAAAGATATTGTAAAAAAAAGGAGTATATATTTGGAATAAGTAGTGCTGCTTATCTAGTACTATACCGTATAAACATCGAAAATGTTGTTACATAACTACATCAAAGGAGAGATTAAAGCAAGACCAGAAAAGGAAAAAGAGAGATTAAAGTTATCGAGGATGAAATTTACTTATTGACATTTCATTTATAGAGAAGGTTGTTGAACTTTTGCCAGATTGATGACTAGAACTTGATTCTTGTGCAACTGTTTTTGGATCCATGAAACCACCATGCAAGAAAAATGCTGGTTCTTGTGGAGATGGCAAATCAAGAGAATGATTATTAAGATATGAAACTATTGTCCCCATTGTAGGTCTAGAATTTGGGTTTTCTTGAACGCATAATAAACCAATTTGAATGCATTTTATAACTTCCACCTGGTTATAATCTTCCTTTATTTTTGGATCCAATATGCTTAATGGTGTTCCATTCCTCCATTGTTTCCAAACCTGTAGCGAACAATTCAAATTCTTACATTACAAATAAATGAATTTTTACCTGCATCCGTCTGTTAAAGTTAGTAGAAGATTAACAAAACAGATCTTTACATGAAAAAAATGAAGATATTAGCACTCACATAATTTAAAAGACTTTCTGCAACACGATTTGAAGTATAAGAATTTGCATTCTTTTGTCCGGTAACAATTTCTAGAATTATTACTCCAAAACTAAAAACGTCTGATTTTTCTGAAAATTGTCCAAGCATTGCATATTCTGGAGACATATAACCACTACAAAATATATGACAAATTAGTTAAAATTATACTGTATTATAGATTAAAAACTGAAATAGATCATATATATGTGTGAGAATTTGAAACTTACTATGTACCAACAATTCTATTTGTTTCTCCTCTGTCTTGATCAATGTCGACTATTCTAGCCATACCAAAATCTGAAATTTTTGCATTCATATTTTTATCCAGTAAAATATTACTCGGTTTTAAATCACGATGTATAACTTTAAGTCGTGAATATTCATGTAAATAAAGAATTCCAAGAGCAGTTCCTCCGATAATTTTATAACGTTGATCCCAGCTTAACTTTTGTTGTTGACCACCATCTACAAAATATTTCAGAGTTTAGAGTGGATATGGATAGCAGAACCAATATGAGAGTTTAGTTTAGAGTGAAAGTGTCAAACCAAATAAAAAGCAATCAAGACTTCCATTTGGCACGTATTCGTAAAGTAGTATTTTCTCTTGTTCTTCTATACAAAAGCCCATAAAAGATACTAGATTCCTGTGTTGAAGCTTCGCTATCAGCAAAATTTCATTCTTGAACTCAACCACACCTTGTTTAGAACTTGTAGAGAGTCTTTTTATAGCTACATGTCGGCCATCAGGAAGAGTACCCTAAAATATATTTAATTATTGAAGTTATAAAGCATGATATTTGAAAAAAAAAAAAGAAAGAAAGAAAGAAAGAAAAGAACTACATTCTCACCTTGTAAACTTCTCCAAATCCTCCTTTGCCAATCATGTTCTGGTGAGAAAAGTTGTTCGTGGATGCTTCAATTATAGAGAAATCGAATTGCAACCCTTCTAAAATGGCACCTTCACCACCAACTAGACCAATATGTTTGAATTGTTAAACAAGTTTATAAGCTTCTTGAATGCTACAAATTAAACTAATCAGGATAGTTTTTTTCTTTTTGAAAAAAAAATGTATTCTTACAGTTTTCTCTAAGAATAGTCTTGGAATTCTTTTTTTGTCTTCTTCTTAGCAAATAGCAGCACAAAGTGAAAAGCAGTGCCACAATAGCAATGGGTACAACGATTAGGATAATTGTTCGTGATCGACTTCTTTTGTCTGTATATATAAAACGCCAACGTATATCATTTCGATGCCAATACTAAGAAATAACTTGGTAATAATAGACCAAAAAAAAAAATTTGTGAAGTGCTAAAAAAATATACAATATCTAGTGTACGCTATTGAATTGTAAATGAATAAAAAATAAAAAATGAAAACTCATGTGTAATTACTTTAATATAAAATTGATCATTTTAAAAAAGTGACTTCTAGCAGAGTATAGGTGGCTTCCTATCTCCTATGGCAAAGTTTTAATAATTTTTCCTTATCAATCTCATATGAAAAAAACGTGAGGTTTAGAAAAAAAACACGTTCAAACAAATAATTATATTTAGTCGTTCATTGAAAAATTATATGTAGCAATGGCTTGCAAAGGAATAGCTACCGTTGAAAAATAATCCCCATAATTATATATTGAGAAAGTCTAGGACCATCATGTTTATTAAAATTTTGGTAGTATTTAACTAGTAAACAAAAAGTGAGTAATTTTACTTTATTAGATAAAATTTTATTCTATTAAAAATATTAATAATAATTAATAAATGACTATAAATCACAAAATTTGCTGACTTCTTAGTAGTTAGCACTGGAAAAGGCATAGCCTAAAGTCAAAGAGCAAATAATAACCTAGCTAAGACGGCAATTAGTAAAAGCCAAGTGCATAGCCAAGCTAGAAAACTAATTCCAGTTCAGTTCACCTTAACACAAAATTAATAATCAAAGTTAATCATCCATGTTACGTACCTTAGCAGATAAATCTTGATCTCATAGCGAAACAAAACACATACAAATTAAAATGTTCACTCACATGAAGACCAGATGTTGATGACAGCTAGGAACAGTTGTTAAATTATTTAACATAATATATTTCATCATTTTAATTAATTATTATAAGAAGTTAGATACTTTGATCTTTGAGTTATACATACCTCTGGAATTTGATGATGGTGCTGGGGACGGTGCAGGTTGAAGTGATCGATAGAAAGGGTAAATCTCAAACCGAATATTGCAATTAGGGTACAGAATCCTCCCTCCTTGCTTTCCTGCACAGCACTCAGGAAGGTTCGAATTGATCAAACCATCCAAACAGCTTCTACAATCTTCCGGCGACAGATCCGGCGTGCACTGAGCAAGACAATAAAGATTCTGGAATATGGATATCGCAGCTTCCTTTGTAGCGAACTTCTTTGCACCGATGGGCGCGTTGGCCGCTTCGTCCGCAGTTTGATTCAAGGTTCGATACAATAAACGGTTGAAGCTTTGTTGGTCTGTCATGTTGGTGGGGCTGGACAACGCGTAGCCAGGGTAGCCAGGCGCCACCGTCACGCGCGAGAAGAACGACGTGTTTGAGTACCTTACCATGCACTCGTCGTACCACATAACTGCCGCTATGGAGAGTGAACACTCTGTGTTTGTTGAAAGTCTTTGACTTGCGTTTCCCACGCACTCGCCGCATAGCTCAGAGGGTATGTCTCCTCTGCACATGTATAGTCCATAGACTGTGTCGGCGGGGGTTTTTCCGGTGACGGTGTTGTTGTAGAATTCGGTGTTGTGGGTGGCCTTGGAGGATAAGGAAGAGAGGAGGGTCCTGAGGTTGTTTTGGTAGGTGGTGTTGATCGGAGTGAATCTGTATTTTGAGCAAACCTGGTAGAGAAAATGAGTGTCCTCTGCTTTTGTAGTAATTGATGAAAAGTTGAGGATGCTAATAAGGACGAAGAATAATACATTGAAGGAAGCCATGGCTGCTAGTACATGGTTACTTCATCTTTTTTTAGTTTTGAGTGAATATGGTGGATAAGATATGACAATTAATTGGAGTTCGAAACGTGGCTGTATAAATTTGCAGGAAGAACACTTTGACCTGGATAAACTCGCAGTAATAATCCAGGGTATAATTTTTAAGATGAGTGAACAAGAGTAATTAAGAATTTGAAGACATTAGCTAATCAAGTAGACAAATTTAATTTCGTAAGTTTCTAACTATCAAATTAGAAACATGTGGTGGGATAAAATAAAAATTAAAACAGGGTTCCATCTGAATTTGGGGATCTCAAGCACGCCAGGTGGGTGGCAGCGATCTTTGCCAGCCATTTTTCGAGAAGAATCGTTTAGGAGAGTTGCAAATGAGGGCAACGTTTTCTAAGAGCTAGTGATAGAAGTGAGTCAGGAGTAAGTTCGAATGAGCTGTCAAACTTGAATCTAAAATTAAGTTATTAAATGAGTTGGATTTGAGTTTCATTAGTTTGTGAGCTGACCTCGATTATATATATTAATAATTTTAATTATTTAAAATTTTATATTTATTTTTTATATATAATTTTAATGTAGGACATAAATAAAAAAATTATAATTTATTGATAAATAAATAATATATAAAATTATAAATTATGTTCCTATTATTTAAGCTAATTCGTGAATTAGAGTCAACTCGTGAGTTTTCGGTGAGTCGAGTTTAAGCTTAAAAAATAGACTCGATTATTAATGAGTCGAACCGTGAGTCAAGCTCAATTTTAGTATCAGATGAGCTTGAGCTTAGTCTAGCTCTACTCAGTTCGGCTCACTTCCAACCTAGTTAGAGGCGTAGGTTTCTGAACTCGTCGACGTTGGTTCAGCCATAGACGCAGATCAGCGTCGAGAAGGAAAAAAAAAACAAGAAGATCAAGAGAAGGTGGAGGAAGATCCAAATCTCCAGTTCGTCGACTAAGGTTTATATAAGCACAAGGGTTATATAAACTCTACACGCCATCTTCTTCTTTTTCTAAATCCAAGGAATTATTTGTAGCATTAGATTATCCCTTCTCCTATTCGATCTTTTTTATCAGTTTCAGAATCAGATTAAAAATATGCATCCACTATATGATTCTATATGTTAAGTAACTATGTCCATTCAAAACATGATGCAGCCACTCTTCCAAGCTAGCAGCAGAAGATAAGGATAAACATAGTGAAAGAAAAATTTTTTATTGGGCTAAGAACTGTGTAATAGAAAAATGAATGAGGTTTATTTGCACTTTTATTTTCTTCAATTATTCTTGAATTGTTGATTATTGTAAATTTCAGCTGTGAACTAACATTTTTAGTGTTTTCATTGAGGTGATCTGCCATGAATTCAGGAACTCGCATTTCCCACTTGGAGGAGGTGTGCCAACAAAATCAATATGAGATTGCAGCACTGCAACATAGTCAGATCGAGATAATGGCTCATCTTGCTGGTACCCAAGAGCAGATCGGCTCCGTCGAAATCTCTCTGAAAAACATAGAAAATGTTGCGTGATTTGTTGAAGCAAAAACCGATCACGTTCGAGCATAGAAACCCCCACAATGATTCCAAGTTTTCGGGTGACTCACAGACGGCTCGTTGGCCAAAGGGGATGAAAAGCGAGCTACCCATGTTTGACGGTGAGGGGTTGAAGAGTGGACATTTCGAGCTCGCGAGTATTTGGAGCTTTACTCGGTTTTGGTGGCATGGAGATTACACATGCTTTCTTTTCACATGATGGATGCAGCCTACACTTAGTACCGTTAGTGCATCAACAACTCCATCAACTACACCTAGGAGAGTTTCCTTGAGGCTCTCTGTGTTTCTTTCGGCCACAATATTTTCCACGATTCAAAGGCATCCTTGAAGGAACGTAAACAAGTCTCCACGGTTGCAGTCTATCAACATCAGTTCGAAGAGTTTTCTAATCAGGTGACCGGACTGAACGAATAATGGATTGTTTTGTTGTTTGTGGCGGGATTAATAGACGCAATGAAATGTGAGCTTATGCTAGCCAAACCACAGTCGTATGTTGAAACGGTAGCCCTTTGCCAAGCTCCATGAGCAAAAGAATCACGGCAGCGCATTGAATCTAAGACCACATAGGAGACAGTGGAGGGGGGCTGGGGGGACACACCACCTCAATTCAGCTCCACGAGGGGTGCACTTTCTCGTACATCTAGCTTCTCTTCAAACGCCACAAAAGGGGCCTCGGTCGCAGAACGTTTATTCCAACCCGATGCAGTTGGGAATCGGATGCTAAATAAGATGGTTTCAGCTGATGTTATTGCTTCATTATTCCTACACTTAAGGGTGATTGATTCTGCACTTACATCAGAGGAAACACAATAGGATGAAGATGCGCAATTATTGTTAACTGAATATCATGATGTGTTCAAGGAGCCAGAAAACTTACATCCACCCAGAGACATTGAGCACTAGATTCATTTACAATCGGGGACTAAACCAGTCAATGTGCGTCCCTATCGATACCTTCACTACCAAAAAGAAGAGATTGAGAAGTTAGTGGAGAAAATGCTGTAATCAAGGCTAATCCGTGAGAGTCATAGTGCGTTTTCCAATCCCGTCCTATTAGTGCGCAAGAAGGATGGAAGCTACTATTTTTTCATCCACTACCGCGCCCTCAACACTACCACCATCAAAGATAAGTTTTTCGTACCCACAATTAATGAGATATTAGATGAATTATATGGTGCTGCCTATTTTTCAAAAATTGACTTATGTTCGGATTATCATTAGATTTGGGTCAGGGATGAAGATATTCCCAAGACAGCATTTTGCACTCATTTGGGTCACTACGAATTTGTAGTGATGCCTTTCAGCCTCACCAATGCCCCGTCCACCTTCCAAGCCACCATAAATAAAGTGTTTCGACCACATCTTAAAAAATTTGTTGCTACTTCTTCGACGATATCCTCATTTACAGTAAGTCCAAAGAGGAGCACATGGTGCATTTAAGAACAGCCTTGGCCGTGTTACAGCAGCATTAGTTTGTTGCGAAGCTTTCTAAATGCACTTTTTGGCAAACCTAAGAGGAGTACCTTGGTCATGTGGTTAGAAGGAACAGAGTTCATGTTGATAATTCTAAAATATAAGCCATTGTTGAATGGCCTAAGCTTACTAGTCTGAAATAGCTGCAAGGTTTTCTTGGCCTCATGGGATGGGCAATTTGTGGACCAATATGCGCAGTTGGCTGCCCCCTTCACCGAGTTACTTAAGCGTAATTTCCACTAGGATCAGGTTGCTAAGATTGCCTTTGAGAAGCTCAAAACTGCCCTTACTCATACATCGGTATTGGCACTGCTAGACTTTACTCTTCCATTTATTGTTGAAACTGATTCATTGGCACAAGGGATTGGTGCGGTTTTGTCGCAGCAAGGTCATCCCATAGCATATTTTAATAAGAAGCTAAAATAGTAGACTAATGGTAGCATTAGCATATGTACGAGAGCTTTATACCATCATCCAAAACGTGGCGAAATGACGACATTATTTGTTGGGGTGCCGTTTTTATATCAAGGTGGATTCGTAGGTGGTGTTGGGAGGGAATGAAGGTTTTGTTGGTTGAGCAACTGTGATTGAGGTACTCAAGTTGGTTATTGTCATTTGCTTCGCCTATAAAAAATTTGAATAAGAAGAAAAGGCAAATTTGGAGTAATATCGGTTTGAGGAAAAAGACGTAGAAATAGATTGATCGTTGGTGTTTGGATATGGATATGATTCATATGATTATGAATATGCAAAAGAATGATGCATTGATTGGTTAGTATAGAATATTAGAGGCAAATAATCAACAAGTTTAGTCAGTGGTCTTGGCAAAAGTAGTTTTGACGACTTGTTACATACGATCGTGTTTTTGGAAAAGAAAAAAATAAAGCCTGGCAATAAGAAGATTCAAATGAGATTATAGAAATTTGAATGATCAAATTAACTATATATGTACTATGTGACAGGTATATGTCCATGGAAAATGAAACACATCCATTCACGAAAGTTTCGCACCTTTGGTAGTAGCTAGCTACAAGATTGATGAGATAAACGAATCTGTAAAGTAGGCAGCGTTAGAGGAATATCAGAAGTTAGATTTTTTTTTTTTTTTTGGATATGTTTTGTTCAGCCCACAAAAATTAGAGGTCCACTCAATGAATTTATGACCTGACGAATTATCGACCTGTCCGAATCATCAAATGACACGATATCTTTCACCGACTAAATTTTTGGTGGAAGTTTCAGATAAATGCGCCCAAGTGAAAAGATCTATTTGAAAACAAAGGATAAAAGGAAGGGATCTATCCTTCTTCTTAGAAGCAGCGTCACATTTTTTACCCTAATTAGCTATCTTTTTGTATGGATAGTTACTTTAACATTGGAGTGTCTTTACAGGTGACCCCACCTATTGATCAGTCGATGTAGTCCACCAGTCTTGTACCCCACAGATCTCGCACTCAGAATCCGATCCGTATCTTACTCAACCTTTTATCTCAACGGATCCCAAAAAATCAAATAGAAGCTGAAGTCAGAATAATCAAATTACTTTTAACAAAACATATCACTAATGTTTTTTTGTTTCTTTTTATACTTGTATCACAAATGTTTTGAGAGTTTAGTGGGTCAACTCTCAACTGACTATCGAGTAGAATGAAAATTCAAAATTAGGCCGGCTTGGCCTTCTTGTTTGTTGGGCTAAGCCCATATGATCAAAAACATGAAATTAAAATCCTGACAAAAATATAAAATTAAAAAAATATATATATAAATAAATTTGAATTGATTTATTAATTTATTATTTATTAGTTTATTTAAATAAGTGTCAAATATTTAAATCTCATCCTTTACGCGCAGCGATCTATTAGTCAGCAATAAATACTCGAGAAATGCTATTTATACACCAAAATCAGCCACCAATGTATTTGTGTATGGAAATGGATCCTCTCCAGTTTTTTTAACACTTGAGAGAATAAAGTGTGATCTCTTACCTTTAATTCTATAAGTGGAACAAAAAATAAAGAGAAAAAAAAGAACAATGAAAGGTGAGATTAAATACTAGACACCATCCAATTTTTTTTCACTGAAGATGATCCACTCCCATTTGTGTATAAATACATATGTGATTTAATTTATTTTCAATGTGTATTTATATTTCAACATGTATTTTATACTGATGGCTGACTTTGGTGGCTGATTTTGGTATACACGTAGCATAATCCTAAATACTCATATAAAGCATCCGGGGTAAATTAATCCTAACGTACCGAATTTATCGTAAAAAAAAAAAAAATAAGGGTACATATTTGAAATAAGTAGTACTGCTTATCTAGTATATACTTTGAAAATTACATCAAATGAGAGATTAAAGCAAGACCAAAAAAGAAAAAGGAGAGATTAAAGTTATCGAGGATGAAATTTACTTATTGACATTTCATTTATAGAGAAGGTTGTTGAACTTTTGCCAGATTGACTGGAACTTGATTCTTGTGCAACTGTTTTTGGATCCATAATACCACTATCATGCAAGAAAAATGCTGGTTCTTGTGGAGATGGCAAATCAAGAGAATGATTATTAAGATATGAAACTATTGTCCCCATTGTAGGTCTAGAATTTGGGTTTTCTTGAACGCATAATAAACCAATTTGAATGCATTTTATAACTTCCACCTGGTTATAATCTTCCTTTATTTTTGGATCCAATATGCTTAATGGTGTTCCATCCCTCCATTGTTTCCAAACCTGTAGCCAACAATTCAAATTCTTACATTACTTTACAAATAAATTAATTTTTTACCTGCACCCATATGTTAAAATTAGTAGAAGATTAACAAAACAGATATTTACTCGGAAAAAAAAATGATGATATTAGTACTCACATAATTTAAAAGACTTTCTCCAACACGATTTGAAGTATAAGAATTTACTATCTTTTGTCCCGTAACGATTTCTAGGATCACGACTCCAAAACTAAAAACATCTGATTTTTCTGAAAATTGTCCAAGCATTGCGTATTCTGGAGACATATAGCCACTACAAAATATTCAACAAATTAGTTAAAATTAATTAAAATAAATTATATATATATATGAGAATTCGAAACTTACTATGTACCAACAATTCTATTTGTTTTTCCTCTGTTTTGATTAATGTCAACTATTCTAGCCATACCAAAATCTGAAATTTTTGGATTCATATTTTCATCCAGTAAAATATTACTCGGCTTTAAATCACGATGTATAACTTTAAGTCGAGAATATTCATGTAAATAAAGAATTCCAAGAACAGTTCCTCCAATAATTTTATAACGTTGATCCCAGCTTAAATTTTGTTGTTGACCACCATCTACAAAATATTTCAGAGTTTAGAGTGGATATAGATAGCTGAACCAATATGAGAGTTTAGAGTCAAAGTGTCAAACCAAATAAAAAGTAATCAAGACTTCCATTTGGCACGTATTCGTAAAGTAGTATTTTCTCTTGTTCTTCTATACAAAAGCCCATAAAAGATACTAGATTCCTGTGTTGAAGCTTCGCTATCAGCAAAATTTCATTCTTGAACTCAACCACACCTTGTTTAGAACTTGTAGAGAGTCTTTTTATAGCTACATGTCGGCCATCAGGAAGAGTACCCTAAAATATATTTAATTATTGAAGTTATAAAGCATGATATTTGAAAAAAAAAAAAAAGAAAGAAAGAAAAGAACTACATTTTCTCACCTTGTAAACTTCTCCAAATCCTCCTTTGCCAATCATGTTCTGGTGAGAAAAGTTGTTCGTGGCTGCTTCAATTATAGAGAAATCGAATTGCAGCCCTTCTAAAGTGGCACTTTCACGACCAACTAGACCAATATGTTTGAATTGTTAAACAAGTTTATAAGCTTCTTGAATGCTACAAACTAATCAGTATATATATATATATTGAAAAAAAAAATGTATTCTTACAGTTTTCTCTAAGAATAGTCTTAGAATTCTTTTTTTGTCTTCTTCTTAGCATATAGCAGCACAAAGTGAAAAGCAATGCCACAATAGCAATGGGTACAACGATTAAGATAATTGTTCGTGATCGACTTCTTTTGTCTGTATATATAAAAAGCCAACGTATATCATTTCGATGCCAATAATAAGAAATAACTTGGTAATAATAGACCAAAAAAAAAAAATTGTGAAGTGCTAAAAAAATATACAATATCTAGTGTATGCTGTTGAATTTTAAATGAATAAAAAATAAAAAATAAAAATTTACCTGTAATTATTTTAATATAAAATTAATAATTTTAAAAACGTGAGGTTTTAAAAAAAAAAACACATTCAAACAAATAATTATATTTAGTCGTACGTTGAAAAATTATATGTAGCAATGGCTTTTTGGCAAACGATTGCTATTTGGTGTGAAAAATAACGCACGTAGCTACCGATGAAAAATAATCTCCATAATTATTTATTTAAAAATGCTATTATATTTATACACTAAAATTAGTCAGTAAAATTAGCCACCAATATATTTGTATATAAATACATATGTAATTTAATTAATTAATTTTATTTTAATATGTATTTATATTTTAACATATATTTTATACTGGTGATTGATTTTGGTATACATGTAACTAGAGCTAGGAGTGAACTGAGCTGAGCCGAACTGGACCAAGCTCAAACTCGGCTCACAAAAATTGAACTTGATTCACGACTCGCCTCATTAACAATTAAGCCTATTTTTTATGCTCAAACTCAGCTCACCGAAAGCTTACGTTCGAACTCGCGAGTTGGCTCAAATAATAGGAATATAATCTATAATTCTATATTAATAAATTATAACTTATATATTTTTAAAAATATTTAAAAAGATCAATTTTATATATTATTTATCTATCAATAAATTATAAATTTTTTATTCATATCCTACATCAAAATTATATATAAAAAGATAAATATAAAATTTTAAATAATTAAAATCATTTAATATATATATAATTATATATTATTATTTTATATGTATATATATAATATTAAAAGTATAATATATATATGTTCATGAGCTAATGAGTTAAGCTTATCCAAATTTAATCTCAGCTCGTGTAATATATAAGTTCAATTTCAGGTTCAATCTTAACTCACCAGCTCATGAATTTAGTTTATCGAGTTATTAACGAATTGAGTTCATGAGCTGAGTTGACTAAATTTTAGCCCTACACTTAACATAACTCTTATTTATTGGAATAGGTATAGCCTAAAGTCAAAGAGTGTTAACTTTAAGCAAATAATAACCTAGCTAAGTCGGCAATTAGTAAAAGCCAACTGCATATAGCCAAGCTAGAAACCTAATTTCAGTTCAGTTCACCTTAACACAAAATTAATAATCAAAATTAATTATCCATATTATAATTGCATGTTACGTACCTTAGCAGATGAATCTTGACCTCATCGCGAAAAACAAAACACATACAAATTAAATAGGAGTGCTAGGGCGCATTAATTTTTATAATTTATAGTTATTAACGATATTTTTAATAGTATAAAATTTTATTCAATTATGTAGAATTACTTATTTTTGTTTTACTAATTATATACTGTCCAAAATTTAATAAAGTTACTCGCACTAAACTTTTCTCAAATGAAAATGTTCACTCACATGAAGACCAGGTGTTGATGACAGCTAAGAACAGTAATTAAATTATTTAACATAATATATTTCATCATTTTAATTATTATAAGAAGTTAGATTTGAGTTAAACATACATACCTCTGGAATTTGATGATGGTGCTGGGGACGGTGCAGATTCAAGTGATCGATAGAAAGGGTAAATCTCAAACCGAATATTGCAATTAGGGTACAGAACCCTCCCTCCTTGCTTTCCGGCACAGCACTCAGGAAGGTTCGAATTGATCAAACCATCCAAACAGCTTCTACAATCTTCCGGCGATAGATCCGGCGTACACTGAGCAAGACAGTAAAGATTCTGGAATATGGATATCGCAGCTTCCTTTGTAGCGAACTTCTTTGCACCCATGGGCGCGTTGGCTGCTTCGTCCGCAGTTTGATTCAAGGTTCGATACAATAAACGGTTGAAGCTTTGTTGGTCCGTCATGTTGGTGGGGCTGGGCAACGCGTAGCCAGGGTAACCAGGCGCCACCGTCACGCGCGAGAAGAACGACGTGTTTGAGTACCTTACCATGCACTCGTCGTACCATATAACTGCCGCTACGGAGAATGAACACTCTGTGTTTGTTGAAAGTCTTTGACTTGCGTTTCCCACGCACTCGCCGCATAGGTCAGAGGGTATGTCTCCTCTGCACATGTATAGTCCATAGACTGTGTCGGTGGGGGTTTTTCCGGTGACGGTGTTGTTGTAGAACTCGGTGTTGTGGGTGGCCTTGGAGGATAAGGAAGAGAGGAGGGTCTTGAGGTTGTTTTGGTAGGTGGTGTTGATCGCAGTGAATCTGTATTTTGAGCAAACCTGGTAGAGAAAATGAGTGTCCTCTGCTTTTGTAGTAATTGATGAAAAGTTGAGGATGCTAATAAGGACGAAGAATAATACATTGAAGGAAGCCATGGCTAGTACATGGTTACTTCATCTTTTTTGAGTTTTGAGAACTGCCATGCATAGAGGTCATATATGTATATGTATGTGAAGTATACAATTAGCTATAATAGTGGTGCTGGTTATACAATTTGAACAATATTTAAAAAATTGTATTAAAATTAAAATTATACTTTTTAATTTATTTTAGTAATATTTTTTAATTACTGTTAAAATTATATAAGCATTGTAGTAATATAGAAATTAATACTTATATATTTTTAATTTATTTTAGTAATATTTTTTAATTATTATTAAAATTATAGTATAAATATAAGTATTATAGCATGTTCGAAATAGTACAGGGTTTAGAGTTTAGGATTTAAATATAGTTATTTTTACATGAAATTAATAATTAAAAAATAGAGATAATTTTATAAATTTAATTAAATTATTATTTAATAATTTTTAAATGTTATTATATAAAAATTAAAAATAATTATACATAAATTTTTATCATATAAAACATATATATATATATACAAAAATATTATTTATATATTAAAATTAATCATTAAAATTAACTATTAATATATTTTTGTATAAATACATATGTAATTTAATTTATTTTTAATATATATTTATATTTTAATATATATTTTATATTGATAACTAATTTTAGTTTCTGAACTTAATATAGATGTAACATAATTCATATATATATATATTGAAAGCTCTACTTGATTTATATGTGAGTGTACATTTGGCGTGTGGAGTATATACGAGCATCACGTCGTAAATAGAAAATTTGTTATTTGAACCATTGACGTAGCGTTATTTTTTTATTTTTTATTTCTTAGTGTCTAACAACTATCTAATGATTATATTAAAATTAGGTCATTTTCGTTTCGTCCTTAATTCTATCTGAAAAATATATCGGTTTACACGGATCAAGGAAATATACAAATAAATTAAACGGCCTCTGCATACAATTCATTTGATGTGCAATCAAGTTTAGGTTGAACTTTCCAATCTGTGAAATCTGTCTTTCCTAAACATTTTTATCCATTTCTCAAATGTAATAATCCTACGTTGAATATGGCGGCCGAATAACAATAGTGATGTGTACTTAACTATTAATATATATCGCTTCGTTGTAACGCTGCTTTGTGAAATTTTCTTTCGTAAGTGTAATGACAAGTGGACTAGTGTATGGTAAAAAATCTGGATGATTTTCTTAAGAAACCATAGCTGGCCAAGTTTTAAATTCGGAGGATGTGCATCTAAGTCAACTCAAGTATATCAAAACTGATTCTTACAATAAATTTTTCTCCAATCCTAGTATCCTACAATCGCCATTAGTCAAGGAATCAAATCTATCATTGAGTATTACTAATTAATTAAGAAGAATAATTTAGATTTTTGACTCTTAAAATAATTTCTTTTTATAAATATTTTTTAGTAATTAAAATTCAATCTATCTAATTGATTAAACTATATTATTTTTGTCAAAATTAAATCTAATAAATTAATTTAATCGAAAAATTGGTGAACTAAATCTTGAATCAATCTAAATTAATATTTTTTTTTATAAAAAATAACTACACTACTCCTATTATAAAAAACGACTAAAATACTCTTATTATATATATATATATATATTGAGAACCTTAAATGTTAATCCTTCTCTTCTCTTTGTGTCATCGTAAGGTTAAGATTTAGGATTTTTAAAATTAATTATAAGAGTATTTTAGTATTTTTTTATAATAAGGGTATTGTAATCATTTTCTATAAAAAAATATTAATTTAGACCGATTTAAAATTTGGTTCATCGATTTTTTGGCCAATCGATTTATCCAATCTAATTTTAATAAAAATAACACGGTTTAATCTATTACATATGTTAACTTTTAATTGCTAAAAAATATCTTTAAAAAAAAGATGTTTTAGGTGTCTTTATCTAAGTGGCTTCCTCAATTAAAAGGAAAAATCACTTAGATAAAGCAAAGGCATGAAAATATTACCTATATCACCTAAATAGAAAATCGTTACATGTATGTTTTTAGAAGACATTTCTATGTAAATTGAAGCAAGAAAACTCAACTTAGGGTAGTTCTATGTAAATCGAAACAGGTGAATTCGATTTAGTATAGACCCATGTAAATCGAACTAGTCTCCTTCGATTTATGCATGCATGGCTACGTTATCTCATAAATCGAATTTGGCCCATTCGATTTATGCATGGTCGGCATCTTTCTAAGTAAATCGAAGTAGCCTAATTCGATTTACCTTATTGGAGATCAAGCTGAATAAATCGAGTTAGGATAGGAAGATTTACTATAGTTTCAGCAACATACGTAAATGGAAGCTGGGTAATTTGATTTAGTATGGTGCAAATGTGGAATGTGAATTCTCCATTATAGTGAGCCCCACAATGGCTAGTCATAAGAGTTTCTTAGTTTTGGTGCACTATATAGAGGGTCGATTAAAAAAAATGCATTCCGGAATTAAGTTTACGGATAAAGATCCACTTAATATTTTCATGAGACCTTCGATAAATTTCACTGAGTTTAAGGATACTATAATCCGAAAACTGGGGCTGCAAGGCGTGAAACGGGTGGAGAAGTTATTCTACAAAATTCTAATATCCGTTTTGCGAGATGATGTGAAGTATGATTCGTTCGTCATAGGCAGCGATGAAGATTTGGAAATTTTGTTCTACTGTCGTCGGCAATTCCCGGAGGTGAGGACCCCTAAGTAATTGGCCAAGCTTGTGAATGTGGTCTCTAGTTCAGGAGGTTCTAATCGGAACACTCTGCCTTCAACCACGGCTGCCGGCTCGAGTTCGAGGCCTGTTGGTGCCTCTTCATCCCTACCCGTGATTGAGCCTAAGGCAGTTTTGGTGGCCTCTTCGTCCTTCGTTGCTGATCTAAACCGCACTCGTGACAGAGACGGATTGACACTGTGCCCCGTAGTTGATCTAAACTGACTAACTTAAACCAGTGGTTATTGAGCCTCGCAAGATGGGCCAGGCCAGCCATCTGGACGTACGGCATGATCCTATCGTCTAACGGCATACCATGTTGCCTCCTCATGCTCGAGATGCAGTGATGAAGCTGTATGACATTGAGAAAATACTCTTAGCTAGAATCATAAAACTTTACAAAAAATAAATTATCTAAGACGGATAATTTTTATTCTAGATTTACTTTAACCAGATATCTATTAAACTCTCAAAATTTCTTACCCAACATGCATTTTTTTTTTGTATACTCTAACATACTATCATCTTTGTATCAATACTCTAGCCACTGTTTGAAACTACAGATTCTATCAGTTATAATATTCAAGTTCTAAACAGTTTAATATCAATAAATAGCTTCTAAAACATTACTACCCCTAAATCAATCCTTTAACTACTACTTGAAGTTTACACATTCTAATCATGTTACCGATTTAAACAAAATCGACACAGTTTTTTTCATTCAGAAAATAAAATGAAATTTAAATTTTATTTTACTAACCTCATCGTGCACACTACCAGCGATATGTGCGACTCCATTTAAGCGATAGATTCGATTCGGGTCGTCTTCCATTTTGTTAGGCTACGTCGCTTTCTCTAGATTTGGTGGGATATGAAATGGTGAAATGTAATTTGAATAAAGTGGATTTGAATGATATAGAGTCACTGTCCATGTAAATCGAATTAGATAGGTTAGATTTACATTGAGCACAATGTCTTACATAAATCGAATTAGGGGGTTAGATTTACTATTGGGTAAATCAAAACCACCCAATTCAAATTACTATAGGCATAAAACCATTACCTAATTCGAACTAGTTTCATTCGAATTACTATGAACTTAGATAAACCATGTGCATTATTAAATCTAAGGAACCTGATTCGATTTATTTAGAGCACATATAAATTAAAATGAGTCAATTCAATTTATGTATAGTATAATTTTTCTTAGTAAATCTATACAACTTAATTTGATTTATTACTAGATGTTGTAATTCGATAGTATATAGTGTAACTACTAATTCCTTTGTTACTGAATTTTTAATGTAGACAATTAGCCATAACATGTGTTTAATTCCTATAGTTAGGGACGAAACTCTTAACTAACTACATATAGTAATTAGTATTTTTAAACAAAAATATCGAAAATATCATTACTGCCTTAAAATTTGGACAATTTCACATAATTGAATTCTCTCTAAATTTTGGTTCACGCCGTAAGTTGGTTATTAAACTATTCAATTTTTTTTAATGAATTAAATTTCAAGACTTTCTAACATAAGATATTAGACTGTATTTAAGGATGTGTTTGTTTTAGAGAACAAGATAAGATAAGACGATGAAAATAAAACATAAAGAATAGAGATATAAAATTTTGTGTTTTTATATCTTGTTTGATGATAAATTAGAATAAATTATAAAAATTTAATTTATTCTTATTTTTTTTATTCAAAAAATTTGAGACAAAAAATATAATAATAAAAAATACAATTATAAAAAATTAACAAGAATAATAAAAGAAAAAATAAAAAATAAGTTGTGTCTTTTGTTAGTGTCTCTGTGTCCTTCCTGTCAGGATGGACACAAAATACACTAATTCAGTGTCCCTAGACACATTGTTTCTATCCATGTTTCCTCTGATAAATACAATTTTGTGTTCCTATGTCCCTGTCTCAATGTCCTATCTCTGCAATATTGAATATCATATTTGATTTAAGATAAATATAGAGATTAAAAAGTATATTTAGAATTTGAAAAGTTAAAATCATAGTATTTTTTTAAAAAATATTATTAAAATTTTATTATCCACTTTAAAAATTTTAATTTCATGTATCTCTATTTTCTAAAAATACTAAAAAGACTAAAATTTTGTGTTGCAGAACTGAAATATTAATTCTAATTTTTTATCATCAAACACAATACTTAATCTCAAAAAAAATACTTAATCTCAAAAAAAAATTTACAAATTTAATATATTAATATTAATTTATTAATATTTAAATTTACAGTTAATATATTATTCTTGTGATATTTTTTTACCTAACAGTCATATAGGACTCTTGGTTTCTGAGCAAAACATTATACCCATTCATACAAGTGATGAAAAGTCATAACCCATTATAAATACGAAAATATTTAATAATAAAAAATTTAATTAAAAATAACTAAAATTTATTTTATTTATTATTTATTAATTATTATTAAAATTAATTCATTATATATATCTATTTTTGAAACCAAAAATTGCCACATAGCATCTCTTCGTGTATCTAAATTAAAAATGTTTTTCGCTTCAAATCTTTCCCTCTAAAATTAAAGAATTTTCCTTTCCTCCTTACTAATTTTATAACTATAATGTGCCACATATCACTCTTTTATTGTAATTGAAATTAAATTTTTTCCTCCAAAATTAAAAAATTCTTTCCTTTTCCTTACTAATTTTACAACAAAAATGTGTCACATATTACTCTCTCATTGCAATTGAAATCAAATCTTTCCCTCCAAAATTAAAAAGTTCTCCCCTCATCCCTCTTCCTTTCTCTATTTCTCTCATTCCTTCGACCACTCTATCTATTTTATATATCATTATCAATATTAATGACTAACTACTAATTTGATAATCAAAATGTGCAACATAATATTCTTTAATTGCATTAAAATTAAAAATAAAATATTAAAATTGAAATATACCTATATTATGTATCATATATTACTATCTAATTTAATAATCAAATGTGTCACATGACATTCTCTTATTAAAATTAAAAGAAAATATTTTTTTCAAAATTAATAAACTCTCTTCCTAAATTCTCTCATCTACCTCTCTCAATTTTTCTATTTCTCTCTACTATTTTTGTCTTCCGATATTTTTTAACAATTAAAATAAATTTTTTCTTCCAAAATTAACAAACTCTCAGTTTCACTCTCATTCTTCATCTTTGTCTTATCTTTCTCTCTCTTTTCTCTCATTCTCTATTTTTTATATCTTTCTCTTCTATAGAAAATAAAATTAACAAAATAATATAATTTAAATAAAAGATAATATTATTATTGTTATTATATACATAAATTTTTAGTTTTTTTTATTTAGTTTTAAATTTTCACCGCTTATCTTTTTAATCTATATTTTCATTTTTCTTCTTTCAAATATTTATTACATATAATTTAGAAAGAAGACTAATATTATAATTAAAAGTTAGAATCAAGATTCAATTGTTTTAAAAAAAATTAATTTTGAGTTAATTTTATAAATATCAGTATAATTTTTTATATTAATATCTAATTATATTTTTATATACACAAGAAAAAATATTATTTTTAAATAGTAAGTATAAAAATTAATTATTTCTATTTGTATAACAGACTTAACAGTTAACACCTAATTAAATGTAAAAATATACATGTTAAATTATTTTAAATTTTAGATAACGAATGTTAAAATTAATTATTAATAAAAATTATTTTTTTCATATAAAAATAATAACTAAAAATATTATTATTTAATTTTTTATGTACAGATACCTTAGTCTTCTTAGTTAGAGACTTTTGTTAACCTACGATTTTTTTTGTAAAAGTAGTTTGATTTTATAAATTTTTTATGCCATACATAATCTATACTGTCAGAACAAAGTAGACCGTAGTTTAAAAAATTTATATTTTCGTAATATTATTACGAGTAAAAATACTAATAAATACTAAATAAGAGTATATATATATATATATAGAAAATACTTTAGATGATGTTCAACAGAACATCTACAACTCTAATATATGAATCTTTTAGTCAAAAGATACAATAGTTTATAACTATTACTATTTGTTAGAGTCGAAGAAAACTAAATATATAAGTTACATATATTTGTAAAGATAATGTTAGAAAGAAAAAAAAATTAATATATTCTTGTTTATTATTTTATATGCACATAAAAAAAGTGTGAATATTATTTTTTTTGTGCAATAGAGTAAAGAATTTTTTATTATTGTTAAGTGAAAATTTTTTAAGTTTTATTATATTTTAAAAGAGTATTGTGATCAATTTAATAATAACTATGTGAACAAATATTTATCTAAAGATAACAATTTAATTATGTCTTAAAATCACAACAAAATTAAATGTTATTGTTACGGTGGATAACCGGAGATTAATGGGTCGGAGGACGTTGGTCGGCCCAAACGTATGAAGGAGATGGCTCACGGGTGGATCAGCAACTCGGTGCTCTCTGTCCGACTTGTGAGTGTGAAAGAATGGGGGGTGGTACCTGCAAAGACACTCCGATGCCTAAATTAGCAATGGTGTGAGCAGGTTTAGAGAGTATTGGAACTTAGAGATACCTGAGGGGTGTCAGTGTATTTATAGTGGTGAACCAATAACCACCGTTGGAGTAGTGCCACTTTTCTAGGGTGCTAACCGTCCCTTTATCTTAGGGAGGTTAAGATATGGCGTGTGGAAGTGGTTAGAGAGATTTTAGGGGCAGTTTCCCATTCAAACGAGTGTTATCTGCCAGCTAACTCTCGTCACCGACTTCTTTAGAGTAAGTCGTGGTTGTAACCGACTTCATAGGTGAAATGCGAGGCTCATCCTTTAGGATTGGGCCTTTTGTCTGGACCTGGGCCTTTACTATTGGGCCAGGGTATGAACAGTGCCCCTACTCGAGCCCAATTTCTTTTCAAGATTTGGGTTCGAGTATTTTACTCGGGGTCGTAGCCGATTTGTTGGAGGACCGACGTGATGGTTTTTTGAAACCGACGTGACTTTTCGTGACCTTTTGGTTCTGACAGTTACGTCTAATCAAACGTCGCGTCCGTTAGGGATATGCGTAGGGATTGATGGCTTTGGTAACGGTGCATTCTTATTAATGACTGCCCCGTTTTTACCATTGTGTCCCTGACGTACTTATAAATACTTTCCCTCTCTTTCGTTGTTTCGTTTCTGCACTTTTTCAAATCTCTTCTTCATTTGTTCGTGCTGCATTCTTGTATTTCGAAGGCTTTTACTTCCTCCAGTCTTGATTTCAGACTTAAAGGTTAGCTTTTTCCCCTTCTGTAACATGCTTTCTATTTGCGTGCCTTTATTTTGTAGGTAGATTGGTTTGTAGGCTTTAGTTCCGTACCCCCTCCCTTTAGAGACCGTGTGTTGATTTTTCTTTTCTTTTTGTAGGTTTCTTGTCACCCCTTTTAAGAAAAGAAAATGGCTTCCATAGATGTTCTCTCTCAGTGGGTTGATGTCACGGTCCTAGGGGAGGAACCTTCAGTCGATACCGAGTTTATCACCCACCTTCGCACTCACCACAGAATTTGTACTTCTGAAGAGGATGAGCCGAAGTATGAGTTGGTAGTCCCGGGTCCAGAAGACCGGGTTTGCTTCGGGAGGGCCAACGAGGCGGCCCCTCATTTCTTTTTTATGTATGAGAGTATGGTCATCCGTTTGGGCGTTTTTCTTCCATTTTCAGAGTTTGAAATGTCTGTGTTACGTCATTACCGGGTTGCTCCCACCCAGCTTCACCCCAACTCTTGGGATTTTTTGAAAATTTACCAATTTATCAGCCAGGCCTTAGAGTTCCCGACTTCTCTGAGGATTTTCTTCTATCTCTTCCATATGACCAAGCCCTTCAGTGGGCTAAATAATAAACAACAGTGGGTGTCCTTCCGAGCCATACAAGGTCGGAGGCTTTTTACCCTTTTTGACGAATCCTTTCACGATTTTAAAAGCTACTTTTTCAAAGTTCAAGCAGTAGAGGGTCACCACCCCTTTTTCTTAGATGAGAGTTCTTCTCCTCGCTTTCCTCTATACTGGTTAGAGGCCTCCCCTTGTGAGAAATATGGTCTGGACGACCTGGACGAAGTGGAGGCGGCCATCGTAGGGTTCCTCCGAGAAGTGTGGGGGAGGGCCCCATACTTGGATACTAAAAAATTTCTCCAGGGGTCGCCGACTTTTGTCCAGTCACAACTAGGTAGCTTTTTGCTTTTCTCATTTATTTCTGACTTGCGATTTCTTTTACCGACTTGTCTGACTTTTAGCTACCAATTTGTTTTTGCAGAGATGGCAAAGAAAAATGCTCAAGAATCTTACCAGAGGGTTCAGGAAGCCAAGGCAAAGTCTCGTGCCAGATCTGGTGGTGCTAGGGCGATTGTCTCTCCTCCTCTTCCTCCTCGGAACGTCGGGACTCCCTCCCAACCTATTGTAATTTCTTCCTCTGCTTCCTCTCTGCCACCCCCTTCCGTCCGACCTACTCCTGAACCAGAGCCGAAGAAGCGCAAGACCTTAGAGTCTGGCGCTTCTGGTGAGGCGGACGCTCTTGCGTTCGTCCGAAAGAACATTTATCCCCATGCTCGTATGAGCATGGATGATGTTTCTGTTCGGCACTACCTCACCACTGTGGTTGAGGAGAGTCTCAAGACGGCAGGGTTTGTGGCAAATTCTTAGATATATTTGAGAAGACTCCTCTCAGCTCTTTAGGGACGACCTCGAGGGTCAAGGAGCTGGAAGGCAGGCTTCATATATATCAGGAGCACGAGAGGGAGTTGGAGGGGGAAGTTGCCAAGCTGAAAGAGGAGAGGGATAGTCTCCTGGAGAAGGAGAGGAAGTTGCAAGCCCAATGTAACATGGAGGTGGATTTGAGGAAAACAGCACAGGTCAGCTACAATAGTTTATTTGGTGATCTTGTGTCTGTAAAGAATGATTTGCTGAATGCTCGGAGGGCCTATACCGAGTTGGAGGACTCTATCGCGGATGGCGCCGATGAGGCTTGGAGGGTCTTTAAGGAGCAGATCGGAGTCATTGCACCTGACTTTGACCTTTCTCCTTTGGACCCTGATAAGATTGTTATTGATGGTGCCATCGTGGATCCTCCTGTCCCCGTGGTGGTTTCTGAGTCGGAATTGAAGACTCGGGGGCAGAGGATCATAGAGTCCCCTCCTCGCTCTAAGGACGCTCCGAGCTCTTCTAACGTTCCTCCGACTTCCTCTCCAACTCCTGGTCCTGGTGGCGCTTCGCCTGACTCTGGTAGTGGTGATTCTTCTATTCCTCTTGCAAAGAAGTAATTTGTCGGCTATTGGGGGTCTGGCCTGTGCCCCCCCCCCCCCCCATTTTTTAAACTCTTTATATTTATTTGTTGATGTTTGAACAATTTTGGGCCTTTTAAGGTCGTAAACAAAATAGTTTTATCATACCCTTTTTGGATAAGGGTTTAACGATTAAATAAATACCCTTTTCTTTTGGATAAGGGTTTTGAGTTACCTTGTGCACGCATGCTTTTCTGATTGCGATTTTTTCGAATTCTCCTTGATCTTTTTGAAAAAAACATTTTCTTTGGCTTGTCTGGCTTTCTGAACCTTTTTGTTCTAAGGATCTTTAGGACAGCCTTTTAACCTTTTCGTGGGTTTTTTCCTATCTCTCTTTTGTTATTCCTAGTACTCAATTTCGTTTCATTGAGCTTTTATGACTTAGGCTACTTTCGTGATTCATTTTCGTTTTACTCGGTTTCCCATTCCGACTCATGAGTCGGGATGTTTCCGAGTTTATCATGATCAACTTTTATAGCCTCTTTACACCGACTTGTACCTCGTCGTTTTATCCTGACGACCATCTAGGTCGATTCATGGGATTTTTACGTTTTGTCGAGCTTAAGTCGGCGCGTTTCGTAGAAAGAAAAGAAAGAATAAAAAGGGAATTTTATAAGAGATAAAAAATATCTTTATTAAAGGAGGAGGTACCTTATTGCTACTAAGGGTTTTTGATAATCTATTTCCCTTAGCCCCTACTATGATGCCTCGTTAAAAACCCTTCTCCAGAAAAAACCCTTTGATTCTGGGAAAAAATCATGAAGCTGGGAAAAGAGTACATCAGGGAGTAGAGTTCGCTTTTAACTGTAGTACCTTTTCATATTACAAGCATGCCATGACCTTGGTAACTCGGTGCCGCCTAAGTCGGTCACCTTATAATAGCCCTTTCCTAAGACCTCATTGATCTTGTATGGTCCTTTCCAATTAGCAGCGAGCTTTCCTTCCCCAGATTTGTTGACTCCAATGTCGTTTCTGATTAAGACCAAGTCGTCAGGGGTGAAACTCCTTCTAATGACTTTTTTGTTGTATCTTGTAGTCATCCTTTGCTTCAACGCTGCTTCTCTTATCTGGGCTTCTTCTCGGACTTCGGGGAGCAAGTCGAGCTCTTCTTTGTGCCCCTGTATGTTTCCAATCTCGTCATGGAGAATCACTCTTGGGCTTTGCTCATTGACCTCTATTGGGATCATGGCTTCTACGCCATAAACTAGTCGAAAGGGTGTTTCTCCAGTGGCGGATTGGGGGGTTGTTCTGTAAGCCCATAGCACTTGTGGGAGTTCTTCAGCCTAGGCTCCCTTTGCGTCTTGTAATCTTTTCTTCAGCCCTGCCAGTATGACTTTGTTGGCTGTCTCGGCTTGCCCATTGGCTTGTGGGTGTTCCACCGAGGTGAACTGGTGTTTTATTTTCATACTGGCTACCAGGCTTCTAAAGGTGGAGTCAGTGAACTGGGTCCCGTTATCTGTAGTGATGGAATAGGGTATCCCATACCTTGTGATGATATTTTTGTAGAGGAACCTCCGACTTCTTTGTGCAGTGATGGTGGCCAGTGGTTCTGCTTCTATCCACTTTGTGAAATAATCTATTCCCACGATTAGGTACCTGACTTGTCCTGGCGCCTGAGGAAAAGGACCTAACAAATCCATCCCCCATTTTGCAAAGGGCCATGGAGAAGTGATACTAATGAGCTCCTCTGGGGGAGCCACGTGGAAATTTGCATGCATCTGACATGGTTGGCACTTTTTCACAAATTCTGTGGCATCTTTCTGCAAGGTTGGCCAGTAGAATCCAGCTCGGATCACTTTCCTGGCTAATGACCTGGCTCCGAGATGGTTTCCACAGATCCCACTATGCACTTCCTCTAATACCTCAGTGGTTCTTGAGGTCGGTACGCACTTTAACAATGGTGTTGATATCCCCCTTCTATAGAGAATATTTTTCACCAAGGTATAGTGTTGGGCTTCCCTTCGGATTTTCTTTGCCTCTTTCTCCTCCTTGGGGAGGATGTCGAATTTCAGGAATTCGACTAAGGGGTTCATCCATCCGAGGTTTAATCCGACCACTTCGAAGATTTCTTGTTTGTCTTCTGTTTTTACCACTGAAGGTTCCTGGAGAGTTTCTTGGATCAGGCTTCTGTTACTCCCTCCTGGCTTGGTACTTGCTAACTTGGATAGGGCGTCTGCTCTGCTATTTAGATCCCGAGTTATGTGTTTGACCTTGGTTTCTGCAAAGCGCCCAAGGCGTTCCAGAGTTTTTTCCAAGTACCTCTTCATGTTTGGGTCTTTTGCCTGATATTCTCCACTTATTTGGGAGGTCACCACTTGAGAGTCGCTGTATATCATCACCTTCGTAGCACCGACTTCTTCTGCCAGCTTCAATCCTGCAATCAAGGCTTCATACTCTGCCTGATTATTTGAAGCTGGGAATTCGAATTTGAGAGAAACCTCTATCTGGGTTCCCCTTTCATCTACCAATATTATGCCTACACCGCTTCCTGTTTTGTTGGAGGATCCATCTACATAGAGTTCCCATGTAGTTGGTTTATCCTCTTGATCTCCTGCATATTCTGCAATGAAGTCGGCGAGGCACTGGGCTTTAATCGCCGTCTGAGTTTCGTACTTCAAGTCGAACTCGGAGAGCTCTATTGCCCATTGAACCATTCTTCCTGCAACATCCGTCTTTTGGAGGATTTGCTTCATGGGTTGGTTCGTGCGGACTCTTATTGTGTGAGCTTGGAAGTAAGGCCGTAGCCTTCGTGAGGCTACTACTAAGGAGTAGGCAAACTTCTCTAGTTTGTGGTACCTTAGCTCAGAGCCTTGTAGAACTTTACTGATGAAGTATATTGGGTGTTGACCGGCCTCGTCTTCTCTTATCAGGGCCGATGAGATGGCCTTGTCTGCTACAGATAAGTATAGGACGAGGTCTTCTCCAGCTGTAGGTCGGGTCAAAATAGGAGGTTGGCTCAAAAACTTTTTGAACTCCTGGAACGCCTCCTCACATTCAGGAGTCCATTTAAACTGATGTCCCTTTCTCAGTAGGGAGAACAGTGGAAGGGATCTTAGTGCTGATCCTGCCAAAAATCTGGAGAGAGCTGCTAGCCGGCCATTCAGCTGTTGGACCTCTCTCAAACAAGTCGGGCTTTTCATCTCTAGGATAGCTCTACACTTGTCGGGATTGGCTTCGATCCCTCTTTGTGTTAGCATGAATCCTAGAAATTTTCCTGCCTCCACCGCGAAGGCGCACTTTGCAGGATTTAGTCTCATCCCGTGCAACCTTATGGTGTCAAAGACTTGTGAAAGGTCAGGCAAGAGGTCGACTTCTTTCTTGGTCTTTACCAGCATGTCGTCGATGTATACTTCCATCAAGCTCCCTAGGTGAGAGGCAAACACCTTATTCATCAGCCTCTGATATGTGGCCCCTGCATTTTTCAGCCCAAATGGCATGACCACGTAGCAAAAATTAGCTCTGGGCGTGATGAATGATGTTTTTTCCTGGTCTGGCTCATACATCGGGATTTGGTTATATCCCGAGTAGGCGTCCATGAACGACAAGTACTGATATCCCGAGCTGGAGTCCACTAGGGTGTCAATACTTGGCAGTGGATAAGGGTCTTTGGGACATGCCTTGTTTAGGTCGGTGTAGTCGGCACACATTCTCCATTTACCATTTTATTTTTTGACTAGCACTACATTGGCTAGCCATGTTGGGTACTTGACTTCTCTAATGAAACCGGCTTCTAGGAGTGCTTGTACTTGCTCCTCTACTACTAGGGCTCGCTCTGGGCCGAGCTTACGTCTTCTTTGTTGTACATGTCGTGACCCCGGGTAAACCGAGAGCTTATGGGACATGAGATCGGGGTCTATCCCAGGCATGTCGGAGGCCTTCCAGGCGAAGAGATCGGAGTTATCTCTTAGGAGCTTAGTCAACCCTTGTTTTAGGGTTTCCCCTAGGTTGGCCCCTATGTGAGTATTTTTTCCCTCCTATTTGCCGACCTGTATTTCCTCGGTTTTTCCTCCCGGTTGTGGACGCAGCTCTTCTCTAGCCCTTGCGCCTCCGAGCTCTACTGTGTGGACTTCTCGGTTTTTTCCTCTCAGGTTTAGGCTTTCATTGTAGCATTTTCTTGCCAATTTCTGATCACCCCTTACCGTTGCTATCCCCGCTGAAGTCGGGAATTTCATACAAAGGTGAGGAGTGGACACCACCACTCCGAGTCGATTAAGGGTAGCTCTGCCAATTAAAGCATTATATGCTGACCCTACATCGATGACTATGAAGTCTATGCTCAGAGTTTTTGATTTTTCCCCTTTTCCAAAAGTGGTATGGAGGGGCAAAAATCCTAGTGGCTTTATTGGCGTGTCGCCTAGTCCATATAGGGTGTCGGGGTAGGCTCTTAATTCTTTCTCATCCAACCCTAGTTTGTCGAAAGCGGGCTTAAAAAGGATGTCCGCTGAGCTTCCCTGGTCTACTAGGGTTCTGTGGAGATGAGCATTTGCTAGGATCATAATTATTACCATTGGATCATCGTGTCCAGGGATTATTCCTTGCCCATCTTCCTTTGTGAATGAAATGGTGGGGAGGTCGGATGACTCTCCTCCGACCTGGTAGACTCTCTTGAGGTGTCTTTTACGAGAGGATTTGGTGAGTCCCATATGTATATGTCTCTCCGGGATCTGTGGTGGTGGGTCTCTTCTATCCATATCATCTCGCTTTCTCTTCCCATGACTGTCCGACCTTTCTATGAGATATCTGTCAAGCCGACCTTCCCTAGCCAGCTTTTCTATTACATTTTTAAGGTCGTAACAGTCATTTGTCGAGTGACCATATATTTTATGGTACTCACAGTAGTCGCTGCGACTCCCCCCTTTTTTATTTTTAATGGGTCTGGGAGGTGGCAGCCTTTCAGTATTGCAAATCTCTCTGTATACATCCACTATAGAAGCTTTTAGAGGAGTATAGGAGTGATATTTTCTTGGTCTATCGAGACCGAGTTCTTCCTTCTTCTTGGGTTCCCTCTCCCTTTCTTTTGTTGAGGGAGGGTGCCCAGGTCGCCAACTCAGGTCTCTCAGCTTAGCATTTTCCTCCATGTTGATGTACTTTTCAGCTCTCTGCTGTACATCACTTAAGGAGGTGGGGTGTCTTTTGGATATGGACTGTGAGAAGGGACCTTCTCTAATCCCATTGACTAGCCCCATTATGACTGCTTCTGTGGGCAAGTCTTGAATCTCTAAACATGCTTTGTTGAACTTTTCCATATAGGCTCTTAAGGATTCTCCGGCCTCCTGTTTTACTCCCAGGAGGCTTGGTGCATGTTTTACTTTGTCTTTCTGGATAGAGAACCTCATCAAAAATTTCCTTGAGAGGTCTTCAAAACTGGTAACCGACCTCGGGGGGAGGCTGTCGAACCACTTCATCGCCGCTTTTGACAAGGTTGTCGGAAAAGCTTTGCATCGCGTAGCATCAGAAGCATCGGCCAGATACATCCGACTTTTAAAGTTGCTCAGATGATGCTTTGGATCAGTGGTTCCATCGTAGAGGTCCATATCGGGGCTTCTAAAGTTTCTCGGAACTTTTGCCCTCATTATGTCCTCACTAAACGGATCTTCCCCCCTAAGGGCGAATCTTCTCTACCGTCGTGGGAGTTCTGACCTTTGAGGGAGGATTCTAACTTTAAGAGTTTTCTTTCTAACTCTTTTCGTCGCTCCATCTCCTCTTTTAGGTTCTTTTCGGTTTCCTTTTGTCGCTCCCGTTCCTGTTCTAGCTGCTCGAGGCGACTGTGGACTAATCCCATGAGCTCAATTGCGTGGGATGGTCCTTCTTTCTCTAATTCGCGCCCCTCCGAAGAATTTACCTTCGGGTTTTTGATTCCGGAGGTGCCTTCCCTGTGTTGATCATTGGATTCCTGGTGAAGGGTCTGGTCTGCCTCGTTGTTTCCAGTGTTCAGATTCTCTTGTTCAGAATCTGTCTCCACATGACCCTCTTCAGGGGATCTATCCGCCATCACTGGTTGATCTCTCGGGCCCCACGGTGGGCGCCAATGTTACGGTGGGTAACCGGAGATTAATGGGCCGGAGGACGTTGGTCGGCCCAAACGTATGAAGGAGATGGCTCACGGGTGGATCAGCAACTCGGTGCCCTCTGTCCGACTTGTGAGTGTGAAGGAATGGGGGGTGGTACCTGCAAAGACACTCCGATGCCTAAATTAGCAATGGTGTGAGCAGGTTTAGAGAGTATTGGAACTTAGAGATACCTGAGGGGTGTCAGTGTATTTATAGTGGTGAACCAATAACCACCGTTGGAGTAGTGCCACTTTTCTAGGGTGCTAACCGTCCCTTTATCTTAGGGAGGTTAAGATATGGCGTGTGGAAGTGGTTAGAGAGATTTTAGGGGCAATTTCCCATTCAAACGAGTGTTATCTGCCAGCTAACTCTCGTCACCGACTTCTTTAGAGTAAGTCGTGGTTGTAACCGACTTCATAGGTGAAATGCGAGGCTCATCCTTTAGGATTGGGTCTTTTGTCTGGACCTGGGCCTTTACTATTGGGTCAGGGTATGAACAGTTATCATGTTCTTCATCTTAATATATTCAATAGTTCTAGTCATCCACTCTCCGGTTCTAATTTCAGAAAACAAACGTATTAAAGATCTCTACTATTGTACTAGAATTAAAGAAATTAAAAATAAACTCGAAAATTTTCCAGTTCTACTAGTTGGTGTTCGATGAAATGTCTCAAAGATGGAATTGTTATATCCTTCAAACTTGCCAGCATTAGAAATTGCCTAACTAAACATTGTACAAACTGCAAAATCCTCATGTCATTACACTCACATGTAATCAAGGACAGGTTAAACTCTATATATGTTCCTTGATTATTATGATAAGTAATTCCCCACCCATATATTAACGAGGAAAGAATTTACTTATGGTGATTTCATTGATGGAATCGCTGTCATTAACCAACTCCTTGCTGGTTGTCATGCTTTCCTCTGTTCTATTGTTCTTGAAATAATATGCTGGTTCACGAGGGGATGGCAAGTTGAGTGAAGAGCTATTTAGGTAAAAAACAATTGTTGCCATCGTAGGTCTCTCATTTGGTTCTTCTTGAACACATAACAAACCAATGTGAATGCATTTTATGACTTCTTCCTTTGAATAAGGGCCTTCCATGTTAGGATCTAATAGTTCCATTGGCGTTTTCTCTGTCCATTTTTCCCAAGCCTGCAACCTCCATTTGAATTGGTTAGAGTCAGTGTTTTCTACTCCAAGAAAAAGAAATTTAGAAACATTGTACTCACATGTCTCCGGATGTCATCAATACACTCTGATTCAGAAGAGGAGGTTCCTTTTCGCTTCCCGTTAATAATCTCGAGTACCATGACTCCAAAACTAAACACATCCGATTTTACGGAGAATTGTCCAAACATTGCGTATTCTGGAGACATATAACCACTATATATAAAACATGGAACAGTTAAACAAGCAATTGCAATGACAAAAATTGATAGAGAAAACAAGATCCAAGAAGAAACTTACTATGTTCCGACTATTCTATGTGTGTTTTCTTCGTTTTGATCCACAGTAACAATTCTAGCCATGCCAAAATCTGATATTTTTGGATTCATATTACTATCTAACAAAACATTACTAGGTTTTAGATCACGGTGTATTATTTTGAGGCGAGAATCTTCATGCAAGTATAGAATTCCTCTAGCAATTCCCATGATGATCTGTTTACGTTGAATCCAAGATAATTGTCTTCGCTTTTGAGGATCTATAAATAAGACTTTTGAATACTACATTGTACAATCAAATACACATTACTCATTTTTTATTAGTAATGTTTAGAAGCAGGTAAAAACTCAGGTGAAGTCAACTTTACGTGAAGTTTATACCTGAGAGCTGTTATATAATTTAACTAATTTGACTAAATTTTCATTGCTCTCATGTATCAACTTCACGTGAAGTCAGATTTTAGCTGAGTTTCCACCTTAGAAGCAACATACCGCAAAGAAAGTAGTCAAGGCTTTTGTTTGGCACATACTCATAGATGAGTATCTTTTCTTCACCTTCCAAGCAAAATCCCAGTAACCTCACTAGATTTCTGTGTTGAAGCTTAGCTATAACAAGAATCTCATTTTTAAACTCTATTGCACCTTGTCCAGAGCTTCTAGTAAGCCTCTTCACAGCAATTTCTTGTCCATTTAAAAGAATACCCTGAAATTATTTGTAAATAAATACCAGTTGTATATTCTGTTCTGTTATGTTATTATATCAACAACTTGATAATTGATATGTCTACCTTATAGACTTCTCCAAATCCACCTTTGCCTACCCTGTTCTCTGTGGCAAATCTATTTGTTGCAGCTTCAATCCTGGCTAGTTCAAATCGCAAGGACTCCAAAGTGCTTATATCATTCCCAACTACACCAAAAGTGTTTGAATTCTGTTAAATGATTTTCTAAGGTTGCGAAAATAAGAAAGGAAATCTATCTATATTTCTCCACATTACAGTTTTCTTTGAGAATATCATCTTGATTCTTTCTTCCTTTTCTACGTAGAAAGCAGCAACCACCCAAAGTTAAAAGCACAAGTGCAACGACAATGGCAATTGGAACAGCGACTTTACTTAATGGTAAGTTCTTCTGCTTTCGTTTACCTGCACGATTTTTAGTTAACTTCCCTCCAAGAAATATGACTTAACTCTAATTATAAACTATTATGTTCTTGAATCATAAAGAGAAAGATAATAAAGCATATATAATTTTGAGGTAAGCAGATGTCAATATCTTAGATTCTTTTCCCTCCCTCCTTAATTTTCCAAGAAATATCAAAGACTATTAGGATTACGTGAATTCACAATTCAGTCAATTCACCAATTAGTATAAATTTTATGTAAAATATTGGTAGAAACTCAGGTGCAGTCGACTTCACCTGAGTTTTCACCTAAAATATTTTACATATGACATTACAAGTGGTTTTTATAGACTATAAAAACCACTTGTTGAGTAAGGATAGCATCAAAAAAATGAAAAGAAAAATAATAAAGGCATATTTACAAAGATAAAAACTCATGTCCAGTTAACTTCACGTGAAATTGATAGCTGAGAGCCGTTAAATCGTTAACTCTCAGCTATCAACTTCACGTGAAGTTAACCGCATCTGAATTTTCACCGCTTAACAAACCTGGTGGAGCCAAAGGACGAGAATCTCTTTGCGGTGGTGGTGGCGGCCGCAGCGGCGGAGGAACTATATAGTGTTCCTTAAGGAATGGATATAATTCATATCTAATACCACAACTGGGATACATCACAGTTCCTCCAGATTTTCCCCTGCAGCAACCTGCTGGAATATATGCAATGGCATCACTGAGACACCAGCTACAGTTCTCGGTGGAAAGATAAGGGAGACACCAAGCGGAACCATATATGTTTTGATGATCTGTGATTTTCTGAGTCATTGCAGCCGTTTTATTTGAATCAGCAGCGGCCATAGTTCTCATATCATTCAGCATATTCCAGAGAATAGTGTTGTAGCGCCCAACTTGACCCACATAGTCAATGTCACTCACAAAGGTGATACTTGGACTTTCCTCCACATTGGAGAAGAAATTACGATTAGAGTAACGCATAAAGCATACACGGTACCAAACCATGGCTTCTTTTGCTTTGCTACAAAGAGATGAGATAAGTTTTGATGCTTGTGCCACACAGTCTTGGCACATTCCTGGTGTGCTGTCTCTTGTACAAATGTAGAGTCCATAGACTGTGTCTGAAGTTGTTTTACCAATTACTGTAGTGTTGTAGGTTCTGGAAGTGGTGGCATTGGAGGAGAGCCAGTTAAGGAGTGTTATGGTGTTGGAACGGTATGTGCTATTGGATGCAAAAGTGCCATTGATTGTGCAGTTATAATAAGCTTTAGTATTTTTATCGGTGGCTCCTTGGATGATGTTAAAGCAGTGAATGGGGAGGAAGAAGAAGAAGAAAGATGGAAGCAGAAGGAACAAGTAGAAGGGACTCATCATGAATAGGTTGGAAGATGAATCATCATTCTTTATATTGATTTAGAATTGAATAGTGACCAAAATGCTTAGTGCTGATTATGGTTTTGTTAGTGTATGGTAATGATGGTTTGAGACCAATGCACTTGTAGTTGTGTACTTAATTAATGAATTCACACCCGTTAATCCTGTACTAAACAATACGCGGATTATCATGTTGTCCATGCACTTATATTCAGCGCTACTTTCACATGAAAAATAATGGAGATAAAATACTATATTTTCTAAAGATCGCTATGCACTTCTAGCAGTTTTTGCTACACAACCACGGTCCTAATTAAAATAGGAAAGTATAACAGACAAAACACTAAAATAGAAGTCTCATTGATGTGATAATAACGTTATTTATTATATCCTCAGTTATCCTCAGTTAATATGTTAAAATTCGGTTCAACTTAACCTCCTTTCAACACGTGTTTACACTCCACTCAACCCAACACTCATGCATCATGCGTACAGATGTCATGCGGTCCAACATATATATACTTATTCAAAGTTCCCTTTCACACAATCATCTGTTATGTGAACAGTTCCATGGTGAGTATACTCAAAGTCATGTTTCACTGCTGATATTAATTACAGCTATGGTTGGGATGAAAGTCTTTCCACGTGCTGGACATGAATGAAAGTTTTAACACTTAATTAAAGTACGGGGCCTTATAGTGTACAGATGTGGGTGTACAGATTTTTGTCTTTTTGTGGCTGAAAAGCGTGTCACTAAAAGTGTTGCTTAAAGAAAAAGTGTTACCCTTAATCGTTAACTTGGCTCTGATACCAATTTTTACTCTTCATATTTTACTTCGAATAAGTTTATAATTTGAAAATGTTACTTTTATAATTCTGATTTTTATAGTTTTTCAATCTTGTTTTAGTTTATAATAGTCTTTTTTGCATGGATTATTGTTTATAAAATTTTTTATCTGTTTGTCTTTTTCTTGAATATATTTTCTCAAATCTTCAACAACTTCTTTTATTTCTACACTTTCTGTTGTTTCTAAATATCTTTTTAATTTTTCAACTTCATTCTCCATTTTTTCTTTCAACAGCTTTAATTCTTTTAAGTCATAATATGGTTTTCCAGGCATTTATAAATTTTTTAAGTTTAACTCCAACTTGTTTATATTTATTCTTATTTCTATCCTTTTTATTATGAGGTCATCAATTTCGATCTGAAGATTATTTAATTCTCTTTTATACTCCTTTATTTTACTTTTTAAATTTTTCGCTCTTTTTCTTTTTATTTTATTTTCTGGTCTTTCAATCTTTGCATGCTTCATTATTTATTTTAGAATTTCTGCAAATTCTATCATCGCTTCATCACTATTTTCTAGAGATTCTATTAATTTTTCTAACTCTTCAACTTCTCTTTTTAACTTCTCATAGATTGTTTTTAGAGCTTCAAATGCTCTTTGATTTATTTGAGAAAATTGCAAATAATTCAAACGATTTTCTCTTTCAAAGAGCTCTTGTTTCTTATCTTGATAAGTTACATATATTTCTTCTTTATTTATTGTCATAATTTAGTATTTAGGATTTCATTTAATTTTTCGACCTTTTTTGTTAATTCTTTTATTTCAGAATTTTCTTCTTTAATCTTTAACTTAGATAAACTTAAAGGGCTATTAATTTTAGATTCTCTTATTTGAAAATTTGATGAAACCAATTTTTCTGATGGTTCTTTTAATAATAGAACTGAGTTTTCAATAGCTTTATATTTTGGTATTTCTGTTTTTACAATTTTCTGAAATAATTCATCGACATAAATTCTTTCTCTGTTTTTAAATATTATACTATGATGGCTATTTGTTAAAGCATAATTTATTGCATATGTAATTGAAAATGGTTCATCATCTTGTTCCATTAGATTCTTTCTATGAAATTTATAAGCCAAACTTATAGATCTCCCAAGATTTTCAGTTGATAAAGGTATAGCATATCCTAGATGGGCATTAAATTTAACATTTATGTTTGCCAAATTTCCGTGAACAATTCCGATTATTTGATCTATTGGGTCATCAGTAATTCTTTTGTCACAGATTGCTAAACTTATTGGTGAATTAATTCCTTTCATATATGTAGATTTGATTAAGACTTGTATAGTACTAATATGAATCCATCCAATTTTAGATCTTTTTTGTTGATCCTTAATTTTCTCAATCTGTTTACTCAATTCTTCATTATTTATCAAAGCTATTTTAAGTTCTCCATTGGCAGATTTTATTTTTATAGGAGCTTCAAGTTGAATTTTTCCATAGTATATTATATTTTTTCTATTAAAAGCTTCTTTTAAAATATTTTGTTTATTGAAATTTTCATTTGATTTGAGGTTTAATTCTGTTTTTAGAACAGCCTGCTTTTCATTATCTAATAAAGCAGTTAATCTATAATAATCAGATTCTTCTGTTAATTCTAAACTTTCTAAATAATTCATAATTGAAAGACTAGAATGAAGATGTACCTTTCTGGAGAAAAACTTCCTTTATTTAGTATATTTTACATAAGGGGTTTTTATCTCCAGAGGGGAGATTGTAGATACTAACTCCAGAGGGGAGTTTAAAACTATTTTTCCCTTAAGGGAATTCTTCTTCAGACTATAGAATCGCCTCGGCTGCTTCCTCCTTGCTCTCCTAGCATATGAGTACTCTTAGCCTCCTGCTTTCTATTTTCTGATGCCTTCTATAATTGTCTAAGCAACCTATTTATAATGGCTGGGTCTGATGGACAATTCCCATCCTTACCCTTCTTATGACGTCATTGCTTACGTCATTGTTTATTATCTTGCACCAGCTACATTGTTGGTGCTCTATGACCTAAGCGCTTACGTCACTATGCAATAATGTTGAGAGATGCTTCAGATGTGCTGTCTTCCTCTTTCATTATGTGACCTTCAGATGCGTTGTCTTCTTCCTTTATCATGTGGGTTGATTCCGTTTTATTATTGCTTTCTTCAGATAACTCTGAGACGCATAGCTGGCACTTGTGGTCTTCTCTGTCTTTTATCAAATAGCAGAGATTCCTCTTTATCCCTTCAGGGAGCTTTTCTAAGAGTCCAGATAAGTTGTAGAATGCTGATTCAAATTCTACTAAGAGTCTCATTTCTCTTTCTTCAATTTCATTCCTTTTACTAGACACAAGTAAAGTATTTCTGCTTTTATAATTAATTCTTGTGTGAGATTCCCTTGTTATCTTTTGAGTTCTTTCGAAGACCCTTGCTAGTGTGCTGGCTAGCCTTCCTTCATGACTGTAGATTGTTAAATCTTGAACTTGATCAATTGGTTGAAAATTTCCTGGGAAGACGGACATGAATATTACTTGGTGTGCTGGAACCAAGCATTCTTCTTCTTCATTAAAAATAGGTTGACTGTTCGTAAATTTTAGGGATATATCCCTTGGATTTACGTTGTCAATCATATTTTTAAATCTCTTCACTGCATCAACGAATCCTGCAGGAAACTCACTAATAATTTTTAGATCATTAAAAATTAAAATTGTATCAATTAATCCATACTGAAAAAACTGATAGGTGTCCGATGGGGATGCATCTGGAAATATAACCAGCTTTGTTAGCTGTTCTTTGGCAATAGGATAATATCCCAAAATTGTTCTTTTTTCTTCAGTCCAGTTCAAGACTATATTAAGGGTTTCTCTGAGATTTGATCTACAGACCCTTTTCTTTTCTTTGATTTCAGCCCTTGTAGGAATGTTTCTTATTATTCCTGTTCTTTGGGTTTGAATTGGAGCTTTATCTGCTCTTTTTAGGGTTTGCTCTGGATGAAGAGCTTCATATTCCCTAAAAGATTCCTTTGCTTCTTCCAGTGTTAAAAACTCTCCTTTATAAATTATCCTTGATTGATGTGTAAATGGTGCTGCTTTTTCCCAGGCATCATATACTCCTTTCATGGGGCCATTATAAATTACATAATATTTTTTATCTTGGGTGGATTTTTTGATCATTTCAGCAATTGTTTTATTTTCTGGAATTTTTTCTTCACCTGATTTGTCCACCACGCTTAGCTGGCTGAGCTCTGATGATTTTGGTTGTTGTGTTGATTTCATTGCTTCGATGGCCTTCTTGAGGGATTGGATCTGTGTCCTTATTTGCTGACAATGCTTGCATTTTTCGAGTTCTTGTTCGTATTTCTGAATTTCTTAATCTAATGCGTTGTAGACGAACTCCATTCTCTTGTTAATGTATCTGCAATAATATTTTTGTCACCCTTAATATATTCAATTTTTATTGGATATTGTAACAAAAATAATTGCCATCTTACCAATCGTCCATGATTATAATCAACTTTTAAATTATATCGTATGAAACCTGTTAGGTAGCTTGAATCTGTCCTTAATGTAAATTCTCTGGGTAGTAAATCAATTTTCCATTTCTTAAGAGATTTAATTGCTGCTAGAGTTTCCTTTTCATGAGTGGTATATCTCTGTTCTGTTGGAGTAAAAGTTCCTGAAATATACCTGCAAAGTAATTCCTTTGGGGAATTTTTAGAATCTAGTGATTCTTTTCCTTGCTCCAAACTTTTTATAGCTTTCTTAGCTTTTAGACATCCTGACCAGGTTATGTCTGAAGCATCTGTTTCTACTATTAAGTAGTCATTTTCTTCTGGAATATAAAGTTCTGGAAGTTTTTCACATAATTCTTTAATCTTTTGAATTTGCATACTATCTTTTTCATCCCATTTCCATTCTTTTTTAGTACTTATTTTTGGAAATAAGCTTTTAGTGTATTCTGTTATATTCTTTAAGAATCCTTGATCAGAAATATAATTTATACACCCTAAAAATCTTTGTAATTATTTTCTATCTTCTATTTTATTAGGAAATAAATTTACCTTTTCTAGGACATTTGGCTGAAGTTTTAGCTTTCCTTGAGTGGATAGAATTAATCCAAGAAACTCTATTTCTTGTTTTGCTATTCTTGCTTTCTTTTTGCTAAGAACTAATCCTTTTTCTTTACATCTTTCTAAAACTATTAATAATTTTTGAAGATGATCTTCTCTATCCTGTTTTGTAAAAATTAGTATATCATCAATGTACACTAAAACAAATTCATTTAACTCTTTTAGATTTTCTTCCATAAATCTTTGATAAATACCTGGAGCTTGTTTTAATCCGAATGGCAATACATTCCATTCATAGAGCAACACACTTGTTGATTCTTTTGTTGGACAAGTAAAAGCAGTTAATTTCTTTGTTTCTTCGTCTAAACGAAGTTGCCAATATCCTGATTTTGCATCAAGAGATGAAAACCAAGTTGCTCCTTTGATTTTTTCTAAAATAGAATCTTTTCTTGGAAGTTTATGAGCATCACCAATAGTTGCTTCATTCATCTTCTTATAGTTAATAACCATTCTTCGTTTTCCCCTTTTAATTTCATTATTGTTTTCGACATAAAAGGCTGGAGCCGCATGAGGACTTTTACTTAATCTTATAATTTCTTTTTCCAAAAGATCTCTACATTCTAATGAAAACTCTTCTCTATCTCTTGCGGAATAAGGGATTTTATTTGGAACATTTATCTCTTTTGTCGGATCTTTTAATTTAATGCTTACTAATTCGTTATTTGTATTTTTAATATCTAAAGGATTTTCAGCACAAATTTTATCCAAAAGTTCTTCTATCTTTATTTCAAGATTATTTTTTGGGATATTTATTTGAAAGTATAAATTTAAATAACATGTCTCTAATATAGAAAATATTTTAAATTTTAAGATCTTATCTATAGTAGTAGTCGGTATTTTTATACGTTTTGATTTTTGATTTATTGAAGAATCGTGTGGAGCTTTTAAAACTATATATGTTAGTTCTTGAATGAATGGATGATATAGCTTTAAAAAGTTATTTCCTATGATAAAATCCATTCCAGAATCTAACATGTATATAGATGGAACAATGAACCTATAATTTTGAATAAAAATTTCAACCATCTCTGCTTTTTGGTCAATTTTATGTATTGATTTGTCAGCTATTCTAACTCTTAATGGTTTCTTTAATTTTTTCCAATCAAGTTTTATATTTGAACTAGCAAAGCATTGTGTTGCTCCAGAATCTATGAAAGCATTTATAAATTTTTCTGTTATTTTTATAGTAATAAATGTAGCATTATTACTCAGTCTTTGAGTCTGTTTTCGAGACATATTCAAAAATATAGTCTAAGTTATCATCAGATTCTTCTAAAGGTTCCATGAAACAAGACTTAGCAATTTCTATTTGTTTAGTAAGATCCTTTTTATCCTTCTTTTTCGGACATTCATTTGCATAGTGTCCTTCTTCTTGGCAATACCAACACTTACAATTTTCTTTTTTATTTGGGCAATAATCACTTTTTTAAAAGCATAATTATCAAAACCTGTTTCCCATTTAAATTGAGATTGATTATCCCTAGATGTTCCAGCTTCATTTTTTACTTGTATTGGAATTGCTGGTTCTTCGTCACTTGAATAATCTAGGATGTGTTCTTCATTTTCTATATTTTCAGAATTTACTATTTCTTCTTCTATCTGAAATCCCTGTTCCATAATATTATTTTCTTGAGCTATTTTTAATTGTTTAAAAAGCATTGTAACTTCTTCTAATTTTTCTTCAATATTCATAATTTTAGTGGTGGTTTTACTTTTAAATCTGTTATGTTGATTATATTTTGAAATTTTTCTTCTTTTGGATTTTCTTTTTCCTTATTTCTTTGAAATTTTATGGATACTAGTATTTCTTCAAGCATATTTACTATAGAATTTAATTGTGGGTTAAAAGTATGTTAAAGATGTGGGGAATCATTTCCATGATAACATTTCTTAGAAATTCCGTGTGAAAAATAAGTTTTTTCAGGTTTTTGAAGTCCTTCAATAAAGCTTATAGTAAAATAAAGATTTTGAGAAAAATAATTTTGTATTGATTTTAAGAATTCGGTGTCATTACAGTTAACATTAGTTAAAATCATTAATTTTTGATCTATTAATTTTGATAACTTAATTATTTCTTCTCTTAAATCTTCTAATTTACTTTTTTCCATTAGGTGACGCTTTTCTTTGTGAAAAGTGTGGCTTTAGAAAGTGTGGTTTAAGTAAGCAAATCTTTAAATCTGTACAGATTTAGATCTGTACCATATAATTTTCTTTAAAGTACGGTACCTGTTAGTTCAAAAAAATAATAAATGTAAATTCAAAGCATCAGACAAGTGTGTTTGAAATTTGGCCGATCTGTTCTGAAAATTTACGCTGTCACATGTAGCATTGATGTAAATTTTACCTATAAAAAGAAATGATTCATTCATCAGAAGGGCAAAATCTTTTTGAGCGAAAGAACCCAATTCATTCGATCCCTCCTTTCTTATTACCTATTTTTTATGCATCACAATTTTTTCATTTGTCCAAGCATCACCATTATCATACACAATTACTTCATTATCATTCAGACAGTCACAACATATATTGAGTATACATAAAAGATTATCTCTGATTTTGAACATGTGGTTGCTGTCTTTCGAGGTTGGTATGTCATCAAAACTTCTACATGAATGCATCATGGAGCTGCCGTTCCTCTCTCCTTCTCCCTCCCCCTCTGACTGAAGTCCCCATTGATTCTCATTATCAAATTCTCCCTCTCCAAGTTATTAGTAAATATGTGTGATTTAAACAAAAAACAAGACACCACATGCCCTTTCATATTTATTTATTTTTTTACTTGGACCAAGCAAGTATGATCAAAATAGAACAAGCTCACTGTAATAGTCCAAAACAACAATACAACACATTCTTTTTTTCCATTATTTATTTGTTTTTTTTTTTTCAAGAACCATGAATGGCAAGAAACACCTATCTTCAAGGATTATGTCAGAAACTTTAACAAGGATAACTTACCAAAAATCTAACTACAATCTCCACAGTATGAGAACTTAAATCAATCTAAATTGTAATTTGTAATATATTCTTTGGTGTCTAAAAATAAAAGGAAAGAAAAAAAAACAAAAAAAACAAAGAATAAGCACTCTCTAAATGACAGTAAATACATCACAAGTAAATCAAGATCAGCACAATGATTAACAACAAATTCCAAAAGATTATCAATTTTAATTTTTAACCCAATTTTAACAAGATCAGCACAATGATTAACAACAAAAAATACACTTAGTGAGGTAATGAGCACAAAATCAAGAAACTTTAATAAAATTTAACATCAGAAAAAAAGCAACAACAAGCCAATGACAGTTTATCAATACCAATTTAGCATCAATCAATAAGCCAGTAAAAGAGTTCATTAATCAAGAACGGGCTATAGAACAAGCCAGAGTAGTTAGCAAAGCCAATCAAGTTTTTAACATAGTTTTCACAAGGTTAACACAAAAATTAACATGCTTTAACAAAGATTAACAAACTTTTTAACCCAATTTTAAAAAACTCAGCACAATGATTAACAACAAAGAAAAAAGCCCCGAATGAGGTAATGAGCACAAAATCAAGAAACTTTAACAAAATTTAACAACAGATAAAAAAAAAGCCAAAAACAAGCTGGTAACAGTTTATCAGTACCAATTTATCATCAATCAATAAGCCAATGATTAACAAGCTCACCACAATGATTAACAAAAAAAAAAAAGAAAAAGCACTGAACGAGGTAATGAGCACAAAATCAAGAAACTTTAACAAAATTTAACAACAGACAAAAAAGCCAAGAACAAGCCAGTAACAGTTTATCAGTACCAATTTAGTATCAATCAATAAGCCAGTAACAGAGTTAATTAATCAAGAATAGGCTAGAACAAGCCAGAGTAGTGAGCAAAGCCAATCAGCCAAGAATAAGACTAAGCACTGACAGAGCATCCAATTAACTCAAGCACAAAGTAAAAAAACAAAACAGCAGCACATCACTTAATCAATAATCATCAATCAATGAAAAACAAAACACCAACAGTGAGTATTAAAAAATGATGATCACTAACCATCGAGGAACAAGCATGAAGAGGGTTTGGTTTCTGAACAGACAATAAAAAAAAAACACGAAGAACAAGTACTAGCAGTGAGCATTGACCTTTGACGGGCGACGGAGAGCGGTTGAGCGCAACGGACGACGGCGAACAGGCGACTGATGAGAGCGAACAGGGGATGGAGAGCGAACAGGTGACTGATGAGAGCGAACAGGGGATGGTGAGAGCTAAGTAACGAACGCCGATAGCACGAAGGCGGAAGTTCTTGAGTGCGACGGAGGCGGCAGCAGCAGTCTCTTACTCCGACAGACGGCAACAAGATTGGTGGAGGCTAGGGTTTGCTTTCTTTGGTGGAGGCTAGGACATTTGCTGATGACTGAGGAAGAAGTTGGAAAGGGGAGCCAAACGCGTGCAATCCCTTTTTTCCTTTCAACAAAGGAAACGGCGTCGTTTGTTGTGAAGCGGCCGGGTCTCGGTTCGGTTTGACCGGCCAAAAACGGTTTGTGTCTAATTTTTGAACTAATAAACCGAACTGCCTAATCTATCGGTTCGACCGACCGGTCTGGTATTTAGACCATTGATCACAACTCAGCTCAAGAAGGAAGACATAAATTTATAACAATTCTATCAACAATTCAGCATTCCAATATATATAACAATTCCATCCATTAACAATAACATAAGTCTCAATGAAAACATAAATCTAATGACATAGAACATACCATAGTCATTCATAAGGTGGCTCCTAGAAGAGGATGGCTGGTCGGCAGCGACACAGTTTAGACGAAGGTGGCGATGCTCGAGACAGAGAGACTCGACGGTTGAGACTGCTGGATTGCCGTTTGTTGCATCTCTCCCAGCAAGGGAGTATAGTTAAGAACCTAAGATGCAGAATCACCGGTGAGGCGGGTTTCAAGGTAGCTTGGGTGGATTGGGTTTTCATGCATATTCTGATTTTTTCGTTTTGGGTCAACTTTGTTGGCACCAAGTCCCAAAAAAAAGAGAATTAAAATTGTATTAAATTTTTAAATTAAAATTTAGTATTTAAAATAAAATATTATTATATCTTGCATTTTAAATGTTGTTACATTATTCATTTTGATTATTAAATTTTGACAAATTTAAATAAAATATTTTTTTTAATTTTAAACTTTAAATATGATCTTAATTTTTTTTCAATTTATTTAAATGGATCTAAATTCAAACTAACAAATTATAAATTTGTATGTATATTTTTAGAGTTGTATCTATTAATTTAAATTACATAGTATTTAATTCTATATTATAATTTAATATATCTTAAATAATATAAAAATATTTGTTAGTGATTTTTTACTTTTTATTTTGATGCTTTATTTTGTTAGACATTATAAGTATTAACTTTTTTCTTGTGTTCGCCATTATCAATTTTGTTTTTAAGCGATTTTTTTCTTGAGCTCAACCTGATATTTATAAGTTTTATTTGTATTATAAATTTATCCTTTAAATTTGCTGACTAGATCCTTAAGTTAGGTGACGGGTTATTAGAAGACAGTTCTGATGGTGACTCGGTGATTAGGATACCGGAGAAGTTGCTATTTAATTTTGAGCCATCATCTCTTCACGATTTGATGTTGTTCGTTTATCCTGATATCTTACTGTATATTTCTAGCGTGGACTATTTTAAGGACAAGAGTATATTGGCACCGACACTTGATGTTGTAACCGAAGTTAACAATCATGTCATGTCTTTGCTTCCTGGCAATGAAAAGGTTTACTTGAGTTCTGACACACTGCTTAATAAAGACAGTCACTTAGAATCTGAATTATACACAATGAACACAGAGTCGTTGAATGCATTGATTTATTCTGGTATTCCACAACACAAGTTAGTGCTTAAGATTGGTGTGTCTGTCATGCTTCTTCGTAATATTGACCAATCCAGTGGATTGTGCAACGGTACACGAATGCAAGTTAGGCGACTTGGTGAGATCATGTTATTGAGTGCGTCATCTTAGCAGGACGAAATGTTGGTCAAGTTGTTTTCATTCCAATGATGAACATAATCCCCAATAATAAAACCTTACCTATCGGGTTTACCCGAAAGCAGTTTTCAATTGTGCTTTACTTTGCAATGACCATAAATAAGTCGCAAGGACAGACACTCTCAACTGTTGGTATGTATCTTCTAAGGTCCGTTTTCACACATAGTCAAGTTTATGTTGCACTCTCTCGAATCAATAGAATGTCTGGTCTCAAGATTTTGATCGTTGATTCTGATGGAAAAATCTCAAATCATACTTTTAATGTTGTGTACAAAGAGATTTTTATCAATTTACTTTCTGCCATTTAGTCGTTATTGTAATATTCAAGGTGACTGATGCTATGTCCCCGTGCTTGGCACAGGGCTTAAAACTAGTTTGAACTTACTTTTAAGATATCAAATGAGATATCTGCTATTAGACAAGTGTCCCACTCTGATGTTCTCTGTTTCTTTATATATTGACTTATTGCTTAGTGTTATATAATTTAATAAAAGTATTGGTATAATATATATTTTAAAAAAATTTAATTATTGACATAAAAAATATAATTCACATATCGTATTTTAATTTATTTATATTTTTATTATGTCTATATGTATAAATTTATTATCGTACTGAAATAAATATCTTTTTTTATTTTCACTCTATATTTTATAAGAAAGTGTTAGGTAAACAATGACTATATTGAATAACAAGAATAACTACCAATTAAATAAAAACACACTATACTTCTAAATTAATCATCTAAATTTTAATATTAAAATAATTATTTATACATCTAATAAAATAAATATCCAATATATCTATTATTCATATTATTTAATATTTTTATTATCTAACTATACTTTTCTATTTTATATTCACCACCCCATCCGCATTGTGCATGCGAAGAAATAATGCGCAATCATTCTATCATCAAATAACAAATATTGACGCAAACTCCCAATTATACCTACCCCAACTTAAAATTAATCTCTCTCTTCCATTTTTAATGTGCACGTTCTCAGCTTACCAAATGTACTGATTTATTACTCACCTAAAATATGCTTTCGTATTAAATGAACTATTTAACACAATAGTTGTCTAACATCTAATTATTATCTTTAGATGAATGCTATGGGATCTATTACATTATATCTAAGTTATTAAAAAAGATAAATAAATAATATTTAATAAATTTTAAATAATTTATTTTTTATTTTAAAAAATAAGTTAAACAATTTAAGCACTACAACAAAAACACCATAAAATTCACTTTATCTTTATAACGAGTTATTTTGTTCTTAACGTGAAACACATGGTAGAACTTACCGAAATAGAAGATACATTAGTTGAAAGAAATACAGGATCAAACTCAATGGAGGTCCAAACAATACGTTTAATTCAGAGAAATTCAAATAAAAGTGTAGGCATGTGTGTCTCGAACACACTTGTTTTTGACCCGCTAGATTATTTAGCATAAAAGCATTCTAATATATATGTCAAGGAAGTGCATGTCACCCAATAATGCATTCCTTAGCTTATCTAGGGAGAAATGTGCTCACTGACAAATCGTTGATAGAATCATTTATGGAATGCGTTTTGTGGTAGTAAGACATATAATCCATCTTTTTACTCTTTGAAAGTATTGGTTCTTGAGGCAAAGGTACTTCCCCTGAAGAACTATTGAGGTATGACACAATTTCTGTCATTGTAGGCCTCTCATTTGGATCATCTTGAACACATAACAGTGCAATCTGTATACTTCTCATCACTTCATTTTCAGAATAATTTCCTTTTAAAGTTGTATCCAATAATTCCAATGGCTTTTCTTCCTTCCATTTTGCCCATGCCTGCAACAATTTTCTATAAATTAATTTGAACCATTATTGTATGAATATAATTTGATACAAGGTACCAGAAAAAGTGAATTATTACTCACAGAAAGTCGGATGTCATCTGAGAAGTGTGATTCACAAAAAGAACTTTTCGATTTTCCACTAATAATCTCAAGTACTATGATTCCAAAACTATACACGTCAGATCTTATTGAAAACATTCCTTCCATTGCATATTCTGGAGACATATAACCACTGTATATATGATTTAACTATTTGGCTTAATAATGATTAAATAAGATGAGACTAAAATGAAAACAAAAATGAATAATAAACTTACTATGTGCCAACAACCCTATGAGTATTCACTTGAATTTGATCTGTAATTACTATTCTTGCCATACCAAAATCTGATATTTTTGGATTCATACTATCGTCTAATAAAATATTACTTGGTTTAAGATCTCGATGGATGATCGTTAAACGAGAATCTTCATGAAGGTATAAAATCCCTCGCGCAATTCCTCTAATAATGTTGTATCGTTCAGACCAAGTTAATGGCCTGCTTCTCTGAGGATCTGTACAAAGAATTAGATTTTTCAATGGCCAATTATCAAAATGATATTCATCTTATATAAAAGAAGCTAAGAACACAAATTCTAATTTCTAACCAAATAAAATGTAGTCAAGGCTCTTGTTGGGGACATATTCATAGACAAGTATCCTCTCTTGTCCTTCCAAACAAAACCCCAGTAATCTGACCAGATTTTTATGTTGAAGCTTGGCCATAACAAGAACCTCATTCTTAAATTCTTCTGCACCTTGCCAAGAGTTTCCCAAGAGTCTCTTTGCTGCTACTTCTTGCCCATTTTCAAGAACACCCTGTACAACATGATAAACCTGCACTCGTTTAGTTGAAACTAATACTCCAAAACAATATCTTAATTCTCAGTTTTACCATGTCACCTTGTAAACTTCCCCAAATCCACCTCTTCCTATCTTGTTTCCTTGGGAGAAGTTGTTGGTAGCAGCTTGAATTTCACTCAACTGAAATTGTAAAGACTCAAAAGAAGCCAATGATTCATCCCCAACTACATCAAACAATATAAAAACCATAGTAATAAATGAAGTTTCAAGCCTTCAAAAAAGAAAAGGATGTGATATAGGAATTGAACACATTTACAGCTTTCTCTAAGAAGAATTCCCCTAAGAAGCTTCCTTTGTCGTCGTCGACTTAGGAAACATAAAGAGCAGCCAAAACATAGCAGCAGCACAGAAACAACAGTTGAGATGATGGAAATAATAATCTGTCTCTGGTGTGACCTGTTTTTCCTATTTCCTGCAGTGAACAAAACAGTACCTTCAACATATGAAAGTTACTAACTATCACAACCATATGCAGAAAATACACTAATTTAGTATCTCTAGACATAATGTCTCTGTTCATGTCTCATCTATCAAACACGATTTTATGTCTCTGTATACAGATTATGGGCTAATACCTCCAAGTCTCAAAATATTGAGATGAGATGATGGCTCATAAAATCGATAAAGCTCAAATCTAACGCCACAACTGGGAAAAAGAACCCTTCCTCCGATCTTTCCTTTGCAACAACCGGTCGGAATGTCGGCCGCGGCGTTCACAAGACACGAGCTGCATTCCTCAGGGGGCAAGTCCGGGGTGCACTTTGCCATGCCATAAAGGCTTTGTTTAGCTGTGATGTTGAGTTCCCCGTACGCGAACCTTCTAGAACCCATGGGAATATCAGCAACCTTATGCCTCAGAGTATACATCATCTCCGACACTTCATTGTTGAACGTAGCAAGTTGGCCAACGTAGTCCTTGAGGTTCAGCAAGAAGATTTTAGGGCTTTCTTCTGCTATGGTTAAGAAATCTCTGTAAGAGTAACGTAGGAAGCAGAATCTGACAAATACCACAGCTTCCTTTGATGTTTCACACTCTGATGTTACATTATACACTGCCTGATCGATGCACTTTTGGCATTTCTCTGAAGTTATATCTGCATTGCACTGGAAGAGGCCATAGACACTGCTGTTACCAGAAGAAACCTTGGTGATGTGGGATCCGGCAGAGTTAGTGGCATTGGAAGAAAGCCAAGAAAAAAGAGTTTTGAGGTTGGTATGGTAGGTGCTGTTTAACTCAAAGGTGCTGTTTCTTGTGCAGTTACAGACATGTGGGAAATTGGTATCTGGTGAAGTAGTTGTAGAAGAAGAACAAAACCATGTGATGGAGAGTAGCAGCAGAAACTGGAATAAGAGAAACGAATGCATGTTTCTTTGTTCATAACGAAAACCAATTAAGGAGCTCATATTATAGTGTAACTAGCAAGTGGAGTTCTATCTAACCTTTATTATTTTGATGATCATGCTCTTCAAATGCACATTCTTTATTAGCTTAGCCAACCTTTGTTGATTTCTTTTAGAAAGGGACTTTACACTACTTTGTTTCATGTCCATGTCCATGGAAAACATAGATACGGTTACACATACGGTTACACATGTATATTGTTTGGTTATTAGGATATTAATTTTTGAAAGACACGGTTACGCATGTCTGCCTGCTGTCCTGTTGTCTGCCCTTGCATCTACGACTACAACTTTTATTTTTATTTTTTTTTAAGAATTAGAAGAAACTTTTTATTTGAATTATTTAACTAAGGTTGGAATTAGAGTTGTTAATTTTAATAATTTGAGTGGTTGAGGATGAAAAATTAGTAATGAAGGTAGTGGTAGTGGCAGAAATCATTGGTGGGAGTAGTGGTGGTAGTAGAAATCAATGGTGAAATAATTTTGATTGAGAGTAAATTTGATTTTTAAGTTATACAGATGTATTTTGCACCTTATTATTAAATATGATATAAAATTTGTATATCTTTATGTTTATATGTCTTTATATTTTTGTGTCAGTGTCTATTATTTTATGTCTATTGTTAACAAAAGTAGTCTTATATATTTGAAAGAATCTATTTGAGTATTCATTAAGTCGTCACTTGTTAATTATATTATATTTAGAGTAAATAATAACTTTAAATATGATGTGAAAAAGACTAAAAAAATTAAATAGGTAAGTTTTTTTGTATGCCTTTTAAATTTACTAATAGAATTCAAAAAAAAAATTATTTCTATTTTTAAGCAAAAAATCATAAACACTAAAGAATTCTCCAAAAAATTATTAAATAGTAAAACGTCTATATTTCTTTAAAAACTTATCATTTCATTTAGTAATAAAACAAATAAAAAAATTATTTGTACACTAAAATTAGTTACTAAAATTTAATATATATGTGTATAAATATATATATAATTTAATTTATTTTTAATATATATCTATATTTTAATATATATTTTATACTGGTGACTAATTTTAATGTACACCTAATATAATTCTAAAACAAAAAGAACAATTAAACATATTCTATTTTATGCTACTTCACTTCATGGTCAGTTATTACTTACTAAATAAGTAACATGCCATATTTTTTTAACATAATTTAGCTGGCTCGTGGTTCAGGACTGAAATTATAAAAGAATGTAGAAAGAATGCAGCTAGAGTCATATTTAATTAGTGGGAGGTTGAAAATGCCAAGGAACTATCTTTGCATAACATCGAGTTACACAAATCTCCATAAAATGGATATTTTTTCTGCTATAAATCTAATAGCACTAAACCTGTTTTAGTAGAATTGATTCGTATTATTGAATTGCTTTCATACATGTATATAGCAAGTTGACTAACCTTTTGAAGAAAGTTCTACATACATGTACTGATATGAATGAAGAGGAGGGGAAAAGGTTTGACATTTGTCACATAAAGTTTAAATTTCGTTCTTTTTGGATTAATTCATTCGTTCCATAACCATGTGTTAATAATTTTAATCTTCTTCCATTCTAGTCAAAGAAATTTTTTAAAACATGTGTTAATAATTTAATCCTGCAGAAAAATAATGTTAAATATGTAATTTCTTTGACAAGTGACAGCAACCACTTAAAATTATTCAATAGCCAGGAAAAAGTAAATATTCAGTTGCATAGTTAAAAATTATTTAACAATTTTTAAATATTAATTTTATATAAAATTGAATTATATCCATTATACATTCATAACATGTAAGAAAATTTTAGAAAAATAATTTAAATTTCACCACCTTAAATATTTGATAAATCACAACACAGATCACAAATGTAAGAAAATTCGGAAGACTACATAACAATAGTCAGAAATAGATAATTAAAAAAAAAAACTAAGGTGAAGTTAATACAAATTACTGAAATTAGTGATATTATTCTCGCATCTTCAAGAGAAGTAAACGGGGCATCTCTTGTCTTTGTAAAGGGGTAAGATGGACCCATCGGGTCCCACACCCGCATCACAATTAGCGTGCATCCTGTGGCGCTTGCTCTGCCACGACGATATCTTGAACCGAATCACAGACGTTAATTCCAAGCGGAACACCACGCTACCGTGAACCCTATCGTTCTGAAACTCCGTCCATCGTTGACTGTTAACGGTCAACGTAGCCCCACTGAGAACGGCGTTCACTATTGTCGTATGTTTGGGCTGCTGATAAAACGGATCAAGTAACGGCGTCGACCCGATTTTCTGATCCCGGTAGTAAACCGCCCCGTCCATTGACTCGTAGTAAATACCGATGTTCTGGTTGGCGTTTCGGGCCGTCGCATTGAAATTGACTTCGGCATTTTGGAAGCCAGATGATTGGGCCAGGCCCGGAATAGAGAACTCGTGGATGTGGAATCTGGGCCTGTGAGGGCGGAGGCTGATCCAGAGGATGAAAGTGATTAGGCCCAAAATAAAGAGGAGGCTGAGGAAGGTGCCGCAGATGATCTTGGAGACCCGGGTGGTGAGGCTGTCCTGGACCCGCTGCACGTAGTAGCGGGCCGTGTGGTGACGCCTTATGGGCTTCTGGTTCGGGTTCTGGCCCGGGACGTGGCGGATGGGTATGTGGTCGTTGCCGCGCATTTTGGCGCAAGCGTGTTCTGTGTTTCAACTTTGATGAGTGTGTGATGAATAATGCGTTTGAGTTTGGTTTTGTAGTGCACTTGGAAGAGAAGAGAAGAGAAGAGAAAAAGAGAATCTTTGAGAGTGGTGAATGGAGGAAGAAAAGAATATCTAAGCTTTGAGTCTTGCATCTTTGCATTGTTCCATTGCTTTTGCATCACGTTTGCATGCTAATTAATTACATCAGCGGAAAAAAAATGTATAATAATTATTAGCATGCAGTAAAATTTGATTAGTTAGTTTTATAAGATTCTGATTAGGGTTCAAACCGTAAAAGTTTTTATCCTTTAGAAATATAGAAGCTTCGGAATTTGGTGTATTAATAACTTTAGAGGCACTGTTAAACTTTCAACAACAAAGAGATATAGATACTATAATGTTAAGAAGGTATCATTCAGCAGCAGCTTTATCTATCTGTATTTTTGCATCTAGCTTGATGATCATGCATTATATATATATAGAAAATTAGAAGTGAATAACAAAGAAGTCACGGACATTTTTATGCACAACGGGAATAAGGTACAAATGTTTTCGTATAATGTTGTATAAAGTATATATACGAAATCGAGTTACAAAGATGAATGGATTTTTTAATTATATGCCTCTTATCCAGTTTAAACTTGTTCTATACATGTATCATCGTTGCCTCACTTGGAAGTCATCACTGAAGGCAATAACAGTTTTGCAATAGGAAATAGTATTTACTCGCATGATGAACTAATCTTTTATGACGTGAGATGATAGCTAAAATGTAAATATAAATATTATATTAAATAGGAAATTTACAAAAATATTGAACAAACGTTAATGCCTCCTATTATGCCAGGAATAAATTATAGGATGTGTCGGTGATTAAAATGAAGGGCTTATTATTGATCCTCATCACAAGTAGCCGGCGGAAGCAATCTATTAACTACTCTTCCACCTTAGTCCATGACAATAATAAAAAAGTCTCGTAACCTATAAATTCAGTCTAACAGAATACATAAATTCAATTATAATTTTAGTCTTTATTATCTTATCTTATCTTTAGTTGTTCTTATCTTTTCTTTATTTGTTTTTATCTTTCTTAAACTAATGCTCTATATATATTTAGTTTTACCTTCATAATTCAATACAATTCAATTTAATCAATTAAAAAATACAAAGTATAATATTCTTTCTCTCTTCTTTTCTTATTTTTTCACAATTTTACCACAATCTATGACACCGCAAAAATGCAAAACAACAAAATAACATAGTAAAAATCCTATGTTTTCGTGTTCTAATTCTTCTGTGACATATATAGCATTTTTGTTGGCATAAGAAAACGACAGATATTTTAACTTGTACTTGATTGTTGGTATGTGCATAATGGTATTACAATACAAAGACATTCTTTTCAACCCCGTATTACAGGGTTGTCAACATGCATAAAGTGCGACCACATGCTACATTTTTTTCTTTCACAATGTCATGCAATTTTGTCACATAATAGAAACTCCATGTCGTATATGTCGTTTGAATTCATTCCATATAGGTTGCGCTGCTAGTAAGGATAAGCAATGAGTGGTTTGGCTCAAACTTCTATGAAGAATGGTGTCCATCTCTCTGTTTTAGAAACAGATAAATCTGAATAGCTTATTATTTAAGTTTTCGTCAAAAATACAATGTACAAGAATATATATAAATGTTAGAAAAATTAAATTAATAAAAACACAAAATTTTATAATAAATACACAAAATATACTATATAAATATAAGTAATACTAATTGATTTTAAATTGATTCTAATTACTCCTAATTATATTCTAACACTGGATATACCCTTGCATGCATGTTATTCTCTAGCTTGGCGCCTTTTATTTACTGATATTACAGCTAATAATAATGCAGATTTAGAGAAAAATATATCATCCAAATAACAAAATGAAAGTACAAATAGGATCGGAGCATAAGCTAATATAAGCTCCATAGCTTAGCCAGCTTAATTAATAATTTAATAAATTAATTAATTACTTGCATAAATATCTACCTTACATACATGTCGTACGTCTTTAAGGTAGTATTTGTTTTGAGGTACTCGGATAGAGATTAGAAGCTTAAAATTCAGTATTATGTTTGTTGGCTCAAGGATTGGTACTAAAATTTCTATTTCTATCTCTAAAATTTCAATATTTGAGTACCTCTAAAAAATGAGGACACAGGAGACTGAAATTTTTAGATACAGAAATTAAAATTTTAATAATATTTTATACCTAAAATACTCTCATTTCAAATAATTAATTTCAATTTTATCCTTTGTGCATATTAAATTAGAGTTTTATTCTTGTTTTAATTTTTGTCTCCTATTTTATACTAAACAGAATATTAAAATTTATTACAGTGTCAATCTCTTAGTTTCAATCTCTCAGTCTTTCAATCTCTATCTCTCCACCAAACACTGCCTAATAACTTTAAAAATGGTGGCCATAAACGACTAAAAATTAATCATTAAATAAAAAAGTGGCACTTGTCTTATATCAAATTATAATTAATTTTTACCATGCATGCATACAATACTTTTATTCACCAGATATGGTGCACACGTGTTTTTTTATAATTATTATTGGTAATTAAACTGGGAAAAAACCTGTTGCATGCATGCTTTATGGTCGACCAAAACTATGGAATCAAAAATAATTGTACTCAATTAATCTTTAAGAATGAAAAGATTATTATTAATATTAAATAATATTACACCAATATTTTAAATTTTAAAGATAATAAATAATGAGTGTGTGTGTACACACTAGCTAGTAGGGAAAAAAGGGTTCAAAAATTCAAACTTTGATTTCTCACTAATTGAAAGACAAGACAAGAAGTCCTCAAGTGTATGAAATAATTCCAGTCCTTTTGCTTTCAACTTCCTCACAATAATAAGAGAACTAATAATATTACTTCCTTGCTCTTTTTTTTTTTTTCTTGGTTTTCCTCGCATATAATTATGGCAAGTAACGTTAAAATCTACCAATTATTTTTCAATGTGGTGCAATATAGACCATTGCTTATGGGATATCGACATCTCTAAGGTTCAGCAAATCTAAGATATAAACTCAATCAAGATAAGAAACGTGTTTTTGATAGGGAAGCATGAGATTACATTCTATTTGCAGATACTATGTATTATACCACACAAATTTTATTATGAAAATTGTAAAAGCAAACAGTAATTAGTCACTTTCTAGTATAGTGCTTTCCATTTAGTCTCAACATTAGATATTTGTTGGTAGGATATATATATATATATAGGTCATATTATTAATAAAGATAAATAATATTTGTAATATTTTTTCTCTCCTGTATAAACTTTTTTATGGTATAAAAGATTAGTTTTTTTTAATTTTTTAATTATTTTTAAAACTAAAAGTACGAAATTTATAAAAGAGATATATACAAGAGACTATTTACAGGATGAAGTTGTAAATTCCTAAAGTGGTCCATAAAATTGATGTGTACACTAAAATCGTTCATGAGATTTCAATTGTACCAATTATGTTTTTGAAATTGAAAAAATTACATCATATTAGTCCCTGACCTATTTTTTGTTAACGACGTGTTGATGTGGACCTTTGGTGACACGTGTCACCTCATAATTTGGCCACGTGTAACAGTTCAATGACGTGTCGGCCTGTGACACGTGGCATGCTGACGTGGATGGTTATGTCACGTGTCACAATACTATTTTGCCACGTGTTAGGTTATGCCACGTGTCACAATTTTATTTATCCACATGTCATCTACTACGTCATCATTACATATGTACCAAATTGATTCCTTACTTTGTATCAAATGATTCATTTTAGTCATTGAAATTGAATGTCGTGCACCAAATTAGTCCCTTCATCAGTTTTTTTTCTTTTTTTTTTTTGTATAAATTCAAATTTTTTAATATCTTTAAATACACTAATTTTAATTTTATCTTTTTACAAGTTACTTAAATACAAGTGGTTTTATAAAATATTTTAAAAATTTTAGTTTTAATTATACAATTTTTTTTACAATATTTTATTAAAAGAATTATGTGAGATATTGATATTAATTTAGTAAAGAGTGTAAGTTAAAAGTATAATAATATTTCTTAATACAAACTTTTTAATACTAAACACTTTAATAAATATTTTAAGAATACTTGATAAGACACTTGTTAACTAATATAAATTCATTATTCCCATCGATTTTTAGAATGTTCGATTTCCATATAATTGACTTCTCACTAAATTAATAAGATATATTTATACTATCGATTATAATAATTCATTTTATCTATAACTTAGCTAGGCGGCCTTTTTATATATTACACTATTAATTAATATAAGCACTTATTGTAACCATGGCTTGAATAGTATTAAAACAGATACAAATAAATATAAGAGATAATAATAAAATTTTGGATTTACCTAACATGTGCTCTAAAGATACAAGTTAAAATTATTAATTAAAAAATTCATTATAAAAAATTGTATAATAAAAAATAAAATTAAAATTAGTGTATTAAAAAATATTGAGAGTTTTAGATTTACAAAAAAAAATGAGAACAAACTGATAAATGGATTAATTTGGTGCATGATATTCAATTTTAGGGACTAAAATGAGTCATTTGATGTAAAGTAAGAGATCAATTTAGTGCATATGTAATGATAATATAGTGGATGACACGTGGACAAATAACATTGTGACCCGTAGTATAATCATCTACATAGTATGCCACGTGTCGTTGACTGACACATCATCAAGCCACGTCAATACGTCGTTAATGAAAAACAGGTCAGGGACTAATATGGTATAATTTTTTCAATTTCAGAGACGTAATTGATGTAATTAGAATTTCAAAAACGATTTTAGTGCACATCATCAATCTCAAGGATCACTTTAAAAATTTACTCGATGAAGTTATCTTTTTATAAATATAATAAGTGAAAATTATTAACTAGCTAGTTTAATAGGTTTGATTAAATTATTATATAATGATCTTTAACTATTATTTTTATATAAAAATAATTACACGTGTATAATTATCTTCTTTATATAAAGGTGGTACATATCATATATTACTAGTTAATAAATTAGATGGGAATTTGGTATCATTACCGCACCCAACTTATTGTCCAGCCTCTTGATGTGGTTCCTTTTTGTTACTATATGTCTGACCTTATAGCCGACCTTATATATTAGTAGATCAGTAGTGTTCATGAATTAATAATTAACGATCAATGAAGAAGTGGCACTGTTGTATGTGGAGCTCACATGGAAAGGTTAAGGCACATAAAATTATATATGTATGTATGTATGGAGGAAATTGAGGATAAAACAAGCACTAGAGCTAGTGGATTATGAATGTGCAGTTCACAATTTTCATGCATAAGTATATTTGTGTAAAATACCATTAATAGTATAATAAAATAATTCTGGCAGACAACGAACTTTCAAAAAGGTTTTATTTGAATAATGTTAAAAATCAGTGATGCTCGATCATATATATATATGTGGGCTGATTTTTTTTTATATGAAAGAAATATTGGCGTTCTTTTGGGAAATGGGATTATTTGGTGTAATTACAGATGGGTGGATTTTGTAGGTGAAAAGTCAACACGTGAGGGGCGTGTTGGACACGTGGCAGCATTTTAGCCAACACGTGGGGGCGTGGTGCAACACGTGAGGGCGTATTAAATGAATTCTACAATACTATAATACACTTCAAATATCAATATTCAACCAAAACACCATCTCTATTTTTATGTTAAAAATAATTTCTGGTGTGGGTGTGTGTTTTTTTCTTTTTTTAATTATCTAGAATAACCAAATAATACAATAGAGGATGAAGCAGACACAAGGCGACGGTGGGAGAATAAAAAGTTCCAGTTCGCATCAAAGGGGTTTTGTGATTAGCAAATTCACTTCTTTGGAGTTTTATCCTGATATTACCTTTTTTTTTAATTTAAATTAATAAAAAATATAAATAGTTATATTTCTAACATTTTTAAATTTGTTTAATATATTTTTGTAGGAATGACAATACCATCCAAACCCGCGGGTACCACACATCCCGCTCCGCTATATGTATAATATATATAAAATAATTAGTAAATGATTAATAATATTATATCATATTTAAATTTTTACTTTAATTTATATTATGTATGTGATGATAGTTATATAAATTTTGAAATTTAATTTTATTTATTGGATTTTAATAATTATAGGGGCAGATCGGGATGGAGCGGGTTAGGGTTCAACATTTTACTATCCACAGGTATAAGCGGGGCGGGTTCTATGCGGGTTGTTGTACGGCGGAGCGGGGTCGGGTAGAGCAAAAACCCGCCTCTACCCACCCCGTTGCCACCCCTATATTTTTGTACTGACGTTTTTTTATGTCTTATGTTATTTTCTTTTCTTTTGAGATTCACCAAGAATTGAACTCTAGACTTTTTAGATATAAAGTTCTAATATTATGTCATGATACTACTTCTTTTAAAAACTTAAGCTGAGAAAAACAAGTGACGTAAATAATTATATCTTTAACAAATTATTATTAGGTTTAGTTAATTTGTTGATTTTTATAGTTTTATCAAATTTTTAATTAAGTTTCTATACTTTTTTTCTTTTTAATTGTGTCCCTACACTGCTTTTAATTTTATAATTAGGTTCTTTTCATGTCAAAAATGTTAAAATTAACCAAATATTTCTCCAAATATACATGCGGTCAACAATCTAATTAAATTTTTAATTATGAATATCTTTAATTTATGAATAAATATTTGATTAATTTTAATATTTTTTACACTAAAAATGACTAAATTATAAAATTAAAAGTAATATAAAAAATTAATTAAAAAATATAAAAATCTAATTAAAAATTTAATAAAATTATATAAAAATTAACAGAATAATTAAATATTATTATTATTATTATTATTATTATTATTATTAAAGGCCTAATAATAAATTTTCTCATCCAAAGAGAATTTGATGAATCCCCTTCTTCTTACTCCTATAAGTCAACTATTGGCGATTAGTTCCGAAGCACAAACATTTTATTGATTTTCGTGTTTACATTCGAACACTTGAATACGATATTTTTATCAATTTATTTGATATGTGTATTTTTTATCTTTCATCGTATCTTAATAAAAAATAAAATATTTTTTTCAAATATATTTAAATACACCTAAATATAATTATACATCAATATTTTTAAATTTAATATTAACATATATTTTAAAAATAAATTTAAAAATAATATATTATTATTTATTAAAATAATAAATATTTAAAATATTTTATATAATTAAAAATATTTAAAATAATTAAAAATTTAATTTATATTTTAATATTAATAATATTTAAAATATTATTATAATTTTTTAAAAAAATATTTTATTTTATATATATAAATATCATATTTTTATATCTTATAAAAATTTAAAATTTGTGTGTCTATATATTCTATATCGTATTATATTCTTTATGTCTATGCCTCACAGGCTAATAGGTAGAGAAATGATGACAAACAAGGCGTGTGTGTATATATATCAGATTCCGAACCCCCACTTTCTACCAGCAAGCTAGATATAACAATATTAAAATTTTAATTGTGATATGAAACTAAGTTTCATCACCATGGTCACAAGTGATTTTCTTTAGTAATTAAGTGGCTTCTGTTTAGATAGGGATTAGAGAGTATATTGAATAAACGGAAAAAATGGAAGTGTCACATCAAATTCACTCACGTGTCCGGAAAATAAGTTTCCTATTGGAATGTGTAATTTGTCTTATTGTCTAAACGATCATTATTATTACAAGTTGCAGAATGAATCAAACGAGTTCTTGATTAAGGGACAAGTTATGAATGTGGAAGTACGTATAATATATACGTGGCTCCATAGCCGGGACCAATCTACCAACTTTGAGGCCTCTCACCGTCAATTATAATTATCAACACATATATAATACATATATAATACTGGAAGAGTTTTAAGTATATTAAAAATATCGATATTTTAGTTATTTTAACCATTGATCTAAATTATAAAAAATATATATAATATATATTAATTGAAATTAACGAGTAAAATAATTAGAATATTAATGTTGTTTGGTACATTTAAAAATTTTTCTATGATATATATTTAATAATAAATAACTCTAGTGTAGCACTCTTATTAGGGATGGTAATTCTATCGCATCTGCGAATAATTCAATTTGCTCCAATTCAATTAGAGCGGATTATCAACTTAATCCCCATCGAATTTGGTCAAAAATTCAAATGTCAACTTAATTTTATGTGTCGAACTCACACTTTTAATATATAAGTATATACATGTGATAAATAAGTGGAAATTTAAATTTAAATTTCCCTTTTTTTTTTACAAATATTTAGTGTTAACAAATTAATAATATATAAATAATATTTAATATTATGACATATATGTAAAATTACTAATAAATATTGTGTTTGATTGAAAATAAATTTGTTTTTACAGGTCAATTCGATAAATTTAAGGTACAAATACATAAAATTTAGGTGGAGGGATTTAAACCTATCTAGAAATAAAATTAGAATAAAATTTAAACCCTACTTTATCTTACTTATGGACAATATATATACTCGTTTTTCAATCTTTGAATATATAAAAAAAATGTTATGTGCACTATTTTTTATGCATATATTCTTTTTTAGAAAAGTCTAGGAACACTAATTTTATTAAATTCTGACCAGCATGTAACCAACAAAAAAAAAGAATAATCTCACATTATTGGATGAAATCTTACACAATTAAAAATATCATTAATAACTACTTAATGACTACAAATCACAAAAATTATTAGCCCTAACATTCCTCCTTTTTTTTCTAATTTGTACACATACATTTTACTTTGAGGATTAATAGTGATAGATAAGAAGTAAAAAAGAAAAAATATATACCATAAAGAAAATGTACAAAAAGATATATAGAAAACATGATATATATCTCCTCATAAGCGATAGATATTCGTAAACTAAAATACCATTTGTACATCAAAATCAGTCATTAATATATTTATATATAAATATATGTGTAATTTAATTTATTTTTAATATGTATTTATATTTTAACATATATTTATATTTTAACATATATTTTATATTGGTGGCTGACTTTAATGACTAATTTTAGTGTATACGAAGCATAACTCATTTGTAAAAGATATTTTTTAGGCGTAAATGAGTAAATATCATATCAACCCATAAATAAGACAAGTTTCTACTACAATACAAACTTAGCTTCTTTCACTAAACTATTTACTTTCAGTGATGAGTTCTCTGAACTTCTTCGTACAATAAGTTTCTTTATTTATTAATATGACAATACTTACCCAAGAATGTTATCAATTGATTATTGATTTCGAAAGTTGAAAACCCAGAAGCTATGATTATATTGATGAGTTCCAATCACAAGAAGGATGCTAGAACTTTTGGACTCTAAAAAGTTAATCTTCTTGGGAAAAAAATTCTACATCCACTCCTCAGGATATTTGCTTGTCGTATTCATTAATCATCATGCTACATCTTAGAATGTGGATACCAAACTTGTTACCTATTTCAACCACCCAAATTTACTAACAACGTAACAAAACTAAATATTTTTTTTTTTAAAAAAAAAGAGTGCTCCTTTATCTTCTATTTGAATTTCGAATTAGAATTGTGTAGAGAGATTAGTGACCGATTGATGCATGTTTCATAGCTGCTACATATGCTGATTAAACATGCTCCGAATCGAAATGGATTGTTTTTTTCAGCTGTCATGTCGTTCAAATAATGCTAGTTAGGCAACCTTGCCAGATGTGATTACAAATTCACAACATTTTTTTAGAGTAGTGGTGGCAATATGTACTCTATCTACAGGTATCCAACCCGATCCCACCCATTCGAGTAGGGTTGTCAACCCGATCTGCAGCAGATAGGGTAAGATACGAATAAAGTTCTCGTGCGGGTCGGGTAGGATGCATGTTGAGCTTCAACCCTACCCGACTAATCCGCACTTATATTATATACTTATATAAAAATATGTTTTAAGTGGATGTTGAATCAAAGACCTTTTACTAAATGCAAAAGATCCTTAACCACTAAAAAAAATTATTAATTAATAATTTAATTTTTTTTATATAAAAATTAGTTCTATTTTAAATTATCATCAAATTATATAATAATGTTATATATTTTTTGTAACCCGCAGGTAAGATCGGATACCCGTGGATTAAAAACGGATAGGATTAGGATTAGAATATTCTCAAGTCGCAGATAGAGTATGATTGAGTTTATATAAAAATCTCAACTCGCGAATAAAATTAAAATTAGATCAAAACTCTACCCTACCCTATTCATCGTCCTACCTCATAGAACTGTATTAGTCCTAACACGTAATTCGTAGTGTTCCCAATCGCATTATTTTTGTTTATCATCACATTAATTATTATTAATTTATGTTTCTGGTACTCATGAAATGTGTCCCCACTTCAAACCACACATACTTTTAGCTGCTACATTTATCGAAGATATCACTATTATATTGCGGTGTTGCCTCAAATCAAATGTAGGTTCCGTGTATATAGTCATAGGAATATATGTAGTGAAATAAATTAAAAGATAATTTTTTTTATAAAGTCCTAGGAATATTTTTTCTGAAATAAATTAAAATAAGAAGAATGTTATATGAATTGTTTTTGTGTATATTATATTTTTTATTTTTAGTATTAAAAATATTTGATAAATAATAAGAAATAAAAAAAAAAGTAAAAGTTATCTATTATACTATAAAAAGAATATATAAAAAATAGTATAAAATCATTTCTGCTAAATTAAACCTACCACCTAGAGACTATACGCATATTACATACGAGTAGCAAAGTTTAAGATCTTAGTCGCATGGAAATTGAATTGTAGAGTTCTAATAACTATTTTAACTTTACTATAATTTATCTGAATTTTTTGTAATAATAGTTTTACTGTAGAAATCTCATTAATATCATATTTTTATTAAAGTACACTAAGTAAATTTAATTAAGAAATCATAAATCTAGCTTAAAAAGAAGTTTATTATTTTTTTACAAATATAAAATTTTGGTTCAACTGTGCGATTAATTGAATCCATGTTTTAATTGTTAAATATTTTATATTTCATTTAAGTGTAGGGTGGTGTATGTGTTTGATTTTCATTTCTCACCTCATACACTATCTTTGGTAAAAAGAAAAAATCAAGATAAAAGATAAAATGTAATTATTTATTAGCATAAAAGATTTTATATTAAAAAAAATCAATAGTCATTTATAATTATAAAGTATAAATTGAAGTGTATGCTCATCAAGAGATATTCTTTTCTATTTCTATTATGTACCAAAAGAAGATTCAAATGCATTGTTTATAGATAAAAAGATTTACCACGGGGGAATAATGGAATATACATGTTAATTAATAGTCATGTACACTTAAGTATATCAATTTGTCGATTGGCCATCCATGATTGCAAATTTGTACTTATCTGCTACACATAAGTAAAGTGCATTTGATATGGTCTTGCAAAAAAATATATTATAAAAAAACAAAAAGAGATGCAAAAATGGTATAAAGGCAGAAAAAGAAGGGGATTCCGAAATTAAATTATGGCATTATTATTAGAATTTAATTTTGATTTTGATATATTTTATTAGTGTAAAATAATTTTACACGCATATTCAATTATGTAAGATTATGCCAGTAAAAATAAGGTTTAATTATTCTGTTAGTTCTTATAATTTTGTGAAATTTTTAATTAGATCCTTATACTTTTTTCTTTTTAATTTGGTCCCTGCACCAAAATTTTTTTTCAATTAAGTCCCTCTTAGTAGTAATTGACTTAATTTTATAGGGATCCAACTAAAAAAAAGAATTAGTACAGGGACCTAAATAAAAGGGAAAAAAAAGTGCAGGGACCCAATTAAAAAAAATTTTGGTGCAAGGACTCAATTAAAAGAAAAAAAATTATAGGGATCTAATTGAAAATTTTGCGAAACTATAGGGACCAGCAGAGTAATTAAAGCTAAAAATAATTATTTTTTATATTAATTACGTAAATAATTATAAAAAAGCAGATGTAATTATATAATTGTATAACACGTTTTGTACTATCTTTTATTATTATTTTTAGGTTTACCCAAACGATATCCCCCAATCCGACAGGTTAAGGACTAATCCGTTGCGGATTTGAGCTCCATTTAAGGATCTGTCGCTGGCCAACGAGTTGCTGCATACACAAGGCGGGGTTCGAATTCCTGACACTTGATTTTAATGTACTATTAGTATAAAATAATTTTACACATATATTTAATTGCGTAATATTATATCATCAAAAATAAGGAAATGGATCCTCTCCAGTTTTCTTAACACTTGAGGAAATGAAGTGTGATCTCTCACCGTTAACTTTATAAGTGGGACCAAAAATAAATATGAGAGAGAAAACAATAAAGGGTGAGAGATCACAATTGACACCATCCAATTTTTTCTTCACCAAAAAAGATTCACTCCCCAAAAATAACTATTATTTTTATTAATAGTGTAAAATAATATTAGTGCATTAAAATTAAACCCTTCTTATTATTAAATTTAAATAGTGTGATGTTGTATTTATGTTTGTTTAAAGAAAGAGCAAAGCCCCACTTGATGATGGTGATGACGATAATGTTAACGATAATGATAATGATGATGATGCGTTTCTCGCTCTCCTTCTAAATCTTAAGCTGAAAACTATTTGTCTCTGTTTCTTCCTCTTGCACTCTTTCTCCGCCCCATTATTTTTTTCTTCCAATCAAAACTAGCCACTTAGCCTTTTCTATATTCAGACAAATAACTTAGTAGTTATAAGTCACTTCTTCTCTTCCATATATCATCAACTACCGTAACTAGTTCCTAAGATCAGACCCTTTTTCAAGAGAATTTCAGCATCCCCTATATCTGTAAGTTCTGTTTTTTTTATTCATTCATTTATTTATTTTTTAATTTTTATCCAATCAAAGAAAATTCTGGGTATTGTGACTTATGTTGAGGTTCATGTTCATTAAGCAGGTGCTGTATGTTCATAGTTATAATAATCCCATTCAATACACATAGCTGAAATATTCACAACTACTTACAACAAGAAAGTGAAATTAGAAATGGAAGATATTCCAAAGTTGGTGAGAATTATTATTCCTGTCTCTTTGTATAACTGTTTCATTGAATTCTTGTTGGTCTTGTTTAATTTCTTGATGGTTGATGGGGTTTGGTTCTTTTCTTGCAGGATTCGAGTTCTTCTTCTTCTTTTTCATCAGCTTTGGAATCAGAAGAGAAGAAGATGGAGAGTGGAGCACAGAGAATCTCTGTTTCTGATCACATAAACGCATATCAATACACAGCTGAGAAAGTTGATAGCTTTGTCATTGATATGGATTCCTTCTCTTCCCCCATCAACAAAGATTCCTCCAATATTAATCCCAGAATCACAGTAAGTTTTTTTTTTTCTTTTTAATCTAATTTTCACATATATTTTTGTGTCACTGCTCTGTTATGTTTTTTTTTTCTAAAATAAATTGTAATTTTAGTTATAAAATATTATGAGACATTAAATAAATACGAATGTCAAACATTTCATGAACGGTGGAATTATTGTTAATTGAAAATGAGAGGGTAAAACAAAGACTTTTTTATTTTTTATTTTATTTTTTTCTTAATTTTTATCATGAACTTCCATTGAACCTTTGCGGCCATTGGAATCGAATGTCATTTTCAAACCATTATTATTACTACTTCCCACTTCTTCCTGCTTTGGCTACAATTTTTAAATTAATGAAAGCGTTGAAATAAGAGAGCAATCAATTAAATTAAGTTTAACCATTTTAACTTTGTGTATCTCTTACGTAACCAATATAGTTGCCTTGTTTGATTATATACTTGGGATTTCTTCTTTCTATTTTTCTTAGTAAATAAACATGGTATAATCCATTTATCTTTTTTAAATTTGATTTGATTTTATTTATTTCTTAAACAACATAGTTGCAGAGGAGCCTTTCCAGGAAAGGTTCTCAGCGTGGTGGAGACAGGAAGGTGAATGGAAATGTCTCACTTCATGAAAGAGACACTGTTCCAACTACATCCTCACCAAAAGGTACCATTGCCCTTTCAAACTTCAATTCAATTAAAAATTAAATAAATAATAATAATAATTATAATTATAGAGTCTCTTTTGTTTCTTGAGGAGTTTGATTTTCTTGGAGTATTTTATATGTTTAAAGATAAACTTAACCTATTCAATAATTTGAGTACAGCATGATCATGTATACATCCAAATTTGTTTTTGTTTCTTCTGTTGAACCTTAGACCAAATCACCAAATGAATCGCCACATGAAAGTTAGGACTAATTTTTCTTTCCTTTTCCGGGTCTTTGGAGTTTAGGAGAAAGTTTAATATAATAATAATTATTATTATTATCAGCAGGCCTATTGTTCCTATTGTTTTGACCCTTATGAAATTTGTTGCTTTGATATGTATAATTGTATTATGTGGACAATGGGAGCAGATTGCAAATGGGATTATAATAAAATATTTGATCACCAACCTGTACTAAGGTCAGGCCAAGTTGGGTATCCTCTGATTTGTTGTTACACCTCACATTGCTGGACAGTGATCTCTCTTACATATATATATATTATATATTATTATCATTATTATTATAATTCTCATTATCATAATTCATACTCAACAACTGAGATCATGCAACTTGAAAACTATACAGGAGCTGTTGAAATTTAATGTTAGTTTGGCTTGGGCTTTTGGTTGTTGAGGATTAGTTAGGGTGGAAACAAGGAAACCTACTACATGAACATGTCAAATTTAGCCAAGTCAACCCATTTACATTATGGAAAATTGAATTAACTGTTTGATCACAAGTGCATAGGAAAAAAGAGGTTGCAAGAGATATATTAATAAGTAGTTGGCACCCCATACTTGGGGCTAGAAGCCAGAGATACTTGTCAATAATGTCATTATCATGAACTTGGTTCATTCATAGTATTCATATTTGGATATGCAGCTGCTATGGCAGGGTGTAACACACTTGAAAAGTCAACGGCAGTGGGGTCCACACATCAATCCACAAACACAAACCCTCCTCAGAGCCATCATCAGATTACAATCACTGCCAGTAATATGTGCAGCACACCCACCAGTGAAAGCAAGTTGGCAACTCGGAGAAACAGTTTCAGAAGACATTCTTCATGGCTCCTTGACCCTAAAAGGGTTCTTCTTATCTTTGCCACCTTGTAAGAAACTATATAGCTCAATTATCATACAACTTCACCAATGTTATGTGCTTATGTTTGTGTACTGTAACAGATCAAGCATGGGAACATTGTTGCTGATATTCTTCACTCTTGCTATCAGCAAGCAAAACCCAGATGAATATGGGGCTGATTTGCAGCAGTAACTCAATCTTTTTGCTGTTGAGACTTAGAAGAAAGCGAACTCGACAATGGGGCAGTCGACTCTGGCGTAAATACAAGTTAGAGTCCCAGAAATGCAGCAAATACTAGGAAACAGGAAAATCAACACAGACAGTGAAAACCAAAGTTTCTCAAGTTGTAAAGATTACTCTATATTTCCAACAATTTGACATCAGAGTCAGTTACCTTACCTCTCCGGGAATTACAAGAAGCAATTGCAATGCATAGTGCATTAATTCAAAGGGGGAAGGAATGAATATTCATTTCTTTTATACGAATGGAAGACAACAGATAAAGATCACATGGAAGAGATTGCTCTATAATGTTTTCAGTGTGTAGTTGAAGAAGGATCAGAAAGTGTTTCTTTTTGCTCTTTCTATTCCTTGAGTCCTTTTGTACATTTTCTGTTAAGTTTTTGCTCTTACATGCAGATGAATGAAATCCTAATAGGAAGAATAAACTTTATAAGCTCATCCCATTTTCATGTGAACTTTTCTTTTCAGAAAGAAAAGGGAACCTTTACAGCCCGGGTTTTCCAATTCCAGGGATAAAAGAGTGTTGCTGTATTTGGAAGCACTTTGGTCTTCTGGAATAAAATAAACTTAAATGATTTAGGTTAATATGGCTATTTTGGTCAGGAAAAACAATAAGCATGTGAATGTTATTGTTAGATATCCTTTTTCCTTAACAAACAACTTCATCATAACAATTGATGTTTGCAGCTCTCAGAAGTTAAACAGCCATGTGAGTCACACCAACCCCAAAGTTTAACCAAAGCAAAGACTTAGAAAGTTACAGCAAAACTGTGATGTGAGGCTATAGGTATGTTAGGTATAGCAACACCTTTACATAAATATGCTTATATTTTCAACATGTTTTTGCAATCACACTAGCATTCATATGAAATTCCAGATATATAACAAGAAAATAAGTCAGTTACATACAATAATTTAAGCATTGAGTATAACTCTGAGTGAAAAGATCATTAGAGCTAACTAGCAGAACATATAGGAAGGTTTCAATGGACAAATTGTTCAACTGAAAGCATGCTGATGTTTCATTAGTTTGGATACCAAACAATGATAGAGTAATTCAACAATTTGGAGGAAACATAACTTCCTTTCCCTTGAAGGAAATGAAAACAATTTCTACTTACCGAACTGCACTCAATGAGATTTTTCACGAAAGAGTAATTCACCAAATATATTGATGATTGCAGCTTTGCAATTGACAGTTAGGTTCACCGTATCAAAACACCTTTTTCTCTTTAGCAGGGCCTACTAAGACTGTTCAACATTCATCGTGGTAGATCAAGAAGCATTCTTTCTTAAATAACATATAAGCTTTGAAAATTGATAGTTACATGCCACCACATAACGTAGATTGATATGACATGTAAAGAAACATACCTCTTAGCTAACATCTACACTCACAAGTAGTTCTAAATGATTGTACCTAATCACCAGACTCTGGATTGTAACACGTAACAGTTTCTCAATTACTTTGAAAATTTAGTATATTCATAACTCAAACTGTACCTGGATATTATGAATGTACCAAAATTTCAGTCACTGATATTATGAAACTGAGATAGCAGGATACAATTCTGGTGCTTTAGAAAATTGTGATCTCTAATAGCGTTTTGAGATCCTAGGCATTGTACACTTATGCTTCCTGTCATGGAAAAGCCTCAGTACAACAGCCGCAGTTTCTTCGATTGCTTTTTCAGTCACATCTGTAATTGATATTCTGGATTAGCATCCTGTTAAGTAATTGGAACCACAGTGTGTATTTTGAAACAGAGTTGAACTTTGTTACCAATAACTGGCCAAGAAGGATTCTGAGCAAAGAGCTTTCCTGCAAATTCAAGCTCCCCTCTAACATAATCCATATCAAAGTAATTAGTCCTTGATTCTGGAGTGAGCCCCATAGTTTTAGCCCTTGCTTTTCTAATACTCTGCAAGACAACTGGATTTATAGTCAAGCCAAAAACCTTCTTCTGATCCACCTGAAATAGAGTCCTTGGAATTTGAACACCCATCACTATTGGCACATTAGCCACCTTGTACCCCTTCTGAGCCAGATAAATGGACAAGGGCGTCTTCCCGGTTCGCGAAACTCCGGTGAGGACAATGTCAGCCTTGTCCAAATTCCCCGGGGAAGCCCCATCATCCTGCTTGATGGTGAATTCTACAGCTTCAATCCTGCGAAAGTAGTCGTCGGAGAGTGGGAAGCTCCTACCGGAGGCGCCGCGAGGGAGGCCGGAAGGAGAGACACCCAAATGAGAAGAAATGGCGTCAGTGATGGGACCCAAGACATCAGTGGAAGGCACACCCCACAAGTTGCAAGCTTGATTAGCAGATGAAGCCATGGATGGGTCAGCCAAAGTGTACACAAGCAAAGCACCCTCCTTTGCTGCTTGCTTTACTATCTCTAACAACTTCTCAGCATCATCAATCTGAAAATTATGAATCGCCAACGAATCATAACAAAATAATCATCAATTCTAACTTCTCAATCACACGTTTCCAAATCACAAACTCTTAATTCATTGTGTATCCAAAATTAATATATCAATCAACTAAAACCAAAACTTGAATTTTATAAATTGATTATTATAAAACCTAATTACCCCAGAAAACAAGTGGGTGTTGACGGGGCAGCCATGGTCGACCAAGCAGTAATCGAACTGCCCCAAAGCGGCGTTAACGCAGTGCTCGGCGGTCCAGCCGGTGCCGTCGGATACGATGTAGATGGTCTTAGAGGCCGTGCTTTCTGCGCCGCCATCGAGAGTGTCGGCGTAGTCTGAGTCGAGAGGGGGAGAAAACGGATGCGACGGAGGTGGTGGCGATGTAGCAGGAGTGGATTCCAGAGTCTGGGTTCGGGGAACCGGGCGGTCCAACTTTCGACCAGAACGTATGGAGCGGGCCCTGGACCAGCGGTTTAGCTGAGGGCTAACCCTGGGTCTGGTACGAGCAGGCGCTTTGGGTTCGGTTTGATTGCATGCTCTTATTGGAGCAACGCCGTGGATGTTTGTACATAATTGCCAAACTGACATAGCTACTTAATGTAGTGAATATTGAACTTGGCTTTTATTCATTTATTTTGTTATATATAACACATATAGGATAATAATTTTCATTTTTTTTTGGAGACTCGAACTCGCAATCTCTTAATTGAGTATGGGGAGACTATGCCATTTGAGTTATAAATCATTGGCATATATTTATGTAACTTGTAGTGGAAATTAAAATTATATATTTTTAATTTTCTTTCCACCCACTAGTTCTACACCAAGTATTATGAAGGAGAAAATTGGGTAACCCTAATTTGGTGCCAAACTTCTGAACATCATCACGAACTTGCTGTCTATATTCTTGGTAGCTAAATCTCCTGTAAACTGAAGGCTGCTTGCTGCAATTCTCTATGACAGTCTCATTAAAGGGGCAAAAGAAATATGCAGTTGAGAACCTTTCAAATTCTGGGTTCGTCACAACTCGATGCTCAACACTCTTGTATACACCGTTGCTCCAAGCCTAGTAACAGCACATTCATTAATGCTAATTAAGTAACATAGCAGTAAGCAAATAAAGTCTTAAGTAATTAATAATAACCTGAAATAAGTCACCAATGTTGATTGTGAGAGCATGAGGGTTTGGTTTGACTGCAATCCATTTACCATCTTTGATCAATTGTAAGCCTCTGACTTGATCTTGAAGCAATAAGATGGTAAGGAAAGAACTATCAGTATGTGGTATAAGTCCATGAACCTGAGAAGGTGAAGCCATGGGAAATGGAGGATATCGATTCATCCGAAGATAACAAGTGGTGGGCAAGCAATTCTCCCGAAAGAATTTTGACTTCTCTTCACCAATTTTTTCAGCAAGGATATCAGCTAAAGTTTGTGCCAGATTATAAGCATCCCAAGCAAATTGTTCGATTCTGTATCTGCAAGCATTCATTCGTACACCTACATTAGTTTTTGTTAGGAAATTTTCTTTCATTATTGTTAATATATAAATATTTTTCGAATTCTTGCAACAACTTGTCTGGGTGGTGTAGTTGGTTATCACGCTAGTCTCACACACTAGAGGTCCCCGGTTCGAACCCGGGCTCAGACATTAATGATCTTTTTAATGATCTTTTTATACTTGATATATGCAGTTGTTATAATTGCAGAAATTTTCAGATATGAATGTCTTTTACGTTTTCTACCTGCGGTTTCCTTTTTTCCCCAAACTTTCAGAGGAGCACAGCAAATTCTACTCACAAAACTTTAAAATTTAGAGGTCTTTCATCCAGTAAAAAAGAAGTGAAGATAACTAGATAAGTAATAAATAGGGATTATAAATCTATTTCTAAGTCTACATTACCAAAAAAAAAAAAAACAATGATGGAATAATATATCAACAATGAAATAGTAATATTAAAATTCTTTGTTTATATGATTTATGATAAGAAATGGATTATTGAATAATCAAAAAACACAAATTCGTAGATATGATTCACTATTGAAACCAGTTAATCTCATTATAAGAATTGAGCGGAAATAACAGTCAACCTAAGTATAATGATGATAATAACAAAACTAACCAGCACAACTCATGATCAACATAATTAAAATGGCAAAGACTCGCATGCATTGTTTGTTTCATTTGAAATTTATATTTAAAAGCTTTTAGATGAAAATTTGGCTAAATATATAAAATTATCTAATAATTTTTAATTATAAACATCACATAAAGACAACTGAACTAGGATTTTCATTAACTAAAATAGATCACATGCATGTTTTAACATGAACGTACTTTAATGTTAACTCTCACATGCATTTAAGTTTATTTACCCTAATGAAGTGAGAATTTATATCTCTATATATGCGTGGAAACAAGTAATAATATATAATTCATGGAAGGTGGGATTTTAGCCCAGATGAAATGGATGAAGGATTAGTTGTCACTTTGTATAACCATGGTATTATGGTAAGACCAATGAACATCAGTGCCAAAGTCCTTTACCAAGGCAATAAACTAAACCATGAATTAGCTCACCAGCACTGTTGATAAGTCTACAAGACTCAGCATTGCCTAATAAAAAGGAAGAAACGTGAGAGAAAGAAAGCAAGTGGAACCAAAAGGTGTCATCATAAAGTTATGTCTGGCGTTCTCAACAATGTCAAAACTCAAATCTCATTCAATGTTGAAACTGGTGGTTATTTAAAATTTGCAGAGTTTGGGATAGAATTTTTCCTTTGTTTGATTGACTCTACTCATTTAGTTTAGGTTCCATTTCAATAGAATTTTACTCTATTTTACTTTTCTTATCCATCACTAATTCAAACATAACTCTAAGTTGAGGTTGATTTAAAAAAAAAAAAAACCAAAAACAAAACAAAAACAAGATATTACATGTTTGTTTTTTTATATATTGGAAAAATTTTGATGTAACACTCAATTATTAAATTTGATGATAAAATATATACATGGCGTATTGTCAATATGCCGAGACATATTGTTCATTCCTAAAATTTTAAAAAATATCATAAAATCTAATAATTGAGTATTCTATTAAAATTTTGTCTGTATTCAAAAAATTGAGCCGATATTACATTCTTACCAAATACTAATACGTTTTTAAAAATAATTAAATAGTATAACACTTTAAAAAAAAATAAAAATAAATCATATTAAATTTCAAATTGTAAATTTAAATATAATATAAAATATAATAAATTAACTAAAATATTATTACATTAAAATAAACCTCTATATATTTGTGTATAAATATATATGTAATTTAATTTATTTTTAATATTTATTATATATTTTAATATATATTTTATATCTAATATCGATGATAAATTAAATAGAGTTAAAATTATTTAATTAAAAAATATAACTATATTAAGTATATATTAAAATTAATTATTAAAAAATTAAAATTAATCATTAATATAAAATATACATTAAAAATGAGTTAAATAACACTAAAATTTATACACAAAATATATAATGGCTATTTTTATGATTAATTTTAGTGTAAAAATAGTATTTTCAAAAGAATATAATACTTTTAGTTAATAAAGAACATTAATAATCATGCTAGAAATTTCGAATAATACTTTGGTAAAAACTCAGGTGAAGTCGACTTCACGTGAAGTTGATACCACGCGAAGTTGATACCTGAGAGCCCTTAGATAAAAATTTAGTCAAATCAGTCAAATCATTTAACGGCTCTCAGGTATCAACTTCACGTGAAGTCGACTGCACCTGAGTTTTCACCTAATACTTATCCTTCTCTGTCTTTTCTTTATGCCAAAAAACAAAAACACGAACGTAGGGACATGCATATGCATATGAAGCAATTAAAAATGAAAAGGAGAAGAATGAGAATTACGTAAGAGTGTTGTTGGGTCCAGTAGTAGTAGAAGTTGTGGAACCCATTATATCAGCCAAAGGTATATGAAATGCTTCTGACCAAGAAAACTGTTTAATGTTGGTTGCTGTAGGGCTGCCCCATCGGTAGCTACCGGCGAAGAACTTGAAGTCGTTGTTGTTCTTCTTCACATCAAAGGGTAGCTTAAAAACCTTTTCTTGTTCAATTCTCAATCCATTCAAAACCTCACTGGAAATCCCATGTTTCACAACATGGAAAAACCCCCACTCTTTTGAAGCCCTAGCTATCTCACTCTTGCACTCTTCCCTCGCCACCTCATCATCACTCTCTTCAAATAAAGGGCTGAGATCAATCACCGGAAGCTCGCATTCCTCAATTTCCACCAACTCAGTCTCATCAAAACCCTCCCTTTCTCTTTGTGTCTTTTCCATGAGGGTTTTGAATGCCTTGTGGAAAGGTGGGTTGGTGGAAGCTGAGTCCATGCTTAATTTAATTTGCTACACGGTGGTCAACTAAGGAATTCAAGAAAAAGGAAAATGTTTGAGAGAAGGCTAATAAGTGTGATGTAATTAGTTCTAATAAGGGCCTTTTTTATAAGACACGTATGGGGGGACATAGCCAGCGGGAGTTAAGAACAATTTGTCCCTACAAAAGATTATATTTATGTAAGATGAGTCAATGATATTTGAACCAGAAAATATACCGAATTAATTTTTAATTAGTTAACAGGTTTAATTTGTTTGGATAAACTTTAAAATTTTTTTTTGACTTATATTTTTTTAAAAAATTTTATAAAAAAATAAAAATAATTTTATGTTTGAATATCTGATTTTATGTAAAAAAAAATTTTTATTTATTAATTATATTTGAATATAATAATATAAAAATATTATTTATTTATTTATTATGTGAAAAATATCTTTTTAAAAAATAATAACTTGTAACTTCTCAAAAAAATATTTTTTTTGTATTTTTCTAATGCATTTATTTTTACTATTAAAAATTTACTAAACACGTTAAATTTTTTTTTTCATTAAAAAGGATATGCTTATCAACTTAATGGTACTTAACAAACACAATATTTCATAATTAATTGTTTTAAATCTATTTTATGGTACTAAAATATGATAAATTAATTTTTAATTACTTATTTTGTTTAAAAAGTTAAATTTACAAATTTCATATATATGACAAAAAGATAAAATTTTTTATTATCTATTACTTAATAACAAAATATTATCATTGATTCAAAATATATTTTCATTCAACTAATTGGGAATGATTGAGAGAAGAGATTAGTTTTTTTCTTTAATTAAAATTTGAAGTTTGAACATTATTTTGAATATAAAATAGTTTTAAAATCTTAATTTATTTATCGAAATAAGGAAAATCAGTTATTATGTTGGAAAGTGGATATATACTCTCATAGTTAAAAATAAAATAAAATATAAGCAAAACCAAATTATATATATATATATTATAATTTATAAAATGCTATTTGTACACTACAATTAGCCACTAATATATATATATATATATATATATATATATATATATATATATAGTTTAATTTGTTTTTAATCTGTATTTATATTCTAACATATATTTAATACTAATAACTAATTTTAGTGTACACGACTACACTTAGCATAACTCTATAATATTAGAATGTCAAAAAAAGACACCGGATAATGTGTTTCTCATTATTGGCTGAATCAATGTCGGCATTCAAATGTAACTAAGTGGCTCCATGTAGGGTTACATCAACGTCAAAATTTGCACGTCATATGGGAGAGAACTTTGAGGCAGGTGATGCATGTGCCATGGTTACATGAAACTAGACACGAGATTCTTCCACTTCCTCACTTGCTCCATATATACTTGATTACAATATCTATTAACAAGTTCATAAATGAGCAAGATTTTTTGTTCTACTGTTCTGTTTTGTCCAATTTTACTTTGTAACATGGGTCTTAAAAGTATTTTATTGAAAATAAGGAGTATCATAAAACCTTTTACAATTTCAATATTTTTTTTTTTAAAATTACAACGTGTCAATTGCCTGTATTTCAATTCAACAACACATTTAATGAATAAGGTTTTGGCCCGGTTTGGGTAACCAACTTAATTAAGCTCTTTTTAATAAAATAACTTAAATAATAAATGACTCTGTTAAAAGTAACTTATAAATAAGTTATTTTGTGTTTGGATTTTTAACTCTAAAAGTGCTTATTTTATAGAAATGTAATGAAAAGTAGAAATATTATGAGAGAAGTCATTTTTTTTAACTTCTCTATAAGCTCTAAAATAGCTTCTTAAAAAGTTGCAATTTGATTTTGAAAATTGCACCAAACATTAATACTACTACTTTTCATAAGTCAAAAGTAAAAAAAAGCTACTTATAGAATTTAGAATTTCCAAACGGCCCTTTATGATCGATAAAATTTACATTTTTGTTTCATATAAAAAATAATTTCATCATTTGTCTAATAATACAGCTGTTTCTTCTTCCATTCGCTATTAATCACATGGATATCATATGTCTATTTTTCAATCTGTTGAAATAATATGCGCAATAATGAAAGCAGGTAGCGATAGGCGCTATATTTTGCGTACGTACGTAAAACTGACAAAATAAAAATTGTATATTAGCAAGAGAAATGCTATTTGTATATTAAAATTAGCTACTAAAATCAGTCACTAATATATTTATGTATAAATACATATATAATTCAATTTATTTTTAATATGTATTTATATTCTGTCAATGAGTAATAGCTCAAATGGTATAGTCTCCCCATACTCAATTAAGAGGTTGCGAATTCGAGTCTCATATCTTTGGTAAAAAAAAAAATATGTATTTATATTCTACCATATATTTTATATTGGTGACTGACTTTAGTGACTAATTTTAACAAACTAACTAGATTTATTAGCAGCAACAAGTTTATGAAGAAGCTTACTTCTGAAATACGAGATTATTTAACTATCCAACTGAAGATGTGCTTATTGTTTGGGTACGACAATTTAAGCCAATTAGCCATAGCCCCATTTTTTCAGTAATTAAAATTAAATTACTCTAATAGTTTATTAAAATATAATAAAATTTAATTGTGAACTTAGTATAAAAATACTTGTTCAACAAACATAAAATCCAGACGTTGACCAAAAAGGGTTTCTTGGGTATATATGGACATGCGTGCATTATGGAGAATTTGTCCCCACTTCTCACCAATCATAAGTGATAGGACGCACGTGATATGAGGATGGAAAACACGTGATGAACAACACGCCCCTGAGGGTGAATGGGCCTATGATGTCTACAATTCAGGCAAGGTAGTATCTTACCTACCGCCCATTTGTGAACCAGGTTCATTCCAAACAAACTATACGAACCACATAGTGAAAAACCTGATGCACCACGTGCCTCCCTCATCCTTAACCATGCTCCTGCATTCATTCTTCTTCTTCTTTCTTGTTAGCTTGGAAAAATCAATCATCAATCATGCATGCTCAACACCAACAACAGGCCAAAACAAAGAAAAAGAAAAGTCTTTGACAATGCAAATAGTATGATCAATTGATATATAGAAAAAAAGAGAGTAGCACAAACTACGAAGATCATTTAACCTGTTTTATTATGCATGGCTCAACAAACATAGACATATTAATGCTAATAATATGGAATTTTTGCTAAATCGTATACGTAACACTCACTTTCACTTATCACATTCTTTGGTCCGAATCTCTAATATGCTTATTTTTAGGAATGTACATGGATGGGATATAATCGTATATACACATGGGTTCTTTTATATATTTTTAAATTCGATCTAGTAGCTAACTGCCTAAGCAAAGCTTCTACCAAAGGAACAATTCTAGAATCTTTGAACTCCTCTAACACTAAGAAAAGATTCAAATCAAAGTCGCAATTACTTCAATTGTTGCATTTATATTTCGAATTAAGCAAAAAAACTTTGTTACACATAGAATTTGAGATGGTAAGCTGACATTTTTATTTTGGTATTGAAGTAAATAGCTTAATCCAGAGGCTTTTCTGGTTTAGGCCCATGTTATGATTTGCAATCTCGCCTCGCCAAAAAAGAAGAGAGATCCATGTTTTCCACCAAAACATTCGAAGATCAGTAGTAATACAACACAGACAAAAAAAACAAAATTAACTTAAATTGGTCGAATAATGAGTTTACTCGTCCACAAGTATTACAAATTTTGTAGACCTTTAGCTGAAGTTTAAGTCCGCAACAAAATAGTCTTTGGCATTTGGAAATACCGAGCATAAGCTATGATGCATGGACATTGACACGGAACATAACATAAGACAGGTCTGACACATAAATTTTAAAATCTTATAAGACACGCATAAATATAAAATATAAATTAATTTTTTTAATTATTTTTAATATCTTATTTTAATTATATCAAGTACTTAAAATATCTTTTATTTTAATAAATAATAATATATACTATATCTAAATTTATTTCAAAAATATATGTTAAGAATAAAATTGTACGTAATGGTATTTAGATGTGTCCAAATGTGTCTGAAATATATGAGACACGCAGTCGGACACGGTAATTAAGCTCAGTGTAAAACCAACCGGAAAATGCTAGGGGGACAATGATTTTGTTGAACAATATAAACAACCACCAATTAAATAATAATAAAATAAACATCAGATATATCTATTGTTTACATTGTTTAACATTTTTATTGTTTACCTATATTTTTCTAAACCATAAATACAAGACCAAAAAAAATATTCCGACTGCAATAGCAAATTGAAACGACGTCGTTTCATGCATCATACGCATTAACATGCCTTCAGTATTTGGTGTGGCGTGTGACAGTGAAGAAGCCAATTTGGTCAGCACTTAGCAGAGAGAAAGCAGAAAACCACCACCGTTTACGGCGAAATGAATCTGCCACCGGCACAGATCCGGTGGCGCCCAGCCGCAATCCCATTCCTTGTGGCGGTTCTCGTTCTCGCCACTATCTCTCCTTCCATCGCAATCTACTGCGACGAAGATGATTGCTACGATCTGCTTGGGTCAGCTAACATTCCATTCCATTTGCTTTTCCATCCCCAATATATACACAATTTTTTTTAATCTAATTTTACTTTTGGAATTTATTTGCAGGGTAGCACAGAATGCTAATGCTTCAGAAATCAAGAAAGCTTACTACAAGCTCTCTTTGAAATAGTATGTGCTTAATGTTTCTTCAATTCTCTCTCTCTCTATGTTACTTTCTGTTTTCAGAGTTTCGTTTTCTAATTTTAATTATTGTTATGATTTTCAGTCACCCGGATAAGAACCCTGATCCAGAGTCCCGAAAGCTGTTTGTTAAAATTGCCAATGCTTACGAGGTGATTTAACATCCTTTGTCGTAACATTTAACTTCCTAAATTGCTTCTGAATGATTGAAATATGCTGTGTTTTGATGCAGATTTTGAAGGATGAGGCCACTCGAGAACAATACGATTATGCAATTGCGCATCCGGAGGAGGTAACTGGAACTTGAAAGTTGAAACATTGACCTTGAATTGTTCGTACCTATCCTATTAATGTCTATGGAAGGAGTGCTGAATATGAATCTTGTTTTGATTCTAGGTGTTCTATAATACTGCTCGTTATTATCAAGCATACTATGGTCACAAGACGGTGAGATTTCTTTAGCTTTTCAATACTCAATAAGGATGTGAACAATGAACATGACATCATGAGTGGATTCGATTTCTTTGCAAAGTGATATACACTTGAATTTGATTTTAATATTTTATTCTATTTGTATACTGTTAAAATGCCAGGATCCCCGTGCTGTCTTGGTCGGCCTCCTTCTTATTCTTTCAGCTTTCCAGTATCTAAATCAATCCACAAGGTATCATCAGGTACTGCCATGTATGAATTATATATATATATATATATATTTTTTTTTATTGCAAGAATTTTCTAGTTTGAAACTAAATGTGAATATGCTAACTGTGGATACAATTATGATGCCCTGAAAAAAAAAAGAGACAAAAGGACTTGTACAAATAAGTCCTGATTTTTTTCCCTTCTGAAAACATATAAATCATTAACCAAAATTAAATACTTACAGAATGGTTAAGAACTTATATGTTCATGCTAGGAATGGTTAGGGATAGGGACCTATTTGTCCTTTTCTCAAAAGTTTGCACTTTGCTGAATTATGCATTCATCCTACTCTATGGTCAAAACTTCTAGGCTAGCTAAAGTTTGAAGGGCACAGTAGTGGTTTTGTACTTCTGTTACATACTTTATATTCAGCCTAGTTATGCGGTGAACAATGTTCTAACTGTTTTCAATTCCTTATGATTTCATTTGACTTCAGTAGGTTTAGTGGTTAGAACTGAATTATCTGTTTGTGACCATCTCTAACAAGAGGCTAGGTCTTGAAGTTGGGGGGTTGCTGCAGTTCAATTTTCGCCCAAACTTATTTTTATCATACATTTCCAGTGATTCTACTTGTCATATCATGCCAAAATGTCATAGTTTTGCCTATTCTTTATTTAATGATAAAGATTTGAAATAGGTCAAGGTTGTGCTCTCGTATATGTGTTTATGAGATACGTTCAGCACTTCCATTTTGTGTTGGTTGTTGATGTCAAATTAAGGTTAAACGGTAGAGCTTAGTTTAGCTAACTTATCTTCCTACTTGCTAGTTTAGCTAACTTATCTTCCTACTTGCCTTTAGGCTGTAGCCATGGTAAAGAAGACACCGGCATATAAAAATAGATTGAAGGCACTGGAACTGGAGCGCAGTGGGGGGAATACAAACAAGAAGAAGAGTCAGAAGAATACGGACAAGTACGCTATCCTCCATCATCTTTATTTTGATTTATTGAGAACATTTGGAACAAAATGACATAGTGAGGAATCTTTGTATGCAGAAAAATGGTGGAAGACCTCAGCAATGAACTTGAGCTGCAGATAACAGGAGCTGAAAAGCCCTCATTTTGGAAACTACTTGGTGTCCAATTTGTGCTTTTACCTTATACATTAGGAAAGGTTGGATTTCAAATCTTTAATCTTGTAACTGAAATTTGAAACAAAACTTACTCTGAAGGTCTGAACTTTGAAAACTGATACTGGTTTATGTGCAAGAACTAATTTAATTCTGTCCTGCATCCAGATGCTGTTGTGGACTGGTTGTTGGATTTGGAGATATAAAGTGAAAAAGTGCTCATATTCTTCTGAAGATGCTTCATATCTGACACGAAGGGCCCTTTGTATTCCGGACGATAGATGGAGAAATATGGGTAACTAGTATCTATCGTTAATGAACTTTCTTTTAGCCTTCACGGGACCAGTGGCATTATTTGTGCTCCAGAAATAAACGTATCCTGCTAAATGTTATGTTTACTTATTGGACGTTCTACACGCATAGCATAACCTAGTTGATAGTTTTAACATATTGAATTATGCTGATTTGGTGCTTGTTATTAATAGATGAAGCAACAAAGGAAGATCTGCTGCTAAGACGCTTGTGGGAGAAATCAAATTTTGAAAGGTATGTAGCTGAGATGCGAAAAGAATCGAAGCGTAGAAGATAGCTGCTCAATGTTTCTGAAATTGAACTGAAGTACGTGCTAATTTAAAATCGGATTGCTGCAAGTTGATTTCATTTTTATGGTTGTATTGAGGGTAGGGGGTTAAAAGATAGTAGAATTATTCCTGTCAACCACGAAACTGTGGATTCATAAAAAGGATATACGAGTTTATAATAGTTTCTCAGTGTTTATAAACTGTACTCATTACAGAAAACGGATTAGCGATTGCTTATTCTTTCAACGAATTGGGTGCCTGGCCTCAATCTCTCAGCAATTGCATGATTCAACATGGTTCTCTTTTATATATATATATGTGTGTGTGCGCGCGCGCGCGCGTTTTTTGGTTTCTTGCGGAACCACCAAACCAGACAGGTCAAAAATTAATCTATTAAGGATTTGAGATTCATTTAAGAGTCTATCACTCACTAATAAATTGCTGCATACACATACATATATAATTATTTGGTTAGAAGATAGCGTATAACGTTGCATATATTAGTTATACTCAATTTTTGCGTGAACCAAAATCATATTAGCTTTACAATTAAGAATTCATTTAGTCATTTATAACTCAAGATTCTATGCAAAAGGAAACCCAACGCAATTGAAATGACGTACGCTATATTTGCTATCATTACTCATTATACTAGTTATTTGAAACGATAGCAAATAATTTTGATAATGATTCTAAGTTTATGACCTAAATGGTTGAGAGTAGTGTGGATACAAATTCTAATAGTTACCAAACGAAATCAATTTGAGTTGATTGAGTGGTGAGTTCATTCATCCATTTAAGTGAATGTTGTGTTGGGGGTTCAAATTCGTCTTGTGTATGCAGTAATTTATTGGCTTACGACAGATTAATTCTTAACCTGTCGAATTGGAATAGGAATATCGGAGCAATCAAACAAAATAGTTACCAAATAAATACGAGTATTTTATTCATTTTCTATCTAAAGTGGATATTGATTTTATCCTTTGTATCTCTACGATATTGAAAACAATGATAAGAAACATGTTTTGTTAACTAGTGTCGTCTATACCTAATACAACAAACTTACTATTATGCACTTTAGGTTGTTCTTACAAGTTAGATTATTCTACTTTTGGTGTTATCATGTTATATAATTCCCAGATTGAAATGAAAATTGCATGAAATGTAATATATATTATACTATAATCCTCATCATATATTTGTTACTGTATTTTTGGATAGGTGATTACTTTTGATGTTGTCATGTTAGATTTTTTTCAAATTAATTTTTATTTTTATGTTGTTTGATCATCTTACCGTACTAAAGCCTCACTATCCAGTTTTCTAAATTAGAAGTGAGTTATTTTATCAACAAAAACATTCTAGAAATTAGATGCATATGCAATTTTTTTAAACTGAAATGTCCATGAGAGCAGGAAGGAGGTAGTATATCGTAACCAGGCCGAGGCTAGCGCCCATCACTTATGATGGATGCTTCTTCTGCAGGATTCACTAATGTTGAAAGTTACTGCTTTCATGCGTTCTAAGTTTCAAAGCGAAGTTTGATGACATGTCTTGCTCGCCAAAACATTGAAGAACTTTCTGCATATCATCTGTATTAATAAAATGGTTCTACTCAACTCAGTTAATGCAAAGGTGCATAGTGACAAAATGAAATTTATAAACGTATGATATAATTACGACAAACTTTGGGATGCGACTGTATTCTAAATGTTTTTGGCACAACAGATTCGGCTAATAATATAACAAATTACTGTATCTACATAGCACATATATAATTTCTAATGCAGAATCTTCAAATGTGTACAAACCCACTTGATCGGAAAAGAAAAAGTATAGGTACCAACATATTATCTGTCAACTTATTGTTAATAATAATTAATTATTATATTTTAAATACATATATAAAGAGACACATCCAGAAAATATATCTATAAAGACACTTCTATTAAACACAGCCATGAAAAGACATTTTTATTAGACACATCCACAAAGACACAGAAGTTGGCAAAAATGCTGTTGGTAATGTAGCGAGACCGATCTGAAAAATAGTAGAATGATAAACATTAAACCCCAAACATTTCACACATATAATTTATTGTTTAACATTTTTTGTTTGGTGACTATTGTCTAACATTTAAATTAAATAATAATTTTCTTCTTAATATTTAAAATATTTTATTTTTGTGTTAAACAGAAATTTTCACAAATCTTCTTTTAAAAGTAAAATGGATATTTTTGAAACAAAAATTTTGATTCTGATCAAATAATTAAATTATTATTTAACAACTTACCACTATCAATCTCAAATAAAGATAATAAAAATTCATTTTACCAAGAATCCTGCCACCTTCTCACTTAAGATTTGTATCCCTTCATTTGATATCAATGGGTAGAAACTAGAAAGGATTGGTCCAGGAATCACAAAATTTTTAATGTCTAGTTGCCTCAATGGAGTCAGTCAAATCCCTAATCCTCTAAAACAAACCGTAGATGGCAAGGCTTTGACTCCGTCAAGAAAGGCAACAAACCCAACAACTTGATTCCAAAGGAGCGCTCCAACGAAAATTAAGGCATCTAGTACCAAACTTCCAAACGTCATCGTCTCACAAGCCTTAAACGACACGTCATCCTAACACGTGTTCACATCTTATTGGTTATATCTTCATCAACTTCGCTATAAATTTTGCACAAACCCAAACCCTTCTTCGCAATTCATTTTCAATCAAACTAGATTTCTCTCTTCCTCTCAGGATTTCTCGTTCTCTCGCAATACCTCCCTCTCAAGGTAATTTCGATTGTTCTTCTTGGCCTGTTCTTTCTTATTGTAAATATATACCTGTATCGCTAGGTGTGTTCTCGATAATTTCGAGTTTTTGTCCCCTTAATGAAGATTCTGGAGTCTAGATCTATAAGTAGGATCAATTTGATAAGTTCTTGGTTTTTTTTGAAATTATGTTGATTTTATGATCAATTTCAAATGGATTTTGAAAGTTCTTTTTTTAGGGTTTCGATCTACTTTAGCTTCGATTGATATGTTCATGGACCGAATTATTTGCCGATCTTATTTTTAGCCTGTTATTGAAACGTGTTTCTGATTACATCATCGCTTTATGGTTAATAGTTCCTGTAATTTCCCGGAGCAAGTTTGATTAAATCTTCAATTTTGTGTTTGTAGATGCAAATCTTCGTTAAGACCCTCACCGGGAAGACCATCACTCTCGAAGTCGAGAGCTCAGACACCATCGACAACGTTAAGGCAAAGATTCAAGACAAGGAAGGCATCCCCCCGGACCAGCAGCGTCTCATCTTCGCCGGCAAGCAGCTCGAGGACGGCCGCACACTCGCTGACTACAACATCCAGAAGGAATCAACCCTTCACCTTGTCCTCCGTCTCCGTGGTGGCATGCAGATCTTTGTTAAGACCCTCACCGGAAAGACCATCACTCTTGAGGTCGAGAGCTCCGATACAATCGACAACGTCAAGGCCAAGATCCAAGACAAGGAAGGCATCCCTCCGGATCAGCAGAGGCTCATCTTTGCCGGCAAGCAGCTCGAGGATGGCCGCACCCTCGCCGATTATAATATCCAAAAGGAGTCCACACTCCACTTGGTCTTGCGGCTTCGTGGTGGCATGCAGATCTTTGTAAAGACCCTTACCGGGAAAACCATCACCCTTGAGGTAGAGAGCTCCGACACCATTGACAACGTCAAGGCCAAGATCCAGGATAAGGAAGGCATCCCTCCGGACCAGCAAAGGCTTATCTTCGCCGGCAAGCAGCTCGAGGATGGCCGCACCTTGGCCGATTACAATATCCAGAAGGAGTCCACACTCCACTTGGTCTTGCGGCTTCGTGGTGGCATGCAGATCTTTGTGAAGACCCTTACCGGAAAAACCATCACCCTTGAGGTAGAGAGCTCCGACACCATTGACAACGTCAAGGCCAAGATCCAGGATAAGGAAGGCATCCCTCCGGACCAGCAAAGGCTTATCTTTGCCGGCAAGCAGCTCGAGGATGGCCGCACCTTGGCCGATTACAATATCCAGAAGGAGTCAACCCTCCACCTTGTGTTGCGTCTCCGTGGTGGCATGCAGATTTTTGTTAAGACCCTCACCGGAAAGACAATCACTCTTGAGGTGGAGAGCTCCGACACAATTGACAATGTGAAGGCCAAGATTCAAGATAAGGAGGGCATTCCACCGGACCAGCAAAGGTTGATTTTTGCTGGTAAGCAGCTTGAGGATGGAAGGACCCTTGCTGATTACAACATTCAGAAGGAGTCCACCCTTCACCTTGTGCTCCGCCTCAGGGGAGGGATGCAGATTTTTGTGAAGACTTTGACCGGTAAGACCATCACCTTGGAGGTGGAGAGCTCCGACACCATTGACAATGTGAAGGCTAAGATTCAGGATAAGGAAGGTATCCCACCGGACCAGCAGAGGTTGATCTTTGCAGGGAAGCAGTTGGAAGATGGAAGGACCCTTGCTGACTATAACATTCAGAAGGAGTCCACCCTTCACCTTGTGCTGCGTCTTCGTGGTGGATTCTAAGTGTGTCTTGGATGCTTGTGTGTTTTGTGAACTTGTGCAAGTGTAATCGGGGTCCTTGTATGACCCCTTACAATAAATTTGCTCTCTGCTACCTAGTATATTGTTGACAATTCCGTTCTACTTTTAATATCAATTCCGTTCTACTTTTAATTTCGCTGTGCTCGATACTTTTATTGATTTTATACCTCGGGATATTGTTGATTGATGTTTTCAAGCCTTTAAGGTGTTCGGATGATGTCCTGATCAAGTTTCTTATCGTTTTTGTTAGTTTTGATTAAAAACGTTGTCGCCGTTAGAAATTATTTGCTTTGCCTTGGTATGGTATCTATGGAGTGTATACCAAGTCTGTTATCTTCCCTGTGTGTGTTTGCAGAGAAATAATATGCCTTGGTTTAAGGGTGAGTGGACGACTCGGAAATTTACCTTTGAAAAGAGGGAGCGGGTGGTAAAAGGGGGAGCAAAATAAGTATACAATAATGCAGATTACTAGGATTAGAGGTTCAAAATAGTTAAAATTTCTTTAATCATTCGAGTCGTGTGTTAATTAGATAGGTTACATGATGCTCATCTACTAGATTATTGATTATGATAAATTTCTTCGGATAAATTAGGGTGTGCACGGTTCGGCCCGAAGATTCGGTCCGGCTTCAAACACTTTAGGGGCTATTTTGGTGTGATTTCATCGGGTTTAGGGTCGGGTAAGGGTTTTAAAAATAGATCCGTCATTATTTCGGGTCGGGTCCGGGTCATGTTTCGGGTCACTCGAAGTTGGTTTGGTGGCCCGGTCATCATACACAATTAATATTGTGTTATTAGTGATGGATGATGACTATTCTTAAGTGGAATTTAAGTATTGTAAACCTTAATATTTTGTGTTATTAGTTATTAAGCATAATATTGTGTTCTTTATATTGATTTAAATATTTGGTGTTATTAGACGATATTAATATTGATTATGGTTACGCTTTAATTTTAGAGAAGAGTTGGTTCTTGTTATATTTTTCTAAGTGAATTTTACCATGTCAAATAATGGTTGGAATCTTGGAAATTTGGATATTTTCACATGCTAACTTATACGAAGGTACCAAAGTAATATAATATTAACGGCCCGGTTTTTACCCGATATAATCGTGGCCGAAAGTGTATAGATTTCATTGGGTCTAGGGTCGGATTCGAGTCTAATAAATAGACCCGGAATATATTTCGAGTCGAATTTGAATCACATCAAACTCAATTTCACCCGACCATGCACACCCCTGGATAAATCGAGAGACTCGAGATTATATTTCTGGGATAGATTGTCTATAATTCCTCTGGTGAAACGTTGCGTACTTCTACACGTATTTTTTGGGGTTCATTAAATAGTGCTAAAGGCTAATCTATCTGATAAATTCACGCAGCCTACTACGCGCTATTAATCTAATGTAAGAGTGTAATTCTTTTGTTATTTAACGCAAACCAATTAAGTAAAGAAACTTGACATATAAACTAATCGAATCGTCCTTTCACACGGTAACAAATTGAATAGGCCCCTAATCGTCAAAATATTCAATGAGTATCATCCCTTGAATGATATATAAGAACACGATATTCTGACATAATCCATACATGGATTTTAGTTAGACAGACAAACTAACAGCATCATAAAAGGTTAAAAACTCGATAAACAGGAATTAAATGGCAGGGATATGTCTTTGATCAGGAAACAGAACAAGTAAATTACAAAAGGAAGATAATTGAATCATCTATCATTGTGTTGGATCTTTACATCTTCGGTTACAGTGTTAGCAGTACGACCAACTAGAGTATCAGACAGACAATTTCTTTGGCACCTAAAAGATGCAGCATACACGCAGCACACACACTACACATTGCTTTGTTTGTAAAACTTGGTGTCAAGAACTTGCTTCCCACACATCGCACAAACTCCTGAAATGGAACAACACCGAACGGGCTTTAAGTAATGCACTTTTATTATACAAAACATTTGACTAAAATATAAATGTATGGTCGGTATTGTAAGACATCTCAGTAACACATCAAAAGAACAGTACCTTTAGAGTAAGCACAGGTGTGGCAGTACTTGGCATCCTGGTGCACTTGCTGCTTGCAGATGATGCATTTGGTGTTTCCATATGGGGTCCATCTGTAAGCAATCAATTTTAGCAGAAGTCCAATGCTATACATTAGAAGGATATTCATACAAGGTATAGCAAAGTTATAAGGGGAAAAGGGCATGCAGATCATAAGAGAGAAGGTGAAACAGATTATCATTTTATACGAACAAATATAACAAAAAAAAAGGACAAAGGACATTGACTCTCATACAAGTCCCATTGCCATGGTAATTGGAACAGAACTAGCTTGAGAGCATAGCTCATTATAAGCCCTAAAACTTGATAGTTGATAGTTTTGGACAACTAACAATGCTACATGACCAGCAAATATAATTATTTTGTATCAGTACTTGGCCAGCAATAACTTGCACCCACATTTACAGGATTTGCACACAATAAACACATAGTTTACACTTATATTTATCAGAATTTGCACACAAGTTAATACAACTTGCACCTACATTTACCAAAGTTTTCACACATGAATTAGTAAAATTTATTTGTTAAACAATTTGGTGTTTGTGCTGCCCAAAATTATTAAAAACTGCTAGCTCCCAAGAGTTTCTGTTGGACAACTATTAAGCCATGCAATATCTTAAGAGTTATCATTACTTATTATAACCAGAAACACTACTTACTTCGTTATAACAAGAAATCATAAATAAGAAGGCAAATCTTCTACCTTATTGCCATAGCAAACATATATTTAAAAAACACATTTCCCCATAAGTAAATGAAGAAAGCTTATTCCAATCCTCAGGGAAAGTACTAGTAAGTGATGGTTAGTTTCCCAAGCAGCTTAATGGTTACTGGCAATTTACTCTTAACCATAAGGACCTTGGATCAAAACTAGCACTCAAAAGTATTAGTAAGTGATGAAACAAGTGTGGAAGAAGGATGGTACCAATATCTCCACAGCATCGGGAAGATAATCACAAGGGTATTTAAGGTGATGCAGACACACATATAAACTTATCGATCCAACTGAGAATGTCATATTAACAAGCATGAACACTGCCAGTACTTTAGATGAGTCCTCCCCCTTTAGGAAGTACTAGTTTATCCCGAATGAACAGTACCACGTATTACAGGGATTTCAATATATAATTACCACTATAGCTTAAAATTGATTTTAAAATTTAAAGTGTGTAAATTGAATTTTACACTTTCACTCGAACGTTCCCTCAAAAGATTTTCATTACGAAATATAATATGAAAAAACTTTTTAGCATGTTGATCTTATATTATAGCTTATCAGCTAATAAAATATACAAGCGATGAAGCTACTATCAGCTAAATTATGCTTCTCAAAGTTAAGAAGAAGAATCAAATATAAAAAACAATAATTTGTAATTGGGGTTAAAATAGGTACCTGTTCTTCTTAGAGAGGAGCTTGTTCTCGTTGATCTTGCGTCCACCGCCCTCAGTAGTATTGCTGGCCCCTTCCTTCCACTTATCTGGAACTATCACCTTCGCTAATTTCTTCTCACCTGCAACACCAATTCAACGTACAAACGAAAATTAGGGGGAAAATAATTCTTTTGGGGGGGAAGATTAAGTGCGTTAGGTATGGATTCCAGGGAAGGATGAGAAACTAACACTTCTCGCAGACCATTGCAATCGTTAACGCTTAATAGCTCTGCTTCCTGATTTGATTACGAGTTTTCCCAATTTGATCAATGAAAACCCAAATTCTGATCCCTAACCAGAATGAAACCCTATGCCCCTTTCAGCTTGAATTTGATTGTATTATTGTAAGCCTTTCAACCCTTTGAATTGACAAAGTTACCCTTCTAAATTGTAAACCGACAATTAATTAAGTATTCCAAATTACACACTTACCCCTCCCTCGCACTGGTACTCTCTCTTGTTGAGTTTTTCTTCTTCCTCTTCCCCACACAAAAACCCTTCCTTCCTCCGTTTCTCTCAACCCATTCCGCCATGGCTCCTCCTCCCACCCTCCCACTCTTCCTAGTCTTCCTTCTTGTCGTAGCCACCCTCACCGCCTCCTCCTCCTCCTCCGACACAAACGACGAGCGCGTGGAGGAGCTCCTCTCCCTTCAATCCAGATCCAAATCGGGTATCATCCGCCTCAACGACCAGTCCCTGTCCCGCTTCCTCACCTCCGTCGCCACCCCTCGCCCTTACTCCATCGTCATCTTCTTCGACGCCGCCCAGCTCCACGACAAGACAGAGCTGCGCCTCCGCGAACTCCACCAAGAATTCTCCGTCGTCTCCTCCTCCTTCATCGCCAACCACAACATCTCCCACCCTTCGCGCTCCAAGCTCTTCTTCTGCGACATCGAGTTCAAGGAATCTCAATTCTCATTCACGCAATTCGGCGTCAACGCCCTCCCACACATTCGCCTCATCGCCCCCAACCATTCCTTCAAGGATTCACAGCCCATGGACCAGGGCGATTTCTCGCGACTCGCTGAGTCAATGGCCGAGTTCGTTGAGTCCAAAACCAAGATCTCCGTGGGACCCATCCACCGCCCCCCGCTGCTATCCAGGAACCAGTTGATCTTGATCGTCGTTGCGTTCCTCATTTGGATTCCGTTCTTCGTGAAGAAGCTTTTTTCGGGTCAGACACTGCTCCATGACCCGAAAGTGTGGTTAGCGGGTTCTGTTTTCGTTTACTTCTTCAGCGTTTCTGGAGCTATGCATAACATCATCAGGAAGATGCCAATGTTTCTTTTGGACCGCAACGATCCTTCCAAGCTTGTGTTCTTCTACCAGGGCTCCGGGATGCAGCTCGGCGCCGAGGGATTCGCCGTCGGGTCCTTGTACACCGTGGTGGGGCTCTTGCTGGCTTTTATGTCGCAGGGTCTTGTAAAGGTGAAGAATGTGACTGTTCAGAGGGTGGTTATGATGTTCGCCTTGTTGGTTTGTTTCTTGGCTGTGAAGCAGGTTGTGTTCTTGAATAACTGGAAGACTGGTTATGGTATTCATGGCTTCTGGCCCTCTAGTTGGAATTGACAGAGCAATTGGCACCAAGCACGGTCTGCGATTCTTATACTCTTTGGTTTCATATATATATTTGAGATGTTTGCATTCTGTTCTTGAGATGCCTATGTTACAACTACTACACTATCTTAACTTTGTTGCTGTTGTTGCCCTTTTTGTGGGAAAATTCTGAGTATTAGATCATTTTACTAAACTGTCATTGCTTACGTTTTGATTGATTAATGATCATTTAGAAGCTGTTGCATTGCATATTTATGAAGTTGTGTAGCTGAGTGAGTGACTCTTAGTGACGTTCCTAGAAGTTACAACTGAATAATATTAGCTCTAATAGAACCATTGGTTTGAAACTTTGCAATTGCTATCCCAAGTTCAACACCGTAGATCAAAACAAAAATCCCTTCATGGACATGGTACTATGGTCAGTGAACTGTGAACATGAGACATTTATACCCAACCAGAAAGACAGATATACCTAGGAACCCATGTCTATATCTAGGAAAAGGATCCTTGATAATCTTGAGAGAGCATGAATAATGATAAGTTATCCAAGAAGAAAGGCTACATAGAAAACAAACCTGCATGTAATATGCAAACACCCTTCAGTCTTCTCCACATAGAACTTGCATCGCACCTATTCCATTTCTTTTGACCAGCAAGGTCCCTAAGAAGAAGATCATTCCTCCCTCTCTCATCCTCATTCAGTGACTACAACTCCTCACACGCAACATCAGCGTGCCATGGAACACCACACCAAGCTATGATACATATGTTGAGGTGATGTAGAAATCATAATAATAACTAAATCTTAAAAAGTCATTCTATTATAAAAATCATTATTTATATATCTAAATTATTAAGATATTGATATCAAATAAACTTAGAAAAATATTTATGAAAAAAATTATTTTTTCTTGATAAAATTATTAATTGTACTAGCACAAATAATTTTAAGTGCAAACTTATTTTATGCAATATTACAACTGGTGAATCTTAAAACTTTAAAAAAATATGAGCAAATTACTTGAATTTGTCAAGACATTTTTTCTTCATGTATTGTAAAGTATTAAGAGTTTTGCATTGCTTTGGAATTTTATAAATCATCTGCATTGACCTTGTAATTCCCCAAATCTTACAAATTTGACTTTATAAATGACTTGGCATTGCATGCAAGTTTTAAAGTGTTACCTTGATAAGTGTTTATACAAATATTCTCAATTGTTTACATAAAAAATTTTATGTTAAATGAAAATTCTTCACCAACTCACTCTCTTCTTCATTATTATATCTACAAATTAAATTAATATTTTACATTATCAAACATAAATATGAGTTCATTTAATTATTTTAAATTTTTTTTTGGAAAACTTCAAAATTAATTTATAATTTAAGATTTGAAAATGCATAAAATTTTTGGTATATATAAATAATCAAATTTAAGATAAATAAAAAATTTTAGAAATTAAAATCTATCAATTTAAAAATAATCATATATAAATAATTCAAAGAGATTGTTTTGGATTTTTTTTTTAATATTTAGGAACTATGTTGAGATTTTTTAAGTTTTTTGGAAATTGTTTTGTACTTCATTTTTAGGATTGATTTGTCTAAATCGCACACATAGATACTTAACGGTCGCATGTGCGAGTCAACGTTTCACATCAGCAACCGTATCTCATGAAAAAATATTGTATTGCCTAAGGAAAGTAAATGTTAAAAATGATTTTGTGTAATTTAAAATCTGAGAGATTAAAGTGTTCAATTTTAAAAATATGTTTAATTTGAGTAATCATTCAAAAAATTACTATGTAGGTACCAAGAAATTGTATTGCCAATTGTTTGTATACACTTATCATAGTTGTTGTGATATTCATTTGAACCTTAAAGATGATAGCTAATTGATACATTAACAAATAAAATTGTTCAGTAACTATTAAAGTAATGATAATTGATAAGTAGTTAAGAGTTAGAAGTTAGTAAATGAATATTTATATGGTTAGTTGATAATATCTCTATATATATAGTCTAATTTTTGTATCAAACAACAACAACAATATATATATATAATATCAATTCTTCTATTCTCTTCTCTTAGATTTTCCAATGGTATCAGAATTTTATATTCGAAAGGTCTAGAGTTCGATCATTAATGAACCTTAAAAGTGAAAAAAATAGCATAAGACAAATAAAAGATAAAAAGAAAACCTATGCAAAAATCAAGCAAACTCAAAAAGAGATTTTTGTTTGAGGAGAATATTAGAGATATAACTATTAATGTTACTTTTTCCTATCGATTTAAACTATTGGGATGAGTGATTTTATGACATGATATCCTCCTTGAAGATGATAGAATATCGTTTTTCCGATGAGAAACCACCATATGAGTATTTTCCTATTAAACCCATGTTTACTCCATCAAAATATCACCTTCATCATCAAGCTTCATCAAACATCCGAACAATCATTCTCTGTTTTCGCCACCGACAGCACCCTCCGCTGCGAGACCACCCCTCCTTTTTCTTCTTCTTCCTCTCACCGAACAAAATCCACGAAGCCATATCTCTCCCTTTATTTCTCTATTCGCCGCCGACAATTCTAGTGCCGTCATGGCTACTTTCTTTCTCTTTCTTCTTCTCCTCACAATCTCGTTTTCTCTTTGGCTCGCCTCCATCTGCCACCGGACACGCCGGTCAAAGTCCTGCTGCATGTGTCCTCCTCTGCGCCACCGCACCGCACGCTCTTTTCCCCAAGTCGCCACCGCGCCTCTCGCATCTTCTTTAACTTGGTTCTCTAATATCTAGCAGTAGTTTCTTTTTCTTATTACGTTGTTTTCACTGAGTTTCAAACCAAAATTAACACTTGAGTTTGAGGGGCATATTAAGATAATGATAAATAGTTGAGAATTGGTAGTTAGTAGATGAATATTTATAAAATTAGTTGTTAATATTTCTATATATATAACTTAATTCTTTTATCAAACAACAACAATAATATATAATATCAATTGTTTTGTTCTCTCCTCTTAGATTTTACCGTAACAAAAACAAATTACTCAAAAAAAATCAAAACTTGCATTATTTAATATTTATTAATTATTATTAAAATTAATAAATATTAAATAAGATAAATTTAGACTATATTTTTTTTTTCTGTCTTTCTAATATTACTGATTAACAAAATTCAAAATTTAGTATCACTCTGCTACACTTAACCAAAACTTATTTATCGCATTTGTCCATGGTAAATATGTTTTGTAATAGGGAAATAAAAAGCAATATATTTCAAAATATTACATAAATATAATACTACATATTTATTTAAGTTTACACCAATTTTATAAAAGAAATAAAATAAAAGAAAGCAAATTCATTGCTTTTCATAAACCAAGAATAATCCAGACCAATTTATATGAATGCTAATTGAATTTGTAACGCTTCTTGTCTTTTAATCACCTCCCCTGCAAAGGAGTCAATACAGAAGGATAAATGAACGTTGTTGAATAACGAAATTTTGATAAATAATCTTAGAAGTTTTCCACAGAATTTACATTACACCCACTAAATTTCTTGTTGCCCCTGAAAGAAACAATTTATTTCGTGGCAATTTAAGAGAAAACGATGTCCTTATACTATGCTTTTTCAAATAATCAGAATTTTTCAGCAGCAACAAGGAGTGTATGGCTTCGTTATTTTGTCCAAACTCCAAAGGCAAAGCAAAAACATTGGTAAATAGCAAATACTACTGATTATCCTTATCCCCTAAATGATTAGTCTAAAAATGAATTATCCTTCTAAGGAGAAAGTAAATAACTAGACAACACATCTTACCCTCCCCAAAAAAAGAAAAAAAAATCGTGCTGAAATATAATAAGATTAGTTTCATGTGATAAAATTTTTCAAACCTTAAATTTTTATTGATATTTTAAAAAATTAGCCAAAATTCTCATATTGTCCCTATTTGTTAGCTTCTACCTCATGGACACCGAGAACATTTTTTTCCCTATATCTCACTTTCAAAAAAGCCTCCATCACCACCAGCTTGAGCTAGGAGACACTGGTAGCGTTTGTTTTGAGGTATTGAGACAGAGACTGAGAAACTGAGACTCAGTATCATGTTTATTGGTTTAGAGATTGGTACTAAAGTTTCTGTTTCTATCCCTAAAATTTCAGAGTACCTCCAAAAAGTAGGGACATAGGAGACTAAAATTTTTAGAGATGAAAACTGAAACTTCAATAACATTTTATACCTAAAATATCTTCATTTCAATTAATTAATTTCAATTAAATTAGAGTTTCATTTTTATTTCAATTTCTGTCTCCCACTTTGCACCAAACAGAATACTGAAATTTATTTCAATCTCTGTCTCTTAGTCTCTGTTTCTCAGTCTCAGTCCTTCCGTCTCTGTCATCGCTATAGTGGAGAAGGTAGCCTTTGATGCTTCGTGCGCTTGTCCTTCATCATAATTTGCTTGCTATCATTATTATGAGTGAACACCCAAATCCAGAGTCTTACAATAATCACATTTGCGTTTATAGATAAAAAATAACAAAAAAAAATGAAACTTTCAAAAAAACTAAACAGATAAACTAAGATAATCATAAACCCATTGGATCACAGTTAAACCAAGATAATCATAAAGAAAATTACAAGGCAAACAATCATAGTAAAATGTGCAAACTTATATTAAAGCATAGGAAAAGATTTAGTGAGTTTACTATGGTAATTAATGGATTACCAAAGGTGCTAATGTGAAAAACGGATTGTACTGTCATAAAAACAAGTAATAAGGGTGCCTCCATAATTGTGACATTTGATTCTAGCACAACCTAAATAAGTAGTTGCAGGCCATATAATGTGACCGTAAACAATACAATTAAGGGTACCATCAATGCAAGAGTTAGATTTATAGTCATAATTTGTTTTGTGTTTTAGCCACTCAGCCACAGCTTCTACACCTGACACAGATCCTGGATGATATGCTGAATTTTGGCCATATTTATTACCAACAAAAGTCGCATCATGAAATCCTTTCTTGCAGTCCGAAATGTGTTTCTTCACGAATTTGCGAGCATGCAATGTAAGCTGCAAGTCCCACTTCAGTGGCTTAACCCCAACTTCTGCACGTGCATCATTGTGAGCTTTAACATAGTCTTTTGGAAGATTTTGTGCCATTAAAAACAATGGAACTATACTTATAAAACTTATTATCACAACCCAAATCTTCAGCGGCATTTCCATGATCTATTTTTCTAAAATAATTTCTTTGATGATTGCAAATATTAAATACTAATACTATTCAGTATTCTGTATATATATAAAACATGGTTGTAACTAGGTGCACTTAAATATATACATATAGATTTATAAGACGATTGAGAAGCCAACAATAAATAAAAGTAATAATAATAAGAATGTTTTTATTTAACCTATAGTGTTAAATTGATTTTTTTTTATTTCTTCTTTTAGTGTTGTTACTTCATTGAAATGAATGGCTAAAATTTTTCTACAAAATCCAAAAATTGACTCCATGCAATATATACAAAAAATACATATAGTAACATAATATTAATTATTAGACCAATGGAATAATGATCGAGCCAAGAGCCTGTTCAAGTAATACTAATGACAACATTCGTTGCTCTAATAATTAATACTATATTCATTTTACTTGTTACTAACTTCTTTAACTCCAATAATAATTTGGATATAAGAAACAATACACATTATTCAACTATTCAAGTACATCAAATGTCATATGCGGTATTTTATTAATAGAAGTTGTTAATTTTTTCCAAAAGGCGTGGGATCTGCATTCACCATAATTTTCAGAATCGAATTGATAATTAATCCGATCATACAATCAAATTATTAGATTATTGATTTAATTGATAAATTATTGATATGGTTCGCTTAATTCATTCAATCATAATTAAATAAAAATAAAATTAAAATATATATCTTTATAAATATTAATAACAATTAAAGTATCAATTCTTTTAGTAAAAAAAAATAATTATATATAACAATTTTCAGCAACAAAAAAAATTAACTAAATGATTATTTCAAGACAGCAACAAATATAGTGATAATTGGTAATATATTCAACTTAGTGATAATTTTTAACAACAAAAATTTTAACTAAATAATTATTTAGCAAAATTGAATTACAACCACAAATTGAAACAGAAAAAATAGACAAATTTGTTAGAACTCATCAAATCGGATACCAACTTTTTTTTTTAACCGAAGATATGAAGACTCGAACTCGCAACCTCTTAATTGAGTATGGGAAGACTATGTTATTTGAACTATTGCTTCTTGATGATATGTACTTTAAATGTTTGTGATACGAAGAGTTTAAATATATTTTAGAAATTATTAGTTTATATTTTTAGAATGTTCAATTTAATTTGATATATTTTAATTTTATTTATTTATTTACAAGATTAGATTTTGTGTTTATAAGCTTAGGATTTTCTTTTTTTAACCTAATAAAAAATAAAAAAATTATAAATACTTCATAAACCATTGTAATCTCAGTATTGAATGAGTAGAGGCACCAAAGCAAATATGGACAAACATAAAAGTTGGATTTAAACACCACACACTAGACAAATATTTAACTATAGAGTGAACATGGTAAAAAATGTATTTACCGCAAAAGAAATGCTAATCCTCAGTCAACACTCTAATCAAAACGTAACCATCTGTAGCCACTACAACGGTAGTCACCAGAGAATCATCCTTTTCACATATATCCACATGAACCCATCAATTTTCATGAAAGATATTCTTAAATCATCTAATTCCTTTGGCATCCACCATGAGTGCTACTCCAAGGTTCACCACAAGCATAGCAAAACTGGAATCGGCACCTGCAAGCAAGAAAACAAACAACCAACACTTAAACAAAGCAAAATGAAGCTCCTAATAATGATAAGTTAACCAAGAAGAAAACAAACCTGCATGTAATATGCAAGCACCCTTCAGTCTTCTCCACATAGAACTTGCATCTGGGACACCTATTCCATTTCTTTTGAGCAGCAAGGTCCCTAAGAAGAAGATCCTCCCTCCCTCTCTCATCCTCATTCAGTGACTGCAACACGTTACACTCAACCCCAGGGTGCCATGGAACACAACACCTGGCACAGAAGAGCCTGTGGCAAAATGGGCACTCAGCTTCCCTGATAATCCCTTCACCGCCCTCATTCTCGTTAAGCAGCATTGCAGAACAGTCCCTAAAGGGGCAATAGAATTTCGGAACCGCAAGAAACAGAGCCTCACAGAGTGCATCGTCCCACCTATCAAGAACCTCTTTTGGGAGCATGGGCCTGCAGGAATCAAGCTCCAACATGCCCTTGCAGTTCAATCCGGGGCAAGGAACAAGCGTTAAGCTCTCTTGGATCTTTGTGGCCACATGCTTGGTGACACAGTCAGAGCAGAAGGAGTGATCACATTTCTTGTTCCTGAACATCTGATCAGTCCCTTTGGTTTCTGCACAAATCTCACATACGATAAGCATTTCGTCGTCATCCAGAAGCTCTATGTACTCGGTTTTGGGGACAACAAAGACTGGTCGTGATGACGAAGGTGTTGATGAAGATGGAAGGCAACGAACGGTTTTTGATGATGATGAGCCTTCGATGGTGCTTTGAGAAGCGATCAAGGAGGACATGATGGTCTCTTGTAACTGCAATTCATCAGCGTACTTGTCATCGGAGATGGGGATGAGGTTACCTTCATCATCAAAGAGAGCTGAGAAGTAGGAGTCTTCAACGCCGTTAACTCCAATGGCTGTTTCTGATCCTGATCCTGATCCTGATTCTTGTTGTGCTGTTGCCATCGGTGAATAGTGAGACGAAGAAGAAGAAGAAGAAGAGAGTGAGAGTGGAGAAGAAGGTGCGACTTGATTGGAACGGAGAAAAAGGTACTTCTGAGTGCCGACTCCTTCGGGAAGGGGTTAAACAAACCTAAAATTAAATTTAATGCAGAAAAAGATTCAATTTTTATTTTATTAAAAGTGGATAATCCAAAAAACCAAAAGCGATATAACTAAAGGACGAAAAAAGAGACGGAAAAGTTGACTCACAGTTTGAAATGAGAAGGATTCTTCAATTTTGGTGCGACGTTGGTACCAAGCAGAGTATAGTTTCCCCTGTAACTGTAAGGTTAACGACGCCACATCTTTTTGGTCCACTTTTAGTTTCTATTTCTATATTTCTGTATTTTAAATTTGGTAAGGGAAGGTGCCTGAACCCTAATCCTTATTCCTTAGTGCTGTAAAATAACCGAGCGAGATGGATCATGGATGTCTGCCAAAAATACTTGTAGGATCAAGTTAGTGTTTTTGCTTTGTAGCTTGTTAACACTACTTTAGTCACCAAAAAACAAAAAAAGGAATTCTTATTTGTGAATAATTTTACTTTCCTATACTGTATATCCCAAACATTTTAATAACTAATCTAACCAAAAGTAAATTGGGACTTGTTCATACCCTGACCCAATAAATAGGGCCCAGGATCCAAGCAAAGACGCCCAACCCAAAGGGTTGGCCCTCCATCCAGTACCAGCCTTCATCCCAGAAGTCGGTACTGAACACGACCTGTTCCAAAGAAGTCGGATACGAGGGTTAGCTGGCAGATAACACTCATTCGAATGAGTAATTGCCCCTAGAAGCCCTCTAACCACTTCCACAAGTCATATCTTAACTTCCCTAAGATAAAGGGACGGTTAACACCCTAAAAAAGTGGCTCTACTCCAACGGTGGTTATTGGTTCACCACTATAAATACACTGACACTTCTCAGGTATCTCTAGGTTCCAATACTCTCTAACCTGCTCTCACTCTTGCTAACTTAGGCATCGGAGTGTCTTTGCAGGTACCACCCCCCATTCTTTCACACGTACAAGTCGGACGGAGGAACACCGAGTAACAGATCCACTCGAAAGCCACCTTCTTCACACGTTTGGGCCAACCAACGCCATCCGGCCCATTAATCTCCGGTTACCCACCGTAACATTGGCGCCGTTGCCGGGGACCCGAGAGATCAACCAGTGATAGCGGATAGATCCCCTGAAGAGGGTCATGTGGAGACAGATTCCGAACAAGAGAATTTGAACACTGGAAACAATGAGGCAGATCAGACCCTCCACCAGGAAGCCAATGATCAACATAGGGAAGGCACCTCCGGAATCAAAAATCCGAAGGTGAACTCCTCGGAGGGGCGCGAATCAGAAAAAGAAGGACCTTCCCACACTAGTGAGCTTATGGGATTAATCCATAGCCGCCTCGAGCAGCTAGAACAGGAGCGGGAACGACAAAAGGAAGCTGAAAAGAACCTAAAAGAGGAGATGGAGCGACGAAAAGAGTTAGAAAGAAAACTCTTAAAGTTAGAATCCTCCCTCAAAGGTCGGAATTCCCACGGCGATAGAGAAGATTCTCCCTTAGGAGAGAAAGATCCGTTTAGCGAGGACATAATGAGAGCAAAAGTTCCGAGAAACTTTAGAAGCCCCGATATGGACCTCTACGATGGAACCACCGATCCAAAGCATCATCTGAGCAACTTTAAAAGTCGGATGTATCTGACCGACGCTTCTGACGCTACGCGATGCAAAGCTTTTCCGACAACCTTGTCAAAAGCAGCGATGAAGTGGTTCGACAGCCTCCCTCTGAGGTCAATTACCAGTTTTGAAGACCTCTCAAGAAAGTTCTTGATGAGGTTCTCCATCCAGAAGGACAAAGTAAAGCATGCACCAAGTCTCCTGGGAATAAAACAGGAGGTCGGGGAGTCCTTACGGGCCTATATGGAAAGGTTCAACAAAGCATGTTTGGAGATTCAAGACCTGCCCACCGAAGCAGTCATCATGGGGCTAGTCAATGGTCTTAGAGAAGGTCCCTTCTCACAGTCCATATCAAAAAGACACCCCGCCTCCTTAAATGATGTACAGGAAAGAGCCGAAAAGTACATCAATATGGAAGAAACCACTAGGCTAAGAGACCCGAGTTTGCGACCCGGGCACCCTCCCTCAACGAAAGAGAGGGAGAGGGAAGTGAAGAAGAAGGAAGAACCTGGCCTCGATAGGCCAAGAAAATATCACTCTTATACTCCACTGAAAGTTCCTGTAGTGGATGTATACAGAGAAATTTGCAATACTGAAAGGCTGCCCCCTCCCAGGCCCATTAAAAATAAAAGAGGAGGGAGCCGCGGTGATTACTGTGAGTACCATAAAATATATGGGCACTCCACAAACGACTGTTACGACCTTAAAAATGTGATAGAAAAACTGGCCAGAGAAGGTCGGCTTGACAAATATCTCATAGAAAGGTCGGACAGTCATGGAAAAAGAAAGCGAGATGATATGGACAAAAGAGACCCACCACCACAAACTCCGGAGAGACATATCCATATGATCTCAGGAGGGTTTGCGGGAGGGGGACTCACGAAATCCTCTCGTAAAAGACATCTCAAGAGAGTTTACCAGGTTGAAGAGGGGTCCTCCGACCTCCCAACCATTTCATTCACAAAGGAAGATGGGCGAGGAATAATCCCTGGGCACGACGACCCAGTAGTAATCACCATGATCCTGGCAAATGCCCATCTACACAGAACACTAGTAGACCAAGGAAGCTCGGCGGACATCCTCTTCAAGCCCGCTTTCGACAAACTAGGATTAGACGAGAAAGAGTTAAGAGCCTACCCCGACACCTTGTACGGGTTAGGCGACACGCCAATAAAGCCACTAGGATTTTTGCCCCTCCACACCACCTTTGGAAAGGGGGAGAAGACAAAGACTCTGAGTATAGACTTTATAGTCATCGACGTGGGGTCGGCCTATAATGCTTTAATCGGCAGAGCTACCCTTAATCGACTCGGAGCGGTGGTATCGACACCCCACCTTTGCATGAAATTCCCGACCTCAGCAGGGATAGCAACGGTGAGGGGAGATCAGAAGCTAGCAAGAAAATGCTACAATGAAAGCCTAAATCTGAGAGGAAAAGGCAAAGAAGTTCACACAATAGAGCTCGGTGGAGCAAGGATTAAAGAAGAGCTGCGACCCCAGCCCGGGGGAAAAACCGAGGAGATTCAGGTCGGCGAAGAGGAAGGAAAAAATACTCACATAGGAGCCAACCTAAGGGAAACCCTAAGACAAGGGTTGACCAAGCTTCTAAGAGATAATTCCGATCTCTTCGCCTGGAAGGCCTCCGACATGCCTGGGATAGACCCCGAGCTCATGTCCCACAAGCTTTCGGTCTACTCGGGATCTCTGCCTGTACAACAACGAAGACGCAAGCTCGGCCCAGAGCGAGCTCTAATAGTAGAGGAGCAAGTACAAGCGCTCCTAGAAGCCGGTTTCATCAGAGAAGTCAAATATCCAACATGGCTAGCCAACGTAGTGCTAGTCAAAAAACAAAATGGTAAATGGAGAATGTGCGTCGACTATACCGACTTAAATAAGGCATGTCCCAATGACCCTTATCCACTTCCAAGCATTGATGCCCTAGTAGACTCTAGCTCGGGGTATCAATACTTGTCGTTCATGGACGCCTACTCAGGATATAACCAAATCCCGATGTATGAACCAGACCAGGAAAAAACATCATTCATCACGCCCAGAGCCAACTTTTGCTACGTGGTCATGCCATTTGGATTGAAAAATGCAGGGGCCACATATCAGAGGCTGATGAATAAGGTGTTTTCCCCTCACTTAGGGAACTTAATGGAAGCATACGTCGACGATATGTTGGTAAAGATCAAGAAGGAAGTCGACCTCTTGTCTGACCTCTCACAAGTCTTTGACACCATAAGGTTGCACGGGATGAGACTAAATCTTGCAAAGTGCGCCTTCGCAGTGGAGGCAGGAAAATTTCTAGGATTCATGCTAACACAAAGAGGGATCGAAGCCAATCCCGACAAGTGTAGAGCTATCCTAGAGATGAAAAGCCCGACTTGTTTGAGAGAGGTCCAACAGCTGAATGGCCGACTAGCAGCTCTCTCCAGATTTTTGGCAGGATCAGCACTAAGATCCCTTCCACTGTTCTCCCTATTGAGAAAGGGGCACCAGTTTGAGTGGACTCCCGAATGCGAGGAGGCGTTCCAGGAGTTCAAAAAGTTTTTGAGCCAACCTCCTATTTTGACCCGACCTATAGCCGGAAAAGACCTCGTCCTATACCTATCCGTGGCAGACAAGGCTGTCTCAGCAGCCTTGATAAGAGAAGACGAGGTCGGTCAACACCCAATCTATTTCATCAGTAAAGTTCTACAGGGCCCTGAGCTAAGGTATCACAAATTAGAAAAGTTTGCCTACTCCTTAGTAATAGCCTCTCGAAGGCTACGGCCTTACTTCCAAACTCACACAATAAGAGTCCGCACGAACTAACCCATGAAGCAAATCCTCCAAAAGACGGATGTTGCAGGAAGAATGGTTCAATGGGCAATAGAGCTCTCCGAGTTCGACTTGAAGTACGAAACTCGGACGGCGATTAAAGCCCAATGCCTCGCCGACTTCATTGCGGAATATGCAGGGGATCAAGAGGATAAACCAACTACCTGGGAACTCTACGTGGATGGATCCTCCAATAAAACAGGAAGCGGCGCAGGCATAATATTGGTAGATGAAAGGGGAACCTAGATAGAGGTCTCCCTCAAGTTTGAGTTCCCAGCTTCAAATAATCAGGCAGAATATGAAGCCTTGATCGCAGGATTAAAGCTGGCAGAAGAAGTCGGTGCTACCAAGGTAATGGTATACAGTGACTCTCAAGTTGTGACCTCCCAAATAAGTGGAGAATATCAGGCAAAAGACCCAAATATGAAGAAATACTTGGAAAAAACTCTGGAGCACTTCGGGCATTTTGCAGAAACCAAGGTCACGCACATAACTCGGGACCTAAATAGCAGAGCAGACGCCCTATCCAAGTTAGCAAGTACCAAGCCAGGGGGAAATAACAGAAGCCTGATCCAAGAAACTTTCCAGGAACCTTCAGTGGTAAAAATGGAAGACAAACAAGAAGTCTTTGAAGTGGTCGGATTAAACCTCGGATGGATGAACCCCTTGGTCGAATACCTGAAATTTGACATCCTCCCCAAGGAGGAAAAGGAGGCAAAGAAAATCCGAAGGGAAGCGCAACACTACACCTTGGTGAAAAATATTCTCTATAGAAGAGGGATATCGACACCATTGTTAAAGTGTGTGCCGACCTCAAGAGCCACTGAGGTATTAGAGGAGGTACACAGTGGAATCTGCGGGAACCATCTCGGAGCAAGGTCGTTAGCCAGAAAGGTGATCCGAGCTGGATTCTACTGGCCAACCTTGCAGAAAGATGCCACAGACTTTGTGAAAAAATGTCAACCGTGTCAAATGCATGCAAATTTCCACGTGGCCCCCCCAGAGGAGCTCATCAGCGTCACCTCCCCATGGCCCTTTGCAAAATGGGGAATGGATTTGTTAGGCCCTTTTCCCCAGGCGCCAGGACAAGTTAAATACCTAATAGTGGGAATAGATTATTTCACAAAGTGGATAGAAGCAGAACCACTGGCCACCATCACTGCACAAAGAAGTCGGAGGTTCCTCTACAAAAATATAATCACAAGGTATGGGATACCTTATTCCATTACCACAGATAACGGAACCCAGTTCACCGACTCCACCTTTAGAAGCCTAGTAGCCAGCATGAACATCAAACACCAGTTCACCTCAGTGGAACACCCGCAAGCCAATGGGCAAGCCGAAGCAGCCAACAAAGTCATACTGGCAGGGCTGAAGAAAAGATTACAAGATGCGAAAGGAGCCTGGGCTGAAGAACTCCAGCAAGTACTATGGGCTTACAGAACAACCCCCCAATCCGCCACTGGAGAAACACCCTTCCGACTAGTTTATGGCGTAGAAGCCATGATCCCAATAGAGGTCAATGAGCAAAGCCCAAGAGTGATTTTCCACGATGAGATCAGGAATATACAGGGGCACAAAGAGGAGCTCGACTTGCTCCCCGAAATCCGAGAAGAAGCCCAGATAAGAGAAGCAGCATTGAAGCAAAGGATGACTGCGAGATACAACAAAAAAGTCATTCGAAGGAGTTTCACCCCAGATGACTTGGTCCTGATCAGAAATGATATCGGAGTCAACAAATCAGGAGAAGGAAAGCTCGCTGCTAATTGGAAAGGACCATACAAGATCAACGAGGTCCTAGGAAAGGGCTATTATAGAGTAACCGACTTCGACGACAACGAGTTACCCAGATCATGGCATGCTTGTAATATGAAAAGGTACTACAGCTAAAAGCGAACCCTACTCCCTGATGTACTCTTTTCCCGATTTCATGATTTTTTCCCAAAATCAAAGGGTTTTTTCTGAAAAGGGTTTTTAACGAGGCATCATAGTAGGGGCTAAGGGAAAACAAATAATCAAAAGCCCTTAGTAGCAATAAGGTACCTCCTCAATTAATAAAGATCTCTTTCATTTTAAATATCTCTTTTAAATTCCCTTTTCATTCTCTTTCTACGAAACGCGCCGATTTAAGCTCGACAAAACGTGAAAATCCCATGAACCGACCTAGATGGTCGTCAGGATAAAACGACGAGGTACAAGTCGGCGTAAAGAGGCTATAGAAGTCGATCATGATAAACTCAGGAGCAGTCCGACTCATAAGTCGGAATGCGAAACCGAGTAAAATTAAAATGAATCGCAAAAGTAGCCTAAGTCATGAAAAAATCAATAAAACAAAATTGAGTACTAGGAATAACAAAAAGAGATAGGAAAAACTAAGAAAAAATTGTAAGGCTGCCTTGAGGATCAAGGAGATTCAGAAAAGCAGGCAAGCCCCAAAGAAAAGGTTTTTCCAGAAAAGATCAAAGAGTCAAAAGAACCACGAACAGAAAAGCATGCGCGCATAAGGTAACCCAAAACCCTTATCCAAAAAGGGCATTTATTTAAAACGCTAAATTAAACCCTTAAAAGGGCATCATAAATTGTTTTGTTTACGGCCTTAAAAGGCCAAAAATTGTTCAAACACCAACAAATAAATAGAAAGAGTTTAAAAAGGGGGGGGGTCCACAGGCCGGACCCCCAGTAGCCAAATCACTTCTTTGCAAGAGGAGTAGGAGGATCACCACCACCAGAACTAGGGGTTGGGGAGAAAGTCGGAGGAGCAGCAGAAGAACTCGGAGCGTCCTTAGAGTGAGGAGGGGACTCTATGATCCTCTGCCCCCGAGTCTTCAAATCAGACTCAGACTCCACCACGGGGACAGGAGGATCCACGATGGCACCATCAATGACAACCTTATCAGGGTCCAAAGGAGAAAGGTCCAAGTCAGGAGCAATAACTCCGACCTGCTCCTTGAAAACCCTCCAGGCCTCATCAACACCATCCGCAATAGAGTCCTCCAACTCGGTATAGGCCTTCCGAGCATTCAGCAAGTCATTCTTTACAGACACAAGATCAACAAATAAACTGTTATAGCTGGCTTGCGCTGCTTTCCTCAAATCTACCTCCATGTTGCATTGGGCTTGCAACTTCTGCTCCTTCTCCCGGAGGCTGTCCCTCTCCTCCTTCAGCTTGGCGACTTTCCCCTCCAACTCCCTCTCATGCTCCTGATATATGCGAAGCCTACCCTCCAGCTCCTCGACCCTCGAGGTCGTCCCTAAAGAGCTGATAGGAGTCTTCTCAAATATATCCAAGAGTTTGCCACAAACCCCCGCCGTCTTGAGACTCTCCTCAACCACAGTGGTGAGGTAGTGCCGAACAGAAACATCATCCATACTCATACGAGCATGAGGATAGATGTTCTTTCGGATGAACGCAAGAGCGTCCGCCTCACCAGAAGCGCCAGACTCTAAGGTCTTGCGCTTCTTCAGCTCTGGTTCGGGAGTAGGTCGGACGGAAGGGGGTGGCAGAGAGGAAGCAGAGGAAGAAATCACAATAGGTTGGGAGGGAGTCCCAACATTCCGAGGAGGAGGAGAAGGAGAGACAACCACCCTAGCACCTCCAGATCTGGCGCGAGACTTCGCCTTGGCTTCCTGAACCCTCTGGAAAGACTCTTGAGCATTTTTCTTTGCCATCTCTGCAAAAACAAATTGTTAGCTAAAAATCAGACAAGTCGGTAAAAGAAATTGCAAGTCGGAAATAAGTGAAAAACGCAAAAAGCTACCTAGTTGTGACTGGACAAAGGCCGGCGACCCCTGGAGAAATTTTTTAGTATCCAAGTATGGGGCCCTCCCCCACACTTCTCGGAGGAACCCCACAATGGCCGCCTCCACCTCATCCAGGTCGTCCAGACCATATTTCTCGCAGGGAGAGGCCTCCAGCCAATATAAAGGAAATCGGGGAGAAGAATCATCATCCAGGAAAAAGGGGTGGTGACCCTCTACTGCTTGAACTTTGAAAAAATAGTTTTTGAAATCGTGAAAGGATTCGTCAAAAAGGGTAAAAAGCCTCCGACCTTGAATGGCCCGGAAGGACACCCACTGTTGCTTATTATTTAACCCACTGAAGGGCTTGGTCATGTGGAAGAGATAGAAGAAAATCCTCAGAGAAGTCGGGAACTCTAAGGCCTGGCTGATAAATTGGTAAATTTTCAAAAAACCCCAAGAGTTGGGGTGAAGCTGGGTGGGGGCAACCCGGCAATGACGCAACACAGACATTTCAAACTCTGAAAAGGGGAGAAAAACGCCCAAACGAGTGACCATACTCTCATACATAAAAAAGAAATGAGGGGTCGTCTCGTCGGCCCTCCCGAAACAAACCCGGTCTTCTGGACCCGGGACTACCAACTCGTACTTCGGCTCATCTTCTTCAGAAGTACAAAATCTATAGTGAGTATGAAGGTGGGTGATAAATTCAGTATCAACTGAGGGCTCCTCCCCTAGGACCGTAACATCAACCCAATGGGAGAGAGCATCTACGGAAGCCATTTTCTTTTCTTAAAAAAGGGTGACAAGAAACCTACAAAAGAAAAGGAAAATCAACACACGGTCTCTAAGGGAAGGGGTACGGAACTAAAGCCTACAAACCAAATCTACCTACAAGATAAAGGCACGCAAATAGAAAGCATGTTACAGAAGGGGAAAAAGCTAACCTTTAAGCCTGAAATCAAGACTGAAGGAAGTAAAAGCCTTCGAAACGCAAGAATGCAGCACGAACAAATGCAAGGGAAATTTGAAAGATTGCAGAAACGAAACAACGAAAGAGAGGGAAAGTATTTATAAAGACGTTAGGGGCATAATGGTAAAACTGGGGCAATCCTTAATAAAGGTGCACCGTTACCAAGGCCATTAAATCCCTACGCATACCCAACGGACACGACGCTTGATTAGACGTAACCGTCAGAACCGAAAGGTCAAGAAAAATCACGTCGGTTCTTAAATCATCACGTCGGTCCTCTCGCAAATCGGCCAAGACCCCGAGTTGAATACTCGAACCCAACTCTTAAAAAGGAATTGGGCTCGAGTAGGGGCACTGTTCATAGCCTGGCCCAATAAATAGGGCCCAGGATCCAAGCAAAGACGCCCAACCCAAAGGGTTGGCCCTCCATCCAGTACCAGCCTTCATCCCAGAAGTCGGTACTGAACACGACCTGTTCCAAAGAAGTCGGATACAAGGGTTAGCTGGCAGATAACACTCATTCGAATGAGTAACTGCCCCTAGAAACCCTCTAACCACTTCCACAAGCCATATCTTAACTTCCCTAAGATAAAGGGACGGTTAACATCCTAAAAAAGTGGCTCTACTCCAACGGTGGTTATTGGTTCACCACTATAAATACACTGACACTTCTCAGGTATCTCTAGGTTCCAATACTCTCTAACCTGCTCTCACTCTTGCTAACTTAGGCATCGGAGTGTCTTTGCAGGTACCACCCCCCATTCTTTCACACGTACAAGTCGGACGGAGGAACACCGAGTAACAGATCCACTCGAAAGCCACCTCCTTCACACGTTTGGGCCAACCAACGCCATCCGGCCCATTAATCTCCGGTTACCCACCGTAACAGGACTTTTAAAAAAACATAAGTCTAGGGGTAGCAATTTTTGTGTTTTCTGGTCAGCATTTAATCATCAAAATAAAAATGAGTGATTTTCTACCATTAGATATAATATCACACCATTAAAAATACTATTGATGGCCAATTAATGATTACAAAACACCAAAATTACTGACCCCTAACATTCTTCTTTAAAAAATATTATTAAAATAAAAAGTGATGAGGCACTGTCAAGTGTCAAGATTCAAGAGGATTAAGTGATTTTTTTTTGGATAGGGAGAAATGTCTTTTTTGGTCTTGGACACGGAGGATTAAATGATTTAAATCCAACATCAGTTAAGTTCCCAACAACCCAGGCCCACCTGAGCCCAATCTCTTAAAAAATTAGAAAGAAAGGCCTCCCATTCTTCCTTTTTAGTGATTGATTGGGTAGGATTTGAGTGATCAGTGATGATTGATAAAGCAATGTTTTAAGAATTAAGATGGTTAAATTGAGGTAAGTACAAAACTGAAAACTATATAAAAATTAGAAGCAAAGAAGAACAGAAGCAGATATTTCTAGTTTGAATTTGGAGTACATTATAATTTGCCTTTTTCCTCTTTGCTTTCTTCACCCAGAATTCTTGTTCTTCGTCATAGAATCAGAAATCCCCCATTCTGATTTATATACAGTTATACACCAAACAACATCAAACAACAAACAAACAAGAGTGAGAATGTTGCCAAAGTTGCGGCAGGAGTCAACTGCCAAAGAAAAATGTGATTGAAAAAGACGCTGTTTTTTTTTTTTTTTCAAAAGTGATATTTTATTCGGCTTTTTATTATAATAATTAAAAAAAATTAAAATAAATACATACATCTAGATAGATTTAGTGTCTTTTTAAAATTAAATACACATTCAAAATATAAATTAAATAAAATTAACATTTAAAATTTAAAATTTCTATTTCAATTTTATTATTTTTAATTATTAATATATTATCATTTAAATACACATTCAAAAATTAAATACAATAAAATTAAAGATTTTAATTTTAAAATTTTAAAAATAAATTTTAAATCTGAAACTTCCTAAATAAGATCATATTTTAAACTAATACGTTAGATATACTTTTATTGAATAATAAGATCTAAAAAATTTAGTTTAATTATTTATTTAAATAATTTAAAAAATATTAATTAAAAATAAGAAATATTAGATACATTTTTATCGAATAAAATATTTAAAAAAATTAGTTTTATTTTTAACATTTAAATAAATTAAATTTTAGATTTATGATTTTGGATGTGTTTCAAACATATTTTGTATATAAGTCAATAATTTTAGATGTGTAATAATTGAAAAATAACTAATTTTTAAAAACATACATTTTAATAATTTTAAAAGCGTTAATGTTGAAATAAATAACAATAAAATCTAACAAATAATAAAAAAATAAAAATAATAGATGAGTTTTTATCGAATAAAATATAAAAAAATAATTTTATATTTAACGTTTAAATTTAATTTTCTGATTTATGATTTTGGATGTGTTTCAGAAATATTTTGTGTATCACTTAATAATTTTAGATGTGTTACAATTGAAAACAAAAACGAATTTTTAGGAACATACATTTTAATGATTTTAAAAACATTAATATTCAAATAAGTAACGAAAAATCTAACTATTAAAAAAAGAGAAATATTAGATGAGTTTTTATCGAATACGATATAAAAAATTAATTTTATTTTTAATGTTTAAATTTAAATTTAAATTTTAGATTTTTTATTTTGGATGTGTTTCAAAAATATTTTTTGCATAACTTAATAATTTTAAATGTGTTACAACTTACAATTAAAAAAATTAATTTTTACGCACATATATTTTAATAATTTTAAAAGCGTTAATGTTCAAATAAGTAATGAAAGAATCCAACTAATAATAAAAAAATTGTTGAAAACTATACATTTTTATTAAATTTTTATTTATTATCTTTTTTTTTCTCCTGAATACTTGCCATTGCTCCTTTATTTATCTTGAATTCGGTCTAATTATTTTATGTTGGTGGTATTCTCTAATCATTCTAGAGATAAAGATTAAAAAAAATAAAAGAAATAAAAAAAGGAAAGAAGAAGAAAAGAATATGCATCGACTGATAATTCTTTTACGAAGATTTTTGTAAAGAACGTGAGAAAGAAGAAGAAAAGAACGTACGAAAGAAAGAGGGAAACCTACAAATAAAATAAGAAAATGATAAAACAATCACTTTATGAAGTAGGTAAGAAGTTAGAAAAATTCTAGTATTTAAAATTTAAATTAATTTTAATTACTAACATGTTAACTACAAATTAGGAATGTGTTTTAATTAAATAACATTATTTAAATTTTAAAGACGGACTAAAGGCTGAATTTTATTGTACATGTAGCATTTTTCGATTGATATTGTCATGCATTTTTTTTAGTTATTTTTAATCTTTTTTGTCTATACTCTATAGTATCTCTTAACCTGATATATTAAAGACAAATTCGTTGTAAATCGAATTTTAAATTTCTTTACTTTCTAGTTATTTTTAGAGTAAAGGACAAATTCGTCCCTGACTTTTTTTACCGCGGACATTTTCGTCCCCGAGGATTAGGAAATACTTAAATGTCCCTGACTCCGTTAAAAAACTGGACATTTTTACCCCTCTGTTAGAGTGTCTCCGTTTGCCTTGACGGAAAACGGTGACGTGGCTCCCGTGGCACTGAGCTGGCCGTAACGGGCTGCCACGTCAGATGGGCTTTTCAAAAGAGGACAAATTTGTCCCCAGAGTAAAAAACGTTGCCGTTTCACCCCAACCTTTCGAAACTGACCTTAACTCACATACGCAACACCCATAACACCAAAACGATCAAAGTTTCCTCTGTTTCTCCCTCCAAAAACTGCACTACGTGGAAGAGCAATCGGCGTGCAGTGGAGTTGCTGTCGGTGGTAGGAAAGAAGGTTACCGTCGAGGTCAGCACTGCCGTCTTTCTGTCAAGGTAAGATCGCCTTCCTTACCCCTGAAGTTTCTGTAGTTCATGTTTGTACTAAGGGTGAAGTCATCATGTGTGCATGTTGACACTATGTAACAGTGGTGTAATGAGGGCTAAAAATAGTTTTTAGAGTATGGTGTGTAGAAGTAGTAGTAGAAAGTATTGTGTTAGGGCAAGGGGGGTTCTGAAATAAATTTTCAATGTATCCCAGTACTGGCACAAAGTTGTTTCTTAGTGAATTTCAGATGGTGGATATTTTTATAGTGCCAATTTTTCACCATGGAGGCAACTTCGTGAGAGGTAGTGATGGTGTCCTTGTATATCAAAATGGGAAGGAGGAGAGGTTCCCGGAAATGGACCTAGATTTTGTGAACTTCGGGACCTTGTAACCTTATTTAAGGGTTTAGGATACCAGTCATACAAGGCAGTATACTGGTATGATTGAATAAGTGGCAATCTTGAGTCTGGTCTGAACGAGTTAATCGGGGACGCAGGGATCAATACAATGCGAGAAAACTTACTGAAGGACCAACATTCTCTTGAGTTTCACATTTACTTTGACCACCCCGTTGATGCTCCGGAGGTAGTAGATGATGCTGGTAAGCATGGTGATGATGAAGTGAATGTGGATGAAATTCTAGAGGAATTGAAGACATCCTCTTCATCGGATGATGGGTACGAGAGCACCGAAGATGTATTGTATAAACCTCCACCAGCTGGGTTTGAGAGTGATGAAAGTGATTCTGATAGCAATAGCGGGGCTGCTGGTGGGAAGAGAAAAAGAGAGCCCAGGAAGAAGGTGATAACCCCCAAAAAGAAAATCACAAAGAGACAAGGACGGAAGGATAATCATAAGAAGGGTAAGAAGAAGGTGCAGTATGGTGCGAGGGAGAATGCAAGTGGAGAAAGGAGTGGTCAGGATAACACAGGGGCAGCTGGTGATGGTGGCATGGACTCAGCTGCTGAGCCGAATGATGGAGGAGGTGGTGGCAGTAGGCCTGAAATGGTTCCTGATAATGTAGGTAGATGGTATGTAAGTGAAGTCCCGATAGAGCCTGAGAAAATCATGTTTGAGTATGAGTCGGAGAAATTGCACACACCTACGGGGTCAGAGGATGAAGGTGAAGGTCACAAGTTTCCAAAGTTTGCTGATGACTATGCTCATGGTCAGGGTAGATTTGAGTTAGGGATGAGGTTTGTAACTGTTGAGCGGTTTAAAGATGTGGTGAAGGACTCATTCATTGCTGAGGGGAGGGAGGTTAAGTGGATCAAGAATGATAGGGAGAGAGTGAGAGTGGGCTGCAAGGATGAAGAGTGCAATTTCTTGGTTCACCTGTCTTACAACAAAATCCTACAATGTTACCAATTTAAGACGTACCAGCCAGATCATAGTTGTGCAAGAAATTTAGGGAGCAATGCAGCTGACCAGCATTGGATAAGCAGGAAGATAGTGAAGCGGATGGCTACCCAACCACATATGACCACTAGGGAGGCAACTGAATTCCTAAGGGAGGAATTTTCGTTAGCTCCCCATCCCAAGATGGTGTATAGAGCAGTAGTTGAGGCCGGGGATAAGATAATGGGAAACGAGAAGGAACAATACAAGAGGACAAGGGACTATTGTGAGCAGATTTTGAGTAGTAATCCAGGATCTACTGCAAGGTTGGAACTTATGACAATTCTATAATCCCCTTGTTTTTGACAAGATATACATATGCTTAGATGCCTGTAAGCGAGGCTTCAAAGAAGGGTACAGGCCTTTGCTGCACCTAGATGGTTGCTTTTTGAAGACATACTACATGGGGTGGCTTCTATCAGCAGTTTTTCAAGACGCAAACAACCAATTCTATGTTGTTGCATATGGGGTTGTCAGGGTTGAGACAAATGATGCCTGTAAGTGGTTCCTGACTAACCTTCAGGCAGACATAGGAGACGAAACAAACCACGCCTGGAACTTCATTTCGGACCAACAGAAGGTATGATGCATTAATGGTTGATTATTGTACCTTTCATATATTTACTGAATTGTAAATGTTTGTCGCTGCCATTCAATGCAGGGTTTACTCCCTGCCTTAAAGGAGGTCATACCATAGGCCAGGCATAGGAACTGCGTCATGCACATATGGAAGAACTTCATAAATAGGTTTAAGGATTTATACATAAGGGAGGTTGTCTGGGAGTGTGCCAGATGCACAACAGTCCCGGAATTCAAGGATTGTATGAAAAGACTGAAAACAGTGAATTAGGGGGCTTGGGAGTACCTCTCCAAGTTTGAGCCAGAGACATGGGTCAAGGTATATTTCTCGCATGGGCCAAAGGTTGATAACCTCACTAACATGTGTGAGGTGTTCAATGCCAAAATTGTTAACTATCGCTGCAAGCCAATCCTCACTATGTGTGAAGAAATCAGGTGTTACCTGGTGAGGAGGATGGTAAACCACAAGCGAGTGTTGGAAAATCACCCTGGTAAACTAGCACCAGTGCAGCAAAAACGGATGGAAAAATTAGTTACTCTTAGCACAAAGTGGACGGCAGAGTGGGTTGGAGATAATGAAAGAAAAAGGTTTGAGGTGAGCCGCAAAGGAAGCAAGGTTGATGTGAACCTCATTAAATACACCTGCTCCTGCAATCGATGGCAACTTACTGGTAATTGTTTGTTCACTGTAATTAGAAAGCCTTCACTATGAATTGTTAATTGTTTGTTCACCTGTAATTAGAATGCCTTCACTATGAATTGTTAATTGTTTGTTCACCTGTAATTTACCTACTCTATAATCTATGATCAAACTGAATACATCTTTTGGTTAGGGATGCCATGCACACATGCACTTGCTGCTATAATGAAGAGGCGTGACAGGGCAGAAGATTATGTGCACCCCTGGTTGTGCATGGAATCAATCAAGAAGACTTATTCACACTGTATCAAACTAGTCCCCAGTGCAGAATTCTGGCCCCAAACTAACTACTCACAACTAGAACCCCCATCATCAAGAGACCTATTGGCCGGCCAAAAGTTCACAACAGACAGAAATATCCTGTTGAGCCATTGATGCAAGGGAGAAAATTGAAGAAGTCATTCTTGGTGGCTTGCAGTAAGTGTGGTGAAAAGGGCCACAACTACAAAACCTGCAAGGGAGCTCCATCAAACCCCAACTGGAAGCCAAAAGCAAAGAAGCCTAAGAAGAAAGAAGGAAGCAGCTCTCAACAACTGGTTGTGCTTCCTTTTTCAGATTAATTTTAATATAGTTCGGTTCATCAATTTTTCCATGGAACTAATTAATTTGGTTCAGTTTTTACCATTATGATTGAAACAAAGAAACAAGATAACCCATTAACTCTAAAATGAAAAGTGCACAGAAAAGATAAATAGTACAACAGAATTCAATCTCATGTAATTTTTGGTTTATTAATTAATTGATTTTTATAATATTTATTTCTTTATATCATGCATGAAATATATAACCAACTTTTTATTAGTAGAATTTTATAACCCTAAAATGGAAAGTGCACAGAAGAGACAACAGAATCCAATCTCATGTAATTTTTGATTTATTAATTAATTAATTTTTATAATATTTATTTTTTTTTTCTGGTATACATCATTATACTTCTTCTTCTTCTTCTTGATTCTTCAGCTCCATCTAACTTCTTTTACTTTTTTTTCAACTACTCACATTGCCTTTACATGAAAGAGATTTCTTTAAAATTCTTGTTCTTAACTTTCAGCATGAGTTGGTAAGTTTTCTTTTTTTTTTTTTTCCTCCTTAATTTTTTAATTAATTTTATATTATTCTCTATTTTCATAATATATAGATAATATTAATTAGTTATTATTTACATACTTGCTTTGGTTACAGAAAATTTCTAAAGTTTTTGTGAAAGAATATTGGAGAGGAGTATCAAATTCTATAGTGTTAAAGCTACAAAATAATGTTGAACAAAGAGTACATTGGATTCAAAAGAATGAAGATAAAGTTTGGTTGGAACAAGGTTGGAAACAAATTGTGGAGGATTTTGGCTTAAAACATTCTCAATTTTTGACTTTTGACTATAAAAGACGGTCTTTTTTTGAAGTCAAAATATATCCCAAGAATGATTATGAGATAGTGATTCCTCATCATCAAATATGTTTCTTTCATATACTTGTTCATAGCAAGTTTCACCAAAAGATAGTAATTACTATTCCTTTTTTTTTTTAATTTAAAGATATGTTGCTGGTTTCTCTGATGCACTCAATGGAGGTTATGAATCTTGGGGGCCTTTATTTGGCAAAGTTTTCTTTGTATTTTGGGTTATTTTTTACCTGTATCCATTCCTTAAAGGTCTCATAGGTCGCCAGAACAGAACACCAATCATTGTTATACTTTGATAAGTGTTGTTGGCATTAGTCTTCTCTCTTGTTTGGGTTAAGATCAATCCCTTTATCAGCAGAACTGACAGCTCAACCATCTTAGGGACTTGCATTTCCATTGATTGTTAAAATCTCACAATTATCAAACAGTTTTGATCATATAGTATTTGTGAAAGATTTGATTTGGTACAGTGTGCAAAGTCATAAGATGTGTAACTATTTTTCACTGAGGTTGAAAACTCTCTTGATATATATTTTTTGGGTTATTTTTTTATAGATTGGCTAAATTGTTATATAAGAACTAAGAAATATTAGTGAATTTTTTTTAATATTTTTTACTTATAGAAATTGAATAGACAATATACATATTAATTAATAAGAATATAAAAATAATATTGTTTGTTATTCTTGTTAGTTTTATTTATTTGTTATTGGTTCAAAATAAATTTACTGTATGCCTGGCCTCTTAAATTAAACTTGTTATTAATCATGTGCAAATTCATGTTTTGGAAAAATATGTTAGATATACTTTTATTGAATAATAAGATCTAAAAAATTTAGTTTAATTATTCATTTAAATAATTTAAAAAATATTAATAAAAAAATAAAAAATATTAGATGCATTTTTATCGAATAAGATATAAAAAAAATTAGTTTTATTTTGAACGTTTAAATAAATTAAATTTTAGATTTATGATTTTGGATGTATTTCAAATATATTTTGTATATAAGTCAATTAGATGTGTAATAATTGAAAAAATAACTAATTTTTAAAAACATACATTTTAATAATTTTAAAAGCGTTAATGTTTAAATAAATAACGATAAAATCTACAAATAATAAAAAAATAAAAAATATTAGATGAATTTTTATCAAATAAGATATAAAAAAATTAATTTTATATTTAACGTTTAAATTTAATTTTTTGATTTATGATTTTGGATGTGTTTCAGAAATATTTTGTGTATCACTTAATAATTTTAGATGTGTTACAATTGAAAACAAAAACAAATTTTTAGGAACATACATTTTAATAATTTTAAAAACTTTAATATTCAAATAAGTGACAAAAAATCTAACTATTAAAAAAAAAGAGAAATATTAGATGAGTTTTTATTGAATAAGATATAAAAAATTAATTTTATTTTTAATATTTAAATTTTAGATTTATGATTTTGGATGTGTTTTAAAAATATTTTTTGCATAACTTAATAATTTTAGATGTGTTACAACTTACAATTAAAAAAAATTAATTTTTACGCACGTACATTTTAATAATTTTAAAAGCGTTAATGTTCAAATAAGTAAATAGAATCCAACAAATAATAAAAAAATTATTGAAAACTATAAACCTTAATTAAATTTTTATTTGTTATCTTTTTTTTTTCTCCCGAATACCTGCAATTGCTCCTTTATTTATCTTGAATTCGATCTAATTATTTTATGTTGGTATTCTCTAATCATTCTAGAGATAAGGATTAAAAAAAATGAAAGAAAAAAAAAAAAGGGAAGAAGAAGAAAAGAATATCAATGCATAGACTGATAATTCATTTATTGTTTAATTTAAATGTTGATATAATCTTATTAAAATTTTATTCGACAATATGATGAATGAGTTTTGAGTTAACATGCAAGTCACTCGAAATAAGAACAAAATAGCACGATTCATCTAATAATAATAAAATATTAAATATGAAATAGTAAATTTACTTGTAGAGGAGTGATATTCTTTTATGGAGATTTTTGTAAAGAACGTATAAGAGAAAGAGGAAAACCTACAAATAAATAAAAAAATAATAAAATAATCACTTTATGAAGTAAGTAGGAAGTTCGAAAAATTCTAGTATTTGAAATTTAAATTAATTTTAATTACTAACATGTTAGCTACAAATTAGGAATGTGTTTTAATTAAATTTAATTAAATAACATTATTTAAATTTTAAAAGTTGACTAAAGGGTAAAGACTAAATTTTATTGTACAAGTAGCATTTTTTGATTGATATTGTCATGCATTTTTTTAGTTATTTTAAAATTTTTTTTTTGTCTATACTTTATAATATCTCTTAACCTGATATATTAAAGACAAATTCGTTGTAAATAGAATTTTAAGTTTTTTTACTTTCTAGTTATTTTTTTATTTTTATTTTTTGGTGATTTGATGGGGCTTAAAGCCCTGGAAAAGGGAACAAACACATCAACAAGGAAATTACAAGACAGATACTATACTTGTAGTGGGAACAGTTTAACCCTTGTAAAGCATTATGGGGCTATGGCCCAACAGATCTGCTTCCTTTACTTGCTTCTTCAACAACTAATCATTGACAATCACCAAAAAAAACACAACTAATCATTGACCCAAAAGCTTATAAGCAATTGGACAAAGGCAAAAAGGACAACAAGGAAGAGAAAAACAAACCTCCCAAGATGGAGACCCAAAAAAAATAACCCAACATAAAATAAAGGAAGAGCCACACGCCCACACACCAGAATCAAATGCAATTGACAATTTTGTCCATAAAAATTAATGCAATTAACAATTCATAGTGTGAGGAAATAAGTCGTCTCGGTTAATCTGGATTCGTATTAACATTATAGCTTGATATGGACTTTGGTATATGTGATGCACTTAATTATTTACTCCATAGAGAATAGTGATAAGTGACAAGTCAGTTGGCATACAAAAATATTCGTTAACATTTGATTAACCATTTTCTTTTATAAAATATGATATCGACTAGTGCAGTTACAAATTATACAAAAGAAGACTGTTATTATCAGTGATAGTAAGATAAGTAAACCTAGTGAGCTGCTTTCGCTGACAAGGAAGAATAATTTGGTACTAGAATCTAGTTTCACTGAATAATTTAGCACTTCTAAGTAAGAATCCAACCCACCAGAAATTAAAAAAGAAAAATAAAAATAGCAAATAGTGTGAGAAACAGAAACCTTGAAGGAGGTTTTTGTTGGGGTAACAAGAAAAGATAGTTGCTAACCTTGTAAGAGACAACTGGAGGCTGAAAAACTCCAACGTGCACCCAACCATTCTGAGAGTCAGATTTGCCAACAAGGCAACGCCAGATTCAGTATCAGCCTCATAAGTTAGCCGCCTTTTTAAATATTTTTATTTTCTGTTTTGGGAAAAAAAAAAGCTTTTCGTTTCTAAAAGAAGACACATAGTATCGCTATAGCAATTGGATTTGGATAGCGTATCAGTGTATCACCCAAAAAACATGAAGTCGATTTTTATTTTTGAAATAAAAAAGTACAACGCGCCAGGTAGGGGTCGAACCTACGACTTTCTGCTTAGGAAACAGACGCTCTATCCACTGAGCTACAGGCGCTTATATTGAAACGTGGACGTAACTTAATTTTACATAAAAATATTAAAAAATTAATTTACACATAACAATCAATATTATAATTGTAATAATTTTCTCAAATATTTATTTAAAAATGTCATATATATATATATATATAATATTCATAAAATCAATTATTATATTATTTTGTATAAATATATATGTCATTTTATTTATTTTTATTATGTATTTTTGTATTTTAATATGTATTTTATAAAAGTGATTTATTTTTTGTATACACATAGCGTAATTGATATTTATTTTATCAAAAAATTATATGTACACAAAAATTCAATTATCATATATTTTTGTATATATGTGTTGATTAGGTTATTTTTAATTTATATTTTATATTTTATATTTTAATGTACCTTCTATATGAATAGTTGAGTTGAGACTCTTTTTTTCCTTCCATATATGTAATATGCTTGTTATGTCATTTCATTAAAATAAATTGCTAATGCATTTAAAGCTTTTGCTAAAAATTAATTGAATCAGATATTCTAAAATATATTAAAAATGGTAACTAAAAAAAAAAAAGACAAATTAATAAATGAGATAAAACGGAATACTATATTTTATACCTATTATGTATAAATATTAATAAATACACGGAACACGATATGATACGGGATACGGAATTTTTATAAAATATAGAAACACGACATATATATAAAATATAAATTTTTTTAAGATAAATTATAATGATATTTTGATATTTTATTAATATTAAAATATAAAATAATTTTTTTAATTATTTTTAACGTCTTTTTTATTATATAAAATATTTAAAATATTTTTATTTTAATAATTAATAATATATATTATTTTAAATTCATTTCAAGAATAATTAAGATTAAGGCTGGATATGTAATAGTATTTAAGTGTGTTTAAACGTGTTCAAATTTTTTTTTATCTTTTATTAAGACAAAACTAAACAAAAAAATACGCATATAAAATAAATATCAATAAATATCATGTCTAATCATAAAAGTAAGGGTGTTCAAATCTAAACCGATACAAACTAAACCGTTCATCTAATCCAATCTAAACCGAAAACTGATTAAAACCGCACTCATTCGAATTTGATTGGATTCTATTTTTTGCAAACCACTGGATTAGATTGGACTTTGAGTTTACTTTTCATAAACAATCCAATACAAACCGCAAAATATGCTATAAGCCTATAATATTATTATTTTATTATTATATTTACAATAATACTTATAACATGTTCAATTTGTTATACATTTTTATATTATTCATGTATTATTATTATTATTTTTAATAAATATTTTATTTTTAAAATGTTATTTATTTATTTATTTTAAACCTATTAATTTTATTTCTATTATTATATTATCGTTGGTTTTTTAAAATATTATTAAGACTTGTTATGTTATTATTAATTATTTAAAATTTAATGTTAAGACTTATTATATATATTTAATTTTTTTTAATTTATAAAACTAAAAATCTAATCCAATACAAATTGCACTCTTAATAAAATTAGTATTCGAATCGAATAAATTTTTAACTCAAAAATCAAAATCGATCAAATTGCAGTGGAAACACTTACAAGTGTCCCTACTTTATATCTTGACACAATAACAACATCCCACATATGCAACTATTTGATTTGGATTTTCACCTTCAAAGGACAGTGCCTTAACTCTCTCTCAACAACCATAAAACACATAAGTGCATAACCAAGCACTGCCACACCATAATGGCAATCTTATTATCTTAATAAACAAATCCATATAATCCATTATTAAATTACTTCCATACTCGAATCTTTGTCTTATTTTTTTAAAAGCCAATCTTTCTCTTCTCTCTCACACACCCCACTTTCATTCTCCCAAAGTTTTTATTCATGGATACCCACCTTCTGTTTTTCCCCTCTTAGAGGAAAAACTTTACCTTCTTGCCATCATTCTACTCTGCTCCCTCTCCCTCTTCTGTTTTAACTTTTAATTCAGCCTGCATTCCCCACCCCATCAATCAAAATCTATACTTTTAGAAACTCATTTGACCCTTTCTTCATTCTGTTGCAAATTCAGAGCTGAGAGCTCTACCTGGAGAAAAAAGCCACATAAAAAGCTTTCCATGAAGTTTCAGAATGATGATGAAAGGAGCATAGAAAACCATGCTTTGACTTCTATTAACACCTTCATCATAATCACATTCTTGAGGTAACCTATGTTGTTTTTTCTTCTTGGCAGTGGAAATTTCTTCTAACAAGTTGTATGCTAAAAAACAACTCGAAAGTGATATCTTCACATAAATGAGCACAAAAATGTTTCTTTTTCTTAAAAATTCTTTGAGTATTAGTTGAAAAAAAAAACGTGCCTTTTGTATCCAATAATAAGATAGATGCCAAGCTTCATTTACAGGAAAACAAAAAGATGTTCCTATATGGCTATATCACATGCTATGAAGCCTTAGCTGATAGCTTTTTATGTTTGTATTGATCACTCATTCCCTGTGTATAACTAAATTCCATTTTGTGATGACAGGCAAAGGCATTTCCTGCTAAATAATATTCCCTTGTGTCATCCTTATACTGCATAGTACGGTTTGTGATCTCCACCATGGCAGCCACCTTCAAAGGAATCAAAAAGAGTTTCAAATACATAGCACAAATCTTTGGTAATTGTGTCTTTGTACTTCATTCACTTCACTCACAATATTTGATTTTGATGTGGTTGGTTTATTGGGGGCTAAGTTGGGAAGTGGGTGTGTTGTTGTTGTTGTTGCAGCTGTGAAAGAGCAACGAGAATTGGAAATTGGGTACCCGACAGATGTTAAGCACGTGGCTCACATTGGTTGGGATGGCCCCTCAGGGAATGGACCCAGTTGGGTATGAAACTCTTATAGTTTTGAGAAAATTATTCTATGGTCATGGAACACTTAGCTTGATCATGCTCTATTTATTCAAAGAGTAACTGCAAGTATTTATAGTTTTATAGTTTTATTTCAAAGAGTATACTTTCTCGAATCTATCTCTTCCATTGATGTTACAACAATTTAGGATCTCATGTTTCATTGTTTTGTCTATTGTTTTGTTGGATTCTATCATTCTTTTTCAACTTTCTTTTCTATTATGCAGATGAATGAATTTAAAACAGCTCCTGATTTTACAACTTCACTTGGCAACTTGGATGAACTAAGGGACAATAGTTCTTTGGCTCTCACTCCATCATGGTCCTCCCAAGGTATACTACTTTTGCTTATCACTTGTCAAGTAATAATAGTAACATATTTATTTTAATTTTTTTTTCATCTGAGTCAAGTGTTAATTTTGGCTTCTATATGTGGTTCCATTAAATATTTGATATCTTGTATTCTATTCATGTGGAACCGTGCAGTCTTTCTTGACCTGAATAATACCAACAGATGGCCCTTTCACGGGTTAACTAGTAAAACGAGAAAACGTTTATTTGATTATTATTTTTGTTGTTTTGAGTATTTTCGAGATTGCAAGGCTTGCAAAAGCTATATCTAGATTATTTGCCACCAAAGAAAGAGTTTGGCTCTTATGTCACGAGCAAAACTCATATCCATCAAAGGAATCTAGTGGTTATTATTGGCCTTTGCAATTCGTTAGCACTGTCTAAAGGGGTCCACACCAGAATTTTTTCTTAAACAGATTTGATTGTGTATTAAATTTAGCACACCACTGTGCTTGATAAGAATATGGTGATTGGTTGGTTTGTCTTCAGTTTCTACATGTGATAAGTCTCTGAGAAGACCTCAATGAGATCAAATGAAACCTTAAAAAATTTGCAATATGATACATGTGTCATGAAAACGGAGTGAAGCTGCTTAGCTAAAAATCTACATGAATGGTTCAATTAAGAATCTGAGTGATTATGAGATTTGTTCTTCCTGGGCATGTGACTAAAATGGAACCATCATTATAAAACATTACTGTGACATTTTAATTGGATTTACAGTAATTTGTTGTCATAAATTTTATTAAACATGTATCAATAGCTAACTGCAACAAACAGCCTATTTCTTAGTTTTGATGATTAGCTAAGCACTTCTTGTTACCATTTATACTGATAAGGGAGAAGTCCTGCATCACTTGCCAAATAGGTTTACTATTATATTACTTTGGTTACATGTTCTTGAAAAATTTAGCTATCATGAGATACTGTGCCTTTATTCATCTCTTTAGTCCTTGACATACCGAGTTCGTTGTACCATGTGATGTACTACTATAAAACTATATGTTCCGAGTTGGGTCAAGAGCCAAGTTTGGAGTATATCACCCCACAAACTTAGAAGTAGTAAACCAGAGAAATGTACTGAAATTTCTGTTTGAAAGCTGGCTGTTGTATATTCTTGAAGAATCCTTGGTGCATGCAGAAATTGTGTGGATTTGAAAGTTAATAAGCTCTTACTCTGTATCATGTTCTATGTTACTTGTTTTTTCTTCTAAATGATGATAATTTTTGTGTTACTTGAACCTTTTGAACAGATTTTGAAGACTCCATAGGAAGCCAATCAACACCATCTGTCCTTAAGGGAATTCATTCTGCTGGGGTTCCTCGTGTTCCTAAGAAGCCAAAGCGCAAAAAGACTAAGTCGACGTCCTCTTCCGAGTCGCTATCTACTTCATCAAGACAACTAAGAGCAGTGAAGTCAAAGTCTAAGCAGAGAGAGAGAGAAGGAGCAACAATTGCTCAAGTGTATCAGATTCAAGATTATGAAGACATAGGAAAGGATTTGGCAATGTGAATAGCAAAAGAGACTATGCCCTTTATCAAGTTATCAGCAAAAAGCCTTAGGAAAATGGTGTTTAGTAAATCCTAATCACTGAGAGAAAGAACCAAAATTAGTTGTCAAACACTAGAAAAATAAGAGGGGGAAATTGTGATTATCTTGGGGAGAATGGAACAATTGGGTGTTTACCATATGCAGGCCTTAAATTCACTAGCTTATAGTATTGTCCATTTTGCAGATTAAAATGAATAGACATGGCAAAAGGTTATTTACAAGATCACCATGGTAGTAATTTTATTAATGATTCTTGTTAAGGTATTATAATTATAATTTTATCAGCACTATTTTATTATATTAGGGCCCCGGTATTTCTGTTCATTGAAGCCAAATGAAGAGAGTTGGTATTATCATGCTTCAATCTTTGATAGATACTAATAAATTCATCTGGTATTGTTTTACTTCTAATGGGTTTCCTTGTTTTGCTTACTTTCTTTTATGCTCCTTCTAGCTTTAGAAAAAGTTATCTTACACAAGATAACAACCTTCTTAATAAATCCTCTCCAGTAAAAAAAAAAAAAACTAGATAATGTTCAGTGTTTGATCTCACTATTCATTGTTTTCACACATACACGCACATTAATAATAGGCATAAGCATAATCAAATCAAATACATATGATAAGAATAAAGACGAGATTAGTTAAAATATATACGGAAAACAAAATTAAAAAATGTAGGGATTAGCATTTTTAGCTAAAAAAAAAAGAAGAAAAATTAGTTAGTGTTGGATCAAATTCAATGCAAATACAAAAGAAAAATGTTGGTCACATCATATTTGCGGCAAAAGTATTTGAACATATACATGTATTTTGATATTCTTAGTAAGCTAATGTACTCAGGAGAAAATGAAAAGTATAACATTCTTTAAATCCTAAATTCTAATCATAAATTTTAAATCTTAAACTTTGAACTCTAAATTATAAATTATAAACTATGAATTTTAATTCTAAACTATAAATTATATAATTTTAAATATGAATTATTGGTATAAAATATAATAAATGAAAATTTATTATTTATTTAATTAGCAAGAAGTATAGTATTAATTACTTTTTTTTTCTAAAAATAGTAGGTTATATTTTATTAATTATTGAAAAATGAAATACAAAGATGTCCAAAAGCAGGACAGCATAATAAAAGGTGGGGATTTCCCAAAAATACTACACTGAATGTATTCATCCAACTGTGCGTGGTCAAAAAACGAAGAAAAATCTTAAAGAAGAAAGAATGATAAATCAAATTGAATGCACCTAAGAGCTTGCCTCATGGAGATAACGACCTAAATTGGGAGTTCTTTGGATTTCAGGGAGCAACTTAACAGAGCTTACTAGAATAGCAGACAGCATAGAATAGAACCTTCAAAAATCAATTGGTTGCGAGCGTTTAGCCGTTCCAGCAAATGATGGTTCATTACTTAAGAATAAGTCGTGATGAACCAATGTTTACCTATCTAAAATGAATATTTTAAATATATATATATATATATATATATATATATATATATATATAAAATAAAAAAAATTGGCTCATGGATACGGTCCACACGGAAATGCCAGCAAATTTGTATAAGTAATACAGTCCAAGCAAACGTCAGTAGTTTTGTATAGGTAATACAGTCCAAGCAGTGTATTCAAGTACAACACGATAAGCAGTGGACATTGATGAGCTACGATTCAATATGCAGTTATATGTATTCACTTCATCAACATCAGCATATACGCACACTGCAATTACTTCGTTTACATGCATGATGCATGCAACTCTTTCTCTACTATTCATTCATTTTATATATTTTTTATCTGAAAAAAAAAAAAACTAAAAACAAAGTTTAAACCATACCACATGATTATATGCAGGTCCTCAAAATATGATCCCACCGGCCATTAATTCTCCAATACTAGGAGTGGGTAACTCGTGCTAGTTGGCTAAATGATCCCTAATAATCCTCGGAACGCAAGTTTCTCGTTCCATCTTTCTTTCTTTATTTGGAGGTAGTTTTTTTAAAAGGGGTATGTATTATTATTTCACTACCTTTGACTTCCATATAAGATGATGACTTCACTCCCTATTACTATTATAATTACCTTTAAAAACTCTTCCTTATTTGGCTTTTAATTAATTATTATTATTACTATTATAATTACCTTCTTTTTGTTTGGCCGGTATTAAGTATTAACATTGCTTTTAATGATTTTTTTGCCAGCAACGAGATATCTAGAAGAAAAATAAATTAAAAGCTTCTAGAACTTTTTTTTTCCAATATATGTATTATCATATTATTTTTTAGGCTAAAATGTTTTTTACATGACTTAATTTTAGGTGTAATGGCCGAACATGAGCCTTCTAAATAAAAACCAATAATGTGAGAATGGACTTCTAAAACTGTATATATATTTTATTGTTTCTGGCCGTTTAAAAAAAAATATTGGAGCGACGAATTCAAATGGAATAGTAGAATTTTTGGCACACTGTAAGAAGTTAGTGAGCAAAGATAGCAGGCAGACAATTTCATATCTGGTGGTGTGTAGCATTGCTATTCTTTTTGTAATTTGCGAGATTCAATTGTGAAGTTTTTGTATACCTGAATCAGATAAATCGACCAGTTTTCAGCTTTATATATTTAAAATATACTAAAATTTGTTCGATATGAAAATTAATTTTTAAAATTTTTAACTCTAAAATTTAATTCTTTTAGAATAAAATTACAAGAATACTCAGATATTTATATTTATAAAAAAATTTAAAAATAAAAATGTATGTATAACTCTGTTCACTCTATCTTTAAATTATACATGAATTTTAGCGACAGATCTACAACTTGACAAATCCATTCAAAACTTAAGAGAGATTATAATGAGAGAGAAAAGGAGGAAAGAATAAAACTTCACTGATAACTAAGTGAGTAATAAGAGAACTCTAGCATGTTACTAATTACTAAAGATGATAATGGAGATACGATAAATATTTACTCAAGTATTTTATTTTCTCCTAAATTCATACCTGTCTCGTATGGACTTCTAGCAGCATATCTTTTGCTTTGTTGTTATTCTTTTTGAAATATGGAAGATTTCGTTTGAGTATGGAAGAGTGAGTACTTAAACAGATATGTACTCTCTGTTTATACTTTATACGTACTCTCTATTTATTTATTTATCTGTTTATTTATTTATTTTTAATTTGATAGATTTTAATTTTTTTATTATTTCTTTTTTGTCCGTTGTTTTATTGAATACCTTATATAATCATCCAACTTGTTCATCTCAAGAATTTTGACCAGAATCGATCTTTAGTTAGATATTCTTATTGCAGCTGTAGGTGGTCATTCCTGGCGGTAATAATTGATTACAGATTATAAACATTTTGGGTCTTAATATCCGCTCTCAGTCTCTCAGACAACCCTCATGCAACAGAGATTGAAGACTCACGTCAATATTGTTGTGTCTGCTCCTGCTCTTTGGGATGAAGTTCAACAAAAAAAAGTTCACTTGAAGAGTTTTGGTCTTAATAACCACTTAATCAAAAAGTTCTTTTTGTTATAAATAAAAATACGTTTTGATCATACGCAGTACAATTGAATATTTTTTTTTATATTAGTTTAAATTTATGTTATTATTAAAGTTTTTTATTTTAAAACTATTTAGATATGTAATTTGTAAGATATAAAAAAAATATAAGGAGAGTACTAAGACTATGTTTTTTCTAAGGATAATATTAGATGTATATAAAAATCAACCACCAAATCAATCATCAGTAAAATACATGTTAAAATATAAATACACATTAAAAATAAATTAAACAACACATGTATTTATATATAAATATATTAATGACTCATTTTAGTAACTAATTTTATTGTATAAATAACATTTTTATTTTTCTAAATAGTTTAAAAGTATTAGTATATACTACTTCAATTCTTTTTTATACATATCTTCAATTATTTTTTTATAAAATTCTAAATTCTCATTTTCTATCATTTTAAGTTTTAACTATGTTTTGAATTATTTATTTTCTTAAAAAGATTTGCATCAACCGCATTAACAAATTTAAACTTTTCCATTAAAAACTATCTTAGCATGAGAGAGCGTTGCCGATGAAATGATAGCAAACTTCCTCCATATTTTTTGTTTATGCGCGCATTAATAAATAGATAAGATGATGAATTTTTTTTATAATATACTTAAATAGGTTTCTAAAAAAATTTTATATTGGACTTACAAAAATTTTATTACGTTGAGTACTTAAAATTTACAAAACTAACATATATAGATTTTTTCGTCACACTTTTGAGGATTTATTTGTCTAAATAAAAACAATAAATCTAGCTAAAGTTGAGATTTATGTCTTACTTTTATAAAATTTAAAAATTTCAACGTAATAAAAAAAATTTAAAAACGAAAGTATGACATGAAATTTTTTAGATACATATATATATAGAGAATGCTAGGTAAACAATAACCATCTTGAACAACATGAACAACTACCAATCAAATAAAAATACACTACACCCTAATTTAATGCTACTAATTAAATTTAAAATTAATTTACTCTTTTAACCCTGTTAATTCACATTGTTCACACATTATTCAAAAATGTTGTTGGTTACCTATACTTTTTCATATAGGGATCCATATATATATATAGCTTTTTGTAACGGAAAAGGCATTCACATGGGTTCTTTGCATACTTATGTTTAAAAAAAAAGTTTCAACAACGTTAAATTCTTTTTGTCTTTGTGCTATTCCTCATTACTCTAGCGTGAGAAAGTAAAATTATTATTTAATGTATTTAATTTCTTTCTATCATGGATTTTAAAAACAAAGACCATTTTATTCCTTTGGTACGTTAAATCTGCATTGTATTTTGGCTCTCTCACACATGTTTAGTGCTTTTTGACTTTGGGGGCTTGACATATTGCAGAATATACGTAAACAGCATCAGAATCTAGTCATCTGCATCTACATCTAGATATATATAATGCACAACAAGCCTCAGAAATTGTATTCTATAATTTATGACCAACAACATTTCCTGATATGTCAAACCATTCCATGATGAACAACAATTCCTCAGGTAGTGATTATTTTCTAAGGAAAATTCTAGAGATACAAGATTTTGAGGTTGACACTGACAGCCACACCAACATGCAACAACAACCTCCTCCTGGCTACGGCAGTGATCACCACAAGAAGAAGCGCTACCAGCGCCACACGGCATATCAGATACAAGAGATGGAAACGTACGTAGGCGTTCAATTTTCTGTTCCATTGCACTGTTAATTATTATTACCGCCCTTTCAGAAAGACATTGTGTCAATGTGGCTAAAAGTGCTACATTAAACAAAAAATTAGTGCTTGTCCTGTTTTTATTTTTTTGGTTTAAATGCATGATGAAGTTCTTTTATTAGGTTCTTCAAGGCGTGCCCTCACCCAGATGAGCAGCAAAGGATAGAGCTGGGTAATGTTTTGGGATTAGACCATTTGCAAATCAAGTTTTGGTTCCAGAACAAGCGAACCCAACTCAAGGTATGATTACTATAATAATGCTCCACATGCATGATTATTTCTGCTGCTAATGAGTACGGTGGTGTCTATATACGTAGAATCAATACGAACGCAACGAGAACTTTGTACTGAAGAATGAGAATGAGGAGCTTCGAGCCGAGAACGAGAACTACAAGGAGATCCTAAATAGTATAAGATGTCATGGCTGCGGAGGCCCACCTCCTCCTCCATTGACCTATGACCAGATGAAGCAGGAGAATAACAAGCTAAGAGAACAGGTAACAATTTGATCGAGGTCTATAGTATGAACATATTTATTCAAAACTATATATATCACTCCTTTTCATTCTTTTCCTTTTGTTAAACTCTCAGATTGAGTGGATGTCAACCATGATGTCTAACTGTGTTCTACAAGAGCCAGATAATACTTCCAACCCCAACATCACCGTGCCTCAGAATGTGCCTAATATAGAATCATTTCAGCAAAACAACACCAATAACATGATGCCTCGGACTCAGAGTGTGCCTAATCAAGAACTTGGTAACATGGCATCACCACCTCAGAGCAATAACATTGACATGCTGTCTCCAAGTATGTTTAATCAAGGAATTATTGACAGCATGCCATTGACTCAGCAGAACAATGACATTGACATGCCTCGGAATGTGATGAATCAAGGAATTGTCAAAGACATGCCATCATCTCAGGCTCACAACAATGACATTAACGTGACTCCGCCTATGAGTATGTTAAATCAGGGAATTGGTGATAACATTGCCATTATTCCTCCTAATGTGCTTGATCAAGGAAATTGTAGCGTGCCATCATCATCATCTCAACACAACAACGAAATTTACATTAACCTGCCTTTGAGTTCGCTTAATCAAGATGTTGGTAGCTATGGAGCAAAGTCAAAAGACAAAGCAGGGGAAACGAGTAGTGGTAGTGACCCTCTAATTAGGTCACTCCCAGTTTCTAACAAAGCCATGATCGAGGAGCTTGCGGCTGCGTCACTGGAGGAACTCAAAGCCTTGGTTCAAGCAGGGGAGCCCATGTGGGTCAGTGGGGCCCACAACTCTGAAACTATCAACGAACAAGAATACTATAGGACTTTCCCTGGTGGAATTGGTCCAAGACTCTTGGGGTATAAATCTGAATCTTCAAGGGAATCCAGGGTCATCAACATGAATCACGTTAACCTCGTTGAGATCCTTAATGATGTGGTCAGTGCTCTTTCTTCCCAATATGATTCTCATGATCATATTAGCCCCATCAGATTAATAACATACTAATCTGAAAGTTCCAATGTTATTTTAATTTTTTCAGGATCTATGGTCACGTGTGTTTTGCAGCATTGTTTCAAAAGCAGCAGGATTTCAAGTCCTATCAACTGGACAGGCAGGAAGTTATGATGGAAACTTGCAAGTGGTAAGCAACTTTTGCATCATTTTCACTATCTAACTCTGATGGATCAATTATTCAAAACAAAACGGAAACTTGTTATTCCATTTCCATCAGGTGTCATCAGAGTTCCAAATGCCAACACCACTTGTTCCTGCTCGCGAGTACTATTTCCTAAGGTACTGCAAGAAGCTCCAAGATGGGAGATGGGTGGTGGTCGATGCTTCCCTGGAAACTTCACAACCAAATGCAACAATCCCTCCGACCCGAAGAAGGCCCTCTGGTTGCCTGATTCAGGCATCTCCAGATGGTTACTCAACAAAGGTACATACCTACTTACTTGTCATCATCATTTCCTCAAATCAATATGAACATAGCTTCCAAGTTCCAACAACGATGAGATAATTAATAATATTCAATTCGTTTCAGGTTACCTGGGTTGAACATGTAGAAGTGGATGACAGAGCACTAATGGTGAATAGTATGTATAAGCCTCTAGTTGAATCTGGCTTAGCCTTTGGAGCTAGACGCTGGGTCGCACAATTAGATAGAAGATGCGAACGTATTGCAAGTGCAGTACAATCCACCACCATACTGCAACAACAAGAAGACCAACTTAGTGGTATATACATATCTAATATACACATCATTTTTAAGCTATGATTTGATACTGATGCATGCATGTTTATACACAGTGACGAGTGTTGAGGGCAAAAAGGGGTTGGTGAAGCTGGCAGAGAGAATGGTTATGGACTTTTTAAGTGGTGTTGGTGCTTCAACAGTAGAAAATTGGGCAATCGTAACTCCATCAACAAATCACAGCAATATAAGAATCATAACCAGAAAGGTTGAGGACGATCCAGGTAGACCTTCCGGTATAGTTATCGGTGCCGCAACTTGTTTCCACCTCGCAGTTCCTCCAAACAGCTTCTTTGATAGGGTTCGAACTGCAAACGCAAGAGCAGAGGTAAGCGTGCCTCAAATTGCAATTAAACTTCAATTCAACAACCTTCAAATTTAATTCCCCTAAACTTTGTTACAGTGGGATGTTCTCTGTACCGGAGGTGTTGCTGAGGAATTTGCACACATAAAAAATGGTCGCGACCCTGGGAACTGTATCACATTATTCCGTATCAAGGTAATTTCGTAATTAATCTCATACAGAGCCTAAGAATTAAGCTAATTGTTTTGATAAATGCGGAATTGTAATTGCAGAGTTCAGATGCGAAGAACAACGGGATGATAATAGTTCAAGAGAGTAGCAGCGATTCAACAGGGTCATTTGTGATATACGCACCGGTTGATATGAATTCGATCAATGCAGTGATTGGAGGGAGAGATCCCGATGAACTTCCGATTTTGCCCTCGGGAATGGCGATTCTTCCAGATGGAGGTGGAGGTTGTTTGGTGACGTTGGCATTCCAGATATTGATCGAGTCAGATCCAACAAAGAAGATATCGATCTGTTCAGTGAGCACTATTAACCAGTTGGTTAAGGTTACGGTTAACAACATCAAAGCTCTATTCTAAGACTGAGGAGGAACCTAATGAGAGAATCTAAGTAATCTTTAGCTTTGGCATAGACATATGGATATCGAATTATCGATATATCCTCTTAATAAATAAAAGCAGATGCTAGTAGTACACTAGTACCTCATTTAGTAGAGGAGTTTGTTAGTTTCTTTCTGTTTTGTTGTTTTTTTTTTTTTTGGTGACTTTCTGTTTTGTTGTTTATTGGGTCTTAGGCCCTTCTTCAACAATATAAAAAATTTAATTATTTTTGTTCCTACTTATAGTTTTATTAAATTTATAATTAGATTTTTATATTTTTTTAATTAAATTATTTTTATATAAAAAATATTAAAATTAAAAAATATCTTTTTTAAAAAATATGTAGTTAAAAATTTAGTTAGTTTTTTAATTGTTAGTATTTTTAATTTGACTCCGTTATACATCCAATTAATTTTACATCCAAGTCATTTAGTTTACGTTGGGGGATTTCGTCTCTTTCTTCTTCTTTCTCCTCCTCGTGCTTTTTCTTTTTCTCCTTTTTTTTCATCTTTTTTTCATTATCGTCATTGTCGCCGTCACTATACCACCACATCTATCTCTTCTTCTTCTTTCTCCTCCTCCTCCTCTTTCTTTTTTATTTGAATTTCTTTGATCTCCTCTTTCTTTTTTTTCTTCCTCCTCCATCATCATTATCGTTATTACTAACACCAATATCTTGCTAACATCTTTATTAATTCTGATTCTCTATAGTGATCGAATGAATCTAAATATTATCAAAACAAAACCATTGTATAATACTAAATGAACCAAAAATGGTTCATTATATAAATTCGAATTCAGAAACAATCTGCATCTCGAATGAACCGAAAATATTATCAAAATGAAACTATTGTATAATACCAAATGAACCGAAAATTGTCCCTTATATACATATTCAAATTCAGAAACACTTGCGTCTCGAATGAATCAAAAATTAGCTCAAAACGAAACCATTGCATAATATGAAATGAGCCGAAAATTGTCCATTATATAAATTCGAATTCGATGATAACAATAACGACGATACGTATTAAAAGAAGACAATGACGATAACAATGATGATTATGATGATGACAATGATGATGGAGGAGAAGGATGAAAAGGAATTGGAGGAGATGAAATTCCAATAGAATGAGGAGGAGAAAGAGAAAGAGATGTTGTTGGTAACGACGGTAACAAAATTGAAAGAAGCGCAACGGGAAGGGAGAAAACGGGAAAAAGAAATGCGTAACTCAAATCACTTGGATAAAGTTGAATGTAAAATTGTTTGGATGTGGAGAATTACGGTTTCAATTTGCAAAACTCTAACATTTTTTAAACTAAAAAAAAAACCTAATTACAAAATTAAAAGTAGTGTAAAGACTTAATTAAAAAAAATTATACGAAATTAATTATAAATTTGATAAAATTATAGATATCAATAGAATAATTAAACCTAAAAAAAGGTGTACACTAACTAGGCTAATTTTAGTGTGTAAATAATATTTAGAAAAAAAAAAAACAATTGCTTAAGATGCAAACTATCAATTATCAAAGCATCAACGTTACTAGCTCCATGGAATGATATAAGAAATTCAGAGAGAAAAAAAAAACGGCAACCAAATCAATTACTTATATAAAATAAAACAATAATAAAGATATCTCCATTTTTTATAATATCACTTTATACATAATTTTGTATTATATATTTATATAAATTTATAAAAAAAATAATGACATTATTAAAATAAGAATAACAATATCTATTTCCTATAAAATGTGTTAAATACAAATATAAAGTACATATATTTATATATATATATATATATATAATATACCACATAACATTTTTATATATTATGCTAACTTTCTTGTGGAAACTGTAGCGTTAATTGATTTGAACTGTAAGCTGAATTTATTTTTCAGGGTATTGTAAGCTGAATTTATACTTTAAATTTTCGTATTGACATTGTGACCGTGTCTACTATAGTATTATTAATCAACCAAAATTATGTTTTAAGAAAAAGAAATATTTATATGCTTCAAGAGCACAATTCATGTGTACTCTTGTGACTTGTATTATAAAGAGACCACAAAAAAAAATAGCATTTGCTTTACATCTTTTGCCCGCCGCGTGAAGCAGCAAAACGATCGAAGGAGAGCAATTAAAAAATCAGTAAAAAGTAATAACACTAATTTTATTGTAGATACTAGATATGAAATCCCTGCATCTCCATTCATCATAAGCAATAAAAGATAAGGTTCTCTCGATCTGGTCATAGATACACAGCCACGCGAACAAGCTGATGGTGCTACAGGTAACTTTACTCAACTAAGTGAACTAACACATTCATATTCATTGTTTCAAAAACCCCCATCCCAGATATAATAATATAGTACTGTATGTAACTATTAATATTGCCGGAAAGGAGATATTAGCAGGCTAACAAGTAGACTTTGACTACAAGAGATAAAAAAAGAAAGGAAGGAAGAGAAAATATGCATGTTAAACAACCCAACTATACATGTACATGATTTTGGCAGGGAGGCCAAGCAATTGCAAAGCTTCATCTCTACTCTAAAAAATTATGTAAGAGCAGCTCACTATTGGAAAAATTATTTAAGTTACAGTGCGCAAAACTGGTCAACTCCGCATTCGTTTTCTTTGGCTGCCCTCTTCATTGGCACCCTACATCCGAAATGAAAATTAGAAAGCTTGAAACATATCCATAGTGGCCAAATTGAAAGTAGGATGCAGATGAAAGAGTAGAAATGTTAGGCATGCAGAATAATAGAGTGAGGGACACATACCCCTTCATCCAACCCGAAATCTTCAGAGGGGGACGTATTAGTGTCTGATCTGCATTTGGCATGAATAATGGGACCTAACTGCGACCTGTCCATGCCCACTGTTGCTCCGGTGGGTGCATTGAGGTATACAGCTCCTCTATACATCCATTCCTCCATTTCGTCACTGTAAAACTCATCGAAAGGCTCACCACATAATGCACATGTATTCTGGTCCTCTTCAGCTGGCACTGCCAACTCTTCATCATCTTTTTTTTCTTCTACGGTCTCGGTTGGCAGAAAACCAGGAACCGATTCTGTTCCCAGTGCCTCCGCACCACTAAGCCACATCCTGTCACTCACAAACCACTTACGAGAAGGCTTCTGTTTGCGACTTTTGGACATCCTGTTCTTTGTTACATGCCAATCCATATGACTACTGTGCTCCTCTTGGCATTTGAATCTTAGTCCACAAGTCGTGCATTGTCTAGGGAGATCTCCATACAAGGCACTGATTGCAGACTCATAACGAATCTTCAGAATATCTGGATTAAACTCAGTTCCAACAGAATCCTAAAAAAAAGACACTTGATCTCAGTTACAATACAGGGTTGCACAAGCATATACACAAAGGAAAGAAAAAATAAACAAAATAAACAAATTTGTTATAGACATGATATACCTGTCCAGAGGGTTGATTAGCCAATGAGATTACGCCTTGGGACATAAGCGAACTAATTAAATTAGTATATGCAACAGCCGGCTGTTGGTTTGATACATATGGACCAGCATTTGGATGTGGTATCATTTGAGAAGGAGCAGGAGGGCGACCTGGAGGTAAAGGTGGATGGACTCCCCCCTGTAATTGTAAGGAATTATTTGCAATACCTTGGACTGGTAAAGGAAACTGTGTAATAGGTAATGGATTTGACATAGCTGCACTTAAAGAAGGACCATGCCCTTGCAGAGAGTTTCCATGACCAAATTGTGAGGATGATGGATCCCGAGATGGGAAAAAATGTTGTGGTGTTTGTCCAAGGTTTTGCAGGTTGGATGGAAGCAATCCAGCCAGCTGATTAGGCAACTGATGTATCTTTCCTTTACTGGCATCCCTGTTTTCAACAATGTCCAGCCCTGGCTGTTCAGGCATGAACAGAGATTTATTTGGGCCATGATTCATAATGGGATTACTGGTATTTATTGCATCAAATTGACTTCTAACATGTTTTTGCGGTGGAAATATTGGATTTAAGGTGGGAGGACGAGTGCCATGCACAGTTACAGAAGGTCTTATTTCAAAAGATCCAGGCAAAACTGGTGGACGAGGCTCTACGTTAGAGGCAATACCAGAAACCATCCTTGACACTGCAGGTCGAATCCCATAGGGGTTTACATCATTATTGGGATTGTTATCAATAGGAGGCATCAAAAGAGTTCTTCCTCGGCCCCTAATATTAAGCATGGTTTGTGATTGAGAAACCTTCCAAGCATCATGAGGTGGACGGGAACCCAGACTCTGATTTATTTGATTTTGGAAACCAGATACCTGCCCCATGGATACACGACCATACTGCAGAAAGAACATGAACTCTCAGTTCTATCGAAAAATCCTAATTTATAAAAAAATATGCAAGAAATTAAATGCCATGCTGATGATAAAATGGCCTGGACAAAATATAATACACTAAAAGGAACACATCAGGACTGCTCAACACAAAAGCCATTTGCTGCGACCAATATACAGCTGAAAATTCGAAAACACAGTAGTACTAAATCATATCGAATAACTAGTAAAACTAAGAGACCAATTCCCAGACAAGCATGAACAAGACAGCCATTTGATTGGGCCTTCCCAACAACTCGGCCAAAATCTTCCGTTTTTTTAATCAATCCGGAAGCATCAATGATTCGAAGGCACACGATAAGACGCAAAAATTTTAAAGAGAATAATGCAGTATCATAAATCATAATGAAACAATACACAACTGTAAAAAAAAAAAAAAGAAGTATGGAAGTTGAGGCAACATACAACTGAATGGGGAAATGCATCTGCTGCTATGACAGAAGAATCATCTACTGGAGGAAGCTGAGACCCACCAGACCAACCCTTCCTTGTATCTTGCTCTGACAAAATTGCATTAGCTGCTACTGCAACAGGCTTATCCCTGGAAAAAGCAGTTGATTGCAAGAAGCCATTATTCCTACTATGGTCTACTAATGTTGGACTCATATCTTCCCAATCAAACTCCTCCTCTTCAGTATTCTGCCATGATGTCACTTTGTTGTCGATACCATTTCTATCTAGCCGATCAAGTATAAGAGGCTTGGTGCTTGAAGTTTCTTGGCTTTTGTCACTGCCATACGCATCAATTAAAGCTCTTGGACTTTGACGCGGATGTCCATTACTAAGGCTGTATGTCAAAGGAGTTTGAAATCGATTTCGAACATCACCAGGGTACTGCTTTCGCTGCCATTCACCCAATTCTTCCTCTCTACCTACTACTCTTGGTACTCCATAATTATGAGGAGACTCTCTCTCAACCATCCTTCCAGAAGAACTGTCAACTGCATACTCATCTGCTACTGACAAAGGCCTATCTAGACCAATTCTTGAAGGAGAAGAGGATATTCCAAGTCTGCTAGATACAAATTGATTCGTCTTATTAGCTACAATGCCAAAATTTGTATTACTAGCCTTTCCTGCTATGTCAAACTTTTCACCACCAACCTGTGAGGATAAACCAATACTGTGTAAGAATGCCACTCATTTTATCTGTTTGCAGGACATTTCCCCACAGAGGGGTTGAAAATATTTTGTTTGTGTGACTGTGTCCACCAAAACTCAGTTCAGCAGCACTCTCATTGCAGCATCAAATGATATAGGTCTTACTCCCTTACCCCAAATCCCGAACATAACATGGGGAGGAAACACTAAATGATAATGAGGGTGGGGAGAGGAAAAATAATATGATATAGTAACTAATAAATCCCAAACATCATGATAATTAAGAAGTTAGAGACAAAATTAGATGCCATTAAAACATTACAAATACAACACTCTCAGATGAAAACACAATGACAAGCATTTCATTTTCTACTAAGTCTTTGGGCACAGCATCAAAAGTACCCAACAGCTATGCTTTTACACATGGGACTCAATAATAAACAAATCCATCCCTCTTCAAGATAACAAATTCAGTTCTTAAAATTAAATTATTATTTTTTCTTAAAAGAAAAAACTTCAGAGGATTGTAGTTCCCTTAACAATCCATCAAACCATACCAGTCATGTCTACAACTCCACATTAGCACTTGCAACCTACAAGTACTAATTATCAAAACTCAGTTCTATATATACATAAGGCGTTGAAAAATAAAATATCCACAAAAGAAAAGGAGTAAACAAGGATGTGTGTGTGTGTGTGTGTGTGTGTGTGTGTGTGTGTGTGTGTGTGAGAGAGAGAGAGAGAGAGAGAGAGAGAGAGAAGAATGGGTAGAGAAAGATCCTAACATCTGAGATGAAACAAGATATTTGTCACAAAAATTTACTCTGGTTGGGGTAACGTGTACGAAAAACAGCTCTACAAAAATTACAACCTTGGGGAATAAGCTGATAAAAACAAGTGTCAGACTAGCCCCTGGATATTTTTTGTATGGAAGACAGAGATGTCATCAAAAAGCTTACACTATCCACAGTTGAGCGCTCCAACTGCCGCAGGTACTTTGGATTTACATGTATGCCATGACTTGGTCTAGGAGATTCAGATGCTCTGAGGGGATTCATGTTGGACGATTGACTATTATTAACTACTTGAGAAAGTTGCAACTCAGCTTCAATCTTGCGTAGGACAGACGGTGGAAAGACTTTTGACCAGGTGCCAAAGAGATGGCGCATAGCAGGGTGCAAATGAGGCTGAACCTGCCTGTATGCCTCACAGAAAACCTGGAGACAAAACAGAACGAGAAGTTTCAGTGAACAGAACAAAATGATACAAAAAAAACAATAATGTGAATCTAATTGACCTACTTCGGGCAGGCGTAATGCAAAGTATCTAACATATTCCTGTCCAAAGTTCTTCACTATACTGTCCAAAAGATAGAGTGAAGGAAGCTTTTGCTCTGCAGGCACCTGCACAAAGGAGATTCAACAAGTGGCATAACAAGGCGTATAATTCAACAGAGGTTCTAATAATGAACCCCAAACTAACTCTACCACTTAGTCACAAATTACATAGTTGTAGTCCATCATTAACAATATAGAATTTAGGTATATCATTTCTTCTGATCTGTTGTAATTGTGAAAAGAAATCTGAGAAAGTGTTCCTAAGCCTATATATGATCAAATACCCGATAATGAACCTTTCTTTGGCAAGTTATAGCAAGACTTCAATTCAGCAAAAGTAAAGTAACAACTTCCTTTAGATACGAAGCCAGATTCAATTTGCACGCCCCTTAGAGTTTCCTGAAAGGAATTAAAGTACTCAAACGTGTTTGCATACTTTCACCTAATCTTCCCTTTTCTAATCAGTTAGATTGCACTAATTCCTGTTCTTTGAATGACCATTAGCAACTAATTGTTTTACTTGAATGATGATAATACACATAATATAGTACAATTTGAGGATAACCGATTTGTTCACTCTATGTCTGGGCGACATTGCTTTTCAGATAAGATTAGACCTAAAAGCGGAAATAGCAGAGTTACTGAAGTCCCCTCTCTCTCTCTCTCTCACACACCTTTTATTGTTAGAAACAAAAACAACAAAATAAAATAAAATCCGAAAGACTTTGAACCCAACTTCTGTCATTCAAGTTAAGAAAACTGAAACTTTCACCCAAATATAACAGTGGCAGTATCTTCGATCCTAGCTCCAAAATGGGATTTTTACAAAACTCCGAGAACAAAAAGAAAAAGAGAAGAACTTTTCCGCGGAAACCGAGACAGACCTCGAGAATCCGAGCGCAGATAGCGTCGGCGATGCCCCTGGCATGCTCCCTCTGCTGCTCAGCGATGAAGGTGAGATCGTTGATAATGGCCTTCAGATTGCACGTGAGCTCCGACAGCAGCATCTCGTACAGCTGAACGATTTCTTCCGTAGACGGAGGCGGCACGTGACCGGCGGTGGCTCTGAGCTCGTCGTCGCGCTGCTTGAGCATAGCCTTGAACCTGCCAACGAGAATGGAAGGGGGAGGCTTCTGTGCGATCTCATTGCTCATGGGTTTCGCGTTGGCCGAAGTAGTAGTAGACGAAGAAGAAGATAGATGTTGCTGAAACGCGAAGGGTCTAGGGTTTTCAGCGGACACTATCAGATTTTCAGAGTACATAAGAATATGCAGAAGAGATGTAGTGCGCTAGGGTTAGGGTTAGGGTTTTTAATTAGTGGATGGAACTGAAGTGCGTCACTGTTATTGGCTTCCACCGCCGAAGGAGGTAGAAACCGGCGCCATCTTAGAGAGATAAATTGAATAATTTTGGGGGGTTTGGAAATTTGCAGTGAGAGATAGAGAGAGAACGGAGATGGATTTTGGGGCTAGTTGAGATAGAGGGACGGATGAAGGGATATTTGAATCGGACGGTGCAGAAGCGATGAGAGAGATCTATGCTTGTCCAAATATGGAACCAGGCAATGATGCATTGCAGTCTACGTGATTTTTTAGTTCAGTTTAGACTTTAGCGTGTGAGCATTCTAAAATTATTTTAAGCCCAACTCGATTCATATTTCTTAATCATTTTTCTCAAAAGACAAGTTAGGTTTTAAATATACTGTGAAAAAAAAAGTTAGGTTTTAAATAAAAAACAAAGGATAGAATTTCTTTTTTCTAAATATTTGAGATAAATATTAATATATTTTTAGAGTAAAGGACAAATATTTTTGCACGGATCAGTCCCTCCGGCCAAATGCCTCCGTCAGACTCAACGAAAAAATCTGACGTGACTCTCGTAATGCTTGTCACGTGCACGCATGGGTCACACGTACGCGTCGCTTGGTAAACCTCACGCGTACGCGCATGAATTCAGCAAATCCACCTTTATTCATGAATTCTCCATTTTACATGTTTTTTTCTATTTCTTTCAGGCCATTCTTACCTTCAAAACTTTAAATCACTCAAACAAACATATCAAAAAATCGAATAGGAGAAAAGTAAATTAAATTTAGCAATTTAATAGCTTAGAAAGCATGTTTTCAATCATTAAGCACATTTAGGAGAAATTCACAAAACCATGCTATTTTAGTGAATAAATGTAGAAAAAGTTGATAAAATCCACCAAATTCAATACAATATAAACCATAAAATTGTGGTTCATCAACTTTCCCACACTTAAACATTAGCATGTTCTCATGCTAAACTCTTGTGGTTCATCAACTAATATGCAAAATACGTCTACCTACTTGGTTAAAAATGAATCAATCTCCAAGAACATATATGAACAAGTAGGGCTAAGATAGTATGATGATTTATGAATTCCACTAATTCAAATCTCAAAATGAAGTATAAATATACTTGCAAGAAGAAAGCTCGTGAAAGCAAGGAACAAAGGATTGAGCATCGAACCCTCACCGAAAGTGTTTGCACTCTAATCTCCCTAGTGTTTGAGGGTCGATTCTTTCAATTCTCTATTAATCTTGCTTTATAAGACTTGCTATTCTTCTACCAATCAACATATATTCAATGCATCGATACACATATCAAGAGGTCTTTTCAAGGGTTGTAATGGGGTTGGGGCTAAATTTAAATTTATTTTTCTCCCATTCGATGCCTTGATATGTTTGTTTGAGTGATTTAAAATTTTGAAGGCAAAAATGACTTGAAAGAAATGGAAAAAAACATGCAAAGTGGAGAATTCATAAAGAAATGAGGATTTGCTGAATTCATGGCGATGCGTACGCGTGACAAGCATTATGGGAGCCACGTTAGACTTTTTCGTTAGGTCTGACGGAGGCATTTGGACGGAGGGACTGATCCGTCCAATTTTTAAGGACATCGGAACTTAAAAGTATTTTTCAATGGTCAAGGACGAAAATATCTACGAGGTTAGGGATCTATTTATCTTTTACTCTTATTTTTATAATTTTTTTGTTTTTTGTCTATTCGAATATGGTGAAAGTGATTTAATATTATCTTATTATTAATTTAATAAAAAATTACTAATAAATGGTGATATATATATATATATATATATATATATATATATAGAGAGAGAGAGAGAGAAAAAAATATGATGTAAATAAATTTTAAAAATATTTGAAAAAAAATAACTTATAAAAGATTTATGATATTATAATCATTTTATATCATCATCAAAATTTGATATTTGTATAAGATTATATTTTTCTCTACCAAATTATAGAAAAATTATAATTTGAGAAAATATATTATTCATTAATATATTTTTATGAATTAAAGTAAGAATGATATTTAATTACTTTTGAAATATGTGAAACATAAATAAGACACACACCAAAAAATCCTTAAGAATCAATTTGATATTAAATATTTATTCCAGATATTTTGACGAAAAATGATACTTTACCTAAATATAAAATAACAAAGAAAAATCTAATTATTTATATTGTAAACAATATTGGTTCTTCTTTCCTAAAGAATAAGTCAAATTAAATAAGAAATAACCAATATATTTCATAGTTATATTTTATTATTTTTTTAAAAATTACCTTATTATTCAACCTAATTGATATAATATTTTTTTTAAATATATATAATGTATTGACATAAATAAATTTAATTTACCTTGAACAACCTTATAATTTAATTAAATTATTTTATTTATATGACCATTTATAAAAAAATATCTATGATATTAATATGACAATATATTATCAATAAATATTTTTTTTTTTTCAGTAGATTGGACAACCCTATCCTAAGTACCCCAATGGATTGAACAACATCAATCAATAAATATCTTAAATATCTTCCATCTATGAACTGGCACCCCATCCTCAGTTAAATTCGGTGCCGCCCGAAATAAACGTAGTCACATGTGGGCCCAATAATAGGCCCAATTATTTTGAAAGATAGCCCACCACATACATGCTATCTATGGCCAACATCAACAAATATATATCCGTTTACCAAAAAAAAAAAAATCAACAAATATATATCCAACTTGATTGGTTAAATAGGTAGTTTCTTAACCAACTTAAATAGTCAATTCATTCCTTTGTTTAAATAAATATTAAAAATTAAAATTTTATTTTGTACATATAACAATTTATAAACCAGTAATAGAATCTTAAATAAAATTCAGATTCACGACGGATTAATTCTTAACCTATGAGACTAAAAACTACTATAGATAACAAAAAAAAAGTTAGTTCACTTTTTTATTTACATAAGTATCAGAAATTTAAATTCAATTTTGTGCATATAGTAATTTATTGGTCAATAACAAACTCTTAAATAAAACTTTAATTTATAACGGGTTAATCATTAACCTATCGAACTGAATGATATTGTGGGACTCTAAACTTGTATTCTAAATAAGGAAAAAATCTCTTGCATATCTAAGATTATTCCTATCGTATTATTACATAAAATTAATTTTTAATATATTATTTGTTAAAAAACTTTTATACCTACACTAAATTACATATTGTTATATAAAAATAATTATTTTTTATCTTATTAATGATTTTTTTAAAACATTAAATATAATAAATGAATGTATAAATATTTTTGCATGAAAAATAGAGGTTAAAGTAGGCTAAAATAAAAACAGTAAAAACAATTATCTCTTTTAAGCGGCAACACATTTTCTCTCTTCTCTAATCTCAAGACATTTTCAGTTGTTTCTTTCTTCTCTCTTCCCTCTTTTCTCTTCTCTCTTTCCTGTTTTTTTGTTTGTTTGTGTTCGGTAGATCGGTTGCTGAGCGGTTCGGGTTATGATCCAGGAGGATGGTTGGGGCTCGTCAAGTCACGGACTACCAGTCAGCGGTATGCGAGGTCCCGAGTACTTCGCGTGAGAGGGGGGTGCCACCTGCAAAGACACTCCGACGCTCTTGTCAGTAAGGTGTGCAGGCGGATAAGATGATAAAGTATGTGACGTACCTCCGGGGGAGAGCAAGCCTCCCCTTTATATACCTGTCAGAGGTGGGCCCGATGAGGACATGCCCATGTTTCCAGGGAGGTTATCCCATAGCTGTGCATGAGCTGTCCTGGACACGTGTCCGGGTTGTTATGGGGCATGTGTCCGGTTCGGGTGGCGTCCGGGTTGGGTCGACCTGCAGGGACTCTGGGCCAGGCCGTAACAGTGCCCCCGACGCGCCAGTGATGTTCGTGGGAGACATCGATGGCGCGTGATTTCCTCGTTCGTGTGTTGTCGTCGGATCGGTTGTTCGTGGGAGTGACGTGCCCCCTGCGCGCGTGTCTCTTGGTTGCCAAGGCAACCGTTTCGTCGCTTCGTTCTTCGCGCTGAGCATTGAATGCTCATAATGGGTCACTAAAATCCCGCGTGCAAAGACCATTTTACCCCTGGGCTTTTCGCGCTTCGTGCAGCGGTTTTTAAACAGTTTCTTATTTCTTTTGTTCCCACTTTTGCTATTCCCATTTTCTTTTCTCCCTGATATCCAAATTTCCTCCGTTTCAAGCGTTTTTGTGCCTCTTCAACCACTTGTTCGATCGTCTTTGTGCTTCTCCAACCACTTTCAAGTTCCTTCGACTAATTCAGGTATTTCTAGAATCCTTCTCTTTTCTGTTTTGTTCTTGCATGCTTGTTGTACGTGTTTGCTTCGCCATTTTTGCTGTTATGTTGCTACATGGCTTTCTGATGATAGGTAGAGTATTAGGGCATGGGTACCATTCCAGGGTAGATTTTTAGGTGGGTTGCTTGGTTCATGCTTGATTTTAACTGTTCAGTAGGACGAATTATAGCTTCTGGGTATTTTCCAGGCTCCCGATCTCGTAGACTAACGGAATGGTACCCCGCTGTAGGTATGCCTCGTGTCGTCTCCCGGGCTTCCCCTTCCGCGGCGAGCTATGATCCGTACGCTTGGGTAACCTCGGATGTAAAGGATTCGCCAAACCAGATGGATCTGGCGGAGTTGACGGAGTTCCGGCAGGCCGGGTACTTGTGCGGGGGAACAGACGAAGAGGCCAATTATGAGACCTTCGTGCCTGCCCCCCATGAGCGGCTGTACGAGGTCAATCTTCATTCTCCCCGAATTTCTGACTGGATTTGGTTTTATAAATCCATGTTCACCCAGGTTGGGTTCGCATTCCATTTTCCGAATTCCAGATGTCGCTCTTGAATCGGATATCCGTGTCTCCGTCACAGCTCCATCCGAACAGTTGGGCTTCCATCCGCTGTTTTGAGATGGTTTGCGAGTATCTCGAGCTGCCGGTGTCGGTGGATGTCTTCCTTTTCTTCTTCAACCTTACCAACCCTTCCAAACAAGGGAAGGTGAGGAAAGGGTTCCTTTCTTTCCGGTCAGCCCAGGGTAGGAGAATATTTGGTCTATTCGAAGACTCTTACCATGGGTTTAAAGATAAGTTTTTCAAAGTCCGTCCCGTTAGAGGTCGCCATCCCTTTTGGTTATCCTTGGAGGGGGAGCGCCTCATCCCCACTTACTGGAGCTTTGAGGCGGGATCAAATTCTTTTATTAAGGTGACATATAAGAGGATGTCCTCGGTAGATAAGCAAATAGCCGATGTGCTATTTGCTATTTTTGAAAAGAACCCTGTAAATGCTCATCTCCTTATGGGTGAACGGGAGGCCGCCAGGAGCTATATCCGTGAGTCGTCTTGTTTTCTATTTTTGTGTTGTTTATTATTGTTTGCTTTACACGATCTAACGGCTGATGTGTTTGTTTGTTGCAGTAGAAATGTCTGCTACGGTGACGGGTCTCGAGAACCTGATGAAGACCTTCTTTTCAGAAAGCGATGACGAGAAAGCTGAGGAGAAAAATGCCGGGAAGTCGGTTGGACCTTCTGGGGAGAAGGAGGACCAGACTGAGCCTCCTCCCCAGGATACCGATATGTCCGGTGTGAACCCAGAGGGGGCGCAAGTTTCTCCCCCTCCCGAGGTCATCGTTGGCGGGCATTCGCCCTCTGCTCCTCAGGTAGATGACGATGTGGAACTCATTCACACCCCTAAGAGGCGGAGGGCGTCTTCGAGCCCGGAGGGGGCTCTTACCATCATGGAGAGGAATTTCGATACCACAACTTTTATTGACTCGCAGCTGATCCCTGGGACAGAGGAGCATTTCCACGGGACCGACCTAGCCGGGCAGGTGAGATGGATGTACCAGACTTTGCTTCGGGGGGCCGTGATAGCTCGAAAGGCTGAGTTCGAGTTGTCGGGAATGCAGGCCCTCCGGAGGAAGCTCGAGTCTTCTGTCAAAGCAAACAATGACTTCAAGGCCCAGGTTGAGCTGCTTCAGAGTCAGTTGTCTGAGATAGGGGAGAAGCTCAGGGCATCCGAGGAAAAGACGACATATGCCGAGGAGAAGTTGAAGGCTTCCGACGAGACGGTGGCCCGTTTAGCTGAGCGAGAGATGACCTTGGAGAGCCAGCTGAACGCCGCCCAGGGGCGTGTGGCAGCCTTGGAAAAGGAGCGGGACCAAGCCGTGTCGTCGGCTAAAGCCGATAGGGTCGAGGTCGAGGGGCTTAGGAAGAAGCTGAAAGCGACCAAAGAGCAAGGGAAGAATACGATTTCTATGACTGAGGACGCCCTGAAGGCTCAGGTGAAGATCGTGGCACCAGACTTTGACACCTCGGCTATTGGGGTCTTCAAAATGATCTAAGACGGCAAGATTGTCGACATGCCCAGGAAGTGACTTCTTATAACTTTAAGCATTTTGATGTGGATTTGTTGAACGTTTGTTATGTGTTTTGTAATTTGATACTCCGTAACATTTATGTTAGGTTAGCCGTTTGGCCGATTGGCCGTTACTGTCTTTCGCCTCCGTAACATTTACGTTAGGTTAGCCGTTTGGCCGAGTGGCCGTTACTATCTTTCGCCTTGCTCGTCGTATTATTTTTGTTACCGCCTTTTTCGTGGTGGGCTTATTGCTTGTGCCTGTTTGTTGTTTTTACGTTGGTAACAATTCGGATCGGTTTGGTCGTGTTGTCGCCGTGTTAATTATGGCAATGGTCCGCCTGGCTCTCGAGGTGATCAGTCCCGGGCTGCCGTTTTAGGACGCAATTGTGTAAAGCGCGTATTGGGAAGTAAAAGATAAGTAGGAGAATATTTTGACAAGTGAGAATTAATCGTCAGCTAGGCAAGCTTGTCAATATGGTGAGTATTCAATAAGAGTAAATAGCTAGAAAGTGATTAAAAATTAACATGTGAACAGAATAAGCACGCATAAGTCTGTTAGGCCTACTGATCGGCTTACCCATGTCAGGAGTAGAACCTTCTCAGGTTACCTGCATTCCATGTTTTAGGAATTTCTTTGCCGTCAAGTCTCTCGAGCTTGTAGGCACCCTTGCCAAGCACTTCTCTAATTCTGTAGGGACCTTCCCAATTTGCCGCTAGCTTTCCTTCCCCGGGGTCGGCAGACCGACGTCATTGCGTCGCAGAACGAGGTCTCTTTCCCCAAAATCCCTCCTGAGGACTTTAGCGTTGTTTCGTAGGGCTATTCTTTGCTTCAACGCTGTTTCTGACAAATGGGCCATCTCCCTTGTCTCCTCTACCAGGTCCTTTTCTACCGCTTCGTCCACACCTGTGAGTAGTAGCCGCGGGCTCGGTTCGCCGATTTCGATGGGTATCACGGCGTCGACCCTGTACGTTAGGCGGAAAGGGGTCTCCCCCGTAGCGCTTTGCTCGGTCGTTCGGTAGGACCATAGGACCGAAGCGAGCTCGTCGGCCCATGCACCTTTCTTGTTGTCTAGGCGTTTCTTGAGGCCGAGTAAGATGATCTTGTTTGCGGACTCTACTTGTCCGTTTGTCTGGGGGTGTTCCACTGAGGAAAATTTTTGCTTTACCCCTAGGCCGGTGAGGAACTCCGTGAATTTCTTGTCAGTGAATTGTGTTCCATTATCCGAGATGACGACCTCAGGGATGCCAAACCGGGTTATCACCTGTCTCCACATGAACTTCCTGCAATTAGAGGAAGATATACTGGCCAGCGGCTCAGCCTCTATCCATTTGGTGTAGTAATCAATGGCCACTATGAGGTATTTGACCTGTCCTGGGCCAACCGGGAAGGGTCCTAGAAGGTCGAATCCCCATTGAGCGAAAGGTCGTATAGTCGTTAGAAGGCTCAGCTCGGAGGCCGGCGCCTTGTGAAAGTTGGCATTTTGTTGATATTTTACGCACTTTCTAACGAATTCCCTGGAGTCCTTCATCATTGATGGCCAGTAGTATCCAGCTCGGATGAGCTTCCTCGCTAGGGCTTTGCCCCCGATATGGTGGCCGCAACATCCCTCGTGGACTTCTCTAAGTACGTAGTCCGTCTGGTCGGGGTGCAAGCACTTCAATAGGGGTTGGCTGAGCCCCTTTCTGAACAGTTGCCCTTGTATGATTGCATATCTGGCCGCCTCCCTTCTCAATGTTTTGGCCGCCTTCTCATCGTCAGGAAATTTGCCGAATTCCAGAAAGTTTATGATGGGGTCCAACCACGAGGGGCTTGACTTCGTCAGATGGAGGGCGACCGTTGGCTCCTTCACCATGCCCTGGATGAGAGACCGGTTACCCGCTCCTGGCTTCGTGCTCGCTAGTTTGGACAGGAGGTCCGCCCGTGTGTTCCTTTCTCTTGGGACGTGTTGGACCGTGACCTCTTGGAACTGACTTGTCATTTCTTTGACCTTTTCCAAGTATTTTTGCAGGAGGGGGTCCCGGGCTTGGTAGCTTCCGTTTACTTGTGAGGTGACGACCTGTGAGTCACTGCATACTTCGACCTTCGTTGCCCCGACTTCCCGTGCTAGTATTAGTCCGCTTAGGAGAGCTTCATATTCCGCCTGATTGTTCGATATAGGGAACTCGAACTTGGTTGATTGCTCGTAGATGACTCCTGCCGGGCTTTCTAAGATGACCCTGGCTCCCCCGGACGTTTGGTTGGAGGCCCCGTCCACGTGGAGCCTCCACCGTGTGCCCGTTTCCTCGGGGGGATCACCCGTGACTTCAACCAAAAAGTCTGCCATTGCCTGGGCCTTGATTGCGTGCCAGGGCTCATACTGCAAGTCATACTGGGAGAGCTCGATGGCCCAGGTCATCATCCTACCAGCCAAATCAGGTTTTTGGAGTACTTGGCGAATTGCCTGGTCCGTCCTCACGACTATTCGGTGACCCTGGAAGTATTGCCTTAACCTTCGGGAGGAAGTTAGGAGTGTCAACGCCAGTTTTTCCAGTTTGCTGTACCTCAGCTCGGCTCCTTGTAGAGCCCTACTCATGAAGTAGACCGGCTGCTGAGCTTTCTCTTCTTCTCTTACAAGCACCGCTGCAAGCGCTTCCTCTGTTACTGCCAGGTAGAGGTAGAGTGGTTCTCCGGCCCTGGGCTTCCCGAGCACCGGAGGGGCTGCTAGGATCTCCTTGAAGTGGTTGAATGCCTCCTCGCACGCCGGGGTCCATTCGAATGCTATTCCCTTTTTCATTAGATTGAAGAAGGGTAGGGCTTTTGCTGCCGATGCTTCAAGGAAACGGGATAATGCCGTCAGTCTCCCCGCCAGTCGTTGGACATCTTTGATGCAACCCGGGCTCTTCATCTGGAGAATCGCTTGGCACTTCTCGGGGTTGGCTTCTACTCTTCTTTGGGTGATCATGAATCCCAGGAACTTTCCGGCCTCCATGGCAAAGGCACATTTGAGCGGGTTAAGCCTCATGCCGTGTTGCCGGAGGGACGCAAATACGCCTCCCAGGTCGCTCAGGAGATCGTCTAGTCGTGTGGTTTTGGCGAGAATATCGTCCACGTAGACTTCCACTGTCTTGCCTATAAGCTCACTGAATATCTTGTTCATCAATCTCTGGTATGTGGCGCCAGCATTCTTCAGACCAAATGGCATTACTTTGTAGCAATAGGTCCCTCCTGGCGTTATGAATGCCGTTTTTTCCTCGTCGGGTCGGTGCATCGGTATCTGGTTGTACCCAGAATAGGCGTCTATGAAGCTCAGATACCGGTACCCCGCCGCTGCGTCGACGAGTGCGTTAATGTTGGGCAGGGGGTAGCAGTCCTTAGGACATGCCTTATTGAGGTCAGAGTAGTCTACACACATTCTCCACCTCCCATTGTGTTTCTTCACCAAAACTACGTTCGACAGCCAGGTCGAGTAGTCCAATTCCCGGATGAACCCAGCTTCAAGGAGGCTGGCCGCCTGCCTGGCCACCTCCTCTGCCCTTTCTTGTGACATCTTTCTCTTCCTCTGGGCCACTGGCCTGGCTTCTGGTTTGACGGCCAGATGGTGTGACATGAGCTGGGGATCTATCCCTGGCATGTCGGCTGGCGTCCAAGTGAAGAGGTCGGCATTGGCTCTGATCATCTCCATCAGAGGTTCCTTTAATTCATGGGGAAGGTTTCTGTTTATAAACGTGAACTTCTCATCCCCATCACCAACCCTGAATTTTTCCAAATCCCCTTCTGGCTCAGGTCTGGGCTTATCTTCTATCCTGGCGTCCAGGTCGGCGAGGAAAACTCCTGAAGCTTCTTTGGACTTTTTCCTGAGAGAGAGGCTGGCGTGGTCGCAAGCGACCGCCGTTTCCAAGTCTCCTCTGATGGATCCTACGGATCCGTCATCAGCAACATACTTCATCACGAGCAGCTTCGTACTAATGGCAGCCCCCAGGTCGTTGATGGTTTTCCTCCCCAAGATAATGTTGTAAGCTGTGGAATCTCGTAAGATTACAAAATCGGCCATCACAGTCCTTCGCCTTTGCCCTTGCCCCACGGAGGTCGGGAGCGAGATGATTCCATCCAGCTTGATGAAGTGGTCTCCCAATCCTACCACACCGTGCTGGTGGGTCGCCAGATCGGTATCTCGTAGTCCCAGGGCATCAAAGACATTTCGAAACATGATGTTCGAGTCTGCCCCCGTGTCCACTAGGATCCGCTTGACGAGGCCGGTTCCGACCCTGGCCGTGATGACCATAGGGGGACTTTCCAGCATCTCGTCGAACCATTGGTCTTCGGGGCCAAAGGAGATGGATGGGAGTCCCCGAGAACTTCTGGCAGACGAGGAGGAGACTGCGAGGACCTTGGCGTCTTTTTTCTGTGCTGATTTCGACCTTGGGGCGGAGTTTCTCGCTGTTACTACGTTCACCACCGTGAGACCGTGGTCGTCCCTCTCTGGTTCTCGGCGTTGTCTTGCCGCCCGGGAGCTGTCTTCGCCTTCGTGATCCCGATTGCGTCTCCTCGGCTCCCTTATAAGGTGGGAGAAGTCGGCAAGTTTTCCGTCCCTGATTGCCTGCTCCAGGGCGTCTTTTAGGTCGAAGCAGTCTTGGGTTTTGTGTCCGTATCCCTTATGATATTTGCAGTAGAGGCTCTTGTCTCCCCCCGTCCTGCCCTTCAGAGGTCGGGGTTTCGTCAGTATCCCCTTTCTCTGCTATCTGTTGGTAGACTTCCGTGATCGGTGCCGTGAGGGGGGTGTAATTGGTGAATTTCCCGACTCGGGGGAATGGCTTCGAGGCTTTGCTTGGGCCGCCGTCCCTGGCGTGTTCCCTTGGTTTCTCTCTACCTTCGTAGTGCCGGGCTTCATTGTAGGCGGGCTGCCGTTTATTGGCAGCCACGACCCGGCTTACTTCCTCGTCGTTGATATACTCCTTAGCCACGCACTGGATCTCCTGCATTGTCCAGACTGGCTTTGTAGTGAGGTGCTTTCTGAAGTCCTCATTCAAGAGCCCATTCGTCAAGCATAAACTCGCCACTGAGTCCGTCAAACCGTCAATTTCCAAGCACTCGTCGTTGAAACGGTCCAAGTATTTCCGGGTCGGCTCCCCAGCTCTTTGTGTCACCCCTAGCAGATTGATCGGGTGCTTGGCTTTTGCGATCCTGGTTGTGAATTGAGCCAGGAAGGCATGGCTGATGTCGGAGAATTGGGTCACCAAGCCCTGCGGAAGGTTATTGAACCACCGTATTGCAGGCCCCGCCAGAGTGACCGGGAAAGTGCGACATCTTACCTCATCTCCTACTCCTTCTAAGTTCATCCTGGCCTCAAAGGCCGTTAGATGCTCCAGGGGGTCCTGCGTTCCATCGTACCTCATGTCCGTCGGCTTGTCAAAATGCTTTGGCAGCCGGACCTCGAGTATGGAGCGGTGGAATGGGGTGGCCCCTATTATCACGTGTCCCCGGGTGTTCGTTCTCCCTTCGTCGTTCTCCCGACGGGCGTCTTCGTCCCCTTGGTTCGTGGTACGCCGCCCTTCGCGCCTGGCGTAAATGACGGGGTCATGACGCCTTCTCGCGCGTCCTCTCTCCCCAGTGCTTTCTGACTCGCCCTGGGGGCTAGGCGTGCGCCGGGAGCGGCTCCTAGAGCGAGAACAGGAGTGACTCTGTTCCGGGGTGCGCTGGTCGCGTTCCCTGTCTGCTAACCGGCGCTCTAAGTCTTGCATTCTATGGCGTAGCTCTTGCATTATCCTGGCGTGGTTGTCGCCAGTCCCCCCGAAGGGGCGTCTCTCGTGCGCCTGGGTTGCGTCCCTCGGGGGGATCTCGGATGTTGTCGGGTTCCTGTCCCGGCGGCGTCGCCTCCAGGTACGGCCTCGCGGCTCGCCTCCGTTTCGACTAGCACGAAGTCCATGGACGATTTCCCACAGACGACGCCAATGTTCGGTAGATCGGTTGCTGAGCGGTTCGGGTTATGATCCAGGAGGATGGTTGGGGCTCGTCAAGTCACGGACTACCAGTCAGCGGTATGCGAGGTCCCGAGTACTTCGCGTGAGAGGGGGGGTGCCACCTGCAAAGACACTCCGACGCTCTTGTCAGTAAGGTGTGCAGGCGGATAAGATGATAAAGTATGTGACGTACCTCCGGGGGAGAGCAAGCCTCCCCTTTATATACCTGTCAGAGGTGAGCCCGATGAGGACAGGCCAATGTTTCCAGGGAGGTTATCCCATAGCTGTGCATGAGCTGTCCTGGACACGTGTCCGGGTCGTTGTGGGGCATGTGTCCGGTTCGGGTGGCGTCCGGGTCGGGTCGACCTGCAGGGACTCTGGGCCAGGCCGTAACAGTTTGTTTTTATGAGATTTAGATCTTAATAACCTTTTGGTGGTTTTTTTTTTTTGGTCGATTCCTTTTGGTGGTTTATTTCTTTTCTTTTGTGGTGAAATAACTCATTTTTATGGGTGTTTTGACCAAAATGCACTCAAATTTTACTCATTTTTATGGGCTCGTTGGCATAAGTATTCTTTGACTATTTTTATGAATGGAAGTTTTTCTTGTTTTGGAAAAAAAAAGGTGGCTGAAATGAAAAAGTGGAATATGATAGTGGTGATCCAACAAAAATCAGGTTTTATCTCTTCTCACATGTAACAAAAATGAATTCAACAAATAATGTCTACAAACTCTAAACCCTTCGATCCAAGCCCAAAGCTAAGATCAAAAAGAAAAAGAAAAACTAAACCCTAACACAAAACGCATCGTCGTTTTACTATAATAGTTTTTGTCCCAAATCACTTCACTTTGGTAGTGCATTCCGTTCTACATCTCAACGCAAAGCTCTTGCAGCTGCAGCACCCTCACTCTCAGTTTCCCTGAGCTTTGTTGGTAAGGTCTCTTTCGTAACCCTTTGTCTTTGATTTCCTATAAACTATTTCTTCTGTGAAACTATTTTCTAGCTTCGCTTCATTTTCCTTGTTATATTGCAATTCATAACCGAAAAATGGATCCAACACAACCCTATTGAGATTCAGATTGTTGTTAAACTCTCTGAGTGTTATGTTTTTGTAATACCCCATAAGAAGCGTCCCTCTTTCAAAACATTATCTTTGTGTATTTATTTTTTCTAAAATAAAAATTAAGTATTGTGTGTTCTGCACGATGGTAAATGAGGATAGAAAAGGAAAGAAATTTGTGGCTTCATGATTTTATTGTCTTGGAAAACAATTTGTAAGTTGTAACATTTGAATGTGGAATCTGTCTTTTTTGGTTTCTCTTTATGTTTTCCAATTTCAATTTGGGATGCACCACGTTGATTTTTGTTAGTTATGCTTGACTTGTGTTAAAATATGTATCAGTCAGTGATCATGGTGAGGGTTAGTGTTTTGAATGATGCTCTCAAGAGCATGTACAATGCTGAGAAACGTGGGAAGCGCCAAGTCATGATTAGGCCATCATCAAAAGTGATCATCAAATTCCTTTTGGTGATGCAGAAGCATGGTATTCCTTAATCTTTTACTGCATAAATGAGCCTCGGCATAATTTTTATTCGGTATATCGTAATACTTTCGGTGTGTTGCTTTGTAGGCTACATTGGGGAGTTTGAGTATGTAGATGATCACAGAGCTGGCAAAATTGTGGTCGAGTTGAATGGTAGATTGAACAAGTGTGGGGTTATTAGTCCTCGCTTTGATGTCGGCGTGAAAGAGATAGAAAGTTGGACTGCGAGGTTGCTTCCCTCAAGACAGGTTAGCTAAATCCCATAAACTGTTCTTCAATTATAGAAGATCATATCATAAACTAGTTGATCAATTGATAGTTTAAAACTTACATTATTATTTCACTCATTGTTATGCAAGTATCAGTGAAGCGATCCATTTCTTGTGCTGTGGGTACTAGTGATTTATAAGAGTGTGTATCAAATTTTCAATTTAGATGTGAGCATGGCTGTTCCTGATGTTGTATCATTGAATACAACATTGAACTACTTTATATTGTCTTGGTTGTTCCTTTCATATGGTTTCTCCTCTGGACCTTGACCTTTGAATGCACAAATCATGCAGTTTGGGTATATTGTTTTGACTACCTCTGCTGGTATCATGGATCATGAAGAGGCTAGGAGAAAGAACGCTGGGGGTAAAGTGTTGGGATTCTTCTACTAGGCTAGGTTTTATATGAGGATTGCATCTATTTTCAGTTAAATGAACAATGTACTAGCTTTCTATTTTCTAGTAGTAATTTGCAATGCTTTATTTTGTTTGAATGGTTATCAAATTGCGCTAGTTTGGCCTTTAAGCTATTAAAGCAATTGAAAACACGTCTTGACTATTTTTCAGTTATAAAAGCACAGGGGGGAAGGTACTTTCATCATTTCATACCATATGGTTTGATTACTTTCGTATTTTTTGAATTTTGAGCACATAGTTAATGGATGGTGCCTTCATGTAGCCAACGTTTATGATGCATGTTTTATATAAGAGAGTGAATACCCTACCCGGCCCTGACAATTACCTCGAAATGACAACGAGCCCCCAAGAAAAAAAAACACCAAATCCGGCCTCTGATCTTTTTTTTTTTGGACTGATTAGCCTCTATGCCAAAAAAACAACATTAACTTTTTTTTGGCACAGGGGGCTCGTTGTCCTTTCGAAATAATTGTCAGGGGTCGGGTTGTGTTTTTTTTTGTCAAGGGTCTCGTTGTCTTTTGAGGTAATTGTCAGATGCTGTTTTGGGTTTTTTTCCTATATAATATAATATTGTTGTTTATCATTAAGTATTTATTTATAAGTAAATATTGCATTATTGATATGATAAAATGAAAATAATAGGGCTGCTTCTAGTGTTTCTTACAAGCTCTTAACGAGTAATTTGTGTTGTCCGCATGTGACACATGATAAAAAAAATATTTTAACTTTCTTAGTTAAGAAATTAATAAAAAATTAACAAGCCATCTACCAAAAAAAAAAGTATATATTGAGAAGGCAACTTAAATTTTTGTCAAGGTATAATAAATAAGGTTGGAGGAGACATCCATTGGAGATAGTTTGATAGTTTTATGGAAAAGGTAAATCGATTATGACATAGATATTGAAATGTTGTCTCGTTCCATCAACTGAGATCGTTAACTTGATGATAAGATTCAATGCATGACCCTCTCAGCTAAATTAACTTTCTGTCCGAGAAGATCCATTCCCATTAAGCAAGAGGGGCTAGTTTGATTGCCTTAGAACTATTTTCAAAGTATGATATTATATGCTTGTTTTTGTTGGTAGAATGATGATTTTAACATCTATAGGATTTATCAAGAAGACATTGTAGCACCAATGAAAATAATTTTGCAATACTTTGCAAATTAATGTTGTTTAAACTGTTGATGAGATCATTGGTGCTGGATAATTTACATTACCGTCATCTTTTGAAATTTCTATTTTCTACTGCTTTGGTTGATCTATGGTGGATTATTTCATTTCAAATTTTTAAACTAAAGGATCCAAGAATTAATTTATCTTTCAATTTGAATAATGTTACGTTACACTATTAAAAGTTCAGTTAAAAAGTTTTGTTTAAAAATGAGAATAATTAATGAATTAAATCCTAAAATAAAACGGTAAGTCGATTAATAAATATGTCATGTTATTTTGATAAATAAGTAAATAACATTTGAAAAACTTCATATATTTACTTTATATTTTTTTAAAAGAATAGCCCTATTATCCATATTGGTAGAGTTAAACCCCAAAGTGGTCCCTGAGATTCACGGTTTGCACCAATTTAGTCCTTGACTTATCAATTGCACCATTTATGTCCCCGACTTTGTAAAAATTGCACCAAGGTCGTCCCTAGCCACATTTCCGGGCAAATTAATGAACGCCGGCAGTGACCTGGCACTGAGAAGCCATGCTGGAGTAGATAACGGCAAGCTGAGGTGGCAATTGAAACTGTTTGATCCAATGTGGTCCCTATACCTAGTTTTAATCCCAATTTCTAGCATGGCATTCGTGTGATTGTGTATATGATCATTTATGTTCAACAACTACATGGATACGCAATATCATCAATTCACTTGCTAACTCTGTATGCACGTAACATATAACACCAAACAAGGAATGAATTCTAAAATTTCAGTTCAATTTGGTGTTAAGCAAGAACATTCACCAAGTGCATAACCAAAATTCAATCTCAATCATCATAAAAACTTATAGAAAACTGCACAATATGAGTTACAATGCCTAATGAAAACAAAATTTGAAGCCTATGATGATCAGACATAAGATTTAACTTTCAGGCAATTTATCGAACAGGTTGTATGCAGGATTCATAAACAGCAATTTCAGTTTAATGTAAGCATCAATCAACCCAAAAATTTCAACCAGCCAATACACATTCAGTCCAGAAACACAAATAATCAACTATCCTAAGTCTAACAAGATCAGTAAAAGCAGAATCAAAAGGCACTGAAATAAAAAAAATAATTAGAAAAAAAAGAAACAGACACAGATGATGGAATGGAACCTGTGTTGAGGAGTGAAAAACGAAGATAGCGTAAGGAGCGGAGGTAGTGTCGTAGCGGCACAGAGTTTCGCCGCTGCTGGTGGTTTTCACCGGAACTGGAAGGTGCAGACAGAGGTGGCGCCACGAACAGGGATGTTGCGTACAGGAGGAAAGAAATGGAGAAATAGGGAAGAAAGAAAAGGAAGAAGGGAGGAGGGAGGGTTAGCGACAGTGGTCGCCGGCGGTAGGGACGGACGGACGGACGGAAGGTTGGTGTGGAGGTCTGCGGGCTGGGGAAGAGAAGAAAGAAAGAAGGTTGGGCGGGCGTGGCTTCTCAGTGCCAGGTCACTGCCGGCGTTCATTAATTTGCCCGGAGATGTGGCTAGGGACGACCTTGGTGCAATTTTTACAAAGTCGAGGACATAAATGATACAATTGGTAAGTCAGAGATTAAATTGGTGCAAACCGTGAATCTTAGAAACCACTTTGGGGTTTAACTCATATTAGTACCTATGACATTAATATTCCATTAAATTTCAGCACCAAAAAAAGGATTCAATTAAGTTCATTATTTTTCTCTATCTTCGAGGATTCAATTATAAAATGTATTCACATTATAATTTCTATATTAGCATAACGGAAATGTTTTGTAAGAAAAAAAAAATAGCCAAAAACAGTTATAATTTGCCTTATTTAACATTTATTAATTGTTATGACAATTAATGAATACTAAATAAAACAAGTTCTGTTTGTTTTTTTTTGTCTCCTTAGCATTACCAGAAATGTAGTTTTATTGGTAACACAACAATAAGGTGAAAGCTGAATATAAACTAATTACAACAGAGATAAAATTATAAAGTAGAGACATAAAACAAATGTATGCATGTTAAAGCCACTAAAAATAAAATCATCAAACTTATGCGGTCGTTGCTAATATTAATAATATACAAATATTGTACAATCCCTTCAAAATTTCATTAGCTCAACAACACATCTCGAAGATCCAGTAGCAGCAGAAAGCAAAGATGATACATCAATCATAACAGTTGCATAAGAAATTAATCATTTTTTATTTTTTATTTTTTTATAATTTCATTACAAAATAGACTTTATTCTAATGAAAGGCGATAAATATATTTAATGTGTACATATGCTTATGTTATAGCACAGTTTCTCCTTCTTTGTCACCATTGTCTTCTTCATTTTTGCTATAAGGACAAAAAAATTTGGTCAATAATTCACTCGATACACTAATAAGCACAAGCATGCAATCAAGTGAATCAAAACGAGCAACTCCACTGAACCGAACAATATTCATGTGCTGAATAAAATGTGATAAACATTTAATCATCAATAAAAATATTTTTGCATGCACAAAAACTCAACTGAACACACTAACAATTTAGTAAATCAAAATGAGCAACTCCACTGAACCGAACAACATTCATGTACTGAATAAAACGTGATAAACATTCAATCATCAAGAAAAATATTTCTGCATCCAAAAGAACTTAACTGAACACACTAATAATCAAGTGAATCAAAATGACTAACACCAATGAACCGATCAATATATCACAGAAAGAAAATAACAACACATTTTCTATTCGTATGCCCTAGTTACGCAATAAAAATGGATTCAGAATAAGCCGATCTACTAAACGAAGAAACTTAATCTACTAAACCTTAAATCGAACTAAGAGAAATACGATTTTTTAGAGAAATTAAATGAACATAATAACGATAGTTTTTCTCATACCTTGTGGAGTCTCTGTTCTTGTTTTTGTTTGTTTTTTCTTCTTCCTTTCGAAAGCTTGACGCGATTCTGGAGTAGGAGTAGTTTTCACAAAGAACACGATGGAGGTTTGAGTGATTTTGAGAGAAAATTTGAACTTATCTAGTGGCGATTTCGAGGTTGAAGAAGGAACGTTGTTTCATAATGAAGGCGAGAATGAATGTTAAACGTTTTGGGGGTTTGGGCACATAAATACACGCTCATTTAATGAGATTGGATTTTTTTTATGTTGAGCTAGCTTGAATGGACTTAGATAAAAAATTATATAGATGTGTAGCCCAACTTGTTTTTTATTTACAATCACAAACCTATAATCTGTGTGTTGTATTATTGTAATTTGTGATCTTTAATAATACCTTCAAGGCTTCAACGTCATATATTTAAAAGAAAAGATATTTGAAATTTTTGTTTTTTTAATCTTTTCGGCTCCTGTCTTTTTTTAAATTTGACTACACGCCCCTAACATCCGTATACTCCGTGATACCAATAAGCCCTTCCGTTGGTTTCTCCATTCATAGTCGTTGAAAAACGCTGAGATATAACGTGCAGCCCGTGACATGGCCTTGGCACATCATACGTGGAATGGTATGTGTTCATTGAGACTATTAAGCCCCTATACAGTCAGCAAAACGACGTTGTTTTGCTTGGATTCCTTTTTGCGTGTTTAGGGTGAAATCTCATTCTCCCCCTTGTGCACACTTCTGCAACCATACATCACCCTCGTTCTCTGCTCAAAATTACGAAGAAAACCTAAGAAAACGAAACGTTTCCCTCCAAGGCAAGCTGATAGAGACTTCTAACGGGGAGGTGGTGACGGGGTTGCAGACGGAGGAACTGACGGCGCTACTAAGGTTAGTGTCACTATCTGATCTTGCAGCTTTGTTAGTTGGTGTTGCTCCATTTTTTTTGTTGAATGTGGTTTTTGTTAATGATGATTTCGCTTAGTGATCATTCCATGCATGTTCTAAAAATTACTGTATTAACGATTGAAATCTGATGGAAGTAGTTAATTAAGTTCTAATTGTTGCACATTATTGTTCTAATAGATGTCGTATAAAATAGTTCCTATTTTTCACCATGGGGGTTGGTTTAAACGGGATGAAGATGGTGTATTATACTACCATGACGGAAGTGTTGAGACATTTCCTCTATTGGACATAGATTATGTTAATTTCAAGGATTTGGAGGAAATGTTCAAGGGTTTAGGGTATACAAGCTACAAACAGATGTATTGGTATGATGGCAGTGCCCCTGATTTAGAGTCTGGATTACATGTTCTCAAGGGAGATAAGGAGATCAATGAAATGTGTGATAAAAAGATGGAGAATGTGGAGTCAGATTTGCTGGTTATTTATTTTGAGCATGATGTTAGTCAACCAGTATATGGGCCAGATGTTGTTGAGGTTGACTCTTCTTCTTCCGATGATGGATATGAGACCACTGAAGACGAACCTTACAACCCCCCACCTGGATTCGAATCTGATAGAAGTAGTAGTGATGAGGAAGTTAATGTAAAGAGGAAGAGTGTGAGGAAGAAGCAGCCTAGTGTGAGGATGAAAAAGGCAATGGATGCTGGACAAAAGTGTACTAAGAAGAAGAATGTGCCACCTGGTAGAGGTGATGATAAGGACATGTCTCCTAGGACTAAGAAGAAAAAGGCAAAAAGGTATGTTGGAAGAAAAAGAAAACATGTTCTATCCCAACAAAAAAGGAGACAATGTGCCAAACAATGGGCCTAGTGGAGAACAAGGTAATGGGTCAGGTGAGGTTGACCCAACTGATGAGGCAAGGGATAAGCCCAATTTAGATCCAATGGATGAGGAATTGGACTCAAACCTGGATAAACCATATCAATATGAGTCTGATGCATTTAACTCTCTAATATCCAGTTCAGATAAGGAGCATAAGACAAGATATCCCGACTTCAATGAGGATGCCGAGTATGGTGAGGTTCAGTTTCAGGTAGGACAACAATTTGAGACCATGGCAATGTTCAAGCAAGCACTTAAGGACTATTTTGTCTATGAGGGGAAAGAGCTGATGTATTTGAAGAATGAGCCGAAGAGGATTAGAGCAAGGTGTGCTGAGGAGGGTTGTCCATGGCTGGTGTTTTGCTCTCATAATAGTCAAAGTCTGTGTTTCTAAATCAAGACATTCATTGGAGAGCACAACTGTGGCAGGAATTTGAGCAGTAACATGGCTGATAGAGCTTGGGTAACAAGTAAATTGGTGAAAAGGTTGCTAACTCAACCTCTAATGACTCCCAAAGAGGCACTCGACCACATGAAATAGGACTATAATGTCCATATACATTACAGGATGATTTACAAAGCTTTGAAAGCTGCTAGAGAGCAAACAATTGGAAAGGAATGAGAACAATATGGAAAGCTCCATGACTACCTAAATGAAATTCACAGAAGCAATCCAGGTTCCACTGGGATGATTGACGTAACTCCTCAACCGGAGGGTCGTCCACTGTTTAATAGGTTGTACATTTTCCTGGATGCTTGCAAGAAGGGTTTCAAGGCTGTCTGTCACCCTCTGATCGGATTGGATGGATGCTTCCTAAAAGGGTACTTTAGTGGTCATCTTTTGTCGGCTGTGGGGCAGGATGCCAATAACAATTTCTTTGTAATAGCATTTGCTGTAGTTGAAGCTGAGAACACTAATTCCTGAAAATGGTTTTTTTCAATCCTGCACGATGATCTTGGTCCAGTGGCTGCCAATGGGTGGAACTTCATGTCCGATCAGCAGAAGGTAACATGCATTCATTTGTTGTGTTTGTTTTTGTGTTATGGTTTGTGTCTTGTTTTGACTTGTTAATTCAATTTGCGGTTGACTTGTTATTGTAGGGGTTGGCTAAGGCTTTGCATGAGGTAATGCCACAAGCTCATCATAAAAATTGTGTCCTACACATATGAAAAGACTTCATCAAACACTTCAAGGACAAGCACATAAAAGGACTAGTTTGGAAGGCAGCTAAGAGCACAACAATAAGAGAATTCAAGGACTCAATGGATCTTGTGAAAAAGGTGAATAAGGATGCTTAAGAGTATCTACGGAAATTTGATCCTGGTGCATGGACCAAGGCTTACTTTAGCCATGGCCCCAAGTGTGACAATATAACCAACAATATGTGCGAAGTTTGGAATGCCAAGATCGTGGAGTACAGAGACAAACCAATTTTAACTATGTGCGAGGAGCTTCGAAGCTACATTATGCGAAAGATGGCAAGGCACATTCATAGGTTAAGCAAGTGCAAGGGTAAATTGGCTTCAGTTCAACAGTTAAGGCTGGATGGGTACATCATCCCTGAGAGCAACAAGTGGACGGCAGAGTGGGCTGGGATGAAGCCAGTGTATTATTTGAAGTCCAGAGATACCAAACAAGAGTGGCTGTAAATTTGCAAAGACAAACATGTGCTTGCAATGTTTGGTAACTAACAAGTTTAATCATCTACTTAGTGTCTGGCAATGTAGTTATGTGAATTCAGTAAATGTTGATTCATGTATCTGTCCTACCAGGGTTGCCATGCAAACATGCAGTAGCTGCTATATCAAGGTTAAGGAAACAACAACTGAGGCTAGAGAATTTTGCACACAAATGGCTTACAATGGAAGTCGTAATGGCTACTTTTAGGGACTCCATAAAGCCAGTGAACTCTGAGGAGTTTTGGGAGGAAACCAACAGGCTGCGTCTAGAGACACCAATAATTAAGAGACCCCTGGGAGACTAACCAAAAAAAGGGCTGTTGATGTGGTGGCTGAGTCTCAAATGCCGCCACAAGGTCACAAGGTGAGGAAGTCATTCCAAGTAACATGCAGTAAATGTGGGCAAAAGGGACACTACCATAGAACTTGCAAAGGCACACCTGCAAATCCGAATTGGCAGCCAAAGCGAAAGAAAGCAAAGCAACAACAAAATGGAAACCAATCATCACAGACACCTGCAGATCAGTAGCAAACACAGGTTAAAGGAGTTCTACATGTTTTTGTTACATTGTAGTTATTGTTATTTTCATTAATTGAGCAGAATAGTTATACCACCGTATGCATGAAAGTAGCTGAGATGTTATTTTTCATTTGCACAGGCCGGGGAAGGAGTTCAACCAAATATCCCCCAGAATGTTATTGCCACACCACTTGATCCAGTGGTAACCTACTGTCTTACATCCTATAGTTACTTAGATTTTTTTTTTCCGATTTGGCTGAACAACTTTGCTTCTCTTGTTTCTTTCATGGGCTAAAGCAAAAAAGCAAAAGAAAAAGGTTCCAAAGAGATCCACCCCTATTTCAGTCTAAGAAGAGGCAAGAGTTGAGATCCAAAATTCACAGTCTGCCCCACCACCAATAGAGGTAATTTTATTTTACAGATTCATGTCCAGCAACTATAACATATTTTAGCCCAAGAGCATAGACCCTGAATTCTGTTGTTTTTATGTGGTTTAGGGTGTGAACTTCAACACTGAGCACTCAACCCCTACTACCCCAACTACACTCAACCAGGGGCCAAATTTCAGATCCAAACAAGCAATAACTAGGCCACCAGCACCTACACTTCACCACCCTCAACAGCAGGCCACAGCCCCAACAGCTCAGCAACCTATGCAGCAGGCCACAGCCCCAATACTTCAGCCCCCTCTACAACAGGCAACATCCCCAACCACACAACCACCAACTCAGCAACAACTTCCAACTGAAGGAGCAACTAGCTCAGGGACTGCCACAACTCCCTACACGTTTATCCCCACACTAGGCCTAAATGCACCCCACAGATTCAAGCAAACATATGGGTTTAGGCCATCAAGACTTTAAAAATGACATACTCATAGTCATAGTTATGAATATTTTGGTGTCAAGTATTTTGGTTGTCAAGTTATAATATGTAATAGATTTAAGACTACTGGAACATGTTTTTTGTTTTGTGAATTCAGACATGTATTGATGTTTTTGGCTGATACATCAACAAACTAAATCAGACCTTTGTGCTTAGCAGTATAAATATAAATATTATGCTTTTAGCTTATACAACATTGTGCAGACTTATCATGGTTTCAGACTTAACATTCTTACACAAAAAATTCACATTCAATTTATATAGAACCTGCAATTACAGAGCAAATTAACCCATCGCTTAACCTTGTCCATGCATCACTTACAACAACACAGTATACCCTAAAACACTACAAACACAATTGCTGTTAACAGAATTAACATTGCCAGCATAACAAATACACCATAGTGATTACTACATTTTTTTTTTATTTTCCTTCATATTCATGTTCACTCTTATATTCCAGTTGCTCCAATCTATTCTCCAGCATCATCATTCTTCCTTCAACATCATTGTCATCTTCATGCCCAAAACGTTTAGAAATCAGTTTGTCCAGCCAAACAAAATAGTTGCAGTAACATTGCTTCGTCTGCAATTGCCATTATAGTGAATACAACTTGTTAAATCACAGAAGAAGTTCATTACATAAATGGAAGATGGAGGCACACTTACGTGATAGTAGGAACAACCGAAGAAGATTCTGTCTGGGTTCTTTGATGTCCCAGATTCTTGCATGAATGCATATGTTCCACACTTGCATTTAGGGTGCTAGAACTTGGCCTTCTTCCCCTTACTTGCATTGCTACTCGAACCCACTATAGTCTTCCTCCAGACACGGCGTGTGTGAGAGGTTGAAGATTTCTCTGGATCGCTCATGCTTGAGCCCCTAATGTTAGGGTTCAAAAAAGAGGGAGAATGAGATTGTACAATAACACACAAAAAGGAATCTAAGCAAAACGACATCGCTTTGCTGACTGTACAGGGGCTTAATAGTCTCAATAAACACATACCATTCTACGTATGATGTGCCAAGGCTATGTCACGGGCTGCACGTTACACCTCAACATTTTTCGATGACTTTGAACGGAGAAACCAACGGAATGACTTATTGGTATCACGAAGTATATGAATAGGAGCCGATGTGATATTTTATAAACATTAGGGTGCTTATAGTCAAATTTAAAAACGGATAAGGATCGAAAATGGTATTTACTCTTAAATTTTTATATTTTTTGATGTTCTAAAAATATAACATATATATTTAAGAGAAAAACCCAAATCAGCCCCTGACAATTACCTCGAAAGACAACGAGACCCCTGACAAAAAAAAAACCTCAACCCAGTCCCTGACAAAAAAAAAAAAACCCAACCCGGCCCCTGACAATTACCTCGAAAGGACAACGAGACCCCTGTGCTAAAAAAAATTAATGTTATTTTTTTTGGCACAGGGGCTAATCAGTCCCAAAAAAAATTATCAGGGATCGAATTGGGTGTTTTTTTTTTCTTGGGGGCCTCGTTGTCATTTCGAGATAATTGTCAGGGCCGGATGGGTATTCACTCTATATTTAAAATTTTCACTCTTTCAAGTATTACTAGGTTAATTAGAAGGAGATCAATCCTTGATTACTCGTAGAGCGTTATTCTTCGGAGTGGAGCTCGTTTTTCCGTTTCAGGTTACTGCTCACTTCGTCTTGCTTCACTTTTCTTTTCTTTTCTTTTCTTATTCCTTCTATTCTACTTTTTCAATTTCTATTTTTCTTTTCACATTTTGAATCCATTTACGGCTTTGTTGATGTTGGAGTGAAGAGTTGTGCTGTGCTGTGTTAGGGTTTTACGATTTAGCAATTCCTTTCTATGGTTGAACGACATGCAAAATGTTAGAATGCGTTAATTAGTTCAAGTATGGTGTTGCTTCTCATTACGTTTACAAATGCTTCATTTTGTCAGAGAAATTAGAATTAGTAAAAAACTGATGCAAAGGAAACAAAAGCAAGTGTCTGCGATTTGATTGTTGAACAGAGTTACACAGTCCCCAACTTTTGTGATTATTGCTATGTTGCTACTAACTGTTGTTTAGAAATCTGGAGTAACTTCTCTGGCTGAAAGAACAGGAAGTTGGTTGAATAGTTGAATTTTACTTAGGGAAGTTCTTATATGTTGTAGCATTGGTCCGATGCTGATTTAGTTTGCCACGATTTACATTCTTATTAACTATTGCTTTTAGTTTCATTCTGCATCTCATGGTGTATAACAGGGAAGCCATCTAAAGCATGAGTATGAATTCTTTGGTTAACGAGAAGAAGCTCAAAAGGCATCACATGGAAGAGAAAAATGATGAGAGTGACATCAACATATATGATCTGCCTGACCATGTTCTTGCGCTTATCATATCTTTCCTTCCCACAAAAGAAGCTATTCGAACAAGTTTAGTTTCCAAAAGATGGCAACATCTATGGAAGGATATCTCCAAAATTGATTTGAAAGAAGAATATCGGGGAATACAACTGTTTAGAGAATTTGTGAGCAAGTTGCTTGTAGTTTCTGATTGCTTGAATATTACGAAGTTCTCTTTCTCATGTTATGTTCGTGAGAATGCTACTAAGGTCAATGAATGGCTATGTGGTTTCATCAACCCTGGGATTGAGGAATTAAGTCTTGACCTTGAATTAATTGAGAAACCATTGGTCTTCCCACATCATCTGTTTACCTTTGCAAGATTGACAAAATTTCATTTAAATATGGATCATATTCTAGATCTTCCTTCATCCATTTTTTTGCCGAGTCTAAGGAGTTTGAGTTTGAAAAACATTATATTTCCTGACGGTTCTTCAGCGGACCGGCTTTTCTCTGGTTGTCCATCCTTGGAGGAGTTGACCCTAATTTATTGCAATTGGATGAATGTCGAAGCTATTACTATCTCTTCTCCATTGCTTCAGAAAGTTGTCATCAGAGATTACAAATATGATGATGATGATGATTATGATGATGATGATGATGATGGTTCTGATTATCAGTCAGATGAAGAAGACGAAGAAGATGATGATGGTATAGGTAGTCAGAATGGTTCAAAATGTTGTGAAATTGTGGTTGGTGGAACTAATCTGAAATCATTTTCTTATGGTGGCTTCCCTGGGAATGATTATTCCTTACTTAGCTCAAACTCAGTGATTGAAGCAACTATTAATATTGACTCACCTCATGATTGGTTTGACGACAATGACTGGGAACCACTCAAGGATGCTGGCTGTTTTGTGTCAAGCCTTCTTGAAAAACTCTCATGTGTGGAAAGGCTAAGAATTACTGAAACTACTTTTTGGGTTTGATTTCGACATCAAAATATTTATTACTTGATTATCCTACAATTTTTTTATTGATCCTTCTAAATCTTTTCATTGTGTTTGTCAGGTCTTGAGAATTAGGGAATCTTTACTATGGGACGTACCTGTGTTTTCTAATTTGGTTGAATTCCGTTTGTTCTCTGATTCCCCCAGTGAGTTGTCATATGAACCATTGCTGGAAATGTTGAAGAAGACCCCTTGTCTCCAAGTTATTAGTTTTGAGGTAGCAAGTAGTAATAACGAATAACTGGAATGTTCACTGCTATTTACTAATTCTGGGTATTCTCTTTTTTCATTTTTTGCTTGTACTTGACAATGCAGAATGGGGTATACATGCCTATAGATCGTGCAAACATGGATCCATTACCGATGTGTTTTAAGACACACCTGAAGACTATTAGGATCCGTGATTGTCGCGGGCTTGAGGAAGACTTACATGGAATAAAAATCTTGTTGCAGTCGGCAATGGTATTGAAAACACTTCATGTTCGTTGCAGGCTTTATACTTTGGACAAGTATTCTGGAACTAAAAAGGAAGTAAACACCACGGAGGTGTATGAAAAGATTGCAAAGTTTCCTCGAGCATCAGTGGATTGTGAGCTTGAGTTTGATTGAAAATTGTTCAAGTGAAAAGCAGGCAATAGAGGAGACTTTATTCCTTATGGATTAATGGTTATGGTGCATCCTAAAGGATGTGTTTATGTTTAGCAATCCCAAAACTAGCTTATTGCTCATCTCATATTAGACTGGTCACGTTAGAAGCTTATTATTATTATTGTTGTTTTGGTGGTGGTGGTGAATGATGATGTCCATAATATAGTTAAAAATTCTAAAGGAATTGCCAAGAACAGATTTTCTCATCTGATGATTTTAGATCGTAAAGGTTCAATTTGCTTTTCAAAACTGTGAACGTGTTTTAACTTTTAACTTGATGTAAGTTGTAACATTTTATTAACAAATCTTTTTCCCAAAGTTTACAAATAACATCGATATGAAATTAGTGTGGCTCATTAATAAAATTATGGATAAAATTAGTAATTAAATACTAGAATAATGTAACAAATATACATTTTCAGAAGATCATTCCAATTTCATAGACAAAAATTGAAAGGTGTTAACAATTTAAAAGACCAGTCTGAATTATTTTCCTTGTCTTTGTAGATTTGTTTTCCCTTTTTTATATTTTGGTGTCTGTTTTCCCCTTTTTAATTGTTTATTTATGTCTTGTATTTATATTAGAGAAAATATTCAGTTTGGTCTCTGAAGTTACACACAAGCCTCAATTTAGTCTTTGACATTTCAATTGTCTCTATTTAGTCCCTAAACTTTATAAATTTTAATCAACTTAGTCCCTGCGGTGGTTTCTGCTACAGAGTCATTACCGGAGAGATGATGTGTATAACAGACTGCCACGCTGGACATCTAATGAATATATTACGTGGCATTTGAAACTTTTGCATCAATTTAGTCCCTAGAAACTATTTAAATCCCTAATCCCCAAATCCATTTGAAGCCCCTTAACTTTTTCGTCGATTCTTACTCCTCTTTTGGGAGACGTTTTTATGAAGTCCATGATAGGTAGTAGCAGTAAATCCGTTGGGAGTTCCAGCAATCAACACTCTAATGGAGGTTGGAGAACCACTCGAAGCAGAGAAGAACTATTTCCAGAATGGTGTGGGTGTGGGTGTAGACCCGTTTTGAGATGGTCAGGAACAGATGCAAATTCAGGGAGACCTTTTTTTGGGTGTCCAAACTACAATGTAAGTGCAAGATTATTCTTAACTTTTTCTAAAGCTTCTTAGTGTCTGATTCTTTCTCCATCTCCGCTGAATGTGTTTGCAGAGTGTTGGCAAGCGGTGGTATGGGTTGTTTGTTTGGGCTAATAAATTCCATAAAGAAAGAGAATCAAGAGGCAGAGTAATACCAAAAAATAAAAATGATAAAGAATGGAGGATGAACTTTGTTTGGAAGATTGGAAGTTTAGAATCTGATATTAGGACTTTGAAATTGGGAAGGAGTTTTATTGGTTGTAATAAATTTGCTTGTAGTTGCTATATTATTATGGAAATGGTGAAGATTGGCCTTATGTTTTTTAATAAATAGCCAAATTTTGATTCAAATTGCAAGAATATTTTGAAGAAAAATTAATGTATGTTGTTATATATATTGTTGTATTTATTTTTATTTTAACTATCAATAAATAAAAATTGTACTTGTATTAATATGAATCAAACAACACAATAAAATATAATAATTTTAGATAATATCATCCAAACTCTTTATAATTCATTAATAAAACATTCACATTGATACTAAATTTAAATACAACTAAATTTAGTATTAAACAAAGCCAAAAAATTTAGTGTGATGTAACACACAAACAAAACAAAATAAATTATCCAAAAGGAACCATTCCAAGTATAACTAACCAAAAATCATCATTACAAAGTTATCCAAACTTAGAGAAACAAGATAACTAATCCAAAAGGTAACTAATCCAGAAGTATAATACATTTGTGAATTTAAACATTTGAAGTAGTGCCCCTCCAATATTTTTATTTTTGATAAACCTGCTCTCAATTCGATAAAATTTTGTTGTAGATATACTTTATATTGTATTTTATATTAAGAATGAAATATTATAAACAAAAATAATATTATCAATTTAGGAATTGGAATATCCACTTTCGTAAATGTTTTAATAGCGGTTTTTTTTTTGGCTGAAACTTGAAACTTATACTGTTATCGTGGCGCGCACATCATTGATTGTGGGAGTCTGAAGCGCCAAAAGAAGAAGAGAAGCTGATTTCAGGTTACAGCTTTCTTCTTCTTCTTCTTCGTTTGCATCAGGTATTATTCTTTGCAAGCGGTTCTGTTTCTTATTGTGTTTTTCTAAAAGCTTTCACATACGAACTCATGCTCTGAAACCCTTTTGTGGAGTGAGGATTGTGTTAGGGACTTAGGGTTTAACATTAACACTCTGGATTAGAAAAATGGCAAATAGGTGAATGACATTTATTTAGTTTGCTAGGAAAAGCACCTTGAAGCATGGATCTTGAGAAGAAGCGCAAAAAAATGCTTTGCAAGGGAAGGGGAAAGGGAGAGGGAAAAGTTGAAGTTGAGAGCAGCTTCAGTATATGTGATCTACCAGATGCGATTCTCCAGCTTATCATATCCTCCCTTCCCACAAAAGAAGCAATTCGAACGAGTATACTTTCCAAAAGATGGGAGCATCTATGGAGGGATATCTCCAAGATTGAGTTGGAAGAGGGAGAACTTGAGGAAAGGCGGCAATTCATGCACTTTGTGACCAGATTGCTTGTAACTTGTAATTGCTCCAGTGTTAAGAAGTTTTCTCTGTCATGTATTGTTGGTGAGGATGCTAATCTGGTTAACGAGTGGCTATCTGGTTTCATCAACCCTAAGATTGAAGAATTATCTCTTCAATTCGAAGAAATTCCAGAACCATTAGTCTTCCCTGACCAACTGTTTACCTGTGCCACATTGACAGAGTTTAAATTGGATATGCAGCATGTCTTGAAGCTTCCTTCTTCCGTTCATTTTCGGTGCCTTCGGACTTTGACTTTGTCTAACATTATATTCAGTGATACTTATTCAACACAACGGCTTTTCTCTGGTTGCCCAGCCTTGGAGGATTTGTCCCTAATTGATTGCAATTTGAAGAATGTCGAAGTTTTTTGTATTTATTCTCCTTTGCTTCGACGGATTTATATACGGGAGAACGAAGATGATATGTTGGATGAAGATGATGATGATGATACAGGTGGTCTTAATGTTACAAATTCCTGCAAAGTACTGATCGTCGGAACTAATCTGAAGTCATTTGCATATCACGGCGATTGTATGAATGAATATTTCTTAGTTCATTCAACCTTGGTGATTGATGCATCTATTCAGGTTCAAGTACCTCCTGAATGTTATTGGGACAGAGACAACACCTGGGAAATAGATTCAGGCAATTTCACGTTCAGACTTCTCAAAATGCTCCCAAATGTGGAGAAGCTTTCTATGTCTGAGACTTCTATTATGGTTTGATCTTCAATCAAAATATTTATCAATCTTGATTCATGTTTCAATTAATTTTTTGGCCTTTCTGAATACTTTTGGATTTGACTGCATATGCCAGGCACTCAGCAGAACAACATCTTTACTCGGGCAACTACCTTTATTTTGTAATTTGGCTGAACTAGTTCTTGACCCACTGTCGTCCATAGAGTTGTCCTATGCTGCATTACTGACCCTACTGCGAAACTCGCCTTGTCTTCAAGTTATTGAATTTCAGGTAGTAACTTCATTTAAAGCAGAAAGTTTATTGCTATTTACGAATTGGAAAATTTTTCATTTTTGTATGTGTTTTCAACGATGTAGGGAGGGTTGTCTCTGGCCAAAGGTGATGCAAATTGTGTATTTGATCCCTTGCCTGTGTGTTTTAGTACAACCCTGAAGATGATTGAGATCAATGGCATTACTGGGAAAAAAGATGAGTTATTTGCAATAAAAATTTTGTTGCAAGCAGCATCAGTGTTGGATAAACTTCGGATTTCTTGTTATTGGTTTTCGTTTGATTTGGATGACAGACGTATAGGATTAAAGAGAACAAAGGAATTGTGCAAGCAGATCTTGAAGTATCCTAAGAGGTCAATGGATTGCGAGATAGAATTCGAATATAGTTGAGGGCTATTAAGCTTTATGACTTATGTTTTGATACGGCTGTAGAATTTAAAGACTAGCAACTTAGCAAGGATTACAAATTACGTATGTACTTTCTAGGTTTCTTAAAATTTGCTCATTGACGTCACAAACCCATTAGTTTTTTATAATCTATTTTTTTTTTTTTTGCCTATTGTATTCCATTAAATATCAGTTATCCAGAGGTAGGCTTGACAAGAGTTAAGGGTGGAAAAAGTGCTCATTTTATGTTAGTTTTTTTCGCTGGGTCATGAATATTTTAGATGGAATAGATTCTTTCAAGTTGATATTTCAGATTTTCTGGTAACAATCCTGTTAGATAACTAACTAGGTATAAAATTTTAAATTTTTTAAAATAGAATTTTAAGCTTGTAAGCGTTTTTTAAAATTAAAATTTCGAATTTTTAAAAATAAGATTTTAAACTTGTAACCACTTCAACTGTTAGTCCAAGTCCATTATACAAACTTACTATGTATCCAAGTTGGCTGGTATCTTAGTTAGTTCTCTTAGACTTTCTTTTGGATTCTGAGGCGCCAAAAGAAGAGAAAGCGGCTGCATTCGGAATGCCTCGGCTACTTTTCCGGTTAGCACTCTCGTCTTCTTCAATTGCATGCGTTTGTTGTTTCTTATTTTGTTTTTCAAAAGCTTTCGCATACAAAATCATGCTCTGTAACCCTCTTGCAGAGGGGAGTGGATACTCTCCAGTGAAAAAAAAAATCTGGACAGTATCTAGTGTTTAATCTAACTCTTTATTGTTTTCTCTCTCCTATTTAATTTTGGTCCCACTTATAGAATTAAAGATGAAATATCACACTTTATTCTTTGGAGAGGATCCATTCAAGTGTTTTTTTCCACTGGAGAGGATCCATTCAAGGAGTGCATGATTGTGTTAGGGTCTTAACATGAACTCACTGAATTAGAAAAACGGCAAATAGGTTAATAACATTTGTTTAGTTTGCTAGGGAAAGCTCTCTGGAGCCGGGGCCTTTTGAAGAAGCGCAAAAAGCATCGCAAGGGAGAGAGAAAAGTTGAGAGCAGCTTCAGTATATGTGATCTACCTGATGTGATTCTCCAGCTTATCATATCCTCCCTTCCCACAAAAGAAGCAATTCAAACGAGTATACTTTCCAAAAGATGGAAGCATCTATGGAGGGATATCTCCAAGATTGAGTTGAAAGAGGGAAAACCCGAGGAAAGGCAGCAATTCATGCACTTTGTGGCCAGATTGCTTGTAGCTTGTAATTGCTCCACTCTTGAGAAGTTCTCTCTGACATGTAATGTTGATAAGGATGCTTCTCGGGTTAATGAGTGGCTATGTGGTTTCATCAACCCTAAGATTCAAGAACTATGTCTTCGTCTTTATGGGATTGAGGAACCATTGGTCTTCCCTGACCAACTGTTTACCTGTGCTACATTGACAAACTTTGAATTGGATATGCAGCATGTCTTCAACCTTCCTTCTTCTGTTCATTTTCAGTGCCTTCGGACTTTGACTTTGTCTAACATTATATTCCCTGATAGTTCTTCAGCACAACAGCTTTTCTGTGGTTGCCCAGCCTTGGAGGATTTGTCCCTAATCAATTGCAATTTGAAGAATGTTCAAGCTGTTTGTATTTGTTCTCCCTTGCTTCGACGGATTTATATACAGGAGAACAAAGATGATATGTTGTATGATATAGGTCTTCTGAGTGATACAATTCGCTGCAAAGTACTGATTGTTGGAACTAATCTGAAGTCATTTACTTATCACGGCGATGGAATGAATATTTTTTCTTTTCTTATTCAACCGTGATTGATGCCTCAATTCAAGTTAATTACGTCTGTGATGTAGCTTCAGGCGATTTCACTTTCAGATTTCTCAAAATGCTCCCAAATGTGGAGAAGCTTTCTGTGTCTAGGGATTCTATTGAGGTTTGATCTTCATACAAAATATCTATCAGTCTTCATTCTGTTTCAATTAATTTGTTGGCCTTTCTGAATATTTTGAATTTGACTGCACATGGCAGGCACTCAGCGGAACGACATCTTTTCTCAAACTACCTTTGTTTTGTAATATTGCTGAACTAGATTTGAACCTAGGCATGCCCATAAAGTTGTTCAATGAGTATGAAGAATTGCAGACACTATTGCGAAACTCGCCCTGTCTTCGAGTTCTTAGATTTCAGGTAGTAACTTCATTTGGACCAGAAAGTTCATTGCTATTTACGAATCGGAAAAAATTTCATTTGTTGTATGTGTTTTTAACAATTCAGGGAGGGGTTTCGCTTGTTAAAGATGATGCAAATTGTAAATTTGATCCCTTTCCTGTGTGTTTTAGTACAACCCTGAAGGCCATGGAGATCAGTGGCATTACTGGGAAAGAAGGACTATTTGCAATAAAAATATTGTTGCAACTAGTTGCAAGCAGCATCAGTGTTGGATAAACTTTAGGTGTTATTGGTTTTCGTTTGATTTGGATGACAAGCGGTATAGGATTAAAAAGGTTAGAGGAGTTGGACAAGCATATCTTAAAGTATCCCAAGAGGTTAATGTATTGTGAGAGAGAATTTGAGTATAGTTGAGCTATTAAGTTTTCTGACTTATGTTTTGATACAGCTGTAGAATTTAAAAACTAGCTAGCTTACATCACAAATGATGTATTTTCCAGCAATCTTAAAATTTGCTCATTGCTGTCACAAACTCCTTAGTTTTCTTTCATTCTATTATAATCTATTATATTTTAATTGCATATTATTTTTCCGCTAAATATTGATTATCCAGAGATAGGCTTGATAGAGTTTAAGGGTGGAAGAAATGCTCAATTTATGTTAACTGATTGCTGAATATTTTAGATGGAATAGATTCTTTCAAGTTGGTTTTTCATGTAAACATATCATATATAAAATGAAACTTCGGGAGAATTTATTTCTATATTTTTATGTGAAGTTGAGAGTTAAAAATAGTTAAATAAAAATTTAGTAATAAATAATATCTAATATTTTTCAACTATTTTAATTTTTCATGAAGACAAATTGCATGCATGGAAGTTTCTATTTTATCAACTATATATTTTTAGAAATTTATTGTGATTTTTTGTACTATTAGAAAAAATGAAACAATTGTTATTAGAATTTAATGATTTTATGTAAAGTGGATAATTTTTTTGTAAATTACAAAAACAATATAAAAAGGGAAAATTTAGAAATTAAATTCTGATCAATTTTTTATTTTGATTTTTAAACAATTATTCAAAAAAATTTTAAAAGTCTTAGATCAAATGTATAAATAATTTATTAAATACAAAAGTTATTCATCAATTATAATTATTTTTTATTACATTTTAAAATATTTTTAAAATTATTTTTATTGTTAACCAAAAACAATGTTATTATGTAAAATGATGTCATTTTGGTCTTCATGTTTAAATAATCAAAAAATGACACCATATTATTTGCTTTGAGATGAAGAGTTTTAATAAAAGTTTACACTATTTTTTTTTGAATCCTGCTAGGGAGCTAATGAAATATTTGTACAATGTGTACAATGGACTATGAGTTAAAAAATGAAAATCACCCATACTTTCCAGAATAACCATCCGAGTACTAGGGATAATAAACATCTCATGTCATGAAACCACTCATCCCAAAAGCTTAAGCTTAAGCTGATTTTGAGATTCCCCAAGGATCAAACTCTTGACCTTTCGAATCTAGAACTCTCATACCATGTTATGAAACCACTCATTCCAAATGGTTATATCTCTAATACTGAATTAGACATCTCTAAACCTCCATTATACACATTATATATAGATATTCTATTGACTCTCTATACTTCTTCTTTTCTATTTGAGTTCCAAACCCAAAATGTACTCATGACATTCAGTTGTCCATATATGAGTTACATTTATAAAATTTGGAGAACTAAATAAAAATTTTAAAAAATAAATTAAAAAACACAAGTCAGGAACCGAACTGAGGATTAACCATTATTTTTTCAGCGAGTTAATAATCCGATACCATTTTTAGTGGTTTAGTTAATATTAAGAGAAAAATATTTTAAATAAAAATAATATTATCAATTTAAGCATTACAATTTTCCCTTTTTTAAAATGTTTAATTTCCAGGTTTTTGTTGAGTCTTTAATTGTTATTACAGTGGCGCGCACTTAACTGATTTTGGATTGAGGTGCCGAAAGAAGAGTAAGCGGTTGCATTCCGAATGCCTCGGCTACTTTTCCGGTTAGCACTCTCGTCTTCTTCGATTGCATGCGGTGTTGTTTCTAATTTTGTTTTTCAAAAAGCTTTCGCATAAAAAATGGTGCTCTGTACCCCTCTTGCGGAGTGCATGATTGTGGTATGGCGTGCATGATTGTGTTAGGGTTTTAACATTAACTCACTGGATTAGAAAAATGGCGTGCATGATTGTGTTAGGGTTTTAACATTAACTCACTGAATTAGAAAAATGGCAAATAGGTTAATAACATAACATTTGTTTAGTTTGCTAGGGAAAGCTCTTTGGTGCCTTGGCCTTTTGAAGAAGCGCAAAAATGCATCGCAATGGAAGGGAAAAGGGAGAGGGAAAAGTTGAGAGCAGCTTCAGTATATGTGATCTACCAGATGCGATTCTCCAGCTTATCATATCCTCCCTTCCCACAAAAGAAGCAATTCAAACGAGTATACTCTCCAAAAGATGGGAGCATCTATGGAGGGATATCTCCAAGATTGAGTTGAAAGAGGGAAAACCCGAGGAAAGGCAGCAATTCATGCAATTTGTGACCGGATTGCTTGTAGCTTGTAATTGCTCCATTCTTGAGAAGTTTTCTCTGTCATGCAAGGTTGGTAAGGATGCTTCTCGGGTTAATGAGTGGCTATGTAGTTTCATCAACCCTAAGATTCAAGAACTATGTCTTCACCTTGAAGAGATTGAGGAACCATTGGTCTTCCCTGACCAACTGTTTACCTGTGCCACATTGACAAAGTTTAAATTGGATATGCTGCATGTCTTGAAGCTTCCTTCTTCCGTTCATTTTCGGTGCCTTCGGACTTTGACTTTGTCTAACATTATACTCCCTGATAGTTCTTCAGCACAACAGCTTTTCTATGGTTGCCCAGCCTTGGAGGATTTGTCCCTAATCAATTGCAATTTGAAGAATGTTCGAGCTGTTTGTATTTATTCTCCCTTGCTTCGACGGATTTATATACAGGAGAATGAAGATAATATGTTGTATGATGAGGATGATTATGAGATAGGTCTTCTGAGTGATACAATTCGCTGCAAAGTACTGATTGTTGGACCTAATCTGAAGTCATTTACTTATCACGGCGATGGAATGAACGATTTTTTCTTATATTATTCAACCGTGATTGATGCCTCAATTCAGGTTAATTACGTCTGGTATGTAGCTTCAGGCGATTTCACGTTCAGATTTCTCAACATGCTCCCAAATGTGGAGAAGCTTTCTATATCTGGGGATTCTATTGAGGTTTGATCTTCATACAAAATATCTATCAGTCTTCATTCTGTTTCAATTAATTTGTTGGCCTTTCTGAATATTTTGAATTTGACTGCACATGGCAGGCACTCAGCGAAAGGATGTCTTTCAGACTACCTTTATTTTGTAATTTGGGTGAACTAGATTTGAACCTAGGCAAGCCCATAAAGTTGTTCAATGGGTATGAAGAATTACTGACACTATTGCGAAACTCGCCCTGTCTTCGGGTTCTTAGATTTCAGGTAGTAACTTCATTTGGACCAGAAAGTTCATTGCTATTTACGAATTGGAAAAATTTTCATTTGTTGAATGTGTTTTTAACAATTCAGGGAGCAGTTTCGCTTGATAAACGGGATGCAAATTGTATATTTGATCCCTTGCCTGTGTGTTTTAGTACAACCCTGAAGACGATTGAGATCAGTGGCATTACTGGGAAAGAAGAAGAACTATTTGCAATAGAAATATTGTTGCAAGCGGCATCAGTGTTGGATAAACTTTGTATTAAGTGTTATTGGTTTTCGTTTGATTTGAATGACAAGGGTATAGGATTAAAAAGGTCAGAGGAGTTGTACAAGCATATCTTAAAGTATCCTAAGAGGTCAAAGGATTGTGAGATAGAACTTGAGTATAGTTGAGCTATTAAACTTTCTGACTTATGTTTTGATGCAGCTGTAGAATTTAAAGACTAGCCATCCTAACATCACAAATTATGTATTTTCCAGCAATCTTAAAATTTGCTCATTGCCGTCCCCAACTCCTTAAAATTTTTTTATTTTTATTAAGACATGGTTGGACAGTAGATGAGTGTTGTGTTCGAAATGTATCTGACATGCAGACACAACAATTCAAGGAAGTGTCCATGCTTGATAGAATTAGATTTTGACTGAATTAGATTTTGATCGAAATGTATCTGTGTTGTGTTCGAAATGTATCTGACATGCAGATACAACAATTCAAGGAAGTGTCCATGCTTGATAGAATTAGATTTTGACTGAATTAGATTTTGACAAAAAATAATTTTAGAAAATAAAAAGGTTTAGATATCAAATTTATTTTTTCTTTTGGTTTACCCAAACGGTATCCCCCAACCCGATAGGTTAAGGTCCGTCGCAGATCTGAGTTCTATTTAAGGGTCTGCCGCTTGCCAATGAGTTACTGCATGCATAAAACAAGGTTCGAACTCCCGACACTTCTTTAAGCAAATGAGTGAACTGACCACTCGATCAATTCAAGTTAGTTTAGATATCAAATTTATGATCAATCTTTTGCATGTAGATTTTAAATAATTATACAAAAATTTAGTTCTAATGCCCAAACGTTTTGTCAAATACAAAAATAATTTGTTAGGTATATTTTGTTATTTTTATCATGATTTAAATTCTTTTAAAGTATTTTTTTGTTAAAATATTTATAACATACTTTTATCAGTAATTTAAAAATACAAATCCATTTAACAGGTTTATTCTAGTTTATATTATATTAAGAGCAATTCTTTTAAATAAAAATAATATTATCAATTTAAACTTTATAATATAGTACATGCTATGATGAAGAAAAAAATAATAAAAATAATGCGATTATATAACTATCACATAAAATATATCATTTTATTTTTATTAACTTTTAAAATAAAATTAAATACTTCCTTCTGTATATACACAAAACCTCTTCATGAATGGGCTTATGGGCCTTACAATATTCCTTTTTTAAAAGGTTTTTGTTGAGTCGTTAATTGTTATAGTGGCGCGCACTTCACTGACTTTGGATTCCGAGGCGCCAAAAGAAGAGAAAGCGGTTGCATTCCGAATCCCTCGACTACATTTCAGGTTAGCACTCTCGTCTTCTTCGATTGCATCAGGTTTTATTCTTTGCATGCGGTGCTGTTTCTCATTCTGTTTTTCTAAAGAGAAAGTATATGGAGCCAATGACCTAAGCGTACAATGTGTATAATGAAGGTTTTAGAAAGTATTAGAGATATGATTATTAGTGTTACATTATCCTGTCAGGTTACGCTTTTGGGATGAGTGGTTTCAGGACATGGTATTAGAGTTCTAGATTCAGAACGTCAAGAGTTCGAACCTTGGTGAATCCAAAATTAGCTTTGTACGCTTAGGCCATTGGCTCCCTAGCACTACTCTTTTCTAAAAGCTTTCGCATACAAAATCATGCTCTGAAACCCTCTTGCGGAGTGCAGGATTGTGTTAGGGTTTAACATTAACTCACTGGATTAGGAAAAACGGCAAATAGGTTAATAACATTTGTTTAGTTTGCTAGGGAAAGCTCTATTAAGCATGGATCTTGAGAAGAAGCGCAAAAAGCAGTGCAAGGGAAAGGGAAAGGGAGAGGGAAATGTTGAGAGCAGCTTCAGTATATGTGATCTACCTGATGTGATTCTCCAGCTTATCATATCCTCCCTTCCCACAAAAGAAGCAATTCAAACGAGTATACTCTCCAAAAGATGGAAGCATCTATGGAGGGATATCTCCAAGATTGAGTTGGAAGACGGAAAACCCGAGGAAAGGCAGCAATTCATGCACTTTGTGACCAGATTGCTTGTAGCTTGTGATTGCTCCAGTCTTGAGAAGTTCTCTCTGACATGTAATGTTGATAAGGATGCTTCTCGGGTTAATGAGTGGCTATGTGGTTTCATCAACCCTAAGATTCAAGAACTATGTCTTTGTCTTTATGGGATTGAGGAACCATTGGTCTTCCCTGACCAACTGTTTACCTGTGCCACATTGACAAACTTTGAATTGGATATGCAGCATGACTTCAACCTTCCTTCTTCCGTTCATTTTCGGTGCCTTCGGACTTTGACTTTGTCTAACATTATATTCCCTGATAGTTCTTCAGCACAACAGCTTTTCTCTGGCTGCCCAGCCTTGGAGGATTTGTACCTAATCAATTGCGATTTGAGGAATGTCCAATCTGTTTGTATTTATTCTCCTTTGCTTCGAAAGATTCATATACGGGAGGACAAAGATGGTATGCTGGATGAAGATCATGATGAGATAGATGGTTGCAGAGTACTGATTGTTGGAACTAATCTGAAGTCATTCACTTATGACGGCGATTGTATGAATGAATATTTCTTATATCGTTCAACCTTGGTGATTGATGCCTCCATTCAGGTGCTACCTCCTGAATATTATTGGGTCAGAGAGGAGACCTGGCAAATCTCTTCAGGCAAATTCACGTTCAGACTTCTCAAAAGTCTCCCAAATGTGGAGAAGCTTTCTATGTCTGAGACTTCTATTATGGTTTGATCTTCATACAAAATCTCTATCAGTCTTGATTCTGTTCAATTACTTTGTTTGCCTTTCTGAATATTTTGAATTTGACTGAATATGCCAGACACTCAGTAGAACATCTTTACTCGGGCAACTACCTTTATTTGGTAATTTGGCTGTCCTAGAATTCGACCCATTCTCGTCCATAGAGCTGTCCTATAAAGCATTACTGACGCTATTGCGAAACTCGCCCTGTCTTCAAGTTCTTAGATTTCAGGTAGTAACTTCATTTGGACCAGAAAGTTAATTGCTAGATACGAATCGCAAAAGTTTTTATTTTTGTATGTGTTTTTAACAATGCAGGGAGGGGTGTCTCAGCCTAAAGACGATGCAAATTGTATATTCAATCCCTTGCCTGTGTGTTTTAGCACAACCCTGAAGACGATTGAGATCGGTGGCATCTCCGAGGAAGAAGAGTTATTTGCAATAAAAATATTGTTGCAAGCAGCATCAGTGTTGGATAAACTTCGTATTCAGTGTTATTGGCGTTTGTTTAACAGGCATGACAGGCGTATAGGATTAAAGAGGTCAAAGGAGTTCTGCAAGCAGATCTTAAAGTATCCTAAGAGCTCAATGAATTGTGAGATAGAATTCGAATATTATTGAGCTATTAAGCTTATGATATGTTGTGATATTGCCATAGAATTTAAAGTATTACAAATTATGTATGTACTTTCTCGCAATCTTAAATTTTGCTCATTGCCATCGCAAACCCATTAAATTTTATAATCTATTATATTTTATTGGCACATTGCATTCCGTTAATTGTTCAATGGTAGGATTGACAGAGTTAAGGGTGGAAAATTTGCTGAGTCTATGTTAGATAGTTTCATTGCTGATTCTGGAATATTTTTGAAGGAATAGATTCTTTCGAGTTGTTTTTTCATGTAATCATATATATAAAAAGTCACGTGAGAGAATCCATTTCTATATCTCGGGAGTAGCTTGATAATGGTCTATTTTGGTCAAACAGATAAAAGTTAAAAGTGGCATTTGCATTATTTGTCTTCTTATGATGATGCATTTATGCATTGATCAAGGTAAACATAAAACTATGGAAGAAGCCTTCTCTGCCTGCAAGAACGAAGTTCAAAATTTGAACAATGAAGGTGATGCTAGTGAGAATGTGGATAGGATAACCAATTTACCTGACAACTTCATTCAATGCATCTTGAGTTCGCTTCAAACTAAAGATGCAGTCAGAACTAGTTTGTTATCTAGAAGGTGGCGGACCCAATGGATGTTGGTCACCAAAATTGACATCTCAGGATTTGGATCAAACATGAGCCAGAAGAGATTAATGAAGAGCCATTTGAGTTGCCTTGTGAATAAGGAGTGTGTAAAAAAATTAGTTTTACTGAACTGAAACTGTTTTAAATAAACAAGTTTTTTTTAAATAAAAAACTGAACTGAAACCATAGTTTTTATGAAAATCAGTTTTTATGGTTCAGTTTAGTTTTAAACCAAATTAAAACTGATTTTATTTAAATTCTAAAATTAGTTTTTACATACTCTTTCTCTCTCTCTCCTCTTTTTCCCCTCCTCTCTCCCTTCTCTTTCTGTTTCCCCTTTCTTCTCTCTCTCTCCCTTTCCGTCTCTCTTCCTCTCTCTATCTCCTCTTTCTCCCTCTCCTCTCTCTCTCCCTCCTTTCTATCTCTCTTCCCCTTTCTTTTTCTCTCTCTCCTCTCCCTCCACCTCCCATCTCTTTTCGTCTCTCTCTTTCCCTTTCTCTCTCCTTTCCCTCCTCTCCCTCTCTCTCCTCCTTCCTTCCTCTCTCTCTCTCTCTCTCTCTCCTTTTCCTCGTTCTCTCCTTTTCTTTCTCTCTCTCTCTCTCCCCCTCTTTCTTCCTCTCTCTCTCTCTCCTTCTCCTCTTTCTTCCCCTCCTCTCTCTCTCCATTTCCTCTCGCTCTCTCCCTCTCTTTCTTTTTTCTCCCCTCTCCCTCGCTCCCCCTCCCTTCCCCTTGTCTCTCTCTCTCTCTCTCCCCCTCTTTTTCCTCTCTCCCCCCTTTTGTTTCTCTCTCTCTCTCCTTTCCCTCCTCTCTCTCTCTCTCTTTTCCGTTTTTTCTCTTTCTCTCTCCCCCTTCCCTTCTTTCTCTCTCCTCTTTTCTCTCTTTCTTCTCCCTCCTCTCTCTCTTTTTCCTCTTTCTTCCCTTCCTTTCTCTCTTTTCTCTTTCTCTCTCAATCTTCTCTCACTCTATATCCCTCTTCTCTCTCTCTCCCCCTCTTTTCTCCAAAACAAGAGAGAGAAGGAGAAAGAGAGAAAAGCGAAAAAAGAGGGAAGGAGAGATAGAAAAAAGAGAGAGAGGAGGAGGAAGAGAGAGAAAGAGAGAGAAGGGAGGGGGGAGAAACAGCGCAAGAGAGAGAGAGAGGAAGAGAGAGAAAGAGAGAGAAGGGAGGGGGGAGAAACAGCGCAAGAGAGAGAGAGAGGAAGAGAGAGGGAGAGAAAGTGAGAGAGAAAGAGAGAGGGAGAGAGAGAGGAGGGGAAAAGGAAAGGAGAGAGAGGAAGAGAAAGAGAGGAGGGGAAAAGGAAAGGAAAGAGAGAGAGAGAGAAAGGGATAGAGGGAGAAAAGGGAGAGAGAAAGAAAGGGGAGGGGGAGAAAGAGGGGCAAGGGAGAGAGAGAGAGAGAGAAGAAGATAAGAAGAGAGAGGGGGAGAGAGAGGAAAGGAAAAGGGAGAGAGAGAGAGAGAGAGAGGAAGACAAAGAGAGGGAAAGTGGAGAAAAAGGGGGAGAGAGAAGAGGAAGAGTGAGAGGGAAAGGAGAGAGAGAAAGGGAGAGAAAGAGAGAGAGAGAGAAAGGAAGAAGAGAGAGGGAGAGAAACGGAGAAAGAGAGAGGAATAGGGGAAGAAAAGAGAAAAAGGGAGAGAAGGGAGAGAGAGAGAGAAAGAGAGATGAGGGAGAAGGAGAGAGAGAGGGTAAGAAAGAGAATGTAAAATCTAATTTTATATATGTTAAGAGAGAGAGGGGGAGAGAAAGAGAGAGAGGAGAGGGAGAGGAAAGGAGAAAAGGGAGAGAGAGAGAGAGAGAGAGGAAGAGGGATAGGGGAGAGAGAGAATGAGAGAAAGGGATAGAGAGGGAGAAAGGGGGAGAGAGAGAATGACAAAGAGAGGGGAGGGGAGAAAGAGGGGAAGGGGGAGAGAGAGAGAGAGAGGGGGAGGGAGAGAGAGAAAGGAGGCGAGAGAGGAAGAGGGAAAAGAGACAGGGAGAGAAGGGAGATAGAGAGGTGGGGAGAGAGAGGAGAGAGAGAGAGAGAAGTGAGAGAGAGGGAGAATGGAAGGAGAGAGAGGGAGAGAAGGGAGAGAGAGAAAAGGGAGAGAGAGAGAGAGAGAGAAAGAGAAGGGAGAGAGAGGAGGGAGAGAGAGGGAGAGGGGGAGAAAGAGAGAGGGGGATAGAGAGGAAGAGAAGGAGCGAGAGAGAGAGGGGAGAGAGAAAATGTAAAAACTAATTTTATATATGTTAAAAGTTAAAACTAGTTTTAGCTTATAAATCAGTTTAAACTAATTTTTTCTATTAAAATTGGTTTTATTTTTATGAACTGGTTTAAAATGATGCACTATATTATAAAGTAGTTTAAAATCAATTTCTTATTTGACAAAGTAGTTTGGTTCAATTTTTAAACCATTTAAAATGATTTATTGCAGTTTAGTTGTGATACATTCAGGAAGGCTTTTATAGTTGAGGTCTTGCTCAAGCTTCCATCTTGCATCCACTTTTCAAATTTGAAGATTTTGTCTCTTAAGTACATTGCTTTCCCGGTAGTTGTTATAGTCAATAGCTATTTTCTGGCTTGTCAGTTTTGGAGACTTGGAGGAGCTAACTTTGGATAGATATAGGTATGGTTTGGTAAAATTTTTACTTTTTGAAAGTAGCTTATGAAAGCTGTCTTTTAAAAGACAACTTTTTTAAAGTTGCAGCACAAGCATCACAATTGTGTTTGGTAAAACAGCTTTTAAAACATAAAAAAATTATAATAAACATGTTTATAATAAAGAATAATTTTTTTTTCAAATTCTTTAAAATTTTATATAATATTTTAAAATAAAAAAATATTTTATATATTGGCTCACCTTTACAGATTACAAAAAATGGGACACATATCTCAAATAAATTACTCTTATGATTATATATCTATATTTACATATGTATACACATGTTATTATAATTTTGACTAATGTTTATACCAAGAAAATTTTATGATTGGATTTCATAAACCAATTCATCATCTTCACATTTCAAAGAACAGATAAAAAATAAACAAATATCATAGATCTACTGAAAAAATACAGAAATAATGCACAAAAAAATAATATAAATAGACAGAAGTTCATACCTAATATGTGATAGAGATGTATTTGTGTTGAAATTTGTGAAAGATTAGGTTGAAAAATAAAAAATATATGAAGATTGTGTTAGAATTTGTAAAGGTTAGGATGAGAAGTTAGAAATATATGAGAATTTCAATGGCAATACAATAGCGAAAAATATGTGCGGAAAAATAAATAAAATTTAATAAGCACAAGCCAGCTTTAAAAAGCTCCTGCTTAGGTGCTTTCAAAACCACCCCTAACTTTTAAAAGCCGCAAGCATAAACACTTGGACTTTTTAATTTACCAAACGATGCAAGATGAGGTGCTTGTACTTTTTAAAAACACAAGCACCTCTTAAAAAAGCTTTACCAAACTAAGCTATAGTTGGTGGAATGTGAAAGCTATTGCTATTACGATTGTTGTGTCCATGCTTCAATGCTTCAGAAAGTGGATATTAAGGAGAATGAGGCTGATGCTCATGAAAAATGCTAGTTGTACAATACTAATCAGTCTTTAATCAGCCTTTAATCAGATTTAAATAATATTTAATTATTTTTTTATTGTAACATGTTCCTATTTTGTAGATACATATTTATAATTAGATTTTAATTTAAATTTTAAAATCCACCCACTTCATTGGTTGTTACGGTGACTTTGCTTTACTTTCGTAACTTCACGTATCAGATACAGTTTTTTAAATTCCTTATTGTACGGGACATTCACACGCATTAGTGAATCCCAAACCAAAAAGGATGCTGCCAGCTGAATTCTCCATCTCGTCTTCATTGGTGAAGACTATTACCACCTTGCAGTTAAAGCACTCTCATTTTACCTTGGTGAGAATTTGTTTTACGAATTTTTAGTGATGAATGGTCGAATATAATTATATTCACAAATTAAAATATTTTTAATTGTAGTTTCTTTTTCAATTGTAAAACATCTAAAATTATTAAGTTATATCAAAAATATTTTTAAAACACATCTAAAATCATAAATCTAAAATTTAAATTTAAACATTAAAAAATAATTATAACACATCTAAAATTATGAAGTTATACAGAAAATATTTTTGAAATACATCCAAAATCATAAGTCTAAAATCTAAATTTAATTAATAATTTGACGGTTTAAGGTTTATTTTATAATTTTAAAATCAAATTTTTGAATTTTGAATAATTTGATTTTTAGATATGTATTTAAATTATAATATATTAATAATTAAATATATTAAATCTGAAACAGAAATTTAAAATTTAAATTTTAAATTTCAGTTTTTTTTAGATTGTATTTTAAATGTGTATTTAATTTTAAAAAGACAGTAAATCTATTCATAATTTTTAGATATGTTTGTTTTAATTTTTTTTAATTATTGTAATAAAAGGCTGAATGTTGTACCATTTTTAAAAAATACCTAGTTGAATTGGATGCTCATAGCTGCCGGTTCTTTATTTTAAAAATTTAAGTTCTCTAAAACTTTTTCTATTTGGTGACTTTAATTGTTAAAAGTTATCATTTGTTACTGCAAATTCTCAGATATACCATAACTCAGTAAATCACAAAATTGTACAATTCTTGTGTAATTCATGTTACGAGTGTAAGAATCAGTTAAAAAAGTTTCCTTTGGTAGAAGTTAGTTACAAGTTTGTTAAAAGGTTAATCATTCAATTAGAGTTTTTTTTTTTGGTGACTTAAAAGAAAATAAACAAAAATTAAGAAAGAAAAAAAAACTGTTTAAGAAAGGCAGTCCCGCTGAATACTACTCTCAAACTCCTTCCAAGGCAATGGAAGCTCCACTTGGGGAGAAATAGTCCTCATTGCAGCATTTGCCATGATGTCTGCTACTGTATTTGCATCTCTCAAGATCAACCGAAGATCAGCACGCCATTTCCAAGACATGATATCTCGGATTTTTAATACCAAAGGATCAATAAACCCAGAGCAATCTTGTAAATTATTGACAATAGTAAAAGCCTTCACACAGTCTGTCTCACATATAATGTCTCTTTGTTCCGAGTCCCATGCTAAAAGAAAGCCTCTCCAAATAGCAAACAACTCTCCTTGCAAAATGCTACGACTCTCAATTGTTCCCAGACAGCCTCGTTGCCACCTTCCCTTCCAATCTTTGCTAACACAAGCAAAACCAACTCGAGCACCACTGCCAGAATAGCTAGCATCACAATTAATCTTAAAGGTACCCACTGAGGGGGGAATCCAAGAGCCACTAATGGTTGAGGGGATAGATAGTCGTTGCAACTCAAAAATATTTCGAAGCTCCTTTTCTAAGGACAAAGCCATACCAATCACCTTGTCTGTGGTCCAATGCTCGTGAGGATGAAAGATCTCGTTATTTATCGAACACCAAATCCACCAGAGACCAGAAAAGAATCTAAAGGGGCGCTGTTTGCTATTATGTAAGAACCAACTCATCAAATCCACTGATTGATCGGAGATCCCTAAAGCTTGCCAAACAAGTTGGACTTTTGGACAATCCCAAATACAATGTAAAATCGATTCTTGACCTGAGAAACATCGTGGACAGCTATCCGTGTGCGAAATGCCCCTCCTAAAACGAAATGCAGCAGTAGGAAGAGCCTCCCGAAGACATAGTCAGGCCCAAAATTTGTGCTTTTCCGGAACGTGTTGACGCCAAAGCCAAAGCCAATTACCCCTAACCTCCCAACTAAACATCTTCTTACTGATCCACAAATAACCACTATGAGCATCATAAACCTTTGAGGCCGCACCAGTCCAACACCAACCGACCTCTGAACCAGCTTGAACATCTGGGTTGTAAGAGTTAATGTTGCTCTGCAGAGACTGATTCAGAGGAGAATAGATATTCTCAAGGTTCCACTGTCCAGATGACCAAAGGTCCAAGATTCTGAGATCCGAATCAGAAATGTGAATATAATCCATCTCCTCACACAGTCGCCCCTCTCTTCTCCATTTAGAAAACCAAAAGTTCTGTTCCAAATCCCTAATGCACCAACTAAAACCTTCCTTCAGGATATCCCAAGCTCGACATATACTCTTCCAAACATAAGATCCCCTTCCTCGAGACCGACTAAAACAATCATCCTTAGAAGAATGGTATTTCTCCGTCAACAGTTGAACCCATAGCTTGTCGGGATGGTGAAAAAGTTGCCAAACTAGTTTTCCAAGAAGAGCAATATTGGCACAAAAAGGATCTCTAATTCCCAGACCTCCAAACTTCTTAGGAGTGACCAACACTTTCCAGTTAACTAGATTCAGGCCTCTACCATCAGCTTGACCCTTCCATAGAAAGTTTCGCATCATGAATTCTATCTTATTAGTTACCCCTTTAGGGAAGAGAGATACTTGCATGCGATAAGTAGGAATCGCAGTCACTACCGAGTTGAGCAAACAGAGTCTGCCTGCCTTATTAAGCAATCTCCCTTTCCAGCTGGCTAGCCTTCCCCGATCTTGTCCAAAACATCGTTGAAAGTTGCGCGTGTCACCCGAGAGTGATTAAGGTTCACCCCTAAATACTTGCCCAAGTTCTGGACGAATCTGATGGAGGAGACTCCAGTGAAAATCTCTTTTCTTGTTGCTGAAACATTCCTAGAGCATAGCGCTTTAGATTTTTCCACATTAACCTTCATCCCAGAGGCTCTGCAGAAATTTTCCAAAGCTACCATTACAGTTTGAACTTGCTATTTTTCAGCTTTACAGAAAAGAAGCAAATCATCGGCAAACATCAAATGAGAAATTCTTGGACCCCCTCTAGAAACCGCAACCGGCTTCCACAAGCCCTTATCAACTTGCTGATTAATAGAACAGGACAATCTCTCCATACACAACACAAACAGATACGGTGATATAGGATCTCCTTGCCTAAGACCCCTGCTCGGAGTAAAGCTATTTAATCTATCCCCATTCCAGAGGATAGACAGTGAGGAAGCAGTGACACAACGCATAATCAGATTGACTGTCGGAAGAGGAAAGCCAAAACTCACCAGGGTTTGTTTCAGAAATCTCCAATCCACTCTATCATACGCTTTCTCCAAATCAATCTTAAAGGCCAGGGTGCCTTTCTTTGACTTTGTCTTCATGAAATGGAGAACCTCTTGTGCTACAATGATGTTGTCTGGGGTTCCTCTCCCCGGGATAAACCCTCCTTAAAGGGGCCCAATAATCTCTTTGAGATGGGGACGAAGTCTATTGACTAGGAACTTCGTTATAACTTTGTAAACCACATTACAGAGACTAATTGGTCGGAAATCCTTCATGGAAACCGGGTTTTCTACCTTCGGAATAAGAACCACAAGAGTTTCCATCATCCTTGGATCCATATCCAAACCAGAGAACGCATGACGAACCATAGTCCAAACATCAAAACCAACAATCTTCCAGTATTCTTTAAAGAAGAAAGCCTGAAACCCATCAGGGCCCGGCACCTTAAAAGAATGCATACTGAAAACAGCCGACTTAACTTCTTCCAGAATAACTGGCGCTATGAGGCTACAACAGGCTTCATCATTCAGGGAAGGCAGCGGCACATCACTAAGACAACCTAAGTCTACATCCTCCGACTGGCAAAATAGGCGTTTATAGAAGGATTCAGCTTTCCTTCTAAGAACATCCGGGTCCGTTTATATATACTTATCTTATTACTCAAGTGGAATAAGATAGAACATTCATTTTTATTCTTTACTCTCTGCATTAATTTTTTCTATCTTTCAATTTCTCTCTATCCTCTTCAATATTCAAACAATTCACCTTATTGACACCAAAAAAAAGGAAAAAAAAAACAATCCACCTTATACACAACTATATGCAAATTAATTTTCGCATTCTTAGAGCTCTTAGTTTTCAAATATAGATTATGTTCACAAATTCAAAATACGCTCGGTTTATTTTTTTAATGGGAAGAATTTAGTTCATAAAATTTTTAAGTTAACTATTTAATCCTTAAAATTATATTTTGGTTACTAGTTGTTTAATTGTTAGTTAAAGTATATCAATAAATAAAGAGTGAATACTCATCCGTCTCCAGATAATTACTTCGAAAGGACAATGAGGTCCAAAAAAAATACCCAATTTGGCTCTTGATTTTTTTTTGTTTGGACTGATTAGCCTTGTGCCAAAAAAAATAACATTGACTTCTTTTTGGCACAGAAACCTTGTTGTCCTTTCGAAGTATTTCCAGGGCCGAGTTAAATTTCTTTTTGTCAAAGATCTCGTTATCTTTCAAGATAATTGTGACGGGCTGTTTTGAGTTTTTTTCCATAAATTAAATAATATCCATATATATCTGCATGCATCAGTAATTTCTAATTTGGCCTTAATAATCATATTTCAATTCGTGTTGGTAAATGGTAATTATGAGTTGATATATTGGAACATCGTACACTGCTAGTGGAGAAAGGGGTCGCCGGTGCAGGTTATCACTCTCTTCCTCTTCGATTCCATTTGTCTTTACCTTCGCATTTTCTTCTTCCGATTAAGTTAGGGTTTTGGGGGTTTAGGGCTTAGACAAGGGCAAATAGGTTCATTATTATTTTAGATGATGATGAGTAAGGGATACTAATCAATGTGAATCTCAATTTAGGGCAGGCTATTATTTTCTTACTCAGTAATCTTTGTTTGTATAATATGAAAGCTATTTGAAGCATGGATCGTAAAAGGAAGAGCAAGAAGCAGAGAAAGGGAGAGGAGAGTGGCACGGTCATGAACATATGTGATCTTCCTGACCCAATTCTCTATCATATCTTATCCTCTCTTCCTACAAAAGATGCAATTCGAACAAGTGTACTTTCCAAAATGTGGCAGCATCTATGGAAGAATATATCCACGATTGAGTTGAGAGAGGATTATCACACTTCTGAACCTGAAAAAAGACAGAAATTCATGGACTTTGCCACCAAATTGCTCAGAGATTTTGATTGCTCGAGTCTTAAAAAGTTTGATCTGATATGTAGAGTAGGTAAGAATGCTTCTCAGGTTAATCAGTGGCTATGTGGTTTCATCAACCCTGAGATTGAACAATTATCTCTTCGCTTTGAACAAATTTGGGAACCTTTGGTCTTCCCTGACCACCTGTTTACCTGTGCAACACTGACACAATTTGGATTGTATATGAAGCATATTTTCAAGCTTCCTTCTTCCATTCATTTTCAATCCCTTCGGATGTTGAGGTTGGTTGGTGTTATATTCCCTGATAGTTCTTCAACGAAAAATCTTTTCTCTGGTTTGCCAGCCTTGGAGGAGTTGACCCTAATTCATTGCAATTTGAAGAATGTCAAGGCGTTTTTTATTTCTTCTCCCTTGCTTCAAAAAATTAAAATAGTAGATAAGGAAGATGAGGAAGATGATGGTCTGAATTTTTCAAACAAAGTAGTGATCTTCGGAACAAATTTGATGTCATTTAATTATTCTGGTGACTTCCCAAATGAATATTCATTATGTGATTCAGCCTCAGTGATTAACGCATCTATTATGGTTCAAGTACCTCCTTCTCCCAATTGTTGGGATGACGATTGCATGATTTACAGTCGTCTGTTCCATTTAGGCCATTTCGTGTTCAAACTTCTCAGAGAACTCCCAAATCTGGAGTGGCTTACCATCTCTGACGACTTTGTTTTGGTTTGATCTCCTTACAAATTACAAAACATCTATTAGTGTGATTTTATATAATTAATTTTATGGCCTTTCTGAATATTTTGGTTGTGTTTGCCAGGCTCTCAGCAGAACAAGATTACTACTTAAATATCTACCTTTTTTTCCTAATTTGGTTGAACTAAATTTGGACTCAATCGACGGGTCCATAGATTTGTCCTACTCAGGATTATCGGCCATGTTCCATAACTCGCCCAATCTCGAGGTTATTAGATTTGTGGTAATAACTTCTTTCAGACTTGAAAATTTATTGCTGTTTACAAAACTTTTGAAATTTTCATTTTAGTATGTGTTTAACAATGCAGAGAGGGGTGTTTCTACCTAAAGATGATGCAACCTGCATATTGGATTGCATACCTATGTGCTTTAGTACTGACCTTAAGTTAATTGAGATCTGTGACTTTGATGGGGAAGAAGAAGAGTTATTTGCAATAAAAGTTTTGTTGCAAGCAGCATCAGCATTGAGTAAACTTATTATCCGGAGTTATTCCTTTCAGTATAAAGGTGAACATATTGATAGAGGAGAGAGGTTAGATAAGTTGCACCAGCAGATCTTAAGGTATCCGAGGAGGTCAATGGATTGCGAGATAGATGTTGAGCATATTGTAATCGAGTGAAGATGGAAAGAATGGAGCCAAGATAGTGATTTGTTTGAATTGTTGAGATATCAAACTTTATGGATTATGTTTTGATACAGCTATAGAATTTGCCGATTGCCTTTCTGTTGTAGTTTTAGAATTTACTCATTGCCTTTCTAATTTGTGTTTGTGAACATTGAAACGCAACCACGAATTTTGTTTAGCTCTAACTTATTCTATTGACAGATATAAGGTTGGAAGAATTGCTTAATTTCATGTTAAAGTAGTTTTATTACTGATGTATGGACATTTTGTGGGAGGAACAAATCTTCTCAAGTTGATTTCCAAATAACTATATCATATTTAAATTCTTATGTAAAATACTAATTTGAGATAATCTATGTTTATATTTTAGGGGATACTTGTTCAGCATGATGGTGCATTTCCTTTTTTTTTTTTTTTAACTTGAAGACGGTTAGTTGGGTCATATTCAGAGGGGGATGGGATGTAACGAAAGAAGATAGGGATCTTAAAGTCATCTAATTAGCATTTTCTGAATGTGAAGGAACCTTATTGAAAGTGTTACATTATTCACATAATTAGAAGTTTCTGTTTTTCTTTTTTTTTTTAAAGTGGCATTTTATCTCGGCAAAATCAACGAGGTGTGTGTCAACTAAAGGTAGCGTTTGGTGGAGAGACAGAGACGGAAAGACTGAGAGACAGAGACTAAGAGACAGGGATTGAAATAAATCTCCGTATTCTGTTTGGTATAAAATGGGAGACAGGAATTGAAACAAAAATGAAACTCTAATTTAATTTGCACAAAGGATAAAATTGGAATTAATTAATTGAAATGAAAGTATTTTAGGTATAAAATGTTATTAAAGTTTCAGTTTCCATCTCTAAAAATTTCAGTCTCCTGTGTCCATATTTTTTGGAGGTACTGAAATACTGAAATTTTAGAGACAAAGACAAAAATTTAAGTACTAGTCTTTGAACTAACAAACACGATACTGAGTCTCAATTTTTCAGTCTTTGTCTCAGTACCTCAAAACAAACGTACAATTGGAAATTAGTGTGTATAAATAGTAATTCACTCTATTGCTTAAATATGAAAGATGAGCATGCTTCTACTGTAGTACTTCAATAATTAAGTGTCAATTTTTTTAGATTGTATTTTCTAGATGACAGTTATTCGATATATATAATTTTATAGAGTAAATTTCAAGAACATAAATATATATTTTTATATATAAAGTGGTCCGGGGAATAATATAACCTCTAACAATAGGTATATAATACCCTGATGTTTTTCAATGGAATAACATATTACCATCTTTTTATGGATGCAGCAAACTGGTAGTTTGTTGTGAAATAGACTCCTTTATTCTAAGACCAAAAAACAAGGGAGGAAAAAAAGAGAGACTCCTTTACTCAATAGGTGACTATGATCATCATCTCATATTATGTCCCACATGTAGAAAACATAAACCTATAAGGGGTAACTAAATCAATAGGATAAATGGTCAATTCAATTTTAAAAGATTATTTGTTCTCTAAAGAGATAAGTATGATATTGGTCCCCAACGTAGAGGCTGAAAATTTATTTCGTCTCTGGCCTTTTTTTCGTTATAAAATGGTCTCAAAAATTTTAGTTTGTTTTAAAATCGTCTTTTTTACCAATGTTCTCGCCGCCGCCAAATACTATATCATATTTGATTTCTTGTGTAAAATGCCAATTTGAGAGGATCTATGTTTATATTTTAGGGGGCTACTTGTTCAACATGATGGTGCATTTTCTTTTCCTCTTTTTTATTTTTCACTTAGAGCCTGTTAATTGGTCATATTCAGAGCAGAATGGGATGTCTCTAAAGAAGATAGGAATCTTGAAGTCATTTAATTAGCATTTTCTAGATGACGGTTATTCGATTTTTTCGATCACCAAGATGTGAAGATACCACATCCAACTCAAAACCTTAAAATGCCAATTTAATGGGTCTCTCATCTTATAAACTTCTCATTCTTTTTTATTTTCTTTAACGTGGGACCAATTTCATACCTTCCTCGTACTTGCAACATTAACAAATATGACATGTAGCAATACACATACATGATACATGCATGCAGAGGAAAGAGACTCCGCAACAACTCTGTCCTCACATACACGTACACATACATACATATATATAGACATATGATCTGAAACTGAAACAAAGGTTGTCACTTCTCACTTGCCAGTGTTACTAATACGTAAAGTTAGTAACTAACTACTTAACGTTGTGATGTCTTGATCAGTGTCAGTACGCTGTCTATAGCGTACGTCTACTCTATCTTCTGCTTCAAGAAACAGTAAAGCACCCACTGCAATCAAGCTCACCTTAATTACCACATGTATATTAATATAGAGAATCTATAAGGATAATGTGACACTCTCTTTTTGATATGATAGAGAGGAGTGTATGTTCTTCTTCTACCTTTCCTTAGCTGCAAACAATGGCACCAATAAAGTTCCCTTTATTGTTATCGCTTCTCCTTTCTTCCATTTTCTTAACGATTAATCCAGTTAAATGTGATGATGGTGAGTAATGAGCTAGTTAGTACTTTGCTCCTCTTTCTTATATTATTTTCAACTAGTTTTTCTTGAACAAAATACTATGTGCATATAAAAAATTAGTTACGATATCAGCTATAACTACATGTGTTGTTTAAATTCATTTTTAATGTATATTTTGTATTTCAATGTGTATTCTATACAAGTGGCTGATCTTTTGTGTACAAGTAGCATGGTTGTTTCTTGAATCGGCTAATTCTTTTGGAACTTAAGTGGGTTTCATTCTGCTGCAGATGAAGAAGATACTCTTTATGATGGAATCAACAAGTATAGAGCATCACTGAACTTAAAAGCTCTAACAAAGAGTGAAAATGCTGATTGCCTTGCTGATAAAATAGCTGATCAATTCAAGAAGCAGCCTTGCACAAACACCACAGGTGCCAACACAGTGCCAGGCACAGAGCCTCAGTTCTCAAACTATCCTGACCTTTTGTCCAAATGCCACTTGGCCATTTCCAACACAAGGGATGGAATAGTTATGCCTGCTTGTGTTCCTGGCCTTGTTCCAACCAAGGTTCTTACAAATTTCACAAAATCTCTTTACTCAGATAATCTCAATGATTCAAAGTTCACAGGAATTGGCATTGGTTCAGAGGATAACTGGATTGTTGTTGTCTTGACCACAAACACTCCTACAGGAGACTTTGCTCCCTATAGTTCTGCTGCTACTAATTTGATTTCTAAGATTGGATTGAATCACTTCTCATTTCTCTTATTAGTTGCTAGCATTTTCCTATGATGAAACCAATGTTCTAATCTTGTTGACAATGTTGCATTTTTGTTACAATTTTGTTACCTGTCAAAAGGCCATCTACCTCCATGAAGAATGTGTTTTTTGTGTCAAGGTAAATGAAAAATAATAAGACAAGACAGGTTTTCTAGTGAAAATTTGAGATCCTTGGCTTGCATAACTGTTGCTACGGTATTGTACTTGTTTTTGTAAAATTGAGTGAGATGAATAGAAGAGAATGCATTGTTACCATAAAAAATATTATTTTTGAGCTTGGATGTTTAGTTTATGCCATTCAAATCACAAGTACAATTGGAGGTGCATACCATAGTACTAACAGATAATAACAGCAACACTCAATATGAAATTTCATTTTTCATATTTCTTCTTCAGAAACAATCTTAACCACAAGCAACACTAATATTTCTTGCATATTAATTATATTCTTGGATGAGGAATTGTTAAAAATATACTCATCACAAATTCAAGCTACCTTCAATTTGGGGGAATTGACAGACAGAAATCTTCTTAACATGAGCATCAGAATCCATGTGGACTTTGTGATCTTCTCCTTTACCATCAGAAGCAATGCAGAGCTGAGAACAGTTTTTAGTATCTGTGCCTGCAATCCATTGAAGAAACCCAAAAGGCCTTCTCTTCTCCAAATCGTATATAGTGCTCCCGAGATTGTTTTCTGTGCCTTCCTCTCGGCTGGTGTCCTCTTATCATCATCCGAATCTGCAGCTTGAATCATGACCTTACACCTAGAAAAAGCCATATATATCCATTAAATTGAATTAGCTTTTTCTTTCCTCCTTTTGCACTATATAAAAGCATGCAATAATTCTAGCCTAGTGTCAAATTATTCAAAAATCGAGCATTCACCTAATAGCTGGGTATGTCAAGCATGTAGCAGCACATTTTGAAACTGCTCCCAGCACGAAAGCGGAAAATGCAGACAGTGCTTCCGGGGATGACTTTGTTGTACCTGTTTTCTTGCTCATCTTGCCCTTTAGTATTCTCTGTTTCAGCTGATCAAATGCAGTATACTGTTTTGGAGGAGAAAAATCCTTGTTGAGTTTGGGGATTGTATTCTAGTAAAGATTAATCTGGAACAACAAATCCTCTCTAGGTTTCGTTTGTATAAAAAGAGTGATACCTGAATAGATGGATTTGTTGTTAAAAGAATAGATATGGCAAGACCATCATATGCCTCACCCCATGTACCCTCAGAAAGAGTCTTCCAAAATCCCTTAGATTTTCCAAACTCACTTGTTTGCATCCTCGAGGATGCTGTATCTAGAGGCTGTAAAGTACAAACAAATGTTACATATCATATGGCAGAGGCTGTGCTTATTGAGTGCATAATAGAGTAAGCAATGATTTCACCAATCAAAATATCAGTTCTCCAATTATCAAAGTATTAGTCATTGCTGTAACTTATCAATCTTGTTTCCGCCAGAATCCAGAGTAGTAAACGAATTATAAACAAGCACATAACATGTGTAACTCACAAAATTTGATATCTGAAAATAAATTACAATTATGACTTGCCTGTGTTATGACTATTGTAGAGACGCCAGCAGCAGTAGCAACAAGCAAGTTTGCTACTGTTCCAATGTTCTTATTTCCAGTTTTCTTCAAATATAGCTTCTTAAAGTAGCTGTATCCATAGAAATAAATAAACGAGGAAACGAAGGACTGCACATTTTTCGTACCAAGGCCTTGGTACAATGAAAGAACCTGGCGTGTAGAAATTGCTTCCCACAAAACATCAGAAATTCTCCTACATTGGACACAGCAAAATCATCAAATATGCACAACACAAACCTAAATAGTTAAGATGATTAAACAAATGGAACCTATATTTTCGGTTCTGCTTAGCTTGAACTTCAGCTTGATACTTGGTCTTGCATGTATCAAGTGGATACAACACAGTGGTGCTAACGAGGGATCCAATGGCACCAGAAGTAGCTTCTGACAAGGATTCCAAATCAAGTTGCATCTTCTTCAAAAAGAACCACCCCAAACTAACTCACTCAAGTAGATTAGTAGACCCAACAAGAACAAGACACAAACTTTAAACAAATTCGACAAAAGGGTATATAGATTTCAACGAAGTGAAGGAAAAGCAGTTGTCTTTGAGGGATTCAAAGACACCCATGAGGTTAAAACCAAAGAGAAGTGTTTAAGGAAAGGGGCAAACGGTTACATAGAATTGAGATCCAATCATTCAAGCTTCGGATTTGACTTGAGTTGACTATCTATCTTTTGGGGAATTGAAAACGTATGGGTTTTTTTCTTCCGTCACTAATGACGCTAAGTCGGACAATATATTGGAAAGAAAATTAAAAAAAAAAAAAAGGAAATTGGTCGTTTACACGACATTTTTTTTACTGAAATCTAACAAGATATTTTGGTTCCAAAAGTTTTGGAGCTTGGAAGATTTTATTTATTTTAGTTTATTTTTTTCACAAAGGATTAGTAGTAATAAACAATAATGTGTGGCAGAGTGACAGTATAATATATTTTGGAGCCATTTTGAATCACAATTTTTATTTTAATCTTTTAATTATTGTATATCCAACTTTTATTTAGTGAGTACACTATTAATAAAAATGGGATTTAAATTCTTAGCTTTGTGTATTTATATTTATTCATGTAAATCTATATCTTATTACATCTATATTTCATTTCACTTAAAATAAACATCTATTTATCATACAAGTACAACATACTCACACACACTACCTAACTACTATGGCTAAGATTCAAACTTGGTGCGAGTTAGTATGAAGCAAATACTTTTATTACAGTCAAGAATTTGGATCTTTTAAATTTTAAATTTTATTTTAGAGAATAAAATATAATCTATCATCATTTATTTTGTAGGTAGAATAAAAAAAAATATAAGAGATAAAATATCTAATGGTAAAAGATTTTATTTTACTGTAAAAATCTAAAATTTAAAGAATTCAAATTCTATTGGAAAAGTAGCAATATTTCAAAGATTTTTTCTTTCTTTTTATTGGGCTAGATTTTTTTTATTTTATTGGGCCATACGGACAAAGACAAGATGCACTATTTCCGGGAATTGTCACGCTTTTAAATCACTCTCATTGACCGAAAAAAAAAACAGGGAGATTACCGTTAGTATCCAGCAGCATCAAATATCGATTTTGAAAAAACTGACCTTGAATTTTCCGTTTTTTGTTTTTCCCTCTTTCATTTCATAGTTCATATTTTGTGTTGCAGGCACATTTCTCACTCACTCTCACTTCAATCAAATGAACATAATTCTATTCAAATACTTGTACTAATATTCTCTCTCTCAGATGAAGGATTTCTTGGGTTCCGTTCGCCAATCCTTTGTCTTCAGAACTCCACCGCCAGCCACCGCCACCACCGACGAAGATGGACTATTCGCCGGAATCGTCGACCGGATCAGCTCCACCATCCGCAAGTCCCGCGTCGGACTCTTCTCTCAGCCCCGCCTCAAGCATCCCCGTCTTCCTTCGCCGCCGACACCTCCCAAGTGCTCCGACGACGCCCCTCCTTTCCGGTGGCGGAAGGGCGAATTGATCGGCAGCGGCGCCTTCGGTCGAGTGTACATGGGCATGAATCTCGACTCTGGCGAGCTTATTGCTGTCAAACAGGTCACAATTTCTTTCCCTCCTGGTTTTCAATCTGTTTCTGTTAGATGTAAGATTGCGTTTTGTTGCATAATTGTTGACACCATTTTTGGAACTTGTTTGGTAATTCAGGTTTTGATTGCGCCTGGTTGCGCTTCAAAGAAGAATACTCAGGTAAGGATTTAGAGGATTTCGTATTACTGTGTGAGAGTGTACCAATTTTTGCTTTTGAATTTGTGATAATATAATTACTTGCTGTTATGAACAACGCTGACATTCTGTTAAGCTAAGCTAAGCTGGCAACGCTATTTCCCCTTTTATATCAGGCTAATAATATTCGGGAGCTTGAAGAAGAAGTGAAGCTTCTCAAGAATCTTAAGCATCCAAACATTGTTGTGAGTGTAATCTTATTATTATAGTGATGCTGAATGCCAATTGTGGTGCCTAATTTGGTATTAATGAAAGGAAAAGTTGTCTTTGTTGTTTATTGTAGAGATACTTGGGAACCGCTAGAGAGGAGGATTCCTTAAATATTCTACTGGAGTTTGTTCCCGGTGGGTCTATCTCTTCGCTCCTTGGGAAATTTGGATCATTCCCTGAGCCAGTAAGTGATTGTTTCTTATGAAATTCATAAAATCTTAAATGGATTGAAACTTTTAATTTGGATCCTTCCCTGAATCAGTAAGTGGTTATTGTATATATTTGTTTATTTATTTATATAAATGCAGGTTATCAAAATGTATACAAAACAGCTTCTACTGGGCCTTGAATACCTTCATGATAACGGGATTATTCACAGAGATATTAAGGTACTTTGCTTTTACTATTAAAAGGCTTTCTCTTTATCTGCTTCTACTCAAAGTGTTGTTTGTTCAATATAGGGTGCAAACATTCTAGTTGATAACAAAGGGTGCATCAAACTAGCGGACTTCGGTGCATCCAAAAAAGTTGTTGAACTGGTAATATAACATTCTTCACATTATTAATATTGTTCTTACAAGCTTCTCGTGTACTTCGTGACAATGACTTCTGAAGTTTGTGAATTAATATAGGCAACTATAAATGGTACGAAGTCAATAAAGGGTACGCCGCATTGGATGTCTCCTGAAGTCATTTTACAGACAGGACATACAATGTAAGGTTCATTTATCAGTAATAATGCTATCAGAATGATCATATACTTACCTAAAATTATAGGAATATGATAAATAGGATACACTTATGACGTAACATTTTAACAAGAAACAATATATTGTTTGGGATACTTCTAACTTGTGGATTTTTAGCTCTACTGACATATGGAGTGTTGCATGCACTGTGATAGAGATGGCCACAGGGAAACCTCCATGGAGTCAACAGTATCCTCAGGAGGTATGTAATTGAACTCTCACCACCAAGCATACTAATATAGTCTTTGTAAATTAAATAGATAAAAGCGAACCGGACCTTAGACCCTTAATGGACCATCCGTCCTATTTCCATTCCACAAGTTGGTCCTCTTGACTTTATTCATTGTTATTACATAGCTCAGATTTCTCTTGCTTTCAGGCTTCTGCTCTTTACTACATTGGTTCAACTAAATCTCATCCACCCATACCTGAATATCTGTCTGCCGAGGCACAGGACTTTTTGCTGAAATGCTTCCACAAGTACATACATATAATGCTTTTACATATCAAGTTTTATCATACCCTGTGTTTTATGCTGACTGCATTTGTTTTACAAAAGTCCAGTGATACAATTTGACATTTAGCTATTTAGCTGGACAGTGTTAATATATAGTATCAGATGATGTTTTAATCACTACTGATCAAATTTTGGTTGCAGGGAACCAGATCTGAGGCCTTCTGCATCAGACTTGCTACTGGTAATTTGCACATTTTTCTCTCCTTCAGCTAACTTATCTTCAATTATGATTGCATTCACTCAAATTTGTTTGCATTTAACATAACTTGTCCTTCATAACCAATATAGTAATTCTGTCGAAGTCCATTATCTGCAGCATCCTTTCATCTCCTGCAATTACCGCGAGTCTCATTCGATGTTATGCAGTTCAATCAGGGTTAGTTTACCTGCTGTGAACTTATATAATGTATACAATGTTTACACCATAATTTTTTTTTTTAATTCACTGTTAACATCTCCAACTTCAGGACTCTTGCAATGCAACACATGAGAAGAAACCTAGAGACTTGTAAGTATATCATCTGTTGTTTGGCAAAATTCTCTCAGATATAAAGCGTTAACTAGGATACCATACTGGTTCTGCAGTTTGGATTCTGTTCGGGGATCAACCTGCACAGGCGTGAAGGATGTCTGTCAACTGGATAGCATAAGACTCTCAACTATGTGTTCTGAAAATTTTCTAAATGCAGATTACTACCAGAGAGCTGACAGCAATGATGATGACATATGTCAGATACATGATGAAGATGATTTTTTAGTTGACACATCAGTAAAACCAAAATCTCTATCTACTTCTGAAGATATAAAGGTGCTGAGTTAGTTCTTCATTTGTCTGCTTTATTTGATGTTTCATGATTAGTTCTTAAATAGTTTGCTGATATGTTGGCTGGAATAGAGTTTCAATCCAATGTGTGAACCTGTGGATGACTGGCCTTGCAAGTTTGATGAAGATCTAAATTTAAAGGAAAGCAGAATGAACTTGTCTTCAGCTCAAGCTGCTAATGAAACTAGGACAGGTGCTGAACCATATCCTGACGTGAAGGATAAATTCTCATTTTCATGTGAGCATTTAGGAGATGAAGATGATGATGAAGTTACCGAGTCCAAAATTAAAGCCTTCCTGGATGAGAAGGTTCTATTTTGCTACAATTATAATGTATTTGTTTACTTTCATTGTAGTTGTACTAAGTAGTTATTTCTTTTAATTTTTATCTGCCTTTTCTCTATAAAACTAACCTGGTTAGAATTTAAAATATTGTTTTCCTCTTGAATAAATTGCATCAGGCCTTTGAACTGAAGAAACTCCAAACACCTCTTTTTGAAGAATTCCTTAGTGTTTCAAATGCAGCCATTGCACCTATTGCAATTGCACCAAGTAATGATGTTTCGAAAATCCCAAATGCAACATCACAGGGTAGATCTCCTAGTCATGCTAGGAGACGATTGTCAATGGCTGGTAGTGCCAGTGTTTCAAGCAGTAAGAGTCATAACAAATATCAACCACAACTTGGTGGTGCACCGAATCAACCTTTGCAGGAAATCCAGCCTTCTGATCTTAACGAATCAAAGGAGACTCTTCATGAAGCTCAGCCAGGTTCATTCAGTGTCAAGTATGTATCAGGATTGATAGTGGCACCTTATTTAATCTACCTCCCCCCAAACATGTATACTCAAAATGTTTTTGCCTGTAGGGCGAGCTTCTCTGAGAGACAAAGAAAATGGAAAGAAGAACTTGTTAAAAGAAAATGGAAAGAAGATCTTTTTAAAGAGATGGACTTTAAGCGAGGTAAGTTTTCTTTCTTTGTTTCTTTATTTCTTTATTTTTTTCAACATTAAAAAATGCAACATGCTTATTTGATGCAGTTATGATAACTTGTTTATTTTGTATGTTTTTATTGTTTCGTATATTCATTGTAGCCTTGGGGGATGCAAATATTAATGCAAGCAAGATATAGGGTAGAAGATGGAATTTGAAAAACTATCCTGATCACTAAGCAAATATTAGGGCAGGCATTGACTTCTGAAATGTTTAATGAACTTGTGCGATAGTCTAGAAATGATTTCCATAGATGAAAATTGGACGTGTCCCTAAGGAAAATCTCATTGAGAATTTGATGATTCCTAGTCCTAGATGTTGCATGATTGGGAGTTACTCATGCAACCTCTCTTGAGCAATTTATTCTCTTTAGGTCAAACTACAAAATTTTCACTTTAACTTTACATTTCTAGTAGATAGAAAATGAATCTTCTGGACTTGTGTAGAGTGAACCAGTTTTTTTTTTTTTTTACCAAAAATAGGAGACTCAAACCCGCAACCTCTTAATTGAGTATGGAGAGACTATGTCATTTGAGCTATAACTCATTGGCGTAGAGTGAACCAGTTACTTAGGAAGTATATGCATCCTTCATTCTTTGTTTTCTAAACAGCATTCTAGTATGAACATCCTCTTTACTTCAGCATATAATATTTTCTGGAAAGTTTATATTGCAGAGATTTGGCGTAAGGCAGGATTAGGAGGGAAGATAACTTCACCGAAGGATCGCGAGTTTTATGGAGACTGAATGTTGTTGTTCTCCATTATTGTCTTCTCCAGCAGTCAGGCTAATAATTTTTTTTTTTCATCTGACATTTTCCAAACGGGAGAAGGAGAAACTGTCTTTCCTTCAGCATTACAATTTCCCTCCCTTCAAATGTTATGTCAAATTCCATGTAACATTTACGAGATATGCATATAATGTAAATTTAATCTGCTTATTCACATGTACTAGTCTTTCAATCTGAATATTTGGGGTTTTTGGAAATATAGGCTGCCAAAAAAAAAAAAAAAAGATCATCAACTGAACCTTGTTTTGAGAAATTAATTTGCTAATTGTCATAATCAAATTCTTTGTGATATGACAATGTAATCAAAATTATATCTTTGACTATTTACATGTCAGACAAAGGAATGTCATGCCATTAGAATCAAATTTGGATTTTATAGGCAATTGATTGATTCATTGAAGTCCAACTTAGCTGCATTCATGCATATGTGGATTGCCCAAATGTCGCTTTTCTGTTTATCTTATTTAAACCATTATTTCAGGCGAAAACTAGATTATGATTTTTGAGGAAAGACAAAAACTAAGATAACAATAATAAATGAGAACCTTCCCGACACCTAAGATAGCATATGTTTTCATGTTTATTACGACGGAATTAAAAAAACGATTATAATGTGCTACATACTTGTTTTCTTCTTTTCATTTCTTGGTCAGTTTGTGCTACACACTTTGCCAACACAAATATAAAGATGGTCAAAGGAGCTGTATTTGTATATTTCTATATTGTATAGAATTGATTAATGTGGGCGACGATGGTGCAAGGAATTGTTTGAATTAGCCTCATGTTAATTGAGGGTTGCCCTTTATTTTCCAATGTGCTTCCCAAATTAAGCACAATTTAAGACTATTGGACCCTGCTTGTCTTAATTTACCATGTAAAAATATCCCAATAAATTCTTTTTGTTCCCCATAATGGACAAGATCTCTTGGAATTTGGATCCTTAATCTCTATTTATATTAGATTTGTTTAAGTACAAAATATAACAAAAAATGGAATTTTGTTTCCTGATACCGTTTAATCATATACTGCTTGATTAAAGATTTCAACATTTCCCCAAACCATAATGAAACAATTAATACATGATTGAAGAACATATATAGCCAAAACTAAGGGAATTTTGGACTTGTGATCAAATTACTAATTCTAAAAATATAAAAAAATAATATTAATAGTTATATCTTTAATAGATCTTAATTTAGAAGGATAAGAATGGACCAAAGGGAATGAAAAAGAGGTTTAATTTGTGCTGAATGGGCCCAAGTGGGTTTGTCCTTTTCATTCTCCATTCTGAAAATATAATTAAAAAAGATTGATAAATTTGCATGACTGCCAAGTGCGAAAGACGTGTAATGATTCTCATGAATATACTCTTGCTAGCCTCCGTTTGCTTTCATGGCAAAAAATATCTACATTTAACTTTACTACAGACACGTTCTTGCTCCATATATAATCCCATGAATAATGATATTTTAGACTAAAAAAAAAGAAAGATAATTGTACTTATAAATTTCATTGTCTGCCACACCCACGAAAATTATTTGTGAGCTTTATCTTCAAAAATATATCATATAATTTTGCCCAAAAGCTATCTTTTCTTGGATAATAAGTTAGAAAAGAAAAAAAAATGTGTATTCCTTTTATATAATGTTGTATATATCAACTAGGGGTGATAAAATGGGTTAAATCTGTCGGGTCGACCCGCTAAAAAAAAGCGGATTAGGCTAAGATTTGAAACCCGCCAAATTAAAATAATCCGCCAAATCCGCACCGCCAAATTGACGGGTTTTGGCGGGACGGGCCGGTCCGCCGGGCCGAAGATTTTTACTTTTTTTTTATTAAATAAAAGAGTGATTACTATTATAAAATTAATAATTATAGAATTTTCAAACACTTTTTTTTGTTTTTGTTTTTATTCTTCTTTTAGTTATTAACTTTATTTATTTTATTTTACAATTTTATATATTTGTTCGAATTATGTGACTTATTTTTTAAAATAAAGATAGTTCTATTGACAAATATTATTTTGAACAATTTTATTGAAATTAGAAATTAAAAAAAATAGTAAAAAAAATATATATTATAATTTAATTATTTTTATTTGTAGTTGATTTTTTAATTATTATTTTTTAGTTAATTTTAATGAATTTTATTTTTCAAAAAAAAAAAAAGAGAGTCAAGCGGGCTAACCCGCCGACCTGTCAATCCGCCATAAAACAGGATTTGCTAGCATTTTGAACTCATTTTAGTTGGCGTAGCGGGCCGATCCGCCCCGTTTATAGGGCGGGCCTAGGCGGGACGGGACGGGTTGAGACGGGCCGGCCCGCTTTGCCACTCCTAATATCAATGCATTTACATATTATTATTTTGAGAAAAATTCTTAAACGGTTTTGACAATTATTTCAAAATATAATAAAATTCTTAATAAAAAAAATATCTTTTTGGTTTTTGATTTTTAAAGATAACGATACTCTTAATTAAAAAAAATACTCTTTTCAGTATTTGATGTGACAGATTAGACAATTTGTCAATATTTTTTTTATATTAATAGAATAAATTTATGTTGCATATTAAATTATTAATTTATCTATTAAAAATTAATTAGGATTGGTAGTTTTTTTTGTTGGGAATCTCATTTTATTTTGTATAATTGTTAGAGTCATTTAGGTTTTTCTAATATTTTTTTGTTATTTTTTAAAATATATTGATTAAATTTACAGTATAAAACTGAGAAATATTAGTAATTTTTAAATTACTTTTATTTATAAAAATTAAATAGAGGATATATTAGTAATTAATCTACCACATAAGTATATTTTAAAAAAAAATTATTAATATAGAAACTAATTAGTCTCAAAACATTAAAGAATAAAAGCTAAAATGAATATTTTTTTTTTTTTGTTAAAATCTCATAATCTTTGAAAAAAAATTATCAAAGACCGAGATGGTATTCACTCTATTATTTTTTTATGAGATATGTAACGTCTTGATCCATGTGATTTCATATTTTTTTAAGGAAAAGTCTAGGAGCCAGCAATTTTATTGCATTTTGGCCAGCATGTAACCAGCAGAAAAAGGTGAGCCATTGGATGAAATTTCACACCAATCTCACACCATCAAATCATCATTGATGGCTAGTTGATGGCTACCAATCACAAATGTTGCTGGTCCCCTAGCATTGCTCTTTTTTTAATAATAAAATATAGTTAATTTAGTAATTGAAATAGTAGAATAAATATGAATAACACATCCTAAAAATGTATATTCAAACATCATATTCATAGAATTTAATTTTCTTGTATTAACAATATAAAATAATATTAACACATTATTAAAAATAACCATAAAATTCACTACTTAAAAAATATCTAATACATAAATTTAATTGAATAATATTATAAAATTCTTCATATGGTATATGAGTTCTTTAAAACTAAACTTAATTTATACAATCTTAAAAAAAAATTGTTAGGGAAATTAAAGGACAAGCACAGTAACAAAATCTCAAAAAGAATATATATGACATTCTTGTATTGAGCAGCAATGGTTGTGATTGAAAGTTGTCTACATGTGAGTTTTTGTCCTCTTCAGTAAGCTAAGGTTTTTGGTGGACTAATAATAATAGATTTGAAGTATATTCTCCAAAACAGGCTGTGGTCCAGTTGCTTGGCTTGTACGTGGAAGGATCAAAATCATCCACAATTCTCTCTATAGTATATCCACAATCAAAAGGAACATTATATTATTATTAATTATTATTATTGTATTAATTAGTAGTAATTAAGAATCGGACTACACAGGCTATAGTTAGTGACAACGATATAGCAAAGCGCCCATGCATAGGTATAAACATGTGTGTGTAAATGCATGCGTGTATTGTCATCAAATTGCAAATAGGTTTGTTAGTGCAGCATCACACTCATATAGCTCCATGCTTATCCATTTTTTTTTATTTTTTTGTGAAAGATAGAAAAGGGGGCCTTATAAATTTATGCCAGACAAATTTAAAGAATCATAGCCCTTTTCCTTTTGGAGCAAAACTACTTTTGTTTTGGGAACTTTGTAATAATAATAATAATAATAATAATAACCAACTTGAATTGGTCGAGTGGTCGGCTCACTCGTCCGCTTAAGCAAGTGTCGGATGTTCGAATTCCGTCTTGTGCATGCAGCAACCCATTAGGCATTAGCCAGCGGCAGACCCTTAAATGGAGCTCCGATCCGCGGCGAATTAGTCCTTAGTTTGTCGGGTTAGGAGATACTTAAAATAATAATAATAATAATTGTTTGTTGTGATGTTTTCTTTCTCATTATGTATACGTTTTTGGAAAAAGCATAGAGAATTAATTTTTAATAAATTAATAATAATTAATTTTTTAAACTGTAAAAAGTCTTTTTTTAATTTCAAATTTAAAATTTAGATTTTTAAATTTGAAAATTTAAAATAAAAATATTTCTTTAAAAATTAACTGATATTAATTAAAAAATGGACTCTCTATTTAAATTCATGTTTAAAATTATATGATCAATAACACAGAAGGTTCTCCCATTATTATATAGCTCACAAATATGCATGTGTTTTCATTTTCCTTTTCGGAGTATAAATATAAGTCATGAAGGACATGATTTTAGACATAGCCAATTAACGGGTGAATTAGTTGACTTTCTCATTTGTGTGTTCCCCTTTGAGTGGGGTCTTTGATTGTATCCACGAATGGGTGGACGATGATGTATGTGATGGTGGCCACACCATGGTAGGGTTCCAAGGCTCCAAAATAAGATTATTTTATGTAATAAAATAACTCCTTTTTATATTTATTGTGTATTTATTATATTGTATTAATAAGACAAAATAGAATGTTATTTTTTAAAAGACACATTATTTTCTCGGTTCATTTTTAAACGCTCCTTATCTAACAAAAAGAGTGTTGCATTTTCTATTAATTAGACAAATGTTAACCTTCTAGTAATTATATATTTTGTATCAACAGATCATATTTAGATTAATTTATAATTTAGGATTTAGAGGGTAAAATTTAAGTATTAGAGTTTTACTTTCTTTAAATTACATTAGCATTTGTCGTCTTATCATATTTTTTATAGTAATAAATTAGAAGATCACTTTAATAAAGACACTCAAAATATTTTTTTTAAAGACATTTATATGTGTCATGTTATTATTGGACGTCTTTATTAAATCGATTAATAATTTATTTTTTAATAAACCAGAACAAAATCGGTTTATTATAGCAACAATAATAAACTCAAGTGTCTACATTATACTCATTAGACCTGGTTTAATCCGATCGAATTACACAATCTAAATCGAACATTTTTTAATTTTTGATAAAAAGATAAATATATCCCTGACTTTTTGTTTTGCGAACATTTAAATTCCTAAAAATTTAAAAATACAATTAGATCCCTAAAAAAATTTGGGTTTATTGTTATTGTTATAAAAAAAATCGGTTTTATTCTAATTTGTTAAGAAATTCAAAAATAACTGATTCATTAATACGTTCAATAATAATGCAACACGTAAGCGTCTTTATAAAAAGATGTTTTACGTATCTTTATGGGAGCATCCCTAATAAATTAATGAATACATACACGGTAAATATGATTAAAGAAATCTATGGAGGATGCATGATGGATCGGAAATGCTTTTGTGACAAAGGTTGTTCCTTTTGTTGTGTGACGCCATGGCAGGTTAGACCCACCAAAAATGGGGAAAGATCTCATCATCTTACAATGTGGTCAATCTTTCGTATCCTTTCAAATAAATCAACATTAATTGACCATTTTCTTGTTTGTTAATACATTCATACTAATTAATATTGTATTTTAATTTTCTTTCTCCAATAATAACACATTTTAGTTTCATTTAATAATTTTAGAATGGTAGCTAGTAGTGCATTTTCTTTTCATAAGTTGCATCTTACCCGTAAAATTGTCCCTTTGTGGGAAAAGAAGCTGATCCATTCATGCAATTAACCTAACCAAAGGATTAAGAAACGAGAAAACAAAGAAAAAATTTGATAAATTCCTCCAATATAATATAGTTATTACAAAGTAGCCAAAGGTGCGTTTGTTTCTGAGAAAAAGACGAAATAAGACACTGAAAACAAGACACAAAGGACAGAGATACAAAATTTTGTATTTTTGTATTTTGTTTAGTGATAAACTATAACAAATTATGAAAATATAATTTATTCTCATTTTTTTCATTTAAAAAATTTGAGAAGAAAAATATAATTATAAAAAATTAACAAGAATTTAATGAAAGAAAAAATAAAAAATAAGTTGTGTCCCTTGCTAGTGTCTCTGTGTCCTTTCTGTCAAGATAAACACAAAATATACTAATTCAATGTCCCTGAACACAGTGTCTCTGTCTATGTCTTATCTGTCAAATACGATTTTGTGTCTCTATGTCCTGTTTTAGTGTCCCGTCCCTAAAAATAAACGTAACCCAATAGTTGCAAGTTGGAACTAGATGCCTAGTTTTTTTTTTTTTCTTTTCAATTATTTTTAGGAGTTTTGGAAAATCTATCACCTACCTCTACCACAAAATATAGCTTTAGGAGTAGATTATAGAGTAATACCCAAACCGATTTTCGAACAAATTTAGTAAGATATTTTAATTTTTAACAATTTTTATTTGTCAAATCAATTATTAGTTTTTTATTTTATTAAAGAAATTAATCTTCCATTAGATTATTCTTCTATATAAAAAGACTAATTTTAAAATTTTAAAATTTTTTAGATATTTTCTTGCATATATATGCTTCTATTAAATAACAATAAAGACTTATTTATATAATTAAATAAAAAGTTAAGTAGGAATTGATTCGGTAACTAAAATTTAGAGTTTAACTAATATGTATGTACGCATATGTTAAGGTTATTAATTAAGAAAACTTTTATGAAAACTACAAAAAAATTCAAGTTTTTAATGTAATTGTTATATATTTATTAATAATAGTTTTAACATGTATTCTTAATTCGACACATATTTGTTAAACCCTAAAATTTATTAAAAATTAAAGTGTCCAACTAAATTTTTTTTTTTAAATTAATTTGATTTGGGGTATGACTCAATATTTCCCTATCTAAAACATCTTAATCTATCCTCTTTACTTAACTAATGTGAGACTTACTTACTATTATAATATATAACATCTTAAGTCACATCTATATATATATATATATATATATATATATATATATATATATATATATATATATATATATATATTGTGTGTGTGTGTGTGTTTTAAAATATAAAAGAACACAAAATAAATAACAAAAATAAAATTTTAAAAAAGAAAACGAAAAAGACGAAAAGTAGATAATAGTACAAAAATAATCATAACTTAGTGATATAAAACGTACATATATAAATTCTATAACTTAGCTTAAAGATTCTAAGTTAAACTTATAAATAGCCTATCCACTCATGCAAATAAAAATAAGGTATGATGATATCATATAGGTATGAATCCGCTTAACTCATCAAGTGCGAAAAAGCTAGCTTGCTTAATGATAGAGATTAACAAGAACAATCCATAATCTCCCTATATATAATACCTAACAACTTCTTATTTGGGACTAACATGCATCAGTGTTAGTGCCCAAGTAGATGTATATATGTTTATCTCATTATTATTATTATTGGCTTTCTCAAAACTGTGGTATGAAGAGAAAGAAAGTGTTTATATATTTCCTTTTGAACATTAAATGAAAGCAAAAGGCTTTTAGATGCCTTAACAAACAAGAAAACATATATATGTACAAAAATATTATTTGTACACTAAAATTAGTCACTAATATATTTGTGTATAAATATATATAATTTAATTTATTTTTAATATATATTTATATTTTAATATATATTTTATATTAATAATTAATTTTATAGCTAATTTTAGTGTACACGTAGCATAATCGATATATATGGTCGTACCTATTTCTTTTAACAATGATGAGTCCAAGAATTCCATTATTATGAGCAAGTGCTTCCAATCCAAATGGCCTTAGCTTCCAATTACTCATTGAATTGAGTTATATGGCTTTTTCTTTTACACATGGCTTAGTATTAATGGTTGGAAGTTGGCATTGTGGATTAGATCAATCGTGGATTGCAAATATACACTTTGGTACTTTGATTTTTTGTTATTATTTTTCAGGAGAAAAAGATAGAAGCATTTCAATTTGAATCCCCGTTTATAGATTCTGAAGCCCACATATTATTTACCTTTTCTGTGTTTAGTTTTAATCAATGGCATGATGAGCTGTTTTTAGTGTTTTTCATGCATGATGTATGTGATCATTTTGGGAGTAGTATTTTTCTTTAATAGGATGAAGAAATGACCCATTTTTAACTTTTACGTACTACATACTAAGAATAAATTAATATAATATGAGAAGAATTTCAGGTATTTTAAATATATTTTATTGATTTCAATTATAAAAAAAATATATGTGGGATATATTAATTGAAATTAAGGATTAAAATTATTTTAATATTGATATTTCAAAAAAAATTGATAATTTTTTTATAATATAATGAAACAATTGATAGAAATATTGAAAAAATTTAGTAGTGCATCTCAACTCTAAAGATTAGTTATGTTTAAGAATAATTGTCCAAAATGTGAATATTTTATTAGTAGATAACTCAATATTAGATTCGATATCATATTAAAATATGAAATTGAATGTTGATCTAATTTAATTCTAAAAATTAATTAATGAGATAAAAAAATATCTCATATTTATAAATATTTTGTAAATTTTATACTTAGATTCCTCATGATATATAAACTGAATTTTTTATTTTTTATTTTTATATTTCTCTTCTTTTTCTATTACGTATATGTTTTTATACTATTTATCTTTTTCTTTTTTTTTTTGTTGCTGCTATATTTTTTTTCTAATTCAATATTTTTATCCAAATGTCCTTTTTTAAAAAAAAATTATACTAATCATAAGAAATTTCTATTAAAATATTTATAAATATGAGATATTTTTAAAGAATTTCTTAACTTATAAATTCTACATCTTTTAAGTATAAGTTTTTAGAATATTTATAAATATGAGACATCTTTTATCTCATGAAGTAACTTTTAGAATTGAATTATATTAGATTACATTCAATTCCAAATTTTAATATGATATCTCAAATCTAATGTTATTGATGAGTTATCTACTAACAAAATATTCACATTCCAAATAATTGTTTCTAAATGTGAAAAAAAATTCATAAACTAGCTTTTAAAATTGAGATACACCACTAAATTCTTTCGATATTTCTATCAATTGTTTTTAACTATTAATTTTAATTAATATATATTATATATTTTTTATAATTAAAATTATTAAAATATTAATATTCTTAGAATATCTAAAATTCTTTTTATATTATGTTAATTTATTCTTAATTATAAAAGTTTATAAACTAATTTTTAAAATTAAGATACACTATTAAGTAGGGGTGGCAATATGTATCCTACCTGCGGATACTCAATCCGATTCCACCCGTTCGGATAGAGTTGTCAACCCGATCCGCAGCGGGTAGGGTTCTCGTGCGGGTTGAGTTTCAACCCTATCCGATCAACCCGCATTCTATATATGTTTATATTGTATACTTATATAAAAATATATTTTAAGTGAATGTTGAATCAAAGACCTCTCACTAAATGCAAAAGATCATTAGCTACTAAAAGAAAATCATTAATTGATAATTTAATATTTTTTCTTTTACATAAAAATAAGTTCTATTTTAAATTATTATCAAGTTATATAATAATGTATATTTTTTGTAATCTGCGGGTAGAGTTGGGTACCCGCGGGTTAAGAACGAGTAGGGTTAGGGTTGGGATATTTTCAACCCGCGAGTAGAGTAGGGTTGAGTTTATATAAAAATCTCAACCCAAGTTAGGGCTGAATCCAAACCCTACCCTACCCTACCCATTGCCACCCCTACTATTAAGTCTCTCCAATATTTTTATTAATTATTATGTTAATACTTTTAGAATATATCAGTATTTTAATAATTTTAACTGTTAATTTTAATTAATATATATTATATATATTTTTATAATTAAAATTAACCGTTAAAATTATTAAAACATTAATAGTTTTAGAATATTTGAAATTTTTTTATATTATATTAATTTATTCTCAGTAATAAAAATTAAATATGGATCATTTCATCCGATTCAAGGAAAACACTGCTCCCAAAATCATCACGCAGTAATCTAGTAAAAAAAAAAAACATTTTAAAAAATCTAACAAGAGCATAAGAGGAACCCACCATAGACCTAAAAGTAAATATTAGTAAAATTATTATCCATATATCTGCAAGAAAACCGAGGAAAAGTAAGCAATAAGGTCAATGTGGCAGCGTTAAAAGTTAAAAGAGAGTCCAACTAGTTGAGAGAAAGTAATGATGATGAATGCAGGACACTATAAAATCTTAAATTTTGGGGTCCATTCATATCAACCTGTCTGATTTGGAATCTTAAATTGATTGGATACCATCACTCCACGTACAAATCCCTTTCTCAATTTCAATTCAATCAAAAGATGAGTATTTTTATTATTTTCTCCTAAATATTATTATGTGTATTAGACTATATATTAGCGGAAAGTTTTCAAGTGTGCCGTCGTATCGGTCAATAATTTTTAACTGTTAATCTTAATTATATAAAAATTACTGATATACCGATATGACGGTACACTTAAAAATCTTTTTATATTAGCTAGCATAGCAACCAACGTAACGTATATGTTTAGTACGTAATCTTCATCACACTTATAAACTTGTTGCTTATTAGGCCTTATTATTACCATACAAATATACATAATTAAGATTAGTTATGATATATACTAAGATATAGTTGCATACTTGCATTAGTTGGAAGCTACTTAATTAAGTGTATGTTACACATAATAGGCACAAGATCATATTTGGTACGGCTTAGCTTGTTAAAGTATGATATATATATATATATATATATATATATATATATATATATATATATATATATATATATAATTCATTTTGACTTTTATAATAATATAAATCAACTTACAAAGGTATATTTTTATTGTTTTAAATATTTAAATTCAAAATTTATTAATTAAAATACTAAATATTTTTCATCTTGATTAATTTCATATTTATTATTATAATATATATTGATATTAATTTTTCACAATATTTTTTATCTCAACAAGAAAATAATTAATTTATTACAGATCTGAGATCCATTTAAGAATTTGTTGTTAATTAATAAATTGACGAAATTTAAACTTTCAATGCTCCTTGTTTAAACTTTAAACGAACGAATAAGTTGACAATCGACCAATTCAAGTTAGTTATCATTATATATATTTAATTTGTAAAAAATAAATAAAAACGCGTTAGTAACGGCAATTAGCTATAAAGAAACATACTTTAATGATAAAGAGACAATAAATCATCACGAGTTTAGGAATTTTATGAGAGGAACATGTTAGAAGTATTGATGTAATGTCGCATATGTCGGTTGAATAATGAAGTAATAGTACATGTTTGCACATGAGAAATTAAAGATGGAGAGTACGGATGAAATTAAAAGGAGCAATAATACCTAATAATAAACATATATAGCCAATGAGTTATAGTTCAAATCACATAGTTTTTTCATATTCATTTAAGAGGTTGTGTGTTTGAGTCTCCTATCTTTGGAAAAAAAATAAATAAATAATAATAATAAACATATATACAAGAGCTCAATCACTATGTATATGCCTCAGCTCCCTTACCCACACATCCTTTCTCTACTCAGTATCCTCACCTTTTTTTTTCTTTTATTTATTTACCTAACATACATGGATGAGAAAGTGAAGGATTAATTGGTTTTCATTATTGGATCACACACAATAAAATTTAGAATATACTTGTTGCACATTATTTGGAAACATTCACAACTTGGTGGTGTGTGTCTATGGAATGAATAAGATATATCGAAATTTAAAATGACAAATAATGCTTTATTTTAATATGATGCAAGAGTTTAATTTTGCCCTAACGTTAGAGAAACCAAAAAAAAAATAATGCTATATATTCAATTTTTTTATTAGTTAAATTCAATTAAGTTGGTTTAATATTAATAAAAATTAATTATGGATATTATTATTCTAAGTTTTATTGTTTAATTTGATTAGACTTAGTTCATAAAAAAATTTTAAAAATGTTATTTGTATATTAAAATTAGCCACTAAAATCAGCCACCAATGTATTTGTATATAAATACATGTATAATTTAATTTATTTTCAATGTATATTTATATTTTAACATGTATTTTATACTGTTGGCTCACTTAGCTGATTTTAGTGGCTGATTTTGGTGTACACGTAACATAATTCAAAAAATTTATATATATAGCATTACTCTTTAAAATAATCAAAATTTATCTTATTTAATATCGTTAATTGTATAATAATTAAAAAATATTAAATAAAATAAATTCTAATTAGTTTTTATTAATGTATTTTAATTACCAAATATTTTCGTTAAATCTTGATAGGGTAAAACTGATTTATACGATAATATTAATGTATCACATTAAATTCTTATCTTAAATATTGAATAGATTACATTTTCAGACAAAGAAAAAGAAAGAAAGAAAAAGACAATCTCAAATCATATTGCTTACAAATATCAGCAGAAAAAATTCTAAACAGTACCAAGTTTGCTCCAACGAAGTTCAAATATTCAAGAAAGGGGATTGGTTTAGATTTTGTTTCAGAGTTACATATCTAGTGGACCCCGAAATCGGAACATTATTTATACGAATCCTTTAATTATTTCAAGGGTTTGTCATAGCATACAGTTCCATTTTGGAACTGTAATATGTTACTTTGAATTATCACCAAAAAAGGGATAAGATCTACTCGTGCAAAGACACACGCTAGGATAGTCACCTTTTGATGAGAAGGATATCAAAAATACTATTCGTACGCTAAAATTAGTCACTAAAATCAGCTACTAATATATTTGTATATAAATATATATACAGTTTAATTTATTTTTAATATGTATTTATATTTTAATATATATTTTATACTGATAGCTAATTTTAATATACACGCAATTTTTAAAAAATAAATAAAAATAGTTTGATTTTTTAATTGAAGAGACCGTACAAACTGAAAGAGAATTGCAACGCATGATGAACCAAATCTTGTTGTGATCAGTGCACTTTTTTGTTTAGGGTGAAAATGGCACACCCAAAGGAAGGTACGAAACCCTAATTCATATAGGAAAATTTTTAAGTATACCGTCGTATCGGTGTTTCAGTGATTTTTAATCGTTGATCTAATTTTAAAAAACATATATAATATATATAATTAAGATCAACGGTTAAAAATCACTGATATACCGATATGACAGTATACTTAAAAATCTTCCATTCATATGCCACCTAAGTATGGTTGGGTTCAACTTTCCTTTTTTTTTTATATATATATATATATCTCTTTAATTATGTTCAACTAATAACTACTAAAGGGCTTCCAGCATTTGCTTAATATAGATGTAACTACCAAAATGTTCCATGTTAAAAGCACAAAGCCACTAAAAGGAAAAAAGGGTAAGAAAAAGCAAGAAAGTAAAGAACAAATTGTGGAAGAAAAAGAAATATATGTTTCAAAGTGCACCAAAACCTCTCTTAAAAGTGCCATGTTTTGTCACATGATTTAACTTATTTTCTCTTCTTGCTGATTTTTCTGGAAAAAATATTTATTAGTTCTGTTGGATTATGATGACTTGGATTATAATTCGAAAAGAATGCAATTTTTTTATTGAGAACGAAAAAGGGTGTAGCTTAAGTGTTAAGAAAAAGTATATATAGTTTCTATCTATATAGGAAATTTCTATAACTATACCATTTCTTTTGTCTGGACAAAGTGCTTGGAAGTATATATATAGTATGTGAAATTTTACATATACGTCACAAAAAGAATTACGTAAATACCACTAAAACAGAATTTAAGTGGTAATAGCATTATGATTATTACTTTTTATGTAATAATTATATATTTATTATTATTACCAACTAATTATAGTTTAGATGAGATAATCTTTTTATATTCATCTAAGAGGTTGTGAGTTCGAGTCTCACTTTTAATTTTAGAAAAAAATATATTTATAAATTTTTTAGTTAGCGATTAATTTTATTATTGTTAAAAATAAAATAAATTATCATTAAATTATTTTTTTTTATAACATACATTAGTGAAAAGTGAAAACTCACATAAAATTATTTTTAAAAATAATAATAGAAAAATATTAAATAATAATTTAATTAAACATATTAAATTATTTATAATTCTTATCTCCGACACTTACTTAAACGGATTAGTAAACTAACCACTAGACCAATCCAACTTGGTTCAACGCAATATATCTTTACTTATATATTGACATTATCCTTGAGATCTCTAATCGATCCCAATAACAATCTTCTTTCATATATATTTTAATTCCCCGGAAAAAAGATTATTCTTTCTAATTAATGACGTGATTTTGCATGCAATGGAACAGAACGAAGACTACTTTTTATATATATTCAACAACTTGTTTTGTAATATATACTTTGGCATGTTTATTAGTGAATTTTCACATAAGAAAACGACTGATGTATGATGACATACATTATTATTTAGGAGTGACACACACACACAACCACATTGGGTTATGTTGGGTTTGGCTTTTTATGAGTTTAATTTGAGTCAAAATAATTAATGATTTTATTGAGATCAGAGTTGGGTTTAAAAGATGATTACCTAATAACTATGTATAGCCTATATATAAGAGTGAAGTAGTATATATATGATGCAATAATTGAAAGTGTTGTTGTATTGAATAATAGTGAATGAGTGAAGCCGCCAATTAAGAGACCTGATAATAGTATAGAAAACATTTCAAGTGCACCGGGAGTAACAGTACTCCAATTATTTTAATCGTTGATCTGAATTATAACAAATATATATAATATATTAATTGAAATTAACGATTAAAATATCCAGTCTTGAAATGTTTTCAATTATAAAAACATTTCAAGTGCACCGAAAATACCGGTGCATTTAAAATATTTCCAATATTATATTATATCATTGTAATAACAAACAAGAAAGTTCTACTACCTGTTTGATATTTTCTTGATTTTTCAACTGAGCAGCACTAAAGTTTAATTTGAACTGAATTTAGTAACTTTATTATTTGGCATTTATTAGTTTGAATTGTTTTTATAAGATTTCCCTAATATAGTGACATTCGTACCCACTCTGCACCAACCTGAGTCACTTTCAACATCAATGTGAAGTAGTAGCCACCCTGGTCCCCTCCCCTTCCCCCTCATTCTCCACCGCGTCTACCCATGCTTTCTATCAATCTCTCATAAATCAACCCTACCTATGAAACACATAATCATTATTGTTTGGTCCATGGAAACGATTTCTATTTTATTTTTTAAATTTAATTTAATTTTAATGTAGTAAGGGTATAATTTTCTAATTATATTTCTTTTTTAAAATGATCATTCAAATTATGAATCTAAAGAAAACAGTTACTTCATAAACATCAAATCAAAACTTTAAACATAATAATATTTTATTCTTATATTTTTTCATAATGGCTACTCACATTTTTATGTGAAGTTTTAAAGATGATAGTTAAAAATCAATAATAATTAGTCAAATATGTTAAATAATTTAATAGTTGTCATTTACTATTTTCACATAAAGATTTTACATGAGTAGCCATTATTTCAGCGAATTTTCAATCAAGTGTTGGGCTGTTAGAAATATTCACATTGTTTAACAAAAAAAAACTATTAATTTAGATCTTTTTTTATCACATTAAAAATTTAATATAATATAGAGATTTAATTAAAAAAATATATAAATATTTAATTAAAAATTTCATAAAACTAAAAGAAAAAAAAATTCGTAGATCATACTTGTTTCAAAATAGGAGAGAGAAATTAATAAATTTGATGTAAAAAAAATTCAAATAATAATAAAAAAAAGTTTAGGAATTAACACTCTTATTAAAATTTGGCTATACTATTGGATAAAATCTTACACCATTAAAAATATCAATGATGACTAATTAATGACTATAAATCACAAAACTTGCTGACTCCTATCACTTCTCAAATAATAATAATAATAATAATAGTGTTAAAGGAAACAAAACTAATTTCTAGAATGAGAAGGAAGGCATGCAAAACGTGCCTTAACATGAAACCAATAAAAACTACTTTCGGCTATTGAATGATCGAATAACCTTTGCAAACATGCACCATCCACCCTTCACTCTGTCTGTGTTATTACTATCGAGGAGTAGCCATAAGGAAAAGTCTAGGAACTAGCAATTTTTTCAAATTTTGGCCAGCATATAACCAATAAAGAAAAGTGAGTCATTGAATGAAATCTCATACCAATCTCACACCATTAAAATCATCATTAATGGCTATTTGATGGCTACAAATCACAAAAATTGCTGGCCCCTAGCACTCATCGTAACCATAATAACTACCCACCCCAAACCATAGTTTATGGTGGGAAAAAAAGCCATGAGGGACGGATAATAATCCATTAAAAAAAAAAGGAAGAAAATTTATTGATACATGCAGAGATATTAATTAGGTTTTTCAGGAAGTAGCCACCCAAAATGGCTCAGACCAATTAGTTAGCATCAACAATGATTCATTGTTATTATGGTTTTCATCTTCACACCCTTCTTTGCATGTTCTCGCCATCTCAATCCTCTTCTCCTCACATGCAAAGTACTCTTCTTCTTCTTCTTCTTCTTCTTCATCGTCTTCTTCTTCATCCTCCTCTGTTTCTTCTTCTTCTTCTTCATTTTCATGTTTGTGTTGCGGGTCAAAGCTGGGATTGTGAATTTTCAAAAGGGAAAGGCGAAGGCGGCCATGGCTCCTGTGAGCTTGAAAGCACGAGGGAGTTGGTGGGACCTTTGTGACTTCAATCACCAACCGCCCATCCTCACGGTGGGGCCTCACAACCAGAGATTCCGATCCTCTCATCGTTGTCAAAGGTGGTGGAAAATTCCCGGTTTTCGCTTTCTTATTCTTCCTAGCCGTACAACATTGACCACTTGCCTCGTACTGTCGCTGTTCTTGCTCCCCTGTCTCCAAATTCCCGCCACCGGAACCGGAAGAGATGACGTCATCAATGCCGTTTTCTCCAATGTCAGTGCCGCTTTCGTTCCCTAAGTTCTCAGTGCACAGCTCCAAGCTCTTTGGGCTGAGAACCATAGAACAACGCTTCTGTTGAGGATGAACATAGATTGCTTCTTCTTCTTCATCTTTCTCTGTTGCTCTCTTGTTCGTTCCCTGCGATATCGCTTCCAGGAAGCTCCAACCAATCTTCTTGTTTTCTTCTTCTTCTTCTTGATGATGATTCTGGTATTGAGTTTTGATGTTTGAATCCCAGAAGCAGGATTTGAAGGAGAAATCAATGGGTTGAGAAGGAAGAGGAGGAGGGAGAGGTTTTGTTGAGGAAGGTAACCTCAACCTGAGTGTTCTTGACTCCACAATCTGGGACTCAAGGTGTGACTGCAATCCTCGGCACACAATTGCAGCCATGGCTGTATGTGGAAGCTAAGCTAGAGAAGAAGAATAGAATATAATAGAAGAGATATTCGTTGTTCAAAGCTTAAAGCAAGAAACAGAGTAGTGTGCTCTGTTTACTCTGTTTTTGTACGGATGAAGAAAATAGAGGTGGTTTTTTTTTTTTGGTTCTAGAATGTTGGACAAATTAAATGGGTTATGTGTGTTATAGAGAGAAAGAAGAGAATGTATGTGAGAGGCAATGGGATGAGAAGTGTTGAAGGGAGTTGGAACTGAATTTGTAGTCTCAAAAAGTGCTTGTGCCACGTCATCTAGGTACCAAAAGGGGGCCTTTTAACCAACTTGGAATTATACAATATAATTCAATTCTTAATTAGTCCACACATCACCCAACATAAATATTTCCTTTTTATGCAATTGTTACTGGCAGCATCTACCACTGCCTCTAAAGTATCGTATCGGTACAAATGTATTTTTTTAGCATAATTAGGTTATAAGATATTTAAAATGAATTGTGAAGTTGTGATATAGGAATTTTATTTTTAAGTTTTATTTTCATTTTAGGTTACCTTTATAAAGAAATAAACATATTAAATTAGTAATTTACATGAATAGTTTAGTAGTTATTATTATTCTACTTCCTACTTACAAACAAATTTGCACTCTACTCTATTCTTGGGTAGGCAACTCTATTCTATCGGAATTGAATTGGATTAAATACTTATATATTACCAGCCTTACGTATATTCATTTTAAGATATATTTTTTCTCTTAATCTTATATTTTTTGACGGATTATTGACTTAATTGTTAAAATTTTTTGTAAGTACCTCTTTGACTTTGGTTCATAAATTATTGCTAATTGAAAGTCCCTGTCTCATCAAAAATTTAGCCAAGTAGTTAATGTTTAACAATAGGGTAATGCTAGATAGATAAAAAAAATAGCCAGAACTTGTCTTATTTAGCATTAATTAATTATCGCAACAATTAATGAATACTAAATAAGGCAAGTTATGACTGTTTTTTGCTGATTTTCTTTAGTTACCAAACATTTCCGTTAACAACAATCGTGCATTATTAGTAAGTTATTTTGGTTTCTTAGCTAATTGGACAGGATAATATTTTGTGCAGAAATTTGCTTTTTCAGAATCTTTATGTAAGAAATAAATCCAGGGTTGTATGTCCACATGTGGAAATCAATATGTAAAGGGAGGCTGACACAGGGACGGTTTTTATTCTGCTGCAAAATTACCAGCTTTACTATTTCCCTTTTACAAAAGGAAAACTAATGGATTCTCTCAAATATTGCATGAAAGTGAAAGCTTCCCTGTTTACTATATTCAGGGACTCTACTCTTGCTTCTAACAACTTTGAATTCAACCGATCAACTTAGATTGTTCGAGTAGTCAATTTAATCATCCGTTTAAATAAATGTCAGAAGTTTGAATCCTACCTTGTGCATGCAACAACCTATTGGCGACGATAAACCTTTAAATGGAACTCAGATTCGCGATAGATTAGTCATTGATCTGTCCAACCGAGAAATATTATAGACAACCAACAAAAAAGAGAAAAAAGAACTTTGAATTCAATCATCCATGGTTCTTCTCTCTCTCTCCATGCTTAAAATAGCTCTGCTAAGTGGCAGTAAACTCCTAATTGAAAGTTGTATATTACATGTAAAAGTAAATATCAATTAGGACTTGAAATTCTAAAGCCATTATTTGAAAAGATGAATACTATATAGGTGCCTACTATATATATTATCTTTGTATATATATATATATATATATATATTTTTATAACTTTTATATATTGACAGCATAAAATATTTTGTATAATCGTTTAATTAGGTTTATTTTTAGATGACCATTCATCCGAATAATGAAAAAAAATAATTATTTTTACTGCGTAACGTTTAGTAATTAAATATACAAATAAAATATTTTTATATTGACAATATATCAAAATTAAACTAAATTATAAAAGTAATTAAAATGTAGCTATATACTAAATAATAAGTTAAAATTGATCTATCACTAACTTCTCTTAAAAAGTTTAGATGATATTCCATATTACATTAGTATATATGTTACAGAATACAGATCCAAATATTCCATATTACATTAGTATATATGTTACAGAATACAGATCCAAATTTCAAATCTGATTTTCCCTTGATATCTATCTTTTTAGTTCATTTTCACTTTCTTCATGACGACCAACTTTTAATTAGTGCATTTCGTCTTGTACCATTTACCATATAGACATGTAGAATAGAGTCAAATTTTAGGTTGACTGCTATTTCACTAAAAGCAAGTAATTAAATTAAAAAGAAGCGAAATATCAGCAATTAATTAAGCAAACAGGCTTTGACAAAAACGGTAACTGCTTAATTGATTTTCTTCTGTATAAACAAAATGATGATGAATAGATACCTATATATATGGCAGACATAAAATAAAGCACACAACCTTTTAATAACCAATTTACCGTCATTGTTTATGTCTATGATTTCATAATAACATGGTAATGGTAATGATGATGGTAATGGTAGTGTTTGGTACATGTTTGAAGGACTTCCTGCTACGTGCATTATTGTGTTTTGGGAAAATCTCTGGCCATAAAAGTAGGATTGATCTTATTACAACTTTATTTTCTGCAAAGGGGTTTGAAATTCTTGGATATTCCAACATGAACAAGAGTGAGTCCTACGTGACACGACATGTTCTGTCTTATGGCGTATCAAGATTCAAATAGCTCCATCATAGCGAGAAATTCACTATTTCATGCTCTATCACCTCAAAAGATTACGGACTCTTGTCGGACTCATCGCATTATATATGGAAAATTTTCAAGTGTTCTAATATAATAGTATTTCAGTGATTTTTAATAATTAATTTTAATTATAAAATATATATACAACAACAACAACAAAGTCTTATCCCACTAAGTGGGGTCGGCTACATGAATCAAACAATGCCATTGTGCTCTGTCATATATCATGTCTACAGAGATACCGTTTACATGTAGATCTCGTTTGACCACTTCATGGATGGTCTTCTTAGTCTTCCTCTACCTTTCGCCCTTTGTCCATCTTTCATCTCATCCACCCTCCTTGGATGTTCTATCGGTCTTCTTCTCACATGTCCAAACCACCTGAGACGCGATTCAACAATCTTTTCCACAATTGGTGCTACTCCAACTCTCTCCCTTATATCTTCATTCCTTATTTTATCCAATCGCGTATGACCACTCATCCATCTCAACATCTTCATCTCTGTCACACTCAGCATAGCTGGTCTTATAGCTGTGCGATAGAATTTATCTTTAAGTTTTAAAGGCACTTTTTTGTCGCATATAAAGCCAGCTACACTCCGTCATTTTGACCAACCTGTTTGGATCCTATGATTTACATCATGTTCAATCTCTCAATTATCCTGTATAATACATCCAAGATACTTAAAACTTTTAACTTGTCGTAGGATATTTTCTCCAATCTTCACCTCTATATTAATGTTTTTCCTTTATATATAATATATATAATTAAAATTAATAGTTAAAATTTACTAAAATATTAGTGCATCAGTGTACTTAAAAATTTATGAGAAGGTCAGTAAAAACAAAAATTGTAGTCTAACCTATATATCTAATAAAGAATTTACAAAATTTTGATATTAGAAATAAAATATATATAACATGATAATAAAATAACTTTTATAATAATTTAATACAGTAAAAATAAATTTAATAACATAATAAAATAAATAAATATTATTATTATATACTATTCACAACTTTTTTTTTTTAATTTTGACGAGAGCCTTAGCCCCACAATATTATATATACATTCGTCCCTAATTTTGTAATTAATACAAATTTTTGTGGTAATAAAAAGCATAATTTACGAAGTTACATATCTGTAAACGTAAATAGATTTTGCAAAGAATAAAGTATATTTAGAATAATAAGATATGGTAGAGGAATTAAATAATGCAAAAACTACATATTTTATTGTTATTGGTGGCTACGAAAGTTATATAATTTAGACAATATTTAAAAAATATTACTTTAATTTTATTAACACTTTTTTATTATTGTAAAAGTTATATGACTATCGTAATAATCATAACATTATATATATATATATATATATATATATATATATATATATATATATATATATACATCATAATTAGGTTTTTGTAGAAATATTCCTAAATTATTATTTAAAACAAGCCTATATACTAGTTGACAATTGTTGTATTAGAAAGTGAATTCTTAAGTAATTAATTGAAAATTAATAAATTTTAAAATGGCCTTGGAAATTAACAATTACTTAAATTTATTTTCGAAATTTAATTTCGAGATTTATGATAGTCTCTAATAAAATACTTTCTGCATCATTTGCCATCAAAAAGATAAGTTAAATTAATTTCTAACACACATTAATACTGTAATAACTAGTTGATATGGCGAACGAAACTTTATTTTTATAATTTAGTCTTTTTATCTCTTTATAAACCTCTAATTCCCAACTTTAGAAAAACCCTAATCACCAACTTTAGAACCACAACAATAATAATGAAAAAAGAAAGCAAGCTAACGTAGCTAATAACCATTATTATATTTTAAAGTACTTTAAAAATAATAAACTATGAATAGTTAATAAGTGGTTAATTAGATGAAATTCGAATTTGTGTACTACCTACAAATTATTGGCAATTTGGCATAATGACTCATAAGTCATGTTAACAATTAATTAAGAGCCAACAGAATTACACTTAACTATATATTATATACCATAAAGTTTACACTTCCCAAATCGTACGGACATGTTTAAAAGCCATTCGAAAAGGAAATTAGTGATTCTCCACTAACTCATCCTCCTTTATTTTCCCACTGTCGGCTACGACGATTGACCTTTGAATCTTAAATAATATTTCATGAAATTTAAAGAAAACTTTGCATCTCTTCTCTGAAAAGATTCCCCTGAAATATGTTTAGTATACTAGAAACTTTTTTTTTTTATCTTTGTAATTAATTATTTAGAAATCTAAAAACATTTCTTAATTGGTAACTAAAATAACTAGCTAGTATCAAACTTATTATTGAAACATTTTGTTAAAAAAAGTTTGTTTGTAGATGATGAGGTGATACGAAAATTCAATTATAATAAAGTAATAATCAACGTATAATCTATATCTTGAGTTAGATGTTAAAAAATAATTTTTTTATTAATTTATGTTTTTAATTTAATTTTAAGTTGGTTAACTTCTGACATTAAAGAGAGAAGGGATCCCCGAAACCGGTGGATTAATTTAGTTATTACCTGTGAGTAGGACTGGCAATTCATACCCTATTCGCGGATATCCAACTCGATCCGACCCGTTCGAGTAGGGTAGGATACCCTATCCGCTGCGGGTAGGGTAGGGTACGGGTTTAAGGTGTACCATACCCTACCCTATCCGCACATCAAATATAACACATATTTTATAAAAAAATTAGGTATATAATGAAGGAAGTGAGAGTTAAACCCACAACCTCTCTTATGTAATGACTTACAATAAGTGAACAACCACTAAACTAGTTAATTAATTTAGTAATTTAGAGCATTAGTTTGTTATTTATTATATTATTAATATGTATAAATTTTGAAATGATTGAATTTTATATTTACTTTGAAAAAATTTGATATTTCTGCGGGTAGGATAGGGTAGGATAGAATTTAGAACTTTATGGTGTGAGTAGGGTTAGGGTTGAGAGATTTTCAACCCGCGGATAAAATAGAGTAAAATTTTAATAAAATTTTTAACCTGCGAGTAGGATTAGGGTAGGGTCCAAACCCTACCCTACCTTACCCATTGTCAGCATTACCCAATGTCAGCATTGCTTGTGAGCTTACGAGGTTGGGAATAATGTTTAGTTTTTATAATATTGCTTGATATTTGAAGCCCAACCATTTTGACTAACAAAATATATGAATAACTATATAGAATTAATTTTTAATTAATCAATTCAAGTTTTTTTTTATATAAAATTATCTTTTTAATTTTTTTTGAATGATTTAGAATTTAAAATTTAAAATATAAGATTTAGTTAAATTTTAAAAATTAAAATTTATAATAGATTTAGAGTATGTAGTTATAGGATTATAAAATATCCAGAATGCGCAACAAAAATAATAAAGTAATCTAAGTGATTTATTTTTTACTTAAAATTTTATACAAATAAGATGAATTAGATGTTAATTTATGAGTACACTAATAAAAAAAAAATTCTTTTGAAAATATAAAAGACATTATATGTATTCACATTTAGATTGATTCTTGTTGTTAATTCTTTGATTAATAAACATAATTAAAAAACATCTTATAATTATCTATACCAGAAATTCTCCTCCAATAATTAACAAAAATTCTCTTTTTCCATCTCCGATTTCTCTAGTTCTGGTTCCTGTTTTCAAGCGATCTAGATTTGAGACCTAGATCTAGATAAAAAATACTTTTTTGTGTAGTTATTTCTTCTTTGTGGTATAATATTTTTTTATGGGTGTTTTGGATATATTTTTATAAGTTTGGGACGAAGATACAACAAGAAAAACTTTTCGTCCATGAAAATATTTTTAAATTCAAAAAGCTTTTAGATTTATTTAGAGAAGAAGGGAGGGTATTTTTCTATATTGCAGCACTTTCTGAATAGATTTAGAAATAAAAGAGACTGTGATTTGTCTCTATTTCTGTTTTATAAAATTTTCTATAATCAAATACTATGTCTCTTTTTAGATAATAGTTCAATATAAAAATTGTCTATTTTTTTTGTTAGTTTCAGATCTAATATTTTTTTGTAATTTGTAAGTGTCTTTAAGCTATTTTCTTAAATGAATTTTTTTTCTATAAAAAAAGACATATATATATATATAAATAATATGAGATTAGTAGCCGATTTTAAATTTAAATCTCATTTTTAATTTAAATTTAATCTTATTTCGAACCAAAATTTTATGAATTAAATTATTATAATAATATAAAAATAAAATATTTACTCAAAGTATTAGTTAATATTGTTAAAAAATACTAGTTCCTAACTTTTTTCAAGAAATAAAGTGGCTGTTTTTTTTTTCCTTCAAAGAGCATATAGCACTCTTATTTATTTACTAGATGATACTTCACTTCCACATACATTTCACTTATGATATTTCAGAATATCCCTCATAAAACTTAGAGAAAAGTTTTTTTAAAACACTGAAAAGCTTTCATATGCTTTACACAGATATCTACTTAATTAATTATGTTTAAATTAAAGCAAAGCATTGTATCTTAATTTTTGTTGCCATTCCAGAAAGTATAGTCATTAGAAATTATATTGTTGAAGAGTGCTTGCTAGCTTGCATGAAGATCTGGGGTCAAAAACTGAAAGCCATAAGAGTACATATATGCATGAAAATAATTTAAACTGAAGTTTATATTAATATATTATTGAAGAAAGTGGGGTTTTAATTAGTTGTTCATCGTTCCCTGACACCTCTAACTTTATATACATAACATTATAACTATATTCTTCCCAGAACTTTACATTTTTAGTTCCTTATACAGTTTCCATTTCGAGTCACTAGTACATAGTTTTTTTTACCATAAAAGGTGCCATTTGGTAGCATACACTACTTATATATATATATTTACAACTAAGGAATAATGTACGATGAGACGGAAAAATAATAGGAAAAAAGGACACTAAGGAATGTACAACTTTATTAATGGAAATAAAAATATCAAAAAAGAGTGCAGAAATTCTCAACATCACCTCTTCCTCTTCTCTAGCTAGTCTTTCAAAATAAATAATTAGATACATTAATAACAACCAATGCAAGTTGACAGAGATGGATGTGGTCTGTATCTCTTAACTATCTCTCTTCATTAGAGGTAGGGGTGTAAGTCATCGAACCGAACCGAAAATTACCGCAAAATTGAACCGAAAATTACAACAACCGATTTAAAAACCGAAAAAATCGATTTTTTTTTTTGACAAAACTGATCGGTTCGGTTCGGTTTTCGGTTGGCTCGACAGAAACCGAACCGAACCGAACCGAACCGAAGATATGCATATATTTCAATGTTTTAACCTAATAACAAAAATCCTCGACCCCTAACCATTTCAATGTTTTACTATTATTATTTCAGTTTATTGACTATTTTAAACCTCTAATTATTGTGATTCATATTCTTCTCATTAGAAATTAAAAACCGAAAAAATCGATCAAACTAAATCGCTGTTGGTTCGATTCGGTTTGGTTCGATTGTTGTAAAAGCAGCAAACCGAACAGTTATGTGTCTGTAGGAACCGAACATATCAATTCGGTTGGTTTTTAATCTAAAACCGAACCAAACCGAACCGATAACACCCCTAATTAGAGGATAGGATTGAAATTTATTTGCTTGGGAGGGTTGTCCATTTTATGCTTTTACAGTATTCAAAAAATTAGTCATTGAACTTTCTACTTCATGAATATCCTAGTGCAAACTAAGTTAAAAAAATATTCTTTTAAGTAAATTACTAAAATGATATTTAAAATATTTTCTTTAAAAACAATTTAAACAACGTAAAAGATAAATTAAACTATAAAAGATTATTAAATTTGATAAAAATAATTAAATATTAACTAAAATTATTTTTATTAACAAAAAATGCTAACTTGATTATGGAAAGATTAAAGAATTGAAATGACATCTTACGTGTTATTATTAATTATTTAAAAAAAAACCAATTCAAATTTTTTAAAACCCTAATTTTGGTAACTTTCTTACTTCAGTCTACATATTCCACTCCGATGGTAGATAATGCAAAACTGTTTTATCACTTTAAATATAATTTCTACTTTAATATTAAAATTTAAATTTCTTTTATTTGAAACATCTAAATTTATTATATTGTAATTAAGTTGAAGGAAATACACCATACAGATTATAAACACTAACCTCACTTTTTCTATATGTTTTTTCAAGAGCATACCTAATATTGGGTTAAACTATACCAAAATTGTAATAATATTTACGGTAATGCTAAAAAGAAAAAAAAATCTTATTTAACATTCATTAATTATAACAACAATTAATAAAAGTTAAATAAAATAAGTTTTAACTTTTTTTTTGTTATCTAATATTTCTGTTATTCAATGCGGGTTTTCTTTTGGTGCTAATTAATTAATTAGGTTCTCAAGTTTGAAGGAATAAAAACGCAATATATTAACAATCGATAGTGGTTAATTATTCCTCAATTTTTCTGATTATTATATTCAATTCTATTCTCCATCTTTTTAAGAGAAAAACCCAAAATAGTCCTTGACAATTACTTCGAAAGACAACGAGACCCTTGACAAAAAAAAAAAATTCAACTTGGTCCCTAACAATTACTTCAAAAGGACAACGATGCTCCTGTGCCAAAAAAAAGTCAATGTTGTTTTTTTGACACAGGAGCTAATCAGTCCCAAAAAAAAAATATCAGAGACCGAATTAAGTGTTTTTTTTTTTTTTAAAAACCTCATTGTCCTTTCGAGATAATTATCAGGGGCCGGGTGAGGTATTCACTCCTTTTCTTAATGTATGTACTTAGTGAAATATATATAAAGATGGAGTATTTTATTTCAATGGAGAACATGTATGATCAAATTTGCATTAGTGCCAAATTGGGCGTTTCTGTTAAAGGCTTGAAGCTATAGTAGCTAGGTATGACAGCTTGATTAGTGATTAGAGAGAGAAAATATGATATATGCATCAGAATCCATATGTAAATGCACGTTCTTTAGTCTTGTTTTTGAGTAATGGAGAATCTTTGACGACAAAGTATACATGTAACGTCATGCCTCTTTGGCCTTAAATGAACCCTAATAAGCTTACTTAATTATATGCTTCCAACTTGTTAGTTTCACGCTGAAAACTCAGGTGCAGTCGATTTTACATGAAGTTAATAACTGAGAGTCGTTAGATTATTTGATTGATTTGACTAAATTTTTATCTAACGGTTCACAACTATCAATTTCACGTGAAGTCGACTGCACCTGAGTTTTTACCTAGTTTTACAGTAAATTAATTTCACATAATTTTATTTATAGGAATGAACTTTATTGGGAAGGACATACAATAGAGAATCCAGTTCATGGTTTAAACAAATTAAAGGCTAAAATAAAATTTTCGCCCACCCATACCTTTTTGACCATATGTGATTTCATATATTTTTTATACTCTTCCACCTTTTCAACCTAACAAAATAATAATCAAGGTTGGTACGTACGTATTATAACCCATGCAAACATGTCAACAATCTAATGGTCATTAATCAAATTTTGGAAACATTGGTGAACAAAACTTTAATGTACATCGAGCCCCCGAAAAAGCTGTAAAATTATATTAATGTAATTGATAACTAGTTGCATAGCACAACACATGCGTTAACATTAATTAGTTAAATATCTGATATCATTCATTTACCATCCATAATCTCTAGAATATGGTTCGTTACAAGTTCCTGCATTTGGGCATTCAAGTGGGAAACAAAATGGCGGTGATAAAGATGATCGGAAAAACCGCCATAACCTAAAAAGGAAAAAGAAGCCAACTAGAGATCAATTTTGCTCAACACGTGCAACAGTAATTCCAGTGGCGAAGCTAGGTTTCAATTTTAAGGAGGGATACAAAATTAATTTTACAATTAATTTTTTTTTTCAAAGAGGATTAAATTAAAATGTGTACATAATTTATAAAAAAAATTGAAATTTGGGGTTATTATCCTTCTTTTGTTGCATAAGGCTCCGAGTAATTTACTGCCGTCTAATCAACAATAATTATTCGACAGCATCAAAATTTCATATACAATTGCCTTCATATAAATTTAATAATTAAAAATTATTAAATAATAATTTAATTAAGAGTAATATTATATATATATATATATTAAAATCAATTACCAAAATCAACTACTAATATAAAATACATGTTAAAATATAAATACATATTAAAAATAAATTAAACCACATATATATTTATACATAAATACATTAATAACTAATTTTAATAACTGATTTTAATATATAAATAATATTTTATTTAATTAAATAATAAATTATTTAATATTTTTCAACTATTAAATCTTTATACGAAAATAACTGTAGGTGATGAGTTTTTATCCTTAGTAGTATATTTATTTATTTATTTATTCATGACATGCTTAAATAATAATTGTTCTTAGCTAGCTGCTATCATAATAATAAGGTTAAAAAGATTGTCTCTCAATTTCCGAGGAATATCTTTGAGCATATGTTATTATTACATATATATATTGCAACACTAAGCTGGCTATGGAGCAGCCTTAATTAGCTTAATTACGTTATTATTCGTTGACACTCCAGCTGCTTTCATCCTTAAACATTAGCATAATTCGAAGAACTGTATCACTTTCTTGTCACAAAAGCAGATTTTATATGTGCTTTAATTTGCAGCATCTTTCCTGAAGTTTCGCATCTTGTCTCCACGAATATATGTGCTGCGCTCCTCATTTCTGTCATGTACTAAATAGCATAAACAGCGAAAATAATATAGAATAAACTTAATAAAGTTTGAAAGAGATAAAGCTCATGATGAAAATAAGATTTATAGATTAATTCTTTATTTATCTAAAGATTACCACTTGATTTAAGTTAAGTTGTTTCGAATACAAAGAAAGATGAATAATTTCATAGAAAAATAGAGGTGCATTAATTACCCCAAATTTTGTCTATTAAATTTAATTTAGATGACTCTGATAAAAGGCGAGAAATCGACGTCTAAAAAAATTCTCAAAGATCACTAAAAAAAATTTTAGCAGCCGTTAATTTGGATACTTATTTAGTGACTTTGCTAAGTTTTAAGACATCTTTTTAAGATTGAATTTGACATTAAATATAAATTTTAATTTGCTCCTGTGAAAATTAACTTAAAAATAGCAGTGGATGTGTACCTTCAAAATTTAATTGTTCTTCCTTTCGCAAATTTTTTTATTTTGGCCATCCAAAATCTTACACCAAGTTGAGAATGTTGGAATAAATAATTTTATTAACCCAGATCATCCATATTGAATCACCAAAAATATAACATAAAGCGGAAGCGTACCTTTACTCATAAGAGTCAGAAATTAATGGAAGAATTAATGGAAGAATTCAGTCTTGTAGTTCTTTCGATCTTTCTCAACCAAAACCTTCTGTATTCCTAGGCGTATTCCTAGGCGGCTGAACTGTAACTCTTTTGATGGGGAAAGAGCAACAACAGCGGCTTTGTATCTTGGAGACCGAAACCCTGAAGGCCTATTCATATTTGAGCATGATACCCATTAAATCCTAAAGTCCAAATAAAATAGTATCTAAAGTCCAAAAGATAATATATCTAAAATCCAAAAGATAATTATCTAATGATCAAAAGATAATATCTGATTTTATTCTCATTTAATTCCAAATCAAAAGTAATAATGACTTATTCAATTTAACATTTATAACAATAAATGAGATCACCATTATATAAATCATTTAATTTAAAATAACATAATTTATGATTATAATTAATATATATATTGCCACGAATAAGATAGGAAATTAATAATTTCCTAAGAGAGAAGCCTTGGAACCCCTACCATGAGTTTGGTAAAACAAATTATTGTGCGAATAAATTGGTCTTTTATAGACATAATTTACAATATAATTGTCATATATTTTTTTATCTTTCTGTATTTTTCTTAGTTTGTTTATATATATTCGGTTGAAATTATATTTTTTAAAGTAATCGTTGTGTAATTTGTTTTTTTTTTTCTTGATTGTTTCTACCTCGTTATTTATAAAAGGAATAAAGAAAAATAACTAATTTCTGCACTATAAAACTTTGATTTGAATGGAATTCCTTTACTCTATATGGATTTTTTAAAAATGGTAAATAATAAAGATCTAAATAAAATTCGGGTAAAACTATTGAAACTTAACTATAATTTATGTTGATTTAATTTTGAAACTTATTAAAAACAAATGTAAATAAAGAAATTACATGTTGCTTTCAACAGAATGAGAGAGCTGCGTTGCTTAAGTCACTCAAACTCTCTACAAGAAATGCAGCTTGATGTTAATATGTATTATGTTAAATAATTTAATTACAAATTATATGTTACGTGTATATTAAAATTGGTCATCAAAATCAGTCATCAGTATAAAATATATTATAAATACACATTGAAAATAATTTAAATTATATATGTATTTATACATAAATATATCAGTGATTGATTTTAGTAGCTAATTTTGATGTACAAATAACATTTTTATTTAATTAAATATATTAAATTATTTAATAATTTTCAGTTGTTATTTTTAAATAAAAATATTTTCAAGTGTGTGAGTAGTTATTTTATTTAATTTCTCCAACCTTATTTAATTTATTTGTAGTGAATAATCCTTCAATTAGCTATTTTATCCTTATCAAATACATATCTTTTTATGATTCATGAATAAATTTTTTTAAGTCACTTGTATTTTTAATTTTTAACAGTGTTATATATGGTTTACCATGCATATATAAAAATAAATTTATTTAAATACAATTAAATTTGAGATAAAAAAAATTATTATTAAAAATGTAAGATAACAATATACACATAAATAGATTGGGCTGAGACTTTTCTATTACTAAAATTAAAAGGCATTATTGATACGTAATCTATATCTCGGCAAAAAAGGAATCAAATACTAACAACCAAATCCAAACGAGTTATCCAAAGCTCGAATCCACATTAACCAAGTCAAAATTAACCTCGACAAATGAGGAAAATCCCGAAACAAACTCCAACTAAACAATCTAAAACGTCTATATAAACAAACAAATAACCTCGGAGTAAAACAGGTTACACAGCTCACTCTAATCTTCTTATTGTTAATTCTCTTAAGTCATACTATAATTTGAGCATCGGAGTGCTTTTTGCAGGTGCTTCCGCCGTGGTGTTCCAACCAGACCGACGTATAACTCTTTCGCCCAAACTCAGTCATCAGCAGAAGGAGTTATCATACCTCGGCAGCATACGCATGGAACATTTGGCGTCCACCGTGGGACCCGAAGTTTAAAGACCCCACTAAGTTTAACTCTCTGTTTTAAGATTCTTCGCTTTTACACTTTTCTTTTTCAGGATCGCCAATCCCGAATATGGCTGATAACTGGGTCCAACAACCCACACAAGTAGAACTCCTGGCTCAAATCGTCAAACTTCAAGCGGAAGTTCGGAAAATAACCAAGCTATCATCCGCCAACAAAGCTGGGAAAAACGAAGAAGGAAACTCCAAAAATCCAACTTAAGGAAATACGAACCCCCTAATCATCACCCCGCCAAATGGAGAAGCTGACGTTAGACAACCCCTTCTCAGAAGAGATCACCAATTTTCAAATGCCAAAGAACTTTGTGCTGCCTATTTCCCTTGAGCCATACAAGGGGTTTGGTGATCCCTGCGCTCATATCAAGAAATTTCAATCCATGATATTTTTTAACGGCGCTAATAATGAGCCTATACTTTGCCGAGCTTTCCCAACTTATCTTGATGGTGCTGCATTACTCTGGTTCTCTAAGTTGTCTGCAGGTTCAATTTCTTCTTTTGAAGAGCTGGCGAGATCTTTCATTGATTACTTTGCCGCATCAAGAATATATGTACACGGATCAGACTACCTCGGCACAATTAGACAACGACAACATGAAAGCCTAAAAGACTACATGGCTCGATTCGCTGAAGCCACTATGGAGATTCTAGACTTAGACCCTGCAGTCCACCTACACGCCCTTAAAACCGGCCTCCGACCTGGCAAGTTCCGAGAAATGATCGTAGTAACCAAACCAAAATCTCTGGAAGAATTCCGAGAAAGGGTTGCAGGTCAAATGGAGATCGAAGAACTTCGTGAAGCTCATAAAATAGACAAACAACCAACCAAAAGAGAAGAGGAGAAGACTTTCAAATTGTCAGGTAACAAGGAACCAAAGAAACCTTTCAAGCTCACACCATTAATACCTACACCAGATTCAATACCAAGAGGGAGAACATAATCAAAGAGATTCTTAACGCCAAGATAGTAAAACCTCCTGCCCGAACAAGAAGTTTTCAAGACCAGTGATTTGTAGACAGGAGCAAGCACTATGCATTCCACCAGAAATATGGACACACAATGGACGAATGCGTAATAGCCAAGGACTTGCTGGAAAGATTAGCTCGGCAGGGACTTCTGGACAAGTATGTCGAAGGGCGAAGAAACAGGGAAATCAAACAAGATCAAGACGAGCGTCCAACAGAAAAGGAAAAAGGGAAATGGACAGCTCTGAATCCATCAAGAGGAATAATAAACTGCATATCAGGAGGATATGTAGGAGGAGGCGAATCAAGCTCAGCCCGAAAACGAAGCTACCGAGCAATACTAGCAATCGAAGGAACAATACCTCCAACAAAACAGGATGCAGTAGAACCAGAGATAACCTTCAATCAATCTGACCTAGCTTCACCAGGCCCACCTCGACGATCCAGTAGTAATTTTCATCCAAACAGGAGAATTGCTGGTAAGAAAGGTCCTTTTGGACCTAGGTAGTAGTGCCGATGTACTATTTTATTCAACTTTTCAAAAAATGAAACTATCTGAAAAAAGCTATGCAATCTTCATCTGGAGAACTGGTTGGATGCTCTAGTAGTCCCGATAAAAGGACACGTATGGTTAAAGACAACAATGGGGAACACCCCATTATCAAAACTATTGATGTCTAATATCTCATAGTCGACTGCCCCAGTCCTTATTATATCATCCTCGGAAGACCTGCCCTGAACAACTTCAGAGCGATAGTGTCTACTTTACATTTGTATGTCAAGTTTCAGGTCCAGGATGACAAGATAGCAACGGTACACTCAGATCTCCAACAAGCTCGACAGTGTTACAATGCAAGCATGAAAAAGACCAACAAAACACAAAAGACTCAACAAGAAGTGAAAGCAATCCATAGCACATCTGAGGTGCTGTCTCTAGCCGAGCTCGATCCCATGGAGGATTTCCAGGAAAGACCTCAACCGGTAGACGACCTCCAGAAAGTTTCTCTGACCACAAAGGCAGACCAATTTACGTACATTGGACGAGCTCTAGAAGGAGAGGAACGATCGAAGCTGATAAAGGTGCTACAGGACAATGCCGACCTGTTCGCCTGGACACCAGCGGACATGCCGAGAATAGACCTAAGTTTCATCTGCCGTAAACTCGCTATCGACAAAACAATCCGACCGGTTGCCCAAAAGAAAAGGAATCTCGGAACAGAAAAGATGAAAGCAGCTCTTGAAGAAACTAAGAAGCTCCTCAATGCCGACTTCATTAAAGAGATCCGCTTCACCACATGGCTCTCAAATGTGGCAATGATAAGAAAGAACTCAGGTAAATGGCGCATGTGCGCCGACTTTACAAATCTTAATAAGGCCTGTTCAAAAGATGCTTATCCTTTGCCTTGTATTAACAAACATGGTCTTAAAATCTTTATAAGAAGACTTATACAGAGAGAAAATAGAATGACGGGGATGGCTACTAAGGTTCACCCACAAGCCACGCCTAACACCTTTAGCCTGGAAAAAGGGAAAAGAAAATCCTAAGGGATGGAGGACACTCTAAAACATCCATCAAAATTTCGAAGGCCTGGACAAAACCCACGAGTTGGGGTGTAATTGAGACGGAGCACAATTCAACCAAAATAAAACTCCACACTCAAAATCGGAGAATGGAAGCCGGACACCTAACTCAGTCAATAAGCACGTATAGAGGTAAAAGTAAGACCAGTCATCGACTCTCTCGCACAGACGGTCATTCTCCTCACAAGGTAAAACCTCTATCCTTACTTCACAACCATCCCTGACCCACACATTTGACCCCAAGACACCTTCACTGACTCAACGTCACGGAAACGAGATACACAACATTTCACCTGCTCATTCACCCAACTTCAGGGATCATCATCTGTAACAACAACCTTAGCCTTGTCCATTTTTTGAAAATTAAACAAAGAATAACAAAGCTAAAGGGGGGGACCCGAATTTTTCACAACCAACCTTTGTTACTCGTTTTTCTCTGGAGACAGACGAAGCAAGGTGAAAATTCTACTCAAACAGGGGGCTCACCTAGGACAAAGCAAGGTAATAAAACCTGGGAAAAATGAATCGGTTTTACCTTTTAATAACCGTTCCAATCCCAACCGTTCAATCAATATACAAACAATCCAACGACCCAGAGGTTATCGAAACCTGAGCCACGTTTCCCATCAATCAATTCACCTGGCGCAAGAAACAAAGCATCAATTAAATGCGTGACTATCTCTCTCCCGAGAAAACCAAGGCAAGCTCGGGAAAAAAGTACGTCTCCGACAACATATCCATAACTGAGGTAGACCAAGAAAAGCTCGCCTTTGTTTTCTTACAAATACAAGGCAAGCTTGGGGGCTATGACACGTAACCTATACTTCGGCAAAAAAGGAATCAACCCATAAAATCCGGACGAGCTATCCAGAGCTCGGATCCACATTAACCAAGTCAAAACTAACCTTGGCAAACGAGGAAAATCCCGAAACAAACTCCAACCGAACAACCTAAAACGTCTATATAAACAAACAAGTAATTCTGGAGTAAAACATGTTACACAACTCACTTTGATCTTCTTATTGTTAATTCTCTTAAGTCATACTCTAACTTGAGCGTCGGAGTACCTTTTGCAGGTGCTCCCGCCATGGTGTTCCAACTAGGCCGACGTATATCTCTTCCGCCCGAACTCAGTCATCAGCAGAAAGAGTTATCATACCTCGGCAGCATACGCACAGAACAATTATGTTTGCTGCGTGTGAGCGCCAAGGCCATTATCATGTAGATTTCATCGCAATACAACTGTCAAAGCCTGTAACAAGACGACTTAAGAAAAAGAATGATAGCCAATTATGTATTTATTTAAGAAAAGTATAGGTAAACAATGAAAATACTAAACAATGTGAACAATAGATATATTGAATGTTGAATTTATTAGGTGTGCAGATGATTATTCTAATATTAAGATTTAGGTAGATAATTTAGAGGTGTAATGTATTTTTATTTTATTAGGCCAATTTTAGAACTCATTTCTCACATTGTTCACAAAAATCATTGTCTACCTAGCAAAATCTATTTATTTATAGTACTTATTACTTTTATTTTTTTATAAAGTGAGAATTCGAACAAAAATATATATGACGTTTGACTTTGTCTATTAAATAAATTATTATGTATTAAATTTTTGATACGTCGTATAAATTGAAAGTGTTATCTTTATTAAAAAATGTTGCTATATTCTTAAAATTGTTGATTTGACTCTTATACTAATTTTTTAATTTTTGTAAAATTTGAATTTTTAATAAAAATTTATTAGAATATTATTTTATTTTTTATAAATTTTATAATATTATTTGTCTGCTTTCATTTTATTATTATTTTGATATTTTTTTTATTTTGTAAATTTAATAATTTTTAATGAGTTGAGTTTTTATTTACAAATTTGATAATTTTTTTAAATATTTTTTATTTTTGAATATCTATATTTTAATTTACCAATTCTTATTGCTAATTTTTCTATTTTTAGTCTAGTCTACTAATTCTTATTTATTTTTGAATTTTTTAAGTAAAATTTATGGTGAAATTGAGATTTTGAAAAAAAATATTTAGTGTCGCTTAAATTAATATTAGTTAAATAATTAATATAATTATTTATTCTCTTAAATCTTTAATTTTATTCATAATTTATACTTTTATTATTAACCTACGGTTTTTGGAGTATATTTTTCAACTATAGTCAAATAAACCATTTTAAAAGAATATTTTTACTATCTTTATATGAGTGACCGTTTTTATAATACGACTTTAGTTTTATGCATGCCTTATTTTTTAATACAAAACTGGATAAAGTATCGTTGCAAATTGTACAAAGAACTGCTGATGCAATACGAATGGAGCATTTTGGATTTTTATCATGTATTTTAAATAGTAAAATATAGATAGAAAAGCAGAGTTTTGTAGAACAAAATAAATTATATTTAAATTCTTTTAGCATCCATATATCATTGCATGATAAGTAGGAAATCAATTATTCATGTACGTTTCATTTTCTTGGGCATCAATTATGAGAATTAGTTTCTCTGCCTTCTCAGATACAGGTACTCTTGAGATTTTGTATTGCATAAAAGTATTGCTTTTAAGGAAACATATGTTTTTTTTTCCATCCTAGATAAGTTTATTAGGTTATTCTAGTTTAAATATTTTTTTTTTAAATTATGAATGAGACTCAAATTCGAGATCTTTAGATGGAAAAAGAGACTATATCAGTTAAACTACAAATCATTAAATTTATAACTCGTTGGCCAGCCATTACTATGTTATTGATGTGTGAGTTTGAATTTTTTATAAAAATTTTTGAAATACCTGTTATTTTGACGATACATATATTTATTTAGCTAAGTAATGTCAAAAGCTTATTGGAAAACTCTTCATGTAAGTAAAGAATCAATATACTTAGTAGCAAATTTGCAAAACGTTAAAAATATTTGGAAACACCAAAATCAATTATTAAAACGGTTATATATATATATATTAATTAAATAATCAATCATAGAATAATTAAATTTATTATAGAAATATCATTATTTTTTATTCATAGAAGAGCATAAAAATATATATAAAAGACAATGATCTTAGCATCATGGTCATACCCAACAAATTTATAAATACAGAACGCCCATACATGTAGGGATTATCTTTTGTATGATTTTTTTTTAATATCTTCTAATTTTTTTTTTTGGTATTAAGACGGGCCAGAGCCCAAAAAAAAAATTACATCGAAATTAAACGAGACAGAGATACCCCTTGTTCATTATCTACTAATAATCTAAGCACCTCTTTAGGAGGAGTATCCCAAAAGTAGAATCCTGGGTCTAGATTCAAATTTTTGCGCGCCAGGCAGTCTGCACATCTATTGTCTTCTCTATAAATATTCACAAAACTAATTTGCCAATTCCTCTTTTTCCACTTACTGATGTCCCTAATCAAAGCATTTGGGTGGTTTGTAAGATTTCTTGAGCTGCTTATAATCTTTACTGCTGACTTGGAGTCACACTCCACTTTAATTTTCCTTATCCCCAAAGTCCACGCTAGTTCCATTCCCTTTTTGATTCCCCCACAGTTTCGCCATATAAGCCGTGCACCTCCCTATATTGAAGGAAAATCCAGCAACCCATTTGCCTCTTCCATTCCTCAAGAGCCCGCCACACCCAGCTTTTTCCTTGCTCCCTTGCACCGTGCCATCGATGTTAAGCGTCATCCGCTCCTGCGATAGTGGCATCCATCTTATGTTCCGGATCTCTTTGTTCTTGTTGATTCGGTTCTCCACCCTTCTCTGAAAAGCTTCCTTGACTTCCGCCACTTTCTTCATCACTTCAAGTTGAGTATTTTGTGGCCTGTTATAATTTGGCTCATGAATTTTCTTATTTCTCTAATTCCACATCTTCCAGCATGCTATAATGAATATATCCATCCAATTCTGATTATGGTCATGCCCTAATTGTTGTTGTATGTTCATATCCATCCATTCTTCTCTATTTGCTTGGAAGAAAATATGTAATGCACTTGGCCGAATGAGCTGCGCCCAAGTACTGGAGACTTTGGGGCAGTCCCTTAGAGCATGAAGAAGGTCTTCTTGATGGTTTTGACACAGCTGACAATCTCCTCTACTTACAAACATCCTTGCCTTTTTGTGATTAGTGAGTATTCGGTTATGCTTTGCTTTCCAAATAAAGATCTTTGCTTTCTGCGGTCCTTGCCACTTCCAGATTTTACTCCAGATTGTGGTTGTAGATTTGGTCCAATTTGCTAATGCTTTGTACGTGCTGGCGACAGAGAAATCCCCATCATCCGAGTGCATCCATCCAATTCTGTCCGCGCCATTTTTCTTGTTTGGGGGGAAGCGCCAAAATCTTCATTGTTGTTTCCTCTGGGAGGTAATTTTTTAAACTGTCTCTGTTCCAATTTCCATCTCTATTTATCCATTCACTAACAGTGCTTTCTATGTTTGTTATGTTCATAGTTGCTATGTTAAGAAGGGAGCCCTCGTTGTTCACCCATCTCTCAGTCCAGAATCTAGTTGTTGTTCCATCTCCAACGAATTTCATTGTGTGCTTCTGGAATGTTGGCCAAATCTTCAAAATTTCCTTCCACAGGTTTGAATATACTTTTCTAGCAGTAGGATTGTTTATGTTGCTGTCTCCATTGCAATACTTTTGGATTAGCACTTTTGCCCAAAGCGAGTTAGGGTTCTCCTTTAATTGCCAAATGATTTCCATTAAAAAAGCATCATTCATCAAACTCAGTCTCCTAAATCCCAATCCTCCCTCATGTTTAGGTGTGCACATAGTTTTCCAGTTGATAGCATGCCATTTTCTCCTCCGATCTTCATCTCCCCATATAAAGCCTCTCTGTATTCTTTCTATTTCATTACAGATACTCCTTGGTACTCTCTCATGTTGCATTTCAAAATTAACACTTGGGCTTATTGCTGATTGTGCCAATGTTATTCTGCTCGCTAGTGATAGGCATTTTGATTTTCACCCTTTTAGCTTTCCTTGCACCATTTCTAGAACTGCTTTGTAATTTTTCTTTCCCACTTTGTTGTTGTTAATCATAGCCCCCAGGTATCTTCCAAGAGCTTAATTCTCCTAGAATTCTATTTTTTCCTTGATGCTTTGCTTGATTTGCACTGGAGTGTTTTTAGAGAAAACTATTGATGATTTTGTCGAATTGATCTTCAAACCAGTAGCTTTGCAAAAATTTTCCATTACTCTGTTTATTACCTCCATTTGGTGTGTTGAAGCATCAGCAAACAACAGCAGATCCTCTGCGAACATTATATGAGAAATTTTTATTTTCTCTCTTTCCACCGTGAAAAGGATCCAATGTCCATGATTCACCTCTTACTCTATGTACTGTGACAGTTTATCCATGCAAATGACAAATAGGTAAGGAAAAATGAGGTCCCCTTGTCTAATTCTTCTGCTAGGACTAAAATTTTCTGTTTTGCTGCCATTTCATAGGATGTTGTAACTGATTGATCTAACCTCCTCCATAATGATGTGGATGATTTTCTCAGGGAGCTTTAGTTCTAGGAGCCTTTCTTGAATAAAATTCCAATTGATTGTATCATATGCTTTTTCAAAATCGATTTTGATCGCCATGTAGTTCTTCTTCCCTTTCATTTTCTTCATAGAATGCATTACCTCCTTTGCAATAAGGATGTTATCTTGAATCTTTCTACCTGGTATGAAACTTGATTGATGTGGACTAATTCTGTCATTTAGGTGAGGTTTGGGCCTTTGCACTAGGATTTTGGTTAAAATTTTAAGCCCGACGTTGCATAAGACTATTGGCCTAAATTGTGTGATGAATTCTGGGTGTTGGAGCTTTGGGATGAGAACTATCAGGGTGGAGTTAGAGTCCTTCAAAAGGGTGGGATTCCGCCAGCAATCCTTGATGTAGTCACACACTTTGCGCTTTAGAACCTCCCAGTTGTTTTTAAAGAAAATGGCTGGAAATTCATCCTCTCCTGGAGCCTTGAGCGAACCAATGCTAAAAAGGACCTTTTTGATCTCCATATCTGTTGGTATCATCTCCATATTCCTGCAGACCAAAGGGTCCAAGTTAGGCATGTTTATATTATCTAACCGTAGCGGAGTGATGATTACCTCTTCTTGGTAAAGTCTTTAGTAGGAATTGATGATGTGATCTTTCAGTTCTTGTTCCTCCTCTATCCAATTTCCATTAGCATCTCTAAGCTTGTGAATTTTGTTCTTTCTTCTTCTTATAATGGCTTTAGTGGGATAGAACTTTGTGTTTCTATCCCCTTCAACCATCCACTGCTCTCTAGATTTTTGGAGCCAGAGAGCTTCTTCTTTGTCAAGAATGTCTTCTGGTTCTCTTTTTAGGTTTGTTTCCAAATTATCCAGAAAAGGGTTTTTCCCGTAGCTAATACTTTTTTGGATGCCATTGATTCTGTTTAAAAGTCTTCTCTTTGTCTTGAAGATATTTCCGAAGACCTCTTTGTTCCATTTACTTAGATCTTTTCCGAGACTGTTGAGATTTTGAATGAACATGCTGTCCTCTTTCCAATGTTTTTTCAAAAACGGCCTGAAATCCGAGTGCATTGACCACATAGCTTCGAATCTGAAAGGTCTGCCATTCCTGCAATCTGTTCCTTCATTTTTCGTTAACAAAAGAGGATGGTGGTCAAATTTGGTTCTAGGCAGGACTTTGACAACCGCTTCTTGAAATTTGGTTCTCCACGAGGGATTAGATAGAGCCCTATCCAATCTATTGAAAACTTTGTCGTATCCTTTCCATTGTGGCCCTCTCTAGGTAAACCTGGATCCTATAAATTCTAGATCTACTAATCCGCATCTATCGATCCAATTAGCAAAGTTTCTGCACATTCTAAGATCAATTGGTCTGCCACCTTTTTTCTCAGTGCCATCTTTTATCTCGTTAAAATCTCCTATTAACAGCCAAGGTTCTCCCATGTTTCTTGTTATTCTTTCAATATTCTGCCAAATCACTCTTCCATTGTTTGGTTGTGGACTCGCATAAACCGCTGTGAGGTACCAGGGATCTTGGATGTGATGCTGCACTCTTGTATGTATGAATTGCTGGTTAGATTCTAATGTTGTAATAGAGATACTGTTGTCCTTCCAGCATATTCAAATTCTTCCTATAAAACATTGAGCTTCCTCAATAATGAAATTGTTGAAATCAGCACCTTGAATAATTCTTCTAGCATTATTACCGCTAGTTTTTGTTTCCAAGAGGATCACAATGTCAGAATTGTATTGTCTTAAGAATTATTTTAAGGTGCGTCTAAAAGCACAACTAGCCGCACCTCTAACATTCCAAGACATTATAATCATTAAAACCCTTGGAAGGAATTAGTTTAGCTGCATATCCGCAGCTGTGTCTTTCTCTCTCTCACTAATTCTGGGAGTTTCACACTCCACTCCAATTATCAGGTCTTCTATCTCCTTTTGCATGTCTATTTCCATAGGCACATCAGATCTCTGTTCTAGCTCTCTAAGGTCTGGTGGTTCTTCCTCCTGCACTTTATGGTATTCTTGCTCTTTGTTGTTGGTTGTTTGAAAATTTTGATTTTGCGTGTCGTCATTAGCTGCCTTCCAGTTCTCCTTGTATTTAACTATGTTGTTTTCCTTGATATTCTTGCTGCTTTCTCCCTTGTAAATCACTTTCTTTGTGTTGTTCTGATTTTTTCCTACTTGTATTTGCTGATTTTGTGCTTGAGTCAGTTCTATCTGGTTGTTCTTGTTTTTTGTTGTGTTGTTCTTTTCAATTTGATTCTTGTTTGGTTGTTTTGTCTCTTTTTCTTTGTCTCTTTGCTTTTGTTCTTTCTCCTCTTGTGCTGCTTTTTTGTTGTTTTCTGACTCTTTTTCCTCCTCATTCTCCATTCCACTTTCATTTAGCTCTTCTATTTCTAGCACACTATATCTTGACTTATTATTTTTCTTACTTTCTTTCTCTTTGGTGTGGCTGGCACCAACTTCCTCTTTGTTCATTTTCTTCCTCACTCTTCTTTGCCTCTGGATTATCATCCATGGGCCGTACTTATCTGATTCCTGGTTCATTGTGGCTTTATTTCTTTTTGCTTTCTCTAGTTCATTTTTCCCTGCTGCTTCTTGAATTACTGCTGCTGTTTTCATATTTTTTGCTGCTTGTTTTTCCTTCTCTTCTTTCTCCTTTTGTTGCTGCTCTTTTGCCTCTTTTAATTCCTTCCAAATATCGCAATTTTTCTATTCATGGTCTACTTTGCCATATGTAAAGCAAATTTGGTGAATGCCCTCATACTCAACTTGATATTCCTTTCCATTTACCATATATCTTCCTAGCAGTGGCTTAGCTAAGTCCACCTCCACGCATAGCCTTGCGAATTTTTCTCGACAGAGATGCGAGGTGTTGTAATCCACTTTACAGGTTCTGCCTATAAGGTCACCTATTTTCCTTAGAATCTTTTCATTGTAGAGTTCGATGGGAAGGCCTGGAAGTCTAACCCATGCTGTGATTTTGTCAATCGAGGTAAGAATGAGGTTAAAGTTTGGCTCCCAGAATCTTAAAGCCAAGTAGTGATCATATATTTTTCAAGGACCATCAAGGAGAGCATGATCGAAGTCATCCTCAGCATAAAACTTTACCAGGTAGAAGTCATTGCCAATGTCTATGACATCCACTCCACCAAATCTGCCCCACATCATTTATAGCCTCATTTTTCATTGCTGCATATCCAATCTTTCTCCCCATGAGTTTAACAATTAGGGATTTTCACCATGGCTTTCAGAGTTCTCTTTTAGCATTATCATTTATAACAATATTGAACAGACCGTCTCCCATATCCACAAGTGATATGTCTTCTTTTTTTTTTCCTTACATCTTTTCTTGGTTCTGATGTTTCAGGTATTTTCTCCTGGTCACTCATCAATTCTTCATTTTCAGTCTCTGATAGGTCTTCATCGGATGTTGCTCCAGCTCCAGTAACCATGTTCGCATAGGACCTCGTTCTCTGATTCTCTACTTTATCTTCTATCCAATCTTCATGACGAAGGACAAGCACTTGTGTGCCTGAGAACCCATCTTCCCCTTTTCTAATCTTTTTGCTGTTCCTTGCTTGGTTCTCATGTTCCTGTGGTGGTCGGGAGTGCTCATTGGGGGCCCTTTCCAGCCTATTGTTGCCGGTCATGGGCGATGATGGCTGTTTGAAACGTTATGTTGTGCAGAGAAAAAACAGGGGAGGTGCTAAATAATTTTCTTCGTATAAAAAAGAAAGTCCAACGTTTTTTTAATATCTTCTATATTAATTAACTTTCGTAAAAACCGTTTTTGGTCATGATAGCACTTATTTTTGGACCTAACCTTTATAAACACTTTACTGTTACAATTTTATGGCCCATTGTAATCTTTTTGGATCACGAAAAACCAAACTCTCTAAGCAAATTTTTGGGCGGAAGCTGGTGCCTCTAGAAAAAGTAGGAAGTGTATCCCTCTCTGTATACTAATTTTAGAAGTTATCTAAGTCATTAAAATAAAACACTATTTCAACTCTTTTCTTTTTATTTTTTAGTCACATTTTAATATATGTACTAACATAAAAACTAAATTATTCAAAATACTATTAAAAATATTTAAAGTATCAATAAAAAAATATAATTAAATTAAGTACATGAATAATTAAACATATGCCAAAATTTAAATATATGAAATAACTGAATTGATAAAATATTATTATTATTATTATTATTATTATTATTATTGTAATAATAATAATAATAATAATAATAATAATAATAATAATAATAATAATAATAAACCATTCATATATTTTTTAGTATTAAAACAGGATTAAAAATCTGCCATATACATATTTTGGTCATTTTAATATTTATTTTTTTTGGACTTTGGTCCAATATCTAATATTTGTAAGAAATATTTAACACTTATAAAAAAAGTTATTAATCTAGTTAATAAATTACTATTTTAATTTAAATCATTTACATAAAATATAATAAATAAATAATTAAAATGTATTGAATTAAAAATTAAAATTTATTAAATTAATAAGAGCATAACACTTTAAAAATTACAAATTTAAATCTCATTCTTAACTTTAATAAAAAAAAAAAAACAAGGAGCACAACACCCGTTAGCATTTAAGGATGACCCAAATTTTTGTTCCCTATTTTAGAGAGTAATATTTAGTTGGTTGGTGCTGCACTCTACTCACAATTAGGGTTTCTTTGAGAGGTTTCGAAATCCTGTGCGGCAGCCATCATGGTGAGTGTCCTTCTTCCTCGCATTTCATTAGATCCGTGCTTGATTATCTATGCGGTTTCTTTGAATAACTGAATTTTCATGTGGATTGAGTAGGTTCTTCAGAATGACATCGATTTGCTTAACCCTCCAGCTGAGCTTGAGAAGAGAAAACACAAGCTCAAGCGTCTTGTTCAGTCTCCTAACTCTTTCTTCATGGTATTCTCTCTCTTATTATCTTTCCCGTTTTTTTTGTTATTAGTTTTTCTAATACGTTTTTATGTCTCTTGTTTTCCCCTGTTTTATTGTTGCAGGATGTGAAGTGCCAAGGTTGCTTCAACATGTAAGTTGGATGATTCTCCCGTTTTTTTGTGTTGATTTTTATTTAGTGATATCTAACTTGCTTCAAATTACTCGAATTAGTTTTAACACGCCAAATTTGTGATTGGATGCAGTACCACTGTATTCAGCCACTCTCAAACTGTCGTGGTGTGCGGAAACTGCCAGACAGTATTGTGCCAGCCAACCGGCGGGCGAGCCAGGCTGACTGAGGGCTGCTCTTTTAGGAAGAAAGGGGATTAAAACGGTGTGACATCCTTTTAGACTGTAAAGTTTTGCTGCTCTAAAATAGGATCAATGCCTTTTGTCTTTGTTTCACAGTTTTCTCTAGAACTTGATGATACCACCTAGCCTTTTCATATTGCATATGGTTTTGGTAGATTTTTAATTTTATCTTTCATGTTGGATTCATATTACTCAGATTCTTCAATGATTGTTATGCATGTGTTGTAGTTCTTTGTGCTTGATTTGTCTTACTTTTGGTTCTTAAAGCTGGACATTACACGTGTTTTTATGCTTTTCTAGGTTAGGTTTTAATCTTGAGGATTGCTAGGAGACTAGCAACTTTTGTGATTTGTAGCCATCAAATAGCCATCAATGATGGTTTTAATGGTACGAGATTGATGTGAGATTTCATCCATTGGCTCATTTTTTTTTTACTGGTTACATACTGGCCAGAATTTAAAAAAGTTGCTGGCCCCTTAGACTTTTCTTATTTATATTTTGGATTTTTTGTTGAACACAAGCAATGTGGATTGCTTGATGATGCGCCTAAGGCCGAGCGCTTCCCTCTTGAGTTAGGGGTGGCGTGGTATATCCACGGGAGAGGGTATTCTTTGTGGCGCACATTTAAGTGCGTAGGCGCACAACAATTCGCCGTATGGTGAAGGGGCTACAGGCCGCTTTGCTGCTTTAGTAATAGCAGTTTGAGCGAGAAGGATTGCCCCATATTTCTTTACAATTTTGGGCTCAAGGTGAAACTTGCCTCTATAGTTAGAGATTTCTTCTTTGTTTGCTTGGCTGCTCTTAAGTTACGAAAAAAATCAGCTTTTCATTCATTCGGTCTTTGTTGAATAACAAGCAGTCTTAGCCTTTGTCATTTTTTTAGGTATAAATGTCAAATGCATGATATGATTGACAAGGTTTATCATGAATATTAAACTCTGGAGTTTTGCTACTCTTAGTTATATCCATAGAATTAAGAATCTCCAGAACATAAAATAAGTCCTTGCCTTATAAGATTAGAATTTACCACTTCAACTATTTGAAAATTTTGATGGTGAAATCCCTAATCTTTCATTACACATCTCAAATATATTAAAATTATTTGAAAATTCATCACTTCTCTAGATTTCTAATTTTTTATTTAAATCATTTTAAATTTAATTCTTTCAGTTGTGGACTTGTTATCATTTTTTCTAGAGAAAATGATAAATCGATCATGGACTTTTTAGTCCGCAGACATTTAACTCCCTGAAGATTTAAAAAGAGTAAAGTATCGTTTTTGTCCCCAACGTTTGGGGTAAGTTCCAAAATTGCCCATAATATTTCAATCGTCCTATTTAAGTTCCTAACGTTCCAAAATGGATTTAATGTTGTCCTGCCATTAGAGATCTGTTAACAGAATTGACGGTGGGACGAAATTATGACGATTTTAAAATGTTAGGAATTTAAATAGAACGAAAAAGTTTGAGACAAAAACGATACATAGAAATAAAATTTAATTTTATCCTTTAATAATATCAATTTTTTATTGTATATAATATTTAATTATTTTTTAATTACATCGAAGTAAATTATTCTTAATCACACTATTTTCATTCTAAATAATTTTTTTATATTTTTATATTAACTTATAACTTTTAAGTGTAAAATTATAAAAAAATAAATTTATTTAGAATGAAAGTAATGTGATTAAGTGTAATTTATTTCGATGTGATTAAAAAATAATTAAATATTATATACAGTAAAAAATTGATATTATTGAAGGATAAAATTAAATTTTATTTATATGTATCATTTTTGTTAACGGATCCCTAACGGTAAGGCAACATTGAGTCAATTTTGAAACGTTAGGGACTTAAATAGGATGATTGAAACGTTAGGGACAACTTTAGGACTTACCCCAAACGTTGGGGGACAAAAACGATACTTTACTCATTTAAAAATATATTAAAGTCTGCGACCTCTTCAAAATTTGGACATATCGATTTCTGAGTCTAATTTGTTCAATTTTAAAAAATTTTTCACGTGTGCATCCGTATCAACTAGATCAGTACAACGGGAGTTACGTTTGATTTTTTTGCTGAGAGATGTGATCAAAAGTAGTAGTATTATGAAAGAAGTTATTTTTTCAACTTCTCTATAAACTCCTAAGTAGCTTCTTAAAAAGTTGCAATTTAATAGATTAGTCATATAATAAATACTGAGAGTTGACGGATTCCTCATTGACTAATCATTAATTCTACAAGTATTTAAATCATACCCAATATCCATTCAACTAGCACCCTAGGGTATTAGGTGTCCGAAATCAAAGTATAATAAATACATTGTTAATTACTATAATAGTCGCGGGTTAAAGGAAGCTCTGTTACCATGTTCATCTTGAGAATATCCTATTGACAAATATGCGGTAATTATAACCATTAGGAATTCTCAGAGTGAGTCAATTCAATGATCATATCTCTATATGCACCATTTATATATATAATGTAATAAATGAGATCTATTAATCTTCATCCAATGAAGACCATATTATATATATATATATATATATCTTTCCGGATTATTAATGTCCTTTTTAATAATCCTATGACCAAGAACAATTTAGATTAAATTATAAAAGATTTATCTCTTAATATTATGATCACTATCACAATGATAAATCTATAAATTTAATCAAAGACTTTATTATATTAATATTTTAATATAATAACAATAATAAATTATTTGACACGTGATTGATTGGATTGTGGTCATACTACTTATTTTCAACATTAACCAACATTAAATAATAATAAAATTAGTTCTAACAAGAGTACTAATAACATAGTTGACAAAGCATGATCACTGAAACTAACCTTGTGAAGCAAATGCGCGGCAATATGAATTTTATTCAACCGATTAAGATTTTTTTCTAGGTTAATTTTATCACCACTCATTTAAATTTTTTTTTTTTCAAACCACAACACAAGATTTTTAACTGCTGACAATTTTTTTCCCCACCACCAATTTTTTTTTATCTCTCTTTCACTCCTACTGAATCTGCGACTTGGTTCCCTCCCCCTTCTCCCCTTTCATATTCAACCAAAACCAACATCTCTTCCCATGACCATCCAATACATCTAGTGCATGCTCGTACGCGGACTAGCGCTACTAAAATTTGCAGCCTTAACCGATGCTTCTCCATTTCGTAGTCACCAGAAATGAAGTGCCCCATTTCTTGTCCATCACAACAGAGATGCTCCATTTCGCTGTTGCCTCATATGATTTGGTCCACTTCGCAAGCGCCAATAACGATGTTGGCCATTTCGCGTTCGCCATCCTTGAAGTGGATGGTTAATCCTTCACTTTGCCATGACAGTATCCTTTCGTTGGCGCCTCTCGTAAATTGACGGCATAACCCATTTTGCTGGGTATGCGCATTTTGATTATAGTTTCCATTCCTGCGTATTTAAGGAATTAATTTATTTTCTTTATATATATATATATATATAACAATTAAAAACAGCCCAAGTCAAAAGCAATAAATACCTTACTTGAAATAAAACAACCAGTCAAATAGTGACTAAAATATAACTAGTCAAATCATTCGTCATGGGCCCTTATAAGATATATAGTTGTACTAAAAAAAACGAAGCCATTTGCAAGAGTAACTCAGACTTGAGCAAAAAAAAAAAGACTCGAGCAGATTTTGCATACACAGTGAGAACATAATGGCCGCTATCATTACCGACCCTTTATTTTTCAACACCAATGCTTTGAGCTCGGTATGCAAATTAAAGACAATTATGTAGATAACTGCTGTGTCCACTTTTTCTTAGGTTAAATATAGTTTACTTTTAATACCTATCATTTTCATTTTCATTTTCATTTGTATTCTCCCCAACATTTTTTTGGGGTCTTTCACTCTTTCCCCACCAAATTTCTATGTTGCTTTTTTTTTAACCTTTTTTTGGGGGGGGGGGGGGGAGGAAAACGGGCAGCCGAAAAAGGTTATCTTTGTCTTTTTGATGGTGACAAAAAACCTACTTTTTTTTCACTTCCCTTGTTTTTCTAAAAGTGAAATCTAAGCCCAACGGAACCTAAGATACTATCATAATACTAAGATAGATCTCCCCAAAGCCACCGATAACAACCAAGTTTATACCTTGTCACCTTGCTAAATTAATGTTGAAATCGTTCAAGAAAAAAATATTGATGTGATACACAAACCTATAAAAATAGATTTATGTCGAAGAAGGAAAGACGAAAAAAAAAAAAGATATTGAATACAGCAAAATTAACTATCATATTTTTCATTCAAAAAAGAAAAAAAGCATGAGTGTGGGGAATGGGGAATAGGGAAAAGAGTTGAAATGAAGGTCGAAAATGTTAAAATAATATCCACAAAATTAATTTGTGGCATCCCCGGCCGCTTTATTCCCGGATCTCAGAAATTCACATGCTTGCATTTAATCTGCACTTTCTTAGCTACGTCCTTTCTCAATTCTGCTCATTAATTTAATTTACAAACCCCTTCTTCTTATTATTATTTTTTTCAATTTTAGTTTCAAAGTAATACTACTATATGGATGATACTTACGTCAAAGGAATTTAATCAATACATATGGATGACACTTACGCATCAGTTAGAGATATATAGTTCTGTGATAATTTAGTAATAACCCCGTGACTTGAAGCATAAACCTGCTTCCAGGGGACATAATTGATGATTTGTTTATTTCAAAGGGAAGAATATATAGTTGATGGTTAACTCTAACTAATAATAGTAATCGAATTTGTTCCCGATTCTTTTTAATGTATGTTCTAATAATTTTATAAATATTTCAACAATATATTAGATCATTTTAAATTTTTGATGTATTAACCGCATAAATTTTTTTATATATAATTTAATTATATTTGTTTAATATAATTACTTTTATTTGTCGATACATATGTGCATGTAAAGTTGCTTTATATTAATATTGTATCAGAATTTAATTTTTATTTTTAGTGACCAAAATATTATTTCTTCTTTCTGGATTTATTTTGTTAAAAATTAAATTTTTTTAGGACAAAATAATAGTGAAACCGTGAATTAAAATAAGAAAATAGTAAATGAATGAATGAAAAAAAAAAAAAAACCAGAAAGTTTGGAGTGAGAGTTGTTCGAGCATTTGTAGGCGAGGTTGTCGGAAAGGGTGAGGAGCGAAGCATTGTGATGTTTGGAGGGAAGAGAGAGAAACGAAGAAGATGCCGCTGTTTCTCACTCTTCTCCTCCTTATGCTGTTGCTTCTTCTCCTCTCCATTCTCTTCTTCGTCTTCAAGCCATGGCGCTTTTTTCTCCCTCTTTCCTCCTCCTCTTCCCCCTCCTCCTCCACCTCCATCAAGGTTCAATTCCATTTATATGAATTTGACATCTTATTCGTAATAAGTGCAAAACATAACATTGCATGCCACCTGTTTGATCCAATGATTCTGTGTTCATTCATGCACTTTTCTTGATTCCACTTGTATATAAATATGAATACTGTTGTATTTGAATGTTCCTAATTATGATTTTGTGGTCAATTTGATCTATTATCTGTTGTTTCAGTTTGCATTCTCAAAGCCTTGATTGGATCTTACTTTTGCATTTTCAGGCTAGTGAGCTGGAGAGGCCTCTTCTTTCAGCTGATGACATTCAGGTTTCACATAATCAGACCAATGAATTTCCCTTAGATTATGATCCTGAAGGTGCTTGCTCTCCCAACCAACTTCATTTTCGCGTCCCACAAAACGATTCACTTGTTCAAAAGCAAATTTCTCTTCCCTCTAATGTGCCTCTAGGTAGTCTTACTTAATTACCACCATTGCAGCTTTTGGTACATCTTTTGTTCTTATCATTGTTTTCTGCTTTCTTGATCTGTTTTATTGCAAAGTCTTTATAGTGTAGTGCCCTATTAATTGTCTCCAGGTGATAGCTTGGTTTTAGATGTAATTCATGATCATTTGGAAGATGTTGATGCTACTGGTCAAACACTTGTATTTCCCCCAGCTCAATTTGTTGAAACTCCAAAGCATAGAAGATCAAACTTTGAAAGTGACAGACTGAAAGACTTTGTGCAAGGAGATATCTCTGATCAAAGTAATTTCTTAACACTTTTTTATCTATCAGGGTTTATCTCTAAATGTATTTGCATTGGCTGAAATATGCGAAACATGTCATCATATCTTTTTTTAGAAGTACAGGAAGTTGCCTCACGCTGGAGGTTAATGATGGTCCTTCTCGTGGACTTCGTTGTTCTGTACAGTCAACAAATACCTCTCGTCTACCACTAACCTTGGGAAGAGTTTCTCCAAGTGATTTGTTGCTAAATGATTCAGAAGTGTCAGGAAAGCATGCTCAAATAAACTGGAATGTGGATGTAGGTCGCTTTTCTGTTCTTGGAGACTTCCATTTGAATGTTTTCTATATGTATACAGCGCAATAATAATTATTAGATTGAATTTTTCAGAAAATGAGGTGGGAATTGGTAGATATGGGTAGCTTAAATGGAACACAGTTAAATTCTCAGCCAATCAACAATCCAAAGACTGGAAGCAGGCATTGGAGTGATCCGGTGGATCTTGCTAATGGAGATATCATAACTCTTGGAACAACATCAAAAGCAATTGTAAGTATTATGCCGGAATCTCCTTTACACGATGCTCTTATGTCTATTTTTACATATGGAGCTCATGAATGAAAATTTTCCACCCTTTTCACCTTTCAACAAAACATACCATAAGTTATTTTGTTTGCTTGGAACTATTATTCTCTTTCACACACAGATACTTGGAATGCTATGCTATTGTGGTTAAATTTGTGTGCTCTTATAAAGTCTTATGTGACTTTAATGCATTGCAGGTTCATATTACTAAGCAAAATCAGCAGCATATTCCCTTTGGGGTGGGTATGGCATCAGATCCAATGGCTTTGCGTCGAGGAGGCAAAAAGCTGCCTATGCAGGATGTTTGCTATTATGAGTGGCCTCTGCCTGGGTTGGATCAGGTTTGGGACTTATTCATAATACTCATTCAATTAAGGTTTCTTTTACATTTTCTTTTTTACTTTCTCACTTCTATTCACAAGAGTTATCTAATTTAACCTGCCTATGTTCCCAATCTGCAGTTTGGAGTGTTTGGCATTTGCGATGGGCATGGTGGAGATGGGGCTGCCAAATCTGCTAGCAGGTCAGTATTTTTAACTTTTTACCTATTCTTGATTGCTTCTTCTATGTTCTTTCCTCAACTTATGAATGTAAAGAAAACTTGCAAACCAAGATCAGACCAATAAAAAGAATTTTTCACAGAAGGTATTGCTTAATATTCAATTTTCCAACAACTTGCATTAATATTTATCTTTTTAACTTTTATGGAACATGCATGATTGACGATTGTTATGGATCTAATAATTGATGCATTACTTATTTCTTTTTCTTTCTTTCTTTTTCTTCTGTTGTTCCTTGTTTCAGACTTTTTCCTGAGATAATTGGCAATTTATTATCAAATTCATTAGCACGAGAGAGGGTTTTGTCACTTCGTGATGCTTCAGAAATTCTTCGAGATGCATTTGCTCAAACAGAAGCAGGCATGAATCACGATTGTGAGGTATTCTCCTCTGATCTAGGAAACATTTTCTTTTTTCTTCGTGGATTGCTTTACCAGTCACTTTTATCAGTTTATGTTTTATAGCTTTTAATGACGAACACTTTGCAGGGATGCACAGCAACAGTGCTTCTGGTGTGGGTTGATGGTGATAAAAATCTTTTTGCACAATGTGCGAATGTTGGAGACTCCACCTGTATCTTATGGTATGTATTATAATTTTGTCTAGTAGTAAGCTGTTGTGACTATACTTAATGTTTGTATGAAACTCATTATAATTTATCTTTGTTAGTGTTGATGGCAAACACATTAAGATGACAGAAGATCATAAGGTAGCTAATCATTCGGAAAGACTTCGAATTGAAGAGACAGGAGATCCATTGAAAAATGGGGAGAAACGTCTACATGGTATGAAGGAATAAAACCTTCAATTGTTTTCCCAGAAGAATAGTCCCTTCCATTCTCTTGAGCCAGCAAAATTGACTTGGAAAGTTCCAATTCTGGTTCTCACCCTGATGCAGGTATGAATCTTGCGAGGATGCTTGGGGACAAGTTCCTGAAACAGCAGGATTCACGGTTTAGTTCAGAGCCTTATATAAGTCAAGTCATGCATATTGATAAAGCATGCAGACCATTCGCCATTCTTGCTAGGTGATTTTTGTTTCTGACATATGCTTTTGTTTTAAATGGCAACATATATCTTTGTGAAACCATTGTTCACTGTCATTGAATATTGCACTCTTTTTTCGTGGAAAGTATTAGGCTTTATTGTATGATCATTTTTTCATATTGAATATAAGTAACTTTGGCATCTGTAAATGTACAGTGACGGGTTATGGGATGTGATCAGCATGAAGAAGGCAACTGAACTAGTTCTTCAGGTTTCGATAAAAAGAATACTTGAATGTTTATAGTTCAGTCTTTTTCTTACCATCAACTTGTTCTAACACTTCTGCTTTCCTTTCTGAATTGCACAGATGAGGGAGAGATATGCAACGGATAGAGAGAAATTTGCAGAAAGAATTGCAAATTCCTTGTTGAATGAGGCTAAAACACAAAGAACAAAGGATAATACCTGTGTAATTTTCTTAGATTTTGATACTTGTAGAGTTGAATCATAGTGTGAATTATAAATAGTGTTATAGCAATAGTCTTATATCATTTTTGTCCCCGGAACATGTTCCCTTCTCGGTTCTACCCAAGCTTATCGCATAGAAATAAAAAAAAGTTAGGTTGCTATGGATTCAAGTAGGTATACTTCAATCAGAACTAAGTATGAACAAGGTACGAAGTTGTTTTAAAAATTAGGATGTATGGAATGATACATTGCAGAGAAATACAAAAATCATAAATAAAAAAATGTCGTCAAATTATGGTGTTAACAAAAATAGATTTGCCCCTTTTTGGTTGTGCTTGTTGGAACATTATTGTTTTCAGTAAAAACGATGTTTGTTTACATGGAAAATTTAAAAATAATTTAACGTTTATGTGCTACAATTTTGATCCTAAAGAACATTGGTTTAGGTTCATAAAGTGTTTTTTTTTTTTTTAATTTAAAAATAGAAATGTAAAGTCACCAATGTATATTACCAAAAAGAAAAAAGTCACCAATGTATTGGAGCAAAGAGAACCAGTAACAACGACAAGAGCCTTGTACTTCTCAGTTCTCATGCATGTAAACATAACCAAAACCAGAACATGTAAAAAATTCAAAATTGTGTCTTTTACTCTCTTAATTTTCATCTATTTGAAATGGACGTTGAGACAAAGGATTCACCAAGCAGAAATAATACCGAGAAAGATCTTGTCATCTTGCACGTAAAGGTAAAAAGCAAACCATTGCAATTTGCAAGAACCTTGTGAAAAAGGTGCATTTAGTTAAAAGCGCAGTCAAATAATTATTATATTGGTTATTTTCTAATTAACTATCAGTTAATATTTTTTTTTAAAAATTCTTTCTATTAATTTTTACTCATCTGATATTTTATGAGCTGATTATTAATAATGGTTCTTTTTTTTTTATATATATTATTAAGTATGACATTTTCTTACACACTATTTCTTGGTCTCCAATATCCGATGAAAATGACAATAAAAAAAAATCCATTTTCCAAATTATTGGTTAAAAAGAAATTGTTCCTAACAAAACGGATATTATTATTAAGAAAATTTAAATAAAAAAGTTGTATTAATAGGATATAATATGATTAAGCAAAGATAGAGAAAACAGAGAAGATACATTTGGCTTGGTGGTAACATGACTTTGTTAAATTTTTGCCAAAAAATAATAGCTCAAATGACATAATCTTTCTATACTCAATTAAGAAGTTGCAGATTTGAGTCTCCATATCTTTGATAAAAAAAAAAAAATAGAAAAAACAGAAGGAAATAGGAGTCTCTACTAAAACCCTGAAAAGAGATCAGTTCATCGCGAGAGAGATGGGGAAGAAGAATAAGAGAAGAGACGAAGACGCCGAATCTCCTCAGCTCAACCCTAACGATGGAAACGGTGACGACTCTGATAATGCGAAGAAGCTCAAGAAGAAGAAGAAGAAGAATAAGAAGAACGAGAAACCAAAAGAGAGGGCCACAGTGAGCATAGCTGTGCCTGCTTCCATCATTGACAACGTTCCAACCCTTGACCTCGCCACTCGGGTCCGCTCCCTACTCTCTTCTCTATTTACTCACTCACTAACTGAAAGGGAATAAAAAAGAAGCAACTTGCTTCAGTTCAAGAGTTTCTGAATATTTTTCCTAATTTTGTTTCTTATCCTTGTTCAAAAAATGTGTTCTGTTTCAGCTGGCTGGTCAAATCGCTCGTGCTGCAACTATTTTCTGTATCGACGAGGTTGCTAATGCTTTGCTCTCTACATTTATCATATGTTACTTTCAGTTTGGTGCTTTGAATGTTTTCAGATTGATAATTGCTTTTTTTTTTTTTTTCTTGTGTACATAGGTTGTTGTGTTTGATAATAATGGGGAGCCAAATAGGGACCCCGTGATGGAGAATTCAGATGATGAAAGTGGTGCAGCTTTTCTCATCCGAATCCTGCGATATCTTGAGACGCCTCAGTATCTGAGGAAGGCTTTGTTCCCTATGCATAACAGCCTCAGATTTGTGGTTGGAACAACTCACTATGATGCTTATTCTTTACTGTTATTATCTGCATTTTTAGAGTTTATTTTGTTGAATGTTTAGTCCAGGGTTAACTTGGGTTATTTGTGTTGCAATTTGCAGGGCCTGTTGCCACCCCTTGATCCCCCGCACCATTTGCGCAAACATGAGTGGGGTCCATATAGGGAAGGTAGGTCTTGTCTTTCAAGTAGAACTTCACTGTACAGCATGTATTTTCTTGTATGGGATGGTTAGCTTTCATCTTAGGTACTTTTGCTTATATGAGAAGGTATGCCCTTTGGGGAAAAGTAAATTACAAGGAATGACTTAAGAAAGTTTAGTCAAATGGGTAGTGGAACACCTGAGTAAACTTAAAGAGAAACAATAGAAATGGACCTTGCTTTGAATGGTTTAACTACATATTTGGTTTCTGATGGAGAGTCTAGTTGCTCCAGCTGATCCATGTATTCTGTGTGTTGAGTTTTGGTTAGCTGAAGCTTCTTAGCTGCTAGAAGAGGCCTATAATACTTGTTTATCATTGTTTTTAACCCAGGTGGTTATGCACAGGGGATTCATGATCTTTATTGTAATCATGTACCTTAAATAAGACTTAAGAGGACATGATACCTCTTTTGTTTGAACTGGCTTTTATTTCTCTTTTACTAACTTCATTGTTTAATAAAAAACTGTTGAATTAGAAACCTTGTACTAGCATAGCATTGGTGTTTCATTTGTTGTTTTCTCTGTGGTCATTCTGGCCAGGTTTTGATATGTTGCAATAACTTTGTAGGTGTCACAATAAATGGTAATTCAAACTCAACGGGAACACTAGTTGATGTTGGTTTAGCTAAGGTATGGTTTTACATATCATAGTTTACTATGCCTCAGCATGTTTCTCTTTTCCTGCATGCAATCCCAATGTTCCTTATCCACATATTCATTCATGTTCCCCCATTGAGTTGTTTGGACGTTGGCATCTATGCCAATTACATTGATAAATGATTAAAATAACGTAACAGCATTCCCTGTGTCTGTTACATTTTTCTTTTCCTTTTCTTCTATTTCATTCTGAAAGTTGTAATGCTTGTTAATTTGCGTATGATCTGATAAAGTACGCAAACATATGCAGCATGTTGTAGTTGACCAACTACTGGAACCAGGAAGAAGAGTCACGGTAGCCATGGGTGCCGAGCGCAATTTGGATTCTGGTAATATATTTGATCTTTTCTTTTCACTTATTTAGTTATGCTCAAGATTTTTCACAAGCTTTTTGTTGTAAATTGTGCCATATGGTATTAGTGTTAAACTTTTTTGGGAAGGGAAAATTGAAAAAGAAATTATAATCATGACAAGAGAAAATTTAAGTGTCAGGTGATTATCGAGGAACTACAGACGATCACTTTGCTGAAGACCAGTGCTAAATACTTCAAACATCTTTGCTATATGAATTTATGCTAATTTGAAATACATGTACTTCATCTAGATTTACCACGCCAGGTTGTGTCGTCATCCAAGCCTAGGGAAGAAGGTGAATATTGGGGATATCAAGTGCGCTATGCACGTAATATTAGCTCAGTATTTAAGGATTGCATGCACAAGGTATGAAACCCCACCCCCCCCACCCCCCCGCCCTCTTTCTCCGTCCCCTTCCTTTCTTTCCTTCTCTCTCCCTCTCCTCTGTATTATATGAGCATACAACCCCCCTTTCTTCTAATGAATTGTTATCGTGACAGGGTGGCTATGATTATATAATAGGTACCTCTGAGCATGGTCAAATTATTAAGTCTCATGAGCTTGAAATACCTTCTTTCAGGTATACTTCTGTTATAGCATAAGCTTTAAGTTAACATGGCTTATTAATTCTAACTTCTAAGAGTTGGGTATGAAAAGCCATTGCTTTTCTTATCGTTATTGTTGTTTATGATCCAAATTAAGCTTTTGAATATGATTTATTAACTTCATTCTTTTTCTTCTTACACCATATTGTTAGACATTTGTTGATTGCCTTTGGTGGATTGGCTGGGCTGGAAGAGAGTATTGAAGAAGATGATAACTTGAAGGTACTGTTCAATTACTATTTTGTACATTGTGCTTACTCTTGAGACTACTGCCAATCAAATATTTGATCAATTTTGCCATAAATCTTTGAATACAAGCCCTTTTCCTGTTACAGGGGAAAAATGCAGGGGATGCATTTAATGTATACTTAAATACATGTCCACATCAGGGAAGTAGGACAATTCGAACTGAGGTGATTTCTAATTTTCCTCTAATCTGTTTGTTGGATTAATCAAATTCTTTTCTATCCGCTTGAATCATTGCTTAATGAACATCTTTTTCTTGAATAGGAAGCAATTCTTATCTCTCTTCAATACTTCCAAGAACCAATTAGTAGAGCATTGCAGAGTTAAATATTGTGGCGTCTAGAATTCATGTAGCGCGATCAACAGCGACAGTTGCTTCCACATCAGTATTTTTATGTTTTCAGCTCATCCTTCAGACTGTGGCTGCAATGTTGCAAGATAGAATGAATACGTTTGTTTTTTTTTGTTAGTCATTGGTGCTTTCTAAGGAATATAAATAAAAGGCTTTGCTATAGAAAATTTTCGAACCCAAAAATTATAAAAACTGCCTTTATGCTGATACAACGAAATGTAAATAATGTCGACGACTGATTGTTAAAATTTGAGGTACGTGGTAGTATATTCGATTTCGCATGGATGACATAGGCGGCTCATCTTTGTTTTGTTTACCGTTATTTTTGTTTTGCTTTCTTTTCGTTTCTTATTAACCTTTGCTCACCAAAAAATACAAACTTTATCCATGGTTGCTCCCTCTTTAGACTCTCTGCTGCTTTCATAGTTATCAAATCCAACTCGATTTGGCCAGTTCAACTGAAAATTCAGTTATCTAATTATTTGGCCAGACTAAGTCACTCTTCAAACTGTCCAAACATCAGACCAGATAAAAACCGATTTTGACCCGTGAGGTTTTCTTAATCAAACCGATGACCCGGCCAGTTTAGGTAATTCGGACCGCATCATGCATTTTTTTTTAGAAAAGAATAAATAGGTTATTGACCTTTTGATTCGCAGGCATTTAAGTTTTCGATGATTTGAAAATACTTTTAAATCTCTATTCTTTTCAAAACTAGGACATATCGATCTCTCATGTTTGCTTGGGTCTATTAGACTCAACGAAAAAATTAAACGTGATTCTGTTGTACTAATCTAGTTGATATGGATGTACATGTGAAAGAGTTTTTAAAATTGGTCAAATTAAACTCAAAAGAGTTTTTAAAATTGGTCAAATTAAACTCAAAGATGGATATGTCTAGATTTTGAAAATGACAGGAGACTTAAATGTATTTTTAAATCCTCAATAACTTAAATATATGCAGATTAAAAAGTCAAGAATTAATTTATCTTTTCTTTTTTAATATTTTGTAAACGACGCCGTTTCACTTCAGCAAAAGTTCAAACGCTTTTGCCCTAGGCCTACCTTCTTTGTGTGGTCACTCTCTGCTTAAGCCTGAAGCTTGAGCTCACTCACCTCTCTCACTGGCTCTCGCACTCAAGCTCTCTCCCTCTCTCGTCTCCGGTCTCCCATCAAGCTCGTCGTCGGTCTCTGTGTTGTCAATCGTCACCCTCTCGCACTGGGTCGCGCTCGCGTCCCTTCCCTGCGCTCGTCGTCGCCAGCAGCAGAAGCAGCAGGTCCCGTCTGGTCGTCTTCGTCGCTCACCGTCTCGCACTCAGTCGCGCGCCTTCCTTCCGCTCTCGGCGTCAGAGGCAGAAGCAGAAGGTCCTGGGGCTGGTCGTCGTTGTCGTCTTCTGTCTCGCCGTCAGCTTCTTTCGTGCAACCCAAACCGATTTGGTGAGTTCCAACAAATTCCCCCGTTCTCTGTTTCAGTTTGTTGCTGTAATTCATCACTGCACTTTGATTTTGTTGCTGAAAGGTGTATTTATTGCTGAAAATATCACTGAACTAGTTTTTTCCTTAAAAGATCATCACTGACAATAATTTGTTACCTTGAATAATATGTTGAAAATATTACTGAGCTAGTTTTTGTTGTTGCTGAAAATCATCACTAAGTTAAATTTGTTAGTGATTGAACCTTGAATTTGTTGCCGTCTTGCTGAATAATCACTTAGTTAAATTTTTGTTAGTGATTGAAGCCTGAATTTGTTAGGGATTGAACCTTGAATTTGTTGTTAAAAATCATTAGAGTTAAATGTTACTGATTATCATGAACCTTGAACTGACTTGCTGAAATAATCACTTTGCTAAAGTTTTTTCTTTGAAAATCATCATTAAGTTGAATTTGTTGTTGAAAATTGTTCTGAGATGAATTTTTCTATTTTATTTTGGGGATAGAATTTTAATTTGAAAATGTCTTCATCACAAACACCATTAGAAACCGGTTGTGTTATCTTGTGTTCTCTCTTGTTCATTTAAATTGAGAAATTATTTTGTATTAGTGACGAATTTATTATTATTTTTTTGCATAAGCAGTTATGTCTAATACTTGATTTTTACTAATATGTTTGTGAAGAGATGTATTTTAACTTTTAATTTTATTTTTATAATTTTACATATTTATTTAATTATGACCGGTTCAACCGGGTGAATCAGTGACCCACCGGTTGAACCAGTGACCCAGTTGTATGACCAGGTCAACTACCGGTCCGGTTCTGACCTGCTTCTGTTTGGCAGTGGCCTTTACTCGTCGCTGTGCTTTACCGCCGCCGTGGCCTCTCTCTTGGTTGCAGCCAGCGCTGCCATCCCAAGCACCGCGATGTCTCTCTTCTCCACATTGTTTGTTCCAAGCGCCATCGTAATCAGCGCTTCTTTCTCTGGCGGTACTTTGCTTCCTCTCTCAACTCGACTCTGCCATCTGTCTCTTTCCCTCTTGGTTCATTTCTCAACCATAAAATTGCAGGAATGATGACATAGGAAGGATCAATGGTAGCGTGAATTTCTTTCACAATTCAGAAATACATCAAAAGTTCGATAGTGAAATAAAAATCCGTTTGCGCAGAGAAAGAGAATGATGGGAAGTCTGACTCTGAACCTGAGAGTGACACCTTGTAGCTCCTTCACCACCTGCCTTCTTCACCCTCCTTCTCTTTCCAAACCCTCCTTTCTCATTCAACCCTCCAATATCCCAACAACCTCACTCTCCCTCTCCGCTTCTTCTTCCTACGATGCACCAATCTCTACACCAACCCCCATTTTCCTCCCTTATCTCCAACAGCAAGAGGAAGATGTTGAGGCTATAGAAATAATACATGAAGAACAAAAAGAAGCACAAGAAGAAGAGCAACCCTGTGACCCAATCTATAAATTCTTCAAAGAAAGGACTTTGGTTCCTTCACAAGACCCTCTAACTCAAGGCAAATTGACCCTCCAGAAGAACCGTCGAATTTCTTGGCACCTTGCTGTGGATACCGCCCTTGACTCTGATGAACAACAAGAGGAAGAAATTGAGATGGGTTTGGACCAAGTTCCATTTAGTATTGAGGAAGAAGAAGGTGAAGACAACAAAATCGAGTGGAAGAAGGAACTCCCACAGGGCATTGTTGGAGAAATTGTTCATCTGGCAAGGAACCTCCCTGAGAATTTGACACTTGAAGAGGCTTTGGACAAAGGCTTTGAGGGGAGGGTCAGTGAGGAAGATTGCTGGGAGGTTCTTGAAGTTCTTGAGGAGGAGAAGCTTATATTATGTTGCTTGTACTTCTTTCAGTGGATGAGGTCTCAGGAGCCTTCGCTTGTTACACCGCGCTCGTGTACTGTGTTGTTCCCGGCATTGGGGCGGGCGAGGATGGGTGATAAGTTGATGGTTTTGTTCAGGAACTTGCCATCCACAACGGAGTTCAAAGATGTTCATGTTTATAATGCTGCAATTTCAGGCCTTCTGGATGGTGGCAGGTGCATAATTCTTGACCTTTTTTTAATGTAATTTGTTTGTCGCTCAGGAAGATTAGTGTATGTAAAAAAGATGCAAATCAAATACTTGTTATTCTTGCTTATATTGAAAATTAGACGCTTGTTGTTTTGAGTATGGATGGGGTAGACACATATATGACATGACAGCAATGTGGTGACATTTAATCCTTGTAGCCGCCTCCACTCAGTGGGATAAGGTTTTGTTGCTGATATTTCACCTTTTGAAGCATAATGATCAATATTGTTAGTATGTATTACATTAGAAATGACTTAATGCAGCATCTTTGAGCTGCAATTCTGGCAAAATATATTGTTTTCTTATAGTTTTTATTTTTTATTTTTTTTAAAATGTTTCTGTATTTTAATATGGGTTCTTGAAATTGCTCGAAATAAAATTTATGAAACTTTTTTTCTTTGTTTGATCATTACCTTGATGATTCAGCAAGATGTTGGTTATTCCAGTGAGGGCTAAGTGTCTTCATTCCAATTCCGTTTTCCATTTATGGCACGTTGAAGTCCTTTAACCTGTAGGACTGTTCTGTTTTAGCCTCTTAGGTTCATTTCGTTAGTTTGTTATGAAGCAGCCTATAAACAACGATAAACTTTATCGAAACTTTATGACCTTATTGCACAAGAACTAAGATAATCTGACTCTTTTTAGGTATGAAGATGCTTGGAAGGTGTACGAGGTAATGGAAACTGAAAATATTCGACCAGATCATGTTACGTGCTCTATTATGATTGTCCTTATGAGAACACTTGGCCATAGTGCGAAAGATGCATGGCAGTTTTTTGAGAAAATGAACAGAAAAGGGGTCCAATGGTCTGAAGAAGTTTTAGGTGCATTAATAAAGTCATTTTGTGTTGAGGGTCTAGTGAATGAAGCTCTCATCATCCAAATCGAAATGGAGAAGAAAGGGATCTCTCCAAATGCAATTGTGTATAACACTCTGATGGATGCATATTGTAAATCCAATCATGTAGAAGAAGCTGAAGGCCTTTTTGTTGAGATGAAATCTAAAGGGATTAAGCCTACTGAGGCTACCTTCAACATTCTAATGCATGCATACAGCAGAAGAATGCAGCCGAAGATTGTGGAAAAGCTTCTGGAAGAAATGCAGGATGTTGGCTTGAAGCCAAATGTGAAATCATATACTTGTGTAATTAGCGCATATGGGAAGCAGAAAAAGATGTGTGACATGGCCTCCGATGCATTCTTGAAGATGAAGAAAGTTGGCATACAACCCACTTCACATTCTTATACAGCTCTGATACATGCGTATTCAATTAGTGGCTGGCATGAGAAAGCTTATGCTGCATATGAAAGCATGCAAAGGGAAGGAATCAAACCTTCCATAGAAACCTACACTGCTTTACTAGATGCATTTAGGCGTGCCGGCGACACCCAAACTTTGATGAAAATATGGAAGTTGATGATGCTCGACAAAATTGAAGGAACACGTGTTACGTTCAACATTCTTGTTGATGGTTTTGCTAAACAAGGTCGATACATGGAAGCAAGAGATGTCATTTCCGAATTCGGGAAAATGGGATTACACCCAACAGTGATGACATACAATATGCTGATGAATGCATATGCACGAGGAGGGCGACATTCAAAGCTGCCTCAGTTGTTGAAAGAGATGGAAAATCTCAACTTAAAACCAGATTCTGTCACCTATTCGACTATGATATATGCCTATGTTCGCGTCCGAGATTTTAAGCGTGCATTCTTTTACCACAAGCAGATGGTCAAGACTAGGCAGGTACCAGATTTGGCTTCATACCAGAAGCTTCGGTCGATTCTTGATGTAAAAGCTGCAAAGAAGAATAGGAAGGATAGGAGTGCCTTGGTTGGTATAGTTAATAGTAAGATGGGCATCACAAAAGTAAAAAGACAGAAAGATGAGTTTTGGAAGCATAGGAAGAAACATGTAACGAAACGTAGTGCTGATGCTAGTGCCCAGTGAATGTAAGTTCAATTTGACGCTTTTATTTCTCAGAAGGAATGACATTGGAAGCATCTTGAATTCAATTTTAGTCGGTACATGTTATTATCATACATAACCTCTTCAATCAACCATGTTCTTATTTATTCTGGGGGCACCTTTATCGTTTCAGGAAGTTGTATGCCGAAGGGATCTTGTTAAGCAATCACATATTCATCTTGATTTCATACATTTTTTAATGGAAGGGGTTGACAGTTGAGGATATTTTTTATTTTTTTTTTTCAATTTTATTTTTTGAATGTAGGCCACTAATTCGTTAAGCTCTGTTAGAATTCAACTTATAAAAATCCCACGGGAGATATTAGGTTTGGATTCTCTTTGTACAAGACTTGAACTGAAATACTTGATTTAAGGGGTACCAAACGACTTTTTATTTTTGGATTCTCTTTTCCCCAGGTATTCTCTTCTTGATTTCTCTTTCTCGGTCTCTTCTCTTTTCACTTCTATTTCAAGTAATGTCTTTTTCTTGCTCTGTCTCTCTTTATTTTTTTTCTTGGTCATATAATTAGGTATTATTCTGCCTCTCCTCTTGTTGCTTTACTTTTATTTTTATTTTTTTATTAAACAGAATTTTGTTCCTCTTTGTCTATTTTTTTTCGTTTTTATTGTTTTATATGATTTGTCAATCTAAAAATTATATAAGAATAAGACATCTAAAAATTATATAAGAATAAGACCTACCATTTTTTCTTTTGACAGAATCTTAAATTTTTACAATGATACTGTGAATGAATGAATGAAAAAATTGTTTTAGATTTTAATATGTTGAAAAAATTGTAAATTCTATTTGTGTTGTGTTTAATTAGTGCAGAAATTTTTATGCAAATTAGTGTAGAAAAGTTTGATGCAGAATTTGGTTTATGTTAGTGCAGAATTTTGTTTATGTTAGTGCATACTTTTGAACTAAATTAGTTTTTACTTGATGCAAAAAAATTGATATAAAAAATTAGTGACAAACTGCAAGTGACACAGACAATAACAAGAAGTGTACTTGCTTATTACTCAATGCTAATTGCTAAGCATCTATGAATGACTAAAATCTACAGTTGTGAATAATCGAGCCACAATAAAGTATCATACAGCAGTTGAGTCATACTTGAGACACAGGTTTAGTTGAGTCATGATTAGTTCCTATAAATGTCTAATTCCTAATATACACAATGCATATAATCAAATTAATAATAAATATTAATTCTATTTTTCAACACATGACTTGAGTTATATTTTACAACTTCAGGAACTGAGTGAGAGACAAAAAGAGAGGAGGGTATGAGAGCTTGGGATGACATGACTATTGTAGTCATTTTACATAATATTTTTGTCTTGTTTATATCTATCCAAATATAATTCAAGATATTACATTAGTGTCTTGTACATTGTATTCAAACATAATACACAGAATAACTTTTAATATTTTTATTCTATTGTCTCCGTCTCATAATCATATTCTGTCTTGTCAAAAAACACAAACAAATGCAGCCTCAGGAAACATGTATTTTCCGTAAAACAAAAGCTCTATACATAAATATTCATTCATCTATTAAAAGGAGCTCTATACATAAATATTCATCTATTAAAAGGATGCTTTATTTGTTCTAACTTCTTGCTCATACACTGTGCTAACATATACATCTGGAATGTATCATCCGCGTTAGATGCGTCAAACACCATATTTAATGATGGAAGAGTGTATTAGCTCGGAGCCAAAATGAATACACAGATCATTAGGTTGGGTGGAAGGGCAATGCAACCAACTAGTCAAGCTTTCTTTATCTTCATAGCATCACAGCGAAATCATAAATAACTTATAAAAGATCATGCTAACGTTGTCAACCATAACTCAACTCCACTTCAAGCAACTCTCCAGTCCGAAGGTGCTGCTAGTCGCCTTCTCTAGAACAATATTCATGTACTGAAACCTAATCGGCTTTCTTTTCAGATGCTTTATAGATCCAGTTTGCCCTCCATATTATAGGTGATAGAAGCCGTTCTGTTTTCCAGCCTAATGACTTGAGCTGCCCAAAATCAATTTAGTTTAATTCCCGTATCATTAGTGGTAAATGTTAATGGTGAAGTCTGTGGTACCTATGGTTACGGTGACTATAGTGGCTACAATGACTATACAAATGTTAAAATTGAAGTCACCTTTTTTTTTTTTATTTTGATAATACTTTTTTTTTTTTAATAAAAGCGTTGTTAAATAGTAAAACAGCATTACTTTAATTTTAGCAACACCTTTTAAGACACCGAAGCCACCAAAGCCACCATAGCATGCACCAATGTTAATATATCCAGTCGCACTTTCAAAACTAAGAAGCTAAATAGAATTTGACCAGAAGCTTGAATACCTTGTGAATAAACACGTCGTAGTGCTTATCGATCCACATTTGGCTGTCTGAATGCGAAGATTTGCTCTCAGAGACATTCGTTGCAAGAATGAGAGCATGAACAAATGATTTCAGAATGTCAGCAGCATTTGAATCTTTATGCACAATAACATTAACAGTTCCGTTCCTTTCAACTAGTAAGTACTTGGCTATAGGTGAAAATAACAAAAAATGAACTAAGGTTTAAGACATCAAATGGAAAGGTGAAAGTTAGTAGATAAACATTATGAAGAGAGCTCAACCTTTTGCATAGTAAGATGCTGCAGAAAGCAAATGCTCCTTACTGTCATCATTTAACAAAAAGAAAATTCCAAGTAAGGTTTATTAATGAAGTTTTACTGCTATTTCTAACAATAATCGAGAATAAACATGCAGCTTAAGTTTAGACGTAGTACTGATAAATGATAACACATGCTGAGCAAGAATTGACAATTGCTTTCAACTTAGTTAAATGTACCACTCATGTATCGCCACCCAACAGCATAAACTTGCAGGAGAGAAGGATCATATAGTAGAGCTTTTATAACGAAAAGGTTTAAATTCAATTCTTGCTGCACCATATCTTGAAAATAAAAACTACATTTCTTCACAAAGTTCGATGAACTTGTATATTGTCAAGGTTTCAAGTCCAAAAGAAACTGCTTAACATTTTCAAAAAGTTAGAGCTTAACATGGCATGAGTTTACAATGCCATGATTTTGGGCCATTAGAGGTTAGAACAGAAAGTGAACCATTATCTTGAAATAAATAATAAAGCAGTGATCATATGTTAAGGCAGAACCCAGAAGGTTGTTAAAGTATTATTCATGGATTAAGAAACAAAATTTCTCAAAGGATAAGGAAGCCACTCACATTTCCATGTTATCTAATGATGAAACCCTTGTACCTAAATGTACTTTTGTATACAGCAAATCAGCATTCTTTGAGCTCCATACAGTGAGCTTAAGAGGTAAAACATGTTCCTTTGCAGAGACTTGTTCAGGTGACAGAACTGCAAAAGGATTAGAAACATGGATTAATATACATAAGAAAAATGAAATACAGATTAATAATTAATAAGTATGAGTAGTAAATTTAATGCTAAGATTCAATAAATAAATAAACAAATTTTCTGTATAAATAGCTTGACATCAAAGATAAGTTGTAGTTACCATGAAGTAAGATAAAATAAAAGAAGATAATACCTTTGCCTGTCTTCATGAAATGCTGCAAATGAATAGTGGTTCTTTCAGGATTTAATGAGGTCAATGCTAGGCACCGCACAGCTTGGTAGTTCGCTATGAAAAGAGACAAGATTTGGGGCATCAGGTTTCCGTCAATGATTTAGGACATGTATTTAGGGAGGAAATACCTCTTTACAAAGAAGCTATGCATGGAAACGGTATTTATCTACCTTCAGACTATTTGGAACCATTAAGTTGAATATTTTCAACTGTTTGAGAAAGTGATATCCTAAGATCTCAATGTCATGGATTAATTTAAGATTTTAACGCGATCAAAATCCTATTCCTTTTACATTCTATCTCAAACTGCCACTAATATTTGTAAGACTAAAATTATTTTTGGTGTAAAAAAGAAAATATTGTCCAATTTTTTTTCTTTTCTGAAAAGATTGGAGTGCTAATTTTCCCCAAACACGTTGATATTAGAAACTTGAACTCTGACCAACTACAGCACTGTCATCAAGTTAATACTATCAATCTCTAACAGCAGTTACTACTTGATAAGGTCCATAAGCCCAATGTGTTCCTTTCATTTTTTTTTTTTCCTCTCGTTGATTGTGCAACACAAGAACTATGCAAGAGACAAGTGTATCAAATATACATTAAAGATAAAAATGTGTAGGACATACCATACATATGGAACAGGGTTAGGGACAAAAAACAAACCCAAATGGCTAGTGGGTGTCCTATGGTGATGCGAGCAACAAGCATGCCCAATGCCATGCCAATCATTGTGGCCACTGTTTCTTGACTCCCTTCCTATAGAGATGGGATGTTAATACATCAAAACATGATTTAAAAAGAGGGTAAACTACCAAAAATGCACCCGAATTATTTTCGCGTTGACAAAAATGCTCCCGAATTGTGTTATCGACAAAAATGTCCTCAAATTATTTAAAAACGTGACAAAAAATGTCCAACATTAAATATATATTCTCAAAAAATGCTCCCGAATTTTGATGCGGTTTTTTGCAAGCATGATTAGAAAAATGAGAAATGTTTATCCTTAAAATTTTGTGATTTTTCGCTAAGTATATATATTTTTTGGTGACTTTTTTGTCAATAACCAATAATACTTTTAAAAAATGAAAAAAATTTAAAAGTCAAAATTTTTATCCATTTTTCTGTGTGTATTTTCTAAATAGTTATCTAAATATTACTATAAAATTTTGGATCAAATGCATATGTAGTTTGTCCAATACAAAAGTCATTTCCCACTTACATAAAAAATAATATTCATTTTGGGCTTTTTTGTCACATTTTTAAATAATTTGAGGACATTTTTGTCGATAACAAAAATTCGGGAACATTTTTGTTAGCACCAAAATAATCCGGGTGCATTTTTGGTGATTTACCCTAAAACAGAAAGAAAAAACTATGCACATACATACTTTTAAAAGAAAAGGTAAAGGTAACAGACATAAAAACTGCTACTATTGTGACTACACCTAGCGATTGTCTTATATACTGCTGCCATTGCTTGTAAATAAGAGTAAACAAGAGAGAGATAATAGCAGTAAATAGTTTTTTTCTAAGAAAGTGGAAGACTTAGGTCTCATCCTCCCTTGTTTTTGCGTTTTGAAAATTTAATTTTTATGTAACATTAAATGTAACTTGTACCTTAGCAGATATATCTGCGGCATTATCCTGAAGAGCAAAATGCTGAGTCAAAGCGGCTCTAGTGGCTCCACTTGCAACACCAGCTAATTCAAATTTCAAGTATATTTAGAGACTAAATTAAGAAATTTACTTATTGGAAATTTGGAATAAGGAGGTAAGAGACCTACAGCTAACAACTAACACGTAATCACATTACTAATCTATATTTCAACTTCAAGAAGTGATGGAACTTACTGAATGATCTTGATATGCTTCCTAGGCAAACAATAATCACAAAAGCTGACGGAAACAGTGGCGAAATAAGGTCCATTAGCATTCCTGCAATCAAAGAGGAGCATAAAATTTAATTTGACATATGAAGAGTGCAATAAGAAATATGTTATTTAACACTGATTGGCACCAGCAAAGGTTTACACTTTTTTGCTGCTATAATTTTTACTTCCAATAAATAAATAAAAGGCTTAGCCAGTAGTTGCCAAGTAAAGGATTCTGTGTAGAATATGTCCTCCTCTGATATTCTTAAATTGTGTTATTGAAAGGTATATGCTTTCTATTCTCCCTTTTTTCACTTGTGTTCAATTTGTAAAATTGAATTCTAACAATAAGCAGAACATACGGGAGCACCTCTCTTGCTCGAGTCTCCAACGAGAAAAGAATAATTCCGTTATGCAAATTCTTATGTCATGTCAATCTAAAATGGCACCGAAGTATTTCTGAATAATTGAAAAATTCTACTCTTTTCCCCATCTCTCTACCAATTTGCAATCTCAGTCCAGGAATCACTATCGCATCAGTGCTCAAATTTAAATAATTAGTATTGGCTTATTTCTGCACATCTCAGAAATGTGTAGAGAAAATGGTTGCATGAAAATTTAAATAAAAAAAAAAAAAATGGTGAAAGAATCTACCAAGATCGTTCATAAGATCTGCAACCAAACGCCACATTTTGGCATTACTATCAAGATTTGATCCCTGCATCATGTGAGTTAAACAGAAATATTGTTAGCCAAAGTGCAAGATACTTCACATGGAGTTATTTCCAGAAATTTCATTTTCAAATTCATACGCTTGAATAAATTACATGAGATGCATACCTGGTAGAATGTGAATAAGATACCTCCAAGCATGCCGGTTAGATCCCTCAAAAACCACTGTAAATAGTTTCAACAATCAAAATCTTCTTATCTCCCATACGCCATTTTACAATTAGCGTTCACTCATTAACCAATCAGACACAACACAAATAGTTGATACCTGAAAAGTGGCACCAATCACAGTAGCTGATTTCTCGCCAACCCCAATAGCACTAAGGAGAGCCTGAAAGGGATAATATTGAACACGGGTAAACCCTAGATATTCACAAAACAATGATTACTACATAAACACAATGAAAAATGAATTACCTGGGTAGACAGCATGGTCCTTGTATAAGTTGAAAGACCCTGCCACAATCAATCAATTGTTAAATCCAAAACAAGAACATTCCTCAATAACATTGTTTTCTGCATTGCATAGTTTACCTGCAATGTATCCCATATTTGAAAGGGAACATAATCTGCAGTCACACTGCTAGGAAAACCCTGTATGCCATGAAGAACAAACAATTAATTACAAAATTTCAGGTTTCCTCTTTTTTTTATTTTATTTTATTTTATTTTATTGAGATGTTAGGAATAGAAAAGGCCTGCCTCAGGAACTAATGCCTGCAATAATCGTCTCCAAAGATGGGTGAAACGGGCACCGGATCTGCGTGAATGAGAGAGAAGCACGAATAAAAGAGGAAAGAGGTGAATTATGATGGTCGAGAAAGAGAGTACCTTTTAAAGGAGACAGAGGAAGAGGAAGCTTGGATGGTGAAAGTCTTAGAGAGCTTGGAGGTGGAAGAGCCATTCCATTCTTCCAAGGTTATGGCCGTATCGTTGGAGTTGGACACTGCTGTCATAGCCACTTTCAGACCTCCTTCTTCTTCACTTCACACTATGCACTTGGAAACTTGTTTTGTAATCCTACAACTGACTTTGACTTTGTTTTGCTTTTAGGCTTGATTTGGTGGTAGAGTTTTGAAAGAGGCGCACCTCGTGTTTTTGGAAAGGTGGAATGTCACGAATTCACGATGAGGTAGACTTCACTTCAAGTTGATAATCAAGAACTGTTAGATGATTTGACTGATTTGACTAAATTTTTATTTAACGATTTTTAACTATCAACTTTACATAAAATTGATTGCATCTGAGTTTTCACCTTTTGAAAATCAAAAGCTCGTGTGTTTGAGATGATAGTTTTTAAAAGTTGGGGATATTTTTTTAAGGTACTAACTACTAAGGAGAGTTTTTAAAATTAGTTTGTATTTATTAAAATTAAAAAATTTAATATAATTTTATATATTAATTAATATTTAAATTTAATTTTTATATAAATTTTTATTATAATATTTTATAATTTTAAAAATTATTTTACTAAATATATTTGTTATTATTTGGACTTATTAATTTTTTTTAATTTAATTTATTAAATACAGATTTTACAACTTTTAAAAAGTAAAAATTTTACTAAACTAAATCTTAGTTTCTAATATTAATGTTCTGAAAATCGAATCAATTATCGAACAACTCCAGTTATTAATTTACTAATTTTAAAAATTTAACAATTTCAACCAAGAAGATTTATTCATTACTACTACTTTCAAGCTTCAGGCAGAAAGCAGACAGGCATCAAATAAAGAGAGTCCAACTTAGAACATCAAGGGCTTTCCTCTGTAGGGATATCAGATAAGTAGCGCTGCTATGGCATACCCAAAAGCCGAGCGGCGAGTGGAGTGCCACAATCCCATTCATCATTTTGGATCTACATAATCCAAATGCCATAGCACTGGCGACCCGCGTTCCCACCAATCATGGTAAGATGTGACGTTCTGGACTAAAGTGTGATGTGAAGACAATTCTTTCAATAGGCTTCAGTCGACCATTAGCTTAGTGTTTTTCAACCCTGAAGAGAATGAGCAGCTAGCTAACTCGAACTAACCATCATATGGATCCTCAAAAGCATGGCTTGCTTGAATTCTCCGCAGAGAAAGAGGGTATAGTAGGCGAGCGGGTTAGCGAAGACCCCGCGTTTATTTTGATTATTGCATTATTGTCACCTGGCGCGTCGCATATGAGGCTGCATTAATCGGGGATACACGACAGAAGGAATTTTTTTTTAATTGAAATAATTGAATTATAATAAAATAATTAAAAATTATATTTTTATTATTTTAACATATATTTGTACTAAGATTTTATATTAGTGTTATATTATAATTATAATTATTTGGCTAAATTTTTTATAATTTATAATATTTAAATTCTAGCTAAATTTAAGAATTTAGAAGTTTTAAACTTTTAAACATTTTAATTTTTTTTAAAACACAATATAATTTTTAATATATACTTTCAAATAATATATATTTTAGATTATATAAATAGATTATTTATATTAATATTTTAAGCATAGGTATAATTTTTTGGGTCATATTATTGTTTTTGTAAGGTATAAATGTATAATTTAGTGGCCCCAACCACAAACTATGCCAGTGATGTTAATTTGGACAAGGACATTTTTTCGGTGAAAAAAGTATATTCAAGACCTTGGTGGACCAGGTAATGAAGTCAATTTTCGAAAAAAATTGGGGTTGGTTCACAAATAATCAAGAGTAGCGGTTGGGGATGAAATAAAAAAAGAAAAAAAAATAGGGGGAGGAGACAAGAATCCGATATTAAAGCAAAGTCCCGAACTCCATTAATAGGTGGGTGAAAGCTGTGTTGGAGTCAGTGTGAAGCTTCCTTTGGTCGACCTGCACGGAGACGGCGGTGCACGGCGGAGGAGAACGCGGGATTGAACGGCGTGGAAGCATACATCGAGATCTGGCTGTCTCGAGGTTCAAATAAGGGAAGGAAATGGACCACACTGGGCAACGAGATTCACAGGTACGCTTTGTCGGTGTCAACGAGGTTTTTACCGTCCGATAATGCCGGGGGAGGTATGCGCAGAAATTGATTTCAATTGGGGGGCCCGTGCCTCCCCGTGTCCCCCAATAGTTTTAACCGTTTGATTTTTCGAGGTTGCCGTTTAGAATGGCACATAGCCGAATGAGTTTTAGTTGGATTATTTTAGTATGTCTGGAATTACAGTTGAATGAGTTTTAGTTGGATTATTTTGGATGTCTGGGATTATAGTTGTGTGTTCGTAGTTATGGTTGATAACGCCGATGTTCTGTTCGCTCACTGCGATTTTTTGAACTGTTACAGCCGAATGGGTTTGTGGAGCCAAGCTACGAGTTTTCATCTAATTTTGACCGAGTCCATGCGTCGCAGGTGTGTTTTGTTGCTCATGTTATGAATTTTTGTTTGACTGGTTTATGTTGATGTGGCCCACTGTCTGTTGTCACACATGCCGCATGTTGTTCGTTGCAGGATGCTGATGATGGAATAAGCGGCGAAACCGTGCTGGTAGAGGAAGCAGAAGCGATGGATTCGTCCATCGCAGATGCAAACATAGATGCAGAAGTAGCAGGGGATTGTTGACGGGATAGGGTCCTTTGGCGCAATTGAATTTTCTTCCCTGACAGCCAAGAACGTCCTTACGATGGAGTTCACAAGCCTACAGGCAGCTTATGACTACTACAAGAATACGGTCGCATCAAGGGATTCTCAGTCAGGAGGTCCAAGGTGGGTCGCAGAACAAAGCAGGGGGCGGAGGGCAAAATCATTTGGCAGATATTTGTGTGCTCGAGGGAAGGAGAGCGAGACGGAAATCACATGCAGCGGGAAGACAAGAAGATGGATCCTCGACCGATCACGCGGTGCGGGTGTGAAGCCTGGATTAAGGTCCATGTTGATGATGCCAGCGGGCGATGGTTGTTTAAAAATTCTGCGATAACTATAATCATCCCATGCTGGATGCGAGGTTCAGGGGTCAGTCGCAGTCACACAGAGTAGTCAAGGAAGGCGATTTACACCAAATCAATTCCATGAGAAAATTTGGGATGCGGGTGCCGACAATTTTCCGCGCCTTTGCCAATCAGTTAGGGGGATTCGAGACTGTTGGGTTCGAGATAAAGGACATATATAATGCGATAGAGAAGCAAAGGCGGGCTGGCGCGACAGATGCTGAGGCCGCGTTGAAGTTCTTAGGAACTCTAAAGACCACTGATTCTAGGATGTTCTGGAAGTACTCGCTGGATGTTGACAATAGGCTGGAACATCTCTTCTGGTGCGATGGTACAAGTCGTTATGACTACAGCGTGTTCAGGAATGTCCTGGGATTTGATGCAACGTACGGTCGTAACAAATACAAGTGCCCTTTGGTAATATTCTCAGGGGTGGACCATCATATGAGGACGGTGGTGTTCGGTTGCGCCATCTTGAGCAACGAAAGTGAAGGAAGCTATGTGTGGTTGTTGCGGGCATTTCTTGAGGCAATGAAAGGAAAACAGCCGAAGTTTGTCATCATGGACGGGAACCTCGCCATGAAGAGCGGTTAGTACAGTTTTTCCCGGTGCACATCAGAGATTGTGTAGCTGGTATTTGTTAAGGAACGCCACTGCTAGAGTTGGACGGCTGGGATTTCTTAAGAAATTCTGTCTATGCTTGATGGGAGATCTAGAGGTTGACGAATTTGAGAGAATATGGACGGACAGCGTGGCAAACCACGGGTTAGAATATCATTCGCGGATAGCGGAGATGTATGCAAAGAAGTATTCATGGTCTAATGCGCATATCTGGGAGAAATTCTTCACAAGACTGAAGACGACATCGAAATGCGAGGCCTTGAATATGCAGCTTGAAAATTTTATACACAACGGGTACAATCTAAGAGAGTTTGTGGAGCACTTCCAACACTATCTAAAATTCATGAGCCATCAAACTATACTATGTTTTGATTTGTTAAGAAAGTAAAGTGGAATTGAACTAATAAGCAACGAGGATCATTGAATAAACTTACTTTTGGACTAATTGAGTATATAAAGCTAATAAGTAAATTATGTGTTAAAAAGAAAAAGCTGATAATGGAATGGTTGTTGAATAATATGGTTGCATGTGGATCATTCAGGATCTAAATTATATAGTATGCTACCTCTCTTATATTCAGGATCAATCTTCTTAGTCAAGACACTCACTATAATAGCTATACTTTCTGTTAACGTTAGTTACACAACCTGTCCTTCTATAAAGTAATTGAGAATGCTATTCAATCAATAACATTGAAGAAATGTATGTATAAGTATAGCTGTGTACTGTATTACTATTATCATTTTAAGATTTTCTTGTTTTAGAGCTTTTTAATGATATTTTAAACCTTTAACCTAAAGTCTTGTTTTGACAATTAATTGAATAATTGGTGTTGATATACATACACGATTGACTGATAATTCTTTCTTCTTTTTTTTTTTTTTTTTTTCAGATATACATATATGTATTAATATATATATATGTTTTCTTTTGTGTTGGGGTTTCTACTTTCTAGCACCACTTCTAGAACATAATTGAGTTTGAGTGTAACAAGTGAGTTGACTATAGCATGAATTGAATCTTTCATATTTTTTAATAAAAATATAATGGAAAAATGTTTACCCTAATTCAGGTTAATGAAAATATTAAAATAACAAGTGTACTCTAAGAAATAAAAATCAGACACAAATATAAATTATATATTAAAAATAAATTAAACAAAATATATTTTTATAAGTCAATAAATAATAATTATTTTGATAACTAATTTTTTAGAGTATACATAACATTTTTATAAAAATAAATACATTTAAACTTACAATAATGCAAAATAAAATGTTGATAAGGCGACTTTCTTCGATTGCACAATTTAATCTTCACTAAAATATATCGCAAACAAAGTGAATTTTAAATAATGAATAATAAACATTGAATACTCAAAATTAATAATAAAAAATATATTGTAAAGTGATAGCCATACTTTCGGTGAAATTTTATATATTCTTACCTAAAGTCAAATAAAACAAAAAATTTTAGAATCAAGCAAAATACTTAGTTCAATCAAGTTGGAATAATGTATTTTATATTTATGCGCCAATTACCTTTTAACTAAATGTAACATATATAATTAATTTAGTGTAAATGACTTCTTTCATTTCGTTTTTATTGTCTTCTTGATTTTTCTGTGAATTTTTTTTTCTTTTTTTCTATAAATTTTTCTTTTTTACGATCAATATTGTTAGATTTGAATTCGTTTTTGTTCAAAATTTTAGTTGTTTCATGGTCGTTTTGATTTTTGTAAAAGCAAGCAGTGAAATTAGATTTTGTATAACTTTTTCATTTTCGAAAACAAAATATGATGCAAGTTAAGATCAATTGAACCAGCTAGAATTGAACTATTGTTTTGAATCAAATTAAATTGACGAAATTTTGATTCGTTCTTTTAATCAATGTAGTTCGTATCTAGTTGCTTTGTATATGAGTTAAATAAGTTTGTTTCTGTTACATTTTTTTTTGTGTAAATAAGTTCGTTTTTTATTTTATTGAAAATCTCATATACGATTCTTGTAGAGCACTGTAAATTGTGAATATTTTGCAAAAAAATTGAAAATCATGTTATATAATATATTTATACAATAAAAATAGAATTGTTTCAATGTATTTACACTTACATTATATTTTACTATCTCCTTTTTTATGATTTTTTTTAATAATTTTTTTAATTGTCATTTTAGTTGTAAAGAATAAAAAAATTAGTTAATAAATAACAATACAACATTTAAATTATAATGATACCAAAACTACTCAATGTATTTTTTTTTTTTTTGGTGTCTAAGGATAAGAAGAAACAAAGAAAAAACACTAAACACTAGGGACGTAGTCCCGTTGCAACAACACTGTTAAATCTTCCCAAAACTCATTCCATTCTAATTGCTGTATGCAATTAGATGCTACATATTTAGCCAAAGCATCAGCAACTTGGTTGGCATCTCTTTGAATTAGATTGACTTCTGCTCTCCAATTCCAGCTTAAGACCTCTTTGATTTTAGTCACCAAATCATTATCAGAACTTTGCACTTGGTTGTTTCTATCATTAACAAGGATAAAAGCATCCAAACAATCCGTCTCGCAAGTGACCTCTCTAAACCCAGCTTCCCATGCTAGAATTAGCCCTCTCCAAATTGCAAAAAGCTTGCTTCGAAGAATAGTAGCACGTGGTAAAGAACCAGCACAACCACGCAACCAAGAGCCATTATAATCACGCAATACACACCCAAAACCAACAGATTCACCAAATATACTAGCATCACAGTTTACTTTAATCGAAAATTGGGTAGGAGGAGACCAAGAAAGCAGCAAATAAGAAGGAGTAGACACATGATGTATAGATAAGAACTTATGAAGTTCAAATTGATAAGCATGAATAAGAGCTATAACCTTACCCATTCTTCATGGATTAGTTGGATTAAAAACATCATTGTTACGATCCCTCTAAATCTACCAAATAGTCGCCGAGAAGAGGAAGGCATTGGAATTCATGCCACTGCGCAACCAGTAATCTAACTGTTGACCGTGAACTTCCAAATTCAAACTATGCTAGATAGCTTTGGCCTTGGGGCACTCACGAAGACAGTGAGAAATCGTTTCAGGTTCAGTATTACATCAAGGGCACAAATCAGAGCTGCCCAAACCTCTATGAAATCGAAAAGCAGTTGTGGGAATTGCATTATAAATACATAGCCAAATGAAAATTTTGTACTTATCGGGAACTCGGGTCCGCCATAACCAAAGCCAATTGGTCTGCTCCTCCCAACTGAAAACACGCTTATAAAGCCACAAGTAGCTATTTCTAGAAGAATAAATATTGGAAGGAGTTGCTGACCACCTCCAACCAGCCCCCTTTCCCATTTGACAATCTGGATTATACGAAAGAATACTCTGTTTAACAAGGTCAGGTAAGGGAGTGTGGCACCTCTCAAGCTTCCACTGTCCATCCTCCCAAAAATCACTGATATTACTCTCAAAATCAGAAATATGAACATACGGCACTTCCTTTGCCAAGGGACCTTCCATCCTCCATTTTCCAAACCAAAAAGATTGGTTAAGAGGACCAATATTCCATGTGAAACCATCTCCTAAAAGATTAAAAGCCTTGCAAATACTCCTCCATACATGAGATGCATTTCTGGGAGGCATGAAGAGACTAGTATCAAACGTTTTGAGGAATTTATGAAAAATCAGTTGGACCCAAAACTTCTCCGGACAGTTAAAGAGCTGCCAAATTAGCTTCCCTATCAGAGCAATATTAGCGCAAGCCGGATCTCTAATGCCAAGCCCACCAAATTTCTTTGGGGTGACAACTGTATTCCAATTAGTCAGACTTAAACCCCTTCCATCAACCTTTCCTTTCCACAGAAAAAGCCGCATCATAGAAGTAATCTTATCAGATACAGAAGAAGGGAACAAAGATACCTGCATTTGATAAGTTGGAATGGAAGCCGCTACTGAATTAATGAGACAAAGCCTGCCGGCTCTATTGAGAAGTCTGCCCTTCCAGTTAGCAAGCCTACCTTTGATCTTATCCACAATACCATTAAAAGGGGCTCTAGTAACTCTAGCATGGTGAAGATTAACTCCAAGATATTTACCCAAGTCTTGGGTAAAACGGATAGAAGAGACACCAGTGAAAAGTTCCTTCCTTCTATTATTGACATTCTTAGAGCACAGGACCTTTGATTTGTCCAAATTGATCTTCATCTCCGATGCTCTACAGAAGCTTTGGAAGGCATGCATAACACATTCTACCTGAGATTTTTGCGCTTTACAAAAAAGAAGAAGATCGTCTGCAAACATGAGATGAGAAATTCTAGGACCACCCCTGGTCACTGCCACTGGATCCCAAAGGCCCGAATCAACTTGGTTAGCAATGTACCCAGCTAGGCGCTCCATACATAAAACGAAAAGGTAGGAAGACATGGGGTCTCCCTGCCGAAGGCCTCTTCTAGGAGCAAAACTGTCTAATCTATTTCCATTCCATAATAAATTCAACGAGGAAGCTCGAACACAAGTCATAATTAATCTGATAGTAGCTGAAGGAAAACCAAACTTTCCCAAAGTATGCTCTAGGAACCGCCAATCAATCCTGTCATAAGCTTTTTCCAAGTCTATTTTGAAAGCAAGAGTTCCTTTACGGGACTTGGTCTGTTTCATGAAGTGTAGAATCTCTTGAGTAATGATTATATTGTCGGGGGCGCCCCTCCCTGGGATAAACCCACCTTGAAGAGGACTAATAATCTCTGTCAAGAAAGGTCGAAGGCGATTAACAAGAACCTTTGTGATGACCTTATAGACCACATTACACAGACTAATAGGGCAAAAATCCTTGAAATAAGAAGGAACATCTACATTCGGGATAAGCACAATAAGAGTTTCCATGATTCTTGTATCAATAAGATTACCCCTGAAAGCACTATTCACAAGCTGCCAAATATCCACTCCTACAATTTCCCAATACTCCTTAAAGAAATAAGTCTGAATGCCATCCGGACCTGGAGCCTTAAAGGAGTTCATGCTAAACACTGCTGCTTTAACCTCAGCAAGAGTCACTGGAGCAGTAAGTGTCTCACAAGCTTCGGCACTAAGGTTAGGCAAAGTAACGTCTCCCAAGCAATCCACTTCTACCTCCTCCGTAGAGCAAAAGAGATTTTTAAAGAAAGAGGTGGCTTCTTGTTGAAGAATTTTTGAATCTGTAGACCAGGAACCATCAAAAATAAATAGCCCGTTAATCTTATTAAATCTCCTGTGAACCAACGTTTGAAGGTGGAAGAACTTGGTGTTTCTGTCACCAAACCGCACCCATTTTTTCCCTTGACTTTTGAAACCAAAACAACTCCTCCTGAAGTAAGATGCGGTTATAATCTTCATTAAGTTCCTTTTCTTTAATCCTTAATGAAAGAACATCAGTCACCTCCAACCTCTTTTGAATGGCGCTGATCCGATTCTCTAAATTCCTCTTCTTAGCAAAAACATTACCAAAAACCTTAGCATTAAAGTCCAAGGACCATTGCTTAACAGCATTTAAATTTGTAGGGATACTATGATTATTACCATTCCATGCATTTTGTACAACTTGCTTGAAGGAAGGGTGAGTACTCCAGGCAGCTTGGAAACGGAATGGCCTATCTCCCTTTGGCTGAGAAATACCATGGCACCTAATAAAATAGGGCAATGATCAGAGTGAAGACGACATAAGATTTCAGCATAAGCCTCAGGAAATAAAGAAAGCCAAGAGCTATTGATAAGCACTCTATCCAGCTTCTTTGTGATATCTATATTATTCTGAACTCTGCTATACCATGTAAAATTCCTGCCTATCATTTGGAGATCAAACAACCCACAATCATCCAAAGTTGAAGAGAATAAAGCAGCTCTGTGGCTGGAGAAATGACCTCCATTAACTTCATCTTCTTTGAAAATTTTATTAAAATCTCCCAATGCTAGCCAAGGGCCTTCAAAAGAAGTTGCCAAACTAGAAAGATACTCCCAAAGAAAAATTCTATGCTCAAACTGAGGGCTAGCATAAATTTCACTACACCTCCAATTATAAGAATCCAAATAAAAATCAAAGGTAATGCATTGATCAAAGCTATTTACTAGCTGGCAAGTTAAGTTGGGAATTGAAGAGAGGAACCAAATTCCCCCTTTATGCCCAACAGCTTCAACAATTCCTACAACATTATAACCAAGACCCTCCCAAAAGGATTTCAAATTATTGAAAGAAGAGTGAGTTTCAACAATAATAAAAAAAGATGGATGAAATTTATTAACTAATTCCTTGCAGTGAACCCGTGCCAATTTGTTTGAGGCACCCTTAATATTCCACATCAAAATATTCAGTCTATCCATAATCAACAAAAGAAAAAATTGTACCCAAGCTTACTACTTCATACTGCGGCTTCTGCCATTGTCGTAGGTCTGCCTTCAACACTAACCCCTTCTTCACGCGCCGTTGCATCTGTTTCATTCTGGTTCACTGGGGAAGATTGCAAAGATGCTGATCTGTGTCTCTTTCTTGCCGTTCCAATAAGAGGAGAATGAAAAACAATGCTCTGTTTAGCTTTTTCTGATAACGCTTCAGAGATGCCAAATACCTCAGCCTTATTGGCCTTGACCCCTTTCCTCACCTGATTAGAACCAAGCTTAGTCTCCTTATGGCCCAAAGAAAAGCCTCTTCTCTTTATGTTTACATATCCTCCTTTATTTATTGTTTGGGTTTTATTGTTCATAGGCCCAATTGAACCATTAGAAATATGTGGACCTACCGTAGCCTTACTTTTCCTAACTACTTTATTCCATTCATTCCCTTCATTAATACCCCCATCCACAACGTGAATAGCCTTGCCTTTTCTACCCACTTTGTCCACCTATTATTTATATTAACTCCTTCATCAAGAACATGATTTGCATGCACATTATTCTCCACAAGATCCGCACTATCCTTAACCAAACGGTCATTCCCGCTAATTGCTCCAAATTCAAAAACTTGCTTGACTTGGTGCACCGCCGGTGATAAGATCTTCAATTGATTGTGAGCATCAACCACCGTCGCACCACTACCTATTTTCTCCAAAGACGCGGTGGATGCCGCACCCAAGGGAGCTTAGTGAGAAGGAGTCTCTTTCGGTGAGCCTGGTGAGAAGGCTGGAGCTTTGTTACCGGTTTTGCAATCTGCTAGTACATGCCCGTAACACCTACAAGTACCACAGATTAAATCTAAACTCTCATATTCAACGCAATATGTGCTACCATTTACCAACACCTCTGTGACAACAGGCAACCCCAGGTCTATCTCCACGCAAGCCCTTGCAAATCTTCCTCTCTCTGCTTCCTTAGTGGCGAGATCGATTTTGATAGGGTTACCAATTGCTGCTGCTATACGACGCATCGCTTCTTCTTGATAGAAAAGAATGTTTAAGCCTAAAATGCGAATCCATACTAAAGTATTTCCAAAGGAAGCTTCATTCGGACGAAAAGATGGAGACCATGATTTAACTGCTAATTTATATCCTTGGATCATCCACGGTCCTCCCAAAAGAATTTTCTCTCTATCTTCAATCAAATCACATTTGATCATGAAATAACCAAAATCCACGTCCATAACTTCGTACCCTCCACGCAGCCTCCACACATGTTTGAGTTTGAAAACCATCGCTGAGTAGCTAAGAGGCTTGCCAAGAACTTTCACCACAATAGAACCCAAGTAGGGTTCTGCTAACGCTTTGAGTCCTTCCTCAGAGAAAGTAACACTTGGAGGTTTGGAATCACCTTGTTTGCCTTGCACAGTAGCCAAACAATCTCCTACAAGTGCACAATCCATGCATAGAGGTTTAGGTTTAGAAGCTCCTACAACTTTATCTCGGAAAGAAACTTTCAAACCCTTGTTTTCACCCTCCTTGACACCAATTGATCCCTCCCCAACACTATATATAATTTAAATGACATCAGAATTACTATATCTATTATATATAACTTAATTATAACAAGTCACAAAAAAAACTTAATTATAATAAATACAAATCAATGAGATTAAGTATACTATATTTAATCCAGAATGACATGAAAAATACTTAATGATGACATTACACTAGCTAAAAACAACACAAGCACACAAACATAACTTAATCAACCACAAAACACATCCAAATTAATTTGAATCAGAAAAATTCATCAATATGCTTTAAATGATACCAAAAATCATAACTACTACACTAATCATATGTGATTTAATTATAATAAATTCAAGTCAATGAGATCAAAGACATCACATTTAATTCAGAATGATATCGCAAAGCACTTAATAATCACAACACACATTTAAAACAAGACTAGCACACAAACATGACTCAATCAACCAAAAAAAATATGCATGTCAATTTTAAATGAAGAAAACTTATCAACATGTATTAGATAACACAGAACAAGCACAATTATTACAAGATTAGCACTATAAAAAGAATCACTATTCGTAACTTCTATTTTTATCACGAAAACACAAATTAAATCTACTAAATACTTACACTAAAATAAGTTCATAAAAATAACTCAATCAACCAAAAAATATATGCATGTCAATTTTAAATTTAGAAAATTCATTAAAATGCATTAGATAACACCGAATTAGTACAGTTATCACAAAATCAGCACTACAAAGAGAAATATTGTTCGAAACTTCTATTTTATCGCGAAGACATAAATTGTACATAAATACGAGAATCTAGTATTTTGCAAGTGAGAAAACAAAAAATAAATAGAAATAGATAATTTAGATTCTCATCATCTTTAATAATGTTTTTTATTTTTGTTTTGGTGTTTGTTGTTGAAAATTTGAAACCTAGCATAAAGAATATTTTTGAGTTTTGCAGAGATTTTGAGAAATTTTTAAAAGATTTTGAGAATAATTTTAAAATTTTTGTGTTAGAGTGAGAGTGATTTTAGAAATTATTTTTTTAAATGTAATCATATTAAAGAGCGTGATATATGAAATATTTATGTTTGTGAAGAGTTGAAACAAGCTCACTAATAAAATTGATTTTTATTAAATTTAGATCAATTTAATTAAATTTAATTGTTAAAAAAATTTGGATGTAAAATGGACGGTAAATTAAATTAAATTAAATGTTATTAATAGATATTAGATAGTTGGTCTAATAAACATAAAAGCGAGGGGCACATTGGTCATTGCAGCCAAATATAGAGACGTGTTTGGCGAAGAGGAAATAAAAGAAGCCCTTTTAGGCGTAAAACTAAATCCCTAGAAACCGAGAAGGAATGCGCCGAAGAGAGGGTTGGGTCTAAGCATAGCGCGGGAGAGTGTGTGTGCGTGTCTCGTTCTTTTTACTCTCTGGCTCACTCACACACACATACAGAGAAAGAGAAGCTTCTTTCCCACACAGATTAGTTCCCTCACAATTTTTTTAAATATTGGTTGGTTTAAGACACAAGGACCGTTGTTCCCGCCATGGTTATGGCTCCATTCAAGGAGGAGCAGCCTCAGCCACCGCCCATCGACCACGCCACCACCCTCATCTGTGCTCTCAACTTCCTCTCCCGTGATCTCCCTCTCCCTCCCCACCTCCTCAGTTCTGTTTCTACCATCTATCACTCTCACCCTTCTTCGCAGAACCAGCTCCAAGTACGTCTTTCCCCTTCTCATTCTTTCTTCTCGATTTCGTGCTCCTCAATGTTTTGGGGTAATCGGGTTTGATGGGCGTTCTTCAAGTTTCGTTCTTTCATCTTGATTTTTATGTGGGTTGGCCAAATTTCATGACTTTTTTTTTTGGGTTTTTGAGGCTGCTTATGTCGAAATTTCTGGAAAGTTTTGCCCTTTTTTATTCTTATTTTGCTTCGTCTCTTGATTGTTGTAATGGGGTGTTTAGTTTTAGTTTTACTTGTAGCTGGATTTAATTTGATGTGGTATGGAGTTGTTGGAGTTGGTGGTTTGTTTTGTTGTTTCATGGTGATATGTGCCTTTTCTCAATGGTTTGTTTGGAGTCTTTCTCAGCCTATTGATTGTTGTTCGTATACAATGCAGCTGCCAGCTACACCTCTCATCATTTTTTTATTTGACTTGTTTACCACTTTACCATGAATTTATATTTTTCTTCAGTCTGCACGATAGGTTTAAGGTTTCTTTAGCTCTCATGAACTTGTGAATCACAGTTACATTATGGGTGACGCAAGGTTTATGAGTTCTTTCATGAAGCATGAATGATGGAAGGTTGCTCTTTGACCATAGTAGAGTCAACTAAAATACTTGTGGTTATGAGTTGGGTTTCCTACAAAACATAAACGTATTAAAAAAACACACTTTTTAATATGCACTAGCTCAGTCATATTTTATTTTAATGTTAAACAACTCTTTTGGCAAATCAATCTAGAAGAGCATACAGAATAAATTATGGCATACATTAATTTATTTAATAGCTTTGCTCCAAAGAAACAGTGATGTTACTTACATGTTCTGCATACCCATATTTCTACTTCTTCTAGTGTTATTGTTCATCTTACAACACACTTATTTTGGTTGTTTGATTATAGATTACTCTTATAAGTAATTTGAATGCAAGAACAAGTGTTGCCTATACTTTCAAGTTTGTCTATACTTTCAAGTTTCTGATAAAATTATTACATAATGATGTTTCTATTATTCATTAATCATCATGCAGGATGATATAGGGAATTCTAGTGAAAATTTAATTACAGACCTTGAAGGTGCATTGTTTAGGCAACGCCCGTCGGGTTCCGAATTAGAGAGAGCAAGGGAAAGCCGTTATCAAAATCGGATACAGCATCGATTAAATGAACTTGAAGGTTAACAATTTTAGTAAAAATGAAATACCTCCTCTTTATTTATATTTATGGTTTTTTGACCTTGTAAACATGGTATAGAATTTGAGTTTATTTGTAAATGCTCACATCATGTTCACTGATCACTATCAATTGATGTTTGCTTAATTTTTTTTAATAGTAATGATCTTTAGAGGTATAGTTTATGCAAGCCCATTGATTGAATTAGCTAGAATTATGACTTGCATAAATTCCAAAAGGATTCTATTGTAAAGGACGTTTGCTTGTTTATATTAGTATCGTCAGGTGGTGAAAAACAGGTTAAGGCTGAGCTTCCACCACATCCTTTGATGCAATAAGGCAATGTTGTTGTATCGTTGATATAAATATATCTTTTAGGAAAATGTCTAACTTATTCTCATAGCAAAAAATAAGTCAATGATGAAACTTAAGTTGACATTGAGTAATGACAAATTGACAATGGATTGACAGTGATGCTAATGTGAATAGGCAATAAAGATTAAAAAGGGAAATAGGACGGCCTAGTACACAAACATTCTGCGTTAAGCAAGGTTCGGGAAAAGGCCGCACCCTTTGGTGTAATGTAGGTAGCCTAACTTGATAATTACATATGTGGCTGATTCGACTACTTCAATCCGTGACCTTGAGGTCACACGGAGACAACAAAAACAATATTAGTGAACACCATCCCCCTTAAAGTATTGACTGACGAAGTGACTTTAAGATAGTTCTAACATGCTGTCTTTATTTCCACAATCATTTCTACCCAATGGCCTTTAAAAATCTTGACTACCTTACTGAAAACTTTTATTATTGTTTTGAATCAGGATTGCCTTCAACAAGGGGAGAGGATTTGCAAACAAAGTGTCTGCTTGAACTTTATGGTCTAAAGGTAAAATTGATTCTTGAACCTTTCTTTGATGCTAAGTTTATTTACCAAAACTAGTTATCACCTCACCCATAGTAGGTTATGTAAGGATTTCTTTTTGGGTGATGAAAGAACATATTATTAAGACATGCGTAAGGATTGTTACATAGAATAACCTTTTATATATTTGATATCATATATAGCTGAATATTTTTTAGCCATTTGCAGAACCAGAGGTTTTCCTTGTTTCAAAGAGGCAAGAACAAGTTGATAGAATATAATCCATATTAGAAAATGAAAAAAAAATTTAAAACTTAGCTTGAAGCATAAAGATTAATATTAGTTGATGATAGTTATTTTACTCAAAATTTTTTATTATATATTGTATTACATATCTTAGTATAGTATATTTTTTTAAGTATTATTACCATCCACATTTTAGTGTATGACTACGATATTATGTATAGTTTATATTAGAATGTATTAAAAGTTATGTACATAATTAATATAGATTAAATTAGTTCTGTTACTATTTGTATTCATTTATTTTCATTGAAATAGTAAATGGAAATGAATCTCTTTAGTTTAAGAAAACAAGGGAAAAAATGTCATATCCAATAGTTGAGGAATAATTTCTAATGAGGAAATTACTTGAATTTCTATGGTTCTTAAATCAACTGCAACCGATAACAAATTGTGTCCTTGTTGGCAAGGACTTCTTTTGTGGCAGCTACGAGAGTTGCATTCGAAGGTTCGGTCTGATGTGAGTTCTGAGTACTGGCTGAATGTTAAATGTGCATACCCCGATAGGCAATTGTTTGATTGGGGCATGATGAGGTTGCAGCGTCCGCCATATGGTGTTGGAGATCCCTTTGCCATGGATGCTGATGATCAAATAAGGAAAAAAAGGGATGCTGAGGTGATCCACATGTTTCGTCTGTATTTTACAGTCTCTAGACTAGTATTGAAATTTTTTTGTACTGCTTATCTCATATAAGATTATCACATGCAGAGACTATCGAGATTAGAAGAGGAGGAAAAAACTCATATAGAAACTAGAAAAAGAAAATTTTTTGCAGAAATACTCAATACCGTCCGGGAGTTTCAATTGCAAATTCAAGCTTCTGTGAAGCGGAGAAAACAGAGGAATGATGGTATTCAGGTGCAATGTTTCTTCCGTTATCTTATACTGGTGTTTGGGTTACATGGTGTATCTTTTGAAAGTGTCATTTTTGTGGACTGTCCTTGGGAGTTTAGATGTCTTTTCTCTTCTATGTGAGTTGGGAAATAATTTATTATTGTTTAAGCTTGGCCTATGAATTCTCAAAAAGTAATTCTGTAGGCATGGCATGGAAGGCAAAGACAACGTGCCACACGGGCTGAGAAATTGAGGTTCCAAGCGTTAAAAGCTGATGATCAAGAAGCTTACATGAGAATGGTGAAGGAGAGTAAGAATGAAAGATTAACCACGCTTCTTGAAGAAACCAATAAACTACTAGTAAATTTAGGAGCTGCTGTTCAACGTCAAAAGGACTCCAAACATTCAGATGGTATAGAACCCTTGGAAGATTCTGAAGTTGATTTACCTGAGTCAGACGCTTCCAAGAATGAAAAGGAATCACCTCTTGATGAAGAGATGGATATGATAGATTCTGATCATAATGGTGATACTAGTGATTTACTCGAAGGTCAGCGGCAATACAATTCTGCCATACATTCGATTCAAGAAAAGGTAGGTCTTTGGGTCCCTTTATTTCACTTGGAACATAAAGAAACTGATGTTCTAGACAAATTGTTGGCTGTTTGAGTTATACCTTATTAGACATTTCTCATAATAGCAGATTCGGGATAAAGAGTAGGCATTTGGCTTCATTTTTGGTATGAATTATAGAGTGCATGGGATTCGATATATTTTATGTTTCCTCCAACTTCATATTTCTCTTTTTACTAATGATTATATTCTCTTATTGACAGAAAAAGTCACTCCTTATTAGTTGTTTGTGTATAAAGATGTTGTAAATTGATATAACAAGCTTATTTGTTTGTAGGTTACTGAGCAACCATCTACTCTTCAAGGTGGAGAATTAAGACCATATCAGATAGAAGGGCTCCAGTGGATGCTTTCTTTGTTTAATAACAACTTGAACGGAATTTTGGCTGATGAAATGGGTCTTGGGAAGACAATACAAACAATTTCGTTAATAGCACATCTTATGGAGCACAAGGGTGTTACTGGTCCCCATTTGATTGTTGCTCCAAAGGCTGTTCTGCCAAATTGGATGAATGAATTCTCAACATGGGTTCCAAGGTATGTGCTGGAAGACTACAGATTATTTCATTCCCTGCCCTCCTGGTGGGGAGAGGGGAGCGAAATCGCTGTCTGTGTGAAATCTACACATTATACTCAGTTACTCACTTACAAATTTCTTGTGCTTTTTATTTATGATATAGCATAACAACTATTCTTTATGATGGACGGTTGGATGAGAGGAAAGCAATGAAGGATGATTTGTTAGGGGAGAGGAAATTTAACGTTCTGCTAACACACTATGATCTTATAATGAGAGATAAAGCAATTCTCAAGAAAATTCACTGGATCTACCTGATTGTGGATGAAGGACATCGGTTGAAGAATCATGAATCTGCTCTAGCAAGGACATTGGAAGCCGGGTATGATTCTAAACGACCGGTATTGATGCTAAACAGCCTGATGACTGTACCAACTAAAGAAAATAGTTGATGAATATTGAGTGGGATAGCTTTTGAATATTGAAGTCCTCTTATCTAATTTAAATTTTACTTGTGTGCAGCTATCACATTCAACGCAGACTCCTGTTAACTGGCACCCCAATTCAAAACAGCTTGCAGGAGTTGTGGTCCCTGCTTAATTTTCTCCTTCCAAACATTTTCAACTCTGTTCAGAATTTCGAGGACTGGTTTAATGCCCCTTTTGCTGATCGAGTTGATGTCTCTTTAACAGATGAAGAACAACTTTTGATTATTCGACGTCTACATCAAGTAAATTTCTCTTCCATTTTCTATATCTCTTGCTTTTTGCGGCTTCTTTCTGAAGTGTTTCATTGACTCTTAGGTAATAAGGCCCTTCATATTAAGAAGAAAAAAGGATGAGGTGGAAAAATTTCTTCCCTCGAAATCTCAGGTCATACTCAAATGTGATATGTCAGCCTGGCAGAAAGTATATTATCAACAAGTCACTGACGTAGGCAGAGTTGGCTTAGACAATGGTCTGTATCTATTTCTTGTTTTGCAGCTATCTCTTAATTCACTGCTCCTGTTAACTTGGTAAAATGCAAGTTATTATTATCTTCATGAATTTTTTTCTTTCTTTTCAACATGCCTACAGCCTATGAATTAGTTGATCTTTGCTAAGTAAGCTATAAGCATAGATTCCCTTCAATTGTATATTACATTGGTATGTTTTACCTGTTGCAAGTTTGCTATAAATCAGTGAAATATGAATATTTGGTAATTCAAGATAAATTTGGCTTTCTTTCACCTGCTGTTGGTGTCTGTCTTACTTTTGTTAGGAAAACTAAACCTGTAACATTAGTTGATTTTTAGATCCTTGTGAGCTTAACGATTTCTTACCGCTTGTGTTGCAAAGTTTTAAAGTAAATATGGAAAAAAATATGTAGGTTCTGGAAAATCAAAGAGCTTGCAGAACTTAACAATGCAACTCAGAAAGTGTTGCAACCATCCATACCTCTTTGTGGGAGATTATGATATGTATAACCGTAAGGAGGAGATTGTCAGAGCATCAGGTAAGTTTGAACTTCTTGACCGTTTGCTCCCAAAACTTCGCAGAGCAGGCCACAGAGTCCTCCTTTTTTCACAAATGACGAGACTCATGGATATTCTCGAGATTTATTTGAGACTTCATGATTTTAAGTATCTAAGACTTGATGGCTCGACAAAAACGGAGGAAAGAGGCACTCTATTACGAAAATTCAATGCTCCTGACTCCCCATACTTCATGTTTCTCTTGAGCACCCGTGCTGGAGGTCTTGGTTTGAACTTGCAAACAGCAGATACTGTTATAATATTTGACAGTGATTGGAACCCCCAAATGGATCAACAAGCAGAGGATCGAGCACATCGCATTGGTCAAAAGAAAGAAGTTAGAGTTTTCGTGTTGGTTAGTGTAGGATCAATTGAAGAGGTGATTTTAGAGCGTGCAAAACAAAAGATGGGCATTGATGCAAAAGTCATCCAGGCAGGACTTTTCAACACAACTTCAACAGGTTTGTAGTTCTTGAGAATTGTTATTTGCTTGAATATAGTTTATAACTTCATATTGCCAAAAAAACCAGACTAATTGAGTATGTGGCATTATTATTTCAGCTCAGGATAGAAGAGAAATGCTAGAGGAGATTATGCGTAGAGGTACAAGTTCACTTGGGACAGATGTACCTAGTGAGCGAGAAATTAACCGCCTCGCAGCCCGATCAGATGAGGAATTTTGGCTATTTGAAAAAATGGATGAAGAGAGAAGACTAAAGGAAAATTACAGATCTCGTTTAATGGACGAGCATGAATTGCCAGATTGGGTGTACTCTCCCCTTCATAACAAGGATGAAAAGCTCAAAGATTTCAACAATGGCAGTGCTACTGGAAAGCGTAAAAGAAAAGAAGTTGTTTATGCAGATACATTAAGTGATCTTCAATGGATGAAGGCCGTGGAGAACGGAGAAGATCTATCAAGGCTTTCAGTAAGGGGGAAGAGAAGAGACCACCTCTCATCTGACAACGCAGCACAAGCCAGCGACAATTCAGGGGCTGAAGAAAGGTTCTTGGAACTCCGCGCTGAGAGTGTCCACATGGCAAATGACAGAACAAGTGAAGATAGTTTCCATGTGACCCCTGCCTCAAAGAAACCCAAGCTTGAAGGCGCAAATTCCCATAGGCATGCATACGAGGATGTCAAAGGAAGTGGCTTGAACCAGCATGTGTTATCATGGAACACTCACAGAAAGAAGAGATCAAGCTATGGTCAGAGTTCATCATCTGATACCAAAGGACAGAGTTCAAATGGAAGAGCTAGCTGGAACTGATTCCAATTAAGTTTATAGTTAGTCGTGGCTGATATATATATAATTTTTTTTTTAGCAGAGCTATTCAATGCAATTTTGGTTTTAGTTCCTGAGTCTATCAGCAGCCATTAGTAGATTTTGTACTTTCTCAACAAATGATAATGCTCTGAAATTTATTGTGGTATTTGTAACATGTCTATCAGCATTAGTGCAAAATCAATCAATTTATTTAGTATTATTTTTCTGGTTCATTTACATGCTTCTGTCCGGATAAAAATGGAATAAAACTTTGTCAAATGTTATTAGACAGGGTAATATAAGAATTTCTTGTAAAAATTTAGGTATCCTGACAGTTTTTTACTCTTTTTTTTTTTATATGAGAAAGTAAATATTATTCACTGATGTAATTTTCATTTAGACCGCATACATCTAACCTTTTGGATGCGATTCTTCTTGGGATCTTGGGTTACTGCAGAATGCTTGTGCACCAGATTCTCCTTAGATTATTTGATGAGTTCATTCAGAATGCAATATATTAATATGTTGATTTCACATGATTGCATGAACATGAGTCCATGTTGTTGACAATCTGACTTTAATATTCTTCATGCAGACATGCTAAAGGAATATTAGCACATGCATACTTTTGGTTAAAATCATTAGATTTCAAAACATTTTAGTTTATAACTCCGTATATTCTTTAAATTTATGGATTTCAGGAAACTTTATCTACAAAAGAAAAATTTTCTTGAAACATACAAAATTCATCTATTTAAAATAAAATGTATTATGTTACTATCGCAATTAGTATATTAAGTAGTTTTAAATTTTATAGAAATAAATATAGAGTAATAAAATTTACAAATAGTTTACACTACAATGGAGTTTAGACTAATTTTTAAGAGTATTATTACCAAAATATTTTCATAAAATACACATTTTGGTCCAGCACTGCGCAGGTCTCCATCTTAGTTTAGAATAATTCCTCAAGGGAAAAAATGAGTAGGCTACACGGTTGCCACACATCAAAAGAAATTAAAGGAAGCATTCAAAATATGATTAACATACATAATCCAGATACATGTCTATATATCCTCAATGTTTCTACTGGTGCACCTTCATAAATACATAAACTGCTACGAATAAAATGGTCTAACACTGCCATAAAGAGTTTACTTGAGCATCAAAACATAAAAGTGTACTACTACATTTCAATTAACTGCAAGACTCTTCATTTTCGATTCCAGTTCATTATCACCACCCTCTTCATCAGAATCTTCATCGTTGTCTATTCCATCAGGGTCATTTTCATCTAATGGACCAAGCATGTCCAAAGAAGTTTTGAATATGTCCTTCAACTCTTCAACCCCTTCAGTGGAAATGATGTTTCCATTGATGAATAGAAGTTGGAAATTTGCCTTTTGCACCACAGTCAGAGCCAACTGTTGAGCCCCCGCCCTCGATATTTTGTTGCTACTCAGATCAACTTCCTTTAAGTGAACGTGGCCTTCTAAAGCCTTGCTTACCTGGATGGCACCTTCGTCCTTGAGTTCATTCTCGGAGAGGTTCAACTTGGCAAGGAAGATCTTTGCTTCTAGGCATGCTCCTATTGCAGGAACAGCTTCGGCTGTAATGTCATTTCCACTCATCTCCAGAACTTCAAGGTAAGGTGCTGATTCCTTAAGAGCATTGATTATAGCAATTGCACCATCATCTTCTAAGTTGAGGTAGCTCAGGTATATCTCTCTCAATTCTGCATGCCTTGTAAGAGCTTTACTCAAAGAAATACCACCCTCTACTCCAAACATGTTATCTCGCAAATCAAGCTTCCTCAGATGGATACAATTTCCTAAAGCATTGGACAGGGCAACTCCACCTTCAGCACCTATCCTTGTGGAGGAACAACGAAAATCCTCCAAGGAAGGAGAACGCTTCACAATCTCAGCTATAGCTAATGCCCCTTCATCTCCGGTCATATTATTATGGAAATGAAGAACCTTGAGCTTCTCAGTAGAAGGAATCAATTCACAAATTGCTTGAGCAGCTTCCTCTGAGATTCCATCATTCATTAGATAAAGCTCCTCCAAGTGGTTTTGCGACTTCAATAGTGCTCCAAATGCTCTAACACCTTTCTCCCCTAAAGCGTTGTCAGAGAGGTTTAAAGACCTTAGGGCAGCACCCTCTAGTGCAGTTGAGAATATATTCATGACATCAAGAGCTTCAGCTTCTGGTCTTCCAGCAATAAAATCCGATAGATCTACATCTTTCAACTGGTGCTTGATGGAACTGAGAATGGGCTGGGCAACTTCTGCTGCTCCTAGTCCAAAACTCCGGTTGCTGAAGCATATTTTGGTGAAAGAATTTTCTGGCTCCTTTAACGGCCTTAGTAGTTCCTCGGCCTCATCAGGTTCAATAAAGGCCCTTTTGCCTTTGGATATATCAAATACAGATTCAGCAGGTGCAGAGGTATTATCAGATGCTACCACTTCTTCTTTACCATTTAGACCCGGCCCTCTTTTGAGAACTTCTAAGAGGAGCTTACTACATTCTTTGGCATAAAGCTGGACTGCAGAACCTCCATCACCATCGGGCTCCTGCTCATAGTGTTGATTTGCTGTTGCAAAAGCCACATCCTCAATTCTTTTTGCATTCTCTTGAGCTTCTTCCTTGTCCAAATTTCCATACCTTTGTGTGAAAACAGATTTCGTTGTCAGATTGTTGGCCATCCTCTCCACAAGTGTCTGTCTAGTGTTCTGACTAGGTGGCCACAATTTGATTGAAAACGGTCTCTGCGGCGAATTCAGCTCCATAGCAATGAAACCTACAAATGTCCATGTAAGTTATTCTAATTAACGGGAATATTTTCAACAGAATTAAGAGTAAAAATTTAGCTCATGAAGATTTATTGTGAAACAATTGCATCCATAGATGTATATCCTCGAATCAAGGTGCCAACTATTATCAACGGCCACATTTTCCAAGCCATAGCATACCAAATATCACATATCAGAAGAAAACAAAATAAAAACCAGGATGAAATTCGTTGCCAAAAGTAAGGCCCTGTTTCCTTCCATTTCATTCATAATCTGCACTTGTAATGATGACCTAAACTAAACAAAGTAAAACCACAAAGTATTATGAGGGAAACAAAATAAGGGTTTAACGAGCCTAATAAAAACAAGGTGACATGTAACACAGTTAAAGTACGAGGTCGTTTCCTCGGACAAACACCCGAGCAAATCGCCGGCAAATAATCCTAATAAAAATCCCAGGTTTAAGCCAAAAAAAACAATGAAACAGATCTGAGACTACGTAAAGGTAGGGCAATGGAGAACACGACGAAGAAGATAAACAACCCTAGAAATTTGAAAATGGTACCTCTTTGGCTCTGTTGAACGGTGATCCGAGACTTGGGTTATTTGCAGCGCCAACGCAGTGTGTGTGTGACTGAGAAACTCGCGAGACCTTGAATTTAAATGGAACAGCGAGAGTGTGGAGGGAAAACCTGAAAATGATTATCGCTTTTGAAAAAGTGCAAATGCGGCATGTGGTTAATGGTGATTAATGATGATAGCCTCTATTCCTCTCTGTCTAAAGTTAATGATTTTAAAACTTAAAAGTGATTCATTATTGATTTTTCATTTTATTTTTTTAATATAAATAGCTTATCTTATTTTAGTTATTTACTATACTTCTTAAACCGTTCACTGTCAAATCGAATTAAACCGTCTTGCATTTGTTTTGTTTTTTATTTCGCCGTCAATTAAGAATTAACACGTATTAATTTATAATTTATAATCAATATTGTTGCATATGATATATTATATTACGAGATATTCTCTACATCCAAATAATTTTGGCATTTAAGTTCATCCAATTAATTTTACCTTCTTTTTTGCGTTTCTCCTCTCCTCATTTTTCTTCACTTTTTTTCTGCGTTCCTTCTTCTTCACGTGTTTTTTCTTTATCGTTATTCTTTTGTTGTTGTTGCTGTATTTTTTTTTTATATTTTTCTCCTTCTCTCCAAGCAGTAGAAGGTGAGAAGGGAGAGTTATAAATTATGCAGAACAGAAATGAACTGATGGTGAAACAATTGTATAATACTAAATGAATGAAACATTATATAAAATCAAATTCAAATTCGAATATCTGAATCGAACACGTACTCATGGTGATTCATTATATAAAATCAAAGTCATACAGTTTTCTGCGTAATGAACCGAACACGTACTCATGGTGAAACAATCGTAGAATGAACAAAACATAATCCATTATATAAAATCAAATTCGAAACACCTCTATCTACAATGTAGAGATTATCAATTCAATTTAATTCATATTCAGAACATTACGTCCATTCAATTCAATTCAATTTGATTGAAAAAATAATTCATTAGCAAAATGTTGGTGTTATTGGTGATGACAATAACGAAAGAGAAGAAGAAGAAGAAAAAGAGGAGGAAGAGAGGCAGAAGAAGCAGAAGAAGAATTTGCGTGAACAAAGGAGGAGAAAGAAGATGAGGTATAAGTGAATTTGAAAGAAGAAGAAGATGACATATGCATGTATTTAAAAGAAAAAGAAGAAGCGCATGAAAAAAAAGATAAAACACCTGTAATCATCCTCTTTTAATGAGAATAATTTTTGTTGATATAAAATATATTTAAATAAAATTTGAATGAAAAAATACTTACTTATATATAAAGCATAGCCCTTGTATTGTATATCTGTTTTGGTACCAAAAACATATTACATTTTACTATAATTATTATGATCGATTAACTTGTAATAATTGTTCCCCAAATTTATTGCCACTGCTCAATATACTTATTCATAATAATCAGAAACATGTATGGTCAAACAAGGAAAGAGGCTATGCGACTAATCATGTTGTTGGAGTTATGAGTTTGAGGATGATAGATCTGAAAACAGTGTTCCTCTCCTTCAACTTCAATAAGTTCCACGTCACCATTCCACCCACTCTTCTTCACAGCATCACAGTACCAAATCCCTCTGTCCCTAAGCTCATCTTTGCCAGCAACAAAGATCAGAATTTTAGGGCACCCAAGCTCCTTCAAGCTGGCTGCACCAGGTGCCAATGGATTTATCAGTGGGTTGTCAATACCACCCGGTGCATCAGGGTACACGAATTTCCACACCTGCATTGCTGAGCTCTCTTCATGTCCTTCAACTGCTTCGTTCAGAATCGGCTTTGAACTCCAGAACAATGGAAAAGCAAGCACTGCCCCTGAGATTTTGACTTGGTTCGGTAACTGGTCAACGCGGAGCAATAAGTAGTGTGCTATGTTTGCACCCGAAGTGTCACCTCCTATGTAGAATCTGTTGAAATCTCCATGATTCATCAACCATGGCTCGCTCTTGTTGGAACTGATCCAATTCAGTGCATACCATCCTATACGAATACAAATACGTATGCGAATACTAATATAAGATAACAGTGATTATCTGATTATCAATGAATAAAGTTAAAGTTGTTAATTTGACTAACCATCTTCATATGCAGCAGGAAGAGGGTGTTCTGGTGCGAGCCTGTACTCTATGGAAGCTACGAGAACCTTTGCTTGTGAAGCTATGATGTTGAGGTAGCGTTGGTGGAGGAAGGAGAATGCGGATTCGAGGCAAAACGCGCCGCCGTGGAAGTAGACCAAGATTGGAAGCTTCTGGTGATGGTTTTCAAGTTTTGGAAGGTAAAGCCTTGCAGAGATTAAAGGGTTCTCTGATATGACGATGTCTTTGGATGAAACTCCAGTGTCTGGGTCTTGTGGTGAAGGTGGCACATACGAAGAGCCTAGAAAGCGTTCAACGGTTCCGTCCTTGTAAACTCTCAGAAGAGGTGGAAGCTCTCTGTCTATCTCCTTGGTGGTGGTTGAAGAAGCCATTCAAGTTTTGAGGGAATAGAAAACAGAGAGAGTGGTGTGAAGAAGAAACAGGGGTAGGTGCAAGAAAACAGAGCATTTTATTCTGATTTTTAATACTGCATAATTAGTTAATTTCTTATTTACTAATAATAATCAACTCAAGTGGCTAATTGAGTCAAAATAACAATAACAACAAAAGTCAAACGTCACTTCAATGAAATGGTAATGGAAAACCCAAAACTTGTTGGCTTCCTCGTGCCGCCCTACCTACCCAGTGATTTGATAATATTATTATCTGCTTCAAGGTAGTGGATGGTGGCAAATCTATATCTACCCCATTTAAAAGCACACTTTTTTTACAATATATTTTTTGGGTGTGGTCATTTTCCCAATTTTACATTAACGTGAAATATTTGTGCACTGAACTACCCTTTCTTTATTAGAAGTTTGAATACATTCTGTTGCGGCACATCACAACATGCTCAAGTGATGAATCAAGTAAGCGTTCTATTATTCAGATAAGTAGGAAAGATCACCTCACATCATAGAAAAGCCAACAGAAACAAATGAAATAAAGCAAAAAAGTTAAACACATTCTTCTACTCCTGGAGAAAAGAAGCCAAGAGTTTGTTCAATTTTAAAGCATTTTCAGTCTCAGGATGCAACACATGATAACAATGATCCTCCTCTGCCTCTTCAAATAGTTCAATCTTGCCATGCCACCCACTATTCTTGACAGCCTCATAATACCAAACCCCTCGATCCCTCAGTTTAAATTGATCCTTTCCAGCAACACACACAATCATCTTGGAGCACCCAAGAGAAGCCAAGCTAGGTGCCCCTGCACTCATTGGGTTGATCATTGGGTTATCTATTCCACCTGGCGCAGAAGGATACACAAACTTCCAAGCCAAAATGCTAGAATCCACCTCAGGGTCTAGAACATATTCTGATCCATAAAAGAAAGGGTGGCACAAAAGAGCACCAAGTACTCTAACATTGCCCGGCAAGGCTTCAGCGCCAGCGCGCATCGCAATGTTATGTGCGATGTTGGCACCGGCGCTGTCGCCGCCGATGAAGACCTTGTCAAAATCACCATTTTCAATCAACCAAGGCTCTGTGTTAACTGTGGTTTTGTTATCAGAATGAGATGCTACCCATTTGAGAGCGTCCCAACTATCACGGTAACATGCAGGGAGAGGATTTTCTGGTGCCAGCCTGTACTCCACGGAAACCACTATGAACTTTCCTTGTGGAGCAAGGTAACTGTTGATATAGTCATGGAACCACTGAGAGAAAGGAGATCCCAAGAAGAATGAACCGCCATGAAAGTAGACAAGGATGGGAAGTTTCTCTTTCTCATTGGTGAGCTTTGGAAGGTAAATGCGAGCGGAGATTGGAGGGCTGTGTGAGATGATTATGTCTTTGGATGAGATACCGGTTTTTGGATCATCAAGAAGTGGTGGCACAAATGGTATTTGTATTAACCGTTCCACGGTGCCATCACTGAAGACTCTGATGTATGGAGGAACCTCTCTAACAATCTCTTTCTTGTTAGAGGAAGGTGTGGTGGTGGGCGTTGCAGAAGCCATTTCTGTTAATGAATTGTGAAGTATGCAGTTCCTGGGGCAAAAACGTGCCTAGAAATTGTCCCTTCAAAGGAAAGTCTATATAAGCTAATTTTCATGAGGAAGTTTCTTTGGAATTAGGTGGTAATTTAATAAAAAAACATGTAAAGTAATTTAGTTTGATTAGAAAAGTCTAGGTACGAAAATTGAAGGATTGACTTGACTTGGGATGAACTATGTGTAATTATGTTGTAGCAGAAAATTCAAGGATTGACCTGGTCGTCTCTGATAATTGTTAATTGTGTTTGTAGTGATTTGTGAATTGTCATTATCCATTTGTTGACGACGATGAGAGAACTGAGAGTGATAATCTTTTGTAACAAGAAACTTGTGTCAATTATTAGATTTAAGGTGCCTAACATAATACAAATTTGGGTGCCCAATAATATTTTTGTTTCTTTTTAGCAGGGACTATGAGCCCACTATGCAATGGGCAAATAACTAAATCATTAGTGAATGAAGTTCAGTTTGGAATTTTAGTTGAACAAATATATCACTAGCTAGCGAGGGTAGACCTCTGTAATGGAGGTAGACACATTTGAGTTTTCCATCTCCTTTGATGGCAAAGTTGGCCGATTTATTGAACTCTGACTTGTGCTTGTGTTTGTAGACTTGTCTGATGATGAGTTCACCATCTCTTTTGTTGGGAAATTGGAGTGAGATCTGCTCCCAATATAACCAGCTGGTGGTTGTGCAGGACTTGCAAGAGTAACTGTATGGCTATTTAGAATTAGAACTATAGCCTGCATTGTTGGTCTTTGTGCTGGATCCTCTTGTACACAGCATAACCCAACATGGATGCATTTAATCACTTCGGCTCTTGAATATGATTCTCTCAGACTCATGTCTAGTAGCTCCAATGGGGTCCCATCTCTCCAATGTTTCCAAGCCTGTGAACAATAATAAAATAGTACATTTAGGTGATATGAAATCAAAGAAACAATTTTAATTTGGCTCTAAAGTGATACTACCAAAGGAGGGTTGGACTAAGCTCACATAGTTCAAGAGGTCCCCTGCATAGCCTGAATCATAGAAGGATGTTATCTTCTTTCCTGATATTATCTCTAGAACTAAGACACCGAAGCTGTAGACATCCGTTTTATCAGAAAATTGTCCACGCATTGCATATTCTGGAGGCATGTATCCACTAAAAACAAGATAAATAGTATCTTAGCAGTGGTTTTTTACTTGTGAAAAGTGATAAAAGAAAGATGAATAGAAAACAAAAACTTATAAGCATTCTTATTTTTCAATTAGGATGTGACTTTCATGTTGACACCCCCCCCCCTCTTCTTTTCTTTCTGTTGGATCAAATCATGAGTAATAGTAGATAATTAAAATAAAGAATAACTTACATTGTTCCAACAACTCTATTGGTGTTTGCTTGAGTTTGATCAGCACCGAAAAGTCTTGCCATTCCAAAATCTGAGATTTTTGGGTTTGAGTCCTCGTCTAGTAGTATATTACCGGCTTTAAGATCACGATGTATGATTCTGAGTCGGGAATCTTCATGAAGATAGAGTATCCCTCGAGCAATTCCTTCTATGATTTTGTATCGTCTTGGCCAACTCAACTGGTGTTGTTTGCTGGCATCTGTGTTATAAAAATAAATTCAAATGGCGAATAAGAACTCAATCCTTACTTCAATTACAAACTTAAGCAATTGCATTCACTGAAAATAGTCATGGTACATATTCTGATGGACATACCAAATAGAAAACGGTCCAAGCTTTTGTTTGCAACAAATTCATAGATGAGCATTTTCTCTTCTCCATCCAAGCAAAATCCGAGTAGCCTAACAAGATTTCTATGTTGGAGTTTGGCTACCAAAAGTACCTCATTCTTAAACTCAATTATTCCTTGTCTAGAGTTTCTTGATAGTCTCTTCACAGCAATATCTTGCCCATTAGGTAGTGTACCCTGAAAATTCAAACACCCATCCTGTTAAAACTTCTGTTGTCTATTTCAAAACCAGAATGATCTAATTCTTGGAAAGTATCATCCATGATTCTAAAATTTGTCAACAATGCCATAGTATATACCTTGTAAACCTCACCAAATCCTCCTTCCCCTAATTTATTGCCACCAGAAAAGTTGTTTGTGGCCTCTATGATTGTATCAACATCAAATTGCAAGAACTCTACGCTGGAAATTTGAACTGCAGAAGAACATAGAGGATGGAATTATCTAACAGCATAACAGCCTAGAATAGATTCAAGCATATATGACTAGAAGTTTCAAACAAAGTGCTAATGTTATAAGGGAAGTGAGAATCCAAGTGAGAAATGAAATGAAACTTCCACATTACCACTACTTTCCAGAGTTCCCTCTGGCACCGAATTGTTCTTCTTCCTTCTTGTCCGTGTAGATATGATCCATAAGGCAGCCAAGAAAAGCAACAAAACAATCACAATTGGAACTACAATTGCGATTATTAATACTGCATCTATATTGGATTTATCTGTAAAAATTGAATCACCATCCACTAATATAAGTTACCAACTGATCATGTTTCGTATATATTATAGTCAAAATAGTCGCTAAAAGATTATCAATTTGGTACTCAAAACTATCATCAATTTAGCATTTCAAAGATCAATTTGAGGCATCTAATCTTTGGAATGCTAAATTGATGCACACATTTCTTACCATTAACCCATAACATGTTCTAACTAAGATCATTAGAGAGAATTTAAATTCCATAGTACCTTTTGGGTTTGGGTTGGACTGTGGTGGTGGCAGAGGGACATCCATCTCATGGTAAAAGGGGTACAATTCAAACCTAACATTACAACTTGGAATCAGCACTCTTCCTCCTAACTTTCCATCACAGCAAGAAGGTAATTGTCCAGTTCCTATTTTGAGGCATTTCTGGCATCCAAATTCTGACAAATCCGGTGTGCACTGTGCTAGCGTGTATAGAGTCTGGAAGCTTGAAATGTTTGCTTCTTTGGTACCAAACTTCTTGTCAGCGCCACCCTTGGCCGCCTGTTCCGCCGCCGAATTCATCGTGTCTCCTAACACCGTCATGAAGTGGCTTTCATCTGGCACGTTTCCCGTGTTGGATAGGGAATACACAGGAACCTCAGCAGCTACAGAGAAAAACGGTTGGTCCGAGTAACGAACCATGCACTCTGCGAACCATATAACCGATTCCTTCCCCACGGGGCAGAAATCAGGTTGAAGAACCTTTTTGGCTGCGGCGGAAACGCAGTCGTGGCATGCGGTGGTGGTGAGGTCTCCACGGCAGAGGAAGGAGCCGTAGATGGTGTTGTTAGGGGTGTTGGCGCCGATGGTAGTGTTGTAGTAACCGTTTTTGGCGGTTGAGGAGTTTGACGTGAGCCATGAAAGGAGCTGGTTGAGGGTAGTTTGGTAAATGCTGTTGGGAGAATAAGTTGTTGTGTTTGGACAGTAGTGAACCGCGTAGGTCTCATCAGTAACTGCTTCTGTAGTTATTAATGCAACAACGCTCAGAGTGATCAAACAAAACAAAGGATAAGGAGCACAAGAGATTTTGAGGTGCAGCATTATTTGTTTTTGAGTGTTCTTTCAATTGCCACAGTGGGAAATTTTTTATTAGAAGCAGAGAAAGAGTGAGAGACAGGGTGTATGGAACGTGTTCAAGTTCTACGTTGACGCTGGGTGGGTCAAAGTCGTTAAAGAGACATCAAAACACAGATATTTCAAGCTAGCATTTAAGAAAGGAAATACATAGTATATTACTACATAATACGTTTTTTTTAGGAGTAATTTGTTGTGAATACGAATTTATTTAACATAGTTGAATACATATACTTTTAATTAAGGAGAAAAGAAGCCATGCGTTTGATCAATTGAGTGGCGGTGTCAGATTCCGAATTGAACAAATAAAAAACATGATTCTCATCCTTGTCTTCAAAGAGCTGTATCTTCCCTTGCCACCCACTCTTGTTCACAGCTTCGTAATAGCAAAGCCCTCTGTCCCTTAAATCATCCTTGCCAGCAACAAGCACAAGAACCTTGGAACACCCAAGTCCAGCTAAGCTGGGTGCACCTGGACCCATTGGGTTGATCATTGGGTTATCAATCCCTCCAGGTGCACAAGGGTACACTAACTTCCAAATCAAACGGTTCATATTCTGCTCCAGATTCGTAACACTTTCTGATCCAACAGGTTGCGAGCCCCAGAAATAAGGGTGGGATAAAATAGCACCTGATATTTTAACAGCACAAGGCAAAGACTCAAGCCCTGCACGCATGGCTATGTTATGGGCAATATTGCCACCGGCACTGTCACCTCCTATGTAAACCTTGTCAAAATCACCATGATCAGTCAACCATGGCTCGGTGTTGGTGGTGTTTTTGGAAGCATGAGATGCGACCCATTGTAAAGCGTCCCAACAGTCGTGGTAACATGCAGGAAGAGGGTGTTCCGGTGCTAGCCTGTACTGCACGGAAACCGCTATAAAATCGGCTACAGAGAGCAACTTGTTGAGATGGTCATTGTAGAGCTTGGAGAATGCGGATTCAAAGAAGAATCCACCACCATGGAAGTAGATGTAGATGGGGAGTTTCACTTTGTCACTGTCAAGCTTTGGAAGGTAGAGGCGTGCAGAGAGTTTGGTGTTTTGTGAGATGATTATGTCCTTTGATGAGACACCGGTTATAGGATCATCAAGGGAAGGTGGCACCAGTGGAAAGCTTCGAGGGCGTTCGACGGTGCCGTCGTCGTAGACACGGATCCAGGTGGGGATCTCAGAGACTATCTTTTTGGCAGTGGAAGAAGCCATTTGAGTTCAGGTAAGTGGCGAGTGGCGACCAGGGTGGGTGGCACTGGCACATTTTATAGTTAGTAACTTAGTATTTCATTTTTCTTTCATTCTTAATTTCACATGATTTGCTACTTTGCTAGTTTTAATCACCTACCAATAATTCACTTATTTATGTAATTATTTGCTTTGCAAAATAATTTAAGGACAAACAACCTAAAAGACTATTCTTGCCACCTATTTGAGTATTTGACCATTTTCTTTAGACTTAATCACCCATGATAATTACACTAAAATTACTTATAAATTAAATAGCATTCACTATAAATAAGTAAATAACTATGTAATTAATTTTTATAGTAATTCAACATTTTTGTTAATTAATTTCAAACTATTTGTGTAAATTTTGTTATGAAGCTACAAAAATTAAAATTCTTATTTTATTTAAGTACTTACACGTCATTACAGAACAAGCTCAAGTCAACAAAATTATTTAACAAACAAAAAAGTAAAATGGTGCACTAAAAAAGTAAAGTGGTTACGGAAAGTAGCGCTCTCACCAGTCACCAGCAAAACTACGGTAGATCTATAAATTTGTGTCACTTATAAAGGAATAATTCAAAGACACATTCGCTGTTGGACTGTGTCTTTGTCTGCATGCTACACAAAAGACCAAAACATCATCTTTTAAAAGGAGAACTTTTGAAAAAGAAAAAAAAAAACTACTTGTTAATTAAATGAAGCATGCCCTGGGTCAGTTGACTACTAGCTTTAAGTCCTTCAATTTTAATTTACATCCAACCGGAACCCACATTGCAAGACTTTCTTGTAGACAAGATTTAATTATTTCAACACTGATTTGGATTTATTAGATGCAAGGCAAATTCCTTCCACACGACTATTTAACCGATATAATTGTCATATACTCAAATATATACATATACATTGGCTAAAATATTATTACATCTATATCATTAACTCATCAACAATTTTAGTTCCCTGGATGTAGAATTAATTGAGAAATTGAAGTCAGAGAATATAACCATCACAATATTGCGAGACAAAAAACAACGTTCGTGAAGGTCATATTTGCTAAATCTATGACAGTGAAGTTACAGGCAGGAAGGGGCTTACACAACTGAAGAAAAAATGAAGAGCTCAGGAATGGGATTATCTCATCTACCCAAGCTGTGTATACCACTATACGACTATACCAGATGGGAGGCCCCCCTTCCCAGCTTCAACAAAGAGGAACATCTACAACATTCTGTACATCACAATTGGTTAGAAGTCAAGAATGGATGACTGCAAGTTACAGTCGAATGTTACGGGAGTTGGTCTTCATAAGAACTTTAATGAAGTAATTACGAATCTCTGGTATTATACGCTGAATCAGAAGAGAGTGCCTGTAAAGTGTAAACAATTGAGGAATATGAAAGTATAAGAGGCTCATGAATTAACAGAAACAATGCTTCTGAAAACCCTAGATTTCAGAGCTAAAGAAGTTACAAGGAGTAAACACAGGATTGGGAGAATCAGAAAATACCCAGGCCTTGCACTCAATTTATCAAATTGCTCCAATATAAAAAGGATGCACGAGTGCCTCAATGATATTGCACTAAATGCTTCTGAAAGTTCATACATACTTGACACGTTCTCCAGTGATATATCCTGTGACAAAAAACATCTGATCATGATGCGCTCATTTTTTCCAGTCTAATATTACTGCAGCCATATGCAAGACTTGCTAGCTCACCTTTGCAATTGTGTATTCACAGAGCCTCTTAAGTCCTTCTAATAGATATTGATCAGCTGCTCGGAGAAGGTCTTGAGCTATATCCAGAGTGATTTCAGTTGATCCAGTATATATAAATCTGGACATCAATCAAATAAATAGAATATTAGTTGCCCAAAACTACTAGAAAGTTTCTATAAAAGATATGGCTGCAGAATTTATTAGACCTCATCATCAGCTCAAAAATTTCCCATCTAATATTTGGAATCTCAATATCCTTTGCATCCTTCTCCTGACATGAATAGAACATTTGTATATTAGTGCCAGAAATCTAATAATCTATCTCAGTTACTGCTTGAAATTGCAATACAAGCTTGATCAATTATATAAATTCTAAAAAAACAAATATTGCAGTATAAGTTATTAGAAGGTTGAAAGAATATAACAGCCGAAACCATGGGTGATAAACAATGTAAATTGTGAAACCAAGTGAAATCAACAATGAAGTTATCCTTGATATATGGCCTATACTCCTTTCTAGTTTTTCTTCAACAGAAATGGGGGAAAAGCATGCTTCTTCAGTTTCGCTTTGTTTCTTTCTTGAAGAGCTTTGGGTCAGGAAGGTAAGAGAAGATGACTTAGTGATAGTGATCAATATATACTTACCCTATAACCACCATCAAACATTGCACGAAATGCATCTGAAGACGCTAGTAGACATATTCTGTGAGCATAAAACCGTTTGCCTAAAAGGAACAACAAATATTACCTAGTTAGCTACACAAGTAAATAACCTACAACACCAGAGCAAGTATTTAAGTTTTCACAATGAAGCAATGTGGACAAAAACCCTAAACCATCAACCTTCAACCAAAAATGTAACATCTGACAACGTGGCATTGTTTACAAACTTCTCCCCTAAATATACCTGCAAGAAATATTGATCCATGATCATAAACATTTATATAAAAAAGAGACATTTAATGGAAAAAAAAGAAAAGAAAGGGAAAGGAGGGGGGGAGGAAAACTAGGTACATATATCCTCCTGAGATCGTATGAGAAGTGTCTTTCCCTTTTCAATTAACCTCTAGGGAGGTTTTGAGTAAAGAGGCCAACCAAACTACCTGTGGTGTTGGAGAAAGGGGGGCAGCATCCACGGGAGACAAAGTTGAGGCTTTGTTGGCCAACTTGCATAAAGCAACAGCACCATCAAGTTGCTGCTTAGAGCCAGATGAGCCAAGAAGCCCAATAAGCAACTCGAGACCTGCATGTACAGATAGTCAGCTTCAAATTAGAACGAACTCAAAACTAGTTTATACAAGAAACACTGAAACAGCATGAATGGAACTTAAAATAACAAATATACACACCATGGTGTTCGATAAAAATCCCTCTTTGATCACCTGCTGAACAAAGATGTGCAAGAGCCAAAGCAATACGCCTTTGCAAACCCTTTTCTGAAACTCGCATAAGATACAGTAAATGCTTCAGCACCTACAAGCAGAAAATTAAAATATTACATATTTAAACAAAATAATTTTAAAACAAATTATCAGTATAATAACACCACCATCATTTCCCAATCCCGTATTAATGACAACAAAAAAACATTAAACATAACATGTGAATGTGCAATGTGCTTACACGGCCACGAATCTTCTCTTCTAATCTTTTCAATGTCTTTGCAACACAATCTTTAGTTGCCTGCAACAGAAAACAATTACATATAGTTCAATATAGGTCCATTAGTCTGTTTACTTCAAGACCTTAAAGTTGGAAATATTCACATACAAACGCTAAGTACTTTGATTCCCACTAATATAGGGAACGTCAGCATAACCAACGAAATCAGAGCTGGTGTAGGTTTTAACAAATGAAGTGGAAAACTTACTTGAACGATAAACTCTCCTTCCTGCAACCTCTGAACTCCACCAACCCTAATAAAATCGGACACATTATCCTATGGCAGAAAATAAATAATCAAGTAAAAAACAGAGAACAATTAATTTTACAAGTGACATGCTTTTCAAGTAATTAAGAAAAGAATAACCATCACACAAGAATTCCCAGTTACATCGTACCTCATTATCTGCAAGGCCATAAAGAGCAAAAGCAGCATTATGTTGCAAAGACCCATTTTTTGAATCAAGAAGATTCAGCAATGGCACCAAGCCACCATTATGTGCAAGGCCAGCTTGGTTATGTGTGTCCTGATTTTTGTTATAACAAAAATTTTAGTTATAATCTCCACACTTCGCCAAAGAAATTCTCATTCTTAATTTGCACAAGTTAATTAAAGCATAGAAATTAGAAAAAGAACCAAAGGAATAACCTGGGCTAATCTCCCCAACGCAAAGGCAGACATTTCTTGGAGTTGTACATCTGGAGATTGAAGCATCTCTATCAATGGCTGGACAGCACCTCTCTGTACAATGTGAACCTAAAGATAAAGGTAAGTTTAAATGGTAAGGACTATACCAAGGAGATAAAATCTAAGTTTGAATCAGATTTCAGTTCTTGCAGTTTCCACCAATTTATGATTTTGGACCAATACCTTATTAAGTGGAAACGATATGTACTACTAAAAACCCAAATTGAGCAGAAAATTTTGGGATTAAAAAACCAGATGTGTTAACCTATAAAGGGACCAAGACTCGGACAGTCAGACCAGTGGTAAATATACATAATTGCATACCAAAGCTTGCTTAAATCTACAATATATGATGCATTATCGCAAGCATAGAAGCTCTCTTATCCATCAGTCTACAACCAATGGAATCTTTATTTAACAACCAAAAAGGAAAACTTAAATAACACAAAGCAATCCAAACTTGGAAGTTGGAGGAGTAAACGGCTGACCCAACAAAATTTCAGTAGTCAACTGTCATCCTTCCTCACCTCTTCAAAGGCAAAAAGCATAAAAGTATCATAAGGGCCCCTTCCTAAAGAACTTCCCTCCTTTCCCTTCCATTAAAGTCCTAAGGTATAATAACACAAACCAATTCACACTTAAAAATATGCTTTATTACCTTACAATCTGAATCAGTTGCTGCAAACTGTCCAAGTAACAAGGCTGCTTCCCTCTGGCTTTCAGAGCAGCACGAGCTGTTCCATAAACATGTAGAATACATTAATGCACGCTGACGGTGGGGAATCATTGCGGGGGGACAAAAACTTTGAGAACAAAAGGGGAGGAGACGGCATTCCAGTTTGTTAGGATCCAGAGAGCAGCCATATACCTAAGTAATCCAATAACCGGTTGTAAAGCTCCAGCAAGAAGAACTTCTTTCTTTATATTAGGGGAAGAGTGAACCAGATTTCCAATCACACCAACCTGTAATACAATCCAATTCATTGCATATGCCAGATAACTGAAATAAGTTATGTAAAAGAACACAGAGCTCAAATTATTGCAAGAATTAGCATCTGTATATTAAAGTTGCTCCGGCAATACCGCTTCATAATGAATAGCTGCATCTTCAGAGCGAAGCATTAGAATTAGATTTGGAAGAGCATTGCATTCAACGATCTGGCAAACCATGAAATGGTGTGACTTACTGATACAGTGGTACCATATACAACCTAATATAAATACCCAACTTTAGACAGAAATCACTTGCCTGATTTTTATTTTCATCATTTTTGAAAGCCAGGGTTCGCAGTGCACTAGCAGCTGCTCTTTGTACTTTTGGATCTGCAAATTCAAGCAAATGAACAAGTGGTGGAATTCCACCTTCCATCCTAAATATTAAGTCAAATAGTCAATATATTATTCAGAATATTGTTAAGAACTAAACAACAGGAACTATGTTTGTATGGATAATATTGGAGAACTAAACCTGACACGAGTTTTAATGCTGCTGTTCTCGTGAGCAAGATTAGTGATGGCATCTGCAGCCCTACGAATGAGACTATTAATGGCACGAGAAGTTAAACCATTCTTATGCCTCTTTAAAAGATCAACAAGATGAATCAAGGCACCACTGTCAACAATGAGCTGTTGATGTTCTGGCTGTAGAAATCATTTTAAATAAATTAGAAAAAACCGAGTATTAGTTCTAATTAAAAAGTTGGAAAGCAATTACATTATATACATAGTACCATATACGTGATATAAAGTCTGGTCAAAAGTGACAGCGCCTAGATTTGCTTAAGGTGCAAAGAATTACTAGAAGGCTCTTGATGTCATCTGGAATTTGTAACCATATGCATCATTACCACAATATTTTCTAGATTTCAATCAATTAAAAACATCGTGTCTTATCACAAATATGCATAGTCCCTTCCTATGATTTCTTTGTTTATTATTATTATTGTTATTATTGATATCATTTCTTTGAAAGGGGATTGGAGTAACCAATAGTAGAACAAAAACACTTGGAAAAGAACAAAATTGCAATTGACAGTTGATCAACATTTCCATGTAACACCTTGAAATAAATGCATGCCTGCGGATTCAGGAACAACTCCATTCAAGATATCATCATGATCAAAATTCTATAGGCAGATGCAGAAATTGCAACCACAGGCATAATCTTTGTTGCTTCTCTCTATTTTAAAATCAAGGCATCATATAGCCAAAAAGTACTGCGGCAGCTCAATTCAAATTGAAGAATACAATTTATAATTACATCGATAAAGCTAATTTAACAAAGGAAACTCTTCCTCCAATACGCTACAAATTTACAATTGATCGTTATCATCCTACAAAATCGATCTCAACTAGCAGAATGCCAGAATTACATGAACCAGCAGCTCAAATAACTCACAACTTGCACAAAACGAAGTTACCTTGACGGCAAGTAGTCCTAGTGCGAAAGCGCTCCCTTTCTCAACCTCATGCTCAAACGGCAACGGCTTCTGCACACGGTCGTCGTCGCCGATAGGTGGCGCCTGAAGGTGCCTAACCAGAGCTCGAATAGCGCCTCCTTCGACAATCACGTTAGCAACTTCCTCTGCAAATCAAACGATTCACAGAAGAGCACATGCATGCAGCAAAGATAAGAAACACCTCAACCGTCGCCGAAATTCAAGGGAAAAGGAGCTACGGAAGAGTATATCGAAGGCGAGGCATAGGAACTTACCGTTCTTGGCGAGATCGGCGAGCGTGTGAGTGGCGCGCTTAGCGGCAGCTCGATCGGCTTCGTTCCACGTGAAGGTGGAGTCAAGGACGCGGACCTGGTCAGAGGCTTGGCAGAGGATGGCGGCGCGCTCGTCGGCCGTTGGCGGTGGCGGCGAGATCTGGCGGTTGGCATGGAGCTGGTCATCGAGCTTGCGCTTCTGGCCCTTCCTCTCGGAGAGGCTGTGGACGTGGCGCTTGTGAAGCTCCATGAAGACGAAGAAGAAGGCTCTTGTGTGCGTCCTTGTATGTGTGAGCTCTGTTAAGTGTTAACAGAAATGGTAGAGACGAGAGAGAGAGAGAGAGAGAGAGAAGGAGAACATGGAACTTGGGATTCATTTGAAGGAGTGACAAAGAGGGAGGGGTGTTTTGGGAATTGAAAAATAAAAATTATTGGCTGATGTACTAAATTGAGTAAATTCTCTCTTTCGGTTGGATATATGTGAATAATCCAATAACATTAAATATTATGCTTAGTTTGAAAACAAACAAAGTAATAAAATAAAATGAGAAAACTTGGAAATGAAATTTTGTGCTAAGGTGTTTTAAGTGAAATTTGAATTGATATCTCATTCCCGTAAAATTTCATTATTGTTTTGTATTTATAAAAATTAAAAAGAATTTGATGGAAAGTAATTGCGTGAATAATAATAATAATCATAAAAGATAAATAAATAAATAAGAACATGAATGCTATGTATCTTAAGACAATGAGATATTTATATAATTTATACAATGGGCTGTTTATTTGGCTTAATCTAAATTAATAATGCAATTTAATCATTAGTAACTAATCCTCATTTTATATGGCCTTTTACCCCTAATTTTTACCTAATTCAAAATTTTTCCCTTTAACCCTTCTATCCCCGTCGTGACCCTACCCCCCTCCCCCCAAAAACCCCAATGGTCGTTTGGCAAGACCCCACCCACCCCAGCCACCGCCCAGCTGTCCACGAAGCAACCTGTAGCCAACCGATCCGCTCCTGTGCGACGTGGAGCCTCCGATTCCTCCGACCGGAGCTGTAGCGCCCAGCTTCGTCGCGCCTACGCCCTTGCGGGAAGGAACTCCATCGCTCCTCACGCGGCTGAACATCCGTCTACTGAGGAGTCAACATCCATCATCGCCGACTCAAGAACAGTGCTGGAGTAATAACCCATGGCAAGAGAAGCCCAAGAAAGGGCGGTTGCAAGAGACCTCATGCTCCATGGCGCTTTAGTGAAGAAGAACTCCATCATCCCAGTAAGAGTGAAAAGATCAGCAGAGCCAAGAAACAAGTACCGTAACGCCACCCACAAGAATGTTATGGGAAGAGGCTCCGTTGAATCCGTTAGACCATGAACGCCATTTTCTTTCTCTTTGTTTCGACTAACGTGGCAACTGCCATGGCCACTATAGAAAGAACCAACACTGTTCCGATTCTTTGTAAATGCGTGATTCCAGTTTCGGTTCTGGTTATTTTTCTTGCGAATGGGAGGATGGCGTGGTCGTACATGGGGGCAAGAACCATGATGAAGAGAATTGGGAATACAAGGAGAAAAGCTGGTGGGACCTTGAAGGAACCAAGATTTGTGTCCATGGTGGATGATTGTTGGATTGAGAAGGTGGAAAGTTGAGCTAGGCAACAGTTTAGCATTATGGTTGACATGAAAATCGGGAGAATTCTTAGCATTGTTGACCCTCTTTTACCTTTTGTAATTTTGTGAATATGTTGGTCTTCATTCACTCAGGCATGACATTCTACAAAATGCATGAAAGTGAACATCCATTTTCTCTGTGAAAAGAACCATCCTTATTCTAGCTAAAGTGAACATCTGTCTAACTATGTCTTTATTCAGGGATTTATCTTTAGTTTTTCAAAGTGGAACGATTTGAAATTGTTAAGCTTTGAGTTCTTGAAATTTGAACTTGAGTCGAGTTTCCATGAAGCATTTTGAACAGATGTTACAGCGAAAGTGAACATCTATTTTTTCTGTGAAAATAACCATCTAGATTCTTACTATAACAAACATCCTGTCTTTATCTAGAGATTTATATTTACTTTTCCAGAGTCAAATGACTTGAATTTGTTAAGCATTGAGTTCTTGAATTTTGACATTAAGCCAAGATTTCATGAAGCGTCCTGAATAGACGCTATAGTGACCACGGTCTGAACATCCAGTTATATGTAAAGACGAACATCCAACATTTGTAAGTAGCGATAATCGTGTAATCAATAAGTGAGATCATATAATCAGAATGAACATCCATCTTGTCTAATAAATTAACCATCTGGATGGATACAATAACGGTGAACATCATTAATATTTAGAAACGAACATCCAAATTTTTTTTAAAATAAACCCATTCTTTCCAGACCAGATAATCGTTTTTGTCTATAGTATCTAATACATGAATTACGTACTGAAAGTCATGTCCAACAGAAACTAACTATTGTCGAATGAGTTTAACAAAGACATGAACCCATCAAATTGGTAGGGCTCATTGCGGCCAACATGAGCACCGACCTCTAGAGTCCAAACCTCGTAACCAAGATCCATCTCTTCACTTCCAACCTTAATAACATCCGACAGTTGCATGGCCTACAATTCCAAAAAAAAAATAATAAGATAAATCCTTAGTATATATCATTTGCCTGAAACCTCACTAACCAGCACAAACAATGCAACCATAAAAAAGAAATCAAGTCAATCATTCTACCAAGCACATAGACCAAAAAAGAAACCTCACTAACCAGCACAAACAATGTCACTATACATCACATACATGAACATGCAGTAGATACAACTACCAAGAACATAGTCCAGACATCGATTTCAGAGCCAATGGTGACTAGAGTTGTTCTTTTTATTCATTTAGTGTTTATCATGTGTAATCATATATATATTCCAAACTGAACATGCAGCGCCCATCCGTTGATAACTAACTATTGGCTATTTAATTTTCATTATCAAATTAAATCTTAATAATGATAATAACATTCGCTATTTTTCATATTCAACAATCTCATGCTTATACATGCAATTTACATTAAACCATATAAACTCATATACCAATAAAAGTTAGTCCAAGGAAGACCTAGTTTCATCCAGCGTCACATTAATATGTCATGCTTAATTAACACATACAAATTCCTCATACATAAAAGCATACCATGAACATAAAACCTTCATAAATTTGGTTGAATCATGAATGTTTATGATGCATTTGGGTAAGCATTAAACATAAAAATAAATAAGCCACTTGCATTGAGTATGAACATCTAATTCACATGAAAATAACCATTCATTATCAATGCATTCAACGAAGGTTGCTCACTATATTAGATTTCTCACCCTCGACGACATCATGGTTTGCTACGTATTCATGTGTATGTGAATTGAGGCTGGAAAGCTTAGTTATTGCAATTGTGTATTGAATTTGCAAGGGTTAATCAAAATTAGCACAAAGAAAATAATCAAGGCAATAATAAAGAAGCCCACTTATTCATGTCAAAGAGTATAAAATAATCACATAAACACAGCCCTTTGTTCAAAAAGCAATAATTTTGATGAAACCCAATTTTAATTGCTCAAGAACTTCAAAGAACGAGTGATGATGTATGTGATCATTTATATTCAAAACCAACATGAATAAACCATTTCATTCAAATCACTCAATAAAACATGGTATGCACTTCTTAAAAATATACCAAACAATTGATAACATCTGAATTTTTAACCAAATTGGTGTTTTGATAAAAAATCACAAACAAGTGCATAACAAAATTCAAGCTTAAACATCATTATAATACTTCATGAGAATAGAATTTATCAAATGCTGGACATACATAAGAATTAAACATACAGATTTTATTTAGGCATTTCATCGAGCATATGGTGTGCATCATGTGTAAACAGAGCATTCAGTTCAATGGAAGTAGCAATCAACCCATAAAATTCAGCCAGCAAACACATTCAATCTAGCAACAGATATTAACTAGTCCTAAGCCTAATCTATATGCAGAAACCAGAATTAAAAGCAATGAAATAAATAAAATAGAAAGAACCGGGAACAAGGAAAGGGATGAAACCTGCGTTGATGAAGGAGAGAAAGAAGAACGGGACAGTGATGGTGTCGCAGCAGCACAAAACTTAGCCGCTGCTGGGTTGCACCGGGGTGTTGCTCGCCAGAGCTGGCAGACGCGAACAGGGGCGTGGGGCAGCGAACAAGGCAGGGAGAAATGGAGGAAAGAGGAAAGAAAGAGAAGAGAGAGAGGGTGGGCGACGGTGGTGGGTTGGCTGGGGGGTGATGGTTGGGGTGATCTGGGTTGAGAAAACGAAGAAGAGAGACAAGGGTTGGTTAGAGAAGAAGCGATGGAGAGAAAGGAGGTAATGGCGGATTGAGAGAGGGGTTTGTTGTTTTGATTCTATAACTGAGGGTAATCCTAATTTAATTCAAATTTCAAATTAAAAAGAATTCAAAATTAAATAGCTACCTATAATTTAATTTTAATTACAATTAAACCCCCATTGTACACATTGTACAATAAAGCTATTGTCTCCTCATACTTTCCCATATATAATACATCAAACTTAACCCATTGTTAAGAGATTTTACAACATTCACATCAATATGGAAAAGATATATATTGATAATCAGTTGCGTCAATATCAACACACTTAGTAATTAGTATCAAGATTTATTACGGGAATGGATTATCTTAATTGTTAAAAAAATTGAGAGTATAAAGTGTGATCTCTAATTCTTTATTGCTCTCTCTTTTATATTTATTTTTTGTCTTACTTATAAAATTAATGGTATAAGATCACACTTTACTCCCTCAATTATTAAAAAAAATTGAGAAGATTCATTCCCGATTTATTACTATGACTTGGCAATTAAAATGATAATACTGCTTTAAGTTAGTTCTGATATAAGGTGTATGAGTATAACTGAAAAAGGATTAGGTTAAATTATTGTGTGGGCACAAAGAGCTAAATTAATTATATTGTTTAAGGATATATTAGATTATATATAAATTAATATTAAATTTAGAAGTTAATTTGTTAAAAAAATACTATATAGATTGTTTAAGAATATATTATATTATATATAAATTAATATTAAATTTAGAAGTTAATTTGTAAAAATTATTATACAATACATTTATTTAATTTAGAAATTTATATATAATTTAATAATATTATTATTCAACAAAAAAATACAAAAAAAGAATATACCGTTTTAATATAAATAATAATTATGTTTAACTATTATTTTATAATTTAATTAAATAATAATATAAATTTAATTTAATTGATTAAAAAATTTAAAATTTTGTTTAGTAGCATATCAAAATCAATTTAAATTTTATAACTGTTGATGATAAATGATAATTTAAAATAAAAAATTAATTTAAAATTTAATAATTATAAAAATAAAATTATACATAAATTAGACTATAAGTAATAAAATATTCAATTGAAGTTTATTTTCGTGATTTCATATAATTATTATTTTTTTAATAGTTATTTTTTTAATTTTTTAATTTTTTTTAGGTTATATTTAAATACTATGGTATAATGATAAAATTATTAGATAAAATATAAATATAAATATTATTAATATTTTGATAATTAAAAATAATATTTAATTTTCTAATTTTATTTTTTATAAATCATGACAATGTGTATTTTTAACAATATTATTAAAACTGAATGATATTAAAAAATATAAATTATTGAAAAAAAAGAAGTGATATATAGATTATAAGACATTATAGAACTTATGAATACAATTAACAAAGAAATAGAAAAATGAATGAATACAATTACACAATCACCAAATACATACGTTTAGCAAATAAAAAAAAAACTATACTCATCAATAAATTCTAATTGTGCAAAAAATTAGCAAGAATGGAGAGGAAGAAATAATAAGAGAAGAGGTACGAAATTATATTAGAGGATATTGTAGAGAATATAGACACTAGTGAAGTCACATAAGGTATGCTATCACTATAAATACATAACTTTCAATGTAAACAAAGTTGCTCAACAATAATTTTTAGATTAATATTACTCATTTCATAAACTATTCTCTGCTCTCTCTTTTTTCCAATTGTTTTCAACTCTTTCATAATTTTCACATGGTATCAGAGCATTGGTTTGATCCATGACTTTACATGAGAATTCAGCAAATCAAAAAAACTTTCTTGCTCCTATCTTAGATAAGCTTGAAGAAATAAATTTTGTTACATGACAGTAACAAGCACTCTTCACAATCAAAGGACAAAATCTAAAAGATCACATAGTTGAAGGAAAAGTACCTGCTAAATTTGAATCTGAAGAAACAAAGACTATTGGCAAGATTTCTTCAATATATTCAGAATAGACGCAACAAGACTATAATCTGTGTTCTTGGTTCTTAGCATCTGTAGATTCTTCCTTCAAGAATCGAATCGAATTGTTCATTGTAAATCAGCTTTGGAGATTTGGCAGAAACTTCAAGACTATTCTGCAAAACCAACCAAAACAAAGATCAAGCAATTGAAGAATCAATTAAAGATAATCAAGAAAAAGAACCTTACCATATCCAAGTATTTGTCAAAAATAAAGAAAATTGCAGATTCGTTAATAGTAATTGGTTTGATTCTGGTATCCTAATTCTGATGCCTCTCACCACCTCACTAATGATGCATCCAGTTTGATTTCACCCTCAGATTACACAGGACCCGATCAATTGTAGTATTGTACATAGCTAGTGGTTCAAGTTTGCCTATCTCTAAATTTGGTTATTCATATGTTAAGAATTCATCTAACAATCATGTTTTCATTTTAAAGAATTTTTTACATATTCCTCAAATAGCTAAAAAATAAAAACTTAATTAATATTTTAAGATTCTGTTTGGACAATAATATCTTTTTTGAATTTCATCCATTTTATTGTGTGGTTAAATCACAGGATACCAAGCAGGTGCTCCTTCAGGGAAAACTTAAACATGGGCTATATGTGTTTGATCAATTTTGTATTCTAAAACCATGTTATGATCATTCAAACTTTCATGCCTTATTAGCCAATTGTAGGACAAATTTGGAGTTGTGGCATAAACGCCTAGGCTACCATCTCCAATTATTGTTGAATCTGTTCTTAAAAAGTGTAATCTTCTATTTTCTAATACAGTTGATTCAAAATCTTTTGTTTGTGAAGCATGTTGTAAAGGAAAAATGTACACTTTACATTTTTCTTATTCTAAAACCACTTATACTGCATCTTTACAATTAGTTTTCTTGGATGTTTGGGTCCTACTCCTTTTATATCTCGTTCTGATTTTCGTTATTACTTGAGTATTGTGGATGCCTTCACTAGATACATATATATTTACTTATTAATTAACTACCAAGTCTCAATTGTTTACAATCTCACAACAATACAAATCTATGATGGAAACTCAGATAGGTCAAGTTCTTAAATCTATTCAAATAGATAATGCTAAAGTGTTCTTATCAAATGAATTCAAAATCTTTCTCAATATTAATGGCATCATTCATAGATTGTCATGCCGTGATACTTACCAGCAACAAGGTGTTGTAGAGAGAAAATATAGACATATTTGTGAAATGGGACTTACCATTCTTGCTGCTACATATTTGTCAATGGAATATTGGGAGGATGTCTTCTTAGCTGCTACTTTTCTTATCAATCGACTGCCCACCAGGATCCTTAATATGAAATCACCTTTTGAGGCTCTTCATTTCAAGCTCCCTGGTTATTCTATTTTGAAGGTTTTTGGGTGCGCTTGTTATCTAAACTTAAGACCCTTTAATAAACGTAAATTAGACTATTGGTCTGAACAATGTATTTTTTTTGTTATGCTCCTTTCTCAAAAGGGTTTAAATATTTAAAACAAGATGGTACAGTTGTTATTGCACGTAATGTTATTTTTTATGAAAACGTTTTTTCTTTTTTCTCATTTTTTCATAAGAATGTTGTCTATGACTCATCACTAACCTCTTTTTATGATCATAAGATGTTACCTTAGATTCCTATTTCAAATTCTGCTATATCATAGTTACCTTGTACTCGAAGTTCAGCTCCACCTACTTCAACTATACTTCCTGACTCTAATACAAATTTCCATCCTCCAACTAATAATACTTCATCATCTATTAATCAATCACTTTCTGAGGCGATTATTACAGATTCTGAACCAGAATTAATTTCTGATTTTGAAATTTAGCCTCCAAAATTACCTATCATAGAATCTTTGTCTTCTCACAATACTCATGCTATGGTAACTCGTTCTAAAGTTGGTATCTCTAAGCCTAAGGCTCTTATTGCACATTCTAATCATATTGACTTAGTTAATAATGTTCCTAGGACAGTTTCTCAAGCTATGCACTCTTCTCATTGACTTCAAGCCATGAAAGAGGAATATACTGCTCTCATGAAAAATAAAACTTGGCATTTAGTCCAGCCACCACCCAATTCCACAATTATTTGGTCTATATGGGTGTTTGCCATTAAGCGTAGACCTGATAACTCTATAAAAAAAATATAAGACTCGCCTTGTGGCCAAGGAATGCCATCAAATTGAGGGCATCGATTATTCTCAAATCTTTTTTTCGGTCATTAGGCCAACAACTATTAGAGTCATCTTATCTTTGGCTTTATCTAAAGAATGGTCTCTTAAACAATTTGATTTTAATAACGCATTTCTCAATGAAGATTTAACTGAGAATGTGTACATGCCACCACCTCCTGGCCTCTTCAATTCTGATTCTGATTTAGTATGTAAATTTGACAAGGCCATTTATGGTCTCAAGCAGGCTCCCAGGGCCTGATTTTCTAAACTGTGTAGTACTCTATCCATGTTTGGTTTTCGAAATACTTCATCTGATCCTTCCTTATTTGTTCGTTTTACAACCTCTTCTACTCTTTTTCTTCTTGCATATGTTGATGACATAGTCATCATAGGTAGTGATAAATCTGAAATAGAGTCTATTATCTTTCAATTGAATCAAATATTCTCTTTAAAAGACTTAGGGATACTGCATTATTTTTTAGGCATGTAATTTAATTTTTTGCCTTCGAGCGACTTACATATCTCACAAACTAACTATATTTGTGATCTTCTTAAAAAGGCATCCATGGATAAGTCACATTCAATGGCCACACCTATGCTTTCTTCTCAAAAACTAACACTGCAGGGTTTAAATTCCTTTGATGATCCTAGTCTCTATCGATCAATAGTAGGAGGTCTTTAATATGCAACTTTCACTCATCCTAAAATTACATATTCAGTCAACAAAGTTAGCCAATTCATGCATACACCCATGATTCGTTATTAGAAGGCAGTCAAATGCATTTTGCGTTATCTCTCAAGTAAGATTAATTATAGTATTCAATTTTCTAAATCCTCTGATCTTTGTCTTCTTGCTTTTTCAGATGCCAATTGGACCACAGACCTTGATGATTGACGTTCAACAAGTAGTTACTGCAACAAGCTGTAAGCCGTTTATCTACTGAAGCAGAGTACCGTTACTTGACAGACACAGCAGCTAAGTTAGTCTGGGTTCAAAAGCTTCTTCGAGAGATTCGTGTTACTTCTCCAGTTGCTCCCACTTTGTTTTGTGACAATTTAGGTGCTGTTCTTCTTGCCGCAAACCCAATTATGCATAGTAGAAGCAAACATTTCGAGGTTGATCTCTATTTTTTATTTTGGGTGATATGCGTAATATTAAATGAGTGTTAATTTATTTATGTGAATTACTCTATTTTTATCTAATTTATTGTTTGACCAATTTAAATTATGACTCAACCCAAATTGATGATTAATCGAACCTCCAGTTCGACCTATCAGTTGAGCCGGAATTGGTAACTATGGATTTTGCCTCTCAATACAAACATATCTAAGAAATGGATTTTTTCAATTTTTTTAATACTTGAAGGAATAAATTGTAATCTTTCACCATTAATTTTATAAGTAAAACTAAAAATAAATATAAAAAAATAAAAGATAAAATTAAACAATTGACACTATCCAATTTTTTCTCCACTTGAATAATGCACTCCCAACATACCCATAGCCTTATAAGGTTCAACTCTTTTTGCATGTTGTTTTAAGTGGAATAATAGTATAATACTAGTTTTATTTTTTCCCGGTCTGGAATATGTATCTAAAATCTAATTCACTTATCATTCAAGACACCAGTTGGGCTGATAATGAATTATAGACTAAATGGGCTTTTACCATCTAAGCCTTCACAGTTATTCTCTAAGATTATTGGCCCCATGATCGCTGGTCTTCCACCCAATAATAAGACAAACTAAAATTTTCCAGGCCCTCTTAGACGGCTAGTGTGTGACTGGCTGGTCCAAAAATGAACATATAATCTACATTAAAAAATACGGATTTGGATTTTCTAAAGTTTAAATTTCACTTTAGAGAATAAAGTGTGATCTTTAACCATTTATTTTATAGGTGGGATCAAAAATAAATATGAAAGAAAAATCATTCAAAAGTAAAATATCACACTTTATTCTCTAAAGTACAAATTTAAAATTTAGAGGATCCAAATTAAAAAAATACAACTATGTATGCACAAAATCAAAATAAAATACAACTATATTATATATATACTAAAATCAGTTACCAAAATTAATTATCAATATAAAATACATATTACAATATAAATATACATTAAAAATAAATTAAATTACATATTTTTTTGGTGTCTAAACAACAACAAAAAATACAAAGCAAAACACATTTCTTAAATCAGACATAATAATTTGTTAGAGTTTCACAAAGCTTAAACCAAATAATATAATTGGGATTGCTTCTTCTAACTTTATATTTAGTCATCCAATCTGCAAATTTATTTGAGTCATGCAAAAGATGAAAAATGTCCAGACAATCTATTTCACACACTATGTCTCTCAATTCGTAATTCCAAATTAAAATAAAGCCCCTCCAAATTACAAAAAAACTCACATCGGATGATAGATTAGGGAGGAAAACTACCAAAACAACCTGCAATCCAACTCTCATTAGAATTTTTAACAAGACAACTGAATCCAACTAAGCTCAAATGAGTAAACAAACTAGCATCACAATTAATTTTAAAGCTATTACCTATCAAAAGTTTCTAAGACAAACAGTTCTTGAAAGTACTAAAAGAAGTACACCTGTTCATATATAACCTTAGATATATGACCGTGCTTCTGACGAGAGCAACCACCTTGTGATCTGTCTAATAATTTTCAGCATTGAAAATGTCATTGCATCTATACCTCCACAATCACCACACACCGACTCCTAAAAGAGCCTCCTTACCATACATGACCTTCCGAAACCAAGCTTCCATAGAGAAGTCTTCAACCGAATCAATAATTCAAAAATCTAGCATATGCCAAATAACTCTGGAATATACACAATCTCTAGGACAATGTTCTACTGTCTATGGAGTCGCATTGCATTTCTGGCACATAACTGAACTAGCTAGATGTCGCCTGAAGCGGAAGACTTCCGTTGAGAGAGTGTTATGAAACCCAAACCATAGAGTCTATTTTAATCTTTTTCCAAAAGATTCAGGTAGCAAAGCTAGTTCCAGTTGCTATTTTTATTTCAATTCAATTTATTCTTTAATAACCAACGATAATCCCTCTTTTGCACTATACCCTATTGTTCTTACAGGCCACCAATTCCACCTTAGTTCTTTGCCAACTAAAGTCGGATAGTGTAGGTAATGAATAAAATGCTTGACCTCAAAAGGAATTGTCGATACAAGTCTCTCCACCTCTCAAAATTCAGCATGCTATAAATTTGTTACCAGGTACTACAAAATCAAACTCAGATATGTGAACATAAAGAATAAGATCACAAATACACACACTTATTTATACATAAATATATTAGTAATTAATTTTAATGTACAAGTAGTATTTAAAAAAAAATAAAACTTTACAAGTGACTAATGACTAACTTTAACTTTTAATATGAAAGTAACAAAACAAATTAAACTATGTATCACGAACAAAAAAAAATTTAACTATATATATTAGTTGGGTTATTCTCATATACCTATGTTAGGATAGCTATAGTGATTATAGTATTATTTCAAAAAGTGTTTTTAAAAATATATTATCAAAATATTAAAAAAAGATTACTTTAAAATTTAAGAATCAAATTATCAAAAGCCACAAAAAAAATATTTGGCTTAATCTAATAGTTAGTTCACAAATTTACTTAAATAAACATCGAAAATTTAAATTTCGTCTTGTATATATAATAATCTATTAGTCAACGATAAATTCTTAGATAAAAATCTAATTTGTAATGAATTAGTTCTTCTCGTACTGAATTAAAGGTACAATAAAAATATTTAAAAATAAAATTACTTTGAATAGTTTTAATTGTATTTCATCATTGAACCATGCATTTGTTAAATTAAGCCCTTTTTTGGTATAAGAAAGTAAAAAACAGGACAATCTACAATCTTATACATGGATTATAGAAAAGCAACGGATGGGTCTAAACCAACTCAAAGATAAAAGTCAAATCCCACTAATTGATAATGCTCTCTACCCCAACCGGCTGTATTTTTTATTATGGAAAAATATAGGGATAAGCAACTTTTTTAAATTCTATCCACCATGTAACCAGTAAAGAAAAGTGAGTTATTGGATGAAATCTCGCACCAATTTCATACCATTAAAATCATCATCGATGTCTATTTGATGGGTACAAATCACAAAAGTTATTGGGCTCCTAGTATTCCTCTTTTATTATTATTATTTTTATATTTCCAACGAAAGCACCACAAACAATACAAGTGCCGTCTCTCAAACTCTGACCAGTAAGCTTCATTTCCCGCGTCCCCGTTCCAGCTATATTCTTTTCTTCTTCCTCTTCTTCCTTTCACAAAGACTCCTTCAAACACTAACGCAACAACTATTAACTAACAAAACCCACCTCAGCACTCAACCACTCATTCTTTTTTTCTTTCATTCACTCATTCTCCACCGCCATGCGCCTCCTCTACCTCCTCCTCCTCCTCTTACCTCTCCTCTTCACCCTTTCTTCCTCTCAAACATTCCCCAAAGGTTACTCCCTTAACTGCGGCGCGCTCTCGGGGACCAAAATCGATGGCCGTGAATGGATTTCCGATTCGGCTTATATCTCAACGGGCACACCAAAGAACGTAACACCCTCTGTTTTGCATCCCACTCTTGCAACCGTCAGGTCCTTCAATTATCAGGTGAAGAAGCACTGCTACAGTGTTCCCGTGTATCGCGGTGCAAAGTACTTGCTACGGTCTACGTACTTCTACGGAGCTGTGAACGGTCCCGATCACCCTTCCCCTCCGGTCTTTGTCCAGATCGTTGACGGAACACTTTGGACCGTGGTCAACACCACCATTGACTATGCCAATGGAAACTCTACGCTCTACGAAGGGGTGTTCTTGGCTCAGGGCAAGAACATGAGCTTCTGTATTGGGTCCAATAATTACACGGATTCTGATCCCTTCATATCTGCTTTGGAGTTTCTGATTGTTGGAGGTTCTCTTTATAACACCACGGATTTCACCAAATTTGGACTTAGCTTGGTTGCAAGGAGCAGTTTTGGATATTCAGGATCACCAATTCGGTGAGTGTTTCTTTTATCTTTTAACATTGTGATAAAAAAATTTATATGCCTTGGATTAAAATCATTGGTTATGATGATTTAGTTGTATTGTGAAGTTGTTGGAAATATTGGGATGCTTTGTTGTGGAATTCTCCATATTTGAACTAAGGATTAGATTGAGAAATTCGTGAAAGAATTGTATAATTGCAGAGGAACTGAGAGAGGGTAACCAAAGAGAAGAAAAATAATTGGAGGAGAAAATAGTAGTACTAACATCCTATTTATAATTAAGTCCAGCTATAGCATTGGATTATCTGGCTCCATATATGTTACATACAGTTGTTTAGAAGAGAAACTAGTGAGTGAATGAGCTGGGAAAGGTTACAACTTAAGAAGTTAGTTTATGAAGCATATGAATTGAATAGAAACTATATATGTATGATCATTAATTTATTGGATTTAGAGCTTGTTTGGATGTTATTAAGTTGTCAGAAAAAAAAAAAATTTTTCCTTTTCTTAAGCATTTAATAAATTTTTAATAGTAAAGATACTAGAAAAAAAAAAAAAATTTTAGAAGCTACAATTTATCTTTTTCAATAAGATCTTTTTTTACTTAAAAAAAAATTATATTGTTCATATAATAAATAAACAGGCCCTTACAAAGTTTGCTTTCTCTCTACCTGTAGTTCTATTTTTCTTTCCATTCCTCATTATTGCTGATGATGTTTTTCTCTATAATTGAGTATCAGATATCCTGATGATCAGTTCGACCGGATATGGGAGCCTTATGGGCAGGGTAACTCTACCAAAGGAAACACTGACAATGTTTCTGTTTCTGGATTTTGGAACCTTCCTCCTCTTAAGATATTTGAGACACACATAGGATCTGATCAGTTGGAATCATTGGAACTGAGATGGCCTCCGGCATCACTTCCGAGCTCCAAATACTATGTCGCCCTATACTTTGCTGATGACGCTGCAGGATCAAGAATCTTTAACATAAGTGTGAATGGTATAACATATTTCCGTGACTTGAATGCCATTTCATCAGGTGTTGTTGTCTTTGCCAACCAGTGGCCTCTTTCTGGTCCTACAACTGTAACTTTGACCCCTACTGCTAATTCATCCTTGGGCCCCTTAATCAACGCTGGCGAAGTTTTTGAGGTGCTGTCTCTTGGGGAAAGAACTTTAACTCGAGATGGTATATCTTCTGATTTCATGTTTTCTTTAATTAACCTTGGTTCTCCTAGAATATCTAATAGCAAAGAATTAAGAAAGTAGGTAATAAGAGGAAAAGGTGAAATATTTCTCCAATGACAATGCTGTTTAACAATATTGCAGATCTTTACTTTCACTCATCCAAACAGTGTTTATGAATTAAATGTTGCAATTCCAAATTGGTCTTGTGGTAGTAATGGAATGTAATCATTACAAGGTGTAGCATGGTACACATAATTGTAGTGCATTAATATGTTAGTTCTGAACATGCAAGGGTTTATGAATGGGAACTTTCTTTTGGACAGTTATTGCTTTGGAAAGGATAAAAAAGAGCCTCCGAAATCCTCCACTTGATTGGAATGGTGATCCTTGTATGCCTCAGCAGTACGCGTGGACTGGCATCACATGTTCTACGGGTCCCCGCATTCGAGTAGTGACTTTGTAAGCACAGAGTTGAGCTGTCATGGCACAATACTTTGTCCTTCCAGTTCCAATGTTACTGTACTCCGTAAATGATGTTACTTATGATTTCCTGTTGTTTTCAGAAATTTGACAAGTATGGAGCTTTCAGGATCTTTGTCTCCTTTTGTTGCCAATATGACAGCTCTGACTAATATGTAGGTGCTTAACTCTAAATCTCAGTTCATTGAATCTGGTATTTACAAGTTTTAATTGGAAAACCATTGCTTTTTTGTAGCTGGCTTGGAAATAACAGTTTGTCAGGGCACATTCCTGACCTAGGTTCACTAACACTGTTAGAAACATTGTAAGTAACTCATTTTGTATGCAATTCCATGATCTAAATGTTTGAAATCAGAGAACTTTGATGTATTCATGCCATGAAGCTCACTATCTGGATATTATTATTGTATTTAAAGGCACTTGGAAGACAATCAATTCGACGGAGAGATTCCTTCATCCCTAGGGAACATCAGCACTTTGCATGAAGTGTAAGCTCTGTCCTCTTTATACAAGAGAATATAATTAAACTGGTTTTTTGTGTTGTTTCTTGAATCCTGATTTAAGTCAGCCCTGTACAACTACGTTGTTTACATGAGTGTGGCCCAAAAATAGTACAATTTATCACCATTCAGAGAGTCTTTGCTGTCATCCTCTCTACAGAGGAAAATCTGCCAGTTTCTGCTCAGTTCCATTATTTAGTGTCCCTATAGTTTTTTTTATCTTTTCTATTCTTTGTTGTTTCTTGATTAGACCCTCTTTGGCTGTTGCAGATTTCTGCAAAACAATAATTTGACAGGTCAAGTTCCATCAAACCTTATTGGAAAACCAGGGCTGAACCTCAGGTAACTAAAACCTATTTATCTTTTCTTGTCACGGGATTCAAAATTGTTGTCTCACCGACTTCTCACTTCTGCATGTTATAACAGAACGTCTGGAAATAATTTTTTATCATCTGCACCAGCACCAGCACCAGCACCTTGAGGAATTTGCTCAGTGCCTTCTGTGGTCAAGATCAATACTCTTGTGAAGAACTTTTGATTCGTTTTGTCCTTAGATTTCTAATTTTTGTGGAAATGATTCGATTTCGACTCCTCAAACTGAAGATCAAACTTCATTTCAGCCTTATCTTGTATTCTTCGAGCTAGATTCTCAATCCGGTTGAAAATTCGAATCTTACCTGAAAATTCTATCTTAAATATCCTTGTATAGGAATTATTCATTATTTTATTCAATATTTTTTTAAGGTTGTCCATGAGATGCCAGTTTCCCATACTTTGTATGTCATTCTGGTTTGTATTCTGCTAATTGTAGGGTACAACTTAGGGAACGGATACTTAAGACACCCTAAACAACAGTGTATTTGCTATTGTGAAAGTAAAAAATAGAGCCTGAGATATAGTTGTCTGGCATATTTTTCTTTTCTTGTAATCAAACAAAACTGAAATAGTTCATATTTTAACTCTTCTTCCACATTCAAACAAGATACATCAATTCATCTTATGTAACCAGAGAAATGTGGATATAACTCATTAGTCCGTTTAGTTTTTACTAATCGACATATTAATTTTTGCAAAACCAAGTTTATCCACAGTTCTCTTGTACACCTTTCTATTTACAATCTTCATTTGTTCACTTTTGATTATATTCTGTTATTGACTTACTGTACTACTTTCAAAGTTATAGGGTCTTGGTCTATTTCGTCAATGTAAAAGATTAAAAGATTCCTATGATTTGTCACTCTATGAAATTGTTTCTGATTTTGTTATGAAATGCTTGACATAAATTAAGAAGGGCTTCTTTGCCATTAATAGAAGGGGTGTGTTGACTTAGTGCACAGCATTTTCTAATTGTAAATTGTGAGGCAAGTATAAAGCTAAATTGCTTTGAAGAAAAGTGGAGAGTGAGGTACTATGAAGTTGAATACCATATGAAAACTGAATTGTTGTACCACTCACTCATTAATATTGTGTCGATTGATCAGATCTTTGAGGCTGATAGATCAAGCAGCCATGTGGGACTCACTTATTGAGGAACTCTGCATCCATCATGTGAGATGACCCCCACTTCTTTCCTAATTAGCTACCCACACATGCAGAACATCAAATATTTCTGGCCTCTAGTGACATCACAAGGGAATGCACATTCCATATGATTATACAAAAGTCAGAATTTACATTCTAAATCTCTCAGATCCACCCAAATTAACAACTAGCCTAATAAGCATGAAAGCATAATTTGATCATAAAAACAAATAAGGAAATTTATTTGAGAAGAACTCTGAGGACTAATAAGGAGGATCAAACTAAACAAACTTATGAATACTCCAAAATCTTTCTTTTGTTTTTTTACCTCTCTAATCTTCCTTTCTTGAGTGGAAAAAGAGGTGGCAAGGCACTGCTTTTGACCTGGGTGCAAATTGGAACATTAATCATTGGTCTAATTCTAATAGTAGCTGACCTTGTTCTCTCTAACCCTTTCTTGATCCTCTTCACATGCTGCTCCTTATGATTATTATTATTATTATTATTATTATTGTTCCTTGATGATCCTTGTTCTTTTCCTTCTTTTGCTGCTACATCACCAAGTGAACTTGCAGAAGATGATGAAGATGAGGAAGAAGATGAAGGTGACAAGGAAGAAGAAGCACGTTGCTTCTTCAACCTCAGCAACTCTTTCCAAAGAACAGTGCACTTTGGTGGCCTTGGAGATGGATCATCATCCACAAACCAGTTCACTCTACTACTCTCTTCCTTGTTATTGCTACTGTTGTTGTTGTTGGTCACTACTACAACTTCCTCTTCTAACTCTTCATCTTCATCATCATCTTCTTCTTCTTCTCCCTCTTTGGCTTTGAGGTTGATCTTGCTTAGCTTCTCAAGATGCTGCATCTGCCAAAAGGGAAGAAGCTTCCCTTCAAAGAAAAGCTCATCAGCAGTTAACACTGTGTTGTTGTTGTTGCTCACATTGTTTGAGAGGAACTCAAAATCTGCAGCATTATTATTATTACTATTCTTTGCTCCTCCTCTCTCTGCAGCACCTTCCTTCTTCTCTTCATTATCTCTTTCATACTCAGGGTTTGGACTTATGGAGATGAAGTTGTTCTCATCTAAGAACTCAGCAGAGAAAGATATTCTGGGGCTTGAAGGTGCATCAATGGATCTGGGAACAGACTCAAGAGATACCATTATTTGTCTGTGTTCTGGGGTAGGAAGAGAAAAAAGAATAAAACAAAAGAAAGAGTAGATGCTGCAGTTTTTTTAGGAGTTTGGTGTGGTAGTGGCTAGCCTTGAGGGTTGTGATGAATTGTGATTGTGCTTTATCATATGCATGAGAATTGTGATTTTATAAAGGAGAAGAGACTGTTATTAATGTCACATCTAACTTTTTAAGAGTAGTAGAAATATTTTTGTGACTATTTTTTGGGTCATTATCTTATCACTAAAAATGAAGAATTATATATATGGGTACTAAATTTTTAATCACATTTTTTTTAACTACTGTCAGAACGGTGAGATTATAAAAATGAAATGGTCTAGCAAACCAGAAACAGGTGACCTATGAAACTGTTTAGAATATAGGGACAGCACATGGAAGCCTTGGGAAGTAAAAGACAAAAGCATTTTATCATTATTAATTCTTTGCATGCAATGCAAGTCTAAACACTTGTATCTACACTCTTGCTCTGCATGCTTTAATTTAGTGTTTTATTTCTATGAATTTAACATTTTATATATTTCTTTCAATGATAAGGAGGAGGGAAAGAGAGTAAAAATTTTCAAATTTATGGAGAGCATTAATTAGCAAGAATCTTAATCAATTCTATACTAGTTTTTTACTCACTCCCAAAAAGATTTTAGTATTGTCAGTGTCACTCGGAAATTGCAATAGATCAAACTATATATGATGAGATGGGTGGAAGGAGTTAATAAATTGGTTGAAAATATATTACAAATATTAGATTCTCTTATTAATAACTGTTCAAAAAAGAAAAGTGAAGAAAATAGTATATCATAATTTTCATCAAAATATTATCTCACTGAATGAGATGACAAAATCATGTGCTGCTATCAATTGCAAACATTTTGCAGATCAAGTGAATGTATTCAGATTTCAGGCATTTTCTCTTTCACATTGCTTGTAATGGCCTCCACATACATTGCAGAAGAGCACAGAAGAAAAGACAGAAGGGGATCATATTATTTAAACTAAAACCATTAATTAAGAATGCCTTTACAAATGACCTTAAGGATCCTAATTATATACATTAAAAAAATTACACTCCTTACTCCTTATTAGTCAAAGAAACATAGGCTTTAATTTGACCCAACCCTGCATGAAGGAACTATAACATGGGAGAAGCCTCAAGCATGTGGCCACATGAAAGTAGCTTCTTGGGCATGTGACAACAAGGTTAAAAGATTGAACATATGTTGGTGAAAATGACCAAGTTACCCTCAGAATAAGTTGGTCACAGCTGGTCCAGTTGGTTATATTTCCAACATGGGGTTGAGTTTATTGTCCTAAGAAAAGGGAAACAAGTTGTGTGTGATCATGTCCAGCTCTTGAAAAAGCTTCTGTTAAGATTTGGGCAGGCTCTAATTAATTCTTGACAGCTAATGAACATTGGAGGGTAAATCTTTCAATTATTACACATTGCTTGCCTTTTAGTACTTAAATAATTAAATTAATGTTTACTTATACATTTTTTAAACTCAAGTATGGAGATAATAGATATATATAAAAATAAAACCAGTGTATGAATAATAGCTACTCTTTTTAGTATTTAAATAGCACAAGCCTTTGTATAACTCCCATTAACATTATCCTTGTGTATTCTGTGGTCCTGCTTTGGACTATAATTGAACTACACAATAATGTAAAATGACAGCATAATGTTTGTGAAAAAGAACAAAAACTTAAACATGTGATTTGTCCTTAATTTATAAGGATAACTATATTTGCTGATCTTGATCAAAAGCAAGAAGTTCTACCACATTAGTATAAAACTCTAGCACAATCAACACAGTTTAATTTAGTGTAAGGCATCTCATGATTGATCAATACACCAATTAGTCAATGCTTTTACATTAGCAACTATGTACACATCAAATCAATTACTTAATCAATTATTCATATAAAATAAAGAGAAAAAGACAAATCGATCCCTAACTTTTTTGTCCGCAGACATTTAAGTCCCTGAAGATTTAAAAATACATTTAAGTCCTTGACCTCTTCAAAATCTGGACATATCGATCCCTGAGTCTAATTTGTTCAATTTTAAAAATTCTCTCACGTATGCATCCGTATCAACCAAGTCAGTACAACAGAAGTTACGTTTGATTTTTTCGATAAGTCCGACAGACCCAAGTGAACATGAGGGATCGATATGTCCAAATTTTAAAAAGGTCAAGGACTTAAATGTCTGCGGATCAAAAGATTAAGGACCTATTTGTCCTTTTCTCTAAAATAAAAAGCACTATTATGGCAAGAATTTTAGCCTTTGAGGTCCCCAAGTTATTGTTCTCAACATGTGATTTACAGTAAAAGTTGTTTTTTGACAGTTGTAAAAAATAATTCATTCTCTGACTGTTGAGGTTGTTCAGAGAGTAGCACCATATGATGGTGTAAATATGAATTCAATGCAATGCAATACATTGCATTTTGACCAACGGTTTCACTCAAAGTAGGGCCCCATAGAGAATGGATCATGATGATACATGAAACAGACAAGAGTAAAGAGTTATGTAACAAGAACTGAATAGTACCTTCCAATTCATCTTATATGGGATAGTGAGGCATGTGTGTTTGCTTTGGGTGAGAGAGGGACCACACTTTTCTTTGTCCTTTTGGTGCTTTGGAATTAACATGAACTACAACAATCTGAAACTAGTTGCACTATGCACGTTTTAAGTTTTTATGAGGGAAAGAAACAGCTACAGTTTTATGCACAGACTCTGCTAAATGCCCTCTCATCATTTTTTTACAATCAACAAAATAATAGTGACATCTTTCTAGATATCCAATTCAATCAAAGGTAAAAATCAAGAATATAATTTAGGTGTTAGGAAACAAACGTGTTAAAATTCCATCATATCTATTTATAATATATAAAAGCTGATATCAACTCTCTCTACAATGTGAAAATCAACCGATCACTATTTAGTAAAATATTTTTAAAAAATTAAAACAAAAAACCCTTATCTATTATTATTCAATTGAAACATCAAGTACTAATTAAATGCAATAAACATACATTAAAAGTGTCATAATAATAATAATAATAATTATAAAAAATTTCAGTTACAAGTATTTAAATTCTACAACTTACACATGTTTACTACTCTTCATTTCTTAATCTCTCGTACTAATTGTAAAAAATTTCTTAAATTTAATATAATATTTTTTTATGTTTTTCATTCTCATTCATTTATTTATTTTTTTTTATTATTTACAAACAAAAAAACCACAAGAAAAGACAAAGTATAGCCATTAATGCAAATCAAAAAATGAAAAAAAAAAATACAGTTTTGTATAACTCTAATATAAATAACCTATGTCTTTTTTTAAAAATAAATAAATTCAAAATCTATTTATAATATGTTCTCTAAAATATTTTTAATATAATATTTATTAAAATATACTATATAGTATAAATAATCTATCTCTCGACACATTGCACGGGTCTAGTTACTAATTAATTTGGTTGAAATATATTTTGCACCACATTAGTAGAACTTGATCAAGTACCTCATAATTTATTGATTAACAATAAATTCTTAATGAAATTTAGATTTAGGATGAATTAATTATTGACATGACGTTATTTTTTTCTTAGCTTTCAATGTTTAATCAGTATATTTTTTTCCCCTATTTCTCTATCCAAAAATAACACCTAAGCTAAAGCATTTATTCAAGGAAGGGACCTTAGATCAATAAGAGCATACTCATATTTAATAGAATTCATGTTATGAATAACAGCTGTTATTAATAAAAGAGAATAGATATATAGAGCAGTCCTCTGATTTGACTACTTGTTGGCAAGGGCTATTATATTATATTATTTGGCTGGTCTAATAATCTTGCTATTAATCATAATTTAATGCCTAAGAAAATATTTGCCTTACTTTATTAGGACAGGCTTTCCTCAAGTATCCTTAAAAATAAACTTTTTGTTTTATGAAAGTAGTGATTATCTGTAGTTCTGTACTACTTCCATTGCTCAAACAAGGAAAATGATAAATAAAAAAAAATATTCATTAAAAACAGAAAATGAATTATAAAAATAATATATAAAACCACTTTTTTTTTACAAAGATAATTATTCATACGAAGATATTTTTTTATAAAAATAATAGTTAAAGTCTTATAACATCTATTATATTAAATAATTTTATTAAATATATCAAATTATTTAACTATTTTTAATTATTATTTTTATATAAATATATTTTTTATACGAGTAAATTGTAGATATATATTACTGGAAGAGTTTTAAGTGTACCAAAAATATTGGTGTTCCAATTATTTTAATCATTAATCTGAATTATAAAAAAAATGTATAATATATATTAATTAAAATCAACAGGTAAAATAACTGGAATACCGGTGTTCTCGACATACTTAAAATTTTTCCTATATTATTATTGGTGTTTAAGAAGATGACGTGGACTTGGTCAAGGTTAATGATTGGTACTTTGGCAGGGAATGCCCAAATGGACACTACAATATAACATTGATTGGGTCCACTATGGTACATAATTTGGAAAAAATTAAGCTCCATCATCTTCAAATTGTTTGATTATGTAATTAGGCAGGCTTGTTAGGAGCACGTCACCTAGTTAAAAATAATGGACCGGGCTACAATTAGAGTAGTGTGGGAAAGGGAAAAGGGATAAGGGATGAAGCAATATATAAAAGGTCACTATGATTTATATATTTAGTTTTTTTTTTTAAATAATTTAATTAAAAAAAACAAATATCAGAAATTACTTAAACAGAAGGATAATTCGTTTAAAATTACTTTCGATCTCCTTCTAAGAAGAGAGAAGCTATACTTGATGAAGTTATAACTTCATTGTCATTTTTATCATAATATTTGCTACTGTATTTATATCTTTTGTAATCAAACGAAAGTTAACATGCTAATTCCAATGCATTATATTTCTTATTTTGGACACCAACGTGTCAATAAATCCAAAACCATCTTGATAATTAGTAATAAGATTAAATGCTTCTATACAATCTGTCTCACAAATAACATGCAAACAATTTCTCTTAAAAAATACTATTACTCGCAATTATTTCCAATCAATTTGCTAACACCCATTATAATTTCAGATGACGCAAACAAAACTAACATTATCACCAGAATTAGAATAATTAGCTCTATTTTAGTCTCTGTTAATTATTAATAGAATGATATTTTTAAACATTTTAGACACAATAATACATATTTGAGTTATCTTCTTTATTCCTTTTTCTGAGAATTCCTTATTGATAAGTTATTGTAACTTACAAAATATAGCTAAAAATTTTGAGACAAGTTCTACATAATTTTAAGTATATACATTAACTTTCTAATTTCCATCTAGAATCTTAAGTAGGAATAAATCAAATCAAATTATACAACATAATTAAGTCGCAACTTACACGAGGGAAAATCTAAGTTTGAAAATGGTGACATTAGCTTAATTAAAAGCATATTTAGGCAGGTAGATGACCTTTGCTATACGTCAAAATCAGTATTAATAAGACTTTCACTTCAAAATTAAAGCCTGAAAGCTTAAACCAGCATTCTTTCCAGGTCTCAGGTTTGAATCAATTTTAAACCAACTTTTTTTATGTAATAAATTAAAATGCTTCTTGTTCTTCTCCCAGCTCCTTTCTCTACTTTCTAGTTTTATCATTGAATGAGAATATGAGATGACGGTTATACAGGGTATGCATGAGTAAAAATTAAGAATTTTAATTTATTTTTTAAATTATCCTCCTAATATTTAAGTAAAAAATTCAAATGTATATTATTTTTAAAAAACTTAAAAAAAATAAAAAAATAAATCTTTATCTAGAGGTTAAAAAGATAATTAAACGAATAAATCAGAACTCCCAATCATTTTCTCTTTAAAATTATGGTTACTCAATTTTGTTATATAAATTACAAAATTGTGGATAATATATTATGAAATGTAACATGAAAGTAATATTATCATGGGTTTTTTTCAGATGTCAACTTTTGATTAATGTCACAAAAGAAATTAGGCAACGGAAGATTGATTTCTCATGATGTGTAAATGCCACGTTCGTTTTCTTTAATGAATATAATTTTCGTGGCTCTCTTCTTCTTCCCATCTGTATGGCTATACGTGATTTCTGGAAGGAAAATGGTGGAAAATTATATTGATTTATACATATACACATGTTATTATTGAATTATTGAATATGTGATGTATGATCATTGGGAAGAAGGGTGGTAACAGGTAGGGTAGGATAGAGTAGAGTTTGGATCAAACTTTAATCCTACCCGCATGTTAAGATTTTTATATAAATTTAACTCTACTTTATCTGTGAGTTGAGAATATCCCAACCCTAACTCTACTTGTTTTTAATTCGCGGATACTCGACTTTATCCGTGGATTACTAAAAAATACAATATTATTATATAACTTGATGATAATTAAAAATATAACTTACTTTTATATAAAAAAAGTATTCAATTATCAATTAATGATCTTCTTTTAGTGATTAATGATCTACTTAAAATATATTTTTATATAAGTATATAATATATACATATATAGGGTGCGAGCTGGTCGGATAGAGTCGAGACTCAACCCGCACCCAACTCGACACTCACAAAAATTCTACCCGTATCCTATCCTATCCGCTGTAGATCAATTTGACAATCCTATTCGACCGAATTAAATCGGGTTAAATACTCACTGAATAAAATATATATTGCCACCCTTAATAACAGATCAGGGATCGTTATTGTCACTTTTTTTTAGAGTCAAAAGTTAGAACATAATCAAATGAAACTCAATTTGGTTGCCGTGTGGTACCGAACCCCCTTGATCATGATATCTTGTTTCATCTATCCTTTCAATTCAATTCTTGCTGGAAATTAAATTAATTAATGAGAAAATGAACATATCTTAGATTGAAAATGAATCCTCTTAATTTTAAATTTTAATTAATTGACTGTGATAAGCACTGATATGAACATTTGACATGAATTTAAAAAACAAAAAACACTTGACATGCTCAAATAAAATTTTTCAACTGTTATATAATACCATCTAAAAATCAAAGAACATTTTGGGTTATTGCTTTTATTTTTATAGTTAAATGAAATCCTCTAAGAATAATATCTTCAATGACTGTGTGATTTTGAACAATGACTACTTATATTAAGATCTTTTTAATTTATAATAAAGTGATATACTGATAACTAAGGTGCAAACACATGTTACATTAAGTAATTTAGTAAAATATGCCATATATTTAATAATTTTCTATTATTATCTCTACATAAAGACATTTTTATATAAATAATCACTCTTTTACTATTGATAAATGCTTAGGCTTAGGTCAAGTTGCATTTTCTTCTTTTATGAGCTATATAAATATTATAATAGAATTGAGCTTGAAAATTCTGTGTTATTCTTTTGTGACAATTATGGAGCATTCCATCGCTGAAAATATTCATTTTCCCAATTGAATCTAGCTGCAAAGAATATAATTGAATGATGTAGATTGTCATTGAGTCTATCAATAAATAAAAAATGAGTTACATTACTATGCCCTCTTGTGCCATATATCTACTTATAATTTTTTTTATGTAGATTATTTAAATCACGAGTAAATGCCATTTTCAGTCCTTAACTATTTGTTCGATAGACTTCTCACGCCCTAAAAAATTTAAACATCCAGATCGGTTCCTATCTACTTTGATATATGTACGTTCAAGTCCCTATCTACTTTGAGTAAATGCCCTTTTCGGTCTCTAACCAGGGATTGAAACATACATATATCAAAGTAGATAGAGACCAATTTAAATATTTAAATTTCTTAAGAAGTGGGAAGTCCATCTAACAAATGGTTAGAGACCGAAAAAGACATTTACTCTTTAAATCATAAAAAAAATTACATTTTGCTAGTGGAAAATGACCTATATCATTCCTTGAAAATAACATATATATATAAGTCAACTTGTTTCTTCTGCAATTTAAGAGAATAATATTAGTATATTAACTATTGGTCATCGTGTATTTAGTTTTAATTATACACGAAGAAAATAAAACAACGATAATGTTGGCAAATTCAAGCTGCAGAATCAAGTAAGCTACCCAAGGTAGCATAGCATAACAGCGTCCTAATATGAATATGTATATAGCAACCTATGCATTTTTCGTCCTCTAAATTTAATTAGCCATAAATGAGAGTTTAGATATAGTACCACCCCTATATTAGATTAGATATAATAAGTTTAACACTGCCTTATAGGCACATCTATAATCTATAATATTAATTATTCAGTCAGTCCTACAGCTATACAACCCTATAACACAGGGCGGCTCCATTAAATACCATTTAACAAAAGTCAATTTCCATAATCAATCAAATAATTAACTTAAGAGATTCTCATCAGCTACAAAGGAATCTTGTTGCATATATAGCAGCTAAATAACCCATGATGATGAAGTTAATTAATTAATGTAATTATTATACACACCACACACAAAAGTAGTAAAATTACACTTTGAAAGGGGCATGATCATAAACGGTCATAAAGGGTTCCAATTTTCCATGCTATCTTACCATGCAACTCTTTTTACATCACTTTCGTGTCAGATTCCCTAACGTGAGAAATCACAGACACACAAAAGTAGACATAGAAAAGGCAACCCTTTTTTTTTTTCAGATCATAATTTTGGGTTAATCAGATCCTGAAACAAACTGCACCTGCATGTGACGAAAAACAAAAACAAAAAAATATAACATTTTATAAAAAAATAATAATAACCTAGTTTCGTTTTAATTAATTAATGTAGAAACTCAGGTACAGTCGATTTCACATAAAGTTGATACCTAAGAGCTGTTAGATGATTTGACTGATTTAACTAAATTTTCATCTAACAGCTCTGTGGTATCAAGTTCACGTAGTATCAAGTTCACGTAAGGTCTATTTTATCTTGAGTTTTCACCATTAATTAAAGATTAGAAAAATTAATTAATTAATTAATTAATTATATTTGGCTACTACTGAGTACTGACCATAGTCTTTGTTCTGAGCCAACGAGTTCTTGCAATGAGCGATGGCTCCTTGGATTGCGTTCTGCAACTCTTCCGTTGTCGAAGTATCAGCGTAAGAGAACCCTCCGGCGGTGGAGAGAACGCCGGAGTGTGTCGGAGAGGACCTCATGGACGAAGGGCAGCTTGAAACGTAGATGCTCTTTCGTCGAGGGTAGTTCAAGTTTCCCGAGAAGGAAGAATGCGACGAAGAAGAAACCAGTGCGCTTTTATTGATCTCCGTCGTTTCCTTCTTCAAGCAGGAAAATGATGATGAAGAAGAATAAGAAGGAGGAGGAGGAGGAGCGTTCTGTGTTTCCATGGCGGATCTGTTTGCTACTTTTTTCGAAGACGACGATGACGCTTGCGTTGTTTTCTGGTGATCCTTATTATGTTTGTGAGAGAACAACAATGGCTTCTTCACTTTGTTCAGATACTTTCTTATAACCTCCTTGGCGGTGCTTCCCATTTTCTTCACCGACCTTGAGGGTTCAGAAACGGAAACAGAGACGCTCTCATGAGTTTCGACGCGGTTTTTGCGGAAAACAGAGGAGAATCTAGAGAACGAGAAGTACTTGTTGTTGTTGTTATTCGTGGCGGCGGTGGTGGTGGCGGTTTTCTTGTCGCAGTGGAAGGCATTGGTGATGGTGGTGTTATGGCGGTTGACGAAGTTGTTTTCGTCGTCGGTGACAGAGCTGGGGCGGGAGGAATCGCAGTCGTAGGTGAAGGAGGAAGAGGTGGAGGTGGTGCTGGCGGTAGAGTGACGTGGCGCGGCGGCGGAGGAGGAGGACGAGAGGAGGAGAGTGCGGACCATGGAGATGCGAGGGGAGAGGTGAAGAGGGAGGAGCTGGCCTTTGTAGAAGAGCTCATCGGCGGGGCAGAGAAGAGTGGAGGATTTTCGAGGTGAGATTGAGATTGTGAACTCGAAATCAGAAGAAGAAGAAGAAGAAAAGGAATGGGTTGGGGATGGTGGAAGAGTGGATGAATGTGAAGAAGGGTTTGGTCTATTATTACTTGTTCTCGTTCTTCTTCTTCTCCCCATCTTGTTTCTTCATCTACTGCTGTTGTTCTTTCGAGGTAAAAAAAAAGTTTTGGTTATTGACCAAGATTCTGCCATTTATACAGCTTTGAATGACTGGTCAATGCTTCTTCTCTAACAACAATGCCACGTGACTATCACGTGTCTTCACTGCAATTTTTTTATGGAAAATGCTAGTTGTACAATACTTTTCAGCCTTTAATCAGATTTAAATAATATTTAATTATTTTTTATTAAAACATGTTCCTATTTTATAGATACATATCCATAAATAAATTTAATTTAAATTTTAAAATCTACCCACTTTATTAGTAGTTATGTGACTTTCCTTTATTTTCGGAACTTCAAGTAACAACTAAAGTCTTTTATTCCTTATTCTAAGCACAGTGCGTTACATGTTCCAAAACCAAAAAGGTACGCACAGCTGAATTCTTCTTCTCTTATTCGTTGGTGAAGACATATCACCATTTTCCAGAGCTGAAGCACTCCCTCTCCCTCGTTCTGCATTATTAAAAGGTAAGTAGGTAAATTTACTTTCTACACGTGTTTATATAATTTAAAGAGAAGTATCATTTTCAATATTTCTAATTATATTTTACTTTAAATATAAAAATTCTATTGTTATTTAATTGGAATATGGTTGATCTTATTTAATTTATTAATAGAGTTGTTACAAATAAAATACTTTGTACATAAGTAGTTTGAGCAAAGAAGCAAAAAAAAAAATATGGAGTTTAAGAGAGAGGATGTAGATGGTATAGTCATAAAAATTCTGTTGTTATTGTTCATTTTTAACACATCTGATAGTATGATATTTTATTTAAAATATTTTTAAAACACATCTAAAACTATACTATATTTAAATATATAAATTTAAACATTAATAAGATAATTAATCTTTTAATTTTTTATTTGATCAAATGCATACAATATTTATTATTTAAATTATTAGTTGGATTTTTTTCGATACTTATTTGAACATTAACGTTTTCAAAATTATTATAATCAACAATTAATTTAAAATTGTATTGTTTTTTTTCGATTATAACACATCTGATAGTATGATATTTTATACAAAATATTTTTAAAACACATCCAAAATCGTGCCAATTTTAATAATACAATATAAACGTTAATAATACAATTAATGTATTTATTTTCGATTCGATAAAATGTATATAATATTTATTATTTTAACTATTAGTTGGATTTTTTTCGATACTTATTTGAACAATAACGTTTTCAAAATTATTATAATCAACAATTAATTTAAGTTGTTTTTTATTTATAAAAAATATCTAACATATATGATCATGGTATTAGTTGGAATTTTTATTACTTGTTTGAGCATTAATATTTATTTATCTTAATTTTTTTTATTGATGTTATTGGTGGATATTTTAGATAATGGTTGGAAATAGTTTATTTCGTAAATTTATTACACATTTAAAATAATACAATCGAACTTATAATATTGCTAGAACACATCGAAAAATATATCAAATAGCACAAGATTTTTTTTTGGTCGTACTGATCCAAACTGTTTAACCAAATGGACACTTGGTTATTAATTTGCAAATATTTTAATTAATTACAATTTTGTATTTTTCTAATATTATAATGACCATTATTTTATTTATAATATTAGACATCAACATGGCATTTGCTATAGACTTGAACACGCAGCCGTCATCAGAAGAACTTCACTCATTTGATACCCATATTGATATGGACGATATAAATATTTGTAATAGCTCAAGCAATTCTGCTACAGAAACTGAGTGCACGACTGAGGTAGTTGACATTTTTTTATTTGGAATTTTTTATAATGTATTAATTTATTCTTCTGATATTTATGGCCGACTTTTTTTCTTGCATGCTAATTATAGGTTATATTTTAATATATATATATATATATTCCTGTGAACACATCCAAATATCCGAGTAATGGCACTATAAATATATATATATATATATGCACGTATTATTGTGTTATTTTTGTGTCACAATCCTTGTTAGTATGTTTTGTTTTTTTAGGTCATAATTCATCCCACTATTTCTGATGAGGAGATTCCAAAAGTGGGGATGCTATTTGGAACCCTCGAAGAAGCACGCCAATTTTACTACAACTATGCCAATAAAGTGGGATTCGAGCCTCATATAAGAAACACTAACTTCCACAAGAATGGAAAAACACCCATTAACCAATCCATACAGTGTAATAGAGATGGATACCGAACAAAGAAGAATCCGGTAACCCATAGGTCAAACACAGTCTCATCTGTACACTGTAAAGCTCGCATCTATGTGAAACTTGACACAGAGCTTGAAAAATGGATACTGTCGAAGGTAGAATTAACTCACACGCATCGATGTGATCCCAGTTTGTCATGGATGTTTAAGAAAAACAGGGAACTCACCATGCACGTTAAGGATGTCATTGAACGCAATGACCAGGCTGGTATACGACCTTCGAAGACTTTTCAGGCGCTTGCTGATGAAGCTGGTGGTCGTTCTAATCTGAAATTTCTTGAGAAGGATGTTAGAAATTATATATCTGGTAAACTCCGAATCAATGGAGATGATACTGATGCGCAAGAGATGCTGGACTATTTTACCAGGATGAAAGAGCAGAACCCAAATTTCTTCTACGACATTTGTCTCTATAGTGACAATAGTCTCAAGCATGCATTTTGGGCGGATGCTCGATCAAGAGCTGCTTACGAGTATTTTGGTGACGTGGTGTCATTTGACACCACATACAAACTCAACAAGTAACTTCTTTTTCTTGGTTTATTTTTTATAGGATTCATTAATTTACAAGCTCACTGAGTGCCCCACGTGTTGATTTTTTTATAGATATGAGATGCCAGTTGCAGCATTTGTGGGTGTTAATCACCACGGAAGGTCATGTCTTTTCGGGTGTGCTTTATTGGGCAACGAAGAGACTGAGTCCTTTGAATGGCTCATGCAAACATTTATAAAATGTATGGGAAAAACACCAGATGGAATCTTAACTGACCAATGCGGAGCCATGGCAACAGCCATTCGAAATGTCATGCCAAACACTAGGCATAGATTGTGCATTTGGCACATCACGAGGAAGATACCCCATAAACTTGGAAAGTTGAGCCGATATGAGGAAATTAAAGCTACAATGCATGGGATTATTTGGGAGTCTCATTCGCGAGAATCGTTTGAAAGTTCATGGTATGACTTCATTGAAGAGTATACCCTTCATGACAACAACTGGCTTAACGGTATGAATGCACATGCAAAACTTGATTGGTCTGTTTATTTGTCGTTTTAAGTGTTGACTAGATTTTGTAAAAAAAATGAACTTAAGCTAAATATCCTTTCATGCATGTTTAGTGAGACAACATAGGTGACTATTTTAAAAGCAAATATGTCTTTCAAATGCAGATATCTATCATATTCGCAATATATGGGTCCCTGTTTTTCTAGAGCATGAATTTTGGGCTGGCATGAGGAGTACACAACGGAGTGAGAGCATGCATTCTTTCTTTGATAAGTACCTAACGTGTAGGAGCAGTTTAGTTCAATTTGTGCACCAGTATGACAATTGTCTTGCAGATAAGGAACAACAGGAGTTGGAGTGCGATGCAGCAGACAATAGGGGCCTGATCCCATGTGTATCGAACTCTCCTATTGAGAAGCAGTTCCAATATGAGTACACCAACAACATATTTCGCAATGTTCAAGCCGAATTTATCAAAAAGTGTGACTGCAACCTGTCTCCAAGGGCAGTGAAGGACAACCAATACTTCTATGAAGTGACTCAACAGAAGATAATTAAGGGGATGTCTTTTTACAGCGAGTATGAAGTTGTGTTTTGTCCTATTTCACACCAGGTTAGGTGCAACTGCTTCAGGTTTGAGTCATATGGTATCCTCTGTTGCCATGTCCTATCGGTTTTATCCCAATGTAGGGTTGACAAGGTGAAATCGTCGTATATACTATCTCGGTGGAGCAAGAATGTTCATCGTAAGCACACTCATATTAGAAGTAGTCACGACTCACGACGCTCTGATGAAAGCATGAATATATTTAGGGGACTGTGTGTTGACTTCTACAATGTGGCCCAGGACTTTGTGCATGACAAGGAGGAGGCTGATATATTGCGTTCCGCTTTTGCGAGTGCTAAAGTGGCACTTACCGAGCATCGGGCAAAACATTCAGAAAGCGTATGCACAAGTGAGTGTTCTGATGGATTAAATGCTTTGCGGAGCCCTCCTCATGTGGTACCTAGGGGGCGCCCAAGCTTCAAGAGACTCGAGGCGGATGTGGACCGGAAAATTAAGAATGGTTCTAAGAAACGTCGAGCTAGTAGTAAACGTACAAAGGTTAGTTATAATGGCCATGGTTTATACAATAATCTTGCTCTTGTTATATTTTTCATGTGTTGAGCCTGTTGAATTTAAGATATTCTCATATGTACAGGAAGGTGCAGCTGTTGAAGGAGACAAACATTTAAACAAGGCCACCGAGAGATGCATTACTGCTAGCAAACACCCTAAGGTTTATTTTAGTGTTTATTGCTAGAGAGTATGTTATAATTTCTGTATTTTGTAATTTAAATATTGTTCATGTATGGATGCAGGATTTTGCTCCTATTGAAGAAGACTGTTTCACCCACAACACCTTTTCTTGTATCCCTGAACATTTTCATCATGCAAAAAATACGCAAATGGATTCCTTAAGCTCGGGGGGATTTACAACATTGTTGAATTCGTTCCAGAACCCTTCTATTCATGTAAGATTTTTGCATCAGAGAACTTTTTATTTATATATTAAGTTGTATTCATCCATTTTTTGTTGACATTAGTTTGTTATATTTGTTTGTAGGCGCACTCTTATATGAATATTGACTAAAGGATAACACATGCAATAGCAGCTCCAGCATCTACATATTCCAAATCCCAATTTTATATTAGGGTGTCTCATGTTTTTTTTTTTTTTTTTGACAATTTCATTTCTATTTCTGAATTTTCGATGTGTTCTAATTCCTTTTTTATATTACAAAAATCTCATTTTTGATGTGTCATAAAAGGGTAGGGTATGTTTCTCATTTTGGAGTGGTAATTTGTTTAATTAATATAGATGACGTTACCTATGTTCTATTACTTAGCAGTTGCAAAGGCTAGGTTTATTGGTTCAAATGAATGAGTTTTAGATGTGTTCAGGAACCAATTTAAAAGATGGGTTATGATTTTGGATGTGCTGCAAGTTAATTTAATTAGCAGTTGAAAACAAATTTTACCTGGCATAACCAAGCTTATGCACAGTGAATGAACAATTATATAAAAGATAAACATAGCAAAATAATTAAGCTTAATTGAGTCTCCTAACAACATAAAAAACGACATCCTTGATTAAAGAGCATAATATATCCATTTTGATAACTAATTATATTTGAATGGAACGGCAGAAATACTTACTTTCTCAATTAAATGACTAATAAATTGTGGAAATAAAAAAATCACGTGACAATTCCTTTAGAATATTTTGAGTAAAGAAGCAAAAAAAAAAATCTGGAAGTTAAGAGAGAAGATGTAGCTAGTATGGTCATAAAAACTGTATTTTTATTTTCCAATTATAACACATCTAATAATATGATATTATATACAAAATATTTCTAAAACACATCCAAAATCATAAAATTACTAGTTTTTAAATATAAACATTTTCAAAATCGCTAAATGCTAGTTTTTAAATATAAACGTACGGAATACAATTAATTTTTTGATTTTTTATTCGATAAAATGCATCTAATATTTATTATGTAAATTATTAGTTGGGTTTTTTTCGTTTCTTATTTGAACTGTCACAAAATAAAGTATTTTGAGTAAAGAAGCCAAAAAATAATTTAGCGTTTAAGAGAGAAAAATAAAGTATTTTGAGTAAAGAAGCCAAAAAATAATTTAGCGTTTAAGAGAGAAGATGTAGCTGGTATAGTCATAAAAATCATGTTCTTATTTTTTAATTATAACACATCTAATAGTACGATATTATATACAAAATATGTTTAAAACACATCCAAAATAATTATATTACTTTTTTGAGCATTAGTATTTATTCATCTTAGTTATTTTATTGATGTTATTGGTTGGTAGTTTTAGATAATAGTTGAAATTAGTTTATGTCGTAAGTTTATTACACATACAAAATAGTACAGTCGAACTGAACATATTTTTGGAACACATCCAAAATTCTATCAAATAGCACAAGAAAATTTTTTTTTTTAGCCTTACTGATCCAAAATGTTTAAGTAAAACGGACACCTAGTTATTAATCTGCATATATTTTAATTGCTGTATCCACAACGCATGAACAATTAACACAAAAGATAAACACATGAAAATAACTAAGGCTAAGTGAGTCTCCTAACAACACGAAAAATAAAGAGATGGTATCCTAGATTAATGAGAAAAATATGTCCATCTTAATAGCTAATTTTATCTGCACAGTGCTATATTTTTCTGTTTCTCCTATTGGCCCTCTTGCATGCTGCCTCTTCTGCTCTTCTTGTTAGCTCAGCAGTGTTTGGCGCAGTCCAAGGATCTCTCAACTCTTTTCTTTTATTCCTTTGAGGTGCACGGCGTAAAGGGGCATGGGCAACAGCCTCCACAGTATTCAGATAACCATTCCACGGATCAAGCACGATGTCTAGTAGGTACTTCCTCCTCATTATAGCCATGTCTTCCTGCATGCATTAATGTTCAATGTCACCAAACGATAATATCATAAAAAATATTAGAAACATTGTTCTAAATGGATCTATGGCCTACCGTTGTCCAAACTGGCACAACATAATCATCCATGTCAAGAGTTTCTGGATCCCACGAGTCCATGAATTTAATGACAAAAACTCCGCAGTCATAACTATCAATCAAGATAAAAGCAAATATGCATCAAGTTAATTTGGTGTTGATACCCAATAAAATAAGACATCACATTGAACCATACTTGTTTGGTTGAATCGGAACATCCACATAAAGGGGCTTTCCTATGCCCTCGTCCTGGACTTTGTACCATGAAAAAGTGAGTTGGGCCAACTCGTCAATAAGCTTGGCCTGTATATAAGAGGACATACCAAAATTAGTCAAATGCAATTGGTTATTGATCTTAATTGGACATGATTGAAATTTGTATCGACCGTGTTTATACTTACCGCATATTCATCCACTTTCACCCTATGATCGGTAAGAGGGGGTCTAACTAGGGAGTCAAGAGCAAAGAATGTCGCACTTTTTGGATGAAAAGCATACAACCACCAGTGATTATCCAGGCAGATGGGTACAAAGAACTGCATCATACTCGGATTTTATTTTTCGATACTCTTACAAAGATACAAAGGGATGCACAAAAAACTTTATACTTGTTGGATGTAATATTTTTGAACATATACCGTATGTCTCTTGGCTGCTTCTACCTTGTTGAACAGACGGATCTCGTTCCCCCAACATTCTGCTAACCCCACATACTCTGAGTTGTGTTTGTCCTCAAATTTTTCAACATTCATAGGTGTCATAACACGACCCTGTACACATTTATTCCGTATTAGTTTATTACTAAGTGTATCGGTGTAAGAAAAAGTAAAAAGTAACATTGATATGTGTTCATCATACCAATATCATTGGATTAATGCAGTAGAAATCTTCTTGAAACCTCTTGGCTGGGAGCCCATTAAAGAGTGCACACATGCACTCTATCACCTGCACATGCATAAAAGCATAAAGGACAAAATGAAAAGAGATGATAAAAGTAGGTTAAAATTCTATATATATAGTTATTATTTGTTAGATTTTTTACCCGACCGTCGACCCATTCCCTCCTTTTTAATGTGTTCAGATCTCTTCGTGTTAGGTCCAACGTATAATGTGTCCGGTACCACACGATAACTTCATCCAACGGATTTCTGTCATCTATTACCCATCTGTACACCTTCTCTTTTGCATTTTCATCAAAATCCGGTGGGATTATAACTGGAGCAGGCGTTGGTGGAGTGTTATTGACAGATGTTGGTTTCGAGGAAAGCCTATTGCACTCTTCAACATCATCTTGGGGCATTCCATGATCAACTTCGCCGCTTTCCATATTATTCACACTTCTGTGGGGTCCAGAATACACAACCATATCTAAACACTTTGATGTCCTGCAATCCCCAAATAAAAGATGGATAGCCAATCCAAAGAAATCCAGTTTATAATCGCTTAAATACTAGTGTACATATTGTATCCCTAGATTGAAACAACAATAATTAATACATGTACTTACTTTACACTCGATTCATTGACAACATGATGCTCTTCGTTGCTCATGGGGCTAGGTGCTCCACATTCAGCAACAACTTCTTCTTGGAGCTCATGACTACACACACTATGTACTTTATGTCAATATAATATAACACAAACAGAGTCACTTATACACATCTAAATTAACAAAATGGCATCCAAATAATTGTGGAAACACATCCAAATTGATACAATTAGTATTTATTCATTTCAATACTATTATACATATCGCATAGGTAAATTTTAACAGTGGTAATTAGTAAACCTACTTACTTTTCAATACTAGCAATGACAGCTTGGTGTTTTTCGTTGCTCACATGATTAGGTTCTCCACAATCAGCAACAACTTCTTCTTGGAGCTCATGTCTACACACACTAAGTCATTTAACTCATTATAATAGGACTTACTTAAACACATCTAAAATTACATAACGTTACACATTTAATTGCTGAAACACATTCAAAATATTACAAATACATATTCTTTCTAATACTAGTGTACATATCGCATAGGTAAATTCTAACATCAATAATTAGTAAATGCACTTAATTTTCAATACTAGCAATGACAGCTTGGTGTTTTTCGTTGCTCACAGGATTAGGTTCTCCACAATCAGCAACAACTTCTTCTTGGAGCTCATGTCTACACACACTAAGTCATTTAACTCATTATAATAGGACTTACTTAAACACATCTAAAATTACATAACGTTACACATTTAATTGCTGAAACACATCCAAAATGATACAAATACATATTCTTTCCAATACTAGTGTACATATCATATAGGTAAATTCTAACATCAATAATTAGTAAATGCACTTATTTTTCAATTCTAGCATCGAAAACTTCTTGGAGATCAAGACTATACACACCAATTCATTCAATTATTAGATAATATAATGAATAATTGCACTCATACAAATCTAGCCACAAAAAGAAGGAATATAAATACGATTTTAAAGAAAAATGTCATTTAAACTTGCCTTTCCTGCCGGTTTTTTGTGCCACTCAACACTCGATATCGAGACAAGGGAACATTAATTTTATCTGAGGATGTTGAGCCTGGGTTCTCTTCATGACATAATTCTTTATCGCTAACGTCAGCCTCGGTGAGAAATTCTTCCTCATCTGACTCGGCAACAATTTTTTTCGGCCTTTTTCTTGTTTGCTCCTTAGTTCGAGGTCTAACTTGTGCACCCCGTCGCTTATCACGTGTTCTCTTTTGTGGTTCATCGACGTTGCCCTTTTCCCTCTCGGATTTTCGTAATTCATCAATCTTCCGAATTAGACCCTATTACATATATTAATTAATTCTCAAGCCTAGGTTCATAGTAAAAAAATTAAATACATGTACATATGTATCTATACCGATTCCCGAACTTGTTCTTCCTTTACTGCTTCTCTAAGCTCAGCAACAGTCCATTCCTTAGTCCATGGTTCACCGCCACCAGAATATCCCCTAAGATCTCCGTGTTTGTTCGTATGCAAGTAAAGTATCTGCCACAAAAACACATGAGTAAATTAGCACTACCATTCAAGTGAATCTAGGTCTAACAAGTGATATGGCTCAACTTACCAAGAGAGCAAACATGCATCCATCAATAGTCCTTATGCCATCTTCCTTATATTTCCTTAAGCCCTCCTTAACACAGTCATAGATGTGTCTACCCCAAAAAAATCTCATTGGATTACGCACATCTATCACGCCCGGGATGAATGAATTGGTAATATACTTATTACTGGAAGCAAAGAGAAAGGCCTTCATGACAAACATTATGAAGTAGCGCCGAAACTCCTCCTTTTCTACTTCTGTTGTAACCGAGCATCTGATAACATGGGTCTTAACCTCTTTTTGGGTTCTGCCTTCAAAGGTATCTATGAGGTTACGATGCTTCTTCGGATCTAATTTCGGAAAGCTATCACCTGTAACACGGAATCCGTATGGTTAAGAGAAGTAGTACTACATCCAAAAGATAACATATATGTACTTTACATTAAATATATACTTTATGTATTACCATTTGTAGGGAGTCCCAATGCTTGACCTATCACTCGTGCATTCACCGGTATGTCTCCGGTCTCAACTTCCAAATGCATTCGATCCTTGTTATATGACCGTGCCAGGGCGACAATCAAATCTTGGCTCATCGACCACTTAGGGATGTGCCTCAGGCATCCAAAACCCATTTTCTCAACTTCTTGGTATTTGATCGGATATTTATCTTTTAAATGATCCATCATATCCGCAATGGCAGTTGGAGAGCAGCGGGTATCAAGTGTTTTCTAAAATATTGAGCCACTAGTTAGTATATGTGTAATTGTGTACCTCACTTGCAAACCTCAAAAATTTTTAAAGTGAGAAACAAATTACCTTTTTAGGACCCTCTGGTTTCTTCGGTCTTCCAACTTTGTTCTTGACATTAGATTCATCAAGTCTGCCATCGGAAGCCTTACTAGCTGCTGATTTTTCTTTCTTTGTACCAGATGAAGTACGTTTTTTAACTGGCATTATGATTCTACACTGCACATTGTTCATATAATAAGGTTAGACATAAAGTTTTCACCAAAGACACTTGTAGAATTGAGGTAACAATATAAACACATCCTGAATCGTAATAATCCACACTAATTATTTGGACAAGTTCTTGTCTTCATTCTCAACCCAACAAATAGATATATTTCTTTTAATTGCAGTGTAACCAGCTCATGCAACCAACCCAGCAAGCTAATTGACTATGAAAGCTATGTAACAAAAATAACATCTTTTGATCATTAACACACTATAAAATAGAACTTAATCATAATTTCCTTGCACCCGTCAGAGCTAATCCATTCTAAGAAGTAAAAACCCAAAATTAAGAAAATTATTTATTATTGGGGGTAGAAAAGAAAGCTTTCATGTAATGTTGTAACACTTAAACACACAAATAAGAATATTAGTGCTCAGGTCTAATAATCGTTCAAGCCTATGATATGAATTTCAAGCCTTCGCTCATTTCTGACCCAATTGCAGAAATAGCTACGTTGATATAATGTAAAGCAGCAACCATGAACACACCCACAGATAGCGATTACTGGAAGCTTACCCACACAAAAAACTCGATTCAAAGATGTAAACACTTCCAAAATAGAGAAATTGCACATGCAAAGATCAATTACATTACAATATATACGTAAATCTTCTCAAGCCATTTTATTCGGAATTTAATTTTCAAATTAATAAAAAATCAAAACTTTATACAGAATAACACAAAAATTAGTGGTGTCAGAATAATCCAAACCTCGGTTAAGTCGCCGGCAACGACGATGGGCTTGAAAGGAGAGGAATGCAGCGTTGTGGATGTGCGCCGTGGTGGAGGAAGCGGTGACGCAGACGAACGGCAGCAGGGAGTGACTTCTCTGGGTTTGAGAGTGTGCGCCGCTGAGTTGCCGTTTAGCGTCTCTGGTTTTTGGATGTGGGGCGTCGACGATGAAGGCCAATGAGGACGGTGGTGCAGGCGCACTGCGGCAGGGGGTGAAGTCTCTTTGTCTTCAGAGTGCCGGTGAATTGCTTTTCTGAGTTTTTGAGTTTTAGATGTGGGGTCTTGACGTTTTTTGACTTCTCTTCTTCTATTTTGAATGTGTTTACTAAATCATTAAATGATTTAACATTTAATTTAGAATTTTAAAAGTTAAAATTCAAACTTGAGTAATTTAAATTTATGACGTGTATTTAAATGATAATGTATTATTATATTAAATATATTAAATTTGAAACAGAAATTTAAAATTTAAATTTTAAATTTTAGTTTGATTTAATTTGTATTTTAAATATAGATTTAATTTTTAAAGACACTAAATCTATTTACAACTTTTTAGATGTGTTTGTTTTAGTTTTTTTGAATTATTGTAAGAAATGGCTGAATATTGTAACATTGTTAAAGGATACCTAGTTGAACTGTTTTTTTATTTTGATTTATAGTAAGCTCATTTTGTTCTCTCTTTCCAAGCCACGTTGCAGCCTGTTATGGAGAAATTGGAACTTGGTTCCAAGGAGACCCTTGGAGAGGTTACTCTTCTTGAGGCATTCATTAATGGTTTAACCGAAGAATAATGGGCTGATTTTTTTTTGTTATGGAGGGGGTGTAGGTGCTTTGTAAGGTTATGGAAGATAGGGGTTCTACATTATTATGTGGGACAGTTTTTTTATCTGGTGCGAAAAAATTGGACCCTCCGAATTTTTTGTTTTCATGAGTTTATATGTAAATCAGATGGTCCGTTTTGTTGGGAGGAAATGAAACTTACATAATGAAAATCGGATCCTGTAATTTTTTATTGAATAAATTGGATGGTCAGTTTTATTCGTTGGAGAAGTAGGTTCTAATAGTTGCATGGTCTGAGTTGTGCAAAATTTTCGTTTTTTTAATTCACAATAAATAAAATTGGACCGTCCGTTTTCTCTGACACCACCCCAATGTCAAGCACCCCTCCTCTCCATATCAGCATTTAGCACCAAGCCATGCCTCGATATTAAAATTTATGTAAAATTATTTTTCATGTTAAATTTGTTATGATTTTATACTTTTATAGATAAAGATTGTAATTTATTCTGTAATTCTATACTTAAATCAGTTTAACTACTAAGTTTTGTATTGGAGACAAATATGTTCAAATTATCTCAAAAAATTAAAAATATCCGCAATATCAGTTGAAAGGAAAGAAATAAAAAAGAAAGAAGAAAAGAAATTTTGAGTAGAATATTTTTTTTAAAAATATATTTAAATAAAAAAAATAAGAAAAGAAAATAATATATAATATTATAAAAAGATAATTTTATTTTTATATATTTTAAAATGTATTAATAGAGAATAATATTGAAATATTAATATAAGTACATTTTTTTATTTTATTTCCATCTAATGTTAGAGAAAAAAGAATTTCAATAGATTTCACTTATTTTTTTACACTATTTATTATTTTTTTTTTACTTTTTTATTCAACTAAACAAAACAAAAATTCTTTTCAATTTCTTTCTCTCTTTTTTTTTATTTTCACTTTAAACAAACACATTTTTATAGACGGTTGTTAAAAGAGTAAATAGTATAATATTATTTTTTTTGTGACTAAATTGTATAGTACTAATATTCTTTTGAAAAAAACTTGAATCATCTAAATTATTAACTGGTTCAAATAATAAAAATATTATATTAACACAAAAAATTAGTTTTTATTTATCCAAAGTCAATGATATTTTATTAATAGAAATAGAAAGAAACAAGTGTCTATGTTACAAGGACTTAAGAAAGCAAAAAAAATCTCTTAAGTAGTGTTTGGTGGAAAGACAGAAATGAAAAGACTGAGATTGAGAGACAGAGACTAAGAGACAGAAATTGGAATAAATCTCAATATTTTGTTTAGTGCAAAATGAGAGACATAAATTGAAAGAAAAATGAAACTCTAATTTAATAAACACAAATAGTAAAATTGGAATTAATGAATTGAAATTAGGGTATTTTAGGTATAAAATGTTATTAAAGTTTCAGTCACTATCTCTAAAAATATTAGTCTCATGTGTCCTCACTTTTTGGAGGTACTAAAATAATGAAATTTTAGAGATAGAGATAGAAATTTTAGTATCAGTCTCTGAACTAACAAATCAATCTCTATCTCAGTATCTCAAAACAAACGCTACCTTAAAGATATGAGAAACGAACAAAACATGAAATCAAAAGAGAAAAGTGAACATTAATAATAAGAATTAAGAGAGAGATTGGCGCGAAAAATCTTGTCGTTCTTGATATAGCTTTCTCACTGAAGCTACTATTTCCCTTAGGGTGCGACATTTGTGCTAAAAAATCCAGCTATTCTATTCCTTTCAGGTCATCTAAATTTCAAAGAGTTATCGCAACTTGTTGCAACAGAGATTCGCCTCCTATTATGCCATATGCTTGAGCTGCCATCATCCATGAGCTGAATTTAAGAACATTTGGACCAGGTAAGCACCAATTAAATTAGCTAATATATATCTATGTTAGTGTTATTAATTACAGAAGTTTACGTATAAAAATTATAAGAGGTAACTACCAAATCGGTACCTAAAAGATTATGACGCTGACAAAATGGTACCTGACTTTTGTTATTGACAAAATAGTCCGTACAAAATTTTAAAATTTGACAAGCGTGTCCCCAAGCTCGCCGGAGCAAATCTCCGTCAAGCAGAATGCTAAAGTGGCCACTGTAACCTGGCAAACCACCCCCAAACCCTAATCCCTCCCTCCCCAGCGCATACTCCCCCTCCCTCTCCCTCCCCATCGCAACCCCCCTCCCCTCTCCCTCCCCAACGCACACTCCCCCCTCCCTCGCCCTCTCCATCACAACCCTCCCCCTACCCAATGCACACTCCCTCCCCATCGCAGCCCCCTTCCCTCTCCCTCCCCATCACACCCCCTCCCCAATGCACATTCCCCCCTCCCTCCCTCCACTACCACTAGCAGCAACAACCACCTCAACATCAACAGCAACAACAACAGCAGCAACCCCAATGCACACTTTTCTCTCCTTCCTATCGCAGCAACAACCTCAACAGCAATAGCAACTTCAACGGCAAGAGCACTATCAAGGACCATTGCCATCACCATCGGAGCGACAACAAGACCTGGAATAGCCGTATCTCCTCAGCCCCTCAGGCTTTCTCTCTTTCTCTCTTTATATTTATACATGTAGGTTATGTGTTTGTGTAAATGTCTGTGTGTGTGAATGGATATTGTTATTGTTATGGTCCTCCGATAAGAGAAGGAAGGAATGAGGGAAAAGAGAGAAGGAGGAACAAGCAAGGTTAGGTTTTGAATGTGCAGGTTCTTCCATTGGTTCTGTTTTGGGTTCTGATGGTGTTGTTTCTGCTGTTATTGAGGCTTCTACTGCTGCAATTGGGGAGGGAGAGGGAAGGAGGTAGTGTGCGTTGGAGAGGGGTGCTGCAATGGGGGGGAGGGGAGAGGGAAGGGGGTTGCGATGTGGAGGGAGTGTGCATTGGGTAGGGGGTTGCGATGGAGAGGGAGGGGGGAGTGTGCAATGGGGAGGGAGAGGGAAAGGGGGTTGCGATGGGGAGGAGGGATTAGGGTTTGGGGGTGGTTTGCCAAGTCACGGCGGCTACGTTAGCATTGTGCTTGCCGGAGATTTGCTCCGGCGAGTTCGAGAACACGCTTGTCAAATTTTAAAATTTTTTAGGGACTATTTTGTCAATAGTAAAAGTCAGGTACCATTTTGTCAGCGTCAGAATCTTTTGGGTACTGATTTAGTATTTACCTCAAATTATAAAATTTAAAATTTAATATATTTGTTATGCATTATTTAAAAAAAAAAAGTTAAATTTTTTTTATTAAACCTTATATGTTATATCTATGTTTATTGTTTCACACTTTTCAATATATATTTCATTTTCTAATATGTATTATATATAAATATATGTCATAATATTCAAACACCCCTTTAATTTGTTGGTCAATCTATTGATATAAGCTTCTATTATTGTTACACATTGTTATTAACCTCTTATTAAAGTATTTATATTATGATGCAAAAAATATGGAGTTTTCTTAAACAAATTTTTTATTGATATTATAAATTATAGCAATGGTACGATTAAATTTTATGAAAAACTTTTATCACATGAATTTGATGAAAGTTGATTTTTTTCCTCTTTGAAATATATAAGTGCTAGTTTTAAATGGTACATATTTAATATTTTCTTCTTTTTAAAGTTTAAACGGGTTAATAATGTTGGATCCGGTTGGATACTAACTCCATTACTTCAACCTGACCCAACCTTTAAAACGTAGATAATGTTTGCCGTTTTAGACAATCCTCCTCTTCCTTTTTGACCTTCAAATACAAAGCTACTATCTTTCAATTCCATTCCCAATCTTTTCTTCTTCAAAACCCTAATTCCGATCTCCAATATCCAATCTGAAATCAAGTAATTTCTCTGCTGATTTCACCAGATCGGCTTCGCGATTACTCAGGTATATTTACCTCCTTTCATTTATCTTCTCTTTCGATTATCTTTTTCTGAGGTTCTGATTCTTGAATTGTATTTGTTTTTGTTGCACGAGATCTGCTTGATTAAATCTCATATGTAAAAATTATGTGTTTCTTTTTGCGTTGTTGTTCGTGAATTCAAGCTGGCTTTTTCTGTTCCTGACCTTAATAAATCCCAAAGAGAAAATTTTCTTGGCTACATATTCCACGATCATGCGAATTACCTTTAGATGTATGGTTTATTAATAATTATAAGATCATAGAACGTTAATTTGATTTGTTCCAGCTAGAATTTGTTATCTTTGACAAAGACTGGTCGTCATGAAATTGAAATTTTATTGTAGCAAATACTTGAAAGGAAACATGCAATTTTCTGTCTAATTTTGGTGGTTTATATGATTTTTCCCAGGAATTATGTCTTTTGTGCGGAATTTTGAACCGGAAGGAACACATCTACACGGAGGTTATAGGTCCACCTATGACGGTAACAACTTTGGCAACAATAATAGGAAAAGGAGCAGGAATGATTATCATCACCGGAACTATAATATTCAGAATAACAACTGGGAAAATTTTGGGGACCATGGTGGCAACTATAATTTTTACATGGCTGATCATGCTAATTATGCTAAGTACGATGCTGTCCCAGCATCCTTGAAAAGGAGAAAATATGCAGCTCCTGCTTGGGAAGATAGCCAGATGTACTATCTTCCATACACTGTCCAAAACAATTTCTCATCAGCCAATTTCCAAGCTCCTCCTACAAGATCCAATGCGGATACATCAACATCTGCTAGCTTGCAGCTTGATTGGTCTATATTTGAAGATGATAAGCCATCCTTCATGTCAAGGGACGAGATTGACAGATATTCTCCATCAAGAAAAGATGGCATTGATGTGCGTCACGAAACACACTTGCGGTACTCCTATTGTGCTTACCTCCAGAACCTTGGAATGCGGCTTGAACTGTAAGACTCATCACTCATATTATCTGACATGGTTATAGCTGCCCCTGTCCCAGTGGTGGGGTTGAAAACTTCATTAGATATATGCTTGCGATGTTGTTGTTATGGATTTAGTTCATTGCATGATACTATTTTGTGCCAATGTGAAAGCATGACATGATTTTTTAACAGGCCTCAAACTACCATTGGGACGGCTATGGTTCTATGCCACCGATTTTTTGTTCGGAGATCACATGCCTGCCATGATAGATTTGTGAGTTCTATTTCCCTCTAAATTTTAAGGCATGTTTTATGTTCCTTACTAAATGTTTCAGAGATAGCGACATCCGTGGTCTGATTATATGCAAGTAGGTCTGATTCTATATCACGTAAATGGTTCAAGCTCCATGTTTTTTAATTTTTTGTGTTGTGCTACAGTTGATTGCTACTGCTGCCCTTTTCCTAGCTGCAAAGTCGGAGGAATCGCCACGCCCTTTGAACAATGTTTTGCGGGCATCTAGTGAAATCTTACATAAACAAGATTTTACTATGTTGTCCTATCTTTTTCCTATTGTGAGTATACTTCTGACTGCCCAAAATTGTCTCCTATATATTATGTTTCTTGTGGAAGATATCCAGAGAATATTAAATAGTCTAGACTCCATCACCTCTTACGTGGCTATGCCTGATATGTTCGTAAAATCAAGCATGAAAATGATTACCTATTAAGATGATATTTAATCTCTTTATATTACCATTGAATACTAGTTTAACGGATAGTAATTTACAATTGTACTGAATTGATTTGTGTCACAGGATTGGTTTGAACAGTATCGTGAGCGATTGCTTGAGGCTGAACAGTTGATTCTGACTACCCTAAATTTTGAACTCAATGTGCAACATCCATATGCACCCCTTACATCTGTTCTTAACAAATTAGGTCTATCAAAGACCATTTTGGTGAATCTGGCTTTAAACCTGGTCAGTGAAGGGTGAGTTTTCTTCTCTTAATCCTGTACCTTCTACAATTGCTGCAGTGATGTTTGTTTATACCATTTATTTTAAGAAGAGAACTGATTGACTCATGTCAAATTGGTTAAATGCTTTTAGACATTCAATTTGTTTGAGTGCCCTTTCATTGGTTTCTGACTTGCCTCCTGTTATCTAATACAGTGATTGGAATGAAAATTACTAGTTTAGTAAACAGCTCATGTGGGGCACTGGGTGTGTTAAACCTCAAGCAATAACATGTCTTGAGGTCTGGAGATCTATTGGCTGAGGAAGATACATTGGTCTTTACCCTTCTAAATTTTGGTGCAAGATAGTGTTGATTCTCAAAATGTTGTTCTTTAGTCCAACATCTGTGTATGTATTCTGTCATGGGATATTGATTCTTTTGGCATGCATATAATTGCAGGATATTCACAAGATTAGCGTGCTGGCCTATATGATATTCTTAGCTGGCGGATTGATATGCTGTTCATGGAAAGTTTTGTTTTTCTTCTGAAGTTGAACTGCTGATGTCTAATGGATTGCTTTAGTCTGAATATGTCCCATGGAATCTTATTGGGGCTACCCGAGATAGCTACAGGAGCCCCAATCCAGATTTTCTATCCAATGCCTTGTAGTTGCCGATGACCTTGAGCCGAATGTGCTCTTGTTGCTCATTTAGTAAAAGGGTTGGAAGATCATGAAATGATCTGAAATAAACCAACAAAAAAATTCACAGAGTCCAAAATTCATAAATGGACCGAGTCATTTGTTGTCCTGGAAAAAAAGAAGTCTCAGCTAAAAAGGGTTGAAAGATCTTAGAAATGGTTCTGCTCTTTTAATTAATGGTTGGAGATCATAGAAATGATCTGAAAAAACCAACAAAAAATTTCAAATAGTCCAAAATTGAAGCATGAACTAAGTTGTTTGTTGAAAGGGAAAAAGAAAGATCATAGCCAGTCAAATGGATTGGGAGATCATACATTGTTTTTTTAGTAAAATGGGTTGGATGGTCATACAAATTAGAAATTATTTGAAAAAACCAACAAAAATTTTCAAATATTCCAAAATTCAGATATGCTCTGGGTCATTTCTTATCCTGAAAAAAAAAAAATGCTAGTCATTCCTCAGTTGACAAGATGTTGATGTCTTTCCTGCTCAGTTCCTATGCTGATACTGAATTTTTGTTATTATCCCTTTTTTCTGGTACATTTATTTTTTGTTTCTTAAACAAATAAAGCTTTTCACGTGTTCTAGTAATTGGTTAGTGAAAGCTGTTAATGCTATCTTATAATTGAAATTTCTTTGGTTTGTGAAAGTTGTCCCAAATTCCCCCATTCTCCAACCACATTGAATTTGTTGGTCAATCAAATGGAATAGTTTGGACAGCTTTCTCTTCCACGAGTGTTTTAAATTTTGAAATTATTTCTTTTATCCCAGTTTAGACTTTAGTGTAAGAGTGTGAGTGTGTGTGTGTGTGCGTGCGTGCATATTTTATTCTTTAACACCTTCTAAATGATGAATATTATTTTTCAAAATTTGTACTGATTTTTCATCTGTTCAAGTGATTTGTTTGTAGTTTCTTTGTCCAAAGTTAGGTCTGGTTAAGTTTGTAATGGGAATGGGTACTTTTCGTTACAGGAAGAAGAAAGTAATATATGGCTATTTAAAATTGTCAGACTCTTAATTCCATTTTCGAAAAAGTTTCTTTAGTGTAGCATTCCCAGGGATCCAATTGTGATATACGAGCATTGTTCATGATTTGGAATTGGTCTGTTCATCCTTTGTGTAAACCTAGGTTATTTCGAAATGTAGATGTTGAACCTCCCAAATTGAAATCCATTATGGATGTGTGTCGTATATTTAGGGGTAGATGACTCAAAGGCAAAGCCTACTTGGCTAGCGTGTGTAGCTTGCAGTTCTAGATGCCTAACTCCTTTTACTTTAGTGGTTTTCCTGTGTTTGTAAGACAAACTTGTGCCCTTTATGTTTCTGTTCATCTGGTAATAGTTGATCTCTTAATTTTAAAAGTTCCTAAATTTGCTTATTGAATAGAGTACTGGTTCTGTAGTAAAAAAGAATTCAGCCATATCAAGGTCATCATTTTTAGGTTCTAGGACATCAAATGCATGCTGCCATTTTTCTGGATTTGATTGTTATGGAAAAATGTATTTATTTGCTGAAGAGATGTAATTTTTTAAAGGTTTAATTCCATTTTTACATGCTTATTATTTAGCAATATACGTAAATCAAATAAATAAATAAAATATCAAAGAAATTGATCTATTATGAACCAGTTTGTGAGCTTAACAAACTGAACATCCAAATTCTTTTTCAGAGGAACTTAATTCAAACCCTGTAATAATAAGCAAGGTAAAAGCCACCCCACACATTTTTAATGAGTGGGGCAGCCTGAGTGGTTCACTGGTGGCTCTGCTTCTTTTAAGCATATGTTTATATATTTGACAAAAAGAAAATAATTTATTAATCTTTGTTATTGCTCATCAATGTTGAGTCTGTTAGCACTATGAATTCTGGATCTCCATTGACCATTGCTTTAGATTTTTCGCAATTTATATGGTATTGTGTTGAGAACTGTGTAGCACCTTAAAAAAAATTAAAAAGAAGAAAAAATCTGCCCTTTGTAGCACTTTTAATGTTTCAGAAAGTTCTGCACAATTTCTCTGAAAATTATAATGTACTCCATCTTGATAATTAAAGAAGGTTTGCTCCTGCTTTGTTTTATCCCTGTTCCTTGGGAAATGGAACAATTGATATCTTAGGCGGCTGGTGTTTAGTGTGGAATAAGTTGCATTCATAATAAGCATTCCAATGTGCATGAATGCATGATAGCAAGAGTCGTCAGGTCAAAATGTTGAGCAGAAGATGTGGCATTGGCATTAGCTTTGAAAGATTCAGTTGTTTGCAATTTGCAGCGCTACATGCATGCTTTCTCATTTTAATTGCATGTACTTTGGGAGTTTAAAGCCCCTACAGCGGATTTGATCCTGGAAGTATGTTCTCTAAATGAGTATAAGATATTGCTATAGTTTGGTATATCAGCAATCCTGCACAGATTCTTGGAATATTATTCTTCCTGAGTTGCTGCTTGTATAGTTGGTAAGAAAAGTTAATAAATTTGTGCTTTTCACTTGGTAGGAATGTTGAATATGTTTGTATGATCTAAGTTTATATTCCCTGCTTATTGTAATAGCTGACTTGATCTGTCATGGTAGAATCATATGCTAAGTTGTCCAGAAATCTTCTATTATTGTTGCCTCGGATGGTTAGTTTGCCTATTTCTAGCTATTTGTGTTGACCAATGCTGGCGGTAGTTATTTGTCTCGAATGACCTTCTGAAGCCGAAACATGTATTGCAGGCTTCGGAGTTCTCTTTGGCTTCAATTTAAACCTGAACATATTGCTGCTGGAGCTGCATATCTTGCTGCCAAGTTTCTCAACATGGATCTTGCTGCTGATCGGAACATCTGGCAAGAGTTCCAGACAACACCATCCATTCTTCAAGGTAACCTAATCCCACATCCTTTTTTAATATCAAGATTAGGATAAATCTTATGCAGTTAAAAATTGAGCGATCTTTATTATTTTGGAAGGTATCTTCTTGAATCGCTGTCAGCCTACTTTTCAGCTGCGAAAAATAGTTTTGTATTTTATATTTTCTGATGATTAATCTCACCTTGTTGCAGATGTCTCGCAGCAATTATTGGAGCTCTTCTGAAAGTATAAAAGAACAAGATAGCATTTACCTTGTAGAGTAGATTCTAAGTACATAGTCAAAATGTCGCAGAGTTGAAATAGTATGAGCCACATATAATCAGTGTTGGGAAGTTTGATAAATAATTTGGCAGATTACAGATTGAAAGGTGTGACCTATGGTTTTCCTAGTGTTTCAGCATCTCATGTATATTTTTATTAAACCTGGATCACACTTTGCATACATTTCGTTGGTGCAATGCAGTGTGATATACTTTGAATTGTCGTCTATACCAACCAGGGCGTCTAGTCTAGTTGAGGAGGAACATTTCCATCATTGGGGTTCCAAGGTGTCAAATTCTGTTTTAATTAATCTTGTAGAAATGGTTTCACGATATAAGGCTTTACATAATTGAATTTATAGAAGTTCATCAAATGTTTACTGAAATATTTTGAATCCTGTACATCGGAATCCTTTCTTATTTCTACATTTCTGGCTTGAAACTCATTTTTGGATTAAGCACCAGAGAGGAATTCATACAATTTAATACATGATAGCAGAGTTTATGCGACCAGATGAAAAGCAGAGATTTGGTGAGCCATCACGGAAATCTCTACATGCATGGGTAGCATTGGATGTAGGTATCATATGGAGACTGTGATACTATAATATATGATATGATAATAATTAAAATTTAAGTATATAATGAAGCATGTAAAATTAATAATAATAATAATAATAATAATAATAATAATAATAATAATAATAATAATAATAATAATAATAATAATAATAATAATAATGGATACAATGGAACAAGTCAATGCATACTAAGTTTAATTGAATAATTCCAGTTCATTGTATAATCATTATTATATTGAATAATGAATAAATATCATAGCACATGGTCTTAATTATCATATAATTTCGCCAATAAATAAATAAATAAAATGGTTGTTATCATATTGCTTTTCGATTCAACCTACCTAAGCCACTTACTTTGACAAAGTGATCAACTTAGCAAAATGGTTACAACTTTCCAATTTCATTATTAAAAATATTGTGCACAAAAAAAAAAGTCATAATAAAAAATGTTGTTTAATTTATATTTTAAAGTATATTTTGCATTTTAATATACGATTAATGATACGTGTACACCAAAATCAGCTACCAGTATAAAATACATATTGAAATATAAATATATATTGAAAATAAATTAAAAATCCACACATATTTATACACAAATACATTGGTGACTGATTTTAGTAGGTAATTTTGGTATACGAATAATATTTTTAATTAATATATATTCTATATAAATGACTGATTTGATAGTTAATTGAGTATATTCGTAGTATATCTATTGAATTATATAGTTAATTGTGATCCATAAATACATGCTTGAGAAAGTATAAGAGAAAGATACATTGAATTTTTTTTGCGTAGTTCATTTCATTTATATTTGAAAAAAAAAAAACATAGTTTATAATAAAAAGTTTTTGCTTAACCTTTGAATTTTTTTTTTTTTGCATAGTTTATTTCGTTTATATTTAAAAAGTTCTATGTATCTCTCTCTTACTTTCTCCACCAAGTATTTACAGGTCACAGTTAACAACATATTGATTTAATTAAGCAGTCTCCAAAAACAACATATGGCGGCCATTGATTCAGGGGCGGAGGAGGGTAATTGTCTTCCTTAATTTTAATTTTTTATATGTAAATTTTAGTTTAATCTCTCTTAAAATTTTATTTTAATTTTATTTTATTATGTAAATATTTTTTGTTCCTCTAATATTTTATCTAACTCTGCCCATGTATTGATTAAACCCACGTTTTCCACACATAACAACTAAGTAAGTAGCCCGTCATATTTTAATTCCTTCAAGAAAAGAAGAAGTTGGATAGGTTCGCAAAAAGAATGTTTCGTTAATGGTAAACGAGTTTCATGTTTGTCAAATCTTGCAGCCGTAAACCTGTGTTCCAAAGATTAAAAAACTCTGATACTTTAAAAACGATGTCAAATTCTTTTTCATTTTATTTTCAAGATATATTGGTATAAAATAATTTAGTTACAAATACATGCATGTAAAAGTTCATACAAATAAATATAGAAATTTACAATGAATTTAAATGATAATAAAGTAGTAAAGCACCAATGAAAATTGTCGTATAATGTCTTTGGACAACTCAACTATGCATGATGGTCATAGTTCTAAGTGCTAAGAAAAATAATAATATAGTTATTATAGTTATGGAGGATTCACATACTTAGTAATTAAATGCAGGTGAAAACGATGACGCATGATTATGATTATGATAATAATGATTATGGGAAGATGCCACGTAGTTGGAAAAAGCTTAATGTGCGCGCAGCTTCATTCTTCAAAGTTGAATTAATACTAATCTCATATTCTCTTGATCTCTTCTGATCGTCGTTCACTTGATCATTCACACCAAAACGCGAATCGCACATTGTCGTTCACTCACTGCTCGTCGTGGTGATGACGAAGATGGATCCAGCACCTGCTGCGCAACGTCGAATCAAAGCCATCAACAACCACCTCACCCCCGCCGCCTCCTCTCACCGTTCTCCCTCCGCTCTCCTCCAACCTTCCCCTACCGCCGCCGAGTTCGCCTTAGGTTTCTCTCTCTCTCTCTCAAAATGAGGATAATGATGTGATATTACTTTGTTTCTGTTGTTGTGGATGAATCTGATTTGTCCTTCTTTATTATCATTGACAGCAAATAATAAACACTAATTGATTAATAAATGGAGTTAATCGCTGTAATTTATGTCTTACTGTTGTTTACACTTTAGAAAGTGTATCAAACAAGTGTGTTGTTTAAAGTTCTTTCACTTTTTTTTTTTAATTAAGAGTCGGTAGTAAAAGGCTTTGTGAGATTTGAATCGAAATCCAGAAATTCAAGAGAGTTGAAAGTTTATTCCCAGAGAAAAGGTGTGAAAGTTTCAGCTATCACTTTTTCCGAGTGCACTGATAAATTATCGTTGTTATTCAATGGAGACCTTTTATAAATTTATATTTTTCTTTTTCCCCCAATATGGACCACTATTCCGCATCTTTGAAATTAATTATCACCTAGGTAGGTGTCATGCATTCGGAATTCTGAATCTTAACACTTCTTTATTGTATTGTATTCCCAAAGATGGATCTAAAATTAAATTGAGAGATGAATCTAATAAAGTAATGTCAGTGATATTGACATCACTAGTTGCAACTTCACCAAAACATTTGTAACTGCTGATCATTTTCCATTCTTTTGCGAAAAATAAAATGGCATATAATATATTTATAATTAATTTGAATTCCAGGCTCCCACTTTTCACGTGCATGGCTTGTTGGTGTTACCTCGTTACTTTTTTGCAATTACTTTCTTGCTCAGGCATGCTATTGATATCACTAGTTATGATGTTTACTTCTGAGCAGAACAAGGTTATAGTGTTGTACTCCCAGAGAAATTGCAGACAGGAAAGTGGAACGTGTATAGGTATACCTCTTCCTCTGTTTTTTGGTCTTCTTGTCTTTGTTTCATCAATTTAGGGCCATTTCTCTGATATTATTGTTACTGTGATTTTCTTTCGTAGATCTGCACGCCATCCTCTGCAACTGGTGACCAGATTTCCTGATAATCCTGAAATTGGCACCCTGCATGATAATTTTGTGTGAGTGTTACTCCTTTTTATCCAAAGTTTTTTTTAATTCAGCTCCATAAGATAGATCATAGAATATAGGTGAGTAATATTAATCGCCAATTCTCCAATACTTCAGTAAGAATTTTTTTTTATGCCTTATAAATTGATATGAATGTTGGTAAACTCTAATAATAGGCATGCAACTGAAGTTTTTCGAGACTACAAGTATCTGGGAACTCGTGTCCGTGTGGATGGAACAGTTGGGGAGTAAGCAGCTCAATTTTCTACCTGTTTTCTGACCTGTCTTGATTTCTTCACAAGATTTCTTTTACATCCTTCTCCTCATTCCTGTTCTTGTTACACTCTTAAGGTACAAATGGATGACATTTGGTGAAGCGGGTGCTGCCCGCAGTGCAATAGGTTCTGGTTTGATACATTATGGAATCCAGAAGGTGAATGCTAGAATTGTATAAATGTGGTCCATCATTGTTCATTTTTACGCATGATATCATTTAACCATTGGTTGGCGTGGTAATTTGCAGGGCTCCTGCATTGGTTTGTATTTTATTAACAGACCTGAGTGGCTCATTGTTGATCATGCTTGCTCTGCATACTCATACATATCAGTTCCTTTATATGATACTCTAGGTATGTTGTTTTTTTATTTATCAGGGAACATTCTTTCATATTTACGTTGGCCTAACTTGTAGATTTAATAGCGAGCAATTGTTTTCTCTGTAGGTCCTGATGCTGTCAAGTACATCGTTCATCATGCTGTTGTACAAGTTGTATTCTGTGTTCCTCAAACATTAAATTTAGTAAGTATATCGGAGCTTCAACTTATACTTAATATAGCATATCGCTTCTGTTATCGTCATATTGTAAGTTCAATAGTAGTGCATATCAATATCTTGTCAATGGTTTTTATTGTCAAATTTAATTTATCAGATACTGAAATGTAAAAATTATCATGCCAATGTAAAAATTATCATACAAAACCCCTTCTTATATATGTCAACTGACTTTGCAGTTGCTGAGCTACTTATCGGAGATTCCAACTATACGTCTGATTGTGGTACGTCTGCATTTGACTTATGCTCATGCTGAATATTCAAAATCAAAGTATATCCTCGCTGATTTTCAGTTTGTATGCAGGTAGTTGGAGGTATGGATGATCAAATTCCATCAATTCCTTCATCATCCGCAGTTAAGGTTATTACATATTCACAGCTATTTACTCAGGTAAACTAGTAGTTTTCTCTCAAATAGTGTAAACTTTATGAGCAATACATATTGCATTCATATTATACCACATGTAGGCTTCACTGGCATTGTTAGAAAGTAAAACTTCTGCTGTGCTCCTTCTATCTATTGGGGTGCATCAATATTATAGTTTCTTTTGCGAATGCTGTTTCGATTGATTTTATCTGCCTGCTATTTACTATATCGTTACCAAATCGTTTGTGGATTTGGATATAGGGGAGCAGTAATATTCAGCCCTTTTGCCCACCTAAGCCCAATGATGTTGCAACCATTTGCTATACAAGTGGTACCACTGGAACCCCAAAGGTACATAACTTCTCCTGAAAAGAAACTCTCGTTTGCTTCCATATTGGTATATTGTTTTCGGATAACTCTTTGAATCTATACAAAGCATTGCTGCTGCATGTTTCTGCTAAACAAATTTTGGTCAGGGTGCTGTCTTGAGCCACGGAAACTTCATTGCAAGTGTGGCTGGGAGCACGTGCACTTCAAATGAAGTTTTCGGTCCTTCTGACACGTAAGCTCATTTTGGTACTCTATAACTTATTAGGCACTGTTTGATGTTGTTGTTTCTTTTGGTATTTTATTCTAATGTCTTTTCCTGAAATTCTTTCAATTTTCAGTTTTATATCTTATCTCCCTTTGGCTCACATTTATGAACGAGCTAACCAGGTCTTCACTGTATATTATGGTATTGCTGTGGGATTCTACCAGGGGGTATGTAGCCTTGAACAAATTAGGCTTCTTTCTTCCTTTGAGATGGCTTACTTCTCTATTTGTTTTGATTGAGTTATGTAATTGCTGCTTTAGATTTGTATTGCATGAGTCTGATGCTTATAGCTATTTGCTTTCACTTTTTAAATGTGATAAAAATAAAGATTTCTTATAGAATACTGTAGCGTTAGGAGTCCACATAATAATTCAGCAAGAAAAATGACTTTTTTTGTATTGGAACAATATATTTTTGTGAGGCGAACATATTTTTCATGATTGCCATTTCATGGAATTCCACATTACTCTGTCAAAAGTTATGTGCAAATAACAATATTTTATAATAGTTTCCTTGGTTATCAGTAAGTTTTTAAGCTTAGGCATGATAATAAGGTTGTTTCCTTGTGACTTGGAAGTCGAGGGTTCAAATTTTGAAATAGACTCTCTCCTTGCACTGTCAGTAAGTTCACTTACTTCTCCCCTTACAACACCCCACCAGTTAGGAGCTCAATGCAGCAGCCCTCACTTACACTTAACACTTAACAAAGCCTTTCCCACTAGGTAGGGTTAGCTACATGGATTAAAGACATCACAGCATTGTATTTGTTAATATCCCTTAATGTCCCATGCAAATTATCAAACCAACAACCAACCGTGTATGATGTGTAAAGGTAGGTTTTATATTGTTTATATCTGTTTCACTGTATAAAAGGGCAGTCCAGTGCATAAGTATCCCGCGTTAACGTAGGATCCGAAGAAGAGTCGTATCCAAAGGGTGTAATGTAGGCAGTCTAACTTGATAATGATATCAGTGGCTCACTATATGCTGCAATATTTTCATATGAAACTGACACTTCGGTTTTACCATCTGCATGCAGGATAATATGAAACTAATAGATGACATAGCTGCTCTAAAACCTACCATATTTGTTAGTGTTCCTCGGCTATACAACAGAATATATGCTGGGTAAAGTAATATACATTTAACTACACCTTTCAAAATATTAGCTTCCCGTGTTCAACTTCATTGTGCCATTCAATCTTTTTTCCCTTCTCTTTTTGCAGTATTTTGACTGCTGTTAAAACATCTGGTGGTCTGAAGGAAAGGCTGTTTAATGCTGCCTACAATGCGAAAAGGCAGGCACTAATTCATGGTAAATTGTATTCTCAATGAACTATCTTCTGCATAACACGCATTTATATTGCTGCATTGTCCTATTCGTTACAATACTTAACCGATCCCTATTGTGCCATTAACATTGATCCTGCTGATACTTGTATCAAAGTTGTACTTTTCGGTCTTCCTCTGTTGATGGTCGTTATTAATTTCCTGTTTATATAAGTGTCGCAAACATATTCTCAAGAAGAGTGGGCTCTTCAGTTGTGTCTCTTTCAACTTTAGTATCCTTGTAAATGAAACTTATTTTCAGTAATATAATGTGTATAAATATATTTTTCAGGAAAGAGCCCATCTCCCATTTGGGACAGGTTAGTTTTCAACAAGATAAAGGAAAAGCTTGGAGGACGAGTTCGTTTGATGACATCAGGTGCCTCACCCTTATCACCTGATGTCATGGAATTTTTAAAGATGTAAGTTTTTGCACAGGTGCTAAGAAGGATTGTCCTCTTATTATTTGATTTGAATTCTTTTCTTGGTTGCATGACGTGTGAACTGCACAGTTGCTTTGGTGCTCGAGTGTCCGAAGGATATGGAATGACTGAGACTACTTGTATTATAAGCTGTATGGATCTGGATGACAACCTTTGTGGTCATGTTGGCTCAGCTAATCCCGCTTGTGGTAAGTAGTTGGTGTGAATTTTACATCAAATAGCTTTCTCTGCCCTGGATTCATGATTCAAGAAAGACTATAAAAGAAACCATTAAGGAGAAAGGTTGATCAGATAGACGGTAGTCAAATAGCTTAATATAGAGGGAGATCAGGATAGAGTATATATGACAACTATTTTAAGATGATAATAGTTTAAATTAAATATGACTTGTGACAGGATGCCATGGTATGGTCTGATATACGTAGCTGACTAACAATTAATGGGACAAAGCTTAATATTTATTGTTTAGTTTAGTAGTTATTTTTTAGTTTAGAGATATAGAAAGTGGGGGAGATAAGTTGATTTATCAGTTTGTGGATTCAGGATTCTTACCTTTATCACTCAAAGGACCTGGATTAATCACCTTAAAGGAAATGTGAAAGTTGACAATAATTATACAAAAAATAAAAATAAAAATATGGGATTGGAACAATTTTTCTACCTGCCCCTGCCTAATCTGAAATGAATGTAAAAAAGTGAATTTTATTTGGGCTGCGGGTTTGGAGTTCTAGTGCTAAGAGTTTCGTTCTATTTCAGAGATAAAACTTGTGGATGTTCCAGAGATGAACTATTCATCTGATGATCAGCCCAATCCCCGTGGTGAAATATGTGTCAGGGGTCCCATTATTTTTCAAGGTTATTACAAAGATGAAGTTCAGACGTAACCACCTTGCTTGTTCTGTGATTTCTTTTAATATTTTCAATGAGATTTTTATATCTTTTATGAGATTTACCTTGTTCGTTTAAAATTTTCCTGAATTTTGATTAAATTGAGCAGGAGAGAAGTGATTGATGAAGAAGGATGGTTGCATACAGGAGATATTGGAATGTGGTTACCTGGTGGTCGTCTCAAAATTATTGATAGGTGAGATAGTACCATCCTAATTATATTTCATATGTTTTAGTTCAAAGCATGGCTTCTTAAAGTACTGTCCATCAATGAAGTGATACTAATCCCGTTGGGCTGCACGTCTGCTGTGTTCATTGAGTAGACTATCAATGCATTTTAAGGTGAACCTTAGTATCTTCTTCAGGTGCTCTGTTCATTGAATGCCATTTTTGCAAGACTTCTAACTTAGCATTACTTCCATTTAACTTTTATATATTGGACTTCAGACAAATGAGCTAAAGCATATATTACTTCTTATCTTCCTGTCTACTTCTTAGCTACATGTAATATACAAACAGGAGATTCTATTTTCTGTGCCTTGTTGTTTAAGTGTAGGTAATAGCTTTTTTCTTTGTCATCATTCAATGAAATCCAGGGTGGGCAATCTTACCTGAATACTGTGTCATGTTTTCTTAAGAGGCGTCAGCTATTCACTTATTTTCAGCCCCCCCCCCACCAAAAAAAAAAAAAAACCACAACAATAGTAGTGAGAAGTTATACAAGAACTCCCTAGTGTCTTATCCAGAAAGATCTATTTTACTCCTGAATTTCTTCGTATCCCTTTCACTGAATTTGTCGAGCATATAAATCAAGATTTTCGTTTTCATTATAGGAAGAAGAATATCTTTAAGTTGGCACAAGGCGAGTACATTGCTCCTGAGAAAATCGAAAATGTATATGTCAAATGCAAGTTTGTTGGGCAATGCTTTGTATATGGTAAGGAAATATGATATTATTGTGTTTAATTTTCTCTGTCTCTCTACTTTGATCCCTGTCTAGCATGCTGATACTTCGTTTCGTTTCATAGGTGATAGCTTCAATGCTTCCTTGGTCGCTATTGTTGCGGTGGATCCAGACGCCATGAAAGCATGGGCTGCTTCAGAAGGCATTCAGGTAGTTTAGTTGTTAACTATCAGATCAAATCCTTTGGCTCATAGGTGTAACCTAAAGTCCTTAACTGCCTAGAGAAGAAGTTGATTCTCTATTTTGTAGACATTGTTAAAAAGAGATTTAAACATAAGGTTTAAATGTAAATATGATTTATGACAGGGGACTTTAGCATCATTTGATTGATCTAGGGATATAGTCATATAGACATGGAGCCGAATTTGTTTTAACTTTTAAGTAACAAATGGCCTCTTTTTCGTGGTGTTTGTACCTATTTTTATGCACATGCGCTTCTTTCTTTCTTTTTAATTATTTGTAAAATGGTTGTTGTATGTTTATCTCGATAAAGTTAAATAGAACTCCTTTTAGTTTTGATAAAAGATTTATAAGTTGTATAGGTTAAACACGGTATGTTTAAAATATGTTTTGACTTAAAGCAACATCCTGTATTTATATCAAATTTCAAGGGAGGTTCATCAAAATTTATTCCTTTTATTTTATTTTTCCTTTAAGGGGATGGTGCTGATTTTTGAAAGCAGTGTGTTCCAATAAGTAACTTATAATCCCTATTTTCTGTGCATGGATGCAGCATAATGATCTAGCACAACTTTGCAATGATCCCCGAACAAAGGCTGCTGTCTTGGCTGATATGGATGCTGTTGGACGAGAGGCTCAGGTAAGTATAAGTTATTCACTTAATGTTTTCAAGTTCAAGTCACCTCAGTTTCAGTAGTAATTAGTTTTCTGTATCTTATTTGATGCTATGCAGCTTAGAGGTTTTGAATTTGTAAAAGCTCTAACTTTGGTGCCTGAACCATTTACGATAGAAAATGGTCTTCTGACACCAACATTCAAGGTAAGCATAGAGTCCTCATCCTTTCAAGTGTGTGAGATTCACCTGTTAAGTGGCAATGAAATCATGTTCTGTGTACGTGCATTTTACTTTTCAGGTTAAGAGGCCTCAAGCTAGGGAATACTTTGGCAAAGCAATATCTGATATGTACGATGAGCTTTCAAGAAACGATCCTACTCAAAAGCCATTGTGAAATTGAGGATCTCCTTCCCTATCCGCAAACTGGAAACATTGGCCTAACTGGAAAGTTCCTGCATGTTTTTACTGTGTTGTATTGTCTCATGATTTGTTCATATTCTTCTCTATCTTTTAGATTTTTGAATAGTATATTATTATTTCTTACAATTACAATAAGATGCATTCTTTCTTTGGTTTTTGGGTAACATAAGATGTCTCCTTTATTCGGTGGTTCATCACCACTTATCATCAAGATAGACTTCTGGCTTAATTATTGTTATTTTGATCCTAAAAGTACTAGTAGATTATGACCAGAGTGATGATATTGGTTAGTTAAAGGTACAAATAAGAGAATAGTATTGTTGTGGGTTTTTATTTTTTATTTTTTCTGGTGGTAAAGGAGTTAGAGAATTGTATTGATTTGGATAACTAGAGATCCTTTTTTTATTTCTAACGTTCACTAATCACTAGCACGTTTGAAATGACTATAAAGCAAGTGAGATAAAAAGTTGTGTACTTGTGTTATAAGGGAGAAACTTCAGATGTTCACAATACCTTTGTTTATTTCAAGCTACATGTAAAGGGAAAATACATTGTATTTAACATGGCTAATTAGCTACTATATATATTTTCATTGTCATTCAAAAAGGTATAAACGTGCCTAGGATCTAGGCAAAGGAATTATAGAGACTCCAAAAAGTCCCACAATCCAAAGCTAAAGAACACTATTCCTTGTTAAGCAAGTGCAAAGAGTGCCATGCCCAAACCCGTGATGATTCCAAATGGTCCCTTTAGAGCAATGAATGGGGCATCAGCATTGCTAGGGGAAGGTGCTGGTACACTACCACCGGTAGAGACTGCAGGGGAGGCCAAAGCTGAGGGTTCAGGCGCACCCGCGGAGACCCTGAGCACGTTAATATCAACCTTCTGGCCTGCTTGGCAGTGACCAGGGACTCCACAGAAGAAGAAGTGGTGACCATAATTGGTTATCTTAATAGTGTCATTGCCAGTTGTGAATGTTGCTATTGGGGATGATGTGTTGCATGTCTTGTACATTGCATGCGTTACTCTCATCACATTGTGGAATTTCGCATTGTACTCAAATACTGAACAAAAAAAAAAAAAAAAATCAATCAATCTTTTGGTTCTTTAATTCTTTTGCTTTTTATGTGGCTATAATGATTTTGAGCAGTGCGTTCAAGAATTCATTGCTGTTCTTTTTCCTTTCATTTCATCCTATCCAATAAAGCTAGTGCAGAACAGCAAAGAACAAAAAATTTGATGGAATTGAAAGTGGTGTGTGTAGGGTCATGCTACATCATCATGAAAACTCAAGTCTAATTTGCTATTAAAATAACAAAAGCCATAAGAATAAGAAAAAGAAAACATTATTGCTTGGTTTGGTTGAGTGAAAAATAAGAGTCCAATGTAGGGGCCCTCCCCTAAACTTATGATATAATTATAGAATATAGACTCTACAGAGTAGCAAGACTAGAAAACAGAAAGGGTCACCATGGATGTAAAGCAAGAAAATACAAGAATTATGACATTCTTATACCAAATAGTGTAAAGATTGTTTTGTTTGTCTTGTTCTAATTCTAAAAAGATGGAGCAGAACTATGGAAAGGACACCTCCATTTTTTCCAGAACAATTCCAAACGTTAATATAAGTGTTTGACAATAATGAACAAAAATAAACATATGATTTTATAAACATATTATATTACTGGATTTCAATTAAGAGTAATTAAAGACTTACTGATAGTGTCACCAATTTGGAAGTTCTTGGGAGCAGACCACTTTCTGTAGTCTATGTTGCCAAGGGTAGTCCAACCAGCAGAGTCCCCAACCTTGTAGACAGCTCCATATGCCACTGCCATCACCATCAACAAAACCATAGCTCTCTCTACTACCAAGGCCATGGCCTCAGTTTAACTTTATGCTCTTCAAAGTAGTATTTGAGATTCTTTTAACTTGTCCTTGTTTTCTCTGAGGTTGTGGTCTTTATATATATATTATCCTTGACTTTTTGACATATAGTTTGGCCTTTTAGGGAGTTGGAGGAGGTTGGAACTTGAAGAATGGTAAATGGATTTAATATTTGTCATTGTCTTCTTAATTGGTTTGATGGGAACCTCTTTTTCCAATATGAACAAAACGACATGGGTGGGTCCTTCTCCTTCCCACTCTTCATTATCTTACTCACTGCATTCATCTGTAGGTCCCAGTTAAAAGGAAAGTTCTCCAACTGTTTTCAGATACATTCATTTATTTTGTGTTAATTTAGAAACTTTTTATAGAATGCATAAGTGACAGACAACAATTTCCATTATATTTAGTATAAATAATAATACTATCTTTGTTCTTAAACATAACAAAATAATATATAATTATCATGTGTACAATTATAAGAGGTAAATCCAAAGTTGATCAATTTAATTAACACTGAAGGAATATGATATTGGTTGTAAAACTTGAAAGGAAAGAATGTTATGTTGGGGGCATATAGTATTGTTATGGTATGTGCTAGCTGCTACTACACTTCATCTGCAACAGAAAATTGGTGGGTGCCTTGATTACTATTTTCGTATTTTTATTTGTAACAAATTATTGGTGAGTGTCATCATAAACGGTAACCACCATATTTTGTTTCCATTTGGTCATCACGTTGCTTTGCAATCAAAGAAGCATTAACCCCTGAGAATTCTTGTAAAATCATGTGATTATATATATGATCATGATGCAATCACAAACATTGATATATACATTGTTACTGTTGTTAATTAAGCAAATTAACTCTTAAAAGTTTTAATAGTATAATTTTAAAGGTGAAAACTCAAGTGAAGTCGACTTCAGGTGAAGTTGATACTGAGAACCATTAGATGATTTTAAATGGCTCTAAGGTATCAACTTCACGTGAAGTTGACTGCACTGGAGTTTCCATCTAATTTTAAATGATTTATGCTTTTAGTTTATATGAAATCTCTATTTTAACTAATTTGTCTATAATACTTTTACATGCATCTTATCCAAAAAATAAATGAATAAAAGAATTTGGCTACTAAAGTATACATACTCCCGTTAAAATTCTTTCTAATCATGATTAATGTACTTGTTTGCAACATGCACTAATTAATCACTATACATTCCCATTCATACATGAAACTGAACCAATTATCAATCCTCAATCCGATCCATAAACCTCTTCCAAAACCAATGGCGTTTCCAGACTCGTTCTTGCATCTCTTCAATGGGGACATTCTTGGTCTCCGGAATGAGAAAAATGGTGAACAAAGACATAAGAAGCACCCAAGCAGAGAAGAACCAGAAAATAGCGAACTTCATTCGGCACAGCATGGACAAGAAAGACTGAGCAATGAGAAACGTGAAAAGCATGTTCACGAAAACGGTTACACTCGCTCCCGCCGATCGAGTCTCCAACGGAAAAGTCTCACTGGGAATTAACCACCCGAGTGGGCCCCACGACCACGCAAAAGACGACACGAACATGCAAACCATAACCACCACCAAAAACGCGTACCCCTTTCCCAAGTCATCGGAGTAATCCTGGACCTTCTTCATGAGAACCGCTCCGATCACCATTTGCGACACAAACATCTGAACTCCGGCTTCCAATAGCAGCACGCGCCGCCCTAATTTGTCCACGAAGTATACAGAAACCAAGGTGGAAACCACGTTCACGGCTCCTGTGATCACCGCTGAGTAGAGAGAAGCGTCGCTGTGGAACCCTAACGTGCTGAAAAGCACCGGTGCGTAGAACATGATGGCGTTAATTCCGGTGAATTGCTGGAACACCTGCATGAAGATGGCGATTATGAACGGAGGACGGTTGTGGCGCATGAGAAGGCCGCCGAAGGGAGCGGAACTGCGGCCCTTGGCTTCTCTGGCGGCTTTGCTGGCATTGAGAATCTCTTCAAACTCAGGGTCAACATTGTCAACGCCTCGAATCTTCTTGAGCACAACTTTTGCATATTCCTCAAAACCCCTCTCAACGAGACTGTTAGGTGTGTCTTCTACCATAATTGACCCTATTGTTAACAAAATTGCTGGAATGCCCCCAAATCCCAGTGATACCCTCCACCCATTTCCACCTTGCATCCTACACATGTAATTATTTTTTTATTAACTGCATGAATTGTCATCCAAAATAACTGCGGATATTGGATCTGATCCGATCTAATGATTTTAGTGCGGATCTGATTGAAATTTTGACTATATCCAATTCTATTAGGATTGGAGAGTTTATATATTTACTTACTTGGAAGTGAACCAGTTAACCAAGTTGGCAAGAAGAATGCCAATGGTGATGTTAAGCTGGAACAAGATGTTAAGAGCACCACGAATTCTGGTGGGAGCGATCTCTGAAAGAAACAATGGGACGGCTTGGTTGGCGAAACCAACGCCACAGCCGAGTAAGACCCTGCCAATGATGAGGATGAAGAGGCTCCTTGCTAGAGAACTAAACCCCGTTCCAACAACGAAGAAAAATCCAGCAGCCAACATTGTCTGCTTCCGACCTAGCGTTCTGTTCACCGGAGATGCAACTATGGTTGCTACCAATGCTGCAAGGTACAACGACGATGTGAACAATTGTAGATTTTGGTTGTCGTACTTGCAATAATTACTTTCTTTTCTTCTTGTATCTTTTGTCTTTATATATACCTCTGGAAAAAAATCTTGCAGAAATCTAGGCATTGATGTCACCCCACCTGATCATCCAAAATTTTAAGGTTAGATCCAAATCCTAACTATTTATTTCTAACTATATATATATGTTCCATAAAAGAATACCTGAAATTCCAATGTCATAACCAAACATAAGGCCACCGGTGGCGGCCATTATGCAAGAAATTATGACAGCAAATGTAATCTTGGCCTCAAAATGGGTTCCCCCTGAAGCTGATGTAATAATTCCTCCTGCCATAATATGTGTGTGCTTATTATGTCTAATAAAGTTCTTATATTAATTATTGAGGTTTTATAAAGGCGAAGTTATTCACATATACAGAATCCAACTTCGCCTTTGGATCTCTCTAAACAATAAACATTGTGTTAAGGGTGATGATGAGGAATATATAGGAAACTAAGAATGGAAATTGAAACGAATAAGTTTGACCACCAATATGGATATCCCATCTTTAGGATCCTACAAGAATCAATCTGTTCAAATCCACTTGTTATGTCTAATTGTGGAGTATATCCATTACTCATTCTAATTATATCTAAGTAAATAATCCTCTCCCACTTATCTATTTTTTCCTCTCTCTATCTCCATTTAATTAAACCGGGTTTTCAATCATTTTCAATGATAATAAAAGCTAATAAGTAGCTAGGATTGGATTATGATTATGATTGTATACTAAATAAAGAGAGAAAATGGTGTGTATAAACTATAAAACAACTCCATCAAAAGATTCTTCTTCCTTTAAAGGATTTGGTCATGCGGAGACGTGAACATCCACAATCATTTGATATTTCAAAAAATATCACTTGGACACTAAAAAATAGTTTATATGTGTTTATGTATAAATATATATTATTTAATTTATTTTTAATTTTTTTATATTTTAATGTATATTCTATATAAATAACTAATTGGTATTTAATATACATGCAGCATAATTATTTTAATCAAGTCAATTCAAAAATCACAAATATATTACATTATATGTATGACTACGTAATTATATCAAAATTAGTTTTTTATCATATTTTTTCTTGGTCAAATATGTACATCATTTATTTTTTTAAAAATTTACCAACGATATATTCTTAAATAAAACTTAAATAGGCGACAAATTAATTTTTAACGTGGAAGATTGAAAAATAACATAGTTTCTATATATATTTAGGGCAATTTACGCATCTAAATTGTTTGACCCCCAATATTACGCAAATACATTGTTTCCAAATTTAATACGCAAATGCATTGTTTCACTATTTTATATAAACCGCTACTGGCAGTAGCGGTTTACAGATGTGCATAAACCGCTACAACCAGCCGCGGTTTATGTGTGTGAGTGTGTGAGTGTAAACCGCTGCTGCCAACAGCGGTTTACGTGCGTGTGTATGTGAGTGTAAACCGCTACTGGCAGTAGCGGTTTACGTGCGTGTGTGTGAGTGTAAACCGCTACTGCCAGTAGCGGTTTACGTGTATGTGTGTATACTATTTGAATAATATTATAAATAAAAAATTTAATTTATCATTTCACAATATAATTTAAAAATATAAATATGCATGTAATAAATTTTTTATTTGTATTTATTATTAGAAGTGAGACCAAATTACAAATAAAAAATACAGTCTTCAAAGTATTGAATTATATAAAGCAAGACTAATTTTTTTTATTCTCATCTCTTTTAAAATTTATAAATAATAAAATAATTTATTTTTAGCCAAAAGTTTACTAAATTATATATTTTACTCTTTAAAAATCACTTCATTCTCTTTTATTTATATCAACCATACAAAGGAGATTGGAGAGTTTGGAAAATGGGTTGTGTTCTTTGCTGCTAATTTACATTTGAGGTTCTAGCTAAATGATTTTTTTTATTTGTGCAACTTTGTTGTCTTATACCAAAAAATAAAAATTATTTGTATTTTACAGTTGATTAATTAGATAAATAATAGTGATAGCATCATAATTTTGATGAATAAAATAAGAAATATAAATATGCATGTAATAATTTTTTATTTGTATTTATTATTAAAATGAGATTAAATAGCAAATCAAAGAGTGAGTACTCACAGAGTACTAAAATATATAAACTAAGACTAAATTTTTTTTATCTTCATCCCTTCTAAAACTCATGAATGATAAAATAATTTATTTTTAGTAAAAAATTCACTAAAGCATACACTTTTTCTTTAAAAATTACTTCATTTTTTATCCATATAAATCATATGATTGCAAAAAATATATACTCCGTTTTCTTTCTCTCAATTTTTTTGTAACTTAATTTAGCATAAACAAACATTTTTTCTAATCAACGTAGACCGCTAGAGGAACACAGAAACCGCTAAATTAAGTTACAAAAAAATTGAAAGAAAGAAAACGGAGTATATATTTTTTGCAATCATATGATTTATATGGATAAAAAATGAAGTAATTTTTAAAGAAAAAGTGTATGCTTTAGTGAATTTTTTACTAAAAATAAATTATTTTATCATTCATGAGTTTTAGAAGGGATGAAGATAAAAAAAAATTTAGTCTTAGTTTATATATTTTAGTACTTTGTGAGTACTCACTCTTTGATTTGCTATTTAATCTCATTTTAATAATAAATACAAATAAAAAATTTATTACATGCATATTTATATTTTTTAAATTATATTGTGAAATGATAAATTAAATTTTTTATTTATAATATTATTTAAATAGTATACACACACATACACGTAAACCGCTACTGGCAGTAGCGGTTTATACTCACACACACATGCACGTAAACCGCTACTGCCAGTAGCGGTTTACACTTACACACACGCACATAAACCGCTGCTGGCAGCAACGGTTTACACTCACACACTCACACACATAAACCGCGGTTGATTGTAGCGGTTTATGCACATCTGTAAACCGCTACTGCCAGTAGCGGTTTACATAAAATAGTGAAACAATGCATTTACGTATTAAATTTGGAAACAATGTATTTGCGTAATATTGGGGGTCAAACAATTTAGATGCGTAAATTGCCCATATATTTACTTCAATTCAAGAATTTTTTTTTTTTTTGGTCATGACTTCAATTCAAGAATTGGAAATCACCCAAAAATATTATTTTATCAGCAAATCACCTAAGTTTTTGCTTTAATAAACTTCCCATGTAATAGCCATTCAAGCCCATTATGTATTATACCTCTTTTCGTGAAGCCCACGTGTAAGTTAGTTGGGCTAATCCAACCGAGCGATTATGATAAATAAAAAATAAATGAAAACTAATGACAAAAGAAAAAGAATATGAACCACCTCAAAGGTCTAAGTTCAAACCTAGAGAATGCAATCGAAAAAAAATATGATAAAATGTGTGAGGAGTGTGTAGATGTGTTGTGTATCTAAAATTGGAAGTTGTCTAATTTACTGACAAAAAAAATAAAATAATACTAAAAAACTAATTTGGATTGGTCAAAGTTCACTAGTCCGTTTTAAATAAGTGTTGAAAATTTGAATTCCATTATGTGCAATTCATTGGTCCGCTGTAGACCCTTAAATGGAGCTCAAATCCGCGACAGATTAGACCTTAACTTGTTTGACTAAAAAATATCGTAGGTAACCAGAAAAAACCCAAAAAATCAAGTTGGATTGATTTAGTGGTTAGCAAATAGCAACTAGTCCTCTTAAGCAAGTACGAGGTTCGAATATTGCATTGTACATTACATCCAATCACAAACTATACCAAAGTTGCCTCTTATTCACGAAAAATTCAGATCTATGATATGTCAAGCTTGGAAATACCATAATAAACAAAAAAAAAATATACCAAAAAAATAATAAAATTATTTAGCTATACTTCTAATAAAACAATAAAATGGTTAAAACTATAATATTTATTAGAAGTATTATAGTAATTTTTTAATGCAAAAATGGGTTATAAATTTAATGGAAAATAGTTTCCAACCGAATTTGGTTAAATTATTTACATTAAAAATGTTTCATACAAGGAAATACCTTTAAATACAAATATATTGAATTTCAAAAAATCAATTTATATTTAGCTTAGTTTTTTTTTTTTTTTTTAGCTTAGTTTCAAAATGATTCTGTGTCAATTTGATTTGGGCCTCGAATATCATCATAATATAATTCGATTCCTAAATGTCTTTCGTGTTCCTCAATTCTCAAAATGAAATATCAGATATTGAACCGAATTGAAAGCTCAAAAATGATTCCATACATCGAATCAAATCCTTGACTTGTTTTACTTTAATTTAATCTCTCATTCTTCTTTACATCCCTGTTCGTTAAAATACTTTTTTCTGAGTAGAATGGTTTTCATTTGATTATTCAAATAATAATACCTTAACATACATAGTCCACTATCAATAACCACCCCCATGCACTTGCCATATTTTTTATACCACAGCACGTGTCTTGTCCACGTGTCATGTCAGAAGCACTCAAGAAAAAAAATTAAAAAAAGACAAATAATTAAAAGAATAGTTTCTTCACAGCATAATTAGCTTGGATCTTGTTATTTAGATACACGATAACTATGTTCTTTTCTTTCATATTTTTAAAGCAAACAGGACATGGAGGAACATGTCGTATACCACAACCCCAGCGGAAATCAAAGTTCCAATTATTCTAATCAATTAAATCTAGTTTATAATATTAAAACATAACCTCAAGTAGTCACTTAATGTATTTTTAGTCTTTTAATTTTTAATATTATATTACATTAATTTAAATAATTAATTGGTATAATTTGTTTATTATTTATCTAATTAAATTATTTTTTAATGTTTTGTTTTTAACTAAATTAATTTTTAATTTTTTTATTTTTACTTCTCATATATTTCATTTTTTTTTTGTGACATTTTTTTAAGTTGTTCTATCATTTTTAAATTTATTTATTTTTATTTTTATATAAAATATTATATGTTTTTAATGTTAATATTATTTTTTTAATAAATATAAATATAATTTATCTGTTTTATTTATACTCACTCATTCTTATACTTATTATATCGGATTATATATAACTTAGAATTCTTCTTTTTATTTTCTTTCTCATTTTTATAGCATTTATTTTTTTTAGATTATCCTATATTTTTTATATTTTTTATTCTTTACCATTATATAGGGTATTATATAGTTCAATGGTAATATTTTTTTTAATAAGTATAAATTGAGTAATAGAATATATAATTTATTATTTTTTTTATATTCACTCCTTTTTTTATTTACTATATAAATCAACATTCACTTTACACCTCTTTTTTATATCCTCTTTTCACATATATATTCTCATGCATTTTATTTTTTTTCTTTTTCTTTTATTCTTACTTTTGCACAAGTATTTAAAGAATTTTTGGTTGATAACTAAAATTCTTTTCTTAGTTTTCTAATAAACGTGCATATTAGGTGATAAATTTTTAAAGGTTTAATTATTTTGTCAGTCTCTATAATTTTATCAATTTTTCAATTATTTAGGTCTTTATATTTTTTTTAATTGGACTCCTACAGTACACTACTTTTAATTTTATAATTAGATCTTTTCTAATATAAAAAACGTTAGAGTTAGTTGAATATTTCTTTACAAATTGAAGGTATTCATAATTAAAAACCTAATTAGATATTTGAACGCATGTATTTTGAAAAAATATTCTGTTAATTTTAACGTTTTTGACATGAAAATGATTTAATTACAAAATTAAAAGTACAGTAGAGACTTAATTAAAAATAAAAAATATATAGAGACTTAATTAAAAATTTAATAAAATTATAAAAATCAATGAAATAATTAAACTATTCTTAAAACACTAGACCTTTATAATTTTTTTTAGTTCTTTAATATACATATGAAATAGTAATATATATATATATGATCTTAATTATTTAAAATTTTATATGTATTTTTTATATATAATTTTGATACAAGACATAAATAAAAAATTATAATTTATTGATAGATAAATAATATATAAAATTAATCTTTTTAAATATTTTTAAAATATATAAGTTATAATTTATTGATATAAAATTATAAATTATGTTCTTATTATTTGAACTGGCTCGTGAGTTTTTAGTGAGCCGAACTTGAACTTAAGAAATAGACTCGAATGTTAATGAGTCAAACCGTAAACCGAACTCAATTTTTGTAAGACAAACTTAAACTTGACCCGATTCACTTCCAGCCCTATGTAAATGTCTAAATCTAGTTATTATTATATTAATCATGGCAAGGTTGGGTCAAAACACGAAACAATCCAAGTTCCACTACATAGAATGAACGAGAGAGCCTAAGATACACTACACTAGTACAGTATTCTAGGCTATTTTAAAATATGAGCATTATTGCTTCTATGTACTTTAGTAGTATTAGTATTATTATTAGTCAAGAAAGTTGAGGATAACATCAACCCTATTGTTTGACTAAAATACTACACAAAGGGTAAGTGTGTTATAAAGTTTGGTGTTTGGTTCTTCCTGAATACTGAAATTAATAGAGCATGTACACCATGATACTACTACACGTCTTCTCTCAACTACTATATAATTTATAATCGAATATTACTACAACTTTGAAAATTTATAACCAACATGTGACAAAACAATCGTATTATTATTATTTTATATATATATATATATGCCAAAATTCGTTATTAAAATTATTTATTAATATAGAATATATATTAAAAATAAATTAAATAATATATATTTATATACAAATATATAACAATTAATTTTAATATATTAATAATATTTTTAGTATCCAATGTTTTACGTTTTTATATATATTAAGTATATGTCACCAAAAAAAAATATATATTAAGTATATTTGTTGTTATTATCATTTTAATATTTTCTAATTAGTTATTAATAAGAATCAAGCAAGGAGATTATTATAATTGTTTTCCAGAGGACAAAACAGAATATATACATCCTGATAATAAATAGATGCTAGCAATTCTGAGTTCAATTTATATTTTTGCTCCATAAGCTGAATAACCCAACTTAATATAAGAATATTTTATTTAAAAAAATTATCACATAAACAATAATGCATATCACTTTATCTTATAAATTGTGGATTATAGGTGCCATTTTATGTATTTTTATTCATTTCACATGATATCTCCTATTGAACTTAAGAGTCCAACTTGACAACGGCAACGCTCTATGATAAAGATGATGTTCTCAGTTTAAACATGGTTTTTCACTAGGGTTTGATGATCATCACATATATGCCAAGTGATTAAAAAATATTTTGTAACAAATAAATAAATAAAATTTAGAAGAAACGAAATAAAATGAATAATATAATTAATAAGCTAAGTCACTATTTTTATCATTTTAGTTCCTCAAATTTAAAATCAACTTTTCGAAATTTAGTTATGGATGCTATATTAATCCTTTGATTTTTTTTTAGTACCGAATTAGAGAATTAAGTAATATTCAACTGGTTCTGATTTGTTATGGTGAACACAGAAAAAAAAAATAGAAAAAAAAATAAATTTATATAATGTACAAATTATTATATATCTCTTCATTCTCCAAAATTATTTTATTTTTGTCTAATTTAAGAAATAAAACAAAAAGATGTCATTTAATTATATGTCTAACATGATAAATTAGAAATAGTTTAATATTTTACAATGTTAAAAAAATCTAAGGACTAATATAGTATTTAAAACTGAATCTCAAAAAATTAATATAATAAATTTTGAATTTAAAATACTAAAATAATAAAATTCGTAAATATCAGATATCATTATAAAAATTTAGTTATTGCAGATAATATGGCGTCAAATACACTTTTTAAGGCACTAATATTAAGATCTATTCTCTAAGTATCATTTTAAAAATTAGTTTTGTATATCACTTATGGCAATGCCAAAAAGGACTGAGCTAGCTAGAGCCTAGAGGCATATCAGTGTTGCTTTTTTATTTTTTCATGAATGTAAATTTGATTTTTCATGGGTACTGGTTGGCTGCATTGTGAAGAAGAAGAATGTACTTATTTGAGTGAAGGAACAAAAAAATTCTAAGCATATGATAAGATGGACAAGTAATTGCAAGGCACACTTAACTGTAAACACAGTAGTGGTGGCTGAAAAATTATCTGCTACCAAAGGACCATGATCGATCTCACTAATCGGTAACAATAAATGGTGGTCGATTCTGACAACTAACCAATGTTGAAGGACAGCTGATGATGGTGGTCACACCTAACAATGATATGTCATATGTGCAGCTACTAATAATTTTGGACATTTCAAAATTCAAAGTAAAATTATATTATACCATCATAAAACAATTTCCAAATTAAACCCGTCAAAGTGGAGGCAAACTAGCTAACCTCCTGGCCTCCATGCTAATGAAAGTCTGAGCTGCATGTAGCATCCCTCATTTAGATGGAACTAGAAAATACCCGTAATAACATCACGAGAACAATTCAACTAGGTATCTTTTAAAAATGGTACAATATTCAGTTTTTTATTATAATAATTTTAAAAAAATTAAAACAAATACATTTAAAAATTATGAATAGATTTAATGTCTTTTTAAAATTAAATACACATTTAAAATACAAACTAAATAAAACTGAAATTTAAAATTTAAATTTTAAAATTTAAATTTTTATTTCAGATTTAATATATTTAATTATTAATATATTATAATTTAAATACATATCTAAAAATCAAATTATTCAAAATTTAAAATTTTGATTTTAAAATTCTAAAATAAACCTTAAACCATCTAATTATTAACTAAACTTGTACAAATTAAAACACTCAAAGAAACAGAAAAATTACGTTTGCCCTACATCGAATTTTTTATTATTTTTTCTGTATAATTTTTTTTTTAAATAAAAAATCAAATAAAATGGCTTGAAGAGATTTTTATATATATTGCAATGTTAAATTATTTTTGCATGTGCGATTTCTGGATTTTGGAAGTGTTTCAAAAATATTTTTTATATAACTTCATAATTTTAGATGTGTTACAATTGTTTTTTAATGTTTAAATTTAAATTTTAGATTTATAATTTTGGATGTGTTTTAAAAATATTTTCTATATAACTTCATAATTTTAGATGTGTTACAATTATTTTTTAATGTTTAAATTTAAATTTTAAATTTATGATTTTGGATGTGTTTCAAAAATATTTTTTGTATAATTTAATAATTTTATATGTATTACAATTGAAAAAGAAACTACAATCGAAAATATTTTAGTTTGTGTATATAATTATATTTGACCATTTATCACTAGAAAGTCATAAAACAGATTCTGCATTTTATCAAAAGTACAATAAGTAAGGGATTAATATTTTGTATATAATAAGTCGTACAAACTAAAATTTTTATAATTTTAAATGTGTTTTAAAAATATTTTGTATATAATATCATACTATTAGATGTGTTATAATTAAAAAATAAAAACATAATTTTTATGACCATATCAACTACCTCTTCTCTTTCAAACTTTAGATTTTTTTTTGCTTCTTTACTCAAAATATTTTATTTGTAACAATTCTATTAATAAAATCAAATAAAATCAAACTGAGAGGAGGCTTCAGCTATGCAGTGTGAGTGAGTGTTACGGAAAAAAAAGGAATAACCACTGTATTTGTTATGTGAAGCGTACCCCACGTCAAAGTCCCGATAACTACTTCTCCGGTGAAGTGTACAAGTAGTTATAGACATTTTCGATTTTAATATTTAAATTAAATTAATTTATAGATATGTATCTAAAAAATAGGAGAGTGTTTTAATAAAAAAAATAATTAAATATAATTAAAGGCTGATTAATGTTGTACAAGTAGTATTTTTCTTACGAGAATATAAAATTTTTAAAATTATGGTATATTTTATTTTGATAGTATAAATTATGCATGGCACAAAAGATTTATAAAATCAAACTACTTTTACAAAAAAAAGTCGTAGGTTGACAAAAATCTCTGGTTAAGAAAATCAAAATATCTATAGATAAAAAATTAAATAATAAGATTTTTAGTTATTATTTTTATATGAAAAAGTCTAATATTTTATTAATAATTAATTTTAACATTTGTTATCTAAAATTTAAAATAATTTAACATGTATACTTTTATATTTAATTAAGTGTTAACTGTTAAGTCTGTTGCACAAATAGAAATAATTAATTTTTATACTTGTTATTTAAAAATAATATTTTTTCTCTCTATATATTCATTATTTAAAATTGAAAATAAATGAACCCCGAACATACCCACAAGAAAAATTGATTCAGCATAAAAATATAATTAGATATTAGCATAAAAAATATACTAATAGTTATAAAATTAACTCAAAATTAATTTTTTTTTAAATAATTGAATATTGATTCTAACTTTTAATTATAACATTAGTATTTTCTTAAAATTATATGTAATAAATATTTGAAAGAAGAGAAATAAAAATATAGATTATAAAAATAAGCGGTGAAAATTTAAAACTAAATAAAAAACTAAGAAACTATGTATATAATAATAATATTTTTTATTTAAGTTATATTATTTTGTTAATTTTATTTTCTGTAGAAGAGAAAGATAGAAAAAATAGAGAACGAGAGAAAAGAAAGAGAAAGATAAAGATGAGAACGAGAGTGAGAGTGAGAGTGAGAGTTTGTTAATTTTAGAAGAAAAAAATTTTATTTTAATTGTAAAAAAATATCGGATGCCATATTTTAATTTGTCAAATTACTAATATGAAATATAAATTATATACAAAGTAAAAATAGTAGAGAAAAATAGAAAAATAGAGAGAGGTAGATGAGAGAATTTAGGAAGGGAGTTTATTAATTTTGAAAAAAATATTTTATCTCAATTTTAATGAGAGGGTGTCAAATTGTACATTTTGATTGTCAAATTAGTAATTAATCATTGACATTGATAATGATATATAAAATAGATAAAGTGGTTGAAGGAACGAGAGAAATAGAGAAAGGAAGAGGAATGATGGGAGAACTCTTTAATTTTGGAGAGAAAAACTTGATTTCAATTGCAATAATGAGGGAGTGACATGTGGGACATTTTGGTTGTAAAATTAGTAAGGATGAAGGAAAAATTCTTTAATTTTCGAAGAAAATATTTAATTTTAATTACAATGAAAGAGTGACATCTGACATATTTTGATTATAAAAATAGTAAGAACGAGGGAAAAATTCTTTAATTTTGGAGGAAAAGATTTAATTTCAAATATAATGAGAGAGAGACATGTGACATATTTTGGTTGTAAAATTAGTAAGGATGAAAGGAGAATTTCTTAATTTTAGAGAAAAATATTTGATTCCAATTGTAATGAGAAAGCGACATATAACATATTTTAATTGTAAAATTAGAGATATATATATGATACATAATATAAGTATATTTTAATTTCAATTTAATTTTAATGCAATTAAAGAATATCATACTGCACATTTTGATTGACAAATTAGTAATTAGTCATTGATTGATATTGATAATGATATATAAAATAGAGATGTTGAAGGAATGAGAGAAATAGAGAAAGGAAGAGAGAAGAGGGGTGAACTCTTTGATTTTGGAAGAAAATATTTAATTTTAATTGCAATGAGTGAGTGACATGTGGCACATTTTAGTTGTAAAATTAGTAAGGAGGATGGAAGAATTCTTTAATTTTGGAGGAAAAGATTTAATTTCAATTACAATGAGAGAGTGAGAGAGTGACATATGACACATTTTGGTTGTAAAATTAGTAAGAAATAGAGGAAAATTCTTTAATTTTAGAAGAAAATATTTTATTCTAATTATAACGAGAGAATAGCATATGACACATTTTGACTCTAAGATTAGAGATATATAACAAATATAATAGATTTAATAAAAAATTAATTTTAATGTATTAATATATAAGATGCTTTATGCAATTATATTTTTTTAGATTATAATTACAAAATCATATAAAAAGTTATTATTTTTATTAATATAATACTATATAATTAGATATATATATAAAATTATTTTATACTAACAAAATATTAAAATTAATTAAATTTTCTTAATAAATTGAATTTATGAATTTGCAACTTAAATTTAAATTCAAAATTTTAGTACATATATCAATGAATGATATAATATATCTTTTTAACTTTTTTTAATTATTATTATAAAATATGACTTTTTACTATATACTTTTTAAATAGGACTAAGAAAAATTATATGGAAAAAATATTTTGAATAATAAATAACCATACTTGATAAAATCATTGAAAAGATTCATGATGCACAATTACTAATAAATTAAAGTGAGTTCAACTTTTATAAGACTAATTTAAGCTTAATACGATGCTAGATTCGTTTCAATTTTATTAGTTTTTGTAATTTTGATTCACAGCTATATTGATTATTATCAGAAATACAGTAATTATTGTCGTATTTATTATCAGAAAATTTCAACCATCGTCACCATTGGTATTAGAACGAGAATATTCAAGAGTAACCAATGAAATTCATTTTTGGTATATTATATTACAGGGATACTACACATTCATGTAATCATGTAACCAAGTTGGTCCAACACAAAAAAAATTCAATATCATTAAATAAAGCGTGAAATATACGCGCTCAATACACACGAAATTGCTCTTACTCAACGCTTCTTCTTCTTCTTCTTCTTCTTCTTCTTCTTCTTCTTCTTCTTCTTCTTCTTCTTCTCACGCTCGTTTATACACGGAGCGTCTTCTTCTTCTTCGCCTTCTTCTTCGTGTTCCTCCTTCTCCTCCTTTTTCGTGTTCCTTCTTCTTCACGTGTTTTCTCCTTATCGTCATTCTTTTGTTGTTGTTGCTGCTGTATTTTTTTTTTGTCTTATCCTCCTTTTCTCTCTGGTGAAGAAGCAGTAGAAGGTGAGGAAGAAGAGTTTTGAATAGTGCAAAATAAACCGAACACAATACAATTGTATAGTACTGAGTGAACGAAACATAATTCATTATATAAAACCAAATTCAAACAGCTTTCTGCAGAATGAACCGAATACAGTACTTATGATGAACCGAACACAGTACTCACGGTGAAACAATTGTATAGTATTGAGTGAACGAAACATAATTCATTATATAAAATCAAATTCAAATAACTCTGCCTACAATTTACATATTATCAATTCAATTCAATTCAATTCAATTCAATATACATCCGTCCATTTAATTCAATTCAAATTAGCAATTGCATTCCATTCAATTCGATTCAAAATTGAACAATCCAAATTTTGTCAGTTTGATTCATTTCATAAGAGTAACCCAAATCGCTCTCTTGTTTACCAAAAAATAATGAACCCCTAAACACTGAACCCTAAACCCTAAATACTAAAACCAGAACCCTGAACACTGAACCCTGAACCCATAAACCATAAATCCCTAAAACCCTAAAATCTAAACCCTAAACCCTACACCCTACACCCTAAAACCTAAACCCTAAACCCTAAACCCTGAACTCGAACCCTGAACTATGAACCCTGAACGCTAAATCCTAAACCCTAAACCCTACCATAAACCCTAACCCCTAAAACCTTGAACCCTAAACCCTAAACCCTAGACCCATAAACCCTAAACCATCAACTATGAACACGGTGAACCGAAATTAATACACGAGGCGAACCGAAAGTTCGAAACACACTGAACCCTTGTACACTGAACCCTAAACCCATAAACCCTAAATTCTAAAATCCTAAACCCTGAAACCTATCATCATTCTTTTGTTGTTGTTGCTGCTGTATTTTTTTTGTCCTTTTCTCCTTCTCTCTCTGGTGAAGAAGCAGTAGAAGGTGAGGAAGAAGAGTTTTGAATAGTGCAGAATGAACCGAACACAGTACTCATGGTGAACTGAACACAGTACTCATGGTGAATCGAACATAGTACTCATGGTGAACCGAACACAATACAATTGTATAGTACTGAGTGAACGAAACATAATCCATTATATAAAATCAAATTCAAACAGCTTTTTGCAGAATGAACCGAACACAGTACTCATGGTGAACCGAACATAGTACTCATGGTGAAACAATTGTATAGTACTGAGTGAACGAAACATAATCCATTATATAAAATCAAATTCAAATAACTCTGCCTACAATTTACATATTATCAATTCAATTCAATTCAGTACACCTCCGTCTATTTAATTCAATTCGATTCAAAATTGAATAATCCAAACTTTGTCAGTTTGATTCGTTTCAAAAGAGTAATCCAAATCGCTCTCCTGATTTGAAGTTGAGTCATTTATTGTTTCGATTCAGAAGTGCAGATCGAAGAAGAAAATGAAGAAGAATAGGAAGAAGATAAATGCAACCAGATCGAAATAAGAAAACGAGAAGATGAACGCGACCAGAGGAGAACGACGAAGGCAATACAGATCAATAAGGAAAAACGCGAGCAGAGAAGAAGAAGAAGAAGGAGGAGGAGGTTTATGTTGCAGCAGAAGGTTTACGTTGAGCAAAACTTTAGGTTGCAGTACGTTATATGTAGCATGTGTATGACAAACGATTAAGGGGTAAGAGACGCGCGCATGGAGGAAATTACTTGGTTAACAACCATGTAAAAAATACATGGATGCAGAGTTTTTCCGATTATCTTATTAAATTGCACATTTTTTATACTAAAAATAATGATATAGAATGCGAATGAGTTATAGTTTAAATGACATAATTTTTTTATACTTATTTAAAATGTCGCGAATTCGATTCTCCTTATCTTTGATAAAAAAACATGCAGAATAAAATCAAAATAATGATAAATTTGATGTCAACTGACATTATCAAAAATATGTTTAGAGTTGCTAAATTTTTTGTCAAATTGCCTTCTTTTTCACGTCAATGTTAATTTTTGCAAGTCAAACTTAAATTCGAGTTTTAGTTTATATATCAATAAAATGGAAAATAGATTTTTTCAAATTTTTTTCGTAATTATTGTTGTAAAATATGACTTCTTATTATATATTTTTTAAATAACATAAAAAAATCATGTGAAATAATATATTAAATGATAAATAATTACACTTGATAAAACAATTGCGACGATTCATAATACACAATTACTAATAAATCGAAATGAATCCAACTTTTGTAAAACTAATTTAAGCTTAATCAATACAACGCTAGATTTGTTTCCTTTTTACTAATTTTTGTAATTTTGATTCACAATTATATTGAATACTATCGGAACCACAATAATTATTGTCGTATTTATTATCAGATAATTTTAACCATCATCACCATAGTATTAGAATGAGAAAATCAGATCGTAACGAATGAAATTTTTTTAACAAATTTTTTTAACAATCTATATTATTAAAGTGCATATTTTTAATGCTAAAAATGACGTAAAACATCATCAAAATAACGATAAATTTAATGTCAGATGACATTATCCAAAATATGTTTAGAGTCACAAAAATTCTTATCAAATTACCTAATTTTTCGTGTCAATATAATTTTTGGTATTCTTAATAATCATTTTAAATTATAAAGAAATTGTATTTAATTACTATTTAGCTGAAGTCCATCCACATTTTAGTTACTTTGGCTAAAAAATGTCCAATATATAATGATTTCTTAATTTAGTAAAGGACTAAAGGTTTTACTTTTTTAAAATAGTTTATAAAACTTAATTTTAAAAGATAACTTTTTAAAAATCGTTATATGTATATTTAATAAATTAAATTAAAAATAATTTTTAATAAATTCAAGTAATAATAATTACATTTAATAAAATAATTTTTAAAATTTTAAAATATTATAATAGACATAAGTATAAGAGTTAAATTTAAAAATTAATTAATGTATAAAATTATATTAAATTTTTAATTTTAATAAGTATAAATTAATTTTAAAAAATTTTATTTTAAATAATTGAAAAACACTCTCATATTTTAAAAATTATAAATATAGATATATAATTTTTTAATTTATCAAATATAAAATAAAAAATTTATGCTCCTAAAAAATACAAATACTGTTTCAAAAAATTTTACGGAACCGAACCAACCTTAAACATGTTTATTTTGATTTTGTATTCTCATTCATTCCCCAATTTGAGAATTCTATCCAATTCTGCCTCTCTTGCTCTGTTCATTGACTACCCTAATCAGGCCTTCCTCTAATTTCTCACATATAGTTCAATAATATTGAGAACATTAGTGGAAAAACCCAAAGATATGCAAAGGGTACAAGATAATATATAATAATTGTGACCTCGTCCATAACATAAGTTACTTATTAATATTGTGTGTTTTGAGATCTCAATATTAAATATGATTTGGTTCCATTGGATTTGATCCCAAAGATATGCATAAGTGCTTTTGAGTAACTTGAAAGGATACATATACATACAATTTTCTTTGTTGAGCAGATTTTTTTTTTTTTCCGATTTCGCTACGTTACCAACAACATTTCTCTCAATTTCTATTAATTCTTATTTATAATTGTGTTTAATGGAAGTGTATTTATAAATGTGTCTAATAAAAATATCTTTTTATGACTATATTTAATAAAAGTGTCTTTATAGATATATTTTCTAGATGTGTCTCTTTATATATGTGTTTAAAATATAATAATTAATTATTATTGACAATAAATTAGCAGATAATATATTGGTATCCTATACTTTTTCTTTTTATTTTAATAAACTTTTTTTTGGATACAAATTTTAATAAACTTTAAATATTTGAGAAAGCATTCCGCCAATAATTAATACAAAAAAAAAATGCACCGCATTCTTTTTAGACGTTTTTATTAGTTGATAGAGATGATTTGATCTCTTATCCTTTCGACATCCATTACATTCTTCTTTTATTGCTTATCCACGATAATACTTACTCTATTCCTATTCTTCATATTTTCTGTATACTAAAATTTGAACTCGAAAGTATCTAACTCTTTAGTCTTCGCACTGACCTATTTTATTTCTTATAAACACATGATGTTAATCTTTTTCCTTGTCGTGGTCTGCGCGATCACGAAAATGCGAAAACTTTTGTTCATTTAACATATACAGTGCTCTTGATTATTTAACACGGTTTGTGAGTCATATAGCGCGTTGCTTTCGGACAACGACATAGTTTTAGCGTAATAATATCTTTGATTCATGTTATGAAGATTTGATTAAATTTTTATGTTAGTTGTCAAAAAACTTAACACAAATCTTCTTCTTTATCTAAATTTGAGACCAACTATGTACCGTAAATATAATATAAACATAGTGATAATTTTTATTTTAATAAACTTTAAATATTTGAGAAGGCATTCCACCAATAATTAAATGCAAGGCATCCTTTTTAGATGCTTTTACTAGTTGCATCTCAATAAAATAAAAAACAAAATAGCATCATCTATATTTTAAAGTAGGTTTAATTATTCTGTCAATTTTTATTATTTTATTAAATTTGTAATTAAATTTTTATATATTTTTTAATTAAATTCTTATACTATATTAAGTTTTATAATTAAGTTCATGATAAAAATATTAAAATTAACAGAATATTTTATTAAATAAATCATACATATTTAATATTTGATTAAATATTTTATATAGTTTAACAAAATATTTTATTAATTTTAATATTTTTATTACAATATAAATATTTTAATATAATATAAAAATTTAATTAAAAAAATAAAAAATTTAATAAAATTATAAAAATCAACTAAATAATTAAACCCTTAAAAAAAGTAGATTGTTTAATTTACTATGGTGTTTTTTTTTTTTTATCAAACCCGTTTTCATATTAGAAATTGTATTATGCGGACACTAATAGCCAATGGTTAATAGAAGATGATCTTCAAAAGATTTTAATTCACTAATTAGAAAACTGAAAAGGAGTTATCCTTGACTTAGTGGAAAACAATTATTTCAAATCTGATAAAAAATATTATTTAATTATTAATAAATAGTATGCTAGATTGTGAGGGTTCTGGATACATTATATAAGTGGTAAATATTAAAATGTGATAATGACAATGAATAATAATAAAAAAAAATTAGAAAAGGAAAAGTGAGAAAAAAAAGAAATAAAATCATCGCATAGCACATTAGCACTTGTTGGTGACGGCTAGGGTTTTCTGTACGGTCAGAAACCAATCCACGTAGACTATCTGACGTAGCAGTTTTATTGTACACGTGGCAGAACTGTAGGATATCACGATAGCGAGTGAGCGATAGAGAGCGCGAAAGCACGTCGCAGTAGGACAAGCTGCAGAGTAGGGTCCACATAAGCAAAGAAAGGGCCCAATATGACGTGGCACACTTACTCCCAAACATAAACATATTTTAATCAAAAGTTATGATAACTCCACTTGCCTGTGCCTTATCAGGTTCGATTTCGTTGCATTTAATATGAATTTAAATTCTCTATTCGAAAATAAAATACTGCAGAAAACCATTTTCCTCCTCTTTTTTAACTCCTCCGCATTCCACGCCGATATTTTATTTCCTTGTTAAGCCAGTGGAAAAAAAAAATGAAATTGCCTTTTCTCCTAGAGTGACGTAATCATATTTTTCCCTCTACACTATGTATTCATGAAAAAGATATTTACCTGATCAAAAGCGAATAGAGGTGTAACCGATACCAAGATCCGAGGCCACAAATCAGCACGGGGACTATCTCCACGTGTCGCCTCCAAAATTTGACACGTCACCCGAAATTATTGCAGCGCTGTCCAACCAGATTCATGCAGCCGGCGCGTGGGGTAAAAGCGAGGCCCTTTTGGTTTTGCTGCCTCTATCGTTATTTGATTCGATTTGATTTTTAGTTAACTGTTAAATGAATATTAAAAGATATTTTCGTTTTCGTTTTCGTTTAATCCTTTTAACAGCCTTGTTATATCATTTTGACATATTACGTATTGGAGATAATTTTTTTATTTGAAAAAGTTTTTAATTGTGGGTCCCAAGTACATGTCATGAAGCTGCTACATCTCACGAACGTGACAATTAGGCCAAACGAGAGAAAATAATTTCTAGATCGGCAGCTATTGCGGGGTCCACGCTTCTTGGAAGTTCCGTGACCGTGACTCCGAGTAACTCTTGCTTCGGCGCCCATGTAAGCCATTGGATCAGGGTGCTTCGACGGTTGAGATTGGGAATTGACGATGAACGCGCCCGAACCTCTTGGTGTAGGTGCCAGGTCGGACTCGCTCCTCCGTTCGAAGCTGTTTTTTTTTTAAACTAGTGCCAGTGACACGTAGGATGCCATCCAACGACGCAGAAAGCTCATGTTACTGATAATGTGAGGATCTGGTGCGTTGAATAGAAAATGGTTTTGTTTGCATTTGTTTATTCGTTCGTGGGGCCGCTAGTCTAGTCCATTTCTGAAATTATAGAGGGAGAGAGAATAAAATAAAAATGAAAAAATAAAAGTAAAAATAAAGAAAGGGAAAACGTGGAATCGAAATAATGAATTTGACCGGTGGGAACGATATTTTCTGCGGTCACCTAGATTCCTTGTGATCGTGGTGTTTCATGTTTGCTTTTACCAAGGTACCCGGTAACGGGTGATACCCGGTTGCCTCTTTTATATTAGATTAAATTAATGAGTAGAAACTAAAGTATGACATATTTGTGCCCATTGATTGAATAATTAAGTAGATATTGTGCCAAGTTGGTAGTGAGTAAATATGGGAAGCTTGCGGACAAAGAAAGGAGGGGGGACACGTGGAGGTGACGCGCTGAAAAGGTTAAAAGGTCTTTGGCATGAGTGGTGGGATGGACGTCTCAGATGATGCCATGCTGGCAGAATAGAAGGGGAGCCGTTGGATGTGGGGAGAGAGGGAATGGTGGGGATGGGAACAGGTGACGCGGTGCAGAATCGTGAGCGTCCACGAGTCTTTGGAGTGGGTTTGGCGGAGAGTGAAATAGCGGAAAGGAGATGAGATTGGAGCACAAAAAGAGGGGACGCAGAAAAGAGAGGGGAGGAAGAGAGAGAAAGAGAAGCACAAGAGAGTGGAGGCAGCAAAGAAGAGAAGAGAAGAGAAGAGAAGAGAGAAAGAAAGAAGTAAAGAAGATAAGCCAAGGCGAAGGCCCCTAAGATCTCTGAAAAAGGGAGAGTATCTTGTTTGAGAGGTGAGAATCAATTTAGGGTTAAAATATCTAATCTATTTGGGAATTTTGGTGAAAAGGGGAAAGGAGATTGAGTTATGAGTGATGAGTGATGAGAGATGAGATAAATCCGAGGAAGGTGGTGGGTTCAGCTGATAGTGTTGCGGTGGTGGTGGAATGGATAGGATTAGAGAAGCACGGAGAACAACTATGGCAGCTAACGGTTTGACGAGAAGAAGACACAGGACTAACACACTCAGAGACTCGCCAGGTTCCAATCAGATCTAACTCATCACTCTCATTTATTCTAATCTTCACTTTTGTCACCGATTCTAATTCTTTCTTTTTCAATTTGCAGATGAAGATGGAGCCATCGAGCTCCAGGAGCCGACGAGGCTCAGAGATCGAGGGAGTGGGAAGAAGGATCGAGATCGAGAGAGGGAAAGAGAGAGGGATCGGCTTGGCAGGACAAAGAGGAGGAGAGGGGATAGGTTGATGCACAGTAGCCGGGAGGATGGTGGGGACGACACCTCCGAGGACAGTATCAACGACGAAGAGGATGACGATGATGGCGACGGAGGACTCGGTGGAAGAGATGGTGGAGCTTCCGCTCCCGGTAGCGCTGGCGCTTCCGTCAGAATGCTCCCACTTAACCCCTCCTCGATGTCTTCATCATCGTCTTCCTTGAACCACCATCGGAAGAGCTTCCCTCCGGCAAAAGTTTTTAGACCAACCCCGCCGACGACGTGGAAGGCCGCCGATGAGATGATCGGAGTCTCTATCCCCAGAAAGGCACGCTCAGGTATTTAAAAATCACAATTAATAACAAAATCAACTAGATTTTCAAAAAGCTCCACCCAGAATTTGGTGTTTTCAACGCCTTCTGATTCTTTTCTTTTGCTTTCAGCATCGACGAAGAGGTCGCATGAATGCTGGGCTTCGACTAGCGCCATAACGGCGGAGCAGAATCACCGGCAGGCATCCACTTCTCCGGTGAGAACAGCCATGGCAGCGACAGCTGCTCCAGCTTCGCCGTCATCGTCGAATGCATCAGCAAGGAAGAAAATAGTGAGTTCTTGTTCTCAGTATTCTTCCTCCTCTTCCTCACTCCTTCTGGTGTTATCTTGATGGGTGTGAAGTACTAACAGTGAGTGTCTGTAATTTTCAGAAGCCGAATGGAGGAGGGCCAAAGTTTCGGCCACCAAAATCATCTTCGAAGTCATCGTCTTCAGCGCAGGACGATATCGAGATAGAGATCGCGGAAGTGCTGTACGGCATGGGTAGACAGTCACAAGGGCCATCTAGGCATGAAATCTTGGCCCATGAACCGTCAAGGGAAGCTAATAAATCTTCCGGTGACGGCAAGTCAAGGATTTCATCGCCGATCTCCAACTCCCAATCCTCGCTGCCTCAGAATTCAAGCTCTTCTGCTGTTACTGTTTCCGCTGTTGGTGGGTTCATCTTTTCTGGGACTTTTCTCAGCTTAATCGTCTCTTTGGTTGGCTAGAAAACGAGGTGAAAGTGAAGGGAAATCAAATCCACACTTTCGCTTTATTTTCTCGGTTGTCCAAGATTGAAAGTGATGTGTTCCTCATCTTTTAATTTTTGGTGATTTCATTTATTGTGATTTCACCCTGCAGCTCCTAAGAGGAAGAAGCCGCGTCCAGTGAAGCCAGAGGATGAGAATCCGACAATTTTCGGCGCCCGTAGCAGCCCCATTTCATCAGCGATGAAACCGGAGTCTGAACAGCCTTCAAAGAATGAAACTTGCTCGCTGAATTCAGATAAGAACAACACAGGATCTGCGCCTGAGAATTTGGACAATCAGCAGCCGGTTGGGCCTTTGCCGGAGCTGATTAAGCCAGAAGGCAACGTATTATCGGATTCTAAGCCTTTGGTGGAGGAATCGGGGAAACCTAAAGATGTGGGATTGAGCAGCAAGGAAGTGATGGCGGCCCCTCACTCACCGAAGAAGGAATCTGCTGCTGTTCAGCAAGTAGATGATGACCGTGAAGATGTGAAAGCGACTAAAGCGTGAGCACCATCTTTTTCTACTGTTTCTTTTATCTCTCTTCCGTTCTTATCTTTTTGGTGGGTTTGGTCTGAATGTGAATCTGATCTTTGCTTCTTTTTTTTTTCTCTTGGTTCCTCAGGAATCCGACAATATCAGAGGGTGAAAACCAACGGGAGGAGAAGTTCCAGATAGATCTGATGGTGCTTATCTCCTTTTCTTCATCTATTCATCTTCAATAAATCAATAGAGCTCTGTCTCCGCAACTCTGTATTCTTATTCTTTTTTGGTGGGGTTTTCAGGCGCCGCCTCCTCCGTTGAGGTCGTCTCCGGAAAGAGATGTTGTGATGAACATGGTTGTTGACGCAGAGAAAGTAAGTTGGCTTGGGCACGGTTTTGTGCAATTAGCTCTGTTTCTGCGTTGCTGGATGATAAGCAGTTCTAAAGGGATTTGGGTTGTGGTTTGTGCAGGAAGTGAAGCCTGCGATGAAGCAGGATGAGAAACAAGTGAGAATGAATAAAGAAGAGGCAGCAGTGGGTCTAGAAAAAGAGAAAATGAGAGCTATGGTGGAAGAAGCTGAATCCAACAAAGCAGTTAATTTCCTGAAGGAAAGGGGTATTGATTTGCACCTTGACTTGGAAAAAACTGATAAGGGAGACACTGGTGCAAATGGCACTTTAGCTAGCAAGAAGCAGCATCAAACAGTTCAGAGGCAACAGCCGCAGCAAACAAACTCAGATAAAAATGGTACGTTCAATTCTGAAGATAAACGTAATAATAATAATAATGAAAAGAATTCAGTTTCTTCAATTTTAGCATCCCTATCTGAGCTAAGTTTCTTGTTGATCTGGTGGCTTATGAGCTTTCTTTTATTTTTTTGGCAGTACAATCCAATTCTTTGCCACTTCCAATGTCTGTTCCCAGCTGGCCTGGTGGGCTTCCTCCTATGAGGTACGGAGGGATCAACTTTCATGCGTTCACTGTTTGATGTTTTGGATCGGATGTGATCTGCTGCACTATTTGTGTGGTATGTTTCTTTTCTCTTTGGATGTGGTATCTGACTTCTCTCCTCTTTTCTTCAGTTACATGACACCTTTACAAGGAGTAGTATCTATGGACGGAACTACCGTGACTCCTGCTGCCATACCGGTACATGTCTTATTTTCTATAGTAATATTTCAAAAAGCGTAGACTGAATTTCTTATATTTATATATTTATATTTATTCTCTATTTTTTCAGCCTCCCCATCTTCTCTTCAATCAGCCACGGCCTAAAAGGTGTGCAACACATTGCTACATTGCTCGTACCATAATGTATCACCAGCAAATTGCGAGGATGAATCCATTCTGGCCTGCTGCAGCAGGTTCAGCGTCATTATATGGAACTAAGCCTGGCCATCTTAACATGGTGCCATCCACAGATTTGCATGGCAATCTTCCTGGTAGGGCCACCAACTCTACTCAGGACAAGGGCCACAGTCTTGCCATGTTTCCAGCTCATATTGGGAAGGATAAAGCCACTCCGCCTGCGGCTGTGGACAACCAATCAAGAAAGCAAATCTTGCTCCAGCAAGCTTTACCTCCGGGAGCAGCACCTAGTAATATATTGGTATGTTTTAATTTATCACTTTTGAAATATCGGATGCATTCCTCTTCTCTTCTTTTAAAAATAATGAATTCTTCCTCCCCCGCAAATTTCAGCATGGCCCTGCTTTCATCTTCCCTCTGAATCAGCAGCAAGCGGCTGCAGCAGCGTCTGTTCGGCCTGGATCTGTCAAGTCCTTGCCGGTTACAAGCAATGGAGCATCATCCGGCCCTTCCAATTCTGCTCCACCTAATGCAACTGCTACTGGGGCTGCTGCTGCTCCAACAATGAGCTTCAGCTATCCGAATATGCCTGGCAATGAAACTCAGTACTTGGCCATCTTGCAAAATAATGCTTACCCATTTCCAATACCAGCTCATGTTGGGAGTCCGCCTGCTTATCGTGGAACCCATGCTCAAGCATTCCCATTCTTCAATGGGTCTTTTTATTCTTCTCAAATGCTCCACCCTTCACAGATTCAGCAACAGCAGCAGCTTCCAGTTCAATCACAGCAGAACCAGCAGCATGGCCATCAAAATACCAGTATTTCTAGTGGGTCCTCCTCTTCTCAAAAGCATGCACAAAATCAGCAACAAAAGCCTAATGCTGCAACTGGTCCCAATGGTGGTGTTACTGGTGGTGGTGGTGGTGGTGGAAGTTTGCAAGGTTTCCCTGTCACCAAAAATCTTTCCTCACAGCCACTCCAGATGCAACAGCAGCATCCCAGGCAGCAGTTACCAAATCATCATGCTTCTCATCCAGCTCGCCAAATTGAGTCTGAGATGGGGGGCGAAGACAGCCCGTCCGCTGCTGATAGTCGCATTCCCCGAACTACGATGAATATCTATGGCCAAAGTTTTGCAATGCCAATGCAGACACCAAATTTTGCTTTGATGTCGCCTGCATCAATTAGTGGTGTTGGGTCTAATGGCAGTGAGAAGAAGCAACCACAACAGCAGCATCCCGGTTCAAAGGCTGGAGGTGAAGCATCTCAGGCTTTTGCCGTGTCATTTGCACCAATCAATGGTGCTACTGCTGCCCCTGGCCTTGACCTCTCCTCTATTGCCCAGAATCATTCAATTATGCAACATCATAATTATCAATTAATGGCTGCTGCACAAGCTGCAAGTGCTCAGAATAAGAAGAATTATCATGTCCCTGAAGAAGGGAAAAGTGCTGGTAATTCTTCAAACCTTGATGAAGATAGAAAAACCATGTCCAGTAAAATTCAATCATCAATGGGCCAATCCATTGCATTCTCAAGGCCAGATGTGTCTGACCCCTCAATAACTTCTATACCAGGTAGCAATGTCATTGATAGCTCAGGCCGCAGTCTCAACCTTGGTTCTGCATCTTCCCGGGCTTCTGCTTCTGTCATGCCTGCTGCCATGAACTCCACTAGTGCAGCCAGTCAATCACAACAAATGCAGCGATGTCAACAGCAAATTCTTCAGCTTCAGAAGCAGAGTCAATTCGCAGCTGCGGCTGCAGCTTCCACTCGAAATAAGACGCCATCCACAAGTAATGGCATTGTTTACTCTGATAATCTACCTTCTACATCTGCAATGGCCACCAAGTATCCCAATGCAGTATCTGCCTTCCCTCAAAGCCTTGTACAGAGCAGCAGCACTGTTGCTCAGTCCGCTCAGTGGAAGAACTCAACAAGGCCAACCACTTCCCAGTCTCCTCCTTCCATGGCTTCGACAACACCGTCGTCAGTCAAGTCTCTACACCTACAGCAGCAGGGTCGTTCCCAGCAAGCTCACGCACAAATATCTTTTGCAGCAAGTCCAAAACCATCCACAGCACAGGTGCAACCTTCAAGTTCCACCCAGTCCCCATCTCCTCCAGTTGTGGTTGGCTCACCAACTACTTCCTCAGTATCAAAGAACACTGGTAGCCCAAGGACAACATCGGCATCAAACAATAACAAGATCAGCCAAACTTCTTCCTTATCATCACAGCAAGCCAAGAACTCTTCTGCTGCGCCGGCTCGGAAATCCTCACCTGTTGGTGGCAGGAATGTTCCATCGATCCTAAGTGGCCCTCAGCTACCACCCTCTTCAACAAGCTCTGGAAGTAAATCCCAATTGCCACAACAGCAACAAAAGCAACAGCAGCAATTACCAAAGCAAACAATGCCACAGGCCCAGCTGTTCTTCTCAAATCCGTATATGCATTCCCAAGTTTCACAGTCAGGTAGTTCCCCCTCTGCTACTTCGGCTGCTGCAAGTGGGTACTATATTCAACGGCGCGGCCCTGAGCAGATGCAACGACCAGGCTCTTCCGGCAACTCCTCAAATGGTGCTGCAGTGAACAATTCAAAAGGCAGTACCTTACCAGCTCAGGGTCTTATGCACCCCGCCCAGTTTGCTGCAATGCCACCATCTGGTAACCACCATCAGTTTGTTCCTAACTTCCCGTATGTCCATCCTGTGCCCACTGCTGTTCAAGTAAAGCCGTCAGATCAGAAGCAACCCGCCGGTGAGTAGTGGGATGAGATATATATCCCTTGGTTGAAACCCTCTGCTGTGCTGTGCGTGTGGTCAAGAAAGAAACAGAAAGAAAGAAAGCACTGTGAGCTCAGAGGTATAATTTGGCATGGCATGGCTTTTTGTGGTGAAAGATGGTGTCTTCGATGCTGTATTATTCTCTTTCTCCCTTTTTTCCCCCTTATTATCTTCTACTTCTAGGCTACAAGAGCAGTAAACATCTTTTTGACAAGTCTATGTGGGTAGGATGAATGTGTATGTGTCTGGACATATATAACAGTAACCCTCATTTTTTAATTTAAAGATCAAAGATGATTTTCTTCTTCTGTTTCTGATTTGGCTTTAATTCCTTACTTCCTCTTTTCGTTTCTTTTGTTTCATTCTTTCGCCTAATTGAAATAAAATGAAATTTGGGTGGCAGCGCTGGATTGAATGCAAGAAGTTTTAGTTGTAGGTGAGTATGTGTAATATCAATGTGTAGAAAATTGATGAGTTAGATAAATAGTTGGGAGCTTAAGGGGTGAAAGGGTATTCAAAATTATTACTGGCTTCTTAATTTCTGGAATCTTTGGTTGGTTGTGGGCAAGGGTGGTGTGGTCCGGATAATGTGGTGAAGATAGTTTCATAACACCACGGCTATGCACTAGACAAGTTGTTCTCTGTATGGTGTCAGCATTCCACACGTGGCTTATGTGTATCATAACTACTTTTATTTGAATAATAATCATATTGATTATTGTTAATGGGTATATGATAGTACCTAGTAGGGTAAATGTGGGCTATATTGCTAACTTTGCTAGCTTCCTTTTCCTTTTATATTATGGAAAAACTTTGTTTTTCCATGTTTTGCCCTTAATGGAGGGTCCCCTCTAGTTACAGACAACACCTTGGCCCACTTGAGCAATCACAGTGTTTAGGCCTTTCATAACCAAACTCAAGCAGCGACATATTGTGGGCCCAGACATCCCACCTGTGATGATGTGAAAAAATTTGCTCTTGTCTCTAACATGTTACACGTGTGTGCCCTCTTTCTACTTCCCTTTTGATTTCACAAAAGTAACAAACATGTTCCTAACTCATCTGATTGCAGCAGAGCTCTACCTCTTCTAACATTTACCCTCTCTGCCTTAACATTGGTTCTTTTCTCTAGCTAGCCTCTTTAACTTTATGATACATGAACAAAGGCTTACACAAGAGGCAAAATAACTTTTTATCTTTTCTCCTTATGGGAATTGGTTTAGAGATAATTTTATTAATAAAATACATCAATTCTATACTCTCGTGGCGTGGACCAGTTGTATTTGCATCTTGCAAGACATGAAGATAAATAAATAGATAAAGAGGTGAGTGAGAATGACATGGATTTCTTTTTTAAATATCCTTTCTCCCATCTTCATAAAGGGAAAAGGATCTACTTCTTCCTTCTAGTGCTGAAATGGCAGGAAAGCATTTTTTATTTCCTATTAAAAAAAGTTTGGTAGGGGGTGTAAATATAAATTATAATGATTATATGGGAATTTCAGATTGGTACCTTTTTTGAGTGATATTCATTTATTCACTTATCTGTTTTTCTTTTTTGAGGGGCCAAAGATAAAGCATAGAGATCTTCACTTGGTTCCCTCTTGATCAACTGAAAAAGACAATATTTTGTGTCCTTTTCCCGTTCAGAGAGGGACCCATGAAAGGAATCAATTAATGGAATAAGGCAATAAGCAAAGTCTCCATTCCCCCCTTTACCCACTTGTGAATGCTGAAAGAAAGATAAGCCTCATGCCACCACAAAATAAAATCAACTTTCAACTATGACTTACCGCACCTTCCTGTCCCCACTCTAACACCTCCTTATTAAAGTAAACTCTTCTCTCTTTCTCTCTCTCTCTCTCTCTATTTATATATATATTCTTTTATTATTATAAATAATCATTATTTATGTGTTTGGTGAGCATCATAAGCAGTGTAACCTACTCTTTGGTCACTGATCGAAAAGAGTCAAGCTACTTCAACTTTTTTCTTTTCTGTTCACATTTTGAAATTTCTTCCAAGCCTCGGAATTGACCCTTCTTCCCATGTTGCTAATTAGATAAGACAACCTAGTCACCTAGCACAAGCATTTCTCCTTTTGCATATAATCACCAATAGTCCAATACTTAAATTAATTTTTTTTTTAAAATATTACTTGTACTGTCATAAAACTGTAATTGCACGTAACCCATATAATTCTACTTCCTTAAAAAAATATGTATTATTGCTAAATTCGGGTAAGGTAGGTAAGGTATGTATATATGCTTGTATGACAATCTGAATCGTCTGTGAAAATGAGAGGTGTAAGTTTGTTTGGACTATGCAAGTTAACCATATTAATCAATTTATTTGGGTTGAATATTCATCCATGTGTCACTATCTCCGGAAATGATTCATTCCCCAAAGTATGAAGTATAAAAAATTATAGTTCAACAAAAATATAATTTCTATATCTGGTGAGTCTAGGAGATTGTTTCCGTTTGCTTTCATCTCTTTCTTACGTGGATTGTTTATTCAATTTTTAAATAAACATTTTCTCCATACGTGCTTCATCTTTCACTTAATTAGTTCATTGCATGTGTGATACGTAACATCAGATTGGTGGATAAAGAAAAATAAATAAATAAATACCTTCAAAGCAAAATTGGAATGATAGCAATTACTTGGATCACCTTATAAAGTGAATTTTTTTTCTTGCATTACATGAAATTATATTACATTACATTTTACCATTCACTACACGGCACAAATAATAATAAAGATACGAGGCCTAATTGGAATTGGAGGGTCCATTGCCTTTAGAAGGTGCGAGGTGAATCCACGTCAAAGGCAATGTCTACATTAGGCACAGGTGAATGAATGTCCAAAAGCTTAGTAAATAGGATAAGCAGAGCAAGAAATTGAGTGAAAAAGAAATGCTATGAAAATGAATGAAAGAGATGTTTTTTTTAGAGATAAATATCAATCAACATACATTTTATTTAGGTTTAATTACTCTAGTCTCTATAGTTTCTCAAAAATTTTAATTAGGTTCCTATATTTTTTTTTTAACTAAGTCTTTGTACCAATTTTTTTTAATTGAATTTTTATACTTTTTTTTCTTTTTATTTAGATCTCTGTATCAATTCTTTTTTTTTGTTGGATTCCTATAAAATTAAGCCAATTATTACTAAAAAGAACTTAATTGAAAAAAAAATAGTGCAAGAACCCAATTAAAAAAAAAAAATATAGAGACCTAATTGAAAATTTCACGAAATTATAGAAATCAACAGAATAATTAAATCTTTTATTTATTTATTTATTTATTGTCCCTATGATTACTTGAGAAGGTGGAATAAGCTAAGCATGCTCTTTAATTTAGTGTGTGATAGTGAGACAATGAAAATAGCCACTCATAAGAGGAAAATTACCAAAGTGCCACTAGAGCCAATAATGTGAATTAGAACTTTTGAAATTCATTGTTTAAGAAAAAAAATTGTACTGTATATAGGGAAAGAGAGAAGCATAGATGAGAGATCACATGACATGGGGAGGGTAGAGTGGGTGGAAAATGGTGGTGGGTTCCTCCTCATAAATTACCTTTTTTTACAAAAACAAAAAGATTATTGATAATGTTAACAAATGTCTTTATCATGATAAGAGAATAATAATAATAAATTTTTTAAAAACATTAGTCAACTATTTTTTTTAATGATATTCTTAAAATATAAATTATGGACGACCATAATTTAGAAAAAAATAAAAAGGCATGGAAGGACCCATAAAGCCTTCCCTCATCTGAATCATGAAAAGAAATTGCATCCATTTAGTCAACCAAAATTGAGCTGAGAATTTGAATGCAAGCCCCAAAGGTAAAAAAAAAAAAAAAAAAAAAAGAACTTAAAGAAGGTGAACAATAGAAGGTTGAAGGAAAGAAAATAATCCAGATTGGAAACAATTCAATACATACATATGAATTGGGAGAATTGGATGCAGCTTTACTTCAATTCCATGAGAGTGATGATCAGATCACCATAGTTCTTGGAAGTTGGATCTTAGTGGAGGAAGGGAGAGAGAAAGAACAGAACCATTCCCTTCCCTTCCCTCTATTTATTGGATTCACCAAACACTCTCTCTCTCTCTCTCTCTCTCATTCATGCATTTATAATATAGGAGCCAGCAACCCAACCCAAAAGAATAAAGAATAAATACAAATAATGGAAAAGAAAATGGTGGGAACCACCACACAAGTGAAGTGTTTGGAGTTGGGACACTTACTAAACAAGATAACACCACAAAATCCGGGGGATATGGGTCCCACAACCTCTTTCCATGTCTACACAAACACACATGCATACATAATGTTTTTTTTTTTATTATATTATCTGTCTTGTTAATACAAATCAGATCTTTATTCCAAACATATAAAATTAACTAATTAATAATGAAAAAAATATTTATCTAATGTTTTATTGACAAGACTTAAATAAAAATATAATAATACGGCAAGTAATTTAATAATTTTCACTTAATTGTATCCAATTTTGGCCGAGCAATATTTAACAGTATTATTCATTGGTGGTCCAGAAAATTATTCAGACATAATTTGTTTTATCTGTTTTGACTATTCAAACAGTATTAAATGAATAAGCTGGTGAATTTTATTTAAAAAAAAAAGAAGAAAAAAAGATTTTTAAGACTTTAACTAACAAAAACTGTATAAAAAGAACCCTGAAATTAAAGAAAAGTTGGCAAGAAACATATAGCAGGCAAATTAAAAGGTTTGGTCTATGGAGGAAAGAGAGGTTAGAGCGCCCTGATATGGAGGGCTATATTAAATGATGCGCCGCCCCACCATAGCAATGGTGGTCCCCACCACATGTAAAGGGTTGCCGACGGTAGATTGCGGTGGTCATGGTGGTAGGACCCTCCCCCATTTGACTCACCGGTGCCATTCTCATTTCGCACTGAGTAAGTGACTCTTTTCTTTACTTCCTCTCTTTCTATTTTCTGGGTCCATGCCCATTTGATTATTCTATCATTTAAATAATAATCGAGAAAAATCCAAAATAGCCCCTGACTCGAAAGACAACGAGATTTTTGACAAAAAAAACTCCAATCTGGCTCCTATAATTATCTCGAAAGGACAACGAGACGAGGCTCCTGTGCTAAAAAAAAATTAATGTTGTTTTTTTTGGCACATAGACTAATCAGTCTCAAAAAACAAAATATCAAAGACCGGATTGGATGTTTTTTTTTTTTGGAAGCCTCGTTGTCTTTTCGAGATAATTGTCAGGGACCAGACGGATATTCACTCTTTATAATCATACATTTTGTTACCTACTTTATAGTTTCAAAAAAAATTAAATTACTAATAAATCCAAATAAAATTTGACTTAGTTTCCAAATGTTAAAATATGAAGCTAAATTTTATATTATTATTATTATTATTATTATTATTATTATTATGTTTTGATTAACAAAAATATTGGTTGTTCATTTGGGCATAAATAATTCATCTTACTTTTGGATATTGATGTAAGCTGACTTTTTTTTTTCCCCCTAAAATTAGAAGTGAGACACAAATCCGAAATTTTAGGTGAGTTATTATATCTTAAACTAAAGATTATCATCAGACTAATATTACCAACCACAAATAATAAGACATGGCTGTACAATTATTATATGCCTTAAAAGCAAACATTATTCTGTAGTGGACCTATAATAAGGACAAGCAATAGATCTTGGATCATGTCAATAATTATATAAATATTACTATGATGATTCTGAAGGATGTTTAATATTTTTATTTTAAATTTTTAATGATGCAGCTTGGATCAGCCCACCTTGCACTCCTATTTTAAATTATGTTAATATTAATATGATGCCTTCCTTATTGCATGGTATGTGCTCCCCTCAAAAAATATAAAAATAAATGAAACAAAGATAAAGCCTCTTAGGTGAAGCCAAGGTGCAGTTTAATAATTGGAGCAGTTATGATTAAATAATGGAGTCTCAAGTTAAGTTGCCTTAATAATTTGGCATTATCTCAATTGAACACAGTGATAAAGAAATAAGCCTAGTTTTAAAATCTTTCAAGTGAGTAAAGATAATATATTCTTTTTGCTAGTAATCTCCGCCAGCAGATTCTTATTAGTCATTAATCTACACAAAATAAAACCAAAGTTAATGACAATGATGATGTTTAATACTGTGTTAGAATTATTATAGTAGACTCTATATCAAACAAAATCTAGATCACATGGTCGAAAATTTTGATATGCTTTGCTGACTTGGACTGCTTCCAATTATTTACAATTTTAGGAAGTAGCATTTAAATTATATTATCAAACAATTGGCTGGACTGTCCTGTTATGATTGATTATCACAATGGACAGTAATATAATATAATGAAAAAAATGTCTAATATTCATAAAATAAGCAATAATTTCATTTGCCATTTCAAAAATAATGTCAAGTTTCCAAACAAAGATTGACTAAGATGAGAAGTTTCAATTTTTGTTGCCTAATGTGTGTATTTTCATTCCTATAAATATAAGCTCCTAGTTAGACCTATCTGATTCTAGTTTCCATTGGTAACCTTCAAGAGTTTCTGCTAGCAAAGTACCACCAAAAAATAATTCAGCAATGCTAGCAGATTATCAGCATTGCATTATTGCATGTATGAATTTCTTGAAAAAGATCCATTGGTTTTTGTGGCCTCTTTTCTCTCCTGTTGTTTCCTCATATAACTCTGTGCAGTTGCATTTACAATCTTGACAAAGAAGTTCAAAAGCATAAGCAACACAACAGTGTTCCAGATTGAAGCAATGGACAAGTCCCATTTTTTCTCCTGAAGATTATACAAACCATACTAATATATTTAGCAATTCAGAAAACTGATAAACATATAGCATATCAATTAATAATGATTACCTTGCTATTTGGCAAAACCGGAATGGGTTCTTTCAAATACTTATCTCTAATTGCATGGAGCTTAGCAATCACAGGAGGCAAGAAAGAAGCAACACCAGGTACATGGCCAAGGACCCCAACAACACCATTTTCTATCCAATTAAGAAGCTGATTATTGCAAATTGCGATGATGAATACCGTCTGCGCAACATTCAGCGTCAATCGAAAGCTTGTATACACACAACGATGTCACTCTTCTATAATTATACAAACCTGTATGTGAGTTTTAATAATGGCCTTTCCAAAGAAAGTTGCAAGAAAGAATTTCCAAAACGAAACGCCAAATTGTCCGCACATAATGCCAGCAAGGTCAAACAGAGGATTTGGAATCTGAGATGTAAATTCAGATATTGGAAGATTGCATCTTAACATGTTAATGATGAATGTATCATATGCACATTGAACAAAGGAACAACCAACTTATTTTCTCAACTCTAAGCACAAGAAGTCTAATCTAATGAAGGGAAAGCTCATGCTATTAATAAAGAATGAAGTTGATACCAACCGAAGCAAGTGCTAAAATTGTAAAGAAGTTCAAATATTGAGTGTGCGATAGAAGCCAGCGCTTGGCTCGATTCAAGTGAGTTGCCATGAATCCTTTATCTTCAGTATCCAACTCAGCCATGGCATCCAATTTGCTCCCAGACAAGCGTGCTACTCAAATGATTTGATTAGTAGACTCATATACAAACCAATCCCTAAAGAAAATAACTAATTACTGATGCTAAATCAGACAAACCAACTGCAGAAAGTTATAGAGAAATAGAAAGGTTGTTGGTGTCACCAAGTACATGTATTGAAAACTAGAAAGAATAAGACACATAAATTAATCATATATACCTGCCCTGGAGATAAAGTATGGAGGAAGCTCCCCAATAGCTGTTCCTATACCCCATAGAACAGCCTCCACCTGAACTTGAGGCAAAATGCTGCTGAGTGGAACTCGTGAACCATCATCGACTACCTTGAACAATGGTCGCCCGAATTGCGAGCATTCTTTATCGAGCCAAGAAGGACTACTGTTGAATTGTATTGTATCATATGGGGCACTTTTCAAATCAACTCGGCCACATTGCATTGCTTTGATTGTAAACAATACTATATGTGGACCTAAGTAGAGAACAAAAGTATGCAAACCAGATCCTGAAACAAAGAAAATGACAACAAAAACTTAACAAAAAATGAAAAAAACGAAAAATAAAATAACAGGACCAAATATATAACCCGTGGGGATAGAAGCTATATAAACAAGGATTGGTAAGCCTATACAAGTATGAAGAATATTTATTGTAAGCAAATGTTTTCTTAAGTTCAGATCACACAGCAGTCTAAAGACCAACCGTGTACCAAGTACTAACCATAAATAACTCAATCAGGAATGCAAGTTTATATTCCTTACCAAGACCAATTGAAGATGCAACTCCAAGGGCTACCCACCACAGTACAAAGCTTGAATAATTAATAAGTTCCTCCAAATGCTGCACAAAGAGCATGAACATTTAATGTCGACGGAGCAGCTAATCGAAAATAAAAGAACTGCATATGGTTGGGGGGAGGCCTTGAAGATAGCAACTTAGGAGAATGACCGTGGTAACTAAAGAAGGGAGGACACATTTGGCAAAATGTTCACAAAATGAAAACTTAAGCAAGTTATACATCTTTCTACTGCTTATTGCATATTTCAAAAGGCCTGGAAAATTGAATGTCTAGGTTCACATACCTAATCCTGGGGTACTCAGTAATCTGAAGAATTATTTTCGGTGAAACTGTTTTTCATACCTACATTCATTACTGTGGGAAAAATGAAAATACCTTTTCATGAGAACCATCAGTTGGAATCAGCATCATGGCAAGAGCCCCTACAACACAAACAAAAAGCACAAGCCATCCACCTATTTCCAGCAGATAGAATATTGATTTCTTCAGGTATTGAATTATAGCAAGTGTGAAGAATTTTAGAGTTCTGAATGGTTGTGTGGTTATCGTCAAATTTTCTAGCTCCAATTGTTGCTTCCGTTTATGCCCTGCAAGACAGAAAATTTCTAGTCACTATATGACTACCAATTCCAGATGCCAAATTTAAACCTTTAATCAAGTTACACCTAAGAAGAGAAAAGTAGAATCAATTTGATGATTTTCACTTTTCAAATGTTAATCTCAGGTTGTTTCAAACAGCTAGTTAGTCAACTTAGTGTGGCATGAATTGCCACATAACAAGACATGACAAAGACCCCCCCCCCCCCTCCTTTTTCCCTAAATAACAAGAGTACAAGACACTAAAATTTGATGTTTTCCAAAAAACCGTGAAAAACTTGACTAAAGCCCTCTTCCACAAAGCATCATACATCACCATTCAATTTGGCAAAAAATCGTTCATTGTTATACCATCCCAATCCTAATTCCTAACTACAAACAATTTCACAGATAAAAAATAATTTTTTTTAAAAAAAGCCTGAAATTACAAAACCAAATACGCAAACCCCAGAATGGAACAAGTTTGAACGTAGATTAAATAAATATAACACGGTGATTAAAACAGTGCTTAAATATAATAAGTAAATAAATATATATAACCTTGAACGTAGAGAATGAAAGTATACGTGAAAATACTAATTGAAATTGAAATGGAATAAAAGAACGTGCCTGAGTTTGAAATGTTAGTTCTTCGAGAAGTAGACGATCTTTTAGTTTTAGCAGACCCCATTATTGGTTGCACGCTAAAAATCGAATCTTTCGATTTGGGAAAACAATATATTCCCTGTTTGTGTGTCTAGTCCTTCTGGGTTGGCGCTTGCATGATCGAAAGAAGAAGGTTTGGAATGAGTGAAAATTGCAGAGGGCAACGAGAGGGTTGCTTTGAAGATCGGGCGCGGAGCATTTGTCGCGCTCAGTCTCGGTATCTGCTGCTATCATACAGATCCTTAACGTCTCCAATACGACCATTACGCATTATTTTGCATTTTAGTTTTCATCGTATAACTTTTTTTTTTTTTTTTCCGCAAAGATAATAGGTTATATTTCATTAATTATTAAAAAGATGAAATATAAAGATGTCCAAAAGCAGGATAGCATAATAAAAGGTGGGAATTTCCCAAAAACACTACACTAAAGGTATTCATCCAAAGGTGCGTGGTCGAAAAACGAAGAAAAATCTTAAAGAAGAAAGAATGATAAATCCAATTGAATGCAACTAAGAGCTTGCCTCATGGAGATGACGACCTAAACTGGGAGTTCTTTGGATTTCACGGAACAACTTGACAGAGCTTGCTAGAATGGCAGACGGCATAGAAGTAGAACCTTCAAAAATCAACTGGTTGCGAGCTTTCCAGCAGTTCCAGCAAATGATGGCAAGCAATTGAGGATTACGGTCAGCATTCTTCAACGGGTTAAGTATCTCTGTTGATGCAGTCCACCATGTCCAAAAGTCGTTAGAACTCTGAGGGAAAAGACAGTCACGAAGATAACTCTGAGACCATACGTCTTTAATTCTAGAGCAATCGATCAAACAATGAGTGACTGTTTCCGTTGCTTCATGACAGCAGGGGCATATTGGTGATATAGATGGGATGCGGTGATGAATCTGAGCAAGCACCGGAAGTCGGCCATGGAGAGCTTTCCAAATAAATAGCTTAATTTTGTGAGGCAATTTCAACTTCCATAGATCAATCCACGACTTTTTCTGCTGCATATAATTAGGGCAAAGCTCCAGAGGCGGATGGTAAAATAAATAGCCAATTCTGTAACCTGAGGTTGTATCATATTGCTTGGATTTGTTCAATTCCCATTGCAATTTGTCCCTACTCTGCTGAATTTTAACTGACAAAATCCTGTTTGCAACGTCTTGGGGAAATAATTCTTGAATGAGATTCTGATTCCAATTCCTATCTTCAGTAATTTGATCTTTAACTCTTGGAACCAACTCAGAAATAGCCTGTCTATTTGGCATGTCAGAAATCATTAAAGGATACGGAGGAGGCAGCCAAGGATCCTCAAAGGTTCGGATATTCTCACCAGTACCCACAGCCCAATTAAGACATTTTTCAACAATCTTTCGGCCTTCCAGTATGCTCCTCCATCCCCAAGAAGGTAAGACTCCAATTTCTGCCGTTATAGCATTACCATTGCTAAAGTATTTACCTCTTAGGATTTCGGATAATAAGGAAGTAGGCTGTGTTACAAGTCGCCAAAACTGTTTGCCTAAAAGCGCCAGATTTTGGATTCTGAGGTCTTTAAATCCAAGGCCTCCTTCTTTTCGTGGGCGAGTCATAGTGTCCCAGCTAATCCAAGCCATCCGCCTTTCAGAACCTTTTTGTCCCCACCAGAACTGAGAAAGTAGAGAGTGAATTTCCGAAATTAAACCATCAGGCAACTTGAAGCAAGACAATGTATAAATAGGAATAGCTTCTCCCACTGCCTTAAGCAATACGTGTCTACCACCTGACGAAAGAAGATTGCGCTTCCACCCTTGGATTCTTTTCCGAACATTTTCTTTGATCATACTAAAAGAAGCCTTTTTCGATTTAAAGACTGTAGAAGGCAAACCAAGGTATTTATCCTGAGCCCCAATATGATTAATATTCATAGAGTTAGCCAGTAGTGTACGAGTAGTGGAGGGAGTGTTGTGGCTAAAGAATACAGCAGATTTATTAAGATTTACCCTCTGGCCACTGATGCTTTCATAAGAATTCAATAAATGCAAGATATTTGAACATGCTTCAGGATTAGCCTTACAGAATAAGATGGAATCATCAGCAAATAGGAGGTGGTTGACCTTGGGACATCGCCTATGTATCTGAAGACCCTGAATTAGTCTGTTTTGTTCTGCCTTGTGTAGTAAGAAGGAGAGACCTTCTGCACAGAAAAGAAAAAGATAGGGGGATAGAGGATCTCCTTGTCGAATACCTCTATTTGGTTTGAAGAAACCATAAGGTTGTCCTTCCACAATAACAGAATAAGAAACAGTTGTCACTAATTCTCGAATCCACATGATCCACCGGGAGTCAAAACCAAACTTCTCTAATATAAACCAAAGAAAGTGTCATTCCACCCTATCATATGCCTTACTCATATCTAATTTTAGCGCCATTTCATTTTCGAGTCCCCTTTTTTGTTCTTCAAGTAATGCATACACTTGTGAGCAATTAGGATATTATCAGAGATTAATCTGCCTTTAATAAAAGCACTCTGCGTAGGGCTAATTAGTCTATTCATCATACCCTGAAGCCTATGTACAAATACTTTGGAGATAATCTTGTAAAAGACTGAGGATAGGCTTATTGGTCTTACCTGAGTCATATCTTTAGCATCAGAAATCTTGGGAATAAGACAGATCTGAGTGTGGTTAAAACCTTTCAAGATTCTGCCCCCAGAAAAGAAGCTCTTAACTGCTCGAAACACATCACCACTAAGTATGTTCCAGAAGCTTTGAAAAAATTTTGCTGTCATACCATCATCTCCTGGAGCACTTTGAGGATGAATGCTAAATGTTGCGCGTTTCACTTCCTCCATAGTCACTGGTCTTTGAAGCCTACGGTTCATGTGAGCTGTAACCTTAGGTTCAAAATCAGTAAACAGAGGTTCAGGGTTCTTATGACAAGTGGAGGAAAAGATGTCCTTGAAATAAGATTCAGCCACAGAAGCAATACCAGCATTTGAAGTAGCCACTTCACCATCACTGCCAGTTAGTTGCCAAATTCTATTCCTTCGGATTCAATTTCTAAATTTCATCGTATAACTTGTTTGGAAAAAATAATTTTGTTTTATTTAAAAAAATAATTTATTTTTATTTAAAATTTAATTTTATAGTTTAGTATAATGTTAATATATTAATAAAATAGAATTTAATTTTTTTATTTGAAATATTTTTATATATTCCTTAACTCTATGTATTAGATTTTAAAATATTTTTATTTTTATTTAATACTAATATTGACACGCAAGAAAAAGACTAAACCACCAAAAGTAACCATGAGAGATTGATTCGCTGACAAAAGTAACCATAAAAGATCATAACACCTTATATGCCCATAATTGATTAGTTCAGTTTCTCAAAAATAGCCAATAAACGATTGCTCTGATAGACAATAGGAAAAGGAATGTTAACATGGCCATGAAAGTTGAGAAGATTAAAGGTGAAATCAAAGCTATTAGAGTATGGCTTTTGACATGGTTATTTTTGTCAAACAGATCTAATTATTTGTGGGCATATGAGGAGTTATGATCTTTTATGGTTACTTTTGTCAGCAAATCAATCTTTTATGGTTACTTTTGGTGGTTTAGTCCAAGAAAAATAATTTTATTTGAAGGACTAATCTGTCGTAGTACTAAACTCTATTTAAGGGTTTGTTGTTGGCTAATACTGCATGCGAATTCCCGATACTTACTTAAGTGGATTAGTGAGCTAACCACTAAATCAACCCAATTTGGTTCTTTAAATTTAATTTGACTTTTTTCTCCTTTTTTTTCAAGCCATGAATTCTTTTTTTTTTTTCTTTCTAGCTCTGCTCTACAAACGTGCCTATTAAACCATACATGCCGCCACGTCATGACATTTTTGAACCAAGGCCCATAAGGCCTCTTTTCATTTTTGGTGGTGTCTCGTACATTCAATACACTATATGAACCATACTGGGATATGCCTGGCCCAGTTTGGCCATGTGTTATATATATATGTGTGTGTGTGTGTTATATTAATGAAATTTATTTATTTTTTGTTTAAAAATAAACTCAGTACGAATTATACTTATTTGGATTAATTACATATAGGAGAAGGTAAAAATTTAGGTATAGTTAATTTCAGATGAAATTGATAGTTGAGAGCGTTAAATAATTTGACTAAATTTTCATTTAATGACTCTCGATTATCAATTTCACGTGAAATTAACTGTATTTGAGATTCCAGCATAAGAGAATTAGTAGTTAGTTTCATACCATCTGTTAGAATATAATTAGGATCAATTAGAATTAATTAGTATATCTTAATATTTATTATAAAATATTACGTCTTTATTATTACGTCTCTTAGCACCTATAAATACTTTTTATATTATATTATTTCAGATAATTTAATTACACTCAATAATACACAAATTTTCCCTCCAATTTAATCTCTTATTTCTAACACCATCAAAATATACTTTTGTTTATTCAGAGTCAAAGAATCAAAAGACTAAAACAGAAAAAACACAAACACATGATTAGAAGACGGCAGAGGCTTTTGTTTATTCATGTGGTTTGGTGGTGAAGAATGAAGATTGCCACTTGCCAATCTGTTCCTTCTATTATGAGCATTGGAGAAATTGAGAAAATGAGCAAAACCCGTTATTATTATATTAAAAGTTTAATAACTTGTATCATGTACAAAAATTCTCTTTTAATAAATTTTTATAGGCATTTTAGAATGAAAAATTGTAAGACTAATTAATCTATTTAAAAAATTTACAAAACAAATTTGGGAAAAGCTATTCTAATATTTGTGGTCTGACAAGATAAAAAGGCAGAGACAAATGTATGAGCACTTTTGTCTTCTTCCTCTGTTAACTATTCTGGAGGCCTTAGCTTCAGTGCGATTCACGAGTGTGCCATAATGGGGAAAGCGTAGTAACTTACGTGTAATAGTCCAAAGCCAGAAAATAAAAAGTGAAATAGAATTAGGTTTAAGTGTTTAACTACCATCTATTAAGATAACTAGCGTAAAACCCGGGCATAGCCCGGGACAAATATTATTTTATTATAAAAATTTATTAATATTTATTTATTGATATTAATAATTATTATTTTTAACTTTAAAAGTTTTCATATATAAAAGATTAAAAGTTAATTATTAAGTGTATAAAGTTGTTTTATTCTTTATTTACTAAAAGCTAAAATATGTTGTTATTTTTTAGTTTGTATTAATAGATTCTACTTAAATATAAAAATTATTATGTTTATGTATTTAAATAAATATTGTTACGCAGTTCCTATTATACTATTCAAAAAAATTAAAATTTTAATCAAAATAGTTTATATTCTAAACACACAAATAACAAATTCTATTTTAATGAAGAAAAAAATAACTATATTAATTAAAATACAAATACATAAAAAAAATATTATTTGTAAACTAAACATTTTTTGTACCTATATAAAAATATATTTATTATTAATTAATCACATATCTAAATTATTTTTAATTAACAAAATAAAAAAAATTTGTGTATAATTGTTAAAAAAATACTGGTATCAAAATAGTATTTATTATAAAGATGTATATACATCAGGAATAACAAAAATTAATCACTTAAATTATTTATTTTAGATATTTATTACTAATAAATTTATAAATATATCTTACTTTTTATTGTAATATATCCATCATTACCTAAATTTTGAATAAAATAAAAAATATATTTAATTTATTATTTACCATGATAGCAGTAAAGACAATAAATTTTATTTTTTTATTTAATTATTCAATAAAATTTTTTTACATAATATCTAAAAATAAAAAGATAAAAATACTTCCTACAAAAATAATAATAATACATACTACCATCTATTAAGATAATATATTAAAATAATTATTATTTAGTATAAAATTTAAATTGTTTTAATAAATTCATAATGAATATATTAGAAATTTAAATTAAATATATTTTTCATAAACCTTTTTTAATTAATAATTTTTAACAAATATTCTTAGTTAAATCCATAAATTAAAGTTAATCATTAAAAATTAGGAGGTTAAACCCACTAATCATTAAAAAAAGTCTAGGAGGTTAACATTTTTATTAAAATTTAGCCAGTAAAAAAAAATAATTTCATATTATTAGATATAATCTCACACTATTAAAAATATTAATGATAGTTAATTTTTTTTTTTTGGTGATAGTGGGGGTCAATGACCCAAAAAAGACAGAAAACTAAATGCCTCTAAACAGAGGGACAGAAGCTATATCGGAGGCTAGAATATGAGAAATTTCACAAGGGGCTGAATCAAAAGTATGGAGACCAAGAGGTAAGTGCTGCCCTTTCTTTGCTAGTTGATCCGCAACAGAGTTAGCTTCGCGAGGCACATTATTCCAGTACACATGAGGGATGCGATTTGCTTGGAGCTTGATTTCCTCAATAAGGGAGGAACAAGAATGAGTAGCTGGACAGCTTTGGGTGATGAACTTTAATGCTGAAGTCGAGTCCGATTCCACAATTACACAAGAAAGATTTAGAGAAGTAGCAATCCGAAGACCATGGACAATCCCCCATAGTTCCGCATGCATGATGGAGCAGCTCCCGAGATTGCAAGAGAAGCCTTTAATGAACCCTCCAAGATAGTTTCTAAAGATCCCACCACAAGCAGCATTATTAGTTATTGCCATATAGGAGCCATCTACATTCAACTTAACAGCATCCTCACTAGGAGGCTTCCAGCTTATTAATCGAGCATGATTGGCATAGGGAGCATTCAGGTGCACTTTAGATCTTGACGAACGGTTGAACTCATCAAACCTTACTCTAATTTGAGCTATAGCCGAGGCCACTGTAGTGGAGTTTCCTTCAAAAATCAGCTTATTTCGAAAAAACCAAAGAGAGGATGTCACCACCCCAAAAAGACATTGCCAATTTCTTGAAGTAGAGAGGTTGGAGCTCAGCCAGTCTTGAAGATTTGAGCTGAAGAAGCTTTGATTCCATGCCAAAGGCAGCAAGTTATCCCAGACCGCTGATGCAAATGCACAGTCTCTAAGGACATGAAGGGTCGTTTCGCTGTGAATGTTACATCTTGGACATGATGACGCGGTTGAGAGGTGACGTCGTTGTCTTTCCGCATTGGTTAGGATTGCATTATTGGCAACTAACCAAAGAAAAGATCGAACACGTTCGGGACCACACCAACGCCAAACCAGATTGAACGTTCCATTATAGGGAGGAGGAGTGTTGCAAAGTACTTGATAGGATTGTTTGAGATCGAAGGAGCCATCCGATGACAAGTTCCATGCCACATGATCCGGCATCTTCCATGGAGATGGTGGAGAGATGGCAGCAATCTTCTTCACCATATCTTCCGGCAGCCAGCTATTGAGTTTGTTCAAATCCCAATTACCTGAAACATCAAGGAAGTCCATCAATGAACTAGAATACTCTACATAATTAGTTCTTACCTGCGGCACATGCTGATCAAGACTACCCAAATTGGGAACCCAGTTATGTTGCCAAAACTTGATCACAGAGCCATCCCCAATACGCCAGATATGGTTTTGTTTCACATCTGGCCATGACTTGCATATTCCCTTCCACATGTTAGAGCTATTAGGCTTTCGCTCAACATTAGGAATGATATCCTTCCCGGCTTTATATTTGGATCGGAGCACAGTGGCCCATAAAGAATCTCTTTTCTCAACTAGCCCCCATCCAGCTTTCATCATGAAAGTATGGTTCATTTTGCTTGCATGTCTAATGCCAAGACCTCCCGCTTTCTTGGGTTGACAAACTTTATCCCAATTCATGAGATGAATCTTCTTTGATTGGTCAGTATCGCCCCAAAGAAAACTCCTGCATTTACGATCAATAACATTACAAGTAGAGGCAGGTAATAAAGTAGTTTGCATAGTATAAAGAGGAATAGAAGAAAGGACAGATTTCACCAGGGTAGTTCTGCCTGCAAACGAAAGAGAGGAGGCTTTCCAAGAATTTAGTCTGGAGTTGAGCTTGTTGATGATGTCATTGAAGGTATGCTTGGATACTTTGGAATGTAGAAGAGGAACACCCAAATACTTTCCAAGGTTATCTGTTCTAGCAAATTCAAGAGCTTCACTGATCTCAATTCTAACTTGGTTTCCCACGTTCTTTGAGAAGTACACCCGAGTTTTTTCATTGCTAATTTTCTGGCCAGAGCTGTCACAGAAGGCTTTGAGGCATTTCTTGATAATATCCACTTGTTGGAGATTAGCTTCCGCAAAAAGAATTAAATCATCGGCAAAGCAGAGGTGGGAGAGCTTAGGACCATCCCTGTTCAATTTGATAGGCTTCCAGAACCCATGATCAACAGCAGCATTAACCAGTTGAGAGAGGCGTTCAATACACAGTACAAAAATATATGGTGAAAGGGGGTCGCCTTGGCGAATACCTCTGGATGGAAAGAATTCATCTAATTCTTCACCATTCCAAAGAACTCGCATCCTTGCTGTGGAAATGCATGACATAATGAGCTTGATAATATGATTTGGGAAACCAACCTCCAAAAGAGTATCTCTAACAAAGCTCCATTTGATTCTATCATAAGCTTTTTCCAAGTCAATCTTGATAGCCATCCACCCTTTTGGACCCTTCTTGCTTCTCATTGTATGAATGACTTCCTGAGCAATGATGATATTATCTGAGCTATGTCTGCCAGGGACAAAACTGCACTGTGTGGGTTTGACTAATTTTTCCATGAGATTTCTAATACGGTTAGCAAGGACTTTGGTGACAACTTTGTAGGAGACATTGCATAAACTGATTGGTCTCATTTGCTTGAGGCTAGTGACAGGTTCCACCTTAGGAATAAGAGTAATAAGAGTTTCATTGATCTCTTGAACTTTCTCAGGCTCATGGAAAATACGATGTATAAGTGTACAAAGATCAGACCCGACTTTATCCCATTGGCTCTGATAAAAGACAGCTTGTAAACCATCCCTTCCTGGTGCTTTAAAGCTGCCCATAGCAAAAACCGCCTCTTTAATCTCCATATTAGAAATATCTCCTCCCACTCTGTTTCGGTCCTCCTCACAAAGAGTAGGAAAACCATTAGTGAGAACAAAAGGACACTCAGGGAGGCAATCCATATACAAGTTAGAGTAAAAAGAAAAGGCCATACTCTCCAAAGTATTCTTATCAGTAATTAAATTACCACCATCATCTAGAAGAGAACGAACTTTATTCTTCCTCCGCCTAACCATAGTTGAGCCATGAAAGAATTTTGTATTTCTATCTCCAAACTCTATCCACTTGCATCTAGATTTCTGGTACCAAAGGAGCTCTTCATGGGCTAGAACTTCCTCGTAATCCTTCCAAAGTTGCACTTGAAGTTCTTCAAGGAAAAAATTACTGCTGTAACTTAGGCTATTGGTGATGCCCTGAAGTCTTCGCAGGATCTTGCTTTTCTTTTTCCAAATATCCCCAAAAACATTGGAGTTCCATTCTTTAAGAGAATTTTTGAAATTAAGAAGTCCTTCTGTCCAAGAGTTTTCCACATGCCAAGATTGATGAACTAACTCATTAAAATTAGGGTGGGATAACCAAGCGGCAAGAAATCTGAAAGGCCTCCTTCCTCTGTTGGGAGAAGGATCAGCAGCAAACTTCAAACATATGGGAGAGTGGTCTGATTTGAGAAGGGGAAGGTGCTTCAGATAAGCCTCAGGAAATTTAAGCTGCCAATTAAGATTGCTCAAACCTCTATCAAGTCTCTCTACAAGATTACCTCTCTTCCATGTAAAAGGCCAACCAATGAATCCTAAATCAATCAGACCACAATCCGACACACAATTCTGAAACTCATTGCAAGCACCCGAAATAACTCTAGAAGAACCGCCCTGCCTTTCATGATCATGTAAAATAGCATTAAAATCACCTAGAAGACACCAAGGTAAAATGGTATTATCAGCCAAAGAACGAATATTACTCCACAAAGATCTCCTGGTAGCTCGTTGAGGACTCCCGTAACAAGCTGAGAGAAGCCAAGAATCTGAATTGTTGCAAGAGACTTGAAGATGAACTAGTTGATGACTATAATCCAGAACAACAACATCCCAAATACCTGCATCCCATAAACACCAAATACCCCCAGAATGTCCAATGGCTTCAACAATAAAAGACCCGTCAAAGCCCATTTTATCTCTGATTTTCTTCCCTTTCATACCACTCACATGGGTTTCAAGCAAGATAATAAAATGAGCATCATATTCCTTTCGCATATCTCTAATAAGAGAATGAAAAGACTTACCTCCAGCACCCCGACAATTCCAACAAATAATATTCATCATAACAAAAACATGGAGAGGGTCATTGAGGACCGAGATTAATTTCTGGGTTGAGTCCCAAGTACCAAACCAGCGCTTTCATGGGAAGACTTCCCATCCTTCAATTGATTCTTACTTGGATTCTCCAAGGTTGGACTTGTTTGCTTATTGGAATTTAAAGCCACGCCACTCCCTGGGTCTGGCGGTCTCATCGAAGAAGAGGGATTTTGAATTAAAAAATTATTTCTTACCTCATGAGCTTCAAGAGGTGATTGCATCCATTTGGAGATTTCAAAAGCTTCTCTTTGATCATCTTGGAGGCACCGCATATGTTCCAACATCACCAACTCCATAGCTTCCATTTCGGAATTCTTCTTGTTGTGAATCACTAAGGAAGCTTCGTTGATATGCTCTTTAGCTTTGGGTAAGGATTGTTCCAACATTTTGGCTTTCAATTTGTTACCTTTTTCATTGGGCTTAAGCCCAATTAGCCCATGATTTGGTTTTTTAATTCCTTGAGGGTTTTTTCCAGCACTTTGTTTCAGGATTTTCTTGTATATGGGTTGGATTTTTTCAACATTATTATGGGCCTTAGCAGCTTGAAGCCCATCTTGTGTGTTATTAATTGATTTTTCACTATCAACATGCATAGCATGTACTTCCACATCATGCGGATTTTCCTCATATAAGATATTATAGCGTGATCCTCTTCCTTCCTCTATACTTTCAACAATATCTTCAGGTGCTAATTTTTCGCCTCTATTAATTTCATGAATATTCCCTCCTTTTCCATTAGAACTAATTGCCTTTTTCTTTTTATTTTGTCTTCTCACCATCATCCAAGGGCCAAAATTTGGGAGATTTTGATTAGGCCGAGTATCATGCTGAATCCCAAAATCCGTGGAACTTCCATTTTGATTATCATCAATTGCTTGATTGTCGCCTGAATCTGTTTTCTGGTCGGTGTTTTCCACCTTCTGTGTCTCCACCTGTTCCACCACCGTCTCACCACATTGGTCCATACGGTGTCCATATCTGCCGCAATTGAAACAAATCTGGTAGAGCCCTTCATACTCAATGTTTAACTCACTACCCAACACCGAAATACGTGGTACAAGTTGTTTTGCCAGATCAATCTCAACACAGATGCGAGCAAATCGTCCTCTAGAGTGGATGGAAGTAGTACGATCAATTTTGAGCATTTGACCAATGGCCGACCCCACACGCCACAAGAATCGGGGATTATAAAGTTCGATTGGAAGATTAGGAATACGAATCCATGCTGCAATTTTTTTAACTTGATTCTCAGAATTCAGAAAGAACGGCCTCCATCGTTGCACAATGAGGTAATGCCCGGCAATCATCCATGGCCCCTCTAACAGCGCGTGCGAGTAATCCGCCTCATCTGAAAAATGAACAAGAAAATAATCACGATCCATGTCAATCACATTTATATTACCTTTCTTGGCCCAATCCCTTCGGAGACGTTGTTCAATGAATCCCAATCCCACACGTTTGCCTAGGACTTTGACGATGAGCGCATTGCGCCAAGGCTTGCACCATTCATCAAACTCTTCTTTCGACACTGGAATCGTAGGGCAAGGATCAAATGGTTTTTCGCCGAGATCTTCCTTTTCAGCATCAATATACCATTGATCCTCCGGGTTAGGAGCATTCTCATCAATGCCATCCATGGCCATAGTGTCACCTCCCGGACTAAGGCCAGGCGATGTTAGAAGAGACTCTTTATACGAGATTTTTGACAACCTCTCAACGTCGTGTTCTTGCCCAACAATGTCCATGCACTCACTAGGTTGATTTAGATCAACATCATCACGAGTCTTAACTTTCTTAGTGCTACGCTTTTTCAAATCTTCTTCTTGAGTGGAAACCCTAGCAGAGCTTTCTTTAGCCATCTCAACCCTATTAATGATAGTTAATTGATGATTACAAATTACAAAATCTGCTGATCTGATCTCCTAACACTCTTTAATAATTAATGTGGCGCTACATTAATGCTTTTAGTTAAACCTTCACAAATTAATTTGAGTTAATCAAGTTGTGAGCTTATTTATATATTTAAATAAATATTTAAAATTTAAATTTTATTTTGTATATACATCGAATTCACTGGTTCTTTTAAATAAAACTCAAATTTAAATTACTCATTGGTCTGTTACCATTAAAAAAAAAAAAAGTTAGACCACAACAATGAAAAACGTTGATAAAGCATTGACTTTAACAATGTTAATTTCCTACTAAGATCTTTTATTAATATTCCAGCAAAGCCGCTTTTATTAATAAATAAGATAAACTAGATTGCATTGGCTTAATTAGATTAGTTTAGTAATTAGGCCGTTTGAATAGGTTTATAATTTTTTTTTATTTTTAGTTTACAAAAAATTATAATATTAATGTTTGGTATAATTTTTAAAATTAAATTAAAATTTTTTAAAAAGTTATTTTAGTGTTTATAGAGAAATTAAAAAAAAAAGACTTTTCTTATAATAAAAAATATTTTATTATTTTTTTTTAAAATAAGTACTTTTAGAACTAAAAAACTAAATACAAAATAACTTATTTATAAATTATTTTTAATATAAATATTTATTGTTTAAATTATTTTTTTAAAAAAAATTTAATTAAATTATTTATTTAAATTGAACTTTAATTTATTAATATATTTAAGTAAATATTAAGAATTTAAATTTTATCTTGTACATATAATAATTTATAGGTAAATTCTACCTAACCTCCTCTAAAATAACATGTAAGTTACCCTTCATGATATGTCACATTTAATTTGGTCATTATCTTAACCATAATTGAGTTATTTTGTAATTTATTATTTGAGATGGGTAATAATATAGTTTCTTAAAATATCAAAATCTCACTCCCGTTTGTTGAAGCACATTTTCACTCTTCCATTATTTTTTCGTCATGTAGCTTTGGTCCTTCCAAGCATTATCTAATGCCCTCTCATGCAATCTTTCTTTCTTCAGTGCATCATCCCTCAACGACGTCGTTGAATTTCCGCCGTCGTAACTTTGCCTCGTTCTCAATATAGTCAGCGTCGACGTCATCGCTATCTCCTATCCTCTCACTCGATCCCTCTTTCTGTCGTGGATTATTCCTTACCAACATGATTAATTGTTAGTTTGGTTATTAAATTTTTCATTAAAAAAACATATTTTTATTTAATTACATGATAGAATATATATTCATATGTAAAATATAATATAATAAAATAAATCTATTAGTCCTTATAAAAGTATAATTAAAATTAAGAACATATAAATATAATAATAAAATTTGTGCTCTAAACAAATAAACACATCTTTTATCATACATAAATTATTTAAAAAAATAAATAAATTAGTAAAATTAATAACACAAATTTAAAATGATAAAATCCAACTTTTAAGTACTAATAAATTAAAATTAAAAGAATAAAAATACTATAAAAAATACAGTAAGAAAGTTGAATTTTATTATTTTAAATTTGTGTTATTAATTTTAATAATATATTCATTTTTTAAATAATTTATGTATGATAAAAAATATGTTTACTTATTTAGAGTACAAATTTAATTGTTATATTTGCATGTTCATAATTTTAATTATACTTTTAAGTACTTTAAACAAATTTATTTTATTATATTATATTTTACGTATAAATACATGTTCCATCATGTAATTGAATAAAGATATATTTTTTTAATAAAAAAATTTAATAAGAAAATTAACTATTAATTATGTTGGTAAGGAGTGATCCATGGCAGAAAGAGGGATCGAGTGAGATGATAGAAGATAGCGGCGGTGGCTATACTACGAAGGAAGGCGAAGTTAGCGATGAGAATTCAACGAGGTCGTTAAGGAATGATGCACTGAAAAAAGAGAGATTGCGTGAGAGGACAGTGGAGGAGTCGAAATGTGTTTCAATTAACGGGAGTGGAGTTTTAATATTTTAAAAAATTATACCATTACCCATTTGTATAGTAATTTATTATATGTTATTTCAGAGGAAGTTGAATAAAATTCACCTCATTTGTATAGTAATTTATTGATTTGCGACCAAATAACGTGCATGCATGATTTTGGGAAAGAATTCCGCTAGGGAACCAATGGAATATTTGTACAATGAGCTATGCTATCCAAAATTGTTATCCGGGTATCAGGAATAATAAACATCTCATGTCATGAATTTTTGACCTTTCAGATTTAGAGCTCTAATACCATGTCATGAAACTACTTATCCCAAAAACTTAAGCTGATAAAAAAAAAATAACACTAATAATTATATCTCTAATATTGTATCGGACATTTCTAAACCTCAATTATATACATTATACAAATATTGACTCCCTATACTTCTTCTTCGATAAATTTCTAAAATTTTCCGCTGCATTATTTGGTTTCCCTTGTAGTGATTCATAGCACAAGTACCAACAACGAAATGAAAATAATAGTCTGTCACTCTGTCCTTCCCAAAGTTTAATTAACGAGAAACTACTATCAACGTATCAACCACACATGCATGAATAGATAGTATTGCATTTGCATTTACCAACCAATTTGATTTTATTGAATCTTCTAGAACAAATATATAATAATAAATACAGAACTCATCTAAAAGTAAGAAAAAGTAGTCTCTATTATATACATATTAAACAAGAAGGAATGAAGAATAATCCTTTCCTTATTTTAGAAGTAGTTTTTTTTTCTCTTAAAATTGATTTTCTTTTTAAACATTTCAATTCCTTCTTATATCATCTTTAATTTATTGCTATACATCAGCCACCAGCTTATCATTTTTCTATTAATTTTAAAGAATTTTATTTTTCAAAAAAAAAAAATCAAATAAATTAGTTTGTCGATACTTCAATTAGCCGTAAAACAGAATAAACTAGCGTTTTAAACTCATCTTAATTAATGAAATAGGGTCAATCTATCCCATTTTATAGTGCGAATCTAAGTGGGGTGGATTAAGACGGACCAGCCTGCTTTGTCATCCATGGCAAATCAATTTTATTAACTTTTTGAAAAATCGACACGTTTTAAAGTGACGGTTAAAATCGTCGATTTTACCATCGATTTTTAATACTATCGACGGCAAAACCGTCTATTTGGCTGTCGATTTTAACGGTATTTTTTGTAGTGATCCCTACAGAAAACAATGTTAAGTTGTTTAATTTTTTTGGCTCCTGCTAAACTAAATTTAGTTAGTGAGTACCTATATATAATTTTTTTGCTTAATAACATCATTTTCAATTTGAATTGATCCCTTCCATGTCCAACAAGAAAACCAAAATAGAGAGTATCAAACTGTAACTAATAAGTTATGGTGTTATATATGAAAATTAATCAACTTTACTTTTGTATATTGCTTATTAATCATCTTTATACATATATAACAACATATAAGATGCATGCAGAGGATATATGTCTTCATTTTGTTGCCTCGTGAGCCTCGGGGTCTCATAGTGATATATATATATATATAATATAAGCCACCTCTCTGGTGGTTATGAATTCAGTGACTACAAATGATTATAAGTTGACTAGCTAACAAATCTAAATTTAACACGTGTCTTGAATAATTGTTTTAATTATTAATTTTGTTTTACATTATTAAATGAAAAAAGACAAATTGTCTGCTGAGCATAATGTGCATGATGTGGAATAATTGAAATGATATGATGTGCTCAATCTATCTTAAGATATATTAGTGGAGATAAATCTCACATTCATCATGAGATTAATAAGTTGTGTTGATTTAATTTTGACTTTTTAATTATTATAATTTAATTTTTTAAATTTAAAAAAATATACTAATATAATTTTTTGTGATCAAAGTTTAATGTTATTAATGACGTGGTCTAAGTTTTATTGTGTTGGACATATTAAAATGACGTCATATGTATTTTGACGATTTGAATAATTAATATTGTTTAAAAAGAAATGATGTAATATTTTAGTATTATTCAAATCCTCAAATAGCGTCGTTTTAATATGTTTAATGTGGTAAAACTTGAGTAAATCCTCAAAATGGTCCTTCAGATTGAGCCCGTGCACCAATGTTACCGCTGACTTTCGAAATGCTCTAATTGCACCCTTCAGATTGAGCTCTGTGCGAAATCCTGGTCCTTCCACCCAATTCCGGCGTGACTCAGCAGCCGGAGCGCTGAGCTGGCTGCTTATGGTCCACGTAGGCAGCCTTAAACGACGCCGTTTTGCCTGGATGGTGTTAATGAATCAAGACGACGTCGTTTTGCCTTTGAGGGGGAATTGAAAGGTTGCTTGGGGAGAGGGTTGATCAGTTGTTAGTCTTTCTCCTACTTCTCTTCAAATGTTTCTTCTCTCTTTCGTCCAGAGAATGCTGTGACATTAGGGCACGTTCTGGTTAGTGCTTGAGTGAGTTCTTTGGCAGGAGAAGGAAGGACGTCACAGGTACGAAGTTGTTGAAGCAGAGGGTATCGTCATCGTTAGCTACAACAAGGTTAGTAATACAATGTGTGGTTGAAGTTTAAAATTTTTTTATTGGGTTTTCATTGATGGCTCTTCACGTGGTGTGTTGATTGAAGGAGAGTTCATCTTCGTTTGGTGTTTTGTTTAGATTTCTATGTTGTTAGGTGTTTTGTGGTTACGCTGTTAGCATGGGGTTTGGGTTGCTCTATTTTTTTTATGTATCCAAGAAGGGTTGTTTCCTCTAATGATACGGTTATCTAGTTATGGTCAGAAGTTAGTGTTGCATGTGTTTAATTTGTTTGTTTACTTATCTCGCATATGGATGAAGTACTGGACATTATGTTTCATCATGGAGGAACTTTTGAAAAGGGTGTGGATGGAAAGATTGGTTACTATCCGGACAACAGAAACTGCCTTGGTGATGTTGAGGTGGATAGGCTGGATGTATTTTATCTAAGAAACTATTATAAGGAGCTAGGTTATGACAGAATGAAGGAAGTCTGGTGGCTTGTACCTGGAAAGAGCATAGGGGAGGGATTGAGGAAGTTACAGAGTGATGCAGACCTAAGAGAGATGTGTGAGATGGGTTCACAGAATGCGGGTCTTGTTGATATCTACATTGAACATGAGGTCTTGTCACCTGAACTGATAGAAGGGAAGGAGGTTATGGTATACATTGATGATCAAGTAAGGGACCTTGGGACGCAAGCTAAGGAAAATGTTGCAGCTGCCCCACACGATGGTGCTAGGCCAAGTGATGAAAAGAATCCTACTGCTAATGTGAGTCGACCTAGGGAGGAAGGAGTTAAAGCATCTGTTAAGGTGCCGATCGAACAAAAACTTAAAAAGAAGGCCAAGAACACCCCGAAACTAAATCAAACAAAAGTTCATAGGAGGTATTGCCTGAGGTCTGCCACTAGGATAGGAGGCACAAAGGCTCAAAAAAGGGGGCAGGGTAGCAAGATCCCAGTGATGTTGATGTCCTCTGATGAGGAGTCCTCTAATTCTGATGATAGTTCAGAAGATGAGCCCTATAAACCAGTAAGGAAAGACAACTCATCTTATTCATGTGCTGCGGACCCCTGTTCCTTCACGTAAGGTAAAGGGTAAGAAGAAAACAAGTAATAAGAGTGATTCACAGGATAAGGATAAGGGAAAGAATAAGATGAAGGAGAATATTTGTGTTGATGACGATGCTTATGTGGAGATTAATTCTGATGTTGAAGTGGATTTTGGGAAAGTAGGAACTGATAAGAATGATGATTATGATGCATACGATCCTGGGACCGATTCTGATGGTGCCAACTCTTGGCATTCATTGGAGATGAAAAACCCACCCAATTCTGAAGACGAATTAGAAGAGGAGACCGAGTCTGATGAGGTGTTTCCAGTTTTTAGAGAGGGGCTAGGTTCGGAGAGCTTCACTTAGAGGTTGGAATGAAGTTTAATACGAAGTGAGATTTTAAAGAGGCTGTTAGGGAGTACACCATCCAGGAAGGAAGGGGTATTCGATTCAATAAAAATGATAGGAAGAGGCTTAGGGCAGTTTGCAAGGTGAAGGAATACCATTGGGTTATCTTTGCTTCCAAGGACCGAGACGATACTTGCTGGCAAGTGAAGACTTTCAGAGATGATCATAGCTGTGCAAGGGAGGATAAGAACAGAGCAGCCAATCGTAACTGAGTTGCTAGTAAGCTGGTGAAGAAAGTCAGAAAGTATCCCAACTTCAGGCATTGTGATGCAAACACCTTCTTCAAGACCAAGTATGATCTGTCATTGAATAGGAATTCAATCTCAAGGGCACTATCTGATTCTAGAAACCTTGTATATGGTGATGAAAAGGCACATTATGCAATGGTGAGGGACTATGGGGAGACACTGCTGAAGACCAACCCGGGTTCAACTGTCCAAATTTGCACCATCCCACAGCCAAACGGTGATGTCATATTTGAGAAAATGTATGTGTGTTTAAGTGGCTGCAAGAATGGATTTAAGGCAGGATGTCGTCCACTCATTGGACTTGATGGTGCTTTCCTGAAGACTGTCTTTGGAGGGCAGATTCTATCAGCTATTGGGCAGGATACAAACCACCACATATACGTCATTGCATGGGCAATTGTGGAAGTTGAAAACACTGCCAACTGAAAATGGTTTCTGGAACTATTGCACACAGATTTGGGAGATTACAAGACACATGGTTGGTGTTTTATTTCTGATATGCAAAAGGTACATGGCTGCTAATCCGTTCTGATTTAGTTTTCTATTTGGTTGCCTTCACTGTATTATAATATATTGGATCATGTAAGAGGCTTGCTGATATGTGAGTAGGACTACTTTAGATGCACAATAGCAAAAGTTAGGGACAATTATGGTGCGTTTAATACAAACTCAGGGACTATTATGGTGAAAATATTAAAAGTCAGGGTCTATTATGGTGAAAATATAAAAAAGTCAGGGTCTAAGACGGTGAACATATGACTGTGTATTCTACAAACTTCTCTCTGTTGTATCTGAGTTAATTATTACTTGCATCCACTCTATGTTGCAGGGACTCATAAATGCTGTACAGGAGGTGATGCCCAATGTGCATCACCGTTTCTGTGTATGAAATTTGTGGAGGAATTTCAACAAGCAATGGAAAGATCTGGAGCTAAGAGGCTTGCTGTGGGATTGTCCACGAGCCACAACCTTTGAGGAATTCAGGGAACATAGGGAAAAGTTGAAGCGGCTAAATCCGAAGGCATGGGCATACCTAGAAAAATGGCCAACACATTCTTGGACAAGATCTCAGTTCAGTCACAAGCCAAAGTTAGACTCAATATGTAACAATGCGTGCGAAGTATTCAACGCAAAGATTAAGGAAGCTAGGAGGAAGCCTATAATCACACTGCTGGAAGAGGTTAGGATGTTCGTAATGAGGACGATGGCCAAAAATAAAGTGAAGTTGGATAATCATGTGGGATACTTCCCCCAGTGATCAAGAGCAGACTGGAGAAGCTGAGGAAGGAATCTAGGCAATGGCAACCAATCTGGGGTGGAGACACCGGATACGAGAAGTTCGAGGTACATGGACACCCTACACACCATGTAGTGGATTTGGGAAAAAAGCTATGTACTTGTCAGTTTTGGATGCTAACAGTAATGTATTTAACTGTTACTTAATTATTTAAGTACTCTACCTAGTGAGTCTAATTAACTATGCACCTAATTGTTATTGCTGATTATGGTGCAGGAATCCCATGTGTGCACGCATGTGCTGCTATTGCTAGGGTGAACAAGTGGCCAGAGAATTTCTGCCACAAGCTCCTCACAATGGATTCCTACAAAGCTACTTACTCCCACCACATAAATCCTTTACCTGGCCAACAATTATGGGAAAGATCTGAGGCCAACAGACCATTGGCACCTTTGGTTAAGAGGAAACTGGACAGCTCCAAACCAAGAGAAGGAAGGATGTGGATGAGGGAGGTCAGTCTAGCAAGAAATCAAAGCCAACCACCACTCTAAAGAGACAGCTACGACTATTCACTTGCAAGTATTGCTTGCAGAAAGGTCATACAAAAAGAGGGTGTGAGAAGAAGAAGGCTGCTGAAGCTGCAGAGGCTGAAAAGAAAAAAGCTACGGAGACTGCTGCTAAAGACCCTAAGGCTGCTGCTCAGAATGTCACTGCAACTGCCTCTGCGTAAGCTACAACAACTACTTCCAATGCACCTCAAGTTGCAAGTGCCTCTGCTACTGCTACTGCATCTGCCCCTGCTCCTGCCAGTCTTGTGGAAGTGGATGTCCAGCAGGCTGAGATTGATTTGTCTCAGCCCTCATACTCTGAAGCTGAAAACTCCCAAAAGGTATTGTGTTTAATAATGCTTCATGTAACGTGTTTTTATTATTTGTCTTATTTTCTAGGCCTTATGTAAGGTATTGTCTGCATTGTAGGAGCATGAACAAAAGAGGAAGACACCTACAAGACCTAGAAAACTGCCACTTAGAAGAAGGTCACCTACTCCAACTGGCTCTGCATCATTCAATCCAATGGAGGGAGCTAGTGAGGCAACTGCAATAAGGCTGGCCAACTTCCTCAAGTTTGTGCCCACCCCAGGGTTCAAACCACCAATAAAGAAGTGATTATGATCCTAGCTTTAGGTTGAAATTCTGAAAGTTTATAATATTTTGTGAAACAATTATCTTAGTCTTTTTTGTCTGTTCATGGTGATTCATAGACAACTCTGCAACTTTTAAATACTAAGTTGCTGAAATCTAGCTAAAACAATGCTCAGTAGTTTTTTGCTTGTTATTATCATCAATACATTATTGCAGAATTTTATATGAACTAGTGTTATTGTCATTCAGTTATGAATTGTGCCTTATGTAAGCTTTTGCTATTGTTGCTTATCCATAAGATAATTGGGTGTTCAATTATGTTTACAAAAACAAAACCAAATAGTCATTCAATATATCAAAAATAATCTAATGTCAATTACATTGTTCATAAACTGGATTACACTGGTTCTGTGTTTCAGTTCTCAACCTAATCAAACCTTCAACAGTAACATCAACACAAACACAAATAACACGAATACCCCTAAACCAAGCACTTGGACCATCAGCTTTACATTCCTCACATCTGCTTCCAGTTTGCCCAACTTCCATGCAATGTTCATCTTCATCCCACCATGCTCATCTTCTTCATCAGACTTCAGCGGCACCTCATCCTGTACAGAATCTGCCTAGACAAATAACCCACACTAATTCTTTCCACTAGTATGCAAATATGCATCAACCTTATCAAACAACTACCTCAACTAACCAACACTATAAATTTCAGCCAGTAAATGCACTCACGTTATAATTCGGACACCCGAAGAACGGCTTATTAGGATGACTCTCCGTCCCTGACCACCGAAGGACAGGCATGCACCCACAACCACACCACTCTGGAACTGCTGAACGCCGACTACGCACACTGTTCCCTCTCCAGTTTCAGGTCGCAGATGAGCGATTCGACCTTCGAGAAACGTGACTGTCACTCATGACGGGAGAGGACGAAGAAGAAGAATAAGAGGAAGAGGGAAGAAGAGCTTGAGCTGGACGACGAACCAATTCACACAGGAAGAGGGAAGAACAACTTTAGGGTTTATAATTGGTACCAGGGACTAATTCAGGGAATTCGGAGATTCTTTGATGATACTCCACATCAGCTAGCCGTTTAATGCTGCCTACGTGGACCATAAGCAGCCAGCTCAGCGCTCCGGATACTGAGTCACGCCGGAATTGGGTGAAAGGACCAGGATTTCGCACGGAGCTCAATCTGAAGGGTGCAATTAGAGTATGTCAAAAGTCAGGGGTAACATTGGTGCACGGGCTCAATCTAAGGGACCATTTTGAGGATTTACTCGGCAAAACTTATGTCAGATCATTAATAACATTGAGTTCACGCGACAAAAAATATACAAAAAACTACATTATTAGTGTACTTTTTTAAATTCAGATGATCAAATTATAACAATTGAAAAATTAAAAACTAAATCAATGCAATTTGTCAATCTCTTAGGTCAAAGTAGGATTTAACACTATATTAGTGATATATCATATATGTAATATGGAAAGAACAGCAACCAGAAGCAACCCTACTAATAATCATAGTTGTCAGAACTGAACCGGTGATCGAACCGGTCAGGTTACTGGGTCACTGGTTCAACCGGTGGATCACTGGTTGAACCGGTTAACCCGATCCCACATAAGTAAAACGTATAAAATAGCTAAAAACTTAAAAATTAACAGTTAAAAAATATATCTCCAATAATATTTTAATAAATATTAAGTCTCAAATCCTAAAAATAAGTAGTAATACGAAAATAAACATAATGTGAACATGGCCGAGGATTCATGAAGAAAAAGATGGGGTCCAAACACTTCAAGCCTGCCGCTGTGGTCCCATAGAACATGCTGACATGAGCATTCATAGCCACAGAAACTATTTCATCAGCAACACAGCAAACAATGAGCTGAATCTTAATAGGTATGGCTCCCTACAAGTTGTTCCTTCTGGACATACTACCAAGTCACCTGTTTTCCATACACCAAATCACAATCTTGTTTTCTATCCCTTGTGAGTCTAACAGTCCTAATTGGAGCTATGAACTCTGACACCCTACTCAAGCTATATGTGACTGCAATCAAAGGCTTGGCCAAACAAGTGCTTAAGAAAACAGGATCAAGGAGTGTCCTATGTGTGCAAACATATATAACACTAATCTCCAAGAATAATGCACAACAACAATCCACTAACTACTAAGAATAATATACAACAGCAACCAACATATATAACATTATAACAGATAATCAACAATCAACAATCTAACAACAATGGATAATCAACAAACTGGACAAAAATAAAAAATAAATCAACAAACAAGAGAGATCAAACAGAAAATATGTGAAAGTATTAATGTTCTCATCTGCCAACATACAGAAATCAAACAGAAATCAAACATATGTGATTATGTGGACAATCAACAATCTCAAACAGAAACCAACATACATAATCAATCTACAATAATCAATTAATTCTAACTATCAGTACTAAATTATTAAAAATTTAATATCCTGAATAACTTCAAAAAATAAAAAATACATACCTGAGTTGGACCCTGGAGGGATGGAGGGACGAGCACTCGAGCAGAGAAGAGGGAGGCCGGAGGTGACGACTAACGACTGACGAGCAGGAGGCAGTAGGCGACGAGGCGGCGACTTGAATCTTCGATGGACCGTGGACGTGCTTCTTGGCGGTGGTGAGTGGCGCACTGGTGTGGCCGTGTGGTTGCAGTGGTGAGTGCCGCGCTGCCTGAGGCTGAACGGGTCTCCGATCCGCGCTGGCGACGAGGTGGCTGAAACTGAAGCAGACTCTCTAGTCTCTATCTCTCAGGCCTCAGCTCTCATGGAGTCATGGTGGTCTCTCATGGCCAAAAGGGTTGGGAAGGAAAACAGGGGATGGAGTGAACACGATGGGGGCTAGGGTTTCATTTTAGCAATCAGCAGCTTTAGTTTTTTTTTTTTTTTAATTTTTAATAAGAAACGACGTCGTTTCAAGCGAAGGATAAAAAAAAAGAGTTCGAACCGGTCCGGATTAAATAAAACCCGCCGGTTCGCCAGTTTTGATCAAACCCGACCGGTTCAATACGGTTCGATCCAGTTCAATTTCTTGTTCGGTTCGAAAGCTTATCCGGACCGGTTATAGTACCGGTTTTTCAGTCCAACCAGTCGGTTCGGTCCGGTTCTGACCTAATAACTAAGTTATGTTTAAAATATAGAAATTAAAGGGCCCATGCTAGCTGGTTGTTGTTAACTACTAAAGCAGAAAAGTCTAGGCTTCTAGCCATCATAGAAGGAAAACACTATCAGAGTATCTCTCTTAATTTGCTAGCAGGTTGCCATTTCAAATATTAGAGTATTTAGTATTTACAACTTTGAAATCTATAGAATTGTATTGTCATTTGTATATATCGTCAAATCTAATATATTTGTCTTTAGTTTGCAACTTGCAAATCTATGTAATTCTTTGATAGCTAAGTTATATATTAATATATAATAATAATAATAATATTTAATTTCTTTGGCAACAACTCCGCTAAGAATTATGAGTATTGCACAAATAGTACTGTAATTTTGTTTTATTTCATCATCAATTATATGGGTCTAATTGCACTGGACTTTGATGTGACTTGGTGGCATGACAAATTGACAATAAAACATAAAGAATTGAAAGTGTTAAAAAGATAATATTTAAAATTATTTTAATAACAATTAATAAATATTAATAGAATAATTTTAGTCGATTTGAATTTATATAATATAATATTTATAATTTTATATATATAATATTTGTAATTATATATTTATTATATTTAAAATTATATGATTATTTTAGTGATAATTAATAAATATTAAATAAGACAATTTTAATTTATAATTTGTAACAAAATTAAATTTCAGTAAAAGATTTTTTATAAAGTTTAATTTTCTTATGGTGTAATAATAATAATAATTCTAAAACGACCAATAATTGACTGGAGAATAGCACATGGAGAACATTATTTTTGCTAATTGCATACCTTCTTTGACCTAGCCATGATGCATGTGAATGAAACATATGGATTATGTTGGTGAAAAAGACCCAATAGTCATCAATATATATATTAACATGTGAATGTAAATTTACATAATGTTGATAGATGGGAAACAATTAGTCATATATTTTTTTCCCCACAAATTTGATGATATATCTTTTTCATGTGTCGATTCAAGATTATTGTAAGCTTGTGAAAATAGTTTGAAAATAAACATGAATATAATTAAGATTGATACCTAGATCAGTGGTAGTCAATATATACTAATATATAGTTAAGTGGTGAGTTTGCTTATTTATTTAAATAAATGTTAAGAATTTAAATTTTATTTTATACATATAATAATTTATTAATTAATAAATTTAGATCTACAACAAATTAATTTTTATCAAAGTCAGAACATGAAAACAGAAAGCAAGAAAAGTAAACATGAATATAAGATTAGAAAATTTTTAAATGTACCATTATATCGGTATTTTAATTATTTTTAATTGTTAATTTTAATTATAAAAAATATATATAATATATAATTAAGATCAATGATTAAAAATTACTGATATATCGATATGACGGTACACTTAAAAATCTTCTTATAAATTTTATATGTGGGGAAAGATATGCAGAATTAAATAGTAATAGAAAAACATGTAACTTTAGAAGAACGTGAGATAGGTAGCCCCAAGCCAATGGTTGTTGTAGAAGAATCAGGTCCTTTAATTATCTACAGATAAACTAAAGGAATAATTTTTAGTATTAAAAGAGGTGTAATAACAAATAACAATACTATAGTAATATAGGAAGAGTGAGTTAAATCTTAAAATGGTTCTTGAAATTAGCGTCGTGCACTAAAATTGTTTCTGAAATTTCAATTGCACCAATTACGTCTCTGAGATTGAAAAAAGTGCACCATATTAGTCCCTAACCTATTTTTTATTAATGACGTGATGACATGACATGATGACGTAGATTATAAGTGACACGTGTTATTTTATGATTTGGTCACGTGTAATGACATAATAATGTGGTGACCAGTGACACGTGGCATGCTGACGTGGATGGTTATGTCACGTGTCACAATGTTATTTGGCCACGTGTCCATTTGTGCCATGTGTCGCAACAGTATTCGTTCACGTGTCATCTATTATGTTATCGTTGTATATGCACCAAATTAATCTCTCACTTTACATTAAATGACTCGTTTTAATCCCTAAAATTGAATGTCGTGCACCAAACTAGTCCCTTCGCTAATTTTTCTCGGTGTTTATTGGTGTTTTTTTTTTGGGTGACTGGTGTTTATTGGTGTTTAAGGTACACTTAAAATTTTTTTCAATAATATAATACATACAAAAGCATATGGGTCCCCACCAAATGTGACGCCACATTATATTACAAAAAAAAGGACCACCCATGTATGTGATTATTTATTTAACCAATTGTGTGAAGGGTTGAGCAAGAGAAGGAAGAGAAGCAAGGGCGAAGCCAAGCAAAACTCCGATCCAGAACTGTATGAAACGGTAAGAAGGAAGAAGCCAAGGCATGGAGAATCACAAGCAGCAGAACGGTGTGGGTGGTAGAAGCAGCAAGGAGAAGAAGAAGACTAGTGTAAGAGGGAAGGTGGTGTTGATGAAGAAAGGGGTGTTGGATTTCCATGACATCAAATCCAACGTTCTTGATCGAATCCATGAGTTGATGGGCAACGGTGTCTCTCTTCAGCTTGTTAGTTCTCTCACTCCTGATCCAGGTTATCATAACTTAGCTTCCTCTCATTCCTCAAACTTGCCAACTCCACAAGAAAAGAATTTTTATATATATATCTCTTTCTTGTTTGACTTGGATCTCACTATCTCATACCATAAATAAAAATTATTTGTTTGTGAGATAAGTGAAGCTTATAAGTAACAATTTAATTAATTAGTGTAAGTGATGAAGCGAAGGCATTAATGATATACAGTGAAGGGGCATAGAGGAAAGCATGGGAAAGTGGCATACTTGGAGAGGTGGGTTTCAAAAATAACATCATTGACAGGAGCAAAAGAGACAGAATTTGGGGTGAAATTCGATTGGGACGAGAGCATTGGGGTGCCAGGGGCAATCATAGTAAGGAACAATCACCATAGCCAGTTTTATCTAAAGACAATCACCATTGAAGACATTCCTGGCCATGGCTCTCTCCATTTTCCCTGCAATTCTTGGATATACCCTGCTCATCGTTACACCTACGACCGTGTCTTCTTCTCTAATAAGGTCATTCCCATTTCACTCTTCAATAGATGGATGGATTCATTATCTTCTAAATTAAAATATTTCATTATTCTGAATAATGATGTTACTCAACCACTATTATGGATCACATATAATACCTTATCAAAATAATAGTATTAAAAACCTTTTAAATATAAATGTTTAAGTAAATATTAGCCGTTGATTGATACATTTAAAAATTTTTCAATAATATTTATAAGAAAAGTATAGGTAACTAACAATATTTTTGAACAATGTGTAAATAATGTGAATTAATAGGGTTAAAAGAGTAAATTTAATTAGTAACATTAAATTATGGTGTAGTGTATTTTTATTTGATTAGTGGTTGTTCATGTTGTTCAAAATAGTCATTATTTATCTAGCACTTCCCTTATTTATATAAGAGGAATGTTAGGGGCCAGCAACTTTTAGGATTTATAGTCCTCAAATAGCCATCAATGAGATTTTTAATGGTATAAGATTAGTGTAAAATTTCATCCAATGACTTACTCTTCTTTGATGGTTACATACTGACCAAAATTTAATAAAGTTGCTGGCCCTTTAGACTTTTCCTTTATATAATTGTATGTGCCTTGCACTTACTTTTATATATATTTATTTTACTCTTAGTGTCTCTGTCTTACACCCACTTCTTTTAGTTTATTTTATTTTATTTGTCTTTTTGTTAAATTTTTTTTCCTGTCACTTCTTTTTGCAACATGTTTTAAATTTTTTTTTTCTAGTATTGTATTCTTTTTATTTTTCCTAAATTAAACCTAAACTAACCATACATCTCTGGCAAGAAAAACGGGTAATAAATAGCGGAACAAATAACCTGGTGCATTAATTATTAGAAAAAATATATCTATACCAATTTTTATGTAAAATTTTTTATATATTTTATTTTTATAATATAAAATTATATTTTTATTTTCATTTAATTTTTATTGATTAATTTGAATACAAAATGAAGAACATACCAAAAAAAGAAAAACTTACACAAATATTAATTTGATTCCTCTGAAGATTGGGGTTCATTGTGGGAATAGAACAATGAATAGATGAAAACTGAAACCATATGTGGTTTACTCACTTTTGGTAGAAGATGGTAAAGTAAAAGTGGTACTTGTGCCTTATGTGCCAGCTGGGTCATGTAGTTCCCGTTTTGCATGCTTCATTTTATTATTGGGTAGATACTTTTACAATGACATCTTCATATAAAAATAATATTGTAAATTATTAGATAAATTGATAAAATTGACAAAATATATTTAATTAATCATCTAAAAATTTATAATATTAATTTTATATAAAAATATCATTATGTGAGTATATTATTATTATTATTATTATTATTATTATTATTTGTTTAAATTCGATCCAATTGGTACGAAGGTTATTTTATTGTCGCTGTTACTGTCACTGGAATGGATCTCAACATATTCTTGTCATTATTATTATATTATTTTATTAGAATGGATCTCTCCTAATCATTCTCGCAAAATAGTCACTTTGTGTCACAAATATGTTTTTAAAGATATTTTTTAATAATTAAAATTTAATACATATAATTGATTAAATTGTGTTATTTTTATTAAAATTAAATTGAATAAATCAGTTTAATCGAAAAATTAATAAATTAAATTTTAAATTCGTTTAAATTAATTTTTTTATAAAAAATAATTATAATATTTTTATTATAAAAAATAACTAAAATATTTCTATTATATATATATATATATATATATTAATTTTAAAAATTTTAAATCCTAATCTTATAACGATAGAAAAGAAAAAAATTAAAATTTAGATTTTCAAAAATTTAATATATAATAAGAATATTTTAGTTATTTTTATAATAGGAATATTATAGTCATTTTTTATAAAAAATATTAATTTAGATCAATTTAAAATTTGATTTACCATTTTTTCGGTCAAATTAATTTGTTTGAGTGAACTTTTAAAAAAAATATATTTTTTATGTTTTTTTTTAAAAAGATCTTATAAAAATGTAGTAATTTTATTTTATGTTTGAATAACTTATACAAAAAGATTTTTTTATTTATCAATTATGTTTGGGTATAATTATAATCATATAAAAATATTTTTTTGTTTATTTATTACATAAAAATATCTTTTTTTTTAAAACAGTTTTTTAAAAAAAATGTTAATTGTAACTTCTCAAAAAAAATATTTTTTATTTTTCTAGTATTTTTACTTTTACTATTAAAAATTTACCAAATACACTAAAAAAAATTATTTTTACTAAAAAAAATTATCAATTTAATAACACTCAAATAAACATTTCATCTGAGTGACTCCCTTCTCGCAATCTTCTGGACCCAATTGAAAAGATAAGGTTCTAGAATTTGGGGCAAATATGTAAATTCGAGTATTATGAATTGTTGGGTTATATAATATTGAGATAAGTTTGGAATTTCATTATAATATAAAGGTAAATATTAAATTGGTATTTAAAAGATTTTGGCGTTGATAAAATGGTACTTGACTTTTTTTATTGATAAAATAACCCTTGAAAGATTTTAAAATTTGACAAAATCACCTAACCTTGAAAGAATAACGTCACAATGAACGAAAAACGCTTATGTGGCCATCGAAAGAGAGCTCCGATAATGGCAGAGAATTCTGACGACATTTTTGGTCTTCTTCTTCTTCTTTGCCACGACGAAGGGGACATAGTGGCGAGGTGCTGCCATGGCAGAAGGGACGCTTTTTCTTTTTCTTCTCCTTCTTTGCCATGACGGAAGGGGACGCAGCGGGAGGTGCTGCCATGGTGGAGGGGACGCGAAATTTATTTTCTTCTTTTTCTTTGCCATGACGAAAGGGGACGCAGCAAGAGGTGCTGCCATGATGGAGGGGATGCGGAAGAGACGCATCGACGTATTGAAGAAGAAAAAGAGGTGAACACGAGAACACAATAAGGTACTATTATAGCGGAAGGAGACGCAACAGCATACTATGGCGATTTGGCGGAAGGAGACGCAAAAGGTTACGAGCAGCGGCATGTCGAAGAAGAAGCGACGAACACGAAGAATGCGGTGAGATACAGCAGCGTGCTATAGCGAGCTGCTTCTTCAGCCGTCATAGTAGAATGGACGCATCGGCGTGTTGAAGAAGAAGAAGTAGCGAACACAAAGAAGAAGAAAGAGGTTGCCAGAAATGTTGCCGGAGCTTTTTGCCATCATTAGATTCTCTTCCGAAAGCCACATCAACGTTTTTAATTCACTGTGATGTCATTCTTTTTACGGTTGGGTGATTTTGTTAAATTTTAAAATCTTTTAGGGACTATTTCGTTAATAAAAAAAATTTGGTACCATTTTATCAATACTAAAATTTTTCGAATCCCAATTTAATATTTACCTCTATAATATATAAAAATTATTAATTAATTATTTAATCAGACTTAACAAATTATATACAGTTTTCGTATATTAACTTTACACAAAGATTAACTCCACACGAATTTTCACCTATAATATTATTTCAATTTTGTTGGCTTAATTCAGGCATACCTACCAAGTGAAACACCGGAGACACTTAGGAAGTTGAGGGAAGAAGAGTTAGCGACGCTTCGAGGGACAGGGACGGGTACCCTTAACGAATGGGACAGAGTCTACGACTATGCCTTCTACAACGACCTTGCTCTTCCTGACAATGGTCCCCATTATGCTCGTCCCGTTCTTGGTGGCTCCCAGGACCTTCCATACCCACGCCGTGCAAGAACCAGTCGCCACAACACCCTCACCGATCCCGATACTGAGTCCAGATTGCACCTTTTCAATCTTGACATCTATGTTCCCAGAGATGAACGCTTTGGTCACCTCAAGTTCTCTGATTTTCTAGCTTATTCTCTCAAATCCATTGCTCAAGTTCTTCTTCCTGAGATCAGATCTCTCTGCGATAAAACCATTAACGAGTTTGACACTTTCCAAGATGTTCTTGATATTTACGAGGGAAGCCTTAAGCTGCCCAGTCCAGGTCTCGCTTCTCAACTTAGAAACCTCATTCCATATGAGCTGTTTAGAGAACTTGTTAGGAATGATGGTGAGAGGTTCCTCAAATTCCCAGTTCCAGATGTCATCAAAGGTAATGCTTGCTTGCTTGCATATGCATGCTTATTCATTCCTGTCTTTGATTATTATGAACTAAGCTTTAACTACAAATAATGCAGCTAGCAAGACTGCATGGAGAACCGATGAAGAATTTTCCAGAGAAATGCTTGCCGGTGTTAACCCTGTCATCATTCGTCGTCTCCAGGTACTAAGCAACAACCATTTATATATACAGATGACTATACGTGGAGTTGATAATTGAAAATCGTTAGATAATTTGATAGATTTGACTAAATTATCATGACAATTGCACGTGAGTTTTTACCTTATATACAGTTGCATTCCTTGCATTATTCGTTTGGATATCCTTATTAGAAACCTTTTGATATTAAAAAATAGAAAGTGATTTACATCTGCAGGAATTTCCCCCGGTGAGCAAGTTGGACCCTGAAATCTATGGAGATCAAAATAGTACCATCAAAGCAAAGCACTTAGAAAACAGTTTGGATGGACTCACTATAGATGAGGTACTAACTACTTTCGTCTTGCATTGTATTTAGTGTGTGTCTCTTTTTAGCAAAACATTTTCTTTTAAATATTCTTAAAATGCGTCCTACTTGAAGAAGCAACACCTAATCCATATTGAAATGCTCTGTGTATTTGATTTTGATCATTGTTTTATAGGCGCTTGAAAACAAGAAGTTGTATATACTTGATCACCATGATGCATTGATGCCATACTTAACTCGAATAAATTCTACAACCACAAAGACTTACGCCACAAGAACACTCTTGTTTCTACAAAATGATGGTACATTGAAACCATTGGCTATTGAACTGAGCTTGCCACACCCACAAGGGGACCAACATGGAGCAGTTAGCAAAGTTTTTACTCCCCAAAAAGAAGGAGTACCGGCTACTGTTTGGCAACTGGCCAAAGCTTATGTTGCTGTCAATGATTCAGGATACCATCAACTAGTTAGTCATTGGTATGAGACTATTTGAAACTTCATTCATTAATCTTCTTGTTTTCTTTTATTGTTCCCAATAATGATGACTAAATAACAAGAAAGCCACTAAGCCAAGCTCATTATTTGTAGGTTATTCACTCATGCAGTGATTGAACCATTCATAATTGCCACAAACAGACAATTAAGTGTTCTTCACCCAATACATAAGCTTTTGCAGCCACACTTTAGAGACACAATGCATATAAATGCCTTAGCTAGACACACTCTCATTAATGCCGGAGGGGTGCTAGAGAGAACAGTTTTTCCCGGTAAATTCGCCTTGGAAATGTCAGCTGTTATATACAAGAGTTGGGTTTTCACAGAGCAAGCACTTCCTGCTGATCTTCTCAAGAGGTGAGTTTTCAAAAAACTTCATACCAGAAAATGATTTATATGATCATAACCAAATTGTAATTCTGTTATTGCTGAATTTTAGAGGGATGGCGGTTCCAGATTCAAGCAGCCCTCATGGACTTAAACTCATGATAGAGGATTACCCGTTTGCTGTGGATGGCTTAGAAATCTGGGATGCCATTGAAACTTGGGTGACTGAATACTGCAATTTCTACTACAAATCTGATGAGATGGTTGAGAGTGACACTGAAATCCAATCTTGGTGGAAAGAAGTCCGCTATCAGGGTCATGGTGACTTGAAAGACAGGTCATGGTGGCCAGAGATGAAGACTAAAGATGAACTCATTCAATCATGCACCACCATCATATGGATAGCTTCTGCATTTCATGCAGCAGTGAATTTTGGACAGTACCCTTATGCCGGATACCTCCCTAACCGGCCCACGGTGAGCCGCAGGTTCATGCCAGAGCCAGGGACACCGGAGTACAAAGAGCTTGAGTCGGATCCTGAGTTGGCATTCCTGAAAACAATCACAGCACAGTTTCAAACATTGCTTGGTGTGTCACTGATTGAAGTTCTGTCAAGACATTCAACGGAAGAGGTTTATCTTGGGCAAAGAGAGAATCCTTACTGGACTTGTGATGCTGAACCATTAGCAGCATTTGAGAGATTCAAACAGAAGCTCATAGAGATTGAGAACAATATCATGGAAAGGAACAAGGACAAGAGATTGAAGAACAGGAACGGTCCAGTGCAGATGCCTTATACCTTGTTGTATCCAAATACCTCAGATTATTCAAGGGAGGGTGGTCTCACTGGAAAAGGAATCCCCAACAGTGTTTCTATCTAAGTAGTAAGAATTTCCCTGTTTGCCAGGATCCCTTCTCTTATTGGGTTGTAAAAGATGATTGTTTTTCAGCTTAGTATTTAAATGTAATTGTTTATGCCAAGACTAGAGTATATGTGAAATCTATATGTTAATAGGCTTAACATTATCATGTTAGCACTTCATTGATTTGTTGGAACTTGTACAATAATACATTATGTAATGGTTTTGATTCCAAACTTGAGATATACTAGTAATGATCCTTCTTCTTTTGTTAAGTAGTTGACTTGAGTTTTTCGCATTTAGAGTATTAGCATAACCGTTGACAACTTGACATGCTCATACACAAAAGCACAAAATAGAAACCACTTTTCGCTCATTCATATATAAATATATATGAGCCTTTTTGGGTGAACTACACACCAAAAGGAAAAAGAAGCTAACAAAAAGAAAATACATAGAATCAAAGAAAAACTCAAGAGTCTTTTCACTTGCGTTGTGTCTTATCTTCCTTTTCTTTATATGTGTTGTGATACTTGTCAAGCTTGGTTAATTAAGCTTGCTTGCCATGGCCATGTATGAACCTTGCAGCTTCCTCTGTATATACATGAGTTTCATTGTCCAACCTGCCAATAGCATTTATGTCTGTCAACACTAGTATATGGGATTGGGAAAAGTTCTTGTCAAAGGTTAGCATTTCACTTACGATTTACGAACAACTTTGCTCAATGTTGATGCTGAAGAGAATGTTCTGCCGTCCAGATATCTATTTTCCCCTTTAATTCTTTGTCTCATTCTGTTGTCTAGCTCTTCCACACTCAGATCTATTGGAGAATCTGAGGCCTATTGTATTCCAACAGAACCCAAGAAAAGAAAAAAGTCACCATCAACTCATATCTATTTCATTCTATTTTATAAAGAAAGATGTTTACCATGACCCAGCCCCAGATATCAGCATAGGATGGTATGTGAGCTGAATAAGGCACAACATCTGCAAACAATAGGAGAAGTGGTTGATTTACTATAACTGGGTATCAAATGCAAGAAAAAGAAAGGACCATATCTAAAAAGGGAAATCTTTCGGATGTCCTGGAAGATTGCTTACACTTAAAAACCTGCCTCAAGGTGTTGTAGATAGATGAAAACACCTCAGTGTGGCTGAATATTCCAGCTGGTCCTGCCTGAATAAGTATAACATCAATGTAGAAATGTTACTGTAGTTTTGTTTCCTCTAATAAGTGTTTGATTCATGTAATGGACACTGGTCTTATAATACCTGTGTTACAAATATGCCACCCTGCTTCAGTCTAGGCTTGACAGTGCAATCATAGAAGGACTTGGTGTAAAGTTTATAACAAGGGCCTCCATCAATTGGGTCTGCCAAGTCCCCAATTATCACATCATACCTCTCTTCTCTGCTTTCTAGCTCGGCCCTTCATATCATGACACATTGCAGTAAAATTTATCACAATTTTTGCATTCATGGCTGATACCTATTAGAACTTGGTAAATTCAAGAATCACAAGTTATAATTTTGATTAACAGACCTGGCATCATTGATGATGACCTTAAGTCTCGGATCATGGAATGCTTCCCTGTTTGCCACTAAGTATGATTTGCAGAAGTCTACCACCTCCTGATCAATAAAAACTTTGAAGAAATGAATTTTGATAATATAGCTCCATGGGATGTATATTATCCAACTTAGGAGACATTAATTTACCTCATCTATATCACACATTATAACTTTGTCAATGGTATTATGCCTGAGCAATTCCCTTGCAGTGGATCCCTCTCCTCCCCCCATAATAAAAACATTCTTTGGGCTGAATGAACAAAAGTTCTAGGTAAATCACATGGGATTGGGAATGAAATTAGATTCTTAAAGAGCATATAGGAGGGAGTTACTTAGGATGGTGAAGGAGTGGTGGATGAACAAGACATTCATGGTAGATGAATTCGTCTGTCTCAGCACTTTGAAGCTTCCCATCAATTACCAATGCCTGTAACAGCCACATAAACTTAGTTTCCTCTTCATAAAGGTAGATTTAATTCTTTTGTATAAAGAAGATGCTTACCTTTCCAAAGGGCTTAGTGTCCAATAGTGCAATATCTTGGTATTGGCTAGTTCCTGTATGCAATATACTACAGCCGATCCAAAGAAGAAAATGAAATTACTCTTACATTAGTGTGTCTTCATAATAAAAGCAAATAAGATAATTGAAATATAGCTACACTTTGCTATGTCTTATTTTCATTATGTACTGTTTGTATATGTATGTATGTCTGCCTTTTTCATAGCCATAGGCAAAAGGAGCTTATGATTTCACTTTACTTTTCCTAGCATGAGAAGCTGCAATCACCAAAGATTGTTCCACTTGTTCTATTTTTGTCTCATTTGGACTCAAAGAAGTTCTTACTTCTCTCACCATATTGTCTCTGGCTTTATTCTTTTTATGAATCTTCTAAAGTCAATAAGGAAAAGTTATAACTTATAATGTGGTATTTCATGTGACAGTTAGTGATATGAGATTTTGTATTAGCTAAGAACAGGGAAGAAGAGTAGTTAAAAAGATGTACCTATTAAGAGCAAAACACCATCTTAAGTTGTCTTCAATCTCTTCTTCATACCAACAACTCTTCCTGTAACCATTCATAGAATGGCTCTGCCCATTTGAGAGAGCTACCTCACCCATATCTCCCTAAGCTTTAACAAATCAAAGAGAGCTAAAGAAGAGAAGTGTAGTGGAGAATATATATATAGAAGGTGAAGATGGTCGTAATCAAAAGGAACAAGAGAGAATGATGATTATGTGAGGAAAAAATCTAGCAAAGTAGAAGCAATGTATTCAATACTTGAAAAGAACAATATTCTCCTGGAGTTTCGTAAAAGCTACAATACAAATAAGCTCTATATATCTTGTCGTTTTTTGATGTTGATGCTCCGGAATATACGAGTAAACTATTATTTTAACTCAAAAAAAAATTAATTTTTGATAAAATTAGTTTTCAAAAGATAGAAATAACAATTTATCCTTCTAAAAATAATCCCAGTTAGACAAATATATTTAGGATTTAGCTAATATGTTCCTTAGGACACATAATAAGTTTAGAGGAGTGCTAAGGACCAGCAGAATTTGTGATATTTAGTCATTAATTAGCCAGCATCAATATTTTTAATGGTGTGTGATGAGATTTAATAGTGTAGGATTAATCATTTTTTCTTTGATGGTTAAGTGATGGACAGATTTCAACAAAAGTGCGGCCCCCTAAACTTTCTCATAAGTTTATTATTAGTAGAAAATTTTAAATTTTTTTTCTTTTTTTTTAAAGATAGGAAAACTTGAACCTACGACTTCTAAATAAGTATAAGGAGACTATGTCATTTAAACTATAACTCGTTAGCTTAAATTTTTTCATTTAATAGATACAAAACAAATGCATTAAAAACTTAAATTTTTTGTATTTTCAATAAAAAATTTCTCAATTTTTAATCTTAACCTAGACTTTAGGACATATGATAGATAAGCCTAAAAAAATATATAAAGATCATATCTTAACATAGTCTTTTGTAAACTTACTTGAAAAAAATAGGATATTTTCTCCTTCTAATTTTAATAGTTTTATAATTTATACTAAGTGAATATTTTTAGAAAATATTTTACAGAAATGCCAGAAGATTAAAAAAAAAAATTGAAAACAAGGTCTAGAAATAAAAATTTTCTTTTTTTTTTGTACTTGCTAAATAATTTTCTGATATTTCAACAAAATTTGGACCAAATACATGAGATGTATGCTGGTTTGTATCTTATTAAATAAAATAGTACATTTGTGTTAAAACTAAAATAATCTTCAGAGGACCAAATAGTATTTTCCTTGCAATTTGTGTGTAAATAAATATATAGATTGCATGCATGCATGATGCTGCAAGTTGCATTGACACGTTGGAAATGTATGTATAATGTATAATATTGTCCATCTTATTAGAAGGAAAAAAGATAAAAGAGAAATGGCTAGGCTAATTATTAAAAAAAATATATTCTCTTATGAAGTTTGTGAAAAGATGGAAACATATTCATGCAAAAGTAAAGAGGAGTGCTAGGACCAGTAACTTTTGTGATTTGTAGCTATCAAATAGTTATCAATGATAATTTTAATGGTGTGAGATTTTATTCAATGACTCACTTTTTTTTACTGGTTACATGCTGGCCAAAATTTAAAAAAATTGCTGATTCCTAGACTTTTCCAAAATAAATATTTAAAAATTATTAAATAATTTAATAAATTTAACTAAATTATTATCTAACTATTTATAATTATTAATTTTATTTGAACACAAGTATATCTAAGTGTTCTTCCTTTCAAAAAATAAGAAGAGGGAAAGAAGGAAGCAACAAGAAGAAAGCGTGCCTCGGACATAATCATAAATATTCTCGTTTTGCATCAAAAGCTATGGGCGAGAACTGCGCATGCCAATTACCATATAAATATATTTATTGATTTATTCCCTTTTTGCTTGCAATTGAACTGCGCATGCCATGGCATAAGTAATCATCATCACTATCACAATCAACCCCAACCCATGAATAGGTAGCATGATGTTTCCACATACATAGGCATTGATGAAGACAAGGGAGCCAAGAGATATTGTTGCTCATGCTGCCCAACCATGATTCACATAAATCATCCTTGGTTTCGGAGTTCTTTCGAAGCTATCCTGGACTCATTGTCCTCGTGTGCTTCCTCCCCCAACACTGAAATTAAAAAAATATATAAAATAAAACTAAATGACCCTCTAATAATATAAAAAGTCTAGGATGTCAATGGCGTGGGGCGGGGCGGGGGACCTTGCTCTCCATCTCCGCCCCCAGAATTAATCCCGTCTCCGTTTTTGTTCCGTTTTTCGTCATGGGAAATAATTGTCCCCATCCTTATTCAGTGCGTTTTTCGCATTTTTTGCGGGGCCCAATTCCTCATCTCTTTATGTTTAACATTCACGTGGAAATTATAATAAAAAATATTAAGAAAACCAAAAAACAAATTACAAAATATTATTCCAAATACACAAACATATCTTATCCAAGATTATAAGTCTAGAAATATAACATAGCAAATCATAATCCATAAAATAAAATCTTGAACAATAGAGTTAGGGTTTTTTAATGAGTGAAATTACTAAAAGAATCCCTATGTTAGAAATAAAGTAAGGATTATTAAGTTAAAAAATTCGGAGAATTATCGGGAATGGGGCGGGGATCCCCGCTCAGGTCCCGCGCCTGTCTCGAGGGAATTTCGCTCCCCATCTCCATCCCCACAGAAAAAATTTTCCACCACTGGCACCCCATTCTAGGGATATACAAAGTCCTTTTATGTAACATTTTTGACACCCCTAAAAAAGTCCTTTTATGTAACATTTTTCTGTGTGCTACAAAGCCAATTTCTTTCTTCCTCTTGAACTCTGTTATATGCCACTACTGTTCTTATTTTTCATGATCCTTATTTTCTTTTACATGAACTATCTCCAAATATAATTAGTGCGATATACAGTATATGTATAACATGATCTTTTCCTTAGCTGATAGGGATGAGGCTGGTAATCTTATCTTGTAAATGCATAACTTTCTGCATCAAACATGAATGACTTTTGTACCTAAGATAAGTTTGGTTTGATCCTAAACTACAGGAGAATATAGTGTCATTGATTAGTACTATATACTTTTGTATGCTTTAATTTGATCAATTGATTTTCCTTTGGTTATGCGTTAAAGTTCCTTTTTGACATTTGCCTATCACTCAAAGCTAGTCTAAATTATTGTCTAGCACATAGTAGTGTATTCTACTATTATCAAAATATTATCTGAGTATCAAGAGCCTAAAATTTTTTTCCCATGAATTTTTGTTCATAGCCCTTCTTATTTTTCTCCTCCGACCGTGTCTCTTCTCTCTCGTTTTTCGATCTGTTTTCGACGCTTTGGTTCGTCACCTCTGGCATCATCGTGTTCTCCTTTTCCTCAGCTTTCCAACGCCTCCAAGATCGCCGCCATTCGCCACCGGACGCGCCGTCACGCACCGCTGGAAGTTCGCTGTCCACCTCCATCATTCTCCTTCCAGAAGCTTCAGCAGCCGTTAGATCTCGGCGCTGATCGGACGCTCCTCCCTCTGCCACGTGTCGCACGAAGCTCCTTGGTTGACCCGCGCGCGACCCGGCCCGACCCAACGTTGACCCGCGTCCCCTCGCTGCCAGCGTGTCTCTCTTGCTCCTCTCCGGTGGCGACACGTGTCCTTGTCTCGCTGACGTGGCGCTGATGGGGTAGACAAGTGGGACCCTCCCTAAGGTTTTTTGGTGAGCTCTTTCCGATTCTGCACTTCGATTTCTCATTTTCTGCTCCGAAATTGCCGTTTTCTGTCCTCTCTTTGATCTTTGTGACTGCTATCATGGGAAAAGCCAGATGTTTTTGCTGCCACCGACAGAAAGGGTAAATTCTGTCGAAACTGTAACCGTTCTGGGCACCTCTTCCCCGACTGTCCTTCTGTTGAATGTCGCACATGCCACCAGAAAGGTCATCTTAGCTACCATTGTTCACAGCTGTTCTGCCGTTACTGCAAGCTCTCGGGACATTTAATTACTGCCTGTCCTACTCGCCCACCACGTCCTAGTCCACTCAACTCGTCTCCTGTCTCTCTTTCTGATATTGCATCTCTTCTTCAGCGTCTTCTCTCTGTTTCTGGTAATACCCCTGCTGCTTTTTCCACCTCTCCAGGTAATTCTAAATGGTACTTTGACTCGGGTTGTTTTAATCACATGTCTCCGTTGCGTAATATTTTCTCGTCCATGTACCACTACAAATGGACCTTCTGTCAATACTGCAAATGGCTCCCTCTTGCACGCAACACACAAGGGTTCTATATCCTAGTCAACTCTTAATCTTCCTGATACTTATTATATTCCCAAATTAAACTTCAATCTTATTTCTGTTGGTCAACTTATTGATATGGATTTTGAAATCACTTTTTCTGTTTCTGGTTGTCGTGTACAGGATCCTCGGACGGGACAAATCATCGGGACTGGACGTAAGGTCGGAAGGTTGTTTGAACTCGATAATCTTTATATTCCTCCTGTACTAAATCTCTGTGCTGCTTCTTCTCCCTTTACCCTCCACTTATGGCATCAGCGTCTTGCCCACACCTCCCTAGGAAAATTGCGTCCTCTTGTCTCTCAGGGTGTTTTAGGTCAGGTTCCAAATGAATATTTTGATTGCATTTCTTGTCAAACTGCCAAACAACCTGCTTTATCTTTTTACAATAATTCTAATTGATCCTAATTATATTCTAACAATTATAATTAACTATTAAAATTAATTATTATATATAATATATTTGTGTATAAATATATATATTATTTAATTTATTTTTAATATATTTTATACAAATAACTAATTTTAGTAACTGATTTTAATGTAAACTAATATGAATGGTTAGTGTTTAATTTGTTTGACAAGTTGTTTGAAGCTTATATTCTCTTTGTGAAATAAATAGGTCGCATAAACGATAAAAGCTGGGACCCCTTACTTTATAACAAATCACATTCAATTATGTACAAATCTTCACATGAATATGTACCTTTTCTTCTTCTTTTCTGTTTCTGTTTTTTTCCTCTTATATAATTTAGGTCTAAGTTTACCTACCCATGCGCTGCAAGCCACCTCCATTATCTGATAACAGGTTATTATTATTTTTTCTTTTGGAATTACAGGTTCCTTTTTTTGGGTCAAGGTATTACAGGTTATTTTTTTTTTTGTTTGCACCAGGATATCCATCAGGCCGCCGGAAGCCCAATGACTAATCCCTCGGATACTGCAGAGACAAAGTGGGCGACCTTCCCAAACAAGCAAGCTGGTATTACACGTTATTATTTATAGTAGGACCTCATCTTTTAACATGAGCCCAATGAGTAGCCCACTATGAAGCTTAAATTAAGCCCAACTCATCGATGCTGGGCCCATTGAAAATAAAAAGAATGTGTTTGCCTGTTGTTTGAGGGTATTTCCAAGTAAGAGGAAAATGAACAATAGCATTGAGTAATGAGTATGATGGGGAGGGAAATGAGAGGTGTGAGGCTGTGGTGAGACATGGAATCAAAAACATGAATCATAATTGGTGCAAGTCATATTACCTTATCCATATATCCACATCCAAATCCAAATCCACACCACCCATCTAAATTTCAAAATAATACCTCTTCCTGAATCCTGATTCCAATTGATCTCCATCTCATTGTATCCTCTCATCCTGAAATGGCAATGGCAACACAAGCCTCCCTCTTCACTCCACCACTCTCTGCTTCCAAGCCCAGCGACCGTGCATGGAAGCAACCACCCGCAGTGTCCTTCCCCACCGCAAAGCCCCAGCTCAGGTTCGCAACCATAAGAGCTTCGGCTGCAGAGGAGAAAGTAGAGGCTGCAGCACCTGTGGCTGAGAAGGAGGAGGCACCAGTGGGGTTCACCCCACCTGAGCTGGATCCAAACACGCCATCCCCAATATTCGGAGGAAGCACTGGAGGGCTATTGAGAAAGGCCCAAGTGGAAGAGTTCTATGTGATAACATGGGATTCCCCAAAAGAACAGATCTTTGAGATGCCCACAGGTGGCGCCGCCATAATGAGGCAGGGTCCGAACCTTCTGAAGCTTGCAAGGAAAGAGCAGTGCCTTGCTCTTGGGACAAGGCTTCGGTCAAAGTACAAGATCAAGTACCAGTTCTATAGGGTCTTCCCCAACGGCGAGGTCCAATACTTGCATCCCAAGGATGGTGTTTACCCTGAGAAAGTCAACGCTGGTCGCCAAGGTGTTGGTCAGAACTTCAGGTCCATTGGCAAGAACGTTAGCCCCATTGAGGTTAAGTTCACTGGCAAACAACCCTATGATTTGTAATTCCAACTTCTCTTGATGAATCATTGGTTCCCTGATTGGGTTTTTCTCTTGTACTTATTATGATCATATTTATATGTGACAAATTAAATGTATGTTAAGCTCTGTACCTTTATGGTTTTCCTTTCCCCTTTTTATATTTTGAAGGGATTAGTATCATCAACATGTTTTCGAATATCTATAAAAAAAAAAAAAACATGTTTTGGAATATGATGAATTTACTTTAGCTTAGCTTGATCAAGCCTACTCGCGCGGACAAATTCTCTGTATGTGAGGATAGAATTCTTAAAACATATGTAGAGACAAAGAAGAAAGAGACTCATATTGCAACTTACAAGGTGATGCATTTCCCATTGGCATCACCATACACTCAGAATCGGATCACCACATTCATTTTCTGTTTGGTTATCACCATAAAGCATAAATACTACCTCACCAACTAATTAGGAATATTTTGAGCTTCCGAAATATCTAATACGTACGAGGTGATTGAAGACTCAGTTTCTTTTCGGTGCATCATCGTTACTAAAATGCTCATTAATTGATATTTATAAATCACTCACAGTAATAGAGTAAACTTTATTCTTAAACCACTTGATATTTTAAGATGTACAGGTATAATAGGAAATAATAATATTATTATTATATTACATCTTACAGTAAATTATGCACATGATTAAAATGACGCCAATAATATAGGGGTCCTTGTGATTTTTTATTTATGTTCATTAATTATCCTTGTGAATTGGTTGGGAAGTTGGGTATGTACAACAAGATGGGCCTTGTAAGCCCACACCTAACACCCCAAAATAAATGTAATGATCAGGCTCCAACTGCTGCAGTGGTTAGCACAGCCTCTAGATCGCTCTTAGAACGTGTCAACGTTTCATCAGCACCGTCCATTTCGCTTACCCATATCTCGGGAATTACTTGAGGAACACTGTGCACACTCTCCACAGCATAATCTGCTCCTTTGCATTTCACTGTCTTCCCAACCTTCACAAATCAACCCAAAAGCCATCAATTAGTTCTAATTATAAAACACTTGGTAATGAAATGAAACTTCATACTTCTACGCTGGTTTAGAAATTAAATTAGAATATTACCAGAGCTGTGTGAAGACCCGTTTCTTTTCCCGCCGCAATATTGCGAGCGCTGTCATCCAGAAACAACTGCAAACATGCATTCGATTTTTTAAAATTTTGAATTATCTTCCTTCTAAGCGATTATATTAAAAATTTAACTTAGTTTTGTTTTCATTATACCGTGTGACGTGGATCCACGTTGGCAGCTTGGAGAGCCACCTTAAAGGCTTCCAGCGACGGTTTGAGGAGAACCGGGAACTCATCGGGTCGGGTCGCGTTGGGTAGGTTCGGGTTAATGGTCTCGAAGCATATGATCTGTTCGAAGCAGTCCTTTATACCAAGGCGGTCTAACACCGTCAGCGCGTGAACCCGGTCCGAGTTGGTAAATATCTTGAGCATAGAAATAAAAATAATTTTGCAATTTTAGTAATAGTATATATTTCGTGAAATTATTACAAAAATATTTGGTAACTAAAGAAAATCAGCCAAAAATAATTATAATTTGTCTTATTTAATATTCATTAATTGTTACGATAATTAATTAATGCTAAATAAGAGAAATTCTGACTATTTTATTTGTCTAATTATTATACGAGAGAATTGAACATTTAAACGTACAAGTTTCCTTTGGTTGATACTGCATAGGAGGTTGCGTAACTGGACATCAGGCTTGATCACCTCGTACGGTAGCCTTCCGTGCACGAAACTGTATTTGGTGTCACAAATTAAAATTGATCAGCTTAAACAAGTAATTAAGTAGTTGTTAGAGATGTAATTAATGAATAGTCACTCACCTGTGGTAATCTTCTGCAGTTATGTCGTAGCCTAGTGCCTGCAGATTAAGAAATTAAGCTGAGGAATGAGGGTGGGAAAAGGGATTAGGGTAGAAGTGAATAGTGAATAGTGAATAGTGAATACTACTACTGACACGCAAACCGGCGAGGGTGCTTCCGTAATTTCTGAAGAGTTCAACGCGGAGTGTGGAGGCTTGCGTGTGGGAGAATCCACATTTCTCGATGAGGAAGAGTTCGATGTTCTTCTTCACGCACTTGTCGATTCCCAGGGTTGATGAGTACAAGGTGTCATCCAAATCTGCTTGTTCAATTCACAGATGGAATTAGAGAAAACAAGAAGAAATTAAAAGCTTGTTCAATTATAAGAGAGTTACCGAAGAGGATGCAATGGAAGGGAGAAGTGGAGAATCCCATTCTTGTTTTTGATGAGAGGAAACGAGAGAGGGAGAGCGAAAATGAAGCTTCAGCTGAGGTCAATTTAAAGGGAAGGAGATGATGACGTCGAGCACGTGGATTGGATAGGCATTGAAAAATAATAGTGAAGATGTTGCGAACCGAGTACAGCAGAGGGAATGGACCGGGCCCCACACCATTGGCGCGTACTTCTAACTACCATCTACTCTATTACATATACGTGGACCAAAATACCCCCCACGAAACAACTAATTTCAATATATGTATGGGATATGATGATGGGGCAAATTCGGAAGTTGATAACTTGCTATTTGTTTACCTATCATGCCATTTTGTTCTATGAGGAGTCAGATATGCACACTGAATTATTTATCACAATTTAGAAACTAAGTTATTATTATTTATTCATATATCGTTTTTTAAGTTAGATTTATTTATGAGAGCATATTAGTCATTAGTCACTAGTCATTTTGCATGGCATCTAATCATCTATCAATATTCGGGCAAATGTTGGAGTAGATAAATTTAGAACCACATACCCTGGTTTCAAATCAGGTAAGCACAACTAATTAAATAAAATTTTTAAGAATAATCCTCGTCATGAATCATAATGGAAAACAAATAATAAACAATAATACGTCACCCAACTTACGTACTCAACCCTCCAATGACAAACGACAAACGACAGTTTTGGAATCCAATTGAAGTGGAATAATAACGCACCGACGGAAATCATTTACAAACTCCACATATTCTTTTTCTTTTATGCTTCTATGAATATGAATACAACTTATAAATTTTAATTTTTCATTATTTTGGGTAACAAATTAAATACTATACTGTTTTTTACGCGTTTATTCCCATAAAAATAGACATGTGAAAAGTGTGACTTATTAATTTATTATAGATTCTTTGTAGAATGCATTCTAGGATCCACTAATTTCCACGATGCTCCATTAACGATAAAAAGTAGAAGAGAGCATCAGTACCCAGTAGTACTATAGAATAACATCGATTACTCGAGCTTGTAAATTAAGCGGATAAGAACAAGCACTCTGATGTTAATTAATATATTTAATAAATTTTTTTTTATTATGAGTACGTACAATAATAATCAAGGAACAACTATACTAAAGTGTACGTGCCTTCCATTCTATGCATCTATCTTGTTGAAGATAGATAAGGGCAAATGAAAACTCTTCTGGTTCTGGATAGGATCGGAAATTTAATAACACCATGTATTGTAAGCGATGACTCACTAGTAATAATAAGACAACTTTATATCAGAACTTATTAAAAGTTGGAGTTTTATTGTTTTTATATTATTTTTGTTGTCTAGTCTTCGGGTTTGCTACTTGCTAGTGCCAACTCAAATCCAACAAATTATGAAAACCAAGATTAATATCTTTTCTAACTCATCGTTTTTAAGAGTCCGTTATACATTTAAACAATTTTATATTTAAATTTATTCAAGTTATTTAGTTTATCCTACAAAATTTTATTGTCTTTTTTTTTTTTCTTTATCTTTCTCCTCTTTTTTTTCATTTTTTTTATTATCGTCATTGTTATCACTATCATACCATCACCTCCTCCTCCTCCTCCTCCTCCTCTTTTTTTTTATTTGAATTTTTTTTATCTCCTTCTTCCTTTTCTTCTTCATCCTCCATCATCATTATTGTTATCACCAATAACACCAACATTTTGCTAACATTTTTATTGATTCTGATTCTCTGTGGTAATCGAATGAATCGAAAATATTATCAAAACAAAATCATTGTATACCAAATGAACAAAAAATGGTCTATTATATAAATTCAAATTCAGAAATACCTGCGTATCGAATGAACTGAAAATTAGCTCAAAACAAAATCATTGTATAATACCAAATGAACAAAAAATTGTCCATTATATAAATTCGAATTCGATAATAACGATAACGACGATACGTATTAGAAGATAGAAGACAATGATAATAACGATGATGATGACGATGATGATGATGATGATGGAGGAGGAGACGAAATTCTAATAGGAAGAAGAGGTGCTGTTGGTGATGATGGTAACAAAATTAAAAAATAATAAAAAAGGAGGAGAAGAAGAAGACGTAGCATCCGAAATTGAAGCGCAAAGGAACGAGAAAACAGGAAAAAGAAACACGTAACTCAAATCACTTGAATGAAGTTGGATGTAAAATTGCTTGAACGTGAAAAATTACTCTTCTAAGAAATATATATAATTTCTAATGTATTTAATATGTGTAATAGGATAAATATGAGAGATGTTTTGTGCATAATTTAAAAAAAAATGTTATTTGTACACTAAAATTAGCTATCAATATATTTATATATAAATATATGTGTGATTTAATTTATTTTTAATGTGTATTTATATTCTAATATGTATTTTATACTAGTGGCTGATTTTAATATATGTGCACGTAACATAGTTTTTTTTTAAAATTATCTTTCATCATACATAATTTATAAAAAAGTATACTTTGCAATATCTGAAATTTGAATTTATGATTTTCTAATTTGAATATGAGATAATTAACATCTTAAATAACATTATGTTAATGCTTATTTATGTAAAATATTATTTATATAAGGAAAGAATGATATTAAAGTATTTTAAAGAGTGTATGTACTAGACTACTAGTTGATGAGATATTATCATCTTCTGAGAAATATTTAAAGTGTCTTAGATATCACTATAAATAATTTTGTTATTTAAATATGTAAGTTTGCAATTTTTTCTCAATGGATATAGTTTCTTTTTTTTACTAAACATGTTATTTCTCTAGTATTTTTTTTTAATTTAAGGAAATTAAATTTTCTTATTTGAAAAAAATTGTATTAGTTGGCCAATATTTTTTAATCCATTCATTCTAAATAATTATATCTATTACATTTTAAGTTACTCTCTAGAACTTTCTCAAATTAATTATGAGTTTGTATCATGTGAACTTGAGAGTAGTGATTTAGAAACTTAGCCGTGTGAAAGTTCCTTGTGAAACTTTAATTTGAACAATTGAAACGAGGGGATGCTCCCATAAAGACGCAGAAAATATTTTTTTTTTAAAGATATTTTTTAATAATTAAGATTTAACACATATAATCAATTAAATTATGTTATTTTTTTTAAAATTAGGTCAGACAAATTAATTTGACCGAAAAATAGTAAATTAAATTTTGAATCCGTCTAAATTAATATTATTTTTTATAAAAAATAACTACAATACCCCTATTATATAAAATAACTAAAATATTCTTATTATATATATTAATTTTGAGAATTCTAAATTTTAGTCATTTTCTTCTCTATTGTTATACGATTAGAATTTAAAATTTTCAATATATATATATATATATATATATAATAGAAATATTTTAGTTATATTTTATAATAGAGATATTATAGTAATTTTTTTTATTAACTGATTTGTCTAGTCTAATTTTAATAAAAATAATATAATTTAATTGATTATATGTGTTAAATTTTAATTTTTAAAAAATATCTTTATAAAAAGACGTTTTTAATATCTTTATCTAAGTCGCTTCGCTTCCTTCCAATGAAACAAGCTGATTTGCAATTTAGTGATTTTTGTCTTTTGTTCCATCTCTTTTTATCACCATTCGAGTTCTTAACGTAATTATAAATTAGACTCCTCGAATTTCATATACAATTATACATGGACTTAAAAGATACTAATTCAAATTGCAATCTTATATACTCATTTCACTTGACTTGGTTTAATTATTTCAATCAAGAAACTAAATCCTACAATACAATAAAGAGTCTTAATCAAACTAAGCCTTATACGAAAAGAACACAACAAGATCCATAAAAATAATTGCTATTATAAAAACATGACAAGCCCAATGAAGTAACCGATGAGATATATAATATATCTGACTTGGATTAATTTGTTCCACTTAACATTAATCCAAAATAATATAAAAGAGGACTGAATTATATTAGATCAAACAACTTTAACAGCAAATATTGAGTGTGATTGATGATGAGTGACGACGAAAACAATAATGTGGCTTTCATCATGCACCAAAGAGCGTAACGGGAAATCAAATTAAATTAAAAATTCAATAATGTATTCTGAGCGATATGATAATCGGGTTTGATTAAGAAAGGGTAGAATGTGTTTTGTCTCAAGCAACAAATACAACTAACCAATGTATCAAACAGTGTTATATGTTACGTAAATGTGCCTATCATTGATTACTCAACCACCTTAATTTAAGATATAAACAAGACATCTCGTTGTTATTGGTCGGTGCATTGTGATCATGGGATGTATACTGATTTATATAATGTAATAATATAGAAATTGCATTATATATGATGTATGATTGTATACCAAGGCATGAAATAATTAGCAATCACTTCATCGCTCTTAAAAGAAAGTGCAAAACCTTCAATGTCCACATCAGATGAATAATATTTTTATTAGAGGATCAAATTGAGATGGGTAAAGAAGATTATTAATAGTTCTTATCATCCAAGTCTCTTGTTACTAAATAGCTCCTAAATTAATTTTATTTTTGTAATTTGGGGTCCAATTTTTCTTTTTTTTTTTTTTGGGTTGGATAAGAATATATCTTTTTTTTTTTGGATTTGATAAGAATATATATTGATCACACCCGTATTCCAAATTTAGGCCCATGCCTTTACCCAACTTTTGCTTAATAAAGCCAAGCCCATTAAACTAATTTGGGTTAGTCAAGTCGAGTGGTCTTGTGTATGTAACAACCTATTGGTCAGCGACAAACCGGTAAATAGAGTTCAGATCCATAATGAATTGAGATAATATTCAATTTGGTCCCTGAATTTACACGCGAGTCTCAATTTAGCCCCTAAAGTTTCAGTTGCCTCTATTTAGTCTCCAAACTTTGTGAACATAACTCATGTTAGTCCTTGAAACAATTTTCAACGTACAAATGTTAACGGAACACTATCGTGACAGCCGGATGCCACAATAAACTTTGTAAAATGATGTTGTTTTGGTTTTGGCACTCAAATAACCTAAAAACAACATCCTAAATGATGTTTATTAAAATTTTACCTAACAAAATAAGTAATACGATGCCGTTTTTGAGCTATTTAAATGTGAAAACCAAAACGAGATCATTTTACAAGTTTTAACGTGACATGTGATAGTCTACAACAACGTCCTATTAACGTTTTTATACTAAAAATGGTCTTAGGGACTAATATGAGGCACGTTTATAGAGGTAATTAAAATTTCAGAGGCTAAATTGAGACTCGCGTGTAAGTTTAGAAACCAAATTGAGTATTATGTCGTAATGAATTAGTCCTTTAGCAAAAAAAAATAAAAAAACAAACCCATTATGATAGATTCATAGTACTAGTAACCATCCTTGTACTTCCGTTAAGTAGTTGACTATATCTGCATATTCGTAGAAAAAAGGACCTTTTTTGAGTACCCTTTTTGAGCGAACAACACACTAAGGAAGGAAAAATAAAAGAGAAGAACAAAGCTAGGTAAGGGAACACATGAAAAAAAAAAATCAAAGAAAAACATAACATGGGATTTCACTTGTTTTCTTTATATATGTTGTGATACTTGTTGTGAAGCTTGGTTAATTAAGCGTGCTTGCCATGGCCATGTATGAACCTTGCAGCTTCCTCTGTGTATACATGAGTTTCATTGTCCAACCTATTAATAGTGTCTATGCTTGTCAACAATAGATATTTGAGAGACGCAAAAGTTACAAACTTATAATTTGATTTCACTTACGAATTGCGAACAACTTTGCTCAATGTTGAGGCTGATGAGAATGTTTTGCCATCCAGATATCTATTTTCCCCCTTAATCCTTTCTCTCATTCTCATGTCTATCTCTTCTGCATTCAACTCTAATGGAAAATCTGAAGCCTGTTATATTCCAAGAGCAAAAGAATGATTAAGATATGATGAGGTCCATTTCCTACTGTGACATAACATATAAAACAATTTCTTAAAATTTATGATAAAGTAATAATCTTTACCATGACCCATCCCCAGATATCAGCATAGGATGGGATATGAGCTGAGTAAGCCACAACATCTGCAAAAGTGGTCAACTGCTTAATTTGGTAACTTTCAAATCAAAATAGCATTACATAAAGAAGGGTAAAAGATTACTTACACTTAAAAACCTGTTTCAATGTGTTGTAGATAGATGAAAAGACCTCAGTGTGGCTGAATATTCCAGCAGGTCCTGCCTGAACAATATAGAAATGTTACTTTAATTTTGTTTCCTCTAATAAATGTTTGATTCATGTTATGGACATTGGTCTTATAGTACCTGTGTCACAAATATGCCACCCTCCTTCAGTCTTGGTTTGACAGTGAACTCATAGAAGGATTTTGTGTAAAGTTTATAACAAGGGCCTCCATCAATGGGGTCTGCTAAGTCCCCAACTATCACATCATACCTCTCTTCTCCAGCTTCTAACTCAGCCCTTTAATTCATCATGACACATTCTGTTAGAATTTATTCATTCCTAGCTAATAGAAAGCACAAGAGTTTATTATTTCATGATCAATAATTCAGGAAGCACAAGAGTTTATTATTTGATTATTATCAGACCTGGCATCATTGATGATGACCTTAAGTCTTGGATCACAGAAAGCTTCCCCATTAGCTACCAAGTATGATTTGCAAAAGTCCACCACCTCCTGATGTGATAAAATCAAGCATCAATGAAAATGGAATTGGTTAATAATCTGGCTCCATCATCATGTATAATAATAATTTGCTAACTTAGTACTTAGGAGGTTTTAATTTAATTTACCTCATCAATGTCACACATTATAACTTGGTCAATGGTGTTATGCCTCAGCAGTTCCCTTGCAGTGGATCCTTCTCCTCCCCCCATAATAAAAACATTTTTTGGGCTGAATGAACAAAAGTTCAATGTAAATCATATGGGATTGGGAATGAATTAGATTCTTAAAGAACATAGAGGAGGGAGTTACTTAGGATGGTGAAGGACTGGTGGATGAACAAGACATTCATGGTAGATAAATTCATCTGTCTCAGCACTCTGAAGCTTCCCATCAATTACCAATGCCTGCAACAACCACATAAATTTAGTTTCCTCTTCATAAAGGCATATATATCTAATTCTTTTATATAATGATCCAAGAAGGCTCACCTTTCCAAAGGGCTTTGTGTCCAACAGTGCAATATCTTGGTATTGGCTAGCTCCTGTATGCAATATACTACACCCACAAAGATAGAAAAAGAAAGTAATCTTATGATAGTGTCTTTGAAACAAATTAATAAGATATTTGATATAGTGCTAAAGTTTGCAATAGAAAAAAGCCCTGTCTTTGTTTTCATTATATGTTGTCTTTTGTCTCCCTATCATGGAGACAGGTGAAAAGAGCTTATGACTTTGTAGGATCACTTCTACTTTTGCTTTTCCTAACATGAGAAGTAGTTGCAATCACCAAATTGTTGGTGATATTCTTGCTTCTTTTTACCCAAAGATAAAAGGTATCAAGGTAAAAGCAAAACTTCATTTGATTCTGAGCAGTTAAGGAAACTAAACTGTAATGTGGTTTCTCTAAACAGCAGATATGATACATTTGGGTTGCCTAATTAAGAATTTGGAAGAAGAGTAGTTAAAAAGATGTACCTATTAAGAGCAAAACACCATCTTAAGTTGTCTTCAATCTCTTCTTCATACCAACAGCTCTTCCTATAACCATTCAGAGAATGGCTCTGTCCATTTGAGAGAGCTACCTCACCCATATCTTCCAAAACTTTGACAAATTAAAGAGAGCTAGAGAGGAGAAGTGGAGTGGAGAGAATGGAGAATGGGAGGAGAATATATAGAAGGTGAAGGGACAATGATGATTGATATCAAAGAAATCTAGCAAAGCCAAGTTGAAAAGAGAAATGATATCCTCCTGTACCAAAGAATCTCTGGGAAGTTTCTGAGGTTGATTTCAGTCACAATGCATGTAGCTATATACTCCTATGTGTTCAATCCATTATAAAGTTCAATCACACGTACAAACTGAATAGTTTATTTTTACCATGTCCATGTGAAAATGTAATATAAAGTAACACTTCTTTTTTGTGTAAATTAGATTACCATAATCTTGCTTTTGTGACAACATTAATACATATTTGAAAGTTGTCCATGTGTACTATATATTATATACTATGATCCGGTGGGTATTCTTCCATCTACTTGTAATCATGGCCTACAACTAAACTATAAAGAGCACGCAAATTTATCCATTGCAGCATCGGTATTTGAATATTAAAAGGTGGATGTGTCATTTTAAATCCATGTAACAGGATATAAAGGTGGAAAACAACACTAGCTAGGATGGTATTCAGTATTCAAATTTAAGCATAGTGAAATAAGTGTTAACATAAAGTATAATATAATATCTTTTAGATGTATAAAGTATAAACCAAAATTTTCCTATATATAGTATGTGATATTTATATCAATAATCATAACCTTAATTACTAGATAGATGACATGGATATTGTTCGATGTATATTTCAGTTCTTGAAATAATTAAATTTTATTCTTCTTCTTTAAGGATGAAGTATAATTCAACTTTCTGAAGAAAATAGGGTAGACTGCAAAATGCATGCATTTTGATGCTCAAGTGAACTCAGAGAATATTTTATCAAAGATTTTTTAAAAATAGAATTTAGAATATAGCTTTTGTGCATTTCTTCAACTCACCTGAGAGGTCGTAAATTCGAATTTCTTTATTTTTGGTAAAAAAAAATGACCAAATTACATATATCAACAAGTTATAGCTCAAATGATATAATCTCTCCTATCTTCACTTAGAGATATTAGGTTCAAGTCTCACTTCTAAATTTGAGAAAAAAAAAAAAAGGACCAAATTATATATACTGTAATTTTAATTTTAGTCAAAATTGTCAAACTATCATTATTATCCAAACAACTTTTAAAGCATTCAAGATGCATGTACAATTCAATTTCAAGTGAAATAAAGGTCCGTTTGGGGAATTTCAAAAATAATTTTTTTGAACTTTTGACTTATGAAAAGTAGTAGTATTAATGTCTGGTGTAATTTTCAAAACCAAATTACAGCTTTTTAAAAAGCTATTTAGAAGTTTATAGAGAAGTTAAAAAAAAAAGAATTCTCTCATAATACTACTACTTTTTATCACATTTCTTTTAAGATATAAATATTTTTAGAATTAAAAATCCAAATACAAAATAACTTATTTATAAGCTACTTTTAATATAGTTATTTATTGTTTAAGTTATTTTTTCAAAAAGAATTTAATTAACTTGTTTATCCAAATTGACCTAAATAAAAAAAATGAATAAAAAAAAAGAACAAAAATAAAGACAATTGGATAAAAAAACGACAAATTGATATAATTAAATTGATATTTATCAACTTGATATCACGATAATTTGTTAAATTTGTTTATTTATATTATTACTTTTAGCAAACTATATATAAATGGTTAAGACATTGTTAACGTATATGTTAAATTTTACATAAAATTAATAAATAAAAATTAATAAGATCTTGTAATACTTTTATATAAATTTTCATAATATATAAAAGAATATTATAAACCTCTAATTTCTATTATTTAATCATACTATTTTTATTATTGTCTAACCTATTTGGTTCAATTCCATTTATTTCTCATTTACAAATTTAAGTGGTGTTATTTTATCCCATTAGCTCTAGTGCCTTAACATATAATATAGGAAAGTTATTAGTTGTATCCGGAAATATCGGTGTTTCAGTTGTTTTAATCATTGATTTTAATTAATATATAATATATATTTTTTATAATTCAGATCAACGATTAAAACAACTGAAACATCGATATTCTCCGTATATCTAAAACTCTTCCTATAATATATCATGGTTTTAATGCAACAAGGTGTGGCATTGGAGATGGTTTTATATATGTATAAAGTAAGAAAAGAAAATATAATATATATTAGAAGGAAAAAGGTAAAAGATGATGATGATTGTATGTGGGAATAAGAATTGGCAAAAATCTGGTTATTTATTTGTTGTGAGAGAGAGAGAGATGAAAGCATAGGATAGCATAGCATAGCGTGCAATTTGGGAGATGATAACATAGAGCGAGCGTGCGAGTGGAGACCATCATATATATTCTCTTTGTTGCTTCAAAAGCTATGAAAGAGAAGCATACGCGTGCCAATTGCCATCTCCATAACTAACTAACTCATCATCATGTAGCTACTATATACAACTTAAAAGAACATTTATATTATTTAATAATAACAAGATATTTTTCTTGCCCCCTAAATAGTGGTAAACACTTAATTATTATTAGCTAGTGTCTATGTATTACAAAGTGGGGTTCTATTACGTTGATGTAAGTTTAGCATCAGCATGATGATGGTTTCCACACGAGAGGGGATGCTATTAATTAATACTTATTATTGCTCCTGCTGCTACCCAACCATGAATTCAATCAAATCATCCTTGTTTCGGGTTTTGGAGAAGCTATCATGGACTCAACCTCCTTCTATGCTTGTTTATTATGGCTTCCTAAACACCGTACTCTCTTTCTCAAGTTGAACTCACAAATATCTTTAACATACTAAATTGAAATAAACACTATATTTTTCTTAATAAAAAAAGGGTTTTGGACCTTAGTATGGTTTGGATCTTAACTATATATAAGAGATAGTAAGGCCTCAAAGCTAGTTAAGGATTAATAAATTATTGCATACATAAAATATAATTTAATCCAATATTTATTTAAAGAAAGTAATAAACCAACTACTAGATTAATTTATATTGATTATATGTAATTTCATAGAAGCAAACTCAAATTGACATTATTTGATCATAATTTAAGTTATGGTTGTCATTTCTTTTTTTTTTTTTTTTTATTACCGTTTTGTATTTCCTTTCATTTCTTTGCTGATGCTATAGGAGCTGTTAATTCCAGGATTGTTTGTGGTTAGTTTTCTTTGTTTGTTGGGCTTTAGTTGTTAATAAAAAACTATTTACGGTTTTTTAGCCATGTACTTGTCCTTTTTTTTGAATGATTTTTTTTAATTGAAATGGGGCCAAAGGCCCAAAGAAAAGGAAATTACAAAGGAGAAATTGATGGAGATAAAGCAATCTTTTTACCACCAAGTTGGGTTGTTCTGGTGGTTAGTTCATTAGTCTGTTTAAGTAAGTGTCGGAAGTTCGAATATCGCCTTATGCATGCAGACCAGCAACAAACCAAATTCAATATCGCAGCGAATTAATCCTTAACTTGTCGAATTGGGAGATACCGTAAAAACCAAGAGCGGTTAAAATAATTGAAACACCGGTGGTACAGACCAATGTTGTAGGCCGATTGCATTGGCTCTTGGCCACCACAAAATTTAATGTATTCAATTAGACGCCAAAAAAACAGAGACAACCCAACTGTTGGGGCGGTAACTAGATAGGTTACACTGGAGGCTCCATAAAATTTAGTCTCCGAGCCATCCACTAGGCGCCACCACCGCACATAATTCTGGTTCCCACGCCGATGCTGTGAAGAAAAAGATGTTTTTAAACATGTAAAATTTAGCCGTTTTTCTAGTGCAACAGACGGATAGATTAAGTGAGTACTGGGTCGATTTGGGGGCAGAGGTTCTTTGTTTTTGGCCTGGGCTGATCTGATGGCCCAGGTCTCTGTCCAAAAAAAAAAAAGACGCCAAAAAAAGAAAAATATTATATGTATTCAATTGTGTGTACTCAATCAAATTGTTTTAAATAAAAACAGAAGATAATTGGTGACAATAATATGTCCACTTGATCCTTGGTGACAATGAAAATATTCAATATATTCTGTCCACGTGAAAGCTGCTTGATTTCGATGTTGATTAATAATTAGATATAGTTCCTGTTAAAATAGGGTTCAATAAATTAATTAAACGTTAAACAAGCATACAATAATAAACAAATAAATAAAAATCTGATATGATCGACAAGAAGACGTGGAGCTATAAAAGAAATTTAATTTAAGCAATATTTTTTGAATGCCAACTGCTCTTTCCAGTTGTCTGATTCTATATGATTACACACACTGTAATTCAATTAGGTAGAAACTAATGTTCAGTTAATTTTATATGAAATTGATAACTTAAAATTATTAGATAATAATTTAGATAAACATATCAAATTATTTAACGATTTTCAACTCTCAATTGGTAAAAATTCAGATGTAGTCAACTTCATATGAAGTTGATAGCTGAAAATCATTAAATAATTTGACTAAATTTTTTATCCAATAACTCTCAATTATCAACTTCACATGAAATTGATTACACCTGAATCTACTCCTGAATTTCTTTCATTCAATTATTATGCATGGGTTGTTTGACAGAACAGAGTGAAGCTCAGCTCAATTATTAAGATATGATGATATGATATATAAGATCTAGAAGCTAAGCTTAAGTAGGAATGGTTAATTTGATGCAAGAAAATGAAGATAGTGATGGTGTTGGTCCTGATCCAAGTTTGTTGGAGGTGTGCAGAAGCACACCCTCTTGACCCTCTGACCCCTTCAGAGCTCAACCTTGTTCGAACCATAATCACTAATTCATACCCAACATCATCATCATCCAACCTAACCTTTCAACACGTGGCATTGGATGAACCCGACAAGCCACAAATCCTTTCATGGCTCTCCTCCAAGTCCAGGGCACCGTCTCTGCCGCCACGCCGCGCCTTCGTCATTGCCCGGTTCCAAAAGCAGTCACTGGAGATGACAGTGGACTTGTCAACGCGCTCCATAATCTCAACAAGAGTCTACAAGGGGCATGGCTTCCCCACGTTGACTTTTGTGGAACAGGGTCTCGTTTCACAGCTACCATTCAGCTATGAACCCTTCAAGGACTCGCTCAACAAGAGGGCTCTCAACATGTCTCAGGTTGTGTGTGCTGCCTTCACTGTTGGTTGGTTTGGAGAGGAAAAGACCAAAAGGACCGTCAAAGTTAAGTGTTATTACACAAATGGAACCGCCAATCTTTATGCTAGGCCTTTGGAAGGTGTGGCCATGGTGGCTGATCTTGATGACATGAGAATCCTTTCTTTCTCTGACAGGTTTGGGATTCCGGTGCCTAAAGGCGAAGGCACTGAGTACCGATTGTCGAATCTGAAGCCACCCTTTGGTCCTAAGCTTAATGGGGTAAATGTCACGCAACCACATCGACCTGGATTCACCATTGATGGTCACTCTGTAAGGTTCGTTATCATCATTTTTTTTCTATCATATTAGTCAATTATTTTCATATTTGTCGCATTCATTTAATTTCATTAGGAAACAAACATATACTAGTAGATCTACGAGACCATTATTGCCTTTGTTTTATTCTTTTGTTTGTTTGCAAGATTGGTGCCTTGTTGGTTTATTCTCATGCAGACCATTTTAATAAAGACACTAAAAATGTCTTTTTTTAAAAGAAGTTTACATGTGTTATATTATTATTGAATATTTTTTTTATAGAGCAATGCTAGGGGCCAGCAATTTTTGTGATTGGTAGCCATCAAATAGCCATCAATGATAATCTAATGGTGTGAGATTGGTGTGAGATTTCATCCAATGACTCACCTTTCTCCGCTGGCTACATGCTGGCCAAAATTCAACAAAACTGCTGACCCCTAGACTTTTTCTTATAATTATTAGATTCGATTTGATCCGATTGAATTACACAATCTAAATCGAATATCTTAAAATTTTTTGATAAAAAGACAAATATACCCCTAACTTTTTGTTTTGCGGATATTTAAATTCCTAAAAATTTAAAAATACAATTAAATTTCTAAAAAAATAGATTTATTGTTATTGTTATAAAAAAAATCAATTTTATTCTAATTTATTAAGAAATTAAAAAATAACCGATTCATTAATACATCCAATAATAATGCGACACATAAGCGTCTTTTTACGTGTCTTTATGGGAGCATCCCCTATTCTCGTATGCTTCGCTTAAATGTAATGAGTGTGATATGTTTATTTATATATAAAAATCAGTGATTAAATAAATTATTCATTTCGAATACAACTATATTAAGCATACACTAAAATTAACCATGACTATAAAATATATATTAGATATTAAAAATAAATTAAATAATAGAGGAGTGATAGGGGTCAACAATTTTTATGTTTTGTAATCATCAATTGGCCATTAATAGTGTTTTTAATGGTGTGAGATTACATCTAATGGTGGAAGATCACTCACTTTTCTTTTGATGGTTAAGTGCTGGCCACAAAACACAAAAATTACTGACTTCTAGACTTTTCCTAAATAATATATGATGATTAATTTAATATATAAATAATATTTTTATTTTAAATATATAATAACTAATTTAATTATTTTTTAGTGCATACATAATATTTTTGTTGAGAAAGTATATATGAAATTTCTTTTATTAATATTAATTTAAATAATTTAACCATAGTTAAGGCTGATTGGATTTGGTGTGAACAGTTGGGGGAACTGGAAATTCCATTTGGGGTTCGACTTTCAGGTTGGGGCAATAATTTCATTGGCCTCAATCTATGATATTGAAAAGCAGAGGTATCGTGAGGTGCTATACAGAGGATTCATATCAGAGGTGTTTGTGCCATATCAAGACCCCACGGAGGAATGGTACTACACAACTTACTTTGACTGTGGCGAATACGGCTTTGGACAATCTGCATCTTCACTTGAGCCTCTCACAGATTGCCCTCCCAATGCTCACTTCTTAGATGCATTCTATGCCGATGCCAATGGCAATCCAGTTAAGATAACTAATGCTTTCTGCATATTCGAGAAGCATGCCGGTGATATCATGTGGCGTCACACAGAAATCGCAATCCCAAATCAAGTGGTACCATTTTTTTCTCTTTTCCTTTAATCTATAATCTATATATATAATTACTAAATTAGTGGGCACACTTGTATAAAATAATATAGAGTAAATGGTCAAATTCATCTGGAGAAAACACAAATTCTCCAAATCTATTATTAAAATATTTTTTTAATTAAATTTGTTTTTTAAAGATTTTAAATTAGTCACATTAGTTATTCCATTATTTCTATTATTAACAATGTTAAAATTTATTAATATAGCACGTTAAATAACATTATACTGACTATAACACACAATTAGAATCTATGCAGAATACCTGGATCTAGTATCATAATTGAACTTTACCACAGCATATATTTGATAATTCTAATTGATTATTAACATGATAAGCTTATATAATTATATTAAATTAATTTCAAATTGAGAGACACTTTAAAACATTAAAATTTTTCAATTTAGAGTTGATTTGATATAATTTTATAAATTTATAATGTTACTGTGATGTCACGTATGGTGCTATTGCTATATCAGCAAATTTTGATACCACAAGTAACAAAAATGACAGAAAAACTAATGCGATCAACTTAAAATTATTAAAAGACAAATTTAATAAAAAAAATTGGAGATTAATTTAAAAAATGAATGATTTTTTAAATACAAAATTAATTATTTACTCATAAAATATATATTAAAATATAAAATATATAAAGATTAATTTGGCGGCATGCTCATTTATAATAATGTCCATTTGTGATGTGATGGTTTTGCTGTTAGATAACCGAGGTTAGGGCAGATGTAAGCCTAGTGGTGAGAATGGTTTCAACTGTGGGCAACTACGACTATGTCATTGACTGGGAGTTTAAGCCAAGTGGTAGCATCAAATTCGGGGTAAGGATTAAGGTTTAATTAATTCTAGCCAATGCTGATTTAATTACTAATTAATTAGTGACAATAATTAGGTTGGGCTTACTGGAATATTGGGGATGAAGGGAGGGACATACATCAACACGGATCAAATTAAAGGGGAGATAGACATCCACGGCACATTGCTATCAGATAACACAATTGGTGTGTACCATGACCACTTCTTTACATACTACCTTGATCTTGACATTGATGGTCAACGCAACTCATTTGTGAAAACCACCTTGCAGACTCGGAAAGTCAAAGATCCCAAGATCCCTAGAAAAAGTTACTGGACAACTGTGAGTGATACTGCTAAAACGGAAGCTGATGGGAGAGTGAAGCTGGGGTTGGAAGCTGCTGAGCTGGCAGTGGTGAATCCTAACAAGAAAACAAAACGGGGAAACAAGACTGGCTACCGGTTGTTACCGGGGTCAGTTGCACATCCTCTTCTGGTAAGTGATGATTATCCTCAAATACGAGGGGCATTCAGCAATTATAATGTTTGGGTCACACCTTACAACAAATCTGAAAAATGGGCCGCTGGATTATTCGTGGATCGTAGTAGAGGGGATGATTCTTTAGCCGTTAGGAGCAAGAAGAATAGGGAGATAGAGAAAGAAGATATAGTATTGTGGTACACGATGGGGTTTCACCATGTTCCTTCACAGGAAGATTATCCGGTTATGCCAACGCTTAATGTTGAATTTGAACTTAGGCCTACCAATTTCTTTGAGGCCAACCCTGTCCTTAAAGCAATAGTTAATTAGTTCCTTTATCTTTGCATTTCATTGAAATTTGAAACCATTCACCACTCTTGTAATTTCTTCAATTTACACGCTATAATAATGTAATGTTATTAAGTCAATACTTTGATAAGTATAATCATCAAGCAATTAAAAAGCGACCCTATTTTTTATTTTGTTATACCAAAATGTCACTATATGTCATTCATCAAACCAAATATTAATATAAAAAAAATTATTAGAAGGTCTTTAAAATTTATTATTTTTAGTTATTGTCTAATTTTTTAATCTAATAATTTTATAATATATTTTTAACTTATACTTTTAAATATTAATAATTCACCATACTAGTAAAAAATAATAAATTTTATTACTCCCCTAATATTCATCTTACTAAAAAAATACATAATCATCACGTTCTAAACATTATTAATCAAAAGTCCACAATAGCATATTCATCGAAATTTGAAACCATTCACCACTCTTGTAATTTCTTCAATTTACACGGCGACTATAATAATGTAATGTTATTAAGTCAATACTTTATGATTTAAGTATAATCATCGATCAATTTAAAACCGACCCTATTTTTGAATTTGTTATACCAAAATGTCACTATATGTATGTTATTTATCAAACCAAAATATTAATTAAAAGAAAAATACTAAAAAATTTATAAAATTTATTATTTTTAGTCATTATCTAAATTTTTTAATCTAATAATTTAGTAATATATTTTTAATTGACATTTTTAATATTAATAATTAACTACTAATAAAAAATAATAAATTCTATTAATCCTTTAATATTCTTCTTGCTAAATACATAGTAATTTCATTCCAAACATTATTAATCAAAAGTCCACAGTGACGGATCCATAAAATTTTGATAGTGGAGACAAAATTGATATAATATGATAATAATTTTTATAATAAAAATAATATATGTATATAAAAAATTAAATATTAAATTATCTTTTAACCACTATATATCTGTGTATAAATACATGTATTGTTTAACTTATTTTTAATGTGTATTTTATATTTTAATATATATTTTATATAGATAATTATTTTTTATGTACATATAGCATGATTATTGTTATGATTATATTTTGTTATTATAAAATATGATTAGCCTTCAAAATATCTAATATACAAATTAAAATACTAAAATAATAATTTAAATAATAATATATAATTTAAAATTCTATTCTTTTAGATTTTATATTTTTAAAAAATTAAGTAATTTTTCTCTTAACACTACTATCAAACTTTCTCTCTTTCCATATATAATACTAAACAATTATTTAAAAATTCACTTCCCAGCACAATTAGAAGCCGACTCTTATTGATATTCATAGTTAAAAAAGTTCATTCAATTAATATAGTTGCTACACAAAAATTAAAGCTAATTTGAAAAGAATAATATTTTTAAAAAAGAATACTAATTTCGTTTAAATATTAGAATTGATCATTCTAACGAATATCTAATATAAAATTTTTAAATTGATGATTAAATACCAAAAGTTGAGTAAAAAATTATTGTGGGGTCAAATTTAATAATCTAATGAAGCAAATAAATATTATTATCATATACTACTCAAAAAAAATTTAAATTGTAGTGGGGGCGCTTGCCCACATACCAATATACTTGGAACCGTCCCTGCACAATAGCATATATTTTCCTGCCATCTCATAATATATATATATATATATATATATATATATATATATATATATATATATATATATGGCAAAACTTTTCGAAACGCGAAAATTTCTCCGAGGACGGCCCAAATAGGGATATGATTTTAGAGAATTTTTTCAGTGGGAATGGAGATGGAGATGGAAGACAAAATTTCTCCGAGACAGGTACGGAGACCCGAGCGGAGGTCCCCGTCCCATCCTTGCTAATCCCCAAAATTAATAAATTTATTAAATTGTCTTTAATAGTTTATTTCCCATATATGTTTTTTAGTCATTTCACACACACATATAAACCCAAAACTCCTAATCCTCATTTGTATAATCCTTTTTCAATTCATAGATCCTAATGCTGCCCATATTCCATTCAACATTTTTGCAGCCACCTTTGCCACTCTCCCTTCTCACCGTATCGCACACCTCACTGTGCCATCACCCTCACCGCGTCGTGCTCTCTATTTGCGGCGATCCCTTCCGTAACTCTGTCGTCGTGTCTATTCTCCTCTTTGTTGCTGTGTCTCCCACCTCGTCCACTACCCTGTCCTCTGACTCGCCGTTGTGTTTCTCCACTGTATCATTTCGAAAGAAGTCACCATCTTATCATTTAGATTTTTTGTATAAAATCTTGCTGTTTTTGTATAGGATTGATACTTGCAGTTCTATTCATATAGAAATTAATAATTAGTTAGAACTATAAGATAGATGGAGAATGGAGTCCCCGCCAAAAATGGAACCCTGTGAAGAATGGAGATGAGGAGCAATATTCTCCCATGGCGAGAAATGAAGACGGGACGGAAAGCAAATCTAGGGACAAAAATGAGGAGCAATATATATATATATATATATATATATATATATATATATATAATATCTTTCTTATATTTTTAGTCATTCTCAATATAAAAATTACATATGAAAAATGACATTCTTTTTTCTCTCATGACAAATTATTTTTTATCTTTTTTTTCTTTGTAACAAAACAAAAAGGTTAAATCTAATGATATATATTAAATTAGTTTAGGTACATTTGTTTCTAAACTAATAAGAGATGCTACATTTAGCTCTTTATGTAGTCATCCCGTTCTAACCGGCGGCCATTATCATTGATCAAAAGTCCACAAGAGCAATCGCATATATATCTTTTCTGCCATGTTTTAATAATTAAGTCAAACGAAAAGTTGTTAGATTTAAATTGTAGATAATGACACATATTCTATGTAGCGTCCTCCAATTGCAAAGGTTACGTTACGTTGTTATATTTTGTTCCCCGAAGAGGTTGGTAGGTAATACTTAGGATGCTTTCCTCCTGGATGTATATTTAAGGTTAGGACGATACATACATATATAGCTGCTGTACATAGTCTTCCTTTAAATATTTAAGTGTTTTTTAGAATAATATCTTGAGTTCTGTCTATCTTTCTTTTGAACAAACATTTTTTATTTTTTTTTAAAATTATCTGAATTTATTATTTTAAATCTGCCATGACAAATTCTGGTATACACATTTCAACTACTTATATTTTGTTTTTTATTGGCTAAGGTAGGTATTATAGTTTTTAAAATTGAATCGATCGTTCCAACAAACTAATAAATCAAATTTTATATGAATTTAGTTTGATATTTAGACCGTATAAGATAAAGAACCGAAACGAAGCAATCAAATTTAGAATGAATCGATAAAAATAAGTTCGATCGAATCATTTAGAATTTAAAATTCTCTAAGAATAAATGTCCTTCACAATCACTGCGCGATGATTCTTTTTGTTAATATATATGCAAATTATAATATATATTTTTTATTAAATAGTTTACTTCTATTTAATAAATTTTAATTTTAGTTATAAATTCACTTATTTTTTGTTTTTATAATTATATAATATTTATTAATATTATTTTTTTAATAAATATTTATAGTATATAATAGTATAATAGATATAAACTAATTAGTAAATAATTAAAATTTAAAAATAATAATTATTTTAATATAAAAATAAAATAATAATATTTGTGAAAGAATAAAATTAACAAAATATTTATTGTTTTTGTTCCATATTATGTTAGAATAGCTAAATATTTTTAAAATATTAGCAAAAATATGTATATTAAATTTTAATTTTAAATTTTTAATTATTTTTTATTTTTTATTTACACTGGGTCAACTGGTTTGGGTTCTAATACAGCTAGGAGTTTATGCTATAAATATAATATAAGGACAATTGTTAGTTATTATTGGACATAGTTTTCAAACCATGAAGAACTTCATCTTCTTCTTCATTGTGTTCACCACCATTATTTGGAGCTCGAACGTAGAGTGCAGCAGCCACCTTCACCCACTTGACCCCATAACCCCTTCGGAAATCAACCTCGTCCGTACCATAGTCCTCAAAGCCTACCCACCAGAAACCTCAAAAAACAGCACCATCGCCTTCCAATACGTGGGCTTGGAGGAGCCACAAAAGTCAACCATCCTTTCATGGAAATACTCCAAAACCAAAACCCCACCACCACCGCGGAGAATCTACGTCATTGCGAGGTTCAAGAAACAGTCTCTTGAGATAATAGTGGACTTGTCAAGACGCTCCATCGTGGGAAGCAAAGTGTACAAAGGCCATGGCTACCCTATGTTAAACATTCAAGAACAAGCGGCGGCGTCGGTACTACCATTCAGCTATGGACCCTTTAAGGAGTCAGTGAAGAAGAGGGGGTTGAACATATCGGAGGTTGTGTGCTCCGACTTCAGTGTTGGTTGGTTCGGAGAGAAAAAGACGAAAAGGTTGCTGAAGATAAAGTGTTACTACACAGAGGGGAGTGTTAACTTGTACATGAGGCCGTTGGAGGGTGTAGAAGCGACGGTTGACATGGATGAGATGAAGATCGTTGATTACAAGGATAGGTATGTGGTGCCGATGCCGAAGGCGGAGGGGACTGAGTACCGTGCTTCCAAGCTGAAGCCTCCTTTTGGTCCTATCCTCAAAGGCATATCCCTTATGCAACATGCTGCTCCTGCTTTCAACCTCCATGGTAACACTGTAAGGTAATTAATAAGAGAAAGAGAAATGTTAGAAGGTGATTGAAATTTATTTATTTTTAATTATTAATCAATTATTAATATTTAAAAATATAACATAAAACATGTGATAAATAAGTAATAAAAAAATAATATATTCTAATAATTATTAAAAAATTTATTATTTATAGTTATTATTTAGTCATTAATTTAAATTTTTTAGTATATAATTTTTTTAGTTTATAATTCAAATCTTAACAATATATTTTATTTTATATTTTTAAATATTAATAACTAAATAATGACTATAAATAATAAATTTTGATTATTTTCTAACATTTTTCTATTGTTTGTTGATCTATCAGCTTGTTGCCTTCGCTTTCACATCTAACTATTGTGATTTTTCTCCTTGGAAAAATATTGTCCAACTTTGAACTTTTTAAAAGAAAAAATCTAACTATTGTGATTTTTTTCCTTGGAAAAATATTGTCCAAGTGAACTTTCTAAAAGAAAAAAAAAATCAAATTATTGAGAACTTACAATAAAAATATGAACATTTATTATAATGGTTCCACTACGTTACCAACAGCATATCTACTAACTTCTGTCAACTCTTATTTATAATTGTGTTTTATAGAAGTGTCTTCGTGGATGTGTCTAATAAAAATGTATTTTTTATAGTTATGTTTAATAGAAGTGTCTTTATAGATATATTTTCTGAATGTGTCTCTTTATATATGTATTTAAAATATAATAATTAATAATTATTAGCAATAAATTGGCAGATAATATGTTGGTATCCTATACTTTTCCTTATTCTAAACGGGGAGTGCTAAGTAAACAATGACTATATTGAACAAAATGAACAACCACCAATCAAATAAAAACACACTACATCTCCAAGTTAACCATCTAAATCTTAATATTAAAATAACTATCCGTATACCTAGTGAAATGAACATCCGAATCTATTGATCACATTGTTTAATATTTTCATTGTCTACTTATACTTTTCTATTATAAAAATCTACACTATTGGAATGAACACAGTTGGGCGAACTGGGAGTTTCATGTTGGATTCGACGTTAGAGCTGGCCCAATAATTTCTCTGGCTTCAGTGTATGATCTGGAAATGCAGAAATATCGGCAAGTACTATACAGAGGCTTCATATCAGAGCTTTTTGTTCCATACCAAGACCCCACTGAGGATTGGTACTACACATCCTATTTTGACAGTGGAGAATTTGGGTTTGGACAATCTGCTTCTTCACTTGAGCCTCTCACTGATTGTCCTTCCAATGCTGAGTTCTTAGATGCATTCTTTGCTGATGCCAATGGCAAACCTGTTAAGATACCTAATGCTTTCTGCATCTTTGAAAAGTATGCTGGTGACGTCATGTGGCGTCACACGGAAGTCGCAATCCCAAATGTATTGGTACGTTTTCACATGAACACAACTTTACGTGAATAGTCTCTTAGGTAGCCACTTAGCTAGCGTTTGTTTTGAGGTAATGAGACAGAGATTGAGAGATTGTGACTCAATATCATGTTTGTTGGTTGAGAGACTGATATTAAAATTTCTGTTTCTATCTCCAAAATTTCAGTACCTCCAAAAAGTAGGGACATATGAGACTAAAATTTTTAGAGATGGAGACTGAAACTTTAATAATATTTTATATCTAAAATACCCTCATTTCAATTAATTCATTCCAATTTTATCCTTTGTACAAATTAAATTAGAATTTTATTCTTGTTTTAATTTCTGTCTCCCATTTTGTACAAAAAAAAATACTAAGATTTATTTCAATATCTGTCTTTTAGTCCCTGTCTCTCAGTCTCAATCTTTCCGTGTCTGTTTCTCCACCATACACTACCTTATTTATCTTTTTTGAGGTATGCAGATAACGGAGGTGAGGCCAGATGTAACACTTGTTGTGAGAATGGTGTCAACTGTCGGAAACTATGACTATATTATAGATTGGGAATTTAAGCCAAGTGGTAGCATCAAAATTGGGGTAATACGATAAAGACATATTATTATTTGTTTGGTTATGTTATATATGCACGCATGCATGCAATGGTAACTAATTAATTATTAATAAGAGTGTTGATGTTTGAAAATTGAAATAGGTTGGGCTTACTGGAATATTAGAGGTTAAAGCAGGGACATACACCAACACTGATGAAGTAAAAGAAGACATATACGGCACATTGCTAGCGGATTATACCATTGGTACCTACCATGACCACTTCTTAACCTATTATCTTGACCTTGACATTGATGGGGAGCACAACTCCTTTGTCAAGAACACTTTGGAGACTGCAAGAGTCAAAGATAGGAAGATACCAAGGAAAAGTTATTGGACTGTTGTGAGTAAAACCGCTAAGACTGAAGCTGATGCCAAAATCAAGCTGGGGTTGAAGCCTCTTGAGCTAGCAGTTGTTAATCCAAACAAGAAGACAAAACCTGGAAATAAAATTGGGTACGGTTTGATCCCGGGTTCAGTGTCACACCCACTTATGCTGAGCGATGATTTCCAACAAATCAGAGCTGCATTCACCAACTATAATGTTTGGGTTACGCCATATAATAAATCTGAGAAATGGGCTGGTGGATTATTTGTTGATCGCAGCAGAGGTGATGATACTATAGCTACTTGGACTCAAAGGTACATACATGACTAATATTGTTTTCCAATTAAAGACTTATTAATGTGATGTAGTTGATTGAGTTTTCATAATTGAATATACAGGAATAGGGAGATAGAGAACAAGGACATAGTGTTGTGGTACACAATGGGATTTCATCATGTTCCATCACAGGAAGATTTCCCAATAATGCCAACCTTGACTAGTGGCTTTGAGCTGAGGCCTACTAATTTCTTCGAGAGAAACCCTGTCCTTAAGACTAAATCAACTGAACCTGCGCACTGGTCTAATTGTACTAAATGAAGGATTCATTCACATATTGTTAATTAATTGAGTAAATACCCTTTTCGATCCCTATCCATTTGTCTGATAGACTTCCCACCCCTTAAGAAATCTAAAAATCCAAATCAGTCCCTATCTACTTTGATATATGTGCGTTCCAGTCTCTATCTACTTTGAGTAAATGCCTTTTTCAGTCCCTAACCAGAGACTGAAACGTATATATATCAAAGTAGATAGGGACTGATTTGGATTTTTAAATTTCTTAGAAGGTGAAAAGTCCATCGAACAAATGGTTAGGGATCGAAAAAGGACATTTACTCTTGTTAATTTCGGTGTAATTTGGTGATTTCATTTGTACCAACCAACATCTCTTGTCGAATAAAATCACTGGGGATTGGGAAGCCAGTTATAAGATATACATGAGTATAGGGAATGGATCCTCTCAATTGTTAAAAAAAATTGAGAGTGTAAAGTGTGATCTTTAACTCTTCATTGTTTTCTTTCATATTTATTGTTGGTCCACGAGTATATGCATTACGTTACTTACTCAAAGCAACGAATAAGATTATAATGTATAGTGTTAGTTTATATTTTCATGTCTAATACAAAGTGAAATGCATCTGGTTCTATGTTTCTAACTTGGTTTATCTCCCTCCCTCGAAAGAAAATTAGATAAAATATGCGAATGATTATATCATTATGTTGGATTAATAAAATATAATTTATTGCCATGTTGGTTTGCTGGATCAAGTTCATTGAATATATTATTCAAAGCAATGGATTGCTGTCGAAAAAGTTAGCAGGCCTGAGTTCAAATCCAGCATGAATTGCTGGCATTGCAGGGAAATCTTCTTGGTAAGGAACGTGATGAAGTCCTATGGTGTGCCACAATACTATGTCTTTATTCTCAATCTCTCTGTTCCTTTCGCTCCAAACGGCTAAGCCATCATCTCCACGGCTCCTATCAGAGTAGAACCCACCAGCCCACCTTTCTGACTTGTTATAGGCGGTCACCCAAACTTGATACTGTGTGTAAGATGCTCTTATTTGTGGATAATCATCTTCGGATAGAACAGAGGTAACCGGCTGTGAACCGATCAGCCGGTAGCCCACTTGGTTCCCTACCTTTGTCCTTTTGTTGGGGTTCACTACCAATAGCTCAGCCGGCTCCAAGCCGAGCCGAATTCTAGCCTCGGCTTCCCCCTTAGCGGCTTCTCTAACAACAGTCCAATAACTCTTCCTTGGTGTTCCAAATAACCCATTTGTTGCTCTTTGCTTTTGTAACTTGGCATTGATGAAGGAGTTTTGACTCTCATCAATGTCAAGGTCAAGATAGTAGGTTATGTGGTGATCATGATTATTGGCTATGGTGTTTTCTGCCACTAAGGTTCCAAACACTTTTTCTGATGATGATATTATCTCATTGTTTTGTGTATATGGGACTGCTTTCATCTCCAATATGCCTGTTAGATCCACCTATATATCAATCAAAATATCTTAGAAGTGATTAATTCCTGAAGCACTAATTAAATAGACATGGAAACACAATGAAACAATCTTACTCCAACTTTTATGCTGCCACTCCTCAGAAATTCCCAATCAAGAACATAATCATAGTTTCCCACAGTAGCAATCATTCTCACTACCAAATTAATTTCAGGCTCTCCATTTCTTATCTGCACCAAGAAAAATGGAACAGCATCATGTATTGTAATAAGGTGATTAACTGAAAATTGTTACACATATCTGAACTATCATTGTCAATCTTCAATAATAGATATTTTCTATTGTACCTATCACTCACTTGCCTAACTCAAATATAAAGATAGAGGTGGATCTCACCTCAAAATATATCCAACACTGTAGGTTAGTCACCTTTAGACAATAGTGGTAGGGGGCGTAAGTTACTGAACTGGACCGAAAATTACCGTAAAACCGAACTAAAAATTATAACAACCGATTTAAAAATCGAAAAAATCGGTTTTTTTTTGTTTTTTTTTTACAAAACCGATCAGTTCGGTTTGATTTTCAGTTGGCTCGATAGAAATCGAACCGAACCGAACCGAACCGAAGATATGCATACATTTCAATGTTTTAACCATTTTAACCTTTAACCTAACAACAAAAATTCTAAACCCCTAACTATTTCAATGTTTTACTCTTATTATTTCAGTTTATTGACTATTTTAAACTTCTAATTATTGTGATTCATATTCTTCTCATTAGAAATTAAAAACCGAAAAACCAACCGAACCAAACTGCTGTTGGTTCGGTTCGATTGGATTCGGTTGTTGTAAAAGTAACAAACCGAACGATTGTGTGTCTGTAGGAACCGAACATATCGGTTCGATTGGTTTTTTATCCAAAACCGACCCCAACCGAACCGATAATTAGAATAGAAGAATGAAGATATTCAAGAAATATATACCATTTTGATGGGATTATTGATTTCCATGTGCCTCCAAGCCACATTTCCAGAAGTCCTTTCAAAAATGCAAATAGCCCTTGGAACCTGTTGAACCTCTGCATTAGGTCCAGCCATGAAGCCATCCATGAACACTGCATTCAAAGGGCAATCAATCCCTGGTTGCAGGCTATCAGCTGCACGTCCAAAACCAAATTCTCCAGCATCCATGAAAGTCCTAAAATACCATTCCTCTGTTGGATCCATGTAAGGCACAAATGTTTCAGACACATGACCCCTATACATCACCCTCCTATATTTTCTCTCCCTTTCATCAAATATTGAAGCAGTGGATATTATCATCCCTGCCCTTGCATTGAACCCAACATGGAAAACCCACTTATCCCATTTCACCTCATTCCCATTCATGCTGAATCCAATAGCATTAGTATCTGATACATTAATATCACTAAGGTTTCTCATTGAAGACTGAAATTCTGTGCCTTCAGCTTTAGGCAAAGGTGCTTTGTACCTATCATTGTACATTGTGATCTTCATTGAATCAACATCAACAAGCACTGTGATTCCCTCAATAGGCCTAGCCCACACATTCACTGAACCACCTCTATAAAAACATGCCACTTTGAGTTCTCTCCTTGTGATCTCTTCTCCATACCAACCAATTGTAAACGGCACGCAAGAAACTTCTGAGAGATTCAAGCCTCTCTTGCTTATTGATTCTTTGAATTTGGGGTATTGAAGGGGCAACTTGCTTGCTTGGAAAAGCTCTGTGAATGTGAATGGGGGGTATCCATGGCCATTGTAGATTCTGTCAGATACAATGGAGCCTCTTGTTAGGTCAAGTACAAGCTCGTGTGTGTCACCATTGGCTCTAACAACTACCTTGGCTTGACGAGGAACAGTTACACTAGGCTTGTCTTTTGTGTTGTTCTTTGAAGATAGCCACTTTAGGACATCGTCTTTGTTGGGTTCTTCAACATCCACAAAGTGATAGGTTAAGTTAGGAATGGCACCAAGGTAAGAGTTTTGAACTATGTTTCTTGTTTTGTTGATTTCAGATGGTGAGAGAGGGTCTAAAGGGTGAGATTTTGTGAAGCTAATTATGAATATCAGAAAGAATGCTATAACAATAATAATCATGTGTGCTGCTGCTTTATCAAACATTTTGATTATATTCATAATAATTATGTTTGGGATATAACTAATATGATGCAACCTCCATTTACATTTATAGCACTGATGATTTAAATGTTGAGTGTAGAGTGTGCATGGCCTGGCCCGAAGACTCGGCCCGGCTCCGAACACTCGGCCCGGTCCCGAACAATTTAGGGAGTATTTTGATGTGATTTTATCGGGTCTAGGGTCGGGTAAGGATCTCAAAAATAGACCTTGTCATTATTTTGGGTCGGGTCCGGGCTATGGTTCGGGTCACCCGAAGTCGGCCCGATGGCCCCGTCATCATACACAATTAATATTTTGTGTTATTAGTGATGGATGATGGCTATTCTTATGAGGAATTTAAGTATTGTAAACCTTAATATTTTGTGTTATTAGTTATTATAAGACTATAAGTTAATGTTTTATGTTTAAAATGTATAAGATTTTAGACTAATGCATAATATTATGTTATTTATATTGATTTAAATATTTGGTGTTATTAGACAATATTAGTATTGATTATGGTTATGCTTTAATTTTAGAGAAGAGTTGGTTTTTGTTATATTTTTCTAAGTGAATTTTACTATGTCAAATAATGGTTGGAGTCTTGAAAATTTGGATATTTTTATCATGCTAGCTTATAAGAAAATATCAAGGTAATGTAATGTTAACGGCCCGATTTTCACCCGGTTTTTACCCGGTATAATCGTAGTTCGAAAGTGCATAGGTTTCATCGGGCCTAGGGTCGGGTTCGAATCTAATAAATAGACCCGATATATATTTCGAGTCGGGTCTGGTCACCATGCACAACCCTAGTTGAGTGTATTCTAATGAATTAAGAAAATAGTAACAACCAACCAAAATTTTGTTGTCAAGATAAAGTGATTTACGTTAGAATGATCTCAAAGATTCTGACTTGGTAATAACATTAGTGATTAGTCAATGCGTTAAACGGAATTATATTCCTTTCTCTTCTGGCCAAGATAGATAAACAATTGAGTAAATTAAACTTTCTTAATGAAATAATTATGCATGCTTAGTTAGGACAATTATTTTAAAGCCGGGAACAGCGCCGCCGTTTGATTTTCAGCAATATCTATCTATATTATATACAAGTTTTTTCTTGAGTTTACAGCAATAGAATGATATTAATAATTTATATTTGTTTGCTTTACTTGTACATTGAAACAAGAGTATGTGATATTACTCATTAGCGTGCTTATCTTCGATGACATGCATATGTTACTCTTGAAAAATGAAATGAACCACGTGAAAGATCAAGTTTTAAGAATAATGAACACTAAATTCCTTTATACTTATTTGGTTCCGTTTTTAAGCTACATATATAGATTGCTTTGAGAGGAACAAGAAGTGTTATGAATCCAAATCATTGACGTCAAATTAAGAATTTGAGATCTTTTTATCTGCGCAATATCACGTACGTCATGACAGAACATTGTTGCGTGACATGAGTTGTTTTTTTTAGATAGATCAACTAGGGGTGTAAGTTATCGAATCGGACCGAAAATTACCGCAAACTGAACCGAAAATTACAACAATCGATTTAAAAACCGAAAAAATCGTTTTTTTTTTTTTTTTCTGACAAAACTGATCGGTTCGATTCGGTTTTCAGTTGGTTCGATAAAAATCAAACCGAACCAAACCGAACTGAAGATATGCATCCATTTCAATGTTTTAACCATTTTAACCTTTAACCTAACAACAAAAATCTCCAATCCCTAACCATTTCAATGTTTTACTCTTATTATTTCGGTTTATTGACTATTTTAAACCTCTAATTATTGTGATTCATACTTTGTTCATTAGAAATTAAAAACCGAAAAAACCGATCGAACCAAATTGCTGTTGGTTCAGTTCGGTTCGATTCGATTGTTGTAAAAATAGCAAACCAAATAATTATGTGTCTGTAGAAACCGAACATATCGGTTCGGTTGATTTTTAGTTCAAAACCGAACCAATAACACCCCTACACACAACACTAAAGAATTCATACTCAACAGATACAGCGTATTAAGAGACATATGATTTTACCAATTGAAGGAGGCTTCAGCGTATTAACTTGCCACCGTTTTTTGTTTTTGGTCACCGCCGCTTTTTGTTGGGTCGGTCCAACCTAAATCGTCACCACACGTGGTTTAAATTTTGGGCTCGGTCAAATTTGGGCTTGGCCAAACAAAAATTGATTCATTTTTTATTTTAAGTCTACACCAGCTCAGAGAGGGAGTCCGGCTATGTCCAAAGAAGACTAATATTCGTCCTCAGTATAATAAAAAAGAAAAATGATCCTAATTGTAATTTGTTCAACAGAGCTTGAATTCTAGTTAAATTCCCAGTCCGAATTGAAATGTACGAGTATTGATTCTAACATTTTATGAGAATTTTCTGCAGTAAATATTTTACCAATTAAAAATAGCATTGATATATTATTTTACAGACACTATTAGATAGGAAAAAAAAACCCTAACCCTAATCAAATGAGTAGTTTAATATATTCCTAAACAGCTAGCTAAAGTGTCTAATGTAGCCGCAAAATATAATAAAACAAATTAATTAATATTACTGTAAACTGAAAAAGAAAAATTGTCCACGAGTTGAGTTGAGTTGAGTTGAGTTTGTGATGTTTCTCTATGAAGCTCTAGAATTCGACAACATTTGTAGTTGTGCGTGTGTTTTTCATAGTGAAGTTGGTTTTCGTACGCTGAACTCCATCCCTCTGCAATTCGATCGCTGCATTAAGGTCTGTCACCTGCGCCTTCCTTTCTTCTCATTCTTGCTTCTTTGACGGTATCATTTTTGCTGAAACTCTCTTAATACAACAGGGAATAACCATTTCTCTTAGCTTTAATTGTTCGCCAATTGTTACGTGGCTGATGACTCTTTACCCTGTTGGTCATATTTGACACTAAAGTTTGAATTTTTTAGAAAGAACTTAGACATTATAGTTATTTAGGTTTCCTTTGTGTTATTGAAATTGATTTGTATTTTTATGAATTAGCCTGAACTCTTTAATCATTTTTCAAAACAGGTGTTTATAAGAAAACCTACATGAAATGGGCCTTTTTGGTTTCTAGAGTTTACTTCCTGAGTGTTGAAGTGTTCTGTTTCTGAATTGTGATGTTTCTTAGAAACTTTTTCTCAATCAGTTAAATGAAGGATGGCAGAACCTGCATATACTGTGGCATCTGATTCTGAGACCACAGGAGAGGAAAAGTCATCTTCAACTTTTCCTGAAATTGCCATTGGAATCGATATTGGCACATCTCAATGCAGCATTGCTGTGTGGAATGGTTCCCAAGTGGAGCTTTTGAAGAACACAAGAAATGAGAAGATAATGAAGTCCTATGTCACTTTCAGAGATGATCTACCTTCTGCTGGAGTTAGCAATAACCTTTCACATGAGCATGAAATGATGTCTGGATCTGCAATCTTCAACATTAAACGATTAATTGGCAGAACTGATGCTGATCCAATCATCCATTCCTGTAAAAATCTCCCATTTCTGGTTCAGACATTGGAAATTGGTGTCCGCCCTTTTATCGCTGCCTTGGTGAACAATATGTGGAGATCCACCACTCCTGAAGAAGTGTTGGCAATATTTCTGGTGGAGTTAAGAGCAATGGCTGAAGCTCAATTGAAATGTCCAATAAGAAATGTAGTGATTACAGTTCCAGTTTCATTCAGTCGGTTCCAGCTAACCCGGGTTGAACGTGCTTGTGCCATGGCCGGCCTTCATGTCCTCAGGCTGATGCCTGAACCAACAGCTGTGGCTTTGTTATATGCACAACAGCAGCAGCAGACAACTAATGAGAATATGGGCAGTGGTAGTGAGAAAATCGCCCTCATTTTCAATATGGGTGCTGGTTATTGTGATGTTGCTGTGACTGCTACAGCCGGAGGAGTTTCGCAGATAAAATCCTTGGCAGGAAGTACCATCGGTGGGGAAGACTTACTTCAGAATATGATGCGCCATCTCTTGCCAGATTCTGAAAGCTTATTTAGGAGTCACAGTGACAAAGAAATCAAGACAATTGGCTTGCTTCGACTTGCGACTCAGGATGCAATTCATAGGCTTTCTTCTCAGTCCAATGTCCAGGTTGATATAGACTTGGGAGATGGACTGAGGATATGCAAGGTTATTGACCAGGAAGAGTTTGAGGAAGTAAACAGAATAATATTTGAGGAGTGTGAAAGCCTTATTATCCGGTGCTTGCAAGATGCGAAGGCAGAAGTTGAGGATGTAAATGATGTGATAATTGTTGGTGGATGCTCTCATATTCCAAAGGTGAAGAATCTTGTTAGTAGCATATTCAAAGGGAAGGAACTTTATAAAGGGATGAATCTCTTGGAAGCTGCCGTCTGTGGCGCAGCAGTGGAAGGAGCTATTGCTTCGGGTATCAGTGATCCCTTTGGGAACTTGGACTTGTTAACCATCCAATCAACGCCTCTTGCTATTGGGATTCGAGCTGATGGAGGCAATTTCGTCCCTGTAATACCTAGGAATACTGCAACGCCTGTGAAGAAGGAACTAGTATTTACCACTCTTCATGATAATCAAACCGGGGCATTGATTATTGTATATGAAGGTGAAGGAAAGAAGGCAGAGGAGAATCACTTGCTGGGATATTTTAAGATAATGGGAATACCTTCAGCACCAAAAGGCATTCCAAAAATTAATTTGTGCATGGACATAGATGCTGCAAACATGTTGCGAGTTTTAGCTGGTGTTGTGATGCCTGGATCACGACATCCTGCAATTCCTGTCATGGAAGTGAGGATGCCAATGGTTGATGATGGGCATGGTTGGTGTGCTGAGGCTCTAAATAGAACCTATGGTTCTACACTGGATTTGGTAACTGTGCATACAAAGGGATAGGGAATAGTGATGTTTAGCATCATTGTAACTCTTTTGGTGCTATGTTTTATTGTGTTTCTGAATACTTGATACACCTGCAATTGAAATATAGCTCAAACAATATGAAAGGTAAATGTAGAATTCAGTTAAATTAGTTGCAGACCTGGCTGGGGAGCCGTTAGAGCTATTAGAGTTCAACTGATTTTTAACGAACTAGGTAGATTGCATAATATATATTTTGTTTTTATGTGTAGTGCAGCACTGTAAAAGAAGCGATATTAATTGGATCTTAATCTTCTCCAGTTTCTAAATCAAGAAAAGCTCTCTCACCCTCAATATCTGTCACTCTCAATATCAAATTCTCTCTTGCTCTCAAGTCTAAACCTCCCTGGCTCCCTTTCTCTGCACTCTTTGCAATAACAGCAGAGTTCTTTAATTTCTTGCTGCTTAAGTTGCTGGTACCATTTTACATGGTATCAAAGCTTTCGATCCAACAAATGGCAATTAATTTATATGACTAAATTAAGTGTTTGTGACTTGTCTTCTGAGAATGCAAAGGAATCAACACTTTTGGTAAAAAAAGAAAATGAAAAGTTGACTAGCTTTTGCTCAAATGCAAGAAAAAAATGTTGGTAATATGTTCAGCCTCGTTGCTCGAGTATGGCTTAGAAAGTTGACTAGTTTATTTATTAAATGATTTCAGTTTAGCACTTAAAAAGTTTCAATTCAATTTAATATTTTAATTCATATTTTTTTTATATGGTCTTTGAATTATTGTTACTTATCCTTAATATTCATGCTAAAGATCAGAGGTTGAGATAAACAAGAAGGTAAAAATTCAAAATCTGTGACTACTATAAGTCAAGTGGGTTCGTGGCTTTGTCGAATATGAATGGGTTGACAATGGTGAAAAGGACTAGGAAGTTCAGAACCTCAATAATTTGAATCTCATTTTGCAACATCCAATCAGTGAGATGCTTGTTCTTAAACCATGTGTGGATTAATGATATAAAAAGTGGGGTTTGATTTAAATATGATTGCAAGAGAGTTGACTCCTGCTGAATACTGACATTAGCTGAATGATAATACAAATGGAAATAAGAAATTAATTAAAAGAATCAAGACATGAAAAATGAAGAGTTTAAAGTGGTTTGTTTAATGTGTACGATGTTAGAAAAACATGTTTGTTTAGTAGGAAAGTGATTATGTACATTGGAGGGCTCCAAAAACCTACAAAAGAAACAAGGAATAAAATCCAAAGAAGGGTGGCATGGGACAGTTGTAGTAGTAAGAAAACACATAGATTCAGAGAGTAATTTGTCCACATTCACTGAAACAGCAGAATCTCGGGCTAAACTCCAAAAGCCCAGATTAGGAAGATGTGAAAGCTGATCCATACACACACACACACACATGATTTTGCTAACATCATCATCATCTTAGTTTCTTCTACTAACTGAAGCAGCTAGCCTTGATTCCTAAACGACGATTGCTATTGGACAATCCTTCATTTTATTTTACCACTTTCATGTCTCATTTCCCAACACACCAAAACCTATATTTCAATTCACTCTTATAGATTCATTTATCATTACTAATACAATAATGCTAGGAATCAATATAGTTCCAGCAAAAAACCAGCCAAATGCCTATGGGTGAATCTAAAATCTCTACGTGAATGGTACTTATGTTAAGTATTAGGATATTTCTTTTCTTTGTAAATTAGATGGTTCTGAATCTGTTTTAGGCATTTAGAGAGGGAAGGAGAGTGAAGAGACTGAAGCAAATTGAATCAATTTCTGTGATTCACGTTTGCAATGATACTGAATGTATCTCCTCCTAATTTGAATGTGGTAAAACATTTAATAACTAATATTTTAAATCATAAATAAATAAAACTAATTACTATATTTATAATTAACTAAGTTGTTCTATTCTTGAATGATTTGAAATTGATTCCATGTACTTTTCCTTACTAATACTAATAAGGTGAGATTTGGTAACAACTCACCTTTTATATTGGATTCAAATTCAGTAGAATGTAGCATAAATGAGACAGTATAAAATCTATATATCATAACAATAACTGAGTTGTAAGTTTATATGATATCTCATATCTTATGTCTACATGTAATATTTTTTGTTCCAATTCAAAGATGTAAACTAGTTTATTTAATTTTTAGTAAAATAATACAACTGTGTTATATAATAACTACCATAATATAAGTCAATAATCATCAATCTAGTACTTATATAAATATACGAAAGAATCTCGTGTTCACATCTACAATCAAATTTGACAAATACTATAATCAAAATTTATTCACAAGTATAATCAAAATACAACTAAAAGTATAAAATTATATTTGTAATTAATTTTTATGTTCATAAAAAATTTAGTTATTGTTAGAATATATTAAGATCAATTAGTATTCATTAGAATTATTTAACATATTTAAATATTTATTATAGGATATTACGTCTTTGTTATTTCAATTTTTTTAACATCTATATATACTCTTTTATATTGTATTATTCTAAACAATCTAAATATACATACACAAACCTTTTTTAACAATTATTTTAGTAATATTGGAAACATATGTATAAAATATATAAATATTTAATGAATAGTATTTATAATAACTTTTAAAATAAAATTTGTCTAACTGATAGGTATTTTAGTTTGTGATTTTTTAAACAAAAACTATTAAAAAACCATTATTCATTTGTGAATTTAGTTTGTTTAGTGGATTTTCTTATAATGTGATTTAAATATGGCTTATTGAAACATAAAAGAAAATCAAAATAAAAATACTATTTATATATTAAAATTAATTATCATATATTTTTAGATAAATACATATATAATTTAATTTATTTTTAATATATATTTTATTTTAGTAATTAATTTTATTATTAAAAGAATATCACTTAGAACTGGAATTGGAATAAAGAATGGTGGCTTACCTCAGCTGAAGTGAACTGAGTTTGACTTCTGAGTTCTCACTGAGACAACAAAACCCCGACACATATTCCTACCTACCCTCTCAATCTCATCGTATAACCCACTCTCTCTCAAAAGATAAATAAATCCAACCACAACCATACAATAATATTCAACATTTCAAACTTGTTCTCCCATCCTGTTTCTCTTATTATTATAAAGACAAGGTCCAACCCCCATGTTGCTACAAAAGATTCCATTTATACTACCTACTAATAAGTAATAAGGCAACAAAAAAGAAAAGTGGAAAAATTAAAATTACAACGGTGGTTGTGGTTTTCATTTTGAACCTTGGCCAGAGGAGGTAGTAAAGTTTCGCCGTTTCGACCACGCTCCCTTGCTCCCATAAATTATGAACATGCACGCCATTTCACACCCCGCTCAGCACGTCGTCGTTTTTTGATTCAAACCAAATTGGGGGATCACAATTACAGTAGTAATTAACGAATTTAATGAGTGCCATTTCCCACTTAGTAATAGTAGTATATGTTGAGTTCATTCAAAAAGACGTAAGGAAGAAAGAAAGGGTGCAACAATTAAGAGTTAATTGCGGGTGTCGTATATGTTCAGTTCATTCAAAAACGCTGTGACATGGACACGTGGCGTCGTCTGAGATGTGGAGAAACGATTGAGATGAGCCCACCCAATGGGGGCCGCATCTTCGATCTGTACACCATCTCGTCGTACGGCCTACGGTAGAACTTCAGGTACGCCGAGAACGATTCCCTGCATCTCTCTCCCTTCCTCACCTGCCCCTCTCGCCGGAAGAACGCCGCCGGAGACTGAAGGAACGACGCCACTCCCGCTCGATGCGGCTCCGTCACGCGCTGCGGCATCGGCGTCGACGGGAACAGGTCCTTCCTCGTGGCAGCTGGGCCGTTGATGCTGCCACGTGGCGTCCTGGCGACGGGCGATGCGAAGGAGAGAGAGCGAGCGTTGAGTGGCGAGATGAGTGCTGGGCTTGTGGGCCCAACCTTGGATGCTGACGTGTCGGTAAGGCTGAGGTACCAGGGCTTGAGGGAGTCCAGGTGGTGGGATACGGTAAATGAGAAGCGGGACGAGGAGCAGGAGCCAATCTTGGCCGTTGATTTGATTGTGGACGGATCGAATCGTAGGGACGATGCTCGAGGGTACGTTTCGAAGTGGCTCAAGTCCATGGATTCTTCGAACTCCAACGATGACACCACTGTTATCCACGCTGATAACTCCACGAACGGACGAACACCCTGCACCCGCACAAGTACTGTGAAATTTAAATTTAATTTGATATAATCTTCAAAACGGTAGATATTACATATGTGTACTTATTTTTCATATAGTCAAATTTTAATAGTAACTAATCACATGAAAACATATTAAATATCACAAGGCAAAGAGTGTAGTGGTTAGTGGTTAGATTTGAATTTGAGATAATGTAGAAAGCTCTCCCTTATCTTATAGAGTAATAGCATGAATAATGGATGATGATGATTATGTGCTTTTGAAAAAGGAAAAGTAGGAAGTGGTAGTGGATGGCTGGGGCAGACCTAAAAAGGAAAGGATCGGAGATAGGAAGTGGTCCGTCCGTTCCATATTATATATATTGAAGATGGTCAAACACATGACAAACAAAACATATATACATGCAAGTGGCACATGGGTAACAGTACATGGTAGACTTCTAAAATTAGGCATGTAAGGAATTTGAATTGGTTAGTTATTTTCTCACCTTCCACAAGTATGCGAAAAGGGAGGGAGGGTCTATCACAAACGCTTTGCTTAGCCGGCCTGGGTAGTACTCCGCCACTATTTTCAGTGCTCCCACCAACATGTTCATAAATGCAGATGCTGACCTGTAAAAGCCTGCCCCCACTAATATTGTTATTTCATCTTAAAAGGGGTGTTAGTGCAAGCTAAAAAGGAGGATCACAAATTCACCACACTCACTACACTATACCATTATTTAAGGAAACAATATACAGAATATTAATAACAACTCCAATTCCCGATATTACCCTTTAGCAGTAAACATGGCAACTAATGAGGGGGGGCACTCCGGACATTATCTGCGACCCATTCAGGCTCTGCCGGGATTCATTGTATCCCCTGCTATCTCATTTATTGATTCTGATCCCTCAATCTTTTCTGTTTCACCCTCCCCTGATTTCATTTCCCCTTTTACTCCTTTGTTTGTTTCTTTCTCATTAATTAATGTTAGCTTCAAAGGGCAATACAGGGATTTTGGGACATGTGACTGACCAATGTGCACTATACCTATACTACTACTTACTTGCGTCGAAAAGCATCACAAATTCTTCTACGTTTTTTGGCATCGTTGAAATTGCTACCTCCATTGTGAATACCAGCAAACGGGTCAACCTTCATAAATTCAAAAAAATATATAAAATTAAAAGCTTGTAGTAAGATATCAAGAATAGTCAAAAAGAATTGTTCTCGTGTTTGGTAACTTACAGTTTTTGAGAATGTAACTTGGTATAGTCTTGTTTCATCCGGAAAATCTGTCACCAATTAAAAATAAAGAATAAATTAAACAATTCAAACCAATTCAAGTCAGATAAATGAAGTACTGAGATTACCAAAACAGGTCTGAATTCTTCGTCATGACCAGCTACATAGGCCAGTCCATCAGCTAGTTCAGCTGAGAAATCATCAGCTATCAAATATTCTGTTTTTCAAAAATTTTAAAACCGAAAATTATTATTATTATTATTATTTCAATAAAAAGGATAAAAAAATTGAAAAGAAAAGGACAAAGAGATTTGGTATTTGGGTATGATGATGTTCTTTTTCTTTGACGCATAATTCAAAACAAACAAAAAAAAAAAAGAAAAAAGTAAAGCAAGATTCAAAAAGTAACTGAAAATGCATATACGATACCAGTGACAATGGTGTCTCTCCATGAAAGGCATGCCCTGAGTTGCTTTGCTGCCTTTTTCACATTATCACCCTTGGCTTTCAAAAACCGTTTCACACAACCATAGTTACAGAACTTCTCCTGCACAACCATAATAACAAACTCAGTAATAATTCTATGGTAGAAACTCAGGTGCAGTTGATTTCATGTGAAGTTGATACCTGAGAACCGTTAGATGATTTGACTGATTTGACTAAATTTTCATCTAACGACTCTCAGATATCAACTTCACGTGAAGTTGACTTCACCTGAGTTTTCACCTAATTCTATATCATATTGCAAACAGTAACCTCATGAAGAAGATGAGTGAGAAAGAGAGAGAGAACCTGCTTGAGAGTGAGAGGGGTTTGTTTTCTGATGATCTCAAGAACAGCTTCAACTTTGGCTGCTTCCTTGCGATCACTCTTCTGCTCATAATCATCTTTCTTCCCCATATTTAAACGCACGTAATCAATGTGTGACGGCGCTCTCCGATGAACCGAATAATCTCCAACACCACAAACAACAACAACTACTGATATTATTATTCCCAACTTCTGCTTCACGCAACCATCATAAATCAATAATAATAAACAACCTAGCTTCTATATATGGAATTCGAACTCACACAGAGAGAGATAGAGAGAGAGAGAGAGTTATGGAAGTGAAAAACGTTGAATAAAGTGAAGAAGGAACATAGAGGCTCTATTTATTATGATGAAAACGACACAAGTTAACGGCGTTTAATTTGTTTAGCGCTCAAAGGCTTTGGGCTTTTTATTTTTTGAAAAAATGAATCAAGAGTCGTTAGGAAATGTCAACGGAGTTAGTTTGTTGCATGTGTTAGGGTTGAGAGAGAAAACAGAAAAGTGAGGGAGGGTCAATGTGGTAAAATAGCACGCAGCTAGATCAGAGACCACTCACCACCGCAATGATATTGATTATTAATGCCTCATCCGACACGGATTCTTAACAGAAAACGCCCTCTTTACAATCATTAATCAACCATTTAATGCTTCTTAATTCCTTGTTCCCTTAACTACTTATATATTGTACTATTATTTATTGTCATGTCAATCAACGGGGACACTTATTAATTAAGGTCTCAATCTCTGTTTTCTTTTTTTCTTAACTAAAAATCTTTACCCTTAATTTATGGAATGCCATCAATGATCTAAGAGTTAATTGGTGCCCCTCTCTTTTCACTTTTTAGGCAAGTTCCTAAACCCACTAATACTTGGCCCCTTAAGTAAAACAGAGAACTATATAGATAGCTAAGTGCTACCTTAATTTTAATTTTACAATTTGAAGTGGCTTTCCTTAAATTTTAATTAAAAAGTGTAGTGCAACTTGAAATTCAAATTGCTTTTTTTTTATCAGTACTATATATTAGTGAAAGAATATAAGGTTGCGTTTATTTCTGAGAATAGGACAAGACAAGACACTAAGAATATGATAGAATAAGACACTGATGGACAGAGACATAAAATTTTATGTTCTTATATTTTGTTTGGTGATAAATTAGAACAAATTATAAAAATCTAATTTATTCTCATTTTTTTCATTCAAAAAATTTGAGATGAAAAATATAATAATAAAAAATATAATTATGAAAAATCAACAAGAATAATGAAAGAAAAAATAAAAAATAAATTGTGTCCTTGTTAGTGTTTCTGTGTCCTTCCTGTCAGGATGGACACAAAATACACTAATTCAGTGTCTCTGGACACATTATTTCTGTTCATGTCTCTTCTGTCAAACACGATTTTGTGTCTCTGTAAACAAACGCAGCTTAAAGTACATGTATATACACAAGCAGTAACTGAATATTAGTTACCCATGTATATTATTTTTACCGTAATAGATAGAGTATATATGTATTTGTTTGGGTTCGAAAATTAGGGTCAGATGAGCATATGCATATGCATATATTCCTTTCCTCATTATTAATGTGCAGCAGGAGACAGCAGTAGTAGCGGCAAAGAGGCATCGATTTTTCACGATGACAGTTCAATAATGATATGGTAGAGGAGTAGTAGTAGTAGTAGTGTGTGTAGGATCGGATCGATTAATTAGGACTGAGACTGTAGTATGTGTTGTGATTTACATGCATGACATGAATAATGAATGAAGTAATTTTTGGGAAAATGTAATGCATGAGACGATAGAGATAGAGATAAGAGGCCAAGACACGTGAACGGATATTGCGGGATAAGTAGAAGTATATGATTAGTGTGTATATGTCTCCATTCCAATAAGATTACATCTTATTTTGTTTGTACTATATACTAATAATAATTTCACCTTCATATATACTCATTACAATAATGGACTATTTCATGTTTCTTCTTCCACTCCTAGTCATCTACTATAAATGATCAATTCAAATTCAATAGGAGTTTGTGTGTATTTAAATAAAACCCTTAAGGTAGCGTTTAGTAGAGAGACAGAGACCGAAAGACTGAGACTGAGAGACAGATACTAAGAGATAGGGATTGAAATAAATTTCGGTATTCTGTTTGGTGCAAAATAGGAGACAGGAATTGAAACAATAATGAAACTCTAATTTAATTTGCATAAAGAATAAAATTGGAATTAATTAATTGAAATGAAAGTATTTTAGGTATAAAATGTTATTAAAGTTTCAGTCTCCATCTCTAAAAATTTCAGTCTCCAGTGTCCCTACTTTTTGGAGATACTGAAAAACTGAAATTTTAGAGACAGAAACAGAAATTTTAGTAGCAGTCTCTGAACTAACAAACACGATACTAAGTCTCAATCTCTCAATCTCTGTCTCGTACCTCAAAACAAACGCTACCTTTGTGATATGATACTAATACTTTTCAGTTTTGGTGTAATAATGTTTATTTGATAATTAAGTTTAATTTTCAAGAGTTAATCCAATCTTCAATTTTTTTTTTATATTGAAGTGGTGGCTGTAAAATAATGATGATCTCACTATATTATTTTATATAATTAAATGTTCAGGTTAAAAAAAAAAAAAAAACCTCGGCTCCTATGAAAATTATTGAATTAAAATTTTGTTCCTATGTATATGCATGATGAGGCATGTTACTTGGTGTAAATAAAGTATGAAGTGACTTGCTAGAAATGATGACAAATTGTATGTTTATAATCCTTTGGTGCGAAAAAGAAGTAACATATAAATAGAGAGAAGATGGGTAAAGATAAAAATGGACATCACCATACTTGTCTTAAGGCTTTTGTGTGTCACTTTTGGAATCATAATTTTTGTTATTTTCTATACTCAACATACATGCATACCTATATCTATATATATGTAGGTGTATGTACGTGTCTATAGCTATAAGATAGCATTCAATCACAAATTCACGTCAATGTCTATGCTTTCACCTATGTGAATTATGGTTTACTACAACCTTTGCGTGTGTGGTGGTGAATTGAAGGAGTAGTGAACAGTGTTGTGTATGTTTTTGGCGTAGAAGTAGAAAACGGTGAGTCCAACTTTTTGGTATCAGATTGTTCTTATTGCATGGCGGGTTAAAGGGAATATTCATAAACCGTCACCGCCATTATTATTAGCTGTTTAGATTTGATGGGAGATTCTCGTCCTTTTATGTGCCTCCTCCAAAAGAGAAAAAGGTTTTATTCTCTGCTCTCTCAAATCTGAATTTTCGTGTGAAGAATCATTTGGATGCATGTATGCAACATAATGTATACACATACATACATTATTTTTATTTCTTTAATCATTATTCGCGCCAGCCTCGGAATCTTACGAAAAATTCAGGTATAGTCAACTTTATGTAAAATTAATAGTTGATAGTCGTTAAATAATTTGATTGATTTAATTAAATTTTCATTTAACGATTCTTAACTATTAATTTTACGTGAAGTTAATTATACCTGAATTTTATCTAATGACTTTCAACTATCAACTTCACCTCAAATTAATTGTACTTGAATTTTCACATATATATGTATGTGTGTTTTTTTTTATTCATATAATGTATGTGCATGCATGATTCATCAATAATATAATGGATCGGTGTGTTCTATAGTGCTTACAAAATACACATAATTTAACTTCATAAAAGAGCGAGTCTCATCTCTATCTTAACACTTATATTTAAGTAATTTTGACACAAAATTTGTAATTGTAGACACCGTAGAATCACTCTTATAGATTGGATTAGTTATTAATTAAATATCTACAAGATAAAATTAGATTAGAGTCTTAGTAATTTCTACTAATAAACAATAATTTCATAATATAGGATTAAATTTTTATAATAAAAAAAATTTAGAATTTAATTTTTATTATCATCAAAATAAAATAATTATTAGTATAAAACAAATAAAATAAAGAACGATAAGTTAAGTTAAGTTTTTTATACTCTAATCCATGATCATAATTTCCAAAATGGATATAATTAATAATATCAAATTCTGACTTATATATATAATATATTTATACTATGAAAAATATTATTATGAATATATCAAAATTAGCTCTAATATATTTATATATAAATATAAATATTATTTAATTTATTTTTAATATATATTTTATATCAATAACTTATTTTATTATATACTTAACATAATTATATATACTACTAATAATATTAGCTAATAGTAAAAGCAGTTAAGGGCTAATTTACTTATTTGAATAAAGTACTATGATAATAAGTAATCAAATTTACTGTCTTGTTAGGAGATATACAAAACATAAATATTTGAAAATTCAAAAACTACACATTTATAACTCATAACTCATGTTGGTTGATTATTTTTTTTCTTTTTTAGGATTTAATATTGAATTTACCTTTTGCGTTATGAATGACAATGAACAGGCATAGTAACATTATTAATTATTAAAAAATATGTGATAATTAAAAAAATTTAACTAAAATCAGTTAAAATTTATTTTATTTAGTATTCATTAATTATTCTCAAAATTTATTTTGTTTAATACTTATTAATTATTACAGTAATTAATAAATATTAAATAAGAAAAATTTTATTTTTTATTTTTATCTTTCTAAACATTACCGTTAATTATTATAGTATAAGAAACATTTTAAATACACCAAAAAGTATTGGTGCACCAGTTATTTTAACCGCTGATTTCAATTAATATATATTATATATATTTTTTATAATTTAAGAACGATGCATAGTAATGCATGATGAAATAAAGACGCTCCATAAATGACTAGATCTCATGAATAGAAATCTCATTAATTAAACACACGCACGGTGTTGCTAGACACAAGGAGAACATTGTTCCAAAGGCACAAATTTTGTAGTACTAGTAACTTGGTTCCAAAAGTCAAAACCTTGATACTTGTCCTTCCATGCAATTTCTAAAACACATACTTAATTAAACACTAAATAACTCTCATGTTTATAGAAGTCCAAGCCCCGTTGTCCTCACGGCGGTGACCCACCAATAACACAGAGAGAGTGATTAATTAGATTGATTAATTAGATTCATCCCCAAGACATTCTCTACATGTCAAATTTTTTATTTTGAAATAGATATAACAATAATAGTGATAGATTGTTTTAATATATCATCCTCTTAGTAATTTAATTTTTAGACTTGAAAAAGTTAAAGTATCATATCATATTGCATAAGCATAAAGTATATTAATATGTAGTTTTTTTATTCATATGAGATCATTCTTATAAATCAAATTAAACCAATTTTTAGAATTAAGTCTACTTAATTTAAACAAAAGATAAAACGGAAATGTTTGGTAATAAAAAAAATCAGCCAAAAACAGCCATAACTTGCCTTATTTAGCATTCATTAATTGTTGCGACAATTAATTAATGCTAAATAAGGCAAGTTTTGGCTTTTTTTTTGTCTCCCTAACATTACCCTAATCCATATTAACCAACTTTTCAAATATCTTTATATTTTCAAATAGAATTTAATTAAAAAAGTCAACTTTTGCTAATTCATATTAAGTTATTAACCAACTTTTTAAATAATTTTTTTATACTAAATTTTAATCTTAAATTTTAAATTCTAAATACTAAACTCTAAATTTCAATCCTAAAACCTAAATCTTTTAGACATATGATATAACTAAGAGTGAATACTCCACCCGACTCCTGACAATTATCTCAAAAGGACAACGAGGCCAAAAAAAAAAAAACACCAAATCCGACTCCTAATATTTTTTTTACCCAATTCGACTTCTGATATTTTTTTTTTGGAACTGATTAGCCATGTGCCAAAAAACATAACATTGCCTTTTTTTTGCACAGGGATCTCGTTGTCCTTTTGAAGTACCGGATTGATTTTTTTTTTTTAAGGATCTCGTTGTCTTTCGAAATAATTGTCCAAGATTATTTTGGGTTTTTTTCTCTAACTAATAATAAGTACCAGATCTTTTTCCTCGTTTTTTCATAAATGATTTCTCAATTAGTTATTAATTTTACTTAGCTATCAATGTTTGCGTTGTTTAATTAAATAATGGCGTGTCTAGAAGTACGTAGCCCTATTTCGAAAGCCAAAGTCAATATGCTGAAATATATTGTATATAAATATTAAATAAAACATAATAAAAGAAAGGCGAATAAAAGCATATACTCGTCTGTTAACTGAAAGAAAAGAGTGAGATTTGTGGGGTTTAGAGAAAGTAATCACTAATCACCATGCTCAAGCGCTATTTAGGCTGCTAAGTTGGTATTTCCAAAGTAATCTTGTAAGCTTTATCGTTCTGGTTAAACTAATACTCACAAAGCTGGAATTTAGTGTGACATTTCTTTCTTTTGTCCTCATTCAAAATTCACACAGATTCTGTGTATCACCTTTTTTTTTTCATATTTAAATAAGTAAAATTAAATAAACCTTAAGAGATCGAAGCTTGGATTCTAGAAATAAACTAGTATTTTAATACAATTAATGTTAAACTTAATTTGGGGTCAGGTTGGCATAGTTGTTGACCTGACTGGTTAATTATTATTATTATTATTATCTTTGTCTATGGCGGAAGAGAAGATGAATAGATATATATCATTAGTTTCACATCATATTAATTAAAATAACATAATAGAAAGTTTAATTAGGTTATTAATTATTTAATTGTCTATATTCTGCCTTTATAAAAACAAGAAAGAATATATTTGATTAGTTAGTACTTTTTCTGTTTTTTTTTTCTATTTTTATTTTTATTACAAAACTGTTTGTCAAATAATTAATAAACAAATTTTAGGAGTCAACCATTTTAAATATTTTTTATTATTATTATTTATTTAGTACAAATATAAAATTTACTAATTTATATGTATAAATTTTAAAAAATATATATTTAATATTATTTTATGTATATAAATTTTTTATAAATATAAATATAAATTATATATTTTTTATATAAAATATCTATAAATATAAATATAAATTATTATTAATTAAATGCTGACTAAAAATAATAATATTTATCGTAACATTGTCCATAATTAATATGATTAAGTTATAATATAGTAATTGCTTAAAATCTCTCACATGGCCGGTGTTTAAACTAAATTAAAGTTGTTGATGATGATGTTGTTTATTTCACCTACTCATATGATAGACATATATCTCTTTCACTCATTTCAAAATTTGAAAGTCCCTACTCTCTCCCTCCCTAGTCTCTCTATTGCCCTTGTGAACTCAACATATAGAAAAGCTTTTAAATATATTAATATATATACACTGATATTTCAGTAAATTTAACCATTAATTTTAATTATATATTATATATAATTTTTATAATTAAAATTAACGGTTAAAAATTATTGGTTAATATATCGATACACTTAAATTTTTTTTTTATAAACAACTATGCATATTATTATTTCACATCACACATGGTGCATACTATATTTTTTTTTATATACTATATTATAGCCACATCATGATTGAATCATTATCCCCTTTAAATTCAAAGTGTACGTTACTTTTTCTTACCTGGCTTAAAGTCTAGCTTCTCTCACCCTCTCTCTCTAAATAGTAGGTTTTCACTGTATTGAATATTTTTAAATACAGAAATTTTGCAAAAGAGTAATTTTTATAATTTAACATTTATAATTTCATATATATAATATCTAAAATTATATGTTTATTATATTTAATATAAAATATTTATTTTAAAGATAATTAAAAAATATAAAATAAAATAAAATAATTTTTGACTAATTTAGATTAATTTTGATTGTTTAATTTTTCAAATATTATTTTTGTTTGCGAAAAATTTAGAAGCGACTGTATATATGAAATTTAATTTGATGAGATTTTGAGTAGGTAGGGCCTGGATGTCTGCTTTTTGGACATGAAAATGGACAAAACTACTCATCACTAATACGGCTTCACATTATTATTATTATTATAAAAAACTGTGGAAGTGTGAAAGCTATGGATTTCTTTCTTTCTGGGACATACCTCACTCATGATTCATAAAATGCCATGTTCTCCACCAAAAGTTTGCTCACCGTATATTTAGGATATATATAATATAATTATATATAACATTTAAAATTTTAATTAACCTTTTTAATTTTTTTCTTAATTTTAAATAAAAAAGTTTTAAATTTTATTTTTTGATGTTTAAAAATATTAAGTGACAACATTTTTTCTTACTTTTAGAAAAAAATTGTACTAATTATATATATATATATTGTTCGGTACTTCAGTTTTCGAACGGATCGGTGGAGTTCTAAAAATGGAATGGTAAGAACCAGTCTCGATTTGGGTCCAGCTAAAGAGAGATGGAGACTTCACGATCTACCAAGCTTCTGCAATGTGAAGAGGAGGTGTCACTTGCAATGACACTCCAACGCTCAAATCAAAAATCATGCAGATGGTAGTGAGAGAATAAAAAATATAATGACGTATCTTGGGGAGGGATAGGACCTCCCCTGTATACCTCGTGCCTAGGAACATACATATATATATATATATGCACGTATCATCACTAATTGATATAAACATTAAGGAAACTATAAGGATTATCATATATAATGTTCTGTTTTTTGTTTTCTTATTTTTTTTCGGTTTGCTTTTTCTTTTAGGCTTATGTTCACCAAAAAATATATATAATACATTTTAACATATTAGATTATTTAGTATTATATAAATATATACAAGTATTGTTGGGAGAGGTCTATAGATAAATTATCAAAATGATAATTAAAAATTTACATTGCTAACAAAAATAATTTTGACAAATACCAATACAACAAATAACTTTTTTAAAAGATTTAAAAATATGAAAAAAAAAAGAATATCATTTTTCAATAAGTGACAAACAACAAACTACTAATAATTTGTGCGCTGCAATTTTTTTCAGAACATTTGGATAACCATTTAAATTGTGCATATAAAAATTAAAACAAAATTTGATTGTTAATTTTTTTTTTTAAATTCAGTCATTTGGAACAAAATATGAAAAAAAATGTTTATATATTATTTTGTCACATATTTCAGTCTTTCGAAAATTATTCATTGTTGATAACTTGATACTTTTAAAAAATTTTTATTAGTTACATAAATTTTCACCCACTTGATACTTTATCCTACATATATTTATCCATGACCCTAACTAGGGGTGTTCGTGAGCCGGGTGAAACCGAATTTAATGTGATCCAGACCCGACCCGAAATATATATCGGATCTCTTTGTTAGACCCGAACCCAATTATAGACCCGATGAACCCTACACACTTTCGGGTCCTGATTATATCGGGTAAAAATCGGGTGAAAATTGGACCGTTAACGTTACCTTCTTGTAAGCTAGCATGTGAAAATATCCAAATTTTCAAGAATCCAATCATTATTTGACATCGTAAAATTCACTTAGAAAAATATAACAAGAACCAACATTTTTCTAAAATTAAAGCATAACCACAATCAATACTAATATTGTCTAATAACACAATATTATATATTAGTCTAAAGTCTTATGCATTTTAAATATAAAACATTAACTTATAGTTTTATAATGACTAATAACACAAAATATTAAAGTTTACAATACTTAAATTCCACATAAGAATAGCCATCATCCATCACTAATAACACAAAATATTAATTGTGTATAATGACCGGACCACCGGGCCGAGTTCGGATGATTCGAGCTATGGCCCAGATCCGACCCAAAGTAATGACTGGGTCTTTTTTTAGACCATTATCCAACCCTAGACCCGGTAAAATCACACCAAATTAGTCCCTAAAATATTCGAGACCAGACCAAGTCTTCAAACCGGACCGGGTCATGAACACTCCTAACCCAAACCTCGCTCAAAACTAAGAGTGAAATTAGTTATTAGCATCTCAATGGAAGCTTGCCCACAAAATAAGCAACGGTTTAAAAGGAGTTTTCCTTATATAATAAATTACAATCATATTAATTAATTGTACATTAAAATTAGTTATCAAAATTAATCTATTAATATAAAATACATGTTAAAATATAAAATATATATTAAAAATAAATTAAACAATATATGTATTCGTACATAAATAAATTGCAACTAATTTTAGTGTACAAATAACAATTTTAAATAAATTAATAATTAAATGTCACGTTAAAAGAAAATGACCTTAAACTCCCATTATTCCATGTGAATAAAAAGTTTAAAGTTGTCCATGCGTGCTCAAACTTTTTTCGATCTTAAAGAGATAGAACCAATAATTTGTTTCCATTTTCGACCTAAAGAACCATATCACTTTACATAGCTTCTTTCTCTAAAATAGAAAAACATTTGACTAATTTAACTACTTTGACGTTTTTCTCAACCATATGGAAATAATACATGGAAGACTGTACTTCCTTTAGTGGCGCATTATTCAATGGTCACTAATTAAGCGAAGAATATGATCCAATTGAAATGTATTATATAAGGTGAAAACTCAGGTGAAGTCGACTTTACATGAAGTTGAAACCTGAGAGTCGTTAGATGAAAATTTAGTCAAATCAGTTAAATCATCTAACGGTTCTCAAGTATCAACTTCACGTGAAGTCGACTGCACCTGAGTTTCTACCATTATATAAAGATAAAGATGTGATAAAAATGTTACAAGGACTTAACCATCCCTTAGAAAAAGCAAAAGGGGTAAAGGGGTAATTAATTAGTGGCAAGAACCCATCATTTTACAGTTGCAGGATTCAAAGCTTTTTGGATTAGTGTGGTAATAATGAATGTAATTGTTGGAGCACCCCATTATTTTGTCCAAAGGATGAAGATGATGATGATGATGATAGTGGTGCTGTGCCTGTGAGGAACTACTGTATTGCATTTGTGATCTGTTCCTTTGCCTTTTTTCGTTGCTGCAATTTGCATATGGACCCACCGTTGCAAAAATTGCAATTGCATTCACCAATATATATCCCTTCCTTTAACTGTTTCATATATAAGCTAATTATTTTGAAAGATGTAAAAACAATGAAACACACAATATCTAATGATGCTAAATTGTATGGCTATCATATATATATTTGTTAGAGCTATGACGATAATTGATATGTGCAGTGGCATGCACAATTATAATTATAGCAGTAAGTAGCAGAAAATAAGTAATGTTGTTCAATTTTTTTTATTTTTGTTTTTTGAATTTTAATAACGATTAAGTTGATAAGTAAAGGATTTGTCTGCTGCGAAATTAAATTCTATTTAAAAGTTTGTTGTTAGTTAAATATGATGAACACTGACATAAATACAGGATACGATATGACATGGGATATACAAACACACAAATTTTAAAATTTTATAAGACACAAAAAACGATATATATATAATATTTTTTAAATAAATTACAATAAATTTATAATATTTTATTGGTATTAAAATATAAAATAATTTTTTAATTGCTTTTAATTTATTTTTTTAACTATATATAAGTATTTAAAATATTTTTTGTTTTAATAAATAATAATATATATTATTTCTAAATTCATTTCAAGAATAATAAGGCTGAACACGCTGATACGTGATGGTATTTTGAATTTAGTGTGTCCAAAAAAATTTTATTTTATTTTATTTTTTTTATTAAAACACGGTTGGATACGACTGATATGTGTATCGGACGAATACCGGTAAGTATTGTGTTCGAAATGTGTTGAACACGCAGATATGGTAACTCAACAAAGTATCCGTATTTCATAGTTAGTTAATGAATTATTATTTATATAAGATCGTAAAATTTTAATTTTTGTTAGTTATTTAAAAGAATCAATAAATTAACTATTCAACCAATCTAAATAATTTAATATTGGTCAATCTAACTACTATCAATTGTAAGAGTAAACTGGATATATATGTTTGCGATTCAATATGATATTTAAAAGGTGTATTAGCAATATAACTACTAATATTAATATATTGAGGACTAAATAAAGGTGATTGAATGATTTGAATCCCCTCATAACTAACTTTGCAATTGATTAATTTTTCCATTAATTAATAATTGAGTTGAACTTTTTCATTATTTATTGGTTGAAACCATCATCCCAAAAGACAAATATACATATGACTGTTGTAACCCTTTCTAGTCAACACAAGGATCAATTATCCTTCAAGAAACGACGTAGAGGAGACTATTGTGTGGGCAAAAGGCAATAATTACTTTGTGAATATCTGTTTCTAGCTAGCAAGTTCAAATTTCAGAGATACATCTAATTCATCATTACTCATCCAATAATTGTATCTTGTCTCTAATTTGGCATATCCTACTACGAATGAAGTGTAGCATCTGCATTTATCTCCTAATCCTAAGGTAAAAATAATCATATGAATTTTTGCTTTATATAAGTTTTAATGCTCTAAAGTTAATTCATTTTATTTTGAGTATATGTTATTTAACAGAATCAGTATAGAAATCGCTGAGAGCTCCTACGTATGTTGCATGCATGGTGATGATGGATTGTCACTAGTTGAATATACAATTAAATTAAGTATTTCTGTATTTGTGATACTTTAATTTCTTTTTTCTTTTTTTGGGGGGAGGGGGGGGGGATTGAGTTGGACATGGATAATGGGCTTCAAACTTTAAGCCCACATAGATAACTGGGCTTAAAACTTTAAGCCCTAAAGTACATTCTTGGGCTACATTTTTGGGGGGTTTACTAGCTTATCAGAAAAAGAGTGTATAAAAAAAGTATTGGGTATAGCCCAGGTCCTAAAAAAAGAAAGTAAAAGATAAATCAAGTTACCAACGTAAGTTGGCAGAGATGGATGAGGGTCTGTGTCCCTTAACCATCTCTCCCGGGTTCGATATTTATTGGAGGATGGGAATGGAGCTTGCTTGCTTGGGAGGGTCGCCCACTTTACCTCTGCAGTACCCGAGGGATTAGTCATTGGGCTTCCGGCCTGATGGATACCCTAGTGCAAAAAAAAAAAGAAAGATAAATCAAGTTTACCCAAACGGTATCCCCTAACCCGACAGGTTAAGGACTAATCTGTCGCGGATCTAAGCTCCATTTAAGAGTCTACCACTGGCCAATGAATTGCTGCATACACAAGGCGGGGTTCGAACTCACGACACTTAGTTAAGCGGACGAGTGAGCTGGAAAAAAAAAAGATAAATCAAGTAAAAATCTTTTTGTGTCAGTATTAAGATAAATGAATCCCTTCTCATTTGAAAATTTAATATAATTTAGTTATATCTAGATTTTGTTCCAGGAGTAATTTGTAGATTATTTTACTATCAACTAGAAGAGTAGACCATTGTTTAATCAAAGATTTTCTGCAACATTAAATTTCTCTAAGCAATTCAAATAAAATAAAAAAATTCTCTCTTTCATTTTTGAAAAAAGGAAAAAAAAAACTTAAAAGTCGAAATTTCAATTGTGTAGGATAGAATGCTTCTTTCTGTAGTGATTTTTTCAACGTTTTGTCCAACAAAGAGTGTTAGGTGAGATTGTATTGAATAGGTGTGGGAATTCATATAAAATTTTAATCTTTTATTGGTAGGTCATATTTAAGTATCAATGTAAAGTTTATTTTTGTGACATATATATTCAGACCTTTTCCGTATCCCAAAATTTTTCATGTGGTAACAAACCAAAGGGATTAGACATTGCTGGATATAAAAGTGAGCATTGATATTAGTATTATTTTATAGTGCATTTACTAATTCATGCCTTAAAAATTAGGGCCGCACACGGATTGGATATAACCTAAAATTCTATTCGATCCGCACTGAATTCATTGGATCGGATCGGATACGATATTTGTATTTTTTTAGGCCGGATCCGATCCGATCCGATCTGCATACTTGCGGATCGGATTGGATATCGGATATATCCACGTAACTCAAAAAAATTATTTTAAGATTCTATTTGGCTGTTTTGACAAAAAAATATCCAGAAAATTTATTTTTTATCTATTTAAGCCTATTTACTCCTAAAATATTATCAATAATAGTTCTCTTGAATAATAAAAACAAAATAATAACACAAGATTTAAGTTTAATTATTCTAAGTTAAAATACAACATAAAAAACTAAAAACAAAATATCATAAAATTCATAAAATAACACACTAAAATTCATATCACCTTAAAGTTTACTTTATTAAACTATGCTATTTATATGTGATGTGCGGATATGCGGATTTGCGGATCAGATCGGCGGATATCACTGCTGAATCCGATCCTATCATAGTGCGGATCGGATAATATCCGCAAAAGTCGGATCGGATGTGGATAATTATCGCGGATATGCGGATATTATCCGATCTATGTGCAGCCCTATTAAAAATAGTTATAAATAGAATGAATAAATTTGCTCTAAGGAACTTTTGAGAATGCTAAGGTTTAGGGGTTTAGTAACTTGGTTATTCATGTAACAAGTTTTGAAACTAAGGTAAGTGAAGTGAGTGATGGGAATAGATTGAAACATGTGAGTGAGTGAGTGAAATTTAGCAGTCTTATAAGGCAACCTTGTGGAACAGGTGGACTCACATGGAAGCAGAGGCTTGTGGTAGATGCTCTTAAAAAGAGAGGCATATACTTGCTTCAAATGCAAGAGGAGAGTGCCTTTTAGCACCTTGGTGAAAACCATGGTTTTCTTGAGGAACAAGTCAACTAGGAAAGGTGAAATGGATACCAATAGATGCTTCTATTCTGTGGTGATGATCCACATGTTATTGGTCTTATTGTTCTTATGCCATAAGGGAGAAAATGTTTGAAAGGGACACTGTACCTGCAACAACAATGTTAATTCAATATATACTAGTTTCACCCTTGTCTAAGCAAAAGAAGGTTAGAGGGTCTCTGCTCTCTGATCTTTATCTATCTTACCCCCTCTCTCTCATTGAGTTTGCTTCCTCTGAATGAGTCACAACTAGTTTTTAACCAAATGGGGTGGCTTCAATCCCTCCTCTCTCCCTTGAAGAAGCTCTGGTTTCGGTTGAATTCGAATCAAAACAAGAGTATGCATTCTCATTATGTTTAGTTAGTTCTCTCTTCATGATGCTGGTTTACATTGTTTATCTCATGGTTTCTTCTCCTAATAACATTGCAGGAAGAGGGATTTACATTCTGTATGAAGATGTCAAATCTTGTCAGTATGAAGATGTGCATGTCCTTTGGTCTATACTAGTGGAATCACATTCCCCTTCTTTGCCATCCAAAAAATAAAAAGCCATGGGAACATAGCATCACACACATTCAGAAGCGGCTGCTCCTAATGTACATAAAAATATTTATAATTAATGTTCATATAACATAAAGAGACTATTTTATTTTTCACTTCTTTCTTTTAATAACTTTTGTAGCATCAAAGCAGAATGGTTTGATTCTCTTTCAATTTTGTTCTTAAAGGATCTACTATGTTCTTATACAACTTCTTTTCTTTTTCTCTCTGAATGATGTTAGTTATTGTTATTATGTCTATTTTAAAGTTGCTGAGATGGTAGTTTGTTCCTTCTATTTCCCTCGTTGAAGTTGACCAATGAAAGTAACTTGGGTATTTAAATTACATAAAAATAAGATATTAGACTATTATGGAGGCATTGAAGCAGTCACATTGACATGTATATGCCATAGTAACCAAACTACTAGGGGCTAGTAGGGGTGTGCATGGGTCGGGTAAAACCGGGTTTGATGTGACTCAGACCCGGCTCGAAATATATACTGGACCTATTTATTAGATTCGAACCCGGCCCTAGACCCGATGAAACCTATACACTTTCGGGCCACGATTATACCGGGTAAAAACCGGGTGAAAACCGGGCCGTTAACATTACATTACCTTGACACCTTCTTATAAGCTAGCATGTGAAAATATCTAAATTTCTAAGACTTCAACCATTATTTGACATGGTAAAATTCACTTAGAAAAATATAACAAGAACCAACTCTTCTCTAAAATTAAAGCATAATCATAATCAATATTAATATTGTCTAATAACACTAAATATTTAAATCAATATAAATAACACAATATTATGCATTAGTCTAAAATCTTATGCATTTTAAACATAAAATATTAACTTATAGTCTTATAATAACTAATAACACAAAATATTAAAGTTTACGATTCTTAAATTCCACATAAGAATAGCCATCATCCATCACTAATAACACAAAATATTAATTGTGTATGATGACCGGGCCACCGGGCTGACTTCGGGTGACCCGAGCCATGGCCCGAACCCGACCGAAAATAATGACCGGATCTGTTTTTGAGACCCTTACCCGACCTTAAACCCGGTGAAATCATACCAAAATAGCCCATAAAGTGTTCGGAGTTGGGCCGGATTTTTGGGCCGGGCCGGGCCATGTACACCCCTAGGGGCTAGATTATTTATTTGGTAGTTGAAATCGCTTTCTGCAAAACAAAGTAATCTGCAGAGAAAATGTAATCTCAACCTATGAAAAGGTGGTGGAAGAGGTGTGATATGCTGATATTAGAATTATTTTTAGTCATGTGACCCATGTTTTCCAATAGGAAATCAATAGTTACAACTTTTTTAAGCGACACATGAGACAATTAAATATACTTTTGTGACAATTATGTGTTGTTTAGAACATTTTAGCTTAAAACACATTACTAAAATTGAAGGATATTTAGAACATCTCAAGTTCTTAATACTTTGATGAAAGCAAAGTTACCTTATTCTTTTTATGTAATAAGATGCTATGACCTAAAATTTTAGCTTCTACATCCTGAGTTAAACCATTTCTTCAAGACGCCAAAGGACTAACAAGTAAGCAACCTTCAACAATCTTAACTCTGCCACTAACTATAAGATACTCTAACCTAAGAATTTAATTTTAATGCACTGTTAGTGAAAAGTAGTTTTACACGTGCATCTAATTACGTAATGTCACATCAGCAAAAATAACTACCTTTCACATTGATCGCGTGAATGGTCATCTAAAAGAACGGATCGGATATGATTGCACGACTGTATAAAATATTTTTATTGAAGGGAAACATATAGAAAATTGTAACAAACTGCTATATGTCCTGCATCATGTTAAATTTCATCATGCAATGAATTTAGATGATCATGATCATGTTAGTTATGTTGTCCAATAATGATGGTCATCACATTCTTGAAGGATGTGTGACTAATTTTTGTTGTTGTTTGATGCAAGGTGACCATGACTTGAAATATGGTTTACTATTCAGTGTCTCGGTACACAATGTCTATGTCAATATCTCATCTCGTGCCTGTAAACAAATTCGATATTATATGAGAAGCCAGGTTTCAAGTCCTTCCGAGGAAAAAGGATTCAGTGAAAAAGAGTAGACAGAAAATTGAGAATTTCACATGCAATGATGCAGACACTGTCGAATATTTATTTATTTGTTTTGTCTTCAAGCCTAATGACAAACACAAGATTAGGGGATTAAAAGAATCAATACAATGTGGCTTATTATTAAATGGAATTTTGAAAAAGAAAGAAAATTGGAATTGAACTTCTCTGTAGCCTCTTGTTTTGGACAGACACACTTTGCACCTGGAAATCGTTTATTGGATCACTATAATATAAATAATAAATCATCAAGACAAACATAACTTTGGATTTTTGGACACTTTGATTATAGTATTACTACTATTACTCATATTACACGACTTTCTATTATTGTCTTTTGTTCTATCGTTTATCGCTTATTAAATCTTTTATGATGAAGGTGTTTGATCCAAAAGACCAGACAATGCATGAGGATTATTTAATTTTTGTGCAATTATTAAATGAACTTATAAGTTTTTTTTAGGGTACTAAGTGTAAACTTTCTAGTATTTGAAAATTGAGAGAGTCAACAACTAATTTTCAGTCTCGTCTGAATTTACTTTAAAAATCGAATCTGAGTCATAATGTTTAAACAACTAAAACAATTATCACCTTTAGTAACCAACTTGGGATTGGTCGACTGATTAGCTCACTTATCTATTTAAACAAGTGTCGGGGGTTTGAATTCTGACAAACTCTTAAATAGAGCTCAGATCCGCGACGGATTAGTGCTTGGCGTGTGGGGTATAACCAAAAAAAGTTATCACCTTTATTAGGTTACTTAATACTTCTTTCCTTCCTTCTCATGTTTAATTAGTAATTATGTTGAAAGCTCATTTAATTTCTTATTGCCTCTCACCACATTTCAAAAGTACACCAAACATATCTTTAGGGCCAAGACAATGACAGTAGCAAAAAGGAAAGATGTGAAAAGCTATGTGAAAGAGCTAAAAAAAGTTTACAAACATAACTCTAAGGAATCTATATACAATGCTTAATTAAGTTATTGAAGCATGTATGTATGAGTTTAACAGGCTCATCAACCAATTAAGCTAGACACAAGCAAGAAGCTTTGGGATTTTAGACAATCATTTACAGCAAGCAAGCAAAAGAAGAAAAGGCCTAAATTAACAGATAGTGATGGTATACTGAATATTATTGACTAATGTTGATATACATCACAATTCAATTTAATTCAATTCAATTCAATTCAATTAAACCGAAACCTTTTCTAGTTTCTTATATATCAATGCTATTAAATGATGAAGTATATATTTTCCAGGCTTATTGAATGGTACAAAAAGCTTTATCATGGATCAGGTCTTACTTTCTGATATCTTTTATTTATTATTTTTATTCCAACAAAATACACACCGAAAGACATACAAAATGGTTGTCAGAAAAGGAAGATTCTGGTTCCTATAAGCTGCAAAATGTGGCAAGCTAAGGCACAATAGAAACAATAGAATACCAAACCAACCCTTTTGCCTTATCTGCCACCGGCCTCTCAATGATGGAAACCACTAAAAGCCAGTTGGGGCAGCATGTGCTATGCATATAGCCATATATTATACCAACATCTGTTACAAAGAAATGCACATACATCAAAATTTTAGGTCACTTGTTTGGTATATATCCTGAGGCAGAGGCATGCATGCTTATTTATCCAAGTGCTGGTTTTTTATTATAAAAAAAAAATAATTTTGATGCACTACGAATATAAAATAGAATAATACAGTTTTATATATAACGATACGTCAATCAAAATAGTTATTTTGATCACATAAATAGTCATCCGAAAAAACAAATAAAATTGGATAATAGTATAAAACGTTTTACAATGAATCAAAATTAAATTCTTATCAAAACTAGAAAAGAAAAAAAATCCTATATCCTAATTAAACTTGATAAGGTATTGCTCCAAAAACCAAAAGTAAAATATGAGGTGTGAAACAAAGCAATTGAGTTGCAAAAATCTTGCAAGTTCCAAGCATGCACGTTAGGGTAGAGGGTCTAGAATGGAATAGGAGTATGAGTGGTCCCCTACTCCACATTGGGGCCCACCAAGTTGATCCACCCTACTTACTTGTTAACCAATTATTTCTCCACTCTAATCCTCATCATCTGTGGTCCGTGGTCCCTAACACCAAAAATTTGTAGGCTACCTGTCCTATGCAGTACACAACTCTGAAAAGGACACAACCTATTTAAGGGAGAGTACATAGATGAAACTAACAACTCAATTTTTAAACATATTAGATTGCTGCTAAGTGCTAACTAGTGATCTAAACTCTTTAAAATGATAAGGTTTTTTGGAAAGGAGAATAACTTAGGAAGAAAAATATATTTGGATTGTAATCTTATTATTATTTATATTAAAGCAACTATGTATTAATAGTCTTACATCTTACTAAGAAAGAAACTCTAATAATAAGACCACCATAGTCCCAAGTAGATAGAACATTTGTGATGCAAAGCAACCTCTTCCCATGCCATAAATGCAAATGACCCAAATTTCACTCCTTTGTGATACAAACACCCTGAACACCACATAAATTATTTGTTTAACAAGAAAAGCTTAAAACTTTGGTTGGCCCATGAAGTGCAACCTGTTAGACTCAGAGAGTGATTATGGTTTTACAGCTCGTGATGAGATGGAAGAAAAGGAGAGTGTGTTTTGTCAGCTTCTTTATGGTGATCAATTACATGTTCTTAAATCACATGCCTACTATAACAATATTTATATGGTTAAATTCATTTTAAATAAAATTATTTTTTATTAAAATATTATAAATATTTATAGAATACATAATATTTATGCAGGAAAGCGTGGTGGTAGATTAGAGGTATGACTGAGGTATCACTCTCCAACCTTGTGAAAATCTTTGCCTTGTATTCCAGGGTAGTTTAGTTGGCACTTGTTGGCAATTAACTTCATTTCACTTTGTCTTTTTGATGGAACTTCCTAGGCACACAAACACATTCTCTCTCTTTCTCTTTGTTCTCTCTAGCTAGCGTCACGGAATACCAAAAATTAGTTATCAAAGTTTTGTTTAGTTTAGTTTGGTTTCATCTGATTCTTCCTTCCATATTCCATATGCATTGACAAAACTAATACCTTTTTCTTTTTTCTGCTTTTTAAAATCTTTTTCTGTTGTTCTTTATCTTTGTGCTCACATAAAAGCAAATAAAAGGCTTTGTGGAGTGCAAATCAATAAAAAAACAAAAGAAAATAGCATATAGATATTAAGAAGCAAAGCATGAATGGTGGTGCAAGTGCTGAGGCAGAGGCAGAGTACTCTGAATTTGTGGAAGTTGATCCTAGTGGAAGATATGGAAGAGTATATACAATACACTTTATACAACTCTTCAGATTTTGGTTTTTTTTTTTTTTTTTCAAAGTAATTTACACATTATTATGCTATCAAGGGACTTATTTTGATTACTGGTTTTGAATTCCATGTTTTGACAGTATAATGAAATTCTTGGTAAAGGAGCTTCCAAGACAGTGTATGCACCATATCCTTTATTATCTTGTTTTTCAGCAGAGCCACCTCAAAATTTTCAAAGCGAAATCTTCAATTTCTTTTAGATTTTCTTCTTTTTGCAAAAATTGTGGGGTGCCACCAAAATGAGATTTTTGTTTTTAATATGAGGTCATGTCCATTTGTTGCAGTTATAGAGCATTTGATGAGTATGAAGGGATAGAAGTTGCATGGAACCAAGTGAAGCTTTACGACTTTCTGCAGAATCCAGAAGACCTTGAGAGATTATACTGTGAAATTCATCTTCTCAAGACATTGAAACACAAGAACATCATGAAGTTCTACACTTCCTGGGTTGATACTACCAACAGACACATAAATTTTGTCACTGAGATGTTCACTTCTGGGACTCTAAGACAGTAAGCCTTATCCATTTTGTGTTATATCTTACCTTCAATGCTTGGTTTCATTTGCATGTCATTTCAGCTTCTTGATCTTGGCCTTTACAAACTGCAGGTACAGGCTTAAACACAGAAGGGTTAACATCAGAGCTGTTAAGCATTGGTGCAGGCAGGTTTTGGAAGGGCTTCTCTATCTACACAGCCATGACCCTCCTGTGATCCACAGAGATCTCAAGTGTGATAACATTTTCATCAATGGCAACCAAGGAGAAGTTAAAATTGGGGATCTTGGCCTTGCTGCAATTCTTCGCAAATCTAATGCCGCTCGCTGTGTTGGTGAGACAACAACATGAAATTAGCCTTTATTTTTTATTGTCACAATGATCAAATACACATGTTATGCCTTTTTCCACAATTAACTATTCAGATGAATTTTATGATGTTCTCAGCATATTTTATGAGTTTGTTAGCATGGCTTATTTCTCTTCATTGTTTTACTTCATTTAGGCACACCTGAGTTTATGGCTCCTGAAGTATATGAAGAGGATTACAATGAATTGGTTGACATATACTCTTTTGGAATGTGCATGTTGGAGATGGTCACCTTTGAATATCCTTACAGTGAATGCAACCATCCTGCTCAAATTTACAAGAAAGTTTCCTCTGTAAGAACTATTTCTTTCTTTGGCCATGATTATTTTTGCAATTTGGTTTCATTATATTTGTCCAAATTACTAACAGGAATGCATATTTTTCAGGGGAAAATGCCAGAGGCTCTTTACAAAGTAAATGATCCCGAGGTTCGGCAATTCGTAGAGAAATGCTTAGCAACTGTGTCCCTCAGACTTTCAGCAAAGGAACTATTGGAGGACCCTTTTCTCCAACTTGATGATTATGGATATGACTTGAAACCATTCCAATATCAAAGAGACTGCTTTGAAGTAACCCCAATAATTAGACAGTCTCTTAATGGAATTCATAGCAGCAACACCACCTTAATGAGTGGCTCCACCGATAATCCTGGTGGTTATGGACCTGTATCTGAACTGGATTATCACCAAGATGATTTTGAAACAAGTGAAATAGATCTCTTTGATTGTGAGGAGGACGAAAAATTAGCTGAATTCGACGCCTCAATTAAAGGTAGGAGAAGAGAAGATGATGGCATCTTTCTGAGAATCAGAATAGCAGATAAGGAAGGTTGGCATTTCCCTTGTTATTTCCTTCTTCAACATTTTCAGTCTTTGATGATTCCATATTCTGTTGCTCTTTAATTCTCCTTGGTTACTCAGTAGTTAGTTACTAAACAAGCCATATTAACAATGTCTTCTACATAGGTCGAGTTCGAAACATCTATTTCCCGTTTGACACCGAGACTGATACTGCATTGAGCGTTGCTTCTGAAATGATAGCTGAACTTGACATAACTGACCAAGATGTAACAAAGTTAGCAGATATGATAGATAATGAAATTGCAAACTTGGTCCCTGAGTGGAAAAGGGGACCCAGAATAGAGGAAAGTTTACAATGTGAAAGTGAAAATTTCTGCCACAATTGTGCTAGAAACGGTTCTTTATTTGATTATGCATCATCAGATAATCCATGTGCCAAGAATCTGCAATTTTTCCATTGTTCTAAGAACGGATGCGCAGCAGTTCATGGCAGATTCGAGGAGATTACTTATCAAGTTGAAGGGTCTGAAAACTGTGCTACAGAAGGTGCACAAGATCCATCATACCAACCCAAAGGCATTCGTTGTACTGATATCTGGGCGCAGCGCGATGAACCAGACTTGTGTTCTGAAGAGTTAAAAGACATACAATGTGATGACAAGTCTAATGAGACATCAAATCAATCAACCATCAAGGATGATGGAAGAACTATTGATGTGGATGACCAAAGTGATCTCAATGCTAGAAAGCTACCTTCTATTCCTTCGTCGGATTGTGTTCTTCTGGACTATGAGAATGAAATTAGACAAGAACTGAGATGGCTAAAAGCTAAGTACCAGATGCAGTTAAGAGAGCTTAGAGACCAGCAACTAGGGAGTAAACCAAAATTTGACACCGAAAAATTAGAGCTATCAGCTACATCCCACTCGAAGTTACAGGACAAGAAACCATTGCTGAGGCCTATGGTTTGTGGTAACAATTTTCTTGTTGATGCTGAGAAGTGCACAAGTTTGGCTGATCAAATGGTTCAAAATGGTGATGAGACAAGTGAGGCTAACAGTCCAGAACAAATGATCACAGCCAAGGATTTCTTTGCAGGAGCTTTGCTTCCACAGTCTCTTTACAGGGCCACTTCTCTTCCTGTTGATGCAGTAGATGTCTAGAATCTCCAAACCACTCAAGTTTCCATAGTTTTCTCATCATTAAATGGGGCATCATTGTAAGTAAAATTAAAGAAAACCCAGATATAACTTAGTGTACGTAGTTCTAGGCACCCTTTTCTCTATGAAAATCACTTCGAACTTGACATGTTATGAAAAAGAGTCAGATGTAAATCATACACAGATTAACACAATCACATTAATGTAAGCAAAATCTTCCCCTTGTGTTGCAACTCCATCTCCTAGTTAGAGGTACCTACTTATGAGATGCTATTGTTGTGAAATGCTTTCTTGTATGCTTGGTTCATAAAATGCTCTATTTGATATAATACAAGTTCTTATACATTCATATTTTTCTTCTTTCTTGTTACTTTTTAATTTTCCCCAGTGTGAGTTGTATGCATACCTTATCTAGAATGCAGGGGAAAAATATCTTAGATTTTTATATATGCATGCACAAAGGTAGCTTGACCAACACCTACCTACTATTCTCCATTTTGATGGATAACGCCAAAGATCAGATGACCCCTCTGACAAACATTGTGGGGCGGTTTCAAAGGACAAAGCAACAAATTTGTGTGATGCTTGTTCACCCTTCTACAAAATATGAACACACAAACATAACAACGGCCATGTAGTTTTGCTGCTGCATATAACTAGTGGCCAACTTGGTAGGGTATATATACATACACACATTAATATAATAGAAAGTTCTAAGGTATAAATAGGTTAGGTCCCTATCCATTAAATGGCCACTTTATAAATGAGCCATGTAACTATTTTTATATCAAAATTAGACATAAATATGAATACAATAAGCAAAATACAGAAAAATGTAACAGTGGTGATGAAGGAGGTTCAAACTCTCAATTTAGATCTTAAAGAAAAAGACACCTGAATGAGACAAGTCAAGATTATTTATAGAATTAACCATGTATAACACATCAGCAACAATGAAAAATAATGTGATGGCACTGTTATTCTTGGATGATTATCTGTTGTCATTAATGCACATGCTGGAGAGACAGGGTATGGTGTCCACCATTTTTACCATTAAAAGACTTCAATTTGGCATGGCATTATAGGATAAGAGGAAGATATAAAAGGTTACGGCCATGTACACGAATGAAAGAAGAAATGCATCATAATTTATACACGTAGACGAATACTTTTATAACTCAACTTTAAAGTAATGGCACTTTACAAGTGAATTGAACGGTAAATATAATAGAGATTAGGCAGTTGCTAGTTGGAAAGCAAAAAGCAAAAGCTACGTACTATCAACACCGGCATAGCGGATCCATCATTGTCTAAAATAACATATTGACTTGTCCATGATTTTAAGCAAAATTACGTTGCTTAACGGATATATCTTCCAAGCTTTTATTAAAACTACCATGGACATATATTCATTATTCCCAATGAATAACACAAATAACACATAAAATCAGCAACTTCTGTCAATTATGTTCTTGTAAATTTCCATCTTACATATTACTTATTACTCTGTGCTTTACAGATATACTATCGACAGAGCATCACACCTACATATTTTATGCTCGTCTTAATGTTATTAATCTTGCTACAAACTACATTCCTATTCCTATAGGATACATTTCCCTTAAGCCACTATGAGTAATACAATGATTAACTGTCATCAATATACCCCAAAAAAATAAAAAATGAAAAATCATTTCCCTCAGGCCTATGAATCAGATGCAAGAAATTGAAAGTCAATTAAAATAGGTGTGGGTACTATGAACCAAAGCAGACCAGGTAAAGAGAGACCACCGAATTATCTGAACTGATTGATTCAAATCCAGGGTTATAGAAAATGTGCCGCCTCCAATTTGGTAAGATTAGACCTCAACTGCAAGATATCTGTGACAGGCATGAACAAGAACACAATTTGATTGACTCAGAAGCATTCTAGCGCGCGTCCACTTGAAGTCAGACCTCAGGCAAACTCATCTAAAAAGGTGAATGATTTTAAGCTCCTGTGTACATTTATATATTTTCAGTTTAATATACTTGTAAATTACTCATCAGTTCTAGGCGGATTCTTCATGAAATTCCACTGTTTCTTCTTCCAGTAATCCTGACATGAACATGAACCATCTTTGAAATGATGAAAACGTGTGGAGTCTCTTACAATAATTTTTCTACCGACAAGCTTAGAGATATATTTTATGGCGGAATGACAGTCATTGCAGACTCTAAGGTTCTTCATGATCCTCAGTGTGGCATATCCTGGAGTATTTAACAAAGCAAATGCAATAGCGAGTTTTTCGCTATGGTGTCTAAGGATTTGTTCCTTCACTTCCTGGTCTAGATCATGCAAGACAGAATCAGTGTCTGGAATAAAGCCCATTTTCTTTATCTCCATCCATATTTTTGAAATCATTCTATATATTGCATCTCTTTGTGGATGAAGCCCATCTTCAACTCCAAAAAATATGGACCTTGTTCTGGATTTGAACCCAGCTGATTCCTTGTTCCTTCTTTACTGCTCTGTCCTTCATTGATTTCCTAATCATAGCAGCATCTTTCCATCTTCCACAAGCTGAAAGCGTATTAGCAAGTGCTGAGTAAGCCCCACTATTGTTGGGATCAAGAAGAAGCAAATTTTCAGCTGCCACTTTAGCTAAATCCACATTTTTATGAACCCTGCAAGAAGCCAAAAGTGAATCCCAAGCTATAACATCTGGTTCAACAGGCATGTTTTTTATAAAATGATATGCTTCTTCAAGCAATCCAGCACGCCCAAGCAGGTCAATCATGCAAGCATAATGGCTAGAGGTGGGTTCAATGTGATGAACATTTTTCATTAAACTAAAGTAACTCTTACCCTGTTGTACCAATCCCACATGCGAACAAGCAGACAAGACACCAACATAAGTAATTTGGTCAGGCTCTATGTCAAGTTTCAGCATAGTGTCGAACAGTTCTACGGCATCTTTTCCAAGACCATGTTGAGCTAGAGCTATAATCATGCAAGTCCAAGTCAATTTATTCTTGTTAGAGCATATCTGTTTGAATACTTTCCTTGCATCTCTGATGCTTCCTGATCTTGAATACATGGTAATTAAAGCATTACCAACAGAAATTGATGATGCTTCTTGCAATATTATGGTAGTTGCATGAAGCTGCTTACCGTGATCAAGAGAAGCCAAGCTTGAAAAGACACTTAAAACCGCTGCTAAAGTATAGTTGTTTGGCTTTGGACCTTCTCTAACCATTTTCCTGAAGAGATCCAAAGCGTCGCTAAGTAAACCATTCTGTGCATAACCTACAATCATGGCTGTCCATGCAACTACATCTCAAAATTCTAATGAGTCAAATATATCTCTTGCTGGGTTTATATCCCCAATTTTGATAAAGCCATCTAGCAGTGATGTGAATGCTATAACATCAAGATTTGAGATACCTGTAATATCTACAATCCTATGAGCAATCTCAGTGCCACCAGACTTTGCATACATTAAGATCAGAGCATTTCTCACGGCTCCAGATATGTCTATATTAGCTCTTACCATGTATGCATGGATTTGTTTCCCAAGTTTCAAATTTTCAAGATTGGCACAAGCTGACAGAATACTTCCCAAGGTGTACTTATCTGGCTTTGAAGATGAATTGTTAAGCATAAGCGAAAAACTTTCAAGGGCTTTGACATCATGTCCTTGATGAGTATATCCTGTAATGATTGAATTCCAAGAGACAATGTCTGGATCAGTCATTTCCTGAAAAAGGGCAAGTCCAAGGTCAAGTTGACCAAAATGCATATGCATCGAAATCATAGTATTCCAAGTTAATTTGTCTTTTAGCCTCATCCGGTCAAACACAACCTTCACCATTATTGAATCACTTGACTTTGCATACATGTTAAGAAGTGAATTGGCCACAGGAACAACACTGGACAATCCAAGTTTTTCAATGAAAGAGTGAACCTTTCTACCAATATCCAGTGCTTCAGTTGCAACACATGAAGCAAGAACATTGGTGAATGTGAACTGGATTGGCGACACTCCACATAAAATCATCCTGAGAAACATATGAATGGCATTATCAAAACGACCCAACATGTTATACCCCACTATCATGGAAGTCTAGGAAACGGATCGGGTTCAGGAACTTCATCAAACACTCGCTGTGCAGCTTCCAAGTTCCCCCTTTTGGCATAAGCTGACAGAATGGTGTTCCAGGAGAAAATGGTCTTCAGCGGCATTTCAGCGAACACGCGGTGAACATCAGAGAAGGAACCAGCTTTAGCATAAAAATTGAGGAGATTGTTCATCAAGAGGACACCCAAGTGAAGGCCGTGTTTGATGATTCGAGCATCAACGGATCTTCCGACAAAAGGGTCTCTGAATTTGATAGCGGATTGGAGAACATCGGCGTATAAATCGGAATGGGAAGCATAAGAAGTAGTGCAGGGAGGTTTTGTGATATCCATCAACACAAAGTGAGCAGTTTATAAAAGTAGCTTATAAATAAGTTATTTTGTGTTTAGTTTTTTAATTCTAAAAGTACTTATTTTAAGAAAAAAGTGATAAAAAGTTTTTTATTATGAGTATCAAAATAACTTTTTAGAAAGTTGCAATTTTGTTTTAAAAATTGTACCCAACATTAATATACACCTTTTCATAAGTTAAAAATTAAAAAAAAAAAAGTCACTTATGAACCTATCTAAACGGATCCTTACTTAGTTTCTAAACTAACTTTAACTTGCGTCACAATTTTATTAAATTAAAGTCATATATGACGTGGTAATGAATTATTTTCTCTGAATCTAATATATATTCACATTTTCTGATATTAATTTAGGCTACAATCTAAATTTTCCCATAACTAAAAAAAAAAAAATTTGGCACTAGGATTAAAAGTGAGCCGAGTTGAGTCGAGTTAGACTAAACTCAAATTCGACTTACGAAAATTAAGCTTGGCTCACGGCTCGACTCATTAACAATCGAGCCTATTTCGTAAACTCAAGTTCGACTCAACGAAAGTTCACGAGCTTACTCAAATAATAGGAACATAATCTATAATTCTATATCAATAAATTATAACTTATATATATTAAAAAATATTAAAAAAAGATAAATTTTATATATTGTCTATCTATCAACTATAAATTTTTTATTTGTGTCCTACATCAAAATTATATATAAAAAATGACTATAAAATTTTAAACAATTAAGAACATTAATATATATATATATATATATATATATATTATATATATATATATATATATATATATATATATATATATATACACGCATATCTTATATGTATTTAATCTATATTTTTAATATTATATATATAATCGAGCTAACGCATGAGTTAATGAGCTGAACTTATCCAAACTCAAACTCGACTCATTTAATTTATGAGTTTAATTTCAAGCTCAAATTTGGCTCACCAACTCACGAGTTCAACTTATCGAGCTATTAATGAGTCGAGCTCGAACTGACTCATGCTCGAGCTGGCTTGACTCACTTCCAGCCTTACTTGACACTTAGTTACACCAGTGTATTAATAATAAGGGTTAAGTACTGAAATCGTCCCTAAGGTCTGGGGTGAAAATCAAAATCGTCCCCGACCTTTTTTTGTTATTAAAATCATCATCAACGTTACAAAACGTTATAAAATCATCCTTTTCTATTTTTTGGGACCAAATTACCCTTAACTATTAATAAAAATAATATTAAAAAAATAAAATAAAACCCCACCCCCACCCACACCCACACCCAGATCTCTCGTCTCTCCCTCCACCCTAAACCCCCTCCCTCACTCCCTCACCCCATCACCCCATCACCCCAAACCTCCCTCACTCCCTCACTCTCTTCATCAGATCCCACTCCCTCACTCCCTCACCCCCTCACCCCACTGCCGCCGCCCCTGCGTCCAACCCGCGCGACCCCTGCGTCCAACCCGCGCACCGCCGCCCCTGTGTCCAACCCGCCACCCTTCGTTCTTGCTATGTTTGTTTTTTCTTTTTTTAATTTTTGAAGAACATATACATGATTGATGATTATTGAACTTCTGCTTCTTCCTCTGCTCTACTTGAACTTCTGCTTCTGAAATTGTAACTTGATGATTATTGAACTTTTGGATCTGAAAACTAAAATTGTAGTTGATGATTATTGAATTATTATTTATTGAAATTGATGTGATTATTGAAATTGTTATGCTTCTTCTGCTTCTGATTTGCTGTTAATTTGTTTTGTGGGGTGATTGGGTGGATAGGGTGATAGGGTGATGGGTGATGGGTGAGGGATGAGGGGTGGGGGGTGAGGGGGTGGGCTGAAGGGGTTACAGGAGGGTGAGGGAGGGGGGAGGCGGGAGGGGTGAGGGTTGAGGGGTGGGGGGTGAGGGAGTGGGCTGATGGGGTTACGGGAGGGTGAGGGAGGGGGGAGGGGGAGGGTTGAGGGGTGGGAGAGGAGGGGATTTGTTTTAATTTTTTAATATTATTTTTAATTATTTTTATTAATAATAAAGGGTAATATGGTAAAAAAATAAAATTGAAGTGAAAAAGGACGATTTTATAACGTTTTATAACGTTGAGGATGATTTTAATAACAAAAAAAGGTCGGAGACGATTTTAATAATAATAATAATAATAATAATAATAATAATAATAATAATAATAATAATAATAATAATAATAATAACTTAAGATGCTAAATAATAAAACGTCTTACTTTATAAATTATATATAATAAAATATATCTTGAAAAAATAAAATAGATAAATAAATAATACAAGGAGGTTTTGTGATCACAATCATAAAACATAAATATAAATATGGGGATGATCTTATTTTATTGAGAAAAATATTTTTTTCTATAATGTTTGGTAAAAAATTTATTAAGTTTAGAAAAAATTATATCAAATTTGATCTAAAAAATTAGAAATAGTTACCAAATTCTTTTTTAAAAAGATCATTAGATTTTTTATGTAATCAAATTGTTAGTTTTTGTAGAATTAACGTTGTAAATGATCTGTAGAATCTAAAAAGAAAAAATTATAATTAAGTAAAATACTTAAATTTAAACGAAGTTGTTATAAGAGTTCTAAATTCATGTGCATGTATTTTTTTTTATTTATGTTGCTACTGTTTTTTTTTTTTTCTCATGTTGCTACTGTTTTTTCTTTTTTCCTCTTTTTTTTTATCTTTTGTTATTATCGTTGTCATTATCATCGCCTCATTCTCCTCCTCCTTTTTTATTTAAATTTCTTCTTCTTGTCCAACTTCATAATCAACATCATTATCATCATTGTTATCATCGTCGTCTTCTTCTTTTCCTCCTTTTTCATCATCTTTCTCTTTTATTATTATCGTCACCACCACCACGCCACTACCTCCATCTCATTCTTTTCTCATTTGAATTTTTTTTTATCTTCTCCTTCTTTAATTTGTCCTCTTCCACTTCCTACTCCATCATCATTATTGTTATCATCGTCGTCTTCTTTTTATATGTACAATAGTTCTGTTGACTAGATCAAATCAAAATCAGATTCCTAATTTCTTTCATGAATCTTTTATGTAAATAGAATTAGTTATAAATCTTTTCCTTTTTAGTTTAGCTTAATTTTAGGAATTTTATGATTAGAAATCTTTCTTTTATTTTAAACTAGTATTTTTCCCTTTTTTTTCATTTTTTAGTTATTTCTATTTATGTAATTCCTCTATAAAGAGGATGATTCTCTGTACATTTGACAGAACATTATATTCAAACACTTCAACTTGGTATCAGAGCAGGATCTCTGCACCGTGTCTCTAATTTATAGCTATGGCTGACGGTTCTTCAATCATTAATCCTGAAGAACATCACTCCTACTCCATCAAATTTAAAATCTGAACAACAGGTACTAGTTAGTGGTGATTTCTATTCATTTCAGATCATCACATTTTGACTTAATGGGTCAAACTACCTTAGGTGGTCTCAATCAATTCAGATGTATATCTGTAGAAGAGAGAAGATTGAATATCTCACCTGTGAGCGAAGCCAGCCTAACTCGCTGACCCACAATATAATGTGTGGGATACCGAAAATTTCATGGTGATGACATGATTGGTGAACTAAATGAAGGAGGATATTAGTAGTAACTACATGTACTACCACTACCAAAGAATTGTGGGATAGTGTCAAGGAGATGTATTCTGATCTTTAGAATAAATCCCAAATTTATGAACTTACTCTAAAAGTTAGAGAAATTCAACAAAGGAGTGACAATGTCATTAAATATTTTCACACATTGAAGCAGGTGTGGCAGGATCTTGACCACTTCAATAATTACAAGTGGAATTCAGCCGCTGATACTAAACACCACTAACAAACAGTGGAAGAAGAGAGGATATTCCAATTTCTTGCAGGCCTCCACGTGGAGTTAGATGAAGTTCGTGATAAAATTATTGGAAGAGCAATCTTACCCTCAATTGGAGAAGTATTTGCTGAAGTTAGAAGAGAGGAAACTCGTAGAGCTATGATGATGGAAAAAGGCAAGACTGAACATATTTTTTTGGAGTCTAATGCACTCTTAGTGGCACCTGCTGCACTTAAAAGTTCATCAAATCAGAAGCACCCCTCAAATCTTTAGTGTGACCACTACAATAAATCTCGTCACACCCGAAAAACCTGTTGGAAGATTCTTCAGCACATCTTAAAGGCAGCAAACCTGGTCCCAAAATACGTTCTACCCCAACTGCCTATGAGGCTGAAAAATCATTCTTGAGTAGGGAATAGGTTGAGCAGCTCATAAGACTGTTAAATTATTCCAGTTCTGTGTTTAGTACTCTTAGTAGTTCTTTGACTCAAATAGGTAATTTTAGTATTTCTATGTCCCTTAACTGCACCTCAAACTTGAATGCACTATGGATTGTCGATTCAGATGCATCTGACTATATGATCAGCCTCTCCCTTTTATTTAAAATTTATTTTCCTTGTTTTAGAAATGAGAAAATTAGAGTTGCTGATTGTAGTTTTTTATCTATTGCTGAAAAAGGTATAATTAAATTGTCCAAAAATATTGACCTAAGAAATGTCTTATATGTACCAAAGCTTTCTTATAATCTTCTCTCTATTAGTAAAATCTGCAAGGATTCCAATTGTGCTGTGACATTCTTTGACACTCATGATATTTTTCAAGACCGGACCTCGGAGAAGATGATTGAAAGTGCTAAGATGATAGATGAACTTTATCATTTTGAGAATATTTTGGAAGATAAAGTAGCTCAGAGATTTAGTAGTATAAGTTCTATATCTATAAAGGACCAAATAATGCTCTGGCACAATAGACTAGGATACCCTAGTTTCTCGTATCTCAAACATTTGTTTTCATGTTTGTTTAAGAATATTGATTCTTCCTTACTTAAATGTAAAAGTTGTATTCGTTCAAAAAGTCATAGAGTTCTTTATTACTCTCAACCTTATCATGCATCTAAACTTTTTCACTTGATTCATAATTATGTATGGGGTCCATCGAAAATAACAATTCAATTTAAAAAAAATGGTTTGTACCTGTTATCGATAACCACACACGACTATGTTGGATTTATCTTATGCATGAAAAATTCGAGGTTTCTAAAATTTTTCAGTATTTTTCAACAATGGTAGAAACACAATTTGACACAAAAATTTCAATATTAAGAAGTGATAATGGCACTAAATACTTTAATAAAAATCTTGGTGAATTTCTTCAAAAGAAAGATATTCAACTTCAATCTACATGTCCCAATACACCCCAACAAAATAGCATTGCTGAAAGGAAGAATAAACATCTTCTTGAAGTAGCACGTACCATTATGTTTGACGGTAATGTTCCAAAATATTTATGGGGAGATGCTGTCCTAACAGTAACCTATCTCATAAATCGAATGCCCACGTGTGTCTTAAATTACTGCACAACGTTGGATACTTTCAAAAAGAATTTTTCAGCATATAAGTTGCATTCTGACTTACCTTTAAAAGTATTTGGTTGCACTGTGTTTTTGCATTCACCTTCATATCGAAGTAAACTTGATTCAAGGGTAGAAAAATGTATTTTTATTGGCTATTTCCCAAGTCAAAAAGGTTATAAATGTTTCAATCCACACACCAAAAAATTTATGTAAACATGGATGTTACTTTTTTGGAACATAAAACCTTTTTTCAGAAAAATTTTCTTCGGGGGAGAGTCTAAGTGAAGAATTTTTTTTGTATGAATCTTTACCCACTCCTATCTTACATATTGAGGATACAACTTTCACTGATCAAGTAAATTCTAAAACAATTGCAAAACAAGATGTGACAACTAATTCTGAAATTGTGCCAGAATTAGTTGGAATCCAAACAGAAAAAGAAATACCACAATAAAAAAAGGAGCTTCAATATTATGTTCGAAAATATCCTAAGAAAACTAGAGACCAATCCATCATCTCTGTACCAACCCAATCTGAAAATCCGGAAGACGGCCCAACTATAGTACTTCAGGAACTTTCAGGTAAATCTGAAATTGTCACTTCTAATAATAACTTGTCAATAGCCTTTAGGAAAGAAATGAAGTGTTGATTAGATCAAATCAAAATTAGATTCCTAATTTCTTTCATGAATCTTTTATATAAATAGAATTAGTTATAAATCTTTTCCTTTTATGATTTTGCTTTATTTTTTAGGAATTTTATGATTAGAAATATTTCCTTTTTTTAGGCTAGTATTTTTTCTTTTTTTTTCATTTTCTAGTTATTTCTATTTCTGTAATTCCTCTATAAAGAGGATGATTCCTTGTACATTTGACAGAACATTATATTCAAACACTTCAACTAGTTCAAATTTAGAATGTACCGAAACTAAATCCAGAATGTACCAAAGTTACTGATGATACACGAACAAACTCGATTTAAAATAAGCACAGATCAAGTGCACCTTATTTAAATCTAGAATGTACCGAAATTATTTAATGATGACGTCACACAAACGAACTCAATTCAAAACAAGCACATACCAAAAATGCATTTTATTTAAATCTAGAATACACCAAAATTACTTAATGATAACTCAAAACTACTCCTCATTCTTCTTCTTCATTATCATCATTATCTTCTTTTCTTATTCATCTTTTCATTCTTGTTTTACCTTCTCATGATTTTTCTTGTTTTACTCTCTTAATAAGAATAAAAATAAGAAAAAAAACACATAATGCTATAAAATCATAAAGAAGAGGAAAAACCTAGATTTATTTACCTAAATAAGATTGCAATATATTACAAACATGTTCATTCAAGTCTAATATGAGAAGCAGTGCTCATAAAAGAAGAAATGAGAGTAACAGAAAAAAAGAAAGAAAGAAATAAGAATAAAAAGAAGAAGAAAAAAATACAGTATTAAAAAAGATATTTTTAAACTTTTATAACAAAATTTTGGTGTAAAAATTAATAACTTTATATATTATTGTTAAAAAATTTCGGTGTTATTTGTTTTGATAAATTCTGTATAATTCAAAACTCTTTCTCTTTCTCGTTCTCATTTTTTGCTATTTCTTCTTCTTTTTCATCTTTTTTTCTTCTTATTTTATTTTTTCATAATTTTTTTTGTTTCCTTCTCTTAAGAGGAATAAGACAAAAAAAAAAGAGAAAAAAATTAATGCTGCAAAATTATTAAGAAAAAAATGAGAAAAAGAAAAAAACGCAGCAACAACGACAATAGGGAGAAAACATACGAAGAAGGAGAAGAAACGTGAAGAAAAAAAGAAAAATGCAAAGAAAAAGGAATAACGCAAAAAAGAAAAAGGATATGAACGTTCACGTTCATGTATTCACGCTCTAAACTTATTTTTGTTGGATTTAGACTAATTTAATTGGATTTAATTGTCAAAAAAATTTAAATGTATAACAAGACTGATTGAATTTATTAGTTGCATATATTTTCATTGCCACAAGAAGTTAAAATTGAGACGACGATGAAGACAGCAGCAAGTGATGACTAACGGCAATGAAGGAGGCTGTCGAGATAGAGGAAAACAACAGAAAACGACAAGAAAGAGTAAAGGATGAGCACCAGCGGCGAGTAATGCCTCCGGCATGCGACACAGAAGAGGGATAGCGGTGGTGAATCACTGATAACATATGAGATCTGAGAAATGAGAAGAGAGAGTGAATTGCATTGCTTAGTTCACAGAGCCTTTTAGAAATTTTCGCTGTAAATACGTGTATAAAACTTGTTTTAGTTATGGTCATTGGGGATGCAATAAAGTTTTATGGCTAGTCAGTAATAATGCTATCCTAAACCGATTAGGAATTTATTCGGCGACATATATCTAAGAATTTTGAGTTGCATGCGGATGTAGAGGAATTAATACTCCATGTTCTCCGCAATTGTCCAAAACTCCAATAGCGAAGAATATTTGGATTAGCATTTGCATTAGCAATTTCCTTCAAACATTTTGGAGTTCACAACTCTTAAATTCGATTGATAACAATCTAAAAGAAGTTACTCCTAATTTCAATGGGGTTCTAATACCCCCCTCCCCCCCCCCCCCCCCTTTTTTTTTTGGGTATAACTTGTTATAACATTTGGTACTAACGTAAATGTCACATGTTTGAGAATTTAGATTGCTATCTGGACTCGTGTCTTTGTCAAAGTTTGAGTATGACCGAAAAATATGAGTCTTTGTTGGAGTGTTCGTATAAAAATAAGGTTTAAGTGTTTGAGTTTTCAATTATTCACATAACTTAATATCTTCTATCGAAATTTTGGATAAAAATCAACACATTGGATTAATTATAGGTTCGGGATTAGCATCATTTGGTAGCATCTTTTAGAATCACCATTACAATTTTATCGCAGCCTTTAGTGTAACTTTAGATTCTTCGGATTTATTTTTTTGACTTTTTATTTCTTTCCAATAACTACGCCTATGTTACACTTGCGATACATAACTGGTCCAAAACTAGATAAAGGAGGAGAGTTGTGCTAGGTATTCGACAATCAACATAAAAATTTAGTCAAATTTTTATAACATGGATCAAAAGCGTTATTGTACTAGAGTTAGGTCGTTACCCAGAAGCAACGCGTTGTATGGCTCGCGTACAGTGTCAAATGAGTAAGAGCCACTACATTGGTGTCCGGGTATAGTGTTAAATAAGCAAGGGTTTCTGTGTTTTTGTGAACGGACGAGGGCAAATAAGTTAGTTCACAAATAAAAAGGTAAAGGTCGAGGCGACAGAAGGTTGGGATTTAGGACATGGAACATAGGCACCGTAATAGAAAATTTATGGAGGTGGTGGATACCATGACAAAGAGGAAAATTAACATCATGTGCCTACAAGAAACAAAATAGGTTGCTGTGAATGTTAGGGAGTTGGATACTTTTGAGTTCAAACTTTGGTATACAGGAAAGATGAAGAATATGAATAGAGTAGGTATTATCATGGATAAGCAGTGGAAGAATAATGTAATGAATGTCAAAATGGTGGGAGATTGGATAATCTCTTTCAAACTTGTGGTAGAAGGAGGTACTTTTCATGTGATTAGCGCCTATGCACCGCAAGTGGGTTCGGAAGAGCAACACAAGATAATGTTTTGGAAAGATCTCAAGAGTTTGGTCCAAGACATACCTTGGAGATAAGATTTTTTTAGGAGGAGATTTAAATGGCCATGTTGGAAGAGAAGCGATTGGGTGTGGAAGTATTCACGGAGGCCATGGTTTTGGAGTGATCAATACCGAGTGTAAAACTATTTTGAATTTTTTCTTAATTTTTGATCTCTTCATTGCAAATACATGTTTTAAAAAAAGAGACGGACATCTTATAACCTATAAGAGTGGAATGACAAGCTCTCAAATCGACTTCTTCTTGTTGAGGAGAGTCGACAAAATTTTTTGCATTAATTGTAAAATTATTTCGGGAGAGAGTTTAACAACACAATATAGGATGCTTGTCATGGATTTTCAAATTGAGCAAAAATTGAAGAAAAGACATCATACGAAGAACCCAAGGACGAGGTGGTGGCAGATGAAAGGTGAAGAACAAAGAAGCTTCCTAAGACAGGTAGAAGAAGAGGCAAAGTGGGATGGGAACAAAAGCGCGAAGGAGATGTGGAGAGAGATAGTAGAAGTTATTAGAAGAACAGCAAAAGAAAGTTTTGGTAAATCTAGAGGGATAGGACTAAGAGATAAGGAGCCTTGGTGGCAAAATGCGAGGGTATAAGAAAAGATAAAGGCAAAAAGGGTGTGCTTTAAAGAGTAGTCTTTGTAGTGCAATGCAGATAATTAAAAAAAATGTAAGACGGCTAAGAAAGAAACAAAAGTAGCTGTAAGCGAAATAAGAATAGGAGCATATGAGAATCTCTATCAGTCCTTAGGCACGAAAGAAGGAGAAAAATGTATATATAGAATCGCAAAGAGCCGTGAAAGAATAACGAGAGACTTGGATCAAGTTAAGTGCATAAAGGATAAAGATGTGGAGGTGTTGGCTCAAGAAGAGACGATCAATGAAAGGTGGAAGAGCTACTTCTACGAGTTATTTAATGTCGAGTCTTGGTCGGTTATGCAAGAAGTAAGAAGATCAAAATTTCGACTACTATCTAAAGATTTGAGACTTCGAAGTAAAAGAGGCTCTAAAGTAGATGAAAAATGGCAGGGCAGTAGGATCCGACAATATCCCGATTGAAGTTTGAAAGGGTATTGGAGAGAAAGGCGTCAGTTGGTTAACCAAATTTTTTAATGAGATTTTAAGGTTTAAGAAGATGTTAGATGAGTGGAGAAATATCATCTTATTACCTATCTAAAAGAATAAAAGAGATATACAAAGTTGCGAAAACTATAGAGGGATTAAGTTCATGAGCCATACCATGAAGTTATGAAAAAGGGTGATAGAACGGGGAATGAGACAAGAGACACAAGTAACAGAGAACCAATTTGGTTTTATGCCAGACAAATCCACCACTGAAACAATGTACTGTTAAGAAGGATGATGAAGATGTATCATAGTAATAAAAGGATCTATATATGATGTTTATTGATTTGGAAAAAGTGTACGATAGGATGCCAAGGGAGGTCTTATGGAAGGTTTTAAAAAAGAAGAGAGTAAGGATCACATATATTCGTGCAATTAAAGACATGTATAATGGGGCTATAACTAGTGTGAAGACTCAAAGAGGTGTGACAAAGGAATTTTTTTTCTAGTGGTATAGAATTACACCAGGGATTATCCTTAAGTCTATACCTTTTTACATTAGTCATGAAAGTACTTACAGAGCATATTCAATAGTCTGTATCATGATGCATGCTTTTTGCCAATGATATCGTCCTTATGGGAGAGTCAAGGAAAGACCTAGATAAGAAGTTTGAGTTATGGAGAGAAGCTCTAGAAGTGTATGATATGCATAAGCCGTAGCAAGACGGAATATATGGAATGTAAGTTCGGCCTGCGAAGGAAAAATCCTAACATAGAGGTGAAGATTGGAGATAACATCATACGAAAAGTTAAGAGTTTTAAGTATCTTGGGTGCATCATATAGGATAATGGAGAGATTGAACATGATATAAATCATAGAATCCAAGCTGGTTAATGGCGGAGTGCGTTAGATTTTATATATGACAAAAAAGTGCCTTTAAAACTTAAAGGTAAATTCTATCACATTGCTATCAGACCAGCTATACTTTATGGTACAAAGTGTTGGGCAGCTAAAGAAGAGTACAAACATAAGTTAAGTGTGGCAGAGATGAAGATGTTCAGATGGATGAGGGGCTATACGCGATTGGATAGAATAAGGAATGAAGATATAAGAGAGAGAAAGTTGGAGTAGCATCTATTGTAGAAAATATGGTAGAATCGCGGCTTTGGTAGTTCAGACATGTGAGAAGAAGACCGACAGAACACTCAGTCAGGAGGGTGGATGAGATAGAAGATGGATAAGGGGTGAAAGACAGAGAAAGACTTAAGAAGACCATCTATGAGGTAGTAAAATGAGATCTACATGTAAATGACCTCTTTATAAAATAATAGAGTTTAATAACGTCATTTGATTCATGTAACCGATCTTAATTAGTGGGTCAAGACTTTATTGTTATTATTATTTATTTCTTTCTAATAAAGATATAGTAACATCCAAGTAGAAGTATATTCTAGAATAATCTTAAATTTTTGCTGAAATCATTTTGCGGCAAAATAATTTGGCTATGGGATTACAATTGGTGTTTGAATTTAAAATGGGTGCAGTGTGTGTCTTTGCAGTTGATGGTGTCAGAAGACACTTTCAACATGCGGGGGTACGTGTTGTTTGTAGACTGCAACACATGGGGGCGTGCTGAGTCAGCACATGGGTGGGCGTGAATGCCACTTGGCGAAGTTTGGTTGCACGAACCTGCAACACATGGGGGGCGTGCTGAGTCAGCACGGGGGGCGTGTTACACGTGTCGAAAGCTGGTTGGTTGGTGATCGCAACACGGGGGTAGGCGTGCTGAGTACTTTATCTATATAAGGCAACGTCCGGTACCATTTTCATTGCGAGGAAGAGTGTTCTTTGAGTATGTTGCCAGTGTAATGGAGGGTACCGCAAACGTGATAGTGTATCGTAATGGTGAGATTATACGAAATACTCATAAGGGAGTGAGGTTTGTGTGTCAGAAACTGTTTTCGTTTGTGGTTCCATGACCATGACGTTTATCGAGCTTCAAAATGGTCTCTGTCAAAGCATAGAGAACAGTATATTGAGGAAAGTGAGCAGTATATTGTACCAGAATTCAATTATAGTTTTTAGTGGTCTAATACAGTTTGATATCATATCGATCACTGACGAGGAGAGTATGCAAAATATGTTCCAGATTTACCGGCAAACTCAAATGCGACAGCCACAGATTGAGCTGTATATTGAGTTTGAAGACGTAGAGGCAGATGAGATTTAAAATGATTTAGATATAGAGGATGATAGAGCTGTAGTGTATGAAGGAATGAACAGTGACAGCGAAGAGGACTTCGAAGGCACTTATGAAGCTGGCAATGAAGACGATGATGGTGATGTGGGAGTCAAAGCAGAAATGGAGAATGTGGTGGTTCACCCCGCAGTCAGTCAACCGATGAACGTCCCACCTTTTATACGTAATTTGGATCTTGATGCGATGAATGCACCGGAATTTTCAGAATATGCAAACATAGGTACGTGATGAGTGAATAATATATTTTTGTAAATTTATATTTCGGATGGATTAATGAATGATGATTTCTGCTTTTTATAGGTGTTGTTGATCTTGAGGACGGAGAGTTCAGGATAGGAATGGAGTATAGTTCTAGAAAGTCTATCGTCGCAGCAATTAGAAGTTACACTATCTCTAGAGGAGTCGACTACAATGTTTTTGAGTCTGAACCATTGACTTTCTATGCAAAATGCAAGACGTATGGGCGTGGGTGCGACTGGCTTATCCGAGTCAGTTTGATACAGAAAAAGGTTGTTGGGGGATACAGAGATACAACGGCAGACACACATGCACCATGGGAACGATTTCATAAGATCATTCCAAGTTAGACTCGAACACGGTTGCTGAGGCTATAATGCCATTGGTTGAGAGTGAACTGTCCATCAAGGTCAAATCTATAATTGCAGAAGTTCAGTCAAGGTTTAACTACACCATCAGTTACCGAAAGGCTTGGTTGGCAAAGCAGAAGTCCATAGCCAAAGTTTTCGGTGGTTGGGATGATTCTTATCAAGCTTTGCCATGGTGGCTCTCGGTCATGACTTAGAAGATGCCTGGCTCAATAGTCCAAATAGAAATATGACCACTGTACAATGGGACTGAGGAGGCGGATGGTGTCAGAATATTTTACCACGTATTCTGGAGTTTCTATCCATGCATTAGTGCGTTCAAGCATTGCAAACCCACGTACCAATCCCGGTATTCCACCGACGGTCTAAAGTCCCAAGTCGGAAGGGGGTGTAGATCCCGCAACCAAGTGTTACGGCGGTTGCCCCATTCCTCTGTCCATCTCCCATGTAAAACTGTCCAATCATAAAGCTGCACTCTGCGAATAATGACACTATGCTCACTTAATGGAATTTTTCTTGCTACTGCCGGGGGGGCTGTGCATAGCCAAACTGACGCATCACTCGATTTGCAGGGTGCCATTCGACACACTCGAATGACAATAATGGAGCAACGATGTCACACACCTCAATGTGTCCATGTAACTCATCGAGTATGATCAACCCTTCGTACGACCGCCACACAAACTGCCAGATAATATTAGAATATTAATGTTTGGATACAACAATATTAAAGTTTGGATACGGTAATCACATGACCCTTAAATATTTACCTCATCCATGTTGTCTATCTCCTGCCTAAATACCTCTACGGTCTTTGATAACCAAGCTTTGCTCCGATATGGACGACTCCACCTGAAATACGGTTCATCGAAAAAATTAAAAAACATATCCCGTCAATCAAATATGCATTCTCAATATAATGCAGGACTAAAATAGAAATTGTTACCTCATGGCAACTGGTATCTCAACTGGTGGAAGGGACTGTCTGGGTACGGGCGCAATACACAGCAGTCGCTCCCATGCCCAAACAAACAACAAATTAAGAGGACCATCCATCTCTTTAGTATCATATCGTGATGCATGACATAGTGCTCTATAAAGATGTGCGAGACATGCTGACCCCAACTATAAGTATGTATCTGCTCGAAATCGCGAAGCAAGGGTAGATACTTCGCATGGGCATATGCGGTCGACTTATCCGTGAATAGGGTTGAACCCAACAAACAAAAAATCTGGCATCTGATATATCTTTTAATAGACTCCTCGGTATCCAATGGCTCTGAGTCTCTAATAGTTCGAACCCAATCCAACTTAATATAAGATTTCGAAGAACTACTGAGAGCCGGTTGGTGACCGAATATCGCAATGCTCTGGCTCTGTACGAAGTCGTTACTACTATCTGTCCATCCGCTCACAGGCTCTCCATCAATGGGTAAGCCAAATATATGAGTGACATTTTCCAGTGTTACAGTAACCTCACCCATTGGCAATATAAACAAATGAGTTTCTGGCCTCCACCTTTCTACCAAAACAGCTAATAAGGGGTAAAATCCTCTTATCAACCCAGTCCTAGAAACGTGGTAGAATCCCGTTGAGCGTAAGTAATTTTCAACCATCGGATTCCACGTCAGCGACAAATCCAATTTACGAACCATCAAATTCCTATTTGACTAGTTCAACAAAAACATATTTATTCACTAAATATTAATTTAAATAAATAAAAAATATTAAAAAATATATTTATAATTATAATTTACATAAATATAAAATATTATTATTTCTATTCATCCATTAAAAGCACTGGATGTCTCTTTTAAAAAATTAGTAAGTGTCTTTTAAAATTATTATTTTCAGTTTGATTTTTTTTATTACCTACCCAATAAAAATTTGGCAACTTAAAATAATACACCGAAATAAATAAAAAAGATGAAGCGCACTGAGAGAGACTTTTAAAAAACATTTCCTTATTTAAATATTATATATAATAATTAGTACAAATAATAATTTTTATTTTTAAAAAACATTAAAAACCAATATAATAATAATATTTATATTAAAAAATAAATGAACATATATAACATTTATATTAAAAAAAAAGTTTAAATAATATTTACATTTATATAAAATAAAACATATATAATTATATTTGAGAACTAAAAATATTATTCATAAATATTATTAAAAAAATGATTCCAAAATAATAATATTATATTTTCATATATTACTAACCATAACAAAAATAAAAAAATAATTTAAATACATAAAATAATAAAATTATGAACTTACATAGACTGAATGATCCAAATAATTGATGATATGATTCAGGTGTCGTATAATTACGTACCATTTCTAAACACTACAAATTAATAAATATATATATATATTTTTTTTTTCAAACAACCCTAACTCTAACACTCTTCTTCAGCCTCTCAACTTCTTCTCTCACGATCAAATTGTGAAGCATTCAACAACAACATAAAAAAAATTAACTCTTACACTTATTTTCACTCTCTCAACTTCTTCTCTCATAATGAACATATGAAGCATTCATGCATGAGAAATGGTTCCAAAAGTTCAATTTATAGAGAGACTTTGAATGAAACTTTGAACGTTGTTGATTACCGGAGTGGGAGACTCTCTCTTGTATGCAGACCACCTGCAACACGCCCTCCTGTGTTGTTCCAGACTCCTCGAAAAAGAGCAAAGACTCTGCTGACCTGTCAAGATTCAGAGACAATACGTCTCTTCCGTGTTGGCAAAACTGTGCCACACATCCCTCTAACTCACCTCACCACACCGACATGCGTATTTTCATTGCCTAACACGTCTCTGAGGCACTGTCAACACGCCTCCCACCGTGTTAAAATTGAATCCCACCATTCAATAATACACCTACATTCTCAATATTTAGTCAATACACCACCTTAACTCCCATAAAAAAATAATTTCTGTCATTTTGCACTACTCTTATGCAACTTTTTTATTTGTAGCGGTAATCCAAACTTGCTAACAAATGAGTGTAATGCTCAATCATGTTCATGTATGTAAAAAAAAGAATGATTGTGGGGATGAATTAGCTAAATTTAAACACACCAAAAATCTTCATTTAATTATTTATGATTCATTTTACAATCAGGTTTTTATTAATATTAAAAAAGAATAAAATTTCATATACAGTTATTTTTACATAAAATTAATAATTAAAAATTATTAAATAATAAATTAATTAAAAATTATTTAATAATTATTAACTATTAAATTTATATAAAAATAATTGTAAATGAATTTTTGCTAAAAAATAATTTTAAATAATTTCCTTTTCTTCCTTCTTTGAAAATTCATCATCATAGTACCCAGCATCGGATTTCCCATCGGCCAAACTGTTCGTGTAATAACTGCCTCCAACTCCATATCAGGACCGCTCCGATCATGCCACGTCACGCAAAAAGTCCAACATGCAGGGTCTACATGACGTGGTGCCATCAAGAGCGTCAACAGCGCCAGTAACCACTGAAGCAAACTTGGAAAATTGGAGGGGAAAATAGAATTCTACGTACTGCGCGTATTTTCTGTTTATTTTCCAAATTTCAATTCCACCGAATGCAAAGAAAGAAAAAGAAACGTAAAATAAAAGAGAAAAACAAAACCACTGTAAAGAAAAAGGAGGAAGGAGAGAGAGACAGAGATAGGTAGATAGAGAGAGAGCAGCGTAGTTCGGTAATTGCCAAACTTTTTTTTTACAGAAGAGCGATCACACTGCAAATCCGAACCTTAAATTATCTATTGGGTTTTTTCCCATCTTTCTTTCTCTGTGGGTCGCATTGTTCTTGAATTACGCTGCTGATCGACGTCACCGAGCGAGGTTTATTTTCTCGGTTCAATTTTCTGCCGAGGTAAGATTCTCGGCGCCTTGCCTCCCCAACAAAAAAAAAAGAGAACTCGCATTTTTGTTTTCTTTTTTTTTTCTTCCATTCTGGTAGGGTTTGGGGTTTTCTTTCTGGCGTGTGGGAGGCTTGGTTGCATTTTGATTGGTTACGATTCAGATCTGCTACTGTGTGCTGAGGGATTGCTGGTGACTTTGATTTAGGGTTTTCCCTTTAAGATTTTGTGGTGAATTATTGAGGATGATATTTTGGGGGATTTAAGCCTTTTTTTGTTTTGCTTAATTCGTATATTTTCCGCTTGGTCTGATGGAACCGGGCATGAGATCCGGTGGCCCTCCTGGGGTTTTTGTGAAGAACAGGAGTTCTTCAGGGTGTTTGATTGTTAGGAAGAAAGGTGATGGGTTGAGTGGTGGGGTTGGCAGCTCTTCGAGCTCCAGGAAGATGTATGAATCGAAGAAAGTGAAGAAGAGGCCCAAAGTTGAGCTGAGTAGAGATTCGGGATCAAGTGGTGATCTACCGATGCCACCTGCTAGAAGGCTTGGTCCTGAAACCATTCGAGTATGCAATGGTTTGAACGCATTCGAGCGAGGCGTGGCTGGTGGCAGTGAAATTGTCAGGAAGAGGGACAGGTTTGAGCAGATTAGGCGTAATGGGGATGATTTATCTGAGGAGGATGGGTTGGAGAGGATGGAAAGGAAGCGCAGTAAGATTGATGCGTTTGGTTCTGATCAATATGATGATGCTATGGACGTGGACATGATGAGAAGGAGGCATTTTGAAAATAATGGGGGTGGTTTAGGAGGAGGAAGGTTTGCTGGGGCAATGCATGCTGCTAGAACTGGCATTGATAGGGAGTTTGAATCTGGTTCAAGCAGACACACTATTGATAAGAGGAAAAACTCCTACCACAGCAGGGCAACTGGCTCATACCCAGGAGATAATGTTGACCATAATAGGTTCAAGATGAACAGGGATGCAGCTCAGCGCCCTCTGCCATTGCTGAGGGAAAAGTTTAACTGTGGAGAAACTATCAGGATTCAGGGGAAAAATGGGGTTTTGAAGGTGATGGTTAAGAAGGATAAGATGGGTGGGCCACTGGAACACTATGATAATCGCAAACCTGTAGAAAGCAGACAAAGTTTGAGGGCCGAGGGGATTGCCAAGAAGAATGTTCTGATACACCCTTCATCTTACTCGGAAGCAAAACCTATTGAGAAACAAGATTTAAATGTTAGGCCAGAGAAGAAACTGTTAGCAACAAGAAAATCATCGAGTAAGGACAGTAAGGGTGATGAGCAGGATTCAGATAACAGTGACACTTCATTGAATGTAGGCGTAAAAGGCAGTGAAGCTCCCAAGTCTTCAAAGAGAGTAGCATCTGAAGATGAACAGATTCCTAAGCATGAAAAACTCCAAACTACAGCAATTAAAGAAGGAAAAATAAGGCGTGGTAGTGGCACAGAAAAGCAGAAGCTTCGAGAAAAAATCCGGGAGATGCTTCTTAATTCAGGTTGGACCATAGACTATCGCCCTCGGAGGAATAGAGACTATCTTGATGCAGTTTACATCAATCCCGCTGGTACGGCCTATTGGTCTATCATCAAGGCCTATGAGGCACTTCAGAAGCAATTGAATGATGACGACCCTGGGGCCAAGCTCAAAGGGGAGAGCTCTTCTTTTGCTCCTATTGCAGATGATGTGCTTAGTCAGTTGACAAGGAAAACTCGGAAGAAGATGGAGAAAGAGTTAAAGAAGAAGAAGAAGGAAAGAGATAATATTGAGAGTGACAGTGAAAAAGAGCGTCAATTTAAGATATCTTCCAGCATCAAGCATGACATGAATGGCATGAATAGTGAAATCAATCCAGAGAAACTAAGCTCCTTTTTAAAGCAAGGAAGTAAGTCAATGAAAACTAAAATGATTGAAAATGCTGTCAACAGTGGTAGCTCTAAAAGCCAGAACATTGTCTCTCAACCGAATGATGGGACTGACAAATCATTTCCAGGAAACAATCCCCATGTCTTACATGGGAGGAAAAGTAGAAAAGACGGAAGATGCACTTTGTTAATTCGTAATTCTAACATAGGTTCAAGTTCAGAATCTGATGACTTTGTTCCATATACTGGGAAACGAACAGTGCTTTCCTGGTTGGTTGACTCAGGGGCTGTACAGTTAAGCCAAAAGGTTCAGTATCGTAGAAAGAAGCGAGTGATGCTGGAGGGATGGATCACAAGAGATGGCATTCATTGTGGCTGCTGTAGTAAAATCCTCACAGTTTCAAAATTTGAGCTTCATGCAGGAAGTAAATTGCGCCAGCCATATCAAAACATTTATTTAGACTCTGGAGATTCTCTTCTACAGTGCCAGATTGATGCATGGAGTAGGCAAGAGAAGTCTGAGAAAATCAGTTTCCATTCAGTAGATATTGATGGTAATGATCCAAATGATGATACTTGTGGTATATGTGGAGATGGAGGGGATTTGATCTGTTGTGATAGTTGTCCATCAACATTTCATCTGAGTTGCTTAGACATACAGGTATACATACATTTATCCAGCTATTTGCCATCTGGCATGATTCTTTAAATTCTGATTGTACAAGTCTCTCTGTCTCTCAGTGGGAGCAGTAGGGAATTTTAAAATATATTGTGTGAATAATGGTTTTAGTGGAAGAGAGACAGTTGGATCTCATTGTTGGGATCATCATTCTTTCTCAAATGTTTGGATGAAAGTTTTATTTATAATTGATAAAAGATGAAACAACTGTATTTTTTTTATTGATAGTGGTTATATTGGTAGCTTAATTTGGCTGCATAATAGTTTATCCTGGAGAATTGTTCCCATTCTGAGGAACCCGTATATTTGTTGCAGATGCTTCCCCCTGGTGAATGGCATTGTCCAAATTGCACCTGCAAATTTTGTGGAGTTGTCAGTGGACCTGTGAACAAAGATGAATTAACTATAAATGCCCTGCATATTTGCAACTTATGCGAGAAAAAATGTATGTAATTTCTATTTGTTTGTTTAGTTTTATAGTTTCTTTCAATATGCTATGATGTCCTTTTGGCACTTCTTTTTTTAATTGGTTTAGTATATGTGTTTCTGAATTCGTAGTTCATAAACGTTGTACAAAGGAGATGGACACCTTTCCTACTAACTCTGATTTCTCAGGGCCTTCCTTTTGCGGAAAGGGCTGCAAAGAGGTACCTTTACAGTTTCTTGTGCAGTAGTTTTTAAGTACATTTTATGAGTTGCAGGACCCTTCTTTCTAGGAAATATGTTTTTTAAATTCTTACATCAAAACTTGAAAAAAGAAGCAGCAGCACAATAGAAATTATTCAGGTAGCACTGAGACTTGATTCTGAGGTTTATGTTTATCCTTTTGCAGCTCTTTGAGCATTTGAAAAAATACCTTGGTACCAAGCATGAATTAGATGCAGGCCTCACTTGGTCTCTCATTCGTAGAACAGATGAAGACTCAGATGCAGCTAATAGGGGGATTAGCCAGAGGGTGGAATGCAATTCCAAGCTAGCTGTTGCACTCGCTGTGATGGATGAATGTTTTTTACCAGTTGTTGATAGGAGGAGTGGGATCAATATACTACATAATGTTTTATATAATACTGGGTAAGAACTAGTGAGCGTCAGGAATGCACCTAGTGCTTCCTTTTTCCTTCTTTTCCATATCTGAGTTACTTGGTTGCAAATTTAATTAGTTAGAAAGAGGATTGATAGATACATAAAATGGTTTTACCAGATGCATATTGTTTCACAAAATTTCAGAATTGCTTAAATATACCATCCGTTGCTGAACTTTAAATATTAACTCTTGCCGCAGTACAAACAGTAGGAAATGCTTTACATTCTGTTGTGTTAGAATTAGTTTTCTCATGATAAAATAAATCGTTAGAAAGAACAGAAAGTGGGAGGATAAGATGTTGTCAAGGCGTAGAAAGATGAGCAAATCTCTGAATAAGAAAGACAAGCCCACTTGGAATGGCTTTAAGCTGAGAATACAGAAGCCTTGAACATAAGCCTTCTTTAAAGCAAATTTATGGTGAATTAGATACTGCTTAATAGGGCATGGGATACAGTATCAGCAGTACAATGTTGGCTTTTGATAGGGTGTAACCTATTGCCAGGGCCAGTGAAATATGTCTTATGCTGAAACCTAGATAGCTGGGACATGCTACTGCAATCGCAACCTTCAATCTGTGCTCAAGACAGTCATCGTGACAGACTTTAAGGGATAACATTGTATTTGTGTAAACATTTCTTCACTGTGTTACAGATTTCCATTAATTTTGTTTATATTCCATGGCATAGTTTGTATGATTTCTTTCTTGCAACATGCATACTTCTTAGCCTAAAGAGAATTTCTGCCTTCTTTTCTGTTGTAGGTCAAACTTCAGTCGGTTGAATTATACTGGTTTTTATACTGCTATTTTGGAGCGAGGGGATGAAATGATTTCCGCCGCATCAATCAGGTATTATGCTTCAGACCCTGCCTTTCATTATCTATGAAACTTTACAGAGCCTTATACTCATACAGTGAATACTTTTCCTGTTTTTTATATATAGTCTAGGGGTTAATATGTTGAGTTTTCTTATTCATTACTGCGAAAAAAATAATCAGACTGAAGTTACCCGTGGGCTATTTCTTGTACTGTCTTAGGTTCCGTGGGACCAAGTTAGCTGAGATGCCATTCATTGGAACTCGCCATATGTATAGGAATCAGGGGATGTGCCGCCGGCTCTTTTGTGCAATTGAATTGGTAAAACTTGATGTTTACTATGTGACTTACTTTCAATATCTATATAAAATTGTCTTACATTCTTCTCTTTACCTCTCTACTTTCCTGTTGGAAGGTTCTTTGCTCTTTGAAGGTTGAGAAACTGGTTATTCCAGCGATTTCTGAACTCATTCATACATGGACAACAGCTTTTGGCTTCACGCATCTTGAGAAATCACTCAGACAAGAAATGAGGTCATTGAGTATGTTGGTCTTCCCTGGTATAGATATGTTGCAGAAGCTGCTAGTGGAGCAAGGAAAACTTGAGGGTATTATATTATAACCTTGGAAAATGCTTTTTTTTGTTTTCTTTTTCTACATTCAGCAAATTATTTGTTTTACTATCCACATGTTTGACTTTTCTTTTCCAACAGGTTTTGAGAGAATTAAAAATAGAGATGAGGTTAATACTAATCCCAGTATGGCTAGTAGGTTGGACATGAATTCCTCAGCCCTGCAAACTCCTCATGGAACCGATGATGCTAGTTCAAATCCTGACAATGACATAAGCAATGAATCTAGTGATGCTTCTCAAGAACAAAGCAACAAAATCTTGGTTGACAGGAATGTGTGGTCAAAATCTCATTCTGAGGATAGGTTATCTGATTCTGCTTCAGATAAATGCGTTTCATCTTCTAGTACCAGTGATGATGTGCTAGAATCGAACAATAAAATAGTGACAGCCTCTCCTGGTAATGATAAATTGCATCCTTCTGCGAATTTTCAAAAGGACAATTGTATGAGTACTCCTCCAATAGATGCTTCAAATTGCCATGAAAATCCAGTTTTGGGTTCCGAGAATGCTTTTTCTGACCCTGATTCTGCAGAAAATATGGTTGAACCTGTTTCTGCGTGGAAATGTCACTCATACACTGATATGAATTGTGATCCCTCGGAGCATGGTATCAATCCAGCATTGGATTTGCGTGTGGGGGGTAATGCTTTGTCTTTTAGAGAGTTTGATATGAATGATGCCCATGATGAGGCTTTTGAAGCTGATCCATCAGTGAATTTGCTTGAGGAGAATAATAAACACGTGGATATCTCTTGTTCTATTCTTAATCAAGGTGGTGAGAGTTCTTTGCGAGTAAGATATGATTTGAATGATGAAAATGCTCGTGAGGATGAACAAAATTTCGACAAAGGATTTACTTCACGGGAAATGCATATGAATGATACTGAGCTAAGTGCATCTGGTGATAGTTCTGAGACTGATCCAGCATAAAAAAATGGCCGAATCCGGTCCTGCTGATAATTTATTTTCTTCTGCTCATACTACTTTCCCCACAAGCTTTCTTCCAATGATTTAATCGCCTTGTGTGCAATCAATTTCAAGGCTTTTTTGGTCATGGCTTAATCTGGATAGTATGAATAGTTTCTATTGATTCAAGTGAAGTATAAATTGGTCCATTTTGCCTTTTTGCTTAGGATGGGTCTCAATCAAATGGTTCAAGTTGCTGTCCTGTACTTGCAACAATTCAGTAGACCCTTTGTACTGACATTAGAAGAATATTGCTGATGCTCTTCATTCATACGAGTCTTCATGATATGGATTTGGCTTTCTTCCCAAGCTGTGTGCCATTCACTATTTGGCCAAATCAATTCATCACATGACATCAGCAATCGGAGATGGCTAGATCAATTTTCGGTTTTGATTGGCAGAATTGTTTTATTGGCTTGTCTACATTTTGACGGAGGCAAGAAACTTAGTTTTTATGTTTTATTTTTATGTAATTGTTATTGGAAGATCAGCATCTTTTCTATCCATCCGTGTGATCTGTCTGCCCCAGTTCCTCCTACCAAAATTGAAGGCATTGAAATAAGATTCTCGGATAGAAACCGGAACCTTATCTTCCGGTGCACTTTGTTTGCCTCTATGATGTAAAGGGATGTTGTATGGGGTGGGGAAAGTGTTGGTTTTGTTCTGTTTCCCTCTGTAATTAAGTTAAGGTGGAGGTAGAGTTGGTGTTTGATGTCGAAATGGCACTAGATGCCGTCTCCAATAAATATTATTCTTGTAGTACTTTCTATCCTTGTTTACAATTATAGCTCCTTTGTCCTTCCTTGTAATACTTCCATTTCATTCTTCTCTCATTTTTTTTACAGTGCCTTCTAATCATATATTATATCATATTTGAAGTTTTGTTATTGTTATTATGTATTTATGTTAGCAAATTAAAGATAATCTGTGGAAAAAAATTAATTTATTTTGTCTATGCTCCAAAAAAAATTTCATGTGAAAAAAAATGGAGCAGTACGTACGAAGTACTCCTGGAATTCATAAGAACTCGGAAGTACTGTGCTTGTACGGCCGAACCAATCTAAACCAAACTGCGTGTCACGTCATCATAAAAGTCCAAAAGACCAAAACACTGCAAGACACAGTTAACGTGGCGCCATCATAAACAGCGGTAATTTCCCATATTCCACTTACATCGAATGCAAGGAAAAAAAAAAAACAATACTGTAAAGAACGTAGCTTCGTATTTGCCCTTTTTGTTTTCCATAAAAGCAGCAGTGCAAATCCCAATCTAGAAAAATAAAAATCTTTCTGTCCTCGTCTTTGTATCAATCTGGCGAATTGCGTCATCGTTTAGCATCATCCGGCAAGGCTTTCCTTTTTTCTCGGTTCGTTTCCGGCGAGGTAAGACTCTCGCCCAAACACCCCCCTCCCCAAAAAAATTTCAAATTCTACCATTTTGGCTGGGTTTAGGGCTTTCTCCCTTTGGATCTGGGGCTCTGTGCTGAGGCATCTGTTTTGCCTTTGATTTAGGGTTCTCCAGTTAGGATTTTGCGGTGAATTACGAGGGATGGTGCGTTTTGGAATTTAGGGTTTTTATTCTCTTGGTTGGATGGAACCGGGCATGAGATCCGATGGCCCTTCTGGGGCTTTGGTGAAGAACAAGAGATCTTCAGGGTGTTTGGTTGTTAGGAAGAAAGGTGATGGATTGAGTGGTGGGGTTGGTAGTTCTTTCAGCTCCAGGAAGTTGAATGCATCAAAGAAAGGGAAGAAGAGGCCCAAGGTTGAGTTAAGTAGTAGCGATTCGGAATCGAGTCAGGAGCTATTGATGCCACCTTCTAGAGGGCTTGGTCCTGAGACCATTCGAGTATGCAATGGTTTGACAGCTGTTAAGCGGGACGAGGCTGGTGATGGTGGAACTGGAAGGAAGCGGGAGAGGTTTGAGGACGTTAGTCATAACGGTGATGAGATGGGGGAGGGAAATGGTTCAGAGAGGAGGGAAAAGAAACTTAGTAAGATTGATGTGTTTGATTTCGATGAATACGATGCTATGGATGCAGACATGATGAGAAGGAGCCATGTAGATAGCAATGGGGGCGGCTTTGGAGGGGAAAGGCTTGGGGGAGCAATGCATGCTGCCAGAGGTGGCACTGATAGGGAATTCAAAACTGGTTCAAGCAGACACACCCTTAATAAGAGAAAGAACTCCCATTGTGATAAGGCAAGTCACTTGCACCCAAGAGATAGTAAATTAAAGAAGTGGGATGCAGCTCAGCATCCTCAGCCCATGCCGAAGGAGAAGTTTAAGTCTGATGAATCCATTAGGGTTCAAGGGAAAAATGGTGTTTTAAAGGTGATGGTTAATAAGAAGATGTGTAAGCCATCAAAGCACGTTGATAATCGCAAACATGTAGAAGGGCAACGAAGTTTGAGGGCTGAGGGCATTGCCAAGAAGAATGTTCTGATCCATCCTTCATCTTGCTTGGAAAAAAGCCCTGTTAAGAAACAAGGTTTACATGCTAGGACAGAGAAGAAATTGGCAGCAAGAAGAAAATCTTTGTCAAGTAACGACAGTAAGGGTGATGACCAGGATTCAGATAACAGTGGCACATCATTGAATGTGGGAGTGAAGTGCATTAAAGCTTTCAAGTCTTTAAAGAGGGGGACCTCGGACGATGAACAGACTCCTAAGCATGAAAAGACCCCAACCACAGCAGGAACTAAAAAGGAGAAAATAAAGCATGAAAAGACCCCAACTACAGCAGGAACTAAAAAGGAGAAAATAAGGCGTGGTAGTGGCACAGAAAAGCAGAAGCTACGAGAACAGATACGGGAGATGCTTCTTAATGCAGGTTGGACCATAGACTATCGTCCTCGGAGGAAGAGAGACTATCTTGATGCAGTTTACATTAATCCTGGGGGTACAGCCTATTGGTCCATCATCAAGGCCTATGAGGCGCTTCAGAAGCAATTGAGTGCTGACGACCCTGGGGCCAAGCCCAAAGGGGAGTGCTCTTCTTTTGCTCGTATCAGAGATGATGTGCTTAGTCAGTTAACAAGGAATACTCAGAAGAAGATGGAGAGAGAACTAAAGAAGAAGAAGAAGAAACAGAAGAAGGAAAGAGATGATAGTGAGAGTGATAGTGGAAAAGAACCTCGCATTAGGAGATCTTTAAGCAACAAGCGTGATATGAATGGCATGGAAAGTGATAGTGATGAAGAGAAATTAAGCTCCTTTTTAAAGCGGGGGTGTAAGTCGATGAAAAATAAAATGATTGAAAATACTGTTAACAGTTGTAGATCTACAAGCAAGAAAGTTGACCTTCACACAAATGAAGGAACTGAAAAATCACTTTTAGGAAATGATCCTCATCAACTACATGGGAGGAAAAGTAAGAAACATGGAAGGTGCACTTTATTGGTTCGTAATTCCAACATAGGGTCAAATTCAGATTCTGATGACTATGTTCCATATATGGGCAAACGAACGGTGCTTTCCTGGTTGATTGACTCTGGAGCTGTACAGTTAAGCCAAAAGGTTCAGTATCGTAGAAGGAAACGTGTAATGCAGGAGGGATGGGTCACCAGGGATGGGATTCACTGTAGTTGCTGTAGTAAAATACTCACTGTTTCCAAGTTTGGGCTTCATGCAGGAAGTAAATTGCGCCAGCCATATCAAAACATATATTTGGATTCTGGAGATTCTCTTCTACAGTGCCAGATAGATGCATGGAATAAACAAGAGAATTCTGAGAAAATTGCTTTCCATGCAGTAGATATTGATGGTAATGATCCAAATGATGATACTTGTGGTATATGTGGAGATGGAGGGGATTTGATCTGTTGTGATGGTTGTCCATCAACGTTTCATCTGAGTTGCTTGAATATACAGGTAATATGTCATGTCAAGGTTATTCTTTATTGCCTAATCTATCGTTCTCTGTACAGTTTATGCTTTCCTTCTTTTTTTCCCCCTTCTTCTTCCACTTCATCAAAGATCCCAATAATTGGATTTCATGGACACTCTTCCACCAAAGAAGATATATCTTAAAATGTTCCCTACAACCCTGTTCCTTCCAAAAAGAAGGAAGAAGAAAGAAAAGAAAAGAAAACTTCAGATAGCTTAGTTTGGCATCACAGATAGCTTCTTTCCCATTCTGAGCAACTTCTATAATTGTTGCAGATGCTCCCCCCCGGTGAATGGCATTGTCCGAATTGCACATGCAAATTTTGTGGAGTAGTCCGTGGTCCTGTAAACAAAGAAGATGAATCAACTTTAAATGCCCTACATAGATGCAACTTATGCGATAAAAAATGTATACAATTGCTCTCTCTTTGTTTGGATTGGAAGTTCCTTTCGATATGCTCTGTGCTCTTGTCATTTTTTTAAAGGTTTAATATACGTGTTTACAATTCTGTAGTTCATGAATGTTGTGCTAAGGAGATGAAAACCCTTCCTACTAACTCCGATATGTCAAGCCCTTCCTTTTGCGGAAGGGACTGCAAAGAGGTACCCTTTACAGTTTGTCGTGCAGCAGTTTATAAGACTTTACATTTTAAGTGTCGGAGAACTCTTCTTTCTAGGAATTTATATATTTTACGTTTTAACAGCAAAGAAGCAGTGAAACTGACAGAAATAACTCAGGTAGCACTATGGCTTGATTCTGAAGTATACTTTTAATGCTTTGACAGCTTTCTGAGCACTTGAAGAAATACCTTGGTACCAGGCATGAAATAGATGGAGGCTTCACATGGTCTCTCATTCATAGAACAGAAGATGACTCGGAGGCATCTAGTAGGGGAATTATGCAGAGGGTTGAATGGAACTCCAAGCTAGCAGTTGCACTGACTGTGATGGATGAATGCTTTTTGCCAGTTATTGATAGGAGAAGTGGGGTCAATTTAATACATAATGTTTTATATAATAGTGGGTAAGCAATAATATGCATATTCTTTTTTATATAATATGCATATAGTTTTGATTTGTGAGCACTTCATTCTTCTGACGTGATTTTTTCTTTTAAGAAAAAAATTATATTCATACAGTTTCTAAAACTTCAAATAGGAAGGGGTTGGTCAATCTACAAAAATGATTTTACCAAGTGGATTGGTCACTACAATCTCTATATCCCTGTTTACCATTGACCATAGTTTGCTTTGTTCCCTCTAGCTGAGTTCATATTGTTTGCTGCAACATGCTCACTTTTGCAGTTTACTTAATAGACTTATTTGCTGTCTTATTTCTTGTAGGTCAAACTTCAGCCGGTTGAATTACACTGGCTTTTATACTGCGATTTTGGAGCAAGGCGATGAAATAATTTCTGCAGCTTCTATCAGGTGCATGCTTCAGACTGTCTTTTGTATTTGGATAAACTTTAGATCCTTATTAACTCATGGGGAATGCTAGGGGACCAAAAAAGTGAAAAAAAAAAAAATGGGGAGTTGGCTAGTGTTGGTTCAATGTAGGAAAATACAAGGGAAAAATGTTAGTCCCTTAAATCTACTGTGAAGACCAAAATCGCTAACGACATGCATATACTTTTTCCATATTTATGGTGATTTCGGTTAAAAGTGTTCAGTTTGTCCTTATTTATTACTGTGAAAAAGGAGACTGAACTAACTATAAGCCATTTAATATGCTGTCTTAGGTTCCATGGGACCAAGTTAGCAGAGATGCCATTCATTGGAACTCGCCATATGTATAGGCATCAGGGGATGTTGCGCAGGCTTTTTTCTGCCATTGAATTGGTAAACATGGAAATTTTCTGTGATTTTCCTTTTATCCAATGTCTATACAAAAGTTTGACTTACATTCTTCTTTTCCCCTCTCTATTTCCCTATTTGAAGGCCCTTTGCTCTCTGAAGGTTGAGAAATTGGTTATTCCAGCAATCTCTGAACTGATTCATACATGGACAACAGTTTTTGGCTTCATGCATCTTGAGGAATCACTCAGACAGGAAATGAGGTCATTGAATATGTTGGTCTTCCCTGGTATAGATATGTTGGAGAAAGTGCTAGCCAAACAAGGAAAACTTGATGGTATTATAACCACTGCATTTTCTTTTGAACTCTAATTTCAGCTAATTACTTTTATTTGATGGTACCCATGTTTCACTTATCTTTCTCATCAGGTGTTGAGAAAATGGAAACTAGAGATGAATTTGTTACTAAGCCTAATATGGCTGGTAAGTTGGATATGAATTCCTCAGCTCTGGAAGATCCTGAACGAAGTGATCATGCTAATTCAAATCCTGACAATGAGATAAACGACGACTCTAGTGATGCTTCTCAAGAACAGGATAATCACATTTTGGTTGACAGCACCAAATCTCATTCTGCAGATAGATCATCTGATTTTGTTTCAAATAAATGTGTTTCTCCTTCTAGTACCAGGGATGATGTGCTAGAAACAAACAATAAAACAGTGACAGCTTTTCCTGGTAATAATAAATTGCATCCCTCTGTGAAATGTCAAAATCACACTTCTTTGAGCAGTCCTCCATTAGTTTCTCCATCTCCAGATTGCCATGAACTTGCTGCTTTGTATTCGGTGAATGTATGTTCGGACCCTGATTCTGCGAAAAATCTGGCACAACCTGTTTCTGATGGACAATGTCACACGCACACTGATGACGTTAATCCAGGGTTGGATTCTCAAGTGGGAGATAATGCTTTGTCTTCTAAAGAGGTTGATATGAATGATGCCCGTGATGAGGTTCTTGAAGGTGATCAATCAGTGAATTTATCTCAGGGTAAAATTACGAAGGAGAAAAATGAAGTCGTGGATGTGTCTGGTTTTGTTCCCAATCATGCTGATGAGAGTTCTTTGCAAGTGAAATCTGATTTGAAGGATGAAATTGTATTAGAGGGAGAAAAGAATTTGGACAAAGAGGTTGCATCACGTGAAATGTGTGTGGATGAAACTAGCCCAAGGGCATCTGGTGCTAGTTCTGAAACTGATCCAGCTTAAAACATTGATCTAGTCTGGTGCTGCTGATGTTTTGAGTCTACTACTGCCCATGCCACTAATCTCACAGGTTTTCTTCAAAAGATTCAATGCCTTGTAAGCAATCAGTTTTCAAGGCTGAATAGCTTCTCTATTGATTCAAGGGACAGATAAAATAAATTGATCCTTGTATCAACAAGTACGAACTAATTAAGGTTCCAAGTTGACCTCATCTCATGTCAATTATCCTTTTGCCATAATGCTTCAAGGAGCTGTTTGCACAGGATGTGTGCTTTTAGCTGAAGAGGCGTGTCAATCAAATGGTTGAGGTTGCCGACCTGTAATATGCGATGATCCTCTGTACACCTGCAGATCCTTTGTAGATGATTATGATTCACAACATTTATATCTGATGTCTGAGTCCGTAGGAGTTTATTAGTCTTCCTTCTCAACCTTTGTGTGGCATTCACAATTTGCTCACATGACATTGTCAGTTGGAGATACCTAGACTAGGTTTTGGTTTTGGTTGGCAGCATTTTTTATTGACTTGTCTTCATTTTGATGGGCCATTTACTGAAAGCAAGACACCAAAAGTTCTTTTTCCAATCCACAGCACCTTCTGCTCATTTGTTTGATCCATGTCTGCCCAAGTTCCTCATCCAGAAATTTTGTCTATATGTTCCTCAAAAGGTCTGTGCAATTCAAAATGAAGACTTAAATGGGATTTTCGTATAAAACACGAACTTTATCCTTTTGTGTACTGTGTTGCTGTAGATAACATCCTCTGACTGTATGATGTTAAGAAGTTTCTTAGCAAAGGGGATGTTTGGATGGGTTGGGAAGGTTTTGTTTTTTGTTCTTTTTTCTTTCTGTAACCAATGTAAGGTTGATGTTTGATGTAGAATTATATTGTTGTAACACTTTTATGGTCGTTTAGGATAGTAGCTCCTTCCTCATTTTGAGAGCTTTTATGTACATTATTGTTGCTCAAGAGCTGGTGGAATTTTGAAATGAACATGCTGCAGCTGCAAGTGCCAATTTTGTGGTATGGACGCACAAATAGGATTCTCTGACTTTCCCTTTCTTTTTCTTTTTCATTTGTCTGGATCTGGTATAAGGGTTTTAACTTTCAAGAGTATATTTGCATTAAAAAAAATGACATATTGATCAATGAAAAAAAAAATGACTTGTATTTTGGAGCTTGGAATAAGCTGTAGAAAGGGAATATAAAAATATTCCTATAGAATCTTGAGGAACGGGAGAATTTAATCGTAAATATCGACTAATTCTTACGAAGTACAAATCAAAAAGAAGTCTAAAAAAAAGATCAATTTCATCTATATCGAATTTGAATATCAGAATAGTAGATATAGTTCTGATTCAATGGGTTAGGTCCACTTACTTTTTTTTTAATGTTTCGAAATTTTATTATTGGAATAATCGAAAATAGCAATATAAAGAAGATATCATTATTCATTAAATAAAAAAAAGAGACTGATAAAAATGTTCTACTTTATAAATAGACTAAGTACTAAATAGACTAAGTAGAAATTGTTTACTAAAATTTGATTATCATTCTAATGAATGATAACAATAGTTTATTACAATTCAGAATTCTATTTTCTACTGAAATTAGACTCTTAGTTTTTTTTTTCGAAAAAAGAACAACAACAATATCTCTATTCTGCCTTCAAATACGAAAACTACAAAAGACCAATACTACTGCTAAAGTTTTTCCGAAATGTCTGCGATCGAGTAAATAGCTCTACGAACGAATGGATCGAATCGAATTGGAAAATGGAAAGATTTGTACAAGTTATACCCTTCGTCACCACTTTGCGGAAAATGGTTAGATATCAATATGTTAGATACCTGTGACTCGATTGGTGGAATAGTATCTCTCTCCAAGAAAGCATGTTTTTTTTACCGCCGCACAAAGAAAATATTTTGTTCCGAATGAACAAGATTTTGAGGAATTGTCCATACGTAAAATAATAATTATTGATACAGGCCCTTTCCACAAAAAAAGAGAATCTTTTGTTACAATAGAAACAGAAGTGATATTGATTATTCAAGAATCGAAGTCGATTTGCTTTAAAAAAAGAGGATATCAATGAACTTCTATGAAATGGTTTCACGGGATTCAGCCAATTGTCTTGATCGTGGGATATCATTGAAACGGTATGCGAACATTTAAATTTATGAGGATTTGAAAATACATGTAAGTTTTTTACTTCTTCAAAATTTGGACACATTAATTCTTAGGTCTAATTTGTCTCATTTTAAAAACTCTCCCATATAGGCATTTGTATCGGGTCTTAGGTTTGACAAACTCAAGTGAACAGTAGAAATCAATGTGTTCAAGTTTTGAGAAGATTAGATACTTAAATGTATTTTCAATTCTCGAAACCCAAATGTCCATAGACCAAAAATAAGGAGATTGAACCACAACCTTATAGATAAGTATAGAGAGTTAAAGACTTATTTATTATTTTCTCAAAAACAAAAAAACAAAAAAAGTAAAAAGTTTTAAAATACTATAATTTCACAGATAAATTTGTCATTTTAAGGCTTTACCTAATCTATGTTTGTGGCTTTACCTAATCTTTGTAAGGAATGATCTAAAATATTTTTAATGAATTAGAAATTTTAATTCCTTTTTTTAAGAAAAATTCCCAATAAATTATTAAGGACGCTATTTTAGAACTCTTATTTTAATGAATAAATTATTTAATGCATAATTAATTGATAGGATACTGTAATGATGACAAGTGGAAAACTGGAAATCCTCTTGCAAACAGAGGAACCGGTGAATAAATATTGAAAAATGAAAAATCACGATTTGAAAATTGCGATTTTCTCCGTCCTCTGAAATCTGAATGGAGCTGTCTGCACCTCCATGTCTTCCAAAATGCCCATCATCCCTGCTTCTCAAATCTAGGGTTAGGTTTTTTCAGAGGACGCTGAATCCAACACCCCTACATTCCAAAGCTTCAATCTTTTCAGTGAATCACCGCAGTCTCACCCGAATGGACCCTCTCATAAACGTCTCTTGTGCTGCTTTGGTGAGAGACAACAACTCTCCAGCTACATCAGCTTTGCCAGTTGACTCAGGTCAACGCAAAACCTCAAGCTTTCTTCCTTTTACCTTTTTCTCTCCTCAAATGGTGGCTTTCCAATGAGTTTGAATGTCTTAATTCATCATTTTCAGGTGCTAGAACAGGTGAGGTGAAAAGGGTCACTAAGGAGACTAATGTCTCAGTCAAAATAAACCTGGATGGTTGTGGAGTTGCTGATAGTAGTACTGGAATTCCCTTCCTTGATCATATGCTAGATGTCAGTAATTTCAATTTATGTTTGCTTCTTTGGTAGAATGTTATTTGAAGTTTCAGTTACTGCTCAAGCACACTTCCTGTTAGCCCACAGCTTCAGAACTGTTGATAAAGATTTGTTCTAAATTTCATAATTGATTTTGTCCATAAAAAGTTTGCTTCCTTCTAACTTGGAAATAAAAATCATGGCTGCTAAAAATGAGTCACATGAACTAAACATGGTTATGACTTGTGCTTTTTCAGCAACTTGCTTCACATGGGTTGTTCGACGTTCATGTCAAGGCTACAGGTGACACACATATTGATGATCATCACACAAATGAAGATGTTGCTCTTGCTATTGGAACGGTACTGCAAACACCAGCTATATGAACTGTGTTTTCATTTTTTTTGGTCTGTTCCTAGAAACTGTAACATGCTTCATTATATGATATTTGGCAACAGTATATATGTTAGTTCTCAGTTTCTTACCTTATAATAGTTAGATTTATAATTATGCACTTTTTTAAAAAAAAAATGATATTTGCATTTAACTATTATGTTTAATCTAAGTGTTGTCTATTACTCCATCTTCAGGCTTTGCTACAGGCTCTTGGCGATAGAAAGGGTATTAATCGGTTTGGTGACTTCTCTGCTCCACTTGATGAAGCATTAATACACGTTTCACTGGTAATTCGCACACCAATTGCAGAAATGATCATTAGGCATTAGTCAAAGTTTAAATTTAAACGGTGTGAATAGGATTTCATTATAGAACACATTGATGTTAATCCATGTATCAATCCCATATAGTGGAACAATGCTTAGTTGTTTCTTATTATTAGGGGAGAAGGTGTGATGTTTTCCTTGCTTAGGCATATGATAATTGGAGTAGGTTTGGTATTACATTTGCAAATTCAACAATCCGATATTATCATGCTGATTAATGTACATAAAAATAATTTGGGACTATTGAAGTGTGTGAATTATGTTCCCATTTGTTGTAAGCTTATTTTTCTCAAATAAATTTTGCTTGTTCTTAATACTTACATCCTTCTTCCTAACCTTGTCCAGGATTTATCTGGCCGGCCACATTTAAGTTATAATTTGGATATCCCTACCCAGAGGGTTGGGACATATGATGCTCAGGTAGTGCACTTTCATTTGATTATTTCATCATTGAGCTTAGAATTTTATTGAATAAGCTTTAGACTGTTGAGCCCCTAATTTTTCCAGCATAGATTTATTTTAATGTGACACTCTATTGTATTTTCTGTTGGCTATACTTTTCCCTTTATTTCTATTCTTCATTGATGAGTACTCTTGGTATCCTGTATGTAGTTGGTGGAGCATTTCTTCCAGTCCCTGGTGAATACTTCTGGCATGACACTCCACATTCGGCAGGTATTGAGACATCGGCTCTTGGTCGTTTTAATCAGCTATAGAAATTGCATTTGGAAGTATAGTTCTGCATATCGTCACAGAAGTATAATTATTATAGATGTTGTACTAGGTGGCTAGGCCTCTCAATTAGTCCTTAGCTACATGGGTTAGAAAATATAGGTTCTTTTTGCCTCATGGCTCTTTCTATGGTCTTCATTTGTTGAGTACATTTTCAAACTTCAAATTTCTCTGGTTTTATTCTTTTTCTAGTCGGTGTTCTTTTATTACAAATCTAACAACCTGTTAACAGAATACATATGTATTCCTCTGTGAACAGCTTGCCGGAAAAAACTCCCATCATATTATTGAGGCAACCTTCAAAGCTTTTGCTAGGGCTCTTCGACAAGCAACAGAGTACGATCCACGTCGCCGTGGAACAATACCAAGGTCTGATATCTTTGGACCTGATTTTATTCTACTATGAATATCTTATTTATCCACTATATAACTCTGCTGGAATTTAGAAATCGTTCACATTTTTTTGCCTCGTCCTTTCATAAAACAATCATACTCCTCTAAAGCGAGAAAGTTGGTAAAGTAGTAAGGGTCTAATTAAAAATATGTTCTCAGTTCTCCGATCAATCGTACAGTTTATGTTTTATATCTGAATGAGATTATATCAAATTTACTTGTTAAATATGTTCATTATGCCTCCTCTTTATATATGCAGTTCAAAAGGAGTTTTGTCAAGAAGTTAATTGGATTGAGCTCCTACTATCTATATAAGCGGACTTCCATAGTTCTTCACACACTTTCATCCAAAATGAAGGTGCTTAGAATAGATGTCAAAGATGATAAGCGCCAGTGCTGTGTGCCTGTATTTGTCATAAAAGTTACTGGCCTCTGTAAAACCATATTGTAGCATCCATTTACTCTTGGAGATAGAAATAAAAATCTTCTTGTATTGCTTTTCTTAACTAGTGCGTGCAGCATACTCCTTTGTCTGTCATTTTGTATCCATTTAAAAACCTTTTGATTTGAATCTAAGAAATCAAGCATGTCGTGCCAAAGACAAGGTCTAGGCATAAGGGAAAAAAAAAGGGACATGAAATTGATTCTATTTTTTCCCCCGAGATATCTAAACAACACCTCTCATAAAGGTATAAAATTAAATTGACAATTTACATGCAGATTGTAATTATCTTTATGTAAAATTGATAGTTAAGAATGTTAGATGATTTTTTTATGTTTGGCTATATTATCATCTAACGATTCTCAAAGTAAATACTATATATCATAAGATGTTGTGGCTTGAAACGGTGTGATTTGTCTACAAAAATTCCTCAGCAATATTTAGGTAGTCCAATATCTCAGACTTAACCTCCTTCGGCAATGGTGCAGATGGCCCTGCCTTTGAGTAAAAATTCGCCAAAGATCTAATTGCCTTCTCCAGCATAACGTATGATTCCTGCAAGCAATAAACCCAAAACATGATGATATATTTGATAACAAGCAGTAATAGAATAACATGTAATTTGGGATGCATGATCTTATTAACGAAGGATCTACTTTTATACAAGACATGTAATAAAATGTACTTAGAGTTGAAAGAAAGTATATACTTCTTGAACAACAGTCTGCTTCCCCCTCCAACTCCCCAAATACTCTCTAATTGACTCTTTTGCTGAGTCTGCAGTTCTTCTAAATTTGGCAATGTCATCAGGTGGTTCATTCAAAGATTCACGCAGTGTTTTCACAACCTCTCTTGCTGACTTTAAGTAAGCCTTTGGCAACACCTTCCCTTTCTTTGTTTTCTCATTAGGATCAAACAATGATGTGATGTCCCCAACAATCCCTTTGTTATCATCATCCTCTTTGTCAGATGATTTCTCTTCTGCCCACCCCATTGATGGAGATAAACCATAACAACACGCCGTGGTAACCAATGAAGCGCCAGCACCGACTATAAGCTGCCTGCGACTCGACAAAGGTTCCGAAGGAGGCAGTGCAATATTAGACCTGGATTGCACTTTATCTGTTATATTGTAGAAGCTGTCAATAAATGAATGACCTATTGCTAAGGCCTAAGTGCAATTATGTTGTTGAGTTTTTAGCACACACATACCCTCAAAATCAAATGTTTTGATCGCTTGAGCTGGTTTGAAACTTGTAATGGAACACATGGTTGCTGCAAGGATAATTGCCATCCTTCTTTGTAAATAAATCTCAGAAATGTTAAGCTACATCCACCGAATACACAAGGCTGCAATGGTATCTTACAATCTTGCTAGCGAAGCATAGCATTTCACCTTGGTTGAGTCATGACAATGAAATTCATAAGTTTCATCCACTTTGTACTACACTAAATGATTGATAATCATGTATTTTAAGACATTAAGTAGAACTTATAATGCTGAAAAAATGAAAACATTAGAGAGGAACTGAAAACAGAAGCCCATCTGAATTGACAGCAAAAAATTGAAAGGGAGAATGAAGCCTACAACTTTGGATTTGGAAGAAACGAGAATGTCTTACCCAAAATCTCTCTGCCTCAACTTCATTGGTTTGCACTAACCATAACAGATGGCTTATCCAAAGCGACAAGGTCAAAATGGTCATTACATCATATGTTTCCAATTTTACAAAATGTACCCAAACCTTTTCTTAATAACAAATTTTACCTTTTTACTTTTCGGTTTTCACCACTCACCATTGTTTCCTTCTTCCTTTAAATACAGAGACTCAGAAAAGTTGATGCAAAAATCCTAACTTCAACGGCAAAAACTTGGCTTGCAGCTGCTATTGGCAACAAAGACTAGTGTCGATAGCGACAGCCGGATAGGGATGGCCGGCGGTAACCACCCCAAGCCTCCGCCCTCCTCCTCCTCCCACCGCAAATCCCGTTGGGAATCCAACGCCAACAATCTTAAATCTCCGGCGGATCCCCAACCAAATAACGATCCCAAGAATACCAAACCCTCCCCTAAAACCAAACCAAGCAACCCTAACCCTAACCATAATCATAATCCTAGCCCTAACAAACGCCCTTCCTCTGATCACCCACTCCTAATCTCTTTCCCGGAGCCTCCCGCCCTCCCTCCGCCCCCTCCCCCGGCCTACGGATTCCACATGCTGGAGCGCCGTACCATCGTCCTTGCCGACGGCAGCGTCCGATCCTACTTCGCCCTCCCACCCGATTACCACCACCTCCCTCCAGCTCGGCCCCCCATTGACCTCCCTTCCGCCGGCGGAGCTCCATTTGATAACCGGTTCCCTAGCCCGTCCTCTCGATTCGACCGCCCTAGGCACCCTGATTACCGGAACCTGCCCCCGGAAGCTTCCGGGAAGAGGAAGTTTGGTGACGAGGATGGTGGCGGCGGACGGGACGAGCTCGCCAAGCAAAGGGAGCAGCTCTTGCGGAACGCGAATCTCAATAATGGGTTTTCTGCTGCTGGTCCCAGTGAATTGAGGCCTAATAAGCAGATAAGGGTTGATGGGGTTGTTGCTGGTGGTGGTGGTTTGGGTGTGAAGCACCACCAGCAGGTTGGTCAGGAAAATTTGAAGAAGGCGTTTCTTCATTTCGTTAGGTTGATTAACGAGAACCCCAGCCAGAAGAAGTCTTACTTGGAAGATGGAAAGCAAGGGCGAATTCAGTGCATTGCTTGTGGCAGGTTTCGTAGAAAGGATTTAGCTGAGATTTTGCTTGTTACTTTTATACTTTTATGCTTGCAATTTGTTTATAGCATTAAAAGCAAATTAAGATAGCATCAAGGCCAAAGACTCTGATGCTAGGATGCAAAAAGTATGTTAAATGTCTTTTTCTTTTTCAATAATCTTTTTAGCATGCTTAGCAAGTTAGAAAATTGATCAGCATATGGGTTGTTTTGGTAGATTATATTACCAAGGCTCCAATGGTATGCCTTGCCTGAAGTAGAAAGGCATGCCTTTAAGCTAGCAAGAGATTCTGACCCCTTCTGATGCCTCACCTCTATGTCTTAAGCCAACTTTGACTACCCTTTTAGCTTAGGCATAGGAGAAAACAAAGGAAGTATTGATTTTTTGGGATGTCATTAGTTCTAAGTTCTAACTTCTTAAGAAATGAATCACCTTTAGTTGTAGAAAAAGCAGCTTTGCTTGCTCTGTAACATTTTTCAGCTCAGTCCGCTTAGCTATGTAGTGGGATTTAATTGCCTTTCTTCAGGTTAACAGCATTTCAGTTTTGTTGTTTAATCTTTATAGGGAGTTATTTCCATAAGTAAGCAGTAGCATCCATGTTGAACTAGAGCTTATATTTTTCTGCTGTTGCTATAGCCTCTGCATTAAAAATATTGGGTTTTGTCAGGCAAGCAGTGTTTGCAAACCTTACTTAGTTCATATGTAGTTAGTTGATGATTCTGTAGGATTAATGGATCGAAGAACTCGATTCTTTCAAGAGATATACTATTAATGTTATGGTTGCTGTCTGTCTGTAGTTTATATGGCACACTGATGATTTTAATGTAATTTAATGCTTTTGGTGACTGGCTATCTTTTGCTAGAGTCGTCATTCATTGGAGCTCTTTTGTGTTCTGCCATGGCTAGAGTTTTCTAACCTGGCCTTGCAAAACTTTTTGAGGAGTTGTTTTGCATTGGATCTCTTATTCAATGCCTATTAGCCATGGTTGCAGCCCTTTATTGCTTCTAATATAACAATGCTGCTATGTTCACCTTTTCTTTTTTCTTCTAATGTTGTACTTTTTCCTTGATTTATAAATTTGCTGACCCTGCCATCAATTTCTAACCTATAGAAGTAGTGTAGCCTTCCTTGTTCAATGTAGTTGGTGTCATTATGTTACTTCTGCATTGGTTACTAGCTCTTGTGACTATCTCAGATGAGGGTTATGGAGCTGCTCACCTTTTATTTGTTTCAAAATCGATAATTGATCTGCATATTTGAAGTCCCTTTTAGACTCTGTTCCGTGCGAAGCTTACCTCCCTCCTGTTAATGGGCTTAAGCACATTACTTCTCTATTGTTGTGTTTTGTGAATACCTCTGAATTGTGGATAATTTGTTACAGATTAGAACCCTCATTCGGTATCCTTAAAGTGAGAGCTTCATTAGAGTATGAATGTCCGTATAATCATCTACAATAAAATACTTATTATTTTTGTATACATACTATGCCTTTGCAACTCATGATTTGGGAAGGACAATGGATGCCATAAAATGTTTTCAATTTTGTAATTATACAATTTTGAGGTCTTCTGTGTTTTGGGCTATATATCCTTGACAAACGAAATTTAGGTACCTATAATAGTTCATTACTTGACCATGTTATGATACCGAATTGCGGAGATTTCACCACAATTGTTTTGGTTGCATGATGCCCTAATGTAACTTAGGACGTAGATTCTCTGTTTGCTTAGCACAACTAGATCTTTGTTAGCTGTAAATTTTAGGTGTTCAATGGTTCTATATTAGTTTTCCTTTTGTAACTTACAGGTTATGGTATGAAACCTGAAATATATTCTTCAATGCCCTTGATATGACAACTTTCAGGTCAGCTAAAGATTTTCCAGATACTCATGCTCTCATTATGCACACTTACAACTCAGATACTGCTGATTTGCGTGTTGATCATTTGGGGTTACACAAAGCTCTGTGTGTCTTAATGGGTTGGAACTACTCAAAGCCTCCTGATAACTCAAAAGCATATCAGTTTCTTTCTGCTGATGAAGCAGCAGCAAATCAGGATGATCTGATCATGTGGCCGCCACTGGTGATTATTCATAACACAAATACTGGAAAAAATAAAGAAGGACGTATGGAGGGTTTGGGAAACAAAACAATGGACAATATAATTAGAGGTAGATTGTTCCCCTCCATTCTTTTTTTATCTTCTCTTATAATTTCTCTCTTAAAAAGCCTGAGTAGTTCAGATAAATCTGCCTTGCATGCATGCATGCTCACTTATAGCAGTTTCTGCCAGAAATCCTCCGTGATCTTCCCCAATATGACTTGGTTAGCCAGATCTTTATTAAAAGACTCTTATGGCATTATCTCATTATAGACTAACGAGATAAGAGATCAGTTTGATTTGGTAGTTGCTTTAAGTTGAAATTAGGCCAACTTTGAGAAAGTTGAAGTTATGAACCACTTAAACCATCTTTGACACAAAAGAGAGTAGAGTTACATCTAGCTTTTGAAATGGTTGCCAATCAGCGTCTTCAGAGGGCTAAGATTTACTTTTTGTTTATCTATGCCCCCTTGTTGCTTGGACTATATTCTTAAACTGTCTTATTTGCTTGTTTGTTGCATTATGTAGCTGGTAAGCCAATATTGGCTTTGTATATCTGTCCATTTCAATATTTGATAGGAAGTCCGGTGTAGCTGGAATTCTGTGCACATAACCACCTTTCCCATCTAGTGGTATAAAGCCTGGTGGTGATTGTTATGACTCTGGTGTAATTACTTGTTATGGTTGCTTTATCACTTGACTAGTATAGTTGTTTTAATATTTTCTGCTTTTCACTTTATATTTTTTTGTTTTAGTCATGCATGCAGCTTCCAGATTATGAGGAATTGCGAGTCCAAAATAGTTTCTGTTCTTTTAAGAGTTCTTGGAGTTATTTCTCCAAGCTTATTTCTTTCATTTTATTACTATTTGTTCACTTTGGATGGAGTTGACCTGTATTATACGTTTTGCGTTCTTGCTCTGGTTTTGTTGTTGAGGTAACCAATTTGTTCTTATGCAAGGATGGATCATTTTGTTTGAGCTTTCATTAATACTCTTTTATGTCCGATTTATTCTTATGAAAGGCTGGTTCATTTTGTTTGACCTTTCATCAATTCTCTTTCATTGTGCTACTCATCTGCATTCACGGTTACAAGTCAAGGGACTGATTTAGGTTTAGAATACAATAATGTAAATCAGCTTTTTTGAAGCTGTTTATATTCTCCGATTTTCGTTTATTACTTCTTTGAACTACTCTGTAGGAGTTGATCTTGGTTTTGCAAGTTTCAATGTCTTCTTGACATGCTTCATCCTTTAATTATATGCTCTTACAGTCTCAATGACTGAAGCATAATTTACACAAACACTAACTTGTGACCTCTAGCAGTATTTGTGTACTGGCTTTTATAATTTTGAAGTTTCATTCTACTTTACCCCTTATTTACTTTGATAAGAATTTGGAAAATTTGACATATATGATGATTTGTTCATACATTTCACTTTTAGTAGAGTAGATGGATTGTAGTCGATAGAATCATTTTCGTACATTAGGTAATAGCCCAATTTCTCTGTAATTAATCAAAATACTAACTTTATGGGGGTTGTAGTCAGAAATGTTGATTTTGCACTGATAGGATGAATGCATCTCAATAGAATGATAGTCCTTTTATTGGGCACTTTGACAGTAGTCCTTGCTCTGTTAGAAATTTAGGATTAAGCTCCTCGATAAGATCAATCTTGAAATGAGAGATGTAGAAGCAATACGACTATGCCAGTCCTCCAGACTGGATTTGATTTGTTCATTTGATGATGAAGAATGGTACAATTGTGTAAGCCTTTTTGTGAAATGTTCACATAGATTTCCAGAATAGCAGTGTCCACTTGTGTCATCTGCAATTTGCTGCCATTGAATTTTAAGCAGATGACTTCTGGCATCAGTGGCATGTGGCCAAATCTGATGTAAACTTTGTAGAAAGTGTGGCTTTTACAATAGATATGGATGATGGAAAAAAAAATGGAGTGATATATAATAATTGAAGGAACTACCTGATCCCTTATTTGGATTATAGATGATCGTCAATAAATTAAAAGTGGACAGACATTTTGATGACGTTGATATTACATCCAACTAAGTTGGTGAACACTGACGATAATGTGGTAGTATTTAATACATTATTCTTGTTGATTCATAGCATTGAGGCTATATATTTTGTGAATTTTATATCTATTCAATATTATACTCTTGCGTTGATTTTAATTAATGGCAAGAAGGAAGTGATCTGAATTATAGGCTTTCTGACCTGTTTTTTTTTTTTTTTAATTGTTGTGATTGTCGTGAATCCTAATAATGCAAGTAGAGCAGGTATTGTTTTGCTCATTCTTGGATTCAGCCTGACCTGACTGTATTAAATTAATTTTCTCCTCTTTGATGAGTGAAATGGGAATTTTGTCTTTTGCATATTTGTTTTCTCCCTCTTGGGGGATTGTTGATTTCTTATTTAGTTATTCCCTTTATTAAATCCCCTTATCACGGGATCTGGGATCTGTTAAACCCTTTACATACCAGTAGGCAGTAGCTTTTGAGTTCAGCTGATTTTAGTGACTGACACTAATTTTATCGTAGTGCTTACCTGGTATTATTTAGTTGTTTTGAGTAGCATGCGAGTTAATTCGTTTATACCTGTTTACAGTCCTATGTTTTAGTCATACTATATATCTTGATATTTGTCCTAATGGGGACACTGGTGGATGGAAATTTGTTGAAGGTAGAAAAAAATCTGCATTTTCCTTGTAAGTTGTAGTACATTCTCTTTATCATCTAGTCATAGCATGATTTAGTATCTCCCACAGTTTTCCTCCTTTACTCCTTTTGCTTCCCTCGTTTATTCCTTCCATCAGTGTCTCTCCGATAGTTTTCCTAACAGACCATTATGCTGGGCTAAAGTCTACTCAATGATGCAAGTTGCTTGGAATAGCAACATTTTTTGGCCATTGCTGTTGTCATTCTTTCAACTTTCGGTTTGATATAACCGCCAATAACTTATTCTTAGGAAAAGCTAGCTGAATCATTGGGTTGTGGGAATCATCCAGTCAAATATTTGATAGTGAACTTTTGACAATATATATCTTCCATCTGATATTCATGCATAATTTTCCAGAGCTTGGATGTGTGAGTGGCAAATCAAAGTCATTATACGGAAGAGATGGTCATTTGGGCATAACACTGGTTAAATTTACTGGGGATCAATCAGGCCTTAAGGGGGCCACGCAGCTTGCAGAACACTTTGAGAAGGAAAAGCATGGGCGCAAAGATTGGGCCCGTGTACAGCCTGTCATAACATTTGGGAAGGAGGATGAGAACAATCCAAACCTTGTAAAGGTGGATGAGAAAAAAGGAGATAAAAGGAGGGTGTTGTATGGCTATCTAGGAACTGCTTTTGATCTTGACAAAGTTGATTTTGACACAAGGAAGAAGGCAGTCATAGAGAGCAGGAGAGAATACAAACAATCCGTGTAGTTTCTATGAATTATACATGGAATAGCAGTGCACTTGAATGAAAGAATTGTGGCTTCTTCTGGAAAAAAGTCTTTCCAGTTGAATGATAATTAGTCCTGATTCTTGAAGATGATAAATGCTGAATGTTATGTTATGTTGTATTGATCGTTTTCCAAGGCTGCAATAGGATGCCAAGTTGCCATCATTTTTTATTTAGTTCCCGGTGGTATATTCTTAATACTATTGAAGCATTAGGAAGATGTGTTTGCCTTTTCACCATTTGACACCGTGGAATGCACTCAATTTTAAGTCAAATGTTCGGAATTTTTAGACTTAGTATTGTCCTATCTTTTCCCCATGTTGGACGGGAACTGTTTGCTTTCGTTTTTGTTACCCATTTTGGTCATAATGTCATGGAAATTATTAGCTATGATTTCCCAGCCAATTTCTAGTTGATTTGCTTGCATGAATCCCTCTAATCACCTTAACCCTAGTTGATTTATAATTTAATTTTAATTTTTCCTTTTACTTCAAATTCTTGGAGGTGGCATTGGGAGTATACACTGGTGATGATGAATTGATGATGATGATGAATGATCCTTGTAGTCTAGTTTTGCATTTTAAGCTTTCCCTAGATGAATCCAATGTATAAATGGAATTTTTTTTTTTTTTTTTTTTTTTTTTTTGGATTCTGTGGCTGTTATATAGAGTCGCCTTTATATAATGTGTTCAAATGTGTTAAAGGATTATACCAAGATCATTGCATGTTGTGGTGTTCCATGCATGCTTATTAGTTATTACTCGTCTACAAAGTGGTTTTTATTGGTTTTCCGTGTAACCCAGTTATTGCCACATGGTGCTTATGGAACAGCAAATTACACACACGTAGATAATGGGTAGGAAGATTATTTTAATCTATGAACAACAGTGATTGGTGTAGAGAAGGATCATCACCACAAGAGAAGGATTATTGTTTTTTGTAATTTATATTCCTAAGGAGTCCAATTGGCCAATCTGGGTAAGTGGTTTCCCTACATCGGAGATGGACTTGGGCTATTATGTAATAGGTTTTAACCAATTATGGACTTGGGTTCTCCCCACTAACATGATCCAGTGCCCATGAATTCGTTATTACCATCCATCTATGTTAAATGAAGAGATTATTTTATCAATTAAAATGACCGAAATTCACCGGAAGAAAAAATTTTAGATGATGTCATATAAATAAGTCTGTAAATCGCAATAATATGCGGCACTTTTTAGCTTTTAAAAAATATATATGTATGTTACGTTGATTTTTCAAAAAATAAAAAGAAAATGTAAAATGTAAAGAGAGATGATTCTGACTTGTGAATCTCACATGTGTGTGTGACAGTGTGAGAGGTGGTGAATGATAGTGGCTTATCTGAAACAGGAACATTGCATTTGTACGCATGCCTGTGTCTGGTTGCAGGTTGCAGACACTGAGTTCCAGCACAATGTGTTTTGTTTTTTTAACCCTTTCAGATTAACTGCTTTAGATGCTGTTTCACTACACTTGCACCTCTCTTTTATTTTTACTTTTTCTTTTTCTGACTCTTCCCATGTGGCGCTCACCACTCTTGTCTTGTCCCACACACTCCCCACCCACCCATTCTCTCTCTTGATCTCTCTTCGATTTCCGCGAAAGTTCTATTACCACTCCTTTGCAATACCCTCGTACTACCCTTCCACATTATACTATTCCATATTCTTGTATACGCAACTCGTTACACGCTGCTATTAATCATTGTATTTTGTGTGTATCTTCTATTTTTCTTATTTCTTTATTCGTTATTCCATTCTGTTCTAATCTAATCTTGCCTCTTTTAAGGTTATCGCACATTTTTTTCCATATATTTTATTTGCACTACATTCTTTGCTATTATGACAATTTTTATTATTTTAGTACGACACAAGTATCTAACTGAATGCATCAAGGCTCAAGCTTAGTATATCCATAAATCGGGAATAAGTTGATACAACTCGTATTAGCTGGACTCTTACGTAATTAATTAATTATACATGTTATCCATGCATGATGAAAATCTTAATTCCAGGTTTCAAGAGTTAATGGAAGGAATTAATAGAAAAAAATAGTGTAGCCTTTTTATCTTGTTAAACATCTTAATATTCAAATCAGACATTTTTTATTTTAAAAAGTTTACAAGACGCATTAGCTTGACTATTACGTAACTAAAATTGATTATCGTACATGGTTAAAAATTATTAATACCAGTTTTCAAGAGTTAATCAATGTAGTCAAAACGAAAGAAAATAGCAAAGCAGATGTATAATTAGTTACATAGTTATGAGTTGAGTATAGTATGTCTATGATATGATATAAGACTATTAAAAATCTGAGGTGATGGCATATGATAGATATGATAATACTACCAAAGTGGAAACATAGGTTTATCCTCATCCCATATTGTGCTTTTACCAAATTAACCCCACCCTCCATATCCTATTCATATGTAATGAAAGGAGCGTTCAAAATCAATCCGAACTGAATAAATAATAACTACTAGTTTTTTTTTGGAACTGAATTCTAATTCCAATTACATAAAATTAGGAATATTTGATGGAAGTGTACAGACTAAATGTTTGTTAGTTGCTTACATTTTACTATTTTTTTATACTTTCAGTGTTGCTCTAACACTTCTTGCAATTTTTAGAATTTTTTTTAATTAATTAAAAAATCGAAAAAATCGAACCAAATTGAACTGCATAATTAAAATAACATTAGATTGAATGTGTTTTTGTCAAGATTCCGAACCAAACCAAAAATCGCAAACCGAACACCCCTGATGCACCACCCCTCTACTACCTAGACTGTACACCAAGGCCTCCAATGCGCACTAGCCGCGCATTCTAGCACCGCCCCTCAACTACCTTTTTCAGGACACATAACCACGTGTCCCCGTCTCTTCCGTCCACGTCACCAACCTTCGTTGTTCCCCAATTTCTCTCTCTCTCTCTCTCTAATTCCTACCTTTACTCTTTCTCTCTCTCTGTCACTTCTTTTCTCTTTCGTCGCTCGTCTTCTCTTCTTCTTCTCCATCTTCCTGTTTCAGCCACTCCAATTAGGGTTTCCACAGTAAGTCGCAAAGCGCAGAAACAACTACCACGGCCATGGGGTCCATCCCCGATCCCGGCGAGCTGAGCGAGGTTGCTCCTCCGCCGAGCTTCGACGAGTTCCAGCGTCAGACCTCACTTATGACCAGCTGCACACTCCTCTGGAAGGAGCTCTCCGACCACTTCTCCTCACTTGAGAAGGACCTAGTCAGCAAATCAGAAGCACTCAAGCTCAAGATTCGCACCTTCGACAACCACACCGCTCAGTCCCTAAAACTCCTTGACCACCGCGAGTCCTCCATCGAGGGAAGCGTCCAGATCGCCCTCCGCAAACTCGACAACAACCGGACCGCTGCGCTCTCCGCTCTTACCGACTCTGACTGCGGCGACTCCGCCGCCGGCGATGGTGAGGTGGACAATGGCGAGGGCCTAGTGCTGAAGCTGAAGTCATTCTGCCTGAGAATGGATGCGGTAGGGTTTTGGATGTTCGTGATCGGGAAGAAGAAGGAACTGGAGGCGCTGAGGTCGGAGATGCCGGTGGCGCTGTCGGAGTGTGTGGATCCGGCGAAGTTCGTGCTGGAGGCGATATCGGAAGTGTTTCCTGTGGACAAGAGAGGAGGGGAGAAGGTAGGTAGCGGGGACCTAGGTTGGGCGTGCGTGCTGGTGCTGGAGTCGCTGATCCCGGTGGTGGTGGACCCTGTGATAGGGAAGTCGAGGTTGATGGTGACGCCGGCAGTGAAGGAGAGGGCGAAGGAGATCGCTGAGACTTGGAAGGCGAGCCTTGAAGAGAGGGGAGGGATCGAGAACGTGAAGACCCCTGACGTGCACACGTTCTTGCAGCACCTTGTCACCTTTGGGATTGTCAAGAAGGATGACTTAGATTTGTACAGGAAGCTTGTCATTGGCTCCGCCTGGAGGAAACAGATGCCTAAGCTCGCTCTTTCCCTCGGTCTTGCTGATGAAATGCCTGGTACTCTCTCTCTCTCTCTCTCTCTCAAAATGAAAGATGACTATAGAAATGTCAAGTGATACTACACAGTGAGCAATATTGTATTTGTTTAGTTGAGTTTGATTTTCAGAAGATAGTTACAGAGTGTCTCCACTATTCTGTCACAGATTTCTGGTCTTCCTTCCTCATTCAGGGGAAAGACATGTAGCTGATCTCTTTCGTTTTGGCGCCATATTAATTTAGGAGGTCTTTAAATAACATGATTTTAAGTATTGTTTAACCTTTTTCTTTCACTTATGGAGTGACTCACGGAATTTTAGCCATAGGATGTTAAAATCAGTGTGCAAGGGAACAAATAAAAAGGTGCTGTTAGTTAAGCTATCTAGTGGTTAAGCTTATTCGATTTCTGCCTCTTGTGTTTTGTGCATAATGGCAATTGGTCATAACTATAGTCTGTAGTGCATGTGGTACTGAGTTCTAATGTTTGTTGATATATGCACTGCAGATATGATTGAAGAGTTAATCAGCAAAGGCCAGCAGCTTGATGCAGTGCACTTTACATATGAAGTAGGTCTTGTGGACAAGTTCCCTCCTGTTCCGCTACTCAAATCTTATTTGAAGGATGCAAAGAAAGTTGCATCATCTATATTGGAAGATCCTAATAATGCAGGCCGAGCTGCGGTAATTTACTTTTATGTTCTTAAGTAACCTACAACTTGTCAATATTTTTTCTTTTTGTAGTCTGCTTGTTTGATGTATTTTAAACCAAACTGTCGTTTTGTACACTGTTAATAGCATGTCTTTTTCCTCATTGAACTGCTGATTTCAACATCTTTTGATTTTGGATCACTGGTGTTATTGATAGAGGTCCAGAATTTTTCCTTTTCTTTTATGCATATAGTATGAAGTTTAGAAAGACTGCATTAGATGCATATCTTAGAAAGGGGAAGGGACTGTTAAATCCTTCAGAGTTCAGTGTGTTAATATTTATTCAGTATTGATTTAATTTCTGATTCTTCTCATTCATTTGTGCTGCTTTTTCTTATTTAGTTGGAAGAAAGGGCTCCAAGTGGTAAAAATGCCTTGTTATATTTTCTATACTTATCTGAAGCAGGTTCACTATTTAAATTGACTTCTTTCTATGTGCTTCATAAAATTTACCAGACCCTAGCTGCAAGAAAAGAGCAATCTGCCCTCAGGGCTGTGATTAAATGCATTGAAGAGTACAAACTTGAGGATGAGTTCCCTCCCGAAAATCTGAAGAAGCGACTTGATCAGTTGGAGAAGGTCAAGACGGACAAGAAGAAACCAGTTGTTGTCCCTGCCAACAAAAGAACAAGAGCAAGCAACAGCAATGGAGGCCCAATGCCTCCTGCCAAGGCTGGCCGTTTGACCAACGCATATGTGTCATCTTTCCCTGCTGCTCCGGCATTTGTTAGGTCTCCATCACACGGGCAATACCCAGCTGCTCTTCCAGCATATCCTTCCCCACCACACATGTACGGAAGCAGAAGCCCCCCAGCAAACCCCTATGCTGCTTACTCACCGGAGCCAGCACCAGCTATGGCAGGTTCATACCCAGCTGCATCAATGAACTACCCTGCATATGGTGGCTATGGAAATGTTATGGCACCAACTTATCAGCAGGCTTACTACCGATAGACATGACATCCCCAAAGATGGTAACCACTGATATGACGACCTTGATCCCATTTACTTTCTCAATGTTGTTTGTAATCACTAACCGTTTTAACGGTAGAAGTTCTGTGTGTTAATTATAACTACTGTCCCACTTCCTGCTCTGCATGGCGAGAAGTTGTATTTCTAATGTTGATCCCGTAGTACTAGGCGATTGTGGAAGTAACTAGGACGGCCAAGAAACATCAGAAAACTCATCTACCAATGTTCGGTTTAGTTGTAGAAAGACTTACTGTTACTATGTTTACAATTATATATGCTTATCCTGTGATCGAACTTGAAGGAAAAAGGAGAAAAAAAAATGAAAAGGAGGAGAGTAGGAACGTTCAATATGTTTCTTGGCAGCTGTTGACTAAGGTATAAAGATCTGTGAAGGAGATAAATGATGAAATCTCGTCTGAGTTTAATGTTTTTTAATTTCGGGTGCCCTACAATCATACTCTTCTTCCTCTAGCACTGTTATTTGTTTTTACATGCTACTTTTTGGCGTTCTTCCAAATGAAGGGTGATGATGATGTGGGATGAGAACCCTGTGTAACAAAGGCTAGGGAACAAAAGTTCGGAGAAACTTGCCAGCTAAATCCAGTATGTAATTTATAGTGGTTGTCAGAACAGGATGTGTCTTTCTTAAATATCGGGTAAAGAATTTGCGGGAATGAGTATTATGGTGGAAAACGAATTTAGTATCTCACACTTGATTCACACCAGAAATATATTTTATTTTTCAGGAATTTAACTAATTCCAACGACTCCAATCAAAAGGAATCAATGAGGGGCTTAGGTTTGGTGAACATAATATAATGTGTCGTGCCTAAAAGTCTACGCTAAACAAAACCTTAATGGTGGCCTCATCTTTTTTTAGCAATTACTCTGACTTTTAATCCCCCTTCGAAAGGGAAGCGGTTGGTAGGGGATGTGCATGGCCCGGTCCGATCTGAAGATTTGGTTCGGTCTGGTCCTGAACACTTTAGGGGCTATTTTTGTGTGATTTCACCGGGTCTAGGGTCGGATAAGGGTCTCAAAAATAGACCCGGTCATTATTTCGGGTCGGGTTCAGGCCATGACTCGGTTCACTATAGGTCGGTCCGGTGGCCTAGTCATCATACACAATTAATATTTTGTTATTAGTGATGGATGATGGCTATTCTTATGTGGAATTTAAGTATTGTAAACCTTAATATTTTGTATTATTAGTTATTATAAGACTATAAGTTAATGTTTTATGTTTAAAATGCATAAAATTTTAGACTAATGTATAATATTGTGTTATTTATATTGATTTAAATATTTGGTGTTATTAGACAATATTAGTATTGATTATGGATTTATGGTTATGCTTTAATTTTAGAGAAGAGTTGGTTCTTGTTATATTTTTCTAAGTGAATTTTACCATGTCAAATAATGGTTGGAGTCTTGGAAATTTGGATATTTTCACATGCTAGCTTATAAGAAGGTATCAAGGTAATATAATGTTAACGGCCCGATTTTTACCCGTATAACCGTGGCCCGAAAGTGTATAGGTTTCATCGGGTCTAGGACTGGGTTCGGGTCTAATAAATAGGCCCGGTATATATTTTGGGTCGGGTCAGTCACATCCAACCAGGTTTCACCCGACTCATGTACACCACTAGTGGCTAGCATCAGGAGCAAATCTTGTTCCTTGAATCCTTGCATTGAAGTAGCTTTTTGGTCGTAGATTTACTAGATTATATGGTAATTCCATGTTCTAGTTAGTATTCCGTGTTTTAAAAATTTGAAATTCCAAATCTCTCAGAATGAAATCATCTAAAAGAAAAAAGACAAGAGACGAAAGTGCTGAGGTCGCAAACAGGCGAATACTTTCAAATACAAGAAACTCCCTAAAGTTGATCAAGTCTCACAAGTGACGGAAGTGAGTGTTACACCCAAATAGTAGCCATTCCAGTTTTCTTCACTTTAGATTTCAAAAGCCTTATTTTGTGCTTGCTTTAATATGTTGATAAATCATAAGTGGTTGCTTCTAAACTTGGTGGTTGCTCCAAACCTCATGATCTAATTCATTCATGCGTAACTTATACCCCAAGCTAGGGAGAAAAACAACGGTAGCATCATATATCATTGATATTGACATCATATTAATGTGAAGAAAATTTTACATGGGAATAAGGTTCGTGTACGTGTTTCATAATTCAAAGCATTTGAAATTGGAACATCTTGATCGTGCTCATCAACCACTTTGAATGGTGTGAATTGAAATGTTTTCCAATATGGGGTGACATATGAGATATGACACGTGTGGTGCTGCTTAATTGGTGGGCTGATTTTTAACCTTTTTCGATAGATTTAATGTCCAAAATGGTCCTTGGATTTCAAATCGCTATTCAATTTAGTCATCGACTTTTTAAAATGACCAATTAAATTTTTGAAATTCGAAAAAGTGCATCTCCATTAGTCCCTTGCAGAAGTGTCGTCTAAACGTTGATGATGTGGCATTCCAACCATATGCTGATGTGTACCAAACTTGAATTTGATTCAAATTGGTACCTGAAATTACTTAATAATATCCAAATTAGTCCATTTTCAATTATAAAACCCTAAATCCTCAAATTATTGTCTTATCTTCTTCGATCTGTCTGCTGTCTTCTTCTCTTCTTCAACCTCTCCGCTATCTTCTTCTCTTCTTCAACCTCTCCACTATCTTCCGGTTCATCTTGTTTTCTCGTCTACATGAGTGATGATGGGTGGTGGGGAGAGAAGTCAAAGTAGCTCAAGTAGGAACAACTAACTCTGTAGGGAGACCTTATGGTAGCAAAAGAATGTGCAACAGGGGAGGTAAGAACGCCATTTTCTATAATTGCAGACTTCGGATGGTGATGAAGTACTCAACGACGACAGAGAATCCTGATAGACTATTTTATGGTTGTCCAAACTATGAGGTAAGGTTATGGCTTTAAAGAAAATGTTAAGATAGTTTCACTTTGAATTTAGATTCACATGCGTTTTTTTACTTTGCAGTATGGAATCAATTGTAATTTTTTCTGTTGGGTTGATGGAGGTGAAGAACCAGTTTGTGCAACACCCATTTCACAAAACATTTTGCATGAGTTCAATTGAAAAATGACAAACTTAGAAAGTGATGTTAAGACCTTGAAGATGATGACAATGGTTACCTTCTTAAAAGTGAAAAATATATTTTAGTTTAATAGACGAACCTGTAAGGATACATATAATTTAAATTTGTGTTGAACTTAAAATTAATCCAACTACATTAACTTGTAATTAAAATAGTTTTTAGGTAAGTGTACTGATGTTGTAGTTCAGATGAATATGAACTGGAAGATAGCGGAGAGGACGAAGAAGAGAAGAAGACAGTAGAGAGATCGAAGAAGGTAGAGAAGATAATAATTTGGAGATTAGGGTTTTATAATTGAAAATGGATTAATTTGAATATTATTAAGCAATTTCAGGTACCAATTTGAATCAAATTTAAGTTTAGTACACATCAGCATACAGCTGGAATGCCACATCATCAATGTTTAGACGGTATTTTTGCAAGGGACTAATAGAGATGCATTTTTTCGAATTTCAAAGATTTAATTGGTCATTTTAAAAAGTTGATAACTAAATTGAATAGCGATTTGAAATTCAGAGACCATTTTAAGCATTTACTCTTTTCCGATATAAGCATTATCAACATGCTTCTTTCTCAAGGAAATCTTCCATTCACTGCTATGGCAATTTACCCCTATTTTAGGGGTGTACATGGTCCGGCCCGGCCCGAAGACCCGGCCTGGTCCCAAACACTTTAGGGACTAATTTAGTGTGATTTCATCGGATCTAGGGTCGGGTAAGGGTCTCAAAGATAAACTCGGTCATTATCTCGGGTCGGGTCCGGGCCATAGCTCGGATCACCCGAACTCGGCTCGGTGGCCCGATCATCATACACAATTAATATTTTGTGTTATTAGTAATGGATGATGGCTATTCTTATATAGAATTTAAATACTGTAAACCTTAATATTTTGTGTTATTAGTCATTTATAAGATTATAAGTTAATGTTTTATGTTTAAAATGAATAAGACTTTAGACAAATACATAATATTGTGTTATTTGTATTGATTTAAATATTTGGTGTTAGACAATATTAGTATTGATTACGGTTACGCTATAATTTTAGAGAAGGGTTGGTTCTTGTTATATTTTTTTTAAGTAAATTTTACTATGTGAATTGTGAAATAAATGTTGGAGATTAGGTGATTTTTACATGCTAAAGACCCGGTTTTTACCCGGCCCAAAGATGCGTAGGTTTCATCGGGTCTAGAATCGGGTTATGATCCAAAAATTAGACCCGATCTATATTTCAGGTCGGATCTGGGTTAAGCCAAACCCGATGTGGCCCGGCCCATGTACACCCCTACCCTATCTCAATAGATTTTACTTTACTTCTTTAGGGGCAATGTGATTAAACCATATCCGATATCTCTGTCTTGCCCCTTTTTTTTCCCATAATGTATTGCAAGTACTAATCATATTATTCATTTTGTCAAAATTACGTAAAAATTATCTAAACACAAATTATAGATTAATCTAAGTTTAATAAAACACTAACATCCATTTGCAACTACTAATCCAAACACGTGCTCATTTTATTAGTTAATGCATTGCCGGCCAACATCACTGTTTTATTCAACAATGACATACTAGTATATATAGATAGGTACAGCTGGACCTCTAGTCAATTATTATTCTAGTGTCCATGGTGTAACGGGTCATGAAATATTTCAGCAGTTTATCTTAAATCTAATTTAGGATTTTTATTGAGTAAATTAAAGTTGGTGGATTTTTATTGACCAAGACTTAATGAAAACCCGAGATACTAATTTGAAGTTTGAAATCATTCTTTTACATTTCCAACTTATAACAACTGAATTATCATCTCTATGAAGAAATGATGGTTAAGATCAAGTAGAAGGAAATATAATTAAAATTAGCGAATAATTCTTACTTTATATTTTCTGTAATCAAAAGAATATAATTTTAAGAATAATAACACACCACATGCAAGCATCACAGCACAAACATTATTGATCAGTTGCTTATCTTGATTGGAAAAACTTTAAGTGGTTGAGCTTTTTGGAGGGTAATTCCAAATTTCTCAGTCATGTCAATATCTTCTAATCTCATTCCATGTTGAAGCTTCCAATCAAAGGAGTTGATCAATGAACCCAACATCAAATACAACATCCTATTAGCCAATTGTAATCCGGGACATATTCTTCTTCCAGCACCAAACGGAACCAGTTCAAAGTTCGTTCCTTTAACATCAATATCCGAACCTATGAACCTCTCCGGAGAAAACAATGTTGGATTGTCCCACAAGCTTGGATCCCTTCCAATGTTCCACACATTAACCATCACTTGAGCATCTTTTGGGATGGTGTAGCCACCAATGTCCACATCAATCTCAGCTTTTCGTGGCAACAAGAATGGAACTGGTGGGTGCAGGCGTAGCGTCTCTTTTATTACTGCTTGTAAGTATGGTAGTTTCGAAATATCTGACTCCTCAACAGGGACACTACCATTGTTGCCAACTATTTCTCCTAATTCCTCTTTAGCCTTTTCCATAACTTGTGGGTTACGAACTAACTCACTCATTGCCCATTCTAAGGTAGATACCGTTGTGTCTGTTCCGGCAACGAATATATCCTATCAAAAACAGTTATTCATTTGGTCAAAATGGTAATAAAAATTAAAAACTCAGATACAGTCAACTAACTTTATGAGAAGTTGACAGTCGAAAATTGTTAGATAATAATTTAGTTAAACTGCGAAATTATTTAATGATTCTTAGCTATAACTTCACGTAAAACTAAACTAAGGTGAAAATTCAGGTGCAGTCAACTTCACATGAAGTTGATACCTGAGAATCTTAGATGATTTGATTGATTTGACTAAATTTTCATCTAACAGGTATCAACTTTACATGAAGTCGACTTCACCTGAGTTTTCACCTTAAACTAAATGTCCTTAAATTTCCAAAAAAAATAAAATAGCACACTTACATGGAATAGATGTGCAATGAGTGTTTTATCAATCAACTTGTTGTCCTTGGAAATGGTGAGTAGAGAATCCAACATGTCATTTTTGCTATGAAAACCATTTTCTCTTAGCTTCAATCGTTGGTTAATCAAACGGTCGAAGATATCAAGAACCTTTGTTACGTTCTTAGCCTGCCTTCGGTTAATGCCTTGTGGGTCAATCGTCTTCAACATGGGGAAGAAATCAGCCAAGTTTGGTGTTCCAACAAGGTTTGTGATGTTGGTAACCAGATGCTTGAACTCTCCCGCTGCATCTGTAGAGTCAATCAAATCTATGGAGAAAATGGTGTTAGATAACAGATTTATGGTAGCCTTGAACCCTAGTGTTCCAATATCGACAGCTTCACCGATTTGGCTGCTATGGTGAACATCATTAAGGAGTTGTTGCATTTTGTTACGCCTAACATGTTGGCTATCATCAAGATTCTTGTGGGATAATAGTTGAGTGTTGCATATTTTTCTCATTTCGCGCCAAAGGGGGGAAATGGGAATAAATGCAAAGCTGTAGTTTTCATGGTTGAGAACCGACACGGATTGTGGAATTGGTCGGTTTGACAAGTGGTGGTCATGGGTTAGAAGTATCTCTTTCGCCATTTCGGCGGAAGAGACTACTACTGATGTCTTTTGTCCAAGCTGCAGACTCATTATTGGACCATGAATCTTCGCCAGCTTGGACAAAGACAAGTGAGGCTTTTCCCCCATGTCAAGGAGGTTTCCGATTATCGGAAGCCGGGAGGGTCCCGGAGGAAGCTTGTAGTTAGGCTTTGTGGATTTTGTAAAGAGTAAACAAAGTGCATGAATGGTCACACATGCCAATACAAAGATCATTGTACAACTTACAAAGTCCATTTTTGTGTATAGGATAATTCACAGGAGATGGAACGTTCGTTATTGCTTAGCTTAATTTATAGCTGATGATGATGACTGTTTGGAAAGATGAATTTGTGTGTAGACAAGACTCATTCTACCCGTTGATTTTCAGCCTTTAAACCACTCTACCAAATAAATATTGGTAGCAAAAGTACGATATAAATTGGTGGAAATTCAGATACAGTTGACTTCACGTGAAGTTGATTGTTGAGAGCTGTTGGAAATTCAGGTGCAGTTGACTTTACGTGAAACCCTAAATCCAAATCAGTCAAATCATCTAACAGCTCTCAATTATCAACTTCACGTGAAGTCGACTGTATCTGAGTTTTCACTTATAAATAAATACGTAAAAAGAATATAGCATGAAATTCAATCAAGTCTAAACCAAAAAGATTATAAGAGTTTAGAATGATGTTAAATTATTAATTTGACACTACAAATTAAATAACACGTCACTATGTCTGTTTGTGTGTGTTTTTTTCCTTAAAATTAAACCTGAATGTCTCAAAACAGAGACTGTGTACTGTTTGGATTAAAGAAATTATGCGAAGAATGTCGTCAACCCCCTTGTTCAACTTAATACGAATAAGATATATTTTTTTAAGAATAAAATTTAGTTTTTTTTAGTCAACCGCTAAGAAAATATAAGTTCGAGGTCTCATCAGAAACGGTCTTTCCCAGCAGGCTAAAGCATAACAATGAAATTCTTTTGTTGAAAAAACGCGCTAATAATAGCTAATTGCCGCTTTATATGAATGTGAGAAGTTGCACGGTTGCACCCTTGACCCTTGTATAAAGATAATAATTTAAATGTTTATAATATTAAAGATTATATTAAATAATTTAATTAAATTATCTAATAATTTTTAACTATCATTACTAATCACCGAAGGAAGCCCTTAGATAAAGATGTCAAAAACGTCTTTTTTTAAAGATGATTTTTAAAAATTTAAATTTAACATATATAATCAATTAAATTGTATTATTTTTATTAAAATTAGACTGGACAAATCAATTTAGCAAAAAAATTAATAAATTAAATTTTTAAACCGGTATAAATTAATATTTTTTATAAAAAATTACTATAATATTCCTATTATAAAACACAACTAAAATATTCCTATCATATATATATAAATTTTGAAAACTTTAAATTCTAACCCTACAACGATAGAGAAAAAAAGAGCTAAAATTTAGAATTCTCAAAATTAATATATATAATAAGAGTATTTTAGTCATTTTATATAATAGAGGTATTGTAGTCATTTTTTATAAAAAATAATATTAATTTAGACGAATTCAAAATTTAATTCATTATTTTTCGGTCAAATTAATTTATCTAACATAATTTTAACAAAAATAACATAATTTAAGTAATTATATGTGTTAAATTTTAATTATTAAAAATATCTTAAAAAAGACGTTTTCTGCGTCTTTATGGAGCATCCCCATCACCGAATTGTTATGCATAACTCCAAATATGTTGGTCATTAATAACCCAAGTGTTTGCAAGCAAATTCTTCCTTTCACTCTTTCGGTCAATACATTAATTAGTGGTGAGCACGGGTTGACTTGGTTTAAATTTAAATTGGTTCGAATTTAGAATAAAATTAGAATCGAATCAATTGAATAATAATAAATTTAGTTTGGTTCGAATTTACATTTTTTTTGTATATACCCAAACTAAATCAAACCGATTAAAAACGAATTAGTTCGGTTCGAATAATTGAATACCCGATAAAATATAAATTTATAAAATAAAAAAACAAAGTTTGTATCTTAAAAATTCTATAAGTACAATAAACATATAAAATTAATAGAAATAATCCAAACATATTAAACACTAAAGACATTAAAATTCTAACATATTAAAAAGCATATATTTCAAATTTTTATTTTTTTATTTAATTAATACATAATCAAATCTACGAATTGGTTCAAATTCTGTACTTTTAAAACCGTTATCTAAACCAATTATTAGAAAGAATCATTGGTTTGATTTTAATTATTAAAAAGAGTCATTACTTTAATTCGGATCGAACCCAATTACCTATTAATTCTAGAACCAATTTAATTAATTCTATTCGAATTCAGACAGATAATTAAGTACCTGCTATCTGTATTCAACCATAATATTAATGTTCAAAACAAACTTCTTCACAAACGCAACCAAATTCCTGTGTCTTCCGGGTCAATCCAATAACTATATTATAATATTCATTTTTCTAATCAAATTATAGTTTTTTTTTATAATTTTATCAAAAATAATATTCATCTATTAAAATTAGTTATGTATTTATATATAAATATATATAATATAATTTATTTTTTATATATATTTATATTCTTACATTTATTTTAAACTGACTTTAATAAATAGGTAATTTTAATATATATAGTATAATCGTAATATTATTAATATTATTTTCTAGTCCTTCCCACAATAATTAAATTCTTTATCTCACCGCAATCTCCATCTTCCTGTAACTTTCATTTTTTTTTTTTTGGCTCCACAAGAAGTCAGGTAGTCAACGTCATTTATAATCTGCCAAATTCTGTTCAACGATGTTGAAATGTTGCACAAGTCTTTGTAGCTTTGAAGTGTTACACACGTCTTATTAGTCTTTTGTATTAAAACGGGACTGCACACGTCTTATTAAGTTATTAGTTACTTCTGCAAAAATCTATATGCACCAGCCTAGAAGTTCTTTTTTTGTGGAAGAGAGGGAAGATACTAAAATGAACAGGTTTCTGTAGGGTATAGGGTATGGGCTACGAGCCCATGATAAATTTGTTTCTGACTCATCACCTCTATCCAATGTTTGGACTTTAACTTAGGCTTTTATTTGAAGTAAAACTATTTAGCAAGGAAAATTGTAAATTTGGACAAAACCAAAAATGAAAAATACAAAACTATGCTTTACAAATTGGGCTCATAACCCATACCAAAAGAAAAAAAGTAATAGACTAATAGGCCTAAAGATTGACTCATTTCATTTGAAATATGTATGTACTTCATGAACCCAAACAGGAACTAGAGGTGATGCTAACAGAAAATCTGATGTGGACTTCATAAACCAGATCGCGTCTTGATTCTAAACCTGAAGATCAATCGAAAAGTGAAATTAAACATCATGTCATGAAGGCCATAGGAGCTTGTCTTTTGGTGCTAGAATTCAACGCTTTGAGAGAGAAGATCGATTGGGGTTTGGGCGGGTTGGGTTATAGGTTCGAATAGGGTTTGGGCTTAGCCCTGAAATGTCCCAAAAAAAAAAAAAGAAATGTGTTGTATTGGTCATGGGAAGAGGATGGAAGTTACATAGTCAGAACAGGATATCATGTGGCTAAAACGGCAGGTCAAGAATTGAACCAAAGAAATTCGTCAACAAGTGAAGATAGAAGGGACCTATGGAAAGAAATATGGAAAATGGATGTCCCACCAAAAATAAAAATGCTGCTATCGAGAGCAAGTCAGGATGTATTGTCAGTGGATCACAACCTGTATAAGAGGAAGATAATACAAAGCCTAATTTGTCAAGTTTGTTCTAAAGAAGTGGAAACAGTACACACTTTCTTGCTATGCGATTAGGTAAGAGCTACATGGTTTGGGGCTGAATGTCAAAATATTCCAACTAGAGAGACAATCACATCTATTAGGAATTGATTGTTGAAAAATATAAGAAAAATTAGAGCAGTGAGAGGTGAAGAACAAGAGAAGAGAATCAGCAATTTTGGGTTCTTGATGTGGAAAATATGGAAGACCAGAAACGACAAACTATTTCAACATCTACAAATAAGTCCAATGTGGACAATAAAAAAAGCAAATATTATGAAAAATCTTTACTGGAAATCAAAAGAAAAACAAGCAGGAATGATGCTTAGAGAAAAAGAAAACAGAACAAACCTGGTAAGATGGAGACCTCCTCCAACTGGATGGCAGAAGGCAAATGTCGATGCTGCATTCAGGAAAGAAAAGAGTTCTGGTGCAATATCTGTGGTAGTCAGGGATAACAGAAAAAGAATTGTGTTAGGCTTCACAGGAAAAATTCAAGCAAATTCAAGCATTGCAGCAGAAGCAACAGCAGTTAGACAAGCCATAATCATAGTTAATAATCTCCAAATGGAAAAGACTCTAATAAAATCTGATAATTTGAAACTCATACAAGCAATTAAATTCAAGGGTTCAATAGAAAAAATTTCAGCAATTTTTCAAGACATTGATATGCTAATGAAGTAATTACCGAAAAAAAGGGTTAACTTGAACTCTCAAAAACAAGAATCTCCTCTCCCATGAAACAGCAGAAGTGGGGACATTACACCATAACTGAAGCACTCAACCACCTGCAGATATCCACAGAATCATCATAAGTGAATTCAATTTGATTAAAATTTGAGGATCAACAAAAAATTAAGCTTTAATAAAAAAGAAACAAAGTGCCATACAATTGAGGACCAAAACGGTACAGTGAATAGAAGCTTCTCGCAATGGCCATGGCAAAGCACTGCATCTCAGTTTAGAATGGATGATCGCAATCTTTGACGCACCAGATTCAGATGGAGTCCTAGCACAGTTGCACGAGTAGCATATTAAGTGGACATTGAAGGTGGTTGGCTGAGGGTACAATTCCAATTATAAAAGATGAAGGCAAGGTAGAAAAATAATTTTCTCTGGTTTATAGTTCAAAATGCGATAGTGTTAACATGGGAAGGGGTTAGATCTTGGTGTGTTTTTTTTTTTCCGAATCTTATGGACTCAAGTCCAAAAAAAAAATAGAAATGTGCATGGCAAAATTTTGATCTAATAGTCATCGTGTATGCATTGTAATAAGTATGCTCAAATTCAAAATTTAGCTAAATCAAATAGTAAATAGAATTTTTAAATATTGTGTGTAAGTGTGGTATGAGTGAATTTATAATGTCCAATTCATTTGACAAAAAAAAAAAAAAAACCAAACACACTCTTGAATGTATTATGAATACAAGAAAAATTAAAATAAAATAATTCATTAAACAAATCATCGATACAATGAAATCAGCAATGCAACTTGTACACACACAAAAATTAACAGAAAGAAAGACAAAGTTAGTTTTTTATTGTGTTTGATTCAACATGAAAATCAATAGAATCATGTTTAGAGAGAAAAATTAGCAACCTCCCTCTGCGTGCAAAGAAATTAAAAGAAAATAAAAAAATACGTGGCAAAAAGAAGTACCTACCTTAGATTTGTTAGATTTGTTTACACCGGTATAATATCGTCATCGACTTGCTACCTAAGGTGGAAGTCGTCTTAAATAGAAGAGTGGGGTGATTACTCTCATATTTAGGTATTGTTCTTGTGAGAGTAACATGGACGTGACCTCGGTTGGAGGAGTCTACGCCGAGTCGCCGAGTTATAAGCTGCGATAATTCAAGCTTTTTGTCCAGAGAGATACCATGTCACGGAGAATATGAATAAGGAGGGATGTACCTGCAAAAGGCATTTCGATGTTTAAATTAGTACTGAGAATTTAGTGTATTCGTTAAGGACAAGATATCATACTTTTGTAGGTTGAGCATAAAAGGTCGGTTACATTACCGTTGATCATCTGAAATGAAGAGTAGTTATTAGATTTTAATAAACAATAAATATTTGGTCAGATAATTTTATTCCATGATGTAGTCTGTTGAGTTCTGATTGTAACGCATAACACCGAGTTATAACGTAACTGTCGAATTATGGTGTGTAATGCCGAGTTATAACATAGAATTTGTAACGACCGTATCAGGTATAATTAAAGAAGTTGAGACATTCTAACAACTAGTATTGTTGTATTTATAAGATCATAAAAATAAATAAAAAAAAAAGTTCGTTTTTAAATTGAAGACAAAAATGAAGGCAAAAGATATTTGTATTTTTTAGGTCTTAATGTCAGTGAAATTAAATGATTTAATTGAGTTTATGATTTAAAAATAACTTTAAAAACTATTATAACTCATTAATAAATACAACAAAATAAACTAAAGTAATTTTTTAGATATTTTTGACAACTCGATGAAATGAAACTCTGTTTAAGAGTTCCATCAAATACTTTGCCTCCTTTATTTTATGAAGATAAATGGTGTGACTCTTAACATACAGTTTTACTTTATTTGTTTAGTCAATATACGATTCGTTGTCTAACAGTTTCGGAAAGGCGATGACTGAAAGATGGACCAAAATACAGTGACTATGCATGATATGATACATTCCATTCAGTGCCTTGTTTCAAAGATTGAAGTGACATGTCTCTCCAATTAATTTACAGGTGATGATCATCACATCTAACAATCATAACACACAGGGCGGCCACTGAGATTACCTGTCCGAATTCAAACCGAATTAATTAAATTGATTTTGGAATCAACGGATAATCGGATCCAACTCGAACCAAATCAATGACCTTTGTTAGTAATTGGTTCGAATATCGATTTTGGGGATGCGAAATCTAAACCAACTCATAAACCCGATCATATATTAATTAAATAAAAAAATAAAAATATATATATGATTTTTAGTGGCTTCTAGTGAGATTATTCACTATTAATATGTTTATAATTTAATGAGTTTAGTTTTTAATGTATTTGGTGTTTAACATATTTAGATTATTTATATTGATGTTACATATTTATTATACTTGTTGAATTTTTAAGATAAAATTTGATTTTTTTTATGAATTTCAAAGTCATCGGATATTCAATTATTCGAACTGAACCAATTCATTCTTAATCGGTTTGGTTTGGTTCGGATACATATACAAAAAAATACAAATCCAAACCAAACCGAACCAATTATATTTTAATCGATTCGATTCTAATTTTACCTTAAACCCAAACCAAATCGACCCGTGTTCACCCCTACATCCGTCACTGCACAGGGGAATGAAGCAAATAATACATAATAAGAATGAAATAGTTTACCGAAACTATTATTAAACATCTGCCGACCCTGCCTAGCGCCTTCAATTACGAATTTAAAAGCTTTATTTTATGGCTAATTGACAATTAGAAAATAAATTTTATATATTACCATAGCTGGATGCCATTATACATATTAATTAAGATTTTTAGATATGTGTTATTATAAAATTATTACATGTTACTTAAACAAGTTTGATTTGTCGGGCGACATACAAAATCAGAATAGCAAGAAACCAAAGCATGGATAGCAAGCATGCAATGTCCTTATGCATGCAAACAAAAACAGTGAGTGGCTATAAGTCTATCCCTTAACTATATAGAAGAAAATTGCTGTTGGAATATATATAATTATCTTATAGAGAGCACTCATTTCCCAAAGTCGTAACATACATAGATTAATAGCAATATATATATATTAATAAGAAGACAATGGCGTTTTTGTCACTTCCAATCTTGATGTCTAAGAAGTAATGCTCAGAATAAGAATAGTGCCTGCCTATATTGTTAAGATCAGCAACTTTTATATTTTGTAATCATCAATTGACTATTAATAGTATTTTTTAATGATGTGAGATTATATTTAATGATAAAAAATTACTTACTTTTCTTTTGATGGTTAAATACTAGTCACAAAACATAAAAATTGCTAACCCCTAAACTTTCTCTTAGAAAAAAATGAATTGACAAATTAATTAACAGACCAACCGAAATCTTTGCAATCAGCACCTATCATATAATATTTAAAAATTCTAATATTCTCGTGTAATAAAAAATGCTAATATTTTCATGTAATGAAGTTTATTTTAAAGAAAATGTTAGAGAATGAATATAATTTATTGTTTTTAATCAATAATTAACTAAAAATGTTTAAAAGTTTTTTAGATTACTAAATTAAAAAATTAAACTGATAATTAAAAAGATTCACAAAACATAATAAATTCTGTTGGGTCTTAACAATTTTTTTATTTTAAAATTTATCTGTAATTGATAAGTTAAATTAGTCACATTTAATTTGGTTTATATTAGTTTATATATTATATTATCCACAACCGCTAGATTTATTTTGTCATGTTCTACTCTTTTCAATTATTTATTGCATTAAGGCTTTGAAGAGTGTAGGTGAACGGATACATTTCTAATTCTGTATATATGTCCACAATATATGCGTTTATTAGAATATAATTGATTCTCAATTATATATCTTCAAGATAATTGGTCTTTTTATTTTACATTAGAGTAAAGTATCGTTTTTGTCTCCAACATTTGGGTAAGTCTTATTTATGTCTCTAACATTTAAATCGTCCTATTTGTATTTATAAAAGTGATTCAATGTTATCCTACTATCAATTATACTAACAAATCATATTATATTTTTTAATTATTCTCACTTGGATGTATCCATTCTCAATTAGATCTCACTTGAATGTGGTCGATTTTAATATTATACCCACTATTTGTGTTTAGATTCAATTATGTCCCTAGAAAAGTGAATTATGTAAATGTTGTAAGAATTAGTTTCAACATTTGATGAACTATTTTTCGGAGTAGATCATCGATTCTATCCCAAATATTTGTATTCTAATTTCAAAAAGAGATTTTTAAAACTTGCGCTCATGATGTGTTATTGACGGCAAGATAACATTGAATCACTTTTACAAACGTTAAGGATACAAATAAGACGATTTAAACGTTAGAGACACAAATAGAATTTACCCAAACGTTAGGGATAAAAACAATACTTTACTATTACCATTATTATTCTCAATTATTGGAGGAGTCATCACCATGTCAAATGCAGCCCAAATATCAACTTTTCGTGCTTTTATTTAAATAAAAAATATTAAATAAACTATTATTTATTTTATATTCTAATCAATACTGACTAATTTGTTTTATATCAGTCTCTATATATTTATTTATAAATATATATATTATTTAATTTATTTTTAATATATATTTTATACTAATAATTCATTTTAATAACTAATTTTGATATATACTGAGCATTAGTAGATATAGGAAAATACTTGCTTACTCATTTTTATAATTAGACTCCAACAAGCATTTTATGATTGAACATTTGAATCTTAGCTTTGATGCGCTGGGTTTCATCTTTGGTAATAGTAAAGTATTTAATCATAATCCAAATTCATTTTGATTAAGATACGGCGATAAACTCATACGCAAAGGTTTGGCTACCCCACTAGATCTATTGTCTTTATTTCCTAATTGGCGGTATCAAATGAAAATTGAAATGTTATTGTTTCATCACATCAGACCAACTTCTCAAATATAGTCGTAGTATTCATATATTACGAAAAAATTCGATAATTCAATTGAGCTATTTTTTTAAAATTAAAAATAAAAGAGACTCGAATTTATGACCTCTTAAATGAATATGGGAGACTATGTCAATTGAGTTATTACTTACGGATTAATATTAAATAACATAAAAGAGAAATGATAAGAGACCAACACCACCGATAAAAAAAATTTGATTAGTATTAATTTAAATATTAAAAAAAAAACAACCAAAAAAATATTGTCGCCTATAATGTTTCTATATATTTTGTTAAGTTCAAACTTGAAACACACGTTACTATGATAAAAGACAAAAATAATGCTTCTCCTATACCCATGCGAAAGGATTCCGAATTTGAACAAGAGAAAACAAAAAATATGAGCAAACAGAGTATAACATTTCATGTGAACTTTATCTTCTGTGTTAGTGGTTTGAAATTCACAGGAAACATGCATTCTTGTACCCCCTGCATTCTTTGTGCTGAAAACAAGAATATTAATCATAATATTAGAATCTTGTACACAAGGCCTTCCCTCTACTCATTGTCACTAATTATATATAGTTTATTCATAGTTCTATATATATAAATAACTGTTTCTATGTATATATAGTTACAAGCAGTCTTCATCATTCACTTTTTTATATGTAATAAATAACAATGTTCTTAATTAGTTCACCAAATGAGGCTTGAAAAACTATCACCCAATATATGATAGTTAATTAATGTGGCATATTAAACTCGATTATAATTCCAAATGAACATTGACATATAATAATTGTGCATACACATAAAGACAAATGGTCTGGTGATAGTATAAAACTACCTAAACCAACTACTACCTCTAATCTATATATAATTAAAAAGTTAAAAACACTTGCTTTAGCAAGAGTGTCCATTATTCTTTTGCCGTATATATGGTAGTTGTTGAAGTTCTCTCTTTGGATCCTCTTGCTTTGTCCCCAACTCTCCCCTACATGGCATATAAAATAAATAGCAATAATTAAGCAGAGTAAACCCAAAAGTTAATTTGCATTCTCGTAAGTCATAACACAGCCAAACATTTTTTATATTCAATGCAAATTGAGTTCTTCAAAGCTAGCTAGCTCCTTGCTTGTGCTGCCATTACCTACCTACCTTCAGCATTTGTTTTTGAAGATTTTATGTACCCAATTTGACGATAAGATTATTTAAATTTCAAAACAAAAATAGAGCTTGTTTAATTACAATTTGGCATATATATTAGTGCATGATAGGTAGAATGAAGCAGAGAAGAGAGAGTGAGCATGAATTGATCATGATTATTCATAATTGATTTTTGTTCATTTGGGGATTATTGGGTAAGCAAGCAGTGTTCCTTGATCACTAGTACTTCCTTTAATATTGGTTTTTGTTGTACTTGCCACCTCCAATAATATCAACTACTGCGCCTCCCAACGTTCATTAATAATCTCAATCTTATTTTTATTTGTTTCTACTTCTCCGGTGAAAACTCAGGTGAAGTGACTTCACGTGAAGTTGATATCTGAAAACCGTTAGATGAAAATTTAGTCAAATCAGTCAAATTATCTAACGGCTCTTAGATATCAACTTCACCTGAAATTGACTACACCTGATTTTCAATCCTACTTCCCCTCTGCAACCTAATTATGATATGACAATATAATTATGAAAATTAAAAAATAAAATTATAACTTTATAAGTAAAAACTCAGATACATTTATGTTTATTATATAAATTTATTAGTTAAATATAATTAAATAATTTGATATATTTAATTAAATTATTATTTAATAATTTCTAACCGTAAAAATAAATGTACATAAAAAGAGTACCATATATAGTTGCCAGTTGCCATTAATGGAGGAGCACAGAGACAGACACCTCTGCATCTGCATGTCACCTTCCCTTTTTCGATTTCTCAAACTCAATTAATTACATACATGCCATTACAGAGCGAAACCCAAAAGCAATTAATTAATTAATATTATAATAATCCATGTCATGCATGAATTGACTCATTGTTGCTACACCAACTGCCCTGAGAAACTAGAACTATGCCGATGGTTCTTGAGTCTCCGGCAAGACTTGGATTTCACTACCGGCGGTGAAGGCAACGACGACGAAGACGACAAAAGGTCAACGACGAGATCGGTGAAGGCGCGAACAATGTACCTGTGGGTGTGTGATGGATTGAGAGCCAGGTAGCACAAGAGAAGATCGTGGAGATAGTCCCAGTCTTTGTTCACATCCAAACCCCGCCGTCGTGAAGCAATCATTTCTTGCATTGAGCGGAAGAAATCCACGTAGGGGTCCACCGAGTACTTTGGAACCTTCACTCCGCCGCTTGGTATGGAGGCACGCGTGTCCGGGGACTCTATGATGGAGTTCGAGGTGCCCGGCGACGAGAAGAAGAACCTGTCGGAGGCGAAGAGTGAGGCCAAGTCAGGTGGGTCTTCGGAGGAGTGGGAGGTAGTTAAGTTGGAGGTGCTTGTGGGAGTGGACGGTGACGGTGACGGAGAGAGGATGGTTGGATGGTGCTTCAGCTTGAAGAAGCAGAGGTGAAGGTGCTTTGAGAACAGCTTTGACATCTTGGATCGTTTTGCAATCTTACACTCTCTCTCTTCCTTCATTCCTCTCTTATAAATACATACATCAAATTATGTTACAATATATATAATAAAAGGTAGAAACTCAGGTGTAATCGACTTCACGAAGTTGATAGTTGAGAGCCGTCACGTGGAAACTTAAATGCAGTCGACTTCACGTGAAGTTGATAGATGAGAGCTGTTAAATAAAAATTTAGTCAAATCAGTGAAGTCGACTGCACCTAATTTTCCATCATAATTTGTTAAATTTAACTAAATTTTGATCTAATAATTTTCGATTATTAATTTTAGATGAAGATAACTGTAAATTTGTTTCTGTCTTATTTTTATTATGTCTCAACATATATACAACAACTAAATATTGCAATAACCTATATACTTTTGACCTAACACTACTTTATCACATCATGCATTGCATCCAAGAATTTCTTAAAGTTTGTACTTATATTGATGGTAGTATGCAAATAATTGATGTTGATAGTAAAATTGATATCAGTGTACCGGTAACCGAGAGATACAGACAAGAACTAGGGATATGCATACATTTTAGGGAATATATGTTTGAATAATATTAGGTATTATATGTCTATACATTTTACGGTGAAAAATACGAACGAACGTATATTTGAAATAAAAATTAAAAAACGTGATCGCTACACAGGACTACTCATGCACATGGTGGTCCCTATTGAGGATTCAGAGACCGACCGATTCTTGTCCCTGTATATTATTTTGAATTAAATGGAATTATAACTTTGATTGATTATCACATATATGTGAAAATTTTGTTTGGATAAGTAGTAGTGAGTAGTAGTGTTTAATTTGAATGTACGTCCAATAATGAAATATATCAAGTAGTGTGTGGTCGCACCTATCTGTCATTTCAAATCTGATTGAAGAAATTTTGTGCGCATTTCCATGACCATACAATGCAAGAGTTTCAGTGCATTAATTCGATTGATCCAGGGATTCCTTTTTTGTGAATTTCCTAAGTGCATAATTACCATTTTAGCTGAGTTGTGATACTAAGATTGAAGATTGAATGATATTATATAGGCTTGGCCAAAATGAAAAGAAAAAAATAAAATAGCATGGATGGAGTGCATATCTGTGGGAGCAGGCAGGCATGCAATGCAAAAGTGTCTGAGTGGGATTCTAGGCGACAAAAATGGGCGAGTGAGTGTTCTGAATCTGAGGTGGTAGTTTTGTATTTGTATCATTCCCATGTGATATTGTAATCACGTGATCATCGTCCTTCCCATCATTTCCTACTTCTGCCTAATACTAGCAACTAACACAGGGTCCCCCCTCCTCTTCCAACTTCTAACCTTTTCTGCTCTTTCCACTTTCTTTTAAATTTTTATGACCTTGTTCAAATTGCCTAATAATGCAACTGTTTTTCAAAATGTGTATATGCTTAATACACCTTGTTGAATACTTAAACATAATGTAATGTTTGCATTACAATTCAGTGACTTATCAATAACATAATTCATTGTTTATCAAGTTGTATGTTAACTTCAGGACATATCTTCTGGTTTGGAAAAGTACAAAGGATTTAAGGCATCATTCATGTGATACCTTTTCAGCCTGTTTATTTTTCCTTCTCAATCTCATGGACCTGCAATAAGGTTTGATTACTAGGCCTATTGGATTGAGCCCTTCTTAGCTAGCTGAGTGTCAATGTTGCTTGGGCTTTTTCACTATGGTTTCAATTGAGGAAAAAAGAACAAGAAAAAGAAAAGCATGACCTTGGCTAATAGTAGAGGCAAATAGTTGATTAGAAATTAAGCAAGCAACAGAACATCAACATGTGACTACTACACACATGATATGATCATATATGATTACAAAAGCTCTCTAGCTTACAAACAAACAAAAATATATTTAGTCTGATGCTTGAAAGTACCTATAAAACCCAAAACATAACATAATACATATACACAGAAAGAGTACTAGAAACGAGTACTATACCATTACCGACCCCAACTTCACATATCGTTGTATTATATTAAACATTAACGTTCTCATTGAGCCGAGCAGCTGCAGCCACAGAAGCCGCCACGCCACCAGGGGTGGTGCCACCGGTGTTGTTCCTTGCCTCCGCACTCGCAACTCCTTCAGCATCCTGGTGCGTAGCAGCCTTATCAGCCGGCAGCTTCGCAGTGGCGCCGGTCAGGATGTCGGCCAGCTTGATCTTATCTCGGGGATTCCGGCACCCAGCATTGAAAGCCACCGCCGACTGAGCCATGGCAGCCAACCCTCCCGGCTGGATTACATTGCTCCCGGTTGCCCTCACCTCAGCCGCTTGTATTGCGGCAGCATCACTCTGCTCCACCGGCTTGCTCCCCACCGTCTGCGCGGTAGCCTCCAGCGCCTCCCCTATGGTTATTGCACTCTCTCGAACCGCGCTGGCCCGGCTAGACTGAACCGGTGTCGGCTCAACATACTGCCCGACAACCTTAAAATCGCAGGGGAAAAAAGACATGGATATAACAACATAAGTTGAAATCGAGATGAGGAGAGAAAATAATTAAAGATAAGAACAGAACCTGTCCACCAACTGATTCGGTTACAATGCGTCTTCCGGGGGCTTGCATATCAGTGACGGTGACACCGCGGTCTCCGGCGACCTCGTTGACATCATGGTGTCCGACGAGGCCAGCCTGCTCGTTCAGGGTGGCGGCGGATTGCATGGCTGCTGCTGCTCCTCCTGGCTGGGTCTTGCCGAGAACGCGGGTCTCAGCGCTCTGCATCATGGCGGCGTCTTCGGGTTTGACAGGCTTCTGTGCTAGTTCGCCGGAGACATTGAAAACGTCGCCGTATTTGATGGGGTCAGATTCTTCGGGGCGCCTATGCTGTTCCTGGCTCATTATTTTCACTAAAGTAGCTTCAAGCTTATATTATATGACATGCAATTTGCAGAATAAGTATATATATAGGTTTTGACGGAGGTCAAGAGGTGGAAAGGGGGTACACGTGGCACAGTATGACACCTGTCATCCATTAGAGTGATATGCTAATAGAACGTGGCATGCTCTTCTCGCACCCATCTAGCATTGGTGTTCTAATTTTTTCAAGACTGAATTCCAGAAGAGGATATATATGCACAATACCATTTACACTGACAAAGTTAATTTTTTTTTAAGAAAAATATAGGAAAAGAATAAAAATATAAACCATGTGAATAATAGATATATCGAATGCTCATTTTATTAGATGTATGAATAATTATTCTAATATTAAGATTTAGATAGATAATTTAAGAATGTAATATATTTTTATTTGATTAATAGTTGTTCAAATTGTTCAAACAAATTATTAGTTAACATAACCCTTTTTTTTATTATCATACAAGAGCCTCATTTCTAGCTGAATAGCCCTTCAACAGCACTTCGTTATGTGGTATTTAGTATTTTAAAATTTCATAATATAATATTTGTGAATTTGTAATATCTTATGTTTCTAATCATACTCATAAATGAATTGTAATATTTGAATAAATATTGGTGGAAATGTACAGGAAAAGAAATAACAGACCATTGTGATATTAAGCAAGAAAAGTATTGTGAGTTGAGTAATCATGGTTCTTTCAAGGAAAGTGTGTGATTGGGCTTGCAAGTTGCAACTAACGTGATTTCGTTGCATCTATATATGGCTCTGTTGAGTTTAATAACATCAAGGAAGTTAATCATCTACGATCATTATGCAAGAGAAAAAGCAATGCACCAAGACAAGATATAGTTCCCTTTTCCAACTACAATTCTAGGAAGGGGCATGATCTTCCCTTGGTGCCACATCACCATCCCCTTTGTTTCCACAAAGCAGAGGTGTTCATGGAGTATACTGGCAGAGTGGAGCAAAGTGACTGAATGCACTCTTCCCCATCACCAAGGGTGTTGTTTGACAAATCCGAACCAGAATTATGGAGTGACGATGGCGGACAGGTGCCAAACAGTGTCAAGCATAGGTGTTAAAATCGTGGATAAAATTGAGACATCGTTTATATTTATTACATATTAAATAATAAGTACATAACTTATAGTTAAGTACTTTAACCTCAATCACTGGTTTAGATTTTTAAAATACAGATTCAGTGACCAAAGTAGTCATATAACTCACTAATCCAGTAATCCCCACCGTAGTAGCCCCCGTAACAGATCAGAAGACCCGTGCTGTATGGCACTTGACATGTTAATATTGGTGTCTTCGCTCTGTTCTAAGCTGGTACAGCAAAATTCATGAATTGGTAAACATTAAGAAGAATAATTTTCACCTTCACCCAAGACATTCAGCGAATTAGCTTTCAAAACACATTCTTTCATAAAGATGTTTCCAACGCGGTGCAAAGAATATGCTTGGTGCTTTTGAACTAGACGAAGCAACAGAACTCTGTTTTTATGTGATGCCTTCTCTTTATGTGTGTACAGAGTAGTACTACTACTATTAGCCATTTTTGTGAAAAAGCACATAGCAAGCTGAAATAAATGTTACGTGCAATGTACTGAAAAAATAAAATAGAACTAACATACACCCATTCCCATTTAATCAAATGTTATATTTCATAATAATTGGACCTAATCAATCTTCAAGTGAACAAAAAATGATTAGTCTATAGACTAAAAGGGATAATATGTTGGCGTGAACAACAAACTTTGGGTGTCAGAAAAGCAACACAAATTCATGAGTGATCTTCTTTCTTGATCATTCAAATGTTCACCACCATCAAATATTAAATCACAAAAGTCTAGAGCTAATACCAATTCAACTTGCAGCAAGAGAAAAGCACTCAACTGAAGAACAAACAAAGTTAACTAGTCTGAGAAAACAGAGTTGCCTGTGTCAAAAAATATGCAGATAAATCCTAATTGAGAAACAATCAAACAGCATAGACACCGAATGAATGACATCATCCATTTAACTAATCACGAAGATTGCCATTGCCATGAATATGGCCATATAGACCATTCTTACAATGTGAAGAACCAAAGAAAAAAAGACAACCCTTTTTTCCCCTTCTGATTCAACAATAGCAACAATCAAATTCACAGAGAGAAACCAGTTCCAAAGATAACAACCTGAAAATCTAAACTCACATACTAAGGCCGCGTTTGGAAGGCACCTTTTATCATCATCATCATCACCACCATCAGAACCACCTTCATCACTGTACAAGCACAAGCCTACCACCATTACCCATGCCCCTACCGCCATCACTATCCTCAACATTCTCCGTCGCTTCCTCTTCTTCGTCTTCGCCCTTTGGCACCGTGACGATAAGCTCGCCGTCGACGAACACGGCGCTCGCAAGCTCCGGCCGCGTTGATTCCGGCAGCCGGAACCTCCACATGTCGAGCTGGAGATCGTCGAGGGAGAACTCCACTGGACTACCGTCTCTGACAACGATCTTGGTGACGCCGGGATGAATTTCTACGGCGTGCGCCCTCACGTCACCGATTCCGTCAGTCTCGGCGACAAAGCGAAAGCAATCGGGGGCCTCCTCGATGGCGACATCGGCGTCGGACCGAAACGGGAGCTCCAGGACGCGGCTGAAGACGTGCGGCAAGCGACGGAGCTTCTTTCCGGCGGCGGCTGCAGCGTCGACACCGAATTGAATGGTGATGTTGCGCTTTCGGGGACCAACGGGATGAACCTTCATGGTAGTAGCTCTGGATGGGAACGCAACAGAGGATTGCAGCGCCAAGATTAACAACAAAATCAACCAATACCGATGAAGAATCGGAGAAAGAACCATAAAGGAACAGTTTTTAATCGTTTCAGTTATTTTCCCCTCTTTCTTAATTTGGGGGAAGGGCTTCTTGGTGTGAAGAAGGCCTGAACAAACCCTAACCCTAATTTTCGATACGATCGAGTATTCTGAAGGGGGGGAAGTGGATTTTTTATTTGTATTTTTCTTTTGAGCGCAGAAAATTTTTGGGAGTTCGGAATTGTGTGAAGGGATGTGGTGAAGAGAATGGAGAGAGAGAAATAAGTGGCGAGATAAAGGAGAATGGATTGATTTGAATTTGATGTTACTGTGTTGCCCTTCTTCTTCTTCTAATTTACTAATAAATCTCTCCATCAATTATTATTAGCAATTATTGTTAGAAAAATAATTATCAATTAACTCAAAAAAGGAAACACCTTGCCCAATGAAAAACAGGAATTACTGTATTATTAGAAACAACTGATAATTCTAGATACTAATCATTATCAAGTCATTCCTTTTTACCAAATTAACAGCACTAATGTGTTACGATATTTAATTTAGAGCTGCTTGTTTTAATTCCACAAATTAAACTAAATTAATTAGTCGTCAGTTTCAGGATTTTCTTACTCCTATAAAATTTATGGATTTAGTATCTATTAGCACTTGGGGATTTAGAATTATCTATTAATGATGATCATAATAAATTTTAAAATTTTATGCATATATATATATATATATATATATATATATATATATATATATTAAATTAGCTAAATAAATTTTTAAATATTAGTTAAAACTTATGGTACTAAATTTCATAAGAAATCACAATTATTAAGTACAGTAAATAAAAATAAATTTTTTTAATTTTTTAATTAAAAATATAAAATATAATTTTTAACTTTTTATATTTTTTAATTTCATCTATAAAATATATAATAAGAGATTATACTTTATCTCTTCAAATAAAAAAATAATTGAAAACATCTAATTCCAAATAAATATGTCACTACCCTTTAAGTTAGAAATGCCTATACTCTATAACAACCACCAAATTAATAATATTGATCAAGTGGACGAGATCCTGGTGATAAAATAAAATCTATTTTTTTATTTTTTGTTTTATTAGTGAGACTATAGTTTAGTTTTTTTTTTTTCATAATTATAAATAAAAAGATTCAAATTTACAATTTTTAAATGAATATATAGAGATTATACCATTTAAATTATAATGGTTGACGACCAAATTTAAATGGTCAAGTTTGTTGAGTTTCATTTTAACATAAAGTATATGCTCGACTTTTTTACTCCTATCATTATTTACCTTTGAGACAAGAAAATGTAGTTTGCTTTAAACTAATTTTATTGCAATAGTACTGTGCTATCTTTTAATAAATAATAACACGTTGACTTTTGATCGAGTAAAAACATGATCCTATATACTAAAATTTAATTTATTAATGTCATCATATGATATCAACATAAAATACAATTTATATAGTGTTAGTAAATTGAACATTGAAGAAAAAGAAAGAGACGATTGAACATAATTTAGACTACTCTGTTTTACTGAACTCATTCAATTTTTTTCTCTTTTTCTTGAATTTTAAGTTGCAAATATACTCGTAAATATTATGTAGCTGCAATAATTTTCCTTACCACAGGATTGAAATATCCAGTTACAAATCATTCATCAATTTTTAATTACTGTATTTCCCAATAAACATTTTAATGCTAATCCATATGTGAATTAGTAATCACACATGGAGCCACATGGTACCAAATCTCCAGCTTAGAAGCTGGTGGATATTCATAAGTAAAAATGAAATCATATATTGAAACCTCTTATCAAGATTCTAAAGAAGAAGATAGGTGAGATTGTTGCTAACTGCATTAGAAAAAGATAGGTAGCATGAAAAAGGAAATAAAAATAATAATACTTCCCATTCATTCTTGCCAATTTCTTCTGTGGTCCTTTTCCAAAGTCAAGTTCTCCCATGGCATGTTTTCTCAGTTAATTCTAATTGTTTTTTTATTCATTATGGAGACATATTCAATTCAATATTAAAAACTATAAATTTTTACATGAATCAACTATGTTTTTGCTCACACACATGAAATCCAAAATAGTTGGTGTTATGTAAAGATATCAACTTTTCTATTATGCTAGTGATTAATTATTATTTCGACCTTTTTTAACACCAAAAATTACTCCCACGTTTAAGTTAATGTATATTTAAACAATCGTGTTAAATATATATTAAAAATTATTAGTATAAAATATACATTGAAATATAAAATATATATTAAAAATAAATTAAATTATATATTTATATATAAATATATAACGATAAATTTTAATGTGTAAATAATATTTTTAATATTTAAAATAGTCAAATTTATTTATTTCAATTTTTCGTAACCGATTTAAAATTGGATTTTATAGAATGTAATTTTCTGTTTCGTAGTTGTTCATATCTTGATCCAGAATATAAGCCAGGTCCAAATCAAGACAAGAGACCCAATCCAAAAGAATGGCCTTCACTTACTATCCGACATCCACTAAGAAGTCGGAGTCAACACCAGCAAAGTAGTCAGCACTTATCCAAGTGAGTAATTGCCTCCTTAAATCTCTCACCCACTTCTAGAAGAGAGATTCCAACAACCCTAAGATAAAGGGACGGTTATTCACCATCAGAAGTGGAACTACTTCAACGGTGGTTATTGGATACTCTCCATAAATACATTGTCTCACTCAGGTAAACCTAAGTTCCAGTACTCTAAACCTGCTTAACCCCTTGCTGACTTAGGCATCGGAGTGTCTTGCAGGTACCACGCCCCCACCTATTCTAACACATACATACAACTCGGACGGCGGCTCCTAGACGTGAACAAGTCGGAGACCACCCTCCTCTAGCGCTTGGGCCTTACCAACAAGTCCAACCACCATCCAGTTCTAGGTAAGCCATAGAACATTGGCGCCGTTACCGGGGACCTAGAAGAACAACCAGTGATGGCAGACGACCAGCATGAAGATGGACACACCGCATCGGAGTCTGTGTAAGAGTATCAAGATACAGTCAACAATGACAGAGCAATAATATCTCTGCAAGGAGCAGAAAGACAACATAGAGAGGGTCCCTCAGGCAGCGTCCAAGACTCAAGAAGAATCTCCTCTGAGGTGCACAAGGCAGAGAAAGAGGGACAACCTCACTCTGCCGATCTCATGGGGTTGCTACACGGCCACCAAAGACAGCTAGAACAAGAGATGGAACGACAGCGCGAAGCGGAGAGAAACCTAAGGAGAGAAGTCGAGCGACGAAAAGAGCTTGAAGAAAAGCTCTTAAGGCTGGAATCTAACCTCCGAGATAGGGGCTCTCGCCCTGATCGAGAAGACACCCCATTGGGGGGAGAAGATCCGTTCAGTGAAGATATCATGAGGGTTAAGGTTCCCAGAAGCCCTGACATGGATCTGTATGACGGAACTACCGACCCAAAGCACCACCTCAGCAACTTCAAAAGTTGGATGTACTTGGCCAACGCCTCAGATGCTACTCGCTGCAAAGTCTTCCCGACTACTTTAACGAAGGCGGCGATGAAGTGGTTTGACAGTCTCCCCCCAGGTTGGTAACTAGCTTTGATAACCTTTCACGTAAATTCCTTACACATTTTTAAATTCAGAAAGACAAAGTCAAGCATGCACCTAACCTACTAGGAGTAAAATAGGAGGTTGGAGAACCCCTGAGAGACTACATGGAAAGATTCAATAAGGCATGCTTAGAAATTCAAGACCTGCCCACTAAGGCAGTGATAATGGGCCTCGTAAATGGACTCCAAGAGGGACCCTTCTCTCAGTCCATCTCGAAGAGACACCCGTCCTCTTTAAGTGATGCACAAGAAAGAGCTGAGAAGTACATCAATATGGAGGAAAACGCCAGGCTACGAGAACCCAGCTGGCGACTAGGACACCCCAACCAATCAAAAGAAAAGGAGAGGGAGCCCAAGAAGAAGGAAGAGGTCGGGTCCGAGAGGCCCAGAAGATATCATTCCTACACTCCTCTACGAGTTTTCCTAGTCAATGTCTATATGAAAATTTGTCATACTGAAAAGCTTCCTCCCCCGCAACCAATCAGAAACAAAAAGGGGGGGGGGAGGCGCAATGAATACTGCGAGTACTATAAGTTGTATGGACACTACACTAATGATTGCTACGACCTGAAAAATGTGATAGAAAAACTGGCCAAAGAAGGTCGGTTAGACAGATATCTCATGGAAAGGTCGGACAATCATGGAAAAAGAAAAAGAGATGATGAAGGTCACATACGAAGAAGTTCGCCCCCACAGACCCCTGAGCGACGCATACATATGATATCCGGAGGCTTTGCCGGGGGAGGTGTAACTAAATCATCTCGAAAAAGATACTTGAAAGAAGTCTACCAAGTCGGGAGTGAAGGACCCGACCTCCTAACTATTTCATTCACCAAAGAAGATGGACAAGGCATTGGGCCTGGACATGATGACCCAGTAGTGATCACTATGATTCTCGCCAATGCACACCTACATAAAACTCTGACCGTTCAAGGAAGCTCAGCCGACATTCTGTTCAAACTAGCATTTGACAAGCTGGGATTGGACGAGAAGGAATTAAGGGCTTATCCTGACACCCTCTTCGGGTTAGCAGACGCCGCCATCAAGCCACTGGGCTTCATTTCCCTGCACACTACTTTTGGAAAGAGGGTGAAATCGAAGATTTTAAGCATTGACTTCATTGTTGTCGATGTAGCTTCTACCTACAATACCTTAATAGGCAGAACAATCCTAAATCAGCTTGGAGCAGTGGTTTCTATCCCCCATCTTTGCATGAAGTTTCCAATACCAGAAGGGATATCCACCATCAGAGGAGATCAGAAGTTGGCGAGAAAGTGTTACAATGAAAGCCTTAACCTAAGGGGTAAAGGCAAAGAAGTCAATACCATCGAGCTCGGAGAAGTCAAGAGTTAAAGAAGAACTACGACCACAGCCCGGAGGAAAGATCGAAGAGGTGCGGATCGGACAAGAGGTCGGAAAGAACACTAACATAGGAGCCAGTCTAACAAAAGAACTGAAGTAGAAGCTGACACAGCTCCTATAACAAAATTCTGACCTCTTTGCCTGGAAAGCTTCCGACATGCCTGGGATAAACCCCGAGCTCATGTCACATAGATTGGCTGTTCATCCGGGATCCCGAACTGTCCAACAAAGAAGACGGAAGCTAGGAGCTGTGCGGGCTCAAGTGGTCGAAGAGTAAGTACAAACCCTACTGGAAGCAGGCTTTATCAGAGAAGTCAAGTATCCGGCCTGGCTGGCAAACGTGGTGCTGGTCAAGAAATAGAATGGCAAATGGAGGATGTATGTCGACTACACGGACCTTAACAAAGCGTATCCAAAAGACCCATATCCTCTACCAAATTTTGATACCCTAGTGGACTCCAGATCAAGGTATCAATACTTGTCATTCATGGACGCATACTCGGGGTACAATCAAATCTCGATGTACAAGCCAGACCACGAGAAGACATCATTCATCGCGCCCAGAGCAAATTATTGTTACGTGGTCATGCCATTTGGATTAAAAAATGCAGGGTCACCCATCAAAGGCTGATGAATAAGGTGTTTGCACCTCATTTGGGAGATTTGATGGAGGTGTATGTAGATGATATGCTGGTGAAAACCAAGGATGACGCCAGCCTCCAGGACGACCTCTCGAAAGTCTTCGCCACCATAAGAGCACACGAGATGAGACTGAATCCCGATAAGTGCACCTTCGCAGTGGAGGCTGGAAAATTTCTAAGATTCATACTAACACAAAGAGGGATTGAAGCTAACCCCGACAAGTGTAAAGCAGTCCTGGAAATGAAGAGCCCGACCTGCTTAAAGGAGGTCCAGCAGCTGAATGGCCGACTTGCAGCTCTATCCAGGTTTCTAGTAGGATCAACATTGAGATCCCTACCGCTTTTTCTCTACTGAGAAAATGGTGCCAATTCGAATGGACTCCTAAATGCGAAGAGGCTTTTCAGGAGTTCAAAAGATTTTTAAGCCAACCTCCCATTCTTACCCGGCCAAAAACAGGGAAAGAACTTGTATTATACTTAGCTATCGCCGAGAAGGCCGTAGCATCAACGTTAATACGAGAAGATGAGGTCGGACAACATCTTGTCTACTTTACAAGCAAGGTTTTACAAGGCCCTGAGCTGAAGTATCAAAAACTTGAAAAGTTTGCAAACGCCTTGATAGTAGCATCTAGAAGGCTTCGGCCTTATTTTCAATCTCACACCATAAAAGTTCGAATGAACCAGCCCATGAAGCAAATCCTTCAAAAAATAGATGTTGCGGGCATAATGGTTCAATGGGCTATAGAGTTACCCGAGTTCAACTTGAAGTATGAAACTCGGACAGCCATCAAAGCCCAATGCCTCATCGACTTCATGGCCAAATACGCAGGAAATCAAGAGGAGACCTCCACAACCTGGGAGTTGTATGTGGATGGTTCCTCCAACAAAGTCGGAAGTGGTGCATGCATAATACTGACTAGCCAGGAAGGAACTCAAATAGAAGTCTCCTTGAAATTTGAGTTCCCAGCCTCCAACAATCAAGCATAATATGAAGCCCTAATTGCTGGACTGAAGTTAGCTAAAGAAGTCGGAGCAACCAAAGTAATCGTCTTTAGCGACTCTCAAGTCGTGACTTCTCAGATTAACGGAGAGTACCGGGCTAAAGACCCAAATATGAAAAGGTACTTAGAAAAAACTATGGAGTATCTTGGGCGATTTCCTGAAACCGAGGTGAGACACATAACTCGGGAGCTTAACAGCAGAGCAGACGCCCTCTCTAAGTTAGCAAGTACCAAACCAGGGGAAAACAGTAGAAGTCTGATTCAATAAACTCTACAAGAACCCTCAGTCACGAAGATATAAACCAAGCTAGACGTCTTAGAGGTTTCCATATTAGACCTCATATGGATGACTCCTCTGATCGAATACTTAAAATTTGACATATTACCGGAGGAACAAAAAGAGGCCAAGAAGATTCGGAGGGAGGCACAGAATTACACAATGGTGAAAAGCGTCCTCTACAGAAGAGGAATATCTACACCATTGTTAAAATGCGTCCCAACTTCTAAGACAGAAGAAGTGTTAGATGAAATACATAACGGCATCTGCGGCAACCATTTCGGGGCAAGATCTTTAGCCAGAAAGGTTATCCAAACTGGATTCTTCTAGCCGACTTTGCAAAAAGATGCCACCAACTTCGTGAGGAAGTGTCAACCATGCCAGATGCATGCTAACTTCCACGTCTCTCCCCCAGAAGAGTTAATTAGAATAACTTCTCCATGGCCTTTTGCAAAATGGGGACTGGACCTACTTGGGCCTTTTCCTCAGGCGTCTGGACAAGTTAAATATCCCATAGTAGGAGTAGACTATTTCACAAAGTGGATTGAAGCAGAGCCTTTAGCTACCATCACAGTACAAAGAAGTTGAAAGTTTCTTTAAAAGAATATCATTACTCGGTTTGGAGTCCCCAACTCTATCACCTCAGATAATGGTACTCAATTTACCGACTTTACATTCAGAAATTTAGTATTTAACATGAAGATCAAGCATTAGTTCACCTCGGTCGAGCACCCCCAAGCAAATGGGAAGCCGAAGCTGCTAAAAAAGTTATATTAGCAGGGCTTAAGAAAAGACTTCAAGAAGTAAAGGGAGCTTGGGTCGAAGAGCTCCCCCAAGTATTGTGGACCTACCGGACTACACCTCATTCTACTACTGGAGAGATACCCTTCCGACTCGCCTATGGCATAGAAGCCGTGATCCCTATAGAGATCAACGAGCAAAGTCCAATGGTGAGATTTTACGATGAGGTCGGCAATGTTCAAGCTCACAAAAAAGAACTTGAATTGCTCCTTGAAGTCCGAGAACAAGCCCAGATATGAGAAGCAGCGTTGAAGCAAAGGATGACGAACAGATATAACAAAAAGGTCATTTGAAGAGGCTTCGCCTTAGACGACTTGGTTCTGATCAGAAATGATATCGGCGTAAACAAGTCGGGCGAAGGGAAGCTCGCCGCAAATTGGAAGGGACCCTACAAGATAATTGAGGTCTTAGGAAAAGGATACTATAAGGTATCTGACCTAGGGGGATCAGAGCTTTCCAGATCGTGGCACGTCTACAATATGAAGAGATATTACAGCTAGAAGCGAACCTCCCTCCCTGATGTACTCTTTTTCCCGAGTTCATAGTTTTTTCCGAAAAAAAAAAAAGGGTTTTCCTGAAGGGAGTTATAACGAGGCATCACAGCGAGGGTTAGGGCGTAGAAATTGCAACCCCTTAGTAGCAAAAGCATCCTTAAAATTCCATATTAGATTTAGTAATAATATATCTCTTTATATTTTCCTCTTATCTTTCTCTCTAAAATTTCCATTCATCATTTCTACGATATGCACTGACTTAAGCTCGAAAAAACGCAAGAATATGTTGACCGACTTACATGGTTGGCAAGATAAAGCGACAAGGTACAAGTCAATGTAAAGAGGTTATAAAAGTCGATCATGACAAATTCAGACACAATATAGCTAAACGACTTACAAGTTGAAAAGCCAGAGTAGAGTAAAATGTATCACAAGAATAACTTAAGTCATATAAACGATCCAATAGGCAAAGAAAAATTGAACGTACGAGGCCAAAGTAATGGAAAACAAAGAGATGCGAGAGTTCCTTAGGGAATCTATTATAAAATTTTTTCATAAAGACTTTGCCAAAGAAAAAGATTACTTAGCAAAAGGTTTTCCCAGAACCGGAAAAGCTTCACATAATTAAAGCTTTCTGTCCAAAGATCGAAACAAATATTTTTTACAAAAATTTGTAAGAACCTTAAAATCATTCAACGGAAACAAGAATTGTTACTTTGTTAAAGGCCCTATCCAAAAGGACCAGAAACAAAAAAATTGTTGTTAAAAGACCCTATGAAAAAAGGATCAAATATCAGGAACCACAAACGCAAAATATAAACAAACAAATATAAAAAGAGTTCAAAGGACCCACAAGCCGGGCCTTAATAGCTTCAATTACTTCAGACCAATGAGGGGGTTTGAATCATCACCAAGAGAGGAGGTCGGAACTCCAGCCGTGGAAGTCAGAGGGGTCGGAGGGATCTCTTCGGCATTAGGAGCTGGAATCACCTCAGGAGTAGTCGAAGAATATGGCATATCAACCTCACGATGAGGGGATTCTATTACACGATGCCCCGCCATCTTCAGCACATAATCTGCAGCAGGACGAGGAGGAAAAACAATGGCACCATCAACAACAACTTTGTCAGGGTGCAAAGGAGACAGATCCAAGTCGGGAGCCAGAACCTGAACTTGTTCCTTCAGCACCTCAAACAACACCTCAGTACCATCCGCCACAGACTCCTCCAGGTCCTAGTATCCCCCCCAAGCTTGTCCAGCTCCTCATTCAATTCAATTTTATCCGTAAAAAATTGAACGTAATTCTGTTCGGCCTTCTCCTTCAAATCCTCCGCCATGGCACACTGGCCCATCATCTTCCTCTCCCTCTCCTGGGCCTGGGATAGCTCTTCCTTTAGCTTATTATTCTCCTCCTACAGCCTCCTCTCTTCCTCCTAATACATGGCAACCCTCGCTTGGAGATCCTCCAAAGATTTTGGGTAGTGCTCAAATGAGTTTTGTCAAATATATCAAGAAGGGAGATGCAGACCCCCAGCAGTTCAAATTTCCCCCTGGATCAAAATATTAAGATGATTTCGGATAGCAGCATCATCCATAGCAATCTGGCTGTATGGAAGGATGTGCTTCCTAGTAAACTTAGGGCCATCAAAACCAGCGTCCCTAACAATAGAGGAGCCGCTTTCCATGGTCTTACGGTTTTTCTTCTCAGGTTCCGAGGAGGGTGGAACAAGGGAAGCAGGAGGAGGAGGAGGAGGAGGAGGAGTAGGAATAGGATTCACCAAAATAGGCCGAGAGAAAGAGGTCCCCTGACCAAACCCATGAGGAGGAGGGGTAGTAGAAGCTCCGACTTCCTGTGTAGCAGCTCGGGCGCGAGCATTCTTCTTCGCCTTTTGTACCTTCTAGCAAGCTGCTCTCTACCCTTTTTTCACCATTTCTGAAAAGAAAAGAAAAATTGATTAGCACACAAGTCGGGAATAAATTAATACAAGTCGAAGAAGTGAAATGTGGCTATAAGAGCAAGAAATGAAGGACTACCTAGCTCAGCCCTGACAGAACTCGGAGATTCAAGAAGAAATTTCTTGGTATCCAGGTTTGGAGTCCGTCCCCAAGCCTCTCGAAAGAACTCAACAATAGCCTCCTCTACCCCCATCCAAGTATGCTAAGCTATATTTCTCTACGGGAGAGGCTTCTACCCAGTACAAAGGAAACCGGGGCTCATTATTCTCATCCAAGAAGAAAGGGTGATGGCCTTTAACGGCTTGGACTTTGAAAAATAAATTTTTAAAGTCGTGGAAGGATTCATCAAAGATGAAAAAAACTTTCCAGCCTTGAATGGCTCAGAAAAACACCCATTGTTGTTTGTTTTGTTTACTGAAAGGCTTAGTCAAGTGGAAAAGATAGAAAAAGATTTTTAAAAAGATCGGAAGGTCAAACTCTCGGCTGACAAGCTGGTAAATTTTCAGAAAATTCCAGGAATTGGGATGAAGTTGGGAAGGAGCTACCCTACAGTGGGACAGAACCTCCACTTCAAAGTCAGAAAAAGGCAAGGTAACCCCTAAACGGGTAAAAAGACATTCATACGTAAAAATAAAGTGGGGATCAGTATCATCATTTATCCCACAACAAACTCGGTCCTCAGGATTAGGGGCTACCAACTCATATTTGGATTCGTCACCAATAAGGCTACAGACCCTATGGTGCTTCCTGAGTTTAGTTAGGAAGACGGTATCCACTAAAGGGTTCTCAGAAAGGACGGAAGTATCTACCCATCTCAAGAGGGTCTCAGGAATTTGGGAAGACACTTCGTAAAAAGAAAAAAAATGTACGTGAAAAGGATAATACCTACATTGCGCAGAAAAAGAAGTCATAAAAAAACCAGTCCATAACGAAGAAGTTCTTTTCAAACAGAAGGCAAAAGCAAATAACAGTCATAGAAAAAGAGATCCTCGCAAAAGGGAAAATGCAAAATTCCAAAAATGTTCCTACTACGAACAGTAACAATGCCACACCAAAGAATCTCGCTCTCAAAACATGCAGCATATCAGGTAAAAAAGCAAAAAGGAGATACAAAGAACTAACCTTTTGTGAAGAAGAAGATAGAAAGACAAACACTGCAATGGAAGAGAGAAAACCTGAGGATCTTGTGAGCAAGGAAAAGAGTGAAGGAGCGAAATAGTTCTCAGAAAGCAAATGAAAGAAAGGAAAGAAAGAAGATGGAAAGGCATTTATAATGCACCAGGGGCATAATCATAAAAACGGTTCAGTCATTAAAAGAACACGCTGTTACCAATGTAACCGCCCGCCCACGTGTAAATGCAAAAGCTAAACGGACGCGACGTTTGATTAGACGCGACGTTTGAAAATTCAAAATTACGTCGGTTTCAAAGACTAAGAACCACGTTAGTTTCCCGATTTGAAAGAAGAAATCGACTTAAGCATCCCCGAGTTCAATTAATACTCGAATCCAACTCATAGCTAAGATATCGGACTCGAGTAGGGACACTGTTCATATCCTGACCCAAAATATAAGTCAGGCCCAAATCAAGACAAGAGACCCAATCCAAAAGGATGGCCTTCACTTACTATCCGACCTCCACTAAGAAGTTGGAGTCAACACCAACAAAGCAGTCAACACTTATCCAAGTGAGTAACTGCCTCCTTAAATCTCTCACCCACTTCTAGAACAGAGATCCTAACAACTCTAAGATAAAGGGATGGTTATCCACCATCAGAAGTGGAACTATTTCAACGGTAGTTATTGGATCCTCTCTATAAATACACTGTCTCACTCAGGTAAACCTAAGTTTCAATACTCTAAACCTACTTAACCCCTTATTGACTTAGGTATCGGAGTATCTTGCAGGTACCACCCCACCTATTCTAACACATACATACAACTCGAACGATGACTCCTAGACGTAAACAAGTCGGAGACCACCCTCCTTTAACGCTTGGACTTTACCAACAAGCCCAATTACTATCTTATAAGGAGAGTAATTAACTTTTGCCAATTTATTCTTTGGATATTAGGCTGAATTCTTATGAACAGATCAATTAATATTTATAAAATTTTAGAAATAGTTGCATAAATTAATCCCTAGTCAAAATCAATCTTACTACTATATATTTTATTCCACTATGCAACTCAATAATGCAAATGCAGATATACTTGTTCTACGTCATATAATGGAAGGTTATTAGTCTTTCGGTAATTGAATATAGTTATAAAAAAGCTAAAAAGTAGATGATAACACTAATCTTTTGGTACTTGGTAAAGATGATAACACTAGAGAAGTTGTGATAGGTGATAGCTACTTATCTAGAGTTACTCAAAAGGAATGTGTATCAAAGTTGCTAATAATAACGCGTTTGGATGTATGACGTGCAATAAAATTCTTGGATGAAAGTTACACGCAAAAATTTTGTTCGGCACAATACAACATTCAAGTGAGCTACTATTCAATTTGGCTACTGAATTTGTATATAAATTTTAATTTAATTTTTTAAATTTTAATTGTATCTATATTTAGTCTTTAAATTTTACTAACAAAATTTATATTAATTTTTAAAATAATTTTCGATATATAAATAGTTAGATATCACGCTAAAATTTGTAAAATAATGTTCGAATGTCGTTTTGATTTTAGCTCTCAAATAACAACAAAAAAAAACGATGTCAAATCACTTGTTTTTTTTTTTTTAAATTCAATAAATATCATTTATAATATTATTTTTAGGCTATTTAATTACCAACAAAACAACATTATTTTATGTCGTATACAATTACCTAGCTACTTGAATGAATGGGCGTTTATTTCCAATAGTGTGTATAGTGTTTCCTATACAAAATGACTGTTGTTAGACCTTGCTCTTAATTCAATTTCGAGAATGAAAGCATATAATTTTTTGTTGTGTGAAGACACATGAAGAAGGTGGCATGATCGTCCCCATATAAATAAAGAAATTAAGTGTAACTGTTCATTATTATTGTTATTGTATGATCTGTGAATCTCACAAATTAATCAGTATATGTTTCTTTTCAAGGAAAGCGTGTGGTAGGGCAGCCTCTACTCCAATAAGAGTATACGACTCTCTGCATATATCTTTTTACCCCATCAACACGCACGGAATATATAGGAGAAAGAAACCACTGCTTGCATTGGGAATCTATTTGACCTTACCTTTTTTTGTCAACTTCTTTTCAAATTTGCCTTTAGTTGAAGACACTTGCCATTTAATTTTGCCATTTAATTTCCGTTCAGAAAGTATATAAATGGTAGGTAATTGCTTTGAAATTCAATATCATTTTTTTTTGGTGAAGAAAACGCGGTTATAATTTTGTTTTATGCTTATCCTAATTTACAAATTTGTGCAATTTGATGTCAAATTTATTTATCTTATCAACTCAAAACCTTATATAGTAAGGAAGAAATTCATAACATAACTGAGAATTTAGGTAGCATTTGTTTTGAGGTACTGGAACAGAGATTGAGAGACTGAAACTCAGTGTCATATTTGTTGGCTCAGAGACGGATACTAAAATTTCTGTCTCTGTCTCCAAAATTTCAGTATTTCAGTACCTCCAAAAAGTGGGGACACAGGAGACTGAAATTTTTAGAGATAGAGACTGAAATTTTAATAACATTTTATATCTAAAATACTCTCATTTCAATTAATTAATTTCAATTTTATCCTTTGTACAAATTAAATTAGAGCTTCATTCTTGTTTCAATTTCTGTCTCTCACTTTGCACCAAACAGAATATTGAGATTTATTTTAATCTCTGTCTCTAAATTTCTGTCTCTCAGTATCAGTCTTTCAGTCTCTGTTTCTCTACCAAACGCTACCTTATATTACTGGTCAATATTAGGAATTATTAATTTCCTAATATTTTTGAAAAATATTAGAAAATTAATACTTTTTCACCAATATTAGCCAATATTTAGTTAATATTTTATTTTTATATTATTAGAATATAAAATTTAAAATTTAAGATTTAAAATTTAATATTTAATATTTAAAGTGTTGATCAAATATTAACAAAAAAATAATAAATTTTATTAATTATAGACTATAAGTTATGTTCCTCATTTTTTTTCTACTTCTCTCATAATAATCCACTACCTATATAATTTTGGCATGTGTTCATCTTTGAGGAAAAAAGATAAAATATTATACTTTAATTCAAAAATATTATATACATATAAAATCAGTCACCAAATTATGCAATTTAGTTTGGAAGTTTGAGACTAATGGCATGGAGCTTTAGAGTTTAGCTTATGAAACCCTCTCCACTAATTAACAGAGTTTGAAGTAACGCTCATTTGCAAAACTAGTTCGAGATATTAACGGAAATTTGCATTATAAAGGGAAGTCCAATCGCATGAAATAAACGTGTGTGTTCATCTGTTATTTCTGGTAGACCACCCATATTGTCGACCTAACTGTTACCGCACCGATGTTGGCATTTTTCAAGACTAAGAAACCCATCTCTCCTATGAAATCATGTGACCTAATCATGAAATTATTATTATTGGTTCCTCCTACGTATATAATTACAAAGCATAATGTATAGCCGTAAAGTTACACTACGGTCATATACAAGAACAACAATGTGTGACATACCGACATAGATTTCGTTTCTTCTACAATTTTAATTTTTTTTTGTTGCCATAGTGTATTTTCATTCTTCAAAGTTGCAATCCAATCGGCTAAGGACTAATCCGTCGTGGATCGATAAGAGTTTAATGCTAGCCACAATAGGTCTCTGACTCCGATACTTGTGTATATATATATATATATTGTTTTGTCAGATGGATTAGACGGCCCCTAATTCTAGACATTACTCATGTATTACACACTCACACAACACACTCACACACACTACATGAGTTCATTTAAGGATTCATTTTCCTCTCATATGACTTGAACCCGGGTGCAACTTCTTGTGAGACAGCAAATTCTGCCCCTAGCTCCAAGTCTCTGCTGCGACTCTGATACTTGTTTAAACAGACGAGTAAGTTGACCATTTGACCAAATCAGTTAATTTACTTTTTTTAATTTTTTGTCGGATAGCATAGCTTTCAAACACCTTTTTGGGCAATACCCATATTGGGCCGTACCACAAATCAGGCCCAACCATTTGTTTACTTATGGTGTTTGAACTTCCATTAAAAAACAACTTCCATTACTAACCAAAAAGAAAAAAGGCCTTCCATTAAAATAGACCAAACCAAAAAAATTGAAAAACTTCGATTGAAAAACAACAAATACACATTGAAAGTTGAGAATGTAATTTCAGTTTTTGACCAAATCACATTCTGGCGCCGCTTTCCTCTAAAACAGACGTGGCAAATTAGACTAGTCAACTAATGAGTATCGATCCATGGTTGAAAGAAAAAATGCAAATTAAAAAGAACCTTAGCAAGAAGAAAATGAAGCTTCTCATAAGAAATGAGAACCTGGTCCATGCTAATCTTTATTTGATTGATGATAACTCCAAAATGAGCTTTGCTTGTTTAGGCTTCAAGTTGGGATTTTAATCCCATTGTTTGCTCTGAATTCATTGTATAAAGTATCCTCCACTGCAGCAAGCATCCAAAAACTTTTCTTGACTCTGCCAACAATTCTTGAGATCCTAGATTTAAGGAAGTCCAGTGCTGCTGAATGCAATCTGGTGCAATAGCTTCTTTGATATTGAAGAATCCATGTGTTGGGATGTAATTGAACCACGGAGGCACCCCATTTTGGTTGAACCCATGAAGCATTGGCCTTTCTAACCAAGTAGCTAACATGTCCACCATTCCACTAAATCCAGAGTGAGTGAGTCAAATCAATAAAGTATTAGAAAAGCATAGTTGAGAATCATTGTTAATTAGTTACCTCAGAGAGTCTTCCAGATAAGATAGTGAATGTTGTGGAAGAGAAGCCAGTTGTGAGCAATCCTGATGTCTGCAAAGGCCATCCCCATACTGTTACTTCCTCAATTGCTGATTTGTACAATGTGCACCTTGAATTCAATAGTACACCATCCTGTGTATATGCAATTTCAGTTCTCAATTTTTATTTTTTATTTTCCAATGAATTAATGACGAATAATAAATAATAAATAATACCTTGCTGATTTTCCAGAGGGAATGAACATGGCTGCAATTAGAAACCTTTCCATCAACAACACTTGCCAACTCTTTCTGCAAAAACCTCAACTTTCCATTCAAATCCTGCACATGCCAGCATTTCTCACCAACCCTTTTCACCAATTCAGGTGACAAGGCAGGGCGAATGATCCCAGAAACAATCTTGGGGAAAACAATATCTGCGCACAAAAGGAACCCTAAACCCAGTAGAATTCTCAAGATATTGAGACCAGTGAAACACCATTGTTTTCCCTTCTTCTTGTCCTCCTTCTCGTTATGGATTTTCTGGTTGAAAACCAATGATGATCTAGCAGTGGACTTAATGGCAGGTGTAGAAGATGGTAGTATGTGAGAAGCAGTTGACTTTGGTGTGGACAAATGGGAAGCGTCAAAGGAGATTGGAGTTGGAGTACACTCAAGATTGTTGTTGGGTTTGGAAGCAGAGAGCTTGGTGAGAGAGCTTTTGTGAATGCTCATTGGCATGAGATCAAGGGTGGCATTGATGCTGGCCAAGCAAATCTCGCAGCTGCAATTAGCATCTTTCTTGCAACCAGGGTAGTAGCAGCTGCTGTTGTTGCTGTTCTCAAGGTGCTCTTCTTCTTCTTCTTCTTCTTCCATTGTGGCGGCGGTGGATTTTGAATGCAAAGGGACCCTTCTCATTGCTTCTCTGGATCTGATCGTTATTTCCCCTTTACACTCTTCTCAGTTTTCATTTGGTTCTTGTTAGAAGAATCGTTCAACTTTTGAGTAACTTTTCAAATTTGAATCCCAACGGTCGTATTTGTTGCCATTATGTTTACCGTTTTTTTGAAAAAAATACTCAAGTAAAATGACATACATACCCTTGATGATGGATCCAATATATGGGCTGACCCCATTTGCCAAATGGGTTGATTAATTTCACTAGAATTTAGTAGTGAATTACAAGAAGGGAACTTTTTATTTTTAATATGGTGAAAGGAATGGTGTATACCTGAGTTATGGGGGTGTATGGTGATTCACTGGCGTATGATGGCTGTCCAAGAGAAATCAGACCGTCCGATTAGAGGTACTAAAAACCCTGGGTCCGATTTTTGTACTTGCAGAAAATCTTGGATCCGATTTGTGTACTGGCAGAAAATCTTGGGTTCGATTTGTGCCCCTCTCTCTGCAATGAAATCGGACCCTCCGATTTGTGTACTTTTCACAATTTTGAAAAACACCAAAAATTACAATGTTAAAGTATATCACCACTTCTACTTCCATAACAAAAAAAATTAGCCTACAAGAAGTTGATATATACTTGACCTTTTAATTTAGTTTTTTTGTTTCACATGCAAAAGGTATCGCTCGGTCAGTTAGGTCGATGACTAATCCATCACGAATTGAAATTTCATTTAAAAGTTTGCGTTTATTAATAAATTATTTTATGCACAAAGCGAAATTCAAGTAAACTATCCATTTGACTAACTTAAGTTAGTTGTTAGCCTTTTAATGATGAATAATAAAAAACGAGAGAAGGATGCTTGAAAAAACAGCTAACATGATCGATCAAGCACAGCATTATCCGTGGCATAATGTTTTGTAACTGCTACTAATTAATAATAAGTAGGTCATGGTTTCCTTTCTAATTTGTCCCTTCAATAAATGTGGTTGCATGCTAACTACTAAGCTAGCTAGCTAGGACACGTACAAATGTGAGGTCATTAGATTACAACTCGTCTCACTAAGGAAACTCAACAATGCATGTTGGAGAGTGTCAAGGGGGATTGAAAAAAAAATACCAACTTCTACTCTAACAATGACCTTACATTTATTAAACTGAGTTTACCTGTGTTTGTCAGGTTATGCATCTTCTCCTAATTCACATTGTGAGGTGAAAATTGCTCACTGTTATCCTCGGATTTCGTATATTTAAATATACTCAAAGAATCTCTAAAAGAGATTTGAAAAATGAAAATTGACCTTTACCTAGGTGCACCATGAAATGGACCAATAACTGTGTTACCATTATTATGTCTTCCATTGATCCCGAAATAATGTAACATCTACTTTACTCTTTTTTTTTTTTAGTTTTTAATACATTTGTTAAAATAAAAAATCTAAAAATATTTAACTAATGATAATCTTAACATATATTTCTAAACACGTATTAGTTATTTTATTATGTTTTTGAAATTCTAGCAAGGCAATTATTTTCAAAATGACAACTGACAATTCATTAACATAGAATACGGAAAAAGCTCAGTCAGCATTTAATTTGATTGTTTTTTTTCCCTCTCAATATTATAAAGGGGTATGAATTGAAGGGAAAGTTAATGAGCAACGAAGAGTTTATTGATGGTGTGCTAAAACAATGAAAACAGCGTGGGACATGAACAATTATCGAAGAGATTGCACAATCAATGTTTCCAGATAGACTCCAAAGAATTCTCACGAGTGAGGCAACTCTTAGCCTACTCAAGCATAAATGCCATGTCCTCCATAATTGGGACATTGCAAATTCTAGTACCAACCCATCTGTCCCTCCATATCTATTACCTATCAAATACTCCATCAAAATTATTCAAACTTTAATTATTCTGGCAAAGGGTTATATTAGGTAATCAATAATTTTTTTTAATATCATAAACAGCCATCAATCAAATTAAAATACATTACACCTCTAAAGAGTCCTGCTATGGAGCTAATGGAATATTTATACAATGTGTATAATGGGCTATTTATTTGGCCTAATATGAGTTAAAAAATAAACATCACTCATACTATCCAAAATAACTATCCGGGTACTAAGGTCATGTCATGAAACCACTCATCCTAAGAGCTTAAACTAATGGAAAAAGATAACACTAATGATTATATCTCTAATACCAAATTGGACATCCCTAAACTTCCATTGTACACATTGTACAACTATTCTATTGGCTCCCTATACTTCCTGAGTCCTGCTAGGGAGCCAATAGAATATTTGTACAATGTGTACAATGGGCTATTTATTTGGTCCAATATGAGTTAAAAAATAAACATCACCCATACTATCCAGAATAACCATCTGGGTACTAGGGTCATGTGATGAAACCACTTATCCTAAGAGCTTAAGCTGATAGAAAAAGGTAACACTAATGGTTATATCTCTAATACTGAATCGGATATATTAAAATAACCATCCACATACCTAATGAAATGAACATTCGATATATCCATTATTCACATTGTTTAGTATTTTCATTATCTACCTATACTTTTCCTTTTGAAAAATGTTATGCCTTATGCAAACTTCCTTAAATACTACTCCCACCACTACTACTACTTCTAGGGTTCAAAGTTGTTTTTCTTGAATTCATATTATTGAATCTTATACTGTAGTCGTTGTGCTTGTTAAATATGATTTGAATGGGATATTTAATTTGTTACGTTCTATTGCATATTTTGATATGAAAACTTTCTTTGGCTCTCGCACAAAAAACAAACAAACAAAGAAACATGTGAGTAAGTTCGATAAGTATATTTAGATTTGAGACATGTCCAATATGCAAAACAAAGAAAACTCTAGATGGATTGGTTGGATTGAGAAAGTACCCGACACCCATGACCCAACCAGCAAACTCAGGGAGGGTAAGTGGTAACCATCTTCTCCTTCCTCATTAATGGAAATTAGTGCATCACACACATTTTAGCTATAGCGGTTAATGTTGTTAAGTACGAGGAGCGCATAAAATTAATTTCACATAAAAAACAAAAATATAAAAAATAAAAAATTTATAAAATGAAAAATCTATTAACTTAACATCTTAAAATTTTAAGTTTGATACGATATCTTTTCATTTTACATTTTGACATTAGTTAAAATTATTGGAATATCGATATACTTAATAGCTCAAATGGCATAGTCTCCCCATACTCAATTAAGAGGTTACGGGTTCGAGTCTCCTATCTTTGGTAAAAAAAAAAAAAGAAGTAAGAATAAATTATCATTTGTACCTGTAAAAGATACAGATGTTGACAAATGTACCCATATAAGAATAAAACGATAATTATAACCACAGAAGATGACTTTCGTGTGCCAAGAGCACCCGAACGTTGGTTACACAATTGGTTCGTTAAGGTATTTTTGGTACACGGAAACTAGCTTCCATAGGTACAATTATCGTTTTATTCTTATATGGATACATTTGTCAGCGTTTATATCTTTTATGGGTACAAATAGTAATTTATTCGTGAAAGTAATTAATAAGATGAATCATGAAGGAGAAAGAAGGGCGTTTGAAAAAGAGTTTCCACTAGCATTGAGACTAAGATTCTATTGACATCGTGTTTGGTATTCCTCAAAAGAAAAGGTATATAAGGATTTGTGGTCAACATTATTACCCTTGTTCCTTACGGAAAATCAATAACTTCTTTTACTACATGAAAGGTATATATGGTGTTGAAGAATCGAATTCCACGTGCTTAAGAGCTAGTGATGACCAACATTATTAGCTTGCCACCCAATTATGAGTTTATAATTCAATCAAATCTTAATTATATTAGTTGATTACAAATCAAGTACCACAATTCATACGCCATCCATCTTTATCCACAACCAAATTGGTGTTTTAGCCACTTGATATATGTTTCATTAATTACTTAATGGAACTTTGTTGATTAATTAATTGCATAGCTCAGCATGAAGAAATTAAAACTATCATCATATTAAGCTGCCAAGTTGCAATGAAGTCAACGTTCATATAATATGGTAGCAATATAATTGAGGGGGCCATACAGTGCAAAAGTTGACAGTAGATGTTATTTTATTATTTATATTAATTCTTGTATTTATTTTTCTTTTTTCTTAATTTAGTATTATAAAGATTTTGATTGAGTGTATATATGTCATGCATGACAAAAATATTAGCAGATCTATTATATAAGATTTTCTTCCTATAAATTTAAATTAATCGGCCTTTACATTTTATTTAATAATGGAAGAGAGAAAATTAAATGAAGTCAATGTATGAATAATTACGAGTATATAATAAATAAGGGTAATGTTAGGAAGATAATATTTGAAATTATTTTATATAATATAATATCTATAATTTTTATGCATAACATATATAATTATATATTTATTACATCTAAAATTGTATAATTATATTAATAATAATTAATAAATATTAAATAAGATAATTTTAAATTATTTGGACTAATTTGTTATTGTTTTTAAAATATAATATTTAATTATTTTATTAGTCTTTATAATTTTGATAAATTTATAATTAAGTCTTTATATATTTTTTTTAGTTGAATCTTTATATTACTTTTAGTTTTGTAATTAGACCCTTTAATGTCAAAAGTATTAAAATTAATAGAATATTTCTCTCAGAAAATATGTGATAAAAAATCTAATTAGACTCTTAATCGTGGATATCTTCAATTTGTAAAGAAATATTTTTTTAACTCTAATATTTTTTTATATTATCAATGACTTAATTACAAAATAAAAAATAGTATAAAAATCTATTTAAAATAAAAAAATAAAAATTTGATTATAAATTTAATAATTAAACCTAAATAATATTTCTCTTTTTCAAAGGTTAGGAAGTAGGGAGAATAGAATGGTTATAAATTACATCATAAACCTAACAATATACTTACTCTTGGTTAAATTGAATCTCACTTAACATGGAAAACAGGTTAGCTTAGTTCCCTCGGTTGTTTCGAGAAAAAAGAAAAGGAAATAATATATCTAGGCAAAAAAGTATTTATTTTTTGGATTTTGCTACGTGTATACTAAAATCAGCCACTAAACTCAGCCAACAATATAAAATATATGTTAGAATATAAATACACATTAAAAATAAATTAAATTACACATATATTTATACACAAATACATCTGATTTTGGTGTATAAATAGCATTTCTCTTATTTTTTATCTCTCTAAGAATGATTTCATGGTTTCCCATTTTCTGAGTGGACAATAAATTAAAAATAATGACTTTTGACTTCGTATAAAATTAATAATTACAAATTATTAGATAAAAATTTAATTGATTACTATAAATCATCTAATAATTGGTGAGACAAGTTTTTGTTAAATTAACATAAATAAAAAGAGAGGGATCAATGGAGCTGCAATAAACACGAAAAGTAATTAGGGAAAACCCAACCTTCCACTTCATCAGAGACACAATACCTTGTTTTTTAATCACCCAAATCAGCTTCTTAATTAATATATGACACAAAAAAAGAAAAAACTGATTGGACCGAGAAGCATCAAAATTGTTCTTCTTCTTCTTCACTTGTTCCCAGGTGTTGTACGTTTCCATCAACACAAAAACAAATTAAAGAGATCGATGACATAGAAGGATTAGCGGAATATAATTAATACCAAACTATGATCTGAAATAACAGCCACTGTACATGAAAATCAGAAAATGCTAAAATCTAAATATGAATTATTATTACTCCAACAAAAAGAAGAAAACAGAGCATGCTCTGTTTTGTTGTCGTGCGTGCATGCAGATGCAGAGTGCTCTGTTTGTTTAGTAGAGTGAGAAGGTGGAAGAATCACCGACTTGAGAAGTGGAGGTTGACCTGGAAATGGAATACTTCTTGGCGGAGGATGCCGGAGAAGTAGACAAGTCGCCGGACCTTCTCCTGAGCATCTGCCGCATGCCGTCGGCGACTCTAACGGCAGGGTTGGACTTGAACTTGCGGCAGAATGACATGTGAGCTTTGACAGCTTCATCGATGCCTCTGCTGACTTCGTCTCTGACTGCTTCTGAGCACAAGCCGCAGAGCCATTTGCCGTCGAACTTGGACTTGACTTGGGTGATGTAGTCTTGCGTGCAATCCTCTTTCAACCCACAACACTCGCATTTCACTGATTCTATCTCCATCTGAGTAGGGTGAAGGGTTTTGTTTGTTATGTTTGGTTTGTTTACTTCATGATTTTTGTGTTGCTTCAACAAGTAGGAAGTGTCTGTTGTTCGTTCAATGAGGCCTTTTTATTATGGTGCTGCGCTTTAGAGTTTAGAGAGAGAGAGAGAGAATGGCATAATTTGCTCCATGTTCTAAGGGACATCAGCAGTGGAAAATGTGACAACGGTGGTCGGAGGGGACCACCACCTTTCTACTCCTCAATTCTTTAATCCTCTTATTCATACCCCATTCAATTATGCTACTTCTACATAAAATATTAAGAGAGGAATGCTAGGGCAGTAATTTTTGTGATTTGTAGCCATTAAATAGTCATTAATGATGGTTTTAATGGTATGAGATTAGTGTGAAATTTCATCAAATGACTCACTTTTCTTTGCTGATTATATGCTGGCCAAAATTTAACAAAGTTGTTGGTCCCTAGACTTTTCTATATTAAAAAAAAGAAAAGTCTAGGGGCAAGCAACTTTTGTGTTTTTTGGCCAGCACTTAATCATCAAAACAAAAGTGAGTGATTTTTCACCATTAGATGTAATCTCACACCATTAAAAACACTATTGATGGCCAATTGATAGTTACAAAACACCAAAATTGCTGGCCCCTTAACATTTATCATAAAAAAAAAAAGTCAAATCGACCCTGATCTTTTTATTTGTGAACATTTAAATTTTTAAAAATTTAAAAATATATTTAAATTTCTGATTTCTTTAAAATTTAGACTTATTAATCTTTAAATTTAATTTGTCTAATTTTAAAAACTCTCACGTATACATCCGTATCAAGTAGGTCAATACAACAAGAAGCACATTTAATATTAAATATCTAAGTTTTGAAAAAGTCAAAAACTTAAATGTATTTTTAAATTTTTAAAAATTTAAATGTTTACAAATTAAAAGGTTAAAGATATATTTGTCTTTTTGTCTAAAATAATAAACTAATCATTTGTATAAAATATATAGAATAATATTCATTTTTCTTAATAACTGATTTTAATTTTAGTGTAAAGATAATATTTTTTTATATATTATCGTACTTCTTGTTTATTAAACCAGAAAACCGGGGAATCTTTCTTGATACCTCTATAATAATGTATGTATAACGGGGTGGGGCCACAAAGGAAGTGTGCCTTAGATTCTTCTTTTAACATTTTTACTTAATTTTCTATATTTCTTCTCACTTTGGGTAGTTTAATTAATGAGGTTAAGTTAAACTCATGACTTGCAGTTCTACTTTATCAACATATCAAAAAATCACTAGCATGATTATGCATATATAACTAAATATATATAGGTGGTGTAAGTCTTCTAATTACTTCGTTTTAAAGTGCTTCTTTTGGTTAATATATAAGATTTGAAATGTCTTGAATCTATCCATTTAAGGCTATTTTGACTTGGCTAGCAGGGTCTATTTATATGTTCCTCGAAAGGGAAAGAAAAACCGAGTGAAACTCAAAGCACATGGCAAGGTATGCATATAGCCATGAATGCTGAGTGATATAGTAATGATTTTTGCCATAATGATCCTTTTGATCCCTTTGGACCTTTGCTTGCTAAGGTAACAAAGTCACAATCAATACCAAGCAAAAAATAGTAATTCAAACCTTTATTGACCGTATCAACTCCAGTTAATATATCAAATAATAGCATGCAAATTTTTACATTTCAATACAATACCTTATATTCAATTCATGCTTAATAAAATGTGGCTTTGTTGTTGAAGATTTTAATACATGATTTTAATTTGTATTTTTCCTTTTGAAATATCTCACCTAAAGTATTTCAATAAATTATATAAGGCTAAAAAGTATTGATAATATATGAGTGCATACAAAAGCTAATTTTATACAGAACTATTAACCATGATTTGATCACTTTAACATTATTTGACAGTTGAATATGACACAAACAATAAATTAAAGAATAAAGTATCGTTTTTGTCCCCAACGTTTGGGGTAAATCCTATTTGTGTCTCTAACGTTTAAATCGTTCTATTTGTATCCCTAACGTTTGTAAAAGTGATTCAATGTTATCCTGCTGTTAATTACACATCATGAGCGCTTTAGTTTGAGTTTTAAAAATCTCTTCTTGCAGTTAGAATACAAATGTCTAGGATAGAATCGATGATCTACTCCGAAAATAGCTCATCAAATGTTGAAACTAATTCCTACAACATTTACATAATTTACTTTTATAGGGACATAATTGAATATAAACACAAATAGTGGGTATAATATTAAAATCGAATACATCCAAGTGAAACCTAATTGAGAATGAATATATCAAAGTGAGAATAATTGAAAAAATAATCTAATTTGTTAGCATAATTGATAGTAGAATAACATTGAATCACTTTTATAAACGTTAAAGATACAAATAGAACGATTTAAACGTTAAGGACATAAATAAAACTTACCCCAAATATTGGGGACAAAAACGATAATTTACTCTAAATTAAATGAATTGACTAAACACTGCTAGATTTTTGTATGGTGTTCAAAGTTGCAATAATAATACATCTACTCTCTAGCTTAGCTTGATACGTATGTTTCTACCAATAAAACCATTTCTCTTTTCTTTTAATTAAGTGAATAAGTCACGGGTTTCATTTCTAGTCACCAGAAAAACCTACATGCAATGTTGCATTTCTCCCCAACAAGGAAAACACACAACATTGCCCTTTTGTCTTAGCAAATTAGTCCCATTTATTCATCTTTGGATAAGTGGATATATATCAACCTTTAAAATTGATCTACATGGACACATGGAACACAATTTAATCACATGATTCTAATTTATTATGAGCTTATTAATCCACCATATTTGATCATTTTTAATTTTATATGACGCCACACTGACCATATCATAGCATCATTGAAAATAAAATTATTATTATGATTACACATTTGCAGTTCTAACAAAACTAAAATTAATGTAAACATTGTTATGTGTGTGTGGTGTGGGGGAAAGCATGGCTTAGCTTCCTTACTTTGATGTTGCTTTCACCTGCAATGTGGTATCCAATAATGTTGACTTAATTTCACAAGCAAATAGATTTGGACTTGTCAGAATTTAGTAGTGCTTGAGACGCGTGGAGAATCACCCTTTTCATGATCTCACAACCTTCATTTGTTTTTATTGCAAAATAAAATCAAGTCAAAGTCAGTTTTTGGTGTACCTTGGAAGAGGATGTACCTAATTGGACCACAGAACGTGCATGTTCTATTCAATGTTTGAAGCCCCTCCCCTGTGACCTAGATATCTGTTTCTGTAGTTTTTCGCTATAAGTTTCGATTTAGGTGGAAATTCAATTGCAATCGACTTTACATGAAATTGATATTTGAGGGCCGTTAGATAATTTGACTGATTTGACTAAATTTTCATCTAACAGCCTTCAGATATCAACTTCACGTGAAATCGACTTCACCTGAGTTTTCACCTTCGGTTTAACATTTATTATTTTCATTTCTTTCTCAAAACACCAATATTTTTTTCTATCAGTATTCATTAATTATGGTTATCAAAACAAAAACATAAAATATTGGTTTGAATTCTAATCTCTGGGAGTCAAATCTACTTCTTTTACGAGTATTAGTTTTACGTGCATTAATTTTTTCTTTGTTAGTAAAAAAAATCGCCAAATATGCAGAACCATAAACAATGCAAATGATAGTAAAATAATTTGATCATAAAATGAAATTAATGTACATTTCACAGAATTTCAAAATGTTTAACATACAAAGAATCTTCACAGAATTTTAAAAAATGTATAACCGCTAATTCATCAAAATAGTTTTATTTCGATCACGCTACACTTACGTTAATGTTTGCATATTTAGCATTCATTAATTGTCGCAACAATTAATGAATGCTAAATAAGGCAAGGTATAGTTGTTTTTGGCTGATTTTCTTTGGTTACCAAATATTTTCGATTTACATTAATTGATCTTAAGCACTAAATCTTTTTAGAAAATTCTAGTACCTTTGGGTTTTAATATTACCACATTGACATTGAAATGATGAATATAAAGAATGAGAGTGATCTGATCATGAAGGGCCAGATCATTATTAAGCCACAAAAATTAAAGTAGTTAGGTTCATTACATGAGAAGCATCATAAATCATAATTGAGATTTGAGAGGGCTAACTTCTCAAAGAAATAATTCCACATATTAGGTAATAATTTTAGGACCACATTTGTTGTCCAAAGCCTAAGATATGGAATCACATTTTTTTTTATTAGATGGGTCTCAGCTTGGTAGGATTATATATTAATTTTAGTTGACACAATTGAGAGCACCTAATAGCAAGTAAAAATTCGTTGTAAAAGGACACAACAAAATTATTAAATAAATGTCCATGTGAGTCTTTAGCCATGATTATCCCATTACTATATATGAATTACATAATATCATCATGATGTGCAGTAATAACAAAATGGTAATGTTAAAGAAAAAAAAAAGTTAAATTTGCTTTATTTTTAATTTATTAATTTTAAAAATAATTAATAAATATTAAATAAGATAAATTTTGATTATTTTTTACTATTTTTTTTGTTATTAAATATTTTCGATAACCAAATATATTGTTCCAATCCTTAACTACTATTCTACTAGATATATATGTATTTGTGACAAAAAGGTTTAACAGAAGCTTGGGTATAATATTATGCATATAATATTACTTGTACGTATTATATATATTATCAAGCTAATAATTCAGAATCCATAGTTTCAAGAAATTAAAATATATATTAGATGGAACATGAGTTTCCCTCAACAAAGTTAAGCATTTTGGAACAGTTAGTATTTCATAATGAAGACAAATCATAGATAGGAGCCACTCAAATAAAGATTTCTAAAACGTCTTTTTTTAAAAATATTTTTTAATAATTAAAATTTAACATATATAATTAATTAAATCATGTTATTTTTGTCAAAATTAGGTTAGACAAATTGATTTAACTGAAAAAATGGCGAATCAAATTTTGAACTGGTATAAATTAATATTATTATTTTTTAAAAAATAACTACAATACTTTTATTATAGAAAATAATTAAAATACTCTTATTATATATTTATATATATATATATTAATTTTAAAAATTCTAAATCCTAATTCTACGATAGAAAAATAAAGGACTAAAATTTAGGATTCTCAAAATTAATATATATAATAAAATTATTTTAGTTATTTTTTATAATAAGGTATTGTAGTCATTTTCTATAAAAAATAATATTAATTTAGACCAGTTCAAGATTTGATTCACCATTTTTCGGTCAAATCAATTTGTCTAGTCTAATTTTGACAAAAATAACACGATTTAATCGATTATATGTGTTAAATTTTAAGTATTAAAAAACATATTTATAAAAAAACGTTTTTAGACATGTTACAATCAAGAAACTGTAATCTAGAGATGAAACCAAAGTAAGGATGGGAGCATGCAAATTAAATAATTAATCAAGTTAATTAAGCTTGTTTGCATATATGATCGAATGTTTGGTTACTTTGTTGAGAAGCGAGGGAGGAGCATCCAAATTATGAATTGGTCCACATAAAGAAGAAGCCAAGACGATTTCATTGATTCCAAAACAAGGGGTAGTTTGTCTGGTAGGTGTAGCACAACTACAAGGACTACATAATGGTGTGTCTAAGTAATGTTTTCGAGTCACAAGCTACTTACACCATTAACACTGCCATCACAAAATCTATGATAGAATTTATGCAACTAGATAAGGTTAAAGGTTGTAGGGAATTTAATTGTTAATGTCTCCATTTTACTCTATATGGCAAACTACATTATTCATTATTACTCCAAGCCTATAATATTTAAAGTAATTATTACTTATACAATCACGCACTTCATCTTTTGTCAATTCATTTGAATTGAACATTTTGCGGCTATGGTCGGTTTCTTTTACATTTATCTAAATTGTATTATTATATATTCCTTTCCGAAAACCCAACAAGTTTTATATTCTATGCTTTTTGTTTGTGTGCTTTGTTACTTGTTTGTTGTCCCATATGATCCAATAATATTATTGTGGATATGTTCAAATCCCTCATGCAAAAGGGAAAAGTGAGTCTAACCCTTAAACACTTTTAAGGGTTATGTGAATATGGAAGTAATGTGTTTACAAAAATATTATAAGGCAGATAATAGACTATCCCATTGTTGTTGTTGAGTTTAGAATTCCGAATGATAAATGATTTGTTCTCCGATCTAGGGCTGGCAATGAGTAGGGTAGAGTAGGGTTTGGACTCTACCCTAACCCTACCCGCGAGTTGAAAATTTTATTAAAATTTTATCCTACCTTACCTGCGAGTTGAGAATCTCTCAACCCTAACCCTACCCTACCCACAGAAATATCAAATTTTTTCAAAGTAAATATAAAATTCAACAATTTCAAATTTTATACATATTAATAACATAAAAAATAAAAAACTAATGCTCTAAATTAATAAATTAACTAACTAGTTTAGTAGTTGTTCATTTATTGTAAGTCGTTACATAAGTGAGGTTATGAGTTCAATTCTTACTTTCTTCACTATATACTTATTTTTTAATAAAATATGTGTTGGTACACCCTAAATCCGTATCCTACCCTACCCGTAGGCATACACAGACCGTACCATACCTTACCCGCAGCAGGTCGGGTGGCCTACCCTATCCGAACGGGTTGGACTGAGTTGGATACCCGCGGGTAGGGTATAAATTGCCAGCCCTACTCCGATGCATATCGATAGTGCATACAAAATCTAGCTAAGAAAATGTGATTGGCTGCTTAATATAAATTATTCATCACATGGCATTACCCTAACTCATTTTGTATTGAATTGAATCTGTGTTATTAGTATTCATTTTTATTTGGACACCAAATTAAATCATTTTTTATATTTCAAGAAAAAAACAAAAATACATGTACCATATTTTTTGAAAAAAAATAATTTATATGGATTATTAAGTTATTTTTATTTCTCATTTTATGTGGACTATTTCCCTAGATATGTGCTGTAGTCCTATATATATGTGTGTGTGTTTTGTTGAGAGTTGATGAGTCAATGATTTCTCACATGGGACTTGTTTGGAAGTATGTTGAAGCATTTGTTGGAAGTTCAAAAATTTAATGGCCTTCACATGGCAACCCACATGGCACTTACCTTCCTAATGTGGACACATTCTTCTTTTGTTTTCCCTACTCAACCACTAATCATCGCTTAATCAATCATTTAGCACTTGCTAACCAATACTTTCTATTTCATTCTTATGAACTAATCATTGTTATCTTAACACGCTCTATATTTGAAAGCCATTCATTGAAATTGATTAATTAAGTTTTTCATATAGCTAGATGGAGATGATAATTATTCATTGCAAAACTCCAAATCAATGACCATTATACTTTAATTAATATCTGTGGCTCTGCCTAATCCTATCATCATTAGCAATCTTATTATTGTCTCTCAAAAATTATAAAGGCAGCAACCAATCAACCACCTCCACAGCAAAGGTGCATGTATGTAGAAAAATTATTTATATGTTCTATCAGTTTTCCTTTTTTATTTTTCATTTTTTGTATGATTTTAATGTTACGTGTTTAAATGTAAAATTGATTACGAATGCAATTATAGATTAAATTTCTTATATTACACTCTCTAGATAATAAGACTATTTTTTGAGCTCTGCACTAATACTAAATATTTGTGCATTGAATTATTTTATTTTATTCAGTAAGTATTATTTTTTATCTTTGATCATTTATTTAAAAGTCCACCGAATTAATTGAATAGTTGGAGATCGGTTAAAATTTTTCGAATTGTAAAAGAATTTTTTGTTTTTTAAGCAAATAAATAAAGACCAAAAATAATATTTATTATATTTAATTTTAGAATAAAATATTAAATTAGTCCCTTACGTTTAGGCGTAATTCTGTTTTGGTCTTTAAAATATAAAATATTCTATTTGAATCTAAAAAAATTTTATTTAACTTTAATGTAGTTCCACCGTGAGGTCATCAAAATTAAATAAATAATAGAATATCCTACATGAATACATTTATTTATCATTCTTCTTACAATTTAAATGAAATATTTTTTAAAGAACTAAAGAGAATGACAAATAAATGTACCGTTGCATTCACGATTGATTTTATATCTCTGAAGCTTGTACTTATTTTTCAAATTATCGATCTTGTTCTTATACTGCTTTATGTATGACATTCTGTTAATTATTCAACTTTGACCTCACGATGAAACTATATTAAAATTAAATAAAACCTTTTTTTATTCAAATAAAATATTTTAAATTTTAAAAGCTAAAACAAAATTACGTTAAAATATAAAAGGTCAATTTAATACTTTACTCTTAATTTTATTTTTCAAAAAATCTTGTGTGGCAAGCCAAGACTCCTGACATTAAATTAAAGAAAAAGTCTTCGAAAACGGTTATCATCTTTCACTGACCAATGAGATTTATTGAACCAATAGCTTCATCGAATTGAGAACAAAATCCAAATGACCTTTTAGACATTATTGGCTCTGTAACTGTGTATCACTGATTTACTTTATTATGTGGGGGCAGTGGGGGCATCTTACATATAATGTGAATAATAGTCCGTAGAAAACAACAATAAAGAAATGACAAAAAATCTAGGTGGTGATGAAACTATTAATTAAGTCAGAACATTTATTTTCCTTTTCTTAAGGTTCATCAGTAGTGGGGCACATACCTACAAGTATTTTATTAGGGCATTCGTGATCATTTTGTTATTATTATCAATCTGTCGCTAATTATTATCTGAAATATTATTTATGGGTATTAGTAACCATATTCAATCATATGTGAGGAATCTCAACTGGCAATACCTAAAAAGTAAAATAAACTAACGAAGCTGCATGAAACAACCTAAGTAACGACATAATTAATAGTAGTTAATTGATTTATATAGAGAAGAACTGAAATGCTTGCTTAATTGTTCATGCATACATAGTATATATATGTAGTTCAAATTGAATCCATCGTTATCTGTATACAAACTCAAAAGATCTAAGAAGATATTATCTTGTGTATTGGTGGCATTATTAGTTCTTATGATTTGACGCATTATCAGAATCCTTTGGCCCATGATACAGTTGCATAATAATAATAAGGTGGAAACTCAGGTGCACTCGACTTCACGTGAAGTTGATACTTAAGAACCGTTAAATGATTTGGTTGATTTGACTAAATTTTCATCTAACAACTCTCAGATATCAACTTCATGTGAAGTCAACTTCACCTGAGTTTTTACCTAATAATAATAATAATAATAATAATAATAATAATAATAATAATAATAATAATAATAATCTGAAAATAAATGCCACATTATAACAACTTGACTAAACCTAGAAGATGGGATTTCTACAGCTGGCATTTCCCCATCAATAAGGATATTAAACATGTTATATATCTCATTGAGGTCTTTTGAATTTGAATAAAAAAAAAAATAAAAAGAGGCAATGCCTTTTTCTTTATGATATATAAGAATTTATGTTATATATGATACTTTCTCTGTCCATAACATTTTCCTTTTTCTTTCATCTATATATATTCTATGAGGAATGCTAGGGGCCATCAATTTTAGTGTTTTGTAACCATCAATTGGTCATCAATAGTATTTTTAATGGTGTGAGATTACATCTAATGTTGGGAGATCACTCACTTTTGTTTTGATGGTTAAGTGCTGGCCAGAAAATACAAAAGTTGCTGGTCCCTAGACTTTTCCTTATTCTATTTGTATTTATCAGATTGAAATGGTGGAGTGTATGAAATTACATTGTCATTAAAACACTATTAGATGGATGAATAAAAATCTATAAAAATAGGATCATGCATGCAGAGACAGAGACTCAATGCTAGTTGTGAAATTAGAAGAACACCATGCATGCATGGTAAATATATATGTTGCAAGAAGATAGTGCATTATTTTGTTTAGGCTAATGATGGTGATAATGGTAACACATATGTGAATAATGTTGAAGCAAGAATGGCATGGCTTGGAAGTAGGACCCAAGATGTGAAGAGAGAGTGGAGAATGACAAAGCAGAATGAGACCCACCATGTGCAAGTGCAACACTGACTGTAACATCCACCACCCGCCACATGAGAACCAATGAAAGCCGTCATATCCAAAACTACGTGCGCTCTTCCTTCTCCACATTTTAGATATACAATTTCATCTACTTTTGTTTTATTTTTTGTCATCTTATTGTTTCATCACAAAGTTGGGTGCATATTCCTCGCCATCTTTTTATCTTTCACCAAACATATTATAACATAAACACGACAAAAGGATACCGTCTAAGAGTTCGTGTAAATCGTGCATTGTATTGTATTATTGTTCAATCGGAATAACATATATAACGGTTGTTAAAGTTTGTTTGGATAGGGGATTAGGAAACAGTTCGTATTCCATAAATATTTTCCATTTGGTTCCTTGGCTCTAGATTTTATCTCATTTTATAGGTGAAAACTCAGGTGAAGTCGACTTCACTTGAAGTTGATATCTGAGAGTCGACTTCACGTGAAGTTGATATCTGAGAGCCGTTAGTCTCTCAGATATCAACTTCAAGTGAAGTCGATATCTGAGAGCCGTTAGTCTCTCAGATATCAACTTCAAGTGAAGTCGACTGCAACTGATTTCCACCTATTTTATATATGTTCTGTGTTAATATAGGAAAGAGAACATGGACGAGAAAATGTTGCAAGAAAGCCATATATATTAACAACCAACCAGTTGGACACAATTTTAAAAAGTTTTAACCAATTCTTGGCGACACAAAAATTTTAATTTTACAGTAGGAATGAAACAAAAACAGAAAAGATAAATACTCACGTTTAATGCTATAATTTTATTCATGTGAAGTTATTATTTAAAAACTATAAAATAATTTGATATGTTTAACTAAATTATTATTAAATAACTCTGAATTATCAACTTAACTTTACATGAAGATGAAGATAACTGGGCACTTAATTAAGGAACTCTGAACTCTCGGACCAATTCAATTTCAATACATCGTTTTTAGAGAATCCTTTTATGTAGAGAGTATTTGTTTCACCCTTTTTTTTTGGGTTTTTTTCTGGACATTGAGAACGTTAAATAAGCATCAGCACACGGCCAGGGATATTACTACTCACTATATACAGCACATGTTGTGAATCAAATTTCACTTTATAGGGGAAAAATAAAAATCCTACAGAAACACTACAAGCTACAAGGAATTAAAAGGCTAGGTACCCCATAATACTTCTGAAGCAAATTTCGCTTTGTCGTGAGAACTGAGAAGCACTGCTGTGCCACTCCACAGCACCGGAAGTGAAGACTTGTTGGTTGGTTAAGAAATGTGATATGAATTGTGATTAAGGAACTTGAAATGCTATTTTTTTCCCCTCTCAAAATCAGTCATGTTTAGTTCTGAGTGAACTAACAAAACGAGAATATGGGTGGCAACTTTATCCTCATGCTATATGCAAAACTCCGGGTGTGTATGCGTGTATGAACAAAGCCAGTGGCAAACAACCACCGCGAGAATCAATTAGACTTCATCTCGACATCGGCATTATTGTCCTTCAGATTTTCATCAGGATTATCCCCGGGGAGGAGGCCAAGAAGAGGCAAGGGTAATAATGAGCTGAGGTTGCAAATGATTATCAGAGATGCCAAGTTATCAAATTTGTCTTTGGTAATTCCAAATACTTGAGTCAGGCCTGCCCCTATCAATCCCCCAAGAACGCTCCCGCCGTTAGATACTGACATCAGAGTTGCAAAAAGGGTCGCCTCCATTCCCTCAGGACATAACCTTGCTGCTAGAACAAGAACGGGCATGAAGGAAGCCTGAAATACACAAGTAGTAAGATCAAATAGCCTTAATATATAAAATTACATTAAACCACATTAGACTTCAGCTGCAGTCGTAGAACAGATTTCCAGATCAAATAATGAAAGACAATCGAAATTCGAAACTTATGAAACTTCATTATTTGAATAAACACACAGGAACTAATTAATGAATGAAGATAATGATAACCTGACTTAAAACAGTGAGAATTAATGAATCCCCAATTGCAAACCACTCATCACTTATTCCAAACTTCCGGTTTAATCCAGTGACCAGGAGAACCTGACAAGAGAGGTTAAAGACAACGTATAGATATTTAGAACAGTATTCTAAAAATTCAGATTAACAACATATAAAGATTTCTTGAAATATAAAAGTAACCTGGGTCATCCCAAGAGCTGAACCAAAAATGGTAGTTGCAAGGAATATTTTACGCAAAGGCACACTCTTCAGAAATCCGTTATAAAGTCCAACACCAAGCAAAGATGCGATGGAGGTAACAAGCTTTACCCGTCCTAAAAACTCGGGGGTAAAACCAAGAGAATTCGTGCTGAAAAGGGTAACAAAAAATATTCAAGATGAAAGAAAGTGGCATGTGCAGATAATGTTCAAAAGGATAATGATCATATTTACATACGTAAAGAAGAACATTGCAGAGTCAGACTGTGGAGTTGCTTGCCACAAGAAAATAAACAATGTGGGAAGAAGGACACCAGGCTGTCGTACAGTACCCCACAGCTGAATAATGTTCTGCTTTGAACTTTCCAAAAACTCAGAACTGGCAAAAGGAAGACTATTCCCTCTTACTGTACTGAGCATAGGTTGTTCTTTTACAAGAACCGCAACTGCAGATGTTATCAGTGGAAGCAATGCTGTCACACCAAAAACAAACCTGGAACATTATATACTTATTAGAAAAACATAAAATAAAAATTGTATACTGCTATCAATAAACAGAAGCGCCTTCAATCACTTCTTTCAGTACCTTACTCCATAAGTATCCACCAATGACCCACTGAAATAGGAGCTTACAATTCCACCAAAAGCTGAAGAACCCCAACACAAAGACTGAAGAGATCCCGAGGTGCTTTGTGACTCACCACGTGCCCTCTCCACAACCATTGAATCTACAACCTAAAGCATAAATTTAGTTTCTGACATAGTTCTCCGGAAAATTTCAATTCATAGAAGACGCTAAAACACTAAAGCCAAAATACCAGAGACAAACTAAAATGCTTCTAACATTGGGACAGAAGAGACTGAAATGGTGGGTTTATGAGATGTGACGTTGTATTTGTTCCTGAAGCACATTAACAGAGCTAACAGTATGACTACAGTTGTTAGTTAGTTTCCGTTCTTGAAGCACAGTGACAAAGTTCGCATTATATTTTTAATAAATCTGGTTCAAAAACAATCTTTTTAAGGGCTAAGTTGGCTTGTTAAGGTCATATAAAGTTCTAAATTATCCCACTAAACAATTTTTCGTGTTGTTACTCCTGTCCCCAAAGTCCTTTACCATGATATACCTATTGATACAGGAACATACAAAGTGTAGATAACTACAGCAGAATAAGGAGTACTCTTCCTAAGTAATAAATAATCCACAAAAGGTACCTTTAAATCACTAAGCAGGAATTACTCACCACGTCTGAGAAGGCAACAGAAAGAGATCCAATAAGTGTGCAAAAAGCAGCGCCATATTTGCTGTCAACAATGGTAGCCATCAAGCTCCATGAGAGTGCACCGAGCAACCCAGACAGAACTAGGTATGACCTCCTTCGATAACCAAAAAGTGGGACAGAATCACTGCGAGCAAAATTAACAGATTTAGTTCCATGGAGATATACAAAAAGGAAAACACAATGAATTGCCCACTTAAGTAGGAGGGAAATAAGGATGCAGTTAGAACTTACCTAATAAAACCGTATAGAGGTTTGACGAGCCATGGTAATGCAGAGAAACCAGAAATCACAGCTGTCTAGTGAATATATAGAAATTGTTAGATCCTTCAAATACTAATGTAAAACTGATTCAATCCCACCACCCTCCAACAAAGATTAGAATTTAAGCAAATACATGTGTTGTTTCTACATTTGATCCAAGCAAGGGCTCAAACTTAATTGATTACACCCCTTCAACTAAGAAGACATACCTCAGCAGGATCCAGATGTAAATCATCCTTTAGAAAAAAGTTGACAGCCAGCCTTGCAAGGCCTAAAACACCTTGAACAAAGTATACCATAGCGACGGCGATGTTATCCGGGGATAAGTCTACACCAAACAATGTGATGTTTCTCATACGGTATTTATTCTTTCTAGGAACACTTGTTTTACTATTGGAGCAAGCTTCCAGATCTGTCTCGGTTGTTAATGTATCCCCTTTTCCTGCACCTGCATCAATCGTGCACAAACAAGCACAAGCAGAATACACTAATTAAAACAAGCAATCATAACAATGCAATCAACCGATCAGTGTCAGCTAATCCTTAAAATTCAGCATAATCTAAATACTAATATTGGTTGGCAGAAATGGTTGAACTAAGAACTGTATTCAACGACCACATAGAAACTTTATCTACAGTATCAATTTCCCTCTTTTCACTATGCTATCATCAATTAGCAATGAAATATACTAAAATCTAGCTCGAATTTCGTAAGGCGGAAACTTTTCGAACCAAGGAATAACTTTAACCTGAATTTCCACAATAAAAAGAGTATAATCAGAAATTTCGCGGTGGAAGAAGCTTACCAGTTCGGGAACCCAATAAAGACTCGGCATCGTCGCTGCCAAGGCGGAGAGAGGACCCTGACCTCGAAACGGTGACGGACATTTCAGTCTCCGGGGGTTTCCGACGCGTTCTCCGGCGGAATCGCGGTGGATGAGCGGGGCGTGTGGAAGAGGAGAAAGAAGTGAAGGAATAAAGGGGAAATTTGGAGGGCAAAAAGGGGATTAGAGATAACATATATACGGATGACATTATTATCAGTATTAAATTAAATTAAATTAAATTAAATTAAGGTTCAAATTTCAAAGATGTTCATGACGGTTTTTTTCTTTCTTTTTGTTTTTTTTTTCCCCTATTAGTATTCTTCGTTGGTTTCTTTTCCATTTGAGTTCAGTTCAGTTTCGATATGAACCCATGAATATGATAAGAAGATAAGGGTATGTTCTAGGGCCTTCTATTAGTTCAAAGTCTCTTGGGCTTGAGAAAGAAAAGAAATAACCGGTTGTGAGATGGGTTTGAAATCACTGTCACAAAGAGGTCCAAATCAGCATAAACAATTATTTAATGAAAGAGAAATATTAAGTCATTAATATTTCTTAATTTTATTTTATTTTTGGACCAACATTAGTAAACTCTTTAAGGATAATGCGGTTAATGAAAATAAGTAATAATAAAAATAAGACTTAGGATTATGCTTTATATTTATCTTGACCTCCCCGGTGGGAAAAGGAAATTAACAAAAGAAGGTAACTAATATTTTACTAGTTATTGTTTCGTTAGTTTTTTTCTTTAAACAACCAAAAACGGGTCCTGTTACGAATTTACGTTAGTTTTTGTCTGTTTAGAAAATGGCACAGAATCATTCCACTGAATAAACTCAGTAAGCTGCAGCTGAGGTACAGCACAGTTAGTATACCTATCCGTCTTATACGATGCTATATCCGGATTCAAATTCTAGTTGGGGCTAGTTGTTGATTTAAGAACCCATGATACTTGTGGTAGTGTGTATGAGTGTGTTGTGTGTGTAAAACATGGGTGTAATATCTAAGATTGGGGGCTGTCCAATCCACTTGACAAAAAAAGAAAAAACTAAGTAAGCTATTCTCTCGTAAAGCTTGATGCAAGTGTTCTATATTCTCAAGCGATGATATAATGTTAATGTTATATATGTATATGTTATATATTTATATAAAAATATATTTTAAGTAAATGTTGAATTAAGGACCTCTCACTAAATGTAAAAGATCTTTAGTCACTAAAAGAAGATGATTAATTAATAATTTAATATTTTTTTTACATAAAAATCAGTTATATTTTAAATTATCATCAACTTTTATAATAATATTGCATCTTTTTTGTAACTCACAGATAAGATCGAATACCCACAGATTAATAACGGATAGAATTAGGGTTGAAATATTCTCATCCTGCAAGACACAAGTAGAATTAGGATCGGCTCCAAATCCTATCCTACTCTACTTATTACCATGTAGTTAATATTTTTGAACAATGTGTAAACAATGTAAATTAATAGGGTTAAAAGAGTAAATTTAATTAGTAGCATTAAATTAAAGTGTAGTGTATTTTTATTTAATTGGTAGTTGTTCATATTGCTTAAGATAATCATTGTTTACCTAGTACTCCCCTTACATAAATATCTAACTATATGCTACTACATAAATGAGAAATGTTTATTGCTTAATAATATGACAACTATCTCTCATCCTATAATTTTTTTCTAGCGAAATAAACATCCACCATAAATCTAGCTAGGTACCAAACAATTTGAAAAGAAAAGAAACTACCGAAGATGATGTCATTGGTTGTATATGTGAGTGATCATATTGTTTGTTATTCACCTTATTATTACTGTAGTGTGTAGAATACTTTATAAAACAAAGACAGCAGAGACTAGAGTGTAAGGTGAAGCCATAGATAAGAGTATAACACAATAATCATCACTACCATATTTGAATTGAAGGACAAAAATTGTGGCAAGCCAAGCAATCCCCTAATTCATGATTTCAACAAAAATAACCTCTAACTTTTTAATTCAAACCCCCAACTCTATTTTCTACAGATACAATTTCTATATATAGTTTCAACCTAGAAATTAAAACTGAAAATGGAAGAGGAAGTTGATTATTATTGATGGTTGAGAGTTGAGGAACTAAGTCCCATAAACAGCCTCTTCAGCTTCCTCCATCAGCATCCCCTGGTAACGGCATTCATTGCTGCAAAATGCTCTCTCACCCCTGAACATGGATTGAATAACTAAATCACTTGGCACAGTAAACTAAAGCAGTAGTTGTAATCAGCATTAGACATATCACATACCTGTACATGTAGATGTCTTTACCATGCCCAAGATTCTTGTTGCAGAGAAAGCAGACAGTGAGAAAAGAGTGAGAAGGATCAAGCTTGGGTGAAACAGAAGGGGTACTCTGAATGATGCAGTTACCGAATATGTGAGTGGTCCTTGGGTTAGGACCATGGCAAATCACGCGTGTGTAGTCCTCAGAGAGTTCCATCAGTTCCAACTCGGTGGCAGATACACACCCTTTGAACACCCTCTCACCTTCTGGTGGTAAGGGAGGAATCTGAATCTTCAGCTGTGAACCAAACACCACCATTCTTGCTTCTGCTGTTTCATCAAGAAGGGCAACACCAACGCCTTTTGAATCCAACTTTTCAGAATAACAACAACGCTTCTTGTTGTTCTTGTTGTTGTTGTTGTTGTTGTTGGTTTCTGACCAAAAGGGGTTCTTCTTGAAGCCCGAGAATGGCTTGCTGTCAAGTATGGAGGTTGGGCTCATCATCATGCTCTCTGTTTCTTGGAACACTCCCTTTGATGTGAAAGAGCTGAAGAAGGAAGATGATGAGGATGATGATGTGAGCTTCTTTTGTTTCTCAGAATCTGCCATCACTGATCGCTAGCTAGTTACGTTGTTGCTATGGACGATTCAGCATAGCTTGCTTTTATATCACCAAGACACTGGCATGAATGAGTGAGCATGAATTCGATGACTAAATAAGCAAGACGAAAGCTTCACTGAAAAACTGGTACAGAAAGGTGAAGAAAACTTAGCTTAAACCTCTGTAACCTCCATCAGAGAATAGAATTAGAGTGAGTGGTGATGATGAAGACGTGCATGCATCACAGCATGAGAGAGCAGAGTTTGTGAGTTTGTTCCTTCTTTTGGGTACCCTTTATTTCTCGCTTTCAACACTTGCAAATTATTACCTTTGCTATTGCTAGTAACACCAAAAACCCACTGGTCCCTATAACACAAAGTTGGTGACTTTTTCTTTCTGGCTGTTTATTTGGGCACTAGTTCAATGTTCCATCATGAGCACCCCCTGAAAAATTGGCAGAGCAGAGAGAAAGCGGTTTGGTTCGTTGGTGGGTTCTTTGTAAAATCTCAGCTAGCAATGGCTATCTTTATCTCTCTCTCAATAATATGTATTCAGCATTGTACACACAACACACTTATTAGCTTGATCTCAAAAATAATTTATATTTAAATTCATGTTTCAAACAGTGATTTTGGTAGGGCCAAGCTAAGGTTGTTGTTGAGCTAGTGGGAGTTCACGGATCGGAGCCATCATTCCATAGAGCTATTGCATCCCATTCCCATCATGTATGCCTCATTGTCCTTCCTGCGTCACCTTAATAATAGAGAAATATTATTTTTACACTAAAATCAATCACCAAATAATTATTTATATTAGTAACTGATTTTAGTAACTAATCTTAGTGTATACTTATTATAGTCTTTAATAATATTATTGATAATTTCCTTTATTAAGTTTAGGAGTGAGCACGGGTCGGTTTAATTCGGATTTATAGTAAAATTAGAATCGAACCGATCAAAATGTAATTAGTTCGATTTGGTTCGGATTTATATTTTTTTGTACATATATCCGAACCAAAACAAACTGATTAAAAATAGATTGATTCGGTTCGAGTAATTGGGTACCCGATGACTTTGAATTCAACAAGTATAATAAACATGTAACATCAATAAAAATAATCCAAACATGTTAAATATCAAATACATTAAAAACTAAACTCATTAAAATCCAAACAAATTAATAATGAATAATCATTGTCTAATAAAAAAGTCATATATATATATATATATATATATATATATATTTTATTTAATTAATATATAATTAGATTCGCGGGTTGGTTCGGATTCCGCACTTCTAAAACCGATACTCAAATCAATCACTAACAAAAACCATCGATTTGGTTTGAATTGAACTCGATTACTCGTTGATTTCAGAACCAATTTAATTTCAGAACCAATTTAATTGGTTCTGTTTGGGTTTGGGCGGGTAATACCCGTGTTCACCCCTAATTAAGTTCCTTGAGACATATATGTGGGCAGGGGGACCCCGATGAGACCCAGTTTGGCATGTAGCCAGCAGAGGGTTAATCATGGTTCATCATAACACGAAGCCGGTAGAACCATTCCCAACCCATCACTCTGACCCCAGCTATAGCTTCCCCTTAATTCCTTTCTTTCATCAAGCTTCAAGAGGTCAATAGGTGGACCCCAGAATCCGTGTCACCACTCACCACTTCAAACTTGATTTGGCATCTTTTGTTGTTTGCTTCTTTTAATTAAATTCATCTCATCTTCCTGCTAAGCTTTAGTATAATATATCATAAATGATAATTCATTATCATCGATCGATAATCATAAACAAAGTAAAAGATGCAATGATATGATAGCTTTCCATTATTATATATCAAATCATATGGTTGGTCACTACTAGCTAGGTGGGGATTTCTCGAATGATTCTACTAAATAATGGAACCTTTACGATATTACCTGTTGCTCTTAGGCAACAAAGACTGATCATTTGCCTACGATTATTATAATTTTTTTTACTTTACTTTTATGATAATGTATGTTGTTAATTAGAGTACTAGCTATTATCTTTGGGATTCTTCCTGTAAGGCTGTTGATACGAAATTTGATATATATTAAACCATTCTTCTACCTTAGCCCATGACAACAACAAAGAAGTCTCACAGCCCACAAATTCAACCCAACAGAATACATAAATTTAATTATAATTTTAGTCTTTATTATCTTTATCTTATCTTTAGTTGTTCTTATCTTCTTATCTTATCTTTATTTGCTTTTATCTTTTATAGGACAATGCTCTATATATATTTAGTCACTTCAGTACAATTCAATCAATCAACAATCAATAAAAGTTCTTTTCTTTACTTTTCCTACTCTTTCACAATTTTATTATGGTATCAGAGCTCTTCTTGAGCTCTGTTGATATCCATGGATAAACCAACCGATTCAGATCCTAAAACTCCTTCAACTCCCCCGCTTACCATGAATAATCAACCTTCCAATTTAACTCAAGATACAACCAATCCCTATTATATTCATTCAAGCGAAAATCCTACCTCAGTCTTGGTTACCCCTGTTCTCACAGGAAACAATTACCATTCATGGAATAGATCCTTCACTATGGCTATTATTTCCAAAAATAAATATGGATTTCTTACTGGTTCTATCTCCTCTCCTCTACCTGGGGATCCTCTTTTCTCGGCTTGGGAACGTTGCAACAACTTGGTCTTATCTTGGTTATTCCATTCTTTGTCCCCTTCTATAACTCAAAGTGTCCTCTATTTTGCCACTGCCTCCTCTGTCTGGACCGATTTGAAAGAACGATTTGCTCAGAGTGATCTTCTCCGAATTGCTGAGTTGCAAGAAGAAATCTATGCACTTAAGCAGGGCACTCTGTCTGTCACCGAGTTCTACACATCACTGAAGTCTCTTTGGGAGGAACTCGACAGTTCTCGCCCTCTCCCGGTCTGTTCATATCCAGCAACATCTCACAAATCACAAGATTTTATAATTCGCTTTCTTAAGGGATTGGATGAACGGTTTTCGGTGGTGCGATCTCAAATACTTCTCCTAGACCAATTACCTCCAGCAACCAGAGTTTTTGCATTGATCATCCAACATGAACGACAGCTACAAGTTACTGCTGGGATTCTAGACGATCCACGTTCCATCACTGCCGCCGTCGATTCGCGGCACCCCTCACAAGGTCGCGGTCGCGGTCGCTTTTCCTCCGGCAAGGGTCGCGGTGGTTTTCCCTCCAGCGCGGGACGTGGTGGTTCCTCTAAGTTCTGTACGCATTGCGGTCGTAGTGGCCACACGATTGAAGTCTGTTATTCGAAACACAGGTTCCCACCAGGGCATCCACGTCACTCTGGTAGTCCACATCACTCCGTTGCTGTCGCCGCCGCCACTCCTTCAATCGCCCCTCCAGTGTATGATGAGAGGGCAGCCCTAGGTCATGTTGAAGGGCATACCCATCAGCCGAATCCAAACCCAATTTTGGACCTCTCACTTGCCCAACAACAAGCTCTCATAGCACTTCTCAAAAAGACCGAGTCTCCCTCTTCAGAATATAGAGATAATAGTTCATCAAATCAAAATGGGTTTTTGCCTAATCCGAGTACTCATTATCTTTGTTCTTCAAACACATTTTCTATTTTAAATAATTTTTCCAACAAAAATACCTTTTTAAATTCTTGGATTATTGATTCTGGTGCCACAGACCATATTGCATCAAACTTATCTTGGTTTATTTCATATTACAAAATCTCTCCCATTATCATTCACTTACCAAATAACACTAAAGTCACTGCTTCCTATAAGGGTGTCGTGCAATTTTCTTCATCTTTAATCCTTCATGATGTTCTTTATCTGCCTTACTTTAATTTTAACATTATTTCCATATCCAAAATTACTTCCAATCTTCAATGTCAACTCACTTTTTCATCTTCTTCTTGCAATTTACAGACCAACACTTTGAGGACGATTGGCTTTGGTAGAATGAGAGAAGGCTTGTATGTTGTTGAAAATACTCTCACTCACACTCCATCAACTTCACATTCCATTCATACTATCAAAACAAAATCAACCATTACACCATCCGAGCTATGGCATTTTCGTTTGGGTCATCTTTCTGAACAACGACTTAATTATTTACATAAGCAATTTCCTTTTATTTCTATGCATTATGATAAAACTTGTGATATTTGTCATTTTTCTAAACAGAAGAAACTTTCATTTTCTCAAAACTTTAATAAAGCTAATGCAATTTTTGATTTATTACATTTTGACATTTGGGGCCCGTTTCGGCAAAATTCTATTCATAATCATAAATATTTCTTAACTGTCGTTGATGATTTTAGTCGCTTTACATGGGCTATTTTGTTAAAATCAAAAGGAGAAGTGCAAAATCATGTAAAGAATTTTATTACTTTAGTTGAAACACAATTCAACTCTAAAGTCAAAACTGTCCGTTCCGATAATGGACCAGAATTTATTTTACATGATTTTTATGCTTCCAAGGGAATTATTCATCAACGTAGTTGTGTTGAAACCCCTCAACAAAATGGACGGGTAGAACGCAAGCATCAACATATTTTAAATATAGCTCGTGCTCTTATGTTTCAATCTAATTTACCATTATCTTTTTGGTCTTATGCTGTTAAACATGCCGTTTATTTGCTTAATAGAGTTCCATCCTCTGCAATTAATTTTCAAACACCATTTGAGATTTTATTTAATCATCCACCAAATTATCATGACCTTAGAGTTTTTGGTTGTTTATGTTTTATGTCTACCCTAATGACAAATAGATCAAAATTTGATCCAAGAGCTAAAAGGGGTGTTTTCATTGGTTTTCAAAATGGTTTTAAAGGATATATCATTTATCTTTTGGATGACAAAAGAATTGAAATTTCTCGAAATGTTGTATTTGATGAATTAGTCTTTCCTTTGGTTCACACAAATGACCCAATTTCTCTCTCCAACCTAAATTCTGAACCAAACAATTTTTCTATCAACACACATAACCCAAAAATACCAACCCTTCCAGTTGAACCCTCACCCATACCCATTGACCCAACTCCATCTAATCCTTTATTCTCTCCAACAACCTCTCCTTCTTCCTCACTATCGTGTCCTAACCAACTTGAATCCATAACAACCGAATCTCTTTTGAGGCCCACACCCTCCTCTTCTTCTGCACTAGACATTAGTCCACCATCACCTCCTCATCCCCTGTCACCTTCCTCACCACCTGAGCAACCACATCCTCGTCATTCTGATCGACCTCACCGACCTCCAGCATATCTCTCTGATTACTTGTGCAATTCGTCTCTCACCTCTACCAATCAATCTTCCTCAAAGTGCAGGTATCCTTTATCTTCAGTCATGTCTTTTTCTTCTCTTTCATCTTCACATAAAAGGTTTCTATTATCTCTACATTCTGACGTTGAGCCAAAGTTCTTTAAAGATGCCAATCAACATCCCAATTGGCGTAGTGCTATGAAAGATGAGTTGGATGCTCTTGAGTTGAACAAAACTTGGCGTCTTGTTGATTGTCCTACAGGTGTTAAGCCGGTTGGCTGTAAATGGGTCTATCGCATCAAACGCAAGCCTGATGGTTCAGTCGATCGATATAAGGCTCGCCTTGTGGCCAAAGGATTCACCCAAACTGAAGGTGTTGATTTCTTGGAAACCTTCTCTCCTGTTGTCAAGCCTGCCACCATTAGATTAGTCTTGGCATTGGCCTCTATGAAGCATTGGCCCATACATCAGTTAGATGTCAATAATGCTTTCTTACATGGGGATCTTTCTGAAGATGTTTACATGACTTTGCCACCTGGGTTCACATCTCCTCGCCCAAATCAATGCTGCAAGTTACTAAAGTCATTATATGGTCTACGACAATCTAGTCGTATGTGGTATGACAAACTTTCTCATCTTTTGCTATCCCATGGATATCAGCAGACTTTATCTGATTATAGTCTATTTGTTAAATTTACTGGTGCTCAAATTTGTATACTTCTAGTTTATGTTGATGACATCGTTCTCACCGGCGATTCTATTTCTGAACTTGCTTCCATTAAGTCTATTTTGCACCAGCACTTCCGAATTAAAGATTTGGGCCCTTTAAAATATTTTTTGGGTATTGAAGTAGCTCAATCAGCAAAGGGAATTTGCTTATCTCAGAGAAAATATTGTCTTGATCTTTTGGAGGATTCTGGTTTATTAGGTGCTAAACCTGCCTCTGTTCCAATGGATAGTTCCACAAGATTATATCAAGACAAAAGTCCCTTGCTATCTGACCCTTCTGTGTATCGCCGTTTGGTTGGGCGTCTTATCTACCTTACCACTACTCGACCAGACATCATGTATGCCACTCAACAATTAAGTCAATTTATGGCAACTCCTACTGAATCTCATCTTCAAGCTGCCAAGCATGTGTTACGATATCTAAAAACTAGCCCCGGCAAAGGATTTTTTTTTTTTCAAGAGGATCAGAAATTCAGCTTCTCGGCTTCAGTGACTCTGATTGGGCCGGATGTCCTGACACTCGGCGATCTTTAACAGGCTATTGTTTCTTCTTAGGCAACTCTTTAGTCTCTTGGAAGACCAAGAAACAAACCACCGTTGCCCGCTCATCCACTGAAGCAGAATATCGTGCACTTGCCAACACAACTTGTGAACTTCAATGGATAATAAATCTGTTACAATTTTTACGTATCTCTCCTATCCGCCCACCAGTTTTATATTGTGATAATCAAAGTGCTCTTCATATTGCTGCTAATCCAGTTTTTTCATGAACGGACCAAACATTTAGAGGTCGATTGTCACTTGGTTCGACAAAAAGCTCAAGTTGGAGTGATGAAACTTCTCCCCATTCCTTCTTCTGGGCAATTAGCTGACATCTTCACAAAGCCTTTGTCTCCTCAACCCTTCCATCTTAATCTCAATAAGCTTGGAGTTCTCGATATCTTTCATCCTCCAGCTTGCGGGGGCATATTAAACCATTCTTCTACCTTAGCCCATAACAACAACAAAGAAGTCTCACAGCCCACAAATTCAGCCCAACAGAATACATAAATTTAATTATAATTTTAGTCTTTATTATCTTTATCTTATCTTTAGTTGTTCTTATCTTCTTATCTTATCTTTATTTGCTTTTATCTTTTATAGGACAATGCTCTATATATATTTAGTCACTTCAGTACAATTCAATCAATCAACAATCAATAAAAGTTCTTTTCTTTACTTTTCCTACTCTTTCACAATTTTATTAATATATTTCATTGGCAAATGTATATACTGAGTCAGTAATCAAATAATAATTCAATTCATTTAGAGTGAGGTCAATTCTACAAGAATTGATTGATTAAGCAACTTTAATCTATTAGTTATTTTAGTTGAATAAGTAAAATAATGAGAGTTGAGTGAATTACAATGACACAAATTTAAATGACTAAAAATATAAAAAGCAAAAAGTAAATGACTAAAAAATAAGATTAACTTGCTGGAAGATAAATGATAAGGAAATTAAATTACTGGAATGTAAAGGAATTATAAAGGAATAACAATCAGGGAGAAATTAAAGCAAGTGAATATGAGTGAAGGAATGCTAATAGGTAAAGGTTATTAGGGATCGGAGATACTAGAATTTCCTGAATTAATGAATCTCCTTTTTCTCTTGATCATGCAATGTTAGATCCATGGCAAGTTATAAGTGATTGAATCTCAAAGTCTTAGTAATTCAATCTCTCTTCATTTGATCAATTGCCAAGTCCTTGATTTAATTGCTTATGAAAAAAAAGATGAAAATTGATTGTTAACCCAAGCCACACAACTCATAGGATCCAAATATCAAAGGGATTATATATATGTCACGTATCCACTTTTTTGGTAGCATCCGATTTGTAACTACTCGTATTAGCTCACCCAGTAATAAGTGCTTAAAACAAAGCTCTGCCCTTTGGCACGATCATAGACGCAAGCAATCTAGCAAGTTCGAACGAAGACAAGTTCTTTCCGAGGTCCTATGCTATGTACCGTACCGATCTCAGTGACTCAATTTCCATTCCTAGGGCAGGTGCCCTGTTCTATCTCTTTTATAGGTCTTGCGGCAGGTAAACAACGACTTTAGATTCTGCTGTGGGGGTTGAGGGCCTTTCCCTTCTTGGGGCCTTTCGGTCTACTTCTCGTTTCTACGCGCACCAGTTTTCGTTCACTTTGTTTCTCTTCGATTCTGGTTCGGAAAACCCAATCTAGAAATGCTTATCTTATATGGCACCATAGGTCTTAGTTTCGTTTCCTATATGCGCGAAGGCTTGGTCCTTATACCGAAACAATTTCTTTACATATGATATGGCAGGGGTGAAGCTATCTAGGCGATCGCGAACTGCAAGAAAAGACCGTAAACAGGATTAGGAAAACTAGATTGAGGAAAAAAGAAATAATAAGATGCGGGAATGATAAGTTCCCTATTCATTAAAGTAAAGACTTGGACAACCGGCCTACATCAGATTCATTCTTTTTGGGAATTCACCACAGCTGGGGGCGCACTGCCTCGAATCCAGATCAAACTCGTTGTGAGAAGAAGGCTTTAAACTAAATTATTATAACTCTTAGGTCAAGGTTATCATAAAATTCTAATAGATCCAATTTCTTTTCCGATGGAATTGGATTTTTGAAGCACAAAAGCCTTCTCTTAGACAACAAAGATGAAAATCAAGAAGAAGAGAAATTGAACATTAATTTATTCTAATTTAATTCATTCCAATTGTTGTAGAGTTCCTCCCCCTAATGTGGGATTTAGTGATTCATAGCTCCTTTACGATAAACATAAAAATTGGAAATGTAAAGACTGAAAATTAAACTACAAACTAAGTACAAGTAAAAAGTAAAAAGTAATATGTAATCCCTGTTAGGGAGTCTTCCTTATAAAGCCCCCCTCTATTTATACTAATTCTAAGCTTCAAGTGTGCCTTCGAAGTGTGCTTTGAAATTGGGCGTTGTGGACTTGAGTTTGGAGGCACTTGGGGAGAGGTTGGCGCTGCCCAAATCTATTGGAGGCATTCTGGGAGGTTGGCGCTCAGTTGCTGAGCATGAAAACGAGCGCCAGGACTTTTTCTTTTTTGTTTGTACGTACGCATGCTCGCAGAAATCACCATTGTGCGTACGCACATCAGGGTGTGCGTACGCACAAACCTCAAATTCTTCTTGGTGAAGTATTGAAAGCGCTCAGTTTGCTGAGCGTGCAACGAGCACCCAAGTGAGCACCAAAATTACCTTTTTGTGCGTGCGCACAGGCTTGTGCGTACGTACTTTTTGTTGAAAATATATTTTTTGTGCGTATTCACACTTCTAAAAATCTTCAACTTTCAAAATCGAAGGCGCTGGGCAAGTGAGTGCCAGGCCTGCTCCCAGAAGTGTTCTTGGCGCTTGGTCGTTTGAGCGTGGAGACGAGCGTGGAAATGAGCGCTGAGGCATGCTCCAGGTGCTCTTTGGCGCTTGCTAAATGAGCGTCCAAGTCAGCATTGGCCTCTTCATTGCTGGCGCTTGCAAGGTGAGCGCCGCCTTTGCTTTATTGCGGAGTGCTGGGTTACTCAGCGCCACTTTGCGCGTGCTATCATTTTTTTCATTTGTGCGTACGCACACTTCTCAAAACTTTGGGCGTTAGATTTTTCAAGGCAACTTTTAGTGCTGCTTCATTCTTTCTTTCATTGTTGGCGTTGGTTATGCTGCTCCATGGCTTTGCTTTCTCCTATAATTAACCAAGGAAAGTGCATCAAAATTTTGATAGTTCATAATTTAATACAAATTTTTTTATCCTATCTCAATGCAATGAAATCCACCTAATCAAATCAGTTTTTAAGCACCACTTCTTGCGTTATATAACTCTTGTACTTTCATGAAATGATCACAATTTCACTAATGCTTGATGAACCAATACATGCAGAAATATTTTATGAATCCACTTGTTTATTAACTAAATTTGCATGAAAACAAACTAAAAACTACTAAAATAACAAATTAAAACTACCTATGATGCACATGCATCAGCTGTATCGTAACTATGTTTGTATGAAAAAAATTTCAAAACCGAACTAATATTTTTAGTTATTAGTAGTTTAATTTTTTTAATCTAAAAATTTAATAATCTATTTTTAGTTTATATTTTTAATTAAAAATTATTAATTAATTATTAACTAAAAATAATAAATTTTTTGGTAGTTTTCTAACATTAGTCGGTTTGTATATGTATAATTAACACGTTGTGTCAATGAACTTTAAAAGCTATAATAATGACTAATCAGGGTTTATTAGTTTAACCATGTTTATTAACCGGAAATATCTTATTCGTATAAAATGGATATAGGTTGAAATATTCAGAAGATGATCATCTTGTTAGGTCGTAATAATGGTTTGTTTGGTATCTACTTGCTCTAATTATTGTAGTTAAACAAGTTAATAACAATGCTCTATTATAGTATATGGTTATATATAGAAAATAAAACTTAGAGACAGTACCTGCTAATAGTTTCGCCGCACATTATTATTTTGTATACTTGTGTAGGTAATATATATAGCTTCCAAACAGTGTTTCCTAATTATTAATAGCAGCATCTACTTGTGCCAATATCTTAGTAATTATTAATAGTGTGAAATTATATTTAATAATATAGGATTGGTGATGTTGTAGACTTTCTCAACTAATATATATATGTATATATATATATGAATAATCTTTCCAACAACTTGGTTTCAACCGCAAAAGATTATTAATTCTTTCCTTTGTATTACATCATATAGGGGTGGCAAAGCGGGCTGGTCCGCCCCAACCCGTCTCGCCCCGCCTAGGTTCGCCACATAAACGGGGCGGATCGGCCCGTTCTGCCAATTAAAATGGGTTCAAAATGCTAGCCCGCCTCGTTTTATGGCGGATTGGCGGGTTGGCGGGCTAGTCCGCTTGACTCTTTTTTGTTTTTTGAAAAATAAAATTTATTAAAATTAACCAAAAAATAATAATTAAAAAATCAAATACAAATAAAAAATAGTCAAATTATAATATAATTTTTTTATTATTTTTTTTAATTTTTAAATTCAATAAAATTATTCAAAATAATATTTGTCAATAGAATCATCTTTATTTTAAAAAATAAGTCACATAATTTGAGCATATATACAAAATTGTAAAATAAAATAAATAAAGTTAATAACTCAAAAAAGAATAAAAACAAAAAATAAAAAAAGTGTTTAAAAATTCTATAATTATTAATTTTATAATAGTAATCACTCTTTTATTTAATTAAAAATAAAAAAATAAAAATCTTCAGCCCGGCGGACCGGTCCGCCCTGCCCCGCCAATTTGGCGGGCTCCAATTCCTAGCCCGATCCGCCTTTTTTAACGGGTTGGTCCGACGGGCTCGACCCGTTTTGCCACCCCTAACATCATATATATAAATTGCGGTGAAAATTCAGGTGAAATCGATTTTACGTGAGTTAATATCTGAGAGTTGTTAGATGAAAATTTAGTCAAATCAATTAAATTATCTAACAACTCTTACGTATCAACTTCACGTGAAGTCAACTGCACCTGCGTTTTCACCATAAATTGCTGGATAAAAAAGAAAGAGATAGAAGATATACAACACAGTATTATCATTTATCATGCATGCATGTATGTGTTAATGTATGTATATATGCAGCTATAAGATTAATAATTGGAAGGGGCAGATGCAGTTACACTTTCTGATATTGAACTGAACATGATTCGCTTGATCCGGTTGGTATATATATATAGTAAGAGAATTGGTTAATTAGCTAATGTTGACTCTAAATTATAAAATATATAATTAATATTAGTCACTTAATGTGTTTCTATGATAATGAATTATATTAAGTGAAAATTAAACTAAAAGTAAAATTGTTAATTATACATTCACTACTTTCAAACTCAAAATGATGATGTAACCTTATGTAGCAGCACAAACCAATGGTCCTTTACGTTTGTGCTTTCTTCATTATAAAAATCTAAGCGCGTTTTCAAGTAGATCACAGATTGTATTTTACGTGTATTTATGGCATCACATCACAGAGACAGTAGGCTAAAGTAGAATTTAATTTGATGATTATGAAAAATGCTACTTGTACAATATTAATCAGTCTTTAATTAATTTTTAATAATATTTAATTATGTTTTTTTTTTTTACATATAAAAACTATTCTTACATATAGAAATATTTAAATCGAGTTACATCTTTTACGAAAGTATATATAATTCTAATACTTTAGAGATGATGATTCTCGGTAATTAAAATATCTAAAGTTTTACGGTAAATACTTTGCTCATTAAGTCATATAAAAAATATATCATACTATAATAAATATAGTAGAAAGCTTATTAACATACCTTTGTTTTGTTAATTTTATATTTTAGTGTGTCACTAAACGAGGACGACTAAAGAAATCATTTATCTATTTTTTAAGATTTGCGTGAGTGATGCTTTTAGAGATCTTTTGAGTAAATAATTAAATCACTTGTTTTTTAAATTAATTTTTGAAATATTTGTTTAATCAAATTAAATTTTAAAAAAAATTAAATTAATTATATTAATCCTCTAGTTATATTAATATGACATCACAGTACATACTGATAATCTTAATTAATTGTTAATAATATAATATATTTGACTTCTTGAAGCATTTAAATTGTTTAATTTAAAATTAATTTAATCTAATTTTATAAATTTATTATGTTAACAATTAATTAAAATTATTAAATATATATTATGATATTACTTAACATATTATATTAATAAACTCTGACATCATAAATAACTAAAATAAAAAAAATAATATGATCATTTAAAATTTTTAAATTTAATTAAAAAATATTTTAAAAATTAATTTAAAAAATAAATAATCTTTTAACAAAACGAATTTGACGAATTAAACATCTTTTTCTGCCGACTAGCACAGAAATATGGGATAATATCATACACACGAAATTTGATGAGAGTACAGTTAGAGGGAACACCACCAAAAACAAAAGCTTTGGTTGCATAGTCTTGGGGTTTGTACTCCAATCATAGCTCCTAAATTTTGAGAATGAAAAGCACCTCCGTCTATGGGCCCGTGCCGAAACCAATACATTTATTTCGTGAAAACTGAGGTGAAATCGACTTCACGTCAAGTTAATATCTAAGAGTCGTTAGATAAAAATTTAGTCAAATTAGTCAAATCATCTAACGGTTCTCAAGTATCAACTTTACGTAAAATTCACTGCACCTGAGTTTTCACCATTTATTTCTCTCTTGCCAAAATCAACCAATTTAGCAAACATCATAACACATTCATTTAGAAACTTAATTATATGTTTGTATGCGTTTTCATGATTTCACCATCACTAACTATAGCATATTAGTTAGTGATCGTTTGGTTAATTATGTTTGCCAAAATTGTAAGAAGACTGATGAGGAGTCGCTTAATTATTAATGCATAAACCTGTTTCTATCAAGAAAAATCAGATAAACACTGATATATACACGTAGGCCTACTATTTCATCTGCTTTTAAGAAGGCTTCAGCTTCAATTGATCCATGATTACAAAATCTGATCCATACGACCGAAATCAAAAGTTGATCAACCAATAGAATTGAATGCCTTGTCATAATTCATAAAGTAAAGATGAGTAGTCCTAAGCAACATGGTTGGTTATTATCTACTTATCTTGTTAATATATCCATTGAAGCATAAGGGTTTAATTATTTTCAGATCTCCAAAATTGCAAATTGCTTTACAAGTTATCAGTGAAAGCTTATCCAGACCAAAATAATGACTAAAGAGTATGATATATCCATATCACTATATATATATATATATATGGTCATCCTTTGCTTAATATATAGTTTTGAGATTTGAATAAGGAAATATTTTTCGCTTTTTATTTTTAATACGGAGGAAAGTGTGGGGTGATACAGCGTTATAGAAAATAAGGGTGCTTTTTCTGCATGTGGTGTCAGGGGGCTGAAATCAGACCGATAAATTTAGAGCAAGAAACTCGAACGGTCCGATTAAAGGGAATTTACAAAAAAATATTTTTTTAATAAAACTCGAAGGGTCCGTTTTGATTAAAAATAAAAAATAAAAACGGAGGGTCCGTTTTTATTTTAAGAAAAAATTAAAAAAACAAAAATTGTAAACGGAGGGTCCGATTTGATTTTAAGGAAAAAAAAAACTAATCAGACGGTTCGATTTGTGGTCAACGAATTTTCTAACAAAGAATTGGGACTTCTCTGTCCCACACCTGTGTCTAACACCTGTATACACCATAACCAAACACAACTCACACACTCCTCCAGTATAAAAAAAATTAGCCAATATTTCTACCCATAATTTCTTTCTTTCTTTCTTTTCTATTTTTTCTGCATATACCATACTAATTAATTGATTATCATAATATCACACTCACAGAAATCATATAAAGATATACTTTATTTGATGAAAAATGTTCAATAATGTCTGAATTTTAAAAGCACACAGATAGACCCATAATTTCTTACCGCATCTATATAATTTTTTTTCGGGTAAAGTATATTTTTTGTCTCAAAAGTTTAGCAAAAGTTTTAAAAATATTCATAAGTTATATTTTGTTTCAATTTTGTCCTAAAAACTTTCGATTTGCATCAAATATACCATCGAACGGCTAAATTTTCAAAAGATTTAAGATTAATCTAATAATAATGCATTAATATTATGTTTGATTTGCTTGTATTGATAGTTGTTCTTATTAAATTGTTGTTGAATTTGTCCTTAAGTTTTTTGAAAAAATTAGTCGTTAGGGGTATATTTGATGCAAATCGAAAACTTTTAGGACAAAATTGAAACAAAATAAAACTTAGAGATATTTTTAAAACTTTTGTCAAATTTCAGGAACAAAAAATATATTTTATCTTTTTTTTTCACTTTTTCTTTTATTACTCTATTTGATGTATCTTACCTTTTTTAGGGATGAGGTTTTATTTTCTTGTCATGGCTCTCTTTTACAGGTGTGGGTCTCACTCAAACATTAATTTGAGCGTCACGGTTAGATATTTTCAATATTTTAATGTATTTATTTCCTTACACTGTAGTCTTGTATAAACATATGGAAAAAAATACAGGTGGTAACATATTATCTGCTAATTTATTGTCAATAATAATTAATTATTATATTTTAAATACATATACAAAGAGATATATTCAGAAAATATATTTATAAAGACATTTTTATTAAATACAATTATAAAAAAAATATTTTTATTAAATGTATCTATAAAAATATTTTTATTAAACACAATTATAAATAAAAATTAGTAGAAGTTGATAGAAATATTGTTAGTAATGTAGCAAGATTGAAACATATGAAAAGTTTGACAATAGAAAAAAGGAGAATTGAATGAGAATTGAATGCATTAACGATAAATTAAACAATTATATTTTCTTTCTTTTTTCCACGGTGTAGTTGATAGTACAACACCATAGATAAGCAACAATAAAGTTAGGGTTTTGCTACGGTGTAGATGGATAAATTTTTCTACATATATAGAAAGCCACTTGTCAAAACAGGATGATGTCCACCTGGAGTCAATGCCAAAGGATGTTGAGCATTGGGGCCACGCCTGCGTTGGGGTTTATTTTTGCAGGAGACAAATACTGTGTTTTTGCAGTTTGTTGTTGATTATTTGGTTTAATTAGTTAAAAATGGGTGTTTATGTGCTAATTAAAAAATCATTAAACTAATTATTACCGTTGTTATGGGTAGGCTTACTGATTTATGATTTTGGATTATTGACTTATTTGTTAATTATTTTTTCTTATTATTATTTAATTATTTTTTAAAATAATCAATATAACATTATTAGCAAACACAAAATCTTAACCAACCAGTTATAACTCAAATGGCATAATCTCTTTATACTCATTTAAAAGTCGTGGGTTCGAGTCTCATTATCTTTGGTTTAAATAAAAAACACAAAATCTTAAAATGTAAACTCATATGGGTAATAATTTTAATTTACATAAATACTAGATAAAAATAAATAAAAACTTAATATACTTTTAATTCATGACTTTTTTGTGTTAGGATTTTTTTTATATCCTAAATACAAATTTTAATTTGTTGTGCAAAGTAAAATAAATAAAAATATAATTTTTAAAATTACAAAATAATTATGTCTTATTTTATAATATTATTATTTACAATAACAATTTAAATCAGTTGAATAAAAAATATTATTATTGAGATATTGTAATGGTACGATTAATTATAAATATGGGATAACTAATTTTTATAATTTTTTTTAAAGTTCAATAATACTCTAATTTACGTATTTAAAAGTGTCTTATCACACATGTATACGCTTATAAAAAATTTTAAATTAATTACATATTTTTAAATTTGTATACTGTATGCGGATATAATTTTTATTAACATGCGACTATAGATTATTTATTATGTTAATTATCTACATGTTGTAAAATTGATTATTTTTTGCCAATTCTTTCAAAATATTTTAGTTATTATGCGGTCATTTTTAATTCAAGTCATTAGTAGTTTTCACAGGTTTTATTATAACTTGATTAAAAAAAATGTGTTAGAACAACAGCTTTATGAGAATATAAAAAAGCTGTAATTTTAAGAATGGTAGGCTCCATATTTTGTTAATCAAATTTTAATGAAACCTGTGAAAACTGCTAATGACTTGAATTAAAAATAACCCCCTAATAACTAAAATATTCTGAAAGAATGGGCAAAAAATAATCAATTTTACAATATGTAGATAATTAACATAATAAATAATCTATAATCGCATGTTAATGAAAATTATATCCGCATACAGTATACAAATCTAAAAATATGTAATTAATTTAAAATTTTTTATAAACGTATATATGTGTAATAAGACACTTTTAAATACGTAAATTAAAATATTATAAAACTTTAAAAAAAATTATAAAAATTAATTATCCCATATTTATAATTAATCATACCATTATAATATTTCAATAATAATATTTTTTATTCAACTGATTTAAATTGTTATTGTAAATAATAATATTATAAAATAAGACATAATTATTTTATAATTTTAAAAATTATATTTTTTTTTTATTTTACGTTGTACAACAAATTAAAATTTGTAATTAGGATATGAAAAAATCCTAGCACAAAAGGTCATGAATTAAAAGTATATTAAGTTTTTATTTATTTTTATCTAGTATTTATGTAAATTAAAATTATTACCGATATGAGATCAGATTATTTAAAATTATAAATTATGCCATTTTAATTATAACTCGTTGGTTAAGATTTTATGTTTGTTAATAATATTATATTGATTATTTTAAAAAATAATTAAATAATAATAAGAAAAAATAATTAACAAATAAGTCAATAATCCAAAATCCTAAATCGGTAAGCCTACCCATAACAACGGTAATAATTAGTTTAATGATTTTTTAATTATCACATAAACACTCATTTTTAACTAATTAAACCAACAATCAACTGCAAAAATACAGTATTTATCTCCTGCAAAAACAAACCCCAACGCAGACGTGGGCCCCATGCCCAACATCCTTTGGCATTGACCCCATGTGCACATCCTCCTGCTTTGACAAGTGGCTTTCTATATATGTAGAAAAATTTCTCCATCTACACCGTAGCAAAACCCATAAAGTTAACTATTTTTTTGGTGACTATAAAGTTAACTATTTAACACTATTGTAAAAATAAAACGTTAGTTCTAAAGAAGAAAAAAATTAAATCACTGTCAATAACGAATCTGATTTTTCATTTATAATTATAAAAGATTATGTATGTGTATACGTATATCTAATTATACAACTCGTTATCTCACTTTTGAATTTGTCTAATGCATGATAATTAAATCAAATTCAACTTAGCGCATAATAACATATTTTTGGAAGATACATTTTTATATTGTAGGGTAAGTAGTGCAGCTAATCTAAAATTATTGAAATTGAAAAGGCAATAGATGCTTAAAATATTATATTGACAGGGATGGTAAAGCAATTTTAGCAAAATGCTATTTGTACACTAAAATCAGTCACTAAAATTAACCATCAATGTATTTGTGTATAAATACATGTGTAATTTAATTTATTTTCAATATGAATTTATATTTCAACATGTATTTTATTATGGTGACTGACTTTAGTAACTGATTTTAGTATAAACGTAGCATAATTTCAGGAACAATTAATTAAAAGATGAATAAAAGGGGGTACTAGCTACTTGTCATGACGAAAGCTTGATAGCGACCAAATATAGAAATTATAATATAAGCCCCACTAATATATGCATACATTTCAATCTTCCCATGTAGACGTGGGTCATAGAAAAGATAATTTGTACCATACTTAACGTATTTGGTCCATTCATATGTTGAATTGTGAAGTCTAAGTTAGTAAGAAAAAGAGCAATAATTACATTTAATTTCAATATATAGGTAGGTAGGGGAGCAAAGAATCAAATTAAAATGACAGAATGAGATGTTATATTTTATGTCATTTTCTGAGGCATGTACTTACTATATTGAATAATAGATCTACTTCGAAGTTGTACATTGCGTGACTATGAGTTTCACCCTTTTCCACGCACGTATATATATGCTAGTGGTTAATATAAGTTCTTTATCATCATCATATTTGTCTGGTTCTGATCTAATTTGCATTTGGGAGTCCGGGTAAGTCATTGAAGTTATTGAATAGGATTATATTAGATAATTAATGATTTTTTTGAACAACATGAACAATCATTAATAAAATAAAAATATATTATACTTTTAAATTATTCACCTAAATTTTAATATTAGAATAATCATCCATACACTTAGTAAAATAAATATCCAATATATTTATTATTCATATTGTTTAGTATTTTTATTGTCTATTTATACTTTTTCTATTTAATAAATACTTGAAACATAATAAATTATTGAAATCGAAAAGTAATTATTAATTAAAATACAAAAATAAAATTTAAAAAATACTTATTATAACAAATAGAATATAATTTTATATTGTTATTTAATTATAACAAAATTACCGAGTCGGTTTTGATAATTATGAAATATTGTGTTAAATCATAAACCCCACACATGACAATAATGTGTAGCCCACCAGCATGTGTAGTTTTTTGTTTCCTTTCTCTAGGCCTAAGATGGGCCAATAATGGCCCATATATTTTGTCATATCCACAACTGCTTATGGATTATTTGTGATTGGTTGTTAATAATGGGCCCATCCAGTGCCAATTTTTGATTAAAAATATCTAGGCTCTATCGACCAAAAAAAAAAAAAAGTAAAAAATAAAAATATTTATAATAGGAAGCATAATACAAAACCATGTATATGTATCCCACACTAGCTAGCAGCTAGTTAGAAGTCACAAAAATGAATATATAACCTAAGGAAAGTCGGAAACTCCATAATAACGACAACATATTCGAGAAGAAAAAAAAAAAAAGAAGGTACAATAGTAATAATCATGACCAATATATAAGAGAAAAACTATAATAACTATGAAGGGGACTAAAACTATGAAATCAGTATATCCTGAAAGTTGAAGCACATGTTGCAGCAAAAACAATGAAGAGCATAGGAACTGATAACTTGATTGAATTCCCACTCGAGAATCCGCCATCTGTAGTGGGTATCGTCCCGCTTCCAGCTCCACTAGTTCCTGCAAATTTAAAATATAAACTCAATCCAATTATATTTTTTGCATGTTGTATGATGAATCAGCATAATGTATTCATTGATGTATGTACCTGAATTTGGAGATTCTGCTGGTGAAGCAGCTGCTGTATGTGTATGTTCACAAATAAATAAATGATTCATATTAATTAGCATAATACTCATCTTACTAGTGATTTAATATACGAAAATATTTGGTAACCAAAATAAATTAGCCAAAAACAATCAAAACTTGTCTTATTATTTAACATTTATTAATTATTATAATAATTAATGAATACTAAATAAGACAAATTCTGACTGACTTTTTGTTTGTCTGGCATTAGTATTTGAATAGATTATTATATACCGAGAAAATACTCAGTTTGGTCCCTGAAGTTACACTCGAGCCTCAATTTAGTCATTGAAATTTCAATTGCCTCAATTTAGTCCCTGAACTTTTCAAATTTTAATCACGTTAATCCCTATAGCGGTTTCCGTCACAGAGTCAATTGAAAAGTTTGGGACTAAATTGAGGTAATTAAAATTTTAAGGACTAAATTGAGACTCGAGTACAAGTTTAGGTACCAAATTGAGTATTATCTCTTATATACCTTTGCACTGGCTAACGGGTGGGGTGTTGACTCTGCAAGCACCAGGCAAAGCAAGAGCCTGAGTTTGGTTGATACTGATGCCAAGGGACGATGAAGCTCCTCCGCTAAGAACCTGGCACAGGCACTGTGGTTCTGATCTCACTACATTCGAAAGCTGTGAGCAGCACCCTGAACTTGGTGTTGATGATCTCCCTTGAATGTAGTTTAGGCATGGTGACAGGTTCACCAACGCACTTGTGCAACTCGATTGCGCCGCCGCTCCTCCCAACATCATGCCGATTGCCACCACCACCAGTATCTCTACTTTCCCTTGTGCCATTGGAAATTAAACTGCTTGATAATAATACTCTTCTATTTGATTGACTGGGATGGTTTGGTATGAGGAGACTTTATGGCTTTTTATAAAGGAAGATGCAACAGAAATCAATGTGAAAAAAAAAAGCAGGTTTATGTGGGTGAACTACCTCTCAATGATGGGAAGTAATTAAAGGTACTTGGATTTAAGGGTACGGTGCTGTGAGTTCAAATGTGAGAGAGTTGGACACTTGGACTTTATGGAATAGTGTTGCATTGCATGGAATGATGGAAGGTTCCTAATCCTAACACAGGTTTGTTTGGTATGTGGATGAACTACTTTTAGGACTATGGAGGAAGGGAACTGTGTCACCATTTTGTGAGGTCTTAAATTAGACTTTTCAAATCACATTCACAACTTAATAACAACAACGTACAACTCACAGCGTGTTTCTTACACTTGTTTCATTTGGGAAATTTTGCTTATTCACCAAATCCAAACACCGTCTAGGTAGGGACGTGTAACTATTAAGATGTACTAACTAGAAATGGCCATGGCAAACAGTTTTAATTACCACTTTGGGAGGAAAGAAAAGTGTAGAGGATCATTTAACACGTCTGCATAAGTCAACACTTTTTTTTTTTGGGTACATGCATAAGTCAACACATTAGTTAATCATTTTTCTCAGGGTACCGTTTTCATAAGATGCTACACACTTTAGGCCTGTTATGAAAGTTTTAGGCCATGGCCCAACTCCAAGGACAAAGTCTGTTATAGGCCTTGTTCGTAAAATGTAATTCTTTACGGTTTATCCAAGCTTAATCCCGAAAAAAATAAAAAAGTTTTATGACGTAAATATAAAAAAAATATCCACCAGCCTATTTTAATCAAATAATAGAAATATAAATACATAATCTATAATTTTATATCAATAAATTATAACTAATATTTTTTAAAAAATATTTAAAAAAATCAATTTTATATATTGTTATCTATCAATAAATTATAAATTTTTTATTTATGTTCTACATCAAAATTATATGTAAAAAATAAATATAAAATTTTAAATAATTAAGATCATATATATATAATCGAGTCAACTCACGAGCCGGCTCATTTAATTTATGAACTCAATTTCAAGCTCAAATTTGGCTCACTAGCTCACGAACTTAGCTTATCGAGCTATTAACGAGTCAAGCTCGAACTAGCTCATAAGTTGGCTTGACTCACTTCCAGCCCTACTGTACACTTTCTAAAGCATAATAGGTTTTGCTTAACAAGGTTTTCAATATAAAACTTTCGTTGATAAAACAGAATTAGACAAAACAAATTGATTATAGTTTTTGGTCATTCTCGGGCTTGGGCCAAAACTTGTTATTTTAATTTCCTCAAAAAACTATGTGGTGCTACATGGTAGCCTAGGTCTACGGGCCACTCAACTTGGTTTGGTAATGCCCATGAACTTGGGAGTAGTGAGGCGCTGACCAATTCACCATGACCAAAAGAAAAGGGGAAAAACCGAAAAGGAGCCTCGAGCATCCAACTAACAAAAGGCCAGTGTTTTAGTTTGAGTTTATTTTTTATTGTCCAATAAGCAATAGAGATTAGAGAAAGAGGATTAGAAGATTGCGTTGACTTGTGGAAGCGTGTTGGATCGGTATGGGAAAAAAATAAAATATAGGGAAGGATCAATAAAGCAAGCAAAGAAAGAAGGAAAGAGAAGAAAGCAGGAATATAATCTAGGATTGTGTTAGTCTTGGGTTATCCACTTTTGCAGCTGAACTAATACAGAACTTAATGACTTGGCTGATGATAAATGTTGCATTATAGACACAACATTCTGTGACACTTGGGTGAACATAAGCTTTCCACTGAGGTCAAAAGTCAAAACATACTAATCCCACCTGCTTCAAATTCTTTCATTTGGCTCTAATTAGTCATGGTAGTTGAGCTTCTAAACCAAATTTCATGCTTAACTTGTTGATTTCCTATGTCTATAAATTCGCTTAACATGCTCTTACCCAACCATCAAACTTGGTCTTGACTCTCTACACATAACACACAAACATGGTAGCAAGAGTTGTGGCTCTAGTACTAGGCATGTTGATGGTGACAAGTGCACCATCCTACGCCCAAATTAGCACACCATGTAACGTCTCGGCGCTAAGCACAGTGTTCACACCATGCGCGGGCTTCCTCACAAATAGCAGTGGCAATGGCACCTCGCCAACTGCCCAATGCTGCGGCGCCCTCAAGTCGATAACCAGTGGCGGTATGAACTGCTTGTGTCTCCTTCTGACGGCCGGCATTCCTTTCAGAATACCAGTCAACCGATCCTTGGCCATCTCTCTTCCTCGTGCCTGCAACATGCCTGCTGTCCCCGTCCAATGCAAAGGTAAATTTCCTTCCTATAGTTAACTTCAGTCAAAGTTCTTAAATAATTTAACAGATTTGACTGAATTATATCTAACGACTCTTAACTATCAACTTAATATGAAAATTCCATCTACTTTTTTTTCAGTTTATCAATACCGCTAACTAAGTGATGTGCTTTTGGATTTTGCAGCCTCAGGTACACCACTTCCTGCTCCAGGTACGTGATGCCAGAATTGTTGCTAAAAAATTCTTATATGAGCCTTTCTTAATCTATCTTTTGAATAATATTTGATTTCACAGGACCAGTGGCTTTTGGACCGTCTCCTTCATCACCCTCAGGATTTACTCCAACTCCTAGTCCTCAAGGTTAGTGCCAACTGCCTAATCCTATTTAATTAAGAGCATATTTTATTTAGAGTTATCTGATGTGTATCTTTTGAGCATGCAGCTTCTTCTTCTTCTGATATCCCCCCATCACCATCGAATCCACCTTCTCTGGCACCAGAGTCTGACACAACTAGTAGCTCTCCTCTTCAAAGTCCCGCATCTCCATCAGTGGATTCTGGAACCACAAGTACACCAGCTTCATCCACGGAAAGTTCCCGCCCTGGTCTCACTCCATCATATGCCATCAAACCTTTCAATGCGCCTCCTTCTCTTCTATTCATTGCACTTGGAGTTGCTGTTCTCAAATTCTACTAGGTTTCTCTTTCTTTGCGTATTCTCAAGTTCATGTACCTATGGAATTGATGTTACTATGTATTCTTTTGCGGCGTGGCTGCTCATATCACCTTCTTTTTTCGAATCGAAGCTATTTGTATTGTAAATTTGTAATGTGTATTATTATTCTTATTGAGGTTGTTGTACGTATGTAATTGGGAATGGAGAAATAAAGTTCTTATTAATTATTTTTTATTAACTTTCTTGAGAATTTTCCTTTCTTTTTCGGTAGTGTAAGAAACAAATCCCAAACGAAACCAAGATCACACATTCCCACACAAATAATAATAATAATAATAATAATAATAATAATAATAAAAATAAAACAACAGCAAATTATGTCAATGAGTTATAGCTCAAATAGCATGTTCTCCTCGTACTCAATTATGAATAAAAGTAGGTGAAGCTGAAGGAAGCGATTGACGCCACGCACACTCTCTGGCTCCGTGTTGGTCAACAATTTTGATAACAAAGTTTGGAGGTGCCACAACCAACCTGGACCTGATTTCCGTGATGCATTTATCTACTAAATCAATAGCTTCTTGCAGGGACATGCCAGCGTGGTAGTGTGTGTCCATGATTGACAATGAAAAATAGGAGGCATAACCAAAAGCTGCCTTGTCAACCTTGTGAAGTGTTGCTAAGTAGTCAATGTAGTATAGTGAAGGGCCTGTGTGGTTGTCGTAACCAGCAAGAAGAATGTTCACAGCGTAGGGGTTCTGAACAAAAACCACACCCACCAGCTAAAGTAACAAAACATTGATTTATTATAAAATGAGGGGGGTTTAATTTACCGGTTTAGTTACCTTGCGGAGAGCAGCAGCTAGCTCGGCGCGGGTGAAATTGGCGGCAGCGGAAGTGGTCAAAGGGATCCCGTTGCGGAATTGGTAGAGAGCCACGTTCTTGAGTATGTATTCAGTGAACTGAACCCTGTCACCGCCCTCACCACTGGCGGCCATGAGCTTGTGAGAATCAAGTTTCATGATCTTCTCCTCGTTCGTCTTGTGAACCAGTATGCCGTGCACCGCCGACGTGTCCGCCACCACGATGGCGAACCCCTTCCCTACCAATCCGAATACGCACTCCATCTTCTACATAGCTTCTCATTTCTCCGGTTCTCCCTGTTTTAAACAACACTCACTCTGTCTTGAGCAACAAGCACACAATACGACTAGTCAGATTGAAGCCAGGGCCCACCTTCTTTTTTTTGGCATGTAGGGCCCACCTTCTTTTCTGCAACCATTGGCCCAATGTTCGGCCCAACTAATACAATATGAACCAAAAATAAAAGTTTTAGTCAAATATGGTTAAAGTTAAACTATTCAAAAATTTTCGACACACTCAAATTGACATGCGTCACCTTCGTTACAACAAAAATCCATAAACAAACGGAAGACGCGGAGTAATGCTCCATTTTTTATGCGATTCATGAAATGCTCTCATTTGCTTTCCCTTTTTCCTTTTTTGGTTAAAACGATTAACGAAGAAAGGCCTCAGCATTATATTAGCGTTGTTTAGTTCGTGGCTGATGATGAAGCAATTATTTAGCTGTATTTATATAAATCCATGCATGGTGATGGGAGGATTGTTCTTCAAAGACAATCAAAAAGCGTGAATAAATATATAAAAAATGGGAAAGGAATACTATAACGTTGTTGCATTTTTCATGGCCATGATGGTTTTCCTGATAGTGGGCGCTAATGCGGTAGACAATTCTCTCAAGGCTCAACAAAACAGATGCAACGACTACTGTTTCCGTGCTTGTGTTTTCCCTAGTAAATTTTGCAGGTGGTGGTGCGGTGGCCGTTGCCAGAACCCTATAGGATGTAAGTTTATGCATGACTTTCTTGCAATCTCTCAATAAGATTCTCTCTCATTTTATATTCATGCTAATAAATCATATCTCTTCTTTTGGTACAGTTGATAGCTATAAACTTACCGACCTCGACGAAGGAAAGGGTAGTTACCCTGTCCCAACTGAGGAGGACTACCGTAGGTATTCTGAGACCCATAAGTCATGAGAGAAATGATTAACACTCAAATATGTTTGTATCTACTAATTAGTAGATAGGATCGATGAGATATGTCTCAACAAGTATTCCATTTGACTTGTTCATGTAAATATTCATATATATTTTGGCAGTCTATATTTTTTAAAAGAAAATTACATAATAAGAGGTCTTTGCCGTTATGATGTATTTAATTAGTTTCGTATAAATAAACAACCATAAGCGCCACACCTTTCTTGGAGAAACAACGCACAAACGTTTTTATTTATTGATAAGTTTTTGGATAGTAGAGTACAAAAGCGTGATCTTATTATCGATACATAACAAGTTGCCTCCATTCTCAGTTAAAAGCCTTCAAAATTGAAAGGAGTGGACCCTTCCCTCCTTGGTTTTCCTCCTCTTGATCCTCTTTCTCAGGAGACTCTTTCTCAGGAGACGACGGAGATTGAGATTGAGATTGAGGACGAGCACTCACAAAGTGAGATTCCTTCTGGTTTTTGATGAGCTTCTCAACTTGTTCACCCGACCCAGGGAATGCTAAATCCTTCGCTTGCTTCTCTATCTGGTCTATCACATTGTCCTTATCACCTGCAAGGAAGATTCTGTGGTTGTTTTCAGCGTTGATACCGAAGCCAAGCAGATGGAGTTCGGAGGAAGCGTTGATGGCTACTGGATGAGCTGCTGGCATGATGAACACATCGCCTTCCTTCAACCTCGCTGTGTACCTACGCACCTCTCTGTTACTTCCCTCCTCTTCTTCGTCTTCGTCCTCCTCTTCTTCCCGCCGTCCCCTCTGTTGTTGCTCTTTTCTTACAGCCACGAGTTCAAGGTTTCCAGTTCCTTTGTTGACGACGACGATAACCATGGCCTTTGAGTTGAAGTGTGGGAGCATCAAAGCTCCTTCTTTGATCTCTACACAGGTGAGCATCATGTCCAGGTCCTGAAGCTGGGGGTTCTTCTTGTCTGGCTTCACCTCAAATAACTTCCCAAAGTTGTTAGAAAGATCGGGCTCGCCTTCTCTCAAGTTGATTGGGTTGGTGATATCTCCCTCTTCTTCGGAGCCTTTCTTTGAGACGGATTTAGCGTGCTTAGTAAGTTCTTCAACGTGCTCCTTTGACACTTTGACTATCACTCCTTCATTGTTCTCACTACTCCGAGTACTCCATCGCCTCTGCCCTCTCTCCTCTTGCTCACCTCCTGCATTCTCTTCTAACAGCACCCTCCGTATCTCATTGAATTCCGCCTATGTATATATATTATAAGTTTATTATAACATGATCGTTATTTTAATTCCATAATTATGATACATTTGCTTACATTGAAGGCGGCCTCCAACGTATTCCTGCTGAAGCCCTGCAAGTAGGATGATTGGTCTCGGCTGCTCGCCGGGAAGAAATCCTGTGAAGCAACATGTAAGATGATAATTGAGAATTGAATATAAGAAAAATCTAGGACCAGTAATTTGTTAAATTCTGACCAACATGTATCAAAAAAAAAAAATGAACCATTAGATAAAATTTTACACCATTAAAATCATTATTAATAACATTAATATCATCACTAATGACTATTTGATAACTACAAATTACAAAAGTTGCTGGCCTCCTAACATTCCTCTTGAATATATATGTGAGAAGAAAGAGGTACCTCAAACTGGCCGGGTGTGTTAACGGGCATGGAGATTTTAGCTACTCTGAGGTTCTGGTTGTCATGGCGGTTCAAGATGTAGGAAATGAAACCGGATGGGATTCTGAGTGCATGGCCCTCGTCAAGATTAAAGCTCTTTCTGTTATTGCCATTTGCTACGGTCACGGTGGCTTGCCCTGCAATCCAATGAATCATATGTATCAAGCAACAAAATATATGTAGTTTAGAATAGAATTAGATTTGATACCTTGCTGGATAACAAGGATGTTATCAGCATCAGCGTGCTTGGGAAGAACAAGAGTGTTAGGTTTGGCCTCGATCTGCACAATACGGTGATTCTGGAGATTCTGAAACTGCCTTGACCTTTGGTCAAACCTCTGCAGGACCCGGATCCTACCGTTTTGGTTCCCGTAGCGGGTGCTAAACCGCCTTGACGGGAAGTAGAAAGGGTTGTTCCGAGATGTTTCTTCCCTCACATGGCTACCTGGTGTTCCCCACTCTTGTTCTCCTTCTCTTCCTTCGGGCCTTATTTTCCGTGGCTGCTGATGACTTGGTCGCCTCCAATCTTCTCTTGGTTGTCTCCAGTCTTCTTCTCTTTCACGCTCCCTCGGTCCAGCTGGTCCCCATCGGCCTCCTTCCTCTCTTCGGGGTTGACGGCGGTCATCATCGTAGTCTCCGGGTTGGCGGCCACGTGTCCGCTCCCCTGGAGGGGAACGTTGGTTGGTGGTGCCAGTGTGTCCTCGAGGATCATAGACACAACGAGGATCATACTCGAGCTTGGTGCAGCGAGACTCGCATGCCTTTTGCTTCAAGTCATCCGGTTCCTGTTGACAACTCTGGAGGCACCTCTGGGCGCAGGGGTTCTCTGTTTTCTTCTGGTAAGGTGATGACTTGGCATGCGTTGCAGAAACTGAAGCCAGGACAAGGATCCCTAGCAACAGCATCAGTGGAGAAACCCTCCCTCTCATTGCTCCTGCTACTACTTATATAGATGATTGATGAATATATATGATTATTATGAGTGTGGATGGTGAAATGATGGAGGGAGGTGAGTGGTATTTATATAGTTGCGTTAGGATGATATGGATGTACACTTGGGCATTGGAGTGGCATGCAGGTTGACGAGTGTTGAAATTGAGAAATGTGAGGTGGCAACAACACTAGGTCTTGGCTTAGAGATAAACAAGAGATGGATGGATTGTGGTGCATGGTGGACACATTGACATAGAGAGTGTACGTGTTAATATGCATGGCAATTGGGGTTCAGTATTTGTTAAATTTTTTGCTTTGGATATGTATGGTGATGGACGCGGCGATATATATAATGTTCATCACTCCATTGTCTGGGAAAAGGTTCCACTGCACATACAGGATGGATTCCTTTTGTCTTTTGATAAAATATCATCACCCATTCAGCTATCCTTACGGTAGGGGTGCACAGACCCGGCCCGGCCCGAAGGCCCGGCCCGGTCCCGAACATTTTAGGGGCTAATTTGGTATGATTTCATCGGGTTTAGGGTCGGGTAAGGGTCTCAAAAATAGACCCGGTCATTATTTCGGGTCGGGTCCGGGCCATAGCTCGGGTCACCCGAAGTCGGCCTGGTGGCCCGGTCATCATACACAATTAATATTTTGTGTTATTAGTGATGGATCATGACTATTCTTATGTGGAATTTAAGTATTGTAAACTTTAATATTTTGTTTTATTAGTCATTATAAGACTATAAGTTAATATTTTATGTTTAGAATGCATAAGACTTTAGACTAATGCATAATATTGTGTTATTTGTATTGATTTAAATATTTGGTATTATTAGACAATATTAGTATTGATTGTGGTTTTGCTTTAGTATGGATTGTGGTTATGCTTTAATTTTAAAGAAGGGTTGGTTTTTGTTATATTTTTCTAAGTGAATTTTACCATGTTAAATAATGGTTGGAGTCTTGAAAATTTGGATATTTTTACATGCTAGCTTACAAGAAGGTATCAACGTAATGTAATGTTAATGGCCCGGTTTTCACCCGGTTTTTACCCGGTATAATTGTGGCCCGAAAGTGTATTGGTTTCATCGGGTCTAGGGTCGGGTTCGGGTCTAATAAATAAACCCGGTGTATATTTCGGATCGGGTCTGGGTCACATCAAACCCGACTTCACCCGGCACATATGCACCCCTACCTTACGGTATTGGCTTGCCTTTTAGCGTATCTGCGTATCACAAGCGAAATCATACATGTCTTCATTGACCAAAATTTCATATCCATTTAAACATCACATACGTTTAATTTGTTCCTTCTTTCTTTTTGATATCATCTCTATTCTGTTCAATATAATCGCAAGCTCTAGCTACAGAGTTGTGGTACCGTATGAGAAGCATTAATAACACAACCTAAGGCCGACAAATGTATATTAGAGATTATACCCTCGTTATTCTACAAAAGATAATCCAACTATGGAAACAAAGTAATCACATTCTTAATTAAAACTTATGATACAATCTCCAAAATGTTCATTCCTAATTAACATATTGATAAAATAATTGGGGCATAATTTATTCTATTGGGAAAAGATTGGAATAATCAACAGTTTTAACCAACATTTATCTTTTCGTTTAAGTTTCTCTTTTTCTTCATAATTAAGCTTTTGTTTATCTACTATTTTCCTAGACATTATTGAAAGAGTCTATCAGCAAAAATAACACAAATATCCAATACAACAATAGTATGGAAGCACTCACAACACAATGTGGCAGCAACTATGAAGAACAAGATATGAAGAATTTACTGTCCAAATTTCACGTCGATCCAACGGTGAAAAAATGAGAAACTGCCGTTCAAAAATTGCTACTCTGTGTAAAAATGGAAAACCTAATTTTTCTCTTGCGAAGCCAATTTCTCTCACTGCAGACTTTCAATCAACATCTCCACCGTCCAGAATGAAGAACAAGATGAGAGAAACACGCAGTTCAAATTTCAAGCCGATCCAACGGTGAACTAATGAGAAACTACCATTTGAAGTTTACTGCTTTTGATAAAAACGAAAATTCTGTTTTCTCGCTTCTTTCTCTCTTTGGTGGCTACTCTCTTTCTCTCAAATTGACCCCAAAAATCTGATTAGGGTTGTGTCACAATAAGTGCAAAGTGACACCCTCAAAATGTTGGGCTTGGGTCTCACAAAGAAGAGAAAAAACCCAACAAATCTCCCCCTTCTCGACTAGGTGGAGGCCATCGCCATTCCGGCGATCAAACAACATGTTTCAAACTTATCTCTTGACAATGCTTTTGTCATCATATCAGCACCATTGTCATCAGTGTGAACTTTCTCAAGTTCCAACAATTTGGAATCTAACACACCCCGTATCCAGTGATACCTAACATCAATATGTTTAGATCTTGCATGAAAAGTATAATTCTTGGCAAGATGAATAGCACTTTGGCTATCACACAACAACACATAACAGTCTTGCTTGAAACCAAGTGCTGCAAGAAACTTCTTCATCCCAACAACTCTTTACATGCTTCAGTTGATGCAATAAACTTTACCTCTGTGGTAGAAAGTGGAACACACTTCTGTAGCCTTGACTGCCATGAAATAGCTTCCCCTGCAAACTTGACCAAATAATCTGAAGTAAACTTTCGAGAATCAATATCTCCTGTCATGTCTGCATCAGTAAAGCCAACTAGTAAAGGTTTCTCACCACCAAAACTCAAACTCAAGTTAGTTGTACCTTTGAGATATCTCATAATCCATTTAATAACATTCCAATGTTCTTTCCCTGGATTAGAGAGAAAATGACTCACAGTACCAACCGCATGAGCAATGTCTGGTCTAGTACACACCATAACATACATCAAGCTTCCAACAGCTAAGGCATAAGAAATTTCATCCATTGCTTGTTTCTCTTCATCAGTGGTTGGACACTGCTTGGTGCTCAACTTAAAATGAGGAGCAAAAGAACTAGCAACACATTTGGCATCATTCATGCCAAACCTTTGAAACACCTTCTTTATGTACTTCTCCTGTGACAAATAAAGCTTCTTGGAATCTCTATAACGAGTAATAGTCATGCCCAAAATCTGTTTGGCAGGACCCAAGTCCTTCGTAGCAAAGAACTTGCTCAACTGTTTCTTCAACTCATTAATCCTCAAAGCATTCTTACCCACAATCAAAATATCATCCACATAAAGTAAAAGAATGATAAAATCATCATCAGAAAATTTTTGCACAAAGACACAATGATCTAAAGTTGTCTTACGGTAATCATGCTCCCCCATAACAGATTCTGTCACAGCCCAAAATGAGCCATGACCGGCGCTTAGGAAAATAATCCTATAGCAAGCCTTATATACTCAAATATAAATTGAAAAAAAAAGTTACAAATATTTTACAAGTTTTAAAATAAATAGTTATACATTTTTAACAAAAATTAAAATAATTAAGAATGGTTGGACCCTGCCTGTGTTATATGGAGCATATATACATCTAAGAACTCGTCAACGAATAAGTACTCATTGCAGATCGTTACATCTTGAATAGAGAGTCTCACATAGACAAGTAATTGTTCCTGAAAAATGTTTTTAGAAAAAAAACGAGGTGAGTTTTGCAACTCAGTGACTAGACAATACATCTATAATCGACATGAGACCATATAAACATCATATTAAATTAATTTTAATTAGAAAATAATAATTGATAATAATAAGTGAATCAACAAGGGAGTTCTCATACAGAAATCAAATCAAAAGTCCACACTTGGGCGGCTTCACCTCAATGGGTAGCCCTTTCCTCTCGTGTGTCCTAACAGAATAACAGATCTAACGTGTGGCCTACACGTTAGGCTAGCAACACCCCTGCTAGCTGGGGTCTGAGTTAGATGCATCTAAGTTAACGTCATAACCGCCGTTAACTACGATTTTCTAATACGAGCCTCCCAAACCAATTCAAAACATATAATTTCAAATACAACAAATCTTTGATCTTTCCAATATATAAGGTATCGAATCAAATCAAATCATATTATACTTTCTCATCAGAATCCTTTCCAATCATACTTTTTTTTAATCAAAACACATTTCAAATATATTTCACAATCTTTAAACTAAGTGAATACCAACAAATACTTCAATGCTTCAAAAACAGATATTCAAGTAAACTCAAACATTTTAGAATAATGCAAAACTTTATCAAAAATATATATGGTCTCAAAAACAGATATTCAAATAAGATCAAACAATTTAAAATAATGCAAGACTTCATCAAAAATATATATGGTCTCATGTATAGTTCCAAAAGTATAAACTTCATAAAAAATAAATTATTTAATTTTAATAAATCAATTATTCTAATCAATTTAAAACCGTTCTAGACAAATATAGTGAGTATAATTCAAAGATCATAATAGATATATGTCAAAATAATTATAGATGTACAGTCAAACAATTATAAATGTAAAGCCTACTCACAACTTGGTCCCAAGGGACCGAAGATACCGAATCGGGAGTGTCAAAATTGGAGGATTGACGTAGAATGGAATGAATGAGCGCAGAATTTGGATTAGGGCAACGACAAGGTGGAGCTGCGATAGTTTAGGTTATTGTCAGGAACGGTTCAGCTCCAGCGGCACCAACAGCTCCATTAGCAACCAAGGTTCACCCGAACGGCGACCGGTGACGAAACAGCCCTCTATTCACGATGGCTCCTCTCGCACGTTCTGTTTCTCTCTCTTCGAGCTCTCTCTTCTCTCTCAACAATGGCGACGGCGACTTGGCAAGGCGGCAGTTGAAGCTCAGCAGTGACGGAGACAAGGCACGGCGGCTGTCCTTTCTCGTCTCGTCTCTCGCGCTCGTCCCCTCTCTCGGACGCATCTCTCGGTTCTGGCCTCTGATGGCGACGCGACGGTAGCGAGCTGGACGCAGCTGGCGGCGACGTGACGGGACACGAATGGCGAGCTCCAGGCCGGCAGTGACAAGGCGTGGCTCTCTCTCTCTCTCTCCTCGCGTGGTGGCTTGGTGTGGACAGCTCCCTCCTTCCTCCCTTCGCTTCTTGCGGTCTCCCCTATTCTCTCTTTCCCTTTTCTTTCTTTCTTTTTTCTGTGGAGTCTAGGTGTGTGTGCTGTGGGGAAGAGAGTGTGAGGCGAGTGAGATTGTGTGCGGCGGTGGGAGGTGAGTGAGAGAGTGTGGCTAGGGTTAGAGAAAGAAGAAAATAAAAATCTAGGAGTGGGTCCCACCGGCTTATCTATTTATTTATTTTTTTTCTGGCTATTACATTCTTCCCTCCTTTAGAAATTCGGTCCCCGAATTTCAAACCAATATACTATGTAATATCGCGTGAGCAGTACAAGCTACACAGATTTACACATCTTTCATAGAATTAGACATTGATGCAACGAATAACAAAGTTAGGAATTAGAGAAAAAGCAATATGGTGACAACTTCAATCGAAATAAATACAATCACATTTTGAAACCATAAGTTTAATAATGTGTACAAATATTATACAAAACAAGACTATAGACGAAATGCTATTACAAGAGTTTAGGAAAACAATGATATGCATTAGAATGAAAGAAAAAAAATTTTTCAAGAGTAATGATTATAAGAAAGAGAGTTATGACAATCATGGAATTAAAGGGAAACAAGATGAATATACTGGTGACAAAACAAAATCATTTCAATGATGATCTTTCTCGGACTTAAAACATTGTTATGATAACTTGCTTATCAATTACTATAGAAGTTCAACTAATTACAACATAACCACACAATGCAACATATTTCTTCTAGTTAAAGGGATAAATACCTTTAAATAGCTAATCTAAGACTCAAATCATATATCCATGCTTCATGAAAATCACATGATAAAGATAAATTTGCAAATTTTGGTATAAATTTTCTACTAAGATCAAAACAGTTTTCATTCATCATGAAAATTTTCCCATCAAGAAGTACTTTGGAATTTTTATTTATTTATTTATTTATTTTTGAAAATACCTTTCTAATATCAAAACTTATTAATTAGTTAGGAAACATGGCCTAGATAAACAAATACATACAAAGATCACTTTTAATTTATTTCTAACTTGAAAGGACACAATTTTTTTTTGTATCAAAGAAGAGAAAGAAGATACAAAGCTTAAAGTCTATATTATGTATAGATCAAAATTGGAACATTAGGGTAAAGAAAATTACAATAATAATAATAATAATAATAATAATAAGAAACAGTAGCATCACAAGCAAGAAAACGAAGGGAAACACTCTTATAACCTAAATGGAATATCCACAACATTCATAAATCAAAACCATAAACAACAAGATAGAAATAATAACAGAAAAGCAAAGTAAAACAGTAAATTCAAGGTTTGATACCACATTTTAGAATACATAATCAATTAGTCATAGAAATAAAAATATTAACTGTCATATAAACTAACCTGCTCTCTTTTTCTAATTTAGAAATCTCTGACTAAGTCTCTTGGAAATTATTATTATTCTTATTATCATGGATTTAGTTATTAAGCATACTAATATAAAAAAAAATAGAAATTACTTGACTACAAATAATATATAGATAGTATAAAACATGACAAGATACTATTTATCTTTTTGTTGTCCTTTATGCCAAAATTTACATATACATTCAACTCATTTAAGTACAAAATCTTAGTTAAACCATCCAAGAAGAGGTCCTTCAATACTTCACATGCAAGAACAGTTTAAGGCCAGCACAACAATTCATAACAATTTTAACATAATTCAAACCCCTCACAGCGTTCAAGCAAAAGTCTCCAATTATGGTTAGTGTGACCAATTATGGCAAACACATATAGAGAAAGACGAAGATAAGTGAAAGAAACAACTTGTCAAACTGACGTAAGACTAGATCAAACAAAAACACAAAGTGAGAACAAAGACAAAGTTGAGTTGGAAACAAAATATGTGTAGACAAAATCTTGCTCTTGAACCCCCGAAGTTAAATCTCCAATACACTTGGTCGTTTAACTGCACAAAAACATGTTTGCGATTTAATTCCAATACCTCATCCAAAGAGAAAACACCATCAAAAAGTTAAAACTAAAATCAAATCCTCTTATCCTTGATAATCCCCCACAACCGATGCACCATGTGATTTCGGTCAGAGATAGCTGGAAGCATAAACAACTATACCATTCATGTGATCAATTCCAATAACTTCTATGTGCTCGGTCAAAAATAAAAAGCGATAAAAAGCAAAATTGAGTATATATGATACAGTCAGCATATATGGTAAACGACGACCAATAAGTGCTCATTAAACGCTTACTCTCCTATCTTGAAAGTGTGTCAACCACTAGGATGGGGGAACAATAGGTTGGGCCTATCACAATTCTCAAAGCTAACGGTCAAAATCATTAAGAACAAAACACAAACTGCTGTACCAAGTTAGAAGTCACCATATGAGTATGGTAATCAAAAGTATCGATTGGAAGACAACACTACAAAGGAACAGGAATTGACATGTTCATATTAAATATATGGAAAGAAAATAGAAGAGACGAAAGAAAAGATCTAGGGCATTCAAACTCCAGGTAAAAGTCACCAATTCCACATCTATGTAGCTAACTCGATTACATGGACAATGTTACTCAACCATCTCAACAAACATAGCGCTGCAAGAAAACAGGTTTAAATTGAACTTTGCACCAACCATCAATGCTAGAAAATAAATATGGCAGAAAAATTCAATAGAGAAGACAAGTTTAATCTAGATCATGAGCCTGTATTATTTTTGAAGAGCTTTTCTTTTTTTTTTTTTTCAAATCATATCTTCTGATCCAAAATTTTAAATCGTTGCAATCAATGAAAAGCATTGCAAGTCATAAAAAAAAGTGAAACGACTATATAATCAAGTTATTTTTATAATATTTAAAGGGGTAGAAAGAAAAAGGATAATATAACAAGGACATATCAATCTCGGAATCTTAAAAATAGTCTTGGTGCAATCCCAAACCTTTCAATTGGTTCCTAAGAAAAAGAGAAACAAAAACCGATTTCCAAGCACGAGAGAATAACAAAGGAAACAACACAAAGTAGCAAATTTAAAAAAATCAAAAAATCAAAAAATCAAAAATTAAACAAATGAACCAGACAAGTGCAAAAGCATATCACTAGGATGCACCCAAGACATGACAAGACTACACGGCAAACCAATGACATTTAATTCAACTGCTGCTAGCACAGTAGGTTAGAATGACCAAAAAGGAAAGAAGAGTAGGAAAAACTGTTTTAGGAAACTAAATTCAATCCACATTCCACTGTATACATCATGCTCATCAACCAGGCTACAATGCTGCATAGAATATAACTACATTTTGATTTACATGCACGATTTATAATTTATAATTGAATCTAAAAACAAGTAAAAGTAGAGAATTTGTTCTGTTTTAAAGAATTAGATATCTAGTCGTCCATGTCCAAAATAACAGAAAATTATTTTCAATATCTCCGATCTACAAATCTCAACCTCCCAAAAGCATTGCGAACCAAGCAAAACTTAAGCTAAATCCCTCTACATAATAATGATAAGAATAGTTGAAGAATAGAAGTTTCAGGGGAGAAGCAAGGGTAAGGAGTTCTCGGTTTCTTTGGATCTAGGCAACAACAGAATTCATCATCCAATCACCGACAAAAAGCAAGCGTTCAATGGAAAAAAATGCCATGTTCAATAATACAGTACTGTAATAGAAAAAGATCATCAAATTAAAAGAACTCAACCAAACTTTCAGTTCGAAAAAGATCTTCAATTCAGCTAATAGATCATCCAAAAATTTCGCCACACCAAAGCAAAGAAAATCACAATTTCAATCCAAAAAGAAACAAGAATAACACTCCGTTCAAATGTTCATTGTGTATTTCTTCTCATTGAGCAACCAAATAGCAATTCAGTTATTGTTTTGAAAGAAAGAATCACGAGTGGTTCAAAATTATGTAAGCTTCAAAGATCATCCACAAAAGAAGAACAAACTCCTCGTTTATCGAAATCCAAAAGAAAGCATCTCAATTCAACGACTAAACAAATTCACAATCCACAAATCCGAATACAGTTTTACAAAAGGAATCAAATAATAATTCACAGCAAGAACATATCAAATATTCTAGATCATGAATGAAATCTTGAAATCGAGAATCATAGGGAAGATTAAAGCAAATATTCACAAAAGTGAGGAAGAGTAGAACTAACTAAAAGATAAAAGAGTCGCAAACGGGAACCAAAACTAAAATCATTGAAAAAGCAAGTTCAAGAAAAGTTGCCAAAGGATAACTCAAGGCTGGATACAAAGAAGAGGAAAAGAGTGGCAAGAAGCGGCAGAAGTCGCAGGATAACAACAACCAGAAGACAACAACGACATAAAGGACAAAGATGACATTCCTATAGGCCTTTGATAGTGCCACAATTTGTACAAATAGGCGCGCTTCTATTTATACAATTGTGATTCTACCATAGGACACTTGCTCCATATTACACAGATTAAACCTAAGCTCTGATACCAATTTGTCACAGCCCAAAATGAGCCATGACCGGCGCTCAGGAAAATAATCCTATAGCAAGCCTTATATACTCAAATATAAATTGAAAAAAAAAGTTACAAATATTTTACAAGTTCTAAAATAAATAGTTATACATTTTTAACAAAAATTAAAATAATTAAGAATGGTTGGACCCTGCCTGTGTTATATGGAGCATATATACATCTAAGAACTCGTCAACGAATAAGTACTCATTGCAGATCGTTACATCTTGAATAGAGAGTCTCACATAGACAAGTAATTGTTCCTGAAAAATGTTTTTAGAAAAAAAACGGGGTGAGTTTTGCAACTCAGTGACTAGACAATACATCTATAATCGACATGAGACCATATAAACATCATATTAAATTAATTTTAATTAGAAAATAATAATTGATAATAATAAGTGAATCAACAAGGGAGTTCTCATACAGAAATCAAATCAAAAGTCCACACTTGGGCAGCTTCACCTCAATGGGTAGCCCTTTCCTCTCGTGTGTCCTAACAGAATAACAGATCTAACGTGTGGCCTACACGTTAGGCTAGCAACACCCCTGCTAGCTGGGGTTTGAGTTAGATGCATCTAAGTTAACGTCATAACTGCCGTTAACTACGGTTTTCTAATACGAACCTCCCAAACCAATTCAAAACATATAATTTCAAGTACAACAAATCTTTGATCTTTCCAATATATAAGGTATCGAATCAAATCAAATCATATTATACTTTCTCATCAGAATCCTTTCCAATCATACTTTTTTTTAATCAAAACACATTTCAAATATATTTCACAATCTTTAAACTAAGTGAATACCAACAAATACTTCAATGCTTCAAAAACAGATATTCAAGTAAACTCAAACATTTTAGAATAATGCAAAACTTTATCAAAAATATATATGGTCTCAAAAACAGATATTCAAATAAGATCAAACAATTTAAAATAATGCAAGACTTCATCAAAAATATATATGGTCTCATGTATAGTTCCGAAAGTATAAACTTCATAAAAAATGAATTATTTAATTTTAATAAATCAATTATTCTAATCAATTTAAAACTGTTCTAGACAAATATAGTGAGTATAATTCAAAGATCATAATAGATATATGTCAAAATAATTATAGATGCACAGTCAAACAATTATAAATGTAAAACCTACTCACAACTTGGTCCCAAGGGACCGAAGATACCGAATCGGGAGTGTCAAAATTGGAGGATTGACGTAGAATGGAATGAATGAGCGCAGAATTTGGATTAGGGCAACGACAAGGTGGAGCTGCGATAGTTTGGGTTATTGTCAGGAACGGTTCAGCTCCAGTGGCACCAACAGCTCCATTAGCAACCAAGGTTCACCCGAACGGCGACCGGTGACGAAACAGCCCTCTATTCACGATGGCTCCTCTCGCATGTTCTGTTTCTCTCTCTTCGAGCTCTCTCTTCTCTCTCAACAATGGCGACGGCGACTTGGCAAGGCGGCAGTTGAAGCTCAGCAGTGACGGAGACAAGGCGCGGCGGCTGTCCTTTCTCGTCTCGTCTCTCGCGCTCGTCCCCTATCTCGAATGCATCTCTCGGTTCTGGCCTCTGATGGCGACGCGACGGCAGCGAGCTGGACGCAGCTGGTGGCGACGTGACGGGACACGAATGGCGAGCTCCAGGCCGGCAGTGACAAGGCGTGGCTCTCTCTCTCTCTCTCTCTCTCTCCTCGCGTGGTGGCTTGGTGTGGACAGCTCCCTCCTTCCTCCCTTCGCTTCTTGCGGTCTCCCCTATTCTCTCTTTTCCTTTTCTTTCTTTCTTTTTTTCGTGGAGTCTAGGTGTGTGTGCTGTGGGGAAGAGAGTGTGAGGCGAGTGAGATTGTGTGCGGCGGTGGGAGGTGAGTGAGAGAGTGTGGCTAGGGTTAGAGAAAGAAGAAAATAAAAATCTAGGAGTGGGTCCCACCGACTTATCTATTTATTTATTTTTTTTCTGGCTATTACAGATTCAAACTTCTTGTACCACTGTCTTGGAGCTTGCTTCAACCCATAAAGACTCTTCTTAAGTTTGCACACAAAATCTTCCTTTCCTTTAACAACAAAGCCCTTCGATTGCTCCATGTAGATCTCCTTGTCTAAATCACCATGAAGAAAAGCTGTCTTCACATCCATTTGCTCAATCTCCATATCAAGAGATGCTGCTAATCCAAGCACAGCACGAATGGATGACATCCTCAAAACAAGAGAAAAGATCTCCTCATAATCAACACCTTTTTTCTGGCTAAAACCTCTAACAACCAATCTAGCCTTATAATGAGACTTAGAATTGTGTTCTTCATTCTTGATTCTGAATACCCGTTTATTCTTCAAAACTCGCATACCCTTCGATAGCTTCACCAACTCATAGGTATCATTCTCAAGCAAGGACTTCATTTCTTCTTGTATAGCTTTAAGCCATTGAGCTTTGCTTTCATCTTCAACAGCCTCTCCAAAACATTTAGGTTCTCCCTCATCAGTCAACAAAATAAACTCATATGGAGAATACCTTGACGAAGGCTTCCTCTTTCTTGTAGACCTTCTGAGTGCATTTACAGGAATTTCCAAAGCTGGTTCTTCATCTTGATCATCATCACCAACTTCATCAAGTATCGGATCAAGTATTCCATCTTCACCTGCACTTGTATCATGCTCATTATTTTGAGCTTCAACTCTACCGTCTTCTACCATAGGCATAGAGTATAGTAATATCCAAGTCAGAAAAATCATCACTAGGCTGAACCATTGGCTTCTCCGCATTATCAACATCCTTCAGTGTTTGGTCTTTAACAAAGACAACATCTCTACTCCGAATCACCTTCTTGCTAACAGGATCATAAACCTATAACCAAACTCATCCATGTCATAGCCAATAAAAATACACTGTCTAGTCTTTACATCAAGCTTAGATCTCTCATCTTTGGGAATATGAACAAAAGCTTTACATCCAAAGACTCTTAAATGATCATAAGAAACATCTTTACCTGACCACACCTTCTCTGGCACTTCAAATTGCAAGGGAACACATGGTGTCCGGTTCAAGACATGAACAACAGTGATCAAAGCTTCACTTCAAAAGGATTTTGCCAATCCAGATTGTGACAATAAGCACCTAACTCTTTCAACCAATGTTCTGTTCATCCTTTTAGTCAAGCCATTCAACTGAGGAGTCTTCGGAGGAGTCTTCTGATGTCTTATACCATGCTCTTTATAATAAGTTTCAAATGGACCTGAGTACTCACCACCATTATCAGTACAAATGCACTTCAACTTCTTCCCAGTTTCTCTTTCAACAGAAGCTTGAAATTGCTTGAACACATTCAAAACTTGATCTTTGGTCTTCAAAGTGTAAACCCATAATTTCCTAGAATGATCATCAATAAAGGTTACAAAATAAATAGACCCTCCAAGTGTTCTTGTCTTCATCGGCCCACATACATCAAAATGCACCAAGTCAAGTATCTCCGACTTTTTTGAAGGTGGATGACTCTTAAAAGAAACCCTGTTTTATTTTTCAGCAAAGCAATGGTTGCACTTTTGCAAAGCAACCTTGCAACCAGATAAAAGATTCCTCTTTGATAACATATTCATGCATTTCTCACTCATATGACATAATCTCTTATGCCATAAATCAGTTTCATCAACAAACTCAGCAGCATTAACAACATATTTCACAATCTTTGCTTGAGTTAAATAAAGAGTAGAGTGCCGTGTACCTCTAGCAACAACCATGGAACCCTTGGTGAGCTTCCAACTATCCCGAGAGAATGAGCTATCCAAGTCTTCATCACACAACTTACCAACAGAAAGTAAGTTCAACCGAATATCTGGAACATGTTTCACACGCTTCAAAGTCAACTTGGTACCGTTGGAGGTTTCTAAGTAAACTTGTCTAACACCGGCACATTTTGCAACACCTTGATGAGCCATTTTCACATCACCAAAATCCCCAGGAGTATAAGATGTAAACAAATCCCTCCTAGATGTAACATGAATCGAAGCACCACTATCAATCACCCAACTAGTGCTATTATCAACAAGGTTAACAGATTCAAACTCCTCAACAACAAGAAAATTATCATGAGTTACATTAACCTTGTCTTTCTTGTTATCATCATCTTTATTTGTGCTCTTTTATTTACTTGTCTTGGCTTTCTCCTTCTTTAGCTGCCAACAAAATTTCTTCACATGTCCCTTTTGACCACAAGGATGACACTCAAATTTCTTATACTTTTCTCGAGACTTGCTTCTGCTTTAACAAGCAAATATAGCAAGTAAAGTAATAACAAGAACACACTGAGATTTTAACGTGGAAAACCCCTCAATGTGAGAGGTAAAAATCACGGGTCGTCCAGACCAATGAAATAGCTCCACTATAATCAAATGAGGTACAAGAGAGTCTCAAACAAAGCACAAAAACATGCATATAACCAGCCAAAACATCAAATCACCAAAACTTACAAATGAGAAGCAAGAAGATGAAATATACCCAAAAAAACAAAGCTGCTGTCGAAGCCAATTTCTTCCTCTGAAGACCTCCAATTAAAATCTCCACCATTCAGAATGAAGAAAAGATGTGAAGAATCTACAGTCCAAATTTCACGTTGATCCAACGGTGAAAAAATGAGAAACTGTCGTTCAAATATTGATGCTCTGTGTAAAAACGGAAAACCTAATTTCTCTTTTGCGAAGCCAATTTCTCTCATTGCAAACTTCCAAATTTCCAATCAACATCTTCACCGTTCAGAATGAAGAACAAGATGAGAAAAATACACAGTTCAAATTTTAAGCCGATCCAATGTGAACTAATGAAAAATTCCCATTTGAAGTTTACTGCTTTGGATAAAAACAAAAATTCTGTTTTCTCTCTTCTTTTTCTCTTTGGTGGCTACTCTCTTTCTCTCAAATTGACCTCAAAAATCTTATTAGAATTGTGTCACGATGGATGCAAAGAGACACCCTCAAAATATTGAGCTTGAGTCTCATAAAGGAGAGAAAAATTCAACAATTATTGGTTAAAAAATCAAAGTTAGTTCCATAGGAAAATTCGGTTATTAGCATATTTGCCCAATATATAATTATTATCCCCAACAGAAATGTTTTATAAAATTATTCATCAAATCATCATGAAAGTGTTTCATTATTTCGAGCAATATTACACATCGATTTCTTTTTCTAATTAAGACACAGAATATGAGTTCTTTGTGTGTACTTTTTCTTTGCCTTTTTCTTTAGATAGTTCATTACAAATCAGACCTATGAAAAGGAGAAAGATACACTAAACAATACTTACCAATGTAATTAATTATTGCTTTTGACATTATCATCAAAGATACTAAACCATCAATGATTATTATTAAATAAGAACATTAAACTATCTCATATCACATAAACTTAGCACATCTAACAACAATTATATAAGAAAAGAAACAGACATATACTTAGAAGAACTCAACACTTTCAAATTGCTCCATTCATATGCTTTAATAATCAACTTGGGTTGGTCGAGTGGTCATCTCACTGGTCTGTTTAAGCAAGTGTTGGAGGTTCGAATCCCGTCTTGTACATGCAGCAACTCATTGGCCAGCAGCAGACCCTTAAATAGAGTTTCAATCCGCGATAGATTAGTCTTTAGACTGTTGGGTTGAAGGATACCGTGAACAACAAAAAAAATGCGATATTTTGAACTAAATTTTTAAAATAAAAAGTTTTGTTCCTTAAAAATAATTCTATATGGTGTGTTCCTCTTATCCCCTAGCCAGTCCTTTCTCTTTGCCTGCATTTCAATTTGTGAGAGCACAATCTTAATTCTAAACTTGTATATATACATAATAATAAAAAAATGTTTGGTAACTAAAATTAGTCAAAAACAATCAAAATTTGTTTTATTCAATATTAATTAATTATTGTAATAATTAGTAAATATTAAATAAAATAAATTTTAGGCTCTTTTTTTATTTCTCTAATATTATCGCAGAATAATAATCTTTAGATGTCATAATGATCATAAATTATAATATAACTACTAGCTAGCCATAATGTCCATACTCCTAATAATTAATAGATGCAATGAATTTCCTTTGCAAAATTATACTCTGCAAAAAAAGAAAGTGAATATAAACAAATTTGCATTCCCCAAATGAAAAGTACAGTATTGATAAAAATAAATAATGTTATTATATATTATATATTTGTGTATAAATATATAAATAATTTATTTTATTTTTAATATATATTTTATATTTTAATATATATTCTATATTAGTAACAATTTTAGTGATTGATTTTTTATGTAAATATATCAATTCACATACTATCTTGCTTCTTAGTTTTCACTGTACCCAGAATAGTTAGACATTCATGGAGTAATCCAGTAATCCACAAAGTAATAATAATGGAAATGGCTTCTATTTTCACCTTTATATTCCAAATAATGAAATAGAATTGGCTTTTGGGTTCTAAGCATCACCATCTATTAAATTTTTTTTGGAAAGCTATCTAATTTCAAGCAGAGGTGGGGTCTATATTTACATCACTCGACCAGTTCAATAGTAGTACATGATCATTGATCAACCAAAATCTCTTCCTCCAAATTCCGTTTTCATAAATACTAAATGTTTTCTGATTACTATAAAGAAGATATTTTTAATAATTACTCTCAATAATATATATTAGCAGGAAAAAAATTATCAGAGTAGATCCGATGTATCGAAGCATGCATCTTGGACAAACCTAATTTTCGCTCTCTTAGCTGAAAATAGAGATAAATGTAAGGAGGAAAGTGTCTCATAAGTCATGTGAATAATTAAGATATAATTAAAGATCTCTTGAATTTCCTTTCAAATGTCTTGCCTCCACCAGGTGCTGTTTTATGGTTAAACTCTAGAAGACGAGATTATTAATTCTTAACTATAGCATGCATGGTTTAATTAGAAGGTAATCTTTTAAGAGTTTCGTTAGCTAGATAACAGGAGATGTGAATAACGTGAACATTAGGTTTACTAAATATCCAATTATATTTTTATTATTCATCTTTTATTTTACTTAATTTCACCTCCTTCTAACCTAAATCTTATTTCACCATAGCTATCCTACCGCCCCTTATCCTAGCACGCAGCTATTGTCACCGGCAACAAAGTTCTCCGGCACCGTCCTCGTCCGTCAACCCCGCGAGGAGAATTGTTGTTCCGTCATCACTCCGACGCCGCATCACTGCTCCCTTGCATTGTTCTGAAAACCAAACTGAATCGGTCAGTTCAATCAGATTAATCGAAAATCGGTCATCAGAACGGTTCGATTAGCTTCGAAAATCTTCTGTTAAAAAACCGATCGAACCGACAATTAATTGGTAAACCGACAAGACAGACCGATTTTTAAAGGTTTTCCGGTTTGAGAACCCCTTCAAAACAGCGCCATTTTTTGCCTTTAAAAAAAAAACCTAAATCATCTACCCGAAGCCCAGACCCCCCCCCCCCCCAAAGTCCAACACTCCCACTCATGTCCTCTTATCTCTCTCTAAAAAAATCAAAGTTGAAAGAACAGAAAGAAACCCTAGCAGACTAGCCGCCGCACCCACCGCAACCACCGCAGCCCCACAGCCCCGCTGATCCCACAGACACTGGATCTCCTCTTCTCTGCTCGAGCGTGCTTTCTCTCTGTTCGTCGGTGTTGTGCCGTGGAAGCTCCGTCGCCGTCGCAGGAGCTGTGTCGCTGTTGTAGGAAGCTTCGTCACTGTTCTAGGAAGCTGTGACGCTGTTGTAGGAAGCTCCCTCGCTGTCGCGTGGAAGCTCTGTGGCCATCTCCGTCTCCTCTGTTCAAGCGCTCTATCTCTCTCTGTGTTCGCCGGTGTGGCCATCTCCTTTGTCATCGCCGTCACTCCCCTTCCTTCTCGCCGCCGAGAAGCAGTAAGCACTACTGACTCTTTAAGTGTTGATGTAGGTCCCAATCTTCATATTTGCAAATCACTTCACTCGAAAGCAAACTGATTTAAGACAAATATAATTACATTTGGCATCAAAATTTTCATTATTTCTAAAATTGTGAATGAGTACATAGTCTCTTATTTTATGAAACTGGAATAATCCTCTTGATTGTTGATTTATGATTCTAGAATGATTTTCTAAAATGATGATGATGTTGTTACTGATATGTTGTTGTTGATTTTCCGATGATTACTGATTAGTGATGATTAGTGGCTTTGTTTAATTCTGAGTTGCTGAGTTAATAATATTGATTTTGTTGGTGTTTGCTTATTCTAAAATGCTGATTTTCTAAAATGAGGATGATGTTGTTGCTGATTTTCTGATGATCACTAATTAGTGATAATTAGTTCCTGTGGGTAGTTAAATTTTGTTAATATTTTTTTGGTGTAGAACATCAGGTGAAATTTTGAATTTTATTAGGTTAAAAATGATCAAATTTAAATATTTGAAACTAGATATTAAATTTTTAATTAATATTTAATTCAATCGGTTGAATTCCGGTCGAACTAATAAACCAGTAAATCAATTACTTTACCGGTTCATTGATCGGTTCAGTTCTCGCAACCTTGCTCCCTTGTCAACGATACGCTGTGATTCATCCTTAACCATCGCGCGTCGCTGCTCTTCTCGCTAACCCACCGAGGAGAATCGCAGTTCTCCCGTTGCTCAGACATTGCACCACTAGCACTATGTCACTGCTGCAGAGTTGTGTCTTCTTCCCATCTTTCGCGCAGTGCTGCTCTATCCATTTCGAAGCCCACGAAGCGACGTCGTACCGTCGCCGAGCCAAAGGCTTTATTCTACTGCTGCTCCAACACTGCACTTTTGTCCTTGCTTCTATGCCGTTGCATTGTGTCTTTGCCACTTTTATCACGTGCCGTTTTGTTTCGTTCACTCAAATGGTATGACCCAAATAAACATCTACATCTTAGTGAAAAAAACTATTCACATATATATAGTAAAATAAACATCTTGTGGAGCGCGTACATGTAAAATCAAGTAAAATACAATGGTATACTCAAATAAACATCCATTTTAGAATAAAAAGAACTATCTTTAAAATGAACTCCTAACTTAATTGATAAGAAACACGTAACGAGACATCAATGGTGGGGGCACCGAAATCGCGATACAACAGCGACGGCAGTGACATGGAATTGTGAGAGAATAATTGCGACAAAAATAAAAAAAAATTCAAATTTTGATATTTAAAATTAAAATTAACTTTTCTTTTTTAACCTATTATTTAGATTGTTTAAAAAAAGTCTTATTCTTTTATACTTTCTCATCTTTTAATTCATTTCTAAATTATAATTTAAAAATAAATATTGTTTTAAGATGAGTATAATCTCTTTTATATTAAATTAAACCAAACATGTATGATATCATATTCAACTCACATCCTATTTTTCCAATGTATTTTAAGAATAATTCTCAATTTTATTAGCTTGCTGAAAGAATATAATATAATCGATTCATGTATGTATATAATATATTGACTAATACTTCTAAAACGGTACATCCTAATTAGCTAGAAATACATCAAGTAATATGGCGGAGGATGTAACCAGCGAGGAATTAATGATAGTTTCAGGGAATAAGAAATGAATAATAGATCTACTTAACAAATCAAAATAAATAAATAATTTACATGGAATGTCTATAATATCAAGCCCAGATACATATAGAGTGAACTCACAAGTTGCATTGTGACTGAATTTTAATTGTAGTCCGTCACGTTTAGCTTGGAATTTTGCCCTGCGTTGTAACAGTAATTTTGATAGAGATCAAATTAAAGTAAAATGGTTTTAATTGTCAATTTAGATAATCGTAAAAAAGTTTGTCGGAATAACCGTCACTCCATTTTATTATACCGTTGATGATTTTGTAACAAAAAATATACTAATGTGAGTCATAAATACTAAATTAAAAAATCAAATTCAATAAATTAAACTTTTTAAAATTAGATTAAAATTCAAATGTAATTATAATTTCCGATATTAATATAAATTTAACTAAGTTTTAGTATTCTAATTTCCATGAGTATATAGATTGACGTGGCATTGTTATGATTTGTGAGTAATAACAGTATACTCATTTCTATGTCACATCACTATTATAACAAAAATGATTTTTAGTGACAGTTTTTAGTAATAATAATATAATAATTATTATATATCTTATTTAATTTATATTTTTACGGCAAATATTTGTCATTATTATTATATATTACAGTGACAAATATATATTTTTTGTGGTTATTAAAAACCTTTTATCGAAAATTATATAATTATCTTTAAAATTTTTTAACAATAAAATATAAGATATCTAATATCTAATTATTAATAAATATATTAACGACTATTTTATTATCAGTATAAACAAAATAAATTATCACTAAAAATAATTTTTCTAGTAGTCCCGCACCATTTATACTTAGAATCTTATCATATCTAATAATATCAATGTGAAAACTCAGGTGCAGTCGACTTTATGTGAAGTTGATAGTTGAGAGTTGTTAGATAAAAATTTAGTCAAATCAGTCAAATCATCTAACCACTATTAGTGATCAACTTCACGTAAAGTCGACTGTATCTGAGTTTCACCTAATGTCAATGGTATATAAGAATATCCGAGTAAACTTGACTTAAAATTTATGAAGCACTTTTCAAAAAGGCCAGCTACTAACTGAATTAAGTAATATATAGATTTAGAAAACGTCAACTACTCATTATAGAACGTAAAAATAATGTACATGAATAATGATGACATGATTCATAGAGTTGGTTTGTGAAGAGAATTAGAAAAAGAATGGAAAAGCAAAGTGGAGATTAAAGGTGAAAAAAAGACATAGAGAAAAGAAAGGAAGAAGAAGTATTAATGAGTGGACGAGTGAGTTGAGTTGTTCCTAAAATACTTGATGAGAAGTGGAGTAAAGACGTGACATGAAACCGTTCAGTCTCTTGGGCGAGCCAACTGTTGCTTAGCTATCAAAGCAATTATTGCTATTCTAACTAGCCGGTCCACTATCAGACCATAGCTTCCATAATGGTCCATCCTTTCCATTTTTGGATGATTAGCAAACTCTTATACCACTTTCATTTTCATATTTTTCATCTCCTTACCAATATAGTAATCTTTTATTTTTTTCCTTTTGATAATATATAGTAATCTTTTATTGTGCACCCATTTCCATCCCATAGTCACGCTCATACACTTTATTTGTACAAAATTCCGTATAAAGTGGACCTCATATCCAAACTAATAATAATAATACGGTGAAAACTCAGATGCACTCGACTTCACGTGAAGTTGATATCTGAGAGTCGTTAGATGATTTGACTGATTTGACTAAATTTTCATCTAACGGCTCTCAGATATCAACTTCACGTGAAGTCGACTTTACCTGAGTTTTCGCCTAATAATATTGTTGCAAGCCTTTCAAATTTAGGGTTATGCTCATACTCGTAAACTTTTCACCCCTCATGTGTAATTTATTTTTACTTTTTGTTAGCTTCCAGTTAAATTTTGATGGCTTAGTCTCTTTTGGCAATCCCTTATTGAATTGTATGTGTCTATCGCTATACTACTACTATGTTGCCACCATCGATCTTGTCAAATAAAGGTTCATGAACCAATTTGGAATGTTGAAGCAACAAATGCAAATGGTTACAATGACGATGAAGATTCAAGACGCCAATTACAGAAAGTCAAAATGGTGAACGACAATCACGTTTTTTCCTCTTCACTATTCGTCCATTTCTTTTACCCTTTTTACCCCTCACCTTTTCCAACAAAAACATATATCGTTAAATTTGGATAAACTTGGATTTGTTTAATTGTATAAAATAATTAATTTAACTTTAAAGTTAAGATGTTAAAGTGGCATATAGAATGAAATTGGGGTCACGGTTATGTCTTGGAGTTGTTGCCAACACATTTTAACAAATTTCAGCTCAGTCTTATTGGGATGACCCAAATCCAACGTAAGAAGCGACTTCCACCTTGTCACTTTCACGTTGGAAAATCAAATTCCTTTTCTCTTTTAAGCAAATTCTTAACTTTTTATACATACGTTGTAACCATAATGAAACTACTCCTTAAAATTAGGAAAATAGTAGTGCACAAAAATAATAGATAAAGACTATTATCCACTCTACATTATTCACTATAAAAAAAAAAAGTTAAAGAATGACGATAAATAATCCTTTAGTTCTTTATAAATATAATTTTTCCCTTCAAATTATAGTCATATCAAAAGTAAATAATAAAATTTTAATATGAATTCTTTTGTAAAGTGTTTACCATTAATATATGCGAATTTGTTAATAGATGGAAATGGAATACTATAGATTAAGAAACCGAGAAATAGTAAACTAGTTAAGTAGACAACAATTATATTCTAATAATTTAGTTTATTTTATATTTTAAATTTTAAATCATACATTTTTAATTCTAAATCTTAAATTATTTAACTAATTAAATATTGGTTCTCCTGTCAAACGGGGCCAGCCAACCTATTTAGGCTAAGCATGCATAAGCCCACAAGTAATATGAATTGATTTTTTATTTTTTATTTTTGAAAAAAATAGATAAAAATTTATTTTGAGACTAGAAAAATCTAGACAGAAAAAATACCACTTTTATACCAAAATTCTTGAAATATAAAATTTTAAGTTGATGGGTCAAATTTTGAGATAGAATAAAAAAATAATTACAAAAGGGATTATATTTTTAAAAAATATAAAAAACAAAAAACAAGTTAAGCAGCAGCTGTTCATTTAATCCATGGGTTAGCTTGTTTAACTTGAAATTAAACAAGTCTGATTTAAAAAAAAAAACTTCACTTATTGAAATAGATAAACAAATTTAGTAGATAAACGAACTTATCTAACAAATATGATCCATTTTGAGAATCCTAATTTTCTATACTTTCTCTTATTTATGCTCCCATTTTGATTAACAATATCCCTGCACTCAATTTTGGTGTAAATAGTGCTTATTATACATAGGCTTTGGCCTTAAACATGCAATAAAGCAAAATTCAATGGAGGATGAGATTGTGAGCTTCTCAATTCAGTGCTGCTCTCTGAATTTTTTAATCTAGTCCATCCTTTGAAGATTCCCAACATAAGTTGATAGATTGTATTGCCTGCTTTTTAGAATTCAATTTTCTAGTTTCAAAAAACAGTTATGCGGAGGGGGTAGCCAAACTAACTAGGTCACCACCAAGTTTCTCATTTAATTATTTTTTATTTATGATTTTTTTTATCATTATTTATTTGCAAGTTTCTGTACGTAGATTTTAAAGGAATTTCTTTCTCTATAGTAGTTTCTATATAATTATTTTTTCTTTGGGTGGTATGCCTCATTTCTGCTAAAAAAATAATAAAAAAAAGAAAGAATAACAAAAAATTTCACATGTTCTCGTGTATGGCCGAAAAAACCCAATGACAGTTGCCTTGATTGTAAAATAATTAAATAATCGCATATCCCCTGCATGGAATATTGAGTGTACTTCTGCTTTATATATATAATCATTTATTTTAAGAATTAATAGTCAAAATCATTTTTAAAAGATACTTCGATTTTTTTTTTCGTTTCCAAAAAATAAAATTAATCAAATTTATTCTCAAAAGATAATTAATTTGATCATATTTGTTCTTTCCTTATCTCCTTCACTGAAGTGGCTAACGTTTGCTAGCGTGTCCCGTTAACTACGAGCGTGACGCACAAACAAAACGACGCAATTTTGATTCAATGGTCTCCAAACATTCAAACATTGTAAAGCCTAACCCCCTCTCATAACAACTATCTCTCTCTGTTTCGCTTCAAAACGTATCGTCTCCCTCAAGTTATGCCTTAAGTCTTTCACCCAAGTTTTGAATTACTCTATCAACATTTGTTAATATTGGTTCACGATTAAAACAGAAGATTTGTCGCTACTGAATGTAGAGTTGATCTTATCCTAGAGCAACGTTGATAGTGGAGGAAGTCATCGCAACGGTGAGAGGTAAGGATGAAATTTTTTCATGATTTTTGAGTTATTCTATGGTGTTATGTCTTTCTAGTGTCGTGCTGTGTGTGTTCCTTTAATTTAGACTAGAGTTTGGGATGACTAAGAGTTTGTATGACTGTTCGTTTATCATTTTAGTGTGTGAGAATATCTTGTGTTTAACTGGTTCTGTGATGATTTTTAGTTAGGGGTGTTTGATTTTAATAATGGTTCTTTTAGTTTGTTGCATGTTTATTTTGGATTTAGGACACGTTTTCTTATGATTGATTGGTACAAATTAGATTTTGCTGTTAGTGACACATAGAATAGCTAGTACAAGTCTGTTTATTAATGGTATTTTTGTTTATTAATGGTATTTTTGTTTTTGTTATTGTAGATGGAGGGTCTCCTTATGACATTTGTGTTTTTCTATGGTAGGTTTGTTTAAAAAGTGTGAGGATAGAGAGATGATATATGAATCTGACAATACAGAAGTGTTGATGGGTATTGAAGGAGACACACTTGATGTGTTCTTTATAATGTGGTGCTGATCTCGAAATAAATGCTGTCCCTGCTGACGCTGATATTGCTCCAGAAACAATAGCATCATTGCCTGCACTTTCATCACCCATCTAGCCTCCAACAGAGATTGACATCAGCCAATTTGATAGCATTCCATCAACTCAAGATATACAACAGGTTGTATTATCACTATTCAACTGTAAAAAAATTTAGTTTTATTTAATCATTTAACAAATGTATTTGATACTGGATTATGTAGAATCAAATGATAGCTAGGCTACCTAAATTACAAGTGATTAAAGAAAAAGTAAGGGTTAGGTCCTCTCCTAAACCTACTACAATTGCATCCATGGCTATTTCTGTTGAGACAATCAAAAGGACAAGTTCTGCAACTGCTAAGAAGCTGTCTAACTTTATGACTTTTGTGCCTACTCCAAACTTCAAGCGCCCAAAAAAAATGATAAAAAAGTTTGATTAATTAAAAATGTATTTGTGGTTGACTATTTTTTGTATGGGACTACTTTCTCTGGTTTTTGTACAGGGCAAATGAAGTACCATATTGATATCGTGGTTATTTGTAATTTGAAGATTGTATTTGTCCTTTTTTTTTTGTGTAACATTCTTTTTAGGTTTGTGGTGTCATAAAAATCTTATGAATTTATTATGATATTTATTTCTTAAGACAATGTGACAATTAGTCTTCAATGACAAGACAATGCTAAGATTACTTAGTTTGATTACTTACTTTGTTTATGGCTTAATATATCTTATAACGAAAGTGACAAAGACTTGTTTATAATATTTGACAATGTTAATTATGGATAGTTTTGACTTAATTTTACACAACCAACTTCAAACATCTACTCACTTTCAAGCCATACAATTCAATACACCGTTACATTTCAACACATTCTTGCATACAATGTCAATCCACTGAATAACATAACTGGATTTACTTGGAAGTACATATCAAATAATAAAGTATCACACTAATTACAACTACCACAAATATAAAAATTATTAGTAGTTTTAAAGCTCTAACTTTAGCTTTCAAGTTTTTCAATCTCCATGCCACTTTTACCCTCCATTCATCATAGTCACTTTCAACTTCTAAATCAGTTTTCGCATCTTTCTTTGTACCACCTACAACCACTCTTTGATAGTCATCATCATCAACCCACTTAAAGTAATTGCAGTGACTGCTTTTCTGCAATTTTCAAAAGCAGAAAACAAAAAAAATGAAAAAACACCAATAACAGAGAACAAGATAAAAAACCTTTAACTTTTTTTCAACATCACTTACCCGATATCTTGGACATGCATGGAACAATCTATCTAAATTTTCTGTTGTTCCAGATTTTTTAATCACAGTCTTCAACCCACAAAAGCATGATTTGTCGTGAGTCTTCTTCCTCGTTCACATTGAAGCGCTGAAACCATGATTGTTGTGTGACGGATACAACAAACCACCACAACGACCTCCATTTTCTATCTCCATCCTCGCGGCGAACCAGCAATTTTAAGTTCTACCCAATTATATGGCCATATAAGTGTTGACGACAACTTATTTATAATTGAATTTGGGATTACGGTTTATCCATTTAGAGACTAATTTGAATTGTTCTAACATACTTATCTTGTCAACAATAAGAGAGTACTACTTAACATTTATCACGATGACAGTTAATGGAACACGTCACCAAATGTTAGCCACTTAGCAAAGAAGATGGCAAAAGGACGAACGTGACCAGATTGTTATTAAATAATTATAAAGAATTATTTTATACATTTTTTCTCAATAATTTTATTGTAATTTTTTTAAATGAAATTTAAACAAAGTAAATTATCTTAAAAGTACTTCTTAGTTAAAATGTTCAAAAATAAATATATTGGTTCTCACATAATCAATACAATGGAGATGCAACTAAAAATTAAAATATATAAGGGAGTATTAAATTAATTTTAATCTTCCGGTTGTTTTAGAAAGAACTAATTTTAATCACCAAACTTAATTTAATAGTACTTACTACTTATGATTGCATTACTAAAATGCTCCTTTCCTTTTAATCTTACTTGATTGACATTAAAAATTTCATATCATATAATGTCTTAAACAAGAACATTATCCACTAACATATATTTAAAACTCTTGCATATATATGGTAAAATTGAAGCAATATATAAAAACAACACAATAAAATCATTTTTTTATAATAAAAATATTATTTATATACTAAAATTACTCATCATATAATTATATATAAATATATATATATGTTGTTTAACGTATTTTTAATATTTTATATTCGTAACTAACTTTGGTAACGACAGCTAACATGATTATTTTATAATTAGAGTAAAAATGTCTCTATTATTTTTTGAAGTCAACTTGTAATATTTACTTTACATTAATTTTGAATGCCAAGATATAATTAATAATAAGCAATTGCTGTTGTTATTGCTCTTTAATAATCAAAAGAAAAACACAGGAGGGTTTGAGTGCAGATACACGTACGTATTGATCTACCATATACATGATTTAAGAAATACGGAGAAAAAGTATGGGAGTGAAGCTGCAAATGATGTCAGAGATGAATGAGCTTTTTTCGGGATTGAAATGATCTATGTGGGCGCATTCAAAAAGAACACTAAGTTTGAAGTTCGTAGTTACCAATATTTGTACTTATTTTCCTCCCACCCTTTGAGAAAAAAATTGAAAAAAATGCAATTTTTCTGACGAGCTGTTATATTTTCGGTTGAGTTTTATACTATGAAAGAAGCAGGTAAGCAGCCATTACAACCTCTCACCTACCTTTTACACTCCATGTACGGCTTTATTCACTTCATTACTTCATTATCTTTCGGTTATAAACCATCTAAACCTTACATTATTTACCCTTAACCATAGGGCTATATATTCATCACTTTTTCTATTCTATTCAAATTGATAATTAATTAATAGGATGTAATAGATGGTACTGGATATGCTACTTCACAATGGTGCAAAAACGAAAATTATTGTGTACCTTACAACATATGTTGTCTGTGAATGTAAACCTTATAATATCTTTTCCCTCTGCTCCAACTCAGATTGGTAATAATGTAGTGGTGCTCACAAAATAATTGCAAGTGTTGCTTGATTGGCCTAAACTAAATCTCACAATCTGTTTTCCCTCACTTTCCTCAACACCATCATCATCACTTGTTCTGTTTATTATTATAAGATTAATTAAGTATTTAATGGGAGTGATGGTACTTACTTAGTACTATGAAAGATAGGAATCTCATAAGAAAATGATTATATAAGAAAGAAGAGAGTGTGTAGGACAGTACTTGGACCGTTAAGTTATAGGAGCAGGAAGAGAAGCTACCTCTGTGTTCTTAATTGCCATCGTTTTATTCATTGCACAAAAGCTAGGGTTTGTTTTTCACACACATACCCTTCACTCACTAAACTCAAAATTGGGTTCCAATTTTATTCAGATGTTCTCTTCCACATATGATTCAAACCCTTTCCCTAACTTCCCTTCATCTTCTTCTTCTTCATCTTATCCTAATAATAATAATAATAATAATACACTCCCTTTCTACATTGATCCACATAACAACAATGATTTTGCAACCACGCTTCTTCACCATCATGATCCATCATCACTACTTGTTTCTCCCTTTATACCTTCAAGTGAAGTGCCATTCCCGTCATCAGCAGAAGAAGCTGTTGTTGTTGCAGCAATGCTTGATCAAGATGCTGCAGCAAGCTATGGCGGGGGCGGAGGACTAATCTACGGTGGTGGAGGTGTTCCCAATTTGCTGACTCAGAAACCGTTAGGAAGCAGCATAGGTACGAAGAAAGATAGGCACAGCAAGATTCACACATCTCAGGGGTTGAGGGACAGAAGGGTGAGGCTTTCAAGCGAAATAGCGCGCAAGTTCTTTGATCTTCAGGACATGCTGGAGTTCGACAAGCCCAGCAACACGCTCGAATGGCTCTTCACCAAGTCTGAGAATGCAATCAAGGAGCTTGCAAGAAGCAAACATAGCTGCAGCTTCAGCTCCGGCGGCGAGAAATGCTCCTGTTGTGAAGGTAGTGATCAAGCAGCTGGGGTGGTGGTGGTGCACTCAAGCGAGAAATCATCTATGGCGGGAAGCAGTGATTCTTGTTCCAAAGGGAGGAACAAGTTGAAGTGGACACAGAGAGAAGATGTTTGTGTTCAGACAAAGAAGGAGTCAAGGGATAAAGCAAGGGCAAGAGCAAGAGAAAGAACTTGTTACAAAATGAACAACAACAACAACAACAACAACAATGGAAGATTAATGGTGCAAGATTTGGAAGACAGAACCCCTGCACTGCAACAATTTGAGCCTTGTGGAAGATGGTCTAATAACCCTCATCAGATTCTTCAACAACAACCTTACTATAACCCTCTTCGTCATCATCATCATCATCACATACTTGGAGATGCTTTTATTAACAATGTCATTGATGATTCTATCATGATTAAAAGGAACATGAATCGTGACCAAAACCTTATTGCTATCCCTAATAACAACAACAACAACATTATTGTTAATGATGATGACTACCAAAACCACTCGTCACCGTTCCTTTATTCAACTCCAAATTGGGACACCGACGAAACCATAAATGGTTGCTCCAACTTTCGTGCAATGGCAGCCACAATGAATAATCTATCAACATGCTTCACCGACCAGTAATGGTGAGCACTACTCTTCATTCTTTTTCTTCTTCCAAGCTTATTTTTATTGTATTTTACTAATTAATTTGGGTGCTGATTTTTAGAGGTTCCAATGGGAAATTCTTGGGAGGAGTGCATATCAATCTTTGATGCTAGTTTCCGGCAAAATCTGATGAGAAATGTGAATCCTAGATGGATCGCAAGTGCTTTTGCCTTGTAATCATCCCAATCTTTCGATCCATCAGTAACTGCTTTTTTATTCTGCCCTATATTCCCATTTTACAATGTTTGTACTGATTCTTGCTGATAATGAGCCAATGGCATATCAATCTTCTCATAAAGCTTTCCTGCTCCTCCGTCTATTATTTTCTCTGAAAACCAAACATTAAAGTTTGATTGAACTGCTTGCAGCAGCCACTTCCTACCAGCTTTTAGTTTTTTTGCTTTTTTTTTTTTAAATAGGTGGTGACCCTTTCAATGCTGAAACAAGCTATGCCCTTAATTTTGGAGCAAGAGGAAAAACAAGAATCATGAAAAAAAAAATCAGAATTATTATTTAATTTCAGCCTTCTTTTTTTCTTTTTTTTCAGCTGAATAAAGCTCACAGATCAGATGATAGAAATATGGTGATTTAATTTTCAATTTTTTTTCAGCTCTAGAAATTCAAGCATGGAAGAATAGAAGACATATAACCATGTATTTCACAAAAGCCCTGGTATCAACTATACAAAGAATGACATCACAGTTAGGTGATTTGTTTTGGTTCTGACTAGCCATTTCAAGCTGACTCCTCTAGTTTATGATGATTTGATTTCTCCTAAATAACCTTGATAAATCATAAACATTACAAATTATATATATCTAATGCTTTTGTGTGGAATTTGCTAATTTTGTAAATACAATGATAGATTAAAGAATAATATATAACTATTGAAAATTTGTAACAATTCAGATTAGTTTGATTGTGGCCAATGCACACAAGAATTTCTATTTTTGCCAGCTCAAGTACCTTCATAGCATATTTAATTAAGCCTGCTAAATATCCATATTCGTTTGGATTTATGAATGATTATTGATAACCATCTTGTCTTCTTGGAGCTATAATTGTCCTTTTGCTCAAAGGGAAGAGTCTTCAATCTTCAACATCAAGGCATTATCCTATTGTGACAGCAATTGCCTATTTCTATCTATGTTTTTACATAGAAGATAGCCACAGGGAGAAGAATATATTGGTGACATTCTCATTTGCTTTGTCTCTAAGGCTTATATATCTATGTATATATATTGATAGTTCTTTTTAAATCAAGTTCTGGACCAAGAAAAAGAAATGGAATGATAAGGTTGTACGACTCTGATGATGAACAAGAACAAAATGGATTGTTAGGGCTTAGGAAATCATGATGAATTCAAATGATTCATTACTATGTATATGTATGCAATCCAAGAATGCAAGTTGCATCAGTTGTTGCCCTTCTATTCATCAATGCAGCTCCTATGTTCCTTCAATTTTTCCCCTTTTATCCTATTCTTCATTTATGCAGTAGGTTTTTACCATACAAGAATCTAAACTTTGATCAGATCAGCAGATATCTGATGATTCATGACTGGCTGGTGTACCATATAACAAGTTGATTGTTAACTTCTATGTATTTAAAGTTTTAGTTTCCTGACTTTTATATCCTATGTAATTTTTTTTCTTCATGTGTCTAAAGAATTCTTACCACCCCACTTGAACACTAGAACTATGACCAAGGGGTGGACAAGAAGTGCAGTTTTGGTTCTATATGCATTGTTATTGCTTTCTACAATTTTGTTCAATGGAAATATAATTTTATGCTGCTGAGTTTTGAATCTGGTATATTACAGGTTGAGCCATAGTTACATGGGAATTTCCATTCTATGATAAACTGTGAATTGATACAAGATACACTACCACCTAATTGGTGAATTCATGTATCTACGGGTTGAGCATGCAGTAATAAATTTGGTTAATGCAGTTATCTTTATATAAAGTTGATAGTTGAAAGTTGTTACACTAGCAACTTCACGTGAAGCCAACTATAAGTGAGTTATTACTTATTAGCAATAAGTTTTTGCGAAATAACTGATTCAGATGAATTATATTTTCTGATCTAGATGATTCTTATAGCTTAGATTCATGGAATGAAAACTACTAGTGTCTTCCTCTAATTCATGTGGAAGACAGCATAATGATAATAATATCAAAGACACTAACACTATCTATCTGATATGAAAATGACATTGAGCGGCTAGTATATATAAAAAAAACCCTAACTAACCATAAACATGTGCTTGTTTTTCTCTGCCGGTTGATGGTGTAGGGCTCCTTGTTGATGTCTTAATCACCAGCAAGGTTGGTTGCTAACCATTTCCTGTAACCGCTACACCAGAATCCAACGGCCACAATAACAGAATTCAACATTATTATTTTCTTTCCAAAACTTTTTATCACTATCTATCACCACTACTCATAAAATCAGGGGTTCCAGGCCACACATTTGGCTCATCATAAAGGGGATCTCAGATCTCTTGTATATATATCTTTGGACTGGGTTCTTATTGGTTAAAGACTCAAAGTCATTGATCTTATACATCTAACGCATATGCATATGCTACCTGACTGATTTACAGTCCAATTGAAAAGACAATTTTTTTTTTCAGATAATAAGAAAGAAATAACAGAAAATGAATTTTTTTTATAGGTTTCTAAATATATATAATTCTTTATATGACCTAAAAACATAAAATTACTCGTTACTCAAATATTCTGAGAAATTAATTATGATTAATAGCAAAACATAAAGGCCTATAAGCACTTTCTCTTCGATAAGGTAGCTTTTTAATTTCTTCCCATTATTTATGCATGTGTGAAAGTTAGAGCAGAAAAGTTTAACCGTGAAACACAGTATAAGTATTATGTTTTAATTTGGCCAACTTTTTTATTTCTTAGTTAATAAGGTAACATTTATTTATATTAAATATAATTAAAATAAACTATATAGTTAAACGTAAGGGTTTTTATTTTTACCTATTTTCATGTGAAGGTAAGTAACATTTATATTTATTGCTAAATATTCATTAAAATTATTTTTAGATTAACAATTAGCAGGTTTAACAATATGTATTTATTATTTTTGTTATTAGCTATATTGAATTCCAAATTGATAATTTGATGAGATTAAATAATTGTGAAGAAAAAGAGCTAGTTATATTAATAATAGAAAATGGATTTTATTGTAAAGTAGAAAAGGGTTGATGAAGTTGATGAAGAGTGAAGAAAGGTGTTGACAGGGAAGAGAAATGAGAGTTATAAATGCATATAACAGTGAGTGGTTAGGACAGAATAGAAGAGAAACCCGTGCTTGAATTCGCAGAGTTTGACTGAGTAGTCCTCTTAATTTGCAACAAAATGGCTTCTTTCCTTATATATCCATCACTTCCACAGAACGGGGCCCTTCTTCTTCGTGCTCCCTATCAACAAGTGTGCCTACTCTCTACTCTACTTCCATCTTTTATCAACAATTATATTCCGTACCATAGTACCACAATAATGTAACAAACTAGTATTCCTAATACTATTCTTAGTATTAAAAACAAGAGATTAAACTGGAGAAAGAATGGTATATTATTGAGTGTATTCAAGTTGTCTGAAATGATACAATATAAAAAGGTATTTATAGGTACTAAAAGAATGGTAATAATAAAGACGTAATCTCCTATAATAAATATTCAGATATACTAAATAATCCTAATTAATTTTATAAGTTCCGTACCCCGCCAGAACTGGCGTTGGAATTGAACCCTTTATTCATATTCCTAACCATCCTCCATTTCTCAAACAAAAATTCTCTCGTTTCCTTATCAACAACCCCACACAGATTCCATTGGTCCGTTCCATAACCACCACAATTTAGTTAATAAATCTTGATTTATATTATATTATAAACTTGAATATGAATATGTAGAACCCACCATTGGTACTGAACCTGAAATAAATTCTATAAATTCGTCTTACAGTTTGTCCCCGTAAGACAGTCAAGTAATAAGTAAGGGAGTCCAAATAGGGCAGACAGAGATGGAGTGGTTCAATTTTGCCAACCCCATCCATTGCTTTCTTAAGCCAATGCAACCATGTACTGTCACGGTCTAAATGTTTCATCTTATGTTTCTTCTTTAATTTCATATTACAACTCACTTGGATTAGAGTTAATTAGATGCTATCATAGTTAATCCATAATGTCTGGCCAATTAGAATAAGAAGAAAGAAAATATCATGCCGACAATACATATACTTGGTTTTAAACAAGCAATAATCAATCCCACTTAGCTTGCATAAAAATGACATGTCTAACATAATAGTTGAGTGTTAGTAGTACTGCTATGAATAAGGAAAAAGACTAGAGCTAGCTACTTGCCTAGCTTGTAATATATAGTGTGTATTTAATATCAGAAAAAGGGGCCATGGCCGCCAACCTTAGCTTGGCACAACCCCATGCATGCTCACATTGCATTCATTATAACCCTGCTTTCTAGCCAACCTCCAAATAGAGCTATTAACTTCTGCTTATTAATTAGTTGTATATATGTATGTAACTTGCATTGTAACCCCAACTTTATTCAACTACAGTGAAGATCCTATGAAATCATTGTCATGGATCCTTCAATATGTGTGAATATCATTGCATAACCGTTCTTGTCAAGTGTCAACACAAGTCAAAATGAAAAAAAAAAATTTAATCAATCAAGTAATCATAGTCAACTCTGTTGACCTTTTGTTAATTAACCATTTACGTACATTCTATTATATATGACACCATTTATTATTTGATTACTCTCTTGCTATGACTTTGGGCAAATTTCAACTACCGATAACTTCCTACAATGAAAATATTTTCCATAAGTGCTTAAAATTAAGAAAAAAAAAGGTTATAGGCTGAAAATAGTATATAATCTTTATAAATAATGAACAAAAATTTCAGTTATTATTATCTTATATAGATTTATCTAATATCTAGCATTGTTGTTATTCTTACCTTATCAAATAGAACATTTTTTACGTGGGTAAGTTACCAGAGAAGCATGTGACTAAAATTGTGATCTTAGAACAGGGTAGTTAAAATAAAATAGGTGCATTTGGTGAATTTTATCACTAGAAAAAGTACAAAAAAATAAAAAGAAAATTATAATAGATCAGGAAAATTTTCAAGTGTACTGATATACCGGTGTTTCAATAATTTTTAACCGTTGATCTTAATTATAAAAAGTATATATAATATATATAATTAAGATCAATGGTTAAAAATTAATAAAACACCGGTGTATCGGTATACTTGAAAACTTTCCAATAGCTCATACTCAATTTTCTTTCTTTATGCAGAAAAACAAAAACAAAAGAAGAGCTACTTTTCCTAGGCAGGGCTACTACTATTTTCTGTTGGCATAGGCCTTTTAAGGGTGTTCCAGGCCAACAATGATGTTTTAAAACAATATTATATTAATGGAAAATTAGCAAGTGTTTAAAAAACATATATCTATCTTCATAAGTTGATGTATGTAGAAGTTAACAACTGCTCAAATAACATAAATTCAATTTAACGACAAAAATATTAATATAGAAAGATTATAGGACTAGCCATAGTGTAGGGCACATAGTCATAGAAAATTGAAGGTACTTACTACTTAAATTGTTAATTAATCTCAAATCAACGTAACGTATATGAACATGCATAAGTTATAGGTCAGTATACTTAGGAATATAGCTGTTGGAGTACAGTAATTAATCACATCTCCTAACAAGAAACTAATCATCATATGGAATATGTAATGCAACGTGGATATCAGATCAAAAGGACGGATCAATAAATTAAAGCAGCACCACTGCACAGTGCCATAGGCATCATCATGAACATCTTTTTATTGACTCTATAATTTAATATAGAAAAAAAATGATGTTTGATAGAACATATATATATGCATGCACTACTTGTTGATTTCAAAATACATATATCATTAATTTTTCAGTAGATAGATTTCATATGCTGTGCATAAAGTTTGATTTGATTATTTGTTCTAGCTTTTCATGTTTATTTCAAAGAGAAATTAAACAACCAGCAATATAATAAGGATACATATTTGATTATTTGCTCTTTTGATATATGTGTGGTTTTGGTTTCGGCAGAATTTTCTGTTGGATGGATATATACAAGTTAGTCTTGTCACTTCATTCAATCTAATATCACTTTTTTGCTCTTTTTGTTTTTAAAATTTTGCTTAAACTTTCAATATATAGATGGTATTAGATAGATTTTAACTGTTTGACCAGAGTTAAATGGGTGTTTTAAACTCTCTAGAGAGAATTATTATTATCTGCATTTAAGTTTTAAAAATTCTCATTTTGGTATGTATCAGGTATTTTCTTTCTGATTGTTGCTCTTGCTTACATTTATTATGATTTTTACATAAAATCTAATTTATAATCTAAAGAAGAGTAGAGTTGCTTGTTTGCAAAAATATAAGAAGAGAGAAACATATTAATATCATCATGGTTTATAAAGGTTTGAGGTTTCAACATTTAAAGAAGATTAAGCCCTTAAAAAGGGTCTATCAGTATTCAAAGAGAACAAAGATTTTAGATGTGGCTTACCAAGAAGAGAAGATCAGATTCAATAATTCTTCCAGTTCCAAACTCAGATCACACCAGTCACCACCAGTCACTAAAGTTTTAGACAACATATATAAGATAAAGAAAAGCAGGTAAAAGTGAAAATGATGAACAAGACTAGAATTAGATAACTAATTAAGTTTAATCATATTATATTCTCACCTGATTAAAGTGAAAATAATTGGTGCTACCACAAAATTCATGATCTCTTTACACTGAAAAGTAGCAAAACATATAGATGAAGATATATATACATATAGGTGTATAAATCTTAGTCAGAAGTTTTCTTAGTAGGAATGTATGATGGTTTTTTCTTTTCTTTCTAGTTTTCTTCCTCAATCATCATCAGGCAAATAAAGGTTGAGTGAAGGTGAGACATGGGGATAGTGACTCATACAAAAAGAGAATGAAGTTAGGAAGCAAAGAACAAAAAGATTACCCAATTTATGAAAATGGAAAATTGAGGAATGGAGAGGTATGAGGCAGAAAGCATGAAATAGAACATGTGTTTATTTTTGCTATGTGAAGGACTAAGAAGAAGAAAACAAAGAGAGATGAATTAAAGATAGTGATGTTGGAGTGTTTGACAAGTGGCAAAGGGACACAAATAACATACTAAGTAGTACAGGACTCATCAGAGGAGAATGATTGGAATGGAAGCAAACAGTAGTGAATAATATGTATGCATAAAACAGAGAAGGGAATGAAGAAGGCAAAGGTTGCATTTGCCACAAAATGGCCACAGCTTAATTACAATTACATGAAAGAAGAATCATGGCTAGGTTTGAACAGAAGCAAGGTGTTGCAAAGTATTCATGAATTTGTCAAGAAAACTGATTGAAGTAACACTGCAAAAAGCAGCATTGAATGAAAGAGAGAGAGAGAGAGAATAATTGCTTTGAAAAAAGACCATGGTCATGATGATAACCTTGAGAGAGTCAGACCCAGAGAGATAATGGTAATCAACAGAAAAGTGCGTAAGCTACTACTACTTAGGCTCCCAGGATTGCGTCATTTTTATGCTCTCCTTTTTCACTTTACTAATATATGAAATTATCAAACACTAGTACTCCATAAAGAAAATTCTATTTTGGGTGTGTTTGGATTTGCGTTGGAGAAGAGAGAAGTTCGTTTGAGTTCCTTGAACGCTTCATTTTTTATCTAAAAGTAATTTTGAATAATGTAATCCAAACAATATTTAGTTTACTATAATCCATTTTGAATAAAAATTACCAAACATAAATCACGTTAATACTAACTCACTTTTGATTAAAATCAATTTTATACAAACTTCCGTTTGCAAACCGTAATCCAAACACACACTATATATTTAAACATTATGATGTTGTGTAAAACACGTAAAACAAGCTTATGTCTCTTCATTCAATCTATATAATTAGCTTGGATCATCGTTTCATCATCACTTATATGTTACATCATTTTAATCTTTTGAAATTTCTGGTACTACTAGAATTTTCTAATTTTTTAAAAAAATATTACTATTTTGAATTATTGAGCAGCATGCAATGAAGTAGTTATATATGTAACGTAGGGTGGATTTTTACATGCGAATGATCACACCTATGAACTATTGCATAGCCCTGATTTTGCTTCACATCCAACACCTCAAGCTTTAGAGTTTAGACGAGTTTTTCAAGCATAGTAGTGTACAGTGTGACCCTGAAATAATGAACCCTAGCTAGCTATATATATATAGGACATCATGTCTCCTCTAACAATAGCAAACCCCAAGTTTTACTCGATCTTTCTACACTTTTCATCTACTCTCTCCTACCAACAATTCCAACCAAATCTTCCACATTAACTGCACGTCTGCACCAATATATCCAATTCAAAGTGAAAGAAAATGAAAATTGATTCTTACCTTGGTTTCGTGGTTTAAAACTGTGTAATTTGTGTGGTTTCGATCAATTTTTTATTTATTTTTTATTTTTTTACAAGTAACTATTACACATATTAAACTTGAAGACAGTTACTTATGTATTAAAATATTTATTGATCAGAGTGGATGAAAAAAAAAATTGATCTTAGCTTGTTTTGCCTTCATAAGGGATCTATATACCTAATTTGTGTCAAAATACTACTATAAACAAAAAAACAAATATTACTAATAAGATTTTTTTACTGATACTAATATAATTATGTTAAATGTATATTAAAATCATTTATTAATATAAAATATACATTAAAATAAACTAAATTACACATGTATTTTCATAAGAATACATAGTAGTTAATTTTAGTGTATAAATAATATTTTTAGTACTCATAAGATAGTTAAATCTCAAAAAATAATTAATGCACATAAAATTTTTTAGCAAAAAAATATTATTATTATTGTCACTAAAATATCTTGCTATATATGATTTTCCAAGTATAAAATAGTAAGAGGTTGTGGGGTTCGAGTCTCCTATCTTTAGTAAAAAAAAAATTTTTTTTGTCAATGAGTTATAGTTTAAGGATATCATCTAAAGACTCGATTTTGGGCTTGCTTAATTAATGATCTTTAGTGTATAAGTACCTTGGGCTTAGGCCCGTTTTAATACAAAGTTTATAAGCACCTAACGTGGGCCTTGATCTGTTTATTACATCAAGGGGCCCACATAATCGAAACAAGTTTCAGGTGCCACCATGAAACGCACCGTTGCGCCCATAAGATACGTTCAGTCTAAAACCCTAAATCCCAATTCCTCTCTCCCTCCGAACAGAAATTGGCACTAGCACTGTTTTAGTTTAAGTGTTCATACATATTCTGCCCTTAACAATCGAAACTAATCACGAAAATGATATGACATGGTCTTTCATCAAAAGCTAAAGTGGTCAAATTTTAGCAGAATCAGTTACATTTTGTTATAAAAGAAAACAAAACGGATCATTTCAATGTCAAAAGGTTATATATTTATACAAAAGCTGCAAGTTTCATGAGTTGTTCAAGCCAATTGAAGCTCTCCTTTTTACTTGGAAGAAAATGGAAGTGTCCACTGGTAAAAGTTGGCATGATGATATTTGAACCCTCTGCTAGCTTTGTGGTTTTGTTAGGCATAATGCAAACAATTCTGAGAGTTGAGTTTATAAACAATCATTTCAAAATGGAATATTCCCCGCCATTATGAATAATAACTGCCAAATGCTAATGCTATTGTGTCAGCACACCACCCTTCCTTGCTTATTTGTATTATTAGACTGTTGCAACTAACAAGTATTTTGCAGAAAAATGCTGTCTTTACGTGACAATGGACAAGTTTGACTAAATTATCTTCTAATAGTTTCCGGCTATTACTTTTACGTAAAGACAATTTTATGTGAGTAATGTTTAAGTGTGATATTTTTGGTTCCCCATTTGGAAGGCCAATTCAGGATCAGGGACCAGTTACAATTACAAAAGACACAAGGCAAGAGATAGCACTCTGATGGTGACATCAATTACTTTCAATTCCATTTAGCTTAATGCTAATCACTTCCACTAACCGAATTTTTATTGAAAAAGAAAAAAAAAAGATTTTCAAACCCCATTTTCTTTTCACCTTTTTATCAAACCATTACTTATTCAGAGGACCATAGTGTAAAGGAAACAAAAAACAAAGAAAAGAGGATGTCCAATTTGTGTTGAAAATGATTGTAGGTAAAAATTGATGACCAATGATTCTAGTTGCAGAAGACAGCACAATCTGACTTTCTACTGATCCCATAGTGGAAAGAGGATCATGAACTCAGCTCAAGTCTGCAAAAACTATCCTTATGCAATTATCATTTCTCTCGTGTGAAAATAAATTACTTTTTCTAAAATAAAAATCAAACAATGATGTTCAAATAGTAATTATAGTAGAGCATATTTACCCTCCTCGCATGCAGCTCTTATTTTTTTGGGCAAGGCATAGTGACTACTGACATATACAGCAATAGATATTATTCCAAAGTCTTCCAACCATGTCTTTATAATATATCTTCATATAGATTTTTTTGAATCATGATCTTTTCTTACATTTAGTGGTGTTTGTGAAGTGGCTATGTAACAGCCACATTGACAAAAGAGGTTTCTGACACGAAATTTTAGATTTAGTTAGGAACCCCATTAATGAATATTTTAATGAGACTATTATCCAAATTTGTGATTTGGCCTTATTAGTCGTTATCTACAACATTCTTGTGCTCAACTTTTGTTGGTGATCCTACCTAGACGCACAAGGTAATAAAGGTAAAGTGTCTAAAGTTGAAACTTAGTCAAAAGTAAACAGCAATTGACACAGGCATGCAACATGTAAATAGCATCTTGGATTGGAAGAGCCTCCAATATTTTCTGCCAAACCTGCAAACCCTGTCTTGAGCTTCTTTAATCTGTTTAAAAATACTTAAATATTGTTGTCTCCACATCAGAGTTGAAACTCAGAATACTAGTTGATGCCAAGCTACCTTTAACAGTAAATTTATCAACATTGCTGAAAAGAAAAGAGAAGAGGAAACAGAACCAAGCAAGAGAGGCTTTGGAATTCTCTCATGAATTAAAAATTCTTTTTCTTCTTTCTGTTTTTTTTTCCTTCTTACATACTGTGGCAATCACTAATTCACTATACATCAAATCAAAACTCTCATTCTCTTTGCATTTTAAAAACAATGAAAAATGAAGAAAAGAAAACAGTTAGTGCCCAAATGATTATTACTGACGATCTTTCACCTACATTAAATGTTGGACAAAAACAATTAAAGAATCTTGAATAAAAAAATCGTCTTCTTCCATGTCCTGCCAAAAGAGAGAAGTTGATCATGAGTAAGAGTTTATTATATTGTTGTTAATTCATAAAAAAGTGTGACAAGTATTAATAAGTACTAACTAAAACATAGTACCTAATGATTGTGCGTGATTCTGAATGGTTGTGCAGGGCTGAGAGACTGGTAAGAAAGCTAAGTGTTTTTAAAATCAAATTATGCACAGTGCTGAAGTTGGTGTACAAGATGATGATGTTGATGATGATGACGAGGATGTACTACTGTTCTGAACTTCTGATCATGTGATAGGCAAGGCATGACTGTAGACTAAGCAAGAATACAGATTATCAAACTGAAAAAGATAAAGTAAAGGTTAAAATTAGACAAAGAAGCTGAGACCAAAAGCAGAACAAAAAGAAGTAAGAAAGAGAAGAAAACTAACCTTTTTCGGTATGTGGGAAATGGGTTGTCCTTATCACCCTCCATCCATGAATTGAATTTCTTCAAAGTGAGTCCCTCTTGGCAATGGGGGACCAATTTCTGAACAGTAATAAGGGTATGTAAGTTATGTGAGATTTCTAATTCAGGGGGAAAAGAATAACTTCAACGACATTAAGAAAAGAACAAAAGGACTTCAAAGCAATAAAGATTGAAATCAATTTGTATATCTAGTGAAGCAAGAAACACCTAGTGGCTAAGAACATATTAGCATATTCTTTAGGCTCTTATGTTTTTATTGCAGTATCACCTCTATTATGTTCAGCTCCATATAATCATTGATAATTTTAGAATCTTGTACTTTTGGTCTAAATATAAAAAATGCTCAGGGTCCCCTTGTTTGCATAGAGCCCTGCAGATAATTTTTGTTTTTATGTTTTTCTGTTTGTATCTAAGTGCATGAGGTTGAAAAAAGAAACAAAAAACCAAAGCATTCAGCAGCATAAATTTCCACTATTTTACAAGCATAATAGTGAGAATGGCAGAAGGGATAGGGAAAGTACTTGAATGTGGATGGACATGTTTCACATCCAGCCATTCCATTCCTCTTTAGAAAAAGTTCAGCTCGGTGTATCCGCCTGAATATGGCAGAAGTTCTTCCACCTCAATTCTGGAACGAGAACAACTCATAGTTTTCTTCAGTCTGCCATGAGTTGACTCAACCTCAGCCATGAATATGCCATAGACAGGCCTGTGATCCGAAAATCTTGATTCCCCGCGGACGTAAGATAATTGATGAAGACCTTCTCCAAACCACAAGATTCTGTCACACCTATAAGAAAAATACTTATATAAGCATAACAAATTTAACAAAACTATGTCAACAACTATGAAACACACCCTATGCTTCATTTTCTACTTTCTTCATATTGAGTAGTAAGTACTTACCATGCAGGTGTTCTCCTTTTCTCCTTTGGATGCATATCATCTCCTGCATATCTATCTGAATTAGTTGAATACTTGTATGTTGGGGGAAAATATATCTTCCCTTCATTCCATCCCACAAATACACGGCCTCTTTTCTGTTCTATTCTCAACTGCAAGGAATGTCAATAATTAAGGCTCATTATGCTTTGTCACATAGCAATAAAAATGAACCTAGAGCTATTTAAATGGTTAAACATACATACCTGATCATTCTCTAATAATGCTCTCCAGTTTTGCATCTCAACAAGTGCCTTAGCAGATCGGTAATTGAGGGCGATTCGATAATTCAAATCTCCGAGCCATATTATTCGACTACATTAATGAATTTTAAGTTAGTTCATGAAAAGAAATTATGTTAAATGGAAAGGAGACAAAGGAAAATGATTTTCAGAAAACAGAATTAGCAACTGCAAGAGACAAAGACAAAGACAAACAGATTCTTACTCATGCTCAAGGATTGTTTGTGGGGACTTCTCATTGTCCACACCATTAACACGCGGAAACCTTGTCTTTTTTAAAATCTCCATCACATCCAAATTTCTTCTTAGTTCATCTCCCTCTTTCTGTCCAGAGGTTAAATGGCTACAGATAAAGCAAAAGCTTGTTTCATGCAGTGACATGCTGATTGAGATGGATCCCTGTAGATACAATCAAAATAACTCTCTCATTAAATCCAATTTATTATGAAAAATAAAAATTAGAACTATATGACTGACATAACATTCACCTTATTTCCAAGATAGCCCATCAAACCTCTGCCAACACATGATACTTTCATGTTTTGCACATGATCTTTCAATTCACTTCTTACCCATATGGTAAGGTATATTCCCACCATTTGCTTACTTGCTACAAGGCAGTACCTCGAACGCCCCGGCATGCCATATCCATCCTCATTAGAGGCAGGTCCGGCATAAGACATTGGCGAAAATAGAACTGTACTTGGCGAATCTCCAATGGCATTATCATCATCAGATGAACCCCATCTTGAATAGTCACTTGGTCTTGAGTAGTCACTTGCCCTTGAATAGTCACTAGGCCTATAACCCCATCTAAAACTGGGATCAAAGTCACTTGGCCTTGAGTAGTCGCTTGGCCTTGAAAAGTCACTTGGCCTAGAGTAGTCACTTGGCCTTGAGTAGTCACTCGGCCTGTGGCCGAACATTACACGATCACAGACACTATACCTTCGATCTAGTCGTGGTTGAGCAAGTGAGGGATCGTTGTCAATTCCATAACTAGTAGAAGTTGTCTGGAACGATCGCCTATGGAAGAAAGATGAATTCTTCTGCCTAGCTGATCCCTCAAAATCAGCATTTAGCTCTGCAATTGGCTGAGGAATGGGAGAAGGTGTATAACATCCACTGCTTCCACTAGTGCCAGGAAGGTTGTTTAAACTCTTTCTGATGAGAGCCAACCATTTTTTGGCAGGGCCATTGTCCTCAGCCCCTAAGATATTACCAGCATTCAAGGGAACTATCTCTTGAAATCTGAAAGAGGATAAAAACATGTCATTGGTAACAGTTAGAACAAAGGTTGATCAAAGACTAAGTTGACAAGAACCAAGTCAGAATTCCTACCCTAGAACATATATATCTGCTGGTGGTGAGGAATGAAGCCAATCATCCAAATTCAAATTACTCGGTGGTGATCTTCCAGCAACATTCCATGTAGCAACAAAAATGCTGCTCACAAAGAAGAGAAAAGCACCAGAGAAAATATGAACAAACCAGTATTTTTTTGGTAAGAAACAGTAAAATCACAAGAGGAAAAGGAAATATACCTATGGTTCTGAACATCAATAATTCGAGGATGGTCAAGATTCATTCTTCCTCGCCTAACCTGATCTGCACTCCTGCTAAACTTCTCTGTTCATTTGTAGTGAGGAGGTTTAAACATTAAATTTTGTCATGTAGATGTAAATGTTCTTTAAACATCAAGATTTCCAAGGAGTGGCATCATGAAATTCAGTACCTGTTTTGCTCTTTTTGATAGTGCATGGTTCTCTCTCAGAGAAGCTACTCCTGCTACTCCTGCTTCTGTATTCTACGTTACCTCCTGCTTTAATAGCAATGCTAATGCTTCAAGTTCATGTACATAGAGAAACAAAAGATATAGAAAACTGTAGTATGAAGCACAATTGGTGAGTATATACTATATAGTTTTGTATATATGGTTTTAGCTTAATTTTCTTAGATTAAAAAACAACAAATGAGACAGAAGTTGATGAAAGACCCTAGGCTTCAATTTCCATTCCCAGTTTGTGTTATTTGTTAAATTCCCTTGGTTTCTCCGGCAACCAACTAGAAGCCAAGTCTTATTCCTATGCTTGTTGCTTCCCAAATTTTTTAAAAATGGAACCACTTATAGAAAGTGAATTTTGAAGAAGACAAATCAAAGCATACCCACCTCCATAGGCAACAGCACCTGATAGTGTATCATCAGTTCTGCATTTGATATTGAAGAACTTTCTAACCATTTTCTTTGACCATGAGAGCTTCATCAAACCAACAAAAAGACAGAAACAAAAGCAGTTAACAACTTGCAGAGATTGCAATCAACAACACACATCAAAGTATTCATCTCTACAACATAGAAGAGAATGGAAAAAACAAAAAAAAAAAAACCTTGGTTTTCTTTGAATTGTCATCTCTCATTTTTGCAACTTCTACTTCATACAGCTCCTCAAGCACACTATGATATTTCTCCTCAGAAGAGAATTAATAAGTTATAACCCAACACCCCCACCCCCACCCCACCCCCAAAAAAGCTCTCTTCAGAGCTTCAAAGAGTAAAAGATCATTGCTTTGAAAACCGCTTCTCCAAAATCCACCCTTTCTTCTATTTCCCCTTCTCTTTCTTGACTTAGACACAATACAAAACTCATTTGTATCCCAGTTTATGAACTCCAGAGCACCCCCTATCCAAACAGAACAAAACTAAGATCAACAAGAAGTGAAACTCAGCAAGATACAACAAAATGCCTCAATTTTTTCCCCCTGGGTTCTGTCTTTAGCTGCTATGTTGTTCTTGCCACACTAAGAAAAGTGTAAGAACATGGAAGCAGACTCCAATAAGAAAAGTGTAAGAACATGGAAGCACACTCCAATAAATATGACAGAAAGGAGAAAGCGCCACCAATTACTAGAGAGAGAGACAGAGAGAGACAACACTTTAATGCGTGGAAGTGAGAAGAGATTCTGAGGTGGTAGAACAATACAATGCAGCAAAGAGAGAGAGAGAGAGAGAGGGAAAGCAAAGCTTCAAGTGTTGTAGTGTTTCTTTGTTTCTCTCTCTTGGAAACCAAAGCACCTCGTTCTCTGCAAACAAAGCATCGAATTTGAACAGAATAAAGCGCAGTAAAAAGAGAGAGCATACAAGAACTTTATTATTATTATTATTAGTAAATTAAATAATCACACTTTATTGTTTTTTATAAGTGACAAGCATGGCTCAAGAAATTAGACAAGGCCAACATGGAAGGAAGGAAGAGCGGGCAACGGGCAGCGAGTTTTTGGCTTTATGGAGCTGAACAAAGCCTGCCCTTGGTCAGCAAAGTGAAGAGGGAGATCTAGCAGCATCATAGAGTTGCATTCCTTCCAGTTTTTTTGGTCTTCCTACTAAAGCAAAAGCACCTAAAAGATAAAGCTATTAGTTTTCATAATGTTATATTGTTTTATTATTTTATAGCACAATGAATGTTTAAAGATAAGTATATACTATTTACTATTACTATAATGGTGCAGTGTCATGGATTATGACACAATTGAGTATTAATTCATATAACAAAACAATAGATTTTAGAATAACATGCTCTGTTTCATAACAGAGTAGGGATAGAGATGTGAATATGACACATTCAAAGTTTAAAATTTTATATAGCTGTTTCTTATAATTTGCCATCTTATGAAAATGTAACATTTTATATATGGACCAATGTGATGAATATGATGTTTGCTTCTATAAATTGGTAATGTTGAATTGGTGATAGGTGTTTTATCACTGACATAACCTCAAACTATGTCTTTGAAAATAATGGCAGATTACCCAATTTTGTGGTCTTGGTATTGTTCATTGAGGGTTACTTTTTTCTTTTTCTTCATTCTTTTTAGCTCTTAGAACTTACCAGCTATGAATGCTATCTTCTGATGATTATATCAGTATAGTTTTAGACTTTAGGCTTTAGGCTAAAATTTATATATGCATTACACCATTAGGAGCTTCCTTTACTACTAGGGATGATAAAAAATTAATAATTTTTATTTTTTTCCTTTTTTTTTTTTTGGTTAATATTGTGATGCGCCGCCCATGCTTCCTTTGAATTCATTGTGCATTTTCCATAGGTCTCTAAATAGTAATAAGTGTACCACATTACCAAACAGAATTTCCTTTTGCCTTTGGCTTTCAAGTTTCAAGCTTTGAACTCTCCCTTTGACCATACAGCCATACCTAACTTTTTCTCTATCATCATACTTGTTTTTTCCGTCTCATCCTCAGGGTTTTATAGTTTATAATATAATTTCCTATCTTATTTTATTAGTTTAATTATTCCGTTCTTATAATTTTATTAAATTTTTATGTTTAATAAAAGTTTTTAATTAAGTTCTTTTTAATTAATTTTTGTTAAAAATATAATTTTTTAAATACTTACTTTGGTATTTAGTGTAAGATAAATTATAAAATATTTTAAAAACCAATATTCTAGAATTAGTGTGTTTCGCTTGAAAGAAAATAACTAATAAAAATTTAATTATAAATTTTTAAACGGAAAAAATCTAATTAAAAGTTTTATATTTTTATGAAAGCTATTTTTGTGGTTGAGGCTATATAACCCCACCAGCCTCCTTCAATTCGCTCCTTAACTAAATAATTAATGGATTTTGTTCGGTAGACAATGATTTTTGTAAACAATATGAATAATAGGTTTTAGAATTGACCCAATAAAATAAAAAAATACTCTACCCTAAATTACTTTCTAAATCTTAAAATTAGGATAATTATTTACACACCTACTGAATTGAACATCCAGTTATTGTTAACTGTGCATGAATAAATCGAATCAAAAGAAATAACCATCCAATTAAAAATAATGAATATAATCATCTGCATACCTATTAAATTGAACATTCGACATATCTATTATTCACATTATTTAATATTTTCATCATGTATCTATACTTTTTCATAATTAATTTATTGGTCCAATTACATATTTCCGATTAAAAGGGGGTTGACGGCGCAATACGGCCATTTGAGTCGTATTATTCATTATTATATATATCACCAAAAAATAAAAAATGAAAGCAATTTGCATTTCATATCAAACAATGCAAGTCCACCCTTCAAAAGAAGAAACACACTTAGCACTAGCAGCTTCATATATATAAGCCTCCACTAAGCGGTGTCTGCTTAGTAATAACTAATAAGTATTAACTGTCATCATTGCCAAGCAGGAACCAATCCAGAAAGAAATAGAAAATATTGTCACATTCTTTTTTTTTTTTCCTAACACTTTCATGCCAAAGGAAATACAATTTACTGTCCGTACACTTTTATGGTAGATATCATTTTAATATTAGTATTTTGAGTTAATAGTCAAAATCGTCTCTAAAAAATATTCTGATCTCTATTTTTGTCTCTGAAAGATAAATTTAATCAAAATCGTCTTCGAAAGATTTAAAATTAATTACGTTAGTCCTCCGCCTATTCTGTCACTAACAACGTTAATTTTGCTGACATAACGCGTAAGTTTTTTTTTGTCAAGATTCAAACCATTAGAAAATTGGATCCCCAACCCAACGACCCGACCCGAAGATCACAGACTCTCCTTCTCCTCTACACGTCTCAACCTCCATGCCAGTTCCAACAGTTGTTGGCTCCTCGTCGATGTCGTTTTTCCCGCCGTCACCTACATTGGTGCCTTCGCATCAGCTCCCATCAGTATCTATTTCCATACCCTAACCCACCCAAACCCCCTCTCTCTCTCTCTCTCTCTCTCTCTCTCTCTCTCTCTCTCTCTCTCTCTCTCTCTCTCTCTCTCTCTGAGTGTTCAAGTTGGGTCAGCATCCAAAATTGGAGCAATCTCTACCCTAGCAGCAAAGGCAGAAGCAACGCATGATACTTGCAAACAATTTGGGGTTACAGAAAATGCTTATTGAGTCAGATAGCTTACCTCTAGTGCAGAATTTGAAATCGAAGAGCAGGGTTGGGGACATTGATCCAATATTGTTGGACATCCTACAGTTGGCAGGGGAGGATAACAGATTCAGGTTCACCTGGACGCTAAGGGAGGGAAATAGATCGGCGCACAAAAGATACCCATTGAACTCGGTGGAGCGCTAGAGCAATCATGGACGATTAACCCGCCCCCTGAACTCAGAGTAGTGATCCAACGCGACGTCGAGAGTTGCCGAGGAGCAAGGATCGAGAGGCGTCAGCAGAACCAGCAGCAGGGGCAGCAACAGATGACGTCAAGAGCCACAAACAGAGGAGCATACGTCCGAGGAAGCTCAGATCAAGGGCGGAGACCGAACGGGCATATCGTTCAGAAGACGATGACGACGGCGGAAGTTCGAAGTCGTCCTCCTTAGCGCAACGACGACCGCGTTCCGCAAGTAGTGCTTTGTGATGTGGCTAACTGAATTGGATCGGGGGTGGAAAGCAAGCACTATACCATTGATGCGGCGGTAGCAGCAGCTGTAGAGCAGGGGCTCTGAGACGCTTGATAGGTGGCGGAGGTTGACGTTCAGGCAAAGGCGTGGTATCTCTGCAACATCCGGTGACGACGGCGGTAGTTACTGGAGACGGTGCGCAGCGTGAAGCTTGAAGAACCACCATTGCGGGGGTTGTGTTGCAGCGGGACGGGATTGGAATGGAGGCTCAAAGCTACTCAGATAGGTTGAGGAGGGATTTTCGAGACGGGTACGGGTGGGTCAGGATTATAGGTAGTTCGGGTTCTGTTTCTGTTTCTTAGGCTTAACAGTTTATGACCAAAAAGACAAAAAAAAAAAACTAACGTGCCACATCAGCAAAATTAACATTGTTAGTAATAGAATAGACGAAAGGACTAATGTGATTAATTTTAAATTTTTTGAGGACGGTTTTGATTAAATTTATCTTCCAGGAATAAAAATATATTAGAATATTTTTTAGGGACAATTTTGACTATTAACCCTTAGTATATTTTTAATACTAATACACGTCCTTTCTATTTTGTTAATTAAAAATATAATTTATTACACAATTAATTAATAATAATTTTTGTAGACGGGAGTTAAAAATATTTGATATGAATAATATTACTAAAGAAAACATATATATATATATATATATATTGTTACGGTGGGTAACCAGAGATTAGTGGGTTGGATTAGTTTGGCTGGCCCAATCGTTGGAATGATGGAGTATCCAAGCGGATTGATGCTCCAAGGCCCCCGTCCGACTTCGGTATGAGAGAATGGGGGGTGGTACCTGCAAAGACACTCCGATGCCAAAGTCAGCAAAGGGAGCAAAACAGGTCTAGAGAGTATTGGGCTTAGTGATACCTGAGGGATGTCAGGGTATTTATAGTGGTGAACCAATAACCACCGCTGAAGTAGTGCCACCTTTTTAGGTGGATAACCGTTCCCATATCTTAGGGAGGTTAAGATATGGCTCTATGAAGTGGTTAGAGAGTTTCTAGGGGCGGTTACTCATTTGAATGAGTGTTATCTGCCAGCTAACCCTCGTATCCGACTTCTTTGGAGCAGGTCGTGTTCAGTACCGACTTCTGGGGACGAAGGCCGGTACTGGGGGAGGGCCAACCCCTTTGGGTTGGGCTTCTTTGCTTGGATCCTGGGCCCTATTTATTGGGCCAGGGTATGAACAGTGCCCCTACTCGAGCCCAATTTATTTTTAAGAGTTGGGTTCGAGTATTCAACTCGGGGTCGTAGCCGATTTGTGAGAGGACCGACGTGATGGTTTGAAAACCGACGTGATTTTTCGTGACCTTTTGGTTCTGACAGTTACGTCCAATCAAGCGTCGTGTCCGTTAGGGGTGTGCGTAGGGATTTAATAGCCTTGGTAACGGTGCATCTTCATTAATGATTGCCCCGATTTTACCGTTATGCCCCTAACGTTCTTATAAATATTTTCCCTCTCTTTCGTTGTTTCGTTTCTGCGATCTTTCAAATTTTCCTTGGATTCGTTCGTGCTGCGTTCTTGCGTCTTCGAAGGCTTTTTGCCTCCAACCCTTATTTCCGGATAAAGGTTAGTTCTTTAATATGCCTTTGTAGATAAATTTGATTTGTAGACTTTAGTTTCGCATCCTCCTCCCTTTAGAGACCGTGTTGGTGATTTTTCTTTTCCCCTTGTAGGTTTGTTACCCCCCTTTTTATAAAAAGAAATGGCTTCTGTAGATGCTCTCTCTCACTGGGTTGATGTCACGGTCTTAGGGGAGGAGCCCTCAGTCGATTCTGAGTTCATTACCAACCTTCGCACTCATCACAGAATTTGTACTTCTGAGGATGACGAACCAAAATACGAATTGGTAGTCCCGGGTCCTGAAGACCGGGTTTGTTTTGGAAGAGTCGATGAGGCGGCCCCTCATTTTTTCTTTATGTATGAGTGCATGATCACCCGTTTGGGTGTTTTTCTTCCTTTTTCGAATTTTGAGATATCTGTTTTGCGTCACTGTCGAGTCGCTCCCACCCAACTTCACCCCAACTCTTGGGGTTTTTTGAAAATTTATCAATTTGTCAGCCAGGCTTTAGAGTTTCCGACTTCTTTAAAGATTTTCTTCCATCTTTTCCATATGACAAAACCCTTCAGTGGGCTAAACAATAAACAACAGTGGGTGTCGTTCCGAGCCATACAAGGTCGGAGACTTTTTACCCTTTTTGACGAGTCCTTTCATGACTTCAAGAACTACTTTTTCAAAGTGCAAGCTGTAGAGGGTCACCACCCCTTTTTCCTGGATGATCATTCTTCTCCCCGATTTCCTTTATATTGGCTGGAGGCCTCCCCTTGCGAGAAATATGGTCTGGATGACTTAACTGAGGTAGAAGCAGCCATTGTGGGGTTCCTCCGAGAAGCGTGGGGGAGGGCCCCATACTTGGATACTAAAAAATTTCTCCAGGGGTCGCCGACCTTTGTCCAGTCACAATTAGGTAGCTTTTTGTGTTTCTTGCTTGTTTCCGACTTGTAATTTCTTTTACCGACTTTGTCTGATTTTGGCTACCAATTTGTTTTTTGTAGAGATGGCAAAGAAAAACGCTCAAGAGTCTTAGCAGAGGGTTCAGGAAGCCAAGGCAAAGTCTCGAGCCAGGTCTGGAGGTGTTAGGATGGTTGTCTCTCCTCCTCCTCCTCCTCGGAACGTTGGGACTCCTTCTCAGTCTATTGTAATTTCTTCCTCTGCTTCCTCTCTGCCACCCCCTTCCGTCCGACCTACTCCTGAACCAGAGCCAAAGAAGCGCAAGACCTTAGAGTCTGGCGCTTCTGGTGAGGCGGACGCTCTTGCGTTCGTCCGAAAGAACATCTATCCTCATGCTCGTATGAGTATGAATGATGTTTCTGTTCGGCACTACCTCACTACTGTGGTTGAGGAGAGTCTCAAGACGGCGGGGGTTTGTGGCAAACTCTTGGATATATTTGAGAAGACTCCCATCAGCTCTTTAGGGACGACCTCGAGGGTCGAGGAGCTGGAGGGTAGGCTTCGTATATATCAGGAGCATGAGAAGGAGTTGGAGGGGAAAGTCGCCAAACTGGAGGGGGAGAGGAACAGCCTCCGAGAGAAAGGGCAGAAGTTGCAAGCTCAATGCAACATGGAGGTGGAGTTGAGGAAGGCAGCGCAAGCCAGCTACAATAGTTTATTTGCTGATCTTGTGTCTGTAAAGAACGACTTACTGAACGCTCGGAAGGCCTACACCGAGTTGGAGGACTCTATTGCGGATGGTGCTGATGAGGCCTGGAGGATTTTCAAGGAACAGGTCGGGGTTATTGCTCCTGACTTGGACCTTTCTCCTTTGGACCCTGATAAGGTTGTTATTGATGGTGCCATCGTGGATCCTCCTGCCCCCATAGTGGAATCTGAGTCTGATTTAAAGACTCGGGGGCAGAGGATCGTAGAGTCCCCTCCTCGCTCTAAGGACGCTCCGAGTTCATCTACCGTTCCTCCGATTTCCTCTTCAACTCCTGCTCCTGGCGTTCCCCCTGACCTTGCTGGTGGTGATCTAAAAAAGTGATTTTTGGCTATCGGGGCCCGGCTTGTGGGCCCCTCTTTTTTAAACTCTTTATATTTATTTGTTGGTGTTTTGAACAATTTTTTGGCCTTTTAAGGCCGTAAACGAAACAGTAATGCCCCCTTTTTTAATAGGGGTTTAATTTAGCGTTAAATAAATGCCCTTTTTAGATAAGGGTTTCGAGTTACCTTATGCGCGCATGCTTTTCGTGGTTCATTTGACTCTTTGATCTTTTGTGGAGAAAACCTTTTCTTTGGGACTTGCTTGCTTTTCTGAATTTCCTTGATTCTCAAGGCAGCCTTTTTCTTAGTTTTTCCTTATCTCTTTTGTTATTCCTAGTACTCAATTTTGTTTTATTGAGTTTTTCGTGACTTAGGCTACTTTTGCGATTCATTTTAAATTTTACTCGGTTTCGCATTCCGCCCTGTGAGTCGGACTGCTCCCGAGTTTATCATGATCGACTTCTATAGCCTCTTTACACCGACTTGTACCTCGTCGTTTTATCCTGACGACCATCTAGGTCGGTTCATGGGATTTTTACGTTTTGTCGAGCTTAAATCGGCGCGTTTCGTAGAAAGAAAATTAAAAAGGGGAATTTTGAAAGAGATATTTAAAATGAAAGAGTTCTTTATTAATTGAGGTACCTTATTGCTACTAAGGGCTTTTGCTAATTTATTTCCCTTAGCCCCTACTGTGATGCCTCGTTAAAAACCCTTCTTCAGAAAAAACCCTTTGATTCTAGGGAAAAAATCATGAAGCTGGGAAAAGAGTACATCAGGGAGTAGAGTTTGCTTTTAACTGTAGTACCTTTTCATATTACAAGCATGCCATGACCTTGGTAACTCGGTGCCGCCTAAGTCGGTCACCTTATAATAGCCTTTTCCTAAGACCTCCTTGATTTTGTATGGTCCTTTCCAATTGGCGGCGAGCTTTCCCTCCCCCGATTTGTTGACCCCAATGTCGTTTCTGATTAAGACTAAGTCATCTGGGGTGAAACTCCTTCGAATGACTTTTTTGTTGTACCTTGTAGTCATCCTTTGTTTCAATGCTGCTTCTCTTATCTGAGCTTCTTCTCGGACTTCAGGGAGCAAGTCGAGCTCTTCTTTATGTCCCTGTATATTCCTGATCTCGTCGTGGAAAATCACTCTTGGGCTTTGCTCATTGACCTCTATTGGGATCATGGCTTCTACGCCATAGACTAGTCGGAAGGGTGTTTCTCCAGTGGCGGATTGGGGAGTTGTTCTGTAAGCCCATAGTACTTGTTGGAGCTCTTCAGCCCAAGCCCCTTTCGCGTCTTGTAACCTTTTCTTCAGCCCTGCCAGAATGACTTTGTTGGCTGCTTCGGCTTGCCCATTGGCTTGTGGGTGTTCCACCGAGGTGAACTGGTGTTTAATTTTCATACTGGCTACCAGGCTTCTAAAGGTGGAGTCGGTGAACTGGGTTCCGTTATCTGTGGTAATGGAATAAGGTACCACATACCTTGTGATTATATTTTTGTAGAGGAACCTCCTACTTCTCTGTGCAGTGATGGTGGCCAGTGGTTCTGCTTCTATCCACTTTGTGAAGTAATCTATTCACACTATTAGGTATTTAACTTGTCCTGGCGCCTGGGGAAAAGGACCTAACAAATCCATTCCCCATTTTGCAAAGGGCCATGGAGAAGTGATACTAATGAGCTCTTCTGGGGGAGCCACGTGGAAATTTGCATGCATTTGGCATGGCTGGCACTTTTTCACAAATTCTGTGGCATCTTTCTGCAAGGTTGGCTAGTAAAATCCAGCTCGGATCACTTTCCTGGCCAATGACCTGGCTCCGAGATGGTTCCCGTAGATTCCGCTATGTACCTCCTCCAACACCTCGGTGGTTTTTAAGGTCGGTACACACTTTAACAATGGTGTTGATATCCCCCTTCTGTAGAGAACATTTTTCACCAAAGTATAATGTTGTGCTTTCCTTCAGATTTTCTGGGCTTCTTTTTCCTCCTTAGGGAGGATGTCGAATTTTAGGTATTCGACTAAGGGGTTCATCCATCCGAGGTTTAATCCGACCACTTCAAAGACTTCTAGTGTGTCTTCCGTTTTTACCACTGAAGGTTCCTGGAGGGTCTCTTGAATCAAGCTTCTGTTATTTCCTCCTGGCTTGGTACTTGCTAGCTTGGATAGGGCGTCTGCTCTGCTGTTTAGATCCCGAGTTATGTGTTTTACCTCGGTTTCTGCAAAGCGCCCCAGGAGCTCCGAGGCTTTCTCCAAGTACCTTTTCATAGTTGGGTCTTTTGCTTGGTATTCCCCACTTATTTGAGAGGTCACCACCTGGGAGTCGCTGTATACCATCACTTTCGTAGCACCGACTTCTTCAGCCAGCTTCAATCCTGCGATCAAGGCTTCGTATTCTGCCTGATTATTTGAAGCTGGGAATTCGAACTTGAGGGAAACTTCTATCTGGGTTCCCCTCTCATCTACCAATATTATGCCTGCGCCGCTTCCTGTTTTATTGGAGGATCCATCCACGTAGAGTTCCCAGGTAGTCGGTTTGTCCTCTTGATCCCCTGCATATTCAGCAACGAAGTCGGCGAGGCACTGGGCTTTAATCGCCGTCCGAGTTTCATACTTTAAGTCGAACTCGGAGAGCTCTATTGCCCATTGTACCATTCTTCCTGCAATATCCGTCTTTTGGAGGATCTGCTTCATGGGTTTGTTCGTGCGGACTCTTATTGTGTGAGCCTGAAAGTAAGGCCGTAGCCTTCGAGAGGCTATTACTAAGGAGTAGGCAAACTTTTCTAATTTGTGGTACCTTAGCTCAGGGCCCTGTAGAACTTTACTGATGAAGTAGATCGGGTGTTGCCTGACCTCCTCTTCTCTTATCAAGGCTGCTGAGACAGCCCTGTCTGCCACGGAGAGGTATAGGATGAGGTCTTTTCCGGCTATAGGTCGGGTCAAGATAGGAGGTTGGCTCAAAAACTTTTTGAACTCCTGGAACGCCTCCTCGCATTCGGGGGTCCACTCAAACTGGTGCCCCTTTTTTAGTAGGGAGAACAGTGGAAGGGATCTTAATGCTGATCTTGCCAAAAATCTGGAGAGAGCTGCTAGTCGGCCATTCAGCTGTTGGACTTCTCTCAAACAAGTCGGGCTTTTCATCTCTAGGATAGCTCTACACTTGTCGGGATTGGCTTCGATCCCTCTTTGTGTTAGCATGAATCCTAGAAACTTTCCTGCCTCCACTGCGAAGGCGCACTTTGCAGGGTTTAGTCTCATCCCGTGCAACCTTATGGTATCAAAGACTTGTGAGAGGTCGGATAGGAGGTCGACTTCTTCCTTGGTTTTTACCAGCATATCGTCGACATACGCTTCCATTAAGCTCCCTAAGTGGGGGGCAAACACCTTATTCATCAGCCTCTGATATGTGGCCCCTGCATTTTTCAATCCAAATGGCATGACCACGTAGCAATAGTTGGCTCTGGGCGTGATGAATGATGTTTTTTCCTGGTCTGGTTCGTACATCGGGATTTGGTTATACCCTGAGTAGGCGTCCATGAATGACAGGTATTGATACCCCGAGCTAGAGTCCACTAGGGCGTCAATGCTTGGTAGTGGATAGGGGTCCTTGGGACATGCCTTATTTAAGTCGGTGTAGTCGACGCACATTCTCCATTTACCATTTTGTTTTTTGACTAGCACTACATTGGCTAGCCATGTTGGGTATTTGACTTCTCTGATGAAGCCGGCTTCTAGGAGCGCCTGCACTTGCTCTTCTACTACTAGGGCTCGCTCTGGGCCGAGCTTGCGTCTTCTTTGTTGTACAGGTCGAGACCCTGAGTAGACCGAGAGCTTGTGAGACATGAGCTCGGGATCTATCCCAGGCATGTCGGAGGCCTTCCAGGCGAAGAGATCGGAGTTATCTCTTAGGAGCTTAGTCAACCCTTGTCTTAGGGTTTCCCCTAGGTTGGCTCCTATGTGAGTGTTTTTTCCTTCCTCTTCGCCGACCTGAATTTCCTCAGTTTTTCCCCCGGGCTGTGGTCGTAGCTCTTCTTTAACCCTTGCTCCCCCGAGTTCTATTGTGTGGACTTCTCTGCCTTTTCCTCTCAGGTTTAGGCTTTTATTGTAGCACTTCCTTGCCAGCTTCTGATCTCCCCTCACCGTTGCTATTCCCGACGAGGTCGGGAACTTCATGCATAGGTGGGGCGTCGATACCACCGCTCCAAGTCGATTAAGGGTAGCCCTGCCGATTAAAGCATTATAAGCCGACCCCACGTCGATGACTATGAAGTCTATACTCAGAGTCTTTGATTTTTCCCCCTTTCCAAAGGTGGTGTGGAGGGGTAAAAATCCTAGTGGCTTTATCGGCGTGTCACCTAATCCGTATAAGGTGTCGGGGTAGGCTCTTAACTCTTTCTCATCTAAACCTAGTTTGTCGAAAGCGGGCTTAAAGAGGATGTCTGCTGAGCTTCCTTGGTCTACTAGGGTTCTGTGTAGATGGGCATTTGCCAGGATCATGGTAATTACCACTGGGTCGTCGTGCCCAGGGATTACTCCTTGCCCGTCTTCCTTTGTGAATGAAATGGTCGGAAGATCGGGGGACCCCTCTTCGACCTGGTAGACTCTCTTGAGATGTCTTTTTCGGGAGAATTTTGTGAGTCCCCCTCCCGCAAATCCTCCTGAGATCATATGGATATGTCTCTCCGGAGTTTGCGGTGGTGGGTCTCTTCTATCCGTATCTTCCCGCTTTCTTTTTCCATGACCGTCCGACCTTTCTATGAGATATCTGTCAAGCCGACCTTCTCTGGCTAGCTTTTCTATCACATTTTTAAGGTCGTAACAGTCGTTTGTGGAGTGTCCATATATCTTATGGTACTCGCAGTAATCACTGCGGCTCCCCCCTTTTTTATTTTTGATGGGTCTGGGGGGAGGCAGCCTTTCAGTATTGCAAATTTCTCTGTATACGTCCACTACAGGAACTTTCAATGGAGTATAAGAGTGATATTTTCTTGGCCTATCAAGGCCGAGCTCTTCCTTCTTCTTCGCTTCCCTCTCCCTTTCTTTCGTTGAGGGAGGGGGCCGATTCGCAAACTCGGGTCTCTTAGCCTAGCGTTTTCTTCCATATTGATGTACTTTTCAGCTCTTTCCTGTACATCATTTAAAGAGGCGGGGTGTCTTTTTGATATGGACTGTGAGAAGGGACCTTCTCTAAGACCATTGACTAGCCCCATGATGACCGCTTCGGTGGGCAGGTCTTGAATCTCCAAACATGCTTTGTTGAATCTTTCCATATAGGCCCGTAAGGACTCCCCGACCTCCTGTTTTATTCCCAGGAGGCTTGGTGCATGTTTTACTTTGTCCTTCTGGATAGAGAACCTCATCAAGAATTTTCTTGAGAGGTCTTCAAAACTGGTAATTGACCTCGGAGGGAGACTGTCGAACCACTTCATCGCTGCTTTTGACAAGGTTGTCGGGAAAGCTTTGCATCGCGTAGCGTCAGAAGCGTCGGTCAGATACATCCGACTTTTAAAGTTGCTCAGATGATGCTTTGGATCGGTGGTTCCATCGTAGAGGTCCATATCGGGGCTTCTAAAGTTTCTCGGAACTTTTGCCCTCATTATGTCCTCGCTAAACGGATCTTTCTCTCCTAAGGGAGAATCTTCTCTATCGCCTTGGGAATTCCGACCCTTGAGGGAGGATTCTAACTTTAAGAGTTTTCTTTCTAACTCTTTTCGTCGCTCCATCTCCTCTTTTAGGTTCTTTTCAGCTTCCCTTTGTCGTTCCCGCTCCTGTTCTAGCTGCTCGAGGCGGCTATGGATTAGCCCCATAAGCTCACTAGCGAGAGGGGGTCCTTCTTTTTCTGACTCGCGCCCCTCCGAGGAGTTTACCTTCGGATTTTTGATTCCGGAAGTACCTTCCTTATTTTGATCATTAGCTTCCTGGTGGAGGTTCTGATCTGCTTCATTGTTTCCAGTGTTCAAATTCTCTTGATCAGAATCTGTCTCCACATGCCCTTCTTCAGGGGATCTTTCCGCCATCACTGGTCAATCTCTCGGGTCCCCGGCAACGGCGCCAATGTTACGGTGGGTAACCAGAGATTAGTGGGTTAGATTAGTTTGGCTGGCCCAATCGTTGGAATGATGGAGTATCCAAGCGGATTGATGCTCCAAGGCCCCCGTCCGACTTCGGTATGAGAGAATGGGGGGGTGGTACCTGCAAAGACACTCCGATGCCAAAGTCAGCAAAGGGAGCAAAACAGGTCTAGAGAGTATTGGGCTTAGTGATACCTGAGGGATGTCAGGGTATTTATAGTGGTGAACCAATAACCACCGCTGAAGTAGTGCCACCTTTTTAGGTGGATAACCGTTTCCATATCTTAGGGAGGTTAAGATATGGCTCTATGAAGTGGTTAGAGAGTTTCTAGGGGCGGTTACTCATTTGAATGAGTGTTATCTGCCAGCTAACCCTCGTATCCGACTTCTTTGGAGCAGGTCGTGTTCAGTACCGACTTCTGGGGACGAAGGCCGGTACTGGGGGAGGGCCAACCCCTTTGGGTTGGGCTTCTTTGCTTGGATCCTGGGCCCTATTTATTGGGCTAGGGTATGAACATATATATATATATATACTAGCTAGCAAAGCAAATTTAGTTGATATAGCCTTTAAAATGAAACTTAAATAAAAAGACAAATAAATAATAAAATGGAACGGGTAATTAATAGGGGTCAAAGGCTTTACAAGGCTCTCTCCATCACTAATGAGTTTGAATTATTTCCCCAATTCTTTTTTTTTTTTTTTCAATAAGTTGGTGCAAGTAAGGTGGAAACAAATCGATCAAAATGTGTCTAATCAAATCCAGGGGAAGAAATTGTATAAAAAATGTGATATACATAAAAGCACAAACATATAGTAGAAGCTAGTAGGATCAAAGCACAAACTAGAAGGAGGACATTTGGAACTCATTTTTGGCCTTATGAATTTTCCCAGAGACATTATCACTGAGTGGACTTCCATTGTGATCAAATCAGTGTTATCTAATCAGCAAAGCATAATCTTATTATTTTCTTATAATAAGTGCAAATAAATAAATATTACTGAACTTAATTTGAATGTACCAATATTACACTAATAGAGTATTAAAGTTGTATTTTTATAATTAAAAAGGGTTGGGGGTGTCACAAACATAATTATATGGTTCCTTACTTCCTTAATATCCCAAGATTACATAAGATGATGACATGGTGTGCTTTTGCTTTATGTAGGAATTTTAGAACGTCGTTATGTTAATGCGTCATTGAATTTGAAGGTGGGTCTCTTGGAATCATTTGGGAGACAGTAAGGGAGAAAAGGGAGGCCCTTGAACAGTCCAAATAAGTTAAATAAAGGGAATAATTGTTGCTAAGATTAAAGAGAATTGGGCCATATATGGTAATTGCAAAATATTGCATAATCTAAAGGGAAAAAAAGAAGTGGTCCCGAATTATATATATAAGGAATGTGCTAAGTCTTGGTCTATTTTTCTTACATTTTTTGAGTGTTGAGTATTGACAACCAAGAAGATGCAACGGCATCTTCATCATCATCGGTGGTATCTAGGCAGAACCAACGTTTTCGGATTCAATCAGGATATCATTGAAAAAAAAAAGAGATATTTGGATTCGTGTTTTATTATTCCATGTGTGATTCTAAGGTAAAGAGACCAAGCTAAGCCTACGACCTATTATATATTAGGTGTTAGATATTTATTTTGTTCCTTGCTTTGCTATCATTATACATTTGGGTTACATATACAAAACACATATTTCCCGAGAAAAAGTTAAGGCAGCGGCATATATGGCGAAAACTCAAGTACAGTTAATTTTAGGTTAATAGTTGAGAATTGTTGAATGAAAATTTAGTTAAATTATTTAAATTATTTAGCGACTCTTAACTATTAACTTTACGTAAAATTAACTGCATATGAATTTTTATCGATATATATATATATACACATATAATTATCCATGATATATATAAAAAATTAGTTATTAATTAACTACTGCATATAAAAATATATAGGGTAAAATATATCTTTTATCTTTAAAATTTGACAAAAATTTCAAAAATACTCCTAAGTATAATTTTGTTTCAATTTTGTTTCGAAAATTTTCGATTTGTATCAAATATACCCCTAACGATTAATTTCTCAAAAAATTTAAGACCAGTTCAACAACAATTTCATAAAAACAACCCTCAACACAAGCAAATCAAGCATAATTTTCATGCATTATTGTTAGATTGGTCTTAAATTTTTTGAAAATTCAGCCGTTGAGGATATATTTAATTTGATGCAAATCGAAAACTTTTGAGACAAAATTGAAACAAATAAAACTTAGGGATATTTTTAAAATTTTTGCCAAACTTCAGGAATAAAAAAGTATACTTTACCCAAATATATATTTATGTTTTATAAAAAAATATATTATATTATTATTATAAATAAATTTGATTTTTTATCTAGTATAGATTTAATTATTATATTATAATATAATATATTTGATTATTTTAATAATTAATTATTTAGTTAAAAAATATATAGATTAATATATATAAATATATACAAATACATAATTATTGAATATATATAGAACATTTATATTTATTTATTTGATTGTTTATTTAGAAGTTACTACTTTAGCAATCCCAGGCTAAAAATAGTGAATAAATAGAACTATTATTCTCATATTTGTGATAAAAACAAAGATATACCACGGCATGCATGTTCTCCTATTTATGAATTTGAAGCTTGTTATTTATTTTTCATGCTCCATCAACCCTTACTACATATTGCATAATTTTAAGAAATCATTGTACATATATATATATACACAAAGATTGAAAAATTATATATTATTTTTTACATAAACATTTAGAGACAATTTACCAAAATTAAAGCAGAAAGAGTACAAAAATATTGTAGTACCAAAATTAAAGGAGTGAATACCCCATCCGGTCTCTGACAATTATTTCGAAAGGACAACGAGGCCTCCAAGAAAAAAAAAAAAACACCAAATCCGGCCATTGATGTTTTTTTTGGGACTGATTAGCCCCTATGCTAAAAAAACAACATTGATTTTTTTTTGGTACTGGGACTTCGTTGTACTTTCGAGGTAACTGTTAGGAGTTGAGTTACATTTTTTTTTTATCAATGACCTCGTTATCTTTCGAGGTAATTGTCAGGGCTATTTTGGGTTTTTCTCAAATTAAAGTAATAATAATAAAAGCACAAGTTGAGGTTTATGGAACCTTTGTTACAAATTTTCTAAGCACAGAGAAATCCCATACACGTATTGTCATGAAGATTAGGCAAAATTAAACCGTGAATGTATTCAACGGAGACATAATGAATATTATGAATCTGTGAAACAATTTTCACGTAAAGATTGAATCATGCACACGGTATCTTGCATATGCATCGATCAGAACTTTCCTGTAGCTTTGAATTTATCACTAAGCCACCAATGATGAATAGTAAAAGATCAGATAAGCTAAGTGAATAAAGAAAAATGGGAGACATCACTTGGGTAGGTTGATATATAACGAATCAAAGTATTGTATTGTCTCATTTCATGCATGCTGGTGGGAAAACGTTGGCCACAATTCAACAATCAGATTTTTGAATGATTGGAATTCATTTGGGACCATCTTAATTCAATTACATCAATTCAATTTGTTAGTCATGCATTTCATTTATTTTTGTTATATATATATATATGGTTCGTTATTGATGTCTTAATTATTGTGCGTGCTAATTCTAATCACAAATGTGGGTAAGGTTTCCAACACACACGTGTAAATGTAACATCTATGATCTAACTCATCATTAATGCTAAACCCTCATCAAATCACAACGTTTTTTATTTAACATAAAATATCATCTAACTACCACAAAACACAGACACGACACACACAAACAAATTATCCAATGCAGTAATAACTCTAAAGTAGTTGTGGCTATTTGTCTTCAAAATTCAAATGATCTTTATTTTTTAGGTATTTTTATCTTGATCATCAAAAACCGTTACAGCATATTAAGAAATTAGAGCCTTCATTATAAATTTAGAGAAGCAAGTTCTTGTACGGATAAACTGATCGTATATGTATATGATTTACACTATAATTATCATATATTTCCTTTCTAATTCTATATATTTCCCTTAGCTTCTTTATACATTCTGCCTCATTTTATATATATATATATATATATATATATATATAAATTTATTTTTTATGTGTATTTTGTATTTTAATATATATATTTTATATTACTAACTAATTTTAATGACTAGTTTTAATATACACCTATATAGCATTATTGATGTTATTAATTAATAGTAGTAAAGAGTGGTGAAGAACTTGAGAAATATATGTGATTTTATAGTTTATATTATTTGCTAATAGAAAAAAAAAATAGTTCAATATTATCAAACAATATAAAAAGGAAAAAAAAAACAACAAAGCATATGCATGGTAAATAGTTATCCGGGCACGGTAATTTTTTATTTTTCTGAATTTCTATTGACTAGGTGTAAATTTATTTTATACTCTCAATCAATGTATAAAATTATTCCTGACACTCTTAATATAATGATACAACTAAATATAATTAACGGTTATGTTACGTGTACACCAAAGTCAGCCACCAATATAAAATACATGCTGGAATATAAATATATATTGAAAATAAATTAAACTACACGTGTATTTATACATAAATATATTAGTGGATGATTTTAGTGTACAAATAATATTTTCCTATAATTAATTAATTGATGATACAAAAACAAAAGAAAAAAAAGTTGTAAACATATATGATGAGGTTAACTTAAGTTTAAACCGCAGTCTTCTTGTATATGATTGTTTCATAGATGAAAATTTTAATAAATATGTTTGTATGTGAAGCTAATAATTAATAATTGTTAGACGATAATTTGATCAAATTTATTAAATTATCTAATCAGTTTTTTACTATTAATTTTACATGAAAATGATTGTATATGAATTTTTGTCCATACATGTAGTTTATCGTAATAAACACCTAGAAATATACAGGTATTATTCCAGGAAAATACATAATACATTTCATACTTTGTTTGACAGATGAGAAATCTTAAACTATACTATGTTGAACATAAATAATTGACAGGCGATTGAAAAGGTCAAAAAAACAAAACAAAAAGAACCCCAAAGAAGATCTGCTTCTTGCTGCTTTTGCTTTTTGTTTCCTAAACTACCCACCTTGTAAAATCTCCGCCAAAATTCTGTTTTACGAGGCAGTCAAAGAGAGAATGAAACTAAAGAACCACTACATTATCTTTCTTCTTTAATATATGTTTCTGATTTATCCGTTTAATTCATTTATTTTCCGATTCTTTAACTTGCTTTTTCTGCTTTGAGAGAGACACCCCCATTTTGTTTTGTCTCCTTTTTATTTCTTTCTTTCTTTCCTTGCATTGCCTCAAGTTTTAGTATATGTTTCAGGAAATGTGTTTAGGGTTTTCCAAATGTCACAAAAGCTTTCCTTACTTGTCACTATCTTTGCATATATACATACACAACCAAACACAATACCAAAGCTATACACATATATATGGTTTTTCTTTATTTCTCGCATAGAATCTGTGGTAAAAATCTATATAGTTCCCAACTTAGAAAACATTTGAGCATTACAAAAATCTAAAGCTAAAAGAATTGTTATACAAAAAAATGTCACTTTTTAATTTGAATATGGAAGCAAAAGTGGTGTTGGACTCGGATATGGGTACTTCACAGCCATGTGGTGTCAGTAGAACAGAACTCTGACCATGCGAGTTCTTCATCAGTAAATGGACGGTCCGAATTGCGTTTGATATTTCATTTCATAACAAAATTGACAACAACAAACAATTCAGAGGATCCGTTTTCTAGCTTCCGAAATTCATATTTGCACACCCACAAGTCGGACCATGCGATTTCTTAAGCAAAATTTTAAAAACAAACAACTCGCATAGTCCGATTTGTGTACTCTGAATTTTTTCAATTTTTTAAGCTGAATTTTTTCAACTTTTTAAACTTCGATTTGTGTACTCCCACAATTTTAAAAAATACCAAAAATTACCATATTAAAGTATATCACTCATTTTGCTTCCATATCAAAATTTTTTGTTGGACGAAATGGTAAAGATATTTTATACAAAAAATAGGAAAAGTCTACGGGCCAGCAACTTTAATAAATTCTGGCCAGCATGTAACCAGCAAAGCAAAGTGAGCTATTAGATGAAATCTTACATCAATCTCACACCATTAAAATCATTGTTGATGGTTATTTGATGGCTACAAATCACAAAAATTACTGGTCCTTAACACTCCTCCAAAAAAAATATGCTACAGAAAAGTCTGAAGTGCATTCAAAGAGTGACGCGTGTCACTTCTTTTATATATTTTAGATTTTTCGATATTATCTTCACAACTATCTATTCCTCAGTATCAAAGTATTCACCTTATATATATTATTAACGTAATAATTCAACTGAATTCTCCGTTACATTCCACCAATCGATGCTAAGTAAGAAGTACTGATGACTCACTGTGCTATGCTTTGACCAATTCATGCCCTGTTTCGAGTTTTTCTTGTCCCCTCAGGGGTTGAAATAGATGTTCTATTTCTTTCTTCACTACTTATAAATGCTTTGCGAAAAAATTTAGGTTAAAATTTCGTGGCAGGGGGTAAAAACTTTAAACCAACATTGAAAACACATTGAGGTTCTAGGTTCTTAGGTTCAAGTACATACAACAATAATTGAAAAAATTCATTGATGATTGCAGGGTAAGCTATTAGATTACATAATTGATTGTCTAGTATTGTCGCAACTTGGCAAAGGCTATTGACTCTCATCATCATCATACATAATTATTACCCAAAATTTAGTTATAAGGGCAAAAACGGTGTTAGATATGCTTATTTTCAAACTGAGGATTAAACAAGCAAATAAAGCCAAAGAATATATACGATTTTTTTCTCCCTGGAGGGTGGATAATTGCCTTATCAACCAAATGGCAAAATATCGTAGCGACCGCTTTCTCCAGCTAAAAGTAATTTTGAAAATTCACTTTTTCGATTTTATGATACTGAAGCTTTTATTTTATCTCGATGAATAACCTTTGGATGATTAGTTACTGCTTCTGTAAAGCCTATAAGAGAAATGAAGTAAATGTAAAATACAAAAATGTCAGAAATATAAATATATATTATTGGGCTTTAGTTTATTATGGGGATGTTATATACATATAACACAAAGATTTTTGGCTAGAATAGGTTAATGGACAATGCAATATATATATATTTCAAGAAACTTATATTACCGATCATATGATCTATTAAAAATATGAATTTCATGATGAATAATTGAATATGCTGAATTATGGTGCAAAACCAATACGTAATTTAAGTGTCAAGATACATAAAACAAAAGAGTAGTGCTATGTGTACAATGGGTTAAATCTTTGGTTTATGAATAAAATGAACATCACCTATACTATCCAGAATAACCATCCGGATACTAGGGATAATAAACATCTCATGTTATAAAAAGTTAATTTTGGGTTCACTAAGATTCGAACTCTTAACTTTTTGGATCTAGAACTCTAATACCATGTCCTGAAACCACTCATCCCAAAAGCATAACCTAATAAGATAATGTAACACTAATAATCATATCTCTAATACTTTCTAAACCTTTATTACGCTTAAGTCATTAGCTCCCTATACTTTCTCAAAACAAAATTACCCCTTTTTAAGTTGGAAACGTGATTGCAAGTATATTATTTGGAAAAGTTTTCAAGTATACCGGTACACTAGTCAGTAATTTTTAACCGTTGATTTTAATTATATATTATATATTTTTTATAATTAAAATTAACGATAAAAAATTACTGAAACACTAATATACTGGTACACTTGAAAATGAAACAATAACCGCTCCATCCTCTCAACTTTCGAAGCTTTCCCATAGAAGAAGAAAGATAAATGTTGAATTTGATTTTCTCTTGCTATGGCTCCATGGTTTATAGACATTTGTAAAGACTAGATCTCCATATTGGTCCTTTTGTAAATTGTGATGGTGATCCATGTCCTCTTCCACCCTCGTTGTTGCAACGGATCCAAGACCCTGGCGCACCATAGTTTGTTTCACATAACTGATACACTTTGAGACTTTGGGTAAACGGTGTTGACCATTTGAAACTGAACAATAGTGGACATAATTCAAATACGGTCTCGGGATTAATATATATTGGGCTTGGCATAGTTATTTATAAGGATCCACGTTTACTAAGAGACGCTAGGTCCATGCTTTTCTGGACCATGAGTTCTGAGAATTGAGGTTTCAATCTTAATATTTTTTCAGACACGAAATGGTTTGAACTCCATGTCCAAAACCAAAAAAGCAATGTTTTGAACTCTTCATGGTACTAAAGACCCAAAAAAAAAAAAAGGAACTCTTCATTGTACTTGGTTATAAGAATTTTGAAGTTTGCATGATCCGAGTCTTTCATTCGAAGCATAGACCACAGGCACATTATATTATTAGTAACAACCATATTAGGTATACAATAAAATGGACCACCAAAATCTGTCATTTGTATAAAATATGAATAAAAATATATAACACATTAAAAATAAATTAAACAACATATATTATACAGAAATACAAGATAGCTGATCTTAGTAACTTATTTTAATATTAAATAATATTTTTGTATTAGTAATTAGTAATGATTAATGAGAGATTGGTTGCTCCTTAAAATATCCAATGTTGTATGTCCTTGTATGATACAAGGAAATCGGAGGAGTAAACAGAACACAACCAAACATGCATAAAAGCAAAATAAAAAGGAAAAGTCTAGAGACCACTAACTTTGTTAAATTCTAACCAGCAAGTAATCAGTAAAGAAAAGTGAGTCATTAGATGAAATTTCACACCAATCTCACACCATTAAAATCATCATTAATGGCTATTTAATAACTACAAATCACAAAAATTGCTAGCCCTCTAACATTTCTCAAAGAAAAATACTAGATGAACTAACAATAGGGGTGACAATGGGAAGGATAGAGAAGGGTTTGGATTCAACCCTAACTCTACCTGCGGGTTGAGAATATCCCAACCCTAACCCTACCCGCTCTTAACCCGCGGATATCCAATCATACCTGCGGGTTACAAAAAATATACAACATTATTATATAACTTGGTGATAATTTAAAATAGAACTGATTTTTATGTAAAAAAAAATATTAAATTATCAATTAATAATTTTTTTTAATGGTTAAAAATCTTTTGTATTTAGTGAAAGGTCTTTGATTCAACATTCACTTAAAACATACTTTTATATAAGTATATAACATAAACATATATAGAGTGCAGATTGGTCGAGTAGGGTTGAGACTCAATTCGCACCCTACTCGACCCGCACGAGAACCCTACCCGCACTCTACCTTACCCGCTGCGGATCGAGTTGGCAACCCTACCCGATCGGGTGGGGTTGGATTGGATACCCACGGGTAGGGTACATATTGCCACCCCTAGCTAACAGGCTAACAATTCATTGTGGTTGAAGTTATTTTGTGCGAATTGCATGAGAAATGCCTCTAATAGTATTGGGAGTAGTCCTGCAGCAACCACCGAAGATAGAAGCCCCAGCCTGACGCCATTTCCCTACATATGATACAAAATCATCCTCCGCCACCCCACTTGATTTCTGCAACCACAAAACATTCACAATATTGTTAACTCGTACCACTAAATTCAAATCCAATAATTATATATAGTACCATTGAACTCACTCACCTCCCATTGGTTGGTCTCAGCAATATAAGTCTCTCCACTGTTGGGATACACAATTATAGGTTTACTTGTACCCTGCCATTCAATTTCTTTTCACATTTAATACTTATACACAAGTACAACACATACATAACAGAGGATTTCAATTAATTAAATTGAAGTGTCACCTTTTTAATAGATGAAATCAAACCATGAATAAATCTGGGAGCCGTACAGTTGACTCCAACTGCAACGACTTGTGAGCATGAGTCAGCAATAGAAGCACAGTCCTGAATGGGATCACCATTAACCACATGGGTCTCGTCTTTGCAGCTAAAAGAGAACCATGCAGGGATGCGTATGTCTTCTTCCACAAGAAGCTCAGCATAAGCCTGTGCCTCCAATTTATTAGGGATAGTCTCAAAGGCAATCAAGTCAGCACCTGCGTCAACAAGAATCTTCACTCTTTCCCTGTGGAAATCTTTTAGTGTCTCCACAGTTACTTCGTCTCGATAGTCCCCTCTGTCACACACAAAATATAAAAGAATTCAAAACTACCTTAATCTATGGGATCTCGCTAGAGAGACAATGAACTATTTATACCATGTGTACAATGGGCTATTGAGTTACAAAATGAACATTCCCGTTCATCAAGAATCGAACTCTTGACCTTTTGGATCTAGCGCTCTAATACCATGTTATGATACCACTCATCCCAAAAGCTTCAACTGATGGGAAAAGGTAACACTAATGATTATATCTCTAATACTCCATAAACTTCTATTGTACACATTGTATAAATATTCTATTGGCTCTTCATACTTTCCCATTACTATGAGTACCTACCTATATTCAGATCCATCAGCTAAATATGCACCATAGCTTCCAACTGAAGCAGCCACTAGAATAGGACGTTTCCAATATCGATCATCACTGAGAAAATCACAAGAATCTTTGGTGCATCTGTCGTAATAAACCTGTCGAGCCTCTCGTGCAAGTTCTACGCTCCTTCGAAGCAAGCCTTCACCTTCTTCTCTAGACACTCCTTTCGCCTCAAAACCCTGCAGGGTTGCCTATTTCGTTTCCCAACCACAACGGAAACTTCTTAGACACCATAATAACAAACGGAATCATAATTAATTAATTACCTGGTAAGATGCTGTTATTATTATGTTTGCTCCTGCATCAAGGTAATCTAGATGAACCTGTGTTTAAGCATATTAATTAGTACTAAGATTGAGACATGGATGGTGGAAGAAGCAAGTGGCCGCGTATGGATCCAAACACGCATGTCAACCTCTCGCATATTTTCATAGTTAAAGCAAGGATTGTCGTTTTCATAAGAAAGTTGTTTAATATGATTTGTATTTATCCAGATCCATCCACAGCGTTACAAAGAAACTTATCAAGAATCATGAATAAAGCAAATTCATCTCATTTCCTCTTGCGTCTCGTGCCTTCTTTCTTTTTTTCTAGAATTGATTCGTAATTTGTTAATTAATCAGTGAAGTGAATTCATATAATCATGCCATCAGCACCAACTTTGCCACCTGTCTCTTCTCTTGGGCGTCTTACAATGAACCTAGATATAAAATACGTCTAGATAATTACCTTTTTTAATGTATAAAAACATTTATTTTATTTAATCTGATGTTTTAAACTATAATTTTTTCTAGTGTTTTTCTTTATGATTATAATTGCATTAAACAAAATGAATTGAAGGAAGAAGAAAAGTCTATGAACCAGCAATTTTGTTAAATTCTGGTCAGTATATAACCAATAAAGAAAAGTGAGTTATTGGATAAAATCTCACACCAATCTCACACCATTAAAATCATTATTGATAACTATTTGATAACTACAAATCACAAAAATTAGTGTCTCTACCATTCCTCCAATGAAGATTTGGTTAACAAGTTAAGAAAATAAGGAAAAGTAAAAGTGTTAGCAGTAGCAGTACCCTTCGGACTAAATGGGGGGAGCTTATAAGGCATTTGGCACTCCAAAGTGGGTCGTTGAGGTCCGCACCATGACGTTCAAGCTCAGTCGCGAACCCACCATCGACGACGGCACACCCACCACTTCCACACTTATCTAGAAAATCCCTCATAAACGACCACGTATCACTCCCTTCCAAACCCATACCTGCTAGCTCTTACTCTCTTTTATGTTCGTTAATTAACACCACCTCGCCACCACCCTTTATAGCCTCGTTTCTTTCCAACTATGTGAAATTATCCTTATGCCCTTCACTCCCCGCTAACATAACTCATTTTCCTCATTAATTAATCAATTGCCAAATCCCACCTGGGCTATATTCGTCTTGTCCTAAATAATACTCTACTCGTCGTTATATATACATATAGCAGGAGAAGCTACATTAATACTTGCTTAGCTTATATAGTAAAATTAAATTAACTTAATTATCATTTTCTTGCCATAGTATATCCTATGTTTATATTCATTTATTTGATAGGGAAGTAATCCGATCTTATAGGCTATGTCTGTGATTTGCTGGCATCAAGATTCGCATTATATACCAGATAAGTATAAATAATAAGGTGAATGCTATGGTGCCTAAAATGTGGTGTTTATTTACTAAAAAAAGTTAAAAATTAATATTTAATTTAAAAGATATAAAAATAAATAATTTTTAAAAATTCAAAACTTACAATAAAAAGAAAGTTAGACAAAATTTAAACACCACGTCATAAGCACCATAGAATTGGCCAAATAATAATTGTTGATGGCTGAAACCTAGTTAAATTATTATATTATTATAGGACGAACATATTCCTGCTCTATTTTATATATAATCTTGACAACTTTATGCTTCCTGTGAAAAGAATGGAAGACGAGTTTTTTGTCTTTTTGGGTAATAAGAAAAGAATCCAATAGTGAGTACTTTACAAACTAAATGGAGCGTCATGTAGTAAATAATAAGCTCAGCTGGTAAGATTACAATAAATCAATAATGGCCAACAGGAATAAGACATTTCTGGAAAATAATGCTTTAATTGCTTATACAGTCATCATTTTGACCGGTCCCACCACCAAATAATAAATCATAATAAAAATAAATAAATTATTATTTGTACTTATAAAAGATACAGATGCTGACAAATGTATCCATATAAGAATAAAACGACAATTATAATCATGGAAGATAACTTTTGTGTGCCAAAAGTACCCGAATGTTAGTTACACAATTGGTCCGTTATGATATTTTTGATATATAAAAACTATCTTCCATAAGTACAATTATCGTTTTATTCTTATATAAATATATTTGTCAGCATTTGTATCTTTCATGGATACAAATGTTAATTTATTCATAAAAAAAATAATAGTGCTTCTAAAACTAAGTTGTTAGTTTCGTATGAGCTACTTCATGTATGAGAAGCCAACACAAACACAGCAAATTTCGGAGTTGACATTATCATTGTGTTACTTATACTATTCAAATGATAAATTAATCAATTCTCCAGTTATATGCCTTGGTCTATTAAGCTTATCATTAAGAATAAGGTGGATATATACATCTTAAACAGTGGCTGTGGCGTGAAGAAACGTCCAAATTAAGATGAATTTATCATGTCCATTGTCCAATAACTCCATCATCATCTTACGAAACAAAAAAAAAAAAAAAAATCTTGTCTGCACCTCAATCCACTAGTCAAGACGAAAGTTACCCATTGTCCAATAGATACACATGCAGAACTTTCAACTCTTGAACCGTTCAGATATTTAATATTTTAATTTTAATTTCATATTTGTAATAATATATCTTATAGGGGGTAATTAGTAAAAAAAAAAAAACAAAATATGAAATTAAAAATAATAGATGAACGACTAGTGCGATGTGGTGTGTGGTTGGACTAACGTCCACGTCAAGTAGTGATTCAAATGAAGACAACGAAATCAGGTAAGCATTGCTTGGTTTTGGGTTGGGTTTCAATTATGAATTATTTACCCTTTTTGCATTCAAATGGAAGTGGTCGAATCTCGTCACGAAAACCGTCCAGATTTATTTGTTCCCCCTTTCCATTGTTATTAATTTATTATATTAGAATTAAAGTTAAGCAACTATATCTGTGCTGTATATATCGAATACAAAAGCTAAAGCATTATCTTTTGTTGAGATAAGATGAAATAAGTAGCATCTAAGAAAGGCAGTTTTTTTTTTTTTAAGGAAAAAGTTTAATGAAAGTTTATATCCCATTAAAAACAGCATGATTTTATATAAACGCTACATTATTTTACGAAAAACAAAGATAAGAATAAAGTTATTTTTGTTATATATCGAATTAACAAAAATTTATTTGCATGTGGATTTTCTTATTGTAAAATTAATAGACTATAGGTAGCGTTTGGTGGAGAGACAGAGACAGAAAAATTGAGACTGAGAGACAGAGACTAAGAGATAGAGATTGAAATAAATTTCAGTATTCTGTTTGATGCAAAGTGGGAGACAGAAATTAAAACAAAAATGAAATTCTAATTTAATTTGTACAAAAGGTAAAATTGGAATTAACTAATTGAAATGAAAGTATTTTAGGTATAAAATGTTATAACATTTTAGTCTTCATCTCTAAAAATTGTAGTCTCCTATGTCCCTACTTTTTGGAGGTACTGAAATACTGAAATTTTGGAGACAAAGACAAATTTTAGTACCAATCTCTGAACCAACAAACATGATACTAAATATGAATCTCCTAATATCTGTCTCAATACCTTAAAACAAACGTTACATAATGCGTGGCATCACCGAGAAAGATGTATAAAACACGTGTTGCAATGAGGTTCATGCTCCGAAATTACAAGTTTGAGTTTGTCCCACGAAAACATAAAGATTGTTTAGCATTGTTGTTGACCACAATTAAGGTATGATCGATCCCTCTTGGCATGTTTCTGGTCTTAACGGGTTAAGTAAGAATCTCATCAGAGGTTTGGCATAGACATTCACCTCGATAAGAAAACGATACATTGTATATTGTATAGTAGCTTTTGAAAGTTGCGTATCTTTTATATAATCTTTAGTCACAAAATGATTCACAACTTCAATCATTATGCAAAAGTTGTGGATAGTGGAAGATTTTAGGACTCCAAATTGGATCGTGGATGAAGGTGATAGAGTCAGAATATGTTGAATTTTGCTTGTTTTCTTCTTTGTATTTGGTTCTTCTGTTTGCATTATTGCCTTTACTATGAGGATTTAGGGTAGTATTTCCAACACTCAACAATGGTGCCAAAGCCAATGTAAAGTTTAGGTCAAGTATTGGAAAATAGTAATTGGTAGATCTATGCATGGAATCTGTTGTGACTCACTGACTTGAGAGTTTTATATACCAATCCAGTAAGCTTAACTAATATAGTATTCAAGTTAAAAGCAATTCTATGATATTTTTGGACGGTAGTAGTGAAATTATTGAAACAAAAGTGCAAGTCCAAAAATAAGTTGAGTATAATAAGGGCAAACACAGCTCAAAGCCCAAAACATAGGAAGCTATTGGGCCTCTCAATCCCAGAATAAAAAAATATGGAAAACCAAGTTGGATTGGTCTAGTGGTTAGCTCACTAGTCCGCTTAGTCCGCTTAAGCAAGTGTCGGGGGTTCGAATCCCACCTTGTGCATGTAGCAACCCATTAACCAGCGGCAAACCCTTAAATGGAGTTCAATACTGCGACGGATTAGTCCTTGACCTGCCGAGTTGGGGGATACCGTAGGAAACAAAAAAAAAATGGCTAACCAAGTTGAGTTGATCTAGTAGTTAATTTACTAGTCTGCTTAAACAAGTGTCAGAAATTTGAATCCCGTTTTGTCTATGCAGCAATCCATGGGTTAGCGACCAATCTTTAAATGAATATCAGATTCGCGACGAATTAGTCCTTAATATAAAGCTATGGAGCGAAAGCTTTGCTTGATGGCTAAGAAAGCGAGTTTTGAGAACTGGATACAATCATACAACAACAAAGTGTCCCCTAGTGTTGAAATTATAAAAACAAGGTAACAATAAAAGAAAGAAATCACTCTAAGGACCACGAACTGTTCCAAAACAGAAACAAAATGGAGCCTGATCATCAGGCAGCATCCCTCCTCCTTTGCTGGTATCAATTGCTTCCAACATTTGCACCACCTGACCCATCTCCGGCCGCTTGTTCGGGTTCCCATCCCAGCATTTTCGCATGATGTTCGCCAATGCACTCGGGCAGCATCGAGGAATATCCGGTCGCAAATTCTGATGAGTAACTGCCGACGAGACATCAACAAAGCTTCGTGTCGAATATGGCATATCACAACAGTATATTTCCCACAAGCAAATGCCAAAGCTATACACATCACATCTTCTATTGTAAGGCTTGCCTACTAAAACCTACACAAAATCAACTTTAGTTTAAACACATTTTAAGGCCATATTTGTGTCTATGTCTACTTGTGTATTTGTGTTTATGTCTTTGCGTCTAAAAGACACTAACCAAACACAGTCTAAACATAATATTACTTATTTTCGTTTCATACATACCTCTGGTGCCATATATCCAATGGTTCCTGTTTCACCTGTCATCTCATTTGGATTCAAAGCTTCCACACGAGCAACTCCAAAATCAGCTATTTTCAAATTTCGATTCATATCGAGCAACATATTATCTGTTTTAACATCACGATGCACGATCTTTTTCGAATGTAGATAACTAAGACTGCAATTGAGAGACAACATTATATTAGATAACTCAGTCCTAAAAGAGAATTCAACAGCTGTTTCCTCACCCTCGAGAGAGATCCAAAGCCAGCTGAATCACAGTCTTGTAAGGAAGTTTCCTCCGTCTGTTCTTAAACAAGTAATTTTTCAGAGTTCCACCGGGGATGAACTCAACAACCACGCAACATGCTTGAGTAGGGAGAGAATCTTGGCCTCCGGCTTCTCTTGGAATTCGGAGGTTTGATGTCCCCATTGAAGCTCCAACAAACTGTCACAGGAATGAACAAAACTGAGTTATGATTAACAAAAAATCATCTTGCTCTTAACAAAGCAGTAACATTTAATTCAAATTTAAATGCATGAGTGAGAAGTTTGTACTTTTGTAACGTTTGGATGATCAAGTTTTTGCCAAACAGTAACCTCCTGCTGGAATGATGCTCTTAAGGAAGCAGCAGAAGCACCACCATCCTCACCCCAATCCAACACTTTCACTACAAAATTCAGCACAGCAGCACTCAGAATGTCTCTTGAATTCGATAACAATTATTCAATTTACAACAGGCATAAACATTAATTAAACCTTGACAGGATACCAAAACTTTTAGAACTTTTAGTATCTAAAAACATTGAATAACAGGTTTTGAATTCTTTGGACAACAAAAGACAATTAAGAGTGCAAATTGAAACCTGCAACATCTTGGCCATCATAGGTGCCCTTATAGACAGTGCCATAGGCCCCATTCGCCACAACATGTTGCAAATTTAGTTTTGCCAAATCAATCTCCCACTCTTCTTTAGGCCTTTTGGCCTCAATATGTCTAGACAGAACCCTAGTAAGGTGTTTTTCTAGCTCATCGTCCAAACTCTTGAGATCAATCTTATCAGCTCTAAACAGCATATCTTTGCAGCTTAGGTTCCCACTACGCTTCATCTTTGAATTCAACGCCTTAGCTTCTTCCAATGCCCCTTTTGGTGTCCCAACATCCCCACTTTCCGAATGCATCTTGGACACCTCAATCTGGAAAGCAAATGAAAAATCAGCACCAAAAAAATTGTTCATAAAACACCAAAGCTATGAAACAAGTGTCCCTATAAAAAAATGGCCCTATACATTCTTCCTAGAAAATCAACATTCAAAACCAACAATTTTCTCCTGACCAACCACCTATCCCTTTCACTATCCTGAATTTGTTTATTCCGCGGGTACAAACCACAAAATTACCAATCATCTAGATTTCCAAACATTAAAACAATGCCAAAGCTACCAGAAAACGTCCCAATTCACATAATTCAACGACCAAGACCACGACCCAGAAAAATCAAATTTTTGGGTGGAAAAAGCAAAATTACCCCAGCAAAAAGCTTGAAAAGGACGATATGAAATCAGGAGAAACAGAGGAACAAGGAGCTGCATGCAATGCAAGCAAGTAAATCAATAGAGAATTGCAGAATCAGGCTAAAAAGTTTACAAATTGAAAGGAAAGAGAGAAACTTGCATGAAGGGCATTCCATTCCCATGTATGATATAAGTAATGCATGGTACCTACCAAAGCTTGAAGCGTTGGTGTTGATGTTGTTCTAGGAATCATAGGCTTTGGCTTTTGAAAAAGGAGTTAAAGCGAGGAATGCAGAGGTTGTGATTCTTTGCATCATATCATATCAGTATCTGAATCAGATATCAGAATTCAGAAAGAAAGTAAAAGGGAATGAATGGTGCAATGGTTAACACATATATATGGATACAAGCGCGGGTCTTGTCTTCCTTAAAACACGCCCTACGAGGTTCATAGGATCAAACTCTGTTTTGATTTCGACACTTTCTTCAAATATATCAAAATTTATATATATTTGTCTAATCTTATGTTGATTTATCTTTTGTTTTTATTATTTTAATATTTGAATTTAAAGACCCAATTATTTTTTTTGTTTTTTGCACAATGATCCTAGTAGTTCTATTCTATTTTAGTTTTTGTGGAACCAATTTTATATTTTTAGAATTTTTTTGATATAAATAATCAATCATATTATATTTACATAAAAAGTAAGTTATGGTATAGAATAGATTTGTAAAATAAAAATATATAAATATATAATAACAAATTTAAGGATTTGGATCCTCTAAAGTTTGAATTTTACTTTAGAGAGTAAAGTGTGATCTTCTATCCTTGAATGGTTTCTCTTTCCTATTTATTCTTGGTCCCTCCTATGAAATAAATGGTAAAAGATCACATTTTATTCTCTAAAGTGAAATTCAAACTTTAGAGGATTCAAATTCCAAATTTAATGATATTTGAATTGAATTAATTAAAAATTCAATTGTTTTAAAAGGAAATAACTTAACACGACAAAATAAAACATAATACTAAACAAAAGAAAATTTTCAAGCAAAACTTACTAGAACAACACGTATTCAAACAAATGCAATGTACTCAATCCTTGCAGTATTGATTATGATTCAACACTGGATAAACTTCAATTCTAGTGGTTCCATTTTGATCAAATTCATGCCAAAGCCAAGAACGATTTTTTGTTCAGAAAACCAGAGATTTTGTGAGATTCCCTAAATATATGCAATTAAGCACGCTTATCTTTTCTTGCATAGTTTGCTATTGGATAACGAAAGACCAGAACATGAGCAATCAAATTTCATTAAGAACTAAACATAGATTTATGCACAAAATACATTCATAGTATTTTGCATCAGTTTGTGGAGTGTACAATCTTACAAGACCTAAGGAGTATTAATTATTGGTAAAGGATATTCATATCATCATCCTTTGACTTTTTTTTACTCACTCTAAATTCAAAACATGAATGTTGGGTGATATATAACTCAAAAGAAATTTAGAGTATGTTTAGTTTGTATTTTTATTTTTAGTATTTTGTTTTTAGAAATTTGGGTGATATATATTTTGTTTTTATTTTTATTTTTATTTTTTTTACAAACATTAAAAGTAAAAAATACTTAAATTAAAAATACAAAATAGAAATGCAAATTAGGTATATAAGAAGTAAAGTACCATATCATTCAACCACTTTGCTTAAAATGGCAAAAATTATAAGGACCAACAAAGTAATTAAACTTTTTAATAGTCACAAGCATTGACAATTGTGTTTGATAAAATAATTTTTAAAATTTAAAAATGACTATAATAGATATAAATAAAGGAAGAATTTTGATCGTAAATAAAATCTGATGTGAATAATTATTTAAGAGTAAATTTGAATATTTATTAATATATAAGATTATATTATATTTTTAATTTTAAAAAATATATATCTCTTTTAAGTGTTATGAAAAAAACACACCTAATTTTATAAAATATGTAATGAACTAATGATCTCTTTTATTTACCAAATATAAATACAAAATAAAATATTTGTATTTAAAAAAAACTACAAATACTTCTCCAAAATATTTTGTCTAATGGTGGTATGTTAGAAGTTTACAACAGCCCTAATTATTTGCTATCTTCAATATTTTTGGTCTGGATTATGGGCCATTATAAAACGAGCATTCCAAAGCCCAAGTGCTACTTCTTTTAAATCCAAGCTTTAGTCCATTTGTGACAATAAAAAAGGCCTAGATCCATTATAACTAGAACAAAATTGCAAACAGGAATTTATGGAAATTTTTACTAACAATTCTTTTTTAATCTGCAAATTAGGTATATTGAAAGTTGAAACAATTTATTAAAGCTGCGTTTGGGTTATTGAATATTACTTCAACACTCAAATCTTGTTACTTGTGCATGATAAACATTGTAAAGTTAGGGTAGGAGAATAATTTACAAATCTTGATAAAGAGGAGGGAAAATTAAAAATAAAAATATATAAAAGCAAAAGCAATGAAGCACGTACCGACAATGATAAATTATAGGAAAATAGTAATTTGTTTCGTAGCTATTACGAAATGAATTGGCCCGAAATGTTCCTTCGGATAGCAAATTAAAGCACAAAATATAACTTTCTGTAAACGAAGATTGCAGGGATTAAAATAGTGGTACTTAGGACATGAAGACATACTTGTTTAAATCCAGTGGAAGAAACTTGAATTCGGATGAAGACAGATTATCTTGGAAAGTTCGTTAGCAACGTGGCATATATGGAAATAATAAAGTGATTCTATTAATTTATGGGTTCACACATACCACAGCCCCTTAATTATTAGATACTTGTTACAAATATTACATTTCAACCTCATACATAATATAGTACACTCCTTTTTTTTTTTTTTTCTTTAGCTCTGACATTTTCCCTCTGTAATATTGACTTTTCCTTTGTGGCACTATTGCAAGTTTCAACAAACAAAGTAAAGTACTAAAAGAGAAAGTGTAGAGAGAAGACTTTGGTTTCATAAGTAAAAATCTACATTTTTCAGTCAAATGTTTTTGTTATATTGTCTATGAGGTTTGTGAGTGGCTAAAAAATTTTGATATGGAAGTAAAATGAGTGATATACTTTAATATGGTAATTTTTGGTGTTTTTTAAAATTGTGGGAGTATACAAATCGGACCCTTCAATTTGTGTTTAAAAAGTTGAAAAAAATTTAGAGTACACAACTCGGACCATGCAAGTTCATAAAAGTTGGCTTCACAAATCGCATGGTCCGATTTGCAGCTGATGGAATTTGAAATCTGAAACGTGGAATTTGGACCCTCCGTTTTTCTTGTTCTGGATAACTTTTTTTTTTTACATTTTGAGGGACATAACTCGCAAGATCTGAGTTCTACTTCCTCTAATCCCACAACGAGGTGAAGCATCCCTCCTCTCTGTACGCGAGTTCAACACTTTCTTTACTTCCATATTCAAATCAAAAAACGTTTGTGAGTCTTATTATCATTTTTGCATAGTAGCACTTTATAATTTGGTAAAAATTTTATACGCAATTAATTTTATGTGAAATTAATAATTAAAAGATATAAAATAACAATTTAATCAAATCTATTATTAAATCATTTAACGATTCTATTATGCGTATCTTGTGAGAAAAATCCATATAAGAAACTTCATGGAAAAATATGTATGATGCAAAACAAAATAAAGAAGGCTCCAAATTAAACAAGCTTGCATTATCCATTCATGTATATATGATAATTGACAAGCTTCTAAAATTCTCAATGCAATAATAATAATGGCTAATATATACAACTACATGCAGTCATGCATCATGTCACAAAATTAAAGCATGACGCTCCTTACCAACCTCTCCTTGATCTTTGATCATCATGTATACATTTATTTTATTTTAAGGATTATTGTGTCCTTTCTATTGTTGATATCTATAACAAACAGCATCCAAAAATTAATTAAGAAATTATATTATATATAGTGATGAAGCAAGTCACCCCGGCCCCTTAATTAATTGGTCTCTTTATTATAATATATAGTCAACTGCGTTATATTTTGTCAATCCGGAATTTCTGACACTTGCTCTCCACGGTGCCTCAAAATAAGAAATTAAATTAGTGATGGAAGTTCAATTACTTTAAATTTATTTATTCATGGTCTTATATTATTAGGAATGTATTTAGATGGAGCCAGCTCTGTGGCACGTGACTGACAAATAAAAATAAACATGTTAGGGAAATAGAAGACACCATGATGAACTTCCCTTCCCAGGGAATGTGGGTAGGACTTGGACTTCGGATTTTGGAGCATGGAAAGGAAAATAAACTAGGATGGGAGTAGTTATAATCTTGACCGTCCATTATTTTCATGTAATATTGTATTTATTAATGTGGGTAGGGATAATAATAAGTCACGCGACTCGGCATGTACCTTTTAATGAATGAATTTACAATTTCACATAAACACTTAAGGGACCACCTGCCCTAGTTAAAGGTCCGGGACCCTTTTCATTTGTTTGGTGCCCTAACTTTGGAAATGACGGAATCCTTGGTTTTGGGGTTAGGGGCACGTACACATCATCAATATCAACATCGTTTTATTTACCTCTATTCTTTTGGTTTGAGTATATTGGTAGAGTTAGAAATTTTACCTTTAATAATAATGTAAAACTATATATTATAACGTCTTGACTCTTGAGTGTGAGTGGGTCCTTCTTCATACCAAATTATTAGAAGTTTTTCAAATTCGCGGAGCGCCAAGACCGGAAACTAAAAAGGCTTAGTCATCCCAAAACTTTAATGGCGTGCCTTTTGCTTTTTTGTTAACACAAATAAAGGAGCAAATCCAATAAATAATTTTATTGAATTATCACCGTTTCATAAAAAAAAAATTGTTTTGGATGAGTTATTTTGGTTTTTATTTTATTTTATTTTGTTTTATGTATTATAATACATAGGGATGTACATAGCCCGACCCGGCCCCAAACACATTAGGGACTAATTTAGTGTGATTTCATCGGATTTATGGTTGGGTAAAGTTCTTAAAAATAAATCCGGTCATTATTTCGGGTCGGGTCCGGGCCATAACTCGGGTCACCCGAACTTAGCTCGGTGGCCTGGTCATCATACACAATTAATATTTTGTGTTATTAGTGATGAATGATGGCTATTCTTATATGAAATTTAAATATTATAAACCTTAATATTTTGTGCTATTAGTCATTATAAGATTATAAGTTAATGTTTTATGTTTAAAATGCATAAGACTTTAGACTAATGCATAATATTGTGTTATTTGTATTGATTTAAATATTTAGTGTTATTAGGCAATATTAGTATTGATTATGGTTATGCTTTAATTTTAGAGAATGGTTGATTCTTGTTATATTTTTTTAAGTAAATTTTACTATGTGAATTGTGAAATAACGATTGGAAATTAGATAATATTTACATGCTAAAGACCCGATTTTCACTCAGTTTTCATCCAGTTTTCACCCGGCCCAAAAATACATAAATTTTATTGGGTCTAAGATCGAGTTAGGATCTAAAAATTAGGTCCGATCTATATTTTGGATCGGATTTAGATTAAGCCAAACCCAATGTGTTCTCACCATGTACACCCTTAATAATACACATAAGAAAGAAAGTAAGACCCAAAGTATGCATTGTGCATATATATATGATGATCTTTATTATTCTAAAATCTAATTAAACAAATTAAGTAGAAACGTGTATGTGAAGTAATAATGTATATGTAATTAAATGTTATTAATTATATCATCACGAATTGCATGGAGTATGGATTCTGAATCACTAGCCATATAGTAATATAGTATGACATAAATAACATTTGTCACCGTGCCTCTTCAAATTTATTTTGGTTTGTTGAAAAAGGCAAGCATCATTATATTGAGGACCAACAATATTAATGAATGTTATCAATCTTTGGGATGCTCTAGTAATTTGATGCTTAAAAATCTTTCTCTCAGCTCGCTAGAGTATCAAATAATTATTGGATGCTCTATGCTAATCAACAAGTAAATGAACAAATAAAAACGTGCCCATAACATCGAAAGTATACACACCAAGCAAGCAAGGAATAAAAATTAAAAGTAAATAACCACTAAAAAAAAAGAAATCCAGAAAGAGGAGTTCTTAATTTTTATATTTAAAATTAAAATGTGAAAAGAAGTAAACTGCACCGCAAAGGCTGAGAATATTCTCAACTGATGCGTTATTATTATAGTATTATTATTTTCTAAGAATGTATGATTTTTGCTATCAACATTTTTGAGATATCTAAAAATATTTACAGAAAAATCTTGATATAAAAACAATTAAAGTATTAACATATTTTATATTAAATAATTCAATCACACATATAAATCATTTAATAATTTTTAGGTACCATCTTTGTGTCTAATTTGCTTTGAAGTTGGGGTCCAATTAATGTTAAGAAATGTCACAAATCATAAGAAGGGTGATGTTACAATATACTACTATTAGTTAATAGTTATAAGAGTTGAATTTTAATGTACTCTAAATATAAATAGTCTTATATGATTATTTAATTAAATATATTATAAGAATTATTTTATATAGTCAATATATGAAAATAAAAATTCATAGTTATAAATTATAATTGAGTGTGGATATGCAAAAAAATATAATTAAGAATATATACTTATTTGAGTGTTTACAGAATTTTTGATTGGTAATTTTAATTCTCAATAAATTTTTATTCTCTAAAAATCTTTGAGAATTATTTTTACCGGACAAATTTGTCTTTAAATTGCTTTAAATAAATTGTTTCATATGTGTTGACCGATGAATAAATATTTTTATAATAAATTTTATTATAAGATATTGTTAAACAGAGATAATTTTTTAGCATTTTTTGAGAATAAAAATTGATTGAGAATCAAAGTGTCTGATCTAAAATTCTTTAGGTATTAATTTGGATATTTATTCTATAATTAATGATATTAAATTTGTGATTTGTAACAACTACAATAATAAGGAATTAATCCAGAATCAATAATTGAGGATTAGTGTTTAGTAGATGTTTAACATTGATCCCCAATAAAAAAGGAAAGATACTAGACTAGTAAGTAAGTAGTAACCTAAATCCGTAATAGTAGTAGGATTAGTTAATCAAAGAAGGTGGACCACAAAAAAAAAAACAAGCAGTAAAAACAAAGAAAGAAAGTAGCAAAAGGGAAAAGGAAAAGAAAAAACACAGCTGTGAAGAGGAGTGATTGTTTTTATTATTTATTTATTTATTTATTATTTTATTATTTATTATGAACGATAACAAATCCCGCCTTACCCTCTTCACTTGAATTCTCATTCTTCTTCTTCTTCTTCTTCTTCTTCTCTCCGAAAATGGAGTGACCGAGTGAGAGCATTGTTGTAATGCTCTTTCCTATATCACTCTCTGCAAATGGACACTCCCGACAGGGCCACCACCACCAACAACCTCAATCCCCCCAAATTTGAGGTTCTTCTTCTTCTTCCTCTGTCTCTGCATGTGCTTTTTCTTTTTGTAAAAAAATTATTTTGGAAGCTCCATCTTTTCTTTTTTGAAACTCTGGTGAGGTCTTTCTTGACCAGCTTCCTTGTTATGAGCTTCAGTGTTGCAGATCTCTCTGCTTCTTCCTTGGTTCTCGTGTTTTCTACACTGTTCTACGCTTCCTACCCCCCCGCTCCCCCTTTTTGGCAATTTGCAATCATTGGAGTTTGACTTTTTCACTCCCAGAGCTACAATTGAATTTTTTCTCTTTTTTTTTCTGTAAAATTCAGGCATTTTGTTAAATTTAATTTATTTTCAATTGGATTTGTAAAACAACAAAACCAGTATAATTTTTCCCAGTAGCAAGTCAAATTAATTTTCCAAATTTTCAAACTTGTGAAGTAAAGTATATTCTGGTCTAAATTTTTAGTCTTTATTTATTTAGAAAATCTTCTCAGCTTTGAAATTAATAATTCAACATCATTTTGTGTCCTTGAAAGAGTTAATATAATTTTGGCCTTCATTTCTGCCATCATGCATTCCATGTGTTTACACAATTACACTTATATTCTTAATTATGATTTGATTTGCACTTGTGCATTTCCTGTGAGATCCGGTATTTTAAGTAATTATTTATTATTTGAAAAAGAAAATGAAATGATTAATCTACATGGTTTTGCCATGCAACACGAGATGAACTTACTTGTTGCTTGTGTAGAAGAAATTTTCCTTTAATTCATCAGTTTAATCATATATGTGTGCTTACTATGTGCAGGATTCACCGGTATTTAACTTTCTCAATAGTCTATCTCCTATAAAGCCAGTTAAATCTGTTCACATTACCCAGACCTTCAGTTCAATTAGCTTTTCATCCCCTCCATCGGTTTTCACATCACCCCATGTCAACTCTAACAAGGAATCCAGATTCCTGAGGAGGTAATTGTAGCTTATGTTTTCTTATCATTTCTTTTTCCTGCTTTCTTTTTTTTTTCTTGATAATTGCATGTTAAATTTGTCCATACAGATGTTTTACTAGCCTGTTGTTTTACAGTTCTCTATTATTTGTTTGTAGGCATAACCTTTTAGACACATCAAAGCCAAAGGTTACATCTGAGGATGAAAATCAAACTGGTTCAGGTGAACAGGCTCTTACAGATTCAACTCATGCACGTAATAACTCAAGGGAGTTAGAGAAAAATGCTGATAAAGGAACTTCCATAGGGGATGCCTCAATTGAGCCAGCCAGTGAACAAGCAAAGTTTTCAATCGAGCTGCCACAGACCTTAAAGTATGAGTCTGGTAGCCCTGGATATGATCCTATACTTTGTGGTGATGAGGCTAATACACTTCTGTCATTGCCTTCTTCTGAGGCAGCACCAGATGTTGCCTGCAGTCATGAATCCTCTAAAAAGAATTTGGTGGAGGGTGAACTGCATCTCCACGGAATATGTCAGACTGAGCCGAAAATTGATGGCACCGAGTGTGATTGGGATAATTTAATTAATAATGCATCTGATATGTTAATTTTTAGTTCTCCAAACGTCTCAGAAGCTTTTAAGGATCTAATGAATAAACAATTGGACCCTTCTGGACGTATAATGCACATTGTCAATCAAGTTGCTTCTGGATCAGGACATGAAAATGAAGATCATCCTCCCAAACCAGGACTAGCTTCAGACACACAATACACACAGGAAAATATTGCTAATGTTGCTTTGGTGGCTAGCAATCCATGTGAGAAAATGGATGATGAGGTAGGAAACCGTATCTATTTGATTTATGGTAAATTATGTGTGTGAAGACACTACTTTCATGCACATTGGTGTAGTTTTCGATGATGAGTTGATCTGAATGGCATGATTTATTGTTTATTGTTCATGCATGCTCGTTTGCTATCACCATATGTATATGTATAATAGGGTTCTTCACCATATGTATATGATTTTACCATGTTTGTGTGTGTGCATTCATGTTATTAAATCATATTTGCATTCATTTCTACATTTTGATAGGTTAACAATTACAGTTAAAATTGTTGTTTGTATGTTTTTGGTTTATATTGAAATTGTATCCACAATAAGAAGAATGTATCACCTTGGTTTGCTGTCTCTTTTGTGGTTTATAAATATCTGATGAGTTAGAATATTTTCTTTTTACTTGTTATGTAAATATGTTGAACAAAGCAATGATCCCAAAAGTTCCTTGTGTTTGTGTTCAGCATGTTTATGTTATACACCGTGGTATACGGAGGCGCTGTCTAGACTTTGAGATGGCCAGCGTTCGCAGAAATAACTCAGATGGCAATTCAAATTCAAGTTCCAATGCAACAAAGTCTGATGAGAGGAATACTGGTGGTGATTCAAGGAGGTGCTTTTTGCCGGGAATTGGTTTACACTTGAATGCGCTTGCAACTTTGAAGGAGCACCGTGGCATGAAAAATGAAAAGTCTTCTTCTGGAAGACAACTTAACATTCCCAGCTCCACTTCTTCCTTGTTACCGCAAGAACATCATCTATTATTGCTACCTGCATCCTCTGAAAGAGATATGGAGCTGCCAGAGAATGAGGTTCAGCCTGTCGAAGATTGTAGTCAGTCATTATCTCTCATGGCCGTTGAAGAATTCAATCAGAATAGCCCCAAAAAGAAAAGGTGGAGTTGCTGATTACCTAATCTTCTGCTATATAATCTTCATATCTCCTTTATATTTTAGTTTCCTTGAACTTGAATCATAAGTCTGAGGCCAAAAGCTGGATTTGCAGGCGGAAGGTGGAAACAGCTGGAGAAAGTGAGTCTTGCAAACGGTGTAATTGTAAGAAATCAAAATGTTTGAAGCTGTAAGTTCAAGTACATGCTCCTTTAATCTCTTTGGGTGCAGCAAAGATATTTTACATGCTGTGATGAGCCTAGTAAATTGATATTGGTTATCTATGTTTTGCGTGTTATCTATTATTCTTAGTATCCTTCTTAGTTCTTTCTTAAAATTCTCTTCACTCTTTGCTCAGTTATTGCGAGTGCTTTGCTGCTGGAGTCTACTGTATAGAACCTTGCTCTTGTCAAGATTGCTTCAATAAACCTATTCATGAAGATACTGTTCTTCAAACTCGCAAGCAGATTGAGTCGCGTAACCCGCTTGCATTTGCTCCCAAAGTCATCAGAAGTTCTGATTCTGTTTCTGAAATTGCGGTCAGCAAAACTAAAATCAACATTATTTTATCATTATTCAAATTTTCGCCCCATTTTACCCATATTAAATATATCCTTTTTTGCAGGATGATCCAAACAAAACTCCAGCTTCGGCACGACACAAAAGAGGATGTAATTGCAAGAAATCAAGCTGCCTAAAGAAATATTGTGAATGTTATCAGGTATTTTCCGTTTCTATATCATTTGTGCCTCCTATTTCAGTTATAATACGAGTTAAATGTTGGTTTTCTTTCAAAGGGTGGTGTTGGTTGCTCCATTAGCTGTAGATGCGAAGGCTGCAAGAACGCATTCGGTAGAAAGGATGGTAAGTCTTCTGTTAGGTTGCAAATGATTGGGGTAACATGTTAGTCAATATCATCAACTTGCTGTTTCAATGTCTGACCTGCATAGATATCAATTCCTTCCTATATTCAGGTTCTGCAGGAATAGATGCTGAGGCAGAAGAAGAGACAGAAGCATCGGAAAAGGGCGAGGTGGAAAAGGCTTTGCAGAAAACTGAAATTCAGAATATTGAAGAAAATCAGAATTCTGCTCTTCAAGCAACACCATTACGGCTTTCCAGGTTTGATATGCTCTTTCTGTCAGCTGTGATGATAAAAATTAATTTCCATTATTGATCTTAATTCATTATAATGTGACAGACCATTGCTTCCATTGCCCTTCTCATCGAAGGGAAAGCCGCCTAGATCTTTTATTGCTACGATCTCTGGTTCTGCATTGATTGCCAGCCAAAAGCTTGGTAAACCAAATATTCTTAGGCCTCAAGTTAAGTTAGAAAAGCCTCATCAAACTGTAGCAGATGATGAAATGATGGACATTATCCAAGGTGATAGCTCTCCTATCGCTTGCATAAAAACCTCTTCTCCCAATGGCAAAAGGATTTCCTCTCCTAATTGTGAACTTGGATCATCTCCAACTCGCAGAGGTGGCAGGAAGTTGATATTACACTCCATCCCTTCTTTTCCTTCCCTCACTCATCACCATTAGAATGTGAATCTTGTCTCTTGCTGTGTTAGAATCTTGTCTCTTGCGGTTGAAGCTACGCTTAGGCCTATGTACATTGTTGAGCTTCCTTTTACTCTCGTAATAATATGTACCGTCGAGTCCATAATGTACAACTAAGTTCATTTGTATTAGATTTAATTTTAATTAATGTTGGAGCTTGATTGTCCAATATTCTATTTTTCCCTTGATCATTAACTGCTAAGTTCTTGGTCATCTCCCATAAAACCTTTTTCTAAAGCTGTTATATTCTGCCCTCAAAGTAGAAGCAGCACCAAATCAAATTATGCTCCCAATAGCTTACATACCTTTCGCTTTCAAATCTATGCATGTGTAATGTTTGGTTGGAGACTCTAGAATTTATCAGCATACAGAGAAGCAATAAAACAGACAAGAAATAAATAACCAAAAAATATGTCTTCTCTTCCTACGTTATCTCTGGTATTGTCATCCACGACTAGTGGAATCAAACACTACTTCATTTCTTATAGTTTTTTGAGTGATTTGTCAATAATTCTGATGACGTCTGCCATGAATTTCATTTCTTTTCAGCTAAATATTTCAAATATTAGAAAGGAAGCTAATCAATCATTCTTATGCACTAAATTGTTATCCAACTCTATTTCATTGTTCTTGAAAAGGTTCAAAGTAGACCGAAATCAAAGGTCCAAACACACCACACTTGCCAAATAAACTGAATATGAGTCCTTGAAGTTGAAATCAAGTTCTTGTTTTTTGAAACCTATGAGAGATCACTTATTAGTTGAGTTGCTGATAATAGAGATGATTAAATAAAAGGAAAAGTTTAGGGGCCAGCAACTTTGTTAAATTCTGGCCAGCATGTAACCAGCAAAGAACTTAACTCTTGGCTGATGAATTGTCCCATCACAATTGGAGGTGGTAGGTGTTGGTCCGAACTTTGTAGTTCCAAGTTTGTCAAGGATATCATTTAATCCATGTTGCATATTTATTCCCCAACACCTAATGATAGTAATTGGTTAATCCATTAACTTCATAGATTTATTAGTAATTGGTTGATTATGTGTAGTTGTTCCTTAAAGTAACCGCTACTTGCTCTTAATTACCTGTGTCATCAAATCTTTTCATTCCCTGGACAAATCAACAACTTAAGAAAGCACCTTGGAGTCAGCAAAAAATGAATGACAAATTAACATATTTGATAGTACCATGACATCTTGACATTGAAGAATCCTCATCAAGAAGTACTTTTTTTTGTTTTTTTTGTTTTTGGGGGGTGCGTAAAGACTAAAGTGGGCCTAAGCCCGAAATCAGTATATTCAAAAGGCTGTGTCTGCCGACTTGATAGTGAAAAAGTCAAAAGATCCACGTTTTCAGGTACTTGTAAGTCTCATATTCATAAACTAATCTTTGATGGTTGATGAATTGAACACTGAGCAGACAGATAGGCAGCACACACAATCTTTTATAGAGAAACTTGGCTACATAATGAAAACTACGGAGGTGACTCGTGGTAATCATTTGAAAGGTTTTTATGGTCCTCGTTCTAGACTTCTAGTTTCTTTCAATGGGTCCTTATTCCTTAATCCGAAACCAATTTTTTATTTTTTTTATATATTAAACCACTCTTCCACCTTAATCCATGACAACAATAAAAACGTCTCACGAACCACAAATTTAGTCCAACAGAATACACAAATTAAATTATAATTTAGTCTTTATCTTATCTTATAGTTATCTTTATTTTTATCTATATCTTATCTTTATCTACTTTTATCTTTCATAGGCCAATACTCTATATATACTTAGTTTTACCTTCATAGTTTACAATTTATTCAATCAACAATCAATAAAATTTCTTCATCTTTTTCTTTCACAATTCTTTTATTTTCTTATTCTTTCACAATTTTATTATGGTATCACAATTTTATTATTATACAATAATATTATGTATACACAAAAAATATTTCAATCACTAAAATCAACTATTATATATAAAATATAATATTATTTGTACATCGAAATCGGTCACTACGTATTTATATACAAATATATACGTAATTTAATTTATTTTAATATTTATTTTGTATTTTAATGTATATTTTATTCTGATAATTAATTTTAATATTTATCTAATATAAAAATATGTATTTAAAATTTCATACAAGTTATTATATTATTATAAATAAATTTATTTATTTGTCTATTATAGATTTAATTATTCTATTATGATATGTTTAATTTTAGTGAGCGATTATTAAATAAAAAAATAAGTTAATATATAAATATATAATAACTAATTTTATAACTGATTTTTAGTTACATGAAGTGTTTTGTTCTTTTTTATATTGTTTAGTTGAGTTGATGAATACATTCTACATAAATGCACGGAGAAATGTCTTTTTTTTCCCCCTTACTATGCATGGATAAATATCTATGTGTGTTTAGACTTTAGAGTCAATATTGGTAAATTAAAGAAATAAAATATGGTAGTGAGCTTAGTTACGGTGTATCTGATAGATATCGATAGACAGAAAACTACAATGAAAATGAATTTATCACTATACTCACGTACATTCTTATAATTTATACTATATATTAATCCTCAAATAACTAATTACGATATTAGATATTAGTTCGTATATCTTTTGCATGAGATCTTAAGATCAAAACATAGTCTCTATAGAATATTATTTGAATGTCTTTCTTGATAAGCAAGCTGTACTCTTTTATAGACAAACATTATTTGAATCACTTTCTTACACACTTGAATATAAATATTTTCTTTCTTTTTTTAAACTTGTTATTACTCCTGTTCATTTTTAAAACTAAAAAGTAGTAAGCTATGATGAAACATTGTGTGTGTATGTTGGTGCACGTGAGAGGTCATGGGAACTGAAAAAAGGTAATTAATAATTCAAATATTGAGTTCCCTTTTTGTTCTTAATTCCTGGCTTTACAGTTTATAATAGCGTAATGGGAAATGTTACCATCATTCTCCCAAACATGAACCTTTTTGCTCATCAATAGAAGAAATGGATTTATTTCTGATCTTATACTTATAACATAGCAACTTTTCAGAGATGGGCACACTTAACTTCAAGTTCAACTAGAAAACGAAAAACCAATCTGATCATTCAAAAAAAAAAAAAAAAAAAAGAGAGAGAGAAAATGGGACCATATAGCGTGACCTTACCATAAAGGCTTTGTGTGTGTGCGTGGTTGGTGGGGGTTGTGCTGCTAGCTAAGGAATTCAAGTGACAAATAACAAGAGAATCTAAATTATATGTGTGTGTAAGGGACTAAGGGGTGTGTGTAGAAGTTTATAGATAAGTCACATTCATCTTTTCTACGGAGCCAATAATGTTGGAGAGAGGGAGGAAGATCACATCATGTGGTGGGTCGGTGATATGGCAAGTGTTGTCTTAAAAGAATGGTACCTTTGTTTGGGAGTAACATCAACATTCACAAAACAAGAAATTAGGAGTTTACAATTCACAACTACTTGCTCCTCATTTAATTATATATAGTCTATGTACTCTTTTGTTCCTTCTTCAAAGCTCAATAGCTATGGACAATAATGAAATATAAAAATTTTAGGGGCAACAATTTTTGTATATTGTGGCTAGCATTTAATTAAAAGTGAGTGATTTCTCACTATTGGATATAATCTCACAACATTAAAAAGACTATTAATAGCCAATTGATAGTTACAAAATACAAAAATTGCTGACCCTAACACTCTTCAACAAAATATATACACATGCACTTGTATACTACTCATCATACTCACATATAAAAAATTCTTAATTACTTTCTCTATTAAATTATAATTCTTTTATCGATTTATAGTCGAATAACAAGTTATTAATGAACATTCATAATAAAGTCATTTTAGTGTATGTAAATAATTGAAAAAAGTAAATTATTTTAATTATTTATTTGAGAGTATCTAATTAAGAATAACAGATCACATATAGTTGCATGGCAAATAAAAAAACATTGATTAAAAATTTTATTAATTTTATTAATAATATATACTATTTGTAGAGTTTAATTTTGATGTATTGTTAGTGTAAAATATTTTACATAATCATATATACTTATATCAGTTTTTTTATAAAAAAATGGTTATTTTTACCATGTACTTGTAAAACAATTAAATTCTTATTTTTAAACTCAAAAATATTGGGCAACTTTAATTTAAATAGCAAAAATAACAAAAGTGTGATTATCACACATTTTGTAAGACGTGAAGTTTATTTATGTTATGTATATAAGCAACTGAATTAAAGGAAAAATAGGAGGGATAACATTTCTTTTTCCCTTATTATGTTCAAGGAGCCGGTGGAAACCTTATTAATTAAGTTTAGTGAACAAGTTCGTGAACTAATTGTTTTCGATTAATAAAATTGCTTATATTCCTCTCATTTATAACTTTTAAAAAATTTTATCTTTAATTTATTTTAAATTTTTTTGTATTAACTAATGTTAACTTTATCTATTTAAAAAAAAATAAATTATTTTTTATAAAAATACCCTTTAATAAAAATTTTATTTTTTTTTGTCATTAAATTTTACTTAATAAAATATTTTTTAATAAAATATTTTTTTAAAAATTAATAATTAAATTATTTTTTTTTAAGATATCCTTCAATAATTTTTTAATTATTAAATTATAATTTTATCAAAATTTTGTTAACAATTATTTTTATATTTTACTATTAATTTTTAGATATCAATATATATTATTTTAATATTAAATAAAATTTTTTTACTATTGTTAATATGTATAACAATTAATATATATTTATATTGAAAAATAATCTTACTAAGATTTTTTATTTAATGTTAAAATAATATATATTAATATCAAAAATTTAATAATAAAATATAAAAAAAATATTAACAAAAATTGTGGTAAAATTATAATTTAATAATTAAAAAATTATTGAAGGATATCTTAGAAAAAAAATTAATTATTAAATTTTTTAAAAAATATTTTAGTAAAATATAATTTAATCAATTAAAAATAATTTATTAAAGAGTATTTTGGTAAGCAAAATTTAATGATAAAAAATAAAATTTTTGTTAAAGAATATTTTTATAAAAAATAATTTGTTTTTTTTTTTGAAAAATAGATAAAGTTAACATTAATTAACACAAAAAATTTAAAACAGATTAAATTTTTTTTTTTAAATTATAAGAAAAAAGAATATACATTTTATAAATAAAGAGGAGAAATATGTAGTTTTAGTATCTAACAAGTGAGAAAAATGGTATTTTCTCAACAAATAATTAATAGAGTTAATAACAATGACAACATATTTGAAAAAACAAAAAAAAAAGGGGGAATGAATAGGCAATTTGGCACATGATGAATGGCCCCCACTTTTTTACGTGGGTAGGAAAATGCATGGTCAAGATACCCTTAATTAGGTCATGTGCATGTGCCCATCATTAAATCGAAGGAAGGAGGAAATGCATGCCCACCCTAAGTTATTTCGTTTTTAGCAGCTAATCACATGCCCAATATTTGACTCTCTTTTTTTCCAAAAATATATATAAGTATTTTTTTTTTTAGAAGTTTAATTTTGATAAACTAATAAAAAAAATATTTTATACAGTTATATAATTATATTCGTATTGTTTGATGATTATTCACGTAATCAATGTAAGTATAGTTATTTTTAGGGTTAAGTACGATTTTAGTTTCTAACGTAGAGGCCGAAAGTTTATTTTGTCTCTAACTTTTTTTTCGCTACAAAATAGTCCCCAAAGTTCAGTTTGTTTAAAAATCGTCATTCGGACGAAAATACTCTTCTCCCTTCTTCTCCAAAATCAACCAGAAGCAGAACCACCACCCTTTCCCTTTCTTCCCTAAAATCAACCAGAAGCTGAACCACCACCACCTCTCTTACTCCCACCAAAATATCAATAATCAGATTCAAGATTATTCAAATGCAAAAACTAACAACATCAAATTCAACACACAACAACAATAAAATAAAATAAATAACAGATGCAGAAAAAGAAAAAGAAAAAGCAGATCCAGATGCAAAAGAAGCAGATGCAGAAGAAACAGATGCAGATGCAGAAGAAAAAGCAAATTCAAATGCAGAAGCAGAATCGGAGTCGAAGCAGAAGCAGAAGCAAAAGCAGAAGCTGACTGACGGTAGCAGCGAAGCAGTGGCGGACTGGCGGAGAGGGAGGAAGAGCAGAAACGGCGAGCGACGCGTGAGTGGTGGCGGCGGCGCCGAACGCGGATTTCCCTTCCAATTCCTTCCGATCTCACTCTTCTCCCTTGGCTTTCTCCTCTCTTGCTGTCTGTTTCCCCTTCCGATCACAGGCGGCGGTGCGACGGTGCAGCGGTGCGGTGGTCCCTTCCCCCTTCTTCCCTCCCCTCCCCTCGGATTCTCTTTCTTCCCCTCCCCCCACCTCCGATTCTCTTTCTCCCTCTCGTGGCCTTTTGGCCCCTTTTTTTTTCTTTTTTATTTTATTTTATAATTTTTTAATGAGGGTAATTTGGTAATAAAAATTAAAAAATTGGTAAAAATGACGATTTTAAACTAAATTGAAACCTTTGGGACCATTTTGTAGCAGAAAAATAGGTCAGGAACGAAATAAAATTTTTAACTTTTACGTTAGGGACCAAAATCGTATTTAACCCTTATTTTTACTGATGTAACGTTATATAATAAGATGCACGTGACAATACATTAAAATTAAATTCATAGTTTCAGACCAATTTTGGTATACATATATATAAATTCGGTTCTAATAATATATGAAAAATCATCATGTCTTATTCAATTCAAAATTATTTGGTACCTCTATTTGATCAATTTCATGTTTACCGGTATACGGGAATGTTATTTACCATAGAGTCCATGTTAAGAAATTATTTGCAAATTCAAATTGAGCTATTGAATGCGTAGGTCATGTTTTGAAAAAATATTTGCAACTATACATATAATAGACACACACATGTATCTCTTTCAGTAATAAGCTCTGTAATACTACATATTTTCTCGGTCATTTTCATTATGAAAGTGACATTAGGCTTGAATGATGAAAAGGAATAGAGATAAATAAAACAACATACCTTTTTAATTAAATTACAAAAATGATATTTGATTGATATATATGCTTTTCTTTATCCCCACAATACCCCAATTCCTCCACGTTGTCGGTTTTTGTAAATGGTATATGTTTGAGAAAGGAAAAAAAAAAAGGTTTCTACATTCAACATATATAATTATATAAAAACCATTAATATAAAATTCATATATATTATATTTAATAAGTGTTCTTAATACTTTTTAGCAAAATCTCCATACTTATATTAGGTAATCAACTTAAACAATATTACTAGTTTACTACTATAAAATTATAGGAAAAAAAGATAAATCAATATAGAGTTGGTCAAAGGCTTGTAAAAATGCAAACTTATTATGACAACGAGAAAAAAAAAATCAAGTTTCAAACCCGTTGAAAATAAATCCTGTTTTGCCCACACAAAATTAGGAATCTTAATTCATGGTGTAGTGCTTGTTTGGTCGTTATTATTTTGATAAATTTTTTTTAATAAAAAAAGATTTTTTTTATTTTTTAATATATTTGACAAATTTTTAATAGTAAAAATAAAAATACTAAAAAAATAAAAAATATATTTTTTTTGAGAAACTGTAATTTATATTTTTTTTAAAAGATCATTTTTTCTTAAAAAAAGATGTTTTTCATCTAATAAATAAACAAAAAAACACTTTTATATCGTTATATCCAAATATAATTGATAAATAAAAAAATTTTTTTACATAAAATATACAAACATAAAATTACTTTTACTTTTTCATAAGATCTTTTTAAAAAAGATAACTCAAAAATTTTTTTTTTAGACCCAAACAAACTCGTAATCAAATTAAACGTTGTGAAAGTGTGAAACCACGGGTGGAGCCGTTAGTTTGCAAATTACAATGAAGATAAGAAGAAGAAGAAACACACGAGGGTTTGAAAAAGTAAAGTAATAGCTGCAAGATGGAAAAATCAGCCAAGGGTATATTGGTATTTTCAGCTGCACAATTAAACTAATTTTTTGAAAATAACGATGTCAGACAATGAAAACCCTGAAGAATACGTTGCTGCTACTTAATATGAAAACCAAATAATTAGAAAATAATTAACATTAACTGATAAGTGATAACAGTTTAAAATCCTATTATAGCTGCTGTTTATGTGATTCAGATTCAGATTGAGATTGCATTCCTTCACTTTCAAGGATCCCGTAATGCAACAGTTAGTGTTCTCTAAATAACAAAAAGAGAAATCATTCATCAGCACACACAGCTTTCTTTTTCATTCTGAAAAAGTGGCTCCTTTTTGACAGTTGGTGAGTCATTGAGTGTCAGGACCAGCACACCACATTGTAATTCTCAGAACCCATCATCTCCTATAGAGATTTGAGAGATAGAAGAAGAGTGAGTGATTCAGGTGTTAGAGAGAGAGAGAGAGAATGGGGTAATGGTGTTCCCGTTGCTGGATTCCAGTGCTATTTTGTGGGGGTGTGGTTTGGTCCGAAAATGGATTAAAGTTAGGTTCTTTTTGTGATTTTCTTAATGCCCATTTGCTTAGTTTTTTTTATGATTCTCTGTCTCTTCTGAGTGCTTGCTAGCTCCAAGTTCATTACACTTGGTAAGTTCCTGATCTCGTTCTAGCTCTATTTCAAGTTTCCATTTTTACTGAGATTGACCATTGTTTTGCTCGTGAACTCTTCTTCTTCTTCTTCTTCTTTTTTATTATTTTTTTTCTCTATGTCACTATTACTTGCTTTTTCCGTGCTTGGACCTTTTTCTTTTCACACTCCTCCACATCCTCCTCTTGTTCTTCTTCCTCCTCTTCTTCTTATTATGTACATCTTCATGTTCTGGATGGTATGCATTGTTACTTCATTTGCAAAACTTTGTATTCTGTCATACCAATGCATTTCTATCACTTTGGCACCTTTTTTCTTTATATTATTATTATTACTATTTATTGTAAACTCTTCCTTCCGTGGCTCACCTTGTGAGTGGTTTTTGCAGTTCACCTTCAGGATCTCTTGGTTTCTACCTCGTACTGGTTTGGCCTTCAAAAGAAAGAGAACAGGTGTGAAATATTTTCCAGATTTTTTTAATATTTTAAAGATTATGCTCCAAATGTTCTTTGATTTAAGGAGGGTGGTGGTGTTTTCTGATGTCTGATTTTTCTGTTCACATTTTTGAGCTGTCTTTTCCTTTTTCCCCCCTTTTATTATTTGTGCAGCTGCTTCTGATTTTAAATTGTGGGAGCTTATAAAACAATAAGCTGTACATGGATTAAGATACTGGAGCTGTATCCAATTCACCAGGTAAATACAGCAGCCATGTTTAATGAGTTTCTGAGTTTCTTATAAGTTAAACCATCGGAGTACTTCATGAATTTGGGCTATTTTTCTAAAATGTGCTGCATATATTTAATGATTGGATGTAAGGTAAAAGAAGAGGGAAATATACCTAAAGAATCTCCAACTAGATCAACTGTGGAGGGTGGAAATCTATAGACTGTTAGTCTGGCCTGGATCCATTATCAGGCTTTCGCCAAATCAAAACCAGCTGTGCTCTTGTTCTTGGCAGGAGTCATGGCATCATTGTTACATTCCGAGTCCAGACGTTTGTATTCTTGGTGGTGGGATAGTCACATTAGTCCAAAGAATTCCAAATGGCTTCAGGAAAACCTTACAGGTTTGTTGTCTTCTATATATTGGTATTTACCATTGTGCTAGAGGAACCTCAAATTAAAATTAGGATGTGTTTGCTGCAATTGTGAATTTGAGATCACATTTGTGGTCCATACAATTAGTTCTCTCATACCCACTAGTCGGATAACTTCTGTAACCTTTAACTGACACTCTTAACTGTTTTTTATAGACATGGATGCCAAAGTCAAAGCAATGATCAAGCTTATCGAAGAGGATGCGGATTCATTTGCAAGGAGGGCAGAAATGTACTATAAGAAGCGCCCAGAACTCATGAAATTAGTTGAGGAGTTCTACCGAGCATATCGTGCATTGGCAGAGAGGTATGATCATGCGACGGGGGAGCTACGCCATGCCCATAAGACCATGGCAGAAGCATTCCCTAACCAAGCACCTTACTTGTTAAACGATGATTCACCATGTGGTCCTTCTGGCCCTGAGGGTGAACCACGAACACCAGAAATGCATCATCCTATTTGTGCATTCTTAGGGCCAGATGGTGTAAGCAGAAAGGGTCTAAAGCAGCTGAATGAGCTTCTTGGGTTCTCTCAGTTATCTGCTGAAAAGCAGAATCTGAAGACAGAGAGCCATTCTGAGTCTGAGCATGCAGGGGGAGAAGAAAATGAAGTTCAAAACTTGAGGGAAGCCCTGGCTGAAATACAGTCTGATAAGGATTCCATCTTGCTTCAGTATCAGAAGAGTTTGGAGAAGTTATCCGAAATGGAAAAAGAGCTTCATGAGGCTCAAGAAGATGCTGGAGGACTTGATGATCGAGCAACCAAAGCTGAGATTGAAATCAAAATATTAAAGGAAGCTCTGTCTGAGTTAAAAGCTGAGAAGGATGCTGGTTTAGTTCAGTACAATCAGTGTCTGGAAAAGGTAGCTTGCTTGGAAATTACATTGTCTCTGGCCCAGAAAGATGCAAAGGGGCATGATGAGAGAGCTGCTAAAGCAGAAACCGAAGCAGAAAATCTAAAGCAGGAACTTGGCATATTGGAGGCTGAGAAGGATGCTTGTTTTTATCAATATAATAAATGCCTTGAAAAGATTTCTGTCTTGGAGGCTAAGATAACACTTGCTGAGGAGAATAGCAGGATGCTGAATGAGCAAATTGAAAGAGCAGAAATGGAAGCTAAATCTCTGAGGAAAAGTCTTGCTGAACTGAATGAAGAGAAAGAAGCTGTAGCTTTTCTGTACAAGCAGTGCTTGGAGAAGATATCTACAATGGGGAGTGAAATTCTGCATGCCCATGAAACTTCTGATCGATTGAATAGAGAAATTGAAATCGGGGCTGAAAAACTAAGGACTGCTGAAGAGCATTGTGGTATGTTGGAAAAATCAAACCGATCTCTTCAGCTGGAGGCTGACAACCTGGTGCAGAAAATTTCTGTAAAAGACCAAAAGCTTTTAGAGAAGCAAGCCGAGTTAGAGAGGCTACAGAGTGTGATGCATGAAGAGCATTCTCGCTTCCTTCAAATTGAATCTACTCTGCAAACTCTGGAGAAGTCATATTCTCAATCACAAGAGGAGCAAAGATCTCTTGCCTTGGAGCTTAAACATGGCCTTCAGCTTTTGGAGGACTTGGAGCTTTCCAAACAAGGTTATAGGGAAGAAATGCAACAGATTGTTGAAGAAAACAGGACACTGAATAAACTTAATTTCTCTTCCACTACGTTGTTAAAAAACCAGCAAATCGAAATTTTCAAGTTGAAGGACATCAAAGAGAATCTCGAGCGAGAGTTTGCTGTAAAAGTTGAAGAAAGCAACGCCCTCCAGCGTGAATCTCATCACATAAAGGATCAAATCCAGGGCTTGAGTAGTAGATATCAGGCAATACTGGAAGAATTATGGTCTGTAGGCTTGAATCCCAACTGTTTTGCGGCATCTGTGAAGGACTTACAAAATGAGAACTTGAAGCTAAAGGAGGTTTGCAAAATGGAACAAGAAGAGAAAGAAGCCCTCCATGAAAGATCAAAGGACATGGATAAAATTTTGAGGGAAAATGTCAATTTGGAATGTTCCTTGTCAAGCTTGAATGTGGAGCTAGATGGATTGAGGAATACGGTGAAGAAATTTCAGGAATCTTGCCATGCTCTTCAGGAAGAAAAATCCATTCTTGTGTCTGAGAAATCATCTCTACTGTCACAGTTACAAATTATCACTGAAAGTATGCAGAAGCTGTTGGAGAAAAATGCCTTGCTGGAGAAGTCCCTCTGTGATGCAAAGATTGAGCTTGAGGGTTTGAGGGCTAAATCAAGTAGCATGGAGGAATTGTGCAATTCACTGAATAATGAGAAGGCGAATCTTCTAAATGAAAGAAGCATCCTGGTATCTCAATTAGAGAATGTTGAAGCAAGACTCGGTAGCCTCGAGAAAAGGTTTACAAAATTAGAAGAGCAGTATTCTGATATGGAGAAAGACAAAGAAAGCAGAGTCATCCAAGTAGCAGACCTTCATGCATTGCTTGTGAAGCAAAAGGAAAAGCATTCTAATGATAAACATGAAAATGAAGCTCGATTAGAAAATTTGGAGAAGGTTGTCCTTCAGCTGCGAGAAGAATATCGGTTGGGGAAAAGGGACTTTGAAGAAGAACTTGATAAAGCTGTAAATGCTCAGGTTGAGATGTTTATTTTGCAAAAGTGCATTGAAGACTTAGAGCAGAAGAACTTTGGTTTATTAGTTGAATGCCAAAAGCATGTTGAGGCATCAAAGTTTTCTGATAAACTAATCTCGGAGTTGGAGGGTGAAAACCTTATGCAGCAGATGGAGGTAGAGTACTTGTTAGATGAAATTAGAAAGTTCAAAAAGGGGATTTATCAAGTGTTAGGGGCTTTTCAGGTTGATCCAGATGGGGGGCATAGCAAAGGGATCAAGCAAGAGGATGCGCTGATATTCCATATTTTGAATAACATTGAGGGCTTGAAAGGTTCTCTTGTTAAAAGCCAAGAGGAGAAGCAGCGGCTACTTGTAGAGAGTTCTGTCTTCCTAACTTTAATCTCAGAACAACAATGTGAGGGAGTAGAATTGGAGTTGATAAAAAAAAATCTGGAGGAAGAGTTTGAGAACACGAGAGAGCAGCATGCAGAGTTGCAGAAAGATAAGCTTGAACTTCTGGAGCTGAACAACCAACTGAGTTCTGAAGTGACCAAGGGAGAGGAAAGGGAGAATACATTAAAGTCCAAATTGGAGGCTCTACTTCTTGAGATGGAAGACATGCAGAGAACGAAGTTGATGTTTCAGGAAGAAAATTCTAAAGTACTTGAGGAAAAAAGTGTGCTGCTTAAGAGTGTTTTGGAGCTCAAAGATGCAAAATCTGCTGCTGAAGCTGAAAACGGCGAAATCCTTCGTGAAGCACTGGCTCTGAAAAATCTCACTTCAGTTTATGAAAGCTTTGTCGCTGAGAAGGTCTTGGAACTAAAAGAACTAGCTGAGCATGTCCGCAATCTGCGGCATATGAACAGTGATCTCAAAGATGAGCTTGTTGTGCTAAAGGACAAGTTTGAGGTGAAAGAAGCAGAGCATGTTTATCTGAAAGAGTCAGTTGAGAGGAAGGACACATTTCTGAATGAAGCCGATGACAAAATTGATTGTTTAACTCAACAAATTGAACGTTCAGAATATCTCCTTGAGAAGAAAGAAACAGAGTTGTTAGAAATGGAGGAAAGGCTAAAGGATGCAGAGATGTTGAATGCAGAGTTTTGCAAAAATGTTGAGACCTTAAAGATGGAACAAGAAGAATCAAGTCTGGTCAACGAAAATCTAGAGAAGCAGATCCTTGAACTATCACAAGGGTGCTTGTTGCACAAAAAGGAAATTGAACAACTTACTGAAGAAAATAGAAGTTTGCTGTCAGAGATGAGATTATTACGTGATGAAGTTGAACAACACAGGGCTAGGGAGGAAACATTGAACTCAGAGCTTATGGATAAAACAAATGAATTTGCACTTTGGGAGGCTGAAGCTGCTACATTCTATTTTGATCTTCAGATTTCGTCCATAAGCGAAGCATTGTTGGAAAACAAAGTCAATGAGCTTACTGGAGTTTGCTCACGGCTTGAAAATGAAAGTTCTGCGAAAAGCTTGGAGATTGAACAGATGACTGAGAGAGTCAATCTACTGGAAACTGAAGTTGGAGGATTGAAGGGGCAGTTATCTGCATATATTCCAGTCATTAGTTCTTTGAAAGAGGATTTTGCTTCTTTAGAGCATACTGCCCTTGTTCAAATCAACAAAACTTGTGATATCGGCAATCAAGAGCAAAAGGTTAGTATTAAGTTTAAACTTGTTATTCTGCTTCTGTTTTTATACTTCTTCATTTTCCACTTGCTATAAATGAGCTTAGGCTGGTGACAAGAATTCTACTTTTTTGTCCAGGATGTAGTAATTGAGACCTGTGTTGAAGAATATAGCGATCAAAACATGCCTGAAGATAGTACTGTGATGCCAGATGGGGTTTCAGATTTGCTGAGCATGAAAGCAAGGATTAGAGCAGTTGAAAGGGCAATGTTGGAAGAAATTGAGAGACGAATCAAAGAGGAAGATCAAACCACAAAAGTAGATGCCAGAGCTCATCTGACTGAAGTGACAGAAGATTCAAGGGACTACAGAAAATTGGAGAAGGAGCTCAAGGATAACCTCAACTTATGGAGAACAAAATCTGAGAATGGATCATTGATGAAAGACATTCCTCTTGATCACATCTCTGATAATCCAGCCTCTAAGAAAAGCAGGAGAGATAATAGTGGTGGAACGGATGATCAGATGCTTGAATTATGGGAAGCTGCAGAGGAGGATGGCGACGATAATTCAATGGTTAATGAAGCAACAAAACAGAGTTCTGCTCCAGCAGAAGATATCATTTTGTACCATCCATCGGATCATTCTGGAAAATTCCAAAACACTTCTTCTGAATTGGATGTAGAAAGGGAGTTGGGTATTGACAAGCTCCAGCTGTCAAGAAGTATAAAAGAGAGAACTCAAGATGGCAAGAGGAGAAAGATATTGGAGAAGCTCAATTCAAATGCACAAAAACTAACCGTTCTTAAGATGAATGTGCTGGATTTGAAGACGAAAATGGAGGCAGTGAAGGGAATTAAGAAGGGAAATGATGCCGAATGCGACACAGTCAAGAGACAGATCGAAGATGTTGAAGGGGCTGTCCTGAAATTATCAGATACTAATGATCAGCTCATGAAGGATCTCGAAGAGAGCACCCCGTCTTTAAACAAGGTGGTGTCAGCTGAAGCAGAAAAGAGTAGACAAACCCAGAGAAAGAGAGTAGCAGAGCAGGCACGAAGAGATTCCCAAGAGATCGGACAGTTGCAGTTCGAGGTGCAGAACATCCAATATGTTATGCTGAAATTAGGTGATGAAAAGAAGAGCAAAGGGAAAAGCAGATTCTCAGGGAAAACAGTGGTGTTGTTGAGGGACTTCATTCGCAGTGGCAAGAAAAGCAGCAGCAAAAAGCACAAAAAAGGATGCTTTTGTGGATGCTCAAAGCCTTCAACAACTGAGTAAGCCAGAAAATCTAGTTTCAGTATATTGTAAGTAAGTAATTAATTAAGCATAACTAGCATATTTTAGCTAGTACATGTGTAAGCTTTATCATAAATTAAGGTGTTATTAGAGACTTTTAACTTATCATAGAAACCTGTCTCAGATATTTATCTTTTAGCTTCCTAAAGGATCCATGTTAAGTGCCATTTTTGCAAAGAAAGGAGCTTCCCTGTTATGTTATAGAGCATGCACTCTACAAGACCATATCTATCACTTTTTCTTCGGCATTATTGAGTTGTGATCATGTAACTATAAGCTTGTTTTTATGTACTCAGATAGCATCAGAGATGAATTGGAATAATGGCATTATGGCAATCATAACGACCAGCAACTAATACCCAATCCATTTAATTACCTCTTATCATAATAAACTTAAATTAGTAAAACCATTATAAAATAAACTTAAGTTGAACTATTGTTATACATTAGAAGTAGAGTGCTATCTAATATATAATAATTACATATTAACATTGAGAACCGCTAATTATAAACTATATATATAACAACCTAAAATTATACGTAAAAATCCATCAGTTACAAGTTTTTTCAAAATTCTATCAACTTTTTATTTATTTACAGCGGGGAAAATTTGTTTTATAAAATTCTCCCCTTTAACCTGCAAATTGCTGTTGTAACTTTTAAAGAAGTTAAATTTTTTTAATTATAGGCTTTCTTGTTTTTTATAGTTGTTTGTATTTTATAGTACTTGTTATTAACTTTAAAAAAACTTAAAAGATAAAAAAATCTTATGTCTCAAGAAACATTTTTCAAAATACTCAACATGCACCTATATCATTGGATATCTCAACTATATAAGATGTTTAATTCTTGTGACAACACACAACTACAAACCTACAATGACAATAGAGAAATGATTGGAAGTTCTAAAAAATTAAAGACACGAATAGAAAAATACGTTTTAATAAATTGAGTAAAAGTATAATAAGTGTCAATTTTATAGAGTTCACCGAGACACAACATTTTTTAACTAATTTTTCTAATCATTTAACTAATTAAGTGATACTAAATTCATATATAAGAGGTCTAGTTATTTATGAATTATTTGTAATAAATTATTGTATTTTTGTTTGTTGAGTTAGGATTTTGAATATGTAGTTCTTTAAAGATTTTGTGTGTCATTTATCAAAAAATTTGGTGTCATTTCTAATAAATTGTGTCATTAACAAAAATTTTCTGTCATTTTTATCGTTAAACTAATTGCGTGATATTAAACTAAGAAAAAAAGAGATGATAATAAAAAAAATGATAAAAAACAAGAAAGAAGAGATAGTGATAATGATGATAATCATAAATTCATAATAATGATAATGAAAATAGAAAAGCAAGCTGAAAAATAACAAAAACGTCACACTTGTATATAAATTGGACTTGATTGAATTTAAATAAAAAAGATTGAATTGTATATCATTTCTAAAAAAGATATTATATGCAATAAACACACTAAAAAATTTAGTTGAAATTTTATTCTTCGCCGAACTTTACTCTTAATCTAAGAATTTTGTTATTTTTATTTATTTTATTTTAATCTAAATTTTACTTGCTTTTCGGGTGGATAAAATGGGAGAAAGCACCCCTAATACAAAATCTTGAGAACACACAGCAGATTGTCAATATCCTCACGGATAAATTATAGCATGCAATATAAACTTGCATGGGTGTAAACAATCTCCAAAATATATATCACCGAGAAAAATACGGTTTTTAGAAATGTCAAACAAAACTGGTTTCTCAGTTTTACATGGAAAGGAACCGACGTAAGTTTAAATAATATTCAGTAAAACAAAATAACACCAATTCTAAAGCAAAACTAGGGATGCATTATGAATCAATCAAGCTCCAATAACTTCAGTGGGTGCCTCTGCCATTGTTTCATCAGCAGGTCTGTCTACCTTTGCACCAACATCTTCGGAGTAGTCACCATGGACCTACAGCACCAAACATCTATATTAGCACACATTTTTTGTTCGCGATTTATCAAATAGAACTTGAACAGCAGAAAGAACAAATGGTAAAGAGCAAAATTGGTGTTATAATTGGTTATATCAAAACATGTCAAACTATCAAGGTAAAGAGCTAAATTAGTTTGGCAGCTTCATTTAGTAAACACTGGAAAATATGAATCAATCAAGATGTGAAACTATTGAACTTGTTTCATGTTGCATGTGAAGGAGGGGATTGTTGAAAGTTATTTTAAAAATACCTCCATCAGTTTTCCAAGATCAAACTTGGGAGCCTTCAAGATCTTGACTTTTCTGATAAAAACATTTTGGAGCGGATAAATACTGGATGTTGCCTTCTCGATCTCCTTTCCTATCATTTCAGGAATGAACTTGCGGACCAACTCCTTCAAATCACAGGATGTAGCCTGGTTTGTCATGATCTCTCTCATCTTCCTACGGATCTGAAAAAGATAACAGAGTAGTCTTAATTAGTAATTTAAAATATAAAACCAATCACAATATGCTAAACATATACAACTACACATAAAAATAAGAGGACTGGTGACATACCACTGTAAGAACCTAATTAACATGGTACTAAACATACCTGTCTTACTTGACTTGCTTGGGCATAGCAAGTCCTCTTGATTTGATTATATCGCCTCTTGGTGAAGCCAATGCAAAACAACCTCAACGTGTAGTTATCGGTTGTTTTGACGTCACAGTGCGCTTCAATGAGTGTTTGCCATTTTCGAACCAACGACCTCAACTTGTCAGTCGTAAAATCCATTCCCTATGAGGGGAAAATAAACTTAGTATAGTGCAAAAAAATATTACAACCCAAAATTACAGTCCAGATAAGTTTCAGCCTTCTAATCATACCCAGAAGTTGGTCAGAACATTCCTCCCTTGAACATCTTCAGCTCTCAATCTAATCTTCCTGAATGAATGGTCCTCATCCCCTTGAAGATCAGCCAATGAGACATCAAACACTCTATGTTTGAGCCCTTCGGATGCAATCTGTTATTTTAAATTAAAAATATCTAAATAAGCATCCCAATGTCTCATCGTGGTAGATCATATGAACACCAAAATCACATGCCATAATAATATGGAAATTTTTGTCAGCAACCCCTAGGAAGCTTAAGGAATCTTTCGCCCACAATAAATCAATATGAAAAAGAGAAGTCCAATCCCAACCAAGATAATCAATATTATATTTCACTACATTCAAGTTGACTCCTTTCTTTTCTCAAAAGAAAAAATCACAAGCAGAAATTAGAACATACCAAAGTAGATCCAACGCACCAATGATACAAGCATATACCTAAAGCTCAAAGATTTACCCACGAACAAACTAAAAAACTATTCTCACTTTGATGACCCATACAAATGACACAATACACAAAACAGACCGAAATTTAGATTAAAAACAAAAGTTCCACTTATTATTCAACTAAATAGTCCCAGAAATATAACAAATAAGGAAAATAGAAATGAAATGAAATTAGGCAAGACAGAAACCATTAAAATACCTTTGTCCCTTGTGTACGAGTCACAAGGGTCTTGCCAACATTCTTGACCTGGAAAACGGAAGGGGCCTTAATGTCATACCAATCCTTCTTTGCAAACGGATCAGCACTGCACACTCAAAAAAACACCAAATCAAAACAATGACCAAATTGAATCTTCATAGATACAGCAAAAGGATAGTGCAAAAATTGAATTTTTTGAAATGGTTATAGAATTGGGGGTAGGAGGAATGCTTACGCCTTCTTCTTTCCACCCTTCTTTCCCTTGGAGATCCTCTTGTTCTTGCCAACTGCCATGGATCAGTGATTTGCAGAAGTACACAGCAGCAGCTGAAGGAGTTGATTCCGCGAACAGAGAGAGAAAGCGCAAAATGGCACTCAACAGATGAAAACCCAAAACCCTAGATTTTATTATATATAGACTCTCTTTCTTTTGGGCTACGTTTCGTTTTTCTTGGCCAGGCCCAAAAGCTACAAATTTTTTTATTTTGTGTTTTTTTATTTTTTATTGTTTGTAATTTTGTATACGTCATATATCAAAATATTTTAATCTTTTTTAATATAAATTATAAAAATGATTGTTATGGACTTATGGTACTTATTTGCCTAATTTATTAAAAAAATTAAAAATTAATATTTAATTCAAAAAATATAAAAAGAAATCATTTTTAAATATTTAATATAATACTTATTTTAAAAGACAAGTTTGGTAAATTTCGTACCAAATTCAAAAATGAACAATAATATTAGTCACGAATTTATGATGTTTTCGATAATTATTCGAGTGGAATAATATTGTTTAACGCATAGAGACCTTATTCTTCGTCGAGTATGAAGAATTATATTTCTTTTAGTGTAAATTGGTAAATTCTAGGTAAGTACATAATACATAACTTTTATATGTGTTTTTCTTTTGACACATTTTAAAAATATATTTTAAAAAATTAAATAATTTTTATTTGAGGATAATTTTTTAGAGTGTCTAATATTTTTTTAGTAGTAAAAGTAAAAGTACTATAAAGACAAATTACTTAAAAACGTTTGAATCTCAAGTTCAATTTCAAAGCAACTCAATTTTAAATAACTTTCGAAACAACTAATTATATTTTAAAATTAGTCTTTAACCAATCTTTTAATTTAATAGTATTATTTAATTATTTTTTATTGAGTCAATCTCCTATTTTTTTTAAGTAAGAAAAATAAGTACATTGTTAATCAGATTTTATTTAAATTAAATTTTACATTGTTCATGATTCCAGCCGTATATAAGCAGATGAAATAGACTATTTTTTCTTTTAACCATATCTCAACTATTTTCTCTAAATTCTATAATTTTAGCAATATCTCAACTATTTTATCTGAATTTTATCATTTCAACAATATATAGACTACAGTTTATTTTTGTATATTTCTTAAGTAAGTCATTATTTTCTATATGTTTTATATAATTTTTTTTTTAAATTTGTGCATGAAATGCTGAAATACAAAATTGTAACTGATCCGTCCCCTTTAAATTGGATTATACCAATGACTCCGGAATCAGAATAATAGCAAGCATGACTTTGTCAAATTTAACGGAAGTTCAAATAACCGTCTACAAGCTACTAATATATATATATATATATAGATGACTAGTCTAGTCACAGATACGCAATACATTCACTTTTACTTTGAATTACTTTACACTCTTACTTGAACGTTGGAGTCTCTTTAGATTATCCAGATCCACACAGAAACAGTAATCATGCTGCTTCTAGAATAATTTGGTAGGTTTGATATTCATATTATTTATCTAAAACTCTATGATTTTAGTAGTCTAAATGTAAATGACATAAGATATTATTTTTCAGAACTTTAAAATCCCATAATTTCAGCCCTACAATGAAATAGGCTAGTTTATCTTCTAGCAGTATCTCAACTATTCTGTAGAAATTCTATAATTTTAACAATATCTCAGCTATTTAGTACAAAATAGTAATCATGTTACTTCTAGAATAATTTAGTAGTTCTGATACACTTCATCATCTCAAAAGCAAATGACATAAGATACTGTTTGTGAGAACTTCAAAATTCCATAATTCCACCTTTACATAAACAGATGAAATGGGCTATTTTATCTTCCAACAGTATCTCAACTATTTTGTCTAAATTCCATAATTTTAGCAATATCTCAACTATTTTGTCTGAATTTCATAATTTCAGCAGTATATAAGCTACAATTTATTTTTGTATGTTTCTTAGGTAAGTCATTTCTTTCAGTAAATTTTATATTTTTAAAAAAACTTATGCATAAAATGCTGTAAGTGCGAAATAGTAATCATATTACTTCTGGAATAATTTAGTAATTCTGATACACTCTATGATCTTAAAGACAGATGACATAAGATACTTTAGAGCTTTAAAATTCTATAATTTTAAATAGGTTATTTTGTCTTCCAGTAGTATTTCAACTATTTTGTTTAAATTTCATAATTTTAGTAATATTTGAATTATTTTGCCTAAATTTTATAATTTAAGCAGTATATAAGCTACAATTTATTTTTATATGTTTCTAGGTAAGTCATTATTTTTCAATAAATTTTATATTTTTTTTAAAAAACGTATACATATTTTTATATGTTTCTAGGTAAGTCATTATTTTTTAATAAATTTTATATTTTTTTTAAAAACGTATACATAAAATGCTGAAGTACAAATAATAACCATATTGCTTCTAGAATAATTTGGTAGTTTTGATATTTATATAATTTAAATAAATAAATTATCAAAAAAAATTTTGTTCTATTCTTTGTTTACAGTTTTTTTTGTATTTTTTCTTTTTTTATATATTATAAAAATAAACTTTTTATTTTTCTAATTTTTAGATTACTTTTAATATTAAAAATAAAAAACATAAAAAAAATACATACTAAAAAAATAGATTTTAATATATTATTAGTATAAAATAATTTTAAATATATATTTAATAACATAATGTCATGTGAATAAAAATAACTATATATTAATTATGTGAATGCTAATCTAAAAAAATTAATATAATTATATAACTGGCTAAAACATTTTACATTACGTTAAAATTAAATTCATACAAAAAGTTGTTAATCTATAACTAACTAAAACAACCAAGCCCCATAACCATCCCTAAAAAGTAAAAACGGAGTAACAAACCAAAAAAAACAAGCTAAAACAACATTGCTTCAACGATGGGGAAAAAAAATTAAAATATATAGTTTTATTTCAAATGTTCACGTATGATCAAATAAGGTCAACTCTAACTAAAAATAACTATATTCACCGAGGTGAAATTCATTTTTCCAAAACAATAATCGAAAATAGCAAAATACTAAACACTTATGGTGAATGCTATGTTATTTTTAACCTGGTGTTTAAGTTAACTAACTCAAACAATAAATAAATAATATTTAATAAATTTTAAATATTTTATTTTTTATTTTTAAAACTAAGATAGGTAATTTAGGCATAGCAGTAAAAACACCATAGAATTTACAATACTTGTTTACGCCTTCACGGATACTGGTAGTATGGCGGTGGTGGTGGAGGTGGAGGAGGAGGAGGAGGTGGTGGTGGTGGAGGCGGTGGTGGAGGTGGAGGTGGAGGTGGAGGTGGTGCTGGCGGCGGCGGTGCAGTTGTTGAGCAACCAAAGGCAGCACATTGAACCGGATGTTTATAAAAAGCGGCACATTCCTGAAGGGACCGTTGCAGCGGCCTATAAGGAATACAGTTCTTGCGATCATCACTATCCGGAAGCTTCAAACACAGCGGAGATTCATCGCAGAAGTAGTTATAGGAGTACGTAAAGTTCTGCAGCCTCGGCAAGTTGCACACACTCTCGGGAATGATGCCAGACAGCATGTTATGCGCCACGTTCAACTGTTCCAACTTCTTCATCCCTTCAATTGATTCTGGTAATTCCCCAACGATCTTGTTGAAGCTCACATCGAAAACCGTTACTCTCTCCAACAACCCTATCTCACGCGGTAAACAACCCGTTATCCCGCTATTCGTAATTATGATCTCGTTCAGCGTGTCCTTCATCTTCGCCACACTCGACGGGAAACATCCCCTCAGATTGTTGTTGGCGAACACAATAACCGAGGCCGTTGAGTTTCCGAAATTCTCCGGCAAGGAGAACTGGAAGTTGTTGTTGTTGATGAAGAGCGCGTCGAGTTTGAGGTCGAAGAGGCGCGTGGGAATAGCGCCGTGGAAGTTGTTGAACCTTATGTCTAAGTATTTGAGCGAAGGGAGGCATAGAACAACTTCTGGAAAGGGGCCAGAGAGATCGTTGTTGCTGACGTCAAGCTCGAAGAGGAGTTTGAGGCCGTTGAAGGTTGTTGGGACGGAGCCACAGAAGCGGTTAGAGTTGATGTGGAAGAGTGCCAGGTCAGTTAAGAGGCCAAGTTGTTGTGGTAACGAACCAGCTATGTTGCCATGGTTTAGGTCAATTCCTGCAACGGTGTATATGTGGGGGTTATCTGGTGCTGGTGCACAGTAGACTCCGGTGTAGTTGCACACGTGGGGTCCACACCAGTTGAGGGTCATGTTCTTTGGGTCTGACACTATTGAATGCTTCCATGCTTGGAGTGCTATGTAGGCTTTTGAGAGCCTCGGATTTAGTTGAGGGAGGAACCGATAAGAGCTGTGCTCTTCCTTGTATTCAAATTGGTGTGAAGGGTTGATGGATATCAGAATCAGAATGAGATGACTCAGGAAAGGGCCTAATTCTCTTTTCGGACAATGAGAGGCCATTAATTAGTTTGGTTTATATTGGAGAGAAACTTTGATTTATATATAGAGTTTGTCGTTGGAGAAAATTTTTTAGTTTGGTGGGCTGCAAATTCGCATTCGCTCCCGTAGAATTAAATAATGCGTAATTCTTTTGGTTAGACATTTAAATGAACATCTACTTATATTTTTTAGGAAATAAAAAATGTGACTTAAACATCATAATATCCTTGACTTGCTTTATATAATTAATTTCTTTATTTGATCTGTTTTATGTTCATATTGAATTGGCTATTACCTAATCACTCAAATTACAGTAATTAGGTTAGCTCTTCTACATCTCTTTGAATGCACCTATCTAGTTGGATTTTAGCATTAGGATCAGCACGGGTCGATTTGGTTCGGATTTATGGTAAAATTAGAACTGAATCAATTAAAATGCAATTCGTTTGGTTTGATTTGAATTTGTATTTTTTTGTACATGTATCCAAACCAAACCAAACCAATTAAGAACGGATTGGTTCGGTTCGGGTAATTGGGTACCCGATAACTTTGAAATTCATAAAAAGAAAACAAATTTTTATCTTAAAAATTCAATAAATACAATAAACATGTAACATCAATAGAAATAATCCAAATATGTTAAACACCAAATACATTAAAAACTAAACTCATTAAAATCCAAACATATTAACAATGAATAATCATTGTCTAATGGAAAAGCCATATATGTATTTTTTATTTTTTTATTAATTAATATATGATCGGATTTGCGGGTTGGTTCGGGTTGTGCACCTCCAAAATCGAAACCCGAACCAATCACTAACAAAATCCATCGATTTGGTTCGGATTGAACTCGATTACCCGTTGATTTCAGAACCAATTTAATTGGTTCGGGTTCGAGTTCGGATTGATAGTCGGGTACTCGCTATCCGTGCTCACCCCTATTTAGCATCAACTTTCCTATAAATGGCCTTAGTTTTTGGCACATACTTTGGCTTTTCTGCTACTTTGCTCTGCCTTTTTGGCGCACATACTTTCGTACGTACTCACGCAAAAATTGGATAGCGCTCGCAACTATACATAATTATGAATATATATTATAATACTATAATCTCAATTTAAGATTATTCTAGAGTGTGAATGTATTACTCGTTTCTTTCTTCTTATTCTGTGTACTATTTTATGTTCTTTTGTAGTTTTATTACAACTTAGCATGAACTGTCAAGCATTGTAAACGATTAATGGGAATGCTCATGTTGGGTTCTTGTAGATGGCTGTAAGAAAAATTGGTCGCTGATCTCACCAAAAACACGGTTTTTTACCATACTTGGTGTTTTTTATGTAAGCAATTTTGCTTTTTATTCCCTTTGACTATAAATTAAACTAGCAATTATCATATTGACTTTCATGTTTTATTCTTCGTTTCTTTCTATTGACCGAGTAAATGGCCATAATCATTGTTTTCATGTTAACACCCTTCATTGTTCAATATTTTGGATAAATTTTGCGATCAATTAACACCCATCATTGTTCAATTACATACGTCCCTTTTGTGCAAGTATCTTTCAGTCGTTTCATTTTCTTCGTCTATTAACAAAATTAAATTATAGTAGCGCCTGCTGATATATACTAGTTAGTTGCCTAGTTGTTATATCAGTTTATGTATTAATGCAAGTGGCATTAATAAAAGTGTCATTATAACTAAAATTTGTTTATAATTCAGTTTCTTTCAGAATCACAGTGTATGAAACCAGGTCTTCAAATTGAGCTAAGCCAAAGACGGTAGAGTAGGTGAGATTAAGGGGAGGATCAAACTTAGCTACAGGGTCTATTCAAGTATGCTTGAAATTTAAGATAAAAAATAAAAAGGACATAAATGAAAATCTTTTTTTAAGGCAGGTGATCAATATCTTGTGATTTGAAACCTGTAACTAATTTAATCCCACTTGTAGAGGAAACTTATCATAAGGGACAGAGAGCCAATCAAAGTCAAGCACAGCAACTCAGGTTTTCACTTTTGGATTGTTTTATATAATTTTTTTATTAATAAGTGTTTTATTATAGAAAAATAATTTTTGTCTACATTTCTTCTTTTTCCAATTTACCTTTTGTTTTTAAAATTTACATAAATATGTTGTTTAGATTCATTAATTGATTTATAATGAATTTGTTTTGGAGTGAACAAAAGTATAGATCAGCGGCTCAAATATCTAAAAAAAGCACTTTAACACTTAATTAATAAGTTACATTAAAGAGTATTATTTCACTATTCTTTGGAAAAAAAACATATATGTGGAGCTAGTTTAGTTCTTTTAGTTTTTATAAGGTATTTTGTAGAGATTGAGAGACTGAATCTGAGATTCAGTATTATGTTTGTTGGTTCAGAGATTGATACTAAAATTTTTGTTTCTGTCTCTAAAATTTCTGTATTTCAGTACCTCTAAAAAGTAGGGACAGACGGGACTAAAATTTTAGAGATAGAAACTGAAACTTTAATAACATTTTATACCTAAAATATTCTCATTTCAATTAATTAATTTCAATTTTATTATTTGTACAAATTAAATTAGAGTTTCATTCTTGTTTCAATTTTTGTCTCCCACTTTGCACCAAACAGAATACTGAAATTTATTTCAATCTCTGTCTCTTTAATCTCTGTCTCTCAGTCTCAATCTTTTCGTCTATATCTCTCCACCAAACCCTAGAGACATTTCATCATCCTATTCAAAGGTCCTTTTTTTTTAATATCAGTATTAGAATATTATCGTTGAATTTTCTGATTTATGATGAGATTGGTAGATAGATGATTAATCTGAGAAGAAAATATATTTAATATTATTGAAAAATATGAAAATGTTATCTATTTTAATTTACAATGAAAGCCTTATTTAATTATTTTTATATTCAAGACTCGTTAACCAAATCATAGTTAATTAGGAAAGAAAGGGGGAACATTATGCTTGAAGCTTAGAAGATAAAGATAAACACCAAACTTAGAAGAAAAAGATAAACACTAAGAGCAAATATTTAATGAATATCGTTAATTATACAAGAGAAAACAAGAAACGTCAGATTAAATCCATCACCCTCAAATTAAATAATCTTCTTGTGAGAGTGTATGATTGTGAAAAAAAAAAGTCAAAATAATGTATAAAAAATGTTAGAAGATCAATAAAATTTATTATTTATAACCAATAATTAATTATGAATGTTTAGTATATTATTAAATTATTAAATTAAAAAAATTAATTAATAACTAAAAATAATAATAAAAAACAATAAATTGTGCTGGCTCTTGACGAACATTATTATATGAAAAAGTATGGGGAGTCAATGGAATATTTGTACAATGTGTACAATGGAGATTTAGGAAATATTAGAGATATAACCATTAGTGCTACCTTTTCCTATCAGTTGAAGCTTTTGGGATGATTGGTATCATGACATGGTATTAGAACTCTAGATCCGAAATGTCAAAAGTTCGATATTTGATGAACTCGAAAATCAGTTTAAGTTTAACTATGCTATTGTTTAGTGAAACTTAGGGTAACCATGATAATGCTTATGTATGTATATAGTTTGGAACAAGCACGAAAAAAGTACAAGGGCGTCAACGAGAAAACGAGGCTAGTATAATAGTACTTTTGGTTTTCTAGAATGTCGTTTGCTGGAGTCAAAGCACCATAACCAAACTACTTAACTAGACTAAGTAAAAGTAATTAAAACACAGAACACACACATGATGTCAGCAATATATACATCTTTAAATAAGTTTCCTTTTAATAGAAATATCAATGTGTCGCTCCTAACCATTGACAAATGAAATTAAATAATTTTATAAAATCATGGATGTTGGAAAGGGTATATATGAAGGTTCGTGGCAGATTGATATTGATATGTGTGTTTGTTGAGTGCAATAAGGTTGTCGTTGTCTGAGTTGGAGAAAATTAAAGCGTAAAGAAGGTTGGAAAAATGAAAACTCGGCTGGGAAGTGAATCAAGTAAAAATAGGACTATAATTAATTGGTTTGATTTTTCACACATTTATCATGGTACGAGAAACTTTCAATGTCAAATGAATTGTCAAAATCTATAAAATAAGTGTAAACTACTGTTTATTACGCTTTGATTTGTTGTTTAACTTTTTAATATTCGATAAATTCTCCTTTTCTGGCTAGGGAGGGTTTGAAATCTGCATGTATAAGCTTAGCGTTTACCCTCTATCATGTATTTATTTAGGTGGAAACTCAGGTGCAGTTGACTTCACGTGAAGTTGATATCTGAGAACCGTTAGATGATTTGACTGATTTGACTAAATTTTCATCTAATCTAACGACTCTGAAGTATCAACTTTGTCGACTTCACCTGAGTTTTCACCGTTCATTTAACTATGTAATGTAAACCTTGCCACGCTGTAATTATGATTGCAATATGCCGTTTGTTTATGTCAAATGGTTGCATGTTGAGAATTTTTCAAGGAATACTGTATACTTAAATAGTTAACTTAATCAGAATACTCCATAAGAGTGTTGAGAATTTCGGATTATGTTTGTTTAATCAATGCCCTATTATATGACAGATAAGGGGTCTGCATTTGAGACATTGACTCAAAATAGCTTCCAGGAAAATAATAAAATATATTCCATCTGTTTCTACCACATCGATATTAAACATGTTATTTATACACTAAAATTAATTTTTTATTTTAATTATTAATATAAAATATATATTAAAAATAAATTAAATAATATATATTTATTCACAAATATATAATAATTATTTTTTTTTACACATAACATTTTTTCATCATTATAGTCATAAAAATGTTATCCTAAATCACATGTTATTTAGATTAGATGCATGTCCATAACATAGTAAATAAGAAAAACGGTCTAAAAAGATACACTAAGGTGCCTGTTAGTTCAATTTTTTTTATAAATTAAATATATATAATAATAATAAATATAAAGTTAATTAAGATGCCAAATATCCTATATTCTAATTAAAAGATTTTGGAGGTGAGTCTTTGAAATAACAAAAATATATATATTTTTATAAATTTAATTATTCTTTTAGTCTTTATAATTTTACAAAATTTCTAATTAAATATATATAATTGAGTCTCTATACTACTTTTAATTTTGTAATTATGTTCTTTCTGTATAAAAAATATTTAAATTAATGAAATATTTCTCCTAAAAAATATGTAGTTAAAGATCTAATTAGACTCTCAATTGTAGATACCTTCAATTTGTGAAAAATATGTTCTATTAATTCTAATATTTTTTACAAATGGTGAACTCTATTTAATGATTTGCAGTATGTACAAGACAAGATTTGAACCTCCACGCTTGTTTAAACAAACTAGTGAGTTAACCACTAGATTAACCAAATTTAATTGGGCTATCTGGCTATCCCTTTTTTTTGGTATTTTGACGGGCTTGATAACCCAATCTCTTTGTATTAACTGACTAATGCTTTCTATGATTGCTTCCTGGTGATTGCCCCTTTCTTCTCTGTTGCTAAGAATTTGGAATGCTGCTTTGGAATAAGTTTTTAGAATGATTTTTTGTGTAATGGATAATGGATAACAAATAATATTCTTATCTTTTGTGGTAATGGGCTTATGAAGCCCTACAAATCTGATTTTAGACCACCTTGTAGTTTGAAATGAACTATGTAATGGGCTAAAGCGTAAAGTTCTCAAATCTGATTCATAGCCCATAGTACATAGTATTTTAACAATTGGAAAACAGGCAGTGAATGTAAATGCAGCTTCAACAAGTGACTGAGTGAGGATAGGAGGGAGTTATGGAAATGAATGTTCCTCTAAAGGTGAAGATGTTTATTTGGAAAGCCTCACATAATTTAGTCTTAGTAAACTTGAATCTATTTAGGGAATACATCGCTTGTTAAAAACTTATACACAGTCCACAAAACCGTTACAATGAATTCTTACAAAGTAAGACACAGGAAGAAAGTCTACAAAGTAGAAGAAGAGGAACACTCAGCAAAGTTGCACTATCACTACCTATCTCCATGATGCTGCATCCAAATCAAAAGATCACAATTAAAACATGTTCACACATTATATGGATCTAATTTAATTTCAAAGAGGTAGTACTTACATGATATGCAACAAGGGATCTGCAGTAATTAGTGTTTGTGAGGACTGTACTTGTTGATCCACACTCACTGTCCTTGAGTGAAACTGAGGACCTATCAAGCTTGATTGCTGACCATGGATTAGTGGCACCAACATGTGAAGATTGAGAGACTGAATCTGAGATTCAGTATTATGTTTGTTGGTTCAGAGATTGATACTAAAATTTTTGTTTCTGTCTCTAAAATTTCTGTATTTCAGTACCTCTAAAAAGTAGGGACAGACGGGACTAAAATTTTAGAGATAGAAACTGAAACTTTAATAACATTTTATACCTAAAATATTCTCATTTCAATTAATTAATTTCAATTTTATTATTTGTACAAATTAAATTAGAGTTTCATTCTTGTTTCAATTTTTGTCTCCCACTTTGCACCAAACAGAATACTGAAATTTATTTCAATCTCTGTCTCTTTAATCTCTGTCTCTCAGTCTCAATCTTTTCGTCTATATCTCTCCACCAAACCCTAGAGACATTTCATCATCCTATTCAAAGGTCCTTTTTTTTTAATATCAGTATTAGAATATTATCGTTGAATTTTCTGATTTATGATGAGATTGGTAGATAGATGATTAATCTGAGAAGAAAATATATTTAATATTATTGAAAAATATGAAAATGTTATCTATTTTAATTTACAATGAAAGCCTTATTTAATTATTTTTATATTCAAGACTCGTTAACCAAATCATAGTTAATTAGGAAAGAAAGGGGGAACATTATGCTTGAAGCTTAGAAGATAAAGATAAACACCAAACTTAGAAGAAAAAGATAAACACTAAGAGCAAATATTTAATGAATATCGTTAATTATACAAGAGAAAACAAGAAACGTCAGATTAAATCCATCACCCTCAAATTAAATAATCTTCTTGTGAGAGTGTATGATTGTGAAAAAAAAAAGTCAAAATAATGTATAAAAAATGTTAGAAGATCAATAAAATTTATTATTTATAACCAATAATTAATTATGAATGTTTAGTATATTATTAAATTATTAAATTAAAAAAATTAATTAATAACTAAAAATAATAATAAAAAACAATAAATTGTGCTGGCTCTTGACGAACATTATTATATGAAAAAGTATGGGGAGTCAATGGAATATTTGTACAATGTGTACAATGGAGATTTAGGAAATATTAGAGATATAACCATTAGTGCTACCTTTTCCTATCAGTTGAAGCTTTTGGGATGATTGGTATCATGACATGGTATTAGAACTCTAGATCCGAAATGTCAAAAGTTCGATATTTGATGAACTCGAAAATCAGTTTAAGTTTAACTATGCTATTGTTTAGTGAAACTTAGGGTAACCATGATAATGCTTATGTATGTATATAGTTTGGAACAAGCACGAAAAAAGTACAAGGGCGTCAACGAGAAAACGAGGCTAGTATAATAGTACTTTTGGTTTTCTAGAATGTCGTTTGCTGGAGTCAAAGCACCATAACCAAACTACTTAACTAGACTAAGTAAAAGTAATTAAAACACAGAACACACACATGATGTCAGCAATATATACATCTTTAAATAAGTTTCCTTTTAATAGAAATATCAATGTGTCGCTCCTAACCATTGACAAATGAAATTAAATAATTTTATAAAATCATGGATGTTGGAAAGGGTATATATGAAGGTTCGTGGCAGATTGATATTGATATGTGTGTTTGTTGAGTGCAATAAGGTTGTCGTTGTCTGAGTTGGAGAAAATTAAAGCGTAAAGAAGGTTGGAAAAATGAAAACTCGGCTGGGAAGTGAATCAAGTAAAAATAGGACTATAATTAATTGGTTTGATTTTTCACACATTTATCATGGTACGAGAAACTTTCAATGTCAAATGAATTGTCAAAATCTATAAAATAAGTGTAAACTACTGTTTATTACGCTTTGATTTGTTGTTTAACTTTTTAATATTCGATAAATTCTCCTTTTCTGGCTAGGGAGGGTTTGAAATCTGCATGTATAAGCTTAGCGTTTACCCTCTATCATGTATTTATTTAGGTGGAAACTCAGGTGCAGTTGACTTCACGTGAAGTTGATATCTGAGAACCGTTAGATGATTTGACTGATTTGACTAAATTTTCATCTAATCTAACGACTCTGAAGTATCAACTTTGTCGACTTCACCTGAGTTTTCACCGTTCATTTAACTATGTAATGTAAACCTTGCCACGCTGTAATTATGATTGCAATATGCCGTTTGTTTATGTCAAATGGTTGCATGTTGAGAATTTTTCAAGGAATACTGTATACTTAAATAGTTAACTTAATCAGAATACTCCATAAGAGTGTTGAGAATTTCGGATTATGTTTGTTTAATCAATGCCCTATTATATGACAGATAAGGGGTCTGCATTTGAGACATTGACTCAAAATAGCTTCCAGGAAAATAATAAAATATATTCCATCTGTTTCTACCACATCGATATTAAACATGTTATTTATACACTAAAATTAATTTTTTATTTTAATTATTAATATAAAATATATATTAAAAATAAATTAAATAATATATATTTATTCACAAATATATAATAATTATTTTTTTTTACACATAACATTTTTTCATCATTATAGTCATAAAAATGTTATCCTAAATCACATGTTATTTAGATTAGATGCATGTCCATAACATAGTAAATAAGAAAAACGGTCTAAAAAGATACACTAAGGTGCCTGTTAGTTCAATTTTTTTTATAAATTAAATATATATAATAATAATAAATATAAAGTTAATTAAGATGCCAAATATCCTATATTCTAATTAAAAGATTTTGGAGGTGAGTCTTTGAAATAACAAAAATATATATATTTTTATAAATTTAATTATTCTTTTAGTCTTTATAATTTTACAAAATTTCTAATTAAATATATATAATTGAGTCTCTATACTACTTTTAATTTTGTAATTATGTTCTTTCTGTATAAAAAATATTTAAATTAATGAAATATTTCTCCTAAAAAATATGTAGTTAAAGATCTAATTAGACTCTCAATTGTAGATACCTTCAATTTGTGAAAAATATGTTCTATTAATTCTAATATTTTTTACAAATGGTGAACTCTATTTAATGATTTGCAGTATGTACAAGACAAGATTTGAACCTCCACGCTTGTTTAAACAAACTAGTGAGTTAACCACTAGATTAACCAAATTTAATTGGGCTATCTGGCTATCCCTTTTTTTTGGTATTTTGACGGGCTTGATAACCCAATCTCTTTGTATTAACTGACTAATGCTTTCTATGATTGCTTCCTGGTGATTGCCCCTTTCTTCTCTGTTGCTAAGAATTTGGAATGCTGCTTTGGAATAAGTTTTTAGAATGATTTTTTGTGTAATGGATAATGGATAACAAATAATATTCTTATCTTTTGTGGTAATGGGCTTATGAAGCCCTACAAATCTGATTTTAGACCACCTTGTAGTTTGAAATGAACTATGTAATGGGCTAAAGCGTAAAGTTCTCAAATCTGATTCATAGCCCATAGTACATAGTATTTTAACAATTGGAAAACAGGCAGTGAATGTAAATGCAGCTTCAACAAGTGACTGAGTGAGGATAGGAGGGAGTTATGGAAATGAATGTTCCTCTAAAGGTGAAGATGTTTATTTGGAAAGCCTCACATAATTTAGTCTTAGTAAACTTGAATCTATTTAGGGAATACATCGCTTGTTAAAAACTTATACACAGTCCACAAAACCGTTACAATGAATTCTTACAAAGTAAGACACAGGAAGAAAGTCTACAAAGTAGAAGAAGAGGAACACTCAGCAAAGTTGCACTATCACTACCTATCTCCATGATGCTGCATCCAAATCAAAAGATCACAATTAAAACATGTTCACACATTATATGGATCTAATTTAATTTCAAAGAGGTAGTACTTACATGATATGCAACAAGGGATCTGCAGTAATTAGTGTTTGTGAGGACTGTACTTGTTGATCCACACTCACTGTCCTTGAGTGAAACTGAGGACCTATCAAGCTTGATTGCTGACCATGGATTAGTGGCACCAACATGTGAAGATGACCTCTGCATCCTCACAGGCCTTGGCACATTCCTTCCTTCCACAGAAGCTCTTCGCCGGCTCAGCTGCCTCTCGAATGAATCAGGCCTTTGCTTTGGTGCACTATGTGATCTCACTTTGGCCCTTGATGATTCCGTGTTGGCCATGTAATTTGGAAACAAAGGGTAGTCATAGGACATCACCTCAGCATAGCCTGGCCTAGGGAAGGAGAAGGGATGCTTCGAATCGTCAACTCCAGACGCGGCCGAGTAGCATTGAGGGCTGCTCTGTGCTGTGCTGAAGCAGTCCTCAAAGTGTCCACTACATGCTCTTGGACTAAACTCTGTTAAGGCTGATGGAGCTGGTGATACCTTCAAGTTTTCTTCTTTTGAATAATATGCTGGAAATTTATGCACACTGCTGCTTCTGCTTCTAGAGTTTCCTTTTGATTCACAGACATCCATCTCCACAATCTTGATGTTCTCTTCCATGCCTCTCTCCATTTCCTATATCCACAAATCAAGAACCAATTTTATTGGTGATGAAAACAAACAACTCTTCTCTTCAATGCTGCAAATCTAAGTTGAAAATTTCAACCATTATGTCATGGAACTTACATTATACACTTGAGCATATAAATCTTCCTCTGTAGTGTTTCTGAAACTTGATTGCTTCTGATAAGACTTCCCTTCTGATGATGCAATTCGGATCCTCTGAGCACGAGCTCTAGCCTGTGCTGTCACCAAAGCCTGCATGCATCTCAGTGTTGCCTTGGCCTGTTTTCTCACCAAGTGACCCCTTACCAGAGCCTGCAACTTCACTAGTCCTCTGAGAGCACACAATGCTTTTCTTGCCTGTCACATAAATAAACATTACAAAGATATTCATATGAAAATGAAAGAGAAAATAAACAAGCTTCCTTGGAAGCTACCTACCAAGTAGGACCTAAAGACAGATTGAATTTTGATGGCTGCAGCCTCTTCAGCTGTTCCATTGGAACCAGAAGCCAAGCGGATCACAGCAGCCGCAGCCTGAGCTGCAGCCACTGCCGCGTCAGCTGCTGCCTCCGTGGCAGCAGCCACAGCCATGGCATGCTTCTTCTGCTCGTCATCCAGAGGAATATCTGTGGTGGCAGCAGCTTGTGGTGTCTGTGAAGCAGTGACATTTGATTCTGCAAAGTTCAATTCCTTGGAAGGTGTTGTTGGTGTGGATGTGGATGTGGCAGATGATCTTCTAAAGCTCCATCTCCTTTTCTCCTTTGGGGTTGTGGAATTTGGAGTGGTTGGATTTTCTGTTCCATTTGAAGAATTCAGACTTGTTGCATTACCACCACATTTGTCCTTCACCTTCTCCTTTTCCCTTTCTTTCTTCCCTGTCAAGAAGTTTCTAAGCCATTTCCCTGCCTTCCCCATCTCTATCAAAAACTTAGAAAGCTGAAGTTGATTGTTGCAACAACTTAGTGGAAGAAGACAGTAACAAAATCATTTGTAGATAGATCTCTTCATATGTCTAATAATAAGTTGCTTTCAATACTATAGTCATATATGGCCCCTCCCTTTTTTCTTATAATTCAATCTTGGCTATCTTCACATTCATTAAAAGTGGAAAATTATTACATTGAGAATGACACATATTATCACTAATAAGAGACTTTTAAATATAATATAAAAAACTACCTAGTAATTGTGATTCAGTAATACTAAATATTCTTTGAAATATATGGTCCCCTCACTGAGAATAGCATAAGGTTCTTTGACAGCCTAAACTAACTGTTTCATCTCATCATTTTTTTCGGTACAAGCTACCCTTTTTTATTCTTATGTTTGGATCAATGCCATGTAACTTAAAATGCTTGCTTGTGTGTGTAAAATCTAAGAAGAAACTAATAGGAAACTCTTCTTCTGGAGCACTAATGGGATTAGATTCTTTACCCTCTAAACTGAAAAAGAATCGAGTCCCCACAGGTAAGGCCACTAAACAAAGGGTGTTATGGTGATTTCAGTTGTCGGTTAATAAGGAATAATGGGTTGGAGATTGGATCAGAAAGCATGTGAAAATAGGGGAAGAACATGCAGCATCCGTGTAAAATACTCATATTATGGCTTGGCTTGAAGTGAGGGTCCATGTAGGGACCTTAGAACTATTGAAAATTAGAAGACCTTAGTGGGGACACTAAATAAGTGATTGAGTGAGGGTCCTTAGGATCTGCATGTGCCCATCCTATCCATGCACCCTAACACTCTAATGTGCCAAGTATTAATACTAGTGATGGGGATTAAAATATTTGGTTACTTACCCCTTTTTTTCCTATAATTCTATGACCAAAGGGCTAGGTAGATTCAAGTACTTTTGTGCTACATGTTCAAAATTTACAATAATTGCTCAATAAGTTGCATGCAAATAATGTACACCAACCTAAGGTCAATTATCAGAAGGGACCAAGTGGTAGCTTATAAAGGGATATCAAATTAATAAGGTTAGGCCCCTTGCTATATCCATCATAGACTAGTGATTTTTATTGTTTATTTTCAAAGATGAATTTTGTTAAGCAAAAACATCTAGTTGGCATTCACATGGCATGTTTATATGCTTCCCATTTGACTAGGTGTTTTGCAGGAGGAAACAACGCATTGGGATTTGGCCTATTTCCTCCACTAATTCTATCCTTGTTCTCTTAACCAACTTATATTAGTTGATATATTATGCTTAACCAAATTGGCAAATTCCCCTGTGGTCCTTTCTAGCTACCCCAACTCCTAATAAGTTATAATCAAGGTATTCCCTTGAAACAGAAATGATGTTTTTATTACTCTTTAAAAGACATCTATTAAGCACTGAGAGTAAGTTCAACCTCTCTCTCAACTAACACTTAAATAATACTTTATAAGATGCTTGTAAATTCGAACATAATGACTATGGCTAAATCAAGGTTAATAGATTAGACTACAGAGCAGCATCAGTAACAGCTACAAATATGAACCATCCTGGAGCCCTTAATGTAATTGAATATCATATATCAATAATTTATAAGATGATGGACGAAACATAAAACAAAAGCACAATAATTTGATTCCTGATAAGTCTTTTATTGAAGGCTGTCCTCTTATGGTTTAAATAGTAATCAATAATGATTCACCGAATCCAATACAAAATCATAAAGTGAGACACTTGATCATAGGATAGAAGTCATGCATTTTCTTGGAAACTTCTTGTATTATCTAGTGTTATTGAAAACCAATTTAAAGTTTAGTTTTCAGAATTTAATTAATCTGATCTCTGATGCAGAAAATCTCCATCACCTTGCTACTTATTAGGGGTGAGCACGGGTAGCGAGTATCCGATTACCTGTCCGAATCCGAATCCGAACCAATTAAATTGATTCTAGAACCAACGGGTAATCGGGTTCAACCCGAACCAAACCGATGATCTTTGTTAGTGATTGGTTCGGGTATCGATTCTGGGGGTGTAGAACCCGAATCAACCCACGAACTCGATCATATATTAATTAAATAAAAAAATAAAAAAAATATATATGACTTTTCTATTAGACAAAGATTATTCACTGTTAATATATTTGGATTTTAATGAGTTTAGTTTTTAATGTATTTAGTGTTTAACATGTTTGAATTATTTCTATTGATGTTACATGTTTATTTTACTTGTTGAATTTTTAAGATAAAAATTTGGTTTTTTTAAATGAATTTCAAAGTCATCGGGTACCCAATTACCCGAACCGAACCAATCAATTTTTAATCGGTTTAGTTTGATTTGGATACATATATAAAAAAACATAAATTCGAACCAAACCGAACCTATTATATTTTGATTGGTTCGATTCTAAGTTTACCATGAACCCAAACCAAACCGACTCGTACTCATTTCTACTACTTATACAATTTTCATAAGTTTCAATATTTCTCCTCTCACAGACTATTTTTAAAGTTGAATTAGATTTATTCAAATTTAGTATAGTATTAGAAACTATATTGTAATTATTAATAAACTACTAATAGATGACAAATGTTTAATCATGAGCATGAGAAAATGGTATTAGAGTCCCACGTGGAACTCGATTTCACATGTGAAAATATATAGTCTAAATCGATTCAGTGACATTCTATTCTTCAGCACGTAATGCTACAAAAGGCAAAGAAGAACTCAAGTTTATTAAGAATATATAAGTGCTGTTCACATGGTTTCGTTTCATTAAAAATAAAAAAATAATGCATGTGAGATAGTGTTTTAAACTCTTAATTAATGACAGATTCTTATAACCTTTTGGAAACATTTCAGGTGCACCGGGAGTACCGGTGCTCCAATTGTTTTAACCGTTGATCTAAATTATAAAAAATATATATAATATATATTAATTGAAATCAACTATTAAAACAACTGGTGCACCGGTACTCTCCGGTGCACTTGAAATGTTTCCTAACCTTTTTATGTCCAATGTAGTAGCAGTGGCAGCACATGCAATGCTTCATTTGTTCTTTCTTCTGATTGCTTTTCTCTCATCAAAGAGAGAACTCACCAGTAATGTGCATGGATGCAACGCCACATGACTCTCTCTGCTCCCTACCTATAGGCTACGGTGTTCCCTCACAATTCACAAGCAATGAAACTTTGTATCCTGTGAATGTGTACGTGCTTGCATGCATAGAAGCAGTATTATCAAGACTTTCTATACTTACCTAACTCAATTCTAAAAATTAATTCTAATGGTGACCGTTGTTACACACTTATATATTACCTAGAAGCTATTTCTGTGTAAGGAAAACACAAAGATAAGAGGATAGAAACTAAGAGACAGAGACGGAGATTAAATTAAGTTTTTATAGGAAAAGTATAGGTAACCAACAACATTTTTGAACAATGTGTGAACAATGTGAATTAATAGGATTAAAAGAATAAATTAATCTTAAATTTAATTAGTAGCATTAAATTAGGATGTGGTGTATTTTTATTTGATTGGTGGTTGTTCATTTTGTTCAAAATGGTCATTATTTACCTAGCACTCTCCGTTTTTATATTATATTTGGTATAAAATATACATGATTGAAATATGTCTCAAAATCATGTTTAATTTAACATAAATATAAAGTTTGAGGGGTAGATTTGAAATTTTAAAAATCAAATGAAAATATTTTTAAAAAGAAATATTATTAAAATTTCAGTCTTCTTCCTTTTCTGTGTTTCTATTTTTTTGAGGTACTAAAGAGACAAAAATTTTATATCTCAACTAAAATTTTAGTTCCAATCTCAATTACCAAACACAATATTTAATTCCAGTCAATCTCCTAGTCTCAGTCTCAAAAAGCATACAAGGGACGTAAAACTTATAATACAGTCTCTTCATGTCCAAAAATAACAATCTGAAGTATAAACATTTGGAGGTGAAATTAGTGGTCCAACAATATTGGATCAAATAAAATGTAATACTATATTAAAATTAAAATTGAGTAAATCTAACTTAACTTCAAAAGCTAGAAGTCATATTATTGAAAAATATAGGACTTATAATAATCTTCCTATCTTAAAAAAAGAAAGCAAGTAAAACTAACACTGGTATATTTTGCGGTGCATGAATGGTGTTAAATCTATGTAGTTGCATGGTCAAAGTGGCTTAATTAGCTAAAAAGGAACACTAATCCATATGCAGATAAGCCCCATTCAAAGTCCACCAACGTATCGATGACCAGAGGCTACCGAACTCTGATGGCCCAGTGAAAAACAGACTTCATTTTTCAAAGATTCAGAGCAACTACATTGGCGGCCTACATATGACTCTGTCTGATTTTCATACAACTAGTAACTCTCAGATAAGAAAACTAATGGCTTCAATCAACCAATATTTCAAGCTATTTCTCTACAATGAATTGCAGCTTTCATAGAGGGTTTCATATTGCTTTTTCTGGAATTAGAATGGACATATCTTGGACAAGCAAAGAACTATCTTAAACCTTTTAAATAAAATTGTTTTCACTTGCATTTTGAATGTAAAGAAATTTGAGATTTTGTAGTAGAACTTACACTAAACAAAGAAAGCTTACAATTAATAATTCTTGTTCTGAGATGTACTTTTGAAGAAGATTATATTACATAATACAATAATTATGTTTGTGTTCATAGCTTGGTATATATAAATCTAAATAACCCAACTTATCAAAAGATAATCCCACCATAACCTTTGTCCAAAAATGTTATATGATCAAGACATATATACAAGGGGTAGCAAGAATATCTAAAAACTTATCATCATAAGCAAAATCGTACATGGACACACTTCACTGTGGTCCTTGTGTGAGTCTCTGCACCTCATTGTGGTCACCAAGAGTTTCAATGAGAAGAGGTGGAGCATACTGGGCTAGCCCTTGGTGCTCTTCAGAATCTTGGCAGAATGAGAGAACAATTGTTTCAATTGACATCTCCACAACTGCGAAAAAAAGAGTTGCAACAATGTACCCAAGAGCCCAGCATACCTGCATTAAACAAAATGAAAAGCAAAGTGTGTGAAAATCACATTAAATTATATAAGACTTCTCTGTTAGCAACTACTTTCCAGCTCTTGGTCCTTCTAGGTAGCAACTTATCCTGAATTACCATCTTTTAAGCTTTTGCTAAATGATTTTCCATCTACTCACTTAACTATATTTTAGAAAACATACCACAACAGGCAAGAGTGGAGATGATATCTTGTTATGAGCAGAGCTGTACTTGTGTGTATCTAACATGAGGAATGCAAACAAAGCACTTGCAAGGCTGACACATAGTTTTCCAAGGAACAAGATAACATCTCCAATCACGTTAAGACGCCCGATCTTTAGGATGTTATTCATGATCAACTCTGTTGCAATAGATGAAGCACTAAAGAAGCTTTTGCCTGTAATAGCAATCTGCAGAATGCAAGAAAATACTTTAAGTTGAAATTATATTCTAAGCATAAAATTAAGAAACAATCTAGTGAAGCCAGCTTCATTGGAAACATTTTAATGATACAATTAATATGCAAAATTTTCTCTATTAAGGTTGATGATACCACAAATAAAGTGACAAAATTTACCATGATGTAAGCGTTTCGGTTTACTGATTTGATGGTCCACTCAATACACCTGAGAAAACATCTAGAAGATTGGTATGCAGCCTTCCCTATCCAGTTGTCAGGCCAATGATCAGAGACTTTTATTTTGCGACGAATGGATTCAAGCAGAAATCGGATTGATTCTACAAATGACACAATCAGAGAGCCAAGGGCGACAGACCCAAGACTGTAACGCATAAGCCTCTTCATGGAGGAAAAGACTGTAAGAAATGGAATTTCTTGCTGCATTGAAAAATATTAATTATATCAATAACATGTAAATAGGAATTTTGTAAATATCATAACCAAAGTGCTAAAACTAATCCATTCAAATTAACCAAACAAACAAGCTATAGTTGTTTGCAAATTTGAACTGCACTCTAATACTAATATCATGTAGCTGCAAGTTCGTCTCGACCCAAGTACAATGACAATCTAGATAAACCAATCCTTAACCATGCTACACCGACTACTACTACAAATCAGTAACCATTTCTGAGCAAATTGCAAATTATGGTCTTGTTAGGCTTGGACAATACATGTTCAGTATAATAACATTTTTAGTTATTTTGCTTGCAAGAAACCATTATCTTATCCATCGAATATTCAATTAGGATAAGGCATTGTGACTTACAGATGTTTCACCTCGGGCCCAGTAATAAGAGGCAATAGATCCAGCAATTACTGTAGAGGAACATGCTGTGAAAAATTGTGTAACCCAATAACACCCAAATAGGTGAAAAAGGATTGCAACTCCAATATGTGGTGTATAATGAATGCTATATCCACAACAGCGATCACAGTTCACCCGTTTAGCCACAAGATCATATGTGCAGCAGTTAGCGTTGCAGTTATTCTGAACAATCTGGCCAGAGCTGAACAAATGTAGAGCAGCTGAAATCCAGAACATGTAAAACACTGCCAAGATAGCATATGGTACGATTGGGAAAATAATGAGAGCTTGAACTTCTCCAATGACTTTTGCAGCAACCTGTGAGCAAGATTTGCCAAAAATCAATTAAACTGATTGACTAGGATAGTGGAAATACTGCTGCACTGTCATCTCTGACTCTAGTGTTAAACAGACAGACATATTGCTATCAGATATCAACTTAGCAAACAAAACTAGACAAATTATAGTAACTGCATATCGTAAAGCAATTCTTGCCTTCAGGACAGATGTTGCCATAAGGATGCGTCGAACAATAGCAATTGATGTAAGAATTGCAACAGCCATGATAAAGGTCATAAGTATAGCGATAGCACGTAGATGAGTTACTTCCTAAAAAGCAAAATATTGCCATCAGACATATGTAAAGTCAATAATCAAAATCAACATCACAGATCAAAACATGTGTGTGTATATATAAAAGAAAAAAGACATGGAGAAGGACGGGGTTTCAAATATGATGGTACTTACCCTCCCAAATACGTTAGTATAAGCATCATGCTCACCAATGATAGGAGAAATAGCATCATTTCCAATCCATCCAGCTAAACGTGAGGAAGAAAACCAACTCAGTATTTTGTTTATGATTTTTTCCAACAGATAGATACAGATAATTAATTCATGGCTATATATTCAAAACAGAAATATAAGCAAAATTGGTTTCAAATATAAAAAATGTATATTTCTCTGAAAAAACAGATATTTTGTTCAAGAAATACTGAAATAGCCAAACAGAGATCCCACCTTTAAGGTAATAGAACATTGTGACTGATATTATTAGAACATTAAAGAGAACCACTGTAATCCATGGCATTGCAGCAACAAAATGCCGAATCAACATCAGCCAAATCACAGACAGAAAAAGAGGCAAAATTCCTCCACAAACAATCAGCACAGGCCATGCCTTCCCCATATCAGCCATGTATCTCTGCACACACAAAGAATTACAAGTTGACATTCTACAGTACATAACATGATAATAGTCATAATACACATGCATATCTACAAGCATCCACAAATTCAATTCCTAACAATATAACTCTTACATGTCAGCCGATAAATCATACTAATGCATCTATTGCGCATGGTGGTAACATAGGACACACTCTACAATACACACAAAATTGCTAGAAGTCTGATGTAAGTGGTATACAACTATACTTTCCCTGTAAAAATTGCAATCGAAATACTAATAAGAATAGTAGGAAGTGAAAATTCCTAACCTTCAAGACAGCTGACCGAGAATTAATGGATTTGTGAATTGATTTATCAATAACAATGTTTTCATTTATGCTGACTCCACCCATCTGCTGCCAATGCTTCAAAGAAGTATTTGACGGTCGAGCAATAAACTGGCAACTCCAGTAAACTAGGCACAAAATATGTTTTGAGAACCATTAGTTTGAAAATTCTAAATCTATACATCCTCCCCCACTTCTCCACTCCCAACAATTTTTTTCTAAAGAAAGCAAGAACTTTAAAAACAAAGCAATAATAGGGAAAAAAAAAAGAGAGCAAATTCCTCATACAAGAACCATACCCTGCAGCTAAGTCAAGAATTTGAAGTAACACTTCCATACAACCACTTTGGTAAGTATAAAACAAGAACGGTCTTAAACAAAAGTTTGCTCACCATTTACACTAGGAAATATGACAGGATAGCATGGACCTTGAAGTTGAAGAGAGGAGTTTCTCATTTCAGGTGTAAGAAACTCAAAGTAATCATAGTTCCTATTAATCCAGTCTTTCATGGAAAGACGAATATCTCCATCAGGATAATCACACACCCAATTTAGAGAATCATCAGAAGGTATAGGGCACTCAGACAAGCATATAGTGCGTGCATCAACCAGCTTAAATTGGCTATCCTTCAATCCACTCTGATAAACCTGATTAGGATTTTGCCAATATCTAAGCTCCAACTTACTAAGGTTAGGATCTGAATGCTTGTCCCCACACACATTGCCTTTGTAATCCACTCCATAAGTAAGCCTAGCAAACCACAGTGGCAAGTGATCATAAGTTGCACATTGATACCAACAAAAAAAGAGAATAAAACTATGGACTTCAAGCAGCTATACATTCAAGTCCCACTTCTTACTTATAAGTTCCCAAGTAAGCATACAATTACAAAATCAAATTGCATAATTAACACACACATTGTCTTGTATTTGAAGCATGCTAAGCTAAAAATTATTTTAAATAATAAAAAATAGTAAAGTGAAAACACCATGGATTGCTATAAGATAATCCCAGTGAGAAACAGTCAAAGTTCACATTCAAAATCTCAACTTGTCAACAGCATAAAATCCACTTTACAGCTTAACACAAAGCTAAATTAGATAAAGCTGGAAACTTTGACATTATTCTTACCTGAGAGGGTTCCCTTGGTTGAAACCAAAGCTGGAGTTAACAATCATTGCTATCCAAAATGCAATGAAGATGAAAAGAACAGTTATGTCTCTGCATTTCCTGTTGTGGCTAATGATTGCACCCATTTGAGTGACTCCATCACTTGATGGGTATCTTCCTATTACTGCACCCAAAGGACCCCTCATTTTTTTTTCTTCTCAAGCTTTGTTTCTATATCAAGCTACAAACTTTGCTTCGATTTAGCATACAATGGACTCAAGGACAGAGGTGTGTGTTGCAGAAGGATGAAGAAGGAGCGGAGCGGAGCAGAGCAGAACAGAGCAGAGTATGAAACCAGTGTGAAGAAGCAAGTGGGTTTTAGATTTGCTTTATTAATAAAATAAAAGTTTCCTAAAAATATTTATTAAAGATATAAATTTAAGAGATTTTTATAGAAAAAATAAATATTTATATATTTACTATCATTAAAAATATTAAAATATCATCTATCTAATAATTCTTTTATTTATACAAGTAACTATTGATAAAACCATAAAATATTAAATAAAGCATTCTTTGATATTAAGACATAGATCTTCATTCTTCACATCCTAGTTGGGATGTTATTTATTTAGAGAAAGTATAAAGGATTTTAATTTGAGTCGCAAAGGCGGCTATTGATTAGAATACGTTAAAAATTAAGAATTTTCATGATCACTTGCAAGTTGCAAGACATACATAATTATTTATTAGGAATGTTAATGGTTAATATTTTTAGTGAAAAACAATTATAAATATTAATTACTTAATATATTTTTTCTTATTAATTTATTTTTGTAAGAATCCATGTTTTGCGGCTTGTCAAAGAATGTGTCACTTTGGCTTAAGCTACTTTTGCTTTTGCCTGCCTTTTTCTTTTACTTTTAGTATTCGTGACTTACATAAAGATGTTTAAACGTCTTTTTTAAAAATATTTTTTAATAATTAAAATTTAATATATATAATCAATTAAATTTTTTACTCTTCAACTATTGAAACATGATTGACAATATATTTTAACAATAAAAGGAAATGCTAAAAAACCAATTTTTGATTAAGAAATAGAAAAATAATTAATATTAACTTAAATATAAAATAAATAAAAAAAATGGCAATAACCTAGTAAGTTTTCCAGAGAGAAAAGAAGTTGATTCTCATTTGAGAGAGTCCAATACTACAACGCAACTCTTTACTCTTCATATATAGATGAGACAAGAAGTCCATTATTACGAGAACCACATGCTACATACATTACCCGCCACATATAACACCCATAATATTATGTGTATATTAAAATTAATCATTAAAATTAACTATTATTATTATTATAAAATATATATTAAAATATAATTATTAAATTATTCTTTTATTTTAATTCATGACAATAATAAAGAAGTCTTATGACTCATAAATTTAACTCGAATATATAAATTCAGTTATAATTTTAGTTTTTATTATCTTATTTTTATTTATCTTTATCTTATCTTTTTATTTGTTTTTATCTTTTATAGGTTAATTCTCTATATATATTTAGTTTTATCTTTATAGTTTACAATTTCAATCAATCAACAATCAATAAAATTTCTTTATCTTTTTTTTTTCTTTTTTTATTCTTTCATAATTTTATTATCTTTACATGCTCTTTATATTCTTTCCATTTTATTAAATATATTAATAGCTAATTTTATTAATTAATTTTAATGTATAAATAATATTTTTATATATATCCCAAAATGTCACATAATTAAAGCAGTAAATTAAAATTCCTTTGGCAAATTCTGTGACAGGCAATGAGCCAAATTCCTTGAGCCAATATTTTAGCTGTCATATTGCACTTGAATAGCAGTACTGTATAACAGTAATGAGTGCATCAAATCACTAGTAACTTCCACCCATCACATCTTCTTATTATAGCCTTTGCATTATTTTGGTGGGTCTCTCACTCCTCTCATCTATATCAAACTTGATGAGACACCAATCAAGATAGATAGAGAGTTAATTCAATTCATGGCTGGTAGGCTACCTGGTGTTGGAGTGCCCCCTAGAAAGAGATCTTCTTCTTCATCATCATCTTCTTCTTCTTTGTTAGAGCACAACCACTACAATCTTGCCACCTACCGAAGAGTATCATTAGTGGAGGCAAGTGCCTTGGATGAAACTGCTCTTAAGGCCAGACAAAGGCTTCAGAAGAAGCTTGCACAATTCTTTCCTTCTTCCAGGTATACATTAATAGATTCACTTTTCAATATGTAAATTAATCAACTCGTAACCATGAAATTCTTGGTTGGAGATAGATGGAGATTAACTGATCCAAGATTGTATGTAGCCATGTAGGTAGGTAACTGTTTAACTCTTTATTAGTGCCTAACTAAGTGGTTTCCATGTTTAGCTTAGTTTAGGCTTTTGTGTCCTATTATATTAAACGAGAAAAATTTAAAGACTAAGAAAAATTATTTTTTTTATTAATATTTTTAATTTTTTAATTTAATTTATATTTTTAAATATCATTAATTTATTATTAACTAAAAATAATAAATTTTACCACTTCTCTGATGTTTCTTGTATTAATAAACAAGTACTTTAGCTTGTGCAATGTGCACACATAAATACTATATTAAGGTGAAAATTATATTCAAGTGGAAATTCAGGTGTAGCGGACTTTACATAAAGTTAATATTTAAAAATCGTTAAATAATTTAACTGATTTAACTAAATTTTCATCTAACGTCTCTCAAATATTAACTTTCAGTAAAATTAACTTCATTTGAGTTTTCTCCTTATATTCGTTGATAGCCATCTTTGAGATGGATTCAAAATACGGTTCGGATTCCAAATTGACATAAGCACCACTATTTCCACTAATGAGGTTAGGTTGTTATCTTCTTGCAACTATCACTGTTGGTAATAATTACTCTGGGGAATATGCTGCTTGCACATGACCCTGTTTTTTGTCTCTATATTCGTCTAAATTAAAGTGATTAGTAAAAACATGTTTAATTACTTTTAAATTAAAATAATAAAATTTATATATAATAAAAATTATAAATTTAATAATAATATTTTTTATTTTATTATTCTGTCCACTTTTTATTTTAAATGATTTTTTTCATTTGGATAGGATATCATTATGTCCACCATCCAAGATAATAAAACATTTAATTATCTTCCTTTCTAGAATTCATCGAAGTAAAATGCGATACATGTCAAAATATTTTTGGAAAAAAAATTGAAGAATAACTTAACAAACATTAACTTACAAAATTTTATTTTTCTATGGATTAATTACAGTTTACACCACTCAAAATTTGATTATGTAACTTAGTTCTTAAAATTAAAAAATGTGCAAATTAACTCTTTGAATATTTGTTCCTTCTAATTTTAATTTTTTACATATAAATTATATGTAAGTTTTAGTTTAGTCCCCTTAAAATTTTATTTTAATCTTAGTTTATTGTATAAATATTTTTGTCCCTCTAATATTTTATCTAGCTCCGTTTCTGCCTCTAAATGTATGGTTGTTTGAGGCTTGAAGTGTGTGTGTTTGTGAACATGAGACAGGGAAAATGAGAATCCAATAAGAGAAGGAAAAGTGAAGAAAGAAAAGAGAGATGCAGGAATAATAATAGGAAGGAAGCTATTATCAAATGCATGGTTAATGCGTGCTAAGAAGAAAGAGAGAAAAGTGTGTGCAGTGTGCCTAGAAGATTTCCAGCAAGAGAAGCAGATTATGAACCTTTCTTGCTCTCACAAGTTCCACTCTGCATGCCTTCTCCCATGGCTTCAATCCCATCCTCACTGTCCTTATTGTCGAACCCCAGTTGATGCACACCCACATACTCATTAATTAAGCATTCTGTATTGGATGTTACTATTTTTACTTATAAAAGTTTATAGACTTGAATAAATTTCTGATGCATGATGTGGAGGCTCACACTTGAGGAAAAAATTATTAATGTTGTAAGTGTGAGAAGTGTTGAAGTTAGTCCTATATCAAAGAAAGTAAGAAAAAATGAGGAGTTTATAAGATGAGAGACCCATTAACTTAACATCTTAAGATTTTGAGTTGGATGTGGTGTTTTTTCATCTTATGTTCTCTCGCTTGATTCTTTTTCAAAATTTTCCAAAATTTTCTCTTGGAAAGAAAATAAGAGGAAAGAAAATAAAAAGAAAAGTAGAGTTATTTGTATGTTGTTTGGATTAAGAGAAAATTGATGGAAAGAAAATAAAGAGAAAATTTTCTTTTGTTTGGTTTGAAAGAAAAGTAAAAAAAAAGAAAATTATGTTAGAATAAAATTACATTAATATCCTTACTTATATTATATATAAATTATAATTTATTAATTTTACAAGTAAATAATTTTACAAGTAAATAATTATTCATAAATTATATTATTAATCTCTTTAATTATATTTAAGAAAAAAAATGAAATTTGATAGTGCTGTAAAATTAAGAAGAGCACAAGAGATAATTTTTAAATGTAAAAAAAAATAAAATAAAATATTTTGATCTTTTTATTAAATAGAGGATAAATTTGTAATTATATCATTATTTCCTCTTTCTTGATAGTTTTCATCTCCCAATCGAAGAGAAAATTTTTTCGTGGACCCCATTCCACTTTTTTCTTTTCCTCTTCATTTTCTTTGATAAACCAAACAATAAAAAACTTGACTTTTCACCCGTTTTCTTTCCCTGTATTTTCCTTCTCCTTATTTTCGTTTGAACCAAACACTGTGTAAAAAAATATTTGTTTTTTGAGTTTAGGTACTTTTCTTTTATTCTTAGATTACTCTGTTAAATATTGATGTGACATGTTAAATACTGGTGTGACATATTTTGTCATATTAGAAAGCAGGGACGGATTTAAGGGGGGGCAAGTAGTGGCCTTGGCCCCCCCAACAAATTTGAAAAGCTCATATACTATTATAATAGATATTTTATATAGAATAAAATTTAATAATGTAGTAATAGTAAAAAGAGTTATTATTCTTGTTAATGAGTTATAGTTTAAATGGCATAGTCTCTCCATACTCAATTAAGAGGTCGCGGGTTCGAGTCTCTCTATTTTTGATAAAAAATAAAAGAGTTATTATTCTTTATGTAATAGGGTTTAAATTTTTCTACATATATTTATATTATTTGTATTTTTTTTAATTCAAAATTTTTTTTACATTTTTTTCTTAAGATTAATTTTAACATTTATAATCATATAAAAATATTTTAATATTATTTATAATAATATTTTTTTTCTAATTTTATTTAGTTATTTTTTATTTTTTTTTAATTAACTTTTACCCTATTATTACATAAAAATACTTTAATATATTTTAAATTCACGTAACAAAATTGTTAGTGCAATTAACTTATATTATTTTATGTCATATTTCTTAATGATATAAAACATAAAAATATAACTTACCGTCACATAAATACTTAATAAAATAAATTAATTAATAAAATATTTAAAAATACATAATTTTATATTTTATTAGATATAAAATCATAAAAAAATTATAAAAAATTATAAAAATTGAGATAATTCTTTTATTTGATAAGTATTTATTAATTTTTTAAATTAAAAAATTAATTATAATTATATCTATTATCAAATATATAACATTATATTTAATTATATAATATTTTAATTTTCGGCCCCTCCACTCTTAGATTTCTGGATCCGTCCCTGTTAGAAAGATAAATAATATATAATATTCTGAATTTAGATATTTTTTCGGATTAATAGTATTGTTATGAATTCTGGAAACTTCTCGCTTAGACACAGGCTGATATTAAAGAGGCCCGATACCAAATGGGCCAATAATAATTTAAAAAAAGAAGCCCAATATGGTAGCCCATTAAATCTGATGAATTGCGTTGACCGGCTCCGCACTTGAATTAGATGACATCACACGACCAAAAAAAGAATTAGATGACATCAGCACCACGTGTAACAGTTACATTGCTATGATCCGAACATGAAACTAGATCAATTCAACTAAGTAGGTAACTAACTATAAGTTTAGTGACCGAAACAAAGTAACAAACACACTCTAATGATGATGCACTTTCAAGTTTCCACACGTTTCGCCAAAATTTCCCTGTTTCATTTCATGGGTCCGTCAATTCTGTGTTGATTCTTATCAGATATGGGACATCTAAGTGTTATACTTGTAACATTTTTGCTTCTGCAAACCCTCTCGGCTACAACTGATTTCCTCTCTCCGATCTATGGTTTGTGATTCTGACCCTTACTTTACTTTCATCTCTGTTTATTGGGATATTTGGGATTAATGGGTTGAGATTCCTGCAATACTTTTCTTCATTTGGGTCTTCTCAAGTTCAGTTTTTTTCACCCTTGGTTTGATCATATTTAGCTTGAGTTTGTTTTTTTACTTGTTTTGGATGTGGATTGAGTTCAGAGGATGTGTGCAAAGGAGTTGAATGTGGAAAGGGGGCCTGCAAGCCTTCTAAGAACAGCACTTTCTTATATGAATGTGAGTGCAATCCTGGTTGGAAGCAATCTCTCTCTTCCCATACTCAGGTTTTCACCTTTCTTCCTTGCATAGTACCCAATTGTAAGAACTCTCTCTCTCTCACTCTCAATTGTCTAAGTGGTGAACTAGTTGCATTAACACATGGTGGTTTTAGGGTGCATAAAATGCTATGTAGTTAATTTTGTTTCTGGTCATTATTTGGTACCATGTCAATGAGCAACTTTCTAAATTTAACCCAGTTATTATATGAAGCAATTGACTTGCTGCAAAGGATGTAGCTTAGTGGAAGCTTTTACTAACTGGAATGCATTTCTGGTTGAACTTGTTCCTTAGACTAAGATGTTAAACTAATATTTGAAATCAAGGGATTAAATCAATTTTAAGTCTTAATGGATATATATTAAATCAGAAACGTCTTAATCAAATCAGATGATTTTAACTTTTCAACAAGTAGAGCATTGCTAAGAATCAAGATGTGGCCAATCTTTACCCTAGACCCTCACTTCTACTGTTAGCTTTTTGCGATTTTGACTTAGCTGCTCAATTCTAATAATGACTATGAACCTTCCTTGATAACCTTTTTGTAATTGCAGGTACCCTGAACTACTCTTGCATGGAAGCCCCTGCCCCTTCTCCACACAAAGAAAGAAGATCCAATGAATCAGTGTTTGATGGTAACAGACGGAAAAAACTACTGCCATCAAATGTTGCTGTTCAATTTCTTTTCGTGTTTATATCCTTTTTGATCATGTAGCTTGCTTTTGGGTTGATTGTGGAGGTGGGTCATGTAACAAGACATCACCCTTCTCCTACAGTTGCCATTGTGATGCCGGATATTACAATATTCTCAATGCCACTGCCTTCCCTTGTGTCAAACAATGTAAATGTTACAAACCTCACCCATGTTTCATATCATTGGTTTAGAAATGTGGAAAGGTATGATCTAATGTTCACATTTTTCCTAAGGTGCTATTGGCATTGGTTGCTCTAACCTGGGAATTCCAATGACGAACTCATCTACCACAGCACCGCCACCAACATTGTCCGCGAGCGGTAAGAATGAAGCTAAGGTCAATTCTCTCTGGTAAAATCACAAATAGGAGTTGCATAACTTGGCTTTATCAATTGTGATTCAGCTAAAGAAATTTCATGGAAAATCAAACGCTTATTCTAAGTGCTTTCTCATCTGAAATCAGCATTCTAAAGCAACTATTTGCTACATAGTTGTTTAGGCTGCTTACAATTTTGTTGAACCTTGTTGAAATCAGTTATTACCTTCTTGATTTTTTGGGTTTGCAGCTAGCTCAACTCTCCAAGGAAGCTGTATTGGGTTGCTTATGTTGATAATGTTCATGGCTAGTATACAATTGCATTAGGGCTTTTTGTCCTTGATCTTAAGACTTAAGAGTCTCTCATTCTATTTTTGGTCCGTGAACCCTGCATGTTACTGATCACTGAATAATGCCACACAGAGTTCAATCGCATGATTATTGTAATGTTATTGACACGGAAGCTAAGATTATAGGTTATGGAAGTTGCATCTTTCATATCATTTTTGTCTTGTTATTTCATAGTATTTACAAGAAAAAATATTATTATTCCAAACAGATATATTCAGAGCCTTTGCTCATATGTTCCTTCTTGCAAACTTTGTGCATTATATATATTTTTTTCTTTTTGACAGAATTATGATATTGGAAACTAGGTGAGCAAAAACATCAACTCATTGACTTATAATATGTTAGCTCTATAATTTAATCGTGAAATGTTAAAAATTGGGCTCAGAGAAAAAAAAAACCTGCAGTTTTATGATTTTCTTATCTGGGCCTTTGGGCTTTGACCCATTACACACAAAAATTTATCATGTGAAAAAAAAAACCCTCTAAAGGATGTGTATTTTGTTGGTTATAGGATGTTTGGAAAAGTTTTAAAAAAATAAAATATGTTTCAATAATTTCTCATTTATATAACTAGCTTTTTTAAGGATTGAAAATAGGAATTTAATTCTTGTGATACCCTTAGCTTTATCTGAATAGGGACAGGTCCAAATCCCAGGTCATAAAGCTTGAAGGGTGGACTAGAAAACAAAATGAAAACAAAACTTGAAATAGATAAAAATAGAAGTAGTAAAGTGAGTTTGATTAACTAGTTATTGGCAGGCTGGTTTCTTGGAATTATTAGAAGCAGTTTTTTCATTTTTCATTCCCTATTCCTAATGATAGTACCCTAGTATTTAATGAGGTTGGTGGCTTCCATCTGGATTGTGACATGATCTTCATTTTTACATCACATAAATCTTCTCTTTATTCTCTCTCCAATGTCCTTGTCTCTGTCCCATCTTCTTCCTTCCCCTCGGAATTGAAAGCAAAACACACTCCTCCGCCTCCATTCCTTTCACCTTCTTTCTTTTCTCCATGATTTTATGTATCTACATCTGTCACTCCCAAGTCTCAACTTGTGCATGTGCTATAATGTATCATCACCTTGTATTCCAAACTTTTCTAGTTATATCATATCTTTGCAGTATTAGATCTTGGCGATTTTGTTCATGCCATTATTAAAATCATGCTCATCTCATCTTACTTAAATTTGTCTTTATTCTTTAACCTACTACAATCATATACTAATAAATTTTCGACCCAGGAAATACAATTATTGTTCCTTTAACACGTACTAAGGGTGAAAATGACATGTCAAGTTTTCAATAACACCGACCACTTAATCTACCATATAAATACATACTAGTTCAGCTCTTATAAATATGAATATTATTTACAAAAAAACTTTTTAAATTTACTCTTTGATACAAGCTTGTTAGAAATAGTATTTTCCTAACCAAAATAATGCTCACTGTGGATAGTGGTAGCATGAGTTGAATTAGTGTCCTTTTCCAACACTGATTTCAATCATTCAGTCCCTCAATCAAACCATCATCAAAGGTCGCACAAATTAAAAGTTTCCCGGAAGAAAAAGAAATTAAGAACTTGCCAGTCCTATAATAATCCCATCCCCAGGTAGCTACTGAAGCTAACCTAAGCTAATGGATCAGAGCTATTTGTGTCACATCTCATAAATTAAAATTAAATGTTAAATTAAATATATCCCTCGAAAAAGAGCAAAAAACTGCCAATTCCATTTATCTTCCTCCACCAGCACTAGGCAGATCGAGTATCCAACGTTATTATTGAGAGAGGTGTCATGCATATTTGCGGTATTTATTCGAATTTAATTGAAAAATTATGGATATAGATTTGTAAAGTTATTGGATCAGATTCGATCTGCAAACTTATAAGATTGGATTGTAGATTTTATTCATATATATGTAATAATAAATAAATAAATAAATATTTTTTTATATTTTATTTCAATTAATAATTATCATATATGTTGTATTATTTTAAATTTATTATTTAAAAAAAAATATGTTTAATATTATTTTAAAAGTAAACATATTTAAAATAGTAGAAAAAAATTTTATTATTTTTCTTAATAAAATAATTTTTTTAAAAAATATTTTTGTATTTTGCGGATATATCTGATATCGATCCGATCTGATCTGCAAATGTGCGGATCGGATAATCGAATCCAATCTTAAAAATTGCGGATATTGAATTCGATCCGATAATTTTAGTGTGGATGATTTTAGGGTGTGTTTGGAAACCCGTTGGAAGGGAAGAAGTACGTTTAAATTTCTTGAAAGCTTCAACTTTTGGTTTGGCAAAATTTTTTTCTCATGAACGCAGAAATGATTTTGCTACCAAAACCACGTTTACAAGAAGCAACTATTTGTAGCTTCTGCGTTTTCCTAACGGGCTTTTAGCCATGGATACTAATCATTTATTTATCTTTTACCAATTTTATCTTTTATGTATGTTATTGTATTATTTATACAATTCTTGTTATTTTTATTTATATGAACTCTATTTTTTATTATTTATTATTTATATTTTTTTCAATTGTTTGTTTGACATTATACACTTTTATAATTGTGATTTTTGTGTATTATGTTTGTTATTATCTTTTTATAATACGATTTATTAATTCTATTAGGTAAAATAAATTAAACAAAAAATTAACTGTAAATAATAATAATAGTAAGAAATTATAGTATACTAAAAAAAAGTACTAAAAATACTAAAAATATACTATATAAAAAGATTATCAAGAACTTTTATATTATTTTTATTTTTATTTAAAAATATATTTTATCTATTTTTATATGTTATTTTTATTTTAGGAAGTAAATATTAATTTTATTATAAAATTAACTAATAAGATCTATTTAAATATCTCAATTAAAATAATAGAATAATATAAAAAATTATTTAGATTAATGTCCATTTTAGTAATTTTTTATTTAAAAGTGATTTTGATTCGTGCAAGCCAAACAACATTTATTTTACTATAATCAATTTTGATACAAAAATTACCAAACATAAATCACTTTAACACAAACTTACTTTTTATTAAAATCAAGTTTGCAAAATCAATTTTATGCAAACTCCAGTTTACAAACTGTAATCCAAACACACACTTAGTCATATCCGATCCCAGTTCACCTTTAATTATTATTGTTAAGCGTGGTATTTTTTCGAGATATTTATTACATACAAATATTAAATTTTGTTAATATAATATTCTTATCAAATATTTTAAAATAATTATTAGTAAAATTCTAATTATAATAGTAACACGTATTTGCGGATCGGATCATCGAATCCAAACTTAAAAATTGCAGATATTAAATCCGATTCGATAATTTTAATGCAGATGATTTTAGTCATATTCGATCCCATTCACCCCTAGTTATTATTGTTAAGCGTGGTAATTGTTTGAGATATTTATTACATATAAATATTAAATTTTGTTATATAATATTCTTATCAAATATTTTAAAATAATTATTAGTAAAATTGTAATTATAATAGTAACACGTACAGGAGGATGTATTACTCTGCTTAACAGGATTGTGCTCCTTTGACTCTTCGCTTCACAAAAACAAAAATAATACCTATTTAAGTCGAATTCACCAAGGATCGAACTCTTGACCTTTCGGATCTAGAGCTCTAATACCATGTCATAATACCACTCATCCCAAAAGCTTTAGTGAATAGAAAAGGGTAACACTAATAATTATATCTCTAATACTCCTTAAACCTCTATTATATTCACATGTATGTTGATACTCAATGCATGATAGTTAAAAAATGAAACAATATTATACGATGCCATTTTATTATGTGTCACGATTGTTGTATAGTATCTTTCTCCACGTAGGGTTTTTTTCCCTTCTTCCATTAGTTTAGCAAGTATAAAGATGGATCGTGAAAGAAGTTGTCGTTAGAAAAAGTTAATTTGTTACCTTAAACGTAAAAAATAAACAATAAAAATATTTATTTAATTTTTGATATCCTCTTGAAGAACCAACTCCATTCTTCATTGTCCCACAAGGACAATAGAGTTGTTCTTCATTTATATGTACACATCCAACTTAAAATGAAGATGGATAATCGTACTCCCTTGGCATTTTCCCTTATTTTTTTCACAACTAAACCAAAGTTAAGGTTGTAAATTTTATTTGGTCCATGTAAGTTTAGATAATGAGTAACATGAAGCCCAGGATGGGCGTAAAAAATTGTGTGATTGATAATATGTATCATGTTTAAGTCAAAATTAAGTGACCCTCAATATATATATATATATATGCTCTTGGGTTGGGTGGTATTAATTAAGGTGGAAATTCAGGTGCAGTCGACTTCACGTCTTCACTATTAATTAAATATGTCCAAAAGAAAAATGATTCTTATCGTCTTCGTATTAAATTTAGTTTAGTAGAGCTTTTACTTTTTAAAAGTAACTTATAAAAATTATTTTTTAAAAAATAACTTTTTATAAACTACAGTAATTACGTTTGATAAAATCAAACTAAATATGACTTTTGAAAAATATAAGTACCATAATTGTATTTGCTAAAATCATTTTTAAAAATATAAAGAACTATAATAGACATATATAATAAAGAATAATTATTTTTTGGTGCTAATAATTAATAAAGATAATTTTAAATATTTATTATTATATAGAATTATATTAGATTTTTTTTTTAATTTTGATAAGTACAAGTCAACTTTAAAAAAAAATTTTTAGATGTCTTTTAAAGTATTCTTAACTTTTAAAAATTGTAAGTATAAATACAGAAATTTTTAATTTAACAAATACAAAATGAGGTGCTTATATTTTTAAAAAGCACAAATTTTTCTTCAAAAAAATTTACCAAACCAAGCCTCATATTATCACTATATATAAATTACTATTTACATTAAATAATTTCATAGTTAATTACTCATTTTGAATTTCTTATTAATTAGTATATATAATTACCAATTAAAATAAAAAAAATCTAGTATATAAATAAAAAAATAAGTATTTGTTAGTAGTTCGTAACTGTTTTTGTCACCCTACAAAATTGAATTCTTCTCCATGTTTGCTTGGTTATGAATTTATGGTCCATATATGCAATATCATTATGATTTGTGTCCAATATTAATATCAATTTGCCTTAAGCATGAAATAGGAAGAGCATAGTATAAAACCGTAGTTTTGACTTATAAAAAATGGGTTGGCTTATTAGGAAATTAGAGTATTGTTGTGTGGATCGGAGCTTTTTCTTGATTGTCAATTTTCCGAAAAGAAACGAAAAGAAAAACAATTATTGTTAACCAAAGAGGGTAAGTAATAAATAGTTGTGTAGTGCCATTGAGTACTAGGTCCTAAGTCATTAAAAGAAGCAATCTATATTTATTTTGATGCGTATATATTGGTTTAATTTAGATTATATTAGTTGTTAACTATGAAGCATGGACATTTCGTTGAGTTGTCGTGTCTGCGTGTCAGACATATTTTGGACACGACACTCACCAACACTCGTCTGACACGTGTGTCTGCTGTGCTCGACCGTGTCTTAATAAAAAATAAAAAATTCTTCTTCAAACGCACCTGGACACACTTAAATACCATCACGTGTCAGCGTGTCCTATCTTATTCTTAACATATATTTTTAAAATAAATTTTTATATAGTATATATTATTATTTATTAAAACAAAAAAATATTTTAAATATTTAATATAATTAAAATAAGACATTAAAAATAATTAAAAATTTTAATTTATATTTTAATATCAATAAAATATCAAAATATTATTACGATTTATCTAAAAATACTTTATATTTTATATGTATGTGTATCTTCGTGTTATATAAAATTTTAAAATTCACGTGTCAACGTGTCCCGTGTCAAGTCGTGTCCCGTGTCCGTATCAGTATCTCGGCATCATAGGTTGCTAATGGCTGCATAAATCAGGCACATTATTGTGTTTCATAAAAAATGAATAACCGGATTAAAAAACAAGGCCTGCATGAAGTTCAGTTCAAGGAGGGTTATAGGGTGTGAAAAGGAAGAAGAGAGTATCCCGGTGTTAGATTCTTCATTAAATTGATTGGGTCATGGGTGAGGAGAGGAGCTAGGGGCCTAGTTAATAGGAATCATGAATTCATTCTTTTTATTGTTATATTCATTATTAAATAATTAATTATTAAATACCATGGTTGGTCAGTTTGATGCAGGTGTCTGTCTCCTTCGGCTTTCACTGTTGCGAGTTGCAACACATAAATTGCACCCTGTCCCACCGTACAAATTACACAAGAATCTAGCACTATTAATCTCTAACTAAATACGATAATAATATTAGAAAAAAAATCTGAATTTTTTATTTAATATTTATTAATTATTATAATAATTTATTAATATAAATATTTGATAACTAAAAAATATTAATTAAAAATTATTAAAATTTATTTTATTTAATTTTTATTAATTATTATAATAATTAATAAATATTATTTTTTATTTTTTTAATATTATCAAAATATTAAAGAAAATAAATTTTAATTATTTTTTATTAATTCTTTTTGCTATTAAATATTTTCAAACTAAATAATAAGCATCATGATTCATTAATTATTATCCATATTTATTTTTAAGTAATTATCCACCTTCTCATAATGTATATAATTACACTTTTTATTTTTAATATAGAAAAAAGTGTGGGGTGATACAGCATTATGGAGAATAGAGGTGATTTTCCTACATATAGTGTGAGGGGACTGAAATCGGACCGAGAAATTTAGAGCAAGAAACTCGAACGGTCCGATTAGAGGATATCTACAAAAAAATATTTTTTAATAAAATTCGGAGGATCTGTTTTAATATTTTTTTTAAATAAAAATAAAAAATTCTAAAAACGGAGGGTCCGTTTTTATTTTAAGAAAAAATTTAAAAAAAAAAATTCTAAACGGGACGGTCTGTTTTCAGTTAAAAAAAAAAAACAAAAGTGTAAACGGATGGTCCGTTTTAATTTTAAGAAAAAAAAAAACTAATTGGACGGTCCGATTTGTAGTCAATAAATTTCTTAACAAAGAATTCAGACGGTCCAATTTTTTCCTGCCATTGTTCAGAAAAATCTGTCCCACACCTGTGTTTAACACCTATATACACCATAACCAAACAAATTCACACACTCCTACAATATAAAAAAAATAAGGCTACAAACTATAACTCAAATATCATAATATACTCATCTAGAAATTAGGCATTTGGTCTCCCTCCTAATTTAAAAAAATAAAAAAAATACCCGCACAATGAATGATATTAGTGTTTGTAGTAGTAGTCCTCTGACTTGGTGACTCTGTGTTCTACTTCTACTGCTTAATTAGCCCTATATATATTCCTCTCTCTCCCTATTGTTCATTGTTCAAGGTGGCCCTCTCTTCAATCATGCTAGCTACTTTTTCTTTTTTGGTTCCAACCTTCAAAATCAAACTCCACGGAGGGAAGAGAAGACACTCATCTTTTGAACCTTTTTTCTGTCAGTAGTACTGATTTTATATATATACATGTATTTGAACTCTATCTATAGATATTCAAAAACATATAAATAGATAACAATATAAATAAAGAGAATATGTAGATATAGAAAATAATGAAAAAGAAAATATTAACGAAAAATGGTGACTACTGACTAGTGTTAGCATAGTAAATGATTAATTGGAACCCAGGCCAGATTATTTGAGTCCCCCACAACTTTAAAGCATTTTTTGGGTCCATTTGTTATTAATAAAATTTGACTTAAATGAAGTAATGGCGCCCGTCTCTTCCATCATAATTTAATATACGTGGATATGGATTCATATTCATAAATCATGCTCAAAGATAATCTACTTCAATAAGGATAAGATGAACGCCGAAACCTAAAATATATCAACCTCAATCTCAATCTATCACATTCAAAAAATTATTCTATTTATTAGTAATAATATCATGTATCTTAAAGATGTAAATTCTTTTTAAGTTTTAACAAAAATTAATTTCAAGATGATTCACAAGTATTTGATTACAAACTTTCCCACATATATAGTGAGTTAATGCTCAAGATCCAACTAGATCGAGCAACAAATAATTTCTCCTAACACTATGGTCTACCACTCATTTTCAACCACATAAGCTCTTGACCAAGCACGCTACATAATATACATGACGCGTTCCAATAACACATACACTATATTAATTAATGCGTTGGCTTATCACATGCACTGTCAAGGCCATCACTATCGTATGTACACATACGCTCCTATACCTACTGATTTTGATTGATAATTTGATACATTATTTGTCTCTATATTTGTACTCTATTGTACAATTAGAACCAATTATAGATAAAATTTATTTTTTATACACTAGTATAAAATAATTTTATATATGTATTTAATTATATAATATTATATTAATAAAAATAATTATTTTTTATATTAATTACATGAATAATTATTTAAAAAAAATGTATATAATTTTAAAATTATTTGTACATCAAAATTAAATTCTTACAAATATATATTTTCATTTATTGAATGAACTAGAAAATACATATTTTGTTAAAAAAAATAGTTGAATGAAAATTGAATCATAGTTGACTATTAGTAGAGGTAGCACTAATACTCGTAATTACTAGAATAATTATTTAAATCAGTTTCTAAATATTTTAAAATAGTTTCTAACAAAAATTAATATACAGATCAATTTTTAAGGTTTTATTTTAGTAGACAAATTAATTTTTAGTATATTTTTCGACGCAGTTATTATCCAAATCAGTCGCAAAAAATTTTAAAAGCGAATATTTTAATTAGTTCTCAAGAAAAATTAATACACAAATTAATTTTTAACGTTTTTTTTGTCAGACATATCAGTCCCTCCATCTATTTTACTTTTATTATATGTCAATATTTATTATTATTAGCTTAGCTTTGTGCATGTGGATGATGACATTAGCATATTGATACACTCTTTTCGTTAAAAATAAACAAGGTGAATAATGATGTTTTGAAATCTAAATTAAAACATTTTTTTAAATACAAACATGTCTTTTAGAATAGAAAATTGTAGAATTCTTGTTAAAAATTTGACATTATGCATATGGAATTAAGTTACAAATTTGACACACTTTTTTTATTAATATAGTTTTTGCACACACTATAAATCAAAGAAAAATAATACGTATGATATATGAATGTGTGTATTAAGTTAGTGTAATTATGAAGTAGAAATTTAGCTAATTTTTTAAGTTAATTGATAATTTTATGATCAAATTGAAATTCAAGTAAAATACATAATAACTTTGATTATACTTAATTTCTAACTATCACACCAAACTAAATTATATTAAATAAAAAAATATAAAATGATTTCAATATTAAATTTTTTATAGAATAATTTCTAATTACTTTATTGAACAATATTATTATTATTATTATTATTATTATTATTATTATTATTGAGTCACGATATATAATATATTTATATTTTTATGCAACAAAACTTTTATATTATAAATATATACATAAGAATTTAATGAATAAATTTATCGTTATTTTTGTTCAAAAAATATAAAAAATTATATTAAAGTATTATTATGTAATTAATAATAATAAAAATTTTATTTCATTTTACCTTTTTTTTATGGATAAAAAACTATTATGTCTGATAAAAAAATATTAGAAATTGATTTGTATATTAAATTTTTTTAAAGACTAAATTAAAATATCTACATTTAAAATCTTTAAAAAATTGATTTAGATAATTATTTTACTAAAAAATAAACTAAAGACTAATTTATCTTTTAGAGTAAAATTTTAAAAATATTTTTGGGTATTAATTTTTTTAAAATCTAAAATATTTATTTTTAAAATTTTAAAAAATTAATTTGAATAATTAATCTAACTATTATATTTATGTGGTGTAAGTCCCAATAATATGTTGGGATTCAAAGAAACAAAGTGCAAACATTCTCCAGTTATACTTATTATTTCACCGTTCCCATTACACAGCCCCACATATTTGACCATAAGATATCCTTTGTCACATTAAATAACGTACAAGTCACAAAGATAGTTGGTGCAAGGGCAACATGGGGAATTTTGAGAAAACCACTGGAACTTCACTCTTCACTTCAAGTTCAAAAGAAATATATATAGTTGTTCGAGAATAATAAGTTATTGAAAAGTTTGGGGCATGCACTGATACTGCAGTGGTAGATCTGCATTTGAAAGCTTTTTGATGTGAAAGAGATATTGAGAGAGTGAGGTAGATGATGACGTAGACAGGCATGCTAACACGCCCAGATTTTCATAGCCGCTCCTCCACTCGTTACTCGCTCGCTATCAGTACTAGTAACTTAGGTAGCGTTTGTTTTGAGGTACTGAGACAGAGTTAGTTTAGAGATTGATACTAAAATTTTTGTTTTTGTCTCTAAAATTTCAGTATTTCAGTATCTCTAAAAAGTAGGGATACAGAAGACTAAAATTTTTAGAGATGGAAACTGAAACTTTAATAACATTTTATACCTAAAATACTTTCATTTCAATTAATTAATTCCAATTTTACTCTTTGTGCAAATTAAATTAGAGTTTTATTCTTGTTTCAATTCTTGTCTCCCATTTTGCACCAAATAGAATACTGAAATTTATTTTAATCTCTATCTCTTAGTTTCTGTCTCTCAGTCTCAGTCTTTCCATCTCTGTCTCTCCATCAAACGCTACCTTAGGTTACTTTTCGAAAGAATATCGAGTGACAGAGATTAGGAGAAAAAATTAAAGGATTGAGACTAAATTAATCCTATAATATTTAGTGTAAAGTATATAATATTAAATTATGTTTTAATATTTTATTTAATTTAAAATAAATATAAAAATTAAATAAAAATTATTTATTAAAATATTTTTAATTATTAAAAATATTAAAAAATTTTAATTTCAATCTTCATAAATTTTAATTTTTGTGTCCGTAATTTTAAAAATATTGAATGGATTAAAATTTTCTCCAACTATCAAATATAACACATTAACACTAAATCTTAATTCTCAATATCAATAACCAGCAATATTAAGAGTAAAACGCCATAAAAAGTCTATAAAAAAATTATTTGAATAGATAAAAAACATTTTTGAATATTTTCAAAATATGATTAAAATAATATATATATGTTTAACAAATATTTAAAATTGAATTTAAAAAATATAATAAAATATGATTTTATTTTTAATAATTTTACATTAAGTAGATTTTTTCTGATTTTAGTTTTGTGAATGGCCACTATATTTAATAAAAAATAAAAAGTCTGTAAATTGATTTTGTTAATTTTTTTACATATTTTTTAAATAATTATCTGAATATTTTTATTAAAATTGAAGCAAAATATGCACATATTTGACACATATAACAATTATTTATTACTTATATAAAATGATATTTTATTATTTCAATATTTTGAAAAGAATTTTATTGATACCAAACCTTTTTTTAGAACATTTTGTACACTTTACCCAAATATTAATTGCTTACGTTGGAACTTGAAACTTGAAAAAGTTGGAAGAGGAATCATGGCATATTGGCATTGTCAATAGAGGTAGACAGTGAAAAACATTCAGACAAAACGCAGACCCTGCCATTATCGTTGATTGTTTATTGCAAATACAACCCTACTTGAATAAGTATCTATTCATTATATATCAGGCTAAATAAATTTCAAATTTAAATGCATAAATATTAATTCTTCCTTCAAGTATTTTTTTTCGTAAATTTTATTTTATGAAGCGAATTTTATATTTATATTTGATTGTTTCATTTATAGCCTCGTTCAAAATCAAATAGTTGTTTATAACAAATAATATGACTGATATTCTCCAATAAAATAGGATAAAAGTATGAAGAAAAAATTAATGAAATGTGGCAATTTTAAAATTTATTTGATATTTTTTTAAATTACAAATTCAATATTAAATGCTGGAGACATTTATTTACCATAATATATATACGACAAATATTAAGAATTATCAGAATTTATTATTTTTTATTATTATTTAATTATTAATTTGTTTTTTTTTAATTTAATTTTTTTAATCTATTAATTTAATAATATATTTTATTCCATATTTAAATATGAATATAGTAAAAAATAATCAATTCTAATAATTCTTTGGCATCTAGCATTCGTCTATATATATAACTTTTCAAAAATTTTACTAGGTATTTAAAAAATGAAAAAAAAAGGCAGAAAACAACAAAGGGTGGAGATTTTGTAGGGTGGTACGTGTCAGAGTACTCAGTTGGGGTTGTCTGCCGCTGAGAACCGAGAAGAGCAAGAAACCTGGTCGACTGCCTGAGGGCAACTACTGGTACGGTGGTTTTTCATACGTGTCAGTTGTTCATTGGTTACCTTTATGGACCCCAATGGTACTGTGTAGGGTTGACCCATCATAATTGGGCTCGTAAAGGTCTTAATAGCTAAATAAGCCACAAACAAAAGCATCACTACCACAGTAAGTCCACCAAAAATTTGGAAGTGCCTTGTATCATCCTTTAGCATTATCACATGGTCATACTCAATAAGTTACTTAATACTAATTTGTTATACGAAAATACATTAAAGAAATTATAAACCGTGGGAAGAGGAAGTAAAGGTAGTTCAAAGGTCATAATCCTAGATGTGTATAAGCACCATGTATGTTGGTTCTTTGTAGCCCAGCAGGGTGGTGAAAAGGCCGATGTGACTATGTGAATACATATATATGTATAATTTGTTGCGTAATAAAAACTTATGCAACTAAGTTAGTTGGTCTAGTGATTAGTTCATTAGTCTGTTTAAATAAGTGTTGGGAGCTCGAATCCTGCCTTGTGCATGCAGTAATTTATTGGCCAGCGACAAATCCTTAAATAGAACTCAGTACCGCAATAAATTAATTCTTGACTTGTCGAATTAGGAGTTACAGTAGAAAACCAAAAAAAAAAAAATTGTGCAAAGTTGGCAATGTGTGAGAAATTTGATAAATGGACGAAGCCTTCATGATGAGTTGATGACCATATTTATAAAAGGCCGCGTGACTCCCAATCATTGTTCAATTTTTATTGATGGCTTTGCCTCTTTCGAAGGTTTCTTCACAAAAAATTATGGTCCATCTCATTTAATTCTCCATATGGTTGGTTACAGATCACTTGTCACACCCTTATTGTATTATCAATTCTCAAATGGTATTTATAAACCAAACAATGCACATTTATGGATTAAAGAATATCTGCAGAGGATCAATAATGCTTTTGAAAAAGTCAATATCCTTAAAGGAGCACAGAAGAAAAAAGAAATACATATTGCATGGCAACCTCCCAACGATGGATGGCTAAAAATCAATACTGACGGAGCAGTCTTACAGGAGCACCGTATAGCAGGGTGTGGAGGCTTGATTCGGGATAGCCGTGGAAGATGGGTAGCGGGGTTCTTGGCGAATATTGGCAAAGGAACAGCATTCACGGCAGAAGCTTGGGGAATTCTCCATGGATTGAAACTAGCTTGGGATTTGGGATTCAAAAAAATCATTCTAGAAACTGATTCAAAAATTGCATTCCAAATTCTCAGCAAAAGAGAAGAAATGGACAATCATCCGGAAACAATTATAAGAAGCATTAGCCAGTTAATACAAAGAGACTGGAATGTAAAACTCTGTCATACATATAGGGAAGGAAACAAAAGCGCCGACTGGCTTGCGAAGGAAAGTTTACAAGCATGCCTTGGATTTCATTTCATAGACACTATGCCAACAGGGCTAAGGAACATTATAGATGATGATGCTAGAGGGGTATCATTGCCTCGTGTTATCATTGATTTTTAATTTTCTTGGGCGTTAAGCCCCGTCAAAACACCAAAAAAAAAAAAAAATAGACGATGCACTGAAAATTGGTATCCAATCAGTCATTTTACAACTTTTGCTCTATCAAAAAGTTATTACTACTCAATTTAAAATAAGAATATAGTAAGTTTTAGTTGGAAAAAAAATCAAAGAACCACTTATTAAGATTTTAAACAATAAACTAAGATCTATATCAAGAATTGAAGTCTTTCCGTCATACTCATAAATCACGTGTGTTTATATATTGATGATCTTAAAACTAAAAAAATCTGATAATTCTAACATATCTAACTAATAATCTTATTAAATAAAAGGAGGTTAGAGTAAATGAGAAGAAATAATACATATAAAGAAAATAAGTAAAAATGTTGTTATCTTTAAAATAGGCTTGTATTTTTCAGTGTTTTCGTAATTTTTTGTAAGGCAATTATCATATTTGTTCGTTATTTGGTGTTCTTGGGTAGTCGGATGGTGATGAGTAGGAGAGAGGGAGAGACCCCGAACGGACGTGGAGCGAGGGTTGAGGTGTGCTGGCGACGCCGGAGGTTGAACGGAAGGCGGGGTGGCCACCTGCAAGGACATTCTGACGATCAAGTCAGAGTCCGTACCAAAGGATGACCGAATTAGGTAAAAATGTGATGTACCTCGGGAGGAGAGCTGACCTCTCCCCTTATATATGGTATTGGATGGGCCCAAAAGATGACCTAGCCGACTGGCAAAGATATTCGCGAGCTACCCCTATCCACGTGAGAGATGCTGGTCGTTTCGGAATTCGGGTCGGAGCTACGGGTGCTTCCCAGGGGAAACCGACCCGACCAGTTTGCCAGGGTGTGCTGAGTTGCACAGATGGGGAGACCGGGTGCGATCCGGGTCGAGTACAAGGACCGGCCCGCTGGCTTCCTTTTTTGGTTTCCCACGGTATCCCCCAGCCCGACAGGTAAAGGACTAATCCGTCGCGGTACTGAGCTCCATTTAAGGGTTTGCCGCTAGCCAATAAATTGCTGCATGCACAAGGCGTGATTCGAACCCCCGACACAAGGCTGGCTTCCTTTGTAAGGGGTAGTTTGGGTTTGGGTCAAAGACAGTGACCCGACCCGACGACTAGTTGGGCTAGACTTTGGTGGTCCGTAACAATATTCAAATAGAGCCTACAAATACTAAATAAAAATTTTGATTGCGGATAAATTATCAATGGACAATTGCAGTGGTGAGCTAGATAAATCAATATTCAATAGGATATCATGTGTTGGTTGTGTGACTTGTATCTATCTTATTCAAATGAGCTCAACGTCTCGTTGTTGCAGATATGAATAATAATATCAAGTATCCACACACCATTGTATCCAGCAATCTTGATAGTAACAATTCCTTTTTATTATTATTGCTTACTATTAATTTAGCTAATTTATACGTTACACAATTTAATATAGTTTGGTTCGTTAGTAGTCTCGGTACTTTGTCATTATCGACTGTTAAATTTGCTAGCGGGTAAAAAATGAAGGCCTTGACGGGGGTATGATTTTACCATTTGTATACTAAAAATCAGTCACAAAATTAACTGATTTAATAGCTAATTTTTTGTATGTATATAATATTTTTATGTTTTTAACTACTTTGTTTTCATACACGCTAAAATGAAAACAAATCAAAGGGATTTTGCAGTAGTTGTTACGTGTTTTGTTTGGTTTGGTTGGGTGAAGGAAAAGGAGATATCGAATAGGCGTAGTTTTAATATGCGCAAAAAAAAAAAGCAAACAAGGAATGGAACCAATGAAGGTGTATGTGAGTGTGAATTGAGTTGGCCTTTATTTGGTCCTTGCTTCTTTTAACCAAATTCATTCAATTCAATGGAATATTGCCGCACCATTATATTATTTCATGGACTATGAAAGGGACCAACTAACATTCATCTTCTACCTCCTTATTCATCCCCTGTAGTTTCAAATTTTTGGAGAAATATTAATGATCGTATTGGTCTCTGTAACTTTGTTAAGATAGTTTAATTTTTGGGTGATTTTTTTTAATTTTATTTTCTATTTCTGTATTTATTAGATGTAACCAAAATACAAAATAATATGAACATAAAAAAAAAAAAGAAAAACTCAAAATAACATCTGACAATTATCTCGAAAGGACAAGACTCCTGTGCCAAAAAAAATTAATGTTATTTTTTTGACATAGGGACTAATCAATCCAAAAAAAAAATATCATAGACCGAATTGAGTTTTTTTTTTAGGACCTCATTATTCTTTCGAGATAATTGTCAGGAGTCAGATGAAATATTTACTCAAAAAAAAATGTGCACAATAGCATAAATATTTTGCTCTGCATGTTGTACTGCAAAAAGAAAAGGCGAAAAATCCAATATACTCGCTGAGCAATCGGCTATCGTACACTATGAGCCCCTATCTCCTTTCTTCTTCTTGTCTTCGTATAGAAAATCGGTGCAATATTTTAATCAACATTGTGCCTCTTCCGAAAGACAGAGATGGGAATGAAACTTCGATTTAACCCCTTATTAAATACAAAATTGCTTGAGCTCTTTACCTGTAGAAGATATGGATGTATTATTCTAAATATTCAGTAAGTCATAATAAAAAAGAAGAAATATATGAAAATAATGCATATAAAAAAGTTTAGAATAAAAGGGGATTCCGTTTATTTATATCCAAAAAATTGACCTTATATATGAGGACTGACATACAATCCACTGATTTGTCTCTCCAGTCTCTACGATTACAATTCTTCTCTCTCTCGACGCGCCACTCTCCTTTCATCATAACTGACAACCCTTCCTTCTCTCTTCTTTTCATAACAAAATATATACAGCCATGGACAACCCCCAATCCCAACCCTGGGGACCTCATCAGCTCCATGCCGCACCCATCTTCCGCCCACCGGAGACCCCACGCGAGCCCATGGAGTACCTGTCCCGCTCATGGAGCGTGTCTGCCATGGAAGTCTCCAAGGCCCTCTCCAAGCCGCCATCAGCCGCTGCCATAGACGAGGATGGCGCCGCCGAGTCTGAAGAGTCCTCTGCCAGCGTCTCAGGGAAGCCGTTTTCATTCGCATGCTCAGAAACCTCCCTCATGGTCATGGAGCGCATCATGTCACAATCTGTAAGTTGAACCGCCGTTTCATCTTCTTCCTCTTCCTCGTCTTCTTCGGATAATGACAGTTCTTTGGCAGGAAGTATCTCCGAGAACCTCAGGGAGGCTTTCGCACAGTAGTGGCCCTCTCAACGGAACAGATAGTCCCCCTCTTTCCCCCTCCGATCTCGACGATATCAAGGTACTACTACCTAACTAACTAACTAACTAACTAACCTTCCTTAAGCATATTCCTAAACTCGTTGGATGCATTAGTCTCTGCAGTATAACCGACAAACCAATAACAATACAAACAACAATGCCGCCTTCAATACTTATTTCAGAACCACCGCTGCTTCCGGTGCCGGTGGTGGCAAGACTGTGGGGAGGTGGCTCAAGGACAGGAAGGAGAAGAGGAAAGAGGAGACTAGGGCTCATAATGCTCAGCTTCACGCTGCTGTCTCCGTTGCCGGTGTAGCCGCTGCAATTGCCGCTATCGCTGCCGCCACGGCCGCCTCATCCGGCTCCGGCAAAGATGAGCACATGGCTAAGACTGATATGGCGGTGGCATCGGCCGCCACGCTGGTGGCGGCTCAGTGCGTCGAGGCGGCGGAGGCCATGGGTGCCGAAAGGGAACACCTGGCGGCGGTGGTTAGCTCCGCCGTGAACGTTCGGTCAGCCGGTGATATAATGACTCTAACTGCCGCAGCTGCAACAGGTACATGATAATGATATCTCATAATTTTGAATGAACATTCCTTTGTCTTTATTAATATAATAATACATGTGTTTATTAACTTTATTTGTTTCTTTATGCCAAATTGCCAATTGTGTTTTTAACTTTTTTTTTTATACATTTATAATTGTGTGGCCTGAAATTGAATTGCAGCTTTGCGTGGGGCTGCCACATTGAAAGCAAGAACCTTGAAGGAAGTTTGGAATATTGCAGCAGTAATTCCTGTTGAGAAAAATTTGGGTGGTTCTGTTAATAATAGTGGTAGTGGTAGCAATGGTAGTTCTAACAGTAGCTTCAGCGGTGAACTTGCCCCGGAGGAAAATTTCTTGGGCATCTGCAGTAGAGAGTTACTAGCCAGAGGCTCTGAGCTCCTTAAGCGCACTCGCAAAGGTATTTTCCCTAAAATTTACTCTCTTATTTTACATACTTTTTCTTGTTTTATGTTTGAAGTGAATATGGATTGAAAATTATATGCAGGTGATCTTCATTGGAAAGTTGTATCTGTGTATATCAACAGCATGAATCAGGTGGGTTTTGTTTCCCCCCTTTTCTGTTTTACAATTTAGATACTGTACTTTAAATTCTAGAGGACAAGTAATCACTAAATTAGTCAAGATTCAATTAAGTTTTAATGATATGAAGTTGTGAGTTGGGGCAATTAGGATGATATGAAGCAGTGAACGGATGGATTTACTTTCGTTTCATAGAAAACTGTAACCTTTACCTCTTTGGAAGTTTTTTCTAAAAATCTTTTTATTTACTTGTGTTGAAGGTTATTCTGAAGATGAAGAGCAGGCATGTTGCTGGGACCATTACAAAAAAGAAAAAGAGTGAGTTTTCATTCCTTTTTTGTCTTGCTCTTAACTAATTATTTGATATCAGATTCGGAGGTGGGTCTTATTCCATTTTGGGGATTTGTGAAAGGCCATAGCGCACTAAAGGGTTGATAAAAGGATCTAAAGATCTAAAGTGGTGTTCTTTAATTCCATCTCTTGCCTTTAACAGATGTGGTGCTTGAAGTAATCAAGGATATGCCTGCCTGGCCTGGCCGCCATTTACTCGAAGGTGGCGAGAACCGCCGCTACTTCGGGTTGAAAACTGTAATGCGCGGTGTTGTTGAATTTGAGTGCAGAAATCAGAGGGAATATGATGTTTGGACTCAAGGTGTCACAAGGCTTCTCTCTATTGCTGCAGAAAAGAACAGCAGAAACAGAATATGATCCTGCTTCAGTTATGACTTGATTGTGTGGGGTTATTAGTGTTAACGTTATAGTAGGATCTTTTGGTATACATGGTGGTGGGGTTTTGATCATTGTAAAAAGGGAGAAACTAAAGGCAAAGTAAAATGCTAGATGGGGTGACTTTAGTCTTTGGAAAAATATATTATACGTTATGGGGATTTGGATGTTTTTTGGGTTTTCTGAATGAGGAAAGTGAAAGTTATTGGAACCTTGGTGAGTGATCACCATGTGAAGCCTGGTCTTTTTTGGTTTTTACACTGTTCTGGAAAGAAAAAATGAGTCTCTTGGACTGTGGGGGCAGTCAAAAAGGCAAGGATCACATTGGAGGAGAGAAGGTTTAATATATATATTGAAGACAAAGACACCTACCCCCTTAGGCCTTAATCCTTATTATTTTATCTTAGGTGTTTGTACATGTGGTTTGGATATATTAAGAGAAAGTGAACATAATCCTAGATTTCCATGTGACTAAATACAATTAAAAAAAAATGTCTGAGCTATGATTGATGGATTGGATCTCTAATTCTCTAAAATTCTTAGTAACTGTTTCTTCCACTTAGAGAGTCATCATTGCCTTCGGATTCTACTTGTCTTGATTAAATGCTTCGCAGCATGGACTAAGGAGTAAGCCCTGCCTTTTTTTATTTTTTATATAATCAAATGTAAAAAGCTAATGTGACTGTTATGTTTATTTGCCCTTACTCCTTAAAAGTTATTTGAGAAATTTATATGTATTAGTCTTAGTGGAAAATGGATATTTAGTATTGAGGTTCATCATTCTAGCACAAAATGTTACTGGAACCTCTTTCACTTTCTTTGTACCTTTCATCAGTTACCAATGTTGTGCATTTGGATATTGCAGTTGCTACAAAACACTGAATTGTCACTTTCAGTGATATTAATAGTCGAGTCCTATCGCTCATGTTACGGTTAGCAACGTGTCTCGTACTGAATTCTAGAGCAAGAGATGGCAAACATTAATGTATACATTACAATAAGGCCATTATCCATATGTCCCGGCCCCTCTTTGACACAATTACTTTGAATGCCCTGTTGGGAAAAAAAGAAATATTCGAAAACAATTTAACCAAAAAGAAAACCATTATTCCATATATGTCCTCGTCAATTATGTTTACTCCGTGAGTACGACACTGTTTCGTCTTTTCCGTTTTAATAAAATTGCATATAAATGTATTGAGTTCCATATTACGGTGAATCATGTTGGGTTGGTTAGGCAGGGTAGTTGGACCTGAATACAAGTAATGAGATTCAGTAGATCTGCAGGAACAGTAAGAAATCAAAGTTTTTTGGTAGTTAGTGGTACCATACCATGTTGGGCTAAGAAAATCATGTAGCACCAATATGCTATAGTTTTCAGCATTAATAGGAGTGGACCTATAGTCGGTGAAATAGACAAGGGAGATCAAACTCATCTATTGCTCCTTTGATTTTGACTATTAGCAAACTTGATTGATACTTGTGACACCCTTTGCCACCACAGCCATTTAACACCCTAATTTAGCTTTCACTTAATCTAATTCATGTGTTTAACATTTTGATTGATTAAAAAGAGGCAATTCAAAACTCTCAACGCGAATCTTGGTTAAACATTGTTATTTACTTTGATGAAACCCAAAGCTGTGTGTGATAGTAAACAAAATAAATGATGACAAAAGGTGGAAAATCCTTGATGTGAAGATGGGCTAGTTGGCCCAAAATCTTAACCTTGTCTCGGTAGTAAAGGAGATAAAGCCCATCATTATAGCCCACAAAAAGTGGGATAATACGGCCTGTGAAGAAAAGCTAAGAAAAGAGCAACCATGCAAGTAAGTAAGCTAATGCTCAAGCCCAAAAAAAAAAAGAAGCTAATGCTTTCTTTTCTACGTCACAGAAAATTCTTTTCCTTTTTTCTGGTCATTATGTAACTCACAAGCACTATTTTGTTTTGGGCCCAAATTTGGAGGAACAACGAAGCAGGCTTCGGGCTTTGGTTTATTTATTCTCCTCCGTTGTCCACTCTGTGCTTCACACCTTGTAAAACGAAGAATCTCAGCCCAACAAAAAAGAGAAGAAAAGAAACTATTTGTATGCTCTCATAAAATGTGACTTACTTCATGACCAAAAATATATGACTGACAACCAACTTGGGTTGGTCAAGTGGTCAGTTCACTCGTCCGCTTAAGTAAGTGTTGGGATTCAGCAACCTATTGGCCAGCGGCAGACCTTTAAATGGAGCTCAACTCAGATCTGCGACGAATTAGCCATTGATTTGTCGGAAAAAATATATGTATGATAGTTTTTCTTTTTTCTTTTTTTTTTTGGGGAATATTTAAACGGGATTAAAGTAAAAAAAAAAATACAAGCTATTTCAGCGGCATCTAACAAATTAAGACGAGGAAAGTGTTTATGTGTATATATAGTGTTACGTTAATTTGACATTGAAAATCTAAATCTTAATGGTTAAATATATGACATCAATAATCCTCTACTTGAAAGAACCTACTTTTTCAAGAATAAATTGCTTTTAAGATGACATGATACAAATGTACCATATGATCAGCGATAGCAGTGTGAAACAATGATGAAAATGCACACTGGAATATGGCTCTGAAAGGCTTCAATTGGTGACTAAGTTTTGGTAAAAATCTCAGTAACCCATCCCCTCATTCATGATGAATAAAATGTGATGGACAAGACAAGACGTATTGTTTGTTGTGGCCTCGTGGGAGAAGATATTTGGAACAAAAATTTAGTTGCTTTAACATATTAAATGTGTAACAAATTTAAATCATGAAGATAATTATCAGATTAGGCTGTGTACATTATAATGACACTAGTAAAAAGTTACCATTCATTTCTAACTCTGGCAATCATGTTTAGAAAAGGGAGAAGGTGTGTTTAATTTGGGGGGGATGAGACAGGAAGCAGGGGAAGTGGGTCACGAATTCCATAATTATAATGAAGCCATACCGAGCTGTAATTAGTACAAGTGTTACATTACTTATTATTACTTGTTAGTTGTTCCAAGAAAGAGTGTGGAGTGTGGAATGGTGGTGGGTGCAATGTGATGCTATTCAGAATGTCAGAGATTCCCTATCCCCCATATGCTTACACAAACAACGTTGCATGTTTCTTAACACACTTCCATCACTTTCACTCGTATCCTATGTAAACAGTTATCACTAATCATTAATCAAGATATTATTATTCATGGCTGTTTCTACTTTCTAGATACCAGTCCAAGTTTTTGTTCTTTGAATGCACACAATTCATTTGACCAAATCCGCCTTATTACTACATCCATTTCTTAATTAGCTTCAACAAATTAATTAAACAAGGCAATCATTACTTTATTACCCTATTAAAAATTAAAATTGAAATGTAAAAGAAATAAAGAAAAAGAAGCCAAAAAGGAATCTGGACATAGAGCCATCTGAACAGAATTCCATTAAAAACTGCAACTAGAATATTTTGCCGCATTGCAGGTTGAAAAAGACCCCAGACCCCTGGAGAGAGGGGTTTGTTTTCGTATATTATCTCAATGAAATTAGTATTTCTTTTTATATATTTATTTTTTAACAAAAAGGGTTCTGCACACACTGTTCATAAATGATAAGACCATAAAAGTATTATGCAGCATTGTTCTTTTCTCTAAATAAAATGCATAATAGGCAAAATTTCTAATCCAAGTTACCCCCATATTTGTGTGTGACCTAGAATAATGTACATGCTTGCTATTTAGTACTGGTTAAATTGATGAAAATGATCCATATCCATTTACAAGAATTTATATGTATATAATTAAAATTAGTCATTATATATAAGATGAAAAGAGGTTTGATGGATGGGAATAAAGAACCAAATTAAAGTGGTGATGGTGAATGCTGGGTCTTATAGTTATCTGAGTTCATGAGCAGCAATGGCAACAACACTGTCAAATCACACCAAATATTCAGAAACTTTGTTAGTTGAAATGAATTAGGCTGAGTGGATTCACAAGTTTGAATTGAGAATGAGAGGCACGCACTAGGTAGTAGCAGCGGCCCACCACCCCTTATTAGTCATTTTATGTCAATGTGTCTTATCAAATACTGAATAATAACACCACTATACGCATATTTTTCTGTGGGAATACGACTGTGACTTATTATAATTGCATCAAACCACATACAAACAATTGAAAAACAACAACACTGCCACGCCTCGTGAAAAAGCAGACTGTACATACGTGCCAGCTATTTTATTTTTCAAATTCAAACAATAAATACTTAAATACAAATACTCTTTCTCTCTCTATATGAGTCAATGAGTCATGGCATTGGTTAATTGACTTAATTCCCTTGCTATTTGCTAATGGATAGGGGTGAGCACGGGTCGGTTTGGTTTGGATTTAACGTGAAATTAGAATCGAACTGATCAAAATATAATTGGTTTGGTTTGGTTTGGATCTGCATTTTTTTGTGTATGTACCCGAACCAAACCAAACTGATTAAAAACGGATTGGTTTAGTTCGGGTAATTGGGTACCCAATGACTTTAAAATTCATAAAAAATCAAATTTTTATCTTAAAAATTCAACAAGTACAATAAACATGTAACATTAATATAAATAATCTAAACATGTTAAACACTAAATATATTAAAAACTAAACTCATTAAAATCCAAACATATTAATAGTGAATAATCTCACTAAAAATCACTAAAAGTCATATATATATTTTTATTTTTTTATTTAATTAATATATGATTGGATTTACAGGTTGGTTCGGATTCCGCACTTCCAAAATCGATACCCGAACCAATCACTAACAAAAATCATTAATTTGGTTCAAGTTGAACCCGATTACCCGTTGGTTCCAGAACCAATTTAATTAGTTCGGTTCAGATTTGGACAGGTAATCGGGTACCCGCTACCATGCTCACCCCTACTAATGGAGGGTATTATAGAGGCAATTAGTAACTAATAAATGAATGCAAACAGACTAGTGATATTAGTGGTGACTTATTGTTGTTTGAGAGTGGAGGCTTTCTTTGTGGCAGTGTTTTTGATTTTAACCTTTTACCACATTTGACACAGGCAACACTGACACTGTGACACAAAGAAAACACATACCCTAGGCTGGATGGATTGCTAGCTAGGTACCCAAGAAGCCATAGAAACTACTGTGTATCTCTGATCTCTTCAACAGAGAAAAGGCCTTCACCCCCTCGTGCGTCTCCTCTGCTCTTTTTTGGACCAAACCCTTATAATCATCTCATCGAACCAACCATTCCAGCACTCATATCATATCTCTTATTATGTCATCCATCCCCATCTCCAATAATTCTCATCATCACTCTCCTTCTTTTCCATTATTTCTATTTTCGTACCTCAATTATTGTCTCTATTTTCACACATTAAACACTACTCCTGCTTAGTGCTTGCTCTTTAAAGTATACACATTAACACCCCTAATTAAAATATGCAACCATGCTAACTCGTGTATATATAAAAGAATTTAAGACTAAGTAATTTTAGTTTATATTGACCAATACTTTTAGCTAGTAGTCATATATCCGACTTTTAACAAATATTTTTTAGTATTGTTAACTATTGCTTATCAAAACCAATACTTTCTATTAAAAAAAATTTGGGGCAACAATTTTTAGTATTTTTTGTCATTATTTGTCCAACATAAAGATTAAATTATTTTTAATAAATAAAATTTATTAATTTATGTGTGCAAACTCAAAAAATGTGGGTGCAAACTGTATTAATTCATATGTGCAAAATTGTGATAAATATAGGTGTAAATTATATGCTTTTTGTGTGCAAAATATCTGTAAATATGAGTACAAATTATTACTAGTAAAAAATAATAATATTTGCTGGTCATATAACATTACTCTAAAAAAAATTAGCTATTAAACTATGATGGTTATCAGTGGCTAAGAGAATGGGGGTTAAATCTTAGCCCTTTTTTGTTGAATAACACTTGCTGCCCTTTTAAAATGCTTTGAGGAGATATTTCTTCTTTTCGTCTCGTCACTAGTCAATAGATATTTTCTTTTTGCCTCGTAACCAATGATGAGATATTTTTCAATTTTGTCTCCTACGAACAGAATCAGAAATTGAGTATAAGAGGGAGAGAATCACACCCAGAAGTATCATGGTTCAGCTGCTAAGTGCAATGCAGCCTACATTTAGTCTCACAACCATGATGGAATTTCACTATAATCATCTTGATTACAGACACCAATTCTCCCTAGCAACTACCCTTCCTATTCGGGACAAGTCCAGAATCTATCCCCAATCCTAAACTTGACTTGATCACCTACCAAACTTTCAATTGCTAAGTGCTAACCCAACTTACAAGGGGATTTCCACAGAACCATGATACACAACACAGATGTACAAAGGACCTCTAAAACACCTATGACTTTTTTTTTAAATTTTGTATCCTCTGCCTTTTTTCACTCACTGACTTTTTCTTACAAACCTCACACTGTTTGCCTTTTTCACCATGAGACTCAAGACAGATAAAACTAAACAGAAAAATACAACATGAAGAACATTGAAGGAGAAGAACTTCTGTTAGCTTGGGTAACTATGAGAACTATGTGCTTTACACTCCTTTTTCCTTTTTTCAAGCCTTGGCTGTTCACCCTTATTATAGAAGGAGAAGCCTCCAAAGTTGAAACGGTTGAACCGAGCTAATCTTCTTCTTCTTCAATACCAAACCGGTTCGGTCAGAGAGAGAAGAGAGAGAACCGAATGCAAAATGCAAAATCCAACATGCAATTACCTCTTCCTCATCCCTTCTCACCAAGCTTCATCAATTCGGGCCTTCCATCTTGACTTGCTCCCCAAGAAGGATTCCTGACCCTTAATGAGTCCTTGATGCTTGACAGCTCCATCTGCTCTATCTTCTGCCTCTTCCTCCACGTAGCTACAGTAGCTACTTTCTGTGATGGTTGATCAAAAGTAGAGACGAGCCATGCCTAACGGATCTTCTTCTCTGACCGAATTGGATCTCTTCCATTTTCGGGTATGGAGAGTTTGAGACTTCTTTACCACATCTTACCATTAGTGGCAAAGATCTCTGCCACACCCTAATGTGGATCTTCTTTCTGATAACGGCATCATCACAATGGCCATTTCCTTACTTCTAGCTTCTTTGTGATTTTTACTGATAGCTTGCTTCAACCCTCCTTTCCTGCTAGACATGACCGAAAGAGAGAGGAGAGGGAACAAAGAAAAGCTTGCAATGTAATTAAAGAAGAAAATAAAAATGAGTTATGTTTATATTACCCATGCCTAATAACGTGTAACTCATTGATAGCAATCAAATCAATTCCCACTTTATCTTTCATGTTTCCAATGCTATTAATGCAAGTTAATTAAATTTGAAATCCATTCTATGATGAAAGTGGGTAACCGAGGAAAGCATATATTGCTTTCTTCCTTTTTCAATTTTTCGGACCAAGTCTTGATGGTCTTGTAGCAAAGATTAATTTGGGCTTGTTCAACAAAGTCTGGCCCAACTTTAATAATAATTCAGCCACATATTTTAAAATATTTTCTTGCACAAGGCTGATTATTTTTGCCAATCATTTTGGACTTTGAGTTTTCTTTATGCCCAATAACAAAATCTGCAGGCAACAAAATTATTAATTAATCAAATGTGAATTAGAATTCAAATTAATAATTTTGAGATTAATTATTTTAATAATATTTGATTATCATCAAATTAATTTGGAGTTTTCAAACTCATCAAACTAACTATTCGTATAAAATATATGTTGAAATATAAAATACATATTTTTTTTTGGTGACTAATATAAAATACATTTGATAATACATATATATATGGTGACCTATATATATATTTACAAATAAATAGTAATTAATTTAATCACTATTTTTTATTATCATTTTTGTAAAACATGGCAATTTTTATTTTATTTTAGTTTATTTATCTGTGAGTGGTAATTCAAAACATACATATAAGGTAACAAGAGGATTGACTTTTAGTAGTACTAAATTATAACTTTGAGGAGAAGGAAGAATTTCTTTTAAGAATCCAAAAGGACATATATTTGGTCTCATTTACACACAAGTGAAAAACTGATAAAGTAGCACATATATAGGAACAACTCTATCATTATTGGCTTAAAATATCCCCATTCGATAATATGCATTTTTATGTACAAAGTATTTATCAAAAATGTTACATCCAAATTGGTTGCTTGCTGGACCATATTTTTCTTCTTCGGGAAAATTGGAAACCACACCCACACATCCTAATTGGCGCTTTAATTAGTATCATAAAACAGTGGCATAGCCTTTAATTTGCTCTGAAAAGGAAACAAGAGGAGAGAGAGAAATTGTCCTCTCCCACGTTGGGTGTGCATGATTAATCCATGTTTGTGTGAAGTTCCGTTTGATGCCATGAGAGGAAGATGGAGATAATACTCAATTTGGTCCTTGAATTTATACGTTAGTCTTAATTTAGTTTCTGAGGTTTCAATTGCCTCTATTTAGTTCTCAAAGTTTATAAACGTGTGATGCAGTTTTAGTTTTGACATTTAAATAGCTCAAAAACAACATCGTATTACTTATTTTGTTAGGTAAAATTTTAATAAACACCATTTAGGATGTTGTTTTTAGGTTATTTGAGTGCCAAAATCAAAACGACATCATTTTACAAAGTTTAGTGTGGCATCCTGCTGTCACGACAGTGTTCCATTAACGTTTGTACGTTGAAAATTGTTTCAAGGACTAACATGAGTTATATTCACAAAGTTTGACGACTAAATAGAGACAATTGAAATTCGCGTGTAAATTAAGGGAACAAAGTGAGGAAGATGCATGGCGTTTGAATGATGGGACCAACCTTTCATTATTTTCTACTTACATCAAATCATGTATATATGGCCCTCCTCAAGAGAAAAAGAAAGGAAATTCAAAAGACCAAACAAATGGTTCAACTAAAAACATGAGACATATATATATGAATTAATACTAGCTAGGTGAATATGATTTCACCATAATATTGATCACAACAAATAGGAAATTAACGATAGAAAGTAGAAACAAAGAATGGGCTATGGCTATCTGTGTATCCCTTGCGTTACTTCATTTTCCATTCTCACCACACAAAACATGTTACTCAGAGGCACTGACAAACGTTGCTTTCTCCACAGTATCAAAACCACCTCTTTTATTGGACATGTGCACATTTAATGCATATCCAAGAAAAAGAGAAATTAAAAAGCCAATGTCTCCCTATATAAATAATATTCAAACTTCAAACGCTGTTTTTCAACAGAGCAGAAACAAAGATGAAGAAGAAAAAAAAAAAAAAAGAGAAAACACCTAATCCACTGCACACACAACACAAGCTGATGAACCTAACAGTGAGAGCGATGAGACATATATGTATATATTAAGTGGAAAACCATCGGAAGGAAAATTAAGAATACAAATCAGATACCACAATCTCTATTCAAAGATGCTCTCTGGATTTCACAGGCATGGAAGCATGGAACCAATGGAGCCATAATAACTAGAACAAGAAAATGATTCTGTTTTTCTGAACATAATATTATATGTTACAACTTTCACTTATTTTCATAATGTGATATCTGTAAGGTGGCCGAGAGAAAATAAATTTAATAAAGAACCAAAACAAGAAAGAGAAACCATATAATATATACATTAAAAGAGAGAGAGAGAGAGAGGTGTGTTAAAACTTAAAAGCAGAGAAGGGATGCTTGAACATAGATTATTAGCATCTTACATTCCCAACGTTCCCTAGCTTCCTGTCTCAAAAAGGGTTAACCCTCCAAATGTTGAGATATCAATGATACTTAGTACTAACTATAATATAACACTAATTGTAAGAAGAACAAAAAAACAAAGCACCATCACCAACAACCCATCCTCATCACCACAATCATTAATCAATGCATGTTGGTAGGCACTAAAATTGAGACAGAGAGAGAGAGAAGAGAGAGAGAGAGAAAGATATAATAAGAAAATAATAAAATAAAAAAAGAAACCTAAAGGGGAAAATCTTAAGATGGGTGCCTGCAATGTCTTTTCCTGTTCTGTTTTGGCAACAAGGTTAATATATGATGATGATGATGATGGTTGTGTGAATGATGAGTGATCAAGGCATAAAAAGCTTGTTCCCACACTTGCAACGCCACGCTTCTGGGTAGTACTCAAGCCGTATGATCATACCCGGTTGGACCGGCACGTGAACCGGTTCGCATGGGCTGCACCACCCGCACTTTGACCTGCACGACGGCGGCCACGACCCTGGACCCCTCGACCTCTTCTCATCCCCCGCCGTTGCCCTTTTTTCCTTCTCTTCCATGCGAGGTTGCACGTGTCTTGCTGCTACTCCAAAACCTGAACCCAGAAAGCTGGTCAGAGCTGAAAACAGAAGTAGAGAGAGTGTCACGTGATGTTGAACTGTACTGTTATGAACTTACTTGGTGCTGATGATGCTCTGGTGGTTCTGCTGGTCATGGCTGAAGCAGCAGAAGAGAACAAGAGAAGAGTGAAGGCCGTCAATACTAGTGCTGGCAACCAGTACTGGTGACGGCGGCGGAGTACGCCCATGGCCGAGGTGGGACACGTCAGCAGACAGTACCGGACGGTGACTTACAAGAGTTGAAATGAGGGTGGTGGACTGGTGGTGGTTGAAAGAGGGTTGAGTAATTGCTACTCCTGGTTCTGGTTCTGGTTCTGGTTCTGGCGTGGCGTGTGAAAGAAAGAGAGAGAGAGAGAGAAAAAGTCCAAGGTCAAAACTCGGAAGACAAGAACCCAAAAGAGGGAGGGGGTAGGGGGGTCTGTTTGAGTATTAGGGGAAAAGGCCCAAACAGGACAATGGGCCCATTATGAAAGAGGGCCCTGGGCCCAGACTGATTGCGATGGCTTGCTTTCTCTTACTCTACTCGCTCATTACGCTACTGATTTGTCAAAATGTTTGATGTTAATTTATGAATGGAGATACTATCATACCATACTAATACAGATACTGTATCATACTCTACTCACTACAGACAAGAGAGGCTCCATCTTTTCATCTTGTGCAATACAAAAGAAGAATAAGATTTTATTTATTATTTATTTTATTTGAATATGAAGAATAAGTTTTGTACTTTAGCTTTCGCCTCTTTGAAATAAAATCTTTGTTCTCATCTTGTATATATAGCCGGGTCGGACTTTGGCCCTAAAGAAATATCCACATTAGCCCAACTTTGTATGAATTTATGTTGTATTGGACCAAACTTAAGCACAGTAGACTCACTGAAATGCTGACTTGATTTTTCATTACCAATTTCGCTTGACCAATAAATAAATAATTGGTTAATCATTCCATTGGGTAGGCCGTTAAAATGGGCCAAATCCATCGGACCAGTCTGTTTATCCATTTAAATGGGTGGATTTTGTCTCTAAAATTAAGCCCGTTTAAATTTTGGGCTAAACAGATTGAGCCCGATTAACCTGCAAAAAATGACGTGTTAAACAGGCCAACCCGCGGGCTAAATGAGTGACCAGTTTATTTTTTTTTACATTTTTTTAAAAAAAGTAGCACTTTTAGTCAATATTTTTTTCGATTCGACCCGAAAATCTGACCCAAAAAACTAAAAAAAATATTTTTTTAAAAATTTTTTACTTAAAAATAATATTTTTTGTCAAAATTTTTTTTGAAAAATAAAATAATAAACGGACTAACTCGTTTAACTCACGGACTGACCTTAAACGGTCCGGGTTAAAAAATTATGGTCCGCGAATAAAGCGGGTTTTAACGATCCAACCCATTTAATCCACGGGTTTAATGGGCCGGACCTAAATGGGCCAGGCTAACCCGTTTAACAGCCTTACTATTGGGAAAAAAAATGAGGGTAGGTTAGACTGCGGATAGCAATTTGGACCAAGATAAGGCATTGATTAGTCGAGTTATAAATATCAGATATTCAGATCAAGTAGTAATTAACAATGTTATCTCTAATACATTCTTTTAAGTAATAAATTTTATATTTTGAGCTTAAGTGAATTTTATATTCTTAATTTATTGTATACTAATTTTTTTTCTTTTGAATAATAAATCAAACTCTAAATTTTTATTATAAAAAAAATTAATATAATGTCATAAAATTTAACGAGGTGTGATAGGAGTGATAGGAGCAGCAAGAGTAGCAGTAGGTATGGGGGGAGTGTGGAGTATTGAGAGGGATGTGTCTTGTACGTTCGGGACAAACCATTCCTGATTCTTCTCATCTCAATTCTCATTCCAGAACACAGCTACTAACGTGGGTGAATAATTGAATATACATGCATATTTCTTAGACTAACTTAATTATGCCTAGTTTATATTCATCTAAATACTTGCTCCACTTCACTATAGTTTCATGATATATATAATTATTGTACTTTGTATAAAATTCTGTTTTTTACAGCACGAGACTAGTAGTGAAAAATAATTGTTGAAAAAGTGATGCTAGAGATCTAGGAGTAGTGGAATGAGGAAGAACAGAACAAGTTGCATTGAATGGAACAAATGCATACGTTATTTTCTGCAAGTGCAACAGGCCTATCCTATACCTACCATGGAGCCAGAATCCAGAAGTGAATTTAAAGCCTAGACTAAGGTCACATTTTTATGTTATTCAGGACCAGCAATGCTTAGTTGCCTTGTCCTCCGGGCTTCTGCTTTGCTCCTACTCGTGAACTAACCAAGTTATTTGTATTCAATTTTATTGCCATAGATTCAGTCACATTTTTTATTCTATAATATTATTTGAATAGAAAATATTATGGAGTATGGACTATGTTTTTCTGTAATAACCTTATCGCATGTGTATCATAGTCTATTTTTTGGAGGAAATTAAACTTTGTTTTTCTGAGAATTAGATATACTTCAGTTTTTTTTTTTTTTACAGAAAATTGTGTAAATATATGCAAATGGTACTTTGACATTTAAGTTAGTCTAAAAAAAATAATTTTTCAAAATGTCTTTAGAGGAAAACATAACTGATTTTTTTTCTTATATATTTTATAACGAAGGAATAAATTATGAGTAATATTAGAGGATTATCAAAATTTATTATTTTATTATCAGTTATATATTAATGTTTAAAATTATAGAATAAAATATATTATTAGATTATTAGATTAAATTAAAGAGATTGAGTTAATGGTTAAGTAATGGCAAAAAAATAATAAATTCTAGAGTCTTACTATACATCAAAGCAATTTATGCAACCAAGCAACGAAGTCATTTAGTTTACGCTGTGAGACTTCATCTTCTTCTTCTTTCTCCTCCTCCCTCTGCTTCTTCTTCTTCTTCTACTTTTTTTTTTCATTATTGTCATCGTTACCACTACCATACCACCACATCCATCTCCTCCACCTTAATATTTTTTTTTATTTGAATTTTTTTGATCTCCTTATTCATTTTCTTCTTCCTCCTCCATCATCATTATCGTCATCACTAATAACGCCAACATTTTGCTAACATCTTTATTGATTTTGATTCTCTATGGTGATCGAATGAATCGAAAATATTATCAAAACGAAACTATTATATAATACCAAATGAACTGAAAGTGGTCCATTATATAAATTCAAATTCAAAAACACCTGTGTCAATAACAATAACGATAATGATTATGATGATAATGGAGGAGAATGATAAAAAAGAAAGAGCTAACGAAATTCTAATAGTAGAAGGAGGAGGAGGTGGTGTTATTGGTGACGATATTAACAAAATTAAAAAATAAAGAAAAAGAAGAAAAAAGAAGCAAAAACAAAAAAAAAACGTAACTCAATTCACTTGAATATAAAATTATTTAAATATAAAAAATTACTCTAAATTCTAATAATTCTCTAGCTCATGAATCATTTATCCTTTACCAAATTGTGTTATTTATTGCTGCGATTTATCCGAATTATAATGACGTGATCAGACTAAATAAATTTATTTTACTAAATTAATTTGATATTGAATAATCCTTTATTATTTTCACAACTGGGAAAATGCGGGAAAAAAAAAAAGAGAAAAGGAAAAATAAATCTAGAGCAAAGGAGCAATAATGCTGAGAATCTGTGTGATTCTGGCATCAGCAGTGCAAAAGTAATTCATGTAGCCATAAATAATTGGATAAAGCCTATTGTAACCAAGTGTAATAAGTGTATAACTATTACAGCACTGTAAGTAGCAGTGGTAGTTTTGGGGTTGGTAAATTCTACTGCCACATACAGTAGTCCAATACTGTGACACTAACAACCCAAAAGTCAGGCCTATAAAGTCAGGCCCTTCATAAATGAATGCCCTTAATGGGCCCTAATTGGAGCAATCTGGGTCAATAGGTTTTTGCTCCTCCAACTGCAGCTACCAATAAAGCCTACAAAAATAAAATAAAAAAAAGCCTGCAAAAATGCTAGTACATAATAATTATGTCAGAAACTTCAAACCACCGATAAACTATAGTTCAGATGGCATAATCTCTCTGAAAATTGATCCTTTCCATTTTTTTAATACTTGAGAGTTGAGATAATAAAGTGTGATCTCTCACCTTTAATTCTATAAGTGGCATCAAAAATAAATAGAAAAGAGAACACTGAACACCATCCAGTTTTTTTTCCACGGGAGAGAATCCACTCCTTCTCCTTACTTAGAGGTTTTGGATTCGAGTGTCTGTAATATAATTATATGTACTAGCCCCTCTATGTAAAGGTAATCCAAATTGTACGTACTAAAAGTAAAATTAAGCGTGTGTTGACAAAAAAAAAGAAGAAAAAGTCTAGGAGGTCAGCAATTTTATCAAATTCTGGCCAGCATGTAACCATCAAAGAAGAGTGAGCCATTGGATGAAATCTCACATTAATCTCACACCATTAAAAACCTCATTGATGGCTATAAATCCCAAAAGTTGCTGGTCCCCTAGCATTCCTCGAAAAAGAAATATATATAGCTAGGTGGAAAATGTAAGATGATAAGAGTAAACCACTTTCCACGTTTTGGCAAATAATGCAATTTGAGGCCAAAAATGGAAGAACCTTCCTTGTGCAGCTAGACATGGAATCACTATATGGATGAAGCCTTAGAGGTTTGTAACAAAAGGGAGAAGGCATGAAAATCCAACAGTGTTAAGCTTTGTGTCATTGCCAGGTGACAGGTCACAGAGGTCACAGGTGACACATCCTATTCGTCCTGTGAAACCTTTGGTCAATTTATTTAATGAAACAAAATAAAGCTTATCACTTTGTTTGGCTTGATTCTTACATATTTAGTTTCTTATTCAAACTAGTAGTACTTTACATAATTTTACTGCAACCATTATTACATATTTATAGGTATAGATACATGTATTTTACAGATCGAGAATCTGTATGAGTTCTTCCCTTGTTACCAGAAAAAATAATGAATCATAATGAACTTTGCAAAAGCTTTTTGAGGGCAGATTACGACGTAACACACTAAAACAACGCATCCCGCTGAAGCCCTCATTCCCTTTCCCCGAGGAAATCCAACCAAAATTATATTCTCACACCACAAAGAAAATAAAAAAATTTATATATAAAAGAAATAGTTGCTTGCACTACATTTACGCTTTACTTTCTATGAAAAGAAAAAATAAAAACGAGAGAGAATATGTATTGGAAGAAACATGTACTTCTAGTATTTTAGTCTATATTTTTAAAAGGACGATAATATAAAGAAATATCATTTCAAAGATAAATGCTTCTGGATTATTTCATTATTGGTGGTGTCTCAGAGGATTCTGTCTGAAAATGCTATGAGAACAATAAATAAGGCGTACAACAATTGGGCCACAAAGTGGCTCATAAATGCGGCCTTAAATTTTACTTTTACTTTTTTATTTATGGAGTGTTATTCTTAAATGTAAAATCGTTTAATTAGATAAACAAAAATCGAACCGTCCGATTTGTGAGAAGTACAGAAATTGAACTGTTCGATTTGTGAGGATACAAAAATCGGACTGAGGGATTTGTAAAATCAGACCGAAAAATTTATGTTAAAAAAAAAAAAACTAAAAAATTTGAAGCATAGAAATCAGACTCTCCGATTTATGTATCTTCCATATTTTTAAAAAATACAAAAAATTACAATGTTAAGGTATATTATCACTTTTACTTCCATATAAAAAAAAGAGCTTAAGGACGCGTCTTAAAAATATTATAAAAAAATATAAATAAATAGTTAAATTAATTTATGAGTGATCATACGATGTCTAATTTAGTTTCCAAAATTTTTTTAATTAGTCTATTTTCAAAGATTTCAGTTTAGTCATGTTAGTCTTTTTGTCACTTCTCACGTTAACAGCGTTGATTGAAATCTGACGAAACATGTTAAATTACATATCAGGACATCCCTCTACATCCTAATTGACAAATAGCACATTATTTTGATGACATCTGGTCAAATCAATCCCTAAATGATAAACTCTAATCCCAAAATATTGTATATATGTCTCCTTCCTTTGAAGTGCAGCTACAGTGGTTTAGAGAGCAATATTTGAGGTCACTGGCATGATGGGTGGTGAAAATAGAGGTTGTCATAGTGGAGTGTCTTCTCACTCACTTGGTAGCCTTTGGTCCAACTCATTTATGCGAAGAAAGAAGGAGAACAAAGACCTAATATGTCATTGTGGAGTGAGGACATTGATTAAAAAATTTGAGACTTTAAAAAATTCAGATAGATTATTTCATACTTGTCCAAGATGTCAGGTGAGTTGTTCTTATAAATTCCTTCATCTTCAACCTTTTTAGTACTTGTGGGGTTTTCTAATCTTATTTATTTAAAATTTGTGCAGAATCACAACCATTGCAACTTCTTCAAATGAGTTGATGATGATGAATATGATAGAGGAAAGGTAAACACATAAATTGATCCATAAGTTGAGAGTGATTATAATGCAAAAATTGATCAAGTGATTTTATCCTTCTTCCTAAGATGTTTAAATCTTAGAGTAGGAACAAAAGTCATGAAGTGAGTAAGTTTCTTGGCAGTTGCGGAACTAGTCCGCCTGATGATTTCAGCAGAAAGAATGACTGGTGATGTTACAATAGTTTAGAGCGAGGCATTTCCTCTATCTCTTTCGATTTTCAGTTTTAGCAAAAAACACTAATGAGAAATCAAATTTAACAATGGCACAGTCCTAAAAGTAAGTTTAGTAAGAGGAAAAAAAATTTACCTTCAAAAGAACCAAATTTCATGAAAAAAAATGCAAAAATCAAAACGAAACACTAAAAAAAAACTAAACATAAACAATAAACAAAGAAATTGATACATAGTTGACTTCTTTAATAATAAAAAAAACAGAACTCTTGATCAATTTTCATGTACTAAGTTATAATATATGAACAAGAAGTAAAACCTTAACTCCAGAAACGGTTTTCAGTTCCAACAAAAAACACTAACAAAAAATAAATTTTATCAACGGTACAATCCTAACAACAAGTTTAGTAACCACAAAAAATCTTTAACAAGGACGAAAATGGTCACCGGTCACGTCTTCAACCATTGCGCCAAAGCCACTTCTCAATGACGAACTCGCGAACAAGCCTCGCCAGATGCTTCAATTGGCAACGATGATGAAGGCTTCTTTGTCTTCTCCCCAACGATGTCAAAACGAAAGTGAGAAAAAGAGTCTTGTGAGAGAAATAGGAACTCAGTATGAGTGCGAGAGTGAATGGAAGTGAGAGGGAGTGTTGTCAATCATACTAATTAAAACAGTGACTAAAATGACATCGTTTTAATCACTACCTCTCATCTTAAAAAACGATGCTCTTTTTAATCCTGACTTGTAATTTAATATACTAGGTCAGCTTTTATTAACGCCGTTCATAATATAATTAAAGAAGGACTAACATGACTAAACTAAAATTTTTAGGAAATGAATTTTATTAAAAAAAATTTCAAATATCAAAATTTGAGATCGCGTGATATTTTAGAAATTAATTTGATCATTTACTCATAATTTATTAAAAGTTGTTAAAAAGATCAATATTTTTGCATTTTAAAAATAAAAAATTAAAAAAATTTCTATTATTATTCTCTTAAAATATAAAAAAAGCTAAATCATTACGATTTTGTTAGCAAAATATTTGGTTGATATATTTCTAAGGGCAATTCACATAAATAAAATAAGTTGGAGAAACTGTTATGTAAATACAACATTGTGAAACTGCAAACAAA